>NC_083490.1:10275092-12995092 GCF_905332965.1 Bombus pascuorum | reverse complement strand
ACGTTTAAAAAGCTCAAGGTAACAGTAAATTAAATTTGAGAAAATTAGACCGCTTCAGTATAAGTAATTAAATTCTAAAAGAATATTTTCTATTTTAATTTGTAAAAAAAGAAACCAATAACGATAATCACTTGGTCCAAATTTTTTATTTATATATATAACTAAGTAATTAATTACGAATTTAAATAAAATAAAGTCTTCGTTTATCGTAGCCCTAACACTAGCCTTAATTGAAATTACTTTACGACTGTGGAATAAAATAGATATTAACGTAATCAGATTAATCTATCAGTCGGATTATTATAAGATTTGAAGCCTCGCTGTATCATCGTTTCAAGTGACGATCGAAGGAAATATCATGCCCATTGAATCAAACCACCGTGACATATCCAAAAATATTTCATAAAATTCGAACCGTCGATCGTCCGCTCGGTCACGATCCCGAAAATTTTACCACGAAAGACAAGCATCGCGCTTAGAATACAAATGCCTGGCGTAAAACTAAGAGAAAATCCTAAAGTCTCGTAAAATACCTTAACTTCCGAGTGTCCTGAATTTTAATGAACCGTGGACTATTCGAATTCCAAGGAAAGGTGGAAATTTCATGAAAATATTATTTTCACATGTCTTGAAGAAAATCGGCACGAAATTCACTCGTGCAGAACCTTAAAATCACATTCGACATATAGCTATGATAAGTAAACAAAAATAGTATAATGCATGAACACTGTTAGTACAGTTATATAATATTCCTCACTATCCTTAAAAATATCGCTTGAAAATCTTAAAAAGCGGCTAAAATCTGCACGATGATTTTTTACATGAGAATATCGTTGGTAGCGACATGTTATCGTTCTGACAGATTCCCATTGCCATTGTTCCAGTTACCTCGAACGATGGTTACATAAAAGTGACGATAAACGGTAACAGGCAGTCGCTGATTTGGCGATTTGCCATCGCCATCGACATTTCTGTCCATCCTTTCGACCGTTGTTATTTACCAATGCGCACTGTCCAACAATTACCACGAGCTGGTTTAATCGACTAACACAAAAGGCGTATTATATAGAGAGAAAGAGGGAGAATTTTGCGACGAGAAGCGCCAGCAACGTGTAAGTGTCGCCACCGATAATAATGGAGCAAGCGAACTCGAAATATCAATCTCTGTGCATCACGTGTGCTATCGCGCTGTATGCTACAGTTGTACCAAGGTGTTATCAGTTTCGTCGTGAAAATTTCCTGTCAATCAGATTCGAGGATCTTTAATAGGAATTATTGGACTGCGAATTTCTTTATGAAAATTTATATTTTCGCAAATATTGATGAAGAAATGGAAACTAGATACATAGTTTGTCCTGTTCATTAGATATAATATTATAGAGTGGATATTTGTGGATATTTTGGATATTGAATATAACGATAAAATTCGAAAAATTCTAACAAGATTTTAATTATTACTATCGAACCAAGGAACAAAAATAAAACGTTTAAAAAGCTCAAGGTAACAGTAAATTAAATTTGAGAAAATTAGACCGCTTCGGCATAAGTAATTAAATTCTAAAAGAATATTTTCAATTTTAATTTGTAAAAAAAGACACCAATAACGATAATCACTTGGTCCAAATTTAACGCAAAAAGCAGTGTGCAAGATTACCGACGCTCGTGCTGTTCCACCCATGTATGAAGCAAGCCTAAATCGTTCCTCACTATACACGGTTCGTTTGCATAGCATCACGATCCACACTTCCACGAGGTGTATGGATGTGTACGGATAGATAGACATGCAGAGGCAGGAAAACGTGCCCTTACGCGTCATGGTATCGCAACTGCAGTTGCAGATCGACAAACTTACAGTATACATCTAGACGCATAATCACTAGGGGATTAACCCTTTCTATGTAGTACGTCTCACATATCTACGTAAAGTTCACTATGTATATATATGTGCAGTACCTTGTGCAGCGACGAATGGAAGAATTCATTGAAAAATTGAGATGGTACAGCAGTACAAAAATAATGAAAATCGCATATTAATAATTGTAAATTATTATATCATATATTAGAAGCTATATCTGAATAGTAGTACGATATGAAATGAAACAGTGATTCAAAGGGATTGCTTCAGGAATATCATCCCTTTTATAAACGAGAGATTTTTAAATAGAACGTAAATTCTCAAAAATTGTTTAAATTCTACAAGTTTTCCAAGTTCTCAGCTCGAATAAAAAAGATTAATTTTCTATGATCTATCCTGGTTTTTCACATTACGATGTTTTGTTATTCCAAAATTTTCATTCTGTATGTATCAATTAAGAACAATTATAATTCGATAACAAGTGACAACAATTGGAAGCTATTTAATATTTTCTACAAAATATAGTTAACAATAAAATATCGAATCCTTTATGGCGTAAAAGGAGAAAGAATTTTTATACTCGAGTGATATCGAGATTCTACTTTTTCTTCGAATATTATGGAATCCTCTTGTTGTTAGAGGATATTAAACAAATATCAAACAGCTGTAACAGAATGAAATGGAATCATGCAGAGAAGCTATTTCTGAATGACATGGTGCTACGGTTAGTTTTAATCTCATGGTTTACCCTTCGACTCAAGCACTTAACGGCGACCTTGTGTTATAATGCACACACGTGCTCAGACATTGACGTTTCCAGGAGACGAAGTCAACCAAATTACCCATCAACAATGCATTTCCTTTAATGCCTTAACCATTCAAGCGACCGATCGATAGCTCGCAGACATTGGAGATCCATCAAACAAAGGGAGGACTTCTCTCTGAGAACACTGCAAAACCTAGAATACATCCAGTCCAACAGGATCAGTAAACACTTGGAGAAGTCTTTCGATCGATCAATCTCATTTACAATTGAGGGAATTGAAGAAAAGATTTTTCTGTCAGACATGTTATACTTCACGTTCCGTTGAAATTGTTCAGAGACGTATGTCAACGGCGAAATTTCTACGTTTGAGGTTCATCAGAAAGTTCGATGGAAAGTTATAATAGAAAAATTATATGGAGTAATGAAAAATTTGCTTTGTGACATTTATTTATAAGAATATTATTCATAAGAATTAGGACACTTATGAAAAATCAGATAAACTGAAGAGATCATTAGAAATCTATTGAAACCTTTGGGGTTTTTATTTCATCTGGGATCTTGCAATATAAAGAATCTACATATATTATGATAATTTCGATCCTCGTTAATTTTAGCATTTATACGATGGAGTTTTCATCAAATCAAATTAATATATATATTAATATATAAATCAATTAATATATATCCATAGGTTGACAATTATAGCAGTAAGAACTGAACCAGTAGCTTCATAGAACGCTATTTTTTCTCGTTACATTCTAGTTCCTTTTTTAGCGAGACTAATTAGAGCAGTCATCTAGTTATTTCCTCTCTCGAAAGAGCAGTAAAACTTTAACTACTTCATGCACCAACACACAACACGATGCTAAATATTTCACAACCTAATGATCATCTACTCAACTTATATCAAGCACTTATAAAAACACTTCACAATTTTTCATCCACCTAGCTTGTTTCATTAAAATCAATACGTAATTCCTCCCATGTGCTCCTGTCGATAGTGATCTATAGCTATCTATAGATTCAAAGATATTACGAGCAAAAATGGACAGACTAAATACCAATACAGGTTTAGGCAAAATTCAGAGTGGCTTTTCAGGATATAATAATATGTAATTAATGTTAGGATTGACATTAATAAATCAATTTTAACGATATTAATGTCTCGTTTGACCAGGTATGGAAAATGACATCTTTTAAATAAATTGCATTTGTCGCATTGCAAAATCGTTATCTTTCGATCGCATTGTTCATTAATAACTAAACCAGTAGCTTCATAGAACGCTATTTTTTCTCGTTACATCCTAATTTCTTTTTTAGCGCTAGCGTTCAAATTCCTGCACGGATGTTCACCATAAGCTATTCGTGTCTATTTCAAAAAATGGCAACCCAAGATAATGCAGTTCTGTGTTAGAATAACGACAAAACCGTCAAAAGGGGACTTCAAGCAATAATAATAGAAAATTGCACGATTATATTTAACCATTCTTTTCTTAAAATCTATTCTTTTTATCGACACTATTTGCTCGGTAGATAATTCTTCCGTAAAGTTCCAAATTTCTCGCTCCTCCTGAAAAATTTGTCGCTATTAAAATATATCTTCATCATTTTCGATCTGCAATTCTCTTTCCTGTTAGACAGGATCCCATGCCCATCAAGATCGAACATTCCAGCTTCTTCTCCTCCTACTCTTTTATCTACTTTCGACGATTTCGATGGTGCAAGTATAACGAAGCTGGCTTGTCGCCAACGCGACTGATCGGAACTAAAAAAGGGGTGTGGGCTGACTTTTGACTTCCGGCGGAGGCTCTTTCTCGCCGACGACGATGTCACGATGACTCCTTTTTCTCGCTCTCTCGGCTTTCGAGGTGATGCTTCTTTTTTAACCCTGAAAACGTGCCAAGACGAGGGAAAGAGGGTGAAGTGCTGGTCGGAGGAGAGGGGCCCGGGCAAGAAGCTGCTACAGGGAAAAAAAAAAGATGAGGAGCGAACCGGGAGACCTTGGCACTGCCGTGAACGACGAATGGGAAACAGCGCAGCGGGTCGTTAAGGGGAACTTTTGGGCCAGTGTTTCCCTCTCGGTAGAGATTATACGGATGATGAAAGGGAACGTGCCTCTGACAGGGATTTGAGTTCAAAGCGACCGCAGTAGGCAGTTACTGTACGGGGAAAATGCGTGAAACTGCACCGTGGCAAAATCGTGTATATTCCATGAAATAAAAAAAGAGAAAAAATTTTATATCAGGTTTGTAAATTTGTCTGGCCAATAACGGCTATTAAATTGTGTCCTATCGTCTATTATTAAAGATGTTTAAAAATACAATTTACTACAAGTTACATATATGGAAAGATGAAAGAATTGACAATAAAAAGATTAGAATTCCATTATCGGTTGTGAATGAATAATCAGAATATTTGTGTGATATTTTATATGAATTTTAATTTGAAGAAAGTTTGAGATAGAATAGTAATATTTAGATGAAAAGAAGTAAATCTTTCAATAATATCCAACTTTTTAAAAATGTAAAAAGGTGAAGAGAAATCGGGTCAGATTCCTGATGTAAAGTCAAAATTATGATAACGGAACTTTCGGAAGTTGTAGACTGAGTATCTTGAAATTTTTAATCCGAAATATAAAAACCTGTTTTGACATCTTGCACTTTGTGAACGTGCAAGAAAAGAAACGAAATGAACTTGCATCGTACGGATTCGCTATTAGATTTCAAGCAGAGTTATCAAAATAGGTTATCAGGATTTTTTACTCAGCTGTTCCTTTCCCATCCACGAAGTTACCAGGAAGTTACTTCTTGATGTTACAACACTTCCAAGTTGGCATTCGCCAATGTTTAACGCCACTGCCTCCAGAATTTAACCCGAATTCGGATAACGGGAAGCTACAAGTTTGAACACTCAGCAGCACAGATAATTAGACTGGAAGTTGCGCAAAGCTATCGTTTCAGGAAAGCAAACTTTGTCGCGATTCTTGTAGAAATAATAATTTCAAGAACTAACTGAATTCGTCATTCTAGAAATGCATAGAAATAAATAAATAAGAAATATTAATAAGAAATTATCGGATCGATTGGAAAGTTTTATTTCTAAATTTTACTTGTAGCTGTAATAATCTTATAATTATATTTGTCAATTCTCAAACAAAGAAATTCTATGATAAAATACATCTTAGACACTGTATCTTGTAGATACATCGGATAGAAGTGATGAATAGCAAACAGAAAAATCTGCGATAAAGGCGACGTTCACAATGTTATTTTCTGAGTAGTTTGACGACGTATTAAAAATTGCTAATACAAAACACCAGATTGCAAAACACTAGAAGAATATTTCAATTGGAAGAATGAGAAATCTTACGGCGATGAGAAATAAATCATTTTTGAAAAAAATCGCAGTCACAAGTAGTATCTGATTTTCTGTTCACGTAATTTACACTTTTACGCAAAACTAATGTTTTGTTTTTTTAATATCATTATTTTTAATATTTCATTCGAGAAAATATGACGAAAGTTTAAATATCCAACATATTCGAAAATATTCCATGCGACGCTACGAAAATACCGATTTCCACTTGTATTCGTATCGATGTTACGTAATGCAATAGAGACAATGCATCGAGTTACATCAACCGGTGCACAGGGAATTTCGCGGAAGTACAACACACGACTGACACGGTCGCGTTGAATAACGAGGCCTGCAGTTCTCGCTATAAATGCTTCATTGTCTAAATGGAACGACGCAATACGCCGTTTCCCATCAGCTGCTGAAGGAAGAAAGGCTCCGAATCCTTTCCGTTCGTCTCAGCTCACTCAACCGACGACGCTGCGAATATCGCGCGCGCTTATCAAATTCGTTTTGTTGAGAGCTTCCGAAAGGCTGGATAAGCACGTGATAACAAGCGAACAGCATCTTATCCTCTACTTTTCGTTGAAATTATTTACGGTAGGTTCATTAGATTTTCACGTCGATCGAAATAAAATTGCAAAAAAATATCGAATATGATATTATTAACTCTTGCAGAAAGAAGAATTATTTGTGATACTTATGTAAATATGTCTTTTCTGATATTTTTGTAAGAAAGATATGAGGCAATAAAATTTCAAAACGGTTCTGCTGAAAATAAATATGTTTACTGTTTAATTAATTGGTCATTAATAAACTAGAATATTGCACATAAATATCCTACGAAGTACTTCGTTAAAAATTCTTATTTAGAACTAATGCAGTCTATAAATTTTTAAATTAATATATTCTCGTTTAAAAGTATCTTGCATTTTGTTTGAAATGCATTTTTAATTATCGAACAACTGAGAGCGTTCTATTATACAAGAAGTCGCAGTACTCAAAGGAAATTGCTGTTTACTCTTTAGCAGGCAGTGTTGGTAAATTTACACCAAGAATGCTCTTGCAGCTCCTTGCGGGGAAAAATCGAATTACCACAACGAATGATCACATTAAAATATCTAGACAAAGGAACGAAGAGAACGAAAGAAAATAAAGAAGTACAATAGAAAATAATATTCTCGCAATAATATGAAGTGAATTTTACTTTATGTGAGCAAACTTACGAGAACCTGTATAAAATAAATTAACTCGACCTTTACATTATTAATCTGACACTCAACTTATACTAATTCAAAGCTAAGTCCAACTATTGTTACCTGAACCATCTATATTATTAATTTTCCTTCGAACACCTATCGATAGAAAATTTTGAACTACTATCCGCTCCATGAAACCTAACAGTTCAAGCAGATATCAATTTTCCATTAGAAAAATAAATGAAATAAAAGAAGCTATTATTGACACATTAATTTTCGAGGAATAACAAAATTAGTATCAGATTTAACGCAGGTATAATTAAAAAAATCATTTCAAAAAGTAAATCAGTCTTTGGACAGTGATGTATATAATCAGCAAATATAATGCTAACTTCATTTATTATAACTACATATTGTATACATATTCAATAATAAATGTGATATAGGTAGACGTATGTATAGTTTGAAAATTTTATCTCTCTTTCACGGAATTGTTCACGAAATTTCACCGATATTTCGACCGCGTTCCCAAAATAGATGTGCACATCGAAATTAAAATACATTCCCTCGCTTCAAAAGAAAGTAAGACAAAGGGAACGAAAATAGTTGTACACGTACGTAGAGAAGAGAGACGTTGACAACGAACGTCATTAATCGAGAAAAAGTCACGTCGCGGGTCTACTCGGAATATGGAGCAGAAACGGTTCGTTTCGAGTGCGGCTGCATTTAGGGCCGATGCAAATACAAACACAAAGGGTCTGTTGCGCGCGTGGAGAACGAGACGTTTTCCAGCTCGTGGCTGCTCGTGCTTGTTCAACCACGTTCTCCAGAGTATTTTATACGAAAGTAGGTGCAAAAAGGAGGCTAAGCATAGAGTGGATTGCTATATCGATTTTGCTCCATGAACGTCGCCTTGAGCATTCGACTTTATTCGACAAGATAATTAACGAAATTTCCATCCTCCGGTCGCTTTTGTCGCCTATAATTTCTCCAAACACCTATATTATAGTCGTTTTACAACTTCGTGCTAAGGGAACGAAGCCATTCAAACGAGCGAAATATTATTGTGATTGCTTATGAAGAATGGTTATTAGCCCGTTTTATTCGATATAAATGAGGTGTTTAAAGCGGCAAGAAATATCAATGAGGATGAATATCGGATAATTATCATTACAACGCGACATTCTGCTTTTAACTCTTTCGAAATCTAATATTTTTTTGAATAATATTATCAATCGAATATATTATAGTTTTATAGAGAAGCCGTAATACACTAGAATTAGCAACAGCTTTACTATAAACAAACATATCTATCGCTTGACATGTGATAGCAACGAATATTCGATGAAACCAAGCACACGACATTTGCGTCGGCAATAAGGTTGAAAAGATACGCAACGGAATTGCAACGTGTGCATTAGTATTGATGGAAAGACTAACAAAAATTCTCATTATTTTGTATGATATACCAAAATATTTGAATACTCACATTTTAAAATTTCGTTTGCATCATAATGACATTATTATGATTATTATTATTATATATTATTATATATATAATAATATATAATAATATATATTATATATAGAATAATATATGTAATAATATATAATAATATATATTATATATATAATAATATATATAATAATATATAATAATATATATTATATATATAATAATATTATTATTATTATTATTATTATGATTACATTAGTTAAATTTCAAACAGATTCAAACAGAAAATGTACGTAGAAGTTACACAACATTTATTGCAAACATTTTTTCTACAAATTTTCTACAAACAGATCTTCTATCATAAATGTCTGTATATTTTCGTAACTCGCTATAAGCTTTGAAACTGTCAATAATATTTCTAGATGTCTGCTCATTAATCGATCTCATTAATAAAGTCAAACGCGAAAACGAAGAAGAAACATATTTACGTTCCGTGAAAGCTAAGGGCGATATTTCGCTGGTCGACGTTCAGATGGTCGATCTAGAATCTAGACGACAGGCTAGCTCATTGTCTGCCACTCAAACTCGGTCGATCAAGGGTAGATACCATTTCTCTGGTTTCCTTTACTTCCCTTTCGTTGCCTGGTCGTCGTATTATCTCTCTCGACATTCGCGGCTACGTGTCACAAAACTATTGTGTGCTTTCCCACGCAGTGCTGCAAAATGGAACGAATGCCGAAAGGAAAAAAGGAAACTCGGCAAAAGGTCGACAAAAACTCACCGCGGAAAAGCGCGAAGTTTGTACGAAGGCCGCGTTGAAATATGCTCTGCAACGTGAAAGGCGCGGCAAGTGTTCAAAGCACAAAGCAAAAGTACCTTCTTCATTGTAAGTTGTTTAATAGTTATATACTTTCAGTGAGAAAAGCTACGTCTAAAATATTGCGCAGTACATATTTTCATGTTTTTATTAAAAACTGTGGAATTTATTTGATATAACGCTTCCTTGTATAACGTATAGTTGGTCAATTCGGATAAGAAATGCAATCCGAGGAAATTTTTCTTCATTAAGCTAACTTTTTTATTATAATTGAAATGGAAAGTCGTACATATCAATATTATAGTCAACCCTCCTATAACGTGGTGAGTTCGTTCCGTGTTATATCGAAACTGTGTTTTCAGAGTACCATGTTATAGAAACGTTTCGTACAATTCGTTCATATTTTTCTCCAATTGGAGCATTTTTTTAACAATAGAAAAACACGTCTGGATCGAAGAAGAAAAATACAAGAGGACAAAACGAATGCATTAAGATTAACAAACTTCATCGAACTCGCTAAAAAGAAAACTGTAAAACACTTAAGAGAAACGTTTTCCTTTTCGTGGTAATATTTTCTCCCAACTCCTGGTATTAATAAAAGTCCTGCAACTAGTTTCTAAAGAACAGTTTCTACGACGATAACACAATTTAGTAAAACAAATGGCAAATACTATCAATTTTTTTCGAAAGCGCAATTCGTTTCGTTAAAAAACTTAGGCACTTATTGGAACTTCTGATGAGTCTTCTTGATCATTTTTTCCATAAATCAAATTCGCGTGGCGTATTATCGATGGTTAAGTTGGCGAACGACAGGCGGAATGATCACCGGCTCGAGCACCGACTACAAACAGGCGAAATGTGTGTCATCAAAAATTTATACAGCAGACCACTCGAGTTTGGAACAGTCTCGTTGACCTTTTTACGGTTCTGGACGAGCCTCAGGATTATACATGGTGGCTCGATCGAACACTGTGCCGTGAAATTACCCCAAACAACGACGTGATTCTTTTACGATCATTGAACGGTTGTATTGTTCAAGAATTTACGACAAATCTCCCGAGAGTGTTCTTCGATTTTTAAATGGGACAATCGTGCAGGGTTTAGAAATGGCGCTGATGAGGAGGGAGAACTAAATCTGACCTTATTTATACGATACAAGGGTCCAGAGAATCCGAGATTTATCGTGAGATAAAATCAGAAGAAGTACTGGGTTATAATATAAAATCTTCCGGTTTTTATATTTGTTATATATAAATGGAACAAACAGGATGAATATACACGTTAATCGATATTCCTGGCAGCATATTATTGCTACATTTTTGTAACATAATTAATAAGGAATTTAATCCATTTATAAGATATAATGCAGATAATAAATCATAACGAAAATAATTGAAAAGTATTTCTATTTTATAATTTTCTATTTCGTTCACATTACAGGAAATAAATTTGAAACACAAATACATCACTTTAATATCAACTGACAATAGATCACGACAAAATATAATTCTCTTAAAGATTCCAAAAATTAAAGTAACACACTTTCATACCAGTCAATTCGATGCACGTAAAATATCGAAGAAGAATAATGTAATTTTTCCTGTCAACCTAAACAAACCAAGTTTGTTAACTTCAAGTTTTACATGCCATATCCATAATCAGACATGATGAACCTAACAGTTCTACTTTTCAATCGGTCCTCACCGACGCAAATGCGAAAACAGTTTCCCATCATTAGTGAATGATTAAAGTTTCCCTAGCTACCAGCTTTCCTCTTGATTTTCACTCGATTTTGATTGAGGAAAGTGGTCACGCGGAACGGAAACTCCACGAGTAGCTGATTACCAATCCGTTGGCCTGATTTCCATGGCCTTCGTTACACCAGCATAATAAAGAAACGTGAGCAACGATTTTATTCCTCGAGGAATCGCTTCTATATCGATGTATCCAGTTCGCTGGTGGCCTTGATCTCTACCGGAAATCAAGGGAAGAGAAAGAAGATTGGTCGCCTCGCGAGAATTAATAGCTGTCAGCTGTTTACTACATAGTAAGCCAGAGAAAAACAATCTGGAACGATCGAGCCGTCGTTCTCGATAATCCACAAGCGGATATAATCGATCGATAGTGGTTCGAGACCGGTTCCGTCGAGACGGCAACTGACCTAGTGACAAGGGTTTCCTTAAACGATGGAATTTGATCGATGACTTGGTTAAGTCCACTTCCAGGATCTTTTTCCTTTTGTGTACATGGAAGACCATTGACTCGATAATATGACATACGAGTCTTGTTGGATCATATAGAGCGATTCCATGAAACTGTATGAAAATTCAAGGTTGAAGTAGTTCAGGATAGAAAGAATTGTTTGAAATGGAATTAAATACTGTAGAGTGTTAAATAGTATTATATATGTATATATATATATATATATATATATATATATATATATATATATATATATATATATATATATATATATATATATGTTTATTTATATATATATATACAAAATATATATATATACAAAAAATGATCAAAAAGACTCATCAGAAGTTCCAATAAGTGCCTAAGTTTTTTAACGAAACGAATTGCGCTTTCGAAAAAAATTGATAGTATTTGCCATTTGTTTTACTAAATTGTGTTATCGTCGTAGAAACTGTTCTTTAGAAACTAGTTGCAGGACTTTTATTAATACGAGGAGTTGGGAGAAAATATTACCACGAAAAGGAAAACGTTTCTCTTAAGTGTTATATATATATATCGTAAATGAAGAGATTTCAGACATTTTTCTAGACAGAGTCAGGTAGTTTCCCACGTTAACATTCCAAATTAATTTCCATATTAATGAGTCGAAAAAGTATAGTTTTTTCATCGTAATCGTTCAAGTTGATATACTTGGACTTAATTGATAAGCATGTAGTTATATTAAATAAACCTTTGTAGTCACTGTAAATTATCTATAGACATTAATTTCTTTACAGGATCCTTGGCAATTTCTCTACAATTTCTTTGTTCTTTCCACTTTCCATCTGTTCTCATCCTGTCCTGCTCGTGCACGACGATTATCCTACAACAGGGAGAACCGTTACCTTACTCAAACCGGACAGGAGAAGGGCAGATGCCTACAGGTGAACAGGTGAGTGGGCAGACGACAAGATATATCGGTAACCTGCCGATAATGCGACCACTTTATCCCACCGTGATATCACTAATCGTATCGACAACTCAACTATTTTATTGCTTCGAAAAAACACAAAGAAATATTATTTTTATAAAATGCTTAGCTTCTGGCACTCGTATATCTTGTCAGAAATATTTTTAGATAAATTTATCGTCATTGCTAGGAGTCTTTGGCACAATTGAATAGTAGTGACATTTCCTGTGGTATCTATTCCTGTAGTTTCCTGTAAAAATTTGTAAAACAAGATTCGATATCGCAAATTGGAAAGACATTCTATTCATATACTTAATAATCGATGGTATTTCAAATTCGATACACAATTTAGATGAAAAATTTAATCTTCATGATAGTTATAAGATTAACTCGATTCATAAATTCATTCTGTAATTAAAATGGTATCGCTATCCGCATCAGTAGATACAAAGTACTTTACCTATCACCTTATCGAATCTTCCTTTGACCTAAAACCAACCGCTAATTCAAACTGAAACTGCTTACCACGAAAAGCTGAACAAACACTTTGATGCCAAATACTCGGATACTGCTGAACGCACTAAAATTAACAGAAACGTACTGTTCTGAAACAAAGGATAATTCACGAGACAAACAAATTTTAACAAACTACTTTGATCTAATTATCTCAAATTCTGATAATCCAAATGTGATATATTTCACGATGAAGAAGCAATCACGAATATTAAGACACGCGTGGTGGTTCATAAACAAAATTTTGTAGCTCAACTACTATCTAGAAAATGATTTATTAGTTTATAGATTGATTAGTCTCTACCCTTTGGTTCACCTTTAACATATCAAAATTTATTCATACAAAAATTAATTATTTTAGCTATTTAAAGAACCTGAGTCATCGAATAATAGGCTGCCACGTGATGAAGATCCAACGGTGAATGAACAAATCTCTGTTCCTCACTCTCTCTTTCGATGTGTCCATTCTTGAAGTCCGATTGCGGTTCGTGTGTTCGCATTTGAACGAGAACGAACCTCGTTCCAGTGACCATATACGCGCGGAGCTCACTGCTATCCATCATCAAGTAACCTCCATTCCAGGTGAAAAGATACGAAAAACGAAACGATCTATCAAGTTATCAACTTATCCCTTCGACGTGCTGTTACTCGAGTGATGAAAGAAGAAAACGTAAAAAGGTGAGAGCCTTGGAGGGAAAGATGGAACTTGGTGCTTTTTAGAATTCCTTGGGATAGCAAGTGAGGATGCTGTAGATAGTAACGATGGAATTTTAGTTGCTAGTAATTATCAGGCTTGGTATAGTGAAAAATTAGAAATTAGGATAAACAGAAATATGGAAACTGGAGAATTTTATAGCTAAAAACGCAAAAGACAATTTTCACAAGCGCTAGAAGAATGAAAATTTTCGCTCCGAAATCGATATCATCTACATTAATTACATCAAATCTTATGGACTCTTTTATTACATACACATGTATATTCAAGAACCAGCGATCCAACAGCTAAAATAACCGATTCTCTGGCACATCTCACTGAGGTCACTAACTGCATAAAAAAGTAAACGACGTCCAAGCGAACGAGTGCATACCTTCATCGACCTAGAAGAAACCGTCTTAACGATATCGCATCAATCGAAGAAGTTTGTCCACTTGGCTAAAACCCAGGCTTCGTTTCCTTAATTTACCAACAACAATTTCCAGCTAACCCGAAGAAAACAAAAGATCTTCACGATACGAAACAACCGGACCTTCGAATGCTAATGTAACTACCGTGGAACGAAAAGCTCCTGGCACTGATTCGGCATACGGAGGCGCCCGGTGCTTATTTTCTCAGTGGAAGATCGCCAAAAGACACTCGACACACTTCGTCGAGTTGTATTTGCGCGTAGGAATTCGTAGAAAAATTAGTACAGATAGAGAAGGAAAGACGATTGTATGATAGTTGACATCATCGCGGATACGTTTATCGATGTCGCGAATCTAAAGCCACGTACTAGCTATTTAGCAAGTTGATTGCCACACGAATTTCATATATTTTGCTCTGCAAGTTGCAATTGATTAAAATTACCGTAAGATTTAATTTTTGCCAAATATATATCGTATCCAACGTTTTTCTCACAATGTTATCAAAATCAGTTTAGACATTTTTGAAACAAACGTTATTGAAAAGGATGATTAATATAAAATAAAATAAAGTGAATTAATCGTCCTATAAAATTGAATAAAGCGAATCATCGGTGACTCTGTAATGGCAATCGACGTGTAAAAAATTATCCAAAGTGTCAGGATGCTTATGAATTTCAGAGAACTATGTTTCACGAACATATTTGCGAACAGTATGCAAACAGATGACAAATAGACGAACTGTTAGCAAACAGCAATGAGAGCTTCGATTACTACGACGTAAACATCACGTGTTACGTTCTAAAATTGATTGACAAAGACTAACAGAGGCCCAGAGAACATGTGGAGTTTACACGACCGCGATTTTGTACGCAGAACTGTTTGTATGCCAATAAGGTGATTTAAGCAGTTCTAAATCCAGTATGTTTTCGCTTGGAGATTCAATGGAATTTAAACTGATCTGGATTTGTGATCGAATTCCTTGATCATAAATCGTATATCAAGTTTTTTCATTGTCGCTCTTTCTTAATGTCAAGGATAAAAAATAGCATATTAATAAATGCAGATTAGACGTGAGTGAAGTTACGAATGTTTCGACGAAATATTTCGAATGAATATTCACAATGACCTTCCACGCTGCATATCTAATTTTGCAATCTAATTACTCTTTCTCCTTTCGTAAAAAAATTAAATTTGAAGATAAAAACTGTTACCAAAGTGAATACGTATCTATAACCACACCGTTCTTTGAATGCCGAATATCGTATTCATCAAGTAACACTTGGAACTGGAAAAACTCGTTTGGAAATCTATTTTACTCGGCAACGGCATCAACGAAAATTTGATGCGAGTTCTAAGAATCAGCGAACCGAGGAGCAGGTCAAAACTGTCAAAAAGCTTTCTACGAGCTAGCAGCTGATTTGCATTCGTGGAATTCAATCGCGTCGATTCTGTTCCATTGAAAGGATGGCTGCCAAAATTCCTCGCGTACACCAGTCACCCTCGCCACACGCGGCCACATCTATTTGCAGCGATAGCATTCCGCCGGTGTGTTTTACCCGCCTCTTGTATCGGCCGGATAATCGCGTTTCTAAAATTACTCCCAGTCAGCTCGTTCGTTTCGCAAGGCCAACTACCGCTCCTCCGGACACGCGCGAATGGCAACCGCCACCTTGCGAGTGGAAAAATTGGTCGGACGAAGATACAGACGGAATTGAAGGAAATTTGATTATTTCGAAGAAAAGAAGATGTGATGTACAGGCCGCGGATTTTTGTGCATTAACCAGGAATTTGAAAGAGCAAAAATACGATGTACATGATATGCAAGAATATATGAATTATCCAAAGTATAGTATTCATTAGAATATTCGATAGGTGGAACGAATTTCTACCTCGATTCTCTTCTTTTCATTATCTTCGTAGAAATATGAGTTTGCACAAATGTTCACAGTCCAGTGATGAAAGATGGTGATATTTGTGTTTTTCGCGTCGGAACCTTGGATTTTAATGTACTTGTACATCATTATCATGTGGATCATTGGTGATAAGATACAGTTACTAAACCTCTAAATAAAGATAGTTCTCGATTCGTGATGGTGATGTGAAAAAAATGTGAAAATATATTGTAGTGGTAAGAACTGGAATCAAGCGTTCTTCTTTCAAAATCAAGTGTTTCGAGTTTTCCGTTTGATTTTCAAGTTTTAATACCTTTAACGAACTGATTTGTTCCATCGCAAACTATTTGAAAACATAAGCACTATCGCGTGGACGATATCGTAAGTATATGCTTGAGGAACTATAGTTGAATATTAGAAAGATGATGTGTACTTTGAAAGTTGCTGCAGAAGACAATTGCAAACGAATGAAGAATATAAGCATTGTCGCGTGAATAACATGTGCGCTTGGGGAACGATTGTTAAATATTAGACAGATAACATGTAATCTGAGAGTTGCGTCAAAGGCAGTACCATTGTAAACAATTAGAAAGTGTAAACATTGTCGCGTGGATAACTGACTATGTACCTCAATATTTAATGTTTCACGAATATGATACTGTTGACAGTACAACTAGTTGTTCTGTTTATACTCTACAAATGTGCTACATACCTTCAAAAACAAACCACTGAAAACAGCGCTAAAGAAAACCAATAGAAACTTGCAGCTGACAGCTTTAGGAATATTTACAAGGTTAGGTATTTTTCGGAAGAAGAAGTCCTTTTCGAATGAAGCACAAAAGAGATTAATTTTTTGGATTAATTTTCATAACGATGATTTAATAAATAAAAGACCAAATGATCTAAAAGACTAAACCACATTAATAATTGGAAAAACACGTTCACTCGTAGTTAGATGTTACAAATTTTCTTTTTCTCAGAAAGATAAAAAAATCCAAAGAATCCAATCACTTTCCAACAATGCTTATTGAACGTCCAGCGAACAATGGAAGCTTGATAACTTCGACTGATGCAAAGTTACCGCGAAATGTTAGCTGACACTCCTTATAATTATTACTGAATGCTCACAGTGTTTGCCTAACATAATGTTTTCCTTTGTCGATTCGAAAGTACCTATAAGCTACGGACCTACATCCAACGTATCAATAGAAACTGTTTAACAACCGTGCAACAATGGGCAAACAACGGTTAATGTTGAAAAGGATCGTCTAATAATAACATCGTTTTTAGTAACGATAAATATCGTTTCGAACGCATGAATTCAGCCTAAAGGAGTTCAGCAAGTGAACTTGCGCGAACTATGTCATACGTGCAACGATATTAGAAACCGGCTTCGAGGTCCGATTAAAGAAGCCTTGTTTTAGCGCGTGACAAGAGGGATTAACGGAAATCTTGGCAAATTCCAAACGAACCGTTCGTTAACTTACAAAAAACGCTATTAAGTTGATGATGAAATTGCAGAAATTTTTTATATTGCTCGAAAGAAAAGAGAAAAGGAAGAGTACACTTACAAAAATATTTTTAAAAATGATGCTGACAATTGAAAATTACAAGAAAATTGTTGATTTTTCGATTACCACGTCGTGTTATAATTAAAAGCAAAATAGCTGAAAATGAAAAAGAACCAGGTAAATCCAAAGACATAACCAAGTTTTTAACGATAAAGAACATTTTCCAATTATATATGCAAATATAAGACGTCACTTTTAACGTCGTGTACGCACGCGGAATTGAAGTTTATCAAGAAGTTGTTTAAAAAACTGGCTACCCTACTACACGAGTTATATTACATTTTTATCGTACAGTCATCATGTTAAAAGTCTTTGAACGATGAAGTTACATCCTGGGAAACTTCCCTGAAAAATATTGATATTTTCACGTAACTCGAGAATGTTTAAATAAACTTCTCCATTGTATTGAATTTTTATGGAACGTGGAACTTGTTTTTCTGCAAAAATCAAATTTCATATGCTTTTTTATCGTGTTTTAAAATTTCTGCGAAAATTGCACAATACAATAAATAAATTCATGTGAGTGTATCAATTGAATGCTGCATTCTTGTTGTTTACTTAGTGGTAAATGAAATTTATTCAAACACTGGGAATATTTTATAAATGGTTCTGTATTTTAATACAATTCATGGTAATTTGTTTAAAAATGCAATTTCGTTTTTTACCAATACATACTCGTATATTATTCATGTATGTGACTATCTAAAATTGTCAGCGTTATTAAAATATCATCGAATACGAAGCGTTTTTTTTTTTTTTTTTTTATTTTATTTTGGTTATTTTACAATTTGTCCTTGCGGACATTTGGTAAAGTGTTATATCTTGTTGGTGAAGAAAAAAAAAAATATAAATAAAAAATAATATAGCATGTGGGCGGCTACCCCCAGCGGGGTGCCAGCTTCGTTTTTTTTTCTATGTTATATCTTTTATGAGGTCTATTGGGTGTTTCCTTTTTAATACGAAGCGTGTATAAATTTTCGAAAAATAGGGAATTCTCAATTTACAAATCATAGACTACTCGATTTATTTATCCATACAATTACATTCATCTGCTACTTGTATCTTCCAAAATAACAGATAGGACATTGCAAATATAATAACATTAAAAAATATGCAATTTACACTGTTATATCTGCTAGCATTACGAGAGGGTTAAAGTTTAGTGATAAAGACTTGCAACTCCTGTCACGAAGTTAATAGATCAATTAACTATAATTAACCAATATTACATCAATCTACTGGAATACTCATCTTGACGAATTTTTTCCTAATTATCCATTATTATAAAACTCTCCTTAGACTTTGAAACTTACTCTATTATCCTTTTTTATATCTCAAAATTAAACGAGCTTTTATCAAAGACGACAGGGATGATTACGGAACTAGTTTCCTCTACCAGTTTTCTTCCTCTTCGTTTTTGCAAAGGAAAGGATCGTAGCGCGTAAAAATAAAAACGGGGCGGAAACGCTGATTCTACGATGTTGCATCCCTTGCAGCAACGGGAGTAACAAACCACGCATAATAAAATGTGTTAAACACCGGAATTGAAAGGTTCCTCGACCGCGAGATTGCATCCAGTTCGCTGACCCTTTAGAACCAGCGTATCGATCACGCTCGAGCCACTCCTTGCGCGTTCTGCACCGTGTTTATCTCCAACCGTGGAACCAATATCGCGGCAACGACACTTCGATTGTACCTCTGCGACGATTCAACGTGATGATACTCTTAAGAGACCTGCACACGATTGATAATATCGTCCATAACACTGTGTTGACAATAGTACAGTGTGATCAAGAAATTCCTCCTCTACCTCGTATAACGAAATGTGAATATAACAACGAAAATAAAGCGTTTCCTGAGAAAATAATAAGATTATTCATTTAGATTTTGCGAATAAAGAAGAAATTAAAGCCGAAGAAAATTCAACCAACGATGAAACTGTAGCCAGTACTCATAAGACGATGTCGGTGAAACTTCGGTCTAAAATTCTGGCAGTGGTTAGATTTTCGTTCCGTTCACGTTTTCATTTTGAATTATTCTATACATATCTAGTTCACTTTTAATATTCAAATCAGTTAGAAAATATTGTGAGTTTGAAACGACCAGAAGTTATATTCATCTCTTACATATGTTTTATCATCGTGACATAATTAACTCCTACTCAACCTTGGTTCTATCTCATGCCACAGTATATGTGTATCTATTCTTCCTCATACCCCTAAGCAGTCACTTAACATTCTGTCTACCCGTCGAAAGTATTATCCTTGAAAAAAGTTATCAACCAGAAAGC
The DNA here is from genome assembly GCF_905332965.1 of Bombus pascuorum. Classification (NCBI taxonomy): domain Eukaryota; kingdom Metazoa; phylum Arthropoda; class Insecta; order Hymenoptera; family Apidae; genus Bombus; species Bombus pascuorum. Next base: position 12,975,103 of record NC_083490.1, on the reverse strand, counting down.
ACCACTTCGCTATCACTTTACCAGACAAAGAGTTCTAGGCTCGGCCTTGGAACAGATAGGTAACGGCTTGACTCGCCTCGACACCTGAAAACAGGCCACTTGGCCCAGCTGATGAATAGGGATAGCCTCATCGACACAGGAAATTGCATCGTAGTTGACTGCACCTACGCGTGGTTTATCATTCCACCAACTGTACGATCGCCGATACACTATCCAACGACAGCATTGGTTAGCATCGTGAACTGACAAAGTCATGAAAGCTTGAAATGTACGATCGACCTTCCACGAACACCTACGAAAGCGCTGACACAGGCTTCTTTACGCGTGAATGTCACCAAGGTGTCGACAACGATTTTACACACGTTGTTTTTCGATTAATGCTATGTACAAATATCAAAATGACCGAGATAATTAAATTTTCATTCTTGTTTGTATCCTTCGCCCGGAAATTTGGATTTTATGATACAAAACGTAGTTTCATTTCTATCTGTCGTATTTATTTTTCGTGTATTTTTTAATCCGGTGCTTTTAGTCGGTTTCATTTCGTAGGATTTATTTGTGAATTATAATGTAATAGTAATCGTAATTGTTCATAGGATTTCTCACATAAAGGAGCATTTCAAGCGGAATTAATCTGAAGTTTAAAAGAATTTTGCTGACAAGGTTAATATAAAAATAAAATTAATAGGATATTCAAAGGTTTTTTGATGAAATTTAAATTCTATTATACAGGGTGTAGTGTTGACGATACAGCCGTGGAAGAGGTGATAGTACGCGAGAAACTAAGTCGAAAATATGGAATAAATTTTTTTCATTTTAGGCTTGTTTTCGAGAAAATCGATTTATGTTAAAATTCTACTGATTTATATGGAAACCTATATACTGAATTAAAAATTTATTCTGAAAGCAACATAAGTCTTCCACAATTAAAAGCGAAGACCATTTTGACGTTCGAAGAAATAAATACGGGAAATACGTTGGAAAGCGTGCATGAAAATTTAATTCGGAGAGCACACCTGTGTATGTAATATGTAATATTTTAACAATTTTTGCATTAATACAGTAAATCTTAAGAATTACATGCCTTGTTATTACTCATAAATCTCCGACATGTGGTTTGTATGGCGACTCGTTTAACCACGGCATAGTCAAATGTATGCGTATTCGGAGGAAATTCAAAATCGACTTTCTCGAAAACAAAGCCTCGAATGAAAGAAATTTATTCCATATTTTCGATTTATTTTCTCATGTACAATCAACCCATTCACGGTTGTACCATTAATACTTGGACACCCTATATTTAAAAATACCGAAATAATTATTGAATTGTTTAAATTGTTTGAATATTCCATTTCAATTTTAAATTACATAAGACTCATACTTATATATTCTCTATAAATATTTAATTATTTAAATACTTTAATTAAATGGATATTTAATTATCCTTTGGAAATCACATTTTCACTTAAAAATGATCACGTGCATGGAAAGAAGCTACCTGAAACTAAACTTGCAATGAGAATCTGCAACACACTAAATATTGAAAACTCCACTTTCAAGTTGTTAAATTCTCCAATTCTAATTAAATATCGTCCAAATTAAATTGAAAGTCGCTTTAGCTAAATGTGTCCCACTTCTTCGAGACAACTAATTATCCTACATTCGTCAGCTAATATCGACCATTATCATCATGTCCCAATGAAAATAAATAATCGCGAGGAACAGCTGAATTCCTTGGACATGTGTGCCCAGGCAGCACGCATCGTGTGCACGCTGTGCATACACGAGACGCGTGTGCTTACGCATTGTTGGTGGCTCCTCGGCAACAAGACCTCTCTCAGTAATCGAGACTGGCCTGCTTCTATTCTCGTGTCGGCTGACAGGGTAAACACTCGCGGTACCAACGACCCTGTCGCAACATGGCGCGGTCAAGGTTTGCCCAGACCTTTCCAAGGCTCCTCCCGTTCAAGTTTCGAGAAGGGTGGGAGACCGCGTACATAAGCGTCTCGCAAGTCAAACCGATCAATTACACTTGTATACATTATATAAGTACACGATTAATGTTCAATTCTCGAAAAAGCAATTATGTACTTAGGTTCATGAGTACATTGGCTGCAAGAAGGTGACGTAAATAATAGCAAATCTTAAATAGTGTCTATCTATAATCTGAAATATAGTATCTATAGCTTTTTCAACTTATCAATTTTTGGTAATGTTGGGAAGATTGTTGGCATCTTTAAAAATCGTCTTTTTTTTTAATTTTGAAGTCGTTTGTATTCAGAATTTTACAAACTTTATTGCGAAATATATATTCTATGTCGTAGAATAAAAGGTTACTGGATTTTTTAGAAATATTTGAAATATGTAGAATTTTTGTGTAAAGTATTTACAATACAGCACAGTTGCTTCCCTAAGTTAAAAGATCTCTCAGAATTTGAGTGTTATATGAAGATTCAAAGTGCTTTAATTTATACGTGATATGTAAGAGGTATTATGTATAAATATAAATGTATTTAGTATAGACATGTAAGTGGAATTTATGTTTTAATCATGATTTCCTACCATGAGTGTTGCTGTTATTTCTTGACTGACTTTCACGTAAGTGAGATTTAGCATCCGCACATTGGAAGTATAAATAAATAAATACGTTAAACTCGTACGCTCAAGAAACGCAACTTTCTACCAACTTGGTCTCTGGAAATTCTTGAAAGAAAATTGAACAGCTGCTTCGAGCGAGTGACTCACGCCAGCACGGAGAAAGACCCGATACCAAAACGAGATGGTAAAACTCGAATTTCGTTTAGATGATTCAACGGAATGAAATCAGATAATCCAACCGTGATAATCGTCAGTTACTTCGTTTTTCGATAAAACGAGTTTGTGCAATCTGTGAATCTCTGAACCAAGATTCGCGATTAGCATTGATTGCTTCTTAATCATTTATCAATCGAAAAAATTTAATAGTTTGATAGAAGATAAAAAAGAATATTTGAAAAATTCAATAAATAATAAAATTACGTTCCTTTCCATCAAAGTAACCGACGTAGAAATTCTGCGATTAAAGAATCTAATTTCACTTGAATGTTTATTTACAAAACACAGATAAAGGTACAGAAAAGAATAATCTTGCAATCTGTAGTCCCGATATTCATGCAAACTGAATATTATCGATGAATCGAAACAATTTAAAGGTGTAAAAAGTTTTTAAAAAAATAATTTGTAAGAATAGATTGATTTTTATTTACCTTCATGCGCGTTATTGACAAGGGAAAGTTAAGAAGAATATTCGAAAATGTCCATGTAATAAAATTAAATTCACTATCGTCGTGAGTCTCGAAAAATTCCACCGACAAAATAATCCAAATCCGCTTTCGCGTATTTTCATTAAACACGAAAGGAGTAAATCCACAAAGGAATAATCCTGTAACAAATTTCAAAGTAATCCTTTCGCAAACACAGTATCGATAATCCAGAAACAAAATAATCCATTTCCATATAGATCAAAAAACAGAAATCCTCATGTTCACAATCACAGTACAAATATATTAAACAGCCAATAGTTCACTTTCGCATGGAAATTGAAAAGCACAGATTTAAAAATGTCAACATTTCGTTGAAAAGCAGAAGATTATTATAATTTCCATCGCGACATTTGAACAACCAGATGACCGATCCTCTTAGTAAATACTTGGCAGCCTCCACGAAGATTCCAGGAAGATCATTTACTTTGTTGGAGTTGCCTTGAGATCGACCGTCGGAGAACCAGTCAGCCAACAACAGGCCAGGTATAATGTAAAAGCGCGAGGCGTGCAGTTCGTGTTAATGGAATGCGGAATATACATTCCTGGCTCGGTTACGTAAGCGTGGACAGGTACAACAGCTCGTACCAGCCGATCATCGATCTTCCTACGGTGTTCTTTTCACGCCACCCAGTCATGTCATCGCGAACCGTGTCCGTGAACGCTATCTCGTGTTCTTGGTAATTAGTAACAGCCTTTAATTAGAAACATCGAACTTCCATCCAATCAACATTGACATAATCTTTCGTTAGTTAAATTTCTAATTATTTAGAGTCTCCTGTGCTCCTTTCGAGAATGAAATTTAAAATTAGAACGTGGATATTCGGAGAGGAGTACCGTCAGTGGATCGATCTGTGCAACCAAATTGCTTCGTTAGAGTAAAAACACGAAAGCATAACGCGCCGACCGTTATTCGAGAAGTGTCTCCGAGCGTCTGGCTGAAATTATTAAACCACATGTTCGACGTACTTGTGGAGCCTGTTATTCTGTTCCAAAGAAGGAATATCGGCTCTGTAAAATATAAGGTGGTCTAGAAATACTAGTATACTCGTGTTTTAGTTCACAATCGAATCGTATGTTAATTAGAGTGACGACTAAAACGCGGATTCTTACGCATTTGTGGGAAATTTCGTGCTGTGTCATCGTTGCGAAAACTAAATGGTATCTTTCAGATGTATTAGTAATCTTGAAAGAATAAATAGGGAAATTTTATGTAAGGTATCGATGTTGAATAACGTTGTAACGTATAAAACTTCTGACAAACATCAATTCTTCAGGAGGCTCGATAAATCTTATTTTCACAGATAGTTAATATTATATCCAGCTCCTAATTATCTTGTGCCTATTCTCATCCTTACGTAAAAACCATGATCATGCAATCGTCACGGAATGCATTTACATAAATCTCTGAGTCACTTCGAATCGTAATGAACAAACAATACAGAAATACTTATCAACCCACTGACGATGAAACTATGAAACTAATGACACATGCTTACGAAACTGACCTTTATCATTTCTGATAAACTCTCCGTTAAATGTCTCATCGATGCTTTGAGCCAACTTTCGACATTCGTCAATTTATTTCCTAATTGCGTTAATCTAGTTTCCAACAAATCCTCTACTATAATCTCTCCAGACATTTAAAAATTGCTTCGAGTGCTCGGAGAATCGCAAAATCGTATCTCATTAATATACGAAACTATTTTTCAATTTTGGAAATTCATATTGCAACAATTTGTTAGATTGCCAGATGTTCAAAAATCATCTAGCGCTCGAAAAATTGTCAAACAGTATCTTATCAATATCTCGAGCCACCGATTCTTATAAATCCATTTCCCGATACTGGCAATTCATCGTTCAACAATTTCTCTATTAGTCTTCCAAACTTTCAAAAACTTCCTTTGACCGCCGTAAACATTGCAAAATAGTATGTCATAAATATCTCGCACCGTCTTCCAATGTTCGGCAACCCAGTTTCTAACTTCGCTAACCTACTTCTCAACAATTGCACGATTCTTCCAAACTTTGCGAAAATCCTCTTCGATCAGAGGAAAAATTGCAAAGCCTCCGGAACACAGGATGAATCGCCTGGAGACTCGAAATCAAGGCAGGAGAAGGAGCTAACGGAGAAATTGAGCACTATTAAGTCTCTGACAATAGCGAAGAAAATGGAAGAACGTCTATTACCGAAGAAGACGAGCATCGGTGGCGAACAGGAACAGAAACAGCGGCAGCAACAGCAACGATCGCTCTAAATTACCCCGTGACTCCACCGGAGAACAATGCGGTGGAATGCGCCGCGAACCGTCTTCCGGCTATGAGAGAAACGATCGTGGTCGAACCACGCTTATACGAGTTCGTATGAGAAATTGCAACGGTGTAACAATGCTTGTTCCATAGGATAGACGCGAACACGTTCGTATAAACATCGAGGGAAAGGTATCTTTACCTTTTTGCTAAAGTCACTTCTTGTCCGCGCATAGTGAGTCATAGATGTAGAAACGGCGAGAACTCCCCTTGTTGAGGATTCTGTGATAATTTATTTAAGTACCTCTTGGTTACATTCCGAATTTTATTGAAATTTTTCATCTCGGTCTTTATACATACACACATACACACGCATATATATATATGTGTATGTATAAAGACCGAGATGAAAAATTTCAATAAAATTATATATATATAAAAAAAAAATTATATATATATAAGTATAAATATTTATCTGTTTAAAAAATGAATGGCACGTACATAATACAATCTATAAAATGTCTAAAAAAAAAAAAAAATTTTTTTAAGTCGTAAGAATTCATAAAATTTGCAAAAATCCTTCTACAATGAATTTTCAACAATCAAACCTCATTATCACAAATAGTCTAATCTTTTGAGTCAATCTGATCACGAATGGATTTGAATGTAAGAGAGGAACTTGAAAAAAATTCCCATTAGTCAACACGGTAGCAGAAGAGAGAAGCTATTTCACAGCGAGTAAGCAAAGAAAGGAAATGATTGGAAGGGAATGAAGGGCACGAGCAGCCAGACGAGCATTGTTCCGGTTAATCCTCTTACCGCGATTTTTGCCTGCCCTGATCGACGCGGGCATCCGAAAAATGCAAACAGTTACACGAACGAAGCGAACTAACGGCGTCACGGCCATCCGAATAACGCATAGATCCGTTACTTTTGCAACGAGCAGAAGGGAACGAACAACCGTAAAATCGCAACTCTACATCAACAACGAACGATTTCGAAAGTTCATGGAAACGATGTCAGCCTGGTGCCACGTGGAGAACGTAGGCAATGACATCGACGCGACATCGATGATACGAACGCTACGAATGTTCCATTCCTAGCGAACGTCTGTTAGATCGATTCCATCGCTTGGAATAGTGAAATCTTCTGCAAGGTTGGCATTTATGACAACATGAATTCTTGCTTTTTATACTTGAACTTATACTTAGCTTTCAAGTCAGCGTTTCATAAAGGTTGCAAATCTTCTGTTTGTTATTTTTGCAATTTATTTATTTTGACAATCTAAGAAAACAATTGGAGATACTAGCAAAGGTAGCAAATCTTCTGTTTGTACTGGCAATTTATTTATTTCGACAATTCAAGAAAACAGTTGGAGATATTTGATTCGAATTGAAAAAAGATTCTCGTACTTCGTATTACATATATGCATTGTTATCTTTTTAATAAAATAATATTTATAAAGTAGCGTTTATAAAACAGTATTAGATAGCAAAATAGTATAATAAATAGTATAAGATAGCAAATCTTCTATTTATACTGGCAATTCATTCATTTCGACAATTCAAGAAAACAGTTGAAGATATTTGATTCGAATTGAAAAAAGATTCTCGTACTTCGTATTACATATATGCATTGTTATCTTTTTAATAAAATGATATTTATAAAATAGCGCTTATAAAATAGTACTAGATAGCAAAATAGTATAATAAATAGTATAAGATAGCAAATCTTCTGTTTGTACTGGCAATTTATTTATTTCGACAATTCAAGAAAACAGTTGGAGATATTTGATTCGAATTGAAAAAAGGTTCTCGTACTTCGTATTACATATATGCATTGTTATCTTTTTAATAAAATGATATTTATAAAATAGCGCTTATAAAACAGTATTAGATAGCAAAATAGTATAATAAATAGTATAAGATAGGAAATCTTCTATTTACACTGGCAATTCATTTATTTTGACAATTCAAGAAAACAGTTGGAGATATTTGATTCGAATTGAAAAAAGGTTCTCGTACTTCGTATTAAGTATATGCATTGTTATTTTCTTAATAAAATAATATTCATAAAGTAGCGCTTATAAAATAGTACTAGATAGCAAAATAGTGTAATAAATAGTATAAGATAGCAAATCTTCTATTTATACTGGCAATTCATTTATTTTGACAATTCAAGAAAATAGTTGGAGATATTTGATTCGAATTGAAAAAAGGTTCTTGTACTTCGTATTACATATATGCATTGTTATCTTTTTAATGAAATAATATTTATAAAATAGCGCTTATAAAATAGTACTAAATAGCAAAATAGTGTAATAAATAGTATAAGATAGCAAATCTTCTATTTATACTGGCAATTCATTTATTTCGACAATTCAAGAAAACAGTTGGAGATATTTGATTCGAATTGAAAAAAGGCTCTCGTACTTCGTATTACATATATGCATTGTTATCTTTTTAATAAAATAATATTTATAAAGTAGTGCTTATAAAACAGTATTAAATAGTAAAATAGTATAATAAATAATATAAGATAGCAAATCTTCTGTTTGTACTGGCAATTCATTTATTTCGACAATTCAAGAAAACAGTTGGAGATATTTGATTCGAATTGAAAAAAGGTTCTCGTACTTCGTATTAAGTATATGCATTGTTATTTTCTTAATAAAATAATATTCATAAAGTAGCGCTTATAAAATAGTACTAGATAGCAAAATAGTGTAATAAATAGTATAAGATAGCAAATCTTCTATTTATACTGGCAATTCATTTATTTTGACAATTCAAGAAAACAGTTGGAGATATTTGATTCGAATTGAAAAAAGGTTCTCGTACTTCGTATTACATATATGCATTGTTATTTTCTTAATAAAATAATATTCATACAGTAGCGCTTATAAAATAGTACTAGATAGCAAAATAGTATAATAAATAGTATAAGATAGCAAATCTTCTGTTTGTACTGGCAATTTATTTATTTCGACAATTCAAGAAAACAGTTGGAGATATTTGATTCGAATTGAAAAAAGGTTCTCGTACTTCGTATTACATATATGCATTGTTATCTTTTTAATAAAATGATATTTATAAAATAGCGCTTATAAAATAGTATTTATGAAATGGTACTTGTAAAAACAGATTAAAAAAAGATTTTATATCTGAATTTGAAATTCTAAAAGCATCGAATTTAATTTATCACGAGTCGTAACCAGAGTTATTGACAGTTACTGATGCTAAATGGCAATTAAAAATGAGCATTCGCGATACTTTCGACGACGATAACGTATTTATTTTATCGATTTCGAAATTGCAACAGCTCACAGCGTGTCGAGTATTATAAGGCAAACGGAACATCAGAATCGTTGCCATAAGACGCTTCATTGCGTCGCCGATATTGGCTATTCTCTATCGCGTACATACAAATAAAATTTGTACCGTGATTCACGAGACAGATACTCGAGAGAAGACATTAAACCAGAAACTTCGCTGAACGAAACGGTGCTCCATTACGTCTCGAAATTTCGTGTATGACCGCGCAAACTAATCAAATTTCAATCGCAAATAGGATTTCGCCCAGGTTCTAGGTTGAAATCGACTCCGATATTGAGATAGAACCAACGTAGTAACGAAACAGAATAACGTTAAATTATATTTAATGAAGAAAATATATTTAAATTATATCTTGTTAAAATCTCCAAGTATGCACCAATGTGCTTATATCATTAACATCTACCGTTAATTAACACCAGTTACGATCTGCGAAAAATTATTATACATACGACTGTTTCATGTATACTATTGTAAGAAGCACCGTATTTCGACAAAATTTTCCATCGAAACACGTAAGCCTAGAGGAAGGCAACGTCTTTTTCTAGCAGCTATCAAGAAAAATTTCAGGACGATCGATCCATTGAACAACGTCCAGGCTTGACCTACCTTTTCGTCGAGACGTGTTGAAGAAACGTGTTCGAAAGTATCGTTAAAAACTGGTGTGGAAGCCGTGCGACGTTGGTTCCTTCATGCTGTTTAAGTTCCATGAGTAATCTCGAAGACCAGAAATAGAAGCAACGTGTAACAGAACTCTCGACCACTTCCTCCCATTTTCCCTTTTCGTCGAGTAACTTTGTCAGGAGTTTCGTTTTTTATTGTTTTCCGACCCTTGCAACCCTTCGAATGAAACGAGTAATTGTACCAACGACGTGATTCGAAACACTGAAATGGGCTGGAAGGTAAATGAGAAAAAACGAGCCAGCGTTTAGTTCGTCTGGGATAGATTTTTCTGGTAGTTCGGAAAAGTTCGTTGAAAAAAAGCTGGTACAGGGAAAAAGTTACAACGTTGAAACGTGCTTCATGTCAAACGGGACTGCGGCGAACCAAAATTTTGGAGGAAAGACTATTTCAACGAGTCTTCGAGTCAATAAAGATATTTTAAGCTCGAACAGTTTTCCCCCGGAGGTTTAAGAATTTAATCACTTTCAAAATACAATACAAGTTCCGCTCTTTATCGTAAGCTTATCAACTTTTTCGTATCTCTATTTAGATCCTATAAAGTACTTTAGAATTAATTACAGCAAGTTAATCAAACATGAAATAACAAAAATCACAAAGAAGAAACATCAACGGGGTATTCCAGGATTAACTAGAACAGGATAACCAAACGCGAAATAACAAAATTTATTTATCCAATGAAGATCTACGTCTAAACATCCTTCACTATTCAGTAATGAAACTTTGAAAATGAAGATCGTAGCTCCTAGAGACGTGCAACCTCCATACACTATTCCATTCCATGACATTCCAGGACATTCGTTGACGCAAGAAGTAATTAACTAAGACACCATTCACACAGCGTGTTTCAACGACAAATTAGTAAACGATCCGTCTCGCGAGCCTTCCGAGCCAGCCCTCGAAAATTACGGAGAAGCACAGAGGCCATCAGGCAACCTGGGCAAATATTTACGTGGCCCGTTCGCACTTTCTCGCATTTGGCCCGTGATTCCTGCATCTGGGATTATTTATGGCTGCCTTGAAATTCCGGAAGAGGAAGCGGCCAGAATTCTCAGCGGGGACTACTAATCTTCGAGAAGCGAGTACCTCTCGCGGATTGCATGCAAATAGTTTTCCAGCGAACATTCGCGACACGCTGAACGTCGTATTTCACGGTTCCACTAGTTCCAGCGAGACGGAGACTTCTAACTTCTTCGCGACAGTTTCATGGTATTTAGGTAAGATGTGGACGAGAAATAGTTTTCATCGGTGACACGTCGTTGATGAATAACGTTTTATCAGAAAATAGTAGAATATTATATAAAATTGTAGAATTCTAAAACGCTAGGATATAAAGTAAAATTATTAATAATTAAAGTTGATAAGAATTTAATTGAACTTAATTGATAATTCGAAGCCATTTTTGCTCTGACCGTGTAGAATGACGTGAGGTGATTTCAAAATTTAATAATTTTAACTAACGTCTCAATTCAAATTATTAATAATTTGATGATTAGTGGAAACATTCCATGTTTAAAATTAATTAATCATATAAAATTATTTATCTCCATGTAATGTCATAAGATCTATGTATTAATTTCAATTTCAACGATGCATATTTGCTACATCCGGAACGGAAAGGATAATGTCTAGAAAGAGTTTGCATGATTCAAGGGATGAATATATTAAAACTAAAATGTCTCACATCAGGGACGAATTTATTAAAGTCAGAATGTTCCTGTTTAGGGACGAATTTATTCAGACGAGAAGAGAATAATTATCTTTCACTTACTAAGAAGGATAATCTATAAATATAACATCATTGGGCTTATTGTTAAGCTTCACTATGCATAAACAAATTTTATACACGCAGGTATATTTACTCGTATTAATATTTATTGCATCATTTGAAATTAAGTTTCAATTTAAAGAAAAACTGAATGTAATATACCTACGTATGTTAGCGTTAACATTCTTCAAAAGATGAAAATACAAATAACAGATTACGATATGATAAACGAAAACACAAAATTTATGTTGACAGAATAACCGTTTCAGATTCAACAAACGTAAGAAAAAAGAAATAAAAATTATTTAGTTTCGAAATATTTATCAGTTAATCAGACACCAAACTACAAACTGATAGACCTACTTTTTCTTTTATTAAGCAAACAATTTAGAGATTCCTAAATGCGAGCATAAATTATCAACTAATCGGTAAATATTCAAAGGTAATTCGGATTAGACACGAGTATCAGTCTGATAAATCATGAGAATAATACCATAGGCAAGCTTCGTAGATCGTAGAGTGTAGAGAATCGCAAAATTTGTATGTGCAAGAGAAATTTCTTGCGGTTTTAAGGCTGTGTGAAACTTGTATCGTAACAACGAAGGAATAAAGCAGAAATGTCGAGGATATTGGCGAGAGAAAATTCACTGTGACGAGGGAGCACGTTGAACTCTCGAAATATGTTAACCCGTAATTAGAGAAGCTTTATTAGCGTAATAGTTGCGTGGGCTGACTGCTACGTTCCTAAGCATGGTGTAACACTTCAACCAGTGTCTTCCTTTATAAACCATTCATTTTTATTTAATCACTACGCTTTATATCCAATATACTCATCTTTATCTTACTATTTTTATTTTATTTAACGTTTATCCCATACGTTAAATGGAGAATTTTAGAAAATGATCGAATCTTTAGCTTCGCTTACTGGATAAAGTACTTCAAAATATAAGGATTTTATCATTGTTGATAAAGATTAATGATATAATTTATGAGACTAATAATATGCATGCAATTCACATATTAACTAATGGCTCATACTATAAAATTTTCATCGGAAATTTAATAAAAATTTATTGTGTATTTGTAAAAATTTATTTGTATAAAGGATACGGGTTTCTTAATTTCGTTACTTCACTTGATCGGTGATCTGTTATTAAGGACACTTATTAATTTAATCTGCATTTTCACGTAACACAGCGATTTCTTTTATCTGTCTATATATTCATTCTACGATAGAGAGTTTAGTTGCATACAAGTAACTAAAAAATATTGTATATGTTTAAACTATCATACTTAGAATAATTTATAGTAAATGGTTTTCTCTTTACTCCACGGTACTCAGAAATGAGATTATCCTAATGTCTTTACTGGCCGTCATTCTTAATTCTGAATTTTCCTCTCAGCCAGACGTCACTCTATTTATCAGATTGGCAAAGCTGTAGGCGACAGCTATTTCAGATATTTAAGCACGAGCAGAAAGAATTCATGGCCGTCTTGGATAACTTAACTGGTTAAAGCAGTTGGCCAACGAAAGGTCTAGCAGCCTTCGACCTTAATTTACTGCATTTCATCACAAACACAAAGAACTACAATAAAAATGTACACCTGAGTTAAAGCAGAAGAGAAAGGCCGAACTTCAAAAACGAAAAAAAGTAAAAGTGACATAAAAGCTACTAAGTGCAAAAAACGATTTCTCCTTCAATTTACTTCATTTCATCGCTAACAGGAAAAATGAAAATAAAAATATATGGGATGTTTCATAAAATTACCTGTCAAACTGTAAGAGTAATCTGCTGACGAAAATGACAAAGAATGCCATACGAAATTTCATAAACTGCGCACGATCGATTTTTCGTATTCCGTAATACTGAATTTATTACCACATACACAAAGTTTCTATTTTAATTTTATAAATTGGACAGTGGAAAGAAAATGATGTCAAACTATTATTTTTAAAATCTACTTACCACGACATTTTTTATAATACACAATCTTATGAGAGTGAAATTGTGGAATTATCGAAAAACGTAGTTCGGGAGTTTAACTTCTAAGAAATTAATATTTCAACTTTTATATTTATTTTTATAATAAACCACCTGCAGCAAAAATTTCATATAACATTTTTTCCACGTTTTTACCTGTAAATTATACTTGTCTAACATGACTAAAAAAATCAAAGATACCCCGCACAAATTCATAACATTAAAAAATAATCGTTTAATTAAAAAAGTCAACAAGCTCGAAGTAAAAAAGAGAAGGAAAGAAACGTGCAATAAATGAAAAAGTACATTTACATGGAATAACAATTTTCTTCTTCAAAGGAGGTCGATACTGGATATCCACGACTTCCTAAAAGGTTTTTCTAGCCTTACTTGGCACTCGGTCAGCAGTCTATAATCCAGGATAACGCTTCCGTCGTTTCAGTTTTGCAAATTCCTCGTCTCTTTTTAAACCAGTCGTCCCTTAGTTCCACTATACCAACGGACGTAACATCTTAAATAAGTTTCTTACGAAATAGCGTTATTCTATTTATGATATCGAAAGAATTCTAAACTTCGTTTCGCAAGTACGATAGGAATCCCATGGACTCGTGCCGCTCGAACGAATCGAAAGATATCGAATGGCGAGGTACGGAATATTGAATTTCCCGGGGAAACGGGAGACAATCCGAGACGGCCGGTTGATTTGCTGGTTCCCCGATCCTTCCTTACCGCTCTTCCGGAACGTTTCCCGCGCAAACAGAAAATTTTATGAAATATCGTTTCATGGGAACTTGACTCGTTCTCATTCGGTGTGAGATCAACTTATCTCTATCATACACGTATGTGGACAATGACAATTTTCTATCGATTCGAAAATGTAACATAATCGCGAAAGTATTCGTATGCACGTTTGTTGACATCTTTCATGAACGTATTACGTGCATTGTACGAAACATATCTTCAAATTTATTAGTTTTTATTTATTAGTATTATTTATTAGTATTTATTTATTATTAGTATTCTAATGACACTTGATAATCATTGGTCAAATTTTAAACAAGTGTGAAGATGTACAGTAGCGGACAAAAGTTTAAGACGAAATGGAAGAAATAAATAATTGATTTACTTTCCATAAAAAATATAAATACGGTGTTCTACTTTTGGTATTAACTAATTGTACATTTGTTTGTACACTTAGAAAAAAAATTTCATTTTGATATTTTGCTCAATAGCTAAGTTATAAAAAAGGAACGAAATCTGTATAATATTTCGTCGGTCAAAAGTTTAAGACTATACAAAAAATATTAATTTTTGGTTAAAAAATATACACAATTTTTGTTTAAATTCAATATTTTGTTCAATATCCGTTATTTCTTATCCCTTCGGTACATCTTCTTGGCATAGAATCTATTAATTTTTTATATTAATCTACCGTAATATTATTCCAGGCTGTTTCAATCGTAGAGTAAAGTTCATTTAAATTTTTCGGTTTATAACCTTGTACTGTCTTTTTTATGATGCTTCACAAATTCTCGATTGGGTTAATGTCTGGTGATTGCGACGGCCACGGCAGCACGGTGATATTTTCTTCTTGAAAAAACTGTTTCACAACCCGAGCCGTGTGCTTCGGATCATTATCATTTTGAAAAATAAAATCATCACTCATATTGTTGCGTGCAAAAGGTAACATTGTGTTCTTGAGTATGTCCTTGTATTGAAAACGGTCCATAATTCCATTGATACGACATATCGGACCAGGGCCGCTTCGAGAAAAACACGCCCACACCATAACGTTGCCACCACCATGTTTAAGAGTTTTTAAAACGCACTGTGTTTTCAAACTTTCGCCAATTCGACGTCTAACGTACCGTATCCCGTCAGAACAGACGCGATTGAATTTCGATTCGTCAGAAAACAATACCTTTTGCCAATCTTCACTTGTCCAATGCTTATGAGCTTTAGCAAATGCAAGTCGTCTTTTTCGATTCCTAGAACTCAGCAGTGGTTTCTTTTGGGGTTTTCGTCCTCTTAAGTTAAAGTCTTCTAATCTTCTCCTAACAGTTCTAGCACTAATTTGTGTATCGTTTTCATAGTTTATCTCCGCAGCAATATTATTTGCACTACGAAAACGATCCTTTTCGCTCAATCGATGAATCCGGCGATCCATTTTCGGTGTTGTTTTCCGTGGTCTTCCGTTTTTCGGTTGATCGCAATACATGCCTGTCTTTAAACATTTATACCAAGCTTGTTTACAAGCTGTTTCTGACCTGTTCACTATATTTGCTATTTCGGTGAAGGTTTTACTTTGCTTTCGCAGCCTTACGATTTGTTCCCTTTCGTTTTCAAGTAAATTCTTTGATTTACCCATAGTCTGTTCCTACCTAAATGAATTTTAAGCAATAAAAGGTACACTAAACAATGATTTTGACATTCCAGAATCAAAATGTTCAAAAACTGTACTCGTACTCACGTTTTACACAGATCGTCTTAAACTAATGTCCACTGTTTCCAAGTGCTAGGCGGTAACTAACTGTTGTAACTCCTACATTGTTTGTATTTAACAACTGACTGTCTGAGGTTACGAAGGTCAAACATACAGCTACGTTATTCCAAAGAGACAAACCGAATAGAAGAACAATATGCGTATAAGATGTTTGTAATCCGGTTTACAAATCATCGTCTTAAACTTTTGTCCGCTACTGTATATGGAAGTTGCAAGGTATTCAGTACAAGTACATATTTGGCATAGATCACGGAAGTATTTAAACAGGCAATCGTTGACACGTTTTGCTTTGCTAACGATTTATGCTTGAGGTGACTATATATACCGTGTACTAATTTTTTTACTAATTATAAGTTTCTCTCGTTAAGTATTTTTTACGTATCTTGTCAATATAATCTTAGCTATCTTGTCTCATTATAATGTTAATGAGATATCAAAATGATTCATATAACACGCATAACACACACATAGAAATTTTCTACGGTAATTTACATATACGAATATTTCTACTGTACAAATAAATAGCTAATTTTATAATCGTTATTAATAGCTATTTCAGTATGCAATAACACTCCCATAAATTGGTCTGTGAATTCACATATTCCACAACGATGAAAATTATCAATATTAATTTTTTTCTACTATATCGTTAGTTTTAATAATATAATTTTCAATAATGTAACATTTGACGAAATCGGAAAAGAAAATTCGAAAATATAGCACGTGCGGAATGGAATCTACTCCCGCAGCACTCTCACAATACAACAGAGTGCAGAATGAAATGGAATACGGAAAGAATCGTATTTCGTGTCGCCGCAAATTAGCAAACGGTGGAAGATATTCACTTTCGTAACCGGTTAACGCTTCTCGCGGCGGAACAGGGGAGCCGGGATATACCTGTATGTTAATTAAACGAGCCCCGTTGCTTCTCGACTTTCTCGATATGCGTTACGTGGTTGAGTAATATAATCACATAATTGTCGCCTCGCGTATAACGGCGACCGTGTCCGCGAAGTAGAACGACCGGCGAAAGTCGAGCACCGAGAGAAAATCTCGTGGAATCTCGTTGGAAACAATGCCTCCGGCGAACGTACCAGACGCCAGGATGGAAGCAATACATTAGTCAACTAAATGGATCTATCTGCTAGTTGTATCAAAGAAAACGAAATGCTTCTATTTTAAATTTAGATTTTAATATAAAAGAAATAAATCGAAATGTGGAATTTTTCTATATTTTTCTATATATTTGAATATCTATCTTCCGTCCATATTTTTTCAATTTAGATTTCATAGGTTCGATATTGCGAGATTTGAAAATGAAAAAATAAATTAAAACGATTTCTCCTTTCTCTTTCTTTCATACATTTTCTCTGTCTATATTTGGATTTCATATCTTCACTGCTTTGATTTCGTAAGACTTGAAGTCTGGATTTTAAAACGAAGAAAGTAAATTGAAATGATTTCTTCGTTCTTATACCTTTGTGCTAATCCTTCGTTTACATTTCGATCCGATATTTCTATCTACTTTGATTTCGTAAGATTTCAATTGGAATGTTAATGCGAAGGAAAAGTAAATTAAAATGTCCAGCCCGTCTTTCGCCCACTTTCATATTTAATCATTTTAATTGCAACAGTCTTATGTAATAAAGACACTCATATTTTTAATACTCGACGTACAGCTAATTCATTCAAATGCCGTGATAAAGAAATACATCGTTTTTTAGAAATATGACACTACTATGCTATACTATTTGCAAATCAAATATTACACTGTTGTTCCTCGAATTTCACATGTCTGAAAGTATATAATTCATATGAGAAACCATAGTTATTGCATAATAATAACGATTCTTTCATATTTTCTACAAATTTGAGAAACTTTCTAACGACAGAAACGTACGACTTGAAAGAAAATGGATCAAAGAATACAGAAGTTAAATTCAAACATCACAAGAAGGATAGTTGTTTGATTAAAAGGACAGAAGATCCATCGGGAGTTTATTTTTTAGACTCTAAAAGATATTTGCTTTTATACGTCTGTAAAGTTCATGTAATTTTCATCAGGTTATTAAAAATTTCGTTTGAGTTCGACTAACAGGTTTAACCAGTCAGTTTTTAAGAACTCGATCATAGTAGCGCGGTAATCCTGCAATTAGAGGCAACCTCGACGAACAAAGACAATAAACGTAGAAGGTCGGCTAGGTGAGTCTGGTGAAGACGACGTGGCGGTAAGAAACGAGAATAAAAGCTGGAGAAGACGGTAGAAAAGAAACTTGGCACAATTAGGACGCTGCTATCCGGCATCTCTCGAAAGAGGAAACGGATCCTCGTTGCAAACGATCACATGGAAGAATTCACGCCGATGGCCACCACGATTCCCTCTGTAATTGCACTGCGAAAAAAACCGATACTGGCTAGCTCCTTTGAATTACATAAAAATTCAACCCGTGAAGATTAAACGAGATAATCGATGGACATTCTTTGTTTTAGTTGAAAACAAATATTTCTTTCAAGAAATATTTTATTCATTCGTTGAAATTTTATTATATCGGCAATAATTATTCTCACGTAATAAAAAACGATTATTTTGGTTTATAGCTCATGTATACAAATTTGTATGAAAAATTAGTTTAGAGTTTTGCTGAGAAAGGTTAGCAAATAAATTGCAATTTTTAATACGATAAGAATTTTCAATAAGAACGATTGTCAATACAACTGCGTAAATTATTTTTACTCAGAACTTCCTCTTACGTAAATTTCATTAGAATCAGTGTACGTGCTGATTGTTAATTGTGTCCTGAATTTTTTATGTTCTTAATCATCATATGATAATATTTCACGACGATGCTCAGAAGCTATCGTTTTTAACAGAAAATATTTTTTCTTAGGCTGTAGGAAAAGTAGGAAAAGTATATTTAAGCGCAGTCTTGCAAATGATTTTCATCAGAGGATAATCGATATTCACAAGATGTACCTGACGTAGTATCTTATTTTTATCAGTTTATTCTACGTAGGAGGAAAGACAAAAGGATATTTTTGAGGAAGCTGTGACGTAATAATTCATTCTATTTCAGTAATCACTTTGTCTTCCTCCTTCGCTAGAAGCGAGAAGCGTCATAAGAGGTACTTTGAAGATAAAACGAAAGCGTTATAAATTGCAAAAGAAGATGTTCCACTTCGAACGAAGAGACGGAAGTTTCCTCTACCATAATAATTCTTCTTCTCGTTAAATACAACCAACTTTTAATAATTCAGACTTTTCAACGCAGCCAATGGTTTCCGATATTTTCCCAGGAGTTCCAATCAGAAATACATATTCAGAAAGATGATTAAAAGACAGAGAAATGTGCATTTGTGCTTTTCCCTTGTGTCAGGTACGGACGAAGAGCTTTCGTTCTCACCGAGAACGGAACTCGTTAATGCACGCTTAATGAGTACAATTAGAAGATAGGTTAAAACACGGCGGCATTAAAAGAGAGGAACGAGAGGCAATGTCATAACCTTCTTTACTTTCATGTTTTTAGAATCAGGATATTTCAATCTATTTAATTGTTCGTTAGCTTCAGTGCAAATACTTCACGACTTTTTCATTTCTTCACCTTTATTTCATTATACACGTGTCTGAATCGTGAAATTTTCTTATGAAACTTATACATAGCATTGGTAATGAAAAGAAAAGCAATTTCTTTCTACTTCTTTAATGAAAGCTATTGATATATATTTATTCTAAGCTATAATCCATCATCTAACCTTTGCACCACTGTAGCCTAAAACAATCTACATGAATGAACAATCATGTTCAACAATCATCAACAAACATCAACAATCGTAAACTTTATAATGAAAAATTTATTTGATATATATATATATATATATATCAAATTCTATATATTATATATTATTATATTATATATTATATATTATATATTATATATTATATGCTTGTATGCTTATATTATATATTATATACGGATGCTTGTTTTATATTATATATTATATATTATTAATATTATATATTATATATTATTATATTCTATATATATATATATATATATATAGAATATAAAAGAATGAAACACGATCTAAACGTCTAGCCATGAAAGTGTACAAAAATTGAAAGTCTATCAACATCTACTTGATATTCTAAGAACTCCAAAGCGAACGTAATAAAATGCTAAAAGAGAGCACAAGTACTCCAAGCAGTAAAGCATTCGATCTTCTCCATCGCATCTTACAATTTCGTTTTCAATAACGAATACGAACAAAGTAAATTTCCAGTTTATACGACTGACAAACAGGCCGGGGTACGAATAACCGTACAAATTTATGGATTGTTCCCTGACCGTGAGCAACTGGAACGTCTGGAACCTGTTTCCCGAGGGGAATTTATTTCTCTCGAAACGTATCGAGACACCTTGCCACGGTAATTGCAACACGCTCGTCGATTGTGTCGATCTCCAGACGGATGACGCAAACGATGACTCCTTCACGCGTGAAAAAGCTTCGACGTCGACACGCCGTCGTCAAAGGATGACTAACATCATCAACGAGGCATTAATAGACGGAGTTAGCCGCGACAACCTTTTCACGGGGAATTATTGTGCACGAGCGTGCACGTCGATACCAAGAAGTCTCTACTGTTTCATCTAGCAAGCTACGAAACGAAAACCGAATGCTAAATCGAATAATGAAAGCTACGAGAGATCTTTGATGACTCTCTGGATAAATGACACATATCACGGATATTCCGTACGGATGCTTGTTTTGTGAAAAGACAGCGAAGAAGGATGATTAGTTGAGTGTTGGTTAAAATTTCATAGGTTTCATGGTAAATTCATGTTCCCCTTGTGTGTGATTTAAGATTTCTCATTCAGAAGGTAGAGAATGAAAGTCTCGTTGCAATTAGTTAAAACAGTTATGGCAATAAATGATACATACATGCCAGAGATTCGAAATAGATAAAAGAGAAACATTTTCTGACGATAGTAAGAAAATAATAGTGTTTGCAAGAGTGTCAATCGATAGCTACTAGAATTCTTCGTGTCATATCGATTCTCTCATTTTTTAAGCATCGATATGACAATGCCGCTTAATTATTACAAACTCAAACTAAAATATGTAAAAACAATAAATATCCAAAAATATATCTAAACGCTAATTATATAAAAATAATAAATACCAACGTATAATAATCTAAAATCCAAAATAACGGTCTCTGATTCAACAGCAAAATTTTGCACCCTCTGTTTCGAGCTCACTTTCGCACAAAAGTCCTCCGATACCATGCAACATTGACATCAACCCCTCCGATCCTCGACACACGACCACATCAGCATAATATTCCAAAGAGGAACGATGGTCAGTCCATGCATCATGCAGGTTGCTAGGGTTTCAGATCATCATGAACGTATGGTCCCCTCGGTTGCAGAGGCGAACCGCTGCTGTATTCAGGAGCATCGATCAGAGAGTTTACGTCCGCGCGCTCAAGTCACCCCTTTTCCTGCTCCGGTTCAATAACCGGCGAGTATCACAACTAAAATTAACTCTCCCTTCAACGGTGGCGTCAAGCTGCTCCTGGGACTGAGGCGGTGTTCACCTGGTCGTCCCGGAAACTCTCTCTCTCGCCCACGGTCGTCGATGTAGAAAGAGTATGGAAGGAACAGTGTGGCCGACTTACCCGTGTTACCGTATTAACAAATATCGCTGGAGGAACGACAATGTTTCGTATAACTTTCCTAGCTACTCTTTGATCGCTCGTTCGTGGATCCTCGAGTCAACTTACCCTGCTTGAGGATGAAATATGGGATTTTGTAGTTGATGGTTAAACCGTGGATGATGATGCATTCATGAGAAATTTACAGGCGCACACATGATGCGTATAATATTATAACGCATGTAAAATGCAAAATTATGTAAAATATCTATATATTCTTATATATATATTTATATTTGTGTTCGGGCTCGATTTCTTTAGTCGTATTAGTAAAAATATGAATTTGCATAAATATCAGTCTAACAAAACCATACAAATGACATAAAGATCATTATTGAGAGAATATTGAATACGAAAGGTAGAAAATCGACCACTCATCCTAACATCGTAGAGTCTTTTGCTAACAAAAAACATAGAATTACGAATATATGCGAATTAATCTTGGTTGAGAATATAATGAAGTTCTTGTTGTATCCTGTCTACTATTATCGTACACACGAACGTCACGCAACATATTTTATCGAAGATTCAAACAATCTGTCGTGAGTAATAAAATCCTACGCACGTATCCCATAGTCTGTTCCTTCCAAGAAAGAAAAACATGGCGCCATGTCTTGACCCACGAAATAATTCTTTCATTCAAGAGACGTTTCCCTTGCTTACTTTGAAAGGCTTGGAACAGGAGTTGGCTACATCCAGGCACCTGCCAGAGACAGCTTGCCACCGTATGACTGCGTTGTCGTTGTCTGATAGAAGGGTGCATGGAAAATTACGGCTGACTCGTCCTAGTGTAAGCGGAGGCCGATGATCGATATCGAACATCGTTGAAAATAACACCGCCACGAATGATGTTCGCCCTCTGCGGATTGTCAGACGCCCCCGCAAATAGCTTCGCGTTGCCATCATCTTAAAACCGATCCTAAATAAATTCTTACGGTCATGAATTTCCCGGTATGATTCCAAATTATTTTCGATTATGATGCTTAAAAGCCAATTTCTAACTTGGGATTGGAGAGGAGAAATTGTTTGTAGAGTAACTGTTTTACCGAGAAACTATTATAATTATCATGACGAGGAAAATGTAGTACATTGTACAACAATTGTAAATGTAGTACAACATATTAGGGTAGATGCAATAGAAATATTAGAATAACGAATAACAATAATTTAATGTATCCAATAACCTATTTTATATGCATGTAGTATAACTAAATTCTTCTTCACTTATAACGAATTGATAATTAACAATTGATGCAAAATAATATGATGATAAAATAAAGCAGTAGAATAAATAATATGTAAAATAGTACCCAAAAATTAGTACCTAAAAATAGACGAGACACGTACATGCATAAATTTGAGCAGTAAATTTCATAATATTATAACAAATGATCAAAAATCTTCTGTCACCTTTGTCAATCATTTCTGAGTCGCTATGCAATGTGCAGAAATAAACACTGCTGCATATGTCCCATTAATATCTAACTGTCAGCACAATGTCTTCCAATTCTGCATTCTAATGAATACTAAATATGTAAACACCTAAATATTCATTAGACATTTCAAACGATGAATCGGTATTGTATAAAGAATCTATGACTGCAAGAATTTAAAGCTAACTGAAATGTAACATCAATCTGTAAGAAAAGGATCGACGCGTAGATTAGGTAAATTCTTTTATCGAAAACACGAATAATTTCCGAGAAAACAATCGACCGAAGGAAAGTCAGTAAAAAGCTAGACAAAAAGCTAGTAAAAAAGCTGGCAAACAAATCGTTCGTGTTTCAAATACGATCTTAAGATTGATGATCTCATCTGGCCGTGAACGTGTCTCCATTGATGCCACGATAGCAACCGTGTGTGTTTATCGTTCCACGTACGAATTTATGTTCGCCTCTAGAAGAACCAGCCTTGACATTCCACGGGAAAGACGTGGCCTGGCGATCTCGCGAGGCTACGAAGATTAATCGATCCACCGCGACGTTGAGCAAATTTTCAAGACGCGTTAAAGATGCATTTTTTTGACATCGACCATTTTAACTACCACCTTCAAACTTTATGAATGAAATTATTAGCCCCCGAGTGTTGATCTCTGCTTACTTTTTCACTTTCGATGACTCAGACACGCGAAGCTTTTGAAAAGTTCTAATATTAAACCAGGCAAACTGGTTCTATGTCAACCAGAGAATTCTTGGCTTCGAGCTCCGCGAGTTCAGTTTGAAAATTCTTGGAAAAAATATGACGGGGAATGTATGTGTGACATGTTTCTGAATGAAGGAAGAGAGCTGAGTTTCCTGAATGATGGAGAAGATATGTAGATTAATGTGGAAAGAGACTTTGGAAAAGATCTTTTCGTGACAACCTTCGTTTACAAGGAAATTTACTTTGAGAATCGTTAGGTACCTATGCCAACAGCTGCCAGAGAAATTGAGTTCTTCGTGTGTCTTTATTCGGTGCAGGATATATAATTAGATGCACGAATTTGATTCAAGTTATCTATCGTATTAATTTTAGTACATTTATAAATATAAATGTAAAGTATAAATATATTTATTTATTTTGATATAGAATTTGTTGGTAATAATACGCGGAAATGTAGACACTGTTTAAAAAGCATCGAGTCAATTTTCTCGAATGTATATACACTTCATAAATATTCAAATTCGATTTTCTCGAAAAGTATGAAACTCCATTTTAACGTGCTATATTCGCCAGGATATTTGAAACATTTGGTTACTATATTCAGAAATTCATGTACTACATCATCACATTGTAAATATGTAAAAAATAAATTAAAGTTTCCATATTATCATAAATAAATTTAACAGAAATTGAAATTTTTGTTTGTTACATAATACCTGATTGCGCCTACTAAAAAACTAAATAGTTCAAACAGACACGTCTGGCTTAAAATAAATTCTAAGACAAAGAGTGAAAGGTGTTAAACATATTATTTTAATCCAATTTATTCTTGAAAAAAGCAGCTGTCCATCTATCACATATCGAATATAAAATACAACTTCTCAATTCGAACAGGCATAACTAAGAATAGAATATTCTGATCGATAAATCTACAACGTCTTCACACACTCCAAAGTCATGAATGAACTCTATTTATCTCTTTCAAGAAACGGATAAATATTCTACTCCAATCCCTCCCTAAACCTCAAAGAAGCGAAGAGCCAATCCAATAAAGAATTCACGATCACTGGCCAGACGAGGCAACAAATTCTCTAATAAACTGGTGAAAAGCTAAATATTCAACGAAAGAGGAACAAAATAGATACATCGAGAGCCCTGAAACTTCCGATCGTCCATTCGTGTCAACCTCATGGAATCGTAAAATAGTCGTGTGGCGTCGACATCCGGAACATCGACTTCCTACTCTGGCTGAACTCTTTTGACGAGGAAATCCCCTGGGTGTAGAAAGTTCCTTGCCTCGGGTTCTTTCGTTCGTTCAACGGCTAGTTCGTCAGACTAAACGAAGCCCGCGGCTACGTGAAAAAGCAGCCACGATCAGAGATCTCCGCGCGTCCCGAATAGGAACGACCAGGTCGACGCTTCTCCAGGAAGAAGACGCCTTTTCCGGGCACACAAGCCCGCGAAATTAGACGATGAATCTTCTATGAGCCGGGTTTCCCAGCCTCAACTCATCCCGAGTTTTTCCATGGGCATCCTCCCAGTCATCTTTCACGCGAAACCGAAGAAGAAAAGATGCAAGAGGAAGTGGAAAAGGGGTGCAGGCACCGATTATATACCAACATCTCGATTATGGGGGTTGCGACGTAGGCTGCTGATGAAACTGAGGCTGAAGATGCACTTGACAAAATATATTTCATAACGCAATCCTATATGTAGAATAATAGCATAAACGCAAATTCTATAACTTTGACGAAATTTCACAACGCAAAATCTTACGATAAAACATCTTACAGCGCGATATTTCATAATAGAAAGCCCGTATTATTGAAAATTTATCCACGTTGACAAAATCTATATTTCGAAATTCGACATTTTCCTAAATTCTACTATGGGATACTATGGGATCTACGATACTTGTTCAATTTTTGATGAAAAATTCGAATTCTTTCCATGGGCATTTTGCGGTCACTGTTCACGCAAACCTGAAGAAGAGAAGATGCAAGAGCAAGTGGAAGCAGGTTGAAGGCGCCGATTACAAGCATCTCGATTACGGGGGTTGCGATCTAGGTTGCTGAGGCTGAAGATGCATTTCCGCGTGAGAGAAAACGCAGAGCTGTGTTGACCTTTAAATGTTGCGGTTATTAATACGATGCTTCCATCGATGTTTATTGGCAGCTTGCTGGAAGCTATTATCTGTGGAGGCAGATAAGAGAGGCTTCTGCGCCAAAGATGAAGTCACTTTTGTAAGAATCGGTGAATTATTACGCGTTGAATGCAGAAATGTAACTAATTGTAAGAATATCGCCTGATATTAATTCCTGAAGATGATAATTAGCTACGGATGAAGCAATGGCTCAGGCGATAATCAATTTGGGTGAATCCAATAGAAAAATCTTGGAGTAATTTCTTTAAAATTTTAGTGCGAACATGCAGTATATTTAAAGTAAATATTTGTAAAAGGGAAAGAAGAAATGTAACATTACTCATCAAATTGGCTTTAGGTATTTTTTAAGATTTCTCTAAGAAGTGTCCCAAGAAGGTTGTAATTCCTTTGTTGGGACTTTAGTGAGGGATGTGATTTTTATGAAGTTTTGTTGGTACATGGAGGTGATCAAGTTTGAATTTGATGCATTAACTACACGTGACGATATACAGTCTTCAAGGTAACAGATTGATGGTTAGAGTCGTGACCTAGTTATAGGCATACCTGATCCCCTGTTGTGGTTGGCCAAAATCGATGGTTATTATGTGGCTTCTTTATGAGGAATCACGAGCTTCAACTTAAATAGCAATTCATTTTGATATCTGTAGTTTTCAAAGTGTAATAAACGTTGCTAGACAATACACTTTTCAGGATTTAAAGAATTTGTCTATCGATTATTGGGCGAATTTAATATAAATTAAACTGCCTAATTAACAGTGCCTAATTAATCTTTCACATCGCTGTTTTTATTAAATTCAAACTGATACTCTACGAAATAGTTAACATGAAAATCAAATTTCTATAACGTTAGATACACATTTCCATAAAATATACTGCTACAGTGCATTCGAAAAAGTTATTAATTTATCTTTGTAGGGGATGATATCATTCGAAATGTTATCATTTAATAGGATTCAGAAGATGAAGAAAATTGCCGAGGAATACTTTTACTAAACGCACGAATTTTATGCGAAGAACACAACGGTTCATCCAACTCGATCAATGCATTACTTAACGCTCACGCATTATGCGAGCGTTTTAATTAGTCTTCAATACCGATGAACCAATGACGAAGTGTTTCTCAGACAAAAGTGTTACAAAGATCTCAAGAACAATGCACCCTCGCTATCTGTTACGCTACAAAACATCAGGAAGTAGAATGAAACGAAAGTGAATATTTTCTGTGAAATTCCTTATTCCTATTCACATACCTACTTTCCAACATCATTTTAAAGTTATTTTGGGATAATAAGACAAATTTGTCATTTCATATATCAATCATTTATAACGAATTAACTATGGGACTGTTACACTTACAAAATCACAAATTTTCGTAAATAATCTCGAGATTTGTTCGTGAATTCGTTCTTTTTCCCGATTGTGAAGCAGGTAATTAGACGTTCACGAATTCATACGTGGCTCAGCTGGCAAATTAAGTTACTTCCGATATCTTTAGCCTTATCTTCTCTTCAGAGAAATTATACTCCGTTCGAAAAAGAAAGTTCTAGTCTTTTCATTTCGATGCAAAGACCTTTTAAATGTTGCGTTTCAGCTTCTGCGAAGTATTTGTGAATGCGAGTGTGTTTGCAATGAACGACCTGTTTGTTGCGCATTGCACGCATTATATAATAAAACGAGAAATGTACGATGAGAATGAATAACTTTAAGCGACAGAAAGTTGAAGAACTATGACAGATATTTTCCTCTATTTCATTATTTTGTTGGATTTCAAACATTGATGAGTTTCTTCAATCGCTTTTAATTCAGTTTCATTTTCTTTTATTTTTAATAAATATTTAATTTAATACAAAACATTTATTTTCTATTAAATACTTCTAATTTAATCTTTTAATGTTTATTTTATTACCATTTATATCGTGGCAATTATTTCACTTCCTCATTACCACAATCAATTATCTCAATTATCATTCTATCTTTACCTGACAAGAAAATTATTACGTACAAATCGTATTGTCAGTGGAAAAATACTATATAATGGGTAATCGATTATACAACTTGTAAAATCGGTCAGATGTTAAAGTTTATATGTTTCGAGAGCCGAAACGATAATTACTTTGAGGCACGTAGGAAGATAAGGTGGATCGGACCTCGTTCAGGATCTTAGACTCATTTTATGTTCTCTATTTTATACTGTCCGACGTGTTACTGTATCTGTTGCATCAAATATACCAACATCGATAAATCTTCGACTCGAATAATATTTTACTCTTCCACAATGCCATGAAAATGGTTGCGCTAGGTACGCGAATGCTTGACGTCAGGAAGTGATTACGAAACTTGATGTTTCTTTCTGCTCGCAACGCCGACAATAAAATACAGGTAGATATAGATATCAAGTTCAAGAACGTACGACGAAAGATAGAACGGTAGGTTTACGATCATTTCGGCAGATTTACGAGGCCAGTAGCGGGCTAAACAAGCCAACCAAACTATTCGTCCCTTTACGGTACTTTTGTGAAACAGAAGGCATGCAACTGCACGCGTGACTTCTCTGCCATAATTTCAACGACCTACTTCTCAGACTTGGACCTTAGAAAAAGAAAGCTAGCAAATCGTAAGAATGATAATACTTTGAAATAAAACGATTGTAAAATCGTCGTTGCAAAGTTCTGCCTGTTTTCAGCACTACTTCTTTCTAAGGCCCACCATTTCCATAAGCTACAAGATTAAACCTATCAACGGTTACCTATACGTTCACATATGCACGTTGATCGAGTACCGCAGACTTAATGCCGAAATTTATTTATTCCCGGTGACGTACCTGCAACCTAACTTCAGCATACAATGAAATACCTTCAAGCTTACCAAGCCGAGAGAAATATACATATATCACGCAGACAATCCACGCAGGCTATGTACTGCTTCGCTCGCAAATACTACATCACGGCTAACACACGAATCTCAGGAGCACGATTCTGTATCATTTAATGTACCGTTCAAGATACGCGAGGACTTAAACTGACTGATGCTCGTTGCTAAATTTCCAGGCTCCAGACACTCATCTAGAATATTCATTAATGAAAATTTCAACAATAATTGCGATCGTCAGATACGAAGTAACCATACAATATTTTAAAAAGCAGGTTTGCAAAGGTGGCAGGATACCGAAATTTTTATTCGATTGCGTCTAAAGAATACTAAATCAACTTGATACTTTCCAAAATCTTACAATAAAAAATTCCACGATATTTCTCCGAATTCCACGATAGGGCAATCCTCGATGCTCTTCCAAGCCATAAAGTAAAAAATTCCACGACGAAATATCTTTCCTTAAAAGATTTTACGACGCAGAAGTTCTTCAATACGAAAGTCGTTTGATTGTAGCTGAAGAATATTAAGAAACCAACACTAAATATATACTATTCCAAATTCTACAATAGAGAGATCCACGATGCAAAATCCCTGTATAAGAAAATTTTACAACATAGAACTGTCCAATACGAAATTCTACGATAGAGAATCATTCGTTGGCAGTAAAAAAATATTAGCAATGCAACAAGCGTGCACGAAAAGACGGACGATCCCATTTGAGTGTGCGACTGGAGTTCGCGGCTCGAGGATCCGAAGAAGCATCGCAGACGTCGAATTACACCGTCCTTTCCCTCCCATCGTTGCCGGGAACCATCGAGCCTCGGCCAAAGGTTTGTACGATGTTATCCAGCAGGCTGGCCAACCGGGAGCATCAGCAGTCGACGAGTTGGCGGCTCTCTGGCTCAATGAATGATTTCCGTGCGCTGTTGCCACGTTACGTCTGCATTCTGCACCCATTACTCCTACTGGCGTCGCGCGTTTTATCGTTTCCTGCAGTTTACTATTAAACATTGCGCAATTATGCCTCTACGCTGACCTAACAGCCGGACCCCGTCGCGCCGAGACTGCGTCATCGTTTCAGACCGACCCCCAGGAATGTACCACGTTGTTGCACCACTAATCATCAGTGCAGGAGAGAAACTTCAAAGAAGTGGAGACTCGGTCGTAGAAATCGTTTGAGACAAAATCAAATGGGAAACACGATATTTGAGATGGTTCTCAGAAGGTAAATTCATTCCTGAATTCTATGTTTAGTTTAATTTTTTAACTTGTTTTTAGTGTTGATTTTCTGAAAAAATAAAGCTACAATTTAATTAAAATTCCTTCTGCGATTCTGACGATTTAATATGAAACAGCAGGGAAATGTAACGTGGCAATAGAATAGCGAGATCCGCGTTGAAACGAATATCACGTCGTTAACGATTTGTAAATTGCAGGGATTAGTAAGGAGATAAAATATACGGGCTATTTGGTTAGATAACAAATGATTGTAGTGATCTATTGATCATTTGTGCGATGCAAACAGCATTGCAAGGAGATAATGCAAATTAACGATAAAACTAAAATTTATATTGATATTGCACTCGTAACAACCTAGAGGTATTAAAAAGGAAAAAATATGACAAACAGCTGTAAACTGAATCGTATAAATTGCAGTTTGTCATAAATGTTTGTCGCGTCACAAATTAATCATCGATATCTAAATGAACGCGATTAGCAGTTATTTGTACTCATACAAAATTATCAGAAGAATGATTCACGGTTCTAAAACCTTGAAAAAATTTCCCAATTAGCACACGAATCATTGCCAGTGAAGAAGGTTTTTCCCCATTTTCATATATTTACTAGCGCGACTGTGAAAATCAAATAACGATGATTCCACGAATCTACGATTATTGTCATAGCAATGATAACAAGAGAAGTTGACGTAATAACTGATAATAGCCTTTGTTTCGCTGTCTAGTAACAAACATCTAACGGAGAATAGCAAGTCATTCTGTAGCATACGTTAGTCTCC
The DNA here is from genome assembly GCF_905332965.1 of Bombus pascuorum. Classification (NCBI taxonomy): domain Eukaryota; kingdom Metazoa; phylum Arthropoda; class Insecta; order Hymenoptera; family Apidae; genus Bombus; species Bombus pascuorum. The sequence goes on along the minus strand of NC_083490.1, from coordinate 12,944,381 downwards.
AAGAACCATTTAACGAACTCGCATTAAAGTAATTTCTCACATCCATTTGCTATATTATTACAATAACCTACAATTCGCTATTTTACCCCAGAAACTTTCCTTCTGATCTGTACTCATGACGTAAATCGAAGTTGGGTTTGTTTTATTGAAACCCACATCCGCTTACAATTCCAATATATTACAGACTCTAAAGTTAAGTTTTTTGCTGTGAAATTTCCTTATGATGCAATCACCTTGCAAATACAATTCGAAGGTGAATTTTCCTCTGGAATTAAAATGTTCTAACAACTCAAACGAATAACCATCGAAACTGACCAAATTGATTCAAAATCGAATATTTACTTTTTATTAAAATCTAAACTTTCTTCAAACATTGTATGTCGTTTTTCACAATTTTTACACAATTAAGATATTACATAAGAGATAAAATATCAAGCTTCATCCCATACTAGCCAGGTTTCTCCGTACATCTGTTGCACAATTCCCAAACCAACGTCCACGGTTAAGTGCTAATGACGAATTACGCGTATTAGGTACCCGTGGATGATTGATCGTTGGCCTTAGGGAGAAGAAATGATTAAACGGCAACGTTGGAAAGGCGCGGCTGCGTCTTACGTTATGTCTTGTGAAGCAAGCTCTCTTTTTCATCCAGCTCCCTTAATCCTTTTGATAAGTACCAATTGTGTTTTATCTCACAGAACAACACCATCTATGTTTGTAACGTTGCTACGGATCATGTATACCATTGTTTTTACATCATTTTCCATCGTATTCATAGTATCTCTATATCGCTAAGAAACTCAATTTTGAATAAAACATATCCGATTTTTCATCTGAATCTTGTCTTTTTATTTAAATAAGAACCGGGACTTCCGACCTTTATCTCCACTATGCACATTAATAAAAGTGCATGAGGAAGACTGCAAACACTAATTACTTCTCTTAATTCTACAAAAACCTTTCAATGTTTCATTCACAAAGAAAATTGAGCTACGACGCGCACTTTTACCAGAAGAAAATTACAATTTTCATTGAATGCATATAGCTACTTAAACGTTTGCAACAAGTGGAAAGAATTAATTTTATTAAACGTATCATAAGCATTAGTTTTTATGGAAAGTGGAAAGGATCAAAGTGATCTTGGTACTTTTAATGCCGGAAGGATTAAAAAGAAGAGGATTTCATTGTAAACAGATAGACAGAAACCAATTGACCATAACGAAAGAGCAATTTGCAAAGAGGAAACGTAGCCGCGACACGCCCCAAACGGATAACCAAAATATCGATGAACGTGGCGGGAATCGATCGTTGACTATCGATTATCTGTACTAATGAATGCGCAAACACGGATGTAGGAAAGGTTAACGTTTCCTGTTTGACGGTGGAAGTCGAGTGCCTATCATTGCGGCTACCGGCCATCGATATACTATACCCTGTCGATTGAGGTATTATTGGCATGATGTTTGCGGTTTGTTACGTTGTAATGGCGATTTTCCTCCAATTTTAATCACTTTTACATGTTGACAATGGCGATGTCTTTAACTTGCATCGTCGATTATACGAGTTTCGTTGTACCTACTACGAAATATTGAGTCAGTCATAACGAAATTTAGGAAAATGTAGCATTTCGTCAAATAATATGTGCATTTGTTTCCTTCAGTGACCTCTTGCAAAGATTACTATCGTTTAAGAAAATAGAACGTTTGATAGAGTTTTAACAGTTTGATCTTTAACGGATCTGCAAATGTATCTAAGTATGTTATCCAAACAGTACAGCAAAGAAAACTATTGTTCGTTTAATGGAAATTTTCCATTTGTCTACTTACTATCGTAAACTATCGATAATGATACGAGCTAAGGTAACCAAACACAAGATCTACTTTCGAACGTATTTAGTTTTAAACATATCTATATAGATTTGATTGCAACGTGTTTTCTTCGTCCCCTATGCAACACTTGAAGATTAACGCCGAAACGCCTAACTTCGTAAAACGTAATATACTATATTAACACGCAATAAAAAATTGATATCTTCAAATGTCAAACACTATAGACCGCTTTATTATCTAAGAAGTTCGTTATTTTCAGCTCGTTTGGTTATCAAATTACAGATAAGATAGAAACGGTTCTTTCAAATTGAGGAGACTATCTTGATTAATTCAAGCAATAATATTCAAACCAACTCACTATTTCGACGAGTCGTATATTTTACTTTATTCTACCATTTATAATGTTCCAAACGGACAATATAAATTTCATATGATACATATCTGATATTACCACAGGCATTATATTATTATTTATACTATTTTTATACTTCACGAACATTCAAGTATCTCTATCCATTAATTCATACATTTATGTAACATTCATATATGTTAATACTTATGAGCAACAGTGTACACATTCAGTGTGCAATATCAACATAAATTTTCCACGAATTAATATTTCAATATCAATGTTTCTTCATTGGCCGTTTGTAAATATTGCGAACAAGACACGGTAAATGGAATTTTCGCTGCGCGAGACAGAATAAAAGCGAATTGCAACACGACTTGCGGAGCAACATAAACGCAGTTACGTTCGTTGCGCAGAAGACACTGGGAAACGTATTAAAATCCGACCGTTCTCCATGTAAATTACTCCATGTTGCATCCGCGGCGCACATGCAGTAAACCGCTTGGTTTAGATTTACGCGTTCCTACAGCAACGCACCGCGAAACACGTAGAACATACGTGGCGCAAACATGGTCCATCGGTACCGAGGCTGGTTACTTCCAAAGTAACACGTGTTGCATGATCAAATAGTACACGAAAAGTGGTCGCACGAAAGCAGCAGCGGAAGGCGGATAACAAGATTCCTGATCAATATTCCTCGGCTAAGGAAATTTGAGAACGGTCGAACAGAGGATTACTTGTTCCAACCTCCGTTCTCTCCACGAGGAACACAAGTGTTCTTGGAAACTACGTTTCCAGTAGATACTCTGAGTATCTTTCACTGAAATATGCGCTTGTATGTTTCCCTGTTATCGAAGATCAACCGTTTTATTAATATTTATGTGACCACTGGATGAAACGCGAAATATTCTTGATTTACGAAGTAGATGATTTTGAAATATTAAATGTAAGTTATAGAAAAAAATGTAGATTAAATAATAAAATAATACCTTATTAATGATATCTTTATTTATATATGGAACTTTTTCTTCTCTTTTTTTTTTTTTGTCTAGTATATGTTTGTTATTTAGTAAGTATTTGCTTGTAATATGGAATATTTCCATACTTGTTTTAGAGTGACTGTTTAAAATTTTTAAAAACGTAGAGAATACTACAGTACGTTTTTTCAATTTTCTACTACATTTACACGTATGGAACGAAAACCAAGTATGCCAGCAAATCTAAAAGCAATTCAATAAACCAGCAACACACTATACCTACCAGAGAGTACTAATTCTCCAGACCAGTCGGTACAAAGGCTTAACCAAGCACGAACGATCAGAGACAACGAGAGAGGCCTAACGATCTATCAGGGCCGCGGGCGTTGAAACAAAAAGGCTACCACGACAATGGTAGAGGCATTTCGTGGGAGCGCGATAACAAAGCTCCCTTCGCGCAAACGTTCCCGTTAAAAAGAGAAAGAGAAAAATGCGAGTCCGCTAGCCCTCCGTCACCCTTTCTTTCTCTTTCCCTTAGGCATTAAGTAACTTACACACGGTGAGACTTATCTCGATGGAAAATTCGAAACTAGATCTCGTGTGAGACGGTTTCAAATATCACGTCTACTTATATTACCTTGTAAGAAAAATTCGGGAAACTATGACACTTTGTATCAAATAATTCATAACGCAAGTCTATTTCTTATTTGCACTATTTATAAGAGTGATTGAGTATGATTTTAGAAGGTGAAATTGCTTTTATAAGGTACAAAGTCAATTTCAATGATTGATGGTGAGCATGACTTGAAAAAAAATATGTAGATACATATACATGTGCGTCCAGATATGAATATCATCCCTATATACGCTAACATTTGTCTCATAAATATTTTGAACCTCCCACGCAATTAACTCTTAAGTAGTTAACTGAGAATCCCGTACATCACACGAGCACGCCGAAAATTGTAAATTGCTAAGATTTATAAATGTTTCGACGATACATGAATCATTACGTATTTTCTATTTTAAAATCTATTAGATATCTGTATGGGGAAAATATATTAACTGGCAGATAATTATATGCAAAATCTACATGAAAATTTCTTCTGAACTTTGCAATGTAGTTATTGCAGCATACCAGTATTTTAATTCGTAATGGAATAACAAACGAAGAGTTAAGACGCTAATCTAATTTATACTCTGGTTTATTTAGAAAAATACCCCATTATGGTCACATCAGACACTCAATATTTTTCGAGATATTCATTATTAAAATTTCACTGTCTTAAACAGTTTAACAATTGCATAGCGCCGTGGCATGAGTATTCATTACAATGATGCGAAGATTCAAAAACTCGTGTCTCGCTGCATGCGGCGAAGCGAATCTCTATACAGACCCCGCCTCCCTTTGTCCCTTCTTCAAGCAACGACCGACGTCTCGGCGAGATAGCGCCGGTCGAAGGAAACATCCCGGAAGAAGACACGAAAAAAATGGAGGGAAAAAAGCACGTGTAGGTAGTCAGAGAACGGTGTACACGCGGGGTTTGTTTACAGGCCGTAGAACTCGGCTCTCTTTCTACACGAGTTCCTTGACTCGTAATCGAACCACGGTAATTCCCTTTTCTATGCTACTACGTCTTCTTTCTTTTTTTCCTTGACTTTCCCCCTCTCCTTTGTTCTTTCTATTCCTTCCCTTTGCCCCTTTGTAATTCTACCAGGAGAGGCTTACTCGGTCGCGTGGAGTTCCATGATTCACGTGGAGAACGGTAATCGCGCGCAGCTGCACCGCCTTTCAGGTAAAAAGGCTTGTTCACGAGAGCCGCGATGCGCGACGACAACAGACGACGACCGACGGTCGGTCGTTGTCGCGACATAATCGAAAGTATACAAGAGAATCGTGACGGTCGAGTCACCTGATCGCGACAGGGCGATATTCCAAGGTGGCTAGGCAGGTAGAAGGCTAGGTAAAATCTAGGAGCATCCTGGGTCTAGCTATTGTTCCTTTGTGCGCGAGCATGGAGGTCTTGAAAAGTGGGTATCCGGGTAATAACCGATTCAACGGTTAATGGGAGAATAAATGCGTTTCCGCTACGTTGGACTCTATATGCAAATTTCTATGGGAATTTCGTTTTCTAGAGTGGTTTCGATAATATAGAATCTCTTTCTTCTTGTAAATATCTATTAATTAAATTATATACAGACATATATATTGTATATCATTTTAATGTATAATGTCAATCTACAATTTTCTAAAATAAAGCCCCTCTGGGCTTCCTAAATATTCATATTACACACTAGCCATATTAGGTCAGTGCACTTCACTGACACACATTTCTCGCATACAGTCTCCCTGCTCCGCCAAAGACAAAGGCAGAGAATCTTCCCAGCTTATTTACCTAATTATACTCCCTTTCTTTCAAAGTACCAAAAACGTGTTCTAAAACTCACCTATGACGGTGTTAGCAGCGACCTCTTTCGCGGCGGCAGCAGCAGCCGCCGGTCCATGAGCCAAGAAATCACTCAGGGACAACGAAGAAGCGATGATCTGCCGTTTCTCCTCGAAATTTAAATAATCCAGGCTATTGCTCCTCTGTGGTCCAGCGACGATCGTCACGGTCTTTGCAGCGTGATGATGATGGTGCTGCTGGTGTAAATTGTTTTCCACCGAGAGGTTACTGGGTTTCTCATTGCCAGACTCATTGTTGGCCGCTGGACTAGGCACCAGATATACACCGCTAACGCGTATGGACATCGTCTTGGGGCGATCCTTGAAACGGCCACGCTTCTTCCGCCTCCAGGGGCTGAGGATCGCAACCAGGCCCGGTAACGAAGCTACCGGCTGCTGGCCAGTTGAAACATCCTGACGGCTGCCCGGTCGAGAGGTCGGCTCGCGTCGCTTGTTACTTCGAGGCAGCTCCACGGCTCGGCGTTTAGTGCGTTCACGATCGCCGAGGAAAATTTATGGGCTCCACTGTGCGCTTCTGGCAGCGGCTACCGTGTACGCTGCACTCGATGATCGGTTGATTTTATTTTCGTCGATTTTTACGGCCTCTTTAATTCCCACTGAAATTCTTCGACTTAATTTCTTCGATTGTCACTTGCACTTTTACGACGATCTTCTTATTCTCCTTCTTCCTTTTTCCTTACTTTTCTAGTTATTTTAGATGTAATTGATTACTACTAGATAGAAAAAGGTACAACAGGTATTCAAGATGGCAGGATTTCCGTATCACGCTTTAAAATTTCAATGGAGTCGAATTCGCTGATTGGCGAATATATTTTTCCTGTATTTGTATTTTCGACGATTATGGCACTCTGTATGAAAAATGGCCGACCCAAACGGGGTGACTCCGGACCGCTTCGACGGTCTTTATTTATAACGGAAGGAAGCGAATACGAGTCTTCCGCGGTCTTTTTTTTTCTCTCGTGGCGGCCACGAGACACTCCGTGCTCGGTCGACGCTCCACGGAATCGTCCTGCGCAATAGGAATAGGGTAAAACGTTAACTCTCTCGCTAATGGCACTGGCTGTCATGAACGACGTGCATTGTATCGTACGGAAGAGGTCGCGAACGATTGTGTGTCCACTGTCCCACGAAATGTCTCGTTGCGGTCCATCGACCTTCTATCGCTTCGATTATCGATTGTTTGATCCGAGCTTAAACGAGTACGAACCTTATATGCTATTCTGGTCATGATTTAGAAGTCACTAAACTCGCATCGATCGTAATGCATACCTTAATAAAGAAATCGATAACTTTTGATATGTCAATTTGATTGCAATAGTACAAACAGAATACACGATCGAATTTGTATAGTAAACTTCGTATGATAAAATATTTTCATTATATCGAAACGAAACGGGGTGTCACGTATGAGTTGAAACAACGTTTCTACGAACGGAGCAATCGTACCTAACCTAACCTGTACTCCATATGAAAACGGGGCGAGATGCCGAAGGTCGAGATACGACAGCACTGGCTTAGCCAGAGGAAAATATCTCGTGACTATGGTACGTGCAAATAAAACGACATTCATGATTACGTAAAATACAATAAACGAGGCTGGTAGGCGCAATATACGAAGCTTGAGACACGAAGCTTGAGGCACAAAGCCGGCTAACGCGAGTAACCTCAAACATCCGGTACTTATACTGACTGCCAAAAGAGTAGGTACGTATAGTCATGTATACGGGACGAGTTACAGCGCACGCAGAAAGCATTCGGTTTTATCGATGAAACGGCACGGTGTAATGTCACCGAACACGGCGTGATGGTGGTCGAGAGAGGAGCCGGTATTACGAGACGCATTTCGTGGACGCACAGAGGACACACACAGGCATGTTTTGTTGTGACGAGAGACACACATACTAGATGATTCCTTAGGGCAGTGTGGATGGCTGTTTTCGGATGGCAGGATTTTAGGAGGAGCACGAACGCTCCTCTCGACGTAATATCACAGCGGTGACGATTCACGGCAGGCGTCGCCACTCCTTCACGGAACACCTGTGTGCCTCCTAGCTGCAGGTGAGAGGAGAGCGAGACGGAGAGAAAGGACGCAACGATTATAAACACAGAAGCACATACTACGCGCGTACGCACAGAGCCATGTAGAAGAGAGACAGACGGATGCAGGCACAATAAGTGGAGAGGTACGATGCCACCGATCTCTCCAAATGAACTTAGCACAGACGAGAGAAGTATAAGGCGAAGCTAAACGAGTCACGATATCACGACGACGAACAACGATTAGAACGAGCAACGCCGACGTCGACAAGGAAGCACGCACTCGTAAAGTTGACACACACGCTGCTCTCTCGGTATTCGCGCACAAGAGAGAAACACAAACGCGAGAAACGTCTCGCGTCGGGATGTTCGCGAAAAACAGACGATCTCGCATAGACACGGACACACGGAGGACCGGATAGTTCGCGCGGGGACGGATTCGCGACGGAATTATTTACCACTGCACCGATGCAACGTGTAAAAACAAACGGAGACCAGACAAACAGGCAACAACGACGACGACGACCGCGCCACGAAACACACACCGAGCGAGGCTCGTGAACACTGAGGGCGGCCATGCGATCACGGCGCCGCCACGCGACGCCGATAGGTATCATCGGCCACGAGACAACGCCGCGCCAGACGAGAATGGGGGAAAGTGAAGCTACTATACTACCTTCGCCGTAATTTTTCATTAATGAATTTACGAAGGGTCTGGAACCGGCTGCTGCAACAGGATGGGTTACGTGGTTACGGAACTATAGGGTAGAATAGATTGTTCCTCCACTATAGGGAATAACTATTTATCCAGGGAGAAAATATTTTGTTTAATTTATTTGATTAACTTCCTGCTTGTAATGATTAAACGCGAGTGAAATAAGATTATTGTTTGCATACGTATGATAGTATCGCAAGGTTATATTGGTTTTCTATAATTTATGGTAACATAGAATGTAAAATAATCGATAAAGATGTTTTCATATTTTTATAAAAACATATTTCTGTGCCTCAAATCATGCTTTTCTCATCGCCCGATTTTAATACAATAATTTATGAAAAACTTACTCAAAAATAGGTCACGCTTAGTTCATTGTTCCCGCTAGTCTAATCTTAATAAACTAATTAAAAACCATATAATCCACGTATGTATATCATTCACATTATATTCGCGTGTATTCTGTATTCGTTCTTTTTTATCTTTAATTAAAGAAAATTATAGATCGCGTTAAAATGTCATTCGTACCGCCTGTTACGCTCCAAAAATGTAAACAACTTGCCACGCTCGTGATAAACTGTAAACGCCTCTAACGACGACTGTAGACCAAAGTCACGCGAACATGCATTACGATGGAAATCTTCAGGAACGATACCTCATTGTGTACTTTGTAAACATTAGGAATTTTCCTCCTACATACTTTTGTGTTATTTACCAAATATTTCGCTGCTGAAATCATTAAAAGAAAAATAAGTAAACAAAAATTAGATTTTAATGAAGTCGTTTGCAACTCACAGTCAAACAAACTTTTAGCGAAATCAAACTCAAGCGCATTTTCACGCAATTCGAAAAGTTGCAGATTTAATTAGATGCATCCAGTGTGATAGTTAATCGAATTCCGATGTAATGGTTAATTAAAACTTCTAAGGCAAACAATTAGAGAAACAGCGACGTTCCATTTTCCGGTTCGTGTTCTGCTTTATTGAGTTCTCATTCTCCTAGAAATAATTCTCGTTGGAATGCTGAAGATAACTTTTATCTCCGATACCCAACAATTACAGATGAGAAACATGAAACTAAAATTTTAGATAGTTACGAAGTCTTAGAATTCCTAGCCAACCTCCTAACAGACACAGAAAACGGAAGAAGATCAAAGACTAAAACCATTTTCGAGAAGAAGAAAAGATTCTTCGTATAGCGTCTACGCGGCCAACGACGAGAAATGCTCTAAAACAGAACTTCAGAAGAATTCTGTGGAACGTCTAGTTGGATTCTATCAAATAGAACCTACCATTACAAAGGACTCGGACTGTCTATTTGAGCGATATTTCCAGGGATTGTAATAAAGACACAGCTTCATTTTCTTCTATATTTACAGTTATGTATCCTGTCCTAGAAAGAAATGCATCGCCTTTTTCTTGATTTAAGAAGAATTCGATGCAGTGAAGATATAGCTTCATAAGTGGCAACAGGAATGGTAATATATATTACCATTAATATATTAATATATATATTATTAATATATTATATATAATATTATATATAATATTAATATATTACCATTCCTTAAATACCTTAAAAAAAAAAAAATATATATATATGATTAATATATATATAATGATTTGCATATATACACGTTACCCTGTTTAGATAACTTTCATAGACAAATAATATTCTACTTAACATTTAAGAATTTGGAAAGTTAGAAAAGGCATTTATTAGGTAACAGGAAATAATCAAAACTATGACATTATCCCGAACACACAACTGTCTTAAGACATTATGCATCGGAAGCATCGAGGCGCGAACGTTCGAACTGGAAATTGCTGGACGAAGCATGACGCGAAGCACGTGGTATTTCCGAGGCGTCTAGACTCCTTAATTTAAACCGACTCGCGAATCTACCGACGTTTCGGCCCCGTCTAGCCGCTGTCACAACGAAACGGCTGAAATATGAGAAACACAACCCTCTCTTCGAACCAAGCACCCAAATCTTTTTTCTACCATGTCCACGTGTAAATCCGCCTTTCGTTTGGAAACAAAGAGGCCAGCTGTTGGTAGGATTCGAGGGAAATCTGTCCGTCTGTGCACGAAACAAAACATACGGTGAAATTCGAATTTAATTCGGAAGTTGGTTGTTCTCTTTGAAAATAGAACGGAAACGAGTATTACGTACTGCTTTGCTAACACCGGCGCTCTCATCTTTTACGCTCGATCGCGGCTTAAGCAATGCACGTCTGCGTTGAAAGTAGTAGAAACTACGGCCAAGAGATGCGTTTATTGGCACTGGCCCAGTGGCGACTCTTCTTCTTCTCCAGCGTTCGTCCCTCGCCAAATGTAGCCTCGTCACAGGCCGCAGCTTCGTGTAATAGTGTTCGTACCAACGCAGAAACAACTGTTTTAAATACTGTTCGCCGATATATCTCTCTGTTCTTGTAATCTGGTGCGAATCACAGAAAGGCTGCGTTACGCTTCAGTTCAATGGTCAAAGTAGTCACTTCCGTTCAACGGACAGACGGTTCTCGTTGACGATATTAAGTGAGGTATAAACTGTACTCTGAACCGATCCATCGATCGCTGCGAATTAAGGTCAGTTTAATGAAAAGAAACATGATTAAGTGTTTTCCTAGATCTAAGAATATCCGTGATGAAGAGCTTCGTCTTTGAAGAGGTGTGATACTGTCGCTATGTATATCCGAATAAAAGAATTCTAGTAATAAGAAGACAACTTGCCATATATTTTTAGTTATATAAAATTGTTGATTTTATCGCTTTACATTGCATAAGAATATGATTTTATTTAAAAAGTATCAATGACCTATTAAAAAAGTTCATTATTAGCAATACCACTTAACGACGAGTTTATAGTATATACATTTAAAGAAGTAGTTGACGTTTAAATTTTATTTTCTTTATTCCCTGAAATCGCTATAAAATGCAGCTGACTGCTGTAATCCGTTCAATTGGTACAAAGACCGTTCCCCGTGGCGGATCTATAATTATTCAGTATGTTTGTGAGCGATTCCAGGAACCATTCTTGGCCACTGGGCGAACGCCGCCCACTTAACAGTATTAATAATTGCAATAAGGAACGGGCATCCTTGCTGGGTCAAATTATCAGACAATTCACAATTAAGAGGCGGAGGGTGGAGACGTATAATTAAGGCAAAGTGACGGTACATCAGTGACAACCACAAGCATCTACCAGTGGCAGCTAGCGTTGCACTTACGTTTCCTTGTGCTTTCACGGCTTTCTAAATGCAATCTGCTCGCAACAAGCAACCACCATCAAGCAAAATGTCGTCCAGTTAGAAGAAAAATCAGTTTTTATGAATCACATTTACAGTATATCGATTTCCTTAGTCATTCTATCACGAATATACCGCTGTCCATAGGAATTTGAACACTTTGATTCGCATTAAAAATACACAAATGTTAATGAAATAATTATTGGTATTGAATTAATGGTAAACTAACGACCACAAGCACTATTTACTAATTTCTTATGGAAACAACAAATATATATTATACTTAATTGCGTATTTTTGGAATCAGTAATATATTGAAAGAAGGCTAGCCAAAGGGTATCTTATGCAATATAATTAACTCGATCGAACACATCATCACATTTTGCCTGGTATACCAACATAAAAAAAGATTGTACCTAATCAACGAAAATCCTATAGAAACAACTAGGACTGTGAAATCATGTATTGAATTGTTCGAAACATATCAATATTTTCCGTCCAATTTACTTAATATATAATCTAGCCTTTTGTATTTAATGTCACGTAAGTAACGTTGTTGTTAATATCCCAAAATATAATAAATTATTGCAGTTTAATTTTTTCATTAAACATTTAAAATCTTGATGGAGGTATGTTTCAGCTTACACGAATGTGTTTGACTATATACAAATATATACAAATATGAAAAGAATAGATGAAAAGTATGTTGTCTTGCTTACTGTCGGTCTCCTCAATTTTGTAATTCTAATACATTTTGCCAAAAATAGGCAAGTGTGAAAAATTAAAATTGACACTAAAACGGCAATAAAAAAGAATAGGTTCGGTCAGAACGATACATTGGAATTTGTTCAACGATTGTGCGAATAAAAACGAGACTCTGACAGATTCTACATTCCCATTCGCTACATTTCGATGCAACACGTCGTGCGCATCGCGCGTAACGCGTATCTAGCGACATGCGAACTCTGCTACTTTCCATCATTGGTTATTTATAGCGGACGCAATAATCATAAGTGCAATTCGTAACGATCTAACAAGACAGTCTACGTACACTATAACGTAAAAATTAAAATAATTAATATGATAAGAATAGATTTCAATAAAAATTGTATGGCAATTCTTAGTTTGTATGATTCTATGGATATCGAGAATAACAAGTGGAGTTTGCCATTTTATCTTCCCTTTTGTTCGAACCACTACTTCTTAGGGAAACGGAAAAAGTGGTGTGTATAAACAAAGGGGGGGGGGGGGTAAAAACGTGGATACGACGATATAGTACAGAGACGTAGAATTAAATACTGAAAAATCACGTGTGTCAGTTAAGCCATAGTACGAAAAACGTTACTGTGATAGAAAGAGAAACTACGAGGCGCAAGTAGTAACTACGAATATACTATAGGCGGTCACCCATCTTTCTCTGGTATATAGGAAGTAACGCATTGCACACACGAAAGAGACTTTAGCTCCGAACCATGTCACCAATAGTACCACATGTACAACATAGTATCTATTTTATCTTTTACATGAATTAAATTTTTATTTATATATAATGGTAATTATACATTTATTATATTATTAAAACAGAAATAATTTTATAATAAATACTGAAGCAGCTTTAGCGTAAATATCAAACGTATATTACTCTATTAACATTATAACAAAGTTATTAATAAAGTGCTGATATTTATACATTTTTATACTTCTATGAACATAACTAAAGATATATTAAAACATAACTGTTCACCGTGAAAATATAAAACCAGGTAACGGGCCCATAATTGATCTAGACGCGTTGCAACACGAGTACCGTATCGATGGAAGAATCTGCGATTAACTTCGAAGCGTACTAAACGCGCTTATCGCAAGATCGAACGATAACAAAAGCCTGCGCTACGTCCGTCCATCAGATCGTTGGCCAACCGTCTGGATAAGACGTTGTTCGACGCGATAATGGCAGGAAATTAATGACAGCTAAGAGGGATGGGAACGACGGACGGAGTAATGAAGAGATTGCTTTCCTTATTACCGTGTAAATTCATATTACTTTGTTGCATTAACGGGGACGCCAGCGAAACGTTCAAAGAAAGGGGAAGTAACGTGTCATGTGCTGTGAAACGTTTTAAATTGTAATTAAGAATACGATATACATATTTAACGTTAGTGAACGCTAGTAATTATTTAGAATTGCTGCCACCTTACCAATTTTGATGATTTTTTAATATGTTGTAGAAATTAACACTTTGAGCAACTTTTTCCTAGAAATAGCTTCCGCTTGGCCTTAGCTTCCGAGATATTCGCAGAAAATTATCGGTAGCACTACACTGAATTTTGCCTATAAATTATGCGTTCGCAACAGCATATACGTTAATATTAATTACCAGCCGCCATACGGCGCGGCGGCTGGATAAAATAAGGTCTAACCGAAACCTAATTCTTATCTTTTGTTTACAGTTTATATGCGTTTAGATTAGGCGTTATTTCATCCAAGCCGCCGCGCAGTACTGCGCAATTTATAAGCGAATTTCACTATAGTGGTACCGACAATTTTTTGCCAATAACTCGGAAACTAAGACCGAGCGTCGGTTGTATATATAAGAAAAAGTTGTTCAGACTGTTGTATTTTTACAACATTAAAAAGTCATCGAAATCAGTGAGATGAGCAACTTGTAAATAGTTAGCGAATTATTTTTATAGCTACTAAGCATACAGAATTGCTTGTAACGAAATTATTGTAGAATTTTGTTGAAATAAGAAAATAATTATACACATTCATTTTGAGAAAAATTTCGACCTCACAAACGAGACCTCTTCGGTGAATGTCTGTCATAAAATCGAGGTAAGAACAGATTCAAAAAAGACAATTACGAATTAATTATTGGATGTAATTTCTCATATTAGTAGATTTTGTAAATATTGCTTTACGATACATTTTATCTCTTCATCATTTCCATATCTACAATTATACGCAAAATGAGGATTAGGTAAAAACATAATAGTATCTCCCATAAATATATCGCAAAGTAGCAGGAACTAAGCATATAATTCTCTTCACAGAAGGAAGATCCCATGTAATATAATTTCACCGACAAACAGAATATTCAGAGCCGCGATAAATACCAGCACCTAGCGTTTTTGTTCTTCACATTGCACACGGAGAACGACTTAAGGGACCGCGTGTTTAATCGCATATTTAATACATTTAATAAACCCGTAGCTGGAAATTAAATTCTTCTCTTTCCTGCTCATTACGACCACCGGGAGACGACGAGGTGGGAAAAGTTTAATCCCTTTATCGTTACGATATTACGAGTGGATCGGTATTCTTGATACAAAGTCCTCGCGCAATTGTATAATCCCGGAAGGAAGAAAAACCGCGACTTGGCGGGATATTAGCAAGGAATAAAAGTATGTATATCTAACGTCTAGTATCATCGTTTCGACGATAACTTCATAAACGAAAGTGGCGATCTCTCGTCGGATTAACCTAATGGAATAAATTACTCGAAGCAGAAGGACCATTGCTGCTTTTTCCTCCTTTCGTTGCAAGACGCTATCGAATCTCATTACCCGCTGCTGTTCTCTCCAAGAACTTCGTTAACAAACGAACAACTCGTTGAACTTGATTTCGCCATTTTTCCCTCTTCGAAACTTAATCGAAAGACGATTTCTATCGGTTTTTCTTTCGTTACTGTGGCCATAGCATAGAGTATACATACGTAAAATGTGTGGTAAACATTTTGTCTATACTAAACAATCGTGTATTACAAGCTATCTAATTACATTAAACGTCATTTTTATTATAGAATATAATTCAATTTTGTAGAATCACAGGTTTTTCTCATTTTTTCTTCTGGTCGTTACTGTAAACAATTATCGTGTTGTCTACTACTTTTATACGAAGCTTGAATGTCTCACGAACAAGCATCATATCGTTTCATTCGTATAATATAAAAAAAAAAAAGAAGCATTTGTTTTCAAATGTTTCAAGCAGTTGATTTTTGCCCGCTTTTTCAGGTTGAACACTCACTCCACTGTGCATCGTTTCGTTCAAAGGGTCAAAGAGGAAATTTAAAACTTCATTTACCGGATCAGAACTTGCCCAAAGCTGTTACAGAAGACATTTCCCATAGATAACACATCGTCTGGTCGATATCGGATGTTCTTTAAAGTATTTTTCAGACGGGCCAGTACCTAAAAGCTCGCCCAGCAAAGCGCCGTAAAGGCGGATCAGGATTTACGAGCGAGGTGTGTGTTTGAAAAACAAAGCCTCTTTATCGAGAGACCCTCGACGGATTATTACATGACAGGATACGACATTAATGTCGCAAAGACTTCAGGTTCATGGATTCTCACGTGCAAACTGTATACCTTCGCACGCGTTTCAGCGATACGAGTACTATTGTAAATCATTTTTCTTGATGCTTCCATCACACACTTACTTCCTTCCAATTTAAACCTAATATAATATCTAATTGCTCTAAGTATCTTTCTAGCGTGGATGTGTATGAATTCTATATGCGTGCACATTGACTATCATTTATTTCGATGACATTCAACTTGCAACAAATCAATACGAACTTCCTGCCTAATGCGGTATAATTTCACAATCCACTATTTGTCTCTTCGATCCTCCAGAAACCTACATGATACAATATCCATAAATAGTTACTGATCATACTAATCATTGCTGTCTGTTTCAATTACCTCATCGAAAGCAGCGCAAACAAGCGGTCAAAAGGTCGAGATTTTAAAAGCACGAGCAGCCATCTCTCGCGCGACGCAAGGACTTTCATCTCACGACTTTGAGCCACTGTAAGATCGCAATTAGAAAGCCAGAATGCCGCAACGGAACGCGACATTCGTTACATTGACACGCTTTTATCTTTCAATTTACCCGCTCGTGTTGCACGATCACGATTTTCTCATAAAGGACTCAAACATCGGCGAAGATATTCGAATACCACGCACGGGTCGCCGCTGGTGTTCCGCTTTTCCATCTAATCTTTGATGGTTCGCCACAAGGGCGACCGTAGGAAAATTCTTCGGATAACAGTCTTGTCACCCTCGAATTCCTGGTTGCTTCGCAAAGACTATAAACGGATACGAAATTGGGACACTGGGTCTTGCAGTGACTACTATACCGATTCGTTAGTCATATCCTTATGAAAGATGGAAGGATTAAAAAGGGGACAGCAATCTGAGTGTAGTTTCATTTCGGCGAATTCGGGACAAGGTTGTTCATGCATGCGCGATTTCTGTTCTATTGTGATCGATGTTAGTGAATATTTTTTGAGTTGTGCGCTGAGATCAACGGATACTAAATTTTATTATTGGATTAAAATGGATGAGAAAGAATTTAGTGTATAATGATATATAGAAGCACCGAAGTTATGATAGTGATTTTAAGTTTGTTAGAAAATTATGGAACTACAGTTTAAGCTTATATTTAACACGTATTTTAATTACTATGTTTTAAAATGGACATTTTTCAGAAAGTTTGCAATAAATAAACAGAATGCTCAAATGAGTTATAAAATTGAGATAATAGCGGGGAGATGTATTTACACATATTATAGGTATTTTGAAATACTTGAACTACATGATTCTACAAATGTCAAGAATCATCGAACTCCTTCCATTTTTGTGTGGAAACATCAAAATGGAAAGATTAAAAGAGCTAGAACATAGCGAGGCTAGAAATATTTAGGAAATGAAAATATTCAACTATTTTCTCAATTCCATTCAATACATCATTCACTAAATAGTTCAATTCCCAGCATAATATTATTTTTAAAATTGGGAAAAATCAGTTAGTAAATTGCCATAAAAATAATTATCATAAAGTTGAATACTCCCTTGTATTTAGGTGGCAAGAAACAAAATGCAAGAATTCTCTAAAACAGGATTTTCACCTATAGATTTAATACATTCCTCACAATTTCCCAGCTCTTCTTCTACTTTGCATTCTTCGATAAATTGCCAAGCAATTATCGAATCCCAATTAGAGGTTGACTCTCCTACCCAATAGTTAGGGAAACCATTTAATTGAACCCTGTCAGAGGATATCAACAACGCTAATTACAAAAACTGATACACTGCATCAAGTAGAGTATCGATAGTTGACCACAGGATACACGAATATAAAAAATCCCAAGTAATTTCAACTCTACTGCGGTTATCGAATTTCAATGTATCAATTTCATTCTTGTTTTAATACGTAAAAAGATTTTTAATGTTTTAACAAAAAAGGAACACTAACATACATCCAATATCAAGGAATTACTCTAAGTTACATAATATTTAAATATGTGTATTTAATAACACAAAATATTCATCTGCTATGTATATAATAAACCAACTGTAGGAATAGGAATTTTATTTCTCACTGTTTTATTTCTTACTCAACAACAATTCATACAAATTTTTAAATTCAAGAGGTTTGTTAATAATAAAAAGAACAAATTATTTGAGCTTAAAATAATACAAATAACGCAGTAGGTTTAGCAGCACACGGGATTTCCTCGATAATTTTCCTAAAAGCGAAAAGAACTTCAACTTCTTCGAAACACTAAAATACCCGCAGACTTGGCAATTCGGGCAAATAACACGAATGTAAAGCGTTTCGCGATGCAGAGGCGTTTTCGCGCGGAAGCTAGGAACTTTCCAAGGGAGCAAACAGTCTATTGAGTAAATTGTGTGAAAGGATTAGTTTGCTAATGCCACCGACCATCGTGATAGTTTCCAGAAAGGCTCTCCACGTTCGTGGAAGCGTCATGAAAATTTCTCCTCCGTTTCCCTCCGACATCGCACGATTGAACTTGAAATATTTTTCCACGGGAAATAATCCTCAAGCTAACCCAAATGGTAAATTTCTCTCGCTTTATGGTTTAACAAGAACAAAGGTATGACATGTATGAAACCAAGTTCAAGTAACTGGAAACTTATTTGATTATTATTTATTTGACTTTGTGCTATTCTTTCAAATTTCTATTCTCTCGTCTTCATCGAAACAAGTCACTTTACAGAATTTGGAACGCTTCACTAATGTGAGTTTATCGATTGAAATTTGTGCATTCAAGTTTCGAGTAAAGTTGAGTTAACATTACATGTAAACTATTATCGTTGTTTCATCATTCTGGCGACTTTTGTGAAATCAATGAATTTCGAAGACGATGTGAAGCATTCTGAAATGGGTTTTCGTATCGACCTGAGGATAAAAAATTGGATAGAGTTAGAGAGAGGGTGCATGATATATCGGAAAATAAACGTGCCAATAAACGGAATTTATTGACACTATATTAAAATATAGTCAGCATCGATCTTCTTTATTACGTACTTTTCATATAGCTATCGAAAGTAAAATAAGTCGATTGATATACCGTGGGCGACTCAATAATCTTCGTATAAATGGATGAAAGTATATGTTTCCTGTTCCTTGTATTTTTGCAACGATATAAATTTTAAGAGTGCAGGAAAAGAAAACAAAAATATTCAGATAATTTGTATTTAGATAATAAGTTTCGGTGAAAATAATTAGATTACGTGTTCTCGCGTCAACCACGTAAGAATACGATTATTTAGCATTCTTGTTTACTAAGTTCCTTTACAATTCAAATTCTGCTTCTAAGATATCAGCGCACTAAGTTACGAATATATCAACGAAAACGATAAATATTTAAATATATGTAAACAGAGCGGTAAGAAGCTGCTCTTGTTAAATGGACATAAATCGTCGCTGAAATCGCGACGCGATGTCCCATATGAGGAATCTGTCGGCAAAAGCTTTCGCAATGATTTGCAATATCGCCAGGATATGCTCTCGAATGTTTTTACGAGGCATCAGTCGGCCGTAGGGGCAACGAACGCCGAGTAGGTTCTATTAGAACGTATGATATACCTCTCCTCATGCTGAGATAGCCGTTTCGCGAGGTCGTGTCTGAATAATTAAAGAACAAAATGAAGCTGCTCGGGGCTCTTTAAATGACGAACCTTCTTGTGGTAGCTAACGACTCGGCCGGAAGAAATCGGAAAAAGATAGAGCAGCGTTACAGCTATAATTGGTCCTCACTTTGAAGATCAAAGACTTCGCTCATATAGCCGACCGTGCGTAATTACACTATAGTGTTCTTCGTTGTGAGCTTGATTACACATTTTTACAAAGTTTCGAAAAGAATTCTACTACGTTGAACGTTGACGCTGGTTCGCCTGGAAAATGAAGCACAATTTGTGAACAAATTTCACTGTTGAGAATTCAATGTTGATAATTCATTTGTTTATTGTGCGAGTGTGAAAGTTCATGAATTGATAAGACTGCGTGAAAGAAGGAAGACCAAGTACGAGACTCGTGGGAGACCATGAGGGGTACGTGTGAAAATAGGATTTCTTCCAAGAGCTTGGATAAGTAAGTATCTTTATCGAATTGCAAATGAGTGAAAAAACGATATTTTTAATGATTAATAGTTACTGTAAAGCAGATACTTTCCAAAAGTATGAGGTTGTTAAAGAATAGAATATTATTAGAATATTATATAGAGCAAAATCCTTAAAAGAAGTTAATTGTTCCTTAAGAAATTCAAACGAAAAATATCTTTAAAAACTGCACATTGTTTTGTAAGGAAATCTAGAAAATAATAGGAAAATAAGTGACGCAACTATTTGCACGTAACTGTAATCGTGAAATTTCTCTGGCTGGTGTGACTCGATTGCAACAGAGTGACCATACAGAAGGTTACGAGTGCATAACGATCGCGGAATGCGACACAAGAAGCGCGCGCGACCGCGCGTTATGTAGCAACCGGTTTGAAATAACTCGCGCAACTCTAGGTCGCTCTAAAATAAAGAAAGCACGAGGTTTCGCTTTGCATGTCAATGAAACGGCGCGGTTGTTCCCGCGGAACGGCAACAAGATAAATTACATCGTAGCAAGAAAACATCAAATGCGATATGGGGACTGGGCATATATACAGGAATTAATAGAAGATCGCGTAGAGTAACAAATTACAGGGAATATGTATTACGCGGTCGTTTTGTTACGTTAATTTTGCGCAAACGTCACCCGAAGAAAACGCTCTGCAGTAAATTAATTAATTAATAGCATCGGCCGTTATTGTTCGCTGTGTGTCGGAATTTTTTCTTGTCTTTCGACTCTTTGATAGAATTGAAAACTGTGGTAGTTTGCGACAAAATAAAAGGAGAATGGTCAAAAGCTACTAAATTTGTAGCCTTTTAGGCTAAAATTCTTGTAAGACATCGTTCTATAATCGCCAAGGTACAACCAACATTTTACCAAAGAAATGTTATCAGAAAAATAGAAGGATGAAATATGATCATAATTCTTCATATTCAATATACTCCATCTTGTTTTAGAATACAAATTATAGTGATAATTAGAAATATACCTATTTTATGGAACATCTATATCGTACTAGCTTACTTTACTTTGTCGCGTTTCATTGTTGCTGATTAACAATTTGTGCTAAATGTCTTTACATACAACCTACATATATGAATATCGACTTTGCTTTAAATTTTTGCATTTCGTCGATTCATTTCGAAGTTACGATCTTCCGAAATCGAAAGGTTCCAATTCGCTTTTCGACACATCGTCAAGTTCAACATTTCTTACAATTTCCCAATTACATTTGCCATAATTGTACTTTCATGATACCTTAGATGCCTTGATAGGATTTTGGGTACCTGAAGATGTACAAATTTAGCGCTCATCATGCAGAAATGTTAAACCTCAAGGTCCAAACAGCTTTTGCAACCTGCAATTCAAAATGTTTCTATAAAACGAATACCGTCACGAGTGGGACTATATCAATCGATCTCGCCATTTAGAACAATGATCCTCGTATCGAGATGGTTCAGACTTTCCGCGACTAGAACGTGAAAACTGCGACGAGTCTCACCGTGATGAAAAACAGAGCGTGTAACCACGAGCTTCGTTTCACGTCTCTGAGAAGCATAAAATTTATTATCGCTCTGCTCGTCGAACGTTATTGATGGCGTCGACTAAAGTTAAAGCAGCATCCTCCTGGCTTATCCGGCGGAGTTGCTTATTGAACGGATGCATTAGCGTCAAATCGTGCGTAAACGATCGTCGCTTTCTATCGAGTAATTATAGATAATGTGGTATTTCGCTTGCTGCTCTCCTTTTAAGAAACTTCGTTTTTCTTTCGTGCTAAAAAAAGGCCGGGTAATGGAGAAAGGATAATTAGAAAAAAGTTTATCCATGTATCGGTCGAAAATAGCCAGAGCGTTGTGTTAACACTTTGTCGATGGGGCAAAATTGATTCATAGCGCACCTTCCACAACCTGTTATTGTATAGAGTTACTCGCTGGTTAAATTGAAAATATGTAGAATATCTGTGCAGATAGATAATCGTATAAAAGATAAAGTTTAATGTAGATTGAAAATAGAATTTATTTTAAGGCAGTTTGCTCGTGTAGGATTTTTTAAAACAGGATTTTTTCTTTCTTTTCTTCTTTAATTTGTGCTTTTCGATGGAATCGTAGATAATACACAATTTATTGTTCTACATAGTTACTTGCTACTGTATTGAAAACGTGTAGAACGTCTATGAGATTGAAGGCAGCTACAGAAGATGGAAGCATCATAGTAAAATGTACTTCAAGTGAGTATCTCGTGTAGAACTTTACAAAGAATTTATAAAAGCTGTGAAAATATTTTCTGCGATATTTGGTTAACTTTCTCGTTTCCACAGTAGCTGTATATAGGCAAAATGTTTTGAAATTATAAAATTAAATGTTACTCTTATTAGAAGATGTTCGTGGAACTATAGATAAGTTTCATTCCCTAAATTTTTAAATATCAAAATCTTCGTATGAATTGCTTACTTGTCATATAAATAGCAAATAGAAAAATTACTGACAGTAATTTGTGACTGTGAAATAACTTGAAAACGAGGGAATTAAAATTACACTCGTCCGACGACAGCAGACCAGGCACTATCAAATGCATGAAACTGAAACTGATGTGTTCTCCAAAAAAAAAAAAAAAAAAAAAAACGAACATTACTTACGTTTAAACAAAATCAAGGACGACGCGAAGATTTTTATCGCGAAAGGAACACGATAGAACATTCTTCCTGCATCTTTCATTACAGCATTCAGAAGAAACAGGGAGAACCTTCACCGGTGGTAATACTTCGACATGAGTGAAACAAAGATGATAGAAAATAAGGGGAACCAGCGAAGGCAATTCTGCGATTTCCGGCGGGGGTGAGAGTCGGCCTGTTATTGAAATAGTTTCGTCGACGGTATTACGCCGGTTGCCGAGCTAGTTTTCGTTCTCCTGTAGAAGGTAAATATTACCAAGCCGGGTCAAAGAACTAACCACGTATTTCTCGGATATCGAATGCGTTACGTCCACGACTGGGAACTTCGCTCACGAAATTAGTTCCGCGGTTAGTTTTCGAATGCGTTCTCACCGTTTCGTAGAAAATTGGATTCTCGCTAATTTCCTGGACAAAATTCGATTCGCGGGATCGTTACGGTATCGAGGTGCTTTCTCGAGTACGGCGGACGAATTTAAATTTTAAAACAGCACCTGGTGTAACGAGAAAGGGTGCGCGATCAAAGAGCCGTGCAACAGAGATTCTAAATGGAGATCGAACGTTAATATAGAAGCAGGGCGTACAGCCGAGCCCTGATTTTCTTTCCAAAGAAGATCGATGTAATATCGTAATTACCTCGCCGCTCTATAGGACATTCGATTATGCGCGTAAACCCCGTAGCTGACAGCTAATGTCAATGATAAACGATTCCGGCCTTGGTTGGCAATGTCGATACCGCTAAGAATATATTTCCAGGCGCAAGATCAATCTTATACGATTATCAGACAATGTTTGCAAAACTAAAAGGGCTCAAAGATCGTAAAGTAAGGCTCGTGGTTTTTGACGTATTAATTTGAATCTTGAGAATAGTATAATACGATCGATTCAAGAATTCAACATATTTTTCTTTATATTGTTTTATTTACCTTATCAAAACATATCTACTATACAATTTACTTTACAGATTTATTTACTTATATAATGGAAACTGAATTTTTTTTTAAATTGGATTTCTCTCTTTTATATGTCTCTCCTCATATTTCTTTTCGTATAACTAAAGTTTCTAATAGACAGTTTCTAATACATACAAACTCTTTATGGCTTTCTAATCTAAAAAAAAGACACACATTGGAAATAAATAATTTTTCACGTAACAAGCGACAGTTGAAGGACTCAGAGACCTTATTATCGATACTTTCGTGCCGACACGAACGGAATAAACAAGTCAGCAGCAGGAGAAAAGCCGAAGCATGGAAAATCCCATCGATTCGTCTCCCTTCCGTAAAACTTTCCAACTTTTCAACCGTTGGTACGAGTAGCTGCGACGCAACCACCATGAACACGCATTTCCTACCAGACCACCTTGCCGTTTTTCCACAAGCTACTTCCGATTCCTCGTTCAATATGCGATCGACACACGCGCGTTACACAATCAAACTTTCACGATCATGCGAAAATGGCAAGAATACGAGAAAAACTAACGCGAATCCTCTGGCCTCTCGTCACGGGAACGTACTGGAAGAGTGGAAGTTCTTGGACGTGAAATATGCGAAAGGAGAATTTAATTTACGTCTATTACTTACAAATTAAACACTTAAAATCTGTTAAGGTTATTTGATGTATGTGGAATCAAAGAAACGCGTGGGTAAATTGTAAGGTATTGTAAGTATATATATATGTGTGTGTATGTGTGTTTTTCCGCTCGACAGTAGTTCATATTCTTCCATAAATATTCAGATATTTATTATAAAAATTGCGTGGAAATAAATCGTGAAATATGCAAATACCAACGTCAAATAAACGCTATATTTACCGATGTAGATTGCAATATCTACTTAAACCTACAAACAGTGCAACCCTCGAACAAAATATTTGTCTATAAATCCATTCGTTTCTATTACCACATTTGGTAAAAGCCGAATAAATCAAATTGCTTCGAAATAAATTTTAAAAACAGACGCGTATGCAAATACATCGGAAGATTTATTTCGTGAAAAATAGTCCAGGACTTTTTCTTGCAATGTATCTATTATATCTTGCAATGAGCACAATTCTTCTTCAAGTAAAAAAGCACATTTTCTTTGCGCAATATTCTACTCATTGAGACTTTGACCCACTTTCACAGATTCAAAATATCTACCCCAAAATGTCCGAGACAATTTCTGTGAAATTTACCCTCATGTAACTAACATTACGAATAAGCACTCAAATGTGCACCCATCCGATAGAAGCTGGAAGGTCTTCCGGTTTGATCGGCGATATACATACATTTTCAGCAGCTTGCTGAAGAAACAGATGCGGAAGGGACAAGAAAGAAGAAGGGTGAGTGTTTCGGAGCGTCTACGACGCCACGACGTCTCATTGTTATGTAACCGTAGTCACCCTCCACGAGGAAGATCGTTTCTATCTCATCCCTCTCATTTTCCTTTTTACGATGTCGGGTTCGGCCTGCGTATTCATCGCCGAAGTGCTTCTCACCTTTAGGTTTCTCCATGGCACACCCTTGGGTTGAGAGAAATGTATATTCGGTGAAAGAAACGTAGTAAGAAGGTAAAATCAGGTAGATGTTAGGAACTAAAGTTGATAAAATTCGAAGCTTGAGCAAGTGAAGATTGTACTATAAAACTGCAATTTCGTTCGCTTATGAGAGCGCAAATTTAGAATTTTTTCCTTTCATCTGAAAAACCGAGCAAGCAATAGCAATCATTATAGTGCGGATTTTTATGCATTTTCATAGCAAATAATAGGAAAGAATGTGTAAAATACTTCAAACATATGTCGTGTTTGTTGATATTACTTTGCTAGGTGAAACAATTTTCTGCGAACGTTCCACTTTTTTAATTATATTCTCAAACATATGAATTTTCATAAAATCCTTCAGTCTGATTATCATATGAACAAATGATTTACATCGATAGTGACAAATACGTATTAGGCGCGTCTATAATTATTTGTACGATGTATGGTGTTAAATAGTGTAAGTAATTAAAGGGTAAGGATATTATACTTGACTAACACTAGAACTAGCATACCAGTCAAATCGACTGGGTTTACAATTTTATTTTAAAATTCCTATTTCATGTTATATCTTCTTTCCGCAATGATGTAATGACTTTCGCAACGATAACAAAAAGAATAATATAATGAATTTTATTTTGTTTTTATGTATTCAAACTGAAAATAATTTGGATCCAGGCTACTTATACCAATAGCAGCCAAATGACTGGTATTTGTCAAAGTGTAAAAGGGTCCTACAATCTGTTTATCGAACTCCAATTAACCAGTTTCCTCGTTTCGTACAACTTTCCACACGTTTTTCAAATTTTTACCGCGTATCCTTCGACGTGACGATATCAGTTATGAGGAAAATTGCGAATCGATCGCTGGATCGCTAGATGCTAACACTAGAAATACCACAGCAGTCAAAGCGACTGGTTCTACAATTTTATAAATGTGTCAACCCTCGTTCAGGGATCCCAAATGGATTAATAATAGCAAAAATGTACTACATAACATGGAATTGCTTCTGTAATAAATCAATAAATATAAAAATATTTTATTATTACGTATTTTTAAAGACCAGCTTCCTGTTAACTATCGGTAGTTCTAGTGTTAAAGATACGTAATTTCTAAATTGTTACTGAATGTTAAAATCAAATAAAATTGAAAAAGAATAAATAGTAAGGATATGTCATGGTGTATACAACTTTTATCGCATGACATAAAGAATTAATTTTTACTGATACTGCAATTGTTATTGAACCAGAGTCGACAGAGATTTAATAGCGTAAAGTTTTAATGAAACATTGTAAACAGTAAAGTTTTAATGAAACAGCTTCTACAGCCAACAAGAAGAACGTAGGACCCTTATAGGTCGTCGATTTAATACAAACTTTACACACTGATAAATTTCGTCAGATTGTTTACAAAAATTCCATCAAAGTGTCTAGCACTCAATATTTTATGAACTATTCGTAATCAGAAATCTCACTGCGTTCAACTACGCTTCAATTGAAATATCGAAAAAGTGGCAGCACGATGCGGAGGTAATTAGTTCACCTTGTGCGCTCGAAGGGAACGTTTAGCTCCTTATACTCAGTAATTACTTTATTCAACGTATAAATGTAATTGCTTGATTCAACAGAGATGTCTGTACAGTTCCAGGTACAGCTATATCAATGGCTATCGTCGTTAACCGTCTTCATTCTCTTATATACCTTGAGCAATTTACCACCCGATCACGTTTTTCTTCCTGAAGAAACAAGAATTTTCTTCAGTTTGAAGCAAATAAAAAGAATCGTTAACAAGTGATTTCTCCTTTTAATTTTATACTAAAATTTTGTTCAACGCTTTGGGGTCTACTATTGTCTACTATTAGCCATCGATTTCCATTTTTATACAGATACTATACCCCATTCTGATTCCAAAGTTACAAACCTCTTCCTTTTTAATAAAATTTTCGAAAATTGTACGTTCATCTGAAGGTTGATATTTTCTGGTTTCAGTTTACCTAAATTCTGTTATACTGAAGAAAAAAATCGGGTTACAGAGGCTTAAAATATTGAATAATAAACTGGCCAAGATGGTAAAAAACGAGAGGTTTAAATTACTCAGAGAAGTACACCGTTTGAGAATAAACAGAAATTAACAATAACGAATTTTATTTTGACTCTTGCCACATTTTCTTCGGCTATATTATTCGTGTTCGTTCAATGAAAATTAATTCTTAGTAAACAAAAAAAAAAGGTTGGAACATGTAAATTCTTTTCCTTAGAATTAAAACGAGATTAAAACAAAAATGGTCTAAAAATCTGAGAATTGAATTAGTCTATGATATTTCTATATCTCTCACAAACTACAGGTACGTCGAACG
Source organism: Bombus pascuorum (assembly GCF_905332965.1). Taxonomy (NCBI): domain Eukaryota; kingdom Metazoa; phylum Arthropoda; class Insecta; order Hymenoptera; family Apidae; genus Bombus; species Bombus pascuorum. Next base: position 12,916,808 of record NC_083490.1, on the reverse strand, counting down.
GAGACGATGATTTCCTTGTTATCACGTGGCGCAGCTAAAAACGCCGCGGAAACCTGAAAATGTTTGTCCTTTAAAGTGGCTCTTCCGGCGCCTTTCGCATCGAGGTAAATATAAAGTAGGCCGGGCATTGCGAGCCATGTTCCTAGCGGAAGTTCGCTTTCGTACACCAAATAACAGCCAGTCCCCGAGCCCGATGCCGTGGAAAATTGTGCCTGGTTCGCGGTTTCCGCCACCAAAATAGGAATTCGATATAATGCTTTGAAATGTTCGGGACACCAATCGAAGCTTCCGCAAGCTTTCCGAGATTTTTCGACAAGTATGGACCACGGTAAAAACGAAAAATTCGATTATCGACAAGAAATTATTTTCTTTTGTTAAAAGAAATATAAGAAATGATTATATTGGCTGTACAATAATTTCAGTACACATAAAATTGGAATTTATAAATGCATAAGTATAAATTTGAAATTCTATTACTGTACGTTAATATTAAGTTATTGATACTTATTAAAATTCGAAAAATACCGTTTCTGTTGTGCAATAAATAAGATACTTGCGGCTATTTTTGTGGTAATTTATAGCAGCAGGATATCGTATACCAGAAGCGAAAATTAAAAAGTTTGAAAGAAAAGGACGAAAGAAATCAAGATAAGAGATATATAGATAGATAGAAAGTTTCGAGACAGTGGTTTTATTGAAAAGTTTCATGATGTATTAAAAGTTGCGAGGCTCTTTTTACAGCCGTGAATAGTTGGGAATGATAATTACGTAGGATGCATAAGGGCGGCGACTTCTGCCGACGAGTCGTCTTGTTCGAATTTTTGAAGGTTACAGAAAGCATTATTCCTCGGTCATGATTCAATCGATGACCTAAATACTTCGCGTGGGTCGTCGCCAAGTCAATGCAGAATAGAATACTTCTCGTTCGAATAAAGTGTCTCTTCTCAATTCCTATGCATCGTGCATACGTCGTACAATGTGGTTTACGTGATTTCTTATTTGTCAATCAACGCTTCCAACGCTTACTTGTATTTGTTGATCAAAGCTTTGAGTTATTGTACATTTGAGGAAATATGAAAAACTTAAAAAGAAAACTAATATTATAGGAGCAAAATAAAATTGGTTAAAATATAGATATTTCTGTTTCATAAGTTTAGAGGAATCTTTAAACGAAATCTTTAATGATATAATTCTCAATCTCTTAGATATAATCCTTTCTTTATTATTATTTTTATTATATCTCAATATGCATGGCATATTCTCTAATAAATTGATTCATTTGAAATATGAAAATAAATTGTATCGTATGTATATTTGGAATAATTCGAATCAATCCATTTTAAACAATTTTTCAATAATTATATTCTTTGATAAGAATAATACCTTCGATCGACTCGTCAATGGACTAAAATGATCCAACCGATTTTTCCGTTCTAAGGATAAAAGGATAAAGGACAATTGCAACATTGTCTTCCTATCAATACCCACAGAAACTAAATGAGATACCATCTCTTTTAAGATCTAAAAAGTATCAGATTATTAAAAAAATATTTAACTGATGGCAAGAACATTATTTAATAAATCAGTAAGCTAGATTCGGATCGTCTCATTTTTATATAGTAATCAAGATCCTTGAGATAACAACGTAATGGACGTTCGCATCAGAAATTCCGAAATGCGATACTGCATTATACATTTCCGTACATTTATATACATTTCCAGCGATAACCAGCTTTCCGTTTTATTTGATCCTTTATGCACATCACGTATTTTTGCGTTGGCAAGCTCGATGTACAGCGGAGATGCCTCTATAAACGGGGATTCCATTTTATGGTTTCTCGATTACCCCATCTCCCATTTATTCGACGTACCTACGTATTAAGAAATAGGTAACGATGGGACGTCGTTACACCGATCAATGGTGTTATGTATATCCTTGCCTGTATTTATAAGTGCCTATAATAAGCGCCGAGAATAACATTAATACTGTAAATATGCTTACAAGGAGCCATGTGTCGAATAATAATTTAATAACGGGTAAACATTACTTTCGTACAAATTCCTTTCTAAACTATATAACGTTTATGTGTGTAGCTAAACTTGAAATATTAATATAAATATTTTAAAAGGATAAGATAAGGAACCATGATGAAATAAATAGATTACAAGTAAATAAATTAAAATATTGATAAAAATAAGATAAAGTGACAATAACATGATATAAAATGACATGGATATGTAGGTATAATATTTCACTCATACCGCATAAAATATAATTTTTAATTCCGTCACAACTCGACGCATTTTGTATAAATAATCACGATCGATTGCTGGCAGTTAGCGGAAAGATTTGATAAATTCATTCGTTCGATGAATTAATTTGCGACACGCGTATCTCTATGTCGCAAGTGGTTGCAGCGATCAATGCAATCAGATTAATGGATTTACACGGTCGACGGGCACAAAACATTTTGGATATTTTTTAACAATCAGATTGTAACGTCCCGCCGTCGTTAATGGAATGCAGGAAATGGAATTGTTCCGAAAGGTGGAACTTCCTTTTTTCATCCTGTCGCAAATTAAAAAGAGCAGATTGTCAGTATTCGCCGATTCGGTTGACAAATCGGCGTTTCTGACAATGCAATGTAAAATAATCGAATCCTCAGTTGTTATTCTGCTTTATATCGAATTTGCTGGCATCGAAAGCACGAAATCGACGACACTATATGATATTATGTAAAACGATACGTTCTTTTGTGGTAGCGCTTCTCGTACGACACGTGGACAATCATTTACCAATAAATTGTTTGGAAGAGATCGTATCGCATACAAAGAAATAAATGTGAAATATTGTTCATAAAATAAGCGAGAATTGCCAAAATAACACGATCAATACGAGAAAGATAGGAAGTGGCAAATCTATTTTTATAAAAGTCTATGCAATATATATAAATAACACAATTAAAAAAAAGCATATTACTTAATGACAACAGATTATTCTCACTAGTCACACTAGTATGTTCTTCACATTTAAGAAACTTTGAAAATTTCGTTTGCTTCATCTGGTACAGAAACAAGACCGAGCAATTCGATTGAAATCTCATTAATTTCAATTTCATAATGAAGGAATAAAATCTTGCTAAGAAAACCTGATGAAAAACTTGATGAAAAATGACATACCATCTTTAAAAGGGCCGAATCGCAACAAGCTCATCTCATCAAGCACCGGCGATGTTCCACGATGTAGCGACAGTAGATCAACGAGTATCCCGAAACAATTCACCGGTATTCACCGGTACTGGAACAGGCTGGCGAAAACAAGGTTCATGATGACGCGATCGAACTGTATGCGGCGTCATGCGAAGTAATAAGGCCGGGCCGAAAGGTTCCCCGTTAAGTCGTTCCTCATCGTCGCGATACCGTTCGTCACTTTCCACACGGAAGTTCTTTGTTCAATCAATGGCCCGTTTCACCGAGTCCTGTTGAATATTCACGAAACGATCCCACGAAGACGATTTGCATGCAGCGATTTTATTGCGCGTCGTGTACTCGCGAGCCGACGACAGGTCGACCTGGACTATCTCTAAAGCTGCGTTTCAAGCGATAAGGCCGAGAGAGAGGTAAGGGCGTCTCGCAGAAGAAGATTTTATCGAAGGTCTCCGAGTCGATCGATGAACATACTCTTTCATCCAGCCCAGGTTCGAGAGCAACATCGAGACGCCTCTTCAGATTCTACGATTCGCCTGACTCATAGGACAAAGAGAAATCTTTTTCACGAGTCGCTGCGCCAGTAAACGACCGCCTATCCTTTGTTCCCTCGCGTTCGATCGTCGTCTCGTGACAAACCACGCGGTTTCACACGTGAGCACTTTTAATCGCCAGACGTTCGACGGTCAGCTGAAATGGCCTGGAACCAGAGTTTCGATGCAATCAATCTAGTCGTACCGCAGAGGTGACCAGTTAATCAGTGTTTCGCCTGTGTTGTCTCCGAGTTGCAGACTTCGTGAACTGGTTAATGAGCAGTCCACACGTGAAAAACACATTCGTTACCGCGATACGAGGGTAGGAACAGTATTTAAACAAGCTTCTTTAATCAACGATAGCTCGTACGAACTCAATTTAGAACGCGATTAGTAATTAATCAACCAACCACCACATTACGACCTCCGTGCGTGTCTACTTTCACACTGTCAGTCTATTACACTATGACTGTTACCTTACACTATATAAGCTAGGAGAAATTGAAAGATTAGAAGCTTTCTCTTATTGGTAGCAGATATGATTTCCCTGTTTGTTTTCCTCGACGATGCACTTGAACCGTATCGCGTGACGATACATCTTCCATCGATCCACGGAGTACAGCTAATCCAATATATTTAACTAACGCAGCATGATATCGCAAATTGTCCACCGCGAGTGTAATCACACCTCGGAGACTGATGTTTCGCGTTATTACGTCAATTTAATGTACTTAGCAGTCTCTCGATTTAATCACTCCACGTTGATTATTCTACGTTTCAACGAAACGACGCTACGTCTTTTAGACGGAGACAATCGTTGAGCGTCGCTCTTTGTCTTATCTGTCTTTTAACGTTTACGTTCACTGTTTCGCATCACTGTGTTGTCACCAATCTTTCATATGGTTAGGAATAAAAGCTTCGTATAAAAGGAATCTTCGATAAATAATTCAATTAAAGAGATTCGACAAAATTGATCCAAAACATCTAAAAATGAAAAGTGACAGTGAAAAATATGGAAAAATGAAGATAGAAGAATACGGAGAGTCTGAAGGTTAACGAAGTCGATGAGCAATAGCGAACGATCCATTGACTACGACATCGAGAAGAGGCGTCGCGCCATTAACTAGCGTAACTCGTGGAAGAATGTCGAGTGGCAAAACCACGTACGGCCGTCTTCGTCAACGGTATCCGGTGCACTGGAGCTCGACCTGGTCGAGCTGTTTACATCGTGCAAGAACGTGGCTACCACACCTTGCCGGGCTTCCGTCACTTCAATTATACCAACACACCGGAGCCATCATGAACTACCCGCTTCACACAACGATAGGAAAGCACCTTTGTGGCCAACAGAGCGGCACTTGATTGGCAGTGAGCGCGCGACATGGTGTATCGTGCTCGTACCAAGCTGAGAATAGACTGGTATCGATGCACAATCTATAGGGACTGAACTGACGCAAATAGGCTGTAGTACTTGCAGACTATCGCGGGGAGGAAGGTCATGGGATCTCGATCGTGCTGATCGATCCAACCGAGACATTTCATCGCGTGTCCATACGAATTTCATATCGTTTTCATGAGATTTCGTATTATTAGTAGGTTTCGTATCATTTCGTAATTAACGAAATGGAAGGATTGCGTACACTGGCTGACGAAAATATTCAGACTTACTATAGAACATATTATGTGCGATATACAAGATGTCCCGTTGTTTAGTGTACAAACTTTGCCAGTGTATTGCGTAGGTAAAAATGCAACTAAAATCTCTATTAAGAAGTTCTAACGAAATATGAAACTTGTGTCTGACTTGATGTCGATGTGTTATTGAATTTAGTGTAGGTCGAAATCCCTGACGATTTCGTCTAATTTCTTCGCATACCAATATAATAGAACTATGCATAAAAACCGTAAACATATACGAGTGTCTTATATCAACACGTATCACGAACATTATGTTGTCTAATTTTGTATTAAACTAAAAGAAAGAGTATTGATATATATGTCTGACACATTTCATGTTTTCGCCATAACTTTCTAACGAAGCATTTATAGACTTTCCGCTACATTATATTTTCATCTTATTTTTAGCTACGGAACACGTTGGCAAAATATTTGTACACTAAACTGCGAGACACTTTGTATATAAATATATTATGTGCGTTGAGGGGAACTTTCTGAAATTTTATTAGCGCTACAATGAGACTATGTTGATGACGCTTTTACGAAGAATCACGTAATTTCTTCAAAGTGTATAACTGTAGATCTGGAAAATTAAGACCACGATCATATTGGAAATGCTAAAGTTGCCACGAAGAAAAGAGGGCTTTAAGAGACTACTTATTAGGCAAGATTCAATTGGTTCGTCTACACCTGACTGTCCCAAAATAATGCAACTTCTTCGGTACTATGCCAGTTCAGAACATGTTTTCTTCTTTCACATGGGCTGATATCAAATTAGAAATGACATATTTTATCTGTTACTTTAATACAGGGAATTCAACGTATTAGATATTGTCGTATTCGATGTGTGTGTTTAATAATAATTCTGACTGGGACAACGTGCGAAAAAATAGTTAGTTGTGGGAACATTTTTTAAACCGAATTACTCATCGATCGATTTACAACCGAAAGATTAAATTAAAAAGTGGAGGTTGAACTACCAAGGATTGAACTAATAACTCGTAGGATCATTTGAAATTAACGGAATTGTTTATTATAACGACATTAGCGAATTAAACCGATGACATAAATCTCAATGTCGTAAACACAACACATACCGCTTGTAACTCATTCTGTGTCAGAGGAAACCGGTTCCTGTGGGTATTCTTAGGTTCAAACGTAATGCAATATTCTTTAAATGCACGGGCAATCGTGAAATTATGCAAATGCCATGCATGTTCCCCGTAACTGTTTCAGTTTCAGCAAGTAACGCGCGATAATTGCACATCTTAGCTGTTCAAATTAATTGCGACAAAAGCTCGGTGGTACAGGAACTGTGGCACTTTCGAAATTAATTCATAATCGCATCGTGTCTAATAACGCTTTATCTGTCATACTAAACGCGTTGCATAGCTGAACACACCTGTAATACGTAATTACTAATCAATTTTAATGCGCGTCTCTTCCGTCCATAATACGACAGAGGCAGATAACAATAGAAACCAGTTCGTGTTTGAAATGATATAGAATATCAAATACGATTCCTCGATAATTATATATCTGCCACAATCGATTTATATTAATTAATTGCTGAAATTTTACAAAAATAAGATATTGAAAAATATCAATCAATTAAAATGTCATGTACATATCTGATATCATAACATCGTTGATAAATAATGTTCGAAATAAACAAACACATCAACTGTCCTTAGCTATTACAATATTATAAATAGCTGAATGTCGTCGTAGTTAGCGATAAATATGACAAATATTTCAATTAGAACATTATGATCAGTTTTGCACACTTCTTACGCACATGAGTGACGAATACATTGGACCAACATGTTTAACGTGTTATACAAGCTTTACTTAAGCGCGTAAATTTTATTTATGCACAGACTTAAAACGCAAAACGTATTGCATTCTTGAGTGAGGAAAAGTGAACGGACTTTCCTATAAGAATAACCAGGATGTCTTTAAATGGTAATTCAAACAATTAAATTACCTTCTTACGAACAGAGCGAAGAAACAGGGAAATGTTCACTTAAAACGTTAATAGCTTCTATAAAACAGAACTTTATTTTTTATGTAAAATTGTATTTTTACAATGTTTGGAAATCACTACTTAAAAGATAAGAATTTTACTGTTTCGAGTTTAAAATTTGCAAACTCTGCTCATTTATTTGAAAATTCTGACAAGGAAAACTGAATTACCGTTTGGGAAAAGATGTTGACTGGTTTTAAATTTTCCTTCATTTATGATTCCACGAAAGATGAGACATTCTAGACTGATAAGATCCTAGTTACTAGAAGTTGAAAAACAAGGCTTTATGTGTCAGTTTCCTTGAGCTAATAATGTTTGCAGTATTTCGTTGTGGCATATTTGCATCGCGTGCAAGATATGCAAAAGTGAGAATCCGACCAGAAAATCCATCTTTGCCTGCAAGTGTACGCAAACATCTTCCAGAGGCAAATTAGAATATTCTGGTTCAAGACAGAACTTGGAATTCTCCGTTAATTCTAGAAAATTAGTAGCTCTTCCGATTAAAACGAAAACTGAGGAAAATGTATGTATAAAGATTTAAAGCGAAAAAATAACGAGGAAATTATATCCACGTTGGAAACCAGGCTTCAAACTAACTACACAAGATCCGTGAAGTCGATGAGAGGGTATTAGAGGTCAAAGTACTCGGAGACTCCTTCGAATCCCTGAAGTGATCAGAAAATCGTAGAGCAGCTTCTTTCACAAAACGTAATCGGACTCGAAGTCAAAGACGTACGAGTAAGAAGATATTCCTTTCTTTTATAAAGCGAGTAAGAAGAGCGAAGAAAAGGGAAACTGCTACAGACTGTACGAGTAGGAGAAATTATCGAGGCGCTGACAATGGGCCAGTTTAGGGAGAATCGAGCTAGCATCTATAGCTGACAGACACGCGAATAGATTTATCGTGCGACGTAATCTCTTCGTTTTTTCTTTTCCCTGAAACGCCGTGATCGCGTTCCTTGATAATGATGTGCATGGATCTGCTTTTGAGTTAAGTATGAACACTCCAGGAATATGGAGACCTTTTGGAAGCTTTTGCGCATTACAAAGATACGATATTACCATTTCTCATGGCACTTTGATCTTTGTATCTGCTATTTGTATCTGTATCTCTTTTAATCCTTTCGCTCCGGGTGCCGCTTATAGGCGGCGCCCGCGAGATGACCTGCGGGTTCAAGCGTCGTTTATAGGCGACATCCACGAAATGATCTGTCATCGTTCAGTGACAGTACTTCGCTGGACTGGACTGCCGAAGCGAAAGGGTTAATAACTCTCATGAAATCTTCGAAATTAAGTTCTTAGGACTCTTTCACTTCTCTTTACTTAGATAGCTCATACAACATATTGGTTTGACAATTAAGTGATTGCGAATTTGTCATTAGGTGATATTGACAAAATTCGCAATTAAAATTTGCATGCTCCTCATTTATTTAAAATAAATAAATTATCGGAAGGACAATGTTTGGGAAAAGATGACTGGTTTAAAATTTTCCTTCGTTTATGATTCCACGAAAAACGAGACATTCTAGACTGATAAGATCCTAGTTACTAGAAGTTGAAAAACAAGGCTTTACGTGTCAGTTTCCTTGAGCTAATAATATTTGCAATATTTCGTTGTTTGCATGGATCATGCATCGCATGATTTTGTCATTAGGTGGTATCGACAAAATCCGCAATCGCTTAGTTGCCAATCCAATATAATAAAATCGTTGGCAGTAGTCCCGAAATGTTTCGAACAGCGACTGCAATAACGAAAAATACATCTGAGATGATGTGGTTTTGTAACTCTCGAGAAAGAGAATTTGTAATATGAATAATGACAATTACGTCGCAATCCAATAAGAAGAAATAAATTTCAGGTTAAATTATATTGTAATTTTCTTGAAAGAAGAATCTAATCAACCCAAAACATAGTTTCGCTGTTATACATTGTGCAATGTTTGTTCATTTTATATCTTGTTGAATAAAGTTCGGTGATTATGTAGAGGTGAGTTGAACGAGAATATATATAGGCAGGTCGAATTTGTAGAACGAGATACGAATGTGTGCCAAGGGCAATAATCTTTGCAATGTATCAGCCAACTATCCGGCACAATAGCGGCTCTCACGATGATTACGCTAGCCCAGCCCACGGACATCATTGGATCAAATAACACGTGTGTTCAGCACGACAACTGCCGCGTCGAGTAATTTCTGACGGCGACGTGGATCGACGGAAACTAAATACGCTACGTAATTCGGGATAATTACTGCACAATGCTTGCCGATGTTTCTGTACGGGTACATAATGGATCCGTTGTTTCCCGGCCAATTATTTCGCTAACCGGGCTAATCGGATCACCAATAATTTTGGATGGTTTTTGTAGGTTGAGTAAACTGGGTGAACAACGTCAAATTTCTTTGAAATTTTAGCACAATTTTTCGCTTTAAAACATTTCGGATACGTTTCACGTATGTTCGACGAATATCTTAAAGATCTTTAGTTTCTCAACGATCGTTGTAATTTATTTACTCCTTTGTATTTCTATTCACTTTTTACTACTACTTTTTATACTTTTATACACCTATTTACTTTTTGTATTTATGTTTTTTATTCCTTCTCTCTACGTTGCGTTTTTCAAAACCTGCGGTAGTTTTCCGATACCCCGTTTAAAAAATATTTTCGTTCGATGTAGGATGCTACTGCGCGAGAACTCGAATTGATTGGAGCTATTGTTTTATCTATTTCAGCACGGCTATCTTTCCATCTTTCGCTTTTTTTTTTTTTTTTTTGAAAAACTTCCATTGCTAACCAAAAAATAATCTGACGAAATAAAAATTGAATTTCTTAAGCGCGTTACACGTTACACGTCATGAACATGAAAAGTAAATTTATTTACTTATAAATATACATGTAAGTAGGTATATGTATAAAGATGATTTGATAAGAACCAGACTCTTTTAATTAAATTATTTTTGCATTATCTTCGATAAATTGTGCAAATTCTTACTCAAAATTCCACGCGATATCCTACTAGAAATATTTTTCCTAATTAATTTAATTACAAACTACTGCATTCAAAGTCTACTCGTGCAATTCCTCTTCAAATTATCTACATATTATGATATTCCACTCTAAAGTCCATAAAAATACTATTAAATAGAGTTATTAATACGCTTCCTTACAAAACACTTCGGTTATTCAACGTACACTGCCAGTCATAAATGTTAGGACATCTGCTTACTTTCAGGGGCTTTCATTCTCTAGGTATTTTGATATAAATCAATTATCTCATCCGCATTATACACGTCTTGTAATTAGACTGCACATATTTATTTATACGTGCAATGCCATAAACTTTTATAAACTATTTTTAAATAAATTTAAATAAATATTTTTGTACAACTAGAAAAATGCAATTCATACAGAGATTTAGATATTTGTTCCTCCCACTAAATATCATATTGAACGTTTCACTTTGAATATTTTATACGTTTTTACGCTTTATGAGCATTATGTACATTTTTACATTTTTCATACATACATAAATATTTGCAGTTTACGTAAGTTGCACGCAACGTTTATGTGTAAAAGTTCCAGTTTTACATAAAGTTTCATGTAAAATAGCAAATAAAGTTTTTACTACAAAAAATGAGAGTCTTCTGAAAGTAATCAACAGGTGTCTCAATATTTACAGTCGACAGTATATAAGACATATAACAGTCAATATTATAGTATCTCAACTTTAACACCTACATTCCTTCCCTAATCTATCCAAATCTACGTACCTACTCGTTCAATATTTCATAAAGATACCACAAAAATACAAAAAAAAGTCTATATAAAGCCTCTGAATTTACATCACTCTCCCTATTAACGGAAAATCGCTTGCACACAAAACACTCGAGGCGTTCCACGTCACCAGCACGTCGATTTTCACGGTGGAAAAATAAGAGAGCCGGCGACGAACCTGACGAAACAACAAAGCACGCGCGAAACACGCGTCGTCGTTAGCGGCGGAAGCGCGCCAGCAGATCTTAACTATTCAATGAACGTTCGTCCATTCACCGTGTCGGCTCGTGACGCGATGTTTTCCGTTCTGCGCGAAACAATCGCGCGGGCGAAAAGCTCGCCTCGCGAGCCAAACCAACCACCGATGCACGAGCTTTCCATGCATGAGACAAAGCTGAGCTTGGTTCGTAACCACTTCTCCAGCTGCTCGTCGCCGGTAACCTAATAACGATAATCGATTAACGAAGCATCGCCACTCAACCATTCTGGGTAGCTTCGTGACTAAGGTTTACCTGTTTAGAGAGGCATCCAGTTTTTATGATATACCGATGAAACTCTTCAACGTGATATTACGTTATAGAAACATGGATAGTGCAGCTTCGTGTGTTTATACAAGATGTCACAAAATGTATGTTAATACCACTAGATATTTCTAGCGTAAAATCAATCGTTTGTAAGTGGAAGGATAAACTTCAACCGGAATATTCGTATACAAACTGCTTTCGTTGCTTTAATGTCTAAAGTTATCTTTAAAAATATCCCCCCAACTCAAAAGAATATTTTTAGCTACTGCAATCCTGGACATCGTACAGATGAATTTTCTCGACAAAGGGTAGCTTGATATTACAGGAAACTATGGTAATGTTAGGGTTTATGATAATTTGAGAGTAAGGATTTCTTTGATTAGGAAATTCCAGAGTAAGCACTTCTATGCTGTATACCTTTACTTTCTTTGCTGAGTAGGTGCTTGAGCATTCGAACAATGTGATTTGAATAGTTTTGTAGAAAGTTTTTGAAATTTTAGGAGATTGTTAAAAGCTTTATAATTCCAGATTTAATCTATTTTCAATACCCATCACAACTCTTGAAGTATTCAATGGTCTGAAAAATCAAATCCTATCGATGGCTGTTTCTACATATCCCTAAACCTATTTGCCCATGACACAACGGAAAAGAATAGAATTACTGATATTCTTAGATTTCCAAGACTCACGGTTTTTCAGATTAAATCTGCGGGTCTGCCAACTGACTTGCTAAATCAAATTTTGACGTACTGTCCAATGTTTGCAATGATGAATTCGTTTGATTTGTTCATTGATGAACAGCTCGAGTGTGTTTACAACAAGTTCAGTGCAGCTCAGACAGAATTAAAAGAGTATTATCACGACGATCGAAAGTTTCCGTTGAAAATAATAATCGCGTCTTCTGCAAGAAACTACGTTATGTTCAATTTCCTTGTTGGCGCTAGCACTTCAATTAACTGGAGAGTTCCGTCAATCGGATAACCCGAACTTTCCATTGATCCTATTGTTCTTCCTGTGAAATTGCATTAGTAGTATAAAGTACGGGTGCCGCAAAGCCCTAAGACCTTCTCAACAATTGTAATCGGATATAGGACTTAACAACAGCCGTGATGGCAACCTTTATTGAACAAGTATTTCGCAAGTTTCTATGGGGTTACTGGTACCAAGGCATTGCCTTGGTGCGTTTAAACGATACAACGTCTAAGTTTCCTTTCAGACGATACTGTCGCGGTAAATCGAATTTTCAACAACCGAATTACTCGAATTATTATTCGTACGTAAGATATGCTCGCTGATCTTGAAACAGTCCGCATTAAAGAGACGTAAGTGGAACGATTAACAATTTGATCGATCAGATGATATTTCAACGTGATCGAAATGTACAGAAAAATGTCTAATTACTAAATAAATATTTCATGAATATATTTAATTAAATAGTATATTAACAATTTTGTAGTTTTCGGATCATTTTCGCTCCAATATGATCCTACTTTGACAGGAAACTTTTCCAGTTTTAAAGAAAAAAGGTATAGGTAGATACATATAAGTATTATAACAATTTAAGTTCGTGAAGATCAATGATTAAAATAAAAAATTAAATCAAACAGAATCTATTTTTTCATTAAATCGTTAGCACACGAAATTTCTCGTTTTCTATATCAGAGGTTCGTTTTTCTCAGATTTGCGAATATTTTTTAGTGAAACAGCTTACATTAAAAATAATAAAAAATTAAAAAACTATGGGATGGTTAAAGAAGCTTAATTTGAAAATGAATTCCAATTAAGCTTAATATTCTATTTCAAAAATATCTGTCTAATTACGATTAGTTGCTTCGTAGATTTTACTTCCAGATACGTATTTTATGTCTTCGAATACATTTGAACGTCTAAAAACAAGTGTTGTTTTACAAATAGAAACTACAATTTGCTAATTTCGCCCATGAGTTCGTGCAACTTGCTGATAATTACCGAAACTAATTACATGTGGCCGTTATCAGGAAGGCACGTCGAGGAGAGGGTTTAGTTATCGGTCGGACGAGCGTAGATGATAATGGAGTGCGTGTGCCTAAGTAGAAAATTACACTAATTTGGTAACGATAATGGTATCTAATGAGATTTGGCATTAATTTACGGAACGATACTAAACAACCAAGTTGTATCGAGATAAGGTATTTAACCATTAATTTGGACGATATGATAAGAGTTTATTAACTACCGATTACGTTAACCTGTTAATAATTTGCGGAATAATCAAGAAAATTGAAAATGTCGGTTATATTGTATGTATGTGTATGTATATGAAGAATACCTATGAAGAATACCTATGAAGAATACCGTGTGTGAGTACTGTCAACTTTGAACGTAACTACGTATTTCATTATCACCTCTATATTTTATGTTTCACATACTTTGAATTTTTTAAACGGTTAAAATTTTCTTTCCCTTTTTTCCAATACGGTGCAATTATTTCTTGATACAATAGATATTGCTTAATATAAAATTATCTTAGAAATTGTTTTATAAACGATAAGAGTCGTATGATTTTCAAGGTTCTACGCATCCTTCATATTTTAATCCCAAGAAAATATATCTTCAAGCACACATACTAAGAGAAGATTATTCTTCGATAATGATATCAAATTATAATATCAATCATAAAATCTCAATACCAGGTATATTATTGATCCTCTAAATTACCATATATATATATATATATATATATATATATATATTATATATCTGAATAAACAAATATAAAAAATTACCAAACAACAAATGTAAATTATTAGCAGAATTTTTTTCTCAGAAAAGGAGCACAATGACTTCATCTTTTTTTCTCGAAACAACGCTTCGTTCATCGAACTATTTTCCGACGAAATACAATACCCTGAAATGTAAGCGAGCAATAAGTAAACATACTTGTGAAACATTTTACACGTTTCATCCAGAAATCTCAACTGTTTTCATATAAACTCGCAACGAAGAACGAATCAACAGCTTCCACGCCGCCCGTTCGAGATTGCTTTTTTCATTAGCAGTATTCGTCATCCTCGGTGCGTTTTCAAATGCGAATTAACAACTTCTTTGTTACGGAACAAACAGATCACTGTGTCATGGTGCATGAGATTCTCAGTGGTATATAAGAGCGGATCAGACCATCGCGAATCAGACAAAGACTCGACTCCGATTTCATCTGAGCTTGTTTTCCAAACCAGTAACATGAAGAAAGGTGTGCTACTCTTCTGGATCATCTGTTTGGCGATTGTAATCGTCGACGCGAAACCGTTTCCTCAACAAGAAGGTTGTGAGTTCAAGCTGAAACTGTAATGATTAATTATTTATTATTTATATATTGTTAAATATCAAATCAAATCCTGGCGGATGGCTGATTGAAAATTGTAGCAGTGTAATTTCAAATGTCTCAAAATTTTAACATTTTGCAATTAATCGCGTACTTCAAGACCTGAAGAAGTCATTTCTTTAGTTCCATAATTTAAAAGTGCTCGTAGAAGACACTGTAAGTGCCACAATTGAAAAATTTCCATTCTTTATTAGAGAGGTGAGAACACCGCAGTATGGAATTTCAATGGAATTTCTTTTTCCAAATAGTTATTAATAATATTAGAATATGGTGTCACAACCTCGCCTCTATAGAGAAAAATATAAGTACTCGCGAAAATTAATTGATTGTTGTCTATACCATCTGTCTAAATCAATGGAACATTAAGTTTTCCTTAGAGCTAAGTGCTGGCGAATACAGGATTTTCTACAGATACACTTCTTTTCGTGAATTTGGACTACATTAACGTATAAGCTTTCTTCTTCTCCTGAAAAACTTGTTTCTTGGCGCTTGCTGTGTTCTTTACGTTATTCAAGTTATTTAGACTATAAACTTATTTTCTCCCGCGATACGTTTTCATAAACTAAAAACATATAGTGAAGTTTTTGATAACAAATAAACGTAAAACATCATTTTGTGGAAAATAACAGTGAATACGTGTGAACATTGTGAAATAATGGTAAAATGTTAATAATTTAATTTCTCGCTTCGACGTGCAGATGATGACGAAGTACTTGTACCGAAAGATACCATACGTTATCCAAACACATTTTGGTTGGGCAGGCCCTTTTATGACCAAGACGATTATTATGGTGATAATACCGATAGGAAACCATCTACTGTATCGTATGCTAATGTGGGGTAAGTTGACAAGGTTTTATTGTTAATTAAGGACTGCAGTAGAAACTACATTGATCGAATGTAAAAATTGAAAAATATAGAAAAGCGACGATATTAGGAACCTTATTGGAAACGTAAAATTAGAGACATCGAGCAAATAAATTGTAATCAATTATTATTTTTCCTAGAAATCAATCAAATTATATTTATAGGAGTTTAATTAAGTTTATTTATTAAACAACTGCGTTTAATTGACAATTAATGTTTTTTGGAAATGTTACTCACAATACGATATACCTGTACATACGTTATTTAATTTTATAGAAAAAATAATAGAACATCGTAGTATAACGTATATGTAATATTTTTAATTAAAATGTTTCTTGTTGCAGAGCTGGATGGGGTCGCTAAAAATCTTCCGATCGATTCGATCTCTTCTTCGAATCAGTTGTAATCGCCGCATGATAACGTAGAATGCATCATAAATTTATACTAATTTTCACGTTAAATTAATATCATAATTCGTAAATTACCGGGCTATCATCGAGAACGACGAAACTGTCACCGCAAATTAATAATAAGTCACTAATACGTACAGATAGTCTTAATTAACAGAATTTTGTATTTTCGTATTGACCAATTAACATTTAATCGTTCAATTAATATTTCTCGCGCATCACGTGCTTCTGAATTGTACATCAAATAATACCAAACAAAACAGACATGAATCACTCTTTCGTAAATTAAACTACATTCGATGTTCAAGATTGATGGAAACCCATATAGTCCTTGGTTGGAAGATACGCAAAGCAATCGATCAAACCGACGCAAGGATCGTCGATCGCTAAATAGCAGGCAAATATTTACGTACGCTAGGCCACTGACAGCAATTCTATATAAGACATCAAGAGTACTCCGAAATATCGGTAGATTTATTTAGCGACGGCAGAGGATACAATGAGCAATCCAATTTTAATCCCACCGCTGCTAATTTTGTCGTCGAAACTATGTGTGGAATCCGTGATCTTATATCCAGCGATTATTATTTGTTTCGTAATACTAACAACATAGTGTTAAGTGTTTAAGTTAATAAAATTGTTATATTTACGATACAAGGAGGTTTAAAAAATGTTTATAATTTAATATACGAAGAGCGCGTGAGAAGAACACGACTAGTCTATTCCTGTTAATTTCTTGATTTCAAACGACTCTTTAGGTTTATAAACATATGTCGGGTTATCATTGGGATTAGGGCGTGTAATGAATCTTCCTTTGGATTAGACATTGTTGTCATGCAAGAGCGAAGATATTTACTAGTACAATTATGATTATGATAGAATTTAACAAGTAACCGTGGTAATTAGATACTCGGGATGAGAATGGCAATGGTCTCAGACTCGATAACGAATCCACGGTCAACGGGATTACGAATGCAATTTCTTCCACAGTCTAAGTCGAACTTAACTCACTGATCCGCGATTCGGGTGTGACTCAACGTACTTGTCCACAGTACAAGTAAAACTTATCTTACCGAATGTCAGTCCAAGTGGAACTGCCCTTATATACTCCTCTCCGTACCTCTCTGTATCCTTCGGGTCAATCTTTGTTTTTAAGGAGGGCTATTTAATTACTCCATACCTTTGTTAGGTACACGTCCCTCCCGTGACCGTGGCTACATTCAGCGACCCATTATGTCACTTCGAGCCTAAGCCCACTGTCATTAATCTCGGGCAGCCATACTCAGATTAAATCATAAACAACTATTTCTCAGTTTTATTATTTAAATACAGCTATAATAAAAAGTCTGAACTAAAGTATTGGGGACCTTCCAAAACTTCCAAAAGAAAGACTCCGATGTCCTTTCATCTCCAACAAATATATGTTTGCAAATTATTGAAAATAAATCGAGTACGGCAGAATCGAACAGAACCATGTGTAACAATTACTCGAAACATTAACCCTAAGGGAAGTTTACTACGTCTCCCACAGTTTTTATCAATCGTAACCATAAAAGTCTTAAAACGCCTCTGTATAGTCATTATAGCTGGGAAAAAATCTCGAAAAGAGCTGCCGTGATAAAATACACTATGCAGAAGTCACAGAGATCATAACCCAGTACGTAAAAAGCTACCCTAAAGGTACTTTAGAGTCTAGAGTATCCTTAAAACTCATTTCGAGAAGGAGAGGCGATAAAAAGGTTAAGGCCCGTCTCTAAGGCTCCAAGTGGAGCGTAGTAGAGAAAAATTCGTCTCGATAATTCCAGAGCTCCTGAAATCCTGGTACAGTGGCCTGATGTATCGTTTCTATGCTTCATGGAACAAGCTGCACAAAAGAAGGGGCGATTACGTCGATTACCACGATTATGGCGACCCTATTCCGAATTCTTTGCCCGGCTCTCTGCATCTTACGTATGAGAGAGACTCGTTCCGTGCTCAAGGGAATCGGAACTGAGTGGTGCAGAATTATGGCGACAGGTTTTCACTGTTGGATTCAGACTGCAAGAGAAAACCCTACGGGAATTTGCAGAGCTGGAAAATTCAAGAGACGATCGTAAAGCGACATTCGATAAAGGAAATTGACATCTTCTGAATTCGAGAATCAGTGATGTCTATTTGAATAATAGCAATTTAGATGATAGTAAATGATAGTAAGTTTTATTATCATATTCCTCGAATTTGAGGGCTCTTGATTTTTTTTCTATAGAGTTAGTTGAATTCTACAAACACCATGATCGAAGAACAATGTTCTAACAATATGAATAATTTCTATAAATAATTTCTCTTAGTTTCGTACATTTCCGACGAAGGAAATCATAAAACCATGTGACTATAATTTAGGCTAACTTTCTTCCAAATTTTTAAATTTTGCGGAATACATAGTGATCCTAAACTTTCGGAACTTTGATAGTACATAGCTATCCGTGGATCCTGTTGCTTCACACTAATGTGCTTGGAAACGTATTTTGTTAAGAAACTGAGGAGAGCAAAAATTTATCTAAAATACGTTTTAATCGTAGCTGCCTTTAATGATGGAATATGATATTTATTCAAGCATAACATATTGTATAATAGTTCATTAGTAAACAGATTATTGATTCCATTAACTGAACAATGCTCGTCATTATCGACGGTTCTCTGACAATATTCATGAATTTGCCTCGAGTGAATTAATTAGTGATCAACGTCGTTTGAGAGGCTGGAATATTGAATTCATCTTGTCCAAACGTAGTATACGTTATCGTATTATTACGTTTATTATTATTCGTGTTTTTTACGTACGTGTATCTTCGTAAGTGTAAGAATGTACTCTTCAAACAATTGTAGAATTTGTTCTAACAAAATACAATTACTAATATGTATTATAAAAATATAATTAAAACTTTCGTCCTGGAAGAACTTCATCATGGCTCCAATGAAAACTCATATGAATTCAAACTACACTTTAGAAACATTCTCGTATTCCTCGTCATCTGTTTTAAACCGAAAATACATGTTAAAACCAGATCAACCATTCAGTCAACTTCAATCAACTTCCAAAAACAACACGTCTTCATAAATTCCAATATCCATTATTTATTTATTTATTCACCTTTACAAGCTGCAGTTACAAGCTGCAGTTGAACTCTGAAGAAAAACCGTTTCTGTTTCTCGAAGAAACGAGATTCGCGCGACAATTGTGTGGAACGCGAGCCACAGACCAGACGCATAAACAAGCAGTGATAGTTGAAGGTTTAATGAAACCGAGCAGCCCTTTTAATCGGGCGCGCAGTAATTTCCAAGGAGGAAATCTTAACGAGCCTTTTGTCTGGTTGGCAAGGTAGATAGGCAAAGGAAAAGGAGAAGGAAGAGCAGGCAGGTTCTCAAGGGGCTCGTAGCTCGACGCCAGGTGAACCAGCTCGGGTCTCGCAGGTCCCGCAACTCGTCGACTCGGTAACGCACGCTCAAACGGCCGCTTCTCGTGAATATTTAACAGGTTGCTAAGAGGATGAGCTTTCTTGAAGAGGCTCGTCCATAAACGTGGAAACGGGATGCCGCGTAAACGAACGGCCCGGCCGCTTTTCCCTTTTAATCCCTTGCCTCTCATTCACGACACTGTGAGATTATAACTCCAGCCTCGACACGCGCGACCAGTTTTTGTCTCTTTTTTTCCTTTGCTCTTCGTTTCCTGGATCTGTTTCTCCGAGCGTCGAGAGTGTCACACTTTTCATCGTGTCGCACTCTCGTTCTCCTTTCGACGGAAACAACGCGCGCCACGTTGCTTTCGCTGCAATTCCAAACATTTACGTCGATTCTTTCCTCGTATCATTAACGATTCGCTAACAGAGATAGAAATATTTTTTCCTTTTTTTTTTTTTTTTTTTTTCTTATCGAGAAAGATGTGAGCTTTTACGTAATGCTCTTTCTACGTCGTTCTCTCAGTTTCAATTTGTACCTTGCGGACATAGACGACTGTCACGGCTTGGGTTAGACATGGGTTACGTCACGTAATTTTGGAATATTTAGTTCGAATTTGTTACGAACGTGACATCTTTATTTTGACCCACTTTCGGATATAAAATAAGAATTGGATAACCTAAATCTAATTCAAAGTGATACGGTTACCTGCGACCCAAAAATGCCAATTTAGAGTAAAGGAACCTATATCACTGGATAGGCGACAGATAAATAAAAGGATCGATTTAAAAAGTATTATCTTATTAGAAATCATTGAAATCATCATCGGTCGAAAGTTGAAACAACTTATTCTATTTAACATTTTATATTTACCATGATCATCCGTTTCTTTTCATATAGCGTTCGTTTGTGTTTGCGTGAATTTTAAAACATTCCCCTCGATCGCTTAATTAAATATGCACGTCAAATATTTGTATCTGTTGCGTGTTATAGTTACTCAGCAAACAACCAGCATTTTCACAGAAGTATCCTGTCTCTATTTTCATTTTGCAGCGTTTCGCTAATATCACTCATAAAGTAAATACGTTGTACAGGAAAAAGGAACAGAATGAAAATTAATAATGGAACACTCGGATGTGGGAACGCCATTTTCACGTCAATTTAATGGAAACTAATGGTTTGCATTTCCTCGCGTAATGCGGATAATTCGTCAAATTCACACTTTTGTTTGCACTTCGGAGAACAAGTTTTTTTGCTGGCCAGAACGCTTTTCATTTTCCATTTTAATTTCAGCGAATAAAACTTTACGCTTTTTAATCTCATCTGTGAATGGAATTAGATACACATTGCACAAACTTCTCAATAAAAACTGTATTGCACTTATACAGTTGCCTTTTATAACAAAGAAGTGCGTGTTATATAAACAGAATAAACGTGGTTCTATATTTTACCAGCTCTTTTCAACACAGAAAGGATATTATTATTTAGAAAATAATTTATAGAATGGTAATTATTAATGACCCATAGCAAGAATCATTTATCCTGTAATTTATATAACGCGTGTAAAAATAACGAACGATATGTTTGTATTCAACACGTAACGTGATCAACATTTATAGCACGATTAAGCAAGGCAAATTTGCTCAAAAATTAAGCTGTTGTGTTACTCGATGTTGAATAATGAATATTCATCGACAATGAAACACGAGATATCTCATGATCCACCTGCAAGCAATAAGGTAGAAACACGAGATATCTCGTGATTCCTATGTAACGTGTTAACCATTCAACAAACGAGGGATTGGCGCCAAACATTGTTCTCCCACTTTCAAACATTTGGATTTCAATATTTTTGCCTACTATTCAATTCTGTTCGATAATTATTGTTGATATCATCTTCTAGACAAGGAAAAACAAAATCATAGATCCCATTATCAATTCAAATGTAAGCCATTAGTATCCAAACTGAGTAAATCCATTTTCTGAAAATTTGTAAATCTTAGACAGTGTTTATTTTTTTTTTTTTTTTTTTTTTAGGGATCATAAGATGTAGTTGATTATTTTGTTTCTCAACTGACTCATATAGGCAAACATACTTCAAAGTCATACTTCTGAAATATTTACTAGTTAATTAAAATTACATTATAACGTGTCTCTATTACACTATAAGATCTCTCATTAAGTCAAATTTTTAAAACCGTTCGCAATAAAAATACAAATTGGGAGAAAATAAATGCAAGGCTAGAATTTTATTTGATTTTGTCAACTAACCAATTTTTTCCACGGAAACGGTAACTTATAACGATAATAACTCATTATGATTAATTTCTTTTCCTAAGAAAAAAATTATTACCGTGTTTTATATTTTTACAATGGAATAAAAACACGATATACAGGCCATGAAGAAAGACAAATGTATAGCAGCGAACCGCCTAATGCAACAACTCGACGATCCAGCAAAATCCTTCAATGTATGTTTTGAATATTCAACGCACGGCTCGCGTACTGATTAAATGCAAATCGGATTAATCCTCTCTTCGGTTAGCCTCGCCGCCACGACACGAACCTGCTAATTTGCTGCTGCATCCGATGATGTGGAACCCCTAGCTTAAGATTCGTTTCGTTTCTCCGCTAACTTCGTTTTTGTTACCATTAGTAAGAAAATCAGCTTGTGAAGATGTTTTGTTTTGTGATTCAAGGTGAAATAAGATTAGTTCTTGACTTCAATTTCCTATGGTGAAGTATTCTATAAAAACTGGAAAAAGAAAAAGTAGCACCTTGATACTTCTGCTTACGACACATAAGGGCAGGTTAAAGTGACCAGTACGTGTAAGCACGTGAAACACGCGAGCATCGCCGATCGGTTCGGTTTTCTTAAGAAGCTTCTCTACAGATTTACAGAACGTTATTTGTAGACAGTGTCTTTTGTTCATATTTCAACGACAGACGAGAGAGACAAATTTAGAAATTCTTGGAAGAAATTAAATTGTTGAACAAAATAGTGGACCACCTTGCAATCGGGAAATAATTACGAAAAACACTAAAAAGGTATAATAAACTCCTAAAAGTAGCTGTTTGGAAAGAGATTTGTATTGAAATGAAGGGTTTGAAGAGAACTTGAACGTTTAAAGATTGAAATAAAATTGAGTGCTTAAGGAATAATGTTGAGAAAATACGAGAAAGCCGTAATGTACATCTGAAAGAAATTAGGGACGTTTAAGATGCAAAAATATTTGTATATTTTTGAATAATAAATTTAAGATGAATCTGAAAGTTAACGGGCGTGAATAAAATTTAACGCTCAGCAAATAATCTCGAGGAAACACGAAAAAGCCGTAATGAACACCTGAAAGGAATGATGATCGTTAGTGGAGGTGCGTTTGAAGTCACCGTATCGCAACGAGGCGTCAAACGTAAATCAACGTTTCACGGTCGCCGATTCCAGAGTCCGGTTTAATGAAATTCTCCAGAGAACACGTTCCCATAATGTTGAACGCGTGTCACGTCCCGCGGATGCGAGCTAAATTTCTCGTCCGCACGGAAGGAAGACGAATCCCTCGTGTGCTCGCGAAATAACACAGACGCCCGTCATGAAAATTAAGTCGTTGGCTCGATAAGGCGTCCGCAGTTTCCCTACGTTTCCAATCCGAGAACGAACGACCTTCAATTGGGGCGACTACGTAACTTTCGTCCCGACAAAAAAGCGTGCTTCACCTTGGTCGACTGATCGAACGAGCAGCTAATTGCTTTTTTTCGTCAAATCCACGGATAACGTAGCGCCCCTTCGTTTAATCAGTTAATTACAAAAAAACCCTACCCTGAGCAGACGTCGTGAAAATTTCGAAATATTAAAAAAGTTTCACGCGAACGAGTCTGCCCGAAGGTTAAACATCAGCTACGACTTCCGGGATTTTCAGAGTTCAATGAATGAGCTTGTTCGATTCAATTCGAAACACGTGTGGAATACGTGCTCGCCTTTGTATTATGAAGCGATTATGATGGAGTGACTATTGAGGTACTCCGACGATGAATGTGAGTGGTAGAATCGATAAGTCGTTCAATGATAGTAGCTTGCAGCATATGCGTCGCCAAATCGGTTAACCCGACGAAGTAAAAGTAGGAAACATTGATGAAATTATAATACAAGATAAGTATGGATCAAGTTCTTTGGCAATAAAATTTTAAAAAATTTCAGAAAGTTACGAGTTCAAGTTTGACTTGTGAATTGCTCGTATAAATATCGCGGGGAAAAAAGCATAGTTTCGTGAAATTCTTTATATTAATATCGCTTTAAGTCTAGAAAGAAATATTTCAATACAAAATAGCTAAAGAATGGAGGACGAAATTATGCAGAGGAATGAGATTCGGATTTTACTCCACCTCTGGATGCTTCGACAGGGAAAATCGTCCATTGCTATGGTCAGACGAATGGAAAACTAAGACGAAAAGAGGATTCCTTCATATTCTACGGATTCATCTTTTAACTCTTAAATCTTTTTTCGTCACGCGGGAAATCAAAGTCTGCATCAAACTCGTAATAAAAGCTCGAACGTTGGTGGAAGTTCGCGTGAAGCGAGGGTCGTTGAATCGATAAGTGTCTACCCCGATAGAAAATAACCAGGTTCGGCGGAAACAAAGGACGGTGTTCGCGACGTTCCGTGAAAATGCGTGACGCGGACCGAAGCGGCCACGGCTCGCGCAATTAAACTTCGAATGCCGTTTGCGGCAATCCGACGCGTTTAACCAGTCACTTCGATTCGAAATTACGATGGGAATTCGAAGGCAGATTTACCGCGACAGATTTAGCCCGAGGAATACTAATCGAGTGGCGTATGATGGACTGACGATATTCTGTCATAATTTCTAATACGTGCTTCGTCATTCTGCAAATCTATCGCGTCAATCAATGAAAGCAATCGTACGAGTTTTGCGAGATAGATACTAGATACTCTTTGTTGTGTTGTGAGATTTTGTTGTCTTCGAAATCACACTCCGATACGTTAAATATTTGATAGAGATCTGTAGAAAAGGATAGTTCGTATCCTGACAATTTTATATCAACACTGTAATTAATAATTAATTCTCTTGATTAATAGAAGAAATTATCAAACTCCGTGGAATAAATTTTTAACACATATTATTAATTATTAGGACACTTACTAATCTCGTAAGAAAAGAAAATGTGCTAATTTATTATATTTAAATTATCAGGGAAACATCGACTAAGAATACACAGAAGAAGTTTATAACGAACAAATTTATAGAAAATAATGAATTAACAAATTATATATTTCTGCCGTGATTCATTGAGTGAGATTTAATTAGAAAATTTTAGCTATCGAACATGTGTTATTGAGTGTAAATCAATTGGAATCGAATTCCAGAGCATCAATTTATAGGAAAGTTAATTCCCTTATCTTACGGTAATCCCTCGAATCGATTACTGTGCTTCTATCTTATCAAACACAGTACCACTCAAGAACTATTCCGTCATGCACTTTAGCTTGATTGAAGTCCAGCAACTTCTAATGCTATTAACTTCACGTTTAATGTTTTTCCTATCCATATGTATTTAATTCTTTCATTTAACAAAAACTATCTGGCACCTTTCCATCTTTCCAGATATGTTCAAACACTTAAAGAACCCTGCGCTTTTTGCCTTTCAAGTAAAGTTATAATTATATCTTACATTGCAATATACAGGCTGTTACAAAATAATAACTAAACAGCTTAAATCAAATAAAGAGAAACAAAGGTGACACGCAGTAACAAAGAAATATAATTTCAAGTGAGAAGAGTAGCGTTATTGCATTTCTCTTGCAATGCTCCCCTATTATCTGACCCATGGCACGATTAACAAGGCATTCTACGCTCATTAAGGTCCATTATTTCTGTTAATACGAGTCAGAATGATGTTAAATCGACGCAGACGATGATTGATGGCCAGGACAACGATAAACCGACGAACAGTCACGTTATTCTCGATCCACTTCCTGTGATAGAAGGGAAGGAAACGCGAGTTTGCTCGGAAACTTGTCTCGCTTAGCTGCCAACAACGAAACGACGCGGAAAACAAAATGCAAATTGCTTTTCTTTTCGACCTGGCCGCGTTTGACGCGCGATTTATCGACTATTCGAATGTGGAACGTCGCAGGATCGCATCTGCAACTTTTCTCATGCTATCCACACGCCGATTCCGGCCGCGATAAATCAAGCTTCTTTCGCGGCACTTCTCAACGTCATTCAGTGTCGACGAGTAATAAGTAACACGTCGAACATCATACAAGAAACTTGCCATGCTTCGATAAGGGCCTGCCCAACCAACAGCTTTGCGATCTTGATATATCGCCTTTGTTCGAAATTTTTCACGCGATGTTAGAACTCCTTGGAGGTCTGTGCTGGATATGTTTCATCGTTACATACTGTACTTTACTGTGCTTTTGCTTTTCTTTTTATCTTTCTTTTATTTCTTTTTTTTTTTTAAGGAAGATGAAAGATGGAGAAGGTTAACTCATTAACACATTCGCTATTGATTGCATGTGAATTATTCAGTTCAGGGAAATTGTATTGATCCATCCTATTTTAGAGATAGAATAGGTTATGATTAAAATATGTAGCCATAGAGGTGGTCATTTTGAAGAAAATAAATAGAACGACACTTAATTCCCAGCCCATTAGTCTGCCAAGTATTGAAACATTGAAATGAAACTAATACAAAATGGGTTAATGATATTCGGTGACGTGTGAATAGTAGGTGAATTATGCAATTTTGGAAGAAATCTCTAAATGATCTGACAATATTTTAAAGTACAATGTCAGGAAAAGGATTTTATCTTCGGACGTGAAAGTTTCTACAAATGGTAGAAAAGCATTCGTTAACAAACGAAACATTTACGCTTTACTCGTTACGTTATTCTTAATTTGATTGCAAATAGTGATATCTGTACGTATGTTTTAAAACTTAACGCTTATTTTCTCTCGTATTTGCGTTTACTATCTCCTTGCAATTTAATGGGTAATTGGGTAAAAGCCTAATCTTACCAATTAACTTATATATTACGATTTTGCTTTAAAATCATTATTATTCACTATGATTAAGTTACGATTATAACTGGGAGTTTAACATAAAAATAATTCCATCTAGAGAGTTTTTTGTATTTTATTTATCCTCGATATTCGGGTCAATATTTTACGATTAATTAAAAATAGTATTATTACGTTCGATGAGCATCGGATACGAATAAATTGAATCAAACGGCGGAAAAGTAATTTTTATTCGTCAAATTTCTCCAGTTGACGATCGAACATATAAGAATTACAATTTATAATATTGAATTTCAAATATGAAAACGAAGTTTTCTGTTATTTTCCCGATCCTGAATCGTTGTATAAACTTCTCTGTATTTATCTGGTTCGCTTATCTACGGTTAGACAGAGTTCCGAAATTCCAATTAAAACCTGAAGCGCTTGGAGTGTCTTCTCACATTCCAATAAAAACTGACATACATGGTACCATAAATTCACGAGAATACTGGATTTCAAGAGAAGAAAACTGTGTCCCAGCTTGCAAATCTAACATCATTCGCGTGTAACATATCTTCATATTCCAGGAAATAAAGGCTGTGAAGAAATCCTTTATTCTAGTTCTTAGGTTCATGCTTTTATTAAAAACCGTAAAATGCTAAGTGTAGTAAATTGACATTTTTTAAATCAATTCTCCAAATTAATAATTAACAATGGCTTCCAAATAATTTGGCAATAATTTTTCAATTTATCGAGTTGTGAAACTTTCTACTTCTTGCATAATTATTTCTAGTAAGTTTAATTATTTTCTAGCAATTTTAATTTTCATAATTTAATCATTTGCGTTATATCTTTTTATTCTATCGAATTTTCAAAGATTCCTGAGAAATTATCGAGTCCAAAAGCTTTTATTGATTCAGATCGTCCTATTTTGTTAGCTACTAAATTTAAAGTCTTGCAGTTGCAAGTACCAGATGTAAGTTCCTAATAAAGAGACTGACTATATATATAACTTTATGATTTAGCTAACGCCAAATCACCAATTAGCAACTATCCCAATTATCATCACTTCTCAGACACGCATACATCGCATGAAATTTGTGTGTTATTTCACAGCCGAAAGCGCACCGAAACTTCCAGAAACCGATGAAACACATGTCTCGTTCGAACTCCAGCAACTAAACATCGTCCGAACTTTCGAAAACATTTATCCACTCGCGCCTAACTGCACAAAAATTCATTTGCACAAATCTCGCGAAAGTTCGTCCTCTCTCATACAGGGTCTCGTCAGTTTCTCAAACGAATCTTTCTTTCTTTCTTAAATAAATTAATTTCATTCTCTACATATATATACTACATCTAACTGGTATTGATCTTTGAATGTAACACATAGACTGTTACATATTGAATTATATATATTTTGCTGCAACAGACTGAAGTGTACCATTTTGCAAAATATCATATTTTCTGACAATATCAGCTAAATAATTCACACTACGTTAATTACACTTACTCTATGAAATGTATCTTATTCTACTCGTTATCAACAAATTTAGTAACACGGATCAATCAACGTATTAAGAACGAATTAAAGAATATAAATTTTAAGAAGATTCCATTTTAAGAACGGAATATGCAGAGAAAAAGCGTGTAAAATCTTTACAGCCAAGTTCTTTTACAAGCCACTATATCTTGATGGATAATAACGCGTTAGGAAGCGAGTAACCTAACCACGTGACGCAATTGTGGGAGTAGGCGATCGTCGGCGGTGAATTTTCCGTTGCGTAAAACCCCTGCAATTAAAAGTCCGCGCAAAAATTGATTACGCAGTCACATCCTCTGCTTATCCCTCAGTAGGTCGTCGGCTTGGAAGACGAGGCGAAGGATGCAGGAAACAGTGTTACGGCAAGCGCATCGCTGCGCACGTTCGCCTCCTAGTGACGTAAATTTTCGTTGCGGTGGAACCTGGATTTTTACCGGAACCGCGGAACGTACGCATCTGGAGCGGAGCGAATTTGGCAGTGCTTCCTCGCGACGAGGCTGCAACGTGAAACTATAACACGACGGAGAACACCCTTTGCAGCACGTTTCACGATGTATGAATTATTCGTTGTACAAGACAGTTAAAGTTGGAAACTAAAGTCCCGAATTAGTGTTCCAATGAGATTATATTAATAATTGTCGGAAAATTTGTGGAATAATTTCAGCAACTTTTTAAGTGGATTGTTAATTCTGTACATTTTATCGAACGTCGTGAAAGATTTCTGTAGCATGTGTCGAACATTTTACGAAACATATGGATGCGTAACGTAAGAAGAAACTTAAGAAATTATTTTATTTAATCTTGTAATAAAAATTATTATATTTCTCAATAACATTATTACACGTTGCTCGCTGTCTGCTTCTTTTGTTTGTGTAACTATGAATTCAGCTTCGTGCATGTAAAATAAACTTTCGCTACGGAGGTTTAATTAAAAAAAATGGTGCAGTTAGAGCAGAACTTTCCTTCAGGAAATACCTTCGGATTACATAGTATGTGTATTTTTAAATTATTAGAAAACTACAAATATTTAATTTATGGTCACGCTAAAATCCACGATATATCAATATTTGCTCTAGCTGCGATAGAAATCCAACGATTGCTCGTTTGGCGTAATTATTCGAGGAACCCGTTACAGTTTCGATCGAGTTAGAATTAGGGCAACCGATGACCCATAAACACAGTTGGCATTAATACCGATAAACTCATTAGAATCGGTGTGACTGGATGTCCGGTTGGACTAATGATGGAAATTCAAGACGTGCTTCACTGTTGCTGCCTATACATTACGAATACCGAACTGAATCGGTGCGGAGAGCATAGCACGAAGATCAATTGAGAAATCACAGAATAAAAGCCGAGGATACGGCAACGAAAGTTTCACTGGCAAAGTTAGAGAAATAGTTACAAGTTCAAACAGCATTATGAGAAATGAAAAGTACCTTTTAAGTATGACTGAATATATATTTCTTAATTTCTGATTTAGTTCGTATACAACTGATACTGAAAGTTTTATGAATGTTGTAGCAATTAACTACACGTATGAAAAAAAGAATGCCGAACTTTTACTTCATAATACGGCTTTTATAAATCACAATGACTTTGCTTCCTTGTGTGTAACGCCCTGTACTTTCACTTCGAGAGGTACACATATAACGATTACATACATTGAAACGTAAGAATTTAGAACGTTAAAAGTATCAAATATTTTTTGTGAAAGGAAGTAAAAAGTGTTTTAAATGCTCGAGCAGATGTTATAGAATCTTTTTTACATCTTTAGAATTCTTTTACTTAAATGATATACATATTTGTTAATTACGCATATATAGACACAAATCTCACTGTTTTAGCAAATGCAATTCCTCTGAATTATATACCTGTCCCCGGCTTTTTATAATTCCTATGCTTTTAAACAAATGATAGACCTTTTACTCACGCAGATAAAAACCTAAAGCGTTATTATAAAATACAAGCATCTATCTTTTTGTAATAAAAATTCTTTTTATAAAAAAAAATAGCAAGAAACATCCATGTATAATTATAAACCAGGAAAATAAACAAAGTTCAAAAATTTACATCGCTAAGAATGAATTATCCAATAAAAACTATCCAATATCTACAATCTATAAATCCTCTTTCTTTCTCACTACAAAAATAACACTTCAAAAACTACAACTCTTGACGAAAATAAAAAGATGAATTTACACTTCTTGATTTCGTTACACTTTTCTGCTTAATCAATAATCATCAATCAACAATCATATCATAGAAAAAATTCACAATAAAAGACAGTGGAAATAATACTTCCCAGAAGTTTACAAATTATTAAAAAAAAAAAGAAATGAAGAAACTAACACTAAATTCACTAGATTTCTTCGCTTAATCAACATTCAACGATCAACATCAATCATATACAACAAATTCATGCGAAACCTATCCATCCAAAGTTCTATAAATCTGTTAACAAAAACAGAAAAATTAATGTATTCTAATCAGAGTGCAATACACTCTAATTTCCATATCATTTTCTTACCTGACATTCTTATTTAAAAATTCGTACGAAATAAAATGCTCGAATTTTTTCCAAAGATACTTACCATAAAGCATGGTGAAATTAAATTATAACGTGCAACATGACCGACAACGATAACCACAGACAACGAAATCTCGTAAGGGAACTCACCCTGAGAATAAATCGGGAACTCGCCGTCGCTGTGGCTGTGCGTGAGCATCCCCGTGGAATAAAACTGCCACAGGGCTCTCCTCCGGTTTTCCTCAGACGTGCCAGCGAGGACCTCGTCGTCGTCGGCGTGGTCCAGCAGACTCAACACCTCGGAGAGCGACAGATTGACGTTGATGTCCTCAGTACGACGAACAGTTCGACGGGGCAAACGTAATCGTTCGTACGCACGATACCCGATTTCTTCGTCGGGTTCCACTTTTCCCGCGATCACGCTCGTCTCACCGATGCTCGCTTGGCATCGCGTGAAACTCGCGTTTCCACCGTACACTGGTATTCGATTCACCGCGAATATTGGTTGAACGCACCACCAGCTTGAACTATCGCCGGGCCGATCATCGACTTTCCCTTTCTTTCTGCCTCTCGCTGGCCCGCACACACACACCACCTACGAACGCGATTTTTTCTTTTCTTTTCTTCTATCCTCCTCAATGATGCTGGCAATAGAGGGATCGATTAAGGAACGTGGAACGAGACTCCTCTCGAAACGAAGAAGAGAGGTCGAGACATCGATTTTGCATGATCTCAGCACTTCGAAGCTTCAGATGGTTTGTGCTGAGTTAGTTTTTGGCAAAGCATGTTTGCTCTACCTTCGATGTTGATTCAGTTTCGTGAGACGTATAAGCGTTTGGCGTGTATTCTTTCTTAATAATTGTGTTAATGTATGATAATATTTATAAATGAAGATTACAAGAAAGCAAGCACGATAAATTACATTATATCGGATAGGACGTATTAATGGTCTTTCCTTTCTGACATTTGCTTGATACTATAATTATCTTCTGATAATTAAAATATACACCTTGATGGGAAAATAATACAACGTAAAGTATTTAAAAAAATACAAACGTAAGATGATAAGTAAGCTTCTATTCGTATATTTTACAAAAAAAATCATTCAAATTCTAAAAAATTCACCGTAAAACTATAAATTTCTATAAAAAATTACAAATTGATTATTTCGATAATTCCATCGTTAAATTTACCCTGCTACTTCCAGTGCTAGATTTATTTGGATTTTTAATAATACATTATTTTGCTTTATCGGGCTTTATGAACTAACAATTGAAATAAGTGTGCGATGAGACGCGAACGTGGGCCGCTAAATAATAAGAACAAACGAAGCTTATTTAAATTAGGATACTAAACATCCCCTGAAGAAAAATACAGCTACAATCCCAATAATGTTGCATGGTGTCAGACTGTTCTGTTAATGCGATAGAGCAGACCGCTGCATAAGGCGTTTACTTGGAACGTCGCTATCCAACTACCGCAATCTCTGTAACTCGATAAGCAGTTACTTTATGTAAGCCGTTTTAATCGATCGTAGGACAAGCTACGCTTCGACATTAAAAATGTCACAAAAGCAATTTTCGCATAGGTATATACCTACACTAGTGGACATTTCTGTTGGCACGAAGTCAATAGAAATTTCTACGAAAAGTTTGCCAATAATGTAACGGGCTATTACTCTTTTAAAATCACTATCGCGGCTGTATTGGTCTATTAGGTCGAAAATTGAAATTAATTCCAAGGGAACTAAGGAAATGGTCGTATTTCGCCGAACTCATTTTTTAACTTACAAAAATTATATATTGATCGTATTTTGTACAGGCTCGTGATAGCTACGAGGTTTTTTATCAATTTCGAGCTTTCTTTGCTGGAAAAATATCTGAAAATCATTATGGCGATTATATTGGCTCGTTATTTCGAAAATTTTTATTAATTCTAAAAGTATTACTAAACATACGAATATCATTTATCGATCACATTTTATATATTTTTAGATATAATAACGAAGAACGCTTTATGGACTATGTATATTTGACGCACAACATCTTAATAATCACTGACAAAATTTTAGCTGTTCTTATGCATCATAATCTACCAGACGCAGGGCTAATTATCTGCCTAATTATCTCTCTGGTTTGGTAGAGGTGTGGTAATGTTCAGCGCAGAAGTTGAAGCGTTATAGTGTTTTGTTACGAAATTTGTTAAACCTCAGTATCATCACAATACACCGGAACTTCCTTTCCTGAACACGCGTAATACAATAATTTGGAACACACAAATTATAAATAGTACAGTTGTTCTACAAATTTGGTACATTTGTGATTCTGTTCTACATGAAATATGACAAGTTATTATCCGAGAATAATTACTATCAATCACTTTTGAATTACTTTAATTCTCATTTACTTAAAACAATGTACCATGAAAATGCAAATACTATTCACATCATTAAGAAACATTCTAATACCTAATTAAGTAGCAAAATGTTTACACACCATTTCCATCCAAAATCTCAACAGCGCTACACAAAAATCGTTTCAGCAAAATTACCCTCGCTTGCCCTCTTCTCATTTGCCACCCCTATTTCTCTACCCCTAAAGAAGATGATCCCCTAAATGTAAACTAAAAACTCAGTCAAAAGCATCCACCCACTTTCGTCTCACTGAAAGCAGATTTGCCTGATGGTGGCAAACAATATAGCTTGGGCATTCTAGAATGAAAAAACAAAGGGAGTAATGTATCGAACTGACATCGCAGGGTGGCGATATTTGTCGCGTCGCGTCGCAGCCACGAAGAGAATCAGATGTCGTCATCGAAACGGTCCAGCCGGCGGCGTATCGGTCTGAACAACAAAGCGAAGTGAGAACAAAACAAAACGAGAGTAAAGAGAGAAAAAAAAGGATGGCTGTCTCCACGCGTCGCGACGCTCGTCCGTTTCTGCACACGTAAATTTATACCGCGGCTATTAATACGTCGGGCCTCGCGCGTTGATCGATCGCTCGAGGGAAGAGGAAGGGACCGCGAGCAGAGATTGAACCGCGCCTTTGTTGGTGAAGGGCCACGAGTTTTTCCCTTAGATAAATCGAGAGTACTGCTCTGCTAATAACGAGGCCCCACGGCCAAGCTTATCCCTGTCTCCTGGTTCGATTCGCGATCACCGTTACCTTCGCTCGTTCGTTACTAGAATTTATTCTCCGTTCGCGATTGGAATCTGCCCGCGCTATCGTTGCGTGTCCGTGAGAAATTGAAATTGACTCGACCATGCTCGCCGCCGGCAATAAATCGATATTACTATTTCGGCGTGATGAAAAACAGCGGGAATGCGTATCTTTACGTTTCTTTCGTGAAATCCGCGACAGTTGATATATTGGACGTGGAAAACATTCTGTGCCATTAGTTTCATACTTTAGAACTTTATTCTCTGATACTGGAGCTATCAAAATGGTGAAGGTAGACAATTTATGGTATTTTGTGACGGAATTTTGTTAATCTATAGCGACGTATTTTTGCGAATTTGAATTATTTCTATATATAAAATACGCTATCTTTTCTAAAATATATTTAAAACACAGCGATTGGATAACCAAAATGATCACGTAATCTCCAAGAATGAAGTGATCTTTTAGATCATTTCATAGATTTCATAGATTATGTTTTATCAATCTATTATTTCCTGAGATCGATCAATTTTTAATTTTGTAAATTTATTTCCATATTGTTATCGGTACAAAGTATGCGGCAGAATTTGAATTACATCGTTCGTGATAAATAAGATAAATGATACAGAGAATGTAGGTACTTGCCAAGAGATACATTTCAATATTTACTGTATTATTCGTTTATGATAAACGAGACGAATCATAGAGGAAGTAGGAACTCTTTCCAAGAGACACATTTAAATATTTGCTTACTAAAAATCGTACGAATCGATAGATTATATAACATCGTAAATGGTGAAAGGAAAAAGCGATACAATGGACCG
The DNA here is from genome assembly GCF_905332965.1 of Bombus pascuorum. NCBI lineage: Eukaryota > Metazoa > Arthropoda > Insecta > Hymenoptera > Apidae > Bombus > Bombus pascuorum. The sequence continues at coordinate 12,881,918 of NC_083490.1, read as the reverse complement.
TATATTAACTGCATGAGTTTGTTCAAGTAAAGATTGATTCGCAGTTTGAGTGCTGGAATTTATATGGATGCAGGGAATTGTCTTTAACGACATAAAATTCCCTTATTGGCTTTCGTCTTTCTTTGTACGCTCTGCGAATAGAAGACGTATACATTTTCGTGCCAATAATCTCTGCCTTGTTCAGTATTTAATAAATCACAATCGGTTATCGCTAATAAATTCAAATTTTTATATCATCTTTTGATAAAGATTATACGTTTGAAAATTGCTAAACGTTATTATCAAGTAGTCTGTACTATTTGTACCTGAATCATCACAGGATTACACGACTATTCAAAGCAATTAGGAAATATGATATTTGTAGAGCAAACTGAATATCAGATTGCAGATCAAACATCAGCAGCAATACCACTGTGCCTACAATTAACACGATATTTCTTTTAAAGTTTGCGAGGTGTAAACATCGCGTCAATTCATCAACCTACGTGATACAGGCTATCGTTCGCAATTTAATAAAAAGTTACATATCAGTTCCTAAAACTTCAATTATCCCATTCGGCTAACCAAATTTTGCCCAACTCCCAACGGAACAATCGAAAAACGAGAACTGAAGAAAGAACTGAAAGCATCCGCAGGGAGAGACCACGTGAAGCATCGAGCTCGGCGAAACTGTACGCGAAGTGAACCTTCTCCAGAGGACAATCCGCAAGAACGAAGACGAAGGCACGCAAAGATCGGTCGAGTCAAGGGACCTTCTTTTCTCGATCTCTCGACTTCGACTCGTTCCACGATTCCAAACTTGCAGTCCGCACGAGTGAACTTATCAACATATTTACCACGCACTTAGTCCAGGTTCGCAAGACCAGCTCAGCCTCGTCACCCTTCTCGAGCCAACAATCTTCCTTTCACTTGCAGCGGTTACGCAAAAACCTTCGATCAAGCCACGTCGATCACATCACACGCGATTTCAGATGCACGCGCGCGTCCGATGATTCGCCACAAATCGGAAATTCTGAACGAGATCAAGGCAACGACAGGACGATCCGACGAGAGGTGATCTATAGGATCTACGAGGGCGGAGAATGGGCCGTGTCACGACGATCGTCGATCGAGTAGGTCGTGAAGGGTTCGATCACAAAGAAACGTGCGTGGTACGCGCGACGGAGCGGGAAGGACTTTCGTCCAGGACGGGTTCGATGCGCGCACTGGGGATGAGAGAGAGCCAGGGAGCAACCCGGAGAACAGAGAACGCCGACATCCGCGCTCGAGCGACAAAGAGGGTTGGCCAGGCTGTCGGAGCAAGCGAGAGGATAAGGGGGCGGTGCAACAGGGAGAGAGAGAGAAAGAGGAAGGCGAAACGGCGCAAGCTTAAGCCCGCTACCGGGCTTCGAAATACGCATACGACATAGTAGCGCACACCAGCTAACCGTGAACGAGTCCCGATTCCGGAATACGAATGCTCCAGCGACGTGTCGTTGTCCCGTTTCCGAGAGGCCTCGCTATATACTACAAACGTCGCGAGCTACGTTTTCGTTTTATTTTTTTAAATGACAATTTTCCGGTTGACATTTCCCTCGTGTTCTTCCGGATTGTTCGAATTTTAAACTATAAAATTCTGCGTTTTCGAGTGGAACAGAAAGACAGCGTGGTGTAGAGCAGCGGGAAAGTAAAGAGGGAAAGAGGAATAGGAAGAGCGAAGCTGGCGTAGAATATTGCGGATGAAGGATAAATGGAGCGAACGAGATGGCAGGGAAGAAGATAGTCATAGGCTGTGCAAAACAGCGAGAGAGGGTGCATCTTCTCCAAGCACGGAAACGAAACGTTTAGCGGCCGATTTTGAAAAGTGCACTCTTCCAACGTCCTCTTTTTGTCTCTTCCTCTCCCCTCTCTCTTTGCTGATGTTCCCATTCTGCGAGTCGCCACCTGCTATGACCCAGTTCCCCTAGGCGACCTTACAACGCGGTTCGTCCTAAATTCGTGCGTTAACAACCCCGCCTCGCCGTTATTAATTATTATCGCGCTCTCAGTTGAATCTCTAATTGAAGAAAAATAGTCGAGTGCAGGGTAAACGTTTTAATCGGTGCCGCTGTGGCGAGCGTTTAGGTATGACGATAATTAAAACTCGCACGCGAATCTGCCAGCTTAATTGCCCGCTATTTATTCCCATCGGCATCGTTCGGTAACGCGATGCATCCTATGAATCGACGATTGTTCGTAAAGGTGAGAAAGGAGATTGCTTCTTCTTTTTCCTTTTTCCCTTAATTGCCTTTAGGGTGAGACTAACAATAAATGAGAACCTAGGATCGAAAATGTCGCGAAACGAGGCTACGGTGGCGAACATCGTTAGCTATTACGCTCGACTAGGTTTATTCGACGGTTCCGTGCCAAAACTTCCCAGTTCGTTAAGCTGTGTCGAAGAAGGGAAGAATATTAGAAGTCACGCGGCTCGCAGCGGCGCGGAACAGTTTGGGCTAGAAACGGAAGACGGGCAACGATAAATCGCTCGTACGTGACGGCGCGACAGAATCGTATAAATATTGAAACACTTATCACCTTCCTCTTTTTGATTTTCTTTCTTCCTTTTCTCTCTGAGTGGAGAGAGAACTTTTCATCAGAGAGTGGATTAGTGAGAATTAAATAGGACAGGCGGAAAATCGTTATTAGGGAAATTTTTACTGGCAAATTGTATATTGATGTCTGTTTGCTGTGACACTGTTCGAACTATATCGTAGGTTTGCTGAAAGAGTGACGTAAATGAGCAAAGTAAACTTTTCAGCAAATCGGTTTCAAATAGAACCTTTTCCAATTATTTAGCAACAAACAAATTTTTTCGTTTACAATTCAACGAATGTTCCTTGAGCTTCCACGGTTTGTAATAAAAATTATATATACGGTTCTTTATATATTATTCTTTGATAAAATTAACGAACACTCATCGTTACGTATTAACGTGAAAGAAAATGGAAAATAAAATATTCGCTTTGACGAAAGACCGTAGCGAAATCAAATTCTACGAATGAAAACTATAATAATAAATTAATCCCGAAATTTTATGTATTGCGCAGACATTCGAATCAGTTATCCGTTTTCCAATTTAATCCTTACTGCGAGTTTGCAAAATTAACGGACACAAATCGAGCGTCGAAACGACAAGACACATTTATTATAGGCTGCACACGACTAAGCCAATCTACAGAAATGTTTCAATCATTTTCCTATCGCGATTTGACAGCGTAACGGCAGCGTAATAACAATTATCAACCATCCCGTATCTAACGATCGAACTCAGCCTTCGAATTTGTGGGATCGCGTGGAACATGTGAATCCACTTGCCCAACTGCATTTCGCGGATTAACGATGTACAACGTCACGGACATCAACCAGCGAATAATAGCGTTGTTGTGTCAAAATCGAAGCTTTCTCCTTCTTTTTATTGGAAATAAAAACGAAAAAATTCGTTGGAGAGAACAGAGTGGTTTACAAGGAGAAATGTAAAACAGATATCTTTCTGTATTTCACTATTTTATGCTGGAAGTAAAATATTTACTTACAATTAAAAGACAAAGATAATGATTAAAACAAATATTTCTATGTAATATGACATTTGTGAGTGTTTGAAATTCGTGGTGTAAAATTTATGAACGTTTAAAATTTGTCGTGTAAATGTTTGTGAAATTTTTTACATAAAAATTATATAGTTTAATTAGAGACGTTCGATGAATTCAAGAAAAGCTTCAATATTTCAGTATAATATTATACTGTACCATCGATCGAGACAAAGAGGAAATTTTATAAACATGGTGCACAGAAGCAAAAAGATATGGATATCTATACGCTTTCAATAAAAGTTATGATTGACAAAAGTGTAAAACCCGCAACCATTTCGAAACAAAATATGAAAATTATGAATAGTTAGGTAATCACTAAGGTTTTGCGTACTTGCAGAGACTTTGCATCCCTGCTCATAAAAATCACAAATCCAGAAATGATATCTTATTTCATAAAGTAGATTCTAACTGCGATCAACTAAATTCCTCAAACAGCTACTACGGAATATCACGAAGAAGATTTTCCAACATCCTATTCTACTCCAACATCTCGACGACTCTTAGTTCTAGTTCTATCCTGCAAAACAAATATTTTTCGTTTAAATAAACTCCAAGGAGTTTGTAATAAAAATTCTCACCTCTTGCAGCGATTCTAACATTTTATGAAATATCGTGAAGAAAGTCTTCCAACATCTTGAAGATTCTGTCTTTCTAATTTTTAATTTTATTCTCCAAACCGAATACTTCATGTCAAAATAAATTCGAGCGAGTTTATAATAAAAATTCACGTGTTTTTTAACGTGCCCTTGTAAAAAGTACAAGATAGATAGATCATCAATGTTTAATGGACGGATGTTTCAATCTCTGTAGCTTGATCTAGCGTCGGAGATGCAACAGTCTGCTTTTCAACAATAACAGAGTTGCATTTTAAACATATGAAGCGTCGATGCATGTGGCAAATTATTTATACCCACTTTCATAATTACAAATCGAAGCTCATATCGGGGATTGTTAATGATGAGCATGATCTCGCGTTAAAAGTTAATTAATTGATTGCTTATTGACTATAATGATATTTGGAACTACAATGGAGGCGATCGTTTCCATTTTGTCGTAAACCGCCGCTAGTTTCCACGGTGTACAAAGACAAATTTTCATTGCTGATACACCAGATCGATAGGTGCAACCAGGTGTGCTTCCATCTGACGTATCGACCAGAAGTGAAACAGTAGAGCAAGAGCGAAACTGTTGTTGCCTTGGTTATCACTCACCGGTATCACCATTACTCTGTGTCGTCGTTTCCTCATTTTGGGTATCGTCGTTGTTCAGCGGTGGCTTCGTTATTTCTTCTGCTGAAAAATAATTTACGAACATTATAAATTTGTGTAATTAATTGGAAAAAATTTAATTCAAATAACAGTAAGGATATAATTAAAGGAATGGTGCTATAAAATCAAGAATAATTAAAGAACATTAAAAAAATATAATTAATTCTATTTGAAACAAGTGTTTGAAAATTTTATACAAATATTTGAGAGTAAAGATTAGAGGCGTATGAAGACAAGAACATTGCACATGTTTATACTGGATCTTCAAAAATATTTATTTAAGAAAATTCTTCTATATACATAATTTTATTTGATTAACACTTCTTTGTGTATCATCGATAAAGTATCTGTCAGAGATTACCGATTTCACGCTTTCTGCAATGTAATCTAGACCATTCAAAATTCTCGTCGAGGTTTCTGGAATCTGGACTAGATTTCAGCTATTAACTAATAAGTGAACTACATGTATATTAGTACAGACGAGAATAAATCTGACAATGCTTTTTTGTACTTCACGTTTCAGGATCACCTGATCTCTTATCATTTTCGTGTCGCACACGACATTATCAATTAAGTACAATAATGATTTAAATCAAAATCTAATTTTTCTATGAAACTACATACAGTATAGAACAAGCTATTTCGTAATTACAAAATAAAGAATGCTATATGCTTATAGCATTTCTGTTCATCGTTATACAAAGTGAATGGAAAGCAATTGATAAAAAGATAATTTTGAATAGAAGCTACCATGCTTATAGAATATTGTATTTACCCATTTTTCTCGCTTACGATTAGAGTCAGTAATAGATATAATGCTAAATTTTTATTAAATAAATCAACATAGGAAGATAGCTTACATTAATAATTAAAGTGAAGTAATGTTTTAACGTAGTCTTATATGATATAAAACAGAATTATATTCGTGTAAACATAGTAAATTCATATACATATTTACTACATAATTGTTGGACGTCAGTATAAGCTTAAATAAGTTAAAAACTTTATAAATTGGTATAAAGTATTATGGTAAATAATAAAAATTCGAAGCTTATAATAACACTCTGAAAAATCTAATATTTAAATAATATATCAATTCTTTCCTCTTTGGAAGACGTAGTATTGCAATTTTTATTTCATACCAAGTAGAATTTTTATACAGTGTGGAACAGATAAAGTGTTGGGTATAGGCTATTTGCCCCAAAATCATTGCAGATATCAACTTGAAGTTTTCAAACGTTAAATGGTACAAAAAGACTATCTCACAGTGTAAGATATTGTGAGGGTGATTTTCTTAAGACAAAAATATGTACTATTCCCATTTCTTTTTATTTTATGCAAGGAAAGTTCCACGGTGTCAGAAAATATTAAAAAAAATTTATTCTGCTTTGAAAATTATTTCTCAAATAGATCACCTAATTTAACGTCAGTTGATTATTTTTTATTGAGCTATGTAAAGGAAACAATAATTACAACGACACTGACTATGAAAAAAGATATTAAAAGATGAATTCAGACCGCATGTAAATCTATAATTCCAATAATGTTATCAAATATTGGCAAAACTATTATAAGAATAGATACGTGTTTTCAAATCATAATATATTTCTTTTGATATCTTTCCACATCGTGACAAAACTCTCCTTACGTAAGGTATTTTCCGCTATAACTCTTTAACTATGTAAAATAAGAAAAAATATCTTGGGTAAAAGTAATTAGATTTGATAACATTTGTCCGAATATCGATAAATTAATGTCACCCTATTAAAAAAAAAAAAAAAAATGGGGTAACATCCCTTCCATCCCCAAGAAACTCAGCCGCACAATATCTTACAGCCTAAAGTGTTAACCCCTCTATACTACTTAACACCAAAAAATTTAAAGTTGATATCTACAATGGCTTCGGAGAAGGAACTTGTAATATTTTTATCTGCCCCACCCATATGTACATTTACCGTGTCCATGATTGACGATAACTGGTCAACTTCATTTTTATAACATAACTATTTCCATTATAAACTAGCATTTAATATAATATTAATATAATTACAGATGAAAAACTAATGACATGAAACTTTAAATGTAGTTGTAGCTTGCAATAAATATGTAAATTATAATGTTAATTATAATATATTGCTGAAGGTATAAATGTGCAGTAATAATCTAAAAATTATTGATTGTTATAATAGGAAAATCAGATTTCGACGTACCGAAAGTTTTGCCCTCTCTCCAAACATTCACGATGACTTTGAATGATACTACAGCGGGAAATCGTTACTACTACCTGAACCTTCGCAGCGTACACATCGACAACACGGAAACATATTATCGTAAGCTGGCCGTTATTTAATATTTCTAATACTTTATTTATAGCAATTAAATCACGGATTCATTTCTATAACATCCCTAAATATTATTTAACATTGTCAATAAATTATTTTATTTCAATAATATTTCCAAACATTACTTAAGAATTTTAAAAATCTGTTTATAACAACATAAAATCATTGATTTAATTATTCACTACCTTTAAACATTATTTAACAATTTTAATAAATTCCTTATAACAATGAAATAATTATTCTGTTTCTATAACATTTCAAAACACAATTTAATATTTTAATAATTTGTTTTCTCTTCTGTTCCTTTCTGCCACCAAAGTGTGCCCTTTATAGAACCGATAGGAGAATTTGAGAAGAAAAGAAACAACGTTCATAGACTCGAGCAAAGAATTTGTGGCAACTAATTTCCAATTCTACGACGGTGAGTCGCATAATTTGGTTTCTTCGGTGATTGGTTAAAGATTCAAATATGATAATCCGAACTGAAATGCGACCTCAATTTTGAACTGAAAAGCCTTTCATTGCAACGAGTGTCATCACACTCGTGCAGTGTAGGTCTTGATAATTAATATTCTTCAATAGTTTACGTCACAATAATCTACCTTCGTATGCATGCTTCTCACTTATTTTTCTTACAATTAGTGGATTTCAATCGACTACTGTAAGCTGTAGTATTCCGTGTTCCTGAGAACATAAAGAATAAAATTATTTAAAATTCAAATATAATAGAAGTGTTCTTAAGAATTCTCATATATATACTCTAGTCTACTCTCCTTAATAAATTATATATTAAACTGTAGTTAATGTGATATAATATTACGTATATATACATATTATATACACATCTCTATGTATATAGGATATATATTTTAGAGAGTCTGAATTTGTGCAATAAATTTTAAGAACAATCTTTATGCTCACGTATATCTGTAGATATCATACTAAACTCAAGCTTGTGTAAATGCCACAAGCTTTTTCAAGATATTCAATTTCCAATCAATGGGATTAGGGGTCCAGGGTGGGTCTCGTATGCGTAGTCACCTCCTCGTGGTGAGACCTGGTAATTAACATTGTTTTCCAAAGATTAATCTTTACAATCATGTTTTTATACCAACAAATTAATCTTTAGAACACGATATGAAGCTAAGAACTACGCTCTCTGTAATTCGATGTAGATCGCAAAAAATTCTCATAAATATCTTAGGTAATTTAGCCTGGACTACAGTTACTCGTTAACAAGTGAACTATTAGTACTTGACGTGGAATGCTCTGGAAGGCGTGCATTTTAGTCTTAACTACTTATATGATAGACATATGCAATATATACATGTAATTGAAGAAACAAATTTTAAATACAGGTTTTCGCCGTCTATCGGTCTAATAATGTAAATAAACGATTACCATTCGGCAAATTTGTATTTCTAATAATAGGATTGCATGCTTGTATACATTGTGTCATTAGAAATATACTCATGCTGGAAATTATATCACACTGCTCATTTGCTTGCTTAAAATAAAAATTTATAACAATAAAAATATGTACTTTCATTTTAAAAAATTACTTTGATGTTGAAATTTCCTAATCACGATAGATGATTTCAATTTTTCAAAATATTTAGATATTATATTAACTTCCTCCTGTTGAGTGAAACAATTCTCATAGAAAATCTTCTTGCGTTTTTTATAGCTAGATACGAAATTCTATATAATGCCAGGTCTATCCCATAATTAATTAATAGTACTAGGACTATTTGTGTTGTGATTGATTGATTAGTTCAAATTATACTTTATCGAAAATTAAAATAAAACCTTCTTGCGGTAATTACAGCAAAATAGCTTTTCCGATATGTTTCGGGAATTAGTTCGTAGGAACAATAGTTCAGTGGTAATCTGTAAATTGCGCTTATGAAACCCATATCTGTGCAACAATACATTGACAATAAGATAATGAAACTGTGAAGTTATGATCTTCAAATATATGTTAATGCTATACATAAGTAAAAGTTCGAGTATTATCAAATTATTATATAGAAACAAGGTGAACGAATAAACATAAGCATTTAGAAATATCACATACAACTGTTACATAATTCAATAATTATAATAAATTAATGTTAAACGTCCTAGTAATTACAAATAACCTTAGTATTACCAGACTTTAATTTATAATTTATTTTTTTCAAACATGTTTTCCACAACTATGTTTATAACATCATGAAATTTTTACAAACATATTTTACAAAATACAATATCTGAATACAAAGGATAATAAATTAAAAAATATTTATTACACCATTTTAAAATATTGCCCTTAACGTGCATGACTTGTGCTTTTTCATTTGTTCTTTTAAATAGTTAAAGTTTTAACCGTTTAAGTAGTTTTTTGTTTTTGTACATAAAACGATAGCAGTCTTTGTCATTTGATACTGTACGGTAACATCCTGGAAAATCCCTACAGATTAAATCCTTCCATAATTGTGATTCTGAGCATATATCATGGAATGCTTTACAACACTGTGCCATCCTTGTTACACTATAGGCATCCATCAGTCTTAAAATTCTTAACTTCAACTCAATTGGAATAGTTTCAAGACTAGGACCCATTATACCAGCTTTGATAAATACATCTCTACGCACTGGTGTAGATAATTGATCCTTAAACCTATTAAACAATTTAATAAGAACAAGTATAATCCTTTTTAAACAATTAGCATAGCTATAAATTTATTATACCTGTGAGATATTGCTTTAAGATTCATGTACCGTCCATAAAGATCACTCGAGTAAGGATTAACATACTTCAGAGTCTGTACACTTATACTGTAAGTTGTTTTTCCATCCATAAGGGAAAAAAAATTCAAAATCAATGTGTCTCCCAGAGGGATTACAACTAGTTTGCATTCTATATCAGGGACACTTTCTAGTTGAAAATACATTTCATATATTCCCGTGTCTCGCGATTTCCAATTTTTTGGTATATAGAGTAGTTTTGGACTGTGACAGATGCATTTTACAACATACAATACTACAATTCATGGCTAAAAATACACGCTATCGATGATAATGCGTACCATTGTGGCCGGTCACTATATGACGGTGACAAATAAAAACCAGCCTCTGCTAACAATACTATTATTAAAGCAACAATATAATCGTGATGCGTGGATTCTTTATCTAAATCGTTTAATATTCTTTCTAATAATGGTGCTAATTTGGTACGAGTACATTCTTCTGCTAAAATTGATTTCAACATTATATTTTCCCAATATAATTTTAACCTCTGAACACACAAGTTATGGTACAATGTCTATCACTGCACTTGTAATGTTTTGTTTATAGCAAGTTAGGTTACTTCATGGTTGCGCCACTAACGCCATCATTTCATACTAAAAGATCCTACCGCGCCATCTGTTTCAATTTTAATAAATATAGAAATAAATTTTTATTCAATATTTATTTCTATATTTATTAAAAATATCCATTTTCTAAATGAATATTACAAAATCGGATATTTATATTGGAATATATTAGTTTTATGATTATATTTGTGTATTTCAAACGACCTGATTATAGGATACCTGGATTTTTTATATTTTGTGGCGACCTCTCTAAGAAAACATACAGATTGTAACAGATCAAAATCGAAAAGACAAAAGATATCATACATTTAATGAATAGCAATTTATTTGTATATACTATATATTCTAATGCAGTTTAATTTGTAATCACGTATAAATTAACATACGCAGTCGCGCAGCATAGCAATTCTACAGATGTCAGAACATATCGGTATATGGTAACAGAAATGACAAGTTATGGTTAATGTTTTGTCACGTTACAGGAGTGCAACCAGTTTAAGTGATGTAGACAGTTAATATGCAAGAAGTCCCACGTATCTAATACCTATATGGTTTACAGCTTATCGCGGATAGCTTATGAGTGTGTCATTTTTTCGTCGATAAGAGAGTTTGTCATGTCACTTTCTTAATGATTAAATTACTGTACCCATTTACAATTGTATTTCTTAAATCAATTTTTCGACATTTAAAACAAAATTAACGAAATTAACTGCAGAAATTATAGACTTCTGCGATTCTTTCGATAAACTGCGTTAACAGCTTTCTTGTTTAACAGCGCCACCACGAAAATTAAAAATTCGAAGCCAGTCAAACGAAGATAAAATAAATAAAATAAAACCGGTATAGGAACTCGTTGCGTTTTTTTCATGGGAATGTCTCAACGAACTCGTCGCTAACGGCGAACAAAATCAATTACACACATTGCCAGTTATACGTGTACATAGATTAAATTTAAACTTGCGTTTTGTTTGAGGTAAACCAGATTTGTATGTTTACGATCAATTTCAATCATACAAATAATTACTCTGATTCAGAAAGTTGTTTCACGATGTCTTATCCATCTGTCTGTCTAGCAATAATCCTTCCGCCAGTAACGTAATGTTAAATCTCTCAGCCATAATAATTTTCAATAAAACTCATGCATAAATATAATATTTGAAACCTAATGCTCGCAAACTGATCAAACAGAAAATCCTATCAGATATGAATCAAATAAAAAAGTACAAATATATCAATTTATTATCGGTGAGAGAAAGGACTGATAAGATTAAAAATGTAATGTTGCAATCAATCGTCATCGAGAAATCGTCATTTTAAAAGTAACGCATCAGATTTTTTAACAAAACCTTTTATTGGTCCCAGTTTGTGATAAATGTCATCGGTGATTCGCCGACATTTTTGACACTTAGTACGCGCGAAAATTAAGTCGTATAGGTGAACGATGAGTCACGTGATCGACGACGACATGTTAGTTAGAAAATACCGGGATAGTGAACAGGCCCAGACGGGCCCATAAATATCCCTGTACGCTCCTGTTCGGCATGCGAGAGCGCTCCGTACCACTTGTTGCATGGCCGCGCTCGACAGTCGCGTTTGAATAAAATAGCTCTCAAACTGCTACGGGATATTTTAGCAGGGCTAACATACCGGGAGAACCGGATATCTCAGCGTCCTCCTGGCTCGGTGTTTCGGCCACTTTCGTCTGCCCATGGGACACAACACTAGTCACTACACTTGACACCACCGACTCGCACGATTCGGCCATTTTCAGGTTAACTCGCGTTTATCCGCACGACGGCTAGTTACCTCGCCGCATTCGAATCCGAATCCTTTTTCGAAACTTCCACACACGCTTCGCGGTTCATAACACTCGACTCCCATGACAGATGGCGGCTCGCGGATGGGGAGAATGCTACTGCCATCTGGTGACTAATTTAGAAGCTAAAGAAATCATTTGAAAGGAATATCTTTTAACCCCTATAAGAAATATTTTATTGTAATAAATATTTAACCGCTCGAGTTTGATTTTACTTACTTCTATCGAAGCTACTCACTTTCGTTGAAGCTTTCATGTAATTAGAGTGAAGGTGATTTTTAAGATATTTTTTTTGTGGTATATATTGTAAGAGTATATAATTATATAAACACGTGTAAATTGTAAGACAATATTTGTAAAAAGTACGGTATATAATTAAAAAATAATTAAATACAAATTCGTTAATGATCGAATAAGTACTTAATACGTGTTGATTATCAAGTGCACCATATAAGAGAATTCAATGTATTTTATGTTACAATTATCAGCGATTTATCAGAAGATTTGCTGGCGGCAAGGACACGGTTGCATGACCGGAAACCGGATGCGGCAGCGCGGATACGCCCTTCATCCATTTTCCTATATCGCAACAATAACATTCGACGCTATTCAAGGTCCTCATGAACACCGTAGTTATTCCTCCAATTATCAGCAATTGATCGCCTAAGGGATGAAGACTTCAATTAGTGAGTCTATAAAATACAATACGTTATTTTGTTACGTAGTTACATAGAAATCTGATACAGTAGAATTTTCAATACAAACGCTAAGAAATTACTACAATATTTTATGTAATGGTTATTCCGTATATATTATACTGTACTTAATATAATAGTAGTTATTAGGTTATATTATAGTTGGTAGTTATTAGGTTTGTAGTTACTATATATATTAGGTTATCCAATATATTCGTTCTGCTTTTTGTAAATACAAAATAACAAACGAGTAATATGACTAATTTTATATGATCAAATTTAATATGAAAATACATTTAAAAAGAACGATTAGTAAATAATAGACGTTTTGATCTCTATATATTAAAAAATTATAAATGAAATGCATGCTCCTTTTAAGCACCTCGTTTTTTCTGAGATTCATAAAAGGAATACAATAATCATAAGCAATATTTGTGTTATTTATATGTAAAATGTAAATATTGTTTTTATATATTGCTAGAATATTATAAATCAATCGTTTAGTAATATTTGAAAAAATGAATATAATAGAAAGAAATATACAGCACGTATTTATTCAATGACCTAACATTTATAAGTATACATTACTGTATCCGTAATATAATTATATATCACTATAGTAGGATACTATAGAAAACTGTTATAAAATAATTATTATATGAAGGAAAAGGAGAAATTTCCCAGGACACATCATATCCTTTGATTTCATAAGAAAATAGTACAAACTTATTGCTCAATTTACTATTTATGATTATATATTACTGCATTTACAATGACAGATACCATGAAAAAATGCTATAAGATAATTACTATGAAAGAAGAAGTTTCTCAGGATATATCACGTTTTTTGATACTATAAAAACCAACCTATCGAGCCAGTAGAATGTCCGTGTCTCGCGATCGACATGTTCGCGTGTTCCCTCCAAACGCAATCGTTCCCATCCCACACGTCAATGCAATCGACGCTCTCAGTGACGTTTTCCATAGACGATGCTCCGCCAATCATGTAAAGACAGTCGGACACCACGTAGAAGGAGGCAAAGCACCTAGGTGACCTCAAAGGTATCGCTTTCAGCCATCTGAAAGATCGCATCGATAACAGAGCTCGTTCTCTCTTGCATTTACCGTGTATACACGCGATAAATCGAACGTTTAATCCAGGTAATGGGAAATAGGGAATGCATGAAGAAACTCTAAGAGACGGAATCGAGCTAACAAATTTTTGATCGGGTCATAGCACTCAACGTCCTTCGAGAATTGCTCTTTTTTCGATTTTGTCATTCCGCCAGCGATCCAGATAAGATCTCGATATTTCACGCTGGCAGGTCCAACCCTCGCGGTCTGCATTGGTTGCACTTCCCTCCACGTGGAGTCCGATGGATCAAAAGCCTCCACCGTTTTCAAAGCTCTATAACGAAAAATATATATCTCAATCTCTCTTCTTTATATATATTATTATAACATTATTTTTATTGTAAATTTTTAATGAAACTCCAAATGACCAAATGACCAAAGTTTATACAACATTTTTTAGAATACACTGACAAAATTTGGCTTGTTAAGCTCCGTGACACTCTGTATATTATCGAACATTAATATTATTTATTATGGAATATGAAACGATTCGATTGTTTTTCTCCATTTCGTCATTACGTAACCGTAAATCGAATTGTTTCGTTTAAACCGCGATGCTGATGACAATTAAGAAGACTTAAATTAGTGGCAATTAGCGTCGCGTAGCGTAGAAATAAACAGCGAGGAAAATGAAAGAAAACGTAAAAGAAGCAAAGTAATTACGTTCTCCCCATCTGTATAACAACTCACATCCCGTTCCTGCCTTGCCCTCCTATCGCGTACATTTTCCCGTGGCTGACCACCAATCCGAAGTCCTTTCTAGCTGTCAGCATGCCAGGTTCATTGAACCAAGTCCTGGTAGTTGGATCGTAACTCCAAACGTTCCCAACCGCAATGCTTTTCCTGTGAAGTTTGTCTTCCAGGGGATCGGCTCCACCTGGTGAAAAATGTTTCATTGGCTTTTTTTAGTATCTTTAAATCCGTCCCACGAAAAGGATTGCACAATGGAAGGCACAACGAATATTCTTTCGCGATTTCGAAAACAAAGTCGTAAAGAAGATTATGCTATAGCAGACTCTTTCGTTAAATGCTGCAAATGGGCTGAGAATCCGTGTTGTCCTGCTTTTTTCAGTTTTTCCTTTTTATTTAAACATGCAATTCGTTGGCTGGCAACGTTATAAACTGCATTTGCAATTGTATTTCGTCACTGTTCGACTCACCCACTACGTAAATGCGGCCTCTTAAGTAAGCGACCGAATGATGATGTCTCGCTCGTGGAATTTCCCCCACGAATTCCCAAATATTCTGGTCAGGTTTAAACCTGTATATGTCCTTGCCGGTGTTCCCGGGCAGGCCGTATTCCTCGTGAGGATCGACCCCGCCGAACACAAGAATCGACTCTCTGTCAGGAAAGAACAGCGAGTTGTTGAGAAAGTAACGGTCTTCGTTCGAAGCTATTATACTGTTGCTTATCCTCTGTGGACTGCAAATAATACGGAGTTGCAAATTTTATAGTCGTCTTCTATCGATACCATGATATATATTTAAATTCATCTAATATCCGCAGTCTGGTTATCAGATACTTAAAAGCACTTACAGAGGTCGTTTATAATTCGTAGATCGAATTTGAACGTTTCTAGCGGCAGGATTCATTCGTTGAATATTATCATTCTCTAAATAATCTTTCTCGCTGTTTTTCTCATTGATTATAACATCGGCGAGATTCAGCATCGTCGATTTTGCACCGATTCGTGGAGTGCAAGGATCGTCCGCATCTGTGTTATCCGATGGGGAACTGGTTTTTTCGTCGTAGTTCGAGAAGAACATCGGCGATTTTATGGTCTTTATAGACTTTAATGTCTCTCGGTGAGTCATATTTTGTTTTCGTTTTTCTTCGGTCGTGTAACAAGGAGGACATATGTTGAACTATAATTTGAAACACGAGTTCTTCGAGTAAATGAAATTTCTTTGTTCTGTAAAAACATTTTATGGGGAATATTATTTTTTACTTGATTTATTTGATTCTCGACGTAGTGTTGATTTTGATTTCGAAGGATCGATTGTTCCCTGTTCCTGTTTCTAGGTGAGCATTTCAATGTAAGTAGCGTTTCGTTCTTCTCATTTCTCATTTGGTTTACTGAACTGCTTGATATTCTGATGGGCTCTATCGAAGGATCGCGAAGCGTTTCGTCCATCGGGATGTCCAAAAGTGCCGCTATCTTCTTGATATTCTGCTTCTCCCCCGATGTTGATTTCCTTATCTGCGGTTTAAGGGAACAACATGTACAAAACGACTCGTGTTTTGTACTTTGTAAAATAGTCTCGTCGACTCTCGGATAAATACGCCACGAATCGTTGAATATGTATAATCTTACAATTTAGACTATATCTCTTTAACAATTTAGTAGCAACATTGTTGTGCTTTCGAACATTAAAAACAATACATATATTCATCAAGGTTTAGAAATTCATAAGTAGACTGGAAATTTTTATACATTAATATCGGATTATTTGTAATTTGTTAAATTTCATTTGTTTCATTATCAGATTTGTTCCAATTGTATAAGGGAATCTATTGGTACTAATAAATTGATATTTGTGAATTTTACAATTTTGATAATAATATTAATTCAATTGTGCAAGATGTAATTCCATTATTTCCTTCTTCCAATCAAGTGGATCAACGAAATCAAAGAATCAATCACATTTTCACAATAGCAAAAATCCAAAAGTTTCCGCATGTATCCACTAACTTCGTCAAATCTCTTTCGAGCCTTGTATCCTCTATAAACGGCCTGTATCGTTGTGGCGGCCTCCTCCTCGGATTTGCAGGAGTCTGTGCGTTCTTCCGGTTCTCTCGGTATCTTACATCTCGTCTTCTGCTTCCTTACGGAAAATATGAAATTCGACTCGCGCTGCTGCTGGCACCGGCAAACATCCGTCGCATTCCTCTCCTGCCGGCTCTCGTAATCCAATTTATCGGCGTCCTGAAAAAAAAGGGAGGGGGAACGTCTCGTCGAGCTGAGAAAGTTTCTTCTCACGAACGAGATCTCGAGGACTTTACCGGTGAATTCACGCCGCGTTGACAGTGTTCATGCGTGTATTTTTCTACTGTAGGCAACCTACAGGACAGTTTCAGCGATTCTCCGCCACCGGTGAATCTCGTATCGAAGGCGACGTTCTTTTCGTCGTTCTAAACCAGTATATTTAATATAAATTTTTGTAAAATATCAGGTTAACATTAGATTGTGCAATAAGTTCATCTTTCGGTTCATTCATTATTACATTTTGAGGCGCATTATAAGAATATGTTAGGTACAATATAGTAATATAGATGTAGATATAATAATGAGAGAAGAAAAATAGCACTACGAGCTTTCAGTGCAGTATTTTACATATTAATGGATTATAAATTTGTATGAATTCATGCGAAATTGGAAAGTGCATATATCATAAAAAAAGACATACAAAGTACAATACTCGTTATAATCTTTATCATACCTATAATGTTAATTGTATTATAACGATATGCGAAAGAATTTATTACACAACCTAATAGAATCTTGAATCAAATTTTAGTATCCAATTGTAAATAAAGTTTATTTTGGAATTCGTTGGTTTATTTCTGGAGCAACGAGGAAGTTGTTAAACTGATGTGATATTTTGAAGTGATTTGTTAAAAACTTAGTGGCATAGACTGTTGGCATATCTTAGCTAGTTACGTGTTAAATTGATGACAAAGATTGTGCTATTTTTCATTGTTATGAGCTCAACGCGTTCACTGTTCGGTGACTCAGATGTCGGTCAGGGATGTCCTAACTAGGTAATCTATGATTCATAAATATTTTATAGATCATTTTGTAGTTGTTCGTGTTTCAGTGGTGGTGATAGTTTCGTTTAACAAACCGGTCATTCAGTGATACTTAGTTCTCAAATTATTTAACAGTCACAACCATGTGCCTGCAATTTTTCTATCTGTAACTATGCTTGAGTGATGATAATTGAATAATGTATAAAGTCTTCTCGAAATTAAACTGATCAACTTCATTTTCAATGGAAATTCCGAGTTTCGTTTTAAAATTCATCTATCAAGAAACGAACATAACAATACATTTCAAAATTGAGAGCTAAAAGCACTTTGAGACTTGGAAATTTTTCAACCTCAAAAATTGAAAAAGAAAGAAGAAAATGTTACATTAACAGCCGGAAATTTTCCAAATATCACAAAAGCGAGATTCACGTAGTTGCTTGACAATTGTAAATTTATAACAAGAGCAGCGCAAGTACACATCATCGTGCTCCAGTTCAACCTACGATCCCAAACGTTTATGCAAATGCGACCGTTTTGACTCAATTAACAAATACTAAATTGTTACGGGGTCTGTGTAATCTCAAGGTAAGAGCTTATACGCTGTAAGTGCTGTTTCCATGAGTACCATAGTGTATAATGGTTTGTGGTACCCTGTACGCGAGGGTTTCGGAATTAAAGCATGGATTTTCGAACGACATAAACTCTGACCTTTGACTACAGCTCCCTGAGTTTTACTCTACTCCGTGACTCAATTTTGTTCCTTCAGTGAAATTTATCATTTCCACTTACAAGCACGTAAGCTTACCTCGAGATTTCTTTTGACGATAACCATGTAATAATCCCTGGAAAGTAAGCAGAGCAACTTTTGAAACGGACACAAATCTGACCTCAGATTCTTGTTTCGATACTCAATTGCAAAACGACTCACCGTTGAATGTTCACAGCTATACCGCGACAACTTTTATTACTTTCAATACCTGTTTTACTAAATCACCTCGAGATTGCGTGAATTTGTGAAAATATTGTACGCACTTGTTATGAAATTCACGTTTGAACGTATATTTTCTTATATAAGTTGAAGTTCAATAAATAAATACGATATACGATATATTGACTAAATATTTGACATATAATATCAAAATTTCATTGATCATGCTTGTTGCTTATGCAAAGTTATGACACGAAGAATCTTCGATTCTCGATTGATAAAACAAAGTCTAAAATTATTTAAACGTATCATTGCCACGATTTTGCAATTTCGTTCAACGAGGTGGTTAGTGAATCGATCCATCTTGAGGTTTCTGCGTCGATCTTCGATTCGCCCCAGGGTTACTCACCCCTTTGCTTCTTTCCAAGTTGCTTAAGTATTCGTTCATAAATTTTGGAGGCATCATCATGCCCTCTGGCATCTCCAATGGTAAATAATTTGAAGGTAGTGGTTTCGTGTGCCTTGAATGCATTGCTGGCCCATTGTGAATAGCACCGGTGTCTCCTGAAGGATTCAGTTTTGTTAAATTCCACGTTCAAAAGTTTGTTTCATATATTTTTAATCTTAATGTGACATTTAATATACCTGAGCTTTGAACATAGTTGTTCGGTGCTTTAGGAGCAGCAAATGTGTAATCGTTGTGAGGTGAATCGATTATCTTGGGTTTTGCACGACTCTTCCGCATTTTCAACTCCGAAATTTTCGTTTTCTGATATTCTTCGAGGTAAAGCAAAAATTCTCGATACGTTACGTAGTTCTTGAAAGGAGAAATATAATTTTGAATTTCTTTGCACGTTGAACGAAAACACTTAAATTGATGCTCTTAGGAAAAATTCGCTACTGTAGCATGGATTAAAGTTATTGTATCGCGATCTCCGTAGGGTTTAAGTACCTTGTCCTCTCCAGCCCAATTTCGATTGGTTGGCTCCGTAAGCCCTAATAGATCGATCCAGTGATAGTAATCTTCCGTCTGGTTACCGTACCAATATTTTATAATAACGAAACTGAAAAGGCTCAAATTAATACAAAAAGGCTCTTTTTTGTCTTCATCTAAAAATGAGAAGAAATTTGAATCTTACGCTAGACCATCATCGACCATTTTCTGTACCTCAGGGGAAGACATTAGTTCCATAAATTCTGGGTTTTCTGGATTTCTTTTCACATCTACCAATTGCCATGGAGCGATCAACCCAAATCGAACGCAGTTCAAAACTTCCAACATGTACTGCTTTCTGTTCATCCAATCATGCATCAACCATCGTACAGCAGACATAAGAACTTCCATTTCACTAGAGTTTAAAAATTCAGGAGTAAGGAAGAATATATTACTTTTATCTGTACACATCAGTAATCGATTACCTATTGACGCAAATATAGTTAGACTTCAATAAAAGGCACAGTTCATCTACGGATAACTCGAGGAAATCTTTAGTGCTGACCAGCATCAAAAAGAATTTCATAATTCTCGGCACCATCAGTTCCATGACTGCGGTATTTCCCACTCTTTTCGCCTCCAGATATAATAAAAACGCGGTGTCTTCGGCGAATAATTCGTCATTGTCTATGAAAGCCCAGCATTGTTCTTCCAGTTCTGCCAAGAATCGAGAAAGGCACGAAAATTAAAAAGATTGCACTATGATGTTTCTCTTTTTCATGGTTCGTCGTTCATTGTACTCTAGATGGAGAAGGTATAATAAAGTCATAAATTAAAGCATTAAATGAATATACTGATTCATCTAATTGTTTTTATTACCTTTGTCAGCCTTTTATCTATACCTCTAGCTATACTAATAACTCCGTTAACTATACTTTACTCTAATTACTATAATAGTAAAAATGAACCTGTTCTTGCAAGAGGACAGCTATATTAATAGTTCTAAATTTATATCTTATGTCTGTGGTAAAGAGATATCCCATTAGGTTTCCTCAAATTTTTGTTTCGGTGATCAAAATTCGTGTATTTTTTTATTAACTTTCCGACCTCGTTATATCTTTTCTATCAAGAATACATTCTCTGAAAATATAGATTTTAGCAACATAGTTCCTCGAGAGGAAGCTTGGGTTTCCTCGTGTTTTGCTCGAAGACACGATGCACCACCATTTTCTCCGAGATCTCATATGGTTTATTGAAGTTTCAAGTTGGACAGTGACGTATTCAACGAAACTCGAGGTTGGCACCGTCGAGACTTTTCTGAATGCCTATCGTGGCACTGGAAACTTTTCATTCTTTTCCGGTAGCGAGTTCGAAGTTTTAAACTGTGCTAGAAAGCATCGGCTATATATTATGCGTGCAGTCGCGTTTTAAAAGATTGATGGAGATGCTGGAAGCACCGATGTAAACAGGATCGTTGTTCACGAATCTTCCACGTTGATGAAGATGAAAGAACGATTTATGCAATAACGAAATCTTTCATCGCTATAGTGCTATACTCTTATCGGTATTATTATTTAGTACATTTTGTAATTATTTCTAAAACGTGCATTAATGAATACTGAAATCAGAATTTTACATCAAAATTTGATTATACACATACATATATATTTCATGTAAAATTTTAATTATCACTGTATTTCTGTGGCTTGTATCGAAGAGCTGTGATAATTTAGAAATTTATAAAAGCGATAGATAACTTTTTTACCAGTCTTACCTTTAATTCCAAGATATTGGGACGCGGTAAAAACTTCCAGGATGTTGTCCCTTTGTAAAAGCCTGTAGCTCTCGTTCTGTGGACTGATCATCCAGTCGTAAATGAGCGAAAACGCCTTCGAAGATACGTCACTCTGTTAGATGCAACAAAATTTCTTCAAATCATTATCATTCTACACCTATCAACTCTTATATTTATAGATTAAATATATCAACTTGAAAAAACTAAACGTCCTATAGAGAACAGAGATCTGTAAAACATACACGTTAAATTAAAAAAGTTAGATATTCCGTAAAGAAGAAAAATACACTTAATATTATACTTTTCGAATAATTTTGTCATTCTTTACATAGACTTCTGCATAAAGGTATCAAAACTAAAAATGTACGGAATACATATATAATTCTAAAGTAATTCTATCATCCTTCCTGTGTAAAGGTGTAACTTTTGTACAAAGGTCGAAATTTAGCTGATACATAATTCCATCATCCTTTCTTTAAACTTCTTTATTCGAATGCGAAAGAGCAAGAGGCCAATTTATGTAAGAAACACCAGGAATAACGATCTTTCAGTAGAGAGTAAAGCTTGGTTATTTTGTTACAAAGCACGTGTGTCCTTCTATTTTTAATTACACGTCTCCTTGACACGTGGCGAAGGAGAAAGCTGTCGCGACGATAGAAATTGCGGAGGCTCTCGCAGTAATCATTAAAGGGCGGCAGGTGGTGGTGCTGTTACTCGAGCGTTGCTATTCATCCTTAAGTTAAAAGAGAGTCAAATATAGCCGTGGCTAGGGAAGACAAAAAAGAGTTCAAGGTCGGTTGGCTTCAAGCCCACCGAGTCACCGGTGGAGAACGGAAAACGAGGGGCCAGGATGCTGACACGAGAGATTGGGGTCGCTAGCAACCCCTTGTGTTCTCGTTGGTTGCCTACTTGGCGATCTCGAAGTCTCGACATTGGGAGATTTATTGAATCTCGTCGCTTCCACCACCAACGATTCATACCCTCGTATATTCATTCGGTTGTCATTATCGTCGACGAACAATTGCGAAAGTAGTAATTTATGAATATCTAGTGGTCGGTCTCTCGAAAGGCAGAATAATGCAACTTGCTTAAATCACGCTGACTTGTGACGTTTCGTCGGTTTTTGAGAATATAGGCCAGGTTAATCGAGGACAGATTTCTGGTATTTATGAGATATATCGAAAAGTTGTAGATGATTGGAATTTAGGATTAAATCGATCCTCTCAGAAGCCAAACTATCTAACTTCGTCTTTTACCAATTTCTCAATTTTATCACGTAACTATGTGCTCTGACGAAAAGAATAAAAATCATATGGAAAAAGATATGTCTGTGAGTAATTTGGCCCGTACTGCACCAGCTGAATGTTAAATACTGAGAAGATTCATAATTTTTCTAAAACTCTTTAACACTAGAAACATCGAGATATAAAATCAAAGTCAAAAATTTCTTCCTTATACTGAAAATTTAGCATAAAAATCCTTTCTCCGAGATGTCGTATACCTGGAAATATCAACGAATTTCGAATGGAAGAAAACAGAACAGTAAACGACAGGTTTATCGAGAAAAATCATTAAAGAAGAAGCGAAATAAGAGGACGTTCGAGTGGGAAAACGTGGACAAAGGCGAGGAGGCGAAGATGAATGACGATTGGCGCACGATCGAACATGGACCACAGATACACATCCAGAGATGGAAGGGGAAGCGGAAAATCGGATCGTGCGAACAAAAGGACTTTATTCCGAATTCGCTAGACTGTTCTGTGTACCGATAAGTCCGTAATATATCTTGCTCGATGCAAGCATGTATAATGTGTCGTTTTTTCCGGGGGTAAACTCAAGGGACGTGCGTCGTTTTCCGCCTCTGTCGGGTAATAAATTCCCGATGGGATACCCTTAACGCTATCGTATTGCACGGTGGAACGATACGACAGCGTTAAGGGTATCAGTGGGCGAAGGAACGTCTCGCGATCCGTGGTTACGACTCGTTTAACGCGCCTCGTTAAAGGATGAAGATCGATGACGGTCGAGTGTTCGTGAAAGCTACGGGAAATTTTCGTTCGCGTGCCTTCCATTTTCTGAATAAATGACAGCACACGGAAAGAAAAATCGCGCGGATCGTTCTGTCGCTCACAGGATCGTTGGTTGGCGAGCGGAATTGAAAATGGAAGTAAAAGGATTCGGTTTCGCTGTGTTGTGGCTCTCGGAAGTCAAACTTATCGACTTCATATTTTGCGAATGCATTAATTTCATTATGCAGTTAGACAATTAAAAATAGCTTGTTACCGTAAGAAGATAGCATAGGTAATAATAGATTATAAAGTAAATTCCAAAAAATAAAGTTTATAATATGCTTCCATATTTGTAGATTTGATCAATATGACTCTTGGATGGATTAATTAATATTGAGTTAAAGAACTGATATAAAAATTCAATCGTTTTTAAGTTTCTTACGGTATCTTCTGTGTAGCAGAAGTACCAGCTTTTTAGTAAATTGAACTTTTCAAGTAAAAAACAAGTGGCTTAGTTACCTTCACACGGACAATGCGCAGTTATCAGTGATTCCCAGCAGAGCAGGAAGATGAGGTGACGTTACTTACAGGATAAAAAGTCCAATAACTTACCTCGGTCAGATCGATCTCCTTGCAATTCTTCTCGTCGAAAAAGGTACTGTAGCTCTGTAGCACCAACAGATGGCAATGGAACTCGTCCTGATCGATTCGCACGATACAGTCAGCGTTCCTCGAAAGATCGATCGAATGAAATTTAGCCCGTAATCATGTCGTACGTTGATGCCCGACTTCGTTACATCGATCGGGTACAACTATAAGCTTACTTGTAATTTGTGATACGCCTGGCTAGCTCCTGATACAGGTCAGTCTTCTCCGGGAGAATTATGTTATCCCAATCGATTGGTTGTTCACTCGTAAATCCGAGTCTGCTCGAAATTACACGACGATCAAACAGTTTATTGAGAAACATCGAGTATATACCTCGCGTTGGGCGAGTTGCTTTTCCTTACGATTGAAAGAAAAATACGCAACGACGTAATTTTATGGAAAAGTCTCGGTTCGCGATAATAAATAAACTTTATGTCGTTTTCCCTTGTAATGTTACGTCGACCTGATTCTCGTTTTACTACCTTCGTGGCTAGCATGGTTTTGGCTTGATCGACGAATAAAACTCACGTGGACAGTGGCACATCTTGCAACACTGGTATTTCGTGAGACGCAGACGACGTTGACTGTTGTTGCTTGTGTTCCATCGCCTCCACTTGACCGAATTTAGCTTTGAACGGATGCATTGCTGGTTTATAGTTGTCCTCGACAACCGGAAACTTTTTGTGACTCTGTTTAGAAACGATACATTACTTTTAAGTAGCTATGATGGATGGTGGGTAGTTGGTGGTGATAAGGATATTGTTAGGTTTCTTTTGTATTTCAACTTAATTTTGGTGGAAGTATGTCAATGACGTTATTCGGTTGAAAGTTAACAGAATTTGAGTAGAATTAAATACTTTTTTATCTATAACTTCGCGAGTCATGCCTTGAAACTTCAAACCTTTTTTCGGTAATAGCTTTTACCTGCTTCTATTTGATCTCTCGTCGAAAGAAACCTAATCCAAATTTAACCTCATCCACCCGCTCGTGTACGTGAAAACGATCGATTAAGGCCGTAATTATACAGAGAAGTGGTAAGCGGTAAGCGGCTAAATTAGCATTTAGAGTATTGGAATTGGCCGCATCACTTGTTTTGCCGCTTGCACTCTGTATAACCACGCCACAACTGATACCAGTTTGTATCGAACGAAAGTTATAATACCGAACCTACTTGCAATTGATTGATCGTCGATGACGATACTACACCTAGTGGAAGATCGATGGACCTCGGTTGTGTGGAAGACTCGGATATGCGTTCACCAAGCTCTTTTTGGGCTGTATTCAATTCGGCCTTGACGTTAACCTTTGTATGTCTGGGATCAGCAACCAACACACTGACCTTCTTCGATTCGAACACCACCTAGAATGACTACGCGTCTGCCTTGAGGCCAACATTCCTAAGGTTCGACGAGTATCTATCGACCCAAGAATCGATTGGGACATTTACCTGATTAGGAACGATCTTCAGGTTACCGCTCGGGGTTGCCTGGAATGGAAATACTCGTTTCGAGTTGTCCCCGCCGTTTACGCCGATAAATACACGATGATCGTCACCTCGTTCCCTTGGCCTTGTATGCATTTGCTGCATTAAATAGCTGAAGTTTGGGCCGACTGCTTCGTTTTTGTGTTGCTTGCAATCGCCGTCTTTTCCTGGACTGCGAAACGCATCTTTTGATTTTTTTAAATCTTATTTTATGTACCTTTATTTTTGTAGCTTATCTTCTTTGTCGTTTAGTCTTTTATCTTCTTTCATGGAAGTTGATTTATTTTTAATCGCCATTTTATTATTTGATTAATTTGGACGATGTAATTTATATTAACTTGAAATCAATAATTTCGTTCCGCGTTTCAATCGTTTGAGACAAATAAAATTTGATGTTCCTTAACTGATTTAAATGATGCGAATAATTTTGTTGCTCCTTTGCACTGTTTGAAGTAGATACGATCTAATGTTGTTTGATGCTATGTGACGTTATAGTATAGTGTTTTTATGTATGTATTTCTCTTTCATGAGGGCAGTTTCATAAATCAAGATACTGTTTTGTATATTTTTATGATCAAAGTCTATAATTCGTAACTTTGGTCGAATGTATACACCATTAACGTTGGATACAATTGATGATCTCTGAAGGTAATAGTTAAGAGCTACTAAATGCTGTAATTATGGATCGTTAAACGTGGTAGGTAGTAATTGGTTCAGACTAATAGCAAGGGCTATCAAATGTTAAGTTTGATTATAAACATTGATTTACGGACACTTCACGTTATTATCAAGGTTTACTGTATATTATGATCAATTTCTGTTCACAACTCTAATCATATTATAGGTAGCTTTCCAATGGTGACTATTATCCGTATACAATAGTAGAACAGAACTTGTACTTTATATTAACGAATATTTATATTTCACTTCACTCGTCATTTTATCAAAGAATTTACGAATAAAATAAAGATACGAAACAATAGTAACTAATGTTTCAGAAAAATATACGAGTTGAAGAACGTAACATTAGAAAATTACAAATCATACTCTATTCAAATAACCTCTCCTTAACATCATATCAAAGTATGTATTAACTCTTTGTCGATATTACTCACATAAAGAGTAAATCTCGTCGAAAAGTACAATATAATTTCGTTACCTGGAACGAGCCATTAGTTTAGAAACGGAATTATCAGAGGGACAACATCGTTCCCCGAAGATTCTATCGTGTTTCCACTGTTTGTTCGTTCTATCTTGATCGGGGTCATCCGAATCGTCGTCTTGTCGAGTGGAGGAGTCCCCTTCGGATCTAATCAAATTTTTCGCAGACTTGACCGTGTATTTAACCAGATCGGATCTCTGTTCTGCTAGCTGCACCTCTTTAGGTCCGACACGATGATCCTCCGACAAAGAACGAGTCTGTACTACGCGGCTGTCCTGATAAATGTGCACGTTGAGTGGTCTTCGCCGCTTCGATAAACGTCGACGTCTCAAAGTAGCTTTTCTTCGGTCAGTTAGATATATGGGAGGTCGGTGCTCTGGACTTTCAACCAGATTCGACCTGTCCGAAGGGAAAAGAGAGAAATTTCCCGGATTTCTTCGAAAATTCGATCATTTTGTTTTGATACCAGGAAGAGGAGCTTTGATCCTCTTTCGACTTAAGCTCGCGTGGACATCTTGGAATTGTCGGAAATTTAATTAACTTAGGAGGTTCATAAATTCCTAAGAAGATTTCGAAGCAAGTCTAAGAGAATCTTATTTCCTAGGGGAAATTATTTCATATTTAGAGCTCTATTTGTGTGTCTAATCATATTTAACTAACAATAATAATAACGTGTTTCACTGTTTTGAACATTCAGCTAGTCGAAGCATAATTTTCAACCCTAATTAAGAATTAAACTAATATCATTCGTAAAATCTGAGAAGCTGTAATTTATAAAATGACCAGTATTGGTAAGTACTCTTATATAACATTAACCAATCTAATAAAAAAATTAAGCGTTACAAATTAATTGTACACACAAGAAGTCTTCTAATTATGCAATTTGTCGAAATATCATCAAATCATACATGAAAAATCAATAACCCATATCACCTGATAGTAAATTATTCCCTAAACGCATCGCGAACTATCGAAAACCCTAACATCTCGATATCAGAGTTGCAATATACACGATCATTATCTTCATAATTACCTCTGGTGACGCGGGGATCGAACAGTGTGGACAACCGATGGACTCAGTTCGTGCGTAACCGTTCGTTCCGACTGAACGGCTCTGAGGGGTGGTTTGGGGGTTGTTACGGCTGGCGCGACTGATTTCTCGTGATACAGGACAACGACGCTGCTCTTGCTGTTTCCGGGTCGCGGTGATTCCGATCGATCCTCGTTCGGCTCGACTACGAACCGCCCAGGAATTAAAGCGATGCTCTTCGCGAGGATGCTGGCCGCGCGACTTCCGGGTGCGTGGCCGCTGTTCGAGCCGCTGTCCCCTTTCTGTTCACCCGTGAATTATCACGTTCCTTCCCGAGGAACACGTAGGCGAAGAGGAATAACGCAAAGAGGAACAAGTACATGGAATCGGGGGGCAGCGGATCGAGAAACGCGAGTTTCAGGGTTTTCGGGCCTTGGGGATGACCAGAATCATGGGACTGCTATAAAAATCGAGAAAACCAGTTTTGAAAATGCTCGGCATATTCAAGCTTCCTTATTTTATACATTTTCCTATGAAATTTCAAATTTCAAACGTTTGGCTACACAAAAATTTCTATTAGTTGTAATCTCATTATTAATTATATTCTATCATTGCGTTCTTATTTTACAATTCCTTAATTGGCAGATATGTGAAAGCGCGTTTATGTAATAAAAAACTTTTATCGTGAATTGCATCAATTTCCAAAATTTGATAATAGAAAATTGATTGAAACTAATGCCTAATAACAATTCATGTACGTTTGATATCTTTTTAGTGGGATTTCCAACGATCATTCCGTAGTCACCCCAAAACTCGAACGCGCGAATTAAATTAATTAAATAATGCGCGATAATTGTACCGATAGACTGAAAATTTCTACATTTAACAACTTACATTTTCTACTTCGTTGACGGATCGCACGAATTATTCGCGGCGTACTTTTTCCCCTCCTGTTGTCAAGGGAATACATTAGGCGTTGTTATAACGATACGTGTTACAAGTATACGTGATTTAAGTATGTGCACGTGACTCGCCAAACTTTTTGGATAATTACCCAAGTTTCGTAGGAGATTTGGCGCTAAGATCCTTGCTGCCGCTGGAAGACCTCTTCGTGGCAAAGGTTACCTGGATCGTGAGAATATAGGGATAAAAGTAAATGAAAGAATGGAACTTTTCGTCTTTAATGTAATATCTCTCTATGTCATTGTTCTTATTAGATTTCTATGAAAATATCATGAGTTTTATATCTTCTATAATTGGAACCACCAACTGCAATATATATTATATTATATGCATATATGTTCCACTAATTATTTCTTTTCTTCCAAGTGATTTTTATTGTACACTCCGATGGTATTTTCTATTTGTGGCCTAAAATTCTTTCGAAAACTGAGTTTCAACGACGACAGGGCCAGCAATACGTTACAAAAAACGGTTTTAAAGTTCAAAGCCCGAAATGTACCTCGGAGCACTTTCGGATTCTAGATATTTTTACTGGTAAAACCCGATACATGATGTCGAGTGACGTAAATGGAAGCTTGTGAATATGGTTACAATTCTGTCGCACTGCTTGTTATTTTTAACAACCTGTGTCGTTTTCTATGGATTCGCTAATTCCTCGATATTTCAGGATATAGTTCGTTAGAAATAAATTACCTCATGCTTCTTTCGATGACTACAATCCGGAAAATATTGAAAACTCGATGCACGATTGTTCTTGGTATTTTTAACTACTTTATCGTATACTGAAACATATTCAGAATAGACTAACGTATAAGTTAATGTACGAAAAACTGTATACATGGCATCCCATTTCCACTTACATCACTTACGTAATTTTGTTTCGACGTGATCGTAGCTTGCAAAACAGCAACAGTGATTAGAATCTCTTCTGGATGCTTCGAAATGGTTTGCTGAATGATTCTTGGTTCCTATTATATTATGATGCAGATACCGCGACTTTTGACAAGAACGTCTGTAAAAGACCACTTATATAAACGTGTTGTTTATTTTTATTAAGATTTTCCTTGGATATCTTGGATGGTACCTCGGATTTAACAGATCGAGTTCCGAGAAGAAGCAAGAATCGTCTTCACTGGATGCAGAAGTTCTAGATTCCTCCTGGAAATGTCAAAAGTCTCTTATCTTTCGTAATCTTCCCGCTAGAATTTTAAATCCTCCGATTGTGAAATTACTGACTTAACGACTGTTACAAAGACTTGCCAGTCATTCTGTAAGTTTTATATTTATTTTTAGTTAGCGTCAGAAGTGAAAACTATAAAAACAACATAAATAACGTAACGTTAACTTTCAGCGTTTGCCATCTCTGCGGATATAGGAACTGAATGTATCGGAGTAGTCAATTTATTTATTTGGAAATTATATTTTCATACTTTTCAATCATTTATAATCGTATCTTTACCTTACTATTCTAAAAGTTAAACTAGCATAACCTCTTTTGCCATACTCCACGTGAAATTTACATTTTCCTTCACTAAGAAAATCATTTTTCATTCTTTTATTTTACACAAATCATTTACCATTTCAATTTCTCAATTATTGTATATTGTTCGAGCGATGCTCTTCGACTTCTCAAGTTGGCGAAATATAATAATTAAAAACAGTCGTGCACATGTGTCAATAGCGTAGAAACGGCTAAGAATATCCTCTTAAACAATCAAAGAGATTCCTCTACTTTCAAAAAAGTCGAAGTAATTTCCCATTTAAAATTTATAAATCATTCGTTCAACATTTCCAAGCGTACTCACGTCATAACGCGTAAAGCTTGTTCGCATGGTACGAGTCGCATTAGGTCACGCAGAAATCACTCGGAGAACCGGCGTCATCGCAGAACGTGAACGTGATCTCCGCGGAGTTAGGTCGTTAACAATTCTCAAGGGATAAACGGCTGATTCGAAACGATCAGGACATTTACAAGATAATAGAGAACGAGAAAAGAGGGAGATCGTCGCGAGTATCGGGAGAAGAGGCCTTGGAAACCAAACAACACGCGGCAGACAAGACGACGGGACGCGACCTTCGTTTGTTTCGAGTAAAATTCGACTCGAAACGAGTCCTTGCGATCGGTAACCGGTCGTGATGGATTCGTTTCGCGGTTTCGCGTAAATTCGATGGAAAACGGAGCTCGAGATCTAAATGTTTCTCTTCGTCGTAAATTGCGGTTTTACAGGCGCTTTGAAATTACAAACGCAAGGAGTGGCTGAATCGCTTCTTCTGCTCGTAGATTTTATGTAAAATTATTTGCCAGCTCTGAAAGCGTGCCTTAAGCTTAAGGGACTCATGCGCACCCTTCTGCGAACTACTCTACTCGATCGACAGTTCGTAAACGCGACTAAGTTGGAGCAGAAAAGAATTTTTGAAGGTGGTATTTATTCATTTTGATCTAAATAGATTTTTGAAAGTTTGATACATCGATATGAAATTAGGAGTATTTTAGGATAGTTTAAATTAATTTAAGAAGGAAATTGATTTTTCGTGCGTTGAATTTTGTATGAGTTGAACTACTCTATTTGGATGACCTTGTTCCATTCGTAGGAATTTATTTGAAGCAGAATCTTAAAACGATTGGGATTCTGTTCTCGGAATATCTTCAAATATGAACAGTATTGATTCGATGTACTACACATAAATAGCAAACATAGCGATATCTACGTTATCGTCATGCAATATGATATTCAACATAGAGTGACATACTTCTGACTCTGTACCTATGTATATAGCAATTTCGATCTTCGAAGGTTCAGACTTCGTATTATCGAAATAAGATTTCATATTCAAGTTATTTTCGATGTAGATACGTAAACTGATATCTTAAAATAGAAAGTCACTGATGCATACATCTTTGTACATATTTCAGTAGTCTTTATTGCTTTCAAAACTACCATTGAAATACTGCCACGATAATTTATTTAATAATATCCACTATATTTCCTTATTTCCACATTCACTGTTATTAAAATACAAATACCTACCCCGAAGTGCATTTTTCTTTCATTAAAAATATCTTCATTTCAAGAAATAATCTTCGTTCCAGTACGCTGCTCTGTACTTTGTTTGACTCTCTAAGTTATTTCGCCCAAGCATACAAAAATTAAAATACAAAAGGCTTTTCGATATTTGAACCGACGCAGTGAATGCGTCAACATCTGCGAGGGAATCACAAAGAATTCCTAACGCTCTGCGTTGCTTTCAAAATTATTCCATGTTGAAGCTTGCATTCGTTTCTCTCGAAGCGTAGCAGAATCTAGAAGCGTCGACGCCCCGGGAAAACAGCTGATCGAAGCTCGGATATGGAGCATCCACGTGTTGAACCCGCGCGCGAGTCTTTTCCCGGACGTCTCTGCCTAAATGCAACCAGACGTAAATAGAAACATAATGAACCAGTCTGGTGTATGGCGAGGGGAGAGAGAGAGAGAGTGAGAGAGAATCGAGAGTAGGAGATCGGCTTCCACCGGAGAGAAGAGTGGAGATTTCTCGGCGGAGGGAGAAAGCGGAGGGGGTTGAAGCGTGGGTGGTGCTGCCTGGCGGGCTGCATCGATCGCTTCGGCGTCCTGGTGACCTCGACCTAATGCCACCCTCTTCTGCTCTTGAGCACAACCCCTCCTTCGCGCTGCCTCCGTGAGCCACGGGGTCAGTTAACACCCCCGTCAAAATACACAAAGTCCCGGGAATCGCGAAGTATCCAGGGGCGGAAGGTTACGAGGGAAATGTCATCCGTTGCTCTTAATAAATCGAACAAAATCCCGTGAAAGTGTTAGTTAATTCCAAGCCGAATGTACGACGCGGATACGATTTCCTTGATAGTTTTGAGTGTTAGGCTTCTTATAAGTATTTTTACCATAATTCGTTTTAATTTCGTTTATAGTTAGACAAATTATTCTTTCTAGGATTAACGGAGAATTCGGAATTCCTTCCTGTACCTCGATAGCAATCGACGCATCATTCATTAGCGAAGTCACGAGACCTGTGCAATCGATCGTTACTGTTACCTTTAATTTCTTCCAATTTTAGTGTCGTGTGTGTCGCTGCAATATTCTGAGGTGGTTGTTGTGAACATTTAGGAAATGGAACAGTTCTTTACTGGTCAGCCTCGACCCATCAGGAATAGAATTTTCTTGCATCACAATTTTCTTGTTCCTTGTAGAAGGAAAATCAGGATTCTTCGTACCTCGGTAGAATTCGTCCATGATAAAATAAACGCTAACGTCGCATAGTCTCGTGTTATACTCGCCGTTCGTTCTAATCACATACTTTTACTAATCATACAGTACACTTTGCTATTTTACAAGTTGCGAATACCCAGCAACTCGTGTGAAGCGTACTTTCCGACCAACCGACGAACGAAGCGTATCAAAGCTTTCTGCGATGGAACCACGGGATGGGTTCTTTATGCCGATTGGTCGAGGTCCGCTGATTTCCGAGATCGATCCATGGAACTGGTAGTGGCTGTTCGATTTTTCAAAGCAGTTTTCCATTTCACTTTTTTTCCAATTTACAGGCTACTGGAAAGTTTCATGAGCTTCGATGAAGTAGCTAGAAATGAAAAGTTTGTTGGGTAATGAAGGATCGTTAAAGTGGTAGTATATTTGATGAGAAATTGGATTTCATATGGCTTGTTTATAAAAACTTGCAGGTGCATTTGCCAGTCTTCTCGAAACGTCAATTGCAAATATGTGTATGTATAAACGCTCTGATCGATAAAATTTCGTTTTACATTTATATTATGTTCGGTTAGTGTATACTAATTTTCAAACGAGGTTGCGGATACGATTTTCATTTTCTACTGTACTAACGAATCATCTTCACGTAATAAGATCTGTCTCTATATCGCCAGGCACGTATCTTCCACGCAGTAGGTATGATTCTAATATTCGCGTATTTCTATTTAACAATCTCTTTTACACACTCCAACAAAATCACATTCAGCAGACAATCTCAAAACATGCAACGACGTTTAGTCACATCAAGCTCAAAGTTTCCACTTTTCTTTGACATTCTAATGACAGACAGCCAGACCATCTACAAATCTCCCATTGATAAATATCCCAAAACGATCGAAAATAGTCTCTCTATCGTTGAAAAACGAACGAACCGCGCATCGACAGCTTCCAATTTCCCCGTCGTATTGACTCTCGTTCGGGTAACAACGAGGCGTTCGTTGGTGGTTGGTTCGCGTTCGTGTATCGATCAGGTCCCGATTGTCCGCGACACGAATTCCTCGGCTGTGCGTCCGAAGCGGACAAATATCTCCGGGCAGGCATGCACGCGGCGTGCACGCGATTCTCGTTGTGTCAGCGGAATTGCCGCGGAAACGAAACGCGGTAGAAAACGAGTCGGCTCGATATTACGGGCCGGCTTACAGCCGACGATATTAAGTCTCTCTTGCAAGCGGCTACACGACGGTGCAATAAACCTTCACGAAACTGACGACATTATTACACGCCAGCTCTCATTCGGCCTCGTCATCCCGTGCAGTCGGCCTTTATGCAGATGAGCGCACTGCCACGCGGAACCGCCACTGTATTTTCGTCGACGTTGTTAAGCAATCAGAAATGTTGCTGCACGTTGGATGTTAGCTTATCTCGTTACTATCTACCGTGGACGCCAGCTATTATAGTCATTGCTGTAAATATTTTGTACTCTTTATAAATAGTCACTTTACTTTTATCTCTACCGAAGATTTTTCTAGGTTATCCTTTATGTCCTCCTTCCAATTTTCTCTTCGTCATTTTCACACTTTGTAAGCTACGGTATATGTAAAGCGTTTTAAGAAATTGGCGTCAAACTTCAGGAACATAAATTTAGATACTAATAATTTCGGAGTTATGTAGATACACTTAACAATAATGCTTACTTTATTTGGTCGAGAGACTTAGGGGAACTATATTTAGGATAATAGGATCGTTTTGATTATGGTTCGTCGTATCGACGCAGAATGGGTAATTCTGCTTTATTTCAGCGGGAATATTCGTGGAATTCTGTTGGAGGATAGGTGATCGAGATTTTGGAACGTATGCAGATAATTGAGATTTGCGAACGAAGAATGATAGAGGGTGGAATTTTTGAATGGTTTAAGCTCTTGGAATATTTCAACTATCGAAATGCAGAGCAAGGTTTTAAGCGTACGTTGTTGAAATTCTTAATGATTTAATTATTCAATCCATTCGTTTGTCTCTCTGGATAGTAAAAGTTTCAAAAGCTTTCAAATGTATTAGCTTAGGAACCGTCCTATACAGATAATCGTATTCTCCTCGACCATAACATTTTAAGCGTCATTAGAGGACTTCCACAGTCCATAGTCATCGAATAAAGGTTACAGGTAAAAGTTTCGACCATGACACTATGTTATAAACGACAAATTGTTTTTGACTATGCAAATTACTACTAAACACCTAGGCGATCATGTATACATAGCGATTAATTTATTACTACACTATACCACAGGCGCAAATTTATCACAGATTTCTTTTGACGTAGATCTTCCTTTCATAGTCAGACGCCATTAGAAATATCTGATGCTTACACAAATCACTTTGACGCTTATTTCTGTCCACAGCATTACCATTTGAAAAGAAAAATCCCAAATTTCGCAAACTAGCGAAGACACAAAAGATAAATTGCGATCAAGGCTAGATGAAATATGTATGTGTCTATACGACATCTTAATTTTATGCAATATTGAAGTCCCTCAATTTTATTAGACAGATAAAGAATATAAATTTTGATTGCTGATTAAATGGCTAGTACTGTACAGTCATTTCAGTAGTTAATTATAATCTCCATTCGCGTCAACACGCGACAATTGTTATACGTATGTTCGTCATATCCTACACTCATCTCGATCTATTACAATTCACGCAAAATTGTCGCGTGTGTCGCGCAACGACACTGTACAGAATTGAAATTTTTCCACTCGTATCGAGCAGGAAGCGAGTGTTTCCCTGTCGATCGTTTCATGAATAGATAGTCCATGGTAAACACGTAACTGCATCCCTAATCAGCCAGGAGGGACGTGATTGACGCCGTTAATGCGAGTCGAGGTAACGATCGATACGGTTGAAAACGAACGATTTTCGTAGTGAGCAGGCTGATCACCCATCGAAACCCTCTTTCACCCTCTCGTTTGGCTTCTACGGACTACAGTTATCGGATCGTCCATGAATATGAATGCCTGCGAGATCTATCCGTCGATAATGATACCTTGTAATGGTAATAATGGTATCTATGAACAATAGGGCATCGTAATTTCGCACGGTTCGATGAGACGCGCGTTACCATGACGCTACTGGAATATGGAAAGTGTCCATCCCGTTGCATCGCAGTAATTCGTCTATGATCGATCGATTCCACCCGTTCAATTTGTACTTCCTCCTTTTCTTCTTTTGGTGATTATATAGAAAACGCTCGCATCTCGTTAATTTCATTGGCCTTGATGTGTGTCTTCGAGGTCAACATTCTGAGTAATTTTAATTATATATATATAATCGCCGTTGAGCTTTAATTTCTGAGATATAAATAGAAATTATTTTGACACAGTAGTATATTGTATCCTTCGGGTTCAATTTTCAGCTTGTCTTTGGGTTTGAACTTGTTTGGATGAGGTTTGGGATAAATGATAAAGAAAAAGGTAATTACGATATACATGGAATTTGATGGTATTTAATAACATAGAAAAGAGAGCACACCATTGATTTCATTGATCCTAGGAATATTATGTTGGGTATACGTATAACAGATTTTGTAATATTGTAGATAACATTTTTCCAATTAAAGATAACGTACCATAAAATTCCATATAAATTGTAATTACTTTCTTTCATTCTTATCTAAGCAAAATGTAGTATAAACCAGTTCAAACCCCAGAAACAGATTTTCGTGCATATCTTGGAAGTTGAAATCGAACGATAGTTATACGTGTAAGCGAAATTGAGAATGTTGATCTCGACGATATATTTTAAGCTGATCAAAATCGGCCACGTGTCCTCTACTCTAAATAAGTACCCTTTTTTTCTATTGCGTAGCGTGTGTAGTAGCGGAAAATGTACAGACGCGCACATGAAGTTCGTCGAACGGTTGACCGCGAGGCGAAACTCGCGATCCCTGTCGAGCATATTATGATGACGGCTTTGATGTTGGTAATGAGCGACAACTAGTTCCACCAGCAAGCGGAATTAGTGGCCGTGTAACTGTTGACTCCTAATGAAAGGTAATCAAGACTGGTGAGTAGAGTGCAGTTGCAACCGTTATGTTACATGTGGAATAGGTTGGATTAAAAATTGAAATACGTGTGCTTTGAGACGAGAAAAAAGGGAGATTTCACTGTCGACACATAAATCACGCAGAAGCTACACTGATAAATTCCATGAATTAGACGATTACTATAATATTGTTAGGATTATTACTAAAATTAACATTTTCTTGATCATTTATGGCTTTTCTTCGTGATAAGAAATTTCATGGTTTTTTGAGAAGTTTATGAAAAATGTAGTTGATATCCCATTATCCGTTATATGCGATTATAGCTTGGAAAATAAAAGAAGGGTAGGATAATAATACAACGCATCTAAATTTATGTTTTGAAAGCCACAATTTCCAGCAAAAACACTCCCCTCCCTAGTGGCTTTAATCCCATTAGTTAACCTCTGAAAACATCGACACGTTAGAGAACGTAACACACGGCTGGCGTATACATTCGTGGAATGGTAACGATAACATATGGCAGGGCGCGATATTCTTGGAAACAAAGCTGCGCTGATCGAAACGAGCGGAGGTGCGCGTGATCAGCAGCCATGACGAAAAGTTAACGCCGCTTAAACGCGATTTACATATCCGCGAGATTAAGAGCGCAGTCGTGTTCTCCACGAATGGTAGATTCGCTTCTACCACCCCTGTCTCACTCCCTCGGTGAGTTTGGTTCCCCTGACAGCGTCGGTGCTCGCGTAGAAATTCATTTTGACAATTCGACACCCCACGGCCGCCCGAGGCGGCGAGTTAAAAAAGAAACGGGACTGAAGAAGAGAGGGGAGACGGGCTACTAGCGCCAGAATAAAAAGATAAACGAGACACGAAAAGATAGAGACGTGGATAGAGCCAGATGAATCGTCATAGGAGGTGGAGGGCTGCTGGTAGAGCATGCATGATGGTAGAGAAGGGTGGGCGAGTGGATAGTACGAAACGGGTATGCATTCGAACAAGAACACGCTCCACTTTTGCTCCATTTGCAGATGTAGGTGGACTTGCGTGGGAGAGAAGGACAAACGTGTGCAACTGCTTTATCGATGTGTGCGTTACACGAGGGTGGGGGTGGCTGGAATTTGTAGTTGGGTAGGCGACTCGAGCAAGATAGATAAGACAGGGACGGAGTTAGGAAGTTAGAACGAGACTAACTATACATACATATATAAGGGAAGGAAGATGGAAAAGTAAGGTTGGAAGGAAGGGCAGGACAAAACGGAAGGAAGAGAAGGAAAAAGAGAGAATGGTTGCGTGGGTAGAGGAAAGGAGGGAAGGAAAAAAGAGAAGGGATGAGGGTGAAAGAGGGATATCGAGTGCGTGTAAAAGAGAAGAGTAGAAAGAGAAAGAGAAAGAGAGGGGGGGAAGAGAGAAAGAGATGGAAAAGACATGGAGAGGATGATGCCAGCTACGTGAAAGGGGAATGCAGAGTTGCCAAGGTTACACCCACGTCATAACCACCCTATGGCCGCTCCACTAACCATCCCCCTCTTCTGGACCATTTTCCATCCCTGTCTCTTCAATTCTTACTAACGTACCTTCGATTTCCACCAACCTATCGCTGAATCGTAGTTGGTCTGCCCTTATCCATGTGCGTCTACTAAGCTTTCCTTAAAAGTTTCACAATAAATCCCCCACTCTACCGACCGCCATTCTGATTTATGGTGGGCCTGGCTCGTTAAAAACTCGCTATGGCTTTCTCTTCATGTTGTCAAAGTAACATCGTTTTGTCGTTCGTTTCTTTCTCGCCTTATTTGTAGGTGAAACCAGGCGATTTCTCATAAACGGTTTGCGGATAAATTATTGCCAGCAGGTCGAATTTTTTATTGGTCTGCTTTTTTTAAAATGTATTTCAGCTTTTGCTTTTCGCGTGAAAAAGTTATGATGCGAAAGGGCGAACTGGAATTGTAGAATAGATTTTTTTTTCATGCAAATCTAGTTTGCAAAAATTTATTTTCGATATTTTTCTCGTTTATATTTTATCGCGTTAATTTACGAACGATTTTATCTATGTATCGTATTTCTAACATTTTTTGGAAATGTGGCAACGAGATGAAAAATAAATTGAATTAGCGAACATTCGCAAATAACGATTTAATCTGCAAGCTTTGCTTTCGAATACTATTTACAGTTCTATAGATAATTAATCTTACCTCAAGGGGGAGCCTACTGTTTCCCAAAGAAATCCCTCTCTAATTAAACGCATTCGTCTTCTTTTTCCGAGGAAAGTCCTTCGTTACGTCAAAGCGTTATCTCCGATAAGTCCACGATTAATTAAACACGAGCCACCGTGAAATTATAAGCGTCCTGTATAAAGTTAAACAGTGTCCACATCGTTGGAGAGCAAAGTAAAGCTTCTGTAGAACGTCAAACATCGATGTCGGACAGTAACCACTTGGTTTCTTAAAGTTCCTTTTATATTCTGTCTTCGTGTTCTTAACTTCCGAAATGACGCGACGACTACATTCCCCCTTTTAAAAACAATTTTACGATAAAATCTTTCTTTAGTATCTCCCTGGGCGTAAGCTCCTCTGCGAACCTTTTTCATTTCTAATGATCAGGGTCCTGTTGCACAATTAAGCTAATGTAATTACATTTTACAAGTCACGAATTAAAAATTAATTAACATCGGTAAATTCTCTTATATAATTTCAACAACCCTAATAATAAAACAAATGAAATTTTGTACAAATTGTAAATTACTTCCACCGTTCTATTTGATACGTAAAATTATAAAATTATAAAAAGAAAAAGGCAGTTGTGTCAATTTACATAATAATATAAAGTACTACAAAGATGTAGTAATTTTAAGAGACAGATTTTGCTTAATATTTATAACCTCATACAGATATGTCATGTCTCGGCCAACATCGTTGTACGTGAACCATAGGTAGAATTTTCTTTTCCATTTACGTGCGACTGGTTTACGAACCACACGACTGCGGAAGATATAAGTCAAGCAAGACGTTTGATCTAGCTTGCAGCTGTCGGAAGACGGTCTCTTAAAGGAATATTCAAGACCCAATTCCCAACAGCTGCGGAGCAATTTTTAGGGAAACTTCTTCTGCATTTAAATAACCTTCCCTTGCAAAATCGATTGTTATATCCTTATATGTCTGAAATAACAATTTTACATGGTAGGATAATTTTCCTGGCCGTTAATAACGCGGAAAAATTTGCGTTAACATAATTTGGGTTTTCTCAAAATTTAATAAATCCTTTCAAATAATCATCGCAAAAGAAACGCTGCTATAATTCTTCCTTTATGAATATTCTATCAATAAGACTTTTTTCAATAATTATTGAAATAATTTGATTAATAATAGATAATAATTATCAAGTATGACGTCATATGCTATTACCATCTACAACATTATATATATATATATTATGATTTGCGTATTTCTTT
Source organism: Bombus pascuorum (assembly GCF_905332965.1). Taxonomy (NCBI): domain Eukaryota; kingdom Metazoa; phylum Arthropoda; class Insecta; order Hymenoptera; family Apidae; genus Bombus; species Bombus pascuorum. Next base: position 12,841,295 of record NC_083490.1, on the reverse strand, counting down.
ACGATTTCTTCTAATGTTTATATATATGTAGCAATATGTACAATAAGAGCTTCGTATAAAACATCGACTAGTGTTCTACGTAGTTAACACACTTCCCAATTACGGTATTAATTGGAGCGTACCTCATTAAAATACAATATAAAATAGATATAATATACAATATAGTAAAATAGAAATTAAAGTATTGATTTTCCCTAAACCACAAAATTCTACTAAAAATTCATTATATCCACTGTTATTTATCAAGAGAAAACTGAGGTTCGATTACATTCGTTAAAGAACAAAATTCGTCACATGGATCAGCCTTTCTTAAAGTATGTTCTCGTGCGATTACGAGCTTAATTGCAGGTGGATGCTACGTCGAGGCTGAATCGGCAATTAATTAAGCGGCTGTTCGACAGGCGAAGGGAAAGACCGGTTTAATTAATTGATAATCGGAGGAGATCGGTCTGCCGGAGATAGAGTAATCCGGGATTAGCCTTTCGCCGTGTCTGAATGGATTCGGCCGACGATGATGTTCTTCTTGCAAGACTCAAACCCAAATATTTGTTTTAATTGGCAAGATTGCATAGGACTAACGGATCACGTTAAAACGGTGAAAATTAAAGGACAAAGCTTCGTTCCATTTTCATTTCTAGGGAATTTGCATGGGCTTCATCCCGTGTACCCATTCCCCTCACGGAGCTGCTGGCTGCAAAAATGTAACTTTTAGCCGGGTGTCCGCGGCTAAAATTTAAATTATGCACCCTTCACGCTTGTCACGCTTCAAAAGAACTTTTCGGCAGTATGTGCTTCAAACGACGTGTCACGTGCGAACGACACTTGTACTTCCGCAGAGGGTTGAGAGCGGCCATGATTTTTTGAAATTATCATCAGCACGACGAGCAAAAATTTGAGAGAAAGAGGAGGAACGATGTGCCAACAACGATGATGTCGGTGGGGGTTTTTTTTTTCATATTTTTATTCTTTTATTCGGATTTTCAAATTCCGAATGAAAGAAGGTCTACCGAATTAAGAGTAATGTTGCATAAAAGAACGTTTCATAGCTACCAAAGAAAAGATAGTGCTTTGAAATTCTCGTTGACACGATTGCATACGAATGAAGTTATACATACGATTCTTTCGTCCATCACATTAAATTTGTGATAAGGATAACGATAGGGAAGCTGGGTGTTTCCATTGTTTCGTTTAAATTTTGCAATTTAAAGCTGAGAAGAGTCTAGTTATTCGAGCATGATGTGGCGTGGAAGAAAATTTCATAGCGATTAAAGGCACGATGATCAGCGGAGCGGGGAAGACCGTATACGGCTTAAAAACAGGCTGCTAAATGAAGTGCCTCGAGCTCTGCAGCAAATTAACTTCTTTATGACCTCTGCCGAAGAAAGCATCTCGTAAGCAGCTTAAAGAGAGAGAGAGCGTCTCGTGAGTTTCTAAAAAAATTGAAGCTGCTCTTTTCTTCTTCGTCGAGGATTAGTAACGAAAGGAACATCTTTGATAATGTATATCCTTCATAAAATAATTCTAATTAATTTCATGGAATATTCTGTTTGCTTCCTTGAAGAATTATAAATTAAAGCCCCGTTGTTTATTAAATATCAATTTTTTAATTGTTTAATTATTGATTTTCAAAGTCAATAAAAATTCGGAGATAATCATTCCACGTCAAATCAATTTTTCCCTTAAATCACCGAGGATATTGGCAGAATAGTATCCATTAATTCGAGTTTTACGGTGGATGAAAGTTTCGAACCTGATTTGAGGCGCAAGCGAGGTTTCGCGCTTTCAGGAGAAACAGGTTGTTTTTCATTGAGTCTGACGGACGAGCAGTGGAATGCAATGCATTTATCATGGCGTCGCTGCTTCCCGGAAACTTGAGGTAAACATTTATCGTTCGCAACTCCGACAGGTCCACACTTGCTGGAAAAGAGGTGAACCAAGAGGGAAGGGTGGATTATGTAGGTTGGGGGAGGGTTGAAAAGAGGGAAAGGGTGAGAAAGAGACAGGAAGAGGATTGGTCCGAACGAAAGACCAAAAGGACGGCATCCATATTTCCCCAACAAAGCAAACAAACGGTCTCGTTCTCTTCTTGAAATCCTTCAGCCTCGCCTCATTGTTCATCATTGTGATGTGCCACAAAAGAAGGGGATGTGAGAAGAGAAGAAAAACGAGAGTGAGCCAACCGGACGAATTTCGCGTTTCTCACTTTCGAGTGCTCGCATTCATTGCACGTTGTGGAAGGTCCTGGCCTAGTTTCCCTTCGAGCGAAATATGAAAGTATTAAAGTCCTTGAGAAGAAAGCTACAGTTTCAACTTGAAATTGTTCAAGACGGGAGAAAATTGCGTGCAATGCTACTTTGGATGCGGAAAATTTCTAGATATCTTTTCGCGCGATTTCCTTTCCTTTCTGTCAGTGTTTACACAAATTCATATATTTTCAAATACAGACGAACACTTGTGACTTGAATGAAAGAATGTTCTATTTACTAAATGCAATAATAATAGCATGTACTTCATTTTTGATATTTTGTATATTTTTGCATTCGTTCATATCCATATACCTTTTGGTGTATTTACAATTGTCGTAAATGCATAAATATCCTCAGTGTATTTATATACAACAGAGAATTACACCGATCTCTTCGTAGATCTTGAAGTAAAAGCATTTCGGTGATCGATCCCCGTGAACTCGAGATTTTTCTTCCAATTATGGTATCGTGTTTATTTTCCTTTGGTTCAGCTTCTCTCCGGTGGGGAGCTCCCAACTTCTTTCTCGGTGGGTTTGTATCATATTACGACGTCGCTGAAAGCGTTTCCAAAGAGAGAACCAATATGGAAGGGAAGGAACAGAGTATCGCGTGGTCGAATTTAGGGTAGGGAAGAACGGATCAGCGAAGGGGCGGAGAAAAAAAAGGTCTACTTTCGTAAATGGCACAAAAATATCGTCGAGGTTCTAGGCTAAATCGTCTTTTCTATCTGTATGGAGAATTTCGTGTTGGAGGCCACTGATGGCACGGGGGGGGGACAGAGCGGTGACGAATTACGTACGAGGCGAGGACGAGAAAAGAGAGCAATATCTCCTAAAGTGGTCTAAGAATGCCGCTTAAATGACGTGTCTCGGTCGCTCGTGTTTCCACTTCATATACGAGGCCTGTGTGCAACGTGCGCTGCTGTTGTCTCCTCGCTCGTTTCGTCCAGGACCTCTGGAAACGTAATATCCTTCGATGTGACGGACAATGGGCTTATTGCATTTCGCTGATGAATCATTCGCGAATTGTATTTCCACAGAAGAATGCAAGTGCTACGTACCTTTTTAATTTTGTTTGCAAGTTGGCTCCTATTGTTCGATGAACACTTCTTTGGAGTTTTTAAAAATTTTTGTTGTTGGTCTATATTATCTGTATTATTTTATGTAGCTATATAGCTATATAGCGTTTCATTGCGACCTAAAAGTTAACAATACGGTGCAACGATACAGTCATAAACAAATAAAACGAGGATTAAACAACGTAGGTAGATGGATCTATAACTTTCAAGTTATGTGATGTTATCAAGGGTTAAAGACGAGAGAAGATAAAAGAGTACAGTTATCGACATATTAAAAGTATAATATATTAGATACATAGTACCTTCTTCGTTTTTGTTACTTAATTGAAGCACTGTTGAAACAAGTGTAGCATAATTTTCTAATTGACAGCATAACTTAAGAGCACGTCTGCTATAAAACTTTCAACAACGAAGTTTCCCGTTACTACGTAATTCCAATGCAAGTTTCTTATTGTACTTTAAAACAAACTCCATTCTTCATCGAAGTTTTAGCATATTCGCTGAAAAAAGAAACAGGATGTAAACCCTGTTTAATCTTTTGGATTATAAGTTCTTCACCTCAAATCCTGAAAGGGATGTTCCTCTGGAACAACAAATTAAATATGATTATACCGTAAAATCTGCGAATTATCCTATAGAATATTGTTGTGTATGATATACATCGATACGTAAGATATTCCTGTTGTTTATCGAATTTCTCAATAAATCAAGACACTTTGCTTTTTCGCGGCTCAATATCGTGCGAAACTCCTATTCAACGTGTTCAAAGCGCGCAACTCTTGAACTCAATCTCCATGGTAAGAGAATTTCCGTCTGAAAGAAGAGCCTCGAAGGGACAAGAGACAAGATGAAAAAGGAGCACGTGCTTGCAGGGAAATTCAGCTAGGTCGAGGACGACCCACTTTCGTTCAAGCATAGAAACCTCATCCTTGCCAGGGTTTCAGATTAAATCGCATTTCCCTGATCCTGGCTGGAACACGTTCCACGAGACAACTTATGAAGATGAATCACTCGCGGAGATAACACGTTATGAGATAACGTTCGCCCCAGAGAAAAAACGATGTCGCCCTGTTACACCGTGTAATCCGCTGCACTTGAAATTGAATAAAAACAACGACGCTGGAGTAACTGTAATCTCTCGTTCCCTTGGAAATTTTCCTTCAAACGATTACACGAATTGACTTCGAGAATACTAGTGTGAGATAAAGACTAAGGATAAATCGTTGACTTCTTTGATCTATTGATCCCTTTACGATTTCTTTTTAACAATAGATGAATTTCTCTTTTAACAAGGAACACGATAATACTTTTACAGGCTCGATTCTCTTTTATTTATATTATTCTTTATTCACTTTTTTTTAATAAATGTCAGTCATTGTTAGATATTATTGATAACACTGTTTGTTTTTCTTTATTAAATTTACACTAGCTTGGGTAGTTTTATAGCGTTCGGATCGTTAGCTAGCTCCGAATACAAACACATTTTACCGAAAATAAGCGTCCTTATATTGCAACAAGCGTTACGATAATAAATTGCTTTCATTATTCCATTTCAACGAAACCATTTTATCATTTGGTAAAGAAATACGCATCTTAGCTATGACGATAAAACAGCGATTCCTCGCAACAACGGTAAAAACAGAAATACATTTCATGGCATAAATTCATGTTCTTTCAACCGAGGTATAATTCCAGCTTCCACCGCGAGCGTTCGCTAAGGAAAATACAAAAGACACAATATAATTTCTTCGCGTACCCAACCTCTCGCAATCCTAACCCTCTCTGGACGCAATCTCAGCCCTCGAAACAAAAGTAACCAAAAGGAAGGAAAGGAAGAAAACGAAAACAAAAATTAAGGGGCACAGACGGTCGTAACTGGGATTGGTGGACGAGTCTGGGAGACACGGGGATGTTCTCGCGCTTATTTTCATTCCCTGGGACCGCTCGGTGTGTTTACGAGCACCCAAATGGCAGTCTTAAGTTTCTCCGCGAATTTCGTTGATACGTCCAGACCGAGGGGCCAAACGGAAGGGCGAATAATCCTGAAATTTGTGGCGGCCAGACGAACTGAGAAGAATGGCGCGATGACTCCTGACGGGAGCATGCAATCCCGATATGAGGAGCGGCCGTAAAACGAGATGAGGAGAACAAAGTGGGGTTGCTGGCCTCTCTGACTTGTCGTTGACGCTCGTGCAATATTCGAAGAACGTCGGCTTCAAAAGAGGCCGGACCGACGGAATAGCGAGAACAGAAGCTGCCAGCCAAGCACAGGAAATTGCATATTCCGTCTGATGCAACGCCCACATACAACGCCTCCATTTTGCCGTTCCCTGTGTTCCGTCGCCGGATTTCATCAGCCTTGGAGAGATTCATCGTCACCTGATCGACGATAAACGTAACCAACCAGTCATCGCTTCTCGTTTGTGGCCAGTGGAATCATATTTTATATTTCTGAGTATATCTTAAACGGTCATAATGCTGGATTATATACCTCAGTTTGAAGGTTTATGGCTAGTATCATCTATTGGTAGTAATTTATTGCTCGTAAAATTATCCTTCGTATAATACGAAAAGTAATATACGTAGTGGTGTAAAGCTGTCCACTGCTACTTTTCATAAGATGATGTCCTGCATTCGTTATTATGAAAAATAGATCTTATCTTTTGGGATCGTGAAAATATATCGCGGCAGAGAATAGATTTAATTAATTATTAAATTACACGGATGATACTTTTAAAAGTTGGAATACTAATAATGCTTACAGTGCTTATGTGCAAAGCTTTTGTAGTAAATAGCCAAGAACTACTTGTTGCTGTCTTTACAATAGACTCGTGAACATGACCGATGATAGTTCCAGAAGTTGTCAAAAGAGTACACCATGCTCACATGAAGCGCCACTTCTAGTCATGATTAATGATACATAACGATGGTTAACATACTTCTAAGCTCATACTGCAGCTGAGCGTTTCAAGTATATTCGTGAAAGACTCTTGAAAACATAATCATAGTCGCAACCATAATCATAATCGTAACCATAATTCTAGCCATAAACAAAATCGGAATCTCCAAAGTTTTAGTGCTGGTTATTTACAAACTAGAAACTAACTTTTTTTTTAATTCCGCAAAAATAACGTATAGGCGTGTATATTATACGCTAGTCATCAAAAATATTTCCAAAAAAAGTATTTTAAATTTTTTCAAACGCGATTCATAAAATATGTTTTGCTCTTTGCAAAGTGGAAATCAATTTCCGTTGACTTCATAAAAATAAATACATCGGCATCACACATTTCCAATTGAAAATAAAATAAAATGAATATCATCGATCGTTAAAATGGATGTCATTCCATAAATACAATCGTCGTCAATGGATGCTAAACATAAAAGATATAATTTAGAAAACACGAAGCTGGCACCCCGCTGGGGGTAGCCACCCACATGCTATATTTATTTTATTTTATTTTTTTTTTTATTTACCAATGAGATACAACACTTTACCAATGGTAAAAACCAAAAAAAAAATAAAAAAAAAGAAAAAAAAATGGATGCTAATATGCATTTTCTTCTTCTTCTTCAACGTTTAAGTCTCGCTACGATGTACATAGTTGGTACAATGCAAACATAGTCAACCATGTCGGGAATTTACGTTGCACGCGAAACTAGACCGATCGAATATGGAAAATACAAGTGACGGGAAATCAAACTGATTTTGCATGCGTGAAAATGTTTGTCACCGTCCTTCTGACGAGCGGTTACCGACTCTGGACAATATTTGCAAGTACAACAAGAACGAGGCCAGTGTTATTAGTCAAACAACACCGTAGTTGGAAGATCGTGGAAAGTGCCGGGGATAGAATCTGATGAAAAATGTGATGAGCATGGTAATCTGACCGCGCGGCTAAATATTTAACGCTGCCAACGCGTTACGTATCCAGGTACTTCTTTGATCTTGGAAGAAATTTCTCAACTGAAGAAAGAAAGTCATATAGACAGAACGATGTCACGCAGTATTTACTAAAATGAAGATTATTTGAGGAAAACACGTTTTATTGATGTCACATCGACTGTGTACTTATTGTTTTATTATTTTTTAATTAAATAACACTGTATTATAAATATTGTTAATATTATATCTTTAATAATACAGAATTTTTCTATCAAACAATGACTCAACATTTTAGCTATTAAATATTTGGCGACAATATAAAACACTCTGTAGTCATTATTGCATTATTCCAGAATTTTCTATTAACTTTTCTCAGCGAATTGATAATGTAGAATTTGCCCATTAACCTTCTCACTGCTGAATATTTATTTCTGTGGCAAGACGCTCGGTGGTGAATGAAATAAATATTTCAATTGTTTGATTATACACTATGTGAAATCCATAAATTTACAAGTTACTCGTGGTGGGATAGGGATTTCATAGAATGTGTTATTCCCGGTTTCAGCAGTGAAAGGGTTAAGCTACAAATTAGCAATTTAAGTACCACATATCTGACACTGTAAAACATTCTGCCGCCATTAAAGTTTTTGGAATTTCACATTAAATAAACATAAAATTATCGTCCGTAATGCGGATTCTGCGAGAACGCTAATTACCCGAACGATAATTACAGGCGACCACGGTGTTCTCTAATCATCGAACGCCTCATCAGCGAAAGCTGGCAGTACGTTAATTACATTCGCGCAGCCGCCTAGCTATCTTTTCTTTATTCCACGGTAGCGTATCGCGTACATTACAGTGAAAAAATCGCGGAACGTAATGCAGAGAAGATGCTTTTAAATAGGATGAAATCCGCGAGAAGCCGGCGGGAAGGTTCGAGACAAAGGAAACGTGTGCCATGGAGGGTAACGCTCTCTATGTTGGGTAATAAATTAAAAAGAATGTAAAACAGACCCGCGGGATTATTATTCCTCCCTGTGGCCAAGATTTATACGATATTCCGTTTTTCATTTCCACTTTCTTGCCGGCGGCGTAATTGCCGTCGCAGACAATTTTTATCTCGCCCTCTGATCGCAAAAATCATTAATAAAAGCGGGTATCTTTGGCAAATATTCCTGGTATTCGTCTGCTGAATTCCACAATCCTAAATATAGCAATAACGTTCACATTTTATTGAAAATCAATCTGTGGCAAAAAAAAAAAGAATCTGTTGTAATAAGGCAGCTTGAAAGTTAGATTTTCGAACTCAGCAGATTCTTTCCAGTTTTACTTATTTTCCATTAGAATATTTTTTTAGTTATAAAGTGACATGAAGATGTAAAAGGTCAACGAAAATGTACTTAACGTTATTGGTCCTTTAAATGAAGTAACATGACATCTTGTCGAGATATTTAAACTGTAAAGTTGCAAAAAGTAGAATGCAAAATTCAATCGTCGCCGTTATTGAGTTTTATTGTTACATTTACAATGTTCTTTATTTTATATCATCAAGTATTTGAGCGGTATTTGTAAGTATTTATCTTTATGATAAATGATTATAATTGAAATCACTTCTATAGTTTTAGTAATATCAGTGTTAAATACTTTACTAAAAAAAGGAAAAAGAATTTCCCATAAAAAAATAAGAGTACAGCAGAGTAGGAAAGAAGAGAAAAGACACGCGGTAAGCTCTAAAGCATTTCATGTTATTCACACTAAAGAAACTTTTCCTCGAGGAAACTTACGTCGTTGTTACATCACGGGGATCTCGCGAAAATACCGTGCCGCGGTTTTGTTGAAGATCCTTCGACAGGCAACGAGACCTCTCTTAGTTTCCGGAACACGTATTGCACATCCCTTCGTAGCTCGTCGCCAGCAACCCCTTTTGAATTATTAATTTCAACATCCCACGTTATACCGGATCGACCATTTCCAGTGACCTTCGCAGATTTTTCACCACGCTGAAAATTCTAACGGGTCACTAAAAATTCCAAAGCGAGTTATGCACATGGTAGAAACGAAAATTCCCTCGGCAAAGCTGATCTTTCGCTTTTGACATTCCACAAGTCGAACTAGCAACGCGACATTTTTACCAATGTAAATTAACGTTGGCGGAAGAGTTTCTCATATCGCGCGACCATATCCCAGGGATTTCACATGCGACCTACTTCCAGCAGGTATTCTCGAATGGATGTCAAGAGGATCGATCAACGAACACCACGGCCATATGTTTTTTCATCCCGCGTGGCAAACACGCACATGTGGAGGACGCGCGCGAGTGGTAATTGTTCTCGATATTGCGAACAGTGAATTTTCCTAGATTTATCGGCGCGAGTTAAACGAGTAATAGGGCGATGTCGTGTGCCTTTATGGAAATTCGTTACATCGATTACGGCTGGAACGTTTAAGCCCCTGTCGCGACCTGTCGATTTTCGCGGATCAGCCGCATCCCCGGTATTTGCACAGCGGAAAGTCAAACTTGTGGCACGAGAACGTTGCGCGTGAATCTGTGTAGGTTGTGTAGCGTACTTCAAGATATATCTAGGGTGACTGGCTGCGCTCTAGTTTGCCAATTTGCTCGGTATTAAATTCGGAGCGCACCCGAAGTTTCGAATTCTTTCCGCTGTGGAATGCGATTTTAAAACTTTCTGCACGATCATCCAGTTTGACTGTAATAAAATAGGGCTGGAACGTAGAGGGCACCGTAATTGTTTGGATGGAAATTTATGATTGGATATAATGGTAGTTAATTTGGGAAATTTTCTCTTTCGTGTAAAGGGATCGATAAATTATATCATATACGCGTGATGCTTTAAAATTAAACGAATAAAATAAATCTCTAGTTAACTTCCATTTTCTTAATTATATTAACAAAGATATTAATAACTAAACTAAATAACTAAACATTAGTAGTATGTCCAAATTTTATTTTCCCATTCCACAATTTTACTCTTATCTGACTTAACCCTTTACAAAACAATCCCTTCCTTGTCTGAATATAATATAAACTATACCAAAAAATTCTACCCCTGTTCTATAAAATTTCTTTCACAGTCTTCGCAGGATGAAATTTAAAAGTTCTAAAGAGAAGTTAAAGTAGAAGAAGAAAGTATCGTTCGATTTTGGTGACAACTTCGATTCCGCAGTTCGCGTGTTAGTTTGCAAACTTGATGAACAGGTTTAAGGGGGCGGGTTAGTTGCACGCAACGAGCACGTGAATTCTATTTATCGGTCGAAACAGAAGCAGAGGTGGATGGTTCCGGGGTTAACTGGATCAGCGTGTAGCCCATTTCGCGACGGGACCAGGCCCTAACCGCGGCTTAACCCGATTTATGCTTCGCAGCTTCCGCGTTCGTGTGCTATTAACATAGAGCTACGACCGGGAATACGTAAAGTCCCGACGCAGAAGTCGATGAATTTAGGTATGAAATTGCATTTTAAACCACCCCGACAGGAGCGCCCACCAGATTCGATTATCATTGATTCCCTGGCGCTGCTGCGAGTCGGTCACCGGAAACCGATCGGTACCAGCGCGCCTGCACCGTCCCGCTATATTATTTTCCGTTTCGCGTGCGACAAATTGCAGAGAACAACAACTGCCCCGATTTGTGATTTTTCTCGTGATCGCTATTCATTTTGCCATACGTCTGCCTTTTTCTTTCCTTCTCTCTACTTTTGTATGAGTGTGTTTGATTTGAGTATATATATACAATATATATGTGTATATGGTTAGATCTTTTGGTGATCATTCAGGATAGGATATGGCTCACCGATTTTTTATAATTTTAGGATTCTTCTTTCTCTATTATATTAAGGATGATGATCAATTAACCAAGCTAGGTTTGGCTGTATAAAAATGCGGTAGTTGTCAAATGGTCACATAAGTCATAGTGCGACATAATTATTTTATCTTTTGATTTCTGTTCCCGTATTGCTTAGTTTCATCGTCCAGTTTCATGGCAAGGAACATGAAACTGTAGGCACCTGTAGATTCCTTATCTAAAATGCATTAGATAGCAGTCAGAGCGCGTATTGAGTGCGCGTATTATTTAACGAAATCGATATATGTGTAGAACAGGTATGTTCTTTATCCATTATTAAATAATAGTTTCTACATAATGCAAAAGAAATTTCTGTTTCAAATTTCAATTCCATGAAACATTAATAGAAGTGGAAAATACAAGTGCAGTTCCTCACTTTTTTTATTTTCGTCACTATTAAATGGAAAAGAAGGGAAACAAATAAGGAAGTGATTTAAAAAAAGACTTGTCACTGTAGGGATTCATGAACAAAGAAATAACAACCGATACTCGATACCAGTTAGTAGAATCGTTTCAAACTGTTATCCGGAGGCTACAGAGAAATTTCTCATTAAAAGTTTGCCCAAGAGTTAGGTCGACATCTATTGTCACTTATCGCTTTTCCCCAGTTTCTTTTTTAAAAGAAAAGAAAAGAAAAAAATAATAGCCGGAGACACTTTGGCGGGTCGAGGGGCCCTAACGAGTTCTTAATTTTAGATTTCTTTACGCCCTCTGGTCAGGCGCTGATGGACAATGAGTCGCTTCAATTATCGCAATTAAAATATTCATTACATCCTTCCTCATTACAGATTTCCTCCCGGAGTAGCACACTACTCTGTAGAAACCCTTTCGCTTCTTAACCGTGGTGAAATGAATTTAAAAATTGCCGCACCCCAATGAGTTTCCAAGAAATTGTCAGCCTTCTTCTTTTTCTATGTCTGAGAGGTTCCAGACTATTTGAATTAGAATAATTTCATGAAATCTCGTAGTTTTGCAATAAAATTCTTATTACTTTCATTCTTGAAATTGAGAAATATAATTATTGAATTTATCCATTCATTAGCTCCTTAGAAAAAAATTAATTAATTTACTATTTATCAGGTACGATTTTTCGAGATGTAGATGAATGTGAAATGTGTGCTTTGTATTTTTTGAAATTAAAATTGAAATTTTGAAATCTAATGCTCTCAGGCTGTCAATATACATATACTGTCAATATATTAAGGTTCTCAACTAAAAGGATCAATACGTATGGTCAATAAAATATTGTCAATATTTATTGACAAATTGCATTTTCGTTAAGAACCTTGAAATACTGGCAATATTATCATCTGAGGGCATTCTAAAAGGAGTTTTGCAGAAAAATAATTAATGATAATTATCTATCGGAATAAATTTATTTTGTTAAGCATTATAATTGTTAAAATATATAATTATTCGAAAAGGATATTGTTTCAACCAATATTCTGTAACATATTCATGATCAAGATAATATTATTGTAGAGCATTGTGTGCCCCGAAGCTGGTTCAGTAAACTCTGTAATAATTGCATGCGAAATATATTCAGTTATTCTGAGTGGAATTACCTACATGTATTCTGACAAAGTGCATATGTAAGCGCTAACTTTCTAACTGGCGAACAATTCCTGCAGCGACAGAGAATACAAGAAATATACGTGATTTAAACGCTTAAAGCTTTGAATCTATGGCTTTAACTTCGTCCAAACAACGGTTATATACATATTAAAATAGCAGAAACAGCCATGGTACGCATAGAAATTCGTATAAGGATGGGAAGGATGATAAAAGGAGTAAGAACGAAAAATAGAATTTTGTAATAAAACCAAATATCTCCCAATATCGAAGCTGCGAAACACAAAGCTAAATTTGAGTGAGTGAGGAAGCTCTTTACAATAATTTCATCCTTACAATAATAAAATAACCCTTTGCATTCTCACATTTTTAAAAGTCTACACTTACACGCTTGTAAAATTGAAACGAGGAATAATCCACATAATATATAATTACGAATAGAATAATAAAGGAATACAAGCAGAACATTATTGTACCATATTTTAAGCTTTGCGTACTCTCCATATACTGTTAGAATTTAATCTTAAAGTTAAGATGAATAATTTGTGGAAGACACAATGTTTATGTTAAAATAATATTCAGTGATATTTATTAAACAGAACTACAGAATCAACTGTATATAAGCGAGTGATATAATTAGCAACGTATGGAGATTGTTGGCCAGTTGCTCTCAGACTAGACGTAGGTGGTGACCCATGATCCCTTAAATATTTCGAACCCCACTCTCTATACAGTAATGAGTATGACCTGTGTAAGTGTCCTGTTCAAATGCCTGTGTAGGTGTCTGTGTAAGAGTATTTGTGTGTCTATGCGTGTAATATCGTTGTATTCCAACATATACATTCTGTGCATTTTTACAGTATAAAAATCTATTTACGACTACCAAATTGCTTAACAATAGAACAAGATTGACGTTTGAAATATCTATTATTTAAAATAATCGACATAGAAGCAAGCAGCAGGATGGACATACTACCGACTCTCTTCATTGAGAACATCGCGAGGTTGATCCGTAGCACCGATAGGTCTGCCGACTGATTAAGGTTTTGTGCCGGTTAATTAACGGTTCGTTAATGAAGATAATTACCATTAGCATAGCTAACTGGATAGATCGGCCCCGCGGATGGGCCTGGCTTATCGGAAGGGGTGAGAAACGAGGGGCTATGGACAAATCACCCCTGATCGTCAGGGGGTTGGGCGGACAGGGGTGACGGAACGAACGAATCGGTCCAGAAGCGAAATGCGTCCTCGTCCAATCCAATTTGCGTGCGACAGGTTTGGACGTGGTGGTGCGCGGGAAGGAGTAACTCGACAGGGGAAAATCGAGGATCGAGGGGTGCAGCCTGTTACGCGAGGAAGTGGACAACGCGCGGCGGCGGATAGAAAATTAGTGCAGCCACGGATTGCAGCCGAATTGGATAATTAAATTTGCAGCCTCCGTCGTTCAGCCTCTGTTCTCTTCTTCTCCTATCCTCCTACTGTTCTGAATCCATCGAGGCATCTTTTTTTGTGTTTTTGTAGCTTACAGAAGATTTCGCTATACCTTTCGACTGTACCGGCTGAAAAAATTGCAAATGTAATAGATTAGGTCTCGTTACCAGTCGAGTATACGATATTACAACCTTTTAATAAGTATTTTAATTAATTTCTTATAAACCTTCGTTGCCAAAAAGTTGTGCACATCCTCTTTGTAGCAGAATATACGATAGCTTCATTAATTACTGTAAGGTTCCCTTACAAAGATAAGAGTCATCTTTACAGAGAAACGACTCTACGCTTTGACGTTTATCTCTTTTAAGTTCATATTAGCTTTCAATTCGAATCGTACCGTTTTTCCATCTAATGCCATTTAAATGTCATTTAAGATCAGCTCTTTAATGAAACTCTTTAGCTCTTTAACTTTCGTTAAAAGTAATCACTGTATGCCTTGAAGAAATGCAGAGGTAAATGTTTCAAATGGACACACGTGGCGGTCAGAGGAATAATCGCGATGATACGTTTTCATCGATCGCGTATTCATTCTATTAGCGACGTCGAGAGCAGGTCGTATAAGCTGCAGAGTACCGCAGCGTTAATGACACGGCACGAGCATTGTCACGTTAATTCAACCGTCGCATGGTGAACATACACTGATGTAGGAAAAAGGAGAAGAAAATTGCGAGATACGAGTATTTTCACGTTGAATGTTTCAGTGATATTCATTTTGCCTCGATTGAGAGAAATCTTATACGAGTACCTTAAAAATCCTCCTTAGATTAATTTGAAACTTAAATATCACTGTTATGTAACTTATTATGTCTTTATATTTTCTTTTATTGATTTTTGTATCTTACGTGCGCTCAAATGCACAAAAGTCTAAACACGACTATTCTGGCTGTTTTATTCATCCGATAAATCCCGAGACAAATCCGAAAACGTATATGAAAATTGCAAGATATTTACTACAAACATACATTTCATAGAAGTTGCAAAAGTATTTAAACAGTTGATTATCCATCATGTTAATAAACGTCAATGTGTAGTGAACCAACTTTTAACTAATATAATATTGGTTATATGTATACTAATTGGTTTCTGCATTATACGGGATAAGGATTTTGCAAATATGGAATGAGATTTTGCAGAATGGATCTCGTAAATGGAAATAACAAAGGAAGCTTTGGTAAAGTGTGCTTTTTTGTCGTAATCCATGTGTGAGCATATGCAGCACGAAGCTTTTACAAATATTACATCCTTTCGATATTAATTTTGCCCACAGCAAAATATGAAAAATATATAGTTAAAAATATCTGCACCTACATTCTCATAATTATGAACAACAGCATGGAAAACTCAAATTACCATCCTGTTGCCATTTCCATATAGAATATCATTTCTAACTTTAGCAAATTCATTTTGTAGATAATTATACACACCTAAATGGATTCGAAATTGCAAGAATATTTCTAAAAATATAACGTCAATACTCTCCTCTTTTCAAACACATCCTAATCTCTTTCAAACATGTTATCATCTACATCTATACATCTATTAAACATCGCTTTATTGCCCTAAAAACTTTCCAATATACATTATCTTTGGATTCCTTTGGATCAATGGAAAAAACCTATGATTTGATAATGCAAATTTGATAATGCAAAAGTGCACACAAGAATATATAAAATATCCAAAATAGAGTATTTATTCTAATATTTTCCAGATAAACAACTTTCTATTTACAGTTTATTTCTTTAATTATATTCATAAGAATAAAAAGAATGCATAAAAATTCGTAGGCTATTGCCAACATTCCTAAATCTTTTTCCAAAATGTCCACTCTCCATCCTTGTGTCTGCCTGACAAAATGCTAGCCACGTTTCCTTTCACGATCGCCATATGGAAATCTCGACCTCGAGCACGACAAACGCGTGCACGCGATTAGGTACACGTGATCCTCAGCAGAGAGTGAAATCGTGAAGCTGGTAGTGGCGAGTGAATAGCGTACTCGCGATGCTGTACGCGAGCGTGGCGTTCCACGTGGCGTGGCTGATCGTTAATCCGGCTGCAAGGGCTAATTAGTCGCCGCGGCGCGGTGTGACAACAGCCACCGACAACGGGACGAACAAGCGAGCTGGTCGATCCGTCCACGCTCACGCAGCGAGGGTGCACGCGCACCGATTAATTTACTACTAGCCATTATCGCAGTTGCACATTCGCCGGCGTTGCAACGCCGCTAGTCAACGCGGAAGATGAACGGTGCAACTAGGACCGTTATTACGCCACATCCATTCCGCTCGTATTTCCGCTCGGGCGAGCTCGCGGTTCCGGACACCAGTGTATCGTCAGAACTGAATAGCGGTCGTTCCAAGTGGATCATGGGTTTCGATGATGATTGCTTTCTTAGGTTGCAAATGGCTCATGGGGGAAATGGAGAAGATAATGGCGTTGTAAACGGATGAGGTTAAATGCTGGTTTGGAGATACGATAGAATAGGATATTTGTTACATTTAGGGCTACAGGATGATCCCTTCTTTTCAATTCCCCTACGTTACAATTTTCAAAATGAACACATTCAATGTGAAAGGACGTCTACAATTTGTACAATTCCTTTCGTAAGAGAGAACGTTTTTCGTGGATGAAAAGATTCAGAATCTTTTTTATTTCACTTAAAAAATGGCTAGAACACGCGTTAGGGTGTTCAGAAATATAAAAAAGAAATTATGTCGATACATATATCGACTTTGTATTGAACGCATTAACGGGTGTTAGGTAGGAAATAATTGAAATTAAAATTGTGTACTTTGTGTATTTTATGACTATGGCTTTGATTTTATTGCGTTCGAATGACTCTATGATAGTTCGTCTAATATTCACAAATGCTGTACACTTAAATCATAAGCGTAGTTAGAAACCTTACTGACGAGTCCACTAACAAGCATCGGATAAGATTTATCTCTTCTCCTTGTACATTCTCATTCCCCCTCTCTTATTCTCCTTCATTATATTACCTCGTAAATCTTATTTTCTAAATAGAAATGAGAGATTTACGAAGAATTAGATACATTACTCGTAGAAATTATTTTCTCATTTGCACATATTTTCTAATTTTTTACGTCATACGTTAATTTTACAATCTATATGGTTGCAATTTTGTTCTCCGAAGAACATTAAAGTACACTGTACAATTCTTATTTAATACGATGCTTCTAATCTTTACCAAAAAATTATTGAGAAACGTAATTATTGTATTATTTCCGTTATTGCTATCGCGGTATGCGCGTAGCGAAATTATATTTAATTACTGAAACGTTGGAAACTTGTTAAACCGTGTTACCAACAGAAACCCCGCAATGAGAAACGTACGATGAAATATTTCCACCGTGCGCCGATCACGTGGCCGATAGAGAATTACAATTTTAAATTTCAATTACCAGAATCCGATTTAGTTGACGATGTTCATTTGTCAACCGGCCGTTCATTATAGAATCCCGATAATTCGTCGCGGGAAAAAAATCGTATTTTCATACCTTGACGATCCGCCTTTGCTCTAATATTTCTGTCACGCGTTTAAAACTAATTCCATCCTCGACATTTCGTTAAGCAAAACACGTTTCAATTTTTGATTCCTAAACGGCAATAATTTCAAGAATTGCAGCAATTTTATAAAACTAAAAGCTTTAATTCTTAGACTCAGAGATTCAGTTTTTAGGTTGTGAGAAAAATTATGATCCTAAAATGTTTTCCTAGAATTTATTACTATTTAAACATTTCATTGCAAAGATTGAGTAATTTATAGAGGTAAGCCGTTATTTTTGAATAATTAAACGCTAATCATACACTTCAGCGATGAAAGTGAGAAATTGACAGAAAATGTAATGGATCAATTTGATTTTTAAATTTGACTTTCGAGAGTCCAACGAAACGGATAAATAGAGTGATAATATCTCATGAAAAAAATTATCCGGCATGAGTAAACGGGCAACAAAGGAATTAATGTGCGTAACCCATTGCAATTCCATTGCAAGGGAGGCAACCAACACTCGTGGTAGATGAAACGGCGCAGGGTTGGAAGCACGCCGGTAGTACGACGTAACCTAATTAACCCCAGGCTAATTTACTCTACGTGTTCTAGGCGGTGCTCTTTTGTATGGGGCAGGGTCATCTTGATTATCCCGGAACGCCTTTTTTCCAAGAGGGTTGCCCGTCGTGGTCGGGGAAAACAGCGGAAACAGGAATTAAAAGAGCGTCAGAGCCAGGCTCTCGCAATTTGCGCGAGCTTATCTCGCAGAAGCAGAAGCGGCGTGCGTCTAGCTATTCGGTTTATCGGCTGGCATCGTTTGCTCTTAGGATTTATTTCGTACGCTGAGATTACGTTGCGCTTGTTGAACCACTGGAACATGGTTAACGTGGTGTTACTTTCGTGAACTATCTTATAAGTCTAACTATCTAATAATGTGGACTGCTGCGCGATAAAATCGTTACCTTTTGACGGATGAAGTGAAATCGAAGTGCTGTGCTGTTTGCTTTTCTAAGGTTTTATGTAATTGCAGTGTTCAGACAAGGTGAACGTTCTATGAGAAGATTAGTCAAATTTGTTTGAGGACGATAATTGTAACTAATTGCAAGTGACTGACATATCTAATAGATGAAGTGAAGTTATATCTGTATGCACTTTGTTGTTTAGGATTTTGTGTAAAAGTAATGTATAGGAGAAGTAAATTCTTTGTAGGAAGATTGAATGAATTCAGTTGAGAATGATAGTTGGAGTAATTGAAGGACGATTGTTATATGAGTGCTAAGTAGATTGCGTCTGATGGAGTTAGTCATAGTTCGAATAATGTACAACGTAGAAGAAACGAAAGTATAAAATATAAAAAATCATCTACGCGACGATGCTACTTAATTTAAATTTCAGCGTATGGTCGTAATTTGAATTTATCTAAAATATAGTTCACGTTTGTCGCGTATTTGGATCATAATTCATATCACGAATATTACTCGTTATAAAGTGAGAGTTCAAAACTTTCTATGCGGTATGAATCATTGTGATAAATTGCTTAGTAATATTCACTGAAATGAAAGAAGTATTTTGATAGTTTTCGACGGTGTTGTTATTCAAGATATCTTGTGAAATAGAGAACATTTTTCTGTGCAATGCGATAAATATCCTCTTCCAGTTTGTTATTTTTCACCGCAGAATCCGATCCAAAAAACTGTAACTTGTACTTGTGCTCGAACGCGCAAGTACTATACTTTTGGATCGCGTCCAATTGGCAGTCTTGTATTCGCCAAAGGAATATCGTTTCTCTCGTGTCTTATAGAGTTCCAAAAGTGTTATCGATTACCTGCTTCGATTTTCTTCTTGAAATTAAATTCAAAGTAATCAAAACAATGTGAAATCAAGTCCAAGACAAAGTTATTCCGCGAATAACAGTTTCGTGTTTTGTAAATATAACATTCTATATTAAACATCTTTTTTAATTTTGTGTTAGTTGTTTCAGTTAATTGATAAATAATAATCAAATTATTCTTTCTCACTTGATCGTAAATATTCCGTGCGTTCATGGGCGATTTAAATACGAGAAACTGTGCTTAGCTCCTTAATTATAAATTATATTATAATTTCCGACTAAAAACGACCGAGTCAGTAAGTTAATTGCACGCATGAAAAATGTGAATTTGTATAAATGTCTACATTCTATTTAGCACGTTTAACTATCACCCCATACAATCGTAGAAACATGGTCTTCCGATCGAAAAAACATTCAGGTCGCCCATAAATTACGAGAACCAGGGAAACTGTCTTGAAACAGGACCGGAGGATCTTCTTCTGTTCCATTTCCCACTCGTTCCATTCGCATGCAAAGGCGAATCGCCATTTAACGATAACAAGGAAACAGCCAGGCTCTTCGATATCGTTTCACGGCGTTACTTAACCGAAAGGCGAGGAAAGAGCACGAGATGGGAATAATTTCGAGGCTGGGAACCGCTCGAGAATAGAAAACCGTTCGTGGATCAACGATATAACGCGCGACATTTTCACGAGCGCGGATATCATCGCGAGATCCCCACCCCGCTTTCATATGCAAATGTAAGGTGATCAACGGTACGGACCGTCGGGACAATTGAGCGGACCGAATTTACTGGCGTTTACCGTAATTTACTTTCAACCGGACCGGCGACACGATTTAAACGTTCCAACTGACCCATGGCCGCATTAAATCGCCATAAAATTGCCGTTTCTGTTCTTCCTAACCCGCGACTCTATCGTTGAATCGCGTGATACGCGGTAACTGTTTTTCAGGCAAATTTACTGCGTCGATCGTGTACCATTCATGCACAATCATTCTTTTGCCATGCAATACGAACTACTAAATGGACGAGATGTATGAAAGTCAAAGGAGGATCATCGATATTCTCGTTACTCTTTGCTATATGTTTGATTTCGCGTATTTATTTGCAAGATTTTTAAGGTCAATTCGTGCGTGAAATTCGGTGCAGTTTTGGTGCAACATTTCGTAAGAAATCGATATGTCCAATTACACGTTTTACAAATTGGAAATGTTAACACATCTGTCTTTATGTACTCTTTTAATTTAAAGATGAGTTCATATCAAGCTTCATGCAGTTCTGACGTAACTTGATGAAGTCAATTTTTAATTTTATGCCGCTGAATTATTTCTCACTTTACTAAAAGATCATCAACAAAAAGAGAATACATACGGTAAACGCACAACTACGTTAATTTTCAAGATAATTTATACTCAGAACGGAAGCAAAAAGACACCTGAGCAAAGGTGCCCTTTAATTTACACGTTTTTAAAAGTTCAGTGTCATCTCGCAATTACAGGTAAGCGAAGAGCATCGTTAATTGAAATTCATTGTTTAACGACAACTTAGAAGCCAGCTGATAATGAAACAGCTTCCTCAACTCGCTGGGAAATGTATCTTCGAGACTTTGCATAACAGATTTATCTTGTTTCTTTCATCGTTTTGTAAATTTGCCAGAATGAACGTATCAATAATTACTCAGACAGAACAAAATCGTTTTATGAAATTCACATTTCAAACATTTTATAAATGTTCTTTAATTACTATACAATGTACTTAATGTTTTAATTGAATTAAATAAAGTTAGGTTATACTGAAAAAAACGTAAGAAAAGGGAAAAGGAGAGTTGGGAAAACGGAAGAGTGGTCGTTTTATCAAATTTAAATATTCCGACAACTTTTTGTTTTTCCGAACGGCTCGGCGTAATCCGCTTCTCGCCGAGTCGGAAATGCAATTTTCTTGACGGGGACAAAGAGCGCGCGGCGACTTGTTACTTTAAAATTGCTACCACTTCATCGTGACGCGAGCAAAAGTCATCCCTCGACCGCGGGAAACTCGAGAAAATAAAATGCCACCGGGATCCCGTGCAAATTGTTATTTCAAAAGTATACGGTTTGCTGGAGCAATGATCACCAGAGCTTGCGTATCTCTGTACATCTGCCAGAGCGATGGCGGATATATTTACCGTGCATTCGAGTAATTGCGCCAGAGACCATGCCTTGTTCGTTTATAAAAATATTCGTTACATTTTCTCTTGAGAATCGAAAGGGAAGAAAAATATTGTGTTAAATATAACTTTTAACTTCTCTGCTTTGTCTTTAGATTTATTAATCTCGCTAAAAATTTACAGATCAGATTTACTCAATTTTTTACATAAATTTGCTTCTGAGTCAACGAAAAATTTCCATCGCCAAATGTTTGTAAACTTATTCAGTTGATTTTGCTGTAATCAGAAAATAATGCTCAGTTGATAAACCGCTACTACTTATGCAGAACTTTCAATAATATTCAAGTTCGATATGGAGAGATGTGGAGAAGAGGTTGTAGAATGGAAAAAGCAGGAAGGAAGGGAAGAAAAAGGAAAGAAAAGACAAGAAGCAAAGGATAGAAAAAGAGTAGGAAGATAAGAGGTGGTAGGGTAGAAAAGAAAAAAAGACGAGAAGCTAATTTACTAAGATCATTAATGTTTCTGTACAAACTTATTAATTCCAAAAGTAATAGAATTGCAGCGATAATTTCATTTATTTATTAGCTTACGCTATATATATATAATTCCGATGACCTAATTTTATTTTATTTATCATAATGATATCGAAGATTATTCTTATAAAAGAGAACTGAACCAAAGTCTCTCATTGTCAGAATCTCATTGTCAACTGCAGATATAATTAAGAAAAGGACAGATCCAATTTTTTCGCTGGTAGCCATTATAAAAACTCGTCAATCTGATCGCTTCCCTGGCCGTTCATCACGACTCGCTAATCACCAGGTTAAAATGGATCGATTAGCTCACGCGGAACGCGTCCCAACGATATCAGCCTCTGGCCGATAAATTAATCTTCCAACGAACGGTCGATTATCAACGGTTCCTTCGGGGATTTCAAACGGTCGCGCGCGCGCAAACACGAGAGGGAATATATATCCCTCCGGCATCTTTCGAAGCGACCCGACCTGTATTTCCTATCCGACTTTGATTAATTAGCGCGCAACGGACAGTGCGTGAGATCAGGCTGACTGATGAACGACAGTCCATGAACGCGTTAATCTCGATCGCCGCTATCGAATCTTGCTACGGACACCGTTAGCCTTGTAGACTTTTCACCCTCTTCGCCCTGTCACGCACAATGAATAGGGATTTCTTCTTCTTTCTTTCCTTATTTTTCTGTCCCATTATTAACGAGCGTTTTAGGGACCCGTGTGGCGTCAGAGTGGCCGGACAGAGTCGATCGACGAATGATCGATGGGGATTTTAATAACGTCATCGATTAGTTGGCGCTGGTAATTTGAATAATGTGTCTGTTAGGGGATTGGTGATGGAAGGATTTTGTGTTGAGACAGCTGATGTAATAAGGCCTAATAGGTAGCTCGAGACTACGGTTAGTAGATATTTAAATATATCATGTTTCTAGAGTGATACTTTTCTTTTGTTAAGGGCTAAATGTAATTAATTACTATTTGTTTTACGTAACCAGTATGATAGAGGATACATAGTTACAGCTGAATATCGAAATAGGTCAAACTTTCCTAACGAGTTCAAAGTTCATATTGGACGTTGTAATTCATTTAGGGTAACACTACATTTGCTACGCTTGATCTTAAAATAAACATTGTTCCGAAATATTGGTCCTATCAAGTATGCCAAGAAAAGTCTCCTAAGCCGAGTGTATTCAACGTTCATACAAAAATGAACAATAATCGGCGCGCAATTTGTCTTATCCTTGACCAACCATCCTTGTCATGACCGTCACCCGTTGAATGGGATTGGCATAGTGGCGCGTGTTGGCCAGCGGTTTCACTGACACGCGGTTCCACCAGTTCCATCGAAGCCAACCGACATTTGTCCGACCTTCCCATTCATTGGTCGCTTCGTTCTCGTTGCAAAAGCGAGTGTAAAAGTGGGAGAGAAAGAGGGGCAAAGGATCCGCGAGAGTGAAACGGTGGTGAGTGAAATAGTAGCGGGTCAGATAGAGAAAGAGAGCGGGAGAGAGACAAAGAGAGGGAGAACCCGGCAGCTCTATCGACCGACTTCTCTCATCCAGCGTCCCAGCTACGGAGCCGTAGGTAGTAGTTGCAGCTGAAATCTCCTGCTCCGCCACCCCTTTCTCCTCTCCTCGTTTCTCTCCAGCTTTCGGTCTCTGTCTCACGCGCGCTTCGCATCGCGCCCTCTTTGTCGCCACGCGCTCTTCTCTCGCTTTCTCCCTGACCATGGTGAACTCTTGACATTTCACCGTGGTACTGCGCCAGTTCCGTGTTCCAGCGAAAGCCCAGATGGCCTCCGATGCTTGTTGATGTCCGCCTGATTGCCAATGACGTTCCGTTCGTAGTCTGTCGAAGAGGGGAGCAAAAAGGCAAAACACTGGACACAGAGAGAGGAACGTGGATAAATGGCTAGAGAGGAGAAAGTGCAAGTGGGGTTGATAGGCAGAGGGTGAGCATATGCAGATAGGGAGAACCAAAGGGGAAAGGTGTATGGAGAAAAGGGAGTTAGGACATTTGAAGCGAGTTAAAGGACATTTTGGTGTCTTAATATTTACATCGGGCAAAGAAATAGTTGTAAGATTTACAAGACTTTTTTTCGAGACGGTAAAAGAGTAGTTTAGCACGGTACTTTTTGTTCGATATAATAATTGCTGCGAACTAGAAGGACTGTATTATGCTTATAGAACCAATTAATTTTCATTGGATAATGAGTCGAGGTATAGATTATTTTTTATGCGAATCTCTCTTCTGATATTGTGTGATATCTAACCTGATATTGTCGGCAATAACGGCAAGGAAAAATGAGAATCTTCTGTATCATTCTATGCTGAATGAAGAAAATCGGCCAAGATTCCTCTTCGCGTAATTATTATATATAATCGTTGATGAATTACACAAGCCATAAAAGACCAACGCCTAATTCGAATAAAAATTATAAGCGAACGAAAGGGAGAAATCGATGTAAATACACACGGCAGACGCAGATTGAAAGTTGAAAAAAGAAAATTAGCGGATGACAGAGAGCAAAAGGGGAGAAAAGATTGCACGAGGCGCGGATGGGTCACCTTGCTCGATTCTGATGAGATTCTATGCGGCGTTGATTGCTTCTCTCCTCTCGAATCATCGCGGCGGCGTCCTGATTGGCGCCCGTGGCGTTTCACCGACGGAATCAGTCAACGCGAGGGTGAGACAATGGAAAAAAAGGTAGAATCGGACCGAATATTCGTTGGTGGACGCGTGTACGCGCGGTACACGATTCGCCCTTCGGAAATGAAAGGCTACCGGTTGAATCGGACACGCGACACACTGGGGCGGAAGCTGAATTGAAATATGCCAGGGGTTGCAAGGAGAAATAGAGGAGAAAAAAGAAAGTGAAATTACTTGCTCGTCGATGGGACTTATCGGCTTAATCTTCTTACATTCGTTTAATTTTGATTATACGTTGTCGGAGGTCGTGATTGATCGCGTTTTAAACTACGAGCTCGAGCTAGGAAAAATATTCCAGGGGTGTGGAAGAAAAAAGGACATTGAGGGGGGTGAGGCTTGCTGTAAATGTTTATGGAGCTATGGTTTTCAACTATGGATAATTTCACTTGAGATCTCGTGGAATCATTCGAAAGTACTTCACTGTTTATTTTATATGATCCTGCGTGAACTTTGTAGCAATGATCACTTTTCATGCCCGTTATGATTATAGCGGTTTTCTGAAATTTTTACTTCATCATCTCTGGTAAATTGGAAGTTGCGAGTTACGCTTGTAAATGAAACTATTGAATATATAACGAATACATAATGAATATATTAAAATGTTAGCTGCAGCTCTAATTCCCGAGATTTAGACCTTCGTTATAATTAATTATAATTCGTTATAATTGCAGTAAAATCGCATTTGCACAATTTTGTAGAATTCTAAGATCACGCAAATGCTCGTATAATAACGAAAGTTGAAAGGATCTCAGGCTTCCGTCATTTAAAATATCACAAACAAGAGGAGATTCGAGACTCTGCGAACGTTAAAACGTTCAGTCGCGTTTCGTGAATAGTACTTTCTTCTTGTCGAGCGAATAGTACGGCTTGGTAACTTTCGCGGCGACGAGCCACGAGCAAATATAATAAATAAAAGAATCTCTAAAGCAACTTTGAATATTTTAGTCGTACAATGTCTTTCGCGCTGCGGAGTATTATTCAACCACACCTGGTCGTGTTTTAAAACACTCCTCGAATTCTTTCATTCTACCTGATGCTTTGTACCTTGGATATATTTTATCTCTTTAATTGTCCGGCCAGGAGAGGAGCCAAGAATAAAAATCCTTGCCGGACTCGCAGTATATTCTTTGAAACAATAAGAGCAACGATAATGCGTGCAGTAATAAAAATGATTAAAAAGCTGCTTCGTGTTGCATTTCTTGAAATGAAAAAATTATTATGTCGAATGCTTGCTGGATAAATTATTCTTCCTACAGTATATATATCAATAAAATGATTTACAATTATTACAGAAAATCTACTGTTAGATAAAATTATCTAATATTATACTATTGTGTATGACTCATTCCCTGAAACTGATATTTTAATATCAATATATTAATAAATGATATATTATTATTTTTATATGAGTATATTATTATTATTTTTATATGAGTATATTATTATTATTTTTATATAAGTTTCTTATGACGCTATTGAAAATAAGCCATTGAACCTATAAAGCATCGTGAAATGCAGAAAACTCCTGTAACATAAAATCTACTTCAACTATCTAATGCAATTACAACACGACACACTTTAAAAAACCTAATGCAATCAAACTCCCAACTACCGGCGCAATCAAAGCGTCTAAAAAACAGCCAATGCAACTTCTACCGCAGTAGAAAAATAAAAAAAGAAGCGACCTAACAACACATCCTCTCGTCCTACGGCCATATAGGTACACATCCGCTCATTGTCACTAAAGTCGCAAATCGCATCACGTAAAAGTTGCAACTCCGATCTCTAGCCCCGGCCGGTCCACCGAGCAAATTAAAAGGGTTGCTCCGGTGCATCAGATCGAGGAAGCTTTTAAGCGTCCACTCGAAAGTTAACTTTTCGCGCGTGTGTCAACCCTCGTCGCTTAGGGCGCGAGTCGCCGTGTCAGGGATGAAACGTCCCCGTGAAACCGACCGAAAACACGGCCCGGCGGGTGGCAAAGTTACGACGAAGCAGTGATGCTTTCGCGTCCGGAAGTTACATTATTTTATTCATATCGAGTCACGGGGGCCGTCGCGAGGAATACGACCAATTTCCATATGCAAAGCGAAACGAATCGCGATTTCCATTGAGAGATCGTGGATCGTCGTTGGACACGTCGATATCGAGGCTCTGAAAGCTCGAAATCTTCGCAAGAAGTTGGTCTTCGTAAGATTCTCTTCGGAGAATGCAGGTGGTTCCAACCATCGTTTAAACTCGTTACGAGCTTGCTGAAGCCTGTAGCGACGCTTCGAGTCAAGTTTCTTAGGTATTCGCTCGGGGATATTGCGGAGTGCAATCAAACGAGAGAATCGTGTGTTTATATTATTTTTCGAAATAATTATAGGATAGATATGCAGCGTGGAGTTTGATATAATTAAAGAAGGAAGAGAATAGGCTTAGTAATTACCTCGCATAGTGTAATCTGGACTTTGTTGTTAAACGTTAAATACGACGAGAGACGGAAGTACTCGTGCGTTTCCTGTATTATTAAATGTATTCGCAAACATTTACGGCAATAAATGCAGAAAATGAAAATTAATTATTCTCATAATGTAATGTATGTAATGACGAATAATATATTGTTACATATATTTGAATATATTTGATAATATAGAGAATATTTCCTTCTTATGTCTACATTTTTCATTTCTAATTGTGCGAATATTTTTGTTTCTTACTGTGAATGGGGCGTAAAAAAGCGTATACAACACTACCGATTAACATAACGAATTAATATTTCAACTTAATTCTTATGTGTCGCGATAAAACTACCGGCATAATTGCGAGGAGTCACAGTAAATTCACGAAATCACAAAATAAAATATTATCTGGATATTCTTCTAAGTATTTTGACTAATTTGAAGATAAAGATGCAGACGAAAGATTCGATCGGATGAACGCGAATATTCAAATGAGTTCGAAGAGAGAAGAAGAAATTTTTCGCGACATCTCCTATAGGTTTCCGTGGAATTTCTTCGCGCGTGTAATTTCCATTGCATATTCAACGGCCTAAACGTTCTGTCGTTGCCAGCAGTCGCAAAGTTATTATAGCGACATTTCGCCGAGGAACGGAGACGCCAACGGGTGAAGAAAAAAAAGAGGGTGGAAGAGAAGGACAGAGAAGGACTGGCCCGAAGGATTAATTTTCTCTCACTTTTCCAGCGACGCCACGAGAGTTTACGGAACTGGATCAATTATTTCTCGTAATATTACGCAAAATTGTATTCTAGCAATAAGAGCTAGTTAAGTGCTATAATTGCATTTCGAATTGCAATCAACGGCTGCTTTACTTCGCCGTGAAATTGTACATTCGTCGTGTTTCAGCCTTTCGTAGCGTATTTTTAGTTGCGAGCAACAGTTACTGGAAAAATATAACAAATTTTTTAAAGAAATTTCGATATATTTCATTCGTTAGTTTATATTTCTTCTGTGTATATAATAATAGATATCCAAAATGATATAATATAATATAATATGATACAACATAATATACAACATAATATAATATTAGATATCTAGTATTAAATAGTATTGATTTTTCCACCTTCTTACATCGCAGTTCAGTGGACGCGTGTATTTTGTTCTCCTGTATTATTACAAGTAATAAATATTATCGCTATAATTTAGAAAAATTTTTATATATACATAATACACAATTACGTTTATAAATTATTTACGAATAAAAATTCTTCTATTACTTGATAAAAGAAATTAAGTTTATCTAGTTTGTACTTTTATTTTATTAAATGTTCAAGTAATTACTTCAAGAAAAACTCTACGTCTTTTTTTATGTATATCCGTGACCTGGAGACTGCAATTACGCAGAAAATAGAATTTAGTGAAACAAAAATATTCTAAATAAGGAGAGGTCCATATTATTGTACCCTTGAATATAAACTATATTTTACATTTAATTTTACATTTATTTTACATTACAAGATCTATGGAACAATGGAACTAATAAATAGATTTCTATTTATGTTCCTTATAGCCTTTAGTTAGAGCTATAAGGTTAACTTTTTTGGTAATGTCCTTTTTCTATAAATATATGAACGTGCTCCCTGTCGATTCTATTGTATTATAACACTATGAAAATAGAATTTAGTGAAAAAAAATATTCTAAATAAGGAGAGGTCCATATTATTGTACCCTTGAATATAAACTATATTTTACATTTAATTTTACATTTATTTTACATTACAAGATCTGTGGAACAATGGAACTAATAAATAGATTTCTATTTATGTTCCTTATAGCCTTTAGTTAGAGCTATAAGGTTAACTTTTTTGGTAATGTCCTTTTTCTATAAATATATGAACGTGCTCCCTGTCGATTCTATTGTATTATAACACTATGAGAGTGAGGATCTGGGTGAGCATAAACTTATACATTATACTTATACCTTTATTTATTTCAATATATTTCTCTATTACAAATTCATCCACTCGTTCTCCTTAAATAATCAGATTGTATATATATATACATATTATAATGATATACATAACTGATACGTGTTGCAAGTGAAACATTACAAGTATGCAGACGACAAAATTACCCACAGTTTTACATTTCATCGATTAGATCTAGTTATCGTTAAAACCCCACGTTGCTGGCAATGCAGCTCGTTCGAAATTCTTCGCAGGGTTGTAGCATCGGGCAGAAGCATAATTTCAATTACACCGTAGGGATTCTCGTTACGCCGTTGGACAGGCGTCAGCAACACCTGGGCTGGCGTGCGATCGTAATCGAGGCGCAGAGCGCGTAAATGTCTGAGGGAAGGTTGGAAATTGAACGAAACGCAGCAACAAAACGGGAATACTCGACCAAACCTGTAATTTCCAATTCGACGTGCTCGAATTAATAAAGGCGACACCGGTAAACGGTTCCTCGGCTATCGAAATTCGAGATTTCATTTGCCACGCGGCACCTTCGGTCTCCTCGCGTTCGGGAATAACAACGATGTTGTAGTTGCATCGGTAGAAAGATGATTTAATTGTTTAGGGATAGGACGTGGTTTATCATTCGAAGCGATTTCCACAGAGATACTGTTAACGAATGAGTACCTTTTATTATTTATTTTATTATTTATTATTAAGTACTTTTCTGATGAAAATAAAAAGATAATTTGTTAGATTATACGCTGTTTGAAAGTGCGACGAGATAGCCAAGAATTCAGAATAAACGATTTAAGGAATAATTATTTCTTCACTGGAATTTTTTGTAATTAGTAAATTCAAATTTCATAGGATTTTTTGTAATTAGTAAAACGAACAGTTGGAAAATGTTTAACTTGAATTTTGTAACTGTAATCGATTAACAAGCGACTCGTGTTTTATTATCCTTTCTCTTCTTCCTCTTTCGTTGCTCTGTTCTTTCTTCGACTACATACTGTATAGAACTATAATATTAGATGCAAAAAATTTACTTGAATCTGCTATTTTAGTCAGCGAGAGACATTTCAAAGGATCTAATATTTGACATGATCTGCATCCTCAACAATCTCGTAATTTCCCTAATGGTCCAACGGAAACGACCAAGAGCCTCCAAATAACCCAATCAACACGGAAGCGCGTCATACTTGGTAACAAGGCCGCACATTCATTTTTTCCTTTTTTCCCGCGGTGTTGCAGAAACTTGGTAATCCGAAGCTGCAATATTTCTGTTATAAATGTGCGATATAAATTCTGGCGAATAAAAATTTACGTAGCCAGGAAAAAGATAATACAAAGTGGACAATTTGTCTACGTAATGATCTATCCGTGTCTTCTTTAACTTTGCTACGTTATTGCTGTAGAATAATTTTTAATGAACCTGGCTGCCAAGGACATCTTTAAATGATCTTCACCGAAACTTCTTCGTGACTCTCTTGTAATCCTAAATAGTAGAGTAATTAATAATAATTAATAATTTTCTGCTTCAAACATTCTAGTTCAAGCAGAGTCTTCAAAGCATTTACTTTTGTTATTGTTAGTTGTAGGACTCTTCAAGTAATTTGATGTAATGTCATGCATAAGCAACATATACCAATATGAAATCAACCAATTTGTCATTCGAATTAAAATGAAGAATCTACAACAAGCTGTCGTTTATTCAGTTTATGTAAATATCAACAAATATTACATATTTTAATAGAATTAGAGCATTCGTATTGCATCATAGTTATTATTAAAACACTCAGTTATCGTTTATTCTCTTCTACATTTTCATTTGCGTTCATTTATAATTCAATCAACGTAATTTGCCACCCAAGCAAAACTTATTGCTTTCTCCGAAGGAAATAGTTCGGCTAAGAGGCGCACGTCTCTTTAATTCGTTTGCTCGAAGGCTGCACAAAGCGTCGATCGTCTTTCCAAATCCGTTCGAGCGCCGCCGCGACGTTCTGCCTGAGACAAAAGGGGTAGAATCGAACTAGCTGAGCGGTGAATTTATTCCAGCCCCGCCCTGGTTAAGCATCGTCGGGAATGCTAATGAGTTGCCGCTGGCTTGCTGAATTCATCTGAAAAACTAATGCAGCTAGGTTTTTTGTAAATCGCGCGCGACGCGTTCTTACGGAAACCGAGTTGTTCTACGTGTTTTCTAAAAACACTCGGCGATTTTATATTTCAGGAGCTAAGGATATTTCACAGATATTTCGTAGATATTTCTGTACAATTTTATAATTCAATAGATTGAAATAATTCAGTGGATCTGTTACGTAAATCTTAGTAGATTTTAATAATAGATTTCCAATAGAATTTTTTGTAGATTTCCTTATTCGATAGATTTGTTAATCTTTGATTGGATAAACTGGACGAAAGAAATTTGTGGAAAATTCAGAAATTTCTAAATATATTAGAAAACTTATTCAGCTTCGTTTTGACGTCTTCAACTGAGAATTTATGCTGCTGCGACCCATAAAATTTGTATATCTCAATTCCGTTTTAGTTTCAGCCAAGAAAAAGCTTCTTAATCTTTGAAGAAAATCTTAGCACACAATTAAATCGAGAAATCATGCGTATGAATAACGATTCTTTCGTAATTCTCTCAGGTTTAGAAAATTTTCAAACGATTCTTAGCCAATATATTCATCTAGCAATTATTTATACATATAGTAATCTACGCTATAAACATAACAATTATCTATTAAAATATGAATTATTTCTTCCGCCTTCTTCCTGTACGTTCAAAATGTATCACCAGCGTAAATATATGTTGACGATAATTGAAGACAGTTGCATGGTAACGTTGCACGGTACTTCGCATTCAAACAAAGTGGTGGCCCTCGACAAAGGGTTTGCTGATGAGGGTGCACGAGCGAGTTCACGCTCTTGAAAGTTCCTATTCCGGGGCAAACTATAATTGTCGGGTGTCCATGATTTCACGCGACGAACAATGGAATATTTAGTCCAGCGAACTCGACATGGCTTTCGTATTATCAAAATGACCGCTAATTCTGTTGCTGGACGATTATATATTACAGTGTTTTTTCCTCTTCTCTTTTGCAAAGCGTTGTTTTGTAACGAGCAGTCGATATTATTTTCATTATCTTTTTTTTTTTTTCATCGAAACGGTCGAGGTAAATCCTCTTAAGTCGTTCGAGCAAATTAGATCCACTTTTTTCTCTCTCGGCTATCGAAAACAATGGCGTCGGGCTCGATCGATGTCCGATGTTATTACGTAACGAGGCGACGTTTCGGATTTCCGTGATCGCGAGCGCAGCTCCTGAAACGAACGCTCGCATTTTTCATTCGAGCAAATTAAATTCCTTTGTCCGTGTCGCGAGCACCGGCTCCGATCGATCAGAGTCTCGCTTATTATCGGCAAAACGGCGTTTTCGATTCATTCCCTCTTCTATGCCTCCGCTCCTCCCTCGTCTCTCTTTCTGTACCCGGTTCGATTCGAATTGCAGATCCTGTTAAATCGCGCGAACGAGTCGCGATCGCTCAACAAACCAGGAGAAACGGTATCGTGGACGCTTTTGTGGCGCGATTCAAGAGTTCTTGATTATTGAAGTACGCTCGTTTGGAAGTTTCGAGTAAATGGCGGGATCACGTTCCAAGGTGAGGAATTTTATTTCCTTCCCCTGGAAAAGAAATTTCCCTTCTTCTCTACGTTTCTCAAAGGGTTTGCAATATTTTAACGATGATTGAAAATAAACAAATATTTCTGAAAGTATATGAAATGTTTTGATACGACTCGTTTTTAACCGATTAATATTCATGACTATAATTCATTTAATCTCTATAACAATACACAAATTACAAGCTACCAATACGAGAGTCTTTTCAATCGCAATGCATATAATTGCTTCTTACATGAGCAATCCTCAGATCCTCTTCTCTTTTGTTACCATAGAACAACTTCAACTTCCTATTCCACCGCCGAGTAACATCACAACAATACCTTCTAAGCCCTAAAAACCAAACTCACCAATCATCTTACATTCTATGACGTGCAGCATCTCCATCCCGCCATTAATCTCCTCGACGTTACCTCAAAAGGAATCGGTTTCTCAATTCTATGCGAGCGCGCGCGAACGGAGAGGCTAACTATCATTATCGTTTATCAGTTCTCAGAATTATTCCCAAACCAGATTCCAGGGTGCTAGGGATACGAACGTCCTCCTTGGAACGTAGACAGGGGCGGCTGCCAGCGCGAGATAGGGCCAACAAGAGCCAACCAGCCCGGTGGGTCGACGCGGAGGAAAAAGGGGTGGAAGGGGGACGGGGTTGAGACGGGGCGCGAGTACTACGAGAGTAGCATCCTGGTTGGTGGGGATGAAAGCCGAGCTGTTACCTTCCGGTTCGGAATGGAGACCCAGAGAGCTAGGTCAGGGCAAAACAACGTTAAATCCGCGCTACCAACCCCCAGGCGCAATTTCCGCTTAGCAGCTCAGCTTGTCCGTCCCTCCACCCTCTTCTCTCCTCTCTCTATCCTCTCTTCTGGTCGGTATTCTCCTCTTGCTCCTTCCTCGCCACTCGACAACACCGTTATCCGACGACTTCTTTGAAGTATCTATCTTTACCCGGCGAACTAACGCGAGTTAAATGATATCGAGATACGTGGACCGGGATTATTGATTTTCCGATCGAGGCCGCTGGAGAATTCGCCGGTCGCGATTAAAATACCGCCCGAAGTGAAATACTTGTTGGCGGTGGTATGGCGTTTTTGGAACGGGGGAACATTAGTGTTTCGAGGGGCTGTTTCGATGGGCGCGATACTGTTATTTGCGATAGTTTGGGGACTCACGGGGTGGGAAATGTCGCTGGAATTAACTGGCCGGTGGTAGGACGGCTGATAGGATTGTGTCCCTTACTAATCGGATGAAGCATGGCGTGGTTCTCAGTGTATGAATATCTAATCGGAAAGTCGGGTTTATCTGACTTCTTAATACCCTGTGTAACGTACGTGTACTATGCTTCAAAAGTATAGCGGCTCACGAAGCTGTTTCAACAGTTAGCATTAAAATATTGTATATATAATTTATGCGTTATATAAAATATTTTGAAATTTCATTGAGACACGTGTTGCGATATTATATGTGTCTTATATATTGATTATATTTGCCTTTGAAGCGAAAAGATGAAAAGATGTCTACTGCAAACATATATTTAGTAAAACATTAATATACAGAGTAAATAATCATTTTCAACATGTAAGTGTTTTAATAATATACGAGATGGGAAAGAACGTAAGAAAGATGATAACATAGAGTGCCGTAAAGGGTGTATCAAAGGGTTAGCCCCTTGAGTTACATTAAGAGCATCCTTGTTTTAATTACAGCAGCGTCCAAGCACCGTGCTATCAAGGCTTAGAAGTTAGCAGAGACTAAAAAACTAAAGTATAACAACCAGCTTAGGAGTTTGTGTACCGTGACAAGGGCTGTTTTTTCCTAAATGGTTGTTATACTATTAAGCTCGTCGAAAAAGGCCAGAAAATTCAACGCTTAAAATTGTGCCTTAATTAAAATTACAGTAACAGGAATTTTTCCAAAGATCTTGAATTCTTCGAATTTTTCTCTCATTAGAATTCAATAAAAATTTAGACAAATCTACTACGCTTGTGCAATTCTTGTTAAGCAATTCAGAACACGCGTTATGTTCGTAATGTGAATGAAACGGCCGCGATAAGAACTTCTATAGCACGTGGTTAATACCGACGTCTTCCATTGTCAGCGAACCGTGAAAATTGGAATTTTATTCGTCGAGGAAGCGCGCCTCGATTTGCGAGCAACCGAGTTACCATTATGAATGTGATTCAGACGTGCAAGGATTCTATTCCTTTATCCAGTGTTTCATTCTACCGCCTATTATACTTGTGAAAATGCATCTTTAATAGCCGAATGTCATACCGATTACGCATACTGAAACATAGGTACATCGATATGTATTTTTTAAGAAATAAAGCAAAAAGTATATTTCTCATGCTTTTCTCCTATGACTTTCCTCCTATTTAATAATCATTAGAGCTACTCTAGTTAGTTTGTATATTTTAACAGTATTTTTATAGATATTCCTAAGAAATTATACTGTAACATATTTTTCAAAAAATTTCACTCAGTTATTTATATATCGCTTTCTAGTCTTTGATTTTAAATCTCACGTGAAATTCGAGTGGTAATCAAGGCTACAGTCGCCTCATTAAGTAATCAACAGAGAGTGAAGTTCAGCAAGCCCGATATATTTCTCTCCAAAATGGTACACAGGAAATTTCAACCAGACCCTACTCGTGATTGTATTACCAGGTTTACAGTCCACAAATCTGAAGCTCTGTCCATGTTTCGATTCTTTCGTAACACGATAACAATATCTATAAAAAGCGACTCGTTATTCGAAATATCGAAATATCTGTTGGCGAATAAAGCTGACGCAAAGAGTGACGAATTAAAACCCACCCCTGGTCGGTTCGGACATTTTAAACTTCCTTCTATGTATTTCCTTCGAAAGTTGCAGCTGGAAACTTCTGGAAAGTAATATTCCCTCTCTTTTTCCGGCGCCAGCAACTTGACACTTCGAATCGAAGCTGAGTATCTGGGCCAAAAGAACACAATGCGCGAAACTTCTCGCTTATCGAGCCCACGGCTCGTTTCAGTTCCCATTGCCACCGTCTTTCCTCCGTTTCCTTCCTGTTCCAGCTTCCATCTTTCCTTTTGCTCGTCGAATCCATCCACTGTCCTCCTCTTCCGTTCCTGCGGCTCGCGTGCACGGATCTTTCATCTTTTTCTCGCCATCGCCCCACCCTCGCTTTCTCTCCCTCTCTCTGTTTCTCTCTCGTATTCTGTCCTTTCTTGCCACGCAAAGGTGGCTTGTAATATCGATCTGTCGGTATTCATGAAATTGCTGGTCGCGACACGGCGCGTTGCGATTTCATCACGCTATGGAAATCCCAGGTGGAACGCTCGCTAAGTAAACGCGTTGTCAATTATGCGCTCGCCTTCCTCGATCACTCGCGCGAGGGTTAAACTGTACTCAACGAAACTAGTAATAGATTGCTGATGCACACGTGTGTATGATCGTTTCGTGGAATTTCAATGTATCTAATAAGAGAGACGGTGACTGGGGATGTTAGGCAAGATCGGGATTAGAGCGAAGGAACAAGTTTGTTTTGGTTGAGGGTGGATCTGAATTGAGTTCGAGGGGTGGAAGTTAAATCGATGATTTTGGCCTGGAGTAGGCTTGTTTATCGTTAGCGTGATTACTGGGCGATAAATTGGAAATTTTCTAATTTCAATGATCTCGAAATTCTAGCTTAGTACGAGTTTTCAAACAAGACACTTTTTTATGACGACGTCTAACGGAAAATCGTAAAATACACCAATGAATCATATTATGAATTATACGTTTCTGTATTCTGATAAAACTTTAGGTTTTAGCAAGGAATATAATGATAATTGAGTTAAGTATTTTCACAGTGCTATTGTTGAGAATTGTGGATCTTAATTGCCGAAATAAAAGTAAAGGAACACTAAGATTACACTTAGAATTCATATCAAAATAATTATAGGTTTATTTAATAAACGATTTCCAGGATCTTCGTCGATATACATTTGCACGCGTCTCAGCACTCTCTTTGCCTCGCCATCTGCCATACCACACTGCCAATGAAACAGTTACATTCATCTGTTTTTCGAGATGTGCACATACATACTTCACACACTCATATTCACATAGGTGCGCCACTACTACGCGGCCAATCTAGTCTAGCACATAAAATTATACATATCTCAATAGCTGTAATATTGGAATAATATATACTAGTACTATATTCTACGATACGTTAAATATAATAACTCAGCAGAAATCTTCAATATGACTATATTCCATATTCTAAGCCATTATCCTTAACATCTTTTTTTCAAAACCAAAACTTCATATATATATACGTGTAAGTGCATGCGTAAGTGCTTACATAGTCCTAGCTATAAAATTTTACCTCTACATTTATGGTGTTAGGTAAAACTGAAAATACATAAAACGAGATCGAGTAGATTTTTCCTATAGAGCTTCCGCCTCCATTACCTCGTGAACGTTTGCGCGAAGGGGGATGGATGACAGGGATGGTATGATCAGACGGAAAGCGGAAAAACAGTGGTTATCGGTCGCGTCACCTGCTCGGTTCCCTCCGCAACAATTGCTGACGCAGATCGGTAATTGAGAGCATCGGCATAATTGCATTTACCGGGCTACCGTGGCGTCGAGCACGTACGAACTGTCCTGCGTCATGGAATACCAATGAACGTGTCCTCGTTACCGGGAATATACGCGGTCCAACCAACGGAACGTAAGTAAAGAGCACCGGCAAGAAGGGAAAACGTAGAGACCGACGAAAGAAAGAGGGAAGTGGTTGAACATATTACGCGACGCAGCACTTTTATCCTCCGCAAATGGCATTACGAAAATCTTCTTCCCGAAGAGAATAAAATTCTACCTAGTTCGTGGTACCGGAAACCGGTGAATTTCATTTTGAATCGGTATGAATATCTAACTGGCTTCGACGCTATGTCATGTTAGAATGTAACCTTTGTTCTATCTCTGATCGTGTTCTTTTTTCCTGGGTTCGCTGTTTTACACGAAAACACGTTTCCGTGGATATATTATTGACCGAGAATTTTGAATCACTTTTCCGATTATTGCTATACCGAATGTATTTTCTTCCAGTCGCGAGGAAACGCGTCAACGGGAGTCGTAAATTCCCGTTACGATTGTAATAATCGATACTACGAACAGATCAATCCCCTTATTTCTTATGGGATAATAGGGGTGGTTGATGTGGAATAATACTGTAATTAACAGTTTATAATAATTGTTACGTCGGCCGACTCTCTACCTGAGCCGGACCTCACCTCGCGGACGTATGGCAGCCAGATGCCCGCACATCTTTATTGCGTACTCTTGAA
This sequence comes from Bombus pascuorum, assembly GCF_905332965.1. NCBI lineage: Eukaryota > Metazoa > Arthropoda > Insecta > Hymenoptera > Apidae > Bombus > Bombus pascuorum. The sequence goes on along the minus strand of NC_083490.1, from coordinate 12,803,041 downwards.
GACACTCGCAGACTGACTACAAATCTCAGAAAACTCTGGCGAAAGTCTTTCATCTCAAACAAGGGCTTTTTCACGAAAGCGTTTTCTAAGGTTTCTGGTTCGCGTCTGGAAAACACGTGAACGCTAAGTGTTCACACGTGCGATGCCTCCTACTCCCAACTTTCCATCGAGGGTGGCTAATACCCTTCCTAGTCCATCGATAGTCTTACTAACCAATAGAAACAATTTCTATTACCCTCACTTCTCCAACCAAAAACTGTCATCAACAAATCAGATGATTCCGTGCGTTAGACACACCCTTCCTTAGCTCACCTCCGACACAGCATCGTCACTATCAAGTTAGTTCGTCATCGTCGTCAAATCAGTCAACACGTCTACAACGATCGCTCAGTCCAACGAACTCACTGAGAAGCATCGTAAGTCGCAATCTAACATTCTAACCGATCAGTCGCAGTCGAAAACTCTCTGTACGGTCGCGTCCAAATCAGTCACATTGTACAAGATCTAACTCGAACATTCTAGTGGTAACTTCCGATACTATTTAAACCAACACCTTATATAAACTGTAAGTGTTACTCTGATACAAACATACATATTTATTCTACAACCGTAGAATAAGTTGCATTCAGTGAATCACCCCGGTTATCCTAAACGAAACGCGGGGAGCGACCATTTCGCGGCGTCGATTAGCCGAATCGTAGCGAGAATTTACGACTCTCGCTGACGCGTTTCCTCGCGACCGCGTCTCTCCGCGAACGGTCGCAACAATAATTATATTTTCAACAACTTCATACACTTGAATGTTACGTCGTTTCCTAAGGTATATGTGGTATAGATGATTGGCAGTTGTACACTTGGTTCCGGCTGAGACGACTGCCCTAATGTTGTAGGAACAGTTGAGATGACTGCATTAAGGCTGTAGGAACAGTGAAGTCTGTTCTTGTGTTATTGCGGAGGAACACTCACTGGGGGTGTGATTTTTGAACTAAGAACGCGGATTCGTTGTTCACACTTTTCGGTAGGAAAATGAGGGTAAGAATCTGCGATGCCCATTGGTTATAGCCAACGTTAATAAATGAAAATATGAGGAGAAAGTCTCCTGCCAAGGTGGCTCATGGGTGTCCTTGTTTATGGGAAAAACCTGCTTCTCCGTTAGACAAATATCTGCTTTTTCCGTAATTTGTAAGGGCGTGTAATAAACCTAAGGACTGCTTTAAGGACCATCTATGAACCGAAAATACTTACATGAATGGAGATTAAGGTAAAAAGATTCGGTTTATGGTGGTTCCTTAGGTTTATTGCGGGTCTGTGTAACGATGCGTGGGCCTTGGCGACCAGACCATGAAGAACGTCGCACGGACCATCTCACGCGACGTAACACCGAATTTTTTGCTAATTCGTGTCTTAAGTAAGAATTGATATTGCAGACAGTTGGTAGTACTTTCCTTTGCGTCCATGGATTTTTGGCTGAAGAATTTTTTAAGGAATAAAATACTAAGCTGTTTCTTTTATCAAAAATCCTCGAGCTCTGTGAAACGTATAGTGATTTTACACTTTTGGCCAAGAGTGTGTCTTGTTCTTTTGTTTATAAATTGAAGAGTGTGAAACTAAAACACAGAATCTTTCTTTATACCTAGTAACAAATTTTAGAAACGATATATCGTGACATTTTGCTCTAAAAGATTTTGAACAAGGTAACTATAACCAAAAAAGAAAAACGAAATACATATAACCGTTTCAAAATGTTGCCACGGGTTTCACACCTTCAGGCTAATTCAATTTATCCGAAATTGCTATACATACGTCAGAGTAGGCGCAAACGTGCTTTGACGTATCGCGGGAAACTGAACAGCGCGACTCATGGAAAACCAACGAAAAAGCAAAATGTTGCCGCATCAAAAAACGCTTCCACGAAAAATCAGTATCGTCAAAGGGTTGGAATCAAAGGGGTAAACACTCGTCGATCGCGTGGAGGTCGTAATATTCGCGACGACATCCTTCCATCCTAGCGATGGTTTGCACGTGTTTGCACGCGGATAGTGACACGCCTACAGTAGCTCGCGGAAATATTTGAAATAATTTGAATATACTTAACATAGGAAACTTTCACGTACATATTATATGTGTATATAAAACACCTTGGAATTTAATTAGCGCGGTAACGAGAGCCGACTGTCACGAATATTAGTCAAATTTGGAAACAAATTGAAAACGTCATAAAAGATATAACTTAGAAAAAACGAAGCTGGCACCCCGCTGGGGGTAGCCACCCACATGCTATATTTATTTTTATTTTATTTTATTTTTTTCTTCACCAATAAGATATAACACTTTACCAAATGTCCATAAGGACAAATTGTAAAATAACCAAAATAAAATAAAAAAAAAGAAAAGAAATTGAAAACGTATATAGAAGCTACAGGATATTTAATTCAGATAAATGTTTAAAATATTTATTATTAAGTAAATAAGTAAATAAGTAAATATTAAGTAAAATATTTATTACATACTACGAACAATTATCTTACATACAAATACAATAAGTGTTAAATATGCTCGCACTGAATATTCAGGCTCTTTGCTATAATGTACAATAATTGACTGTTTAAACGCCTCGTGATCTCTGCGAAACAAAGTATCTTGTAATGTCTACTATATTTTCAGATTTATTTCAACTATTGTCAATATAATTATGATAGTTAAATAGCGCTAATATTCAATGTTTCATATATTATATCTATTCGTACAAGATATTTACTAGTGTTAGAATATTTGCTTGAACTACTGAACCGATGTTGGTTGTATGTAACTGGTCGACTGGAAATTTTCATTGCCGGATCGAAACATTTTTAAATGAAACACGCGGCCATAGAAATGCCGGACGCGCGTTCAAAATGGGTGGTCAGAGATCGATTCGCGGGAGCGTGTAACCCGCCTAGAGGAGACCAATTAAAATTCCTTTCGAGCTTGCTCTCCACGTCGCGCGATTTTCCTCTTTTCCTTTTGCTCGTTTTTGCGGGTAAACTTCGCTAATTATTTCCGGTGACGGAGACCCGCTCGTTTAGTCGCCCTTCCCGTCGTTATTCCGCCGATTCTTTTCCATGACGGATAATCCTGGTAAATGTATGATATCATGTTCAACAAGATTAAACAAAGCGGCTATTTCCAGATAAAGAGGCCAGTTTTAGACAGCTGTTTGGACATAGTTGTTAGTTAAGTTGTGACTGTTTTTAATGAGAATGGAATTTAATCGGTAGAACGAATTAAAAAAAAAAAATAATTTTGGATTTTAGTTGAAAGTTATGTCATTTTTTTATATATACGGTCGTTTAGAGGTATTGTAGGACAGTTATTATATTTGCTGCAAAATTGGAACATAAGTATTACATGTTATGAATGAATTGCGTTGCAATAATTCATCTAATTTTCTATTTTATACGATAAACAGAGTGTTCCGATCTGCAATTAATGTGGGTTCTTATCTTAATGCATTATTTGTTTCTCTTTGCTTTAAAAGCATCCTTAGAACACTCACTAAAATGACAAACTCCGCCATTAGCATTTCTCCTTATCTTTCTGCAAACATCAGGCAACAAAGTCAGACGTTAACTCAACTAGCTGTTGAAATCCCTGCGCTTACACGAGCCTTAACCGAAACTTCCTGCACGTTCCCGAAAGCGAACAGTCGAAGTGAGTCTTTGAAAACCCCATTAGCACATTTTCTTGCCTGTGAACAGGTCCCAACTAAATCAGCTTGGCGCGTGACGAAACTACCAAAAACTCTCCTCTAAAGTACGCCTTCTAGATAATTCTATTTTCTGCTTGCAACTAATACACGACCGCCAGATTTATCGTCTTCTATTCCTCATAATCAGCCTTACGTCGTTACGTCTCATCTTGTTTGCCGATTTACCTGTTTCAGCAACTTTGGATGCGAGAAACTTTTGCCTCGTGTTTTCTTTCGTAGCCGCGCAACAATAGCAGGCAGAATTGCACGTAGGGCTGTCTACGAGGCCATTGGCCGAAAGTTGGTCGTGCAAACTCAGGTGGTGCAGCGCGGTTGGTTAATAAGATTCGCGAGAAGTTCGGCCAAGAAGAGAAGCAAGAAGTATCGATGCAACGAACTCGGTTTACGGGGGTTGGGATTAAGAGCGTGGAAACGTTGAGTGGAAGGGCTCCGCTGTTGGTTAGACAAGTTACGCTTCCGCTTCTGGATTAAGTTATCTTGATGGTAATACGCTATAATTGTATTTGCAGAGAAAACGAAGTTGATGATATATAAAATGAATTTCGGAAGTGTATATATTAATGCAGGAGGAAGAGAAAATAAATTGTATAATGTTCGCTGCGTAAAAGCGGTGATCTTAGAAATCCTATCACATTCTGATCAACATTGTAGTGTCAATTATTATTGCATTAATTCGAATTTAGAGCAATTTAATAGTTAGTAGTTTGTAAAATGATCAAGAAATCGTTTACGTTATGGTAAGGCCAAATAATAGCAGCTAAATTATAAAAGGGGTAGATTAGGTAGGCATTATATAATTTCTAATTGTGCGTTGAATTTACTAGTACTAATAGAATTGATATTAAGTTTACGATTTCTCGGTGTTTTCTTAACGATCGTCTGACGATAAATTTTCTACATAAAAACTAGTACATGGCAAGTAATTTATTATTAGGAAGCTTTACAATCTACAAACTCTACAATCTCTACAATAAGCCAACAATAATCTTTTATATCCTACAAAGAGACTGGATTCATCAGAAACAATCTATTATCAGGAATTGCTAAATCCCTCTAACGACCAATCACTCCCACGTAATCAGGCAATATCTCCTTCTCACAAAATTACTTTCTCTCGATGCCTGGACACAACTAATCGATCCTCTCTCAATCACCCACCAGTCGAATCTCCTCTTTTTTCCGGAACGGAATGAAAAACCTCGATGAAACGCTCGCTAGAGACGTTCATCGATCCTGCAGAAGTTTAATCGAGACTCCGGAGACGCGGCTGCTCGAAACTCGGTTCCAGCCATTTCTTGTATTTGTCAAATAACTCCGGGGCCAGATCAAACACACGCTGTCTCGACTCGGTGCTTGTTATTCCGCCGGTGACAAGTCACTTCATCTTGCGCGGAGATCGAGCAACGTCTGAGCGCTTCGTCGCGCGATTAATGGCGAATGGAAATGCAGTCGCGGCCCGTAGCCGATGTAATTCTAACGGCTACGATCCAGTCATTGGGATCTACCGTATTTATTGGATGCAAATCAGCCGGCGCGCAGACACGAGAACCTCGAAGCATCTTCAAGCGAGACGATTTCGTGAGACACGTCTGTTAACACGAAACTCGCTGTTGCTCAGCGATCGCTTCGCATGGTTAACATACGGAGAGGATGAATGAGGCACTGATGAGCTTCGGTAGCGATTCCTAGGACGACGATAATGATGGGATAATGATTTTAAGTGATTTGGAATAATTTCGTGTCTTAATAAATTCTGTGAACCATCGTGTGGTCTGTCTCAATGTCGATCTTACAGTTATAGCCATATTAAGTTGCTGATATCAAATTTTTCTTTACTTTCAAGGTGAAGATACTTAGGATCAAATGTATAGCAGAATAATACTGTTTGACATATTTTTTTTTTAAATTTTATTTTGGTTTTTACAATTTGTCCTGAAGGACATTCGGTAAAGTGTTATATCTCATTGGAAAATAAAAAAAATAAAATAAAATAAATATAGCATGTGGGTGGCTACCCCCAGCGAGATGCCAGCTTCGTGTTTTCTAAGTTATATCTTTTATGTTTGACATTTGAGGACAAAAAGTTTTACTAATAAACTAATAGAAAAGTTTTCGAAAAGATTGTTGAGGACTGTTAAATGATTCATTTAAAGAAATTTCGACGTATAGTTGAAATGTAGATTTAAAAGATGAATTTTAACCCCTCGAGGATTATGGCTCATCGGTGAAAGACTTTCTGAACTGTTAAGAATCGATCCATTGTTATGTACAAAGTCAACAATCATTCTATAAAAACTACCACCTAATTGAAAAAAGAGAAAGGGAAGAAGAAAAGTAATTTCTATCAAGTGTAGGATACTGGAAGGTTATCATCTTTGATAGATCTGGCAAAGTGAAAGCCAACAGTAACGAGTCAATAGAATGGGAAATTGACATTGGGTTGAATTTGACCATCGATGTTCAATTAGTCAACCGTAATAAACATCACCGTAAAGTAATTGAATTTTCACCAAAGGCGAGAAATCTGTTTCGCAACGATTATTACGATGATTCCTTGACACGAAAGGCAAACCAGTCATTTTTCGGCAGCTGTGTACCACGCTTATCTGAATTCCTATCGCCCCTCAGGCGATCGCGCTGCTCAATGCGATACATTCGATAGTTTTCACTTACAGCGGAGATAATTTATGGACGATGCGTAATAAAATGTGAGGACCGAGAACTCTGGAGTCGCAAACATCCTGACTGAAGAATAACGTTTCTTATTAGATCTTGCATTTTTTATTTTTCACTATTTGGAAAGAATACAAAATTATTTTTAAAGTTATTTTTAGCGATGAAAAGGTTTAGCTTTTTATGACCTTCTTATGGGCTACAATATTTAGATTTAGTTTGTATAAAATTTAAGAGTTTTATTAGTAGTACCATAAAGTTTATTTTCAATAAATGACACTGTTATTCAAAAGATTGATTATTCGAAATTAACTATATGAAAATAATTTCTTGACTTTTGATTTACTTACCATGTAAGCGCATTAATTATTCTGAACTTTCATCTTATTTCTTTGTAAATTCGTCAAATATTCAATACTCCCAAGTTTCTGATTAACATTTTCAATATCATCATTGTACCTTTTTTACTACCTTCATTTAACGTGAACTCAGGCGTATTATATAATTTTCTTTCGTTAATTCTTTAAATCCCGAATGGAAATGTTTTGCCGTTCACGCGTATCACGCAACGAAAAATGATGTAACTTATTAAGTTGCAAACGACACGATCCTTCGAGCTTTCTCCCGGCGATTTATCTCGACAAAATATCTTACTGTACGATCGATTGTTATCGAATCGCTAACAGTGGCATAAAATTCCTTAACCGAGGACGGTGGTACTCGAACTGAGCAAATTGCACGTCCTGATCATCATAGTTGCATATTTATACGCTTTTAAAATCGCGTCGTTTAGAGATGCATATCTGCTGTTTGGATTTCAAGTTGTCAGTGATGAATACACTATGTAAACGAGGGTTGTATTATGGAACTCGGTAAACGTGCAAATAGCTGCTGTTTGTTTTGTGCACACGTAAGATAATCGATGCGATGACAGACAAGGAATTTTTTTAATGTTTGTTTTATTAAGATTGAGCAACGATATGCAGAACTTATTTTTAGATTCTCAAGATTCATGGTCTACGATGTGGAAATGCAGAAGAAGTAGCACGTGTTGTATCGGGATTTTATTAAAAGCGAAATGAATGAATAGTTGTAATAGAAATTCTTTTTACAGTGTAACAAATTTTAATGTAACGAGTAATCTTGAAACTTTGGAGATATAGTACTCTTTAGAAAAAACCTATAGAGCTTCATGAAACTCCAACAATCCGTAAAATCACCAGTTTTCTCGTGGTCCAGTAAAATGTTTGACAAAAGCAAACGACCCAACCAAAGAGACAAAGGAAACGCAAAGTTGAAGCGAAACGTTCGTTGAGAACTTCCAGATCCACTGCATCTCGCTACTATGCCAATTTCGATGGTAAATATTGTTATTTTTCCATGAAACGCGATTATTATTAATGTAACGCTTACCACTTCTTCGATAAACCGTCTCTGAGTGGCACGAGAAAGAACAATTTCTTTAAACAGCGGACACGATTGTCGATTTTGCATCTGTTAAAATGAAAAATCTAATAACTCCATCTTGAGGTTAATAATAGTAGAATTGGATCGAAGGAAAACTATGAGTGTTTAACTTGTGTACGAACATTTAATGCTGTCGTGTGAAATATTCAATTTTCAATAATTCGCTTAATTTTGTCTCCGTGGTATTTAATGTAAGAAGAAATTTGATAATTTAATGGAACTCGGTTAACGTAATACCTACAGCGGCTCATGAAAGTATTGAAACACTTATCACAAAATTTTTTATGAATATTTGCATTATATAAAACTTTTTGAAATTTCGTTAACGCTGTGGCAACACACGAATATTGGCATTATAAGACTAAAATTTCAGATCAATCCGAATAAGTATATAAAAGGTAAAATACATTTATTGCAAACATACATTTAGTGAAAAATTATACTGGTAAAGGTGGATTCGTTAAGTATTTTGGATTATTAATAGCGAACAATAATTCAAATACTCTGGTCATCTTTGACAAGTGTATACTTCCAATAAATACCTTGTATTAACAAACTCGTGTATATATTTCCAGATCTATTTCAAATTGTATGTTGTAAAATTCCTGAATGTTTCGTACGATATAACGTAGTGGCTAGACGTTTCAGCCGTTCAACTTCATAGACATTTCCATAAAATTTTTAAGAAATATATCAAGCTTCCTATAATACCAAATGCAAAATATCATTTAATAAAGAACACCAATAGATTGAATACCTATTCATCAATACCTTCAATTCGTCATATAACGTCAAGAATACAAATCCTTTTAAACCCTCTAACTCCCTGGAGGAAACCTAAGGAAACCCAATAAGACACCAAATTTACATCACAGTATTCACAGATACTCCACTAGCAAAGTGCTTGTACAAACTTTCATCCAATCACACAGATCCGATCTTTTCCACTGGAACTCGAGTCATTTTTACCCTAAAACTCTCTGCCTCATTGAAACCAAAGAAAAACCTTATCTCCTTGGGCGGCAAGAAACGAGCGGTAAATTCACCTAACAGCAGACAGACATCAGCAGGATGGACGAAGGAGTACGTGAGCCGCATTGCGACAATTCGACACGCTCGATAAACAATCGTCTGCGGCCGCTTAAGCGTCCGTTTGATTCCGCCGCGCTCGTTCCCGTCGTCCGCTTTAATTGGCTGCTCGTAATTACCGCTGAAGGGGCCTCTTCCTGCTTGTCCCTCCTGCCTTCCTCCGATTCGCTTCCCTCCGGCGTCTTGTTAGCGCACATCGGTAAACGGTGTCGTCTCGCGACGATTAACGAGACAATGGCGCGCGGCCCCTCGAGGCGCGTCTTGATCCGCGTCTTCCCTTTGGCCCAGACACCGTATCTGTCGCCGTTCGTCCATCCACTACGCTGCACACCAACGGCCAATCTCCGATAGTCTAATCGTCTCCACTCGAGATAACCTTTGTCGATCCTCTGGTCGAATTGCAATCAATCTTCCGCGTGACGTAAGTAAATTGAAATTCATCGTTTAGCACCCGAACGAAACTCACCCCCGAGAAAACGTATCGCGGAAAGACGCTTTGTTACCTTGTTTACCTCGTTTTGAACGATTGCATTGAGTCAGGTGGAGAAGAATGCGGAGAGTTTTACAGAGGTGGCAGAGCTTGTATTTAGGTCGAGTTTACGTGTGAGTGTCATTTTATTTTGAGCTACGTGTTTCTTTTTTTGGTACAAGTGGTACAAGGAAAATAAATTGCGTTTACGTAATAAATTGTGTAGTAGGTAATATGTAGATATATTTGATCTGTGTAGTGGTAAAATAGGTTTTTTTTTACAATTTGTCCTGAAGGACATTTGGTAAAGTGTTATATCTTATTGGTGAAAAAAAATAAAATAAAAATAAATATAGCATGTGGGTGGCTACCCCCAGCGGGGTGCCAGCTTCGTTTTTTCTATGTTATATCTTTTATGGTAAAATAGGTGAAACAATTTCGCTCAAACCTGCTACGATTGTCGAATCTTTATGTTTCAATCTTGCTCGCATTTGCAAATAAAAATTAGTAAGGTTTTAGAAAGATTTTTAGCATGTTCATACCAATAAGATTTTTTTCAAGCTTTAAGGGGAGCTTAGTTGGTGCTCCTTCATCATCCAATCTCACCGAAACCACCCTATCGAGCTTAATCAACTCCTACACGAAACAATTAAGAAGATAGTAACTAAGGGTTGGGAAATTCGTTGATTCGTCGAAAGGAAGATTTGACGTTGATGATGCCACTCAAAATAAATTCCACGCCGTTTTGCTTGTCGTTGGTAGTGGAGCCACAATTTGCTCGAGCTCAACCAACGATTACCAGTGCTTTTCACCCGCATCCCTTTCCCTAGCGAGTAACTAGACCAGTTCACCGATACAAGACACAATAATGATGTAACGACGTGGCAAGTGGCCGAGTAGCCCAATAATTTGCCGTTCTCAGCCACTTGGAATTGTGTCGTCGACACTTAGCCTCGTTGCGACGGTGACGACTACCGATCGTACCTTTGGATTCACAATTTCTCTCTTGAATCGTTTTCTTCGGCGTTTTGCATATTGTTGGAATTTTCGGTTTGCATGCAAAACTAATGTATTTAATTTAATTAATCGGTTAATTAACTTCATAGGCAAATGTAGTTTCTCACACTTCATAAATATACTGGGTCGTATATATTTAAATAATCTTTCGAATATTTATCAACGTCTCTGTTGTATTATCGAGTCATTCGTTAAGTTAAATTCATGAAATCATTTTCTGATAGAAATCAATATTTTATTTGAAAAAATCCAAAGATGAAATCTTATTTAGGAATAAGGAGAAATTTCAGTTAGGAGGGTTAAATTTTTTCTGGATTGTACAACACCATAGTAATTAATAAAATTGTTATTTGACTTCGTTCGTGTTTTTACATTTTCCTAAAGGAAATAAAAAATCTTGAAAATTTTGTATGATCCTAATTCAATGGCCAAATGTTGTAGTTCACTACATTAATGCAAGAAATTAACGCAAATTATTGTCAGAATTGATACGGTATATTATACGAACAATTTCAGCTGTTCTTTACAGAAGTTTCAAAGGAATTATCGTTCTCTGCATTGGATGTTATTATCGTAGAAATTTCGCCATTTAGAGGAGCGTTAAATTACATGGTGGCACGAGCTTTTCCATTTATTTCAACGCCGGAGAAATCAATACGACCCGGCAATTGGAATGGCGTAAGTTTGAACGCTGGCGGTTCCTACGTTCGAGTTACAAATAATTTCAATGACGCCTCTATTGGATTGGAACTGCTCAAAAGATACGGCTTAGCGCGTTTTCCGCCTGGTAAATTATTATCAAACGCGGAATGTTATTAAAGTGTCCAGAATATCAAAGAAATGGACGCGCATTATTGATGGAAATTGTTCGATCGATATCGGTAAGTTACATTATTAGCGAACCAGCTTTTGAATCGAAAGCTCAATTTCGTGCTTGAATCGAACTTCTATTACTCTTCTGAAATATCATAGATTTGGGAAATATCCTCGATTACCGTGGCAAGTAGACACGAAGAACAGTAGCGTCAAGTTTTTGGTTCCCTGACAAATTTTTCAGAAGGCGTAAAAGTAATTCTGATTGCTTCGAATTTCTAAACATGGCTATTATCCATCTTCTAGTAAAGATCGTTGATAATCAGTAGGAGATTTAATTTTTCGATAGGCAAATTCCTCTAGAGATATTGTGGAACAAGATGAAAAAGATTACTTTATTCCAAAAGAGGTTTCACGAAGCTGTTACAGTAATAACGTAATTTAGAAAATTTAGAATACATTTAATTTCATCGCACAAGAGCACGATTAATATTTAATTCCCAACAAATACTGATTTTCACAAGTTCATTCACTGCAAGAAGAAAATATGAGTAAGTTCTGGTACATTCTAAAGAAAATTTATAAAACAGTATTTGTAACATCATTATTTTCTTGTATTTTCCAATGTTGGAAGTCGACCAATGCGGCTTTTGAACTGCTCGTATACACCTAAGACGCCTAGGTAATTTCGTTGATTTTTAATGAATTCTTTATTGTATAACGTTGTCGTAATAATTTGCTAATAAATGGTAACAAGTGATAGGAAGTAAAAAAAAAACAATAAAAAAATATCACGCGAAGGAAAAATATAATTTTCAAGAAATAAGGAGCTCAATCTGTCAGGAATCAATTACAGTTACTCGTCGAGTTATCGTAAACACGTTCCCCGGAGGAAAAGAGGCAAAAACAGGGAACAATCGAATGTTGTGGCCCGTTCTATTAGTTGGAAAAAGTCCATCGACCGGATTGCCTCGGATCGACGTGCACTTAAATTTCAAGCGACGCAGCCGACTGCAATCGGCAGCTCCAAGACGCTAACTTTCTTCGTGAAGTAGACGAAACGCAGTTAACTCCGGAAACGCAAGCACGAGCTAACTGAATTAAGCTCGCTCTCATCCACCCCACTAACCCCCTCTGTTCTTCGCCGACCCTCTTTCGTCTACGATATATATTATATATATATATATATCTTTTGTGGACGTTACGAGCAGACTGTAACGTCGTCCGGAAAATAAAAGCAAGATTACTCGGTCGAATCATCGTCCAGAACTTTATTCCATTCTCCTGCGCGCGTATATTCTTCTTAGACTCGTAAATCAATTTCAGACAGAAAGTTCAGCATCCCTTTTATGGCTCTATGGTTAATGGAAATGGGTAAATAAGCGCAAGTTGCGAGTGGAAGTAACAAGTTTCTGTTGGATGGATGAAGTATTTGGGGAGAGATTAGAGATTGAATTAATATTGGCGATTGAAATGAAGAGAGAGAATAGATTTTGGAAAATTTCAGGGTTTAGCGAAGAAGGATGTTTGTAAGATAAAATAGTTAAATACGAGTAGCGTTTTTATAATAAGTTTTAGAAATTTAAACATCATTTCAAGGAACTCTAGATCTAGAAATAATAAATAAGAAAATTTGTAGAATTCAACGAGCTTTGATTCCCTTGAAATCCATTAGTAAGTTGTGAATTATATTATGTTCTTGGAATTATTTCTGGGAAGGTATTTTAACTTGCATCTTTCGCGGAGTGAATTTTAAGTAGTTTAAAATGAAGTGATCTGTTATTAATAATAAGATATATTAGAATTATGAAGAGTTATGAATTTCTGTTGCTATTTTTACGATTACTAATTTTATGATAATTCATTAAAACATGAATTTCCATTCCATTAAAATGTTTCTCAAAAAACTTCACATTAAAGGAAGTGCAGAATTAACTTCACAAATCTCTCAATCTGCATCCACAAAAATGCAACCCTAGTAACTATTAGAAAATTTGTATAACGAAGGTAACTCTCATAAAATTACGTTTAATATGAAATTACAATATACATAACACATATCGTTTCCAACAAACTTGTTCGTCATTCTCGTAAGAACAACCATCTCTTGACCTACTTCCGGTAGTTTTAACATTCGTATACCAAAATTATTTAGCAGACATTAAGCGTGTTGAAGATAGCAAAAATAACGCGGCTGTTTCAGCGGTGGGTTAATTAAGAAGACTGACGGGTTCCTTTCGCTCGGTTTTCCTTTTTGCCTGGTTCGACGAGAGTTCCTCGAAAGACGGAGTTTCGTGGCTTCTCCGACCGCGAGGCCGACGGAAAACCGGTTGTAATGAGGGACAAGAAGACCGCGTTCGCCGCCTAACGTCCCTGCTAATTACGAATTCGCGATGCGCCGGCAACTTCGAGATCTTCATTAAGGAAGAGCTCACGCGAGGCCGAGCTGTTCAGGATCCGTGAAAACGTACTTGGGATCGTCGACTCGAATACTTCTCTCTCTTTCTCCCTTTCTCTTTCTCTGTCTTTTGAACTGCTGGATCTGGAGAACGACGTGTCGTTTGACGTAGTTTCCGCTGTTTGAACGTCGAACAGAATCGTTCGAACGAATCCTACGTAATAACACGTGCATGTTATGTAATACGTACGATATTGATTTTGTATATGGAGGTAAGAGAAATGTGAGTACCTATGTGTGAACGATAAGTATGATTGATAGTGTGAATATAAAATAGGCGAAGGAAGGAATGGTAAGTGACTGATAAATTGTGGGTATTTATGAAAATTCTATCGTGGCTGTTTCATAAAACACATAAAATTTCAAGAATTATATCTTCCATTTGTACTCTCATGATTTATCATTTCAATCATTTAATGACGATTTTTCGCAGATTCTTAAAGGTTTTAATTATAATTATCTATTTGTGGGATACTTAACGTAGTAATAAATCAGCCAATACAGTTCCTGTTCTATCTTTGTTATCTCTAAAAGCATTCCAACACGTACGTGTATCCAGCGCTATCTCTTACATTCATGAGATGTTGCCACTAACTAAATTACCTTGCGCTCGGAGCCTCAGATGCAAACGGAACATCTATTTCTAATACCGTCTAAACCGCTAGCACCTTGCATCTCTGGTTTACAGTCGAACAGTCAACGGATACAAATCGATCGAATTTATTCTCGATCCCACCACTGAGATATACGTATCGGCGATAAGAAAAACTCAATGCATTAACGTTTTTGATACAGTTGGAATAAATTATTTGTAAAATAATAACAAGTAAATAAATCAATAATACATATGTATATTATATTAATATAAGCATGATATTTAATTATCTTAATATACAAAATGTTGTTAGTTTAATAGCCAAATTTTGTGTCAGTGTATTCTACAGTTATAATTACATAACATAACAGAGAATGTTGTATGTACAAACATAGATCGTTAAAAGGCTGCGATAAAAGTTTGAATAATCTAAAATAAATAATGTAACAATAATAATGGAAATTTTTTAAATATACCTTTAAATTCTCGTATCAGTGTCTTGATTAATTTAAAAAATATACCCAATTTAGAAATATTCATATTAAGAGCGACCTGACGATAAAGCGTTAATACTTTTGAAGAAAATTAAATACGAGAAGCAAGTTCATAAATAACGAGATGTTCGAAAGAGTCATAAGTCCGTATCTCACGATCAATACCATAGAAGGCAGTTACAGAATTTTAATTTTCAAAAATCGACTTCAATCGAGTCGGTAGGTGGAACATCTCTGACTATAAATTTACCAATGCCATCCCGACCAGAATTTACTGCGTTCTATACATTGGTTATTGCATCGATCTATTTGAAAAGTTCTCAAGAAATTTACAAGATACCGAGAGCAATCCAGAAAATATCTTGCAATGATTTCTGAATAGATTCCTTCATAGTTTGAGTCATACTTTTGAACTCGAGCCAGTTATCGATCACTTTTGATATTTTAGTTACTATGTGTTGATTTTATTTTGATCTTCGTTAATTTATCTTGGATTTCGTAATATCTTAGTTACCCGTTTTCAGTTAAAGTATTTAGTATATTCAGAGTGTCAAACTTTTATTTATAAAAAAAAAAGAAAAAAAATTAAAATTTCGTAAATCAGAAAATACAGAAGGATACCTAATTGTTGAATTAAAAAATAACTTCAAACAAGTATGAGAGATTAAAAAGTTCATCGGTAAACGGTATTAATAATCGAATAAATGAACTTAATGATACACTCTTGAGCCAGAAAAATGAACAGTATAATTATTTGGTTAGCAGAATTTGTACGGCTTTAGGAAAATACATACATCTTGTCAGGAATGTGGCTTCGTGATTTTAGGATCGGTGCAAGCATTGGGGCACAAAGGCGCGGCAAACATTCGTGTTGACAAGCATCATGAATTAGGCCTACAATTACAGCCGTAATTCCTCCTTGGTGGTTGCGCCATGTTGACTCGTCTTCAAAGATTCCGTCTAATCGCGTTCCTGTTACAAGCTACTGTAATTTTTAGACGGAAAACCAAAGGAAGAATAAATATATTAAATATTTTATTCGTGTAATGTACTATGTGGTTTACAAATATAGTTGCAAACTAATAATTTTTATTATTACACGAGGATGTGGGATTCGTCAACTTGTGATCTAATGAGAGTGTTTCACAATTAGGGGAATGTTATACTTATTGATCGTGGTACGTTTGGAATATGGCAACAAAATAAAATATCAATATCGCTGGAATAATTACAATTCTGAGAGCGAAATATGTGTACCGGCGCCATATTTGTGGACGCAAACAATTGCAAGCTCGTTGCAATTGCAATGTAACACGCAAACAATCGTGTGGAAATCTTCATTGTTGCCACGTCATCGTTTCCAACGACGTAGAAGCTCGGAGCATCTTCGTTCTAGTAAAGAACCGGCCAAGTGTCGATCGAACAATTCTCGAAGATGTCAGACAAAAGCAGAAACTGCGAGAGCTCTGATGATCTCGTGAAACCATGTTGCGGGTTTGCTTCTTTTGGTGTTGAACTTTTTACGTCGGAATATTTTCCCTAACAAAAGTGACGTTCGATATGCGATTCTACTTGTTCTCGGTTTTTCTATGATCTATTGTTATCTGATGATCTATTTGTGATATTTAATTATCATGAAAACAACGTACGTTTCCCAAAGAAATTGATAGAAGCTTCCTACTTTAACCTCCGTGAATTGTATCAAACTAAAAGTTTGGATCATTTTATTAAAATATATTCGTCAAAGTAAAAAAACAATTGAATCTTCACCAGACTCTATTTCTGAATTCTACGCAATGATTCGTCTCCTATCGAAACAATAAATTTTCATCAGAATTTCACTTCAAACGTAAAATTACGATCTCCTACAATCTTCTACGTGTTCGACAATATGTATTACATATTTCCCATAGGAGCTTCCAACTCTAGATTCGGAATACTGTATCATGATGAAAGTTCCAATCATTGCTACAATCGCTTCGCTTCAAATTCATCCATCGATCTGAAAAGCCGAAAAAATCTTCCCTGCTCTCAAACATGCAGCAAATCCTGAAACACGTGGCCCGAAAATTCTCAACGATCCCCTTTAGCATGCCGAAAATCATCCAATCAACTTCTATCATCCCATAACCTGGAAAACATCAAAGTGGCCCGTTCAATGGATGCGAACATTCTCGGCGGAGCGTTCTCGAAACAGGACCATGACCATCCCTCGTTCCTGGCCGGTGACGTCACAACCTGATCCCGGGAGTTTCCTCGCAGCGGAACGAGAGAGCGAGTCGGAGAGCAAGCAAAGCATTTGGCAGACAGAGATGGGACTCGTAAACTGGGCCGCCGGTAGAGCAACCGAGACATCACCAGGGAACGAGATGAAGAGGGAGAAGGAGAGTGAATCTGCGCGCGCGAGTTACGGGAAAGTAGGGGTAGTTTAGCTGGAACGGCCCGGGCATGCATCTCTTCGCACCCCGTCACCCCCGTATTGCCACACGCACAGCAGCCAGCCACTTCTCATCGGTGTCCGTGCTGGGATTTGCGCCGCCGTTGCTAGGCTACCGCGCAGTGACGTCATCGACTGACGTCATCGCTGCATCCCACTATCAATCGTTCAATTGTGTGGGGAGGGGTAGTATATAAAGGGCTGACGGTAGTTTGCAAAGCGTAGTCCGCGTCGGAACGCGTTTAGGTTGTTTTAGGATGGGGCTGATGGGAGCTGTTTGTGCATGATGAGATCACTCCGGTATATGATAGGGGTGACTGTTATAGGGATTGGTAGCTGCAGAGAATAGAATAATGAATTAGCAATGATACAGAGGTCGATGAAGATGGTAGACGATTTGGAAGATTTTTATGGCAATGAGAGATTTAATTTTAGATTATGTTGATAATTGATGATTAGTTATTAAAGAATATGATTAGCGAAGAGGTGGAAGTTTGAATGAAATGAACATTTGTTTTTTCTTTTAAATTAAAGAAGGGCTTTTACTTAGGGATTTCATTGATGTTTAACGATTAATTATTAAAAAATCTGATTAACAGAAAGGAGATAGGAAATTTTTTAAAGAGACTGTTTTTTTAAATTATAATTATTAATAATAAAGACTGTAGGTAACAATTGCTGCACATAGAATTTATAAAGTTTCCGTGTTATTTATAATTTACAAGTACTGTCCTATAAAAACCCAAATTTTAGTCTTCGTATACCTAAAAAATTCTTTACGCTAAATACAATCGTATTTTTCTATCCAAAGAAGTAGCAACACTAGGCTAAGCGTCGTTATAAGATAGAAGATCAATAAACACTACCGTAAATAACGGGACGAGCTCATCAATCAATTTATCGATCCTGCCTCGTTTTACTTTGCAAACCCTCCATCATCCATGTTCGGTATCGCTATTTTTATTCGAAAATCACCGCTGGTAGCACTCGTAAAGCTCACGAGTACCACGCTATCGTTTGATACTTTTAATAGAAAAGTGGAGCGTCGCTTTCAGCTTCTTACTTGACCCTCCACCCTCCGGGGGCACAGAGTCGCATTAAAATTTATACGGGTCTTGTGGTAAATCTGCGCTATCAGCGTTATCGGATTACCAACTGGTGTAAACAGCGAATAAGCACTTCTGTAGTTTTAAACGTTTGCTCTTTCGTAAAAGCAGTGAATCTTGTGTAGTTGCAGCAGTAATGGATCGCGACCTCTGACCTTTGTGTAAGGGCGGCGGACCACTCCCTCGAGCGATGCTAAACCGACCATCGATCATTAATTCCTACTCGATTCCTTTTCCTTGTGCATTGTTGCGCGGCTAGAACAATGCCTGTATCGAGCTGTATTCAATAACGGAACGCTTAAATTTATCGGCGCTTGTTGTAGCTCGAAAGGGGCCAAGGTTGAACCTTTTGTCGTTGTTCAGTGGGGAAAAATGCTCCCTCTTCTTTGAGGGTTGTTCGATAACCCATTGTAATAACTGCTGGGAAATTGAGGAAGTGGTTACGTTGCTTTCGAGTGTTTAATTGACTGAGGAGAGTGTGTGTCACTAAGTGATTGGACTGGTTATATGTGTACATGGTCACGTTTTCCAATTTTCAGGTGAAACAGTAGGGTTTGTTGAAATTGATGATGTGATAAACGAGAAGACTGAAGCACATGTAAATTTGATTCTGTAATAGAAGTAATTGTTTATAAGAATTGTTATCGAAGAGTTAATCAAGTACGTTGAGTAAGTATATAAAAGTTTCTTTATACGTGTATCTGTATTTCATCAAGATCATCTAATATCCCCATGAATAAATCAAGAACGAAAAAATAAAATTGCATTTGAAAGGCATACATGAAATATGAATATCACCCCTGTACACGAAAATCTTGCAACTCAAATTCTATCGAGTGAAATGGCATACAACTCACTTTGTTCAAATCATCCCTGCCTAACGTATTTCCAGATGTATCTAATACTCTATCAAAATCAATGTTATTGTACTTCATAAAGACAGTTCGCAGCCGATATTGGGGTTTAAGCACCCTTTTCAATTTCCTCGCGTAGCTTCATCGCTACTGTCAAAACATTAAAAGACATGACATCCCCTTTGGCCGAGAATTTCGTGCAAATACCTCGAGTCCATTCTCCGAGGCAAATCCTAAACCAACCCCTCTATAATCGACAGATCAAGTCATTCAAAAGATCGACTCGTTTTGGGGGGTGAAACCGTTTACCAGATATTTCGTGTGAACGATTATCGCGGTTAATCCTGCATTATGGCGTTGCCTGTCGGGGTTCTGTGGCCCTTTCAACGTATTCCAACCCCTTCGTCAAGCCTTTTCACAGCCACATCCCCCGTACCCGTATATTGTATACGTCGGAGGGTGATACGAGGAAGGCCAATAGCTCGAAGACAGGTTGTGAGATAATCATATCCAACAGTATAATGGGGCCGTTTGATTCTGTTAGGCTTAGGGCTGAGGATGTTTTGTGGATATTGTTACATTGTGGATGTACATTGATGCAATCGGCTTTGTAATTTTTGTTTATCAGATGGTCTTCTTTCATTGCATACGTTTTCATTCTGTGTCAGAGTACATCTCCCCACTTCTTCGCTTGAACTTGCTCGTTTTCTGCGTCGAGGTACATGTTGCCACTTTCAGTGTATGTTTTCTGTATCGGAGTTATTCACATCTTCTCGCTCCAATATATGTTTCCTGTACGTATGTTTTCATTATCGAGTATCGAAAGATTGGACATTTTTTTATCTTAATGTCGCAAGTTAACGTAGAGCTTCAAATCATTCAGGCAATTTTAGGATACTGATACGTCGAGGTAAAAATCACTAAAGCAATTTTTTTCTTAAATCCGTTCAGTCTTTTTCATCTTTCTAATACAAATATCTTAATGATATTCACAGTTGTTGTCTTTTCCTATGTATATATGAAGCATTTGTTATTACACCAAAATTGTCTGAAAATTGTACTACAGAACTAATCAAAGAAATAACCATCACTCGTTCACATTATTTCATTCACTTGTATTTGCCTAATAAAGAAGTGCAAACAGTGAAATAGGTTTTTAAAATTCTCTGATTTCGTGACACATAAATTGGCGATTTTTAGAAAACATTTTATTAAATTGGGAAGAATCGTGCATTTCAGGCTTGTGCATTGAACTGATGCTTCAAACCCACGTAGGAGAATCTTTATCAACACCAGAACACCACATCGTTGGTCGAAAATATCGAGCGTGGCTCCTGAATCAGCCCCGGTACATGTGGGTTAGCTCGTCAGAGCGATTCCCAATCTAGGTTATTGCTGTTGCAATCGGCGCGACTGTTGCGGCTCGCCAATTATCGGCTCTCTCGTTTATTTCTGTCTCTGTTCCGCCGTTTCGTCAACGGATTTTCTCGTTGTTGGGCTTGCTTTGAAAGCGAGCCGCGAAGTTGGCCGAGCAGTGCTTGATTTTCCCTAGCCGCGGCCAGAAACGAAACCGCGGACTAGGCCACATCCGTTTGCTATTACGTGCCTCTCGTTATGTTTTAGTTAACGCCTCCTCTGTTCATATCTCTCCACCTGCTTTTCTTTACCAGCTTCGCGACCAGGAAAACTGATATCGTGTTCCAAAGCTTGGATCAAGATTTTATCTCCTTGCTTTCAAACAGTTTTGAGTCGTTTCACCTGATTTGTTAAGTATTTTGGTTACGTTGATTGAAGACTTCGATAGATCTTTTAAATATGGAAAGAACAGTCTGTGTAATTCAGTGCATATCGGTGAAATTGGAATAGGGGTACTTTATAGGGGTTTAATTATTCCCCGTTGTCAAGTTTCAATATTGTGTTAAATTGTATTGTGTTAACTTGACCGATTTTTGATTCGAAATTGATAGAATAATAAAAAATGAATATAATCAAATTTGTAAGAAAGTAAGAATGATAAAATTTCAGGAGATTAAGTATTTGATAATTGTTAACTTAATTCGCAAATAGCAAAGCTGCTTGTTAGAATTATGCAGGTCGAATAAAGAACGAATGTAGGTTAACCAGCATTTTGATATACCTAGTTGTGATTTTATTATTACACATAACTGTCTCGCAACTCTATTTTCTCTTTTCTAGAAACATCTCAACAAATAATAATTCCAACATTGTTATCCCTGCAAAGACGTATCCAAATTATAGACAATGTAACAAGCGCAATAATCCTTAAAATAATTATGTTCAGAACTCAAGGAAGCCACTATGAACAACACAAGCACCTAGTATAATCGACCATCTCGCGTAAACTTGCTGGCGAGCAACGTCGTTTAGGTTTGCCAAGCGCACTCGGCGATATTTTAACTTAAATCCAGTTTCCATGGCACAGGGTGAGAGAGGGATGAGGTCAGAACCGTGGGTATCCCCACTTTCGTTGTTTAAGTTACACAGTGTTTCCCGTAGGATCGTGTAATTGGATCCTGGAGCACCTTACCTGGTGAGACACCTGCCGGCATTAATCTCTAAGACCCTTACTCTGAAAGGATCGCGTTAAACTGGTGGGAGAATAATCACCTTAAGAGCTTATAAGTATTTCAACTTAATTACACGTATTTTTCAACAAAAGCTCTGCCTCCGGCTTTCGACTGAAAGAGACTAATTTTGAGCTATGAAAACTCCCTCGCCAATTCCTGCAACGTTTAGTTGTTTCCAAGCCAACGATTAATAAAATTATTATAATTAATAAAAAAACATATTATTTGTACCAAATTTGCTGATCGTATGAATTAACTAAAATTAATATTTTGTGGCTCATATTGCACGACTAAATTACATAACGTTATGGGTGAAATTTTACAAGCCACAAATTCCAAATTATCAGTATTAATAAATACCTGCGTAACATAATGGCAATAAAACAAATAAAATTTTACAAATTACAGTTTATATTTTAAAATATGTCAATTAACACCTATTAATAAACACCTATAAAACATTATATGCATAAAATATTATACATGCGATAAATAGAAAATATTAATTATTTCCATAGAGTACAGGCTTCATTATCAATTAACGTTTACGAGATACGAATTCGACGAAGGCTCAAACAACCAGGAAATACGTCGAGTTAATCGGTAAAAACTAGTAATCGTAATTCATCAAACATGTGTTGCGAGAAACAAGGGTCGAATGAAGAGGAAATAAAACATTTTCTCCGCAGCATTTGTCGGTCGGATGCGTTCGTTGCAGACATTACTGCGACTGAGCGCGTGTCTATGAGTTTCGGATCTAATTTGCATGTTCTAGACGTTGGATCAGGGAGGAGTCGCGAACGATGCAGTTTCTACGACATTCATGAAACACTGATACGCGATGCGTGTCTGATTCGAGTTCGATGAATGTTTGTGTTAGTATGACGGCTGTTAGTGAATCACTAGGGAATTATTTGGAAATTTTCTGAATGGTAGTTACAGAAACTGAATATATTAGAAATTTTCAAGATACCGCAGTTTAATTTTTCAACTTGATTTGGATACTGAAACTTGATTTTTTACATTAGTTTCTGAAAAGAAGGAATAAAGATTTTAATAACAAGTAATCTTGGCTTTTCATTGGTCTGTGTTCTTAGAAGACCAATTTAGAAACGAATTTATAATATCGTTTTGTTAGTCGCTTTTCTGTCAGGAGTTTTAGATAGAAACTTGAACTGTACACGTATAAGTTGGTGTTAGAAATGGTTTTGTAAAGCCCAGTGTTTTTCATGGAAAGTTTGTTTCATATATCTACTATAAGTAGATTTGACGAACATTAATAATTCTCGTTTTATATTAAGAGGTCTCATAGAGTTCGAGTTCGTTGAATTAACTATGGAATTATTAATGAACTTCACCATAAAAATTTCGAAGACTTCACCGAGGTGTGCTCATTGACTTATACTACTGAAAATATTTAATATTTTCTGACAACTCTAATATTTCTGTTACAAATATTTTTTTACTGGAAATACGCTAGATAACGTCATAAGAGTAAAAAATTTATTGAACGAAGTACACAAACAACGAAAAAAGTCTAAGCATCAGAAATGGTCGACCTATACTACTGAAAATCATTCCATAAATACCTAGCTCGAGGAAAGTGTTAAAATAAAAAGATTCTTGTATCATCCTCATGAAACGCACTTCATAGTCTTAAAAAGCAGCATCTATATCAGTGTTAATGTAGGCAACGCGCCTGAATAAAGCGGGAAAAGGCTTTACTCCAGCAGTGCTTTGCAAACACGTTTAAAGTGTTTCGCGCGGTGCACTTGTGTAAACATGAAGAAATCGTTTCTTCCATCTAACAAACGACCATTTGCATTGACTCTGGATGCAATGGCGGCTGAGTGCATAGCGGAAGACTTGGATTTCATTTGCATATCTTCTGTGAGAAGACGTGTTTCAAGTCACTTCTGCTTGCACGAGCTTGGAAACGTGACTGCGGATGTTTATTATGTTAAACATCCCCATCGCGCCTTGATTACGAACCGTGAAACAATATTCTCTGTATCTCTCTCCGTATTCTTAACATTCCTAGAGAAATATTTGTTAAATATTTTAAAACACTCATGAATCGTCTAAGGAAAGATGACGGTGGCGAGGTGGAAGCAACACTTACGATTAAAAAATTTCTCGCTAATTAAATATCATATTTACCGCTTCAAAACTAAAGAAAATTAAAATTCTATCTTTATTTTGTACGATCCTTGTCTTTTTCCATTCAACGTAAAACATTTAAAACTCCTAGTCTTTATTTCATAATAGTCTTTACAATATAATCTTTCTTAAAAGGTAGAAAACAGAGGAGCTTCAAATATTTCAATGACAAATTGCACTTTGTAACTAAGGAGTGCAATGTAACGTATAGAGTATGCTACAAGATCGTAAACGTAGAAGCTACACTGAAATAGACTTGCATTTCGACAGCCACTGTACTCGTCGATACTTTTACACATAGAAAGTCGACTTATAAATGTCGCAATCATCGTGCACCGTTGCCAAGATATGCATTCTAATCCGTAGTGAGAACTGCATTCGAAATCAAATCTTTAGCGCATTTCCATTCACGGCATAAATGCAACCTGCCTCGTCTGAGCGCGTTTAATCTAATTTGCATGTTTTAGATGTCGCGTAGAATGGAAATTGCAACCGACGACGTATCCACGCTCGTACCTGCTCGTCCGCGAAAGAGCACGCCCGTAAGACAGCGAATAGACACGTGCTCAAATTATTAATTAAAGTTTAACCAAATGCGTCTGCTTTAAATATACGAAACGTCGACGGCCGTGCTGTTCGATGCTACTATGCAAATAAAAACCGCCAGCGAGCGAGATAACGTAGCAAAACTCTTGCCCAAGTTATAAAACTAAACGCTGCGTCGGATTTTTAACAAGCATTGACTTGAAATCTAAACATATTTACGGCAACCAGAGCTACGAAACTCTTGGAATAAGAGTTGATATTACAGTATGTGGACTAATTATATTGAACAACATTTTCTGAAATCTTCCTGAACGAATGCATTCTTTTATTTTATGTTTAAGTCTCGAGGCAAGTCTCCAATCTGTTCCGTATACAAAATGAGAAAAGTATACTGAACTACTGAACAAAGTACTTGTTAATTTTGGAGAAAATTTATGGCCAAACAATTTTTTAAAGTCGAGAAATACACATAGCTACCTCTACTACAGTGGACTACTAGGACTTAAATCCTACGCGGCATTTTGACAGGACAAATTTTGTCAAGTGATACCAAATTTGAGACATTTGAACTGAAAAAAACAACCTAGGAAGAATGGGTGAAAAATAATATTCGTTCTCACTAATCGATTCAATGCCTCATAGCTAAATGGGAGCTATAATGTTGAGGTTATTAGATGTGTGAACAGAGGAACCACTGGATAATAATTGTAAAGTAGAAAATATATTTTAATACAGAAGTGTAAATACAAGTAGGAACATAATTTGAGCTCGTCCAGATCCGCATGCTAGCAGTGTTACCCTATGACTGAAAGCCCTGAAGCCATCGTCGCCTGTCTACTGTTTATGGTTTGCCTTCGTCCCAGTCTTTTGTCTATACGCTGTCGATGGCATCAGTGCTTGAGAAAACTAAAAGGACCAGATGTAAAGTTTTTTAGAAGTAGTGACCACTTCAACGTATAAAAATAGAGGATAAATAGATTGCTAACAGAGATTTAAAGGGATGATCATTACGAGATGAAACGTATATTAACGAATTCTGTACTTTGCCTGGTGTAATTATTTCATTCATTGTTCTAAAAAATTCAATCTTGACTTAATATAAAATTAAAATTAATTATTGGAAATGATACTATTAGTTTTGTTTTTTACGATACAAATTTAATAAGTAATATAATACAAATTTTGTTTGAAGAAATATTTTAATATTAACTTGTCCGATATGATTACTTCATACAGTTTAATTATAAAATTTTTAATTTTTCAAATAAGATTGTCGCCTTCTATTTTACGTTGAATTTTACACAAGACATTCGTTTAGACATCCATTGTACTGTGTTTCATGCGCAAAACAATTTCAAATATTATCCAACATCTTCTCGCATAATCTATTATGTTATATTATAGACGATCAATTTAAGCGAACCATGTAGCAGATCGTTCTTCAAAATTCTACATAATCAAATGGGTACCTCGTCAGCTTAAAGCAGCTTCACGAGAATTTGCTGGACGATAAACGATCCCTCTGATGTTTCGGTTCAACGTAAAAGTAATTAACGTGCGTTTTAATGACGTCGTCAGGCTGAGCCGTGGCGTTTTCGGGGCAAAGCATCGTGGCGTTGGGACGCCACGCAGCCGAAACAAGATTATCACACAAAGTGCTGCCACGTGCAGCCCCTTTCCAGCCATGGTTTATCGATGCTAGAACTTCTTTCTTCGCCACTTTTCTATACACTGCACTTTAACCTTTTAACAGTAAATGGCCGCTGCATACTATCTATTCTTGCTTGTTATATTTAGGTGGCCAGCAAAGTGAACTGCTAATACTATTTGGTGCACGAATAATGTATACGTATGATCCTTCTTGACGTGTTAAATTTTAACTGTTAAAGTATTAGATAATGGTATTCCTCGAGAATTCCTTTCTTTGCGAATAAATTTAATACTTTGAATTAATTATACATCTAATCGTACACACAAATCACTTCGAAGTAAGCGTATAATCTACAAAGTGTTTGATAACTTATTATGTGGAAGGTCAGTGAATTATTAAACAGTCCAACTTGTTAAGTATCATTAAATCTAATTACTGGATAGCATATTAAATATTCCATCGTCGAATTTATTAGCGTTGTAATTGGGAAAAATTAAATTGGGATCAATACGTTATAATAGAGTATGAATATAGAATTTCCATTTATCGATTTTAATTATAAAATGCATAATAATCAAGAAGGAACATCATCGAAATAGGATTCCTCTTCATACACTTTTTGCCTAACGATCTACTAAAGGCTAGTAATTGTAACTAGATCCATGAACGTAGTCATATAAGATTGTCCAAAAATACATTTAAAATTAAAATTTAAAATTAATTTACAGAAGAGTCACGGAGAATAGCTTACGTTTATTATACATTAATTTCCACAAAGAATTCTTTATTTCTCAATTAGCTTATCCTCATAACAACTCAATCTTGAATCTCGTCGGTTTTAAGATCAAAAATAAAATGTCTGAATCGGCTACAGACCACGTGACCGAACTCCTTGAATTTATTATTTGCATTCGCGGAATCGATTCGATGCAATAGAGCACATTGTAACTGACACATTTCATGAGCTTCGAAACGAGGGTTGACGGTTCTGCAATAACGCTTCGAAGGTTGCGAAGAAAAGGATGATTTCCATGGCTATCAGCATAGAGATGTTCCCCTCCTTTTCTGAGACTGTCACTCGCAGATGGAATTGCTTTATATTAATCCACGGCGAGGCCTACGAATGATCGATGAGGACAAGTATGGAACTATTCTTGGGTAGAAAGTTTTCTTCATCTCCCGCTTGCGATTTCCTTGAGTTTTTTCTCGAAAGACGTGCACGAGGAAAAAGTTACTTGGTTCGGACATCAGGAAAGAAAGCTGAGGTTGGTTAATAAATTATCGAGATATTATTCTATCTAGAAACGAACAATCGGAAATGACGTGGCGTTTAACGCTTCTAAGAAAAGGAAATTTTCATAAGAATATTCTAAAGATTACTTTTAATCGCGCAGAAGTCACAATTCACGTGCCAGTTACATTCAAAATCTTTTTATAAACATTTTTATATAGACATGGATTTAATTATTAGAAATCATATGCAAATCGACGTAAAATTATGAGTAAGTATTTTGTTGTAAATACACTTCCCATTTACATAGAGACATTTTATATTTAATAAGAAAATGTGAAATGATTTATGGAGGAAAATATTTTCAACAAATTTTAAAGTTTATCCGCATGAACATTCCAAGAAATGCAATAAATTCAAGTGGATCAATAGTAGAGCAACTAAGAGAGATACAAAAATTATTTACACTTGTATTCTATAATGGATTTTACAATACGTATCTCTGTTGCTCAAGTAAACAAGAAGAAAGTTTTCGCGGAAGATTCGCAGGGTTTGCTATGACCATAAAGTTTCAAGAAAATGTTATCCTGGTTCTGCCTTTGGAAAGGATATCCTGTCTCCATGCAAAGTTCCACCCTTATCGTATAATAACTCGGTATTTTCTGCATTGTATTTCCAAGGGGGTAGACAAATTCTGGAAATCGTAGAGGGACGCGTTCTCCATTGCTCTTGCCCTTTTCAGAACATTCATGAACACAATGATTTCCCAGTTTGGGACAATGGTATTTGAATAACGTTCGAATTGTAAAGTGGATCGATCTTTCTTCCCTTTTATGATCCATGCAAAGTATGGCGTTTAGCAAGTATTATTAGACTTTCGAATGTATAACCAAATTCGCAGGATCTGTAATATTTTCCAGATGCTCTTTCTTATATGCCTCGAACAATTTAATGTCCTCATACGAAAATCACAGGATTTCATGTTTTACAACGAGGCAACTTTTAAATTCACTACGTTTTGAAAAGTTAGCTTGTGCATTCATTTTCAAAAGATTTTCGTAATCTTCACAACCGATAAACATTTTTACCAATGAATTTCTACTGCGATTGTTCGTAATTCGAGTCCTCGATAAAGGATCATTAGCACCTTATTTTAATGCAGGAACCTTGACCCACCGAGACCTCAACCTCTCCAAAGCATCACAAATTACCTTTGGAAAATCTTTAGCGACCCATCGTACTCCGTGAGTTCTCACAAATGATTCTACCACACTCAGCCTCCTTTTTCTGCTATAATTTCCCAATATTTCCATCGGGATGAATTCCAAGCTTTCAGAGCTCCGATACCTTCGATCATGCCCAAACCAAGGCCACTGGAAATATCGAATCTTCACCCTCACTCACCTTTATCCTCGTTCGATTCTTCCTCCATGCGTTTCCGCAAAAATTCCATGATGTCGTAACTCGAGACCGAGCGATTCGCCGTAGAGAGTAGAACATGACTTATCAGTCGGCTGAATCACGGGGATAGCTCAGCTTTTTTCTATTTCTCCAGCGTGGATCTGGTGGAAATGGCGAGGCCATCAAGCAGCAGGGGAGAGGACGACAGGGAAATCAACGCAGATTCGCCTCTGGTTACGCGTTTATCGCGCGTCCCGGCTTTTAGCCTACTTCATCCCGTTTTTATTCGGTGGTACGTGTAGACGATGCCTCCGTGTATCTAAGGACGCTTCGATAGGATGGTTTACCGGCCACCGACCATATAAATCCAGTCCCGCTTTCGATGCTCGTCCAACGAATGATGTCGTAAACGTGTCACTGACCGCGATGCCGTACCACGTTCAACAACTATTTATCGTGCCTGTGGGGCAAGAATGTTTTTCAACGTCACATTAGAAGATCGTTCGGTTCTTCCGTAGGGATGCATCAGGGTTTTTAGTGGCCGTTTTGCTGCTACTTTGGAAAGCAGGAGGGGGAAGATTAGATGGGTTCTATGGAGATTGGCGAGATTGTTGGGCAGATTGCGATTGGTAATTCGCGAGACAAAGGGAAATTTTAGCAGCGGTTCTTTGCAAAAATCATTTTCAGTCAGATAATTGGTAGATTTGATTTATGATATTTTATACTGATCCTCGTACGAAGTTGATAGTTCCCGAATGTTATTTGATTTATCCACTACTCTACTATTGTAGTACCAGCACTAATAAATATAGTATCTTCTTTAGTGTATCATTGTAATGGTATTAATTTGTGTGCGCATAGCAATTGCTGACTCGTAATTTTCTCATCGAAAGATTTCTGTGCTAAAATGATACTAATCGTAAGTATTTTTTGAAAATTTACCAGTTAGTGAAATATCGTTTTTACGTTGCACGGAGGTTCAGTTTTTATATATTGCAACGTGTAAAATAGAAAAAAAGAATTCTATAATTCACAGTCGTGTGCAATTTTTCTATTGAAATGCTTGATTAAAATAATATAATAATGTAATTGTATCGCAAAAAATGAACACAAAATCTTAAACTTCTTTAAAATATGTCTTAAACATCTTGCAAATATGTTTTTTTTTTTCATGATATTTATTGACCCAAAAAATGATTATTACATATGTATGGTATTCATAATAAACAATGAACTTCGGTTGAGGGGTGGATTAGGCAAAAATACCGATACGTTTCAATATGAAATAGCTATACAATGTTATGTGTGTCGAAATTACATTTTTTTTGGCCTTACAATTTATAATTTGGATTTAAGTCGCTGTAGAGCGGCGACAAATATGTATATATTAATCATTTCGTATAAATTCGACGCAATTGTAAAGATAGGTACGCGTATTGGACGAAAGTGTCACATATATAAACAAAGCAGTGAACAATACAGAGCAGTATCTCCCTTGTTCCTGTACCATCCCGCCAGTTTTCTTTGTAGCAACGCGCAATACAAAGATTCTGAACGTTTCAATATTAAACTTAAAACTAGACCATTAGAATTGTAAATGCATTAGAGACACGAAATAGAATCGAGGCCATTGGGTAAGTTAAACAAAGTTATATCATAGCATTTTGTTATTTTGCTGCCCTGAATTCATCTCTCCAATATTCCTCGAGTATCAAAAAACAAACTGTACAACTTCCAACTTTCCAAGTTGGAGCCAACTCGAATCTAGAATTCGCCTAAATATAAGTATCGTTATTCTTCGAGTTCCAATAAAATTTATTTGTTGGAAACACGTGAAATTTATTTGAATACCATCATATATCATTGTAGAATTAAATAATCGTTATGCATCAATCCTGATCGCTTACAGGTTTACTAAATCAAACCTACAGTTTCCGTAAAACGTCACTGTCTCTCGGATAAAATTCATCTTTTTCAAAAACTCGAAAATTTGAATAATGCATCGTTTAAAATGAAATCATCTGCTATCGTTTAGAAGCCGATCAAGGTGAATTTAAATTATTCTCCTGCCAACTCTAATAAGATTTATGCGTGTGGAAAACCCGTAACTCTAATTTGCATACCACGATACATCATACAAAATTAAATCGTCTCTACACACCAACACAAATCGTTT
The DNA here is from genome assembly GCF_905332965.1 of Bombus pascuorum. NCBI lineage: Eukaryota > Metazoa > Arthropoda > Insecta > Hymenoptera > Apidae > Bombus > Bombus pascuorum. Next base: position 12,772,068 of record NC_083490.1, on the reverse strand, counting down.
ACAAGAGAAGAGAGCAAAAACACGGGAAGACGAGTGTATAAAAGCGTGAACGGCGACGTCGTAACGCGTTTTTGCTAATTCGTAGCTCGCCGGGAACGCGAGTCGTCTCATTATCCTGGACGGTTTTGCGTTAAGTGGCAAAAAAGTCGGACACGCGCGAGAGATTTGATCGATGAACGCTCGGTTACGTTCCATTATCGCGATGCAGAAGGGACAAGTTAGGAAGAGAAGGAGAGGAGATCGCGAACGATATTACGTCATTACGAGGCGCCGGTTCCACGTTTCCTGCTTTTTGCTTCATTCCCGCCGTTTGTTTTTCGTCCTCTTTGTAGCCGCGATTTTCTTTCGCCAACCGGTCGCCCATTATTCGCCAGCCGATCGTGATTTCACGCCGTACACGTAACATCCACCGTCACGTTGTTTCATTTAAAATGATCTTCCTAATCGATTTCTCTGATACTATCTTTTTCTCGCTGTTTGTTCCAAGTTCTTAAAAAATCAAATTCAAATTCAACAAAACATATGAAAATTGAAAAATTTCAACACAAAATTTACTACAAGTAAAAAGGAAGCTATAAGACAATGAAACATAAAAAATTTCAATATAATAAAATAAATATATACAAATATATAATATAATATAATATATATAATATATAATATACAATATACAATATATAGTATATAGTATATAGTATATAGTATATAGTATATAGTATATAGTATATAGTATATAGTATATAGTATATAGTATATAGTATATAGTATATAGTATATAGTATATAGTATATAGTATATAGTATATAGTATATAGTATATAGTATAATATATACAAATTTCAATATACCTAAATTTATTGAAAGTGCAAACTATAAAGAAATGACACGATGAGAACAAAATATAAAAATTAATCAAGGATATAGATAAAGTCTGCAATATTTTTGTAGTTTAAATTAGACTATACAAATTGTAATATATAAATATATGTATATTTATATTGATATGATGTATTAGATGTAGAGAATGGAGGAAGTTGAAACAGCTAGTCGGAGAATAACGGCAGTTTCGGAAAAACTGGATCGTTGGTGCACTCAATTTAAGCAGCAACAAGCTAGCCTGATTTCCGGCCGCATCATCGTCGGCAATTTTCAAGAGGGCCGATTAATTGATGGCGTATTAATGAATTTCGATTATCGACAGTCGCGTAATGTGGAACACCAGGAGAGGAAGATAGTTCGCTCGATGAAGCGATTTGTTTCCACGATGGAAACATCGAGGTGCGCCAGTCGCTCATTTTCCGCGCGTTGATGAGGATTGTTTGAGACTACCGGTATTGTTTACCGTTCCAGATTTATCTTCCACTGGATAAAGCAACCTTTCCTTCCGATTTCAATTTTACGAGCTCTGCAAAACTACTGTTTAATTGTGGCTGATTATTCTGTAACTTTGTGGATTATATTAAATTACATTATTAAAATGTATTTAATATTGAAAAGTATTTTAATCCTTACTTTTAAGCTGTTAAGTGGATTATCTTTTAATTAAAAATTTGTATCATGAAGATAAAGAGGTTAATACAGGTAAACTAATTTCAGGTAACAGGTAAATATGGTATCGTTTCTTTCCAGTTCATTAATTTTCATATTGTGAAAAATTAAAATATTTAAAACTATTGTTTATGATTAACGAAGCGAAAGGATACTTAAAACTATTATGTTGCAATTATGATTTACCCTTGAAGTTCAAATATATTGCTTAGAGCTTTGAAAGAACTGTTATAAAGCCTACAGCAAAGTTCATTGTGGCAATGATATTTCATTCAACCTTTGCGTGTCAGAACGTCAAATACTATCGTGATCAAAGCTACGTGACCTTCGTTCGTCTTTCCCATCACGTTGTACGAAAATAAAATATGAGAACTCGTGACAAGAAGTCAAGATTGCATAGGATAATTGTACGAGTGTAATTGTAGCAAATGCTTCGAGTTGCCTCCAACTTTTCTACTTTTCTTTGCCCTTTTGCTTTTTCCCGTCAATAATTGCATGATTCAAAATTTCATTTTGGACAATCTCTCTTTAGCGACTTCTATTCTAATTTTTAATTGATTTTCATATAATGAATTGAATTAATCCAAATGAATATTCTACAATTTATATGATAGCAAGTCAAATCAATAAAACTCATATATTTGTATAGACATGTTTCGTTTGTAAAAATATAGAATATTTCATCAATTACTAGAACATTGGTCGCTGTAAAATATCGTTTGTGCTGAAACTATTCTCAGTCACTGAAATTTATTGAATATTCTCAATCCTCAACGGAGCTCCGTAGCCTGTGACGCATTTAAAAAATACGATTTCCGGAATCTCGACAGTAACATAATTCATGGAAAATTCAATGCAATGATATTTTCTCCGTCCAATAAGAAACAATATGCAGTGACATGAATTTTTCAATAATACAAAAGGAAGGTTATTGTTCACACCCATAGCCAAGAATTGTTCGTCCTCCTAACAAGAACGTAAATTAGAAATTTCAAATTCCAATTTCCCCCGTCGTCACGTTTCTCTATTTCCCGAAAACGCACGCAGCTTCTATATTAAAACTTCAATTTCCATTCAACTCGAGCACACCCAGAGATCCAACATCCGCGTTATGAATCCTGCCGGGGGCAACTTCTAACAAGATCCCCCCTTCTTCCGATTCCATGCTACCTAGCCAAGGGTATCGAGCCTCTCGTGTATCGAGGCAAGAAACTTCCTCAGAGCGTCGGGGTCTGGGTTCTTGCGAGGCTTTTACACTTTCCGGAAGAAACAGGCCGAGACAGATGGCCGACGCGTGCCGTCTGTGAGGACAAGCCTGCCAATAACCGAGTCTCCAGGGGTGAGTCCACACCCCCGAGTTCGACTCACGATTTTTTCTTCTTCTTTAACTCTGTTTTTCTTCTTTTTACTCTAATTTTTAGTGAGACCATATTCAACCTTCGTTGTTTAGGATGACTATTCACTATGACAATTTCAATACTTCAATATACTACTATAACTACTTCATACTATATACTATAATAACTACTATAATATATACTATATATACTATAATATATACTATATATACTATAATATATACTATATATACTATAATATATACTATAATAACTACTTCAATATCTACTATTAAATTATAGTAGATGTAATTATCATAAGTATATTAATTCTTTCGCCAAATATATATTTGCAATGAATACAGTCGTAGAAAAATAATTAATGGCCAGACAATAGAAATAGGTATCGATGAAGTAGCATTAAATACGGCTTGTTTAGATAAAAATGTAAATATCCATTTCAATTATTTATTAAATATTCTATATACTATAAGGATATAAAATAAATAAATCTTAAGTAGATAGCATTAGTGCTAGTTCGATTAAACTTTATTGGTATCTATACTTTATTACCTGTCCATTTATTTTTGTCCACGATTGTATATTAGATTGGCTTCAGGTTTGACCAATATAATCATGACAGTTGTGTTCCGCTACAGTACTAACGAAATTTCAAAATGTTTTATATAACGCGTACATAGATATAAAGATATTTTATGGTAAAAGTTCAAGTACTTTCGTGAACCAGTGTATTTTCATTTTACCGCACCAGTTAAGGGTTCTCATGAGCCAATGTGCATACCGTATTTATTGTAATATTACGTGCGTCGTTGCTACATCTAACACGCCTCTTTCTGTTGTCGGCTGCTTAACCTTCTGATTGAGGAAAATGAAAAATTTGTAATAATGGATGAAAATTTGGAACATTGGGCGCGAGATGGATCGCGACTTTCCGGTTTCTATCTTCGTATGCGGTTTCCACGCGACTATAATTTTACCACCGTCGAACAGAGCGTCGGGAATTTCATCGTGCGCGGTGATGTTAATCGGTGGCTGGTATTCGTCGACAAAAAAGACCCCCAAAAATAGAAAACAGAATGTAAAATGGGGAAAAAAGCGTGGATGGAGGATGAAAACATTCCGTCAGGATCGGTGGCCCGAAGTGAGCAGGCTTGTTGGACGATATTCTCCTCTTTTTTTTTTTTTGCCGCAGATATTTCGCGATATGAAAAAATTGTTTTTTCCACTCGTTTTTTCCTCCTTTCTTTTTCCCCTTTTACCTTTCCACTTTGTCGTTTTTTAATGCGCCCAGCGGAACACGTTAACGGTGCCCGTACGTCGAAAATTGAACGAACCGGTGAATTTTCGCATTGATTCGTTGGCATTTCGTTGGACATCGTGCTACGAAGCAAGTTTTCGCCACTTTGCGCTTTTGATCACTCCGGTTTGTTTCTTTTTCGGTTATCATTGTTGCGTTTTTATTACGAGAACGAGAACAGTTGCACGCAGTATACTCAGAGGGTAAATGATAAAATTGCGTGGGATTGGCGTCGTTATAAAAATTTTATTCTTCGACAATCGCTGGCTGTAGCTTAAATCAGGAACGAAATTAGGCTCAATTTTTATGTTTCATATAAGAATAAGCAAATTTTCGATAATTCACACGTGAATTTAGCAGTACTTATTCATTTTGGCCAAGTATTTTCCTTTGTCAGAATACTTATCAGTTTTATATTATTATGTAATATATAATAATGTACCACTTACCACTACATATCTGTAGTATATTGTCACTATAGTTCGTAATCGTTTTATCTCCATTAGTTTGTAAAGTAGGAAAACTTAGTCTAAAGTATTTAATATTATTGTGTGAAGTTAAAACTTAAAACAACTGAATATTTGTTGCTTCCTAAGAATAAGAATTTTTATCATACTGTATATCATGAATTTGTATAATGTATACCAATGAGACATACGTCGATTGCTTAATTACATTTTTGAAACGTGCAGTTAGGACATTTAAGAACTGCGGCAACGATATCTGTTTACACGTCCCATTTTCAGAAGATCGAGCGGAAAGAGGGCCAAGCAGCGATATCGAGGACCGGTAAAGGTATTTTTTGACTATCTGCATACGAAACGCGAAGAGGCGCGCATCGATGTTACGTCTGATGTTGGTTATGCAATGGTTGCTCTGAATCCGAGGCCCATCTTGTTACCTATGTACATATGCGGAGCTTGTACTCGGCACAACGTGAATATTTACATTGCTAATTCCGACCCTACGCCGCGTAGCGGTGATTCGCGGTCGTTGACATCTTCAAAAATCCACGAGCCGTCCCCCTTTGCCGCTCGTTTTCCAGCGAACGTTCACACCGGAACATTTGTTTAGAATGCTTCGATACATATTCCATTTGCTAATTTCTTTACAATTTCATTAACGTAATTATAATGTCGTCGTTCAGAACATTTATATTTTGGAGCCAAGATGGAATGATGTAAGAGAAAATGACCAAGAACCCTTATAAGTCATCTTATATCTATCTAAGAATAAAACATAAAGTAAATCGTCGATGATTTGTAACAAATAGATGATCACAATATTGCATCGTTGTTACAATTCACGACAAATATTCTCCGTGCACTGATAACAAATCCACAAAATGTTTACATTATTCAAATGCCCAATTACTCTTCAGACTGAATAGATATCACATTGCAATAATATTCTTCAATTTTGTTGGAGTAATTACTTCAACTAAACTTTTTGAGAAATTACTTCAACTAATTACTATTTTATTTTCATCGTACAGTCTTAATTATATTTATTTATAGCAAATATTTATAGCAAATAAGAAAAGTACTAAGTATTAAAACTCTACATCTTTATTTTTGTATATCTGTGACCTGGAGACCACTATTAAGCAGAAAATAGAATTTAGTGAAACAAAAATATTCTAAATAAGGAGAGGTTCAGATTATTGTATATAAATGTATATATTGAATATAAATATAATAAATAATAATAAATAATGATAAAAATGACAATAATAAATAATATTTTTTTAATGTAATGTATTAAATGTTAAGGTATTAATGTAATGTATTAAATGTTGAAGTAATTACTTCAAGAAAAACTCTACATCTTTATTTTTGTATATCCGTGACCTGGAGACCACTATTAAGCAGAACATAGAATTTAGTGAAACAAAAATATTCTAAATAAGGAAAGGACCATATTATTATGCTCTTGAATATAAATTATATTTTGGGTTAGAAGGTCTAGGAACAAAGGAACTAATAAATAGATTTCTATTTATGTTCCTTGTAGCCTTTAGCTATAAGGTTAACTTTTTTGGTAATGTCCATTTGCTATAAAAATATGAACGTGCTCCCTATCGATTCTATTGTATTGTAACACTATGAGAGTGAGAATCTGGATCAGCATAAACTTATAAATTATACTTATACTTATATCTTTATTTATTTCAATATATTTTTCTATTACAAATTCATCCACTCGTTCTTCTATCAGTCAACCTCAACAAATTTATTAAAAACCTAATAGAAAGTTTAAGAATGAGAAAACTATAAATTTTGTCTAGAAAAGTATAGAATTCAAAGTTGAAATTGGAGATTAAATAATGAAACAAGACTAGAACACGCGTCTAGAGTAATCAAGCGAGACGAGACCCAGATTCGCACGCGCGACTCTGAAATTAAGTGTCAAAGCGTGAAATGAAAATCAGACGGGTGGTGGAGAAGCCATGAAACAAGGAGATCGACGGACGGAATCAAATCGAAATCTCGTTTTCCTCCATTGTCGGCGGAAACGTTCGCCGAGAAATTCTGCAGGCAGGCCAAAGCGCGAACTAGGAAAACTCCATTGAAGTTTGAAAACGATTGCTTCGGGCGAAGTTGCAGCGAAACAGTTCTTGTTGTTTCATCGATAACTCGTAGTTGTGCCTTACGCGTGCAGCTTCCTTGCTCCTATTTTTCTTTTCCTTCTTTCACGTGAAAAGCAATATGATTGTCGAGCAAGTCGTTTTGTGAATTACGATTTTTATGCTTGATATCTCTCTAATATGGTTTCTTTTATTTCTAAACTTACTAACACTAGTACTATCGAATTTTCTAAACTGATAGGTTCAGAAACTATTTTTTGAAATTAATAGAACATTTATTCTATTTGTGTTCTCAAAAAAAAATTAATGTTAGCTTAGAATTAAAATCTGCGGTTGTATAAAACTATTTTATTTTCATCGTACGATCTTAATTATATTTATTTATAGCAAATATTTATAGCAGATAAGAAAAGTACTAAGTATTACCGAGTACAAAATTAACATTTAAGTACGAAATAAGAAGAGACTTTAATGAATAAATATATTTTTGCGTGTTGAATTTTTGTAGAATATCTAATATTACAAAATAGAACCGCAAGGAGGGTAACATGAAGAAATAATTGAAAATAGTCAGGATCTGATATCTATCTTGCAAAAGAATCTAGCGATATTTAGAGACACAAATTCAACATTGAATATCAACATTTTCTCATTGCACGATTAGGTACCACCGAACATCCACGTCAAAATGCAGAACTGCTCGTTGCTAAAACAATACATTTTCATGTATGTGGCCGTCGTTTCGGAGGAATATTGGCTTGCCTTATATGTTCGTCGCGGGAAGTCCTGCTGTGCCATGTCGAAAATTGAGAAATCATCGTCATACGATCCTAGAGCTAGCGAGGTCAAGGTTGCGATAAATCACGTTTAACATACTTGATATTTCGAGACGTGCATCTCAGATGTGGTCAACAATGACGCGTTCACCTCGATTTCACAAAATTTCCGGACTTGATACACCAAACAAAAATATTGTATTGTTTTCGGTTTCGTACAAATTGCAAGAATTTGAGATTACAGTTAGATGAAAATGACACTATAATTCCCTATATAACATATATAATATATTCATAAACTAAATAAAAATGTCATGCTTCAAATATGTGGCTAATAAAGTTAGTATCTAAAATGGTTATAAAAAGTACTGGTACACCATTGTAATTACTGTACCATTTACGTGCTAACTAATTAGGACAAAGCATATTTTTCGTAATATTTAGTACTCTCATGTAATTACAAAAATTGAATACTATGCAAATGAAACATGTAGAACCGTATCATGTAGTAGAAAAAATTAACAAATATGAAAATGAAACGTAGCGTTTAATTAAAAAAAACGCTCTCTCTTTCTTTCTTTGCGTATATATATTTATTATAGACGTTTTATTTATAAATTCTCTTTTCGAAAAGCTTCTCAATTAAATCTGAAACTCTGCATGCATCGCACTCGTAACATATTCATTTTCACCGAACTATATACATTCTCATCAATTTTATCTCCTGCTATTACACTATATCACGGTGAATTACTTTCATCCAGCGATCGTAAGAACGGCAAACGATACAAGTGCCATAATGGCTACTAACGGCATGCCGGAATCGCCGTCAACTCGAGAACTTTGGAAGAAGCACGGCGAGGCTGCGGTGTGCGAGCTGGCATTGAATCATTTTTACGTCGAAAAGTTGGAAAAAGTGGCGAGCAGAACGCGCAAGTTCTGGGCGTTTTCGAACGGCTGACGACGCCATCGTGCAACTTCGCAACAACTTTAATTTCCATGCGAAATTTACAGGATGCAGGTCGAGTCTCCGAGCGATCGTCGCGTTCCCGCTGTATATCGAATACCGCCACGCTTTCGTGCGGACGAATGGTCGACGATATTATAGTAAAATAAGGTGAACTTATTGTCCTTTGTGGCCCCATAAATCTTCGGAAACAAGAACCGCGCCAGATATTGCAGAACATAATATTGAAAATAACCGGTGGCGTTAAGGCTTGGTTCATAAGATGCAAGGAAAGAGATTTTGATATTGATGTGAAAAAGATGTCGCATGCTTTTATTTTCAGTTTCCTCTTGGTTTTAGTGGAGTTAAAAGATAGTGTGGATATATGTAGGATTCATATTATTCGTATCTTATGTTGTTATTATTATTGTTATTACTATTAGCTTGTGTAATTTTATTTTTGTATAGAATTAATAAGCAGAAATGGGTGGTTGACGTGTTTCGAGATTAGGAAACTGGAAAAATTAGCTTTTTGATTTTTTCTAGATAATAGAAGAATTTTTGAGCCATTTTATTTTCATGCTGGTACATATAAATTGGTAAAATATATAAAATCGTGTTAGTTAAAGCTATATATACAAATGAACCATAGTATATCTGCAATTTAATTAGTTAACACAATATTAGATACATTAAATACATTTGAGATTAGAAACGGGTGATTTTTAAAGAAGATGAAAGAAACTTGGAACATTTTTATTTTTACACTGGTAGTATTTAATGTTGAAATATTACGTAACTTCCTGTGAACCTGGCGTAATTTTATATAACGTGCATTAAGGGAATTTTTAGGGAAGGGTGAGTGGTGATTTAAAAAGAAGTTAATGAAACGTAAGATAACGAAAGAATGATTATTAAGAAAGCATCCCCATTAAACTGCCTCTGGTAATTAATCATGATTTATGAAATATCGGCTCAGAGTTCTCTGTCAAAGAAAGAGATCTCTGAAAAAAAACAGTTTCATTACGAAGGTGAATGTAAAGATCATTAATTATCACTTGAATGCTCAAACCATTGCGCAACGAAACGATTCTATTGATACAAATGTGACGTGAAGCTGTAACTAGTTGCCTGTTTCTTAATATATTAAAACAAATATTGTATTTAGTCGAAGCATATATTCTATGTACCTTTTTAAAATAGAAAACAATCAACTAGATAATACTAAAATTTCATGTCGCAAAAATATTAACAATTTCCGGATATTAATGCGAATCACTGGTTTTAAACTTCCTAAGCTTTGTCATAAGATAAAACATTTTGGAAATCAGAATTGGAAAAATGAGAAACTCGACTGAAGGATGTCGCAAATGCGAGCGCTATTTCCCTCGCGAAACGAGGGCAGCGTCTGCGGCATTTCCTATCTTCGCCCTCGCCCAAAAGTATGATATATGACGAAAGTTAGCCAAAGTGCAAGGAATTACAACGCTCCTTCGCGTATTATGCAAATCACGATGTAAGGCGTTATCGTTACGGACAAAAGTCGTTCGAGACTCCAATACTGGCGTAAATCAGAATCTCAAAGAAAACAGAAACACGCCGCGGATCGTGGAAAGAGGCAAGAAGGGTGAACTGAAAAAAAAATAATGGCCCTCGAACAAATGGCACCGCAAAACGTCGCGCAGCTCGTCGAAACTCGAGAGCCCATTGTTCCTCTCAACCGGCGTTTTGCCTCTCCGCGGGTCGAAAGTGAAGGAGGGTGGAAAAGCCCGCGTTTCTTTCACGAAGCGACCTTGCTCCAAGGCTACGACGATCAAGCGATCCCTATTTTAGGCAAAACTAAGCTCTGAACTCTCTGAAAGTCGACTCGGACTCGTGCTCCGGAATTTTTAGTGTTCTGCGATTTTATGGGTTAAAGAGAATGTTTGAGATTGGATAGGTTATTGGATAATTTAAACAAATAACGGATAGTGAATGAAGAAAATGAAACCCCTGGTGGAGAGGTGTTAGTAAACTCTGTGTTGGTAATTACTGGGCTGTAAATGTTTGTTCAAATTTAGACTTTTATCAACATATCTAGAGAAATGAAAGTTAAATAGGAATTTGTTTCAATATGAAGAGGAGACGTCTGTTGATTTTCTGATTTTAATTTCACTTTACCATTAAGTACCAGGGTTTTAATATGACATAATTAAAGATAAAAGCAATCTGTTAAGTCTAAAGATGGAATTCTTTTAAAAATAATTGATAAATTTAACGGAAGCGAAAAGTAGAATTATCTATGTATCTGCTAATTTCAAGATATTTAATTGTAAATTTTATTCCATATAGGTACGATATAAACGTCGAATACAAATTATAGTAATAAAATACGCTTAATTTAATAACTTCCCAAACTTTAGGCTATCATCTACGAGAGAACGATACCAATAAAAAGTTAACTCGAAGAAAATAACAGTCTGTACTACGTGTTGCGATCACAAGCTATTATCAGAATAAATGATGTAACACTCGATATAGATATAACTCTATCGACAAACTTTGCATGCTAAAATATACTTGACATAGTTGGCTTTTATAAAAAAAGATCTGTATGTTCAATGATTACTCATTCAACGCTCGTAGACGTCGTTGTGACGATACCTGTATTTAATTGCCCAATACAGATACTTAGATAATACGTCAAACATTTACACAAGAAACAACACGCTTGTTTCCGAGAAATTCTTACGTGAACAGTCATATGCGAACACGTGCGTGTTGCTGATAACGCCTGATCTCGAATATCTTGTTCTGGTTCTAGTTGGTTCCCTAAATCCGCTTAGAAGCTGATTTCAGCCATCGCGACGCTAATACGTCAATTACTGAGAAGACCAATTCGAATTTACTCGCTAATATCTCGCGGTAACAGCGCTAACAGCTGCCGTTGCCGGTGGACAGCTGATATTTGAACGTACTTGTTAATGAAGACAGCGTTTTTAAGGATCTCCACTTAATCTGACGCTACTTTGCTTTTATAGGACTCGTGACAGGAGTTTAGGCTGTGTGTGGTCAGACATAGTAATTATCAGAATGAGTTATTCAGGACTCTCTCGTACGATTGAATTAATAATTAGTTACGAGTTATCAACATTAATAAATTCTCCCGTGTACCAACATCAAACTGATAATAGATTAAATTATGTTATAGAATATGAATTTTACAAATTACAAACCAATTGGTTATTCTGTTCAGTATAAAGTTGTACCATTACAAAGAAGAGGTTTGTTAGTTATAACCTGCAACTTTCGTTTATTGAATAATATTATTTACTTTTGCGAAAGTGCACCTAGATATCCACAAAATGGTAATGTAAAATTATGTGAATATTAGGTGTTGCTGTGTTGATTGTTGAGGAAATATACAGTCGCAGACAAACGAAAATTTTTAATTAGTATTCCTGTACGTGAATACTAGTTTGTATATTTATGCCAGTAATTAAAACTGTTAGAGGATTGTTTTTAACAAAGCTAGAGACAAAGTCCACGAAATTCATTATTTCCATTCTACACGTTACAATCCTTCGCACAATAGCCTTAACCTCAAAAGAGTTAGACTCCTAAAATAACCTACTATCTGTAGATTTATGAATGTCATTTAGAAATTTCTAGCCCCGTCACATCTTCCATCTACCTATCCGCAATTTCACTCAACGACGGATACACTCAAAAGTACATGTAGAATCTCGTCAAAAGTTGTCAGAGCACCGCCTTCACCCTTCGAAACGCTGCTCTACCTTTTCTTGGTAAGGATGAGTGCCCGGAGACTCGTACGAGACTGACTACGGTCCCCTGTTTTCTTCTGGAAGAAAGTCACCGTCAGCTGTAGATGCAAGGAGAAGACGCTGCGTACTGATATCATAGCTTTTCTCGAGATTGCCCTCGACGAAACAACGTCACAGAGATATAAAAGCCCCTTGGTAAGTGGCTCGGTCCTTCGGGGAAGCCCGTTCGCCGTCTTATCGGCAGACGAACCACGGTAACCCGCTCGAGATCGTGCACGAAGAAGAATAATTCGATGTCGATAAGATTGCGTGCGCGGCTCAAGAGAAAAGCGTTTGGAATTACGCAGCGAGGCCCTTTTCCACTTTCGGTCTCCCCGTCGTGAATATTCAGCACGCGGGTTTTGTTTCGCAACGTTGAATTTTGAGTATCATAGAGATCTTTGCGTGTGCTTTGACGGTGTTTTGTTCTGATTTCTACCTTTTTGTAGCCTCTTCTTAGCTACCTTTTTCTTAGCTTCGACGATTCTTCGAAATATATCGTCACTGTTATCATATCTGAATATTTTCGATAAAAATTTTCGATAAAAATACAGTATGGATTTTGTACCATAACAGTGGTTTGTTGGAACGAAATTATAGTTAGTGCGATTAAATGAAATTCTACCGATTAAATTCTCTTATATAAATGCATGAGAAATCGTAGATATGTAGGAGGGTAACAAAAGAATTCTAGTTATATAACTGACTGTACATGAACGCTTCATAAATGGAGTCTATAAATATCTTTTTGAAATTCAAAGAATTTAGTGTTCTATTCCGTTAATGGAGTTCTACTATAATCTTAGAATTTGAATATGTGAGAAGAGTGTCCACAAATTAAGAAAAAGCGTGGAAGATCAATATTAGGTTTAGAAAGTTTTAGAAAGGCGAGAGATAGAATTAAGTGTTTGAAGATATGGCGTGAACGAAAGGTAATGTTTAAGTGTAAGTGCCTGGAAGTTACATTGAATAAAAACGATGAAAAATAAACACTGTGCGCGTGCAAGGTTAATGGATTATAGTAGCATATAAAAAGGTAAAGATATAAATACATGTGTGGAAAATTAAAATTAGTCAGTCGAGAAGAAATGCATCTCCTTCCAAGGTACAGTCATAATCCAGCAAATCCATCTCGCAAACTACCTCGGAACCCGCATAAATTCGGTGTGTCAGTTTCTCGTCAGAGAACAATTGATACGCGAACAATTTTCTCGCTGGACGCCGATCGATCTGGTGTCGTGCCTTCCTGCGGGACGTCTTAAAGGGATTCCCAGTTGATCCATTAAGCATTAGACGTGTCACGAGAGAAGGAAGCGATTTGTGACCACCGATAGACATGCCCTCAGGGAACACATAGAGACAGAGATAGAATGGATGTCTGTATATGTGTGACGGATCATCGCCTGCAGCGCACCCAGAACAGCTCTCAACCACCCCTTTTCTAACCTCGGGACTAAAGAAACAACTACCACCCTGCCCCTTACCAAAGTATTTTATTTTCCCTCTTTTCCTCGACAGAGAGAACAGTGAATTTATCGATGAAGATAATACATTCAATTCGATCGTTTGCATCGGCTGTTTGGACGTTCCTTGATCCCTGACGCTACGTACCAAGAAAATACATAGTACGCATGATGGATCCGTGAAATCTGGAGCATCTCCAGGGACGCGTTCGTGAAAATAAAGAAGTGGAAACCGGTGTTTTTCACGTAGTAGTGCATCAGCTCCCAAGGGACGAAACGAACATACTCACGACTCAGTCGTGGAAAACGATTTCCGTCGATCGACCTGGAATTCACTCTCTTCCACAATCCTGACGAAATTTTCCTGTTGACCGGCCTTTGGTAATGAACTGTTAACCCTTCGTCGAATAAGATTCCATGGGATTTCTCGAGGGTCAGGTAGTCGAGATCGTTTGAGCTTTCTGGAGAATTGTTTTGCCGTTATAGCGCTTGCGGGGGTTACAGTAGTTTGGGGGTAGTTTAGGGACATGTAGTTTTATCAGGTTCTGTGATTTGGACGTAAAATGGAATTGGATGGAGATAGTGGAGGCGTGGCTAGACTGGATTGCTGAATATATGTATTGCAATATAAAAATGTTGGTATTAAATGAAAATACTTTAGCATAATTTCGTAAAAATGAAAAAAAAGTATGAAAAAAAATTATTAAAGTAAGAGCAATGAGACAACAGTTTGATAAGATCAGTTTTTACAGAAATATAAAGCATTGCGAAATATTTTAGCTTGCGTCTGACCAAAACCACCCCAAACGTTAATCGTTGCAGAACCTTAAAGAGCTTTCAATAATTATCACAGTAATAAAAATGGAACTGGACAACAGACCGATAGAATTACTCCCAACAGGTATTTAGGGTCTTGCACGACGAGTTATGAATGCTATCGCGCCGCCCTTCCGGGGCCCGTGCAGTTTAATTATAATTGCGGAAGTTCGCAAGTCTCGGTCTGCGACGGTGGGGCATTCATCAGCCCCTTTATCTTCCGTGGAACTCGTGCCAGGCTGTTAGGAACGAAAGAAGAATATTCCAACTTTCCAATGCCTCCTGGCAACTTTCTCTCCCTCTCTTTGTCTGTCCACCCCTTCCTTCTCGCTCTACGTAGTTGGTTGCTCATTGAAATCGACAAAAAGAATTCTCTGGCATAAAAGAGAGACGAGAGACGGCGTGGTGACGGAGGATCTTAAAGGTCGCGAGGTGACTTCGAAAGTGGGTAATAAAAGTTGTAGAAGAAGTTGGTGCAAAAAGGCACGGAAGACTAAGAAGAAGAAGGGGATGGTTTGTAACGGTGATAAATCATACATGACGCAGCCTTGTTTTTTCATCCCCTTCGGACCGAGCTGAAATTTTTCTTTGCAGATCCTCGTATCGACGCGACACTCGGATATCGGCGGAAGTTAGGGTCGCGAATACGTATCTGCCGCGACGCGGAATATTTTATGGCGGCGCGTGACGGTGTTAAAAGATCGTCCGTATAAGAGGCACGACGATTTCCCAACGAGGGACACCCAGACGATAAATCTTTGGGTCGTTGGTTATTGACTATAAAATGAGAGTAACAAGATTTGGCGAATGGACGAATCGAATGTTGTTAAAGAATATATAACTTCCTATATATTCTACGTATATACGGAGTCTATTCGGAAAGTATCCATATACTCGTATATAATATTGAATTGGAAATATCTTTCTTTGAATTTTAAATAGTCATCTCAGTGTTTCTTTTAATTCAAACTTTAAACCAACTTTGAAATCTCTTTTTACATAATATGATTATAATCGTGCGCACGTTAAATAAAAATTATAATATTGTTTTTAATCAATTTTTAAAGTCGTTCAAATAAATCGTGGTTAGATTACGGATTTTTATGCTGTTGGAGGTAAAAGAAAATGCATAGAACGAATATAATATGCAGATACAAATAAAATATCCAAAGTATAGTCCACTCTGTAACATTTAATAAGCAAAGCAATTTTGTATCTAGCTTCCATCTTTTTAATCATCTTCCATAAATATGTGTACGTGAGTAAAAATTTTCATGTCGCAAGCATTTCGTCCTTTTGATACCAACGTGAATAAATTTCTTCTATCCTACTGTAAAATTCACGCAATGTTCGAACAACCGAGTGACTTCTAAAAGCTAACTATCGTTCGTATCAATATCGAAGCTGAACGAAGCCAGGCCTGGTGATTGCATCGAAATTCCGATGGAACGCGTCGCGATTATCGTTCGATATCGCAATCACATCGACGCGGCTGGCATACGATGCACGATACGAAATTTTCAGTTACTCGCTCACGAAACATTTCGCCGTTCCGATTCGTTGGGATTTCTGTAAGATTATCGGACGAATAACGTGCGCTGCAGACTGCACGAAAATACTGGATGCAATCGCGAAACAGCTACCAAGATTCCCAGCGTCATAAGCTGTTGCGCTCCAATTGCTGATCCGTAAAATCAATGGCTACGACTGTTCGCATTCTACAGCGCAAAATTTTCCTTTACGACATGCCGAATGTCGGGTAATAGTTAGCGTTAAATTCATATTTTATGTGCTCCACAAGGAAAAAGTTTATGTTCCTGTCGTTTAAGGGATTATAGACCATCTGATTGTCTTTGAAGATAATAATGAGGATGTTAAGATTTTTTAACGTTCGGTGTATTAAATCCTTATCTGAAAATAGTGAGATTAATTTTTATATTTGTATTGTACTTTGTTGTTCCAACCCTCGTGTATGGGAATTTTTATTTCTGAATTTCGTTCTTGCTTTGCTAAATAAGATTTAAGGATTTTTAGTGTTTTAATAAAATCTTTAGCATAAATGCATGTAAATAATACAATATTTTAGCTGCATTGGTGTAATATTTGTATTGGGTTGTCCAAAAAGTGTCTTTCTTTTACAGACACATCTTTTACAACAATCTTTATACAAACATGAAACCTAATCTGTCGAACATTGTGATCTTTATCTTGATAAAACAAAATGGATCATACGTAATTTGATAAAATAATATAAAATGGAAAATGCTGTGTATCTATTATTTCCTTATAAAACGAAAGAAACTTTTCTGACGACCTAATATTATAATTTAATATTTCTTTTATCATACCTCATTATCGTATTCGCTTCAACTGATGAGGCGAAGATTTCCAAGTTTTTTCTCAGATGTAAAATTCGTTTGTTGAGAAGGAAACGTAGGACAAATGAGGATGAATTGTTTTGCGTGGTCAGATGGTGAAATTATATTTTAATTTATGCAGTTTGTGAAGGGGTTAATTTTCGGCGTGCATTATATGTCGCGGTGCGCTAGTTAAACTGCATTTCACGTGTCTACCATTGTAATTAACCAAATTTACAGTACTTTGTAATAGTTTGCTAAATGTACGATGGTACAGTTTTGTGCGATTTTCGCGTAATTAATCCCATCCTATTAACAATTTATGGCCTTGCAAGAATCTAGTATTTTGCAGTCTATCCCCTTCCATATACACTTTCTTCGAAGATATCCATGTGGTTGTTAATTTCGTATAATCTTCCACAAGAAAATATAGTTAGGTAGGGGGTTATTTAAGCTTTAACATCTTAAAATTCAATTTCAAAATTTGCATAGAATAATCAAACTTGTTATATATTATGAGGTGCCATTAGCATACAACTGCGGTTTAATGATCATCATCGACGAATATAATAGTGAAATATAGCGAAATATATCGTGTACTTACATTGACAGCTTGAAGACTATAGTTTCCTCAAAGAATGTAACATCTACTCATAGAAAGGAAAATTTATTCAACTAATGCGAGGTGTACATGTTTGTAGTTGTCTGACCGGTTTAGTTGTGGTGATGATAGTGCGCTACTGCTAGTGTGTAGGATGAAACAGGTTCTGCTGCGGATCGCCGGAGTCGCTTGCTGGGGTAGGTACTGGGGTTTCTTCTGATTTTTGATACCGCGGAAGAAAAATCGGACTGCGGTCGCCGGGATTTGAACCCAGGCCCCGAGAGAACGTTCGTAACCTAAGGCGCTAACCACTGCGCTGCCGTCGTCGGACGGTAGTTGGTATCGAGTGGTGGTGTTTTGCTATCGAGTGCCGCCACAAATGTTAATATTCTTGGTTATAATTATCCTAATTTAATAGCATGTGTATATTACTTTATTTCTGGAAGTTATTTTATCGCTAGTTTCATTAATGTCTGTATAAACTCTCCTTTCTGACTCAGATAACCCTACCCTAGATTTCTTCGAATTATTCTCTCGTTCTTAACATTTTCCCTTGCTGCATAAAATACACGACATTTTCTCATTGTTCCCTCGTTATATTAAAATATAAAGTTGCAGATTGAATTTTAAGACGTTGAAACTTCGGTAACTGAAATAATCCTACGTTACTACATTCTTTCCATCGCCTCATTTACCTGGCGAGTTTCTCCGCTGTCCACCTGGTGTGATCCTTGTAAGGCGGTTTTCATGAGGAATCGTAACGACGCGAGATAAATTGCCGGCGCTCTTCTGGGAGCTCAGAGCTTGTCTTCCTTCATACGTCAAGCCAAATCGAGCGAGCCTCTCAAAGCAGGTTTACGGGTCTCTCGTGAAAAATCTCGAGAGCCGGCGAAAACCACTATAAAGGGATCGATTTTTCCAGGTCGTGCGCGCGGATTCGCCGGAAGGAGAACCTATTAAAATATTGCGCGCCCGGGGAAAGTACGCGGCAAGTCGAGATATTGGAAAATATGTACATATTTTCGAGAGAGTGAACGAACTTGGAAGAGCGTTTCGAGGATAAGTATACACGTAAATGTTGCAAATTTAAATGGTTTCGTGTATACGTTTAGCGTAGTGTTATTGAAGAGTGTTGCAGGATGGCAAGGATGTAGATGTGCTTGACAGGTGAGTGCAAAGTGTGGGTATTGGAAATTTAATAGGTTTTTTAGCTTAACCTTTTTGCGCAATTTTTTGCGCTGCTTCATGGTTCTGAAGATCGATATAAGGAAGGTTGAGTGGATGGAAAAAGTTAACTTGAAATCTGTCTTCCACTACTTTTCTCAACCAATTTTCTTCCCAGGCATTTATAGGTTAATCGTTTTCAGAGGTATTTATTCCTCATGTTACTATAACTTTCCTCAACTGCCTCTACCTCTTCCACTTTCCTCATTTGTTTTCTTTTCGCTGTTCTACGTCAATTCTCGTTTAACAGAAGCTTTCAAGTTAAAAATTCCAAACGATTAATATTTATTATAGCCGTGATATTTTGAATTCGCATAAGCATCCGCACTCTAACAAAAAGATTTTCCACCTTCTCATCAATCTACCTTCTCATATAAATTCTTTATTTCCAATTTACCTTCACACGTAAAACCATCCCCTAAGCAATTATAAATTACTAATCACCACATGATAAATGACTATCTTTTTTTAATTCAATCTCCCCCAAGAATTATCGTCTCCCGAATAAGTTTCATTCTATATTTTCAATTTACCTTCGCATGTAAAATCGTCGCTTTAACTATCACAACTACTCATTCCGTAACACCTTACATATCCAACAAAAAACATCGTTTACATGTTCTTCGGACGTGGTTGAAAATTAGATGAAGGAACACAAGGAGCAAGGCAAACACTCGGTCAGGGTTAAAATGGCGTGGCTCTCTACAAAACGACCGACACCGTGGCACGAGGTCGTCGCGGTGTTTTACGGCGTTGTTTTCATAAGCAGCAGACGACGATATAATTTTCGTGTCTGTTCCCGCGGGAGTAAACGGGCCAGAGGCCGCGTTGATATCGACCGGGACTCCGCCCTGTTCCCTGTACGCGTCTCCACTTGCTTTTTGGCCTATGTTTGTCCCCTCGAGAACACAGGAAGTCACTTCCTTTTTCTTTCTTCCCTCGGCGAGATTCAGAGGAATAGGTTGGTTTGATCAAATTCTGTGACAAACGGCATCGCTATCCCGATGGTTATCCGGGATTTTAGCATTTACTAGACCATATGGGATTCGGTTAGTTGGATTTAGATCCGAGATTTCCACGCGTGATCGTTTGCTTGTTTAGGTGTCATCGGTCCTCTACTAGGAGGGTTGCTTAACTTGAGAAGTATTTTATTACTTAAAATTATGTCGAAAGATACAAATAATTAAAATGATAATAGAACCCTGCTGTTTTTTTTATCAATTTACTATAGAAGTATATAAAAAAAGATAACATTCCAGAACCTTAAAATTTACATATTGAAACTAAAATATGAAAGAAATTCTTCGAGATTATTATTTTAAAACTCTATCTTTGCCAATTTAACTCTAAGCACTGTCTAATTCGTTGTAACAGCGAATAAATGATTGAGAAAACAATCTGGAAAAAAGGAACGACGTTCGTTAAGTAAACATGTCATCTCATTCTGCGAACCGAAGAAGTCAGCTTAAAATCCCTAAAGGGTATGGATACTGAGACGTATTAAGACTGAAATAACAATCATTAAACAAAGATGAACAAAACCTTTGAGAAAGAAAGTTACCCCCATTACCGCGGAAATAGCCCGACAACTCTAATCCGGCAGACAAGAAACGTTCTCGTTTTCTCAAAGACAGAAACTTCGAGAGGAAGAGCGTCGTTGTAACTCGATCTTTCGCGTCAAAGCGGAATAGCCAACAGCGGAAAACGTATTTTCAAATTCCTCACAGGAATGTAATTATCAGTCGCAGCTGTTTGCTTTCGCTGCGACGTATACTACCAGCGATGGGAATAACTTTAACGCGTGATCGCTATTCAAGAATTTCGCAACATTTATATGCAACAGATGTAAATTCGTATAAATACATTCGTTCTTTAAAACTTACGGTTATTATTGTGCAAAAAAGTTGGTAGAATATCAAAAAATATTTTAACGGTAAGAAGTATTAACGTCTACATTTTATTACAAGATTTAGTAATAATTAAAGAAGATAGTGACAATATAATATTAGAAACAATACTATTTTGGTATTAAAAATTTAATATCGAAATATTACTACGTTAATTTGGTATTATAGACAAATTTTAGTATTGACATAGTGAAAATAATAATAAAAAAAGAGAAACAATTGGAAGAATGTTGGAAGGGAAAGTGATTCAAAAGTATAGCTATATATTTCAAGTGATATGGGAACGTTAAACACGTAAATGCACTAACAATAACTCCAGTTTCAAAAATAAAATTTATTACCTCATAATCTGTAGTTTATTGTCGTGTATATAAAATTATGTTTATTCGAAAATTTGCTCAAGGTATCATAAATCACAGAATAAATAAAAGTTCTAACTTTCTACAGAGACGTGTTTCAACGATATTTTCGATCCTATTGCTGGGCTCGAACGGGACAGACGAGAATAAAACTTAGCATGTACCTTGGTTCGCTCTCCAGAGTATTTCTGGCGTGTGACCCTTGACTCGTGAGCAACGTCATGTCTTGCACTTGTTTACGCAATTTCAAGGGTTTTCTTGCGAAAATCACGTCATCATCTTGTTGAATCAGCCACAGGGCTCCGGGGAAATCGCGACAACGTGGAACAAAATTGAAAGGCACAGTTCGCGTTTTCCGGGCGTAGAATTGGATCGAAAAGCGAAATTGAAAACTTCGTAAGAATTCGAAGTAAATGCGTTACATGTAGCTGAGAGAAGCTGACACAATGCCTGCACGTTCAATTCTCGAGAATGTTACTTCAATAGAACTACAAATTGTTACGAAGTATTATGCAACTCCGACAAAGAATTATACATTTATGAAACTGTGCAACAGTTTGGAATAAAATTTAAATTCATGAAAACTTTATGTCGAACACATAAATTTTCCGTATATTCGACTAAAGCGAATCCCGTACTCTCAAATTTCAATACTTGCAATTAGTCAAAGTGGAAAGTGATTAGACAAAAGAAACCAAATTATAAAGAAAAGATAGCTATCTTTGAAATAACGAGATATTTATTCAAACCATTTCAAACACCAACTTTAGTTACAAAAATAAAATAGAAAAATCAACTTTATTGTTTTCTCTACTTGTATTATTGCTTTTCGTCTTAAGAACAGATTATTATTTTATAGGACGCTCAATATTTACAAAATGAAATCTACACAGAACAATGTCTTTCTGACATTCCCATATTTCGTTGCAAAGGCCGAAAATTGGTTGGAATTCTTGCCAGCTCTCCCTCTACCTCTCTCTCTCTCTCTCTCTCTATCCTATTCATGAACGTCGCTTCTCGAGAAAAGCAGGCATAGGTATAAACAACATTGATATTTCTCGCAAACTCGATTTAACTGAAGTCCATAGGAGGCTGAGAGGCGATCTATCATCGAAGAAGGATGCGGCCAAAGTGCCGTGAGAAATGCAATTCCACGACGTAAAGGAAGGATCAACAGGCTTCGATGCGAATCATCCCTTAAATGGCTGCCCTACCATCCTCGAACAATTCGCTCGAACGATCCAACCGATGAAAAATTCAATCGGCGAAATTATCTCGGCTCGATTCCCCCGAATAATTCTGCGGGGAATCGAATCGTTGGATAATTCTCCGCGGTGGTGGTTCCTTCGATCGAGAGGAGCTCTTCAGAATGGAAAGCGAGCCGACCGATTTCAGGGTAACTTTATTTCAGCCCTCGTTCTATCTAGCCTCGTCTCTTTGCCTTCAACTCCCTTCAATCAAGATTTTTTTGGCGGGGGGATCGAATTGGAATAATTTTTTGATTTCTCGTTCGATTGAACAAAGTCAAGTGGAGACATGGTTTGGTATATCTTTGATATGTGAATCGAGATATGGGCTTTCATTCATATATGTTTAGAACGTAGACAGTTCTACATTGTTATTACAATTCTGTGAAATATAGATTCTAGTCAGTGAATTAGAATCTCTCAACATTTCTCCATATATTTTATTCTTTCGTCTTCTTAGTGCATTTGAGAAGCATACGTGAATTGTACATGTATGCAGGATGATTCATCTAACTCGCGTGCCTTAAATAGCTAAATTATGCGTCTGGTAAAATAGTTTTTGTATACGAAAATTTCATGGTTTCACGGATGACGAAAAATGGTGTATCGACTTTTCCTTTTTCAAAGTCAACTTTGTTTCTTTCAAATGAAATTGTATATTTCTTATATAATAGTTCGAAGAAATATCAGACTTCGAGTAGAAAGATATTAACCAATTATAGTCTTAACTCTAATATGCATAACGTGATATTTTATACCGTTTCTCAGAAATTTGCCTCGGCGATGAAGATTTCATAGTATCGTCAGAAGATTGGCTAAGTCGTTTTACTTAGATTCTTTTTGCTTTTAAATTCGATGCTTGAAATAATAGTCTATTAACATTGACAATTATTTATAATAGCAATGTCCATTAACATTAATAAATAGATGTTAATCCTTTGTATTTCTTCTTTTTGTGTTGATTATTGCTCATACTCTTCCTGGTATTTTTCAATATGCACAGTATAATTATTATACTTCGTTCTTCATTCAAAACTCCTATATTTTTAGCAAAAAATTAATAAATTCCCTTTAATAAAGGTAAATAGCAGAGCGTTGATAACATCGAACGATTTTCTGTGACCTACTTTTCTTTTTCGCCGAGAGAAATAAATTACGCTACTCCGCGGTGTTACTTTAACATTGCGTTTTTCCTTCTTTTAAAAATACGATTACTTTTTAGTGGTACAAATAACGTTCTGCAAGTTCTTTCTGCGTTTTTCACCATGGCTGAAGAAAGGATTGCAGATTCAAATATTGACAGCGAGAAAGCTTGGTTTAATATATTATGTCGTAACTTCACGTTGATAAAACGCGTCTTTTCCACAAGAATTACCTTTACTACAAATTTTTATTCCCTCTTTACCGATTGTCTTACAGCCTATGATCTATCCCTAATAATATTTTTGTACAATATTCCATTATTTTCTTTCTTTTGCATAATACATTATGGTAATAAATAATAAAGTAATAGATAATAATAAAAACATTAGGTAGGTATAACGGCCAATCGATTATTTTCTTTCGTGTGACCTGAAAATCAACAGACCTAAAAAATATCTCCACCATGGGTCAGCAAAAACCATACGTGTACGCCTCATGATTCAAAGGAAAGAACCCTTCTTTTAGCCCGAATCGTCGGCCATTTTTCTCGCCGGTACCTTTTACGAACCTTTGATACCGTATATCAAAGCCCATTACACCATTTCGGCCAGTTATTATTTCGTGATACGCTCGGATACTGAAAAATAAACCGACGAGAAACGTCTCCCGCAGCTGCACGAATTCGCCGTGTCAACTTCATCTTTCTTACTAGCTCTTTTATCGACCTCGTAAATTTCGTTTCGGTAATTGTTTACGGCGAAACGAAAAGGAAACGCAGCCATCACGTCATTATTACACTTTTATTGGACGGATTCGAGTAGCAGTAAGTATCGTTTTACGATCATATGGACGGCCGCTGAATTATCGTGGCCCATCGATACTTAACCAATCGCCTCGTCTACGTTCTACCGTTGTTTCTCCAAGAAATCGAATTTTCTGGCTATTCACGTGAAGGTTTGTTTGAGATTGAGATTCAACGAGGCACGAGTCAGTAAGTGACTGGATCCGGAGGGTGAAAATGCTGATCGATTTTTATCCTTTTCTATGTGAAATTCTGTATTCCTCCCTTTATCGGAAATAACATGTAAAATTAGTTTTTGTTGAATTTGTGGAGAGAAGTGTTTATGGAAGGTACGCCTTAGTATTACATTAAAAATATTTTCAAACATGTAACACACATAGAAATAAATTCTGTTTTTAATCTACTATGATTATCGCAGAGTTTGTTTAACGTTAGAACTGTCCACATTTATTATCTAACTCAATTTGTTACACATGGTAAATTAAAGAATTAAAGCGATGTAACAAAAGTATATTAATTATATGTTCCTAGGTCAGTAAAAATAAACGTTAATATTACTAAAAACATTTGCATGTTCTTAGTAATGGCAAAAGCAAAAAATCTGATACCACATCTTTTGACTGGTTTAGTAGGTCTATTGTTTAAATATTCATTTCTTTGATCGATTTAGAATTTTAATGTCTGAATTATGGTTCAAATAGAGTGAACTCATAAGAAATCCACAAGGGAAAAATACAAATCTCGTTTTAATATTTATTTGTAGAACAACGTTAAAATTCCTTTGAAATTGTATTTTTATTTATTTTTGCGATTAAATACGTATTTTTGCAATCTCTGACGGATATATCGAAACCACGAAGCATACACCATTTTGTACTATCATTCTGCTGAACCTATTCCAATTCCCTTGCGCTCGTACATATATTTTAGAAGCGGGCCGGGCGGGCAATAGTCGTAAACAAGAAGAAAACAGCAGGAAGACGCAGGCTGTGATCACCGAACGATCAATGTTCTTTATTTAACGACCTTAAGTCCCGATATCACAATAAGCCAATAAAAGCACTAGCAATTTCATTTCCTAATACCCCAATCAAATTAATTTTCCCCAATCGACTATACTCGCGTACAAACTCTCAATATTCTCTTAACACAATTAATTCTAATAAAGGGTGCATACAAAATATTAAATTGTGATGCTGCAAACAACCCTTTAACATAAATGTGCAAACAAAGGAAGCAGAGAGAACATTAAAACGAAATTCAAATGACTATTCAATTTAATTGCTGTCTCACATTAACTAGAACTGATATAATGTTCACGATAAACGATATAATATTGGAAGAATTGATTTTGAAATCCATGTTGACTATTTTTTACTCTTCTCGGTGAATAATAATGAATATGAAATCTTAAACCCCCTTTTTTAATATCTGTCATAGACTTACGGACTTATTTACGGACGCTACTTAATTAAAAATTTTATGAAGTGTGTATTTTGATACAAAAACAATATATGTTTCAAAAAATAAAGGATAGCATACAAGATATTGCAGTAACATAAAAAGTATCAAAATTATACGCTTCGTATTTAAATAAAATGTGAAAATAAGCAAATTTTTCATATGTCCTGAAACATGTACGCACCCGTCTGAAGTTTATCATTTCAAATGAGATTCTTTTCGTGACCTACTGTAGTCTCGGATAGGAGAAATTCCTTCCGCTATATTTTAATTTAAACAGCGGACATGTAACACATCTGATAAATATTCAAATAGCGTCTTTGTACCAAAGTACACAACTTATGCAATTTTTAATTAAATAATGTCTATTCGTATGTACATATAATATATACATGGCTTTATTAGGGCTTTTTGAAAAAAGCTGCTCGATTTTCTTCGATCAACAGTCACCCCTTCCTACATAAATTTTCAAACAAAGGATGCGTAGGGAACATCAGAACGATACAAAATTCAGTCCAGAACCCAATTCCCTAATGTCATACCCTAATTTCTCTCCAGTGTACTACGTGCACGTACAACGTCCAAATATTTCTGTGTAACATAAATATTCGAACAAAGGGT
The DNA here is from genome assembly GCF_905332965.1 of Bombus pascuorum. Lineage (NCBI taxonomy): Eukaryota > Metazoa > Arthropoda > Insecta > Hymenoptera > Apidae > Bombus > Bombus pascuorum. The sequence continues at coordinate 12,745,753 of NC_083490.1, read as the reverse complement.
GCATAGAGAATCTAGGGGGCGATCGAAGAAGCTATCGCGAGCGGACGAAAGGGAAGAAATACTCGCCCTTCCACGTTGGAAGGGAAAGGTGGAGCTGCGTAGGACGCTGGGTCATAGGGATGGTTAAAGGATGGTGTGTTGGTGGGCCAGTCGGTGTGCCAAGGGTGGGTCGAATTGAATCGAGGGGTGGTCTGTGTGTTGTCGGATGTCTCGCTGATCGATAACCTAACCTATTAACCCAGTGAGACAGCGCGCGTGCGTGGCCGCCACGTAGGCGTCACGGCTACTCCCGTGACGTCACGGGACTCGTAGCAATATCGATTGAAAAATCCGGGAAATGTCCCAGGACGTCGGTAACGCGTTGTTCTGGGATTCTGGGCCGGGCCAGCGGGAGATTCAGCCCCAGCACACCCACGCCACGGCCTCGATACGCCTTTTTCGTTCCTCTGGCCCGCTTTTTCATCTACTCGTCCTCTCTGTATCTTTCTCTCTCCTTCTCTGTACACGGATCTTCGCTGTTAAAGCAGATACCACTGAAAGTGGAGACAAGAAAGATTTCCAAAGAATTAGGATATCGTGGAAAGTAACTCCATAGGCTATTTTGTAGTTTTTTAAAAGATACGTTTGAGAGTAAAGCGAGAGGATGATTTCTTGTGAAGTTTCTTTTGGAATGAAATAATTTAATCGTTTTGGAAGATTAATTCAAAATGAGGTACAAGATATATTTCAGTTGCCATAGCGTGATTAAATAAACCAATACGGAATGAGATATGACTGAAACTAGCTTAAAAAATTGAATAAAGTAGAAGCTTACTTAATAGTTTAATAACAATTATCTCTTACTTCCTTTTACCCAATAATTATTATACAAAAGGTGTCTTGTTCAAATTATAAAATTTAAACAGCTTTTCAGTTGCATATATTATACAATCTCTCCAGATACTCGTCAAAGAAGAGTCATTACATCAGTCATTTAATGTCGTCCGAATGTCCAAAATCCATTCCTCCAAATGTCCAACCGCGAGTCTCTAAAGTACCATTTAACATGCCTCGTACTATCATTTCCCAAACCTCGTGCAGTATTGCCCCGAAGCGAAGTTTTGAAATCGCTTTGAAAACGGACGAAGAGGAAAGCACGTGCACAAATTCGGCATATTTCCACCAACACATCCCTTATCGGTAACGTGTAAAGCAACTCTGATTGCCTTTTGGCTATCTTGAGCAATCGACGTTGGTAAACCGGTCTCCCGATTCTTGACCGAGCTCGTGATTTCACCGCAATTTCTTCCGGCTTCTCAGCAATTTCCTGCGAAATTCCGTCGTGAGACCCTCGATATCCGTTACGATATTGTTTACCTCCATTTCTCTCGACGTTGTACACAAGCCACGCTCACAATTCACGTAACCATAGAGATGCATGCGCATCTTTTTCACGTGGATTTTATGCATCGCGTGACCCCGCCCCGGCTCGCTGATTATTCGCCACACAATCGTACCATGAATTATGGATCGATGCCCGCTACGTCTATTCGCGTTTGCACGTGTCCGAACATACAGAATCTTCCTCGTTCCCTCGTTCCGCCCCCTTTCGTGTAACCTATTTCTCTGATCCCCTTTGATTTCTTCCTATCTTCAACAGATTCTTCCCTTTTCCTTTTTCAGTATTCTATCTTCTATTTATGTTTTGTCCGTTCTTTTCTAATTTTGTTTGCTGCTTTTCGTTTCTTTGTATTATTTTCTATTTTTTTTTCTTTTTTTTTTTTGATCGATTATTCGAAACACACAGATCTCTTTGATATTCTTTCTTGATTTTTTGAATCCTTGTTCGCTTTCCTTTTTCTCATATCAGTTCTAACTCCTACGATACTATGTTTCTCTATTAATTTTTTTACTTCTTCTTGTTCTTTTACTCTCTTTTTTATTTATCTACTTCATCTTTCCGCTGCACTTTCCTTCTCGTTTTTCGACATTGCTTGGACTCTTGTATTTCTTGTGCACCTTTTTACTATTTTCTATTTTTTAGACTGTTTACTTATAGCGCATTGTGCTAAACTTTCTATACTTCTTGGTACTTCATAACAGCAGGCATCATCATACTGCGCGTAATGCGATCAATCCGCATCCCTAAACGTCGAAAGCCAAGTAACCGTTGGTTTTATTAGCTGTGAGTGCGTGTTTCGAAGCAGCCCCAATGCAGATCGATTTTCATAGTCCATTAAGTAATTGCGCTGCTGGACGACCGTGATCGTGCGCCGCAACCAGGATCGTTTCCTGGGTGCGCTTTCCACGCCGATTTCCTCTCGTCTATAGTTTATGACATGACGACGTTGGTCCCCACGATTAATCATTCGCCTGAATTAATCGATGCCAGAACGAATAATATCTTCTAACGATTTCTCAGCATCTCTGGAAATTACAAGACCAATGAATTAATTCTAATCGAACTGAATTTAATTTACAAATCTGTTATTTGGTTATGATTTACCAATTAAATGAAACTTGATACAAAACTATATATTACAAATTTCTTCACACAATTTTTCAACTTTATCGCTCGAAGTAGCTAACTAAACTAATTTACATCCAACGATAGCTAGTTATCTAAACTAAAATATCTACTAATTAATTATTGTAATTTTTGATTAGCATCTATCGATGAATAATTTCCTAATAATCCGATTCTCCGTTTTTTAATGTACCTATAGAGAATGTAGGCTACACTAATAAACCAATTCTATACTTTTCGGTATATTATACTAATAATCCAATTTTGTATATGTCAGTATAAGGAGACTACAGCGTATTCTATACAAACTATACGTCTAAGTCTATCACGACGTACGTTCATAAATATTTAAGGACTTTCAGAACGACGCCCATACGATTCCATCTTACTACAACAATGAGCCATTGAGAAACGATCATACATCACCCCGTCTGCCATTGACAAGACGAAGCTCTTCCAGCAATTACATTCAAAAGGTCGTCCATTCTCAATGCAATTCCCTGGCGACGAAGCATTGTTGTGCACTGTTGGAAGGCCTCGGGCGATTTTCTATCGTTCGAACGCATCTTCGTCGAAGAAGGCGGCTCGCTTTCCCCCTCGTTCTATTCTTCAGGCCACACGGGAACATAGGATTCATAAGTAACCGGGGCCTTCGTGACACGAAGATCACCGATAATGTTCTGCCACTTGGTCACGAGTGACCCCCACGACTTTCCACCGGAAACAACGCTTATTGTTCCGGCTGTTGTCGGTTTTTATCTAGAACAGAATAATGGGGACGAGTTTCTTCGTCGTGAGTGAATATAGTCAATCGTAACGTTGTTATTGTCTTTGGACAAACGTCGTGTTATCGGTCGAGCCCTGTTTGCTTGCATGCCCCCAATAGTGAAAAATGATAATCCGGCAAGAAAACATAAGTGTGGTGGGTTCAATGATGTCGAAAGGTTTCTTTGAATTTTGATCGATAGTTACTGTGCGATTTTGTAGGTAATAGTTTCATAGATAAGTATATTATAGGCCATAAGTATTAGGACACTTGCTGTGTATTAATTTAAACATTGGAACATGTTTAGTACAAATTGAATCTCTTTCACTGCTCTTAGTTTCTATAGTTATTTTATTTTAGAACTACGATAGAGATTTTATTTACAGTAAAATTTATTAGCGTTCTCCGTTTTTTATTTTTGTTAATTTAACGAGTAATAATATATGTGGTTGCTAGTATCGAAGCTGATAGTATAAAGGAAGCTTGATTATTCAAATTAATCATGACACAAGTTTATCTCGAACTTCCTAATAAGTATTACCATCAAATTGAAACGAACACATTTGAATGATATTTTACGACTTTCTTCACTTTCTGCCCTTACAAATTCCATGCCTAAAATGTCCTACTAATTGATATTCCAATAATCGACCGCTTTCTTCATCGATGCTCTGTGTGATCATTGTAATTCTCCTTAAAGGTAATCGAATCTTTAGAAACGATAAAATCTTGGTTCATATGACGAAGCTAAAAATTACGGGGGCATCCTAAACACTCTTCCCATAACCGGCGTTACTCAAATTTACCGAACAAACAAAACTTGCCAAAGCACCGATTTCCGGCCTCTTCATAACAGGCTGCGTCGAGAAACGCGCAAAGTGAGCATATAAAATGCGATCCTTGGCAATGCAGGACTGGCCGGAGGCCAGAATTATTCGCCACGGTTGGCTCGAACCGTTTGTGTTCCACGATGCTTCGAGCGAGAATCGGAAATTCTGCGGCGGCGCTCGCTTACCGAAAGGATTAATTTGATAATGTTACACTAGCTCGACGGTTAAGCTCCTTACGGCACACGGAGAGGCGCGCTTAGCCAACGGTGAACACTGGGAAATCGATCGGCACAATTACCGAAGTCGCTGTATCGATTCGCCCCCGAGACCGGACCCAAATGTTGTAAATCGCAGTTTAAGCTGAAGGTAAATACACTAACCGTCGAGAATTACACCGATATACCGTCTCGCTGGTAATTGGTCAACGATAGCTTTCCTTTGGTCTTACGCTTTTTCACAGGATTTTTTCCCTCTCTCCCTTTCTTTCTCTTTTCTTGGTCCGTAGAAATTAGAAATGGGGATTATTGGTTTTTGAAACTTGTTTGGAGATTCGAGAATTTAATTTCAAGCGGTACAAAATAGATTTCTGCTTATAACGCGTTTTAAGCGAGTATTTTAATTTGGCTTCATTAAATTTGAGGTAAAGTTAGTAGTTAAGTTAGAGGTAAAGTTTCAGGTAAGTTAAATTTAAGAGTTTTACATAAAAGGGAATAAAATTCTGTGGTTTATTTGTTCTGGCTCTAGGACTTGTTTGACTGAAAATAATAGCTTTTACGAAAATTTCACAGTTTTATTTCAAATAATTCCTATTACTACATATCCGTAATTTATGAAGAATTTTAGGAAAGTGTTTTGATTACAGAAATTTGTTTCAGCTAAAGAATACGGTTCATGAAGATTCGAGAATTTACTTTCAAGTAACAGAAGAGTAAAATATATTAAGAGCAGCTTTTCCGCTTTCAGAAAGTATGTCGATACTATATCTTCGAATCAATTATTTTATCAATAATTTACGATAGAATTTAGATAGATTTGATTATGAGATAAATACATTAAATTAACAAACATACACTCTTTGGTCTTTAAAATTTATCTTTGGCGAATATATTATATATTGATACGATGTGTTTGAATTATTGTGATTTAATAGTTTCGATAATGTATCGTTTAGCCACTGATACCGTTTGATACGAAAGAGATAAACGATATAAAGGTAGTTCATTTTTTAAATTAAACAACGGTACAGGGAAGACAAATGATCGTATCGAGGTAGAACAGAGCAAACCATGTTCATTAATATTGTTGGCAAATGCTTATTCGCGTGTCAGGTTATAATGGTTCGACGATTAACTTAGTCTTCATCCGGTTGGCATGGTTTCACGTCTCGCGTATCTCGGAGCTTTACGACGTCGCCTAATAAAACTGACCGATTCCAGCCCCTTCGCGATCGATAATGCAATTTGATTTGATGGCCGCCACTTCATCCTGATACGATGGAGCCAGATAAAAGGACGTCGCTTCCACGTAATGAAAAAAGACTTTCATTACGCCGATGATCCGATCGGGACGATTACGTCGTATTAAACAGTGTACAAGAGCTTGATTTGTTTACGTGGAAATCGGGCCTTGATGGCGGCACAGATTACAATCATAAGCTCTTATCGACGTGCATTGTCGCGCTCAAATGGAAAATAGGTCGATCTGATTTGGAATATAGGACTTGCAGGTATTTATAGATTATGTTGGTTATCGCGCGATTGTATCGAAGGACATCAACTTTGATTAGTTTTTATCATACTGTGGAATAAAATAAAGTGGATATGATTTCGTAGATATCAAGACACACGATGATTTCGTATAGAAGGCGACAAATTACTATCAGGAAAGGGTTCATCGACCAATATTGTAAATCTGTGCGAGATAAGGACCGGATTATAGATTAAAATTTAATAGAAATTGTTGGGCGAAATTGTAGAAACGTAATAAATTGTTAACTCCGTAACATCTTAATTCGTCTTTTTGGAAATATTTCCGGTGAATTCGATAGAAAAGTGCGACCAATCTGAGTTTAATTTATAGAATCATTTATAAAATTCATGGAATCTTATGGGAACTAGTGAAGAAATTAAATACCAATATTAAGTGAAACAGTTTGATACAAGCGAAATGAAGTTCAATGATTTATACGAAAGTACTACTACGTAACACGAAACTTGCTATACTTGAATGTGATTAATCAATACGCGAATGCTATAATGAATATCATGATATGCAAATACCTTTTGTAGTTGCTATATACTGGTACAATGCATTCCAATTAATTATTTTATAAATTGTAACAAAGTTTAAAGGGACTTGGGAATTTCTTTCAAAATTCTATGAACAAAAAAGAAGCTTTAAATCCTCCTCTGAACAGACTATACAATTTCAACATCGAAACACGTGAAAATTGCAAAATTTCGACGTGATGGAGCACCGTTAGCGGAGAATCGGTGCGAGAGAAGACGATGCAGAAGCGGTTTCCCGTACTCAGTCTCGGAAGATTAATTCAATTAAATGGTAACGGAGATGCATGCGCGAGAATGGGCAGCCACATTGCGGCCGTGGAACGGCGATTTTGCACACTCTAATGTGGTCGCGAGAATGCACGCGCTCGCTAATAATTACTATAACGACCAGGGATTCGACGATTGTGCGCGCTTAATGGCGTCTGGACGGTTCTTGTCGCGCGAGTCTCCGTGCGTTTCATCGCAAGGACCAGCCGGATCCGCGATATTACCACGCCTCTGCGAGAATCAGACCAACGGGAAATAATTTCTTGCACGCTGCACGCGTATTGGTGTGTAGAGCAGAAAGTACGAGTAGTTCGTGAGGTCTTTGTACAATAATTTGGTGAACCCGCGATCCTTTGTGACCCTCTTGCGTAACTGAAGTAATGTCATTAGTACAATTTTATGAGCCACAAGTTACAAGCTATTATGCATAAATTATATTTTATAATAGTAATACGTTTAGCAAGGAATGAAATTAAATTTTATAATGAATTCTACAAGTTATCATACAAGGCATGTGATTATCTTTGACAGAGGATTATAAAGTGACAAAAGTAGAGCTTATAACCAATAAATTGTATCCTGTTAATCTATTAATATTGTTAGTGGTTGTAAAGTATCTTCAAGGGTAATGTATTTAGTACAAAGTCTCAGTTTGGTTGAAATTAGGTACACACTGACTGAATCTCATCTCTGATTCTGCTGATGATTTCGTGTACCAAACTGACAAGTGACAAACTTGGCAGAAGTCCTAAGTGTTTATTGATCTCTTGCATCGCATTCAGTGCCACATAATTAAACATTCATCCGCGTAAACTATTATCTTTGCCGGTATAAAACGATATTTCTGTAAATCTAGCTTACGTCGTACAAATTTTCAAACTTTGAATTTTATTTTTAAAGAGTCTTAAGAACGATATTTAATTTGGACGATTATTATTTCGTCTTCGTTCGTTCGTATGAAATAAAAGTGTTCGCGAATGTGGTCGGAACGTTCTACGATTGAATGGAATAATTTTGATAAAACGTTGCTGCACGAGTACTACTTAGCTCAAAACTGAATGTATCCCATGTGGCAGTATTCAGCGCGTTGCCACGAGCGCGGAAATTGATTCCGAAAGCTTCATTAATTCTCAACGCGTCCATTAATACGGCAATTAATCATTCCGAATCCCATCAACATCCCATGCGTCGTCAAAACACGTTCAACGTCGCATTCCACCGTAACGATCCTTTCAGTTGTTCCCAAACTGAATAGAAGACATCTTCGTATCTCCTTGATGTTCGAAGATATTAACGTACAATCGTAAATTATATACCGATTACCGTTTGTATCAAACGTCTTCAAGTAAAAAGTGTAAAGAACGTAGATAACATTTGAATCTTTTGCCAACTCCCCTCTGCAAAAGCTAATAATAATATCAATCTTTGAATTCGATAATTTCTAAACATTCATTTCTAAACAGAGATGTCAGGTCGTTGGGTAGATTTCTTGGGAGTTTAACATTTTATGTGAATCTTATAATACAAGAACATTTGTTAATGTATTTCCAAGTAACCATTTCTCTCATACATCGTCAAACCAAAGTAATTGTTTATTAGGAAATTGTCATCAAGAAATATGTACACCTAGAATATTCTTAATCCAATTTTCAAACACTCATTCGAAACAAAGTGATTTACATTTCTTACTTAAAGAATTTGTATGAAACAACACTCAGCAATAGAACGTTCTTAACACAATTTCTCAAAACCCTAAACTTCTTACACTTATACAAAATGTTCATTAAACAGGATATTATAATACTTTCCTATTTAACCCACAGTGATACAAATCTCTTATCTAGAAAATTTATATTAAACGATACTCGACACTAGAATAGACCTCAAGCCAGTTTCCAAAAATTCCAACCCCAAATTCCTTCTTTGCAAAATGCACATTTTTTAGCTCAAGTGCCAAATATCCACTCGATTCACCGCATACCATCCATTACAAACTCCACGAAACTAATTCTTGTAACCTGAAACATTTCACAATCGTTTGCTATCAAGCGAAAAATACTCGAAACGTTCTTCCAAAAGACAGCATCAATAACCAATGAAGCAATAGAATGACGCGTTTCCTTAACAAGCCTACGACGTTGCGGAGGGCCCGGACGTTTCCAAATTTATACTCGATGATAAATAGCGCGAGCATAGCGTTTGTCGTGTCTCCGCGGTTATTTTTGGCGGCGAGAGACGAAAAGGCAAGGGCACGTCGTCGAACGGCCTTGCCAAAAGCTCGATGACGATCGACTTAAGAGGAATTGTCGCGCTGTGACTGGCAACGAGTCGCTCGGAAGCCTGATATTCCGGAACGAGGCTTCGCTTTGCGACGATCGGCCAGCGACTTGGCATCGGATAACGCGAACCATGACCGACTCGTGAATCGAGTGGATAGACCTTCGATCGATGGGCCTGCTTTCGCCTCGACCAATGCCAACTGGGCTAATGTACAAACGTGAAGAGCTATCGTAAACTAAGGAAATATTGGCAGCGTGATGTAATATTGGTAGGTGTGAGTTCGATTTTCAGCGAGATTTCTGTATTCTTTATGAAGCAGTCAAGCACTGAGAATGTTGTATATAAAAAGAGGCAAGGAAGAAAAATGGTTTCAAGGAAAGTATCTGTTGAGAAGATGAATCAAACTTCGAGAAGATAGACAGTCCAGTGAATAAAGCGAGCGTACATAATCAAATAGTAAGGTATTAATTTTTAAAACGAATTACTTTAAGGAGTTTTTTAATTAATTTTTAAAAAACGAATTTTTCAGATAATGTAATAAGTTTGTTGTTTCCACATAATTGTTTATTTTGGACTATGTAACAAACATTAATATTAAAGACAGAAACAAAATCCTTTGGATAGAAAGAGGATAATTTTTTATAGTTTCTTTCTTTGTTATTTAATCTGTACTATACGGAACCGATCCCCGATCGATTTCCTTAATCGATGATGTGACATTTGTTGTATTGAATATTATAAGCAATAACGTCTAGAGATATGTTCGTGCGAATGGATAGCGTACAATGAAAGGCTGTTACTTGTTACAGTGAAACTTGTAATTACGCAACCAACGCAATTTCTTGTCCAATCTGTTAGAATGACGATTAAATTCTGATAATCAGTTTATAAATAAATACATAAAAGACTCGTTCATAGTAATCAAAGCATTGAACTAATCGGTAAAAGAATTAATTGTACTTTAGAATAGATAAAGAAATACAGCGTAAATAAACCTAATGTAACCCAAGATTAATATAATTCTAGCTACTAATGCTTCTCAAATATTAGGTTGTCTGAAATGTTTCTTTCGTTTTATAAGGAAATAATAGACGCACAATGTTTTTTGTTTTATATTAGTTTATTGAATTATGCACGAACATAATAATAAAAATAGAACGAAATGAATCATACCTAATTCAATAAAATAATATAAAACAGAAATTGTTCATCTATTATCACCTTATGAAACGAAAGAAACTTTTCGGACAACCTAATACATTACTTATTTCAAGACAGTCAATTCAGTAACTGACTATCCCAACTTTAAAAATATCACCTTTAAACCACTAAACCAGATATCACTGTAATTGCTATAAAAGAAACATTATAAAGACAAATTCAACAGTCAATAAAAGACGAACCCAGTAATTCTTCTTCGCCATCGAAATTACTGTGGGCGAATGATTCTCCGGGAAATCGTTCGGCGACGCAATATTCCTGGCTTATAAATCAGTCTCCCGTATCCAATGAGCCTACCGAGCAACAGTGTCTATTAAAATACAATTTGCAGAGTTTACGGGGGCGGTGTTTCGCGGTTGTCGAAGCGATATTCCCGGTCGACGTGACGCGTCGGAATTATTGCGTCCGAAGGGTCGAACGCGGCAAGGCAAAGATTAAAGGGCTGCCACGGGAGCGTTTTATTCGCTCCACGCGGTGGATTATTAACTCGCGAAGAAGCCGTGTGATAAAGTGGCGAGCGAAGCGTGCTCGCGTCGGATCGTTGCTCGAAGCCTGACCGTAATTGGTTATTTCATCCTCGAGAATTCAGACGAATCGCGAAACAACGATTCCATGGTACAACGAGCAGGATCATGTGGCATTTTATGGATTTTACGATTGCAAAAAGAACGTTTGTGCATCGTGTCGTTTCATGATTTCGTTCATTTGATACGCGTGTGCAACGAAACTCTGACTGTTTCGAGTTCTTCCCCAAAGTATTTTTATTGTTCTGCTACTTGCTGTTAATGGTACAATGGTTAGAGATAAAAGAGGGATTTAGAGATATAACAGAGGATAAACGTAAGTTTAAAATATAGCCAATACGAAAGGACATTATAATTCTACAAAAGGGAAAAATGGTTCGAAAGCTGAACGCTAGTCTTACAAAATAAAAAGAAGGTTGTAAGATGAATGAATACGGTAATTAGCAAGATAATGAATGAAAACAAGGACACAGATCGTTGCAAAGAAGAAGACACTTACGAAACGCAAAGAGGATTTCAAAGGTAAGAAAATAAAGGCAAATTATTATGCAAGGGGACTCTGTTTCAGCAGAAGACTTTATTTTCTCAGAATTTTGAATTTTCTGTTTCGACTAGAGGAAATTGTTCATTTTTTAAAGACGTTCACTTACTAGTTCATTGCTGTTATTAATTGTTAAAATCATTATGCTGTGAGAATGAAATTCATCTCGTTTCATTAAGTCGAATAAGAAAAGACAGGAAATTAAATTCAACTAGAAATTCTAAAAAAGCTATTTCTTAAATGGAATATATTGTATACCTACAATCTGCAAATTACATATACACTCGATCGAGCATAACGTAACTCCTCGTTTTATCGATATTGCCAATTTTAATGACGAAGAGTTCAGCAAGTTCGCATCTTAAACGGGTCCGCGTGAAACGAGAACGAAACACGATGGCAATAACGCGCGGCGTAATTGGCGTGAAGCGCATCTGCTCTCGCGAATACGTGTGTATGCTCGTGATGCGGAATATTAATGAGTGGGATGGACGGGCGCGGATCCATCGGTCGTTCGTGCGCGAATTATAATGCGACGATGCGGGCACGGTGTTTGCGTGTATTTCACCGAGTGAATAGCAAGCAGCCAGATTGTGAAAAGTTCAAGCGACGTTTCGGCCTCCGCAACGATTTTGACTGGGTTGCGTAACCGTTCGCGGAAAATTCAGACTTCGTTCAACAACGAGGTAATTTTATTTCGATATGGTTGTCTATAGATTGAATGTCTATTTTATTAAAGTTGTAATATGAATTTCTTTGTTATTGATGAAGAAATTGCTTGCAGAGCGATAAGTATTTCCGATTAGAGGAAAAATGTTCTATTTGCAATTTTCTTACGAAGGAATTGAGAGTGTTGGTGTAACTTTTAAGGTAGAATTTTATATTCTATGAATTTTAGCTTTTAATAAACTCGATATTTTATTTTCCATTAATTTGTCTTAAATGTAACATTTATTTTATGTCTTTTTTACGAGTCATTAAATAATTTAAAGAATATAAAAATACATAAATATTTCATAGAAGGACTTTGAAACGATCAAGGAAACACTTAATCGATTGAACTTTTTAATTCACATGCGAAAGACAATACAACAAAACGATACATAATATTGCTAATTACGTCGATCTCACACAAATGAATTTATTACGCAATCTAATACGAAATAACGAGAACTTGTCCCATCGATCCATTTCACAAACTCGCCATTCCGATTCCATCGAGATCGACTGATAATTCCCTGACCAAGCAATACTCGATCCATTGTTTGCGTGCACTTTTCCGATCAAATAGCGTATCGCCATCTGCGATTCGCGTAAACAAGATCAATACCCAAAAACATTAGCAAACGGTCCGTAGGGCTAATAAGCGATGGAACATCAGTATCAGCGTGATACTATTTACTGCAACAGCGACATTAAACGATATTCACGTATCTGTGGACTTAGCACGACATTATTGATAGCGACCAACGTTGGCAAACAATGCAGGTATTAACGTATAACTCGGAGAACGTTATTAATACTCCATCAAGTTTGCGAATACAGACCTATTTACCTTTAGGTGCGAAGTTTATTTTATTCTAATTGGATGGAAATTCGTTTAGAATTGAATTTTAGAACAGAAATATTTGTTTCGAAAAAAGAAAAAATATTTGTATAAGAAACATATACGTACGAGTAAGTCGTGGAGGATTTTCAAAATAGGGGATCTTGATTTATAATATAAATTAAGGGATTTACACTTGTAAAATGAAGAACGTTATAGATTAAGGAATCTTTTAATTTTTTACCATCGAATTATTTTCTCTAATTCTTTAGACTTTATCATTCGAGCCTGAAGCAATGTTACGGAATGAAAAATATAACAAACATTGGAAAAAACCATTTCTATATCGGTTTAGAAAGTAGATAGAGAAAGATAAGGTAAAATATTTACATATTACGCGATAGATGATAATTTCTGAAAAGTATTAAGAGTAATCAGAAATATACAAAAAAGCAGTACTTAAGTATTGAAATAATTGTTTCTAAAAATATGCACTTGTGAAAATATCCACGGTATAATCATATTATTTTGAAGAAATAAATATTGGAAGATGACAGTTCTGCCGCAACGACGAGAAAATCGTAGATTTACGAATCGACAGATTGAAGGGTCGAATTAAGGTAAAATCATCCGCTAATGAAAATGTCGACATAGCATTCCGACGGTGATGTCGTGGGACTCTGCTTTCGTTGACGCTGATCGAGGCAAATCTAGTGAAAAGGTCAAATTATTTTACGAGCTGTCGCCGTACCGGGCTCGACCAGCACCATGGCTATTATGCAGACTGCAATTTCACTTCCAGCGTGCTCTGAAAAACGCCGAATTGTAAATCTCGATCGTGCCCGGCTCGTAATAACTTTATCGCGTTGCAACACTGGATTTGCCAGGCGAATCGCTTTCCAGTGACGAAATTTTTAGTGACATAGGGCTGTTTGTAATCAGACACTTGGTGATGCCGGTTAATCACTTTATCGTTGCTTCATGGTTTATGCTGTAAAGGGATATATAGGTTGAACCGTGACGTGTATGCGGTATGATTTTTAACGTCGTGAGTTTTCCACATGGATTCATTTTCTCGTTCATTTGGCGTTTAAAACGGAGTACAAAAGGATTCTATGACAGTTTAAGCGTTTATAACGCGATTATTAATAATAGGCACCATTAAATACATTTACTTTTCTCTAATTTATTCCATTCCGTTGTAATTTCCTGGAATTTCAAACAAAATGAAAGCCTTGAACTTTGTATTCTTGTGTCACTCTGCGAACTTTAAACTTTCTATTTCATGAAAATACATTCGCATACCTGAAGCAAATTACAAATTCTTGTATGATGGATAAATTCTAAAAGCATCAAGGAATCTGGACGAACTTAGCCAATCTTAAAAGTGTCGACTTAATTACGATCGGCATTAACATCAACCACAGAATATATTACTAGCTGAAAAAAAAGTCGACAAATTAAAAATTTCACTTTCTCGTATCTTCTTTCGATGTTGTTACGAATCATAGTAATTCAATTTAAGAAATGATGCGAATAGAATGCAATTTCTTCGATCGACAAACGTGTATGTTCGGCGTTGAAAAAAGATCGAGATACGAGTCAATGGGGTCTAGTCAGTTACAAATAGCTCTATTGACGGCGTTGTTAATGACTGATAACAGTGATTTGCCGTCATCGTTTCCCGTTTGTTCGTCGAACGTCACGATCTACCGATAGAAGCGTTCCGCGAACGATCCGGACGAACTCGGTCGGCCATTTAATCCCGTTGCTCAGTTGCGTTTCCTGCTTCGTTCTTCATGGCGAATTATCAATGTCACGTAGTGCTTCCTCAGCAAATCCATTTACCACGCATTGCTTGTTACATGACGTTCTTCGTTCGTCAACCCCTCGCCTTCCTACCCTAAAGAATTTGCAAGATAAATGGTCGGTTCGCTTCCGGATTCCTTGGACCACCCGTGTAGGAAAGCGATGAACATGATCTTTACTCAAAGGACTCCTTTTATGAAAGAAGCCACCTGCTCCTAGTTGTTTTGTTTAAATAAAAAGCGATTTAAAATGCAGAGTAAATGCAGAGTAATAGAAAATGGATGTTCCACGGTAGCTTTTGGAAAAGAAAAATTATTATAAGATGCTGTGAACAAGGTTTTAAGGAATTTAAGATATTGAATTATTTATTCAAGATTTAATAGAAAATTGACTGGGTACGAAAAATTGCTGAACTTAATTGATACCAAAATGTATATACGTTACTTTAATAATTTTCATCTCGTTGATTCTACACATCCCTTCAATCGTTACAATCCTTGGATTTTCATATTTCAATCTTGCTCTCATTTTAACAAACAAGAGATATTTGTAATGTTTCGAGGAGATGTTTGACATAAAATCGATATCAGGAGAGTCAAGTATACCAATAACAATTTTATCATGTTTCGTTTGAACTGCGAAAATATTTGTTAATGTTTGAAAAATATTCTTCGGTCTTAAATAGACCGAAAGGCTGTAGCAGGGTTAATATTTAAGTATTGTAAGCAAATTGTGAAAATTCCCGCAAGAATCGTTATTGGAAGCTCAAAAAAAAAAAAAAAGAAAAAACTAAAGAAAAAGATGAACCAACAAGTCAAGTTAGAAGATTTCTGCAAAGTACTAAAGACTGTCATCGAGAACGATGGTTGGAAAGTAGATGCGAAAGATGGATGAGATTTCACGAAGCGGCGAGATATTGCGACAAGTGAGTCGGTCCAATAGTTCAACGGCTTTCGCGAAATCAACTCGCTCTCGCCAACGTTACCACACCCGCCACATTATCGCCGCTGCTGTGAACAACAATCATTGCAGTTGTCAACGGGCGTCGTCGTTGGCTCTCTCGTCGGGCTTCCCTCTGCGTCGACGATGACAACACCTCGTCGCGAGTCGACACGCGGGTTTTATCCATTCCGCGGCGTGCACCGTTACAAAACGCTCTCGCGTCCCAAAGAATCCGTTTGTAATCGCGGCGAAAGTCGACTCTGTAATTCCTTCGCGGCAAATGTAACGTTGTCGATCGCATGGGAAAACGACGATACGACCATTTCTGGCTGGAATGACAGAGGTTCCTTTTTCGCTGAAATTTTATCGATCGTCTTGAGAATCAATTAAAAGGAAAACGACCGCATTTTGTGGTAGGTTGGATAAATAAGAAAAAAGGGTATTTAAGATTTAAGACTCAACTTTCAAATACGTGAAGAATTCATAATTATTATACTATTGTTGGAGATGATTTAAGAATAAATTGTTAACTTTATATTCGTGAAGAAGCATGTAAAGGAATTTTAAGTAATATAGGGTTTAAAGGTACGATAAATAAAAGCGAATAGTATAATAAACAAATACTGTTACATGTATAATTGTATAATATTATTTAAAATTCTTTTCCGCTTTCGTGATACAAAATGAAAGATCAACCTGGTTAGAAGCTTTCTCACGTCATCCTGTATGAAGATCACAGGAAAAGGCTAAAATTTCATCGAAAATTTTCCCTACAAGAATAATTACGTTTTTCGCTTTCTATAGACAAGCAGTTTTTAAATCAAACACTTTGACAACCGCTCTTGAACTGCTACGAGTAATTTTGTCAAACGTGCTATACGTATGCTCCTTTCGGAAAGAGTTTGAATCCTTTTTCAAACAAAGTCACCGTTTAAACGAAAAAGGAGCACAAAGTAATTTTTACAGGATTCTAAAGCATGCACTACCTCATCACCTTGAAAACTTTTAATTAACACAAGAGCAGCAAAACCATGGCGACAAAAAGAAAAAGTTCATCGTGGCTAGAGTCAATCTGCGAGGAAAAGTAAAAAACTGTAACTGGAACGGCGGATTCAATCAGCCATTTTTTCGCACAACGAAAACGAGCTTCATTTAATCCCGGTGGACCAGTTTTCTCCAGAGACAATTAACGTAACCTCGCCGCCGGAAATTGAAAGCGACGAACACGGAAGCGAACTCACAAGGCGAGGTTGTTGCAAGGTTTCGTTATGTGGCTTACCGTGGTTATCAGTAATTCGGCTAGTTTCTGTATTTTATTTTTCATCGTGAGTTTCGTCGTGTAGTCACGCGAAACGTCACGGTAATTAAAAGTGCCACGAAAATAGTCGAGAGACATAGAAATTTTTGCTGGTACAAGCGAGGATAAAAAGCTACTTGCAAAAATACGCATCATAGATAATACCTGAACTGACTAATACTGTTAGCGGAAGTTTATAAATTACAAGTTGTCAATTCCAATAAATTCTCTTACGATATAGTAACAAATTTAACATTAGAATTAGTCTGTCTGTAATATGTATTTAAATATTCTATATATAAATCGTTATGATTATGTTTCTATCGAAAATTGATACTAATTTTGGCAAAGTTTTAGCAAAATATCTGTGTTTTCAGTAATTGTAAGAGAAGAAAATCTGACATCGGTTATTTTGACAAATTTGGTAGTTTTGGTGTTAATAATGAAATAAATGAAATTTTAGAAGTAAATTTTATCTATTTATTATTATTATTGTTATTATTATTATGAAATATAATTAAATGTATCCAGCTTGAAACCTAAAATTATCTAATTATTCTATTTGCAAGTGTAAAATTGCAAAATCATAAAAAGGACTTTATAATGCAGTTGAATTCTGCAAAAGTATGTTGTAACCATTGCATCCACTTGTAATATCTGCATTTCTATGAACGATCGATTAGCATCACTGCTATAAACAAACGTCGAATAGAAAGCTGAAGCATCTAACGAAGATAAAATCCGGAAATTACGTAACCTTACCTGATAAAAATAGCGACTATAAAATCGTTGCCAGGTCCGAAGAAAAATTAATTACTTAATCGAAACCCCCCATGACTCGAACGTCGAGACGATTCCTCCTGAGCCTCGTGTCACGCTGTAAAAAGGTGAAAGAAAAAAAAGGAAAATAGACGAGACAGTTGCATTGGAGAAGTAATGTTAAATAATTTAACGAGCTATCGTGATGTTTCTCTGATATTACGTCGGTACCGCACATAAATAAAATACTCGACCCTGAGTGGATATTATGCAACCGTTTTGCGGTATTCCCCTTTAGACGGATCCTATTCCTTTCTTGTTTCTTACATTTTTACTATTTGTCTTGTCTTGATAGAGTGCTAGGTGCTTGATGGAACAATGGAAGGTGATTTCACGCGATTTAGCGAACGTTTACAGAGATATTTCTAACATTTTCGTTGCATAGTAATAGAAGAACCCATCAAATAATTTCACTAGTTCCCTTTTCTAGCTTATTAGTTTTTCAATTTTTAAACATTATAGATTCTGTAATCATCAATTTCACTAGTTCCCTTTTTCTAGCTTATTAGTTTTTCAATTTTTAAACATTATAGATTCCGTGATCGTTTTCTTTTTTTATATAGTGTTTACCTCAAATCCTAAGAATTCCTATATATGTATAGAGCTCTTATATATATATTATTAAGATACGATGACTCGCAAATGTATTCGTTCACCTACCACAGACAATTTTTAAGTGCACATTGTGAGTATTCTATAAAACATTTTGATATTTCACTAACATTATTTATTATATTTTATATTTTATATATTATATTTTGCAACTTGTGTATACATTTTCAGAATCGTTAACAATTTTCCCAGCATAACCATGATAGTAGCGTGACACTACTATATATAAATGATACTAATGAAATTTCCAAGTGTTTCGTATAACACACGTAATATGTCCATAAGGGGTGTCGACAAGGGGTACGAATACTTTCGCTGGCCACTGTGCGTGCAAAGTATCATTTGACTCCTTTCATTTCATCAATCTATGAAAGCTATCAACGAGAAATACAAAAATTCACAGTAATTTTTACATTGATATTGACAATAATTTTTACATTGATAGTAGGAAGAGGATCATACGACGAAATTTAAAGTCCACAAAAAAACTCAACGACGTTACTTAAGATTATTTCACGTTCAGACAATACAGGGTGCGCCGTTAGAATCCGGACAAAAGAAGTTTTGTGCAGAAAGTTGTTTATTTAAGTCAATACACAAAAACACATGAAAATGTTGTTATATCTCATTTAAAGGGTCCTTGCTGAGAACTTTTATTCTATGTAACCACCCTCTGCCTCTATGACCTGCTCTATTCTTGCTCTAAAGCGCGAGCACGCTGACTTCAACTGGTCGCGTTTAATTGTCGCGAATTCTGACTCGATAGCAGCTCGTAGGGAGTTGACGTTGGGGTGCCTGCATTTATTAGTTTGTCTCTCGATAACGCCCCACACGTAATAGTCCAATGGGTTTAGGTCGGGACTGTTAGGAGGCCAGAAATCTTTCGACCAAAACATGTCCACATTGTCAGAGAGCCAATTTTGAACAAGATGACTTGTGTGAGCAGGTGCGCCATCTTGTTGAAATAAATACGGCCTTCCAGAAGCCGTAATTTCCATCCACGGCTTTATTACTGTCTTCAGGACCTCCAAATAAACCTCCTTTGTGATTCTTTCGCCTTTTTGGAAGAAGTGCGGAGGCATGACGTCGCCCTCACTTGAGACAACGCTCAAAACGTGAACACTTGCTGGAAATTTGGTTTTGCCCACAACAAAATTAAATTACCGTCGATCTTGGGTAGCTAAAGAATTTTATAATTTCGACCGGCGTTCTCCCGGCGCGAAGACTTTCTATAATCGCCGCTCTTCTATCGTATTCCGGGTTTTGCTTAACGAGTTCTGTCATTTTGAGGTTATAGAAGACTTATTGACATATTTAACTAACTTCAGAGTCAATCAGCACAAACATCTGAATTCTAATATGGTGGGAACTACAAATTGAATTCTGTCCGAATTCTAACGGCGCACCCTGTATAGCTTAATAATAGCCTTCTTGCAAAAAAAGAATTCTCCTCATTCCTTTTGCTTGCATCACCTTTACATTTACGACAACGACGATTGTTTGGAAGAAGAAAATGTCGAACAACAAAACCTTTACATGCATTCGTGTCGATCGATCCGTTCCGTAGAATGCAAGGAATTGTCGGCACGCAAAGTGCACTGTATCGCGAATGAAAAGGAATCCGCATGAACGATTGCAACGTTGTTCCACGTTGAATAATTGCTTAGGCACGGATACGCTGGCAAATACTTGAATACAACAGCTAATATATATTACACCATACAAATTACCGAATAAATTTCGTACTAGAATAGACGCCGCAAACAAATGAATCCGTGCTTCACAAGATAACAGGCAGCATCATTGTTCATTTCAATTTAACTCGTATATAATTTCTCGTTGATTGAATATTATTCCCTTCGAGTATTCGCGTTTTGAATCAGCTAACTGATAATCTAATTATTTATTTGTTACAAATATATAAATTAAAAAAGTGGAGCAAATTCTCATAAATCGGAAGTTAATTTACTGCATCTTGTGTACTTTAAATCATCTAACTCTTTAGCTTTTAGACTGTGTGAATCTTTAATTTTTAAGTAGAAATTATTGAAATAATAGTGCAGAAAATATTTGGAAAGAAGATAGTTTCTCATAAGTCGAAAATTATTTTTTTCAAGTACCTATGATCATCGTTGTAGATCATCCAGTGAATGATTCAATTTATGGGTAACTTGAAATGGAAATAATCATCACAGAAAATGTCAAGAAAGAAGACATAAGCTCGAAGATACTTCCATAGAAGGTACATATGTACACATATATTACAAGAGAAAGATCATATTTGTTCAAACTGTGTGTGAGTTATCGATCGAGAAAGAATCCTAGCTACTCGATAACAGGTGAATCACGTATGAGGCGAGGTCGTGCAAATTGATCGTAGTCGTAACAAAACGTCACGTTCCCATTGCTTGCGTCCTGTCTGTAAAATGGAACGCGGAACCTTGACACCGCGTTGACAGAACTCATTTAAAAAAGACAAGGCACCAATAAGGAAAAATAACAGAACTCCTTGTTCTACTTCTCTTCGCCTTGTTCCGATACTATAAGCTTCTCATAAAAAAAGGAACAAATTATAATTACGATAGTTATGGCATTTTTGTTGCAGCTAATTAAGATAATTTAAGAAAGTAAAAGAAAAAGTATCTAGATCACGAGATTATTGTGTAAATCTTATTTACAATATTTTTCTTTTATTATTTATTTTTTCTTCTACTAAGAACGTGACTGCTATCTATATTTCTTGATACACTGACTCGTTAAGTTTTATCAAAGCTACGTACCAGTTATAAAAGAAGTAATTGAAGTTATCCATAAAATTTAAATGTTCTATTTCTGTTCATTAATTGGTTATTTCTTTTGCCTCAAATACAAATGTAAATATCTGTTAATCAAATTAATTTGTAAGTGTTGTATAATACTTGTCAAAATTCTCTGACTCGAGAAGAGAAAACTATAAAGATTTACGATAAACATTCGCATGTTTCAATGATTTCACTCAAATGAAATCATACTTTAATTACGTACATAATTTATATTTGTAGCGAAAGTTTCATTAATTTCCTTTTGTAAAGCACATTGCATACTTTAATATCGCGACTTTATGGCTCATAAAAGGCACCTAACATCGTAGGAACGTGGAAAACATCATGTTCACACATAGTCTAAGGTTTATATATAATACTTTCTATTTACCAATGCGTCTATTGTAACAATTTTGGCAATGACAGGAATAGAAAGTTGAATAATAACAAGGGTACTTAAACATCTGTACGATGGATTACAAGATTCACGGGATTCTCGAGGATCATTATCGCGTAGGTCGGAGTTTGTGCATCGAGGAGCAACAGTGGCTTTAATGAGACGGTGAAGACGATACTGCAATCCATTATATAGTTGGTATTCAGTTCTTGATACATAATGTATAAACATTACGAAATATTTTCTCCGATCTTGTTATATATTCAGCACTCCCTTTGAATCAGATGCCATTTAGAAAATAAGCTGCTTCCTACGATAAAATCGGAAAATCTAGTGCGCCCAAAGAGACCACGAAGATTCCTTTTATTTACGACAAGTACCACTTGCACTTGAGAAAGAATAAGGAGAAAGAAGTAAATACGTTTCTAGCTTGCTTTTCTTTCCAGAATTTTACTCCCTTTTATCCTCTTCTAACAGACTTTCTTATGTGTTCCACTTTTATATGTTATATATCATATAAAAATAACTTTTAAGTTTCTTGAAAAGAAGTTTCTAAGGGATTAAATAAATTTTGTTATTTTATATACCAATAAATAGATGCAGTGTTGTTATATAGAAAATTGATCGTCTCGAACGATACTGGAATATTGGTAGGGTCATTGATCGACGCGTTTTATCGATCGCGCAAATATTATGCTCGATAATAGTTGCGGGCATACGTGTGTATACGATGACAGAACGTGTGTACTCACCTTGACACACTGGCGTGCCGATTTGTAGCATAGTCATGCGCGTCCCGGACTCCAGACAACAGTCAGCCGATAATAAAAATTGAGGCTAGCTGGTCTAATTACGGCATTTGCGTTACGCGTGCTGAAAGATACCGAAGTTGCGAAATAATTCCGCGAAACGCTTTGTGTTGTCCCGAGGACGATACTCGAGCTCCAATGCCTCTCGTGAAATTTCGCTTAATACTTATAAAAGTTTACTTCCTTTATAGGTAATTCGAAAATATCAGATCGTATGAAAGTTTATTAAATCCTTATAGAATTGGATTCTTTTGCCATTTATAATTTGACGACTCTTTTCTCCAAAAATTGTTTCCCTTCTTCAACGATGAATTTCTTTACACAGTTCTTGCAAGAATAATTTAAACTGGAATATTTAAATCCTTGTCTATGTCGTTTGAAAAGTTTTACAAATACCACAATAAATCGTAATGAGACGCCATTTATAATTTGACGATTCTTTTCTCAAAAAATTGTTTCCCTTCTTCAACGATGAATTTCTTTACACAGTTCTTGCAAGAATAATTTAAACTGGAATATTTAAATTCTTGTCTATGTCGTTTGAAAAGTTTCACAAATACCACAATAAATTATAATGAGACGCCATTTATAATTTGACGATTCTTTTCTCCAAAAATTGTTTCCCTTCTTCAACGATGAATTTCTTTACACAGTTCTTGCAAGAATAATTTAAACTGGAATATTTAAATTCTTGTCTATGTCGTTTGAAAAGTTTCACAAATACCACAATAAATGGTAATGAGACGCCATTTATAATTTGACGATTCTTTTCTCCAAAAATTGTTTCCCTTCTTCAACGGTGAATTTCTTTACACAGTTCTTGCAAGAATAATTTAAACTGGAATATTTAAATTCTTGTCTATGTCGTTTGAAAAGTTTCACAAATACCACAATAAATCGTAATGAGACGCCATTTATAATTTGACGATTCTTTTCTCCAAAAATTGTTTCTCTTCTTCAACGATGAATTTCTTTACACAGTTGTTGCAAGAATAATTTAAACTGGAATATTTAAATTCTTGTCTATGTCGTTTGAAAAGTTTCACAAATACCACAATAAATCGTAATGAGACGCCATTTATAATTTGACGATTCTTTTCTCAAAAAATTGTTTCCCTTCTTCAACGATGAATTTCTTTACACAGTTCTTGCAAGAATAATTTAAACTGGAATATTTAAATTCTTGTCTATGTCGTTTGGAAAGTTTCACAAATACCACAATAAATTGTAACGAGACTGATATATTCGCTGAGTAAAACAGATAGAGTTAAACCTTATTAAATGCATTCTATATCAAAGTAGCAACACTTCGTCCATTTAATATTTCAGTCGTATGCTCGAAATTAGTCAGATTACTTCTGATTAACATATTGCCGTTCAAAAACTACAAACTCCCACATAAAACTAACGAGAAGTGATTCTCAAAGTTAAAGTTTCTTTAGCCAGCAAACCAGACGACCAACATGCTTCCCCCCTCCAACTCTGTAAGGGAAACGGAAGTCGGAACACGTACACGACGAGCCAATAAATCTCGGTAACGGAACGAGAGGTCCCGTTCGCAAAACACGGGGCGAAATTAACCCGCGATTTCCCGCTACGTAAATCAAAGCGGCGACG
Source organism: Bombus pascuorum (assembly GCF_905332965.1). NCBI lineage: Eukaryota > Metazoa > Arthropoda > Insecta > Hymenoptera > Apidae > Bombus > Bombus pascuorum. The sequence continues at coordinate 12,721,881 of NC_083490.1, read as the reverse complement.
AGCACGAAGAGAGCCCCGAAGGCGCGTAAAACCAAGTGGAGTTTTCCGGAAGAAGTTGGAGAACCGTTTCGAGACTCGTCGCCAGGCCCGCAGGTGCAATTGCAATTAACCAAAGACGTCTTGGAAATTGAATTCGCGCGAAAGGTAAAGAAACAAGCGCGTTCCCTTACTTCTCACCCCTTGTCTACCACAATCCTCCACCTTTTATCCTTTTCTCCCTTTAATACTTTCGTCTTGTGTATACTCTCTTCTCTGCGCTTTTAGCTTGTTCACCGAGACAGAGCGTCGTCCAGAAACCAATCTGGCGAGTGTAATACAGGGTGTCATAAAGGAAGTATTACTATGTTGTTTATAAATCAATTTTTAACGAAGCAGCATAGATCTACGTATAGGTTTGTTAACACGTGTATCACTCAGAATAATAGCGATGTGTCTACAATTTTATTATAATAAAAACAAAACCATACAGCATACGTGTTCCAGACAATCCTTAAATAATCAGTATGATGAAAATGAATTATCTGCACATATACTATTTTTATTATACACGAAGAGATGAAATACATTTACATTGCCAATAGTCAACATTTCATAAAAGCTTACTTTCCTCGAGCAATCAATAATGGAAGTTACATCACTGTGATTCTGAACCACTGAATATACAGCAGCGAACAAAAGAAAGTTTTAATTTAATTTATTTGTGTATATAGATATATTGGCAACTTGTTATTATATATTTTTCACCATATTGCTTGTAGTCACCTATTGTGGAGTATGTGCTACGCGATATCTATTCGCTTCTCATTTCGAATAAAATTCCGTTTTGTACAATTATCGTATTTCTTGTGTCACTTATATTTAAGCTTCCTTTAGTTTGCTACTGTAAATAATTTGCATTGTATTTGTTCAATTTTCGTGGCGAATATTATCATTCAACTGGTCAACCGTGGTTGACTTGTTTACAGAAACGTTTCGCTTTTAAACAAACTCGAAGACAAAAGACCGGATCCGTTAAATCAGACGAAGGAATAGTTCCAACAACCGATTTTGATAATAACATTTTGCTGCTGCAACACGCTGTTGCGACGTCAAACGTTCCATGATAAAATTTGATGGTTCACACTATATGACTGTTATCACGAAGTTGCTATAATATCAACAGAAAAAAAAAGATAAAACAGAAAGGTAACACTTCTTTTATGGCACCCTGTAGAAAACCCAGGCGAAAGAAAGGTGAGGAGGACAAAGAGGAAAGGACAGAAACGGAAGAACAAGGTAGACAGTTAGAAAGAAGAGGAGAAGAGCTTTCAGGTTGTTGGAAATGCGATATCAAACGGTCGGAGAATGGTCGAGGGATATTACCAGCGGGGGTAAAACAAAATACAGAGGTGGGAAGCCATGCAGCTACACTTGAACCAGAAGGTTCGAGCGAAGCTTGAGATTTCAATTCAATTTCCAAGCTCGGTCAACGTAAACGCGTGACTCGACCGCGTGCAATCGAGGGAGAGATTCTCGTTTCTGAAAATTTTATGAAACGAGGTTGAGCGGGATTAAGTGTTCATTCCGGTGCGCAAGGGATGCTCGCGGTTACCTGGGAAACTTTGAACCTTGCCTACTCAAACATCTGTTTGTTCTTGCCTTCGCTGGTGTTGGAAAATGGAAATCGAATAAACGTTCGATTATTCCACGGGAATGTGTTCGGCGTTTGCATTTCGCAGAGAATCGATTCGTGAAAGTGGCGATAGGTGTGGTTACGTTTTATGACTGTTTTCACGCTTCAGGTGGCTAGAAAGTTAGAACAAAATTGGAGGTTCGTTTCTGCCTCTAATTGGAATTTGTGTTTGCGGAATGGTACGTGGAATATTCGATTAGACGTCGAATTTTAGATGCAGATATCTTGCAACATATATATCATTATAATTTCAAAAAGGTGTTTGAAAGGATATTTATTAATATTTGTAGCTACGAAACATACGAAGTTTTAGAAGTCGTACGTCATAGTTTGATATTTGAACCTAATATGGTACTATATTCCCTCACAAATCATTGTTTCATTGACACGTTAGCCTTTATGAGGGGTGAACTGTGCACTACGTGTTTCGCCAGTAACACCTCTTATTTCGACTCTACGAATGATATCATAAACAATGTTACTCTTAAACGCAATATTTATTACTTTACGCCGTTAAGTCACATAATAACCATCGTCGACTATAAAAATTAAATATCAATCATCAAATTCCATAGAAACAAAATTTCACATGCGCCAATCTAATACAAGAATTCCAAGACTTAAATTTAAAGTAAAACACTTAGGAATTCCTGAACGAAATTCATATTCTGCTACACTTCGCGCAGTCGTAGCTAAAAGCTCGTCAATTTCTTTGAAGGACGAGTGAGGGAAATTGAAGCGTGTTAACGCATCGTGCTAAGGTGTAAGTACTTACTCGCTCGCGATAATTCTGGCCATGCAAAGAACGTAAGTAACGCGCGATCAGCAGGATCATGTTGACAGGTTGTTTTTCGTGACATTTACGGCGCGTATTCGCGAATTAGCGCACGAGCCTTGGCTCAATTTTTTAGTCGATGTCGCCGTCGTGCAAATATTTGCGAGAGCAACAGAACTACCACTTCTTCTTCCTTCTTTTCCCCTCTTTTCACTCATTTTCCCGTTTCAAGCTTGCCACACTGCTACATTCTCGTTTTCGATTCTCTTTTGGTGCACAGTTGCAGCTTTGACTCCCGTCCTTTTTGAATTTTTTCGACGCGGTTTGCTTTTGCCAAACGACTGCCAGAGGTTTGCTAGCAACCGAGTTTAGGCTCCGATTTTTTGATATGCAGTTCTATGATTGATTTTGTGTATGTGAGGATTTAATAATTGCGATGAATGATATTTCATGTGTTTAGTTTTTTTAATATATTATCTTCCAAATGATTTATTAATTTATCAGGTGTACCATAGTTTTTAATTTGAATTGCAAGATCGTAGATAATACAGAGTTTGATTCAGCAAATTGGGGTTTCATATGCGCGGACTTTTTATTTCTGTAGTTACAATTCGTATATAAATATTTGCATTTGAATTGGCAAAATTATTCTTTGAGACATAACTTTTACCAAATAAACAGCCATAGCAACGTAACAGCTTCATTGTAGCTAACGAATTCAAAATTGTTTAATGTAAAACGAGCTGATAAAAGGATTGACTAATGAACGTAATCTTCTCTATATTTTTCTCTGAATATACCAATATACGCAGTAAATGTATTTTGCATTCAGTGCAAAATAACTTGAAGTATTTTGTATTATAGAGAACAAATTTTTTCATACACGGAAACTTGCTGTTACGAAATTTCAAAATAGAAGCTTCGTCGTGACCGCAAACGAGTTCTTCTCAACTATGGAATTTGTTATCGCCGCAAATATGTCTCTACTTCCGCGAAAACATAACGGCCAGCTTCAAAGCCCACTAACGAGTTTGCACCCGATGCGATAATTGCCTACCGGCCTCGGCGTTGTTGCGTTTCCGCTATTGTTGCTCTCGATAGACGTTTAAAACGCCAGAACAATTACGCCACAATGTAATGAGGAGAATCTGACTTCGGCAGTCACATCATGTCTGTATTATTTTATTTTCCTTTTCTGTTGTAAACGTACAGAATTGGTTGCTTTATAGAACAAATGCCTATAGAACTTAATTTAACGTGTTGGTCAACTTACAAAAATGAATTATTTATATTTTCTTCAAATTGAATATTTCACTGTGCTATTTCTCTAGATTTAAATTATTAATTTTAGTCACGCTACTTGTTTGCAATTATTTATTGTCGTTACTATTGTTGCAATATTATAAAGTAAGAGTTAATCGTAATTTATGACTGTCGTCGCATGTAACTTAAAAATGTCAAATGTAACAATCAACTGACTTGTAAGTTTCTTTGTCTTATTAGACATATGGTGCGAGAACATCTATTAATACCGTAACTCGTCAAATTTCACAAGTCGTTGCTACAGATTTTCAAGTTATCATACTTTCTCCTTAAAAAGACCAGCAACCATATTGCAGAGCCTTCAGTCGCTTAAAACACAAATGCTTGCATCACATCAAAAAGCGCCTCTCCTAATAAATACCTATTTTGCACAAACGTGGCACAAATTCCGTCACAACACGTGCAAGCCATCTTAACGAGCAGTCCGATCCATCGCTTTAATCTCTTTGACGTTTCCTAGGCACGGTATACTCATCGAAGATAGGATTACTTGCCGCAGAAAGGAAACAGATGAAAACGTGAATCATAACTGAAGAAAGAAGAAGAAGAAGAAGAGGAAGAGGAAGAAGAAGAAAAGAAGAAAAAGAAGATGAGGGTAAGGATAGAGAGAGACATCACAGAGATGGATACAGAGTTGGTAACCAACATATTTACAGGCAGTGGGCGTATTTATGGTGCGTTACGGTTCTGCAGCCGTTTACACGGGTAATTATGTTTGGCTTGAATTAATGCGCCGTCCCATCTTTCACGATGTTGCTCGTCGTTGGCCCCCACTGAAAGAAGCTATCGGCCCGGGCGCACGCAAACAGGTTCTTAACCGGCCTCACCAGGCGGAAGGCGGTCGACCACGGTTCGTTAATCTACGTACACACCGGGTTCCCCGTCGTTCCATTCAGTAATCGAGAGTGAACGTTCTGAAAGGACTCGTAGTCCACCTGGCCCGCGTTCATTCGCGGTACCGTTCGTCGTGAACAAACCACGGTCGACTTGCTTGCTCGACGATGACGAAGATGATGATGCTGGTTCTCCACGATGGGAATAAAAAGTAATGTAGGAGAAATAAAATTGCGAGGACGGTGTGGTCACAGCTTTATGATTTTTTCGGCTCTCCTTGTGAGGAAATATTAAGAAACAGATTGATCGGTACATTCATAAATGTAGTATTTATTATATATATTTTTTTTTAAATGATTGGGGTTAGGATTTCTATATTTTTCGAATTATTCATAATGACGATGAAGATGATGGTGCTGATTCCTTATACTGGATATAACACATGGAGCAGAAGGAAAAGTTGAAGAACGGTTTCTGACATTTCTGTGGTTTCTATGGTTGCAGTTTTATGCAACTCATGAATATTAAGTAGGATCTACTTAATATAGACGTTAAGAAGGAAAATTGATCGGTTCATTCGTAGATACATTATGACTTTCAAGAAAATCGTTTCTGTATTTTTTAAATTATTTATAATGGCAAAGATGATAATGCTACCTCTTCATAATGGAAATTAAAAATGGTAGAGGAAGGAAAGAAATTGTTGACCGAGAAACCTTTTTCATCGACCAAAGCTGAAGAGTTTCAATCGATTGCCGATTGTTCATGGGCTATATTAATCAAGAATAATTAAAAGCGTCATTTGGTCGATCGACATAGCAGAGACTTTTGGCAGCAGAAGAGAGGAGGATAATCTAACGGGAGATGCGCGCAGACCTTATTAACGCTCGTGATTAGCACGTGGACCTGAATTGAAACGGTCGTCGCGAAAATTCCGCGGCTCGTTAACGCTTGTTATCAGCGCGTAATTACGCGTCCGTGTGACGCGAGATTTATGTAAGAATCTACAAAGAGCCGTTTATCCAACCTTGCAACGAAGTCAAGAGACTAACTAATTCAAACGAGTCGAAACAGATTCAATCGTGGCCAAATTTTGTGTATACTGTTGGTTATCGCACATTTTATAATTTGGAAATTCCATGTGTTTCTTTCAGATTGTGGACGAATTTTTAGAATATGCATATGTTTTGAAAGAACACCTAAAAGCTTTAATTTTAATTCTAAATCTTCCATTTTATGCTCATATATGAATCGATGTTTCATTTAAACATATATATTTTGAACATAAAGAAGATTCTCCTTATAAAACTCACCTAATCGTTATGTATAAGACTAATTCTTTTATTTTAGACACTTATTTAAATTCATTGACAAATACCCACTAAGAAATAGAAAATGTATCAACGTATGTCCACCAAGAGATATGTCTGTACGATAGAAAAATTTTAATAGCCTTAATTTTTATACTGATTCTGTTCTTTATTATTTGAAGAAATTTTCAGAGAAGTTTTTACTTCATATTAATAATTCATATTTAATTGATATTGATAGACAATATCTTAGCACTGAGAATTCAGCTTACACTCAACTCGGTTTCTCAAACTCGTCCGGTCGATGAGCTCAGAATCATTCGGTTCCACGAGCATTTCGACTATAAATCCTTCCGTAGAAATAATTAGGTACAAGCAACAAAAAGGATAAATAAACGCGACGCCGAAGGACGGAGGCGCTGAATTGTATGAAACATAATTGCAGGGAGAATTCACGAAGATTGCGATGATTGTTATGCAACGTGCCAACAGTAATAATAATTTGGGAAGCTGTTTCTGGCACGTATTCGTGCATATTTTAGACACGCGTAAATTTATATTTGCCCCGTACAAACGCTCCGATAAAATACTAAACATTTTCAGCCGGCGATCCGTATGAATTATTCATTATAATAAACATACTTTTGAAATGTATAATTCTGCACGATTAAACGATCATTTATTAAACGACTAAATATGTAATTATACACGATTGAATCAAGATCGTGAGAAGTTTCGAAGAAATTGACCTAAAATTAATATCAAAATTTACGACATGATGAATTCTCTGGTATCAGAGAATCTCTTAAAACAAACTTTTCTTCAACAAATAAAGAGTCTTTTCCAAATTAATTAAACAAAGATGGAAGATATTTATACCATTTTGTATACTAATTTGTCTCTATGTGCACTGTTTTCTGTCATTTTATTTCCAACTAAAAAGTTCATCATTTAAGAAATCCATATATTTGTACATTTAAAAAATTGATAAGCTAAATACGTAATTTGATTTTCTCCACAGGTGAGCAAACGAATACTAAATTATCAAGAAGAACAGTAAAAGGACTACACAAATTACTCCAAATTTATATAGAAGATCTATGGAATGTGTTTTCTTCACGACACAAATTATCCACTATTAGTAGAAAAATACGATCAGTCGAACCAAAAATAATCGTTACTTCTTAAACTTCTGCGAGTAATCGAAAATTGGACGAATAAATTATCGAGACGAAAATCGATTTCCTGTTTGCTGGACTTTAAAAATACACACGGCGATCGTAGAAGGGGAAGGGTAGAGTAACACGGTAGAAGAGGCCCACGTAAGCAAAACAGAACATCATCCGCGTTCTAATGAGGGTCGGGTGGTCGGTGGCAGGGGTGGCATTTGTTACTTTTATCGTCGGGCTTCCGACACGAGCCCGAAATAATTAGCATTTTAATGTATGTATCTGCTTATCTAGGCGACGGCTAGTTGCCCGGCTCGTAGTTTTGCATGTTAATCTCTATGGGAAATTACATGCACCATTGCACCATCCGGCGACAACACCCGAAACTACTTCGACGACGTTCTATTTTGTTCGCCAGGCATTAAACGAGATCCCGATTCCCCAACGTGATTCAACCGGCAACGCTTCTTTTCGAAAGTACGTAAAGCAGTTACCGAAAGTTCCCTCGCCTGCCTGTGAAATGCAGTTAAACGAGTTTATCTGGATTTTCCGTGAAAAGTATGCCGTGAAACGATGTTTCGCTTCACGGTGAACGGGAAAGGGGATGAAGCATTCGTGTGAAACAGAAATAAGAAACGTTGTTAAAGAATGGTACCTTTTTAACACTTTTTGTCATTTGAGTATCCTTTTACGCACCAATTCTGCGTTTTTAGGACAGTTCATTGATCGAAATCTCGGCTTTTTGATCGTCAGTGTGAATTTTGGATTAATTCATAAATTCAGTGTTAGAAAGTCAGACATGATTGCATTCTAAATTACAATATGATAGGTTTGCCTTATAAAGAATGTTACAGCAATTAACGTCACCTTTTAACGACGTATTAAAGGTATTTTATAGACATTTTTACAGTCTTTTGACAGGTCTTGGTTTTAATAAAGCATCTAGGGTTTATCCTTTCCCGGAATCTAACGGCGTCTGCTGTTACGCAGATTCTCACGTGTAAACTAGCGATAATCAGCGTGCAACGTGTCAATGTTATAAAGTGGAATTCTTGGACGACCATACACTACATTTATCTGGACGTTAAGGAAATCAAACGTCTGTGAACTTTCGACTCCGAAGAATTCTACAATTATACTTAGACGGGGAAAAAATGGAAACTTATGCACGAATATTCATGTGATTCTTCGCCATGGCACAAATTCTTTAAATTAATTTGTCTATGTTAAACAATCAATTTTTGCTTGCAACTTTACTTTCGTAATTTCTACTAAGCAAGAATAAATTAATCATCCTATAATATCCCATAATATTCAATCCATTACTACACATTTTCTACCGCATTATTAATCGAGACTATTTAATAAGATAATTTTCATAATTTTATTTTTATATATTTCGATATATTCATAATAACAACGAAAAATATATAAAAAAAATAATTAAAATACATCGATTCAATATTGTCCTTATTAAAGGACAGAAGGCAAGAAAATTTCCTAACCAATCTAATGGAAAGTAACTAGATGAAAGATATATGATTCGTTGATGATCGAAGAACTTGAGAGAATTGCCAAGAAATTGTTATCGAGCCGTAATTGCGGTAACTTGAAGCTGGTTTTCGAGGAATCCTGCAATTAATAGTTTTAGACGGCGCTTGCCTAATGATAGCTACGGATGGTGACGTTGATTACAGAGTTCGACGAAGTAACGTAGTAACTAACTTGCTACAGGGTTGATTAGAGAGGCACATCGGTGTGCCAGCACGATAATAACGTGACTACTAATGACGATCGTTCCACTTGTCCTGCGCTAGTCATCGCGATTTCTGACTGCAACTTCTCAGGTGTACGTACGATCGACAAAAAGATCGACGAAAATCGATTTCAAGGATTATTCCATGCTTTAACCTTCATCTACCTCGATTGATTTTCTAGATTTGTGAGTTATAAAATAGAAACGTGATTCTTTAGTAAAAGTAGGAAGAACACCGGAGAAAATATCGTCATTTCTATAAATAGAGTAAAAATGAGAAGAACAAGGAAAAATTCCATGTCGTTGCTACTTTCCTTTGATGGAATACTTTAGGATGGTATCCTGATTTTTGATCGAACTGATTATAATTTAATAATAACTGAATAATCAAAGAAGAACATTTTATGGAACTGCAAGAAATAAGTGTGTTCGTTAAAAATGTAAGACTCGATGATGCTTCGTGAACCAGATCTCTTTAATTGCAATTCACGAAGTCAGACACGCCTCGAGCCAGAAACAGACTAAACCTGACTACTTGGAATATTTAACACGATATTAAATAGAAGTGATAACCTGTTCGATAAGGTTGTCCAAGAATTTCCTCTGTCCACTTTAAAACCTAAAATCATCTGACACTCGGTTGAATCTAAAAAATTTGAAAAAAACAAAAAGCGTTTCGTAAAACGCATAAGGGTAAACCAGAGACATTTAAACGGGAGAATATCGAACAGGAGTAAATAAAAATAGTTGAAACTACAGTTAAATCAGGAGATCAGCAATTTTCTATATCAGGCATAATCACGTTCCTCGATCGTTGCGCTGTAAATCAACAACGAGCATCGACAAGTTCGCCTCTCGGGGATAAATCATCATAACGAAATGGGGTTACGTAAATGTTATCGCGTCCATCCGCTAAAACGTTCCTCGTGGTGTTTGTCTAAGCTTGTTGCACGCGATCGAGCTAATCAGAACGAGAGGCCGAGCCATCGAGTTCCATGGGGAGTCGATATACCCCGAGAAAAACCATTGGGGTACCATCGAAACGTGACGTTGAAAGAAATACAGTCGGTATAAATGTAAGTATATATATATATATTGGTTACGCAGCGATAAATCAACGTCGAAACGACTATAGATCGTTTCTGTCCCCGCGATTATTGGCCAAAGTATATCGGTGATATTTCATTGCTGCTCGACAACCACTTACCACCCCCTCCCCCTTGATTTCTTTCCAGTTTTTCCTTTTTTTTTCTGTACAAAACGATGCTCAAAGATTGGTTTGAGCTTCCTTTCAGTTACATACACACAACAGGGGAGCTTATTAGCAATGCAACACAGTTAAACTAAACCTGACTACTTAGAATATTTAACACGATATTAAATAGAAGTGATAACCTGTTTGATAAGGTTAGTCCAAGAATTTCCTCTGTCCACTTTAAAACCTAAAATCATCTGACACTCGGTTGAATCTAAAAAATTTGAAAAAAAACCGAAAACCGTTTCGTAAAACGCATAAGGGTAAACCAGAGACATTTAAACGGGAGAATATCGAACAGGAGTAAATAAAAATAGTTGAAAGTACAGTTAAATCAGGAGATCAGCAATTTTCAGCTATATTAGCAACGAGCTATAATTTCAGGTAGAATTTTGGAGGTCTCAGGAATTGAAGAACGTTCAGCAGATTTTGGCTAGAATCCAACAATTCGATCATACACGTTCGCGAGTGAATTGGGTGTCGATGGAGTAGTTTCGAATGTGATTATTTGGATGTTGGTTTCGGATATTGCAGTTTAAGATGGTCAGATGGTAATTAGAAGAAGATCACTCAGATGAAAATAAAGAAACAGGAAATAATTCGACGATTCGAATTGAAAGAACATCGCAAAATGCAATGTCTTAGAAAAAAGTCGCACGCTCGAACTTCATGAACGAAAGTTCCCAATCCCCAGAAAAAAATCAAGTGCTTTTTCCTGTAATTTATTCAGCAGCAATTTAACATACACGAAACTAACGTATTTAAAAATATCATCTACAACTGCAAAAAAAGCATAACCCAGTTTCGTCCAATTAAGACGAACGAAATTCACAAATTCACGGCGTCCAACTAATTTTGTCCGTTCAGCCGTTGTCCGCGTATTACTCGCAATTGTTCCGACACGCGTTCATTCCAGGCTGAATGTTTTCGCGCAACGGCCGTGCATTTGCGTCAGCGAGCCGAATATGGCACGACTAGGATTAATGACGAACCATTGCTAATTACGTCGAACGATGGGATGCGGCGCGTGCACAGTAACTTTCGCGATGTAACTGCATCGAAATGTGACGACAGCTACTATAAACAACCGGTTAAATGGCACACCGTATCGGCGATATAACGCGCCATCGTTGATACTTCTCTCTCGTACAGGCGTATTAAATACGCATCGCATTCGCGTGCTTTCCTCACGCACGATTATCCAGAAAGAAGAACAAGGTTATTAATCATTGGCGTCCGTTTGACGTCGAATCGTATTTGATGACTGTGTTTCGCTGGTAATTATCCGTTTTTAATTATACCTTATGCGTAACAAAATTTATTGGAACCGAGTGTTTCCTATTTAATGAGACTGGCTGTTAGCATATTGGGAAAAAAGTAGAAAAATCCAAGTGGAAAATTCTTTCATTTATTAAATATTATAATAAGTACTATACTTCGAATATCTTATATTAGATCATGGTTACGATGAGTGCGCATTCAAACGAATCCGTGTTCTGATGAACTCAGTATGCGAAAGGTAATCGAACAGGCATGTAAATTTGTATGAATTACGTATTACAGTCTTCAGATGTTTCATTCATTAGTATGTCATGCCAGTTCGACCGAATACGTATCCACTGTAACCATGACTTAATTTTTTATATTCTATAGCTTACATATGTGTGTAACACATACATACATATATATTTTTTATATATGCGTCGCTACTCGTTCGAATATTTTCAGAAACGCAAAAATCCGCAGTTTGTTAATAATTTTCCTAACAAATTTCCCGAATTGAACAAAGTCAAACAACTGCCTGGTTATCACACGGAGTCAGACAACTCTGTAACAATAGCCAACGGCACAATGCAACCCCCATGATCTCCATTTTGCTTACTCTTCCATGTTTCGACGCCTATCCTAGTACCAATGAAAGGCAAAAGCGGTCGATCAAGCCACGCTCCCTTTGCTGGATCTGTTTAATCGACATCGAGGGGGTCGAGCCACGATGAAATTGGGTTATGGCGGTGCCGGACCCGCGTGTTCCCGCGCGGACACTCATTATCCGCCGCGAGCGAGCCTGTCGTCGACCGCGTGCACACCTACGCATGCAACTCGACGACCGTGGAAATGCCCTGCGTCTGACACAATGACAGATTATGCAGCCGACTGTCTCTCCCACGAACGCCGCGACACCGTAATTTATTTAATCGGACGGCCTCGCTTTGACCGTCGAATTTCCCCAAATTCCGAACGACACGTGTTACTGAATTCTTTCGAGCAGGAAAATAATTGACATTTCATATTTAAGGATTTTTTGATACTCCGGTGGAAACATCTGGTGCGAATCGCTCCATTTATTTTGTAAAATTCTACTCGCTTCTCAAATTTCATAGGTTAGATTAGTGTTGCTTCATAATATTTTGTATCGATAGAATTTTCAATTTCTTCTGAAACTTTCGTTTCCCTTTTTATTACCCATTAAAATGACATTAATTAATGAGTCTAAATTAGTTAAATCAGCTCACAATTCTATATAGAAGAGTAGAAAAATCCTTTGTGAGTAGAGAGTCCATTCATGATAATATATCGATTAACCAGTCAACAAGGTGTGGTATTTTAAGAATATTTTTCCCGTGAAACGCCTCGAAGGGACTCGACGGAAGCTTCGTAGCAAAGAAAAGTGAAAGTATAAAGACGCGAGTTAAAAAGAACGATAGACATCAAACAAGAGATTGCAAAGACGCAATGCATCATAACTGCGGCAAACGAACATCGGCTGACTTTCCCGATTTTGTACCTGGTAGCTTGACGAACTGAAAGTTTCCGCATATAGTGAGGAGGAAGATAGAGACGAACATAACTCCATAGCCGAATACATTGACTCCCACGTTTGTTTGATAACTTTATGACGCATGGATCTCCGGTTGTCGGACTGGCAAATGACCACAATGGAGTTGCCGCGACATCAAAAGCGGTGCCATCCAATTTGCTGGCCGAATCGTGAATGACTTGTCTCGTTAACCCAGTTACACGTGGTGGCGGAGATGCGAGGGATCAAAGGAAGGGATTGTTAAACATTCTATTGTACATTTTTAGTCTTGTCTCTGTTTTATTTGGTTTCTTCCATTATTTATTTTCGTGGACAGAAACCTTTTTACATGGTAGTTCGTCCCATTCGCTTTTGACAATCAGTTGGGTATGCTGGTAATTTTGTTTTACAAGTATAATATATTATGCACATATGTATGGTTCTTCTGATCATACTAAATTAGTTTCTCGTTTAATAGAAATATAATTTATAGCTCTATATGCTTGTGCATTTCTTTCGAATATGCTAGATTTATTTCTTATGATATAATAATAATAAATCTTTGCAAATTAATTGAATTTGTGATTGAAACATTTATATAACATTTGCAAATATCATTGTTAATTTCACGTGACACAAATATTTTACTTAAAAGCAACTAATTAAAATCGTAGGAAGAGGACTTAATGATTTAAAAATAAAACGAGTCACGTTCATTTATTTAGCTATTTAATATGGCGAGGTCTCGAATCTCGACCTCCCGACGTTTGCTCGGCGACTGACTGAAACCGATCATCAACGGTTCGATGTCGGAGAATGTTTCGATTATCGGTCAGTCGTGAACACCGAAGACCGACGCGGGTCCTCGAGCGACGTTTCCACGTTTTACGATATCTTTTCCACGCCTACAATATTTACAAATTCTATGAATCAACAATAAAAATATATTTTCTTCTAACTTAATTTTCCTCCACCTAAAATGAAACAATAAAAATACCAAAGATTTCTATCCACGGAATTCGGACCTCGAACCAGCCTACATCTTAAACTCACGAAATTCACCTTTCATTTGCCTCCACCATCGTTCTTCTTCTTAAGAATATTAGAAATTCCTGTAGAACATTAAAACGTTCTGCGAAGATGCACGGAGTATGCTGCAACAGCGGTATAATGGCTGCCGTCTCGTTAGAACACGTTAGAAAACGGTGTGTTTTCACAGTTCGTTAATCCAGGCTATTTCCAGTAACGCGAATAAAATTTCGCCGGCGGAAATCGAGAATAAAAAAGTGAAGGTTGCCGGCTGTAGACAGTTCCCGGTAAGTTGGTCGATGTTACACGAGAATACGGTTAGAACTCTCGACGTTAATGCGGCCTTCGTACGCGATTCTTTCCTCTTGCCTGGTAAATAACTGCGATTCCATACGCGGCTCGCAACCACGGATGGACTTCCGTCGTTGGCCCGGTTCCAACTTCCGGGTCAGCAACTTCGGCATCTGGGATATCCGCCATCTGCCATCCTGATACTTTTAACCCTCTTGCAGTGCTCGTGAACCTTCTTCACCCAAACGAGATATCCTGCTTTCTACTGAATTTTACGTATTTTCGTTTTATATTTCCTACTACTTTTTATGTTGACGCGAAGATCAAACGTTGGACTCGTTGCTGTTCAAGATAACGATGGTGTTAATCAATAAGTCGAGGATTATTTGTCATTTAGGATACCATAATTTATTTATCATATTCAAATTGAAATTTTTATATATATTTATATTTACATTAACGTTTAAGCGTATATAGTTACTAGATATATAAGTTAAATAGCAAATTGATAAATTATGTCGTATTGATAACTGTAAATGCATTACAGCTGTCGTTATAACGTTAACGATGACAACAAATCGGTTTACTAATAAGAAAGATATTTTTCCCGCTTTTTAAATATTATAATGAATATTTCATTTTCAATATTTTGTCTGCTTATGTGTATTGTAATTATTATATACATTATATTATTATTATATATTATATTATATATTATATGTATTATATGCATTATATGTATGTATTCTGTACATTTTTTCACTGTCAAATTTACCATAGATGCACAAAAATCCTCGGTTCATTTATTACACTTTCTTTCAATTTTGAGACCGAAATGTCCAATTTTCGCGCAAAACTGGCGCGTTTTTCATGGCCACAAGCGAACAGAGAAAGGAAAAGAGATAATGGCGTGGGTGGTGGCGGTTGATTTATGCTCGGTTACGACGCTACCAGTGTGACGTAAAGTCGTACGCGACTCTAGTGAAGAAATTCTTCTTCTTCTACGCGACCTGATCCAAAAAAACGCCATCTCGTTTCTTCTTCTCTTTTTCCTCGAGATAAGAGATGCCGGGAGATACGATGAAATATCCATTCTCGTCAGTGCTATTCTGGTATCGATGAATGGATTCCATCTCGCGACGCGGATGCGAAGATTCCTTTCCCGCATATGGAAAATGGCCTACGAGATTTCTGATAAAGCTTCGTCCTGGATACATTTATCTATAGACTGCACGAGTTCCTTCGAAGTCAGCAGAAGAGCAATACGAAATAAAATAGCTTTGTATAAAGATCAAATTTCTCTTTTTCAGAAAAAATATATCACTTAGATATTAAATAATGGATTTGGTAAAATGGCAACTCTTTGAAATTAGGTACTCTACACGCGTTACAGTTCCTATCGTTGATGCAAAGTTGAATGCTTTGGAATATTTGAAGATTTTTCATTTTAACGTGCATTATTATTGCAACAATCGACTCAAACGAGATAAATAGCGGTCAAATTTCACAAATGAGATCTTGCACGAAACTCTAAAGCAGCATAAACGAAAGGTTTAACAGATAATTTTAATATTCATGATAGATAACTGTCGAGGGAAGTGTATAATAGGATACTAAGTATTAAAACTTCGATTTAGAAAATATTTTATCGCGCAAAGCCCTAGAAACACAGCCGACTATAGCGGCCAAACATGGGAACTTTGACATTAAAAACTTCAAGAACATCGTCTAACCTGTGATTTCCATCTTATATAATACACAATAATACGCATCCCGTAAGTATATTCAACCGCGAAATATGAAAATTCTATTTTCGGAGAATCCTTTTGCTCACAGTTGACCCCTGAACCCATCGTAGAATCGAATCTACACGCAAACAAATCGTAACCGGCTCTTCCACCCTCCACGTTTCCACGGTTTTTCAGATATTCATTTCTAAAACTTGGTCGCAGACTTGCGGAGCAAAGTGTGTACACACGTATTCCGTTGCGAAGGCATAACGCGATGTTAGCGTGGAACGATATTACGCGTTCGCTGAAACGACGCCGCTATTTCTGGAATTATGGTAATCAGGGAAACGCTGGCTTATCGTTGGTTGATACGGTCGGCTGCAATTCGAACGTTCCGCGTAGGGAGATGATCCAGTTTGATAGGATTTCGAGATTTCGAATACGTCCCGCGGAAAAATTGCCCAGGCCGGCATACACCGAGCTCGATATTGCGCGGATTTCTCGAATTTCCTGCGCTCGTACCACTTCCTATTTTTCCCTTCTATCGCGTTTCATCCGATGAAACCGAGCAAAGGCATCCTTTTCCAAATTACCTTCGGGCTATGATGTTCGAAAACATTGGCTGCGTTCAGGTTACAACGTGCGATGCTCGTTTGTTTCACTTACAGCTCCGAATGTATATCATCGTTTTGACGGCATCTGCCCAGGAAATATTGTTAGAAGGTTGTATAGCGAAGGATTGAACCTTCCTTGGGGTTGATCCTTTTGAAAATTGCGTCACGTTTTATTGTCATTTCGAGGATTTTGTGAGTGGGTTGCCAAGCAGAGAGAATTACTTTAGAGATGCTTTTCCTTAGTCGGAATTGTATTTTTATTCCTTTGATTTACGTATCATTTGTGTTTATCGTTTTTTTTTATTTTGAGAAATTTATTTATTATGCTTAATTAAATTATTACTTATTTTCTTACATATTCAACTTCCTTTTTGTTTCTGGCATATATATATATATAGTTATCAAGCAAGTTAGACTGGTACATAATAGCATATGTAGGTACATTTTTTACGGAGTTAGCGAACAATATTTTCCAGAATTTTCATCTTCTGTGATGTAACTACAATCATAAGAACTATCCAATTTACACTTTTCTCAATATCTTAAAGAGGCTTACCCAAAACTAATTTACTCGTTATTCAGTTACGCCATTTAATTTCAGCATTAGGATACACCACAAACGTTTAACTTTTCAGAAGCTGAATATTAATTACCCAACTGACGAAGATGATTAATGAGATTTCTATGTTTAACGTGACTTCGACCAGTTTCTTAGCTATTTCAAATATTTTTAATATTTTCTAATTCTAATTATTTCGCGCATTTTCTTGCTTTCCTCTGTCAATTGCAACAGTGAAGTTTATAACGATCGCGATACAGTGAAATTCCTCAGCGCTGATCCAGTGAAGAACTGAAGGGGATATTTCGTAATTAATAATTGACAAACTGTGAGTTGAAACAAAGTCGCCCGTTTCCTCTATCCATTTCCAGATGTTACTGCAACGTTTCCCATTGCAGTTTCGCAATTTATTTCTTAACAGCCGAGCCTTACCGCTAAATTCGATCTTGCTCCTCGGGAAACCTAATCGCGGCACGGAAAGAACGGCGTGGGAATCGATTCGCGACCAGACACGCCGGCCCGCTTAATCGCTCCACGACGGCAGCCGCGAACTATAGCTAAACGTTTCGCGTTCTAAGCTGCCCGATTAAGAGGATTACACGCTGGCCGAATGAACGTCGGTGATGTTAATTGTCGAGGTGGCTGGTAATTTCAGTTATTTATGAGGCCGTTTCGCGTTGATGGCTCTTTTCAGAAATCGACAATTGAAGGTTCTGTACGGAGGTCTATTGCGAGGAAGAAATTGGATGCACCAGGGTGCTATTACGTTTCGCGTTTCTAGTATTTTCTTTAGATTTTGTAAGATGTTTAATACGTTAAGAACGAAGCATTGAAGCAAAGCATGAACCATGACATTACTGAATAATGTGAAAATGTAAATAAACTATTGTATCAGAATGATACTAAACAAAGATGTTTAATGCATTAAGAACTAATCATTGAAATAGAGCACAAAGCACGATGTTATCGAATAATGTTAAAGCGTGAATGAATTAATATATATTGTTAGACATCGTGTTGAAATAATATTACACTAATAATTAATAATTTAATAAATGTATTAAGATAATAGATAGTTTAAAGAAGCGTATTATACGATTCAGTGATGGACAATTTTCATGACACGAGGAACATAGTTTATCATAGTACTATAAATAGGTATTTCAGTTTCTTCGTAATTTGTAAAATTATAGGATCTATGTGAAAGAAGAAAAGTTATAATAAAAATTGATCAAATCCTTGGAAATCCTTCTCATTATTACAATGTTAAGAAATAGAGTTTGACAATGTAAATTGAATAAAATATTATTATTATAAATTCTATAACCATAACATTAACCTTTAATGAGTTAAATAGAATTATACATTAGGTTCGAATATTGTCAAAATTAAAATAGTTGGAATTATCGTAAGATTTGTATTTATGAATATGAAATACAATTGAACTAAGAAGAATGAGGTACCACGATTAGACATATGTAAAATGTGATGATACCATAATTAATTCAATTAGACTGAATTCTCTGAACTTGAATTTAATAAGGAATTGGATTCAATCGAATTAAAAGAAATAAGATTTAAAAGGTACTGTGTAATTTCCACCTGCAAAAATGTTTCAATTAGAACACCATTCAAATTTTGAAATTCACAAAGGAAGATGAAAGAAATATTGAATACGTATAAATTTCTCCGTACTTCTGTCAGGAATCATTGTTTCATACAACCTGTTTCGCGAATAGATAACGACGAGCAGTCGGACGTGAACAACGGACGCAACGGTACGAGAACGAGAGTTCGTTTGCCAGCATTTTTTCGCGAGTCGGCAAACGACAAACGAGGAACGAATCGTCCCATCAATTGGATGGACGCCGCGGAATGCAATTGTCGTCCCTTTCGTTTCGAAACGTGCGGATTGCCGCACGAAGGAAAGCCTGCGCTTTAAACAATTACAGATCATTGAAACGCGAATTCCAAACGAATCGCTATTACTTCTTATGATCGTAAGCAAATAATTGTCTCGTTTGTGGTACGTTTGTGGTTTTGTTTTCTATTTCCATTAGAAATTTTTTCTTCGAGTCTGAGAATTTTATGTAATTCACAAACTCTTTCTTTCGGACAACTGGCAGAAAATAAATATACATATTGCGGCTCGTGAGAGAATATTTGAATATTTACAACGGAAATTTTTTATGATAAATTATGTCAAATACTTGGAATTTTCATTGCAAGTATAATGAGATGTGGCTGTCATGGTTATATCGGTGAATTCGAAAGCAATGTAGAAATGTATAAGTTACAGTGGAGAGTTACAAGATACTTCATAAAAAATGATTATGCGAACGTACAGTATGTATGTTTGTAATAAATATCTCCTAGTTTCAATATACATTTTTAAACTTATTTCAGGCTGTACCGATATAATGAAATAACCGTGTCTCGGTACAACGCTGGTAAAATTATAAAACGTTATATAGCTAATAAGCATAATATATTCATAAAAATTGTTTAAAAGTTCAAGCACTTTCACGAGTATTCCTCACTGTTAATTTCCATATCAGTAAATAACATTTAAAATGAATTTTATTTTCCTTCATACTATGTAAATTCTGAAACCTCTTAAAACAGCTCATGAAATGTCTCGTATCTCATCCTTCAAACTTAATTATATTAATTTTTCCTTCTCAGAGTAATCGTTCGAACCATCTGTAACTTTCATAAGAAGATTTCATAATGCTAGAAACCCATTCCCCCCAAGAGTTCGCCTTGCGATCCAAGGATCCCACTCTTGATAAATAACGACGATTGTTTTAATAACAATCTAACGGCGATCGTTTCTCATGAATAGGACAGAAACGAGCACCTTTCACCCGTCGGTCAACCAACTGTCGGCCATGGCGTTGGGTTGCGTCACTCGACACCAACGTGCACTGTCGCTTAGGTCCGTTCATTTGCATTTCCTCTCTTTCGTTACTCCTCAAATGTTTTCTTAATTTTTCCTGACAGGTCGACGTCTATCCCTCCATACAGGAAAGAAAATGTCGCTGCAGATTCATTTTGTATGTTACATGAAAATTATAGAAGTTTTCTGCCACATCTTTAAACGTCTCTTTCTCCTGTCAGTTTAATGTCTATCAATATCTGTCATCTGTCAGTTATGTCTATCAACAATGTACCAAAGCGTGGCTATACATAGGAACTAAGGATCCTGTGCGTGTGTCAGCACATATTATTGAACGATTTACACTTGTTAACGTAGCGTCAAACTGAAACGCTCTATAGATTTCCAAAATCATTTTTAAGTAAGTTTCTCTATTTCGTTTGAAGAATTTCGGGAAACGTCATAGAGGATGGTAATGTTTCGCAGTTTCAATTCGCCATGGCAGAGCTTGCGGGGAAATATACGAGGAAACCACACGCTCGTTTCTTCGACCGTATCGTTCGCATCATTAATGCAAACGGGACGGAATCACGCGATCGTTCGTATTTTCCTGACGAGCGTTACTCGCGTACAACACGTCGTCAGTGGGAATAGAGAAACTGGTAACCAGCTGCTTGACAAAATACTCGTGTCGCTCTTGACTTCTTACGATCAGATGTTCCTTTGTTTATAGGAAAAGAAATTTTAATTGGTTTCAGTGGTTCATTTCTATGGCAGAAGGAGAAATTGTTACAGATGGAATAATTTGTTTGCAGATGATAGAACACAGTGACAGAGTAAATTTCATAAAACATGGATACGTAGTATTTGTTACAGCATTGTGGATTAATTTCATTTATATTGAGTTTGCCTGTCTTTGTGGTAGATCAATTGTAAAGACAGAAATATTATTTAGAAAAATAATTATTATAAAAATACAAAAAGGCAGGCTTTAGAATATTTCAATAAAAAAAGTAGAAAATTTCGTACATACGCTACCGTGCATAAGTGTTTGCACGTTTGGTGCAATTCAACCGAAGCATTTATATTTTTATTGTATTTTCAACATTATGATATGTAGCAAAATATTTCTCTATTGTCAATTTTCTACTTCCTGCCCTAAGTGAAATCAAATGTTCTGCTAAATTGAAACTGAAACATAAAATATACCTGCATCAATCAATTTCTATATTTATCTCTATTAAATAGCTGACATTTCGTAAAATCTATATATAAACTTCTAAAACGTAGCTGGAAATTATTCTAATCATTGTAAGATCTCAACAATCTTGATCAGATACACTTAAAGTCACTTAACTTAGGTCCGTAGATCAAAGCATTTTTATTTATACCAATCGATATCAGCTATCGTCTTTGTATATATTTATTAATTGTTTATGGCTGCCAGAGACAAAATAAAAGGCGAAAGAAGTATTATTTGAAGTATACTTTATATATTCGCAACACTTTTGAAGTATCCAAATACTTAGTCAGGCTACCGTATAAATTTATATTTTATAGACATTTATCGAAAAACGAATAACAAATATCATATCAAACTAATAAATTGATTATTTCTGCTTCGCGTGGAATAAATCAAACGGATTTCTTTTCAAGCAACGACGCGAACCAGAGAGAAGGAAGCAACGTTCCCAAGGACAGGACCAAAATTGTTGGCCGATTAATTATGTTTTCGGGGCATTGTCCCTTTCGCGGAGAGAGAATTGATCGTGTCCGCACGCAGTCGCATGCGAACGCGCTCTTTGTGAATCGCGTTAACGATTCCCGCAAGCGTGGAACATTAATTGTTCCCTGGAGCACAATGGGGCCGCGAATAGAGGCGAGTTCCGCGACTGACCAGAGAGACCACACCGAAAATTAAAAGAACCGAGCGCCCGGAAGAGGATGAAAAAAGGCTGCGGAGCGATCGTTTGTCTAATTGAGTCGCGGAAACAACGGGCACGATGAAATTTTCGATTTTTCCTTTGCCGCGATAATTCTTTATCTACAGGCGATCTTTTTCCAACAAAAGTTATATTTTACGATGAATTTTAACCTCTTTGGATATCATCTCTGATACATCGGTTTCATTCTAAATGTTCTCTGTATACATTTGCATGGAATTTGGATGTTTAATAGCATATTTTGGAATTTAATACGAACGATTTGAATAATTGGAACGATCGGAGTTGATACGTGAATTTAATATCTTTTTATTTGCAATTAATGATACACTAGTGATGGAAATTGGTTTATTGTAATTGAGATACCGTATGGCATCACAGAGATGATCAGCATTAAAATCATGGTGTCGAGCAGGAGAAGGCGCCCGTAACGTAATTATTTGTCGACGAAACAGTGACACCCTGGCGTTTGGCGAGTCACGGTATGAGGATTTTAATTATAAGATACGCGAAAACCCGTAATTAGACCGCAATATATCTTGATCTGGCTTCGAATTCGTTTCTTGCTTGCTATGTTATCAAGGGAGAAGAAGATCTTCGAATTTTAAATGAACAGTGGCTCACGAACGTATTTAAATAAAACATTTTGAAATTTCATTATCGCTGTAATGAAACACGGTTGTCATGAATATATTTGCAAAATAAGAAACCAGTTTGGAAATGTATGCAAACTTGCAAGATATTTACACTGGCAATATGTAATTGGAAAGAAAGTAGTAGAGCATGAACAACCATTTTAAACATTAAATACAGCTCCATTGAATATTCTTGTAATTTTTGTGAAACATCTACTTCCATTAAATACCTTGTTGCTTCCACGTATTTCTTCAGGTTTCTTTCAATCTTTACCAATACAATGATAATGGTGTAATCTCATTAAAGTGTGAATTTCAAAATATTTTATACAATACACATAATTCACACAATATACATAATTGCGAGAAGTTTTTACAAATATACCGATATTTTTAGAAATCACTGTCTGCGAAAAAGGGGAAAGAAATGCGAGACACGTTATGCTTCTCGAATTTCTTAAAAATAAGAAACATGCTTTATTATGCAGATTAGGAAATGTTTATCCTGAACACTATCCTGAAAGAAGTTTCCAACATTGGAAACGGCTAGGTATTTTCTTCGGGAAGAAAATATTTTCCACGGTATTTGTACTCTATGTTTGCCTGGAAAGCGAAACTTTTCGTTTCCAGTAAACATCGGCATTGTACACGATATTGCATATCACTGGTGTTATTTACTGCAATTTACTTCTCGCAGAGATATTGAAAATTATATAACCTGTGTAAAATGTCTTGCAAGATATTTCAACCTCGTGATCACAATTAATTATTGACATAAATATCCAGCGTCATGGTTTAATAAGGAAGTATAACCTTTCAACAATATTATCTACGTAATTTTCCTAGTTATATTTATTCAGTCATCGCTTCAAATTGATGAATCTTATTTTTATATGGGGTTCTAAATCGTAGAACGAAACGACAGGAGAAGTTTTTAACTGAGACTACACGAACCCAAGTTTACTGCCACTTGAATTCATCCAATTGAATAGGATACTTAATGCAATTTTAACGCCTTGACGACCGCTGTCACGTAAAAGTGATTTCGCTCAGCCATCTATTGTCAGCCGCAGTCACCTTTACGTGACCTCAGTTTTTTTTCTTTTTTTAATTTAATTGCTACTTACGCGTGAAACAAGTGATTCCTGGCGTTTGATAGCGCCCTATCGAAACGAAACGATTTACAAATGCGCTGAAAAGACCGGCAATTTCTGAGCTTAATGATCCAATGAAAGTTAATGGTCAGAATATGATTATAATCTCGATTTCTATAACTGCATGGGACAAAATAAAAAAATTTATATAATACACTAACGTATGAAATAAATCAAGATAATATGATAAAGACTGGATAATGATAATGAATTCAATGCGATTTTCTCAAAAAGTGCAACATAATTATAAAATAGACAAAAGTCGAAAATGAACGCGGTTGACAGTGAAGATTTATAGCCGACAGAGTGTTAATGTCGCTTAATAAAAGTTTCTATTTTCAGTATCTATCTATTTTCGAATCTAGTTATTACAACAAACATCCTTTCAAAAGCTACCATCTCTTCCTTCGAAACTAAATGTACTCCACCAGCTGCCTGAGCAATCGAAAATGTGAAAAAGAGGACAAGTATCTTCGTTATTAAAATAACATTTCCCCAATGAACGAAAGCTAAAGATCTCGCTTCAGCAGAACTGATCAGGCAGAAGAATCGAGAGAGTCGAGCAATTTATTACCGTCAGTCAACGCGAGATGATGTTCGAGCGTCGCGTCCTTACGCAATTTTTTCCGCTCGTGGAAGGAGTCCGTTTGTGATACGTTTGCCGCGGTTGAATTAGTGGTGCTCGAAACACGCGAAACGAAGAGCCGTAGCGCCGGGGATGAGAAAGAATCAACGTGAAAGCTGCTCGACGAGAGGAGGTTCTCAGGCGAGCGAGCTGCGTGAAAAGGATCGATTCTTTCAAACAAATAAATCCTCGGCGAGGATGAAAGCGCGATGCAAGTGGGCAGGCGCGTGTTCCGCGCTGGTGTTTCGTTCAGCCAACGCAGAGAAATGGCGAAGACAAAGGGTGGCCCCGGAAACGAAAGTGGCGAAACGCCAGATTATAGACGCGGTTGTCTGCTCGTCATTAATTTCAGATTATTCGATTCTGATCTGGTGGAAAAGATTTTATTTACCACCGTAAAATGATTCTATGTAATCGTGGAACTTTTGGTCGGTTCTTTTAGTATCGTTTTGCGTATGAATCTCTCAGGAACCAAATTTATCGCTCCTACCTTTTATTAATTTCTTCGTTTCCTAACTATACATGTCCAATATTCAGTGCTTTCAAGGAACAAACGATTTACTTCCATAAGTTCGTTCATTGGAAAAGGATGACACAGATAACGACCAGTTCTAAGATAAATTAAAAAAAAAAGAAACAGTGTTTGTAAAATAATCACTTTCCCATACTAAAATGCTAAGTGATCATACAAAGTGATTATATGTCCTCAATTGTATTTTTGCTTCTTCGTTAGAGAAATACGAATTTGTAGATTCACCTGATACGATCACGAGATACTGCAACCTCTCAGCGTGTTGCCGACGTTTGGATCGATTTGACGTGTCACTAGAAAAATATTTAAGTACATGTTGCAGGAAGAAACGAAAATGCGTCTTGTAACAGGACTTGTTCGGCATCGTTTCCCAGTGTATCCTTACAAATCGCGAGATGCCTGCGGCGTCTTCGTGTCTCAAGCTCATTAAATCGTCACGAAAGGAAACTAAGAAAGAGGAAAAGGCGTAAAGATGGAGCTTCGTACAATGGGAAAAAGATCGCGGCTCTTTTGTCGGAACACGCCTCTTTCCGCGATTGGTTACTCGCAAAGGGGGGAAAAATACGTCGACGGTTGGATAACAACCCTACAACTGCTTCCGGTATCTTCACTCGTACAAAGGTAGACGTCCACCTGAAATACTTTCATCGATGTTCGCTTATGTATGAACGATTATGCATTTAAAGAAGCATTTCAGGTTATAAAGATTTTGCCAAGCATAATGAATTATTAATGAAGTAGAATTATACGAAAATAGCGTTATTCGTAACCTTTCGTACTTTCTTTTATCAGACTCCTTTGATTTTTATCAAATAATAATGCAACTCTTGGAATATCTTCGAGTTATCCATTCAGATGATTTTAATTGATTATATCTATGAAGATATTTATGGATCTTAGTGGTTGTTTAATTTTGAGAAGTTTAAAAATAGAAAATATAATAGAAAACATGAAAGAAGAATATCCTGCTTCTCTGAAAGAATATATTAATTCCTGATCGTACAATTCGCCACGGGTCTGTTTTAAGAATGAGATACACAATGAAATCCTCGTTGAAAGCCTTCGTTTAGAAAGAAAAGAAAGAAATTAATCTCAGGAGCAAGTAGAGTCAAACTGTTGCACAGATTAGTATCCGGTCTCTTCTGTGGTTAAATTTCCATAGTTTGTGGTTGTCTTCTGTATCATTTGATACCAGCTCGAATTATCCACCTCCAACTCCAGTTATGTCGTCTTTTTTATAGACGAATCTTTTTTCAGTCGTCGGTTTCGAAGGTTATGGTCAATCTCGAGTTTGACAATTCGCGATTCAAAATTTGTTTAGTTACATCAAGCACAATAAAAGGTTCTCATACAGGGTTTCTAAACGTAGTAACTTTCTAGTAGTATTTTCAGATGCTTAAAACTTTTGTAAAAGGCACATGTTTTTAACCAACTGGAACATGCAAATTGTTATTAAAAAATGTATCTTCTGTATGGAAGATGATCAAATTTTATTGCTCGCTTAAAAGGCTTCGTTTAAAAAACCACAAATATTTAGAATCGCATACCTGATCTCTACCGCAGAATGCACTGCTCGCTTCTATTTACGTGCACTAATTCAACCACCATGAAAACAACTTCCGCCCTATAACATCTATAATCTACATTTCGCGCGATAGTGAATGACCACTTGCAAATAAACAATTTTTAAGAAAGGAAATTACAGTACCTTTACACTTGAGCAATAGAAACAGGAAAACTAGCGATCGTTACACTTGTCAATTGGCCAACTCGATGGTCGACAGATAAGACATAATTTAGTTAACTGACGCTAGAACGAAGTTGATCTTGAAACACAGCTCGTGCTACAAATGCACACGTAATCTCTAGATCTCGACACTTATGTTCGACGATCTTCATTCACAAAGAACCCAAAGGGGTTAATTAGCACGAGTTTAGTCTCGTAGCGATGTATCTGGCTTGCAGGATCCGCTATGCTACCGGGCTCAGGCAAATTGCCGTGCTTCGACGATCTTCCGCCGACAGTAAGCGCAAACGCGTAACGCGTGTCATAATTACAGGATTTATTTTATGTATATGTAATTAATGCACCGCACCACGTGAACTGTTACATTCAGCTCCGATGGGTCAGATGTGATCTTTATCGCGAGATTAACATGAGTTTATTGCGACAAGTTAGGGTAAAATATAATAATTGGAAGCACAAAAAAGATCTTTTTAACTTTGTTAGGTTATTGGTATATTGTTATGTTATAAGAAATACTTTTCTTTATATTTTTCGTGAATTATTATAGGTAACCTTCTTCAGGATTTATTCGAGTCTCGTGATACTGGAATTGTTTTTAATACAATTTTTGATACGTATTTCATTAGGAGAATAAGAAAATTTGCAAACGTGAAGAAATTTTAATACAAGGAAATTACGACGGAAAAATATCAATATAAGGGATTTGTCATCAAAATAATAGAAAATTTCAATGGATAAAGACAAAATTAAAATGGGAGGAGGTTAAGAATAAATAGAGAATAAATAGAAAAATTATTAACTATCGTTACAACATTGCTACCGTCCCTGCGATTATCAAAGAATATTTTACTCGAACCAATCACACTCGCACAGAATCGAATACATAAAAAATGAAACAAAACGAAAGTTGCAACTCTGAAAGTCGTCAGCACCCCACGGTATCGAACGCTTTCCGATTACTCGACGAGTGGTCCGACACAATATCGTCCAGACTAATTAAACTCGCGTCAACAGGCGGGAAATTCACACGTCACAGAGTTCCAGACTCTGAAATCGAAGAAGCAAAGAAAAAAGAAAAACTGTTCGCTTCCGGCAAGAGATCCTCTCGACTCGATGCGAGCACCAGAGGAACCAGCGCCGTGGTAGTCGAATAATTTTGCCAATATTCAATCGGACACGGCAAACATCAATTTGCACCAAGAGTCTCTTCAACGCTGATGGAGTATCCTGGTAGCAATCTCGGCTTTCGCGGTTCCGAATTCTCCGGATAACTCCGTGAACCTTGCGGACTTGGCCTGCTCCTCCTACGTTCGCCTTAAAGGGAAGCCGTGTAAAGGCGAAGGACACAGTTTCCTCGGCTTCCAACAGTCAATTTGATCGTCTCGCGGTCGAGAGGCTCCATGATCTGTGACTCCTTTGTGTCATACCACCACCGCGAAATACGACAGTGGAGATATGCGAAGATTTAAGACATGCTACGGAACCAGAAACGAGATCCTTATGGTTTTTAGGGGAGCTTCGTGGTTTATCTGATAGAGGTTTCTAATTAGATGGGGTCGTTTGATTGTACACGAAGGGGAACTAATTGGGGTGTTTGGATTGTAGATGGCTTGCTGATGTCTGAGGCTCGTTTTTCGTCTGGGTTAGTCTTAAGAGTAGTAATTGGTGCAGAGGGTTTTTGTGGCTGAATTTTCTTGATTGATGTTGCTGTAACTATAGTAGCATGTGGAGTGTAATTTTTAGATTTTAGTACATTTCTAGCTAAAGAAGAACGTCTCATGGTGGAGAAGAAATACAGACGAATGGATTTTTGATGACAAATTTTTGTAATTATTATAGTTGTGACAGGGCGAATAATTTTTAGATTTTGAAGTTTCAAGTGGGAAAGAACTTAGAGTAGCTATCTTTAAGTAAGAATTTTATCAGTCAGACTATAATGCTACTTTCTACGTACTGCTTGTTAGATTTCTTCTGACATAGTAGTCTGAATTTCCTTATCGATTACGTGGATCCGCGTGATTCTCGATGGAATCCGTGTTCATGAACAGTCATCGATTTCGTGGATAATTCGAGGCGACAACGGAGGCGTCACTTGCAGCTGCAGCCGGCGACGTAGTTGCCACTCGCAGTCAAAGATGCACCGCCGCGCTTCCGTGATCCGATTAGGATTTATTATTCGAGCGGGTGCGTGCACACCTGTGCCTTTCCACCGATTGGCCAGGATATATAAAGCGCGAACCCCACGCGTCTTCACCTCGATCCTTGATCTCCTTACGAAATCTACCAACCCTGCGCTGGAAACCTTCTTTATTCTTTTCTATAGGAATCTAGACTCTTTTCTTTAAATAATTTCCTTCTTTCGAGAGGAAAGACCGAAAGAGTAAAAAACTATACGATTTCATGGTTTATTTTCTATTCTTCTTCGAGAGTAATTTATCTTCGAAAAATGATCTTTTGTCGGATTCCTGTGAATACGATTAAAGGGATAATTAAAGGCATAGATTCGTAAATTATTAAGTAGTAATAATCTGTGATTGAATATAATGGTTAGAGTATACTTTGATTGGAATTTTGATAGAGATTTACGATAGACGTGTGACCATTTATATTAATGTTTCAGACATTTGTACTGTTTCAGAAAGAAAATTGGAGAAGTTTGTAAAAGATTTTGAATTTTGGGGCAATAAACAATAAATACGTATAATACAAAGTCGTTATACTTTCTTCAAGACACACACAACAAAACTCAATGTAATCACAGTGCAAGCCAGAATCCAAAAGTTTTTCCAAACTTTTTCCAGCAACTTCAACCGTCTCCTCCCCTTAATTACTCCCCAACAATCAAGATAACCGAGAGCAAGCACGATGTAATCGGAAAATCGAAGTTCCAAGATCTAAACAATGTTTCCAAAGCTGAACCAACTCCGAAGAGTAAGAAGCGCACGGGTTATCAGTGACACAACTAATCGTAGAAGGAGTAATTGGTCGCGTGACACGTCAGAAATTTCTCTTCTTCCGCGTAGTTTCGCAATCCGCGACGTGTAATATGAATGAAACTCGTCTTTGTTCGCCGCGAGCAAGCGCGTTTTCCTCGTGTCACGTTCGCCATATAAATTCGAGGAGGAAAGGGCAGACTAAAAGAAGAAGATACAAGCGGCTGTTGGGTGGATGAAAAATCTGAAGATGGACGGGGCCAGTCACGTTGGAGCAGCTGACTGAAATGGCTGTCCGGCTGAAAGGAGATTCAGACAAGAAACGATGTTATCGAGATGACGGGAGGCTCGGCCCGGTTCCAGGATAATTGAAAGTTATGACCGTGGTCGAGAGATCCTGCAGGACGTTCCGTATCGTGGTGATATTTCAGCGGCAGCCCTTTGCCCATCGAGAACGAAAGGTCTAACGCTAATCTGATGCTAATGGAAACAGGTTCGCGCTACTTCCGTGAATGTAGTTATGGGTATTAGGGTCGGAGTTTAAAGCGTTCTTTTATCGCCTTTCGGAGCGACTTGCGTGGTAGGTGATGATATCTTGAGGATTTGATGGTTCTCGACATGAACTTTATATTGTTGAATTTAAGAAGTTTTGAAGAATTTATCGAACTTTAATACAGACTCAGGGAAATATATTTTATTTAAAACAAGATTCCCGATTTTTCCAGATCTTGAGGTCTAGACTTTTCTGAAGGTGTATCTTTGATAGGCTGAGGATGGTAGTTCGTTGATTCATTGAATTTTGAAAATGATGTCACTTTTTGAACTCACGATTTTTCACATAAATTATTTCGAAATATATTATAATAATATTATACCCGAATTATATTAGGTTATCCCAAAAGTTTCTTTCGTTTTATAAGGAAATAATAGATGCACAACATTTCTTGTTTTGTATTATTTTATTGAATTATGTATTTTGTTCTATTGGAACAGCTATTATTTTCTTATAAAATGAAAGAAATTTTTGGGACAACCTAATAAATTGTTAAATTTAAAGTTAAATAGATTGTATAGATAATGAACGTCAGGTCAATTCAACTGACTGAAATAGGCCAATACGGCGAATAATGTGGAATACATCGTTGATGAATTTAAACAAAGGACAGAAATAAGAAGTTAACAGTATGTTCTTGAAATAATGTTATCTAGGATGTAATAAAAATATAATCGATCATTATTTCATATAATAAATGACAAATTTTCATTTCACTTGCAAATTTAATTCGTATAAGGAAAATACAAACTCTCATTTTATATTCAAGGAAATTTTCATTTCCTTTTTAAGAAACTCCATCAAGAATTTATAATTTCAGAACAACATTTAAAGCTACGTCGTTGAATATTCAATAATCTCATCCTTGATGACGTTTCTCCTCAACGTCAACGACCTCCGTAACTTAGCGTTAACTTGGACAACAATAGCGCGACGACGACAGAGGGAATCGCGTATTTTTCAAACGACACGATGACGTTCGAACTCCCACGCATGAACATTTTCACGTGTATCGAGTCGTAAGCTCGTTTTTCTTTGCTCGAAAGAACAACGATGCAGCTGCTAGAAGTAATTTCCGATTAGTGGCTCTGAGAAACGAGCTGAATCTGCGTCGCGAGTAGTGGAATTAAATTAACCTGTCTCTTGGTCACGCGATTGCTCGCGGGCACCGATCTCGTGTTAGTCACGAGTTACTTTATCACGATTTTTGTTGTTGCGAATAGAAGCTCGGTGACGCGTTGTTTTCAAATGTGAGATTCCATTTCAAATTTAACACAGTAATTTAAACACGCTGGTTAGACTCAACTATGGTGATTCCTTTCATTTTATATTTGACGTTAATTCGAATCATCCAGAATTGAATTGCATAATAGAAACTGACGACTCTACATTCTAAGGTCAATAAGGGACGACGATTTTATTGTAAAATTAGAAAGTAAAAGAGTAAAATAATTTTCCTGTATCTTCAGTAACAAATACCAAAATAAC
Organism: Bombus pascuorum; assembly: GCF_905332965.1. Lineage (NCBI taxonomy): Eukaryota > Metazoa > Arthropoda > Insecta > Hymenoptera > Apidae > Bombus > Bombus pascuorum. The sequence goes on along the minus strand of NC_083490.1, from coordinate 12,690,279 downwards.
TAAAATCAATTGAATTGTAATTGACAGTAAAACTTGACTGTTCCGCCCCCAAAGACCAACGACGATAGTACAATGATAATCCAAATGCAATTTAGCTTTAACTACGTCGCTGATCTTTCTACATTTACAGTAACAAATGCCGAAATAATAGTCAAATTTTCAAAATAAAATCGACAAGAAGATTCCCAATCGAACCTGATATAAAAGAAGCAATAAAATAACGAGAAGGATCTTTACGACGGGTAAAAGACGGAAGTGATCGTCGCGAAATAAATCTGATTTATTCAAGCTCACAAAGACGGGCCATTCCTGTCTGATTCGATTGTCAAACTAATCAGAACGGAAAGTTATTATGCGGGCGCGTCAGACTCACGGAAATGACAAGCCAACGCCCGATTCGATTATTTATCGCGGCGATCATGTAGCAATTTATCGACGTCGTCCGACAGATTCCAAGCTAAACGAGGTCAGACGACATCGATGTCAATTTCCTCGGTGTTCCCACTGCATATTCGATCGACGATTTGCCGTCCCTGTCACGATAAAGCCCCACTGATAAAGGCTAAGCGAATGAAATTCACGGATGTATCGCCCTGTACAGGCGATTCGTGAGCAACCAACGACAACACGCAGCCGTGCTAGCAGCTTCCATTTGATTCTTCCTTTAATTTTCCCATCCCATTCTAAAGGAGCCAATGATTTGGTATTTTTTAATTCGATTAAATTTATAATTGTATGATCTAATAATATCGAATACTTACACTCACTTACGAAAGACTTTGTACACTATAGGAAAGCTATTTTTATTGAAATAAAATTTTATCGTCCACTGTATAATTAGTATGTTCTGTAGCAAGAAGGCGAAGAGGTGATTTAAACAAAAATTTACAGAATATTAATGTACGTTAATGACGAAGTCTCAAGATTATAAGATGAATATATTAAATCACTTTCCTTGTTTAATGTCTTATAAATTCGTAATGTCAAGATATTTTATCCTATTCAGGAAGATCATGCTTATATGAAAGGCTTAATCATTCTCTCTTATCTGTTTTATTATATATATTTATATAATGATTCGGTTGAAGACATTTTAGATAGTTATAAGAAATGATCGTCGAGTCGTTAAAAATACTTGATGCTCGGCAGGTCTCTACATTTCCTCGGCGGAATTTTATGATTTTTGTTTACGACGGTCGTTAAATTCCACTGACACGTCATAAAAATTAGTATCTATCCTGCTCGAGGTTTATGTGCCATACGATACGAGAATGCAAATGCATTTACGGGTGCTATGGATTTATGCATGAAGATAGAAGTGGATTTCGGTTCAAGGAAAGCTCTACGTTCGAATATATTGTCGTTTTTCTAAGGATTTTATTTTTATGATTGATTATCGATGTTTCAGCGAGATAATACTTCTTTTTACGGCTACTAAATGTTTCTATAATATATTTAAAAATTGTAAATCTGAGCGACTTAGTAAATAATTTATTGCACCACTTGTATACTTCAATGTTTTTGGTTATAATACATAAAAGCTAAAACTGCATAATCATACTTTAAATGGACGGTACTAAAAAATAATTAATTAAATAATTTGTCAAATGATGACAGAGACGTGAATTTATGTTTTTCTAATCACATTAGTTATTTTAAATCAGTTAAAAATATAACACTCATAAAAGTCAGTTGGTCAAATTATACTGACTAATTCAATTTCTTACACATCAATAACGTTATTAATAGACTGCGGATTTTTTCCTCCAAATTGTCATATTAAATTATCATACTTTTGAGAACGTAAAAAAGAAAAGTAGAACTTCGATAAAATATTGTTTTATCTACTATGTATCTTAGGAAGCACTATACTTTGAACATTTTACACATTTCTTCATATTATATGCATTCTGTGCAATTTTGCATTTCCAAATTTCTTATAAATATATAAGACTCTACAGTCTAGTCATCGACGTTCAAGCAACGAACTATGCAGACAACTTAAAAAATTCTTTCCAACGGCATTAACCGAGATAAAAAAAAGTCTCATCCGAAGCGTTTCTTCGACGTGGTCCTGCCTTCTAGGACGTTTAATTTACTCATTTGAACGTGAAGCTAAATAATAAATCCCCGTGGCCGGCAGCGTGCCTGGTCTCGCTGGCAAAAGCTGATTACCCTTCGCGATAATCCGTGAGAGCAGCTCTGTTGCCACCTGCAACTCGTCTGCCTTCGTCACTTCCGACGAGACACTCTTCTATAGGGGTTAACGAGGTCGGCCGCGAAACAACCCAGTCACCCTCGTCTTGCCTGTCGATCTCGTTTCCCCTCTGCTTCCTCTTTTTTTTTTTTTGCCTCCGTGTGTCCCTCATGCATATTTAAATTGGTCGACCCGTGGAAATTTGTAGCCGGCTCGTATCGTTCCAACATGACTCCTGTATCCGTCGAATCTCTCGATTGGACAAGGGTTGCTTGATTTTGTCCAACCGATTCGATCGTATGATCTTTGTTTCCGCGATCGTTTATTGATTCCGATTGCACGAAGGAAATTTGTTGATTTATTGTGCGAATTCTGTGGTTGCTTTTTACAATTTTGTTTCATTTGCCGGTGGCGTAAAGTAATTTTGAGTTATACGTGAACTGGACTACGGAAATTATATTGATATTACATCGATCAATTATATCAAATAAGTTGGAATATACAGATCCATAAATTTGTTCGCTAATGTCAGCGAAAGGACCGAACGCAGTTTACTGCAGTTGGTATAGCAGGAGAGATTAAGGAAGAAAGTAGGTTCTTTTACTTTGGATTAGTATTAATTCAAAATTGTTTTATTGAAAATATCTTCTTGAATATGTTGAATATATGACAATGAATATCTTGAAGATATGTCTCACTGATCGTGGGACGTAGTTATCAATGAGTGAACATTTTCTTATTCTCAAAATAATTTCACTGTTGCATATTAAAATTTTAAAAATTGATAACTTTTAAATAACGTATGCAGTGCGTCTATTCACAATGAATTTTAGCTACAGCCAACAGCAACTAACGTAAGTCCACTAATTTCAAAATCAACAAATTGTAACTATTCAAACAAAGTAATCCTATATAACACATGGAACCTGTATTTTCTTTGAAACGCGTTTCACTTCACTTCCGGCGATAACATGGAAGAAAGTAGAAAACTTATCTCAGTCCTCCTGCTCGAAGTTCGACGTCTAATTTTTGTTCGTTCTAGTTTCCTGAAGGCGTCGATGCGCCTGGAAAGTATCGATACACCATCGATACGACGAGGATTGAGTAACCTCTTTCTCGTCAAAGTCGTTGCGTACGCTCGAGCCTCGACTCTCGTTGATCCGGATGGAATTTCATTTTCTACGGATTTGCCTGGCCCTTGCCAACTGTTAATTCGGAATTCAATTCCTCGAATTACGCATTCGGCTGCACTTTTACGCCGGCACGCCTGGGAATCGCGTCAGGACAAATCTCGTTAGCTCGGAACACGATGCTCTTGTGCTGCTTTCCCGATCGAATTATTCACTCGTTCGACGAGTTTTTATTCCATGAACCCTCCTCTGCCTGGAGTCTATGCAGGTATCATGGATACTGGCTAAAAACATGGAGATTTTTGGCTGTTCTTCATGTTCTGTTCTTTACATTCGTTATTGTAGATAGACCGTGAAACACCGAAATTTTTACCACGGGATCATTTCACGTGGATACTGTTTGTACAGAGTTATGAGTAAACGTAACAGAAATTGAGATATAGTTTCATTTTTTGATAATTGTTGGATATTCTTGGAATATTAGTACGTTAATAATAATTCCAGTTAGTATATATTTAATGTATTAATAATAATTAATAATTACCAGTATATTTAATGATGTATCAATATTTACTATAACAGGTAGAATATTGTTGATAGATACGTATGGCAGTAATTTATTATAGTGGAATATCGGCTATTCTTAGAAGGCAGTTGAAAACATATTTACCATATTTGGCTTATGAAATTTTACTTCTCTCGACAAGTGTTCATTGCTTCAATAATTAATTGCATTAAAAAATTCAGAAAATTATAATTGCTACTAGAACATATTAACATTGGATATTGTATTAGATATCTATAATTTAAGAGACCAAAAATAAATATATCAGGTCGTCCGAAAAGTTTCTTTCGTTTTATAAGAAAATAATGGATACACAATATTTTTCGTTTTGTATTATTTTATCAAATTACGTATGATCCACGTTGTTCTCTCAAACTAAAGATCACAACGTTCGACAGATTAGCTTTCACGTTTGTATAAAGATGCGTTATTGTTAAAAGACGAATCTGCAAAAGAAAGATACTTTTCGGACAACCTAATATTTCTTTAGATAATTAAAATAATGAAAAGTTAAGTTTGGTAAAGTTAAATTTGAAACCAAGTTTGATTAAAGCGGTGCGACATAGGTGTTTGCCTAATTATTTCTGTTCGACGTTCCCCTCCTTTATCCAAAGATCCGTCTGCCAACTTCTGGTCAACAAAATGTAGGATTCCGTTTGTATGTCCCGCGTTTTCGGCAACTCTAAAATCCTTACGACGTTCGTTTACAAATCCTCCTTATATTTGCTCGATTCCCGCACTTTCTCTCCGCTTGCCGACGAATAATTTATCTTCGTTAGTAAATGTCTGGACCAGAAAATGTGCAACTTTGAAACTCTACGAAACACGAAATTCGCGTCAACGTAGGTTTGTTCGCCAAAAAGATAATTCGTTTTTTAATAATTTACCATTAATAATCTTTTTCCTTTTCTATGACAATCTCTTCATTAACTTATGAACACTAAATTTACTTTCCATGTACGTTCTTACTATTTCAATGTATGTTTACTATCATAAATAAAATATCTCTTATATTGAGGCCAAATATTCAAATTACTTATTATTAAACAAAAAATAAATTTAATATAAATTAAATAGTTGATTTTTTAATATCGTTTTAAACTTGTAATTGTAGTGTCTGTAATAATCAAGAATCTATAGATACACTATGTTCGCACATTTGCATAATGCACCAAATACGATCATCAACTGTAATCAATCTTAAAATCTCATACTTGAGACTATTGTCAACCGATTCGAAATCTGTCACGAAATATCATAAGAGTTAGATCTACAACTGAGTGAATGATCCAGAGGTTTCAACCCATAAAAAGCACGTGTCTTACCCATCACTAAACCTACAGTTCTACCACCTAAAGCGTCAAACTATAAATGGAAGAGGAAATAAAGAAAGAGAAAGACAGGATGTAAAAGTTGTGTAGTTTGAAAGGGCGCTCGCCAAGTTGGGTCGTTTTCTTGGAGAATTGCTAGCTGAAGAGGCAAACTGTTGGTCTGCAGCTGGTCAGGGTGACGAAACGGAAACGTTCAGGATCAGTTGGTGCAACGGGGATTCGTGGAAACCGACCGAACAACGAAAAGCAACGCCGCGAAGAGGAGATTAAACGGCGTCCCCTGCGAAAAGCTTTAATTCCGCTTCTTTCGAGATTTTAATCAACGATCAGTTCTCTCGCGTAATCCTAGCAGAGGGTAGGGGCGCCTCTGCCAAAAACTATCCGATCGGATCCGTTCCACTGGTTCGACGAGAAAAAAGGAGAAGAAGAAGATACGAGGAGAAAGGGACACGAATAACCGAGCTGGTAATCCGAGTTGAAATGTTTTCTTCGACTCCTCGCTTTACCCATCCTCAGACCGTCGAGTTTCGAGCGAGAAAAAACAGACGACCAGCAGATTCCAGATCCTTTATTGAGAGATCTTATTGATGCGGGGATGTGTTTTTCCTGGATTTCTCGCAAGATGATGGATATCGAAGGACGAACCTCTGTTTTTCAAGCAAGAGTTTCCTCTCGATTTTATGATTGTGATAGGAGTTTAAATGGCACAGTTGGAAAGTGTAACGAAGAACTATCTTAATATGAAAGTACCGTTATATGTCTAGAAGACGCACATTGTTTGTTAAGGTTGAAATAATATGGAAAGAAAGAAAACTGATGGAATAATTCCAATTTTAGTGGAGATTTTGGTTGGAGCTTGCAATGTATAAATACAGTAGATGAGTTTCATAGGACTTTAAGGTGGTGGCTCTGAAAACATTTGCAGAACGAATATCTTAATTCGAAGACGTTGTTGTATGTGTGGACGAAGAATGAGAAGGTTTGTTGAGGTTCCAATAGTGTGGGAAGAAAGATAAACGAAAAAATTGCAATTCTAGTAGAGATTTTGGTTTGTAATGTATAATTGCAGTGGGTGACTTCGATAGGAGTTTTGTGTGGGAGATTTTGAAGGTTTGTTGAGGTTCAAATGGTGTGGGAAGAAAGATAAACGAAAAAATTGCAATTCTAGTAGAGATTTTGGTTTGTAATGTATAATTGCAGTGGGTGATTTCGATAGGAGTTTTGAGTGGGAGATTTTGAAGGTTTGTTGAGGTTCAAATGGTGTGGGAAGAAAGATAAACGAAAAAATTGCAATTCTAGTAGAGATTTTGATTTATAATGTATAATTGCAGTGGGTGATTTCGATAGGAGTTTTGAGTGGGAGATTTTGAAGGTTTGTTGAGGTTCAAATGGTGTGGGAAGAAAGATAAACGAAAAAATTGCAATTCTAATAGAGATTTTGGTTTGTAATGTATAATTGCAGTGGGTAATTTCGATAGGAGTTTTGAGTGGGAGATTTTGAAGGTTTGTTGAGGTTCAAATGGTGTGGGAAGAAAGATAAACGAAAAAATTGCAATTCTAGTAGAGATTTTGGTTTGTAATGTATAATTGCAGTGGGTGATTTCGATAGGAGTTTTGAGTGGGAGATTTTGAAGGTTTGTTGAGGTTCAAATAGTGTGGGAAGAAAGATAAACGAAAAAATTGCAATTCTAGTAGAGATTTTGATTTATAATGTATAATTGCAGTGGGTGATTTCGATAGGAGTTTTGAGTGGGAGATTTTAAAGGTTTAGAGAACAAGTATCTTTATCCGAAGATATTATCATATCCTTTTAAGGAGGATAGCAACATTTCTTAAGTTTGAAATAACATAGAGAAAAAGTAAAAGTGGTAGAATAATTGATATTTTAGAAGAATTGAAAGTTGATTGAATGTCATACTCTCAGCTGAATTATACATGTTACAGATAACCATAATAATTTGAGCTACAGGTTCCATAATTTCAGAATATTCTGATCTTATTTGGTATTCTATATTTTATACGATCAATTTTATTAATAGCCCTCGTATACTTTAAATGAAATTCGATGAAGATTAAAATTAAGTAATCCAACCTAACTCTAACCCAAATTGTGGTTACCCATGACCCAAGAATATCAGTCAAGGGTTAAAAGCTTTTAAGGTTATAGTGCTGTGGGAAATGAATTTTCACAAAATGTAAACCAGTTTGCATATATACATTTTCAGATGTATAATAAATTTGTGATTATCTTCAAATATGCATACACGATATAAAATTTAAAAAAGATTCTATAAAAATTTACAAAATAATGCGACACTAATTTGTGCGACAAGAAAATTCTAATGTAAAATTTTAATCCTGTATAAAATTATATACTCTTATGCAAAATACTAATTCCATTAATTAGTTCAAATTGCAAGGGCTTGAAAGTTTAAGAGGAAAGAAAACTTGAAGATCAAATTCATTTCTCTTGGGTAGGATATCGGGAAAAAAACGATACTTTTGAAGAAAGATGTCTCGAACTTGGCTAATAAAACTCCAGGATTTTTAGGATTTTTTATCTACTGTTCGCGAGGTGCATCTCGAACACAATTATTCGCTAGCTACAGACCACCACTTGCTTCTTTATTCTGATGTATGCTTGCTACGCCAAACTTTTACGAAACGAAGGATAAAATGCGAGTTTTGCACTTTCAGCGCTTCTTTCGCGTCTCGACCAAGCAACTTTTGATCAATATTTTCGACTCTTCTATTTATTATCTCACAGAAGAATCAGTAACAACATTGACTTACTTAGATGTTACAAGATGTTATTTACATCGTGTATTGTATATTATTATTCAAAATATCAATAGAAATTAATCCCTAAACTTCATTCCTACGCTAATTCCTTAATAGCTAAAAATTTTAAGGAGGTGTCCTGAATTAGAATATTCTAAAACAGCGCTTTTTTGTGATTTTTTTAGAAGGGAAAGAAAGAAACGAAGTTATTGAATTTTGAGATATGGTTTTATATATATTTAACGAATAGAAAAAAAATTTTTAAAGTAAAAAAGAAATTACAACAAATTTCTAAGCCTATTTCATGAACGTCTTGTCGCTACGGTCTTCAATCGGCGGGAAAGATCCACCTCGTAATTCTTGACAAAAACAAAAACCAAAAAAAGGATTAAATTATTATATATTTTCTTCTGGGCGAACTAAACAACGGCAGAAAAAAATTTGAAATTAAAATTTTTGACGGGTTTAAAAAAAAGTGTCCTTTAAAAATAAAAAATAAACTTTAAGGTACTATAACAATTATTTAAATAAACTTTTTTTGCCGTTGTTTAGTTCACGCAGAAGAAAAATATATAATAATTTAATCCTTTTTTGGTTTTTCGTTTCAGTCAAGAAGTACGAGGTGGATCTTTCCCGCCCTGCAGCGACAAGACGCCCATGAAATAGGCTTAGAAATCTGTTATAATTTTCTTTTTTCTTTAAAAAAAAATTTCCACTCGTTAAATATATATAAAACCATATCTCAAAATCCAATAACTTCAATAACTTTAAAAGAAATCACAAAAAATCGCTGTTTTAGAACATTCTAATCCAGGACACCCCCTTAATCAGAAACTTCTTAGCCTTGAACTTTACAGCCTTGAAATTAAATATGACAAATATCGTATTAGTATTATCAATGTTATATGACTAACGTTGAGAAAAAGTACGAAACCAATGCTCAAACGAAGTTAATTATATGTATCGCATCAAGAGATGGCTCCTGTAATTTCCAAAATCTTAAAAAGCTCTGCTGATCGAGAGCCGATCATGTTCTGCTACGTAATTAAGTTGGTCGTAGCGAGTTCTTCGAAAAGGAACGACCCTTTTCTGTCACGCGACGGATATAATTATTGACCAGGTTTCATCTAACGTGACACGAGGCTAGATTTTTCGATGGAAATCAGGTTACGTCTATCAAAAGATGCGAGAGTCACAGCAACGGGACAGATAATTAACGACTGGTGGCTTCGAACATGCAGAAATGGAACGTCAAGCCCGGGAACGTTTCGAGAAAATACGTTCCTCTCGTGTCGAATTTGTTTAAACAAATATGGACTTTCGATCGTTTGCTCTTGGCAGCGGTTCCATTCGTTATATCGTGTCGAGCTCGCTTGTTGACTGACGCTCTCAATTCAATCTCTTGTTTTGTTTATTACAACGTACCATGCGGAAAAATACAACAAATATGCAATGGGATTGTTTAAAAATGTTTCAGTGAGATTTTGGAATTGTTTTAAGAAATTTTTCAATTCGAACGATAGAGTTGCAATTGTTGGATTTGTAAGCTGAGTTTAATTTCCTTAGAAGTACGACGTTTAAGATGAAATAATGTATGCTGTAGGTAACAAAATAGAAAATAAACGAAGAAGAGGAACAAGAATATTTTTAATGAACAGGAAGAATGGTTTAAATTAAAATTCAATTATTTTTTTATTATGGAACAATGGTAGCAAGTTTCTTTTAATCTGAACGTACCATGTATGTCGATTAAAATTTAGAATTAGTAATATTAACTAGATAAAGTATGGTAACAATATAAAATAATAATTTATTTATCCAAATCTCTCTCTTAATTATTTCATTTGAATTAAGAATATGTCGTCTCACATTTATGTTACTAAAGACTAAAATTAGAATAGCTACAATTAATTTGCCTTCGTCAATTTCCAACTCTATATCCAAAGGAGTTTCTGATTAAGGAACGTCCCAGTTAAAAGGTTAATATTCAAGGGACCTGCCATTCTCATTAAAATGGATTTCGTTCGCGCTGAGATTTGTTCTTCATTTCGAAAACGATTACGCCTGTTCTTCTGGTTCTCATTTCCATGTAATCTTCCAAGTTACTGCTGCTTGCATTAACAAAAAGTCTATCGAAGTAGTTCAGAAACCCCCAAACGCATTAAAAATTCTTCTAACACTTATATCCTTTATAAATTCAAAACGTGTGAATAATTTTATTATCCAATGAAAATAATTTCTACAGTTTCAATAATGACCTGATATAAAAATTTCACTGATCTTTCTTAAAATAATCTTAAACCATAAGTTTATGAAAATTGTTGGAATATTATGATAGTTGTATAGATACACGCATGCAGTCACACACATGCAACAGCGCGAAAGATATTAAGAATCTTCAGGATACAAAGACGACTATAGCTCTTTGTTATTCGCGCTTTTTGTTTGTTATTTACACATGGAAGCTGTTCCGTTGATATTCTGTTTCGATGAACGTTTTTAAAGAAAAATTTGACAAAAATTCATCAAGGTAAACCGAGTGAAAGTAGCGTTTCTCGTGGATTTCTCGCGTGAAAATTTCGTCATGGCGGTCGTCGACCCCGGCGCATCGTTGAAACACGGTTTCTTCAAGTTCGACCGCGTAAAATCGCTGCCAGTTAAACCAAAAAATTTACGCGCGAAGGCTGTCGCGTCGAAGCTCGTACACTCGTCGAGTTACTGGTGATGCGGGACGGAAATGAGAAAATTCCTTTCTTCGTCGTCTAACGTGTGCGTCACCGCGCTTTGCTGTTTTCCCAAATTAATTCTCGCTAATCTTCGCGCGAGAAACAACCACTTGAATGATAATGGCCATTGCCGGACATCGGATCGAGGACATGCAAAATAGTTTCTTTCAAGAAACACGAGAATGTCTGTGATGGTGTAACAACAAAGAATGGAAGAACGAGTAGACATTGGAAGAATTCATTAGTTTCTTAATCTCTAAAAGAAATTAGAGCTTTAAACAGTTTAAAAATTTGTTTGGTCACTTAATCCTTTAACTGTACGTTGTGTGTGTAAAAACTCGTGTTTCTGATAATATCGTGCTATAAAATATAAAAGAACGAATAGAATACCAGAAAATGAAATAACAAACAATTCTACATATATCTATGAGTTATTTAAAGGAAGAGAAACAAAGGAATAAGCAGCTTCATTCTTTGTTCAGTTTCTCCATTTTAAAACATCATCTCTGTAGTGTTGATATCCCCAGATCCATTTTCGTATAATCAAACGTATTCTAAACACCAAACGTATAATCAATCAGTCCATCATAGCACCATGTTACAGGAATTCCGATAAAAATGCATGACACATACTAGTATTATAATAAGCAGGTTCAAAGGATAAGTAAAAGGGGAGTGATATATTTAAAAAATGTCTAAAACGATCCGTGACGAATCAGCGAAATTTCAAGCACAAGAGAGCGATTGATCGGTGACTTGTTACACTAATAAGATAGAACGACAAAAGGGAGTCTACATCCACCCTGCTCGATAGCCTAAATGCGATTGGCGAAGGGAAGACCCTTGAATCGGTGTAATCATCGTGACGTGGATGAATTTAAAATGGATCTCTTCATATTAAGGCACACCCCTGACGATCGTTCCATTTCTTTGGTAACAGACCCCTGTCGCGCCGATTTTACTCTCCTGTCATTGTTGCTGATTCGAGGGTGAGCTACCCTTGAAGATTTAGAAGGATCTACCGCGAGATTCTCTCATAGTAAGCGTTAGTGAATTGCGGAATTTTTATGCAAGAAGAATTGAATAACACGAAATCGTCTTTATAATAGTGTTATAATATCTTAGAATAAATTAAGCTAATGATTAGGCTGCGGATTTTTATGCAAATTCATACTTTTCGCAGTATAATTAAGAGGACTACCCACTGACAGTTATACGTAAGAGGCACTATGTTTTGGATACTTATATATTTTTTCATATTACGTGCATTTCGTGGAATTTAGCACTTTCAAATCTCTATAAATTCAGAAAAATTCGCAATCTGCTAATGATATATAAAACTGATAAAATTATTCTAAGCATCAATTTAAAACTCATTAACCTCTTAGGAACAATGCACAACTATAGTGGCTTTCGCGGATGTCATCTTGTATTACGACGCGCCATTATAGTGGCTCACTCTGCTACTCATTCGCTCACCGTTTGAGCTACATGATCTTCTTCATTTGTCTTCACACTTTTCTTGTCCTCGCAATGTTTTATAACAGTATTATACAGGCAGAATATATAGTCTTTGTTTTGATACGCCAGTGTCAGATATCAATTGTTGCTTTCCGTTCAAATAAATATACATTATTGCATGCTCTTTTTAACACACCGATCCGTATCCTAATCTTTTAGAATCTTAAACCTCAAAATGTCGGTTCAAAATAGAAAACGAAGAGCTATTTGAAAAACACTATATGAGTATGAAATTTGTGACGTGGGTCTATGCGTCGTGCTTTAAAATTGTTAGAATTTAATCTTGAAGTTAAGATTAATAACCTTTGGAAGACACAATGTTTGTGTTGAAATAATATTCAGTGATGTTTATTAAACAGAAACAACGTATACAAGAATTGTTGATTGTTGGCCAGTTACTCTTAGACTAGACTTAGGTAGTGACCCATGATCCCTTAAATATTTTGAGCCCCACTCTCTGTACAGTATTGAGTATGACCTGTGTAAGCGTCCTGTTCAAATGCCTGTGTGGGTGTCTGTGTAAGGGTATTGTGCCTATACGTGAAATATCGTATTCCAACAAAAATATATCACACTCCATTGTATTGTTAATTAATAAAGTACATTTTTAAAGTTAAAGTGTATGCATCATATCACTAAGAAAAATTATAATTTAATTATCAAAAAACTTCAATTCAATGTGCTTACGTAGATAACAGCACTATCCGTCACACATTGCAGTGTTGTATCGTTTACGCGAAATTCGCGTCAAACTCTGTCGTACAAACAGCCCCGCACAAAATTCAACTGTACGTAAGAGGTTAACGAGGAATTGATAAGAAATTTATGAAGATGATAACTAATTAAGAAAATTAATGTGAAATTAATTGTGTAAACAATGACCTGACGTTGTTACGATTTCTTTAATTTAAAACTCAAGAAATTTCACTCTCTTTCCCAACAACAATTTCTTACTTATCTTCCTCTTTCTAGTTTACTCGCTATATCAGGAATTTTTCTACAAATTCTAGTATATCATAGAAAATACCGTTAAAACAAACATCAATATCTATATGATAAAGTATGCTTCTGTTATCTAATCTCAAACATCGTATCGTTTGAACGCATCACGCATGAATCAAATAACGTCAAACTAAAGGGAATAATTTTTATGAATGACGTAACAAGTTCGGATAAAAGACGTTCATGCGATAGATATTGAAACTCGCTGCTATGATTCTCGAACGTTCCCGGCCACGCTTAACCGTGTATTGAAAAATATATCGCGGCGCGAAATCGCGACTGGCATGATAGGAGTTTCAACATTGGAAACCGGTCGACCATGCGGATCGAATGTCCCCTCCGATGGACGTGCGTAATTGAACGATGCTACGGCTGATCGAGGTGACACGCAGAAAACGCCCGCGTCCGCTTAAAATTCATACCCTGCGTTCGGCTGATCCTGCGATTTCAATAAACACACTCTGCCATCCCTCTGCGTCGTCTTTTAAAATATTGAACAGCCCTTCTCCTCCTTTCTTCTTCCTCTTGATTTTATCTTTCACTTTTGAATCATGGATATGGAGAAAATGAGAATTCAAAGCCCAGACACACCGATAAATTTCTCTTTCATTCTAATCGAATTTTGATAACTTTTTTATTTTTGACAATTAATTCAGTAATAGTAATTAGTTATTAGCGATAATAGTAATAGTTGCTAAAAATTTTTGGTATTCGTTTCTGTTTGGTATTTGAGCCTTAATTAATTAACTAAATAATATCGTCTAAAAATTGTTATAATCTCAGCTGAAACATAGACGTAAAAGAAACTTGTATTGTCTGACTCAAAGAATAGACGAATTTATACTTAAATATTACTTCTGAAATACTTTCTTTCGCAATTCCAGTTTGTATTTCGGATTCTCTCTAAAATCTTATTTCTACGATGAAGATTTTATTTTATCTACTCAGCAGTAGTTCCTAAAATATTATTTTGCACTGTACTTTATTTTCAACTTATTGGAACAGCGATGATAAATATTTGTCAAACATTCATTTCCTTCAGAATTTCTTTCCACTGTTTTATTTCGATAAAGTGTATTAAATACTTAAACCAGCTAGATACTTTTATGGTTAATTGTATATAATGCAATGATTCGTATGTAGAACATTCTGCAGATAATAATTATAATATTCACAGTATATTTACAAATACATGTTTTAAAACTGCCAATATATTGTTAAATATATTGTAACACTTCCAATTCCAGAAATTTTTACGTGCTCTAAGGAAAGTGGAATTTGATAAGGAGAGAGTGAATGACACCCTCGTAAAATCCAAATAACTAGGCGACAGTAGGTCGTTTGATTCATTGTTTTCGCGAGATGCACACCTGAAGCGGCCTGAAGATAATTGGCCGCGTATCTATTCCTGTCAGTCTCGATCCATCTTCTTTACGAGGTCGTTCGTCACTGGCCATTCATTGGCGGCGCTTCGTTTCCCTGTGAGAGACCATCTCGAAACGTGAACCCTGCTTGACGATGAATAAAGTGGATGTCAGAGGAAGACGATTTGCGCGATGAACTCGCTTGCGTAATCCTTATACGTCTCCGATTTTATACTGTCGAATACGCAAACTACGTTTATAAGTATTCAAACATGCTGCGTAATTTTTAGTAAAAGTGAATAAATTCCATTATTATACTTCACGGAGTTTTATGTAAATTTATACTTTCATGGATACAAGCAAAAGACCTAGATAAAAATGTGATTTATTTACTAAATATTCTAAAACCTCCTGTACTTTATATGTTTCCGCGTTTTTGCATATCACGTGCATTCTGCGTATTTTTGTATTTTTAACTTTCTCAGAATTGTACAAAGATCTGCAGTTTAGTTATTCTATAGACTAGTGGCAAGTTAACGAATAAAAAAAATATTCGTCATTCTCCTACGAAATTAATAGATCACGTGGTTAAATTTTATTTTAAGAAATTTATAGTTAGTATAATATGCTGAAATTGAACAAATGATATGTGGATATATTTATTAATTTTAGCAGAATTTTTTCGTTATTTTAACTATGTACATATGTAATGTAATAATATATAATATAATATGTAATATAATAATATTATAATAAATTTTGTTCAAAATAAGTGAAACCATAATTAAGCGTTTTATCTTCAAGCAACAGAATTTTCTATTCGGTGCATGGAAGATAATTGAGTTCAGTGGAATTAAAGTCGAACAGATTTCCGAAATACATAGGTTCCTATTATCGGATGTCGCGGTATTGTAAATTCTCGATAAATGATCGAAGAAACTTGGAAGCTCCGAGTTTCAAAGTTAAATTGAACTTCGATGTATGAGGCTGGAACCTATTGGATAGCATTGTTTGCTCTCTGCCAGAGCTTCGATTTAGACTTGATGGTTTAGAGGAGATTCCTGATGTCGATATTGCGTTTCATCGGTATTTATAATAATGAAAAACAAGCATACTATTGTCGATAAGAATAATCCGAAACAACAGTTGTATCCTTGTAAAGCATTTTGGTTTCTCGTCTGCATTAAAAATTCATGTTATAAACATAAATAGTTTCGACTTCAAGCTACATATTAAACTCTGGCTTCTACTTCTAACAAAAAAAATTTATCGACGAAACTCAAATTTTAACAACTTAGAAAAACACCACTGATATGTCTAATACACCTTACATGCAAGACATTTTCTGCGCATTGTTAGAAGCCACGAATAACCTAACAAAATTTTCCCCATATATTTCGTTCCACGTACCATGATACAACCGGCAACGAACGTTCGAAAGAAAAGTCAGCTCTGGAAAAATCGGGAAAAACGACAGGTAACACGGAAGGCTAGCGGGGTGAGTGGTTAATGGACCACCCTTTGGTGGTCAAGAGCTGGCTCCAATCAAACGGCCGTGAAAAAGGGGGTAGGCTAGACGCGAGAACGGGGTGAGTGGGTGCAGCGCAAAAGTTAATCGTTCGCGAGGTGACATTTGAAGAGGAAAACGGTGCGCGAAAGCGAAGGGAAAATAGACGTGGCGTAGAGGGCGAATCACGTAAAATGGAAGTGCGAGCTCGAGGAGGTGAGAGACGTGTGTATGAAAGAGAAAGAGAAAAAGAGAGAGAGAGAGGAGAAACGGGAAAGGAGGGTGTCGCGAAGGGTGACGAGAGAAGCAGCTGGCTGGTTGCGAGAAAGAGAAGGAAAGAGGGGGTGAAAGCTGCATTGCAGTACCCGACCCTGGCTAACAGAAGCGCCATCCATTGGTCTGTCCGTGTGATTCCGGGATCGTTCGGCAAGTAATTGGCTCTCTTTGAGTACGAAAGAAACGCCAAGGCAACTGGTTCACGCTCTGTCACACCTTGGCCTCTTCTCGTTGCTCGCGGCTACCAGGAGAGCCAGCTGTCTGGTTCAAGCAGTTGTAATTATCCTTAAAAATTGCGTAAACGTTCTTGAAACATATAAATAAAGTGGCTTATAGGCGAAGACCACGTAAGAAACGTATGATAAGTAGATTTTTATTGATTTTCTGACTTAATTCCAATTTATGGTCAAACAGAAGGATTGTAATATCGCATTATCGAAAATGAAAAGGACCTGTTAGAATAAAAAATGCGTGTGTTTTAACTTCGAAAAATGCCACGTTCCTTGCAAATGTATCTGCAAAAATCCGTGATCTAGTGGCGGAAAATAAAATTCAGTAATGATTGAAATTCCAACTGTTTGAAAGGTGTTGCAGATTAAATGTCATGTGAATGCAACCTTTCATCTCTTGATAGATTAACAGGTCGACTCTCATTTGGGATAGGATCAACCATAAGTAGAATTGAAAAGGAGTAAATGGTTAATTGGAAATTTTCATGTATGATAATTGTATGTAAATAATTTGTTACATGATGGATGGATCGGTGATTTACCTGCAGCAGAGGGTGAATATATCATTTTGGATTGCTGGTAGTATGAAGGCACTTGCCGTGATTTACACTGAAAATTATACATATATTCGATATGGGAATGTTTGTACTATATGTTAATCATGCAATCAGTGGCTGGTGAGTTATCGACTAGTACATGTTGATTTTAGCTAATTCGTAGCATTTCCAATAAATCTTCTGGGTATATTCATAAACGAAATTGAAATTTAGTATTAGATGGCTTGGTGAAAGATATTATTGATGGTACTCCTGATACCTCATAGTCGATGAATGTTCAGTTTCTATTCGTCATATCTTAATCTTCGTCACAAATTATAAAATCCTATTTCAGGATTTGGTGAATCAAAATAGCAAGATTCGTATTAATTCCAGACAAGATCAATATTCCTTTTTAATTTTAGCTTTCTGGTTGATACGATAAGCCACATAGTCAATAATTAGGCAACGAATACATTCGAATTCCTATGACATTTTTTACAAAAGTATAAAAGAATGTCCTTCTTTATTATCAATTATTAATATAATTATTAATGCCGAAAAAATTAAAAAAAACTAATATAATTAAATAAAACGAGAAATGTCTTACTTACGAAAATATTTTAAAGAGTGTTTTTATTATTAATAACTTAATAAGAAAGTTTCCCCGCTATCCAAAAAGCATTCTATTGCGAAAGGTTTAAACAAGGATCACAGGAAACTAGAAGAAAACTCTGCAACATTTCTAACATCATCTAATTTCACGGTAATTGCACCGCTATCTGTCTATTTAAATTTCAACTACCGATTCTAACCAAACTCCTGCCAATATCCCGCGCCTTGAGAAGATTCCATCAGCAGAGTCATGCGTCAACGAGTTCCGCAATTGCTTGCAATTTCAAGCCCCGAATCGCAGGGATGAGTGTTCTCGGTGAAAAGTGGAGGGTGCATCGTGTCGCAGGTTCACTGTGCTCGTTACTTTTTCAGGCAAATTTATTCATTGCCGCGGAGAGGTAGAGATACGTAACGCAGGGTAACCTTCCACGGGTCGGATGAGAACGATTCTAATTTTCTGAAAGACACAGCCAAGGGCAAAGAGAAACTTTCTCGCCGTGCTTCTTCTTTTTTCTCTTCGAAAGAAAAATTCGACGCGAGCCTATAGAACATCTTATCGCGAACAGTCTCACGGAACTCGAATGCGACTGCAAGAATAATTTGTATTCCCGACGTCCTTTTCTCTGTCGAATTAGCTCAAATCTTCCGCCATGAAATATTAAATTCCTCCGAGAAGGATCCCTATCTATTCGCTGTTCGGTACGTATTCATATCCAGCGAGATCGTGCGAGAACGTCTGTCCCTCGAGTCCTTGATTCTGTGAAGTCTATATCGATTTGATAAGACAAATAAGCAATTCGTTAAATTTGTTTGCGAAAATTCTTAATAATAGTAACATATTTCTTTTCGTGTTTTTGTACGTCGTACATAATGTACGAAGATTTTGAGTCAATTTTATCAAAGAGAAATACGTTTATTACTCACAATGACTCACGAAAGTATTCGAACATTCTTAGAACCTTGTTATGAACATATGTTATTAAAATTTTATTAAAACGTTTATTAAAATTTACTACAATAAAAATACCATCGAATCGTTTTGAAACCTCATTAGCAGTGCGACGAGACAAATATAACGTGATTATAATAGTAAAACTTGAAACGGATCTGGAGATGTATACAGAAGTTACAGTATATTTACTGGAAACATAAACTTTATAAAAATCAACAAAATATTTAAACAATTGATTATTCACTACATGAGTAAGGCAAAATATGTAGTCTCTGTATCTCTGGCACTAATTGTATATTTATGAGTACTATTCTTACTGTATAGTAATTTTTCATTAAGTGTATGTTTGCGATAAACGTCTTGTAACTTCTACGTACATTTTCGGATTGATGTCAAATTTTACTATTATAACTACGATAGTACAATGTTAACGAAATTTCAAAAAGTTTCTTATAAATACACATAATATAAAAGCGTTTGAATATTTTCGTCAGCTACTGCAGTTAGTTAATAATTTATGCAATATCGCATAAAAACATGAAGCTTGAAAAAATTAATAAAACTTAGCAGGAGAAGGAGAAAAAGAGATCAAAAATGTTCGGCCGATAATGTACATTTATATCCTTCAAAAAACTATACTAATCTGAAAATTGGTATATCTCACCTATTCCCATTTAATTTCCAAGCTCGCTTAAATCATCTTGTCAAGCAAATGATTGAAAGAAGTGAAACGCAAGAACCGAAGAATTCTCGAAAAATAAAGAGAGCGAAAATCATTACTCATTTTCTTTCGTTTCACGCGATCGTACAGTTAACAAAATGTTCCAGTAGCAGAACGCGTAAAACGGTTCTTTGGCCTGCTCGTGGAAAACCTATTAAATTTCCTCAATGAGTTTTTCCGCGTCCGTAACTACAAAGTAAGTACGTGTCCTTTCTGAACGTGGCGAGGTCTTCGCAGGATCGCGAGAGTCGCGGCAGAGCAACGGTTTGCCATTAATCAAAAGAATTCGTCGTTCTGTGAAATTACTTCGCTGGAAAATTTCATTTATACCGGCGCGGCGTCGTAATAATGTCGGGAGCAGTTCGACGCCGTTCGCCGCGCGTTTTTATTCCGATCCGGTTTGCTAATCTCACCGTCGGCGACCATTAATTCGGACGTCGAAGGAGAAATGTATTATACTTCCCCGTCGCTATAGAACGCTCTCCTCATACAATTCGAATTTTAATTGACGCTTTGTTGCCGCAAAAACAGAGGATAATCAGGACTTTAGGTTCAGAAAAAGATACGTGAGTTGGTGAATAAATTACTAGTTGGATCTGACAACCGTAGAAATGTTTACAATTGTAATAGTGAATAAATACTTGAAAATGATAATTATTCTGTGTAATTATATAGATTTAATCTTGTGGACAGATTAATATATTTTTTATTGTACGATATCGTTCTAAAAGAATTTAGATCTATGATACTAAAAACAATTCCAAACTCAGACCTCCAATTTTCACAAGCACCAACAGATCCTACCTTCTATTTATTCTACTTACAATACGAACAAATTGGGCGTTCCATGTTTGATTCTTGTTTATTTTACAAATGTTTTTCGCCTTTTTGGTAAAATGTAACATTTTTTTATCAAAATCCTAAACGAAAATATTTCACATGTACCTATTTCGAAACCCTGTTATTTCATGTAAATGGAGATAAATATTAGCAAATTTCTCATATTGCATTATAATCTGAGCTCCGATAATAGAAGGATTAAACTACCTAAAAATCCTCAAATCAGAATCAAATAGGATTATTGAAAGAAACTTCACCATGTAACGCGATCGTTCGAATATTGAGATCGCAATAAAATTTCCTTTCAAAAGTATTCCTTCGTTTCCAATTCGCAAATGGCAAATACAATTGTGCCAAGACACCAAACTCCATCTTCGTAGGTTCTGCGACGCTGGGTTCGAATTACGTGCACGGTTTTATATTCAAATTTCGCGGACAAAGGGTGTCCCCGATATAGGTACGTGGACGTAAATTTAATTTGCCCTGAGCACGGTTATCGGTTAGTACGGTACGGCACAAGAAGTTCGACGCGGCGGAAACGTAGTCTCGAAATCGAGCGGTCCGCAGCTTCCGCTTAATCGGCAGAAACCCGAATCGACGCCACGCTATCGACCACCGTAGAAATACATCGCGAGAACGGCCTGAATGGAACTCACAATTTAATCGAACGAAGGCTGGTCGAGTTTAAATCGAAACCTGCCGTATCTCGTTCTCCCTATAGTTATTGCCTTTTCCACCTTCTAGCTTTTATACCTTTCTTCGTAGTACTATATAACGAAATCTCCTTCTGTCCCTCGATACCTTTTCTTTTCTTTCTTTTTCATCTTTGAAAAGTTTTATATATTTTAAGATACCGTGTTTTAAGAGACTACAATTTCTATAATAATATCGCATTCTTTGTTTATTGTTTCCTTTTTCTATTAATCTCTCGCATTAGACTTTTCATAACATCGTACAGATTAATCGACGTTAACAATTTTCGTTATGAAAATTGTATTTCTATATGTGGATGAATCTCATTTCGATATAAAATATGCTCAAATAAATTAATAATACATATAATAATATTGCATTCTTTGTTTATTGTTTCCTTTTTCGATTAATCTCTCACATTAGATCTTTCATAACACCATACAGATTAATCGACGTTAACAATTTTCGTTGTGAAAATTGTATTTCTATATGTGGATGAATCTCATTGCGATATAAAATATGCTCAAATAAGTTAATAACAAATAGTTCTATGTAGGGGTATAATGAAACATCTTGTAGAATCATATAAATTCGAATTAAATAAATTTGAGAAGAATCGTATAAATTTAAATGGAATTACAAGTATAAACTTGAGATAGATTTTCTTCTCTTCAAATTTCCAAATTACTTCGGTTAAAACTCCTTTCAAAGCCAATAAATTTTCGCTTTTCTTCTGGGTAATCTACCATCTACGTTCTACACAAATCATTTTTCTTCGCGCTTAATTGCCAATCGAATATTAATTCAATTCTACTGAATTTAAAAATTCCCTCTTCCAGGTGTACCACATTTATCCGTGTTATTTGCTCAAAAATTCTGTAACAAAGCGATCGATATTTGTCTATTTTTTCAGCGGTTCTTTTTATTCCTCGGTGAATCGTCTACCTTTTCAGCAGTACGTCTCCCGTTCCCTCGTTTCCAGAAGTGGCTGCTCGTTAGAGATTCATCCGAAAGTGCCCTTCTCCTCCCTCTAACCAGGGATGAGACCGAGATTCAATTTATTATTCGCGAGGATCATCCTCTGCGAATAAGGTCGAGAAAACTGAGAATGGAGATTTGGTGTTTGTAGCCTGCTACGATGGCTTGGAAAAGCTAGCGGAAGAATCGCAGCAGATAAAGGGTGATAATTAAAAAAGGGGTAGGCAACAACGTGGCGAACGGAACGACGTCGAGTTAGGTGGTCTTCGTCGATCGCTTTCTCTTTAATTAAGCTAATCCCTTGTCTCTTTTTTCCTCAATAATTCTCTTCGTTCGTCGGAGATTATACGAGCTTAGTTTTCGTTTATTTGTGCGCGAACTGACCGGCTTATAAATCTTGTAATTTATGAAACTTTTGTTATTAGTGATTTCGAAAAAATGTTCAAAATACTAATATTTCAAGTGAAATGAGAGAAGCGTATATATATGTTACTTTTAAATTGAAACGAAAGATAATTATCCTAGATTGTAATATATCGATATCTTATTTTATCTTGTCGATAAAAATTAATATTGGAATAACATAAATTCTTGATAATGAGTTAAAATTAACGCTGCATCTGAATACTGGGTCGTCATCGATCAATAACTTTAAATAATTTTTCATTTTTCTCATATTTTTGTTTCAATTTTACTTCGCTTGAGAGAATTGCGGTAACACGTAGCACTAAACACCATAGCATGATATTCTAGAAACTTGGAAGAGTATTCAAGATTTTTTCAAGATTTTTTGGAATACAGAAACCTAAGGAAAACTGCATGGTCATAAACGACTCAGTATGCAGATGGCGTCATTAGAAAGGTTAATTATATTCATCAGCGATTAGAAAGCGAAATTCATTTTCTTTCAAAATCCTTTAACCCTCAACTGGTATTTTTAGGTTAAGACACCTAACTGTAGAGTATACAATTTTATAATCAATTAGTAAAAACTCTCTTTAATAATCTTCAACCATTTATTCCGAATTATTCGACATTTTGTTGCGCTGTCAAAGTGTTAAACAAGAGACACTTACGCTAAAGAATTTCAAAGATGATCCTCAGGATCTCGAAAGCCATCGACCCGCGAGGAATTCCTTAAGCTCGCAGCCACGAATTTAGGAGCGCATAGAAACTCTGCCGCAAAGATATTTCGGTCACACAGGCGAGGAAATAAAGAATGTGGGTTAGTGGTGGATATCGTTAATCCGTGGCTAGCTGAACGGTGATTAACGCCGACGTTTGCCGGCCAATTCGCATGCGAACTGGTTGCACGGATTTTCGAAGTTTCGCCACGGGAATTCCCCTGTGGCCGTTGTTGAATTATGCCCCCGTTCCGGATATGGCCGACGGGGCCAGATCGATGCAGCCCCTCTGTTTATGCACGCCTCTAACCACTCGCCAGCAATACACCAATGAGTGGAGGATCAAGCCAGAGAAAGACCTGAATTTTTTTAGTCTTGTCCGTTTTATCAATGAATTATGAATTTCTCTGAAGAATTTGCACTTTATCAATTCTTTCTATATTAATTGATGTGATATAAAAAAAAAGAGAATTTGAATATTTGATATTGGATAAATGAAAACGAAGATATAACATTTATTAAATAAATGTAGGATGTGTGACCGAATTTCTTGAGAAGAAAAGGGAGCATCGTAATTTCAAACACATTATTCTTCTGAAGAAATAAATCATCTTCAGATTTCCCCATTTCCTCGCCAATAGCCTTCTAAAGTAACACCGACCTCCTAATTAATTAAACTTCTAGCCATTCAATTCTTCTACCTCTACAAATCTCCGCGAATTTATTCCATCCTGAATCATCCTACCTCAAAGGAGCCTAGCCTCGTCGATAAATTACAACTTAAGCAATTTCAATTGCAAGCCTGAAATTTTCAACACCGTCTGATGTACGTTATTCCACGTTACGAATAAAATAACGTACCGAGTCAAATAATATTTAACGAACAAAGGTAACTTTCCTGAAAGAAAGCAATTTATCTATATATGTTGATAAAAATATATCCTGCCAATTTTTATTAATATCTTATCATTGAAAGTATACTTTGTCAGAATAAAAATAAAGTAAAAAGCCATAGATAAATATCTCTAAATACTTATAGGTGGCGTGTACAGAAAGAAATTTGTTTAAATGATACAAAAATCGCTCGATAATTTGGAAAAGCGGGCTCGTTTTTCACGCGAAGAGAAGCAGCGAACGCATCGCGTACGCCTCGTAATTTCTGCCGCGATATCGGCCACGGCAAGAACTCGGAAAACGCGGGTGGATCGGCGAGAAAGTCGCGAACAATGCGGCGCGAGCACGCGAGCCTGCTTCGAGAATAGGGTCGACCGACGTCCCGGACGAAAGTAATGCCTGCAACGTGGTTTCCATGCCGGGTACACGCCGAAACCAACGTCTCAAATAACTGGCGAAGCGATCGTGCTACTGGAATAGGGAACGAGGGCTCCGATCGCTCTCACGACGACGAGTTTCCTTTCCTCGCCAAGTGTTATCGCGCGATCTTTTTAGAACTTGTAGGAATCCCCTTTTCGTTCCTCTTTTTACGTTCCTACCTGCTTCTACACGGAAAAAGAGAACCAGGAATGAGATTCTTTCGAAATTGTTGATGGAAGAATTTTATTAAAACGATCAGGTGAGAAATGTGGATTGAAATTTTGCAGTGTAGAATGTAAATTTACGCTTTTTAAAAATGCCTTAATAATTCTTTAACAATTGATCGGTGAATTAATTCCTCTTATCTGTTTCTTTGAGTTTCTTCTTTGTTATTTGCGTAGGTGTGCAAAGTCGAGAAATCACATTTGAATTTGAACGTTCGACTAACATTGTAAGAATTTCAATCGGAGTTTCTTCCAGCAATCTTGAACAACGCTAACAAAAAGAATCTCGAATATTATAACTGACATATATAGGTTGCAAAAGCAAGAAAAGAAAAGCTGGAAAATCCCAGGATAAGATCCCAAAGACCTTAAACACAACTTTCCAGCATCAAGATTCGCTTCTCTAAGATATCTCCTCGAAATTCTGAACCTCGATACCAGTCGTATTCGATCGTACCTTGAATCTTCGCAACTAATTTAGCTTCCAATTTCCTTCATCAACAATCTCTCTAATCCCTGTCTCCGCTTTTTTTTTCTCCTCTTAAGCTACGCAGTTTAACTCAATCGAGAAGCATCGCGACTCGCAATTTCGATCGGTTGGTAACCCTGGCTGTGGAATTGCGACGCAGGCTGGAGGACAGTTAGGTCAGGTATGACGAAGGAGAAGGACGACGAAGAGGAAGAGGCGGGGACCCCTTTGAGAGCAACTCGATTCGAAGTAATTTAGCGGCCTGGTCCTAACTTGCTGAGTGGCAGAGCCTGGAAGTTTCCAGCATTGACGAGGATGAAAGCTACTCCCTTCCTCGCTATAGCCGCGAGAGGCGACATTAATCTATTCCGCATTGGTGATGATGAATTTCTCGGAACCCCGGCCGGAAAACAGCTCCTCGCCGCCATAAGCTGTTTCGCGTGAGCGAGATTGCCTTTGAACGTGGCTAAAAATTAATTACCCCTCTGGCGAACGCCCCTTTTCATCGCAGAGGCCCGATTGTTCCGCGGCGATTGGACAAGTTCAGTTCGAGATGTCTTCTTGTATTTAACTTGAAATGGAAGTTGCGATTTTTCTTTTTCGTTGTTGGTCCTGGAGGAAATGTAAAGATGTCGAGCTTTGATTCATAACGTACTTTACGCTCCAAATGGCATCTTGATATTTAATTTTATCTAGTTCACAGTCAATGAGCTTTTAAAAGCTACTTCGAATTTCAATATACTCTTATATTTTTCTGATTAATAATGTATCCACGTTGATGTATTTTTATTAAATTAACGTATAGTAGGGATGAATTATTGAAATCGAAGAAAATTAAGCGAAATAAAATATCGAATCGATATAAATTAATCATTCTTTATATTCAACAAGTATTCTTGAAAGTAGCAAAGTACGAGGATTCGTTGATACTGCAGAAATAGAAACAACGAAATAAAAGTAGTAACAAACGACAAGAAAGAAATACCAAAACCAAGAAGAATTAAAAAGTAATACTAGAACGACTAGAATTAAAGAATTACTTTTCAAATGTTAAAAAAATCTCCAGCAAACTGAAATTATATCATTATCTTTAACGTGACTTTACTCCTAATAGCAAGACAAACAAATTTAATAATCCTTCCTCGAGTTATCACATCCTCGACACATCACGTACTAACCTTCTTTCTCCTTTCTCCCAACGAAACAGACATGATAAATCTCTTTGTTCGTCGACAGTCAAATCGTATTTCCTCTTTCCGGAACGTCGTTTCACGTGACTTTGATTTTAATTAAACTTCTCCCGGAAACTCGTCGAAGACTCTACCGGACGTGATCAGGTAGGAATACTTTCGCGACCGCCGCGACACTATAACAAATACCGTTCACGCGGCACGGGAAAAAGAGAAGGCTGATCGAGTGAGAAAGAGAAAAGGAATTGCAGCTGTAGCTGGTGACAAGTTCGCTCGCAATAAGTCCGCTTCGGCAAAGAGAATAAACTTTCCGACGACGCGACGACGCGACACGGAATTCGCTTGTGCGCCTCGCTTCGTTTGCAGCCACGTGTTCGACAGCTCTTCGATCTTGTATTGCTGGAAATTCGCGTCCAACTAGATCAGCGTCCGAGCAATTCTCGCGTTTTTCCTAGTCGTGGCATCGAAGTAGTGTAAATTCTCGTACAGATCGATGAAAAACCTATCTCTCTGATAGAATGTTTAATTTTTCTCGAAAGTAGGATTATAGTTGGATGACGTTGAATTTTTTTAAACAACTGTACCGAACGAAGCTGGAAGAATTTTGTGGATAAAATAATCAAAATTTAGTCAGAAATTATTATTATTAGGTTGCAGATTTTTATACGCGTATTTGAAAGCGTAAAATTACAGAATTTTCATTTACATGGCGTATAAAATATATAAAGTGATCAAAGTATGGTACTTTCTATGATGCTTTGGTATCTAATAGAGATCCTATTTTTTTAATAATATTTTCAAAAATATGAATGCACGTAAAAATCCGCAGCCTGGTAACTATGTTAAGTGAAAGAGGAAAAATTTAGTAAAAACTCAAGTTTCTTTTTAACGAAAATGTAAGAAACAATGTAGCTACTCGAAGTTGTGAACGAGAGTGGCCACGAATAAGAATATTATCTTCATCTGAAATAAAACTTTGAAATGCAAAAATCTGCGAATCTATATTGGGAAATGATAAGGTAAAATTGTGCACTAGAATAGAGCAGTTTTTGTTCTATGCTCTTTTAGCTGATAACATACTGACTCAGTAATCCCAAATGGAATTTTCTGGTCAGAGCTGCTGGCTACTTTCGTTTGCCTTGAGCAAACGAACCTGCGTGATAGAGATGGTTTTTACAGATGATTTTTGGAACTTCCTTCTTTGAACTGGAAATTCGTTAGGATTTAATTAGAAGAAAATGCAACTGAGATGGGAATGAGATTTATCTTCTATCGATTTTCAGGACGAAAGTGAACATATTACACGTGAATTTAGGTATCAATTGACAAGTTTGCATCTACTGGAATTGAACTATTAAATATTAAATTAAATTAATCGAATCAAATTATATCGAAGTATCCTTTGATGCAATAAAGCAATCAGTTAGTCGAAACGGATAATCTTCATTTTAATTTATTATTAATTCGATCCGGATGTAATTATAAAATTATCATTTTTATAAACTTCCGACCTCAACTATACAAATTCTTTATCTTCCACGTTACCACAAGCCATCGCCAAATTCCTATAAATATCCTCACCATTTACAACACATATTCTATTCAAAAGTATACTGCTACATATACAGACACATTTCTAAAACGCCCATTTCCATCAAATTACCACATTCATAAGACCAAAAAAACATCATGAAGCATCAGCAAAAGTCCTCTCTAGAAACAGCATAAAAAACATCAAACCATCGGCACAACAAGACAACAAACCTCCAAAAAAAAATCCCAAAGAGAATTTCGAAGTCGATAAAAGAAAGTCGACGAACCAGCATCCTTATCGTTTCCAAAACTTTCAGCGCGGTTCTGTCGAGTGTACTAAACCGACGAAGGGCGAAGGGGCGCGGTGTATAACCTCGGTTCGCGGCCGGTCGATTATTTAAGGGTTGTTTTAATTACAAGCCGACAAACAGCGACGAAAGGAGCGAGGAGTCGGCAGGAGAAGAGGCTGCCAGTATCTCGATGGCGGATTAAGAGGTCCCCGCGCGTTAATCCGCGCGGGAGTCGTTTGCCAGGCGTGCCTCGAGTGAAACCTCGAGGCGAACTTGCCGATATCCAGTGGCAAGGATCGGCTAAGAACTTAAGCCAACTTCCATTTAAGCGGCAAACTCCACTCGTCAGCCGTCCCGATACCGGATCTGCTCTAACGGCACGTTGTTGCGGTACCCTCGCGATTACTGTAATAAGCGGCCATGTAACGATCACCTCGATTATCGACTAGTCAATTACATCACCAGTTTCTTTATTGTCGTCGCAGATGGTGGTTATATGGCGTTATGTATGTAGATTGCATATTTTTATGCAGTTTTATATTTTTATGGATGCAGCTAAAAAAGTGAAATTTATATTTTATTTCACCTACTGAATATTCTAACGAGCACTTTATTTTGGATATTTTATGTATATTTTTCCATATCATGTGCATTCTATATTTTTACGCTTTTATAGTTTTCATAAAAGTATCGATAGTCTAGTTGCATGTTTGCGTTCTAGAAACGTTTCTTTTACAAAGTATGCACAGTTGGGAAAAAATAAGCAGACAGGCAGTGAAAATATTAGATATGAATGGAGTTTCGTTGAACAGGATCCGTTTATATAAAAATGTCAAATGTTAAAATATTAATTTCAATTATTTATTAATTGTAAGTAAACTACACGTGTATCATGAGGATATGGAATTAATAAAATTTAAGTGACAGTTATTATTAATTCAATTGACACCTATTTCCACTATTTGTCCATTTATTCTTGTCGTGTCTATATACTTTCCTGAATTCATTCCCTGAATTCGTGATACGATCGAAGTCGAGCAGACTCTACAGTTCGAAATAAAACGAAGATCAAGAATAATACAATCACATTGGAGTATTGCCATTCGTTAGCAATATAAATTTTGAGGATTTTTTTAAATTCGTTGTATTTAGGAAAAGAATCACACGAATCTAATATTTAATTATTATACAATCTTTTCGTTTATCGAAATATTTGAAGTACATCGAAATCACGCCAAATAATCTTGCGTTGTATCAAATTCCAAAATGCAAGAACTGTGTGACAAGCACAAATGCACGAGCCTCGTGTAAAATTAGTCGCAAGCCACAGAATGTCCAAATCCAATACGGTGAACCTGACTGGAACTACAAAACCCATAGAGGATTACCTCCGGGTATAGGATACCAAATTTCGTAAGACTTCCATTAATCTTTCAAATGCTCAAGGACCTTCGATTCAATCACTCTAAAGATCAGACCACAAGAGGTCTCTAAAGATCAGACCCCAAACCGCCACCATGTTTCTAATGCCACAGCCAAAATCTTGCATTTAACGTTGTAAACTCATGATTATATACATCTTCGTAAAAAAGAACAATTGGGAAAAAATAAGCAGACAGGCAGTGAAAATATCAGGTACGAATGGAGTTTCGTTGAACAAGATCCGTTTATATAAAAATGTCAAATATTAAAATATTAATATCAATTATTTATTAATTGTAAGTAAACTACACGTGTATCATAAGGATATATAATTAATAAAACTCAAGTGACAGTTATTACTGATTTCATTGACATCTATTTCCACTATTTGTCCACTTATTCTTGTCTATATACTTTCCTGAATTCGTTCCCTGAATTCGTGTAGGAATTCTTTGTGGAGGTTCTTAGATTTTTAAATTAATAATATTATGGATTTAATTGGATACTTTAGAATTTGACGATCTATGAATTCGATCGACTCTCCACGATTCGTAGGATTTAGTGTTTGGAGTCCCAAGATTTAAAGTGATCCAAAATGGATTTTGCAACTCCTGGATCTTGAAGTTGTGAGTTAGATGGTCTTGGAATAGTCCAACGTGGTTTCCACAACTCTTGGAGTTCGATATTGCCAGCACACGGTTTCATCCAAGCCACGTGCTATGCCTCGGGCTAAAGTACGATATATCCTTGTTCTTTGGATTGATTACTCTTCCTATTTTAATATTTTCCCAGTACGAGGTCCATGAGTAGCAGGTTTGTCGAGTAACAGAAATTTCATTAATTTTGTAATTGGATTAATCCTTGTTGGATCAAGATGTTTTTAGAAGGAAATTTGTGTTTGTCATATTTTTTCAGTAACAAGATTTTCAGGCCAATTTTGTCCAAACCAAATATGTTTACTATTTAATCAATAATTATAATAGTTGATATAACAGTCAATAATTCGTAAAAATGTTAAACAACTGTCAATCTACGCGTATATTTTAAGAGATAAATCTGTCTCTTCAGACGACATTAATTTTATAAACTTTACAGAGTAAAGGTTGTAACGAAATCTATACATTTCATAATCTACGTATATGAACGATTCCTCAATTATTTTTGGTTCAATAGTAACCTGCGGAAAATCCTTTTACGACTGCTCTTTCCCCTAACAAAATATACACGGTGATTCTTTAACGTGGTTTTGCTACCTGTCTGATCTTTCTAGCTGACTTTGCGTGGTTTAGCAAAAACGCCACACGAGTCACGTACGGTTATCACAAGCGAATCGGCTACACGCCGCTCCGCTCGTCTCGACGCGGATCTCCGCTTAAATAGAGCGTAACACGTTGGATATTTCAACAGAGAAAAGATAAATATAGTTGGCGAAAAGGGGTGGAAAAGCGGTGAGTTTGGACTTAAATAACGAGCAAAAACGGCATTCCCGTGCAGTAGCTACACTTTCCGTTTCTTTCGACAGAAGCATGCAAACTTCGTCACAACGAAGTTTGAGCATAGTACAGTTTCTTGTAATTTTATTAGCAGAACGATAAAAACTTTGACTTTTCTAGAAAGCCAAATATAATAAAAATGAAATTGAACCTAAGCTTTCTTCCATTGGTGATGACGAACTGGTTTCAAAGTTGATAGCATATCTGCATTAAGAAATATATATAGAAATATTATCAAATGACAATGCATATTATGCGTTTGAGGATTAAATTGTGTTTTGGACAGGGAGAATTATTATATAAATATATCTTGGATTAAAGTTTAATTGTATCCGAATTTGGATGCGATATATGGATAAACATATAATATATATTGATAAAATGTAAATATAAAAAAATTCAAAAACAACAATCGATATAACCATATATATAAAAATTGTTCGATTCAATAATGAAACTTATTTCGTTCGTAAAGAGCGAACATTCTCTCCAACGAAATAGTATGCAATCGAAAGTACAAACTTGGAAAGTGCAAATATTTATCCTAACGAGAGCATGAGCTTTCTTCCGACAGTTGAAACGCTTTCCATCGCTGTGAGAAATTTTAGGTAAGAAAACATTAGGAAATTTGTTACGGAAACACGTCGTTCTATAATTCCCCCATCCGACTTTGAAACGCCATATCGATGTTTCATCCATTCTGACGACGCTACCTTTTCGCGATAACTTTAGAAACACCATCAACTCGTTCGATGATACTTGCAAAAGTTCGAACATCGTTCCGGTGGATCTGGGTTAAACTGAAATTAGACTCGCATTAGATATCTTGGATATACAGACCTCAAACCTATCTCCAATTTATATTAAATACACGTTACTAAGTTTCAACTATGGAATAAATCCGTCTTATACTTAGTATACGTCAGTTCAGAATTAATTCTGCGTGTTCCAGGCCTCGAACTTAATAAAGCGACCTTCTAATCAGTTTTAAACAGCAATTTAGATTATAGGAAAACTTCTATTCAACTTGCAGGACCAAATTTAACAAAAATATATGCGATTTTGAACAAACAGATAATAATAGGTGATCATAGTACTAGGGATGAAATAAAACTAAAGAAGAGCGAATTAGCGTACTAATGCATTTTAAACATCTTAAACATTTATGTAAAAATTCAAATGTTTCTGTTCATTATATGTATATATATCATGAGTAACAAATTCATTAGAGAAAACCATTTCGCAAGTGAGAAAAATTCCAAAAATTGATTGCGCGAACAGATGGTAGCCACCAAACTTGGACTCAAACAGAATTCAACAGGAACAAACCAATATCATAACCAATCCTAAACATCAACTTAGGTCTAACTGAAATTTGTCTAAATATTTCTACTCTGTATGCATCATACAAGATGAAATTCGATCAGATGGTCTCTTACTGAGGAAAGAATCGATCCTAGGAACGGATGATGACCACAAAACTCAGAATGAAACAGAGCTAAAGAATTAAGGAGAGAAAAAGACATAGGAACAGATGCACGGTTGCGACTTTCCGGCTTTTCTCTCCTGGTTTCTCGCGTAAAGAACCCGCCGCCTTTTAACAAAACGACCGACTCGCTCTTCTATTTTTCCATTTGCATAGCTTAAGCGATTTGCCCCGCCATTTTTCCATTTACATAGCTTAAACGACCTGTCCCTCTATTTTTCTCTATCCTTCTCACCAACTTTCTCGCAACGAAATTCGATTCCCTGCCTTTTTCTTTCCCTTCTTCTTCTTCTTCTACTTCTTCTTTCCCAACTTCTCGTACGAGACGATCTATCGGAAAGTAAAATGGCAGGAAACGCGACGGCCGCGAAGAATGTGACGCGCGGAAGCGAACGTGGGAAAGAGAAAAAAGAAAAGCTACGGAAAACGCGAAGATCAATACGTCTGAACCACGCGGAAACTATTTCCGCAGGCTTTCGTGCCTCGACAAATAACCCCACTTTCCAGGAGACCGGCATTGTGACCGGGATATATCGTAACTCCGTTTCCAACTGGGACAGTGCCACCCTCCTCCCCATGAAAGCACGTCGCAGGGAATTCGTCCTGTAAGACCAGCAGATAACCAGTTTTGCGATAAAACACGTTTTATTAACGGCAGGGTGAACGAGCCTTCTGTATCCTGAGGCGTGGATTGAAAAATTTAAAGATAACTACTAGAGAAAGAAGGGTAGAAGGCTGGTTTCCCCTGTTGATATTTTCAAGGAGTGAAGTTTCATGTTGGGTTTGGGTAAGGACGCTTTTAGGATGATTTCGTTGTTAAAGGGTGAATTTGATGGCAGGATTGTCTATAGAGAGTTGCCTTTATGAGCAATCTTCAGGGGTGCGAATCTTATTGTATTATTTAACATGTAAAATAATACCAAGGGATGGTCTCTAAGTGTCGAAGTTTGTATCAAGGAACATTCTATTTTCCACAGCTATAGTGGATGGTATTAGAAGGACAATAATAGTAGATTTTTATACATAAATAATGAATATGGTTGTGGTCAGATTTTCAATATAAAAGAAACAGTATTTTTAAGCATCTTTATAAATAGAATTGATATGTTAGCATTAAATATGTATTTTAATATTTTTTGACGTATAAAAGAATTCTTTCAGAACACTCAATGAAGAAATATAAAGATTTTAATCGTAGCAAATATACAAAAAAAGTAAAATTGTTCTGGAAATGCTCACGAATCAACAGATTAATTATATCATTGCTATCATCTTTTCCTACTCCTCGTCTGATTAAATCCTTCTTTGAAGATCTAAAATAAGGAATTAAGAAATCTTCTGTTATTGCTCAATCACAAAATGAAACAATGAAATTTCATTACAAGTGAAAATAGATCAAATTTACTAAATAATTTGCACATTCCTAAAGTTAAGGAGTTTAAGATAATAGAAGCAGGGATCGGTCCAAACACACACCGCTAGTTTAAAAATTAATCAAGCCCAGAGATCGACAACCCTGCATGAATTTTATATTCAATAAAATACTATATAGCGATACGATGGCTCGTTAAAAAATGCATCAACTTTGATTACCTGCTAAGAAATTCGTATTACAGGAACTATGCTTCACTTCAGCCTACATTTTCCGCTGAATAATTCTCGAAGAAACCCTCTTCAAGAAACGAAGTTCGTATTTTCTAGGGGAAAGGTGTTTGCCTTTTCTTTAACAAAGGATTTCGAGAGACGTTGGACAACGTTTACCAGAGTTTCGCAGAGGACCGTGTGCTATAGATACACGTTGAGTGTTTGGAAGTACAACCCCTGGACGAAGGGTTGTTTGCACGCTAAAACACAAGGGTTAGCGATTTTTAACTGCTTACGCGGTTCTTTACTTTCTGCCGTTAATCGTCCCATGTGCTTTTGCAGAGATGTATAATCGTGACGTTTGCTCCAGAGATACAAACTTGTGCGTTTTAAGGTGAAAGAAATGTTACTTCTAACTTACGATTTTATTAGTCACTGGACACAAATTGAATTTATAAATTTGCTAGATATTTATTGCAAATGTATATTTAAGAAAAAACAATTGGGATACAGTGCGAGTAGTCACTTTAAGCATGAAATAAGTATTAAATATTACATAACATGTGTTAAATATGATATAATATATCAAATATATTACGGTCCCACCGAGTATCTAGATTTATCATCACAATGAATAATTCACAATTTCAATACTTTTGTAATCTGTATGAAATATAGCCATGCTTGTACTAAATGTCTCGAAAATTCTATATACATTTTCAGATTGTTTCAAACTTTAACGATGTAACTACGATAATCGCGTCTTATAACATGCCAATGAAATGTCAAACTGTTTCATACAACGCACATAATTTACTCGTAAAAGGTGTCTCTAACTATAACAATATATTCATAAAGATGTTTCAATACTATTATGAGTGAGTGTAGTATCTTGTATTGGTAGTATGCGTATTAGAAGAATCAATCTCAGAGCCGCTGAAGAAGTGGTGTACATGGGTTGGCGAGTCGCGGTCCGTTCAAGGCCGCTCGATCGAATCGTCCGTCGTAATTCCGACGCTCGTAACCGGTCGCAGCTGGTCGTCTTTGTCGAACGAGTGTCGGAGAGAGACGAGTGCCGGGACGAGGAGCGCCGGGACGCGCAGTTACCGAATACAGGTCACAGCGCCTCGTCAATAACGGCGCAGCTACGTCGACGCGGCATCGTCGTCGACAATAGACCAGCTCCACGAGAAAACCCGTAAGAACAAGCCGGTTATGAGAGATAGCGCCACGCCGCGACAATGAAACCACTGACACCGTTCCAGAACGCACGCGATCAACCCTTTCAAACCCTTTCGTTTTGACATTCTGTGTGTGTTTGCTTAAATAGAATTATTAATTTCTCTGTACCGATGAAGATTATCTTTATTTCATGATTATCTTTGAGAGGTTCATCACTTAGATATTCTGTATTTTTTTTCAAATTGAATTAAATTTTTTCCTGTTGATGAAGGGCCAAGGAGAATCGAATTTCCGAGGTTCTGAGTTTTTAGCAATGAATTTATGGATCTTTTGAAGTTTTGTGTGTGCGTGTGCGTCGTAAAGAAATTAAATTTAATATTTTCTATGAGTATACAAGAAATAGTTAATTTGCATTCAAAGTTTACTTATTAGAAATATATCAACAAAGATTGCCTAACTTTTACATTGGTAGGGACTTTTATTCCCGATCAGAGCGATAAAAGAAGTTTCCAGAATTTTTCAGAACACATGTCGAAGTAATATTTGTTATATCAGGTTGATTTATTATTTGAGCAACCCTTCCTTTTCTATTTTAAGCTACTATTTTCTATTAGTCAGATTTTTAAAGATCGATAAACAATACTGCACACTACACACTTCAAAAAGTTAGGAAATCTTTATACCTTCACTTTATTCTAAATTCGATATTTATTTCTCTCATATATTTTCTTCTTTTTCTTACTAATAAAAATAATGATAAAAATCCTCCTCCCTTCGAATATAAAATAAAGAAGAATATCCTTCGAAACGAAAATGTATATTCGCATTGTGACAATGAAATGATTAAAATCGACTCAGAGCTCACCAACCCTTTGGCCAAGCCTTAATTTCATTTGGATCCCCGTCATTGCCGCCCTTATGGCCGTGACAGTGGCTCGACAGATTTATTTACAGGTCATTAACGTCGGTGCCTTTCGCGAACCAACCTCTTAATGGCTCGTTACCGTTTACTAGCAGAATTATTGATTCACGACAGGATCTTACAGCTTGGGATACTCTCGTTTGGGGTCTTTGTGGTCGCAGATGTGATTCGTTCTCCCGAAGAGGGTTGTTTCAGGACCATTTCATTGTCTGCCGAAAGTAGGTCGCTTCTCGACCGAACGATTTTTGAACAGAAGACGAATTGAATTGTATCGGATGAATTCAAACGGATTGCAGAGTCCTCATATTATTCAAAGTCTATTTCCCGAAGGATTAATACGAGGTATTTTGTTAAAAGATCGACAATTTCGAGAAGATGATTTAGGGACGTTTGATTCTTAGATTATTCGCAAAGTTCTGCATTATATTCGGAAGAGAATTATTTATTCCAAATTTTTGCCAAATATTTAAATGTTCTGTTTAAGATAATTGTTACTCGTCCGAAAAAGAAACCTGAATTAATTAATTAAAAATTGATCAATTTTCCATGCTGTAGCAGGATGACATTGGACGATAATTGATATTATTATTAATTTATGAATTATACGTAACTTCAAGCTTTCCGCGATCTATTAAATATTCACCACTTGTACCATTTATTTCCAGAAGAAATCATCCAAACAAATTCACCCTCAAAGCCTCAATCCATCAAGAAACGAGTCATTAAAACAGAGCAATGTATCAATGCCATAAACACAACACTCTCCCATACGCTGAACCACAGCTCCAACCCCTTCGCCGCAACAGAACACCCCTAACTGACCGCTACAACCCACCTACCCCTACGATCGCCCCATTCCAAACTCACCTCAGAATTTACCGAATCTACCTCATTACCAACCATCATCCGCAAGAACGAGTATCCCCGTTCGAAAAATCGCAATCTTGTCTCGAAATCAATCCAAAGGTACATCGTTTTGCCATTAAACGAAGTCACGTCGGTGGTGCATCGGGGGATGGAGGAGAGGGGTGAGGCCGAGGGAAGGCGAGAAAGTGGCGCCAGTGTTTTCCCTCTTATGCAAAGCTGGCCACTTCTTGCCCCTCGTTGTCGATCCGTGCAACGAGGCTGACGCAGCTAGCCGCCGGAAAGGGGATGAAAAAGCGGTAGTGGTGGCTGCAGGATCACGTGGGCGTGCACTCGCTACGTATCGTCAGCCATCTTGCCGGTTTTAAAGGCTTCCCGGGGGCTCTGGGTAAAGATAACCGGAACTGGCCGCCTCGTTAAATCCACGTTAAAAAAGGGCGTTTGATGCGGAAAGGTAGAAAAAGGAGTCACAGGGTGGATACTGTGTTGCACACAGGCTTCCCATCCTGTCTCCGCTGTGAAATTTTTGTTTACGACCGAAGGTTTCTGAAACGGGACACTGGCGATGTAAAGTTAAAGAATGTTGTTCAGCCAACTTGCACAGTGTTTTGTTACTGAAAGAAAGTATACAACAAAGAGTAGAAAATTGGGAGATGATAATGAGTTACGTTGTAGGTACGGCCGTAACGAGATTGGATATAGAGGTGAACATCGAACTATTTTTGGCTGGGTGTTAATGGGTTGTGCATTTTGATTGATGTGGTTTTGCGAAGATAGAGTCTGCGGTTGTTTCAGGTGGTTGTAAATTCTATTGTTGTTGCAGGATTTAATGGGGGTGATTAAGTGGTAAATAGTTGTGTGTGGTAATTGGAAATTTGATTGAAGTTTTGGTTCGTTGGTTGACACAGCCTTGTCAAATTTCTGTATTATGCTTAAATTAATTGATGCGGAAAATTACGTAGTTAGTATTTATTGCATCATCTATTTTATCTATCACGGGGATAACGCGCTTTGTAAACTGCACTGAGGTGTAATTCCCGAATAAATCACAATCCCAAATAATTTGACGAGATACATATTATTTATATTATCCATATATAGTTTAAAATATGTTCGTTTCAAAATGTACGAAAATAAAAAAAATTACATATTTCATTAATAAATTCTACGATTGTCTTCAGATTATCGCGATAAATTTTATAATACTGAAACTTCTAACGAAGTGCCGTTGAAAGATAAATAAACTTTAAAGTTCCTGAGGAATCTTCAAAAAATCAAATGAAAAATTTTGAAATATAATATCATACCGATGAAATTGATTCCAACTTTCCTGGAATTTCATTCCCCAATCATCGTAAATGAATCTCAAATAAAAAGGCTGGAATCACAAAATACCGGGTATCGCGTAGCTCCTTCCTTTCGTTAAGTAAACGCCTCGCAAGGTTCGCGTCTCGGATCGTTGAATTATGAATGAGGATAAATTGAACGAATCCTGCCGTGTGCTTTCTGCTACGAAAGAAAGCGGACTTCGTTGTCTGCTTTACAAAAACACGACTTTCCAACGAGAAGACCAGCGATCACGTAACTCTATTTCTGTTCATGTGCATTCTACATTCATTATTCCTAAATTACATTTCCAATTTATCATATCTCTGAATAAAAATATTAATAACAAAAAGACGAAGAAAAAACCTGTATAGTTTATATTTAAAAATACTTTTTCTTCAGTTAGGTAGAAATCCTTCCATCAGTCTCACCCTTTACTAGAACTACTTTCTTAATAACTTAATCAACTTATTTTCGTAATAAGAACCTTAAAAGGAGAACTACTTGTAACAAGAACAAACATGGTCGAGAGACAAGAAACTTATTGTTAATAGACTTACGGTATAACTTTCTTATATTATCTTTATCGATTCGAACCAACTCTACCATTAATACTATTTTATACTAACCATTCGTTCAATATATTGTTATTAACATTCGAGGCAAGAACGATAAATGAAAAAGACCTAAGAATAAAAAAGAGAAAAATTAAAACATTCATCGCTATATATAATCGAAAGAAGTAATTTTGGCACGATCAATCGCGAACTGCAATCCTGCGCGACGAGTCCTTCGCAAACAAGGTGCTCAAACGAAGTTGTTCGCGACATTTTGCTCTCGCGATACAAACGAGCCCGCGGGATGCTCAACAGCCGCGGTATTTTCTTCCCCTGTGTCTCCTTGACGTCTTCTTCTACTTTTCTCGCTGCAGAAATACCCCTGTTGGATGTAGAACAGGGGGCTGAAGGGTGGCGTTGAGGATTCGTTGCATGGGTTGAGCGACGCTCGTCGCAGTCTCATATTTTACGACTGTTTAAAGTGTTCTGCAAGCCATAACTTTGCATTTGCCGGCTCTAACTCACGTTGCCCTCTCCTGACGTCTGCGAACTTCCACGGAAGCCGCTTCCGGTCCGTGATTTCTTTCGCGGTTCTTTGAACTCGCACGCCTTGGATTTCGAAACACTTGCGGTTGTTTATTTTCTCGCTTAAACTCGCAGCTACCATTTTTTATTCTCGCTGGTGACTTTCTCAAATGCTTGAAGTCTAAATATCATTCTAGACTATTTTCAAAGTTTCATGTACACTGGCTTAGAAAAGTATTCGCACGATTCGTATGGAAAATATTTATATCCATATTGTATTATCCATATAAAACATTTTGAAATTTCATCAATACTACAATGAGGCACGATTGTCATATTAGTTAAATTCAAAATCAATCTGGAAATGTATATAGAAATTACAGGATCGAATGAAATTCAACATGCATCAGTTTCATATGAGAAGCAAATTGCGAATCCACCCCATTACGATATCCAAATAAATAATAATCTAAAAATGCATTAATCTTTAACAATACCCTTAAAAAATACACAATCAACAACTAAATATAAACGAATCCAACATCTGTCAATTTCGATATCATTCCCCGAACACCCATTAACTCCACTAAACCTACCAGACTAGAAACCATACCAACTCCCAATCGTATCAGCAAAAATAACAAACAACAAAAAATATCACGTATTTTCCTTTATTCCCCAAACGCATCAGAAAGAAAAAATGCCTCAAAGGGATTTTCCAAACCGGTCGATATCACACGAACGGCTTCGTTCATCACGACGTTTTCAGTAGCGTGTCCCACGTGCCCACGCAGTTTCATCCCCCGTTTTCTCGGCGGACCTTCGTAGCCCGACAGATTCGAGGTTCGGTCGTGCAGGAAATAGCCCGGCCTTGACCTTTAACCGTCATCTCACGTTCTGGCTCTTAAGGGTGTCCGGAGGTGGTAGAAACGAGGGGAACGAAAGGGTGGAAGGACAAGGGGCGAGGATGCAACCCCATTTATCGATTCGAGCACAACGTAAAGCTGGCTCTTCTCTTCTGGAACTGTCGAGCTGCCGATTTTTAAATGTATTTCGGAAGGGTGGCAAGGTCGTCGTCGACCATCGTACCACAGCTGGAAAATACGAACCGCTATGCCCTTCGACTCGGGATTTAACCCCTCGAGCCGAATGTAATCTAACGCGACGTGAAATATTCATCCCCGTTGAGACGGTAATTTCCAGCCCTTTGGAATTTTAACTTTCACCCCGCGGAGAGGAAAGGCTTGCAGGCAGGAAGATTGCTCGACGGTCAATTCAAACGAATCGTCTCCTTGACCAAGGTTAGACACTTTCACTTGCACGTTTTAGAGAGCTGCCAAGGACGAGGCCTTTTATATTTTTAGGCGGAATGTTTACGAAATGCGAATGAGTTTCACAAGTATTTATATATAGCTTGACTTCTGCGTCACATTATGAACGATCATCGTTTCTCCTATAATTAATACAAACACCTTTCAAATCTAATGTCGATTACCAAACTCCTTCGAAACTACCCCAAAGAAATATTTCAGTATTATTTACTATTATTAACTACTATTAGAAATTGCATATTCATAACGCTTACCAGCAACTGTATTATTATATCGCTGCACTGATATTAGATAGTAAAATTACAGTAAAATTAGCTTGATTCCTACTATACAAATTAAAATAAAACGTTATATTCGATTATATGTATAGCGACTCTCTTATTTTAGAAGCAAAAAAAATTATGCGTATAGATGCAATATCTAGAAATTAATAAAACTTCCTTAACTCTAATAGAAGCTTCTGTCCGCAAAAACTTCAAACTACAATGCTCGTCACCTCAGGATTTCTTCTCTTCTCTCGTTCTCAAACCGTGCGAAAAACTCGAATAAATTAAAACCATTAATCCTACTGACAAGCAACAACGGCCGAATAATCGATAAAATGAAACTCAGTACGAAGAAAGAAATCTGGAATAGTGGTGTAGGATAACGAGGGCGGAATTTTCCATATTTTATTCGAACGAACGAGCGTGGGTGGTCGAATAGTCGCTGCTTCATTTGCACGCAGAAACTGCGCCGGTGTGCATCCGTTATGCGCATAACTAAACCGGTCGCACTTGGTGCCGCGGGTTGGAAGCGCCATACCGGAAGTTTGCCAATTAATCTACAGGCGACTCGTTCAAACGCGGCCGCTGCACGATCACCGATAACATTATTCGCTGGCGATACACGCGCTCGTTTTATCGCGCGTTTATTTACTTTCGGGCAGCGATGCGATCGCCTCGATTGTTGAATCCAATCGACAACCGACCGGTATCGCCCCCGCACCCCTTCGTGTATTCGTTCGATCTCTCTTGTGAAAAATTGTACGAATTTCCTTTTTCTCCCTTGCTTTATTTATTTTTTTTTTTTGCCCGTGTTTGGTTTGTTGCCATTTCTTTTATTTGGTTTCGTTCTGTTTTACGCGACGCGATACGGGCAGAAGGGGGTGGCTTCGCTGGAAATTCGCCTGCGTTTGATGGAAAAGTAATGGAAAAATAAATTTATTAAAAAAGTACATGTTGGATGATTCCGATTGTATTCCAGTGGAGATTGGCGGTGTATTTAAAATGTTATATTATAACAAATGGAAGATTCTTTTCATAAATGAAACTGGGAATCACATGGAAAAGTTCCTAATAACTAGACTGCGAATTTCTATGCATTCATGAATAATTTGAAGTTGCAAAAATGCATACAATATAAATAAATACACACTCAAACACACACACACATATATATATAACAATATAAATATGCAAGAATAAGTAAAATATCTAAAATAAAGTATTTATTACATGTTTGATAGGTAAGATAAATTTCATTGCTTTGGTTGTGTTCATCCGCAGTTTATCAATAATAATATTTAAAGACATTAGAAAAACGTCATGTCTGTTAGTTTTACACTGCATAAATCACATATGCAATATTGCATTATTATCAATTTTCATTTTAAATGAAACGACGAAAAAATATTCATTGCAGAGCAATACGTATAATTGCACAATATTATGCAATATTATTGATCAAGATTAAATATTATTGCATGCGACGTAATTAAGCCAGTAATATTACATCGTTTAATATTTTGCAAATTTGATAGTATGGTTGACATTATTGTTTCACACCTAACGTCGTTACAGTTGTCACGTGCAACCCCAATACGTGCGATATAAAATAATAATTAGCAAAATATTTCATCTCGTTATAAGGTACAATATTAGAATATTTAATATGCACATATATTGGACAATTTATTATGGTGGCCAATAACATTTAACAATTTCATATCAATACTGCTATTGAAGCTTAACATCCCCTATAATCTTCATATATACTTCAAACTGATAAATTTTGTAGGAATTTTCCGGATAATTCATCACATAATATCGTTTCATCGATTAATTTTGTACAAAACATCTACATGTTCTTAGTGTTAAAGTTACTCAAACCTGGAAAGGTATATTAA
Organism: Bombus pascuorum; assembly: GCF_905332965.1. Lineage (NCBI taxonomy): Eukaryota > Metazoa > Arthropoda > Insecta > Hymenoptera > Apidae > Bombus > Bombus pascuorum. The sequence goes on along the minus strand of NC_083490.1, from coordinate 12,647,311 downwards.
TCGAGCATTCCACTTATACCACGTTTCATTGGAATATTCCTGAAGAAATGGAAACTTTCTACTCAAATTAAAAATTCTTCAAACACGTCCTAAATCACAATTCATACAAACAGATATGGTCAAAGATCCATTCTTCAACGACCCTAATTACATCTAACAATCGAGAAACGCTTCTGTATCGTTCACCCTAAGTCACGCAGCTTTCTTCAAAAATTATCTTCGTAATAAAGTCTTAATCGCCATCCGCCCCAAAAATCCTTATCCTACAACCCTTACAACGAACCACTAAAATCAAAACCAGGGGTACGCGAATCATCCACGAGGAACAAATCCAGATCATTGTCTTGTGGAAAGAAAACGTCTTGATGGTAAGACCGAAGACAAAGTCCGCCTGGAAAAGAGCATTCTGGAGGGGTTCAACGATTATCCAGCGGCTGAAAAGGGGGAGCTAAAGCCATGAATACTAAAGGCACGTTATTAATACCATCTGGCAAAGTCACCGCGATATTAGGAGGGCCGCTTATAGCGGCGTTTTAGCGCGGCCGGTTTATTACAGGGATCGTTTCTAGAGAAAAGAAAGCGGACGCGGACTGGGCGAGAAAACGCAGAGGAAGAAGAAGAAGGGGCCTAATGGTGGAAACCGGGTACGCGCCTGGCTATCCTGGTAATGGAGCCCACCGGTCGTCATTATAATAATCGTAAATGCGAAACTACGGCAGCGTGTCGCTCCTCCTCTCGAAGAGCAGCCTACGAGTTTCTTTAAGGTAATAAGAACGACGATATTGGCCTTTTGCCTAGTTATCCCCTCTTTCAATTCGTAAGCTGGCGAGTAACGCACGTTTGGATATTGTTATTCATATGTAAATGTTATAAGATGATTTGCTATGTTGTTAGAATATGAGAATTCTCTGGTGTATGAACATATTTGATTCTAGATGTGCATTCAGCTATTGACATGTAAGTGTTGTAGTTGTTATGTGGCGGCACTCGACAATAACTAGTGTCGGACAACGGTAGCGCAGTGGTTAGGTTACGAACGTTCGGAACCCGGGTTTCAAATCCCGGCGACCGAAGTCCGATTTTTCTTCCGCGGCATCAAAAATGAGAAGAAAAATGAAGCAGTACCGCGACACCGGCGACCCGCAGCAGAACCTGTCTCACTCTACACACGAGCAGTAGCGCACTATCACCTCAGATATTGTGAGTTTCATAATAGATGCGCATTGGAAACACTGAATGAATCAAAATGTATAGATTTCTAAATTTGGTAAGATCGTTAAGGGTGAATGGATGAATGGTCGCAAAAATTGAGAGCGTGAGTGATTAGGTGTTTGATACTGTACATCGTTAGAAAGTTAGCTACTGAGACGATGCAAGGGCAAGAAATATGCTCTAATTACCTTTCGTCTGATCTGTAGATGCAGATTCGTAGATACGTACGTACTAATTTACATTGGACTCGTATGTCTCATTTTCAAGATTGCGTCGCGAAATGCTTCCATTAGTCCACATTTTAACCAGCAAAAGTACGTACGGCGAAACAATTGTTTCGATAATGTCAATTTAAAATGTCTCTATAAAGTCGAATTTAAGTTAGAATTATACGCATTATAACTAAGATACGATATTCGATGTTTCCCATTATAATTTAACATCTCGTGATTCGTTTAAAAAATTGCCTAATAATTACCACTGCCGTAACAAGGTTGGAACATTTTTCACTGAAACATCAACTTCTGACCTCGAAATCTCTCGAGCACGATATTTCAATATGGGAGTGAAAGAAAAGGCAAAGCACCTACTACAAGAGTCGTTAAAACAAAAACACGCATTACAATGCTTATACGTTAAAGATACGCCTGGGAACGAGCGAAATTTCAGTTTCTTTTTACGCTGCAATTGTAAAGGAAGGCTGACTTTAAATAAGCAGCATCTCGACAAAGACAAAAAAATTTCGTTCTCTGGGCGAACGCTGATGAGCTGCTCCAACATTGCCGCCTTTGTCACATTTTATACTTTTCATTCGCTTTTCAGCCACCTTTCCTTTCGCCCTCGTTCACGTCTTCCGTCAGCTTCTTTCACACACGCTCACGGTGCCTGCGTTTTCAGCGTTACGGAGTTTCTAGACCAATCTAGCAATCTATTGTAGTCTACTTACGTTTCGTTGCACACGTAGCGTTCGGACTTAGTTCACGGTTTACCTCCACGTTCTTCTTCGAATGCTGCTTGCGTTCGTTTCTGTCGCGTGTCGCGTGATTTCTTTCAATACTCATCGAGGTCTCCAGCGTTGACAGTCGTCTATCATTCTATTGAAAATGCTAATGGAACTGTTACGAATTTGATTGCAAAGAAGATTGATGCGTAACTGACAGTATTTAAAGATCACGTAAATAGATAATCTTGCGAAGATTTTATTATATTCACAGTCACGTACAATATAAAAGGATAGATTTAAGAATAAATTAAAAAGGTATAGTTTCTGTGAACATTGAGTAATTCTAAAGCTTAATAATCGTGAAATATGTTTGTTCATCTTTACCATTGCGTTAGAAAGATATGCAGAGAAAATATGTTTAATTATCAACTGCATTATATTCTCTCTCCCAGATCCGCTTGCTTTTAATTAACGTTTAAAAATAATAATTTAAGTTCTTCTTAAAGATCACTATGATATTTCTATGATGTTTAAGTTACAAAAATTTTGGTCGCATTTACAATTTTTTTGACGGATTTTGTAAAACCTTTGCTACTTTAGTAGACTTTTTGTGTCTTAACACAACACCATATAAATTACCTTCTAATAATGTCACATTCATACAACTCCATTATTTCATTGTTCGTCTCTTGGTGAGCCAAAAAAGTTTACAACTTCAAATTTTTAAAGTAATAATAGCAGATTATGACTAATTTGGAACAGACCCACGTATTACTGGCATATGACCAATTTCATTCCTTTGCCCTACGCTATTATTCGTTATACGAAACAAATAAATTTCAAATAGTTATCACTGTTATTCGTTACAGAGTACTCGAAGTAATTACTTCCAGCGCCATAGCGAAGAATACAAGCAGCACCAACTGCTCCTCCATAAAGTAACCTGCAAAAAAATAGGAAGAAAAATTCTTCCACCTTCTGCCTTACTCGGTAGCCAGCCAGAGATAAATGAAAACGTTTAACATAACGTTCTCATTCCAGGTGAAATTCTTCTTGTCGACTTTTATTAGTCCATCCCCCGTTCAGAGCCGACGTGGATTCTCAACCCGCTTACGCCTATGCCAAGACTATCGAGACGATTCTCTTCCGTCAGCTCGTCTCTAAACTAAGTGATACGCGACCATAAAGCTGCTCTAGCGGGAACACGCAAAATAAACGTGCTCCGGGTCTCGTGACGCAAATTGCACCATCTTCCTTCAGGAGAAATGATCCATTCAGGATAGAGAATCGATATTCCTGCTCGTTCCAACGCAACGTCGATATTACGACTTAGTAAAAGACGAAGATTCGAAAGCTCGGATTCCGGCCGATTCGTCGAGATCTTTTACTACCGCGAAATTATGACCAGACCACCTCACTCTGAATCGACACACATACGCGTTGCAAGGAAGTCACGCAATCTTGCAGAAGTTTCTCTAAATCCGTTGCATCGCCTTTCATTCTGAACTCGATTGGCCGAGCGAATTTTTCGTTTGCTTTATCGTCACGCGAACATGCTCCGGGGAAATGCTTCTCTTGACCTAAATCCGGCTCGAAAAACATCGAATTTTCGGATGATTTTCGAATAATCGAGGCGGGAATCGATTTGGTGGAAGAAGCTGTGAGCTGGATGCGAATTTTACTTTGGATTTCAATCATTGGTTGAATGGTTTAAAATAGAATGTGTTGGAATAAAGCGATGAAAATTGTGTCAAACAGAGTATTGTAATAGAGGAAGAATAAATATGTTTATGCAAATTCATACTCTTATGAGCACAATTAAAGAAATTGAATTTGGGCAGAGATCTGTTCGACATTCTAAAATGTAACTTGTATTTATTTTATATTAATCTCCTACGTTTACGATTTAAACTCGTTCTCATTTCGGCAAGTAAAAGGACTTTGAATGATTTGAAGAAAACTTTAACGTGAAATTTTTTTTCTAGTTTATTTTTGTTCTTTTTTTTTTCTTACAATTTGTCCAGAAGGACATTTGGTAAGGTATTATATCTTAGTGATTAGGATAAAAAAAAAATAAAAATAAAAATATAGCATGTGGGTGGCTACCTACAGCGGGGTGCCATCTTCGTATTTGCTAGGTTATATCTTTTATGAAATCTGTTGGGTGTTTCCTTTTTAGTCTTCTTACAATGTTTAACGTGAAATTGAAATGAAAACTCACAATGAATGAGGGAACACGTTACTATGAAATTCAAACGACGAGGCTGCGTTCCAAAGATAAAACCATCCATTTGTTTATATCGTTGGTTTTATGAGGAATAATGTCAGAAACGATTAACATTTAAACAAATTTAGCGGCAGCTGAAACATTTAACGTTAATTATAGCACGCTTTGTAACCTCGAGAGTACATCTTCGACGGAGTGCTCAACTAATTTAACTCGAACAGCGTACTATACCTGGGGGATTAGTACAAATTCGACACTCGAAACGGAAAGGTCACTTGAATCACAACACGGGGGAGCAAACGATCCTAAAAGGCATAAAAAAATATATGAATGTCATCTGTGATTGCTTGTATAGGTGGGCGTTTATGTTCCATTTTAGCGAATGGCTGGCGAATGGCCACTCTTATCAGTAAATATAAAAAGACTATGAACGGCAGGTAAATAAAATGCGCGTCACAAAAAGGACCACCAACTTTTATTGGCATATTTACGATATACAAAATTGCCATAAGAATATAATGAAAAGCAAATAGCTATTTGGTTTCATCGGCGTACTCGTGAAAGAAATCGCGACGCGATTAAAAAATGATAAAACGAGGCGAAACAAAGCCCGAGTTCATCCTACTTTTATATTTATCACCTCGCAGGCAAACTGCGTCGACTCTGTTAAAAACTGATGAAACTGAAAATGTATCATGGAAAACGTTGCACTATTGTCACGCCTGTTCTTTTTACCAAAAATCTAATAACTTCATCAAACAAAGCGGTAAAACGCAAATACTGGAATTTAGAATAGTGTTTTCAGCGTTAAAAATACAATACCAGCGCAGTAGGTAAACGGTATACAGAACACTATAGTATGTATAGTAACAACATTTCGGTCATTGAAAATACAGTATTAATTAATTTAACATAGTATCGAGCGTCAGAAATACGAATAACAACACCGCTTGCGATATTAAAAATACAATACCACGATGTACAATGTAGAATATATTACAGAAATACTAACATTTCAAATAATAATTATGTACATATTCCTCTCCATTATACGTTATAAATAATAATAACTTGCTTACCTAACGCAGCTTCCTGATTCTCACTAGCAAAACCTCAAACGTATAAGTCTAAAACGTATAAGTCCGAAACGTATAATTTTCCATTTCCCGTATAACAATTCTGGAAAACTACCATACACAGCAAGCGAACCACAAACAACCCTCCTTACAAACTCCTGCCGCAATCGTTTTCCTATCTCAAAGAAAATATCCTTACACCTATTGAAAAGCACGAACGACTGTAACAAAACGAATCGGAACAACATCAAAATAATAAAGACGAAAAGAAACAGAACGAGGAGAGAATAAAAAACAGAGGGAATGGAGAACGAGAAGTAACGAGTCCTTCTCTTTAACAAAGGCAGGTCGTCTCCACGCTTGTTTACTACCACCCTCGCCGGCGACCTGGCAAAAGTCGAGCTCGTGGGACAATCGCGATCGATGTACGCCACCCCCGCCATCCCTCGTCATTCTCGTAGCCCGTTGGTATTTTTCTCCGCGTGCCCCGCAGCTGGCTCGTGACCTAATTCGTGGTAGTAGGCGAGCGTGCTTTCTACGTATCACGCGAACGCCACCCCTATATCCCCTTCTCAGCCCTCCCTCGTCGCCGTTGTTAGGGGGTGCGCGCAGCGGCAACTCAACGGGGCGTTTTCATCATCCCTCCGAGCGAGATCCAACTGGAAAGAAACGGCGGAGAAGAACCGTGACGGACCAACGGAAGAAGCTGCATTACCAGGATAATCCTTTCTGCGAAAGGGTTGAACCCGCTGCTGGCATGGATTAATAATATCCGAAAGGAGAAGATCCTGCTCGTCGATTCACGTCCGCGTGTTCTTTTCACGATCACATCGGCAACCTTCGACGGGCCTCTTTCTGAAGCTTTTTCTTTTGACGAATGAAGATCTTAGGCAGGGATTCCAGAGGGATGCGATCTCGCGTAAAAGAAATGGCGAGTTGATGAGGAAGGAAGAAAATATGATTTTGATTTTCAGAGCTTTATGGGGCCATTCTATGGTAACTCTGATAATTACGTGAAATTGGAATTATTCACTGTATGAATCCTATAATTTTTTAAAGTTGTATAATTTTCTAGAATTGTACAATTTTCTAGCGGTTACAAATGCAACCTTTTTACAGAGATTGTCGATGAAAGTTCTTAGAGAACGATTGGAATTGGTTAATATTTGTTTCCGGGTTTTGGGAATATTATTGGAAATATAGTTCTTGTTTGGAATCGTCAGAAATATTTGTTATTCTCAATAAAATTCCTAAGAAACTATTTAAATTGATAACTCGTTGGTCCCATCTTTCGTTACAGGTATAATAGAAATTTTTGCTTCTAGATTTCGAAGATTCTATAGTTCTCGTTAAGGTTGATTACAATCGGCACTAAAGGAGTCAATAGTGAAACTGTACTGCGGCATTTATTATAACAATTGCATGCTGTTTTGAATACATTGAGTTCCAAACTCAAAGCTCCGCACTGCAATGCCAAAAGAGAAAGTCAAATATCTTGAAAGATCTTCGAAAACTCTCGAGGCTATCGAAGCAGCTTGAAAACTACTCTCCCATTGAAATTGCGAGCCAGTCGCTTAAGTCTGAGCTATGATAACGAAAAACAAACAAGACCTAAGCGAAAAGTTCAAAAAATACCTTTTTACCGATTTACCGTGAAAGAGTTGGAGAGAGACGATGAAAAATCGAAGAAAATAGCGGTACCGCGAAGCGTTAAACTTCGCTAAACCATTCAGCCCGCTCTCTGTTCCCGTTTCCTCCTGCCCCTCCCACCCTCCTCCCTATCTTCGACTGAAAAAGGGGTATAATCCGACGTCGGTTGCGTGAATCGTCCGCTACAGTGTGCGCGTACAAACGCCGAGTCTCCATCGTAGCTTTCGGGAAGGGAGAAAAGCTGCAGAGATTAAGCTCTTGTTACCGTTAGGCGAGGGTAGCACGGTGAGGGCGGGGGGTGGCAATTCTTTTTCATACTCACGAATGTGCCGTGTCCCGCCAGGCAGAAAGAGTATCGTTTGTTCGCGAATGCTGCGTCCGGAACGGTCGGGGGGTTGGGACAACGAGGGGGTGGATAAGCTGAAATGGTCTGGTGCGTCGGCTCTTGCGATAAACAAAGCGACCTGTCGCCAGGACCGGGCTTACACTTGTTTCAGACGGATAAGGAGCAGTGTGATTTTCATTGAAAATTGATTGTTGCTCCATCTTTTCTTCGACCTCTTTGTTAATGCATTATTTAGGTTGCAGGCTGACTGTTGTTGGGACCTTTTGTCATGAATAATTGAGGAATCTCGTGGAAGAGGGGCCCGTAAGATAGGATTGTGAACTGGGAAATTATTCGATACACGAAGTTTCTGGAATTTATTCTGTTTTTACTCGCGGAGTTACTACGATTGTTACCAGCAAAAGAGCGAAATAAATGAACAAGGAGGGTTATTTTGACCCTGCCATGCACGACTTGAGATTCTATTTTAACGTACGATACTGTTACGATTTAATTTAGGTTATATCTATTTATTTCATTCACTATAGTCACTTACGTGCAATTATCGCAAATATCAGTGGAACAGTAAGTATTTTACTCGATATCGCTTGTCGTAATATTCTATTTAACGTACGAAGTTAATCCTCTAGAAATGAAAATTGTTGAAACATTCTCAGAATTCTAAGGAAGCAATAGTTACTAAGAAATAAATATATGGAAATGCGCGTGTGTGTTCGCTTCTTTTATCGCAAATGATTAAGAAAATTTCACAGAATTCGTTTTATTATTGAATTTTGCATCCCCTTTGTTGGAACATCGGCGTGCTTGACCGATTGCAGAGAACAGGATTCCTTTATCCAACGATTTAATAATAGAGAACGTGGACTATGGAATCGTTATTCGGGTCGAAAGAAGCACTAGCTCACCGTCCACACTTCGCCGCCGTTTAAACCTTTCAGCACATTAAACTCTACTTTACTTAACTATCTCACGGTTCGCCGATTCATCCTAATATAATAAAGTTCCGAGGGACTTTAAGCGATGCAACGCCGTCGGTCCCTTCGTCGCCTAACGATTTCCAAGTAATTAGCATCTGGGAAGTTCCCTTTTATTACTTTCCGATCGCACGGTTCATCTGCCGTGCGAGAAATTATTTATTCCGGAGATAAAGGAATGCAGAAGCGTGGAAACGATTAATCGCATCTACAGGCTAATGAAGCTTTGTAACCTGATTTCGATGTTAAAGTATTTCATGCAGATACAATACAGCAACGGTGGATATTATTTGAAATTAGTCATGGAATAGGTAATGAAATTCTGATTAAATTTTTGAGAAAGAGTAGCGATAATCGAATTATGAGAAACTGGAATATTTCCATAATAATATTCTGCAATAATTTACAAATTTAAATAGTTTCAATGTATTACAATTTTATCATTCGTTGCGTATATTAATATTTGAAATATCACCGATCGTGCCAATTATATGCCAATTAAAATACGTATTTATTAATAGAAGAATGATAAGTAAAAAATTTAACTAAGAAAATAATATAGTGTAAACCATATACTATAATTTTTAATTTCACCTCCTAACTGCAAACTTACTTTTACGGGCGTTTCCTGCATACTTGGTCGTTTAAGTCTATGCAGTTTTCTTAGGCTTCTGGGGTTTAAAATCCCCAAAAATTCTCGAATACTCTTCCAAGTTCCTAGAATATCATCCAATAGTTTTTATTGTAACATGCTACCTTGGATTTTTTAAGCGAAGCAAAATTCAACCAAAAATATGGGAAGAATAAAAAATTACTTAAAATTACTGTTTGAAAACGACCCAGTATGCAGATGGCGGATTAGGTGAATTTTTATCTGTGGTATCGATTCAGATTTAAAATTAAAACTTAGTTTTGTTTTCTTAAATTAATAGCGAGGAATTTTAACGATATTCATAAAATATAGATATTTCATATTCATAATAGGAATATTGTCTCAATCACGTTGAACTTCAGCTGGGGAAATTTTCTAATGAAATATTGTTAAGTGTATGCTTGACGTCTTAACAATCGTTGTATGAAAATGACGTAAATAATTGAGAAGATTTGAGTCACGAACTAATGGTCGTTATTACACCGGTTCGCGATAATTAATTCATTAATTAAATGGGTTTGCTACGCGGGAACGAGTCCGTTTGATGTGGCTACGGAAACGGCAATTCCTGGATTAAATCTGGCCGAAGGAGGCTCGACGAATTTTGGTTTCCCGGTTGCCAATTATAGCTTGTTTGAAATATAGGGTAATCTGTCTCTGCTCATGTTTAAATATAAATTCGCGTAATCTGTATACCACGTATAAATGAAACCTACGTGACTACAGATATAAATCTCCAATAATAAATAATGGTATATTAACGATAAACTATCGACGTGAAAATTTGAGGTGAAAATTTCATGTCAAGAGATTGAAAAATATTATTTCACGAATTATATATAATTTAAAGAAAATTGATAAGAGAACCAAACTGACTTATATGAGACCATCGTGTGACTTCATGACTTGAAAAATCATTTATAAAGAGCGAAATCAGAGAAAAACAAATTTAATGCAAAAAGTAGCAACACGAATGCCAAAATATTTGCAAAAATATAATAAATGTATACATATGTATACATAAATAAGTCAGTAATTAAGAAACAGGTGTAGAGGAGAAAGAAGGAAACAAGAAAAATTCTATTATTTATCAGAATTTACGCCTCTTAGCTCAAGGTTATAAACCAAATAATAATATCGAAGATTTTAATAAATTCCTAAGGATTTCCTAAGGAATTAAATATATAATTAGGAATTAAATAATAATAAGGAATTCCTAAGAAAAATACTAAGAAACGAACCAAGCGTTCTATTTTTCTCAACGAATTTCATAACAAGGATGATTTATGGAAGGTGTACGTTAAAGAACTGGAAGACTCATGGAACGAGATGTCCCGAATTTCAGAAATGATGACGCTCGAGAAACCACAAAGTTGAACAACATGCCCGTAGCAAAATCACGAATCTTCGCTGATCCACAGAACACGACGTTCCACTTTTCCTGAACAAAGAGAACATTCTGTACGAAACAATCTCTGCTACCCTAAAGAACAGAGGCTGCTCTCTGATCAGCGTACTCAGCAAAGAATACTGTTGTTAGACGCGTGTACGTTTTGAAAAGGAGCCCCATAAACGAAGGTATCTCGTTAAGGATCATATTTGTTTCATGTACCTTCTATAATTCAGTTTGTGTGTATTCTGTTTAATCAAGTGGCAGAAAATAATATTATTTTGTATGATAATAGCCTCGATCCAATGATATTTATCTAATCTATTACATTACTGTATATTACTGCATTTGTTCATAATGCTACATTCAGTTTATATAAACAAGTTACAGGCAACAGAAAATTATATTATTCTGTATAATAATAGCTTTGATCGAGTTTTAGTCTAATATATCAATATATTAAATACATAGAAAATAAAACCACCACTAAAATTGTAATTCTATCTTACAGAAAACGACATGACGTAGTCTATACGTCTACATATATCTGATACCTCACTTTGCAATAAAAATCGTTTCGAAGAAGATTTAGAGATTGAAGAAATTAACGAATTTTCACGAAATTTTTTCTCTGGTGCTATAATCCAATAACAAAATGTAGAACGTATTTTACGATCCAAATAAATTGCAGGACTTCGCAGAGGACGAGTTACTCATGATTCCCTGTTCTCCAGTTCGTTTTCTCGTTCTTTTAATCGCCTGATTTATTCACCGCGGTGAAGGCACAATTAAGCATTCCCGTATGCGTGATTTAACAGGTGGCCCCGCAATAATTTACTGGGGAATTGGGTTACGTAAATGGCTGGGATAATTAAATGTGACAGGAGGGAAAAGGGTTGAAGTCGAAGGGGTCGCGAACACGGCGACATTTTATGATCTGACGTGTGTCATGTTTCCACGGGAACGATTTGCACCAATTTGAATAAAATTGCCGTTCGCTTCGAATGAGTATCGAACAATGGTCGACGGTTTTGACGTCATTCACGGATTAAAATAACGAGTCGATTCTAGCTGACGTGTGTAAGGATAGACGATGGAGTTCCAGCAGGAGTCTGAATAAAATGTTGTTGCGAATTAATCGTGCTTGATGTGAGATTAATTTAAAATTGAGCGAAAAAGCATGTGAAAATGAAATATCGTTTTATTTGAGCCTGATTTTCTATTTTCATGAATTTTTGTCGTTAAAACATTTTTATCCATGTGACTTTTATCGTATTTTTTCAGTTATCTTTTTACGATATTATCATACCAATATTTTTCAATTTTACTACAAAGTTTCACTACGAACCACTCAGAAGTCAAACTGACCCATTTTTGGTAAAGTTTTTAATTTTAATTATACTAATATGGATATAATTTGGATTTAATCTTTCATAAACCGAAAAATTACTGTTGATAGAGTTGATGTTATTTGGCTTCTACATGGTTCCTATGTATTTGTTGGACAACTATTTAACATCATATTTTCATTCTAAATTTTATGATGATATATAATATTATGTTAAATAATATACGTGAAAAATACATATGAGCTACGAAAGAAATTACCAGAACGACATAATACTTTGCTATTATCTGAGAACTGACACAAATGTTAGAACCGACGTTCGGTAAAAACCATCAGTGTCGAACAGGAGCCAAAACCAAAGAGAATAGAAATCGCTTTAGTGAAATTGAAACTTCATTTCGAGTTTCATTCACGCATAGGAAAAACTGTTTGACCAGAATTTCAGACGAACGAAATTTATACGTCCTCGTTTATTTCCTGTCTACTAAAAGAAGCACGCGTCGTCGATATCGTGTACCATTGAACGAAAGGTGGAACCGAATTCGAATGGCAAAAGCAAAAAATGTGGTTTTCAATCTCCAATTCGGAGAAGAGAAAAAGGCCACAAAGCGATTTCTGCGAAGCGTCGATGTCGAACGAGTGAAATTAATTTCGGGGGCACAGTAAATTGTTCGTGCTCGCGGCTGCACCCGCTCGTAGCCTCGGGATTAATTGCCGCCACGGGGACTATGGAACCCGCTAATCTGCCGTTATGAAATATCTCGTTAGTATGTACGCGTGTACAACGACCAACATACGATCATGTGCCACTCGCTATGCTCGATGATATGGTCTTTACCCAATAGACTCTTTCTGGCGATTTATAATCTGAAAAAGCTTTTTTGTTCTTGGTGATCATGATTCACCGATATGAAAGAAGGACATCTTATGTGGAATTTAAATTGGAAGATCTTACTGGCTTCTCTTATTTTGTAATTTTTAATCTTTCTGTTTTCTCGCTCTTTTTTTTCAATTTCTGTGGAAACAAGCTGTGAAGCTTCTTTCCGAAAAAGAACTAGGTCGTAATTTAAAAAATTAGAACACGTCACACAAGATTAACCCACTTTCGAAGGTAAAAGAAATACTTTGTCATGTAACATAAACGTTACTGGTTTTTAAAATAATTTCATCACCAACTAGATTCTATCTATTCGTGACAAACGTGACAATTCATCAATGTTATGATTGTCCGATTTTTAGCTCTATTCATTCATAAGTAAATCAAAAATAAATTGTCACAGGAACGTTGATTCCACAGAATTAACAAACATAAAAATTGTTTTAACCTAGATTTAAAAATAAAGAAAGAGAAAATAACTTTGCACTTCATAAATACTTCAAACCACCGCAAACAATACAATTATAATCCGATCTAACACACATTCGGAAACATTTGTATAATATCAAATCTCTCGACTATTTAAAAATGGTATTTCTATATCTCTTTTATCAAATATCGGATTTTATTCACTAGTGATAAACGTGACAAACTATTCATCAAAGATATGACACCTTAACAACGTAAACTCGGTTGGCTTCAAACAAGCTTCAATTTCACCGACACGGAAAAGCGAATTATTTTGCAACAACGGACGGATCTGCATTTCAGCCCGTCGACGTCCTGGAAATCCCAGCTGGATACGCTGCACTGTTTCTGGATACTTCGAAACGTGGACCTGACACGCGCTTTGACCTCGATTATCATGCATATAATACAAAAAGGGAGCGTAACTCGCGATCGAATAGGAAATTATTATCGATTGTTAGCCAAAGCAATTTTATGAAATTTTAATCGACGAAAACGAATTAACTGGTCAATCACATTTTCAATTTCTTAACGACAATACTGTTGAACCTCGATAACTCCAACTTCTAAGGTTACATCGATTACGTACTTCGACGAATTGACGTTCTGACGACCTCAATACGTCAATATAATCAAATCTGAATATAGATTTTTGTGAATATATGCGCTGCAGGCTTCAAACTATTCGTCGTGTCTCTTTGAATACGTGTCTACTACAACGATGATCAAATTCAGAAACGTTTCTACATCTTACAGATTTCACGAACAGTGGCAGACAAAAGGAAGTTCGTAAAGTAAGAAGTACGAGAAGACGCGATAATTTTAAAAAATGGATTTACTTTAAGCAAGAGCAACGAATAAATATACAACAGAATACACGATTGTTAAAAATTATATATTAATAATTATTAAAAATAAAATTATAACAATCCACAGTGTAACGATCATCTACAAACCGACAATATCAACTACGAATTAACCTAATTTACAAAATTCAAAATATAACAGATCCGAGTCACAAACTGCTAAATCTATTTCCTTCAAACTGCGATGCAACCCAAAGGGAAGAATGTTCAAGGAAAAAATAATACAAAGGAAAATCGGAGAGAAACAGCGAGGAGAGTTGAAAGTTAGCAGGAACTTGGCGAGTACGTTTATTTTCCATGTAGTGGCCGGACCCGCATAAGCGTCCGGAGGGAGGAGGAGGCACATCGACGAACGCCAATACGATTGCTTTCGAATGTGCACTCTTCGCCGTGACCGGGATGAGTTTCGAAACTCTGGACGCTTATCGTGGCCCCGTAGAGGAGTCCCGATGGATCCTAAACTGCAGAGGGAAACAAGGGGTCAGGAAATCGAGCAGCAAGGGATGGGTGCTGGCTCCGGAAGCATGCGGCTCGAGAGGCAGCTTATATCTGCCTGCTGGGATCGTGTGCCAGGATGCTGGACGCGTGGTTGTGTTTCGCCTGTGTGCACGCCAATTTCGCCTGGTCACGGTGAACCGTTTGGTAAAGGAGATAAGGAGCTTTCGATTATTTGATCTCGGGCTCTGGGTTTTCAGTTTAGATGAGTTGGCTTCAACTGGGTAATGAAACAAGCGTGAAACGTCGAAGGGGAGAAGTGAACGACTGTGAACCAGAGGAAAGGAGGTGGCATAATATGGAAATAGTGTTTGGTTTGGAGGGTTGAAAAGGCGGAGAGCAATGGGATGATCGGAACGATGGAGACTGTTTGGACAGGAGAAATAGCTTTGGAATTTATGTGGACCATGTCACGCGTGCACGGGATTTTACATTTTCTTCTACCTAATTTTTTTGAAATATATTATTGAGGACTTTGATAGAATATATTACTTCTTTTACGTTAAGAGATATTAAAAAATATACTGCTTAGTATTAATGTGTTATTTTAATGTGCAAAGATAATTCAAAAGAGGACAGACAATACGTCGATGTCTCTTTAACTTTTACCGCAACCACAAGAATTTTCAAATTCGCTTGCTTGCTATGGGGATGTTTAATTGCAACAAATTCAGATAATGCTGGAGCAATTAACTAGATATTAATATAATAAAAACAAATATTAATTCAACAGAAGATGGTTTTATCATAATCTACAGTTTCTCATTACACTTTCCTAGTTCTACGAACCTATGTAACTAACTTTGATACTTCAATGTACATGCACACGAGCTTTCAAAAGGGATTACGATCATTCGAGGTAGCATTGGTACGTAACGAGAATGAAACCCAATTTCTCACTCTAATTCTCAGAATTTATACAACTATATGCTATCTTAATGGAACAAAACCCATTGTATGTTTCTCTTATGTAAAGCTGGTATCTCCAACTACAGTTAATATTTTGTTTCAATATCATGAACCTTACTTAACACTCATCTATTCTTTATGTCAACGAAACACTTTACTATAAGTGTAAAAATTCTTATTTATGAACAATACAAACAATCTTGTACCCAAATATATAAAGTTTCTTAATATTTATTTCTATTTTCAATACAAGAATTTTTTATCATTATGTTAATTTAACCTTGTTACTCAACTGCTCAACTGTATCTTTCTATTAGTAAAAAATTTCTTAAGTTTAGAGATAAAATTGTTATTAACATATTAAATGCACAAGTACAACAGATATATTAAATGCACTTAAGTTTGAAAATGAAATTCTTATCGATATAAAAATGTCATTTCATTTGTTAACACGAGATTAAGATTGAAACACAACAATTCGAGAAACGCAACAGAATTAACAGCAAAGAAAGATGAGGGAAGAATGAGAAGTAATGCAACGAAACTCACTAACGATAAGTTTTACTAAATCAAATTTCCTTCAAATTTATTAAAATTTATTGCTCAATACAGTCCAAAGTTTCCAGTTTGAAACTTCTCTAAATTACCTGTAACCTGATACTACGACACTTTGTTGAAAATGCCACGTTCCTTCGCCAACAGTACAAGGCCGATTTTTTCTTTTTCCTCGTGATCCGTCGAGTAAATTTAACGCAATAGAAACTCCCTTTTCAACGAAACCTACGGAAACTGGATATGGGTCAACCGAAAAGCGACCATGCATTATCGCGAACGGTGCTGCTCGCAAGGTCGCACTTTTCCCCAGAATAATTGCATGGCCGAAGTTCCCAGTACACGTGTTCCGCACCGTTGATCGATTAAGTTCGCTGAGAGGAAATTTCGAGATTAACCTGGACCCGTCTGAGCAAACGATTTACACGCGGTCAAGTATTGAATACACGACGACCGTGATAAGAAGTTTATTCGCAGGCAATTAATATTCAACGGACGTCTTAGTAGTTTGCGAACCATCGATAGTGCAAATTATTTGTTTCTCCTTTGAAGTAATTTTCCTGTTTGAAAAAATGTTGAGCTACATATTAGTTCATCAGAGTTTGACTCATTTTTCATTATCAGCTCCCATTTGGGGATGTAGATATTTAGTAAATTAATAAACGAAGCATCATGGTC
Organism: Bombus pascuorum; assembly: GCF_905332965.1. Lineage (NCBI taxonomy): Eukaryota > Metazoa > Arthropoda > Insecta > Hymenoptera > Apidae > Bombus > Bombus pascuorum. The sequence continues at coordinate 12,630,648 of NC_083490.1, read as the reverse complement.
TAATGGTATTCTCTTTTGTAATAATTTTAATTTCAATTTTCTAAGCTCATAGCGTTTTTCATAGTAGCGTTTTTTCTAATATTTTTAATCACATAGAACATATAGATTTGCATACTTCATTTTAATTTTGTTTCAATAAAGCAGTCGTGTATATAATGGATTTATTGCAAGATGAAAGAAATGAGAAAAGATGCAAGAAAAAAGGGAGAATATTGATAAAAAAAAGCTCCTCTAAATGTAAAAGGAATTTGGATCAGTCCATTAATTGCAGAATAATTGACGGTCGTCAAGTATCATACAGTGTACAAAAGTGGCTGGATATGATCGTCTTTAACCACTTACCCTGCGTCTCTCTTAATATATACATTTTTTTAATCAGCTTTTCAGTGACTAAATGATATAATTGTTTAGATTAAAATAACAAATAGGACAGTTTAAAATATGAAACGTATTACTCATATTTACTAATCTTTCATTTCGCGTTCCATTATTAAGAATCATTAAATTCTGCTGTATATTTCAGGGAGAATTATTATGCATATCTGCCAAATAATTAAATATGGAATTTAGATAAATACTGCCCCTAGTTGCATATTAAATGCGACAAGATAGAATTGGAAGGCAGTATCCGGAAGTAGTCGATAGAAACAGTATTACGTTATTATACAAACTAGTATTTCGTGTATCAATGAGAAATAGGTGAAAATTGTTAAATTTTCATGCATTCATTCGTCGAATAATAACATAGATTCATTATCATTTATATTCCAATAACGGACAATTGAATACCTTAAAACTACTTTAAAAAATGCATAGCTTAGATGTGAAAAGTTAAAAGTTAAAGGTGAAGATACCTGATATTGAAAGGTCAGCAAAATAAACAGTATCATACATTATTCAGTGGAATGTTAGTTCTATGTATACATACTACACTATATTCTACCAAACAATCCATACTTCAATTTCACTCTGAAATTATGCTAGAAATTGAACTTGATCGTGAATGCAACTGCTATTTATCACACGAGACAAAAGTTCAACAAAAGAATGGTTCAAGAAATTCCCGCTTAAATTACTTCACACTCGCGTTGGAACGTAACACATGTGATATTCTAAACCGACAAGCTTTTTCCATCGCGGTAACCAACAGTCTAGCAAATCACAAGCAACGGGCTGTTTAGCATACAATCAACAATCAACAGCGTACAAGGAACACCGTGAATTTTCACGCACGTTAACCGCACCGTTTCTAGTCGTTCCGTTATTCACGCGAATAGCTCGCGAGAGGCACGCACGCCGACCAACGTTAATCGTATGCATATGAACAGAGCGTGTTTCAATTAAATTGCACGTTCCATCGGCGACGCTCTCTTCGCGTATTCCTAAACATGCACACCGATGTCACGCAACTGTCGTACGCCGCTGCGACATGCGTTGTTTATAACAAATACTACACGAACTATCGTAATCCATACGATATTTTCAGAACTACTCTTCGAATATCTCGATGAATTTTGAAAATTTAATGCATCAATGCTTTCCAATGAGGATCAGATTAAAATGATTTTGGCAATCGATCTAAGCTTTGCTCCATTTCAAATGTTACATAATAAGAAAGAATATAAAGCGTATATTAGTCTGTGTTGAGTTATCTTTGAATAATAATATTTTCCTGTGAAGGAAATTCTAGGCCCTTTGTAATTTTAAAAGAGATTTAGTATGAAACTCTAATTAATATGAATATATAAATGAAAGGTAATATGCCCTGGAAGTATTGTGTTAAGAATTATTTCTTCCTGACTAGGAAAGTACGAATGTTTGACTTACAGCTTAGAAAATCTCAAATTGTATACTTTACCGGAAGAGTTGAATGATTTTATAAATTCGTAAATTCTCACCTAAAACAGAAAAATGTGCTTGTTACAAACATTGAAAATAGAAGATAATTGGTAGATTTAAAAAGTAGTATATAGAAAATAATGATTAGATTGCTTTTTAAAATATCTACTAAAAGTATGCATATGTTTCTGACAAAATTAATCTTGATTTTCATTTGGGTACAAACACTGATCAATTATATTTTCTAAGGATTCCTCAATTTTAATATTTTAATATCAGATGCTATGATTATAATGCTTAATTCGTACTATAGATTCCTACTATGTATAATTCCTAGTAATTCCTTCCTATATGTATGTCATTATATATTATTATTATTATTATATTACAGCTCGGTAATTACACAGGATGTGTCCGAATAACATGAACGAGAGAGTATAAGGCGATCCTTTATGGAAAAAGTAAGAAGATGTAGAATAAAATTCCTTCATATAATTTTTCGTTTTCAAGAAAATCAAGTTTAAAAATTTGTTAAATATGCTTAATTACCGATTGGATATGAGTAAACAATCGATAAAAGGTTATCCTAGATGTAAAAATAAATAGAAAATGTGAAAAGAAATTTTTCCGTTTGAAGTTTCATTTTTAAGAAAATAGAATGTGAGCATGTTTGGTCAAAAATTCGTCTAATACACGTATATAGGAAAAATTACAGATTTATGCTTCTCGTAGATAAAACGTCTTATGAATAAACTTTATCCTACATTTTCGACTATTTACTTCTGTTCAATCCAAAATTAGCCACGTTTGAGCGTATTTGACAAATTTTCAAATTCGGTTTTCTCGAAAACGAAATCGGAAATAACAAGATTCTATCCTATATTTTTTTTGCCATTTTTTTCGTAAAGAATCGCTTCACGTTTGTATAGAAGAAAAAATCGCTACATGTGCCACTTGTATGTTATTCCGCCGCATACTGCATGTAGTGTTACTTTGCATCACTTGGTTTCTCTCTATGCTTTAATTATGTCGTACATTTACCTATATATATTGTCGAATATTCATGGCAGTATATTAAAAACCAATAAATAAAAGACAAATAAATTTTTACAGATTCAAAACCTGACATTTGGAACTTCCAAGAAATATATCAATAATAATTTCACTCGAATTTATCTAGAAGAAAATAAGTACACAAGCAGACGAATTTTTCGTAACGTGATAACATCGGCTAATTCAACGGAGTATCAAGCAATGCCCTTCTCAATCTTCATCACATCTTGGTTTACCGACAAAGCCGCTAAATCAGAAACCAAGTCCACTCTACGTTGGTCGATCGATCAAACGAGTAGAAAGCAACGTTCTCCCGTTGAGCGGCGAAACTTCGCCTATCAGCAAAGGCAGGTAAACTTGGAGCTAAAGCACAAGTGGACAGCCCACTTTCGCTACGTTCGTTCGACGTTCTCTAATTAACGCGCGAGCCTAATTATAGAATTACAGACAGCGACGGTTGGACGTCGTCTGCCAATAGACGGAAACCCAGAATCAACCTGATTCAGCGAACGACGGGAATCACCTTGAGAAGGGTGGACAAAGGCGTTCGAGGGTGACAGTATCGCAGCCTTGACCCAAAACCATCCACGTTTCTCCCTAGTTCGACTCGGCTTAACGGTTATTCCATCCGGAAACTTTGTCGCCAAAAACAGCGAGAATCTCTGTCTTCGATCAACCGAGAATCCATCGTTGTTAACTGCTTCCGCCTTTATTACCAATTACGTTTTATGACTCCGGAACTTGGCCGCCTTCCGTGGTACAGTATCTCACTGAGAACACTGTTTACCATCGAACCATGTTCTAAATTATTGGCAGAGCTTAGAGTTTACAATTTAAGTTGGCGACAGTTTGGTGTGATACGATTATATTGTGGATGTTTATATATGACAAGTGTAAATATATAAAATTGTACAAGGATGTGCACGAATGCAAAAATCTGTAAAATATCAAGAGTAGAGTACATATTGACACATTTGGAAAATACATTAGAGGAATGCATTTAAAATATTAAAAAGTACTTTTAACGTAGTGTCGTCACGTTCCTCTACTATTCATTGTATGTATAGTCTTAATTAGTATGGCTTCTAAACGATGGAGCTATACGCTACAATCCGAGACTTTGGAATCAGTAAATCTACTATAGACACGAATAACGTAAACAAAGGAGTTAATTCAGACTGCGGTTGCCTTAGAAAATGTTGTCACAAAATTCTACGGAAACAAAGAAAATTATTGTTGATACTTTTAATACGAACTTCGATTTAATAACAAAATTAACAGAAGATCCGCTATATCCATAACTCAGAAGTACAGTACTTGCATTATACCTAGCCTCGAGAAAGAGCACATAAAGATGTATCATACACCAGCTGCTCTTCATCAGCAAGCTTTACGAGGTCATTCAAAAATATTTATTACAATATTTCGTATGTATCAGTAGAATCAACCTCGACCTTCGCATGGTTAAAGAACAACCCTTGCGTCTCCATCACTACGATCTAAATCTCCGTACAAAACGAAACTGCCAACGATTTAGCGAAGTACATGCAACCGCTTTCACCGGGCTCTATCAAATGTCAAAGTTCAGTACACCAGTTCAGCTGATCAATATTGCTGGGTGTTCATTCGGCTGCCATTGGCGCACTTTGAAACGCGATTGTCTTTCACAGTGAGAATAGACGAGCGGACGGACGTCGTTTGACCTTCGACAGGCATCTTCCGCGGGATTTCAGCCGCAAGGATTCCTCGCCACGCCCAGGCACGCGTAGGCTGAACCCTGAGCACCGTCGAAAGGGTAAAGGGCGCGTGCAGCCTGGAATTCCAGCGACCACCGGCAGGAAATCAATTACAGGCCTTTAAATCCCACGACGACCGGCTTCCTATCGATCTTCGCCTCCCACGGAAGTATCCGCGACTGCTTTGCATCTGCTTATGGACATCTCGCTACCGAACGATTATCGGCCACAGTATCAATCGGCCGCTGCTAATTTTTCTATTTCGGTTTAATAAATAGAACTTCGGTCCTATGGCTTCTAAATGATTCATGATACGATTAAGTAAGTCGATGTAATCTAAAAATCACTACAACGTTCATTAATTGGATTCTTGGATCACGTCGACTTATTTAATTGAAAGAAACTTCAAAGCTACGTATGAAAACGTGAAACGACTTACTTCTTCTAATTTATCGAATCTATTAAAATACAAAAATGATCTCGTCCCACAAAACAGAATTTCCAAAAATCTCATATACGAAATAATTTGCCTAATTCATTGACTCACGATACATTATGCATCATCTGCTTACAACAGGCCGCGCGTCCGTTAAGCGGTTGGTCGTGGAGCGTGACCCGCCGGAATGGTCGACGAAGCGAGCCCGGCCACAAAGCCGTGGACCACGAAAGGGTCAACGCATTCCATGCCGCGGAAGCGTATCGTTTCAAAGAAACCGCGCGCGGCGAACGAGCGAGCGAGCGAGCGAGCAAGCGAACTAGGAGAAACGGGCAGACGGACACGAGGCAACGTAACGGCCCCGATCTTGGCTGGCTGGCAAGGACGAGGTCGCGAGCGCGGCCTAATCGTGTTCGTGCTCGTAGATGTACTCTCTCGTAGTTGGCACAGAGATCTGCAAAAGGGGGTTGTATGCAGCTGCAGAGTGCAGGCGCACCCCCGGGCCGCTCGCGTTATATAGATAATACACGGACGCGCGAGGCGTCGCACGGCAAAGAGGGAGAGGCGAGGAAGAGCGGAACGGAGCGCGGAGGAAGACGAAGCGGAGAGAGACACGAGAGGGAAGAAAGAGAAGAACGAGCGTGGAAAATACATACAGGGAGCGCGAGAGAACCGACAGAGCGACCGAGAGGAAAATAGAAAAGAGTGGGTGGTTACTGGTGCCGGGTCGCGAAACGGGCCGCACGGTGAGGCGGGGAGGGTAGCGAGGATTCGCTTCCGTGTCCCAGTAGCACTAATGACCGCCATCCTCCCCTCCTTCCGTTTACTGCTCCCCACTACCGCGCCCTTGCACTCTCACCCCTCCATGGTGCGCTCCCCACTTCTTCTCAGCGCCGCCGTTGTTTCCCCGCCGTCTCCCCTCCACCCGTGGCACGTACATCCAGGATGACTCGAGTTACGTCATAGCGCCTAGAGCGTGCGCCTTCCCCCCAAACCCTTCCGAGCTTCGTTCCACACCGCTCAAACTCGTTCGCGTTCTCCCTCCCCCTCGAATGGATCTCGCTCCTTCCACCAAACCGTCGTACTCCCCGACCGTCACGATCAACCCCTCCACCTTATCCGCGTTGAGAATCCAGCAGCGCGGAGCGTATACACACGCTACGAGTACGCTATATATCTTTCCACTATAGCGGCCAGCACTTGGCGAAACCGTGGGGGATCCGGCAGTCTCCTCTGGTACACCGAGCTGTGTGTTACCGTTCCTCGCTTGTTGTATCACGTTCTCGCCGTAATCAGCGTCGACGCGCGTCCGATCTGACAGACCTGTAGTCGCGGCGGCACGTCGTCGTCTACACACGCGCGCACTCTGTATACATATATATATACACACACAAAACTTACGTATATGTGTATATATACGTAGAGGCAGAGAAAGAGAGGGAGAGATATACACAGGTGACCCAGCAACATACACGCACACGCAAACGTATACGAAGTCCGTGCACACATCATCCGCAGGCACACGCACCTTTGCGCGCACACGGACCACCGACCAACAGAAGATCATAAAGGAAGGATATAAGGAGGAAAAATCCGACGCGGGTGTTCGAGCAGTGCGAAGACCAAGGCAATCGCTTGTCACGTTTAATCGGACACGCGCGATCGCGGCTCATAAGTGAAAAAGGATACGGGACGCACTGGAGAGATACACGGTGTGGCCAGGTGCAAACGGTCCTTCCGGTTAGTCGTCCGTACCTCGGCCTCCATCATCGAGGAGTAACACGTGCAGGTGTGTATCCGATCGCGCGCACGTGTACGACGTACGCTCGTCACGCTACATACCCGTGCATACATACGTATCACGCTGTGTGTGCGTATGTGAGTTTGTGTGCTTGGTTGATTTAGGCAATCAGAGCAGGGGAAGAATCTAGCACGACACAGACAGGTAGGCGTAGGCGAGTTCCTTGCAACGTGTAATTTCTCTGCTGAGAAATCAAAGGAACCGAGTTTCAAATTCAAGTTTCAGACGGTTAGGCCCAAATATTTTCGATTTGTGTACGATCATATATAATGTATCGCGTCGTGGAAGTTCGAAAGTGTTTGTTGTTCCTTCAATGTCGGTTTCCAATTGGTGAGCCAATTTTACGGTGGTGTCTTGCTGTTTTTTTGTAAAGCTTGCACGTTTGAGGATAACCAACCGTGGCGAGTGAGTGTGCCTCTTTAAAGACGTGAGTTGCACGCTTCTCCCGCGAGTACACGTTGAAAGAGATTGTTGCGTAAGCATTGGGGGTGAACACGTAGTGAAACCGGAAGCGGTCGTTCGAGGCCGCTCCGAGCTCCAGAACCAGGGATTGTTCGAGGAAAACCTAGTGAAAATGCAATTAGAGTGGATAAACGACGAATCGAGTTTGATTACACATAGTGGATCTCATGGTTCTGTTGTTCTTTTGTTTTGGACGCATTGTCATGGATCAGAACGAAGATCTTGTATTTCTTCTTTCGATGGAATGTTGTTTCGTCCAGTTCAGACGTAATTTATAATAATTTTCTTTCTCATAGTTTGGTCGATTTATTCCATATAAACCATAGATTATTTGTTTCCCATTTTTTTCATTCATCATTGTGAAGTCTATCTAATTAGAAGTCGGAAAAGGCATATTCTAAATACTATCAAAATACAAATTGGTAACTCGCATATTTTCAATAAAGCGATTTCTATATAGTAATACAGATATGTTGCATCGTTGAAGGTTGAACTATGCATATGATACACACATATGGCTCACATGATGTTTGAATATTTTTACATGCACATGTGACAATTGGAATATTTTTAAAATTTAATTCACAATAAAGTTATTCAGTTTTCATATTGTCAAAATGGAAATTAGTGTATCATTGTCATTTAATAGGAATTGAAGTAGGGGTAGTTGATGTTTCATCTCATAGAATACAATTCCAAGTTGCCTATATTTGTTCGTCGAACACATTCGCTGCTTTTCAAATTCTGCTCGAATTCTGTGTATTCTCGTTTCATCAGAAATATTTTTATCTCAGGTAACATTGTCTTTTACACTGTTCAGTGCTTTGCTTACTTCCCTATGTTATTTCATGATCATACACAAAAACCAAAATGCAGTAGTTGTGTCGTTCTAATAATGAAATAATTGAATCAGCGCGCCATATGCGCCAGTAGCAGTAAAAATTCCATTGTCTGCAGCTTTAAGTAAGTACTTAATGAAAATCATATAAAATATTAGGGAGATCTGTCAAGAACGATTATTTATCTACGAAACCATTCAGCGTTAGAGGGCAATAAAAGCAAGGGGGATTTCCCATCCTCGTACGCGTCTCGCCCTTTCACATTAAACGGTTCGTAAATATTGACTTACAGTCGAGTAGGCGTGAAGATCGGTTCGTCATTTGTGCTCTACGAGTGGCTTCGTTGACAGCTGTAATTTGTATCGTCTGCAGTTTACATTGTTCGCGAGTAAACCGTTTCTCGGTGCCAGCATAACCATGCAGCCTTAAATCAATGTATGCCACGTAACGTTATTGATAAAAGGGGTACGTACGTATGTATCACGTTGCACGACAGTTATATATGCATGAGCTCGTGTTTTCCTCTTTTTCGTACATATATCTTCGATCCGTGAAATACAGAATGGATAGTTTAAGAGTTTATGTATTAGGAAATAAATATCTTCGATCACACGTGCACTTTGATACCATTACGCTGCATGACATCTTTGCTAAGGTGGGATAAGGCTGTTTGTCAATTTGACGCAATCCTCTGATTATGAATTTTATAAAGACCGAGGATGGGTTTCCCACAAATCCATAGGGATCTGAATCTATTTAAAAATCCTCTCTAAATTATATTACGTTGAACAAAAACAAAATTCTATCTATTCCTTCTACTATAACCTTTTTATTCAGAAATTCGCTTTACCACAACTCCTATACCCCAGAAACAAATGGTTTCAAAATACCCTCTTAGTAGAACCCTTCTCCACCGACTTACGAAACAATCGGCAACGGAACGGAGCCTCAGATGAACCCAGCACAATGCGCGCGGCTAAGTATCGTAATCATCCATCACCGGATTCAAGCCAAACTCGTTGGCTTTCAACGCTAATTGTGTTATCGTTGATCTCATCCCTCGACGACCATTTATTAGTACGCGACCGTGTCTCAGAACTCAAACAGAATCCTGCTTCTCATTTAAGAACATTTCGTGGTCGTGTTTACGACGCGAAATTTGGCATAGGAGCTAAACGACAACGATTCAGCGTGGACTACGCTGCGACAGGTGTTGTAACTGGCCCAGATTCCGGTTCGTTTACCAATAGACAGTCTCGCTTAAATATATCAGCAGCTGCGCGGCCGATTTCGCAACGGTAGGGTCCGCAGAATCCTTACGAATCGATATCGCGATCGGTCAAATCGATAGCCGAATCGAGCCAAACCAGCACAGCCAGCCCCCGTTGCGAAACGAAAAGGAAAGTTGATCTACGTTTGCATCTTTCGGCAGCAGAATGCAATCTACCGACATGGATCTGCGGCCGAGGACCGCCAATTAAGTTTGCAAAACGCCTCGCGTGTATTCCGCCGTTTTCTTTGATTGCGTTTGTGAAAGGACCAGGAAGTTTGTCCGTAGGATTTTTTTGTGAAAGGACTCTGTACAGGTCCAAGAGTCGAATCTACCGTTCGCGTTAATCCTTTGGGATTTGTGGCTGGGTGCTTTTACGTGCATCTCGCGTGTTATCTCCGTTGCTAGTTTCCGGAGCTTAACGAAGCGCGTAATTCGAAACTGAAACGACGAGCGATGAAAATTGTTGATACTTGACGCTGGGTTAGGATTGTTCTTACAAGTATTCAGATGAAGGTCTTCAAATGTCAGCAGCGTTCTTTTCGGATAAGACACTGATAGGTTGCGAGAAGTTCAATTTTTTTGGCTGGATCTTTTGTAGTCCTGGTGCTGATTTTTTTTACGTGAACATTTTTTACTTCAACATCGTTTGAGTGAGTTGTTTTGGGTTTTACAAGTGGCAGAACCGACGTCTTCAGGGACGATGCGTAAGTGGAGCGAATCCGTAATTCTTTCTCTGTTCAAGAAATTTTACGCGGATCTAAAAAAGCAATAATTGAACGACGCAAAACCGAGAGTGTATAAAGGACTATTTGTTGTTTCTCACTGATCGTTAAGAGATACCATCAATTGAATCTTATTAACAAATAATTCAATACATCGCCGTTTCCTGGTTTACGTTTTAACAATTAAAATAATCTTAGTTGAATTACATAAAAAATGAGGAATGCGTTAAAATGTCTTGAATGTTCAAGAAAAATGCAATGAACAGACGTTTTCTTCACCTTAATAGTAATGTGTACATGATGTAGAATTTCTAGTAATATCAGTAATTTTTTCAATTATAAATGCTGGATATTTCTTTCTGTCCCTTTCTGTAGATGTTTGGTCCGTAGAGACGAAGAAATGGCGGAAGGTTGTTCCTTGAAAATGCAGAATTCTTCTCGGGGCATTAGTAACCGTGGCAACCACTTAATTTCCGTAATTTTCTGTTTATTACTCGCTGAGTTATTGCGTTATCAAAGCAGGAGAATACGGCACGCTATTTTTGACATGTCCACGTGCAGCATTTAAATGCTTGCCTTGTTTTGGAAGCTCGGTCGTTTCAAGCACTCTGATCATGATACGAGTTGTAAAAGATAGTATGAAATTTGATTAAATTGAAGTAGATATCTATATATATACGTTTAAATGTGGTGTGCGTATAATTTATGTAACATGTAATGGTCAAGATAAAGATAACGATGATGGTAATTTTGTAAGAGACAGATTAATTAAGTTAAAAATTATGGATCCTCAGAAGAGATTAAATTTATCAAAAAATATATGCTCGAATACCTTTTTTATAAATTTATAGATACCTATTACTTGGACATATAGCAATAAAAATTCGTCAGTTATTAATATACACAAATATTTTTCTCCGTAGAATTAATTATCGATAAATATCAATTAACATTCAATATCACTGACAAAACGAGCGATTTAGTAACTAAAATTCCCATATAATCATTAATATCGTCATATAAATATCATAAGATTCATATAAATATGTATAAAATGTATTGAATAAGAATTTTTACCTCTTAATACCTCAAAATTGAAAAAATAAATTTCCATCAAAATCAATTAGAGGTTTCAAACATCTCGTAAATCATAGCGGACGCACAATGCCGCGAAATTAATTAATAACCACTAGCAATTAATTACCTGTACCGAATAAAACAGAAGAAAGTTGGCGGCGGTTGGTGGGTCTCGAACAAAAGGGAGGCGTCGCGACGTCGTCGTTAATCGTCTTCGGGATAATTACGCGATTCAACCATTGGATTTTTGCGCGGAAACGCCGCGCTGCCCGAAAGCTCGTTGTTGCCGCAGCGTGATTTCAATTCGCCGCCGAGCCTCTTTGCTCTTCTATATTTTTTTTATTTCTCTCTCTCTCTCTCTCTCTCTCTCTCTCTCTGTCTATCGCCACGAGCTCGAGCTTTTGTACAGTTCTCGCTGCCTGATTTTTGCATACCAAAAGCCACGGAATGTCGCTGCACGAACGTTTGAACCCGCCTCGACCAATTACGTTCCGTGAATTACATCGCGACGCATCGCTTACAGAAATGTCGTTTTTGATTTTCGCGACGATGTCTCGTGATTCTGAAACGAATCCACCAGCCATGTTACACAGGTTAGCGTTTTAGAGTTTTAGGGGCTTTAGATTCTGTGTGTAATCGCAGACGAATTGTTTGATAAGAGGATTTTGTGACAAATGAGAGATCTATTTTTCTTCTCTTAAATGCTCCAGAGCGCATTTAGTTGTTGCTTTTTCTCAAAATCAGTGTCTTCCTATATCCTTTTTTATAAACTGCTGTGTTAAGAATTTTAATGTTCCAGCATGTTACTTTTAGATAATTGATGATTGTGAAGAAATCGACGACGAAATGACATTTAAGCGTAGCAAGGCCAAACGTGTTTAATTTCAAAGCTAATTGCGTAGATAGGTGACAAGTGGTATCAAAATGACTTTCGAAATCGGTTCTTTCATTATCAGCGTAATTACTGACAAAGCCTTTTGTGTTTCCTTAATATTACAACTCACTTTCAGTTATTTTCCTCATCTTTATTTAAAGATGCAACAAAATTCTAAAACTCCCGATTTCATTGCATTAGTGATGATTTAATACACAAATTGTGCATGAAATATTAACTGGACCATATACGACAATATTCATATATATCAAAATATTATTCGGAAATAGAAATAAATTACGAAAATTCATAAATTATGCAAAAATCATAAACGTAACGCAAAAACAAAATTTAGCATAAAACTTGCTGCTTCTATATTTAATTCACGTTACATGTATCCTTATGAAGGTATTCAAATTTTTATGATTCAATATCACTTTTGTTTCAACAAGCAAACAAACATTTAAAATAGCATAAAATTAAAATACAGAGATTACAAATATTAATGTACCTATTAAAAGTATAATATACAATTATTAACCTACACCTATTAACGTAAAAAATATTATCAAATAAATATATTAAGAAAGATGACAAAATTATTAATGTATTGAGAAATTTAACAATAAAATAGGAACGTAAAAATCAGGTATATGAACATCAATTCATTCACATAATATTTTCTTATCGAACTGAAAAAATTGTTTAATGATATAAAGAAGATACAATTGGATAGTAAATGATCGAAAGAAGGAAAGAACTTCAGACTTTAGATCTATGATTTCTTTACTGAGGTTCTTGATAAGCTAACAGTAGTCGTCATTTGTACAGCAACTGTTTCTCCTTCGAGCAAGGATGACACGCGTCGAAAAGCAACAAACACCTTTAGCGCTTGTTGCGTCTTCAACCATGCACAGGTTACGTAATATTACAGATATTACTGATACATTATCGCAGCGTCATTACTGCGTTGCTCGTAAACTTAGTCGTCAGTAAATCGAATACCATCTGCGTCATCTAACGCGTTGTTCTTCTGTCGCGATAATTATGAACCGTATGATAATCAACAAGAAAGGTTTTGCATAAAAACTGCTTTGTGTTAGCAATTGCCTGACATTTTATAATACTTGTTATCTCTCGTAATGCGTCATTGCCAGGTAATTAACGGTTCGAGCTTTGATTCGAGGTCGTACTTTGATAAATCTATTTGTAATATACGATTTGTGATATTAAGGAGATTTCGATATATCTAAACTGCATCTTCCACGTTTTTAATTTAACAAGATTTTTTCATCTGTAAATTTTCAATTTGTGTTTGGGGTATAGCACGGGAATATTTAAAAGTTTGCTAAAATCAACGATGTATTCGTTCGCATTCCTAATTCATTTAAATATGAATTTTTTATTACATTTGTGTTTGGAATAATACTAATATTTAACACTTTGATAGAATTGACAATTAATTTATTAGTATTTATAGGCTTGATAATTGAGAGGTTGTGCATATCGAAGCTTCTATTAGTTTTAACGTTTTAAGACAGAATAGTTTAGAAAATTCTATGTGACAGATTGTGAGGTTCTTTTCTAGATATAAAGATTGATAAAATCTATGTATAAAGGTAGATGACATAAAAATGATGTAAGCAGGAAATCAATCAGTATCGTTTCCTTATCAGTCGTCGAAATATACAGTGAACGAAGTTATCAGATACAAGTAAATCTTTGAACAATATTTCGATTATGTGCTAATGAAATTGTAATTGTAATTGAGTGCAATGGAAAATAACATAGGGAGGAAAATAAAAGCTTTTTTTAATCACACTATAATGAATAGCATAACTGAATCCCAGTTCTGTGTTTCAAAAAACCTCATACCTCAAAGCAGAAACATTTTCAATATTCTTCACCGATATTATTATTATTATTACAAGAACAAACATTTATACTCTAAAACAATATTTCAAAATCCAAGCTGATATTGCACAAAATCGCTCTTAATAATTTCTAAATAAATTTAAACAGGTCTTCAAATATCTAAATACTAAATCTGTCACATAAATTTTAATTAAATAACTAAATATTTAAAATACGAATTAAATTTCACTTATTGCTGAAAAATGACAACGTTCATACACATAAAAAATCCATTACTATAAAATTATTTTAACAATAAATGCCAACATGTATTATAGAATCTATTTTTGTTAGTATATATTATTTCCAAAATTCGAATAATCATCTGTATTCGTATTTATAAAGAATATAACACGAAAAAGAGAAAGCGAAAAGACACATCTTTGCAGATCACGCGTTTCTCTTCTCATGGTCGCGGGCAGATCCAATTTCGCAATCCTGTTATTTCGGATATTATCATCGTTGAGGAAACAGTCGCAAAAGTCGTGCAACTGAGGTGCTGCGATTAACACGTTCCACTTAAAATTTGCACGCGTTCCTCGAACGTTTTTCCCTTAGAACCGAGATAATAATAACCATTAGTGGCGTTAATTATCGGGCTTATCGCGAAATTTATCTCTTCAAGGTTGCCCACATCGGTGTGCATTACCAGAATAGGTATTATCATAAGTGACCTGCACTACACTTTACCCCTCGTCTCGCTCGTTTGTGAATCAGGGTAGCAACTAATCGCTCGTTCTTTTCCCAGTCAACGTCCTAATTTACGCGTACTTGTCTTCAAACACGTTTGACACCCACTTCACTCGATACATAAAGTTTGTTTTGACGAGTGGAGAAAAATTGCAAATAATTACAAATAATTTCCCAAATTGGTTAGCATCAAGATAATGCATAAGCTCGTAAGATTTCTAAACATACTCCTTTGTATTATTTTTTCGAACGACTAAAGTTATTTGATTTATAAGTGGAAAAATATAATATTTTTTTCGTCGCTCCTGGTTTAATGTTTTGCCTCCAGTAGCGAAGAAGAAGTATACGATCTTCCAATTTTTAAATATTCCTTTCTGAGTAAATAATGATGAAATACAGTGAATTAATCGAACGAGATATACGACACCAAGAAACCAAGACCGACATAACATTAACACATAAAACAAATAACTGTATTCGCTCTAAAAAATAGTAGAAGGAAATATATCAAGAAAATGCAGGAGCTTATGGACCATCCTAGTATTGTCATCATTTTATCAAACAAATTATGCAACATAATTGCATCAATTTCTATATATAAATTGAAAGTTTCGCAATTCTACTGCAGCTATTTTATATAACAAGCAAAATCAATTCACCGACAAAAAGGCGATAACTACTCTTAAAAGTGAAAATTTCATCCTCTGGTGTATAATTTCGCAAGATAATAAATAATCCATTTCAATTTGTCTGGACGGTGTTCGTTAAATAAATAACGCTACCATTAATACGTCTCTGACATTTTTCGAAAAGTTGATCTCCGGTTTGCTCAATTACAGAGCACGGTGCGCTGTATTTTTCACCATGAATTCGTAATGTTTCCCCGTTCGTCCGACAACGATAGCTCTCCGCGCGTTCAAGTACGCGGCAATGGATCGAAAACACCTCGTTTCCTATAATTGCACGGCAAACAGTGGTTAATTACCTCCTCGACTGGCTTTTAAAACATGGTTACATAATGCAAACGTGCCGGAGAGTTCGGTACCGTTATTCGTCCGGCCATCACTCGTGCAATCTCATATTTTCGATGAAAAAGCAGGAAAGAAAAATACGAGTATGTAAATAGCAAAGAGCGTATCCATCAGAGAAATCAGTCTGCTGCATTATTCCGAATAAATCTTCAATTACATTTCTTTCATTGTCGCTGTTAGGATCGTTTTTATTGTTCGAGGCTTTTCAACGTAGATAATTTCAACTCGTACAAATATTGTAATTAAATTTACCGAGAATATCTGCTAGCATTGATAATTACCGCGCATAATCACGGATTGGAGTTGAGTGATTTATCACAGAGATATCAATGTTGAATTTATTTCACGTTTCATTTGGCGTGTTTAATTTTCGGCTGTTGAATTTTTCTGGCCTGCACGTGTTATTCGAACATCCTGCTATTCCGGCACACTCGATTTCATGATAAAAAAGATGATAATTGTTTACTAAGATAATTCATTTTGTCATTTCATTATACCCTTGACGTAAGATTCTTTTAATTGGAATATGACGTCTGTTCATTGTTTGCAATATTCTCGTCGATCGCATAACTGCTTGATGCAACAACGAATCACTCGGTTAGTGTATTAAAACAGGTAATTCCTGAAGTTGACTGAAGACATGTTAATGAGTTGCTCAAATGCGTCAGGGAATAATTGGAAAGAATACTTCCAAGCAACTGGTTAAAGACCAATTAACAGTCGATAACAGAGAATATTATGTACACATAACGTGTATTATAGGCGTATAAAAAACGAAGAACGCTAATTGTTCACCTGTTCAAGGCTCGAAAATTTCCTGTCTAGACTTTGTGGCGGTAAACTTTCCATGCACAAACAATGAACTTTATCTGGTATCTCATCTTTTCTTCCACTAAAAGCAATTTAAAGATGCAAAAGTACATGAATACGTTCACAAGTATTAGAATATTTACAGAAAAGCAATTAATCCGAGAAGATATTTAGAAGCTATGCAGACTTTCAGGATTTTTATTTCGTTTGAAGGATCTCGTAAATTATAAACGATTAATATCTTACCTTGTATATATGTAGGTTTTCTAGCCGATGAATTTTCATATTATAATATTTCGCGTTTTTTGATCCCACATAACACATTTAGAATTTTCCCAACTTCTCTACTTTATTTAAAATCTTTTCGACGAGGTCTAAGCTTTAAATCAGAGAATCAATTATAACTAATAATCGATAATTGAGCACGCGAATGTCTAACATTCAATTGATTATTTTCCTGTAATGGTAGCAAATAACTTTTACAAATCTTCGTTGCGTGTTCTATTCTATATCAATCTTACTTAGGTTTTATCTCATTGATTGCGAACCAATTATAGTCGATCTGTAACTGGTATGGCTAATCATTTCATCGTATTGGTAACATGTTCAGAAATTTAAAAATATGTGATTAAAAAATAAAGAAGTATTCTATGTTATACGTATTACATTATTTAAACGCTATTAAATTATATGTACATCTATAGATTACTAGATATTGATACACACGACACTTTACGATCGACATTTATTAAATTACCATGAAAAGTAAAAGTTATTGAAGTCTGATAGACTCCGCCCTTACGAGTTAATAATCGGTACAGAGATTGCCAAAAGTTAACCACCGACTAATAAAAGGAATATCTAATGTACGGAAAATGGGGAGAAGAGAAGAGAGGAAGGAATCACGGACAACGTGGAAAGTGGAGCAATAGTGGAGAGTTTCCGGGACGCGCGCGGAGTGGTTCGCGCGATAATCGATCGCCGGTCTAATCGATTCGATACACCCACGCCCGTTCCAATCAGTGGTCGCACGACTTACACAAGACCGCAGCGATTGGTCGATGCACGTCGGTGCACTTCGTTTTCGTTTCGGCATCATCCATCGCGTTTTCCGGCAAGCCATAATTTTTGGCCACGATCACACTGATATCCGCGCGAATTTATAGCCTATACATATTTTGCATCGGTCGCGTGCACCATATGCTCCGTGTCCCCCTTTCCGCTATTCGATTTTTTGGAAATTTCCGAAGCCTGTTCTTTATTAGCATAATCTGTACTTTCTCGTTCTTTAACGATTAAGCGTTTGCAGTAAAACTTGAATTATTGCATCACACATTCTTTGCTTTATGATTTATCATTGTATCCATCAGATTCAAAGGGGTACGAGACAAATAAATCGCATTTTTAATGACAACTTGGAAACGCTTCGTTACACAATTATGATTATAAATCAAAGCATAATTCATATAACTTTACAACTGTAGAGTAAACGCTATACTTCTAAGCTGTTTTAGCTGTATGATAGTGAGGTGATGGATCGTGATAGTGATAGGAAGAAACACTTGAGTATACTTAACGAAGAAATTTATTATAATATATTCAAGGTGTATACTTAGCGTAGGACTCGCGATTAAATTAAATCAGCAGTTCGCGGTTCGCGATTACAAGTTTGACTTCTGGTCGATGCGTGTTTGATTCGCGCAATAAGTTCGGATGATCATGCCGAGCAACTCTGAACAATTACTATGAATTGTCAATGATTGCTTCGGACCGATATGTAACGACCGATTTTTCGTCACGATGATGCCGCGAAGGATAACTATGTTAGGGTGTGTCTTAGGATGCGAGATCATCGGATTCGTTAAGGAAAGCCTTGTTTCGCAAAGCGAGGGAAATGGATGTCGTTGTTAATTGGCTAATTCTTGTGTTGGTGGTTAGAAAAGGATGCTAATTGCCCTTGAAAAAAAGTCGTACGTGTGAAAAGCAGATTTCTCGTATCTTCCCATAGGAGGTGATAGGTATAGGGACTGCTAAGAGAAAGACTGTTTGTCACTTTGGAGAACCTTGGCTAAATAAATCCTAAGATTTATTGCAGGTCCTTAGGCTAGCTGAAAATATTCCGCGAGGATGTATCGACATCTGGCAATCATCTTATCCGAAGAATAGGGTCTTTGTGTGGCGAGCCACGGGACAGAAACCGTTGGAAAGTTTACTGTCGAGTGCCGCTACAATGGTTTTAGTAACTATTGGGTTGGCAACTAAGTGATTGCGAATTTTGCCATTAGGTAGTAATGACAAAATCGGCAATCACTTAGTTGCCAACCCAGTAGTTCTTCGTTATTCGTTGGAACCTTTCGCGAATCTCGAATTACATTTTAAATGGTTTACATATCGGTAATATTACACCGTTAACGTATCACACCTCTAAACTATTGTATTCTCTAATTTGAACGTGATAATTTTCAATTCGAAAGTCGAGCAAAGAAAAGAATTGGCGTTCACAGGGATAACGGAACGAACAGTAGATATACGATAATAGGTCGATACAACGCGGTAATAGCGGTATTAATGAGCGATAGCAGGAAAAAGGTAACGGTACCGATAACACACGGTGACAGATGCAGCTGGTGTAATTTGAGGCTGGAATGACACACGATTATTAATTACACGCGTGTCATAGGATCGTGAATTTTCATGTCAATTCGACACTTTAACGGGATTCGCATTTGACTGGATCGGATTGGGAATATTGCAAGTAACTTGGAAACCGGATAAGGCAACTGACACGATGATCGACAAGATGACTTACATTAGAAGGATGAATTGTGCGTTCATGAAGAATTATATGGTCATAATATACGTTATAGATTTTTAAGAATTTATATTATTTATTAAGAAGTATATAAAATAGTTCGACCAGTATAGATTTTAACATCTCTACTTTCAGCGTGAAATTTAATTTCATATGTCTTTGTAGAAATATTTAATGAGTTTCATTCATTCGTCTATAATGAACAATGTGCTATATTTGTAATACATGTACGTAGGTTTTCGCTGTACGTGTTTCACCTACAAACATTATATTACAGCAGGTGGAAGATACGTTAATTGAACACCTTTACTAAATGGAGAAAGAAAGCTTTCGTTGATACTTATTACGATACAGCGATAACCATTAATTGTGGTGAAACTTTTGTTTCTTAGATATTTTTATTTGTGAGTCGGTGTATCTATTATCGTTTGAAAGAAAATTTATCCTAGATTTAACGCTGATTAAATTTCCTCTATCCTCTTACTGGATACTCTAACTATTGAATACTCTTAAAATGTCATACGCTTGTTTTTAAACATTCTATGTATCTATTACCGAAGAATAAGTTAGAATTTAGCAGCTTATAATAAAGCAACTTATGGAAAAAGTATATAACGATGATAATCGAGAAGGTGGCTTATTTTGAAAGATAGATATCTTGCGAGAGAAATAATATTTTGAAGAAAAATCGTATTTCTGTCATACTTTATTTCCTACAGCATTCTTAGATTACAGCAAAAGCGCAACAATTACATTAAAAAATTAACTAGAACAACGTTCAACGAATACCATTCCCAAAACTTACAGCTATCTATAGTCACCAAACTCTCAACAAATTAATAAAACAAAAGATCAAAAACGTCAATCTGATGTTAATAATACAACAGTGCTTCCTACGTCTAAGTTCTACTCTAAATTGCATTAATCTTCAATATTTTCCAAATAACCGTATCAAATCTACGACCAAACTTGTTTCAATCGTCAACAAACAATCAAGTAGCTAAATTACTCGCCTCTTATATCAAAACATTGACAATCGATCGTTCAAACGAATCTAATACACGAAGAGTTGCTTTCAACCACATCATCGATCCTCACGCAGCGTCGCCGTTATTGAAGCCATACTTCTTCGCTGCGCCTCATGCTAATGAGGTTAGTATATCATAACGTCTAGAGAACGAGTGCAGGTCGCAGATAAGTCCTTTATTTATACAAGGAATTAGTATGGCCTCCGTGTGCGCGTGAGCGTACACGACCGCAACACGCGGGTAATGCGCTATTATTCAATGGAGTTGCACGTATACGTGTGCTTGCTGGTAATAAATTGCATCCAGGTAATGCGTATACCCTGCCGTCGGAAGTAAATCTTCGAAGAGGTTACGCCCCCTTTTCAGCCGCATCGAGAACGTTTTCTCGAAACTCGACCGGTTCTACCGAGAAATCGAGAGTCACTCCAAACGTTCCGCTCTGTTTTATAGGTTCTGTAAGGGCTGCGTCTGCCAAAATTCGCTGTTCGATCGTTTAAGGTTTGCGGTAGGCGAGGAATCGTGAGTTTCATAAAGATTGGTCTTGGATGGATTTACGTTACCTAAGCCTCGAGTCGCGAATGATCTTCATATTTTTCTGTACGAGCTCGCGAACAAAATACATATCTTGTATAGATTTATCATTAGGAGACTTTCAATGCAGCGAGGAAAAAGAATGAAAATAAAGGAAGAAGAGGGAAATATTCTTTTTTGTATTAACTTGCAACATACAAATGGCGTGGCCTGATGAAATTAGCAGAATACGTCTAATAGAAGGTGATTTCAACGTCGTTCGTGACTGGATGGTTAATTTGCAAAATTAAATCATTTATTTCAGCGTGCAATATTTCAAATACAATCGTTGGCATGCGTCGTATTACGATCATAACCTTAAGCATATATTGCTGAGGAAATATAACACACGAAATAAATTGGCTTCATTCGATCAATTCTTCGGTATAATCGTAATAGACTTTCATCTAACTCGATTGCTCTATGCAATAATTCCTATATAATATTGTTTCGTTAAAAATTGATTGACTCACGAGTCGTGACGTTATTATTGGATTTTCGAATTTTATGTTCTATTAAATGAAAAACGAGCTTCCTTAATTACCTCATTAGTGGAATTATAATTAAACGATTTCAACTAGTTCGTTTCGAGGGAGCACCGTTTCGTCGAACACCATTTATTTTTAGTAATTACACACGTGTCGCCACTGCGCGAGACAGAATACGGTGACAGAACAGCGTTCATTAGAAATACAGTAAGGTCGATAATGGAACCTGCGAACCTTGACCCAGCCATAGTTACGTCAATGACAGTGTTTCAATAGCACAATGGAATCCGGAAGACGTGGCTGAGAAATTCATTCGATTTCCAGACAACGATGATTTTCATCTTTCCTTTCGTCTCGATGAGGAAATCGATGGTAGTTGACGATAAGGCAGTGTGGTTTGTAGGCAGAAAGCGTCCTTTTCGAGCATTCGAGTGAAAGTCGGTCAAGGGATTGGTGAAAATTGGAGCGAGGCGTTGACTTCAAAAAGACAAAAAGCGAAGTTGAAGAATATATAGCGACTGGCGAATATATTTCATGAGTTTTATGAATATCCGCTGCTCTAAAAACTTACAATTAGAGCATCGTTTTTCGTATCTTTTATTTTTATGCATAACGCGTGTCTGCGAATTCTTTTCTTTTTTCAATCTTCGTACAAATCTTTTTGGTTTCTTCCATTTTTTTATCTTTGCTTGTATTTCACAGCTTTTTTTACGAACAAGTAGCTGTTTCAATGCTCTCGCATATGTGAGTGATAATTATCTTTATCCACACGGAGCGCCTTGTTTTCTTCCAGTTTTTTCTGCACTATTTCGCACCTGTTCTCTGTCAACGTAAATTTCGAGAAATTATTAAGATTCAGTACTCGGTTTTTATTATTGGAAAGAATTATTATACTACGTAAGAAATAAGAATGAAATGAGAAAAAGTTCCACGTATTGCCGTAATCTTCGTTAAGTCTGGCCCCTCGTTTTCTTCCTGGTTTTTGCCATAACTCTTCGTACATCTATTGTATAAACAATTGTTTAAAAAGTTGACGTGTTTAGTCTTCCTTGAGTACGCTCGAATGAAAGTGTGCCCATGCGAGTTTCATTTCAAACGAGTGAACTTGATACGCGTTGTCTGGCCGTAACCGGTATAATCCACTTTGAGTGTATTCTTTGCTCTACAAGCTTCTTATTGCGTAAACCACGAACATTTTTCTGCGAATGGAGATTGTTAATGATTCCATTATTACTCATGGTTACAAATATTAGCTATTTTTATTTATTTTTGTCTATTTCGAATTGATTATTACTTAGCTCGAATTTTAATCGAAGGTATTAGAGTTTTCCAAAGAGAATAATTTCCAGATTAACTGCTATCAATATTTTATGCATGATGAATACCTAATTGCAATATGATACGTCTTTAAGCGATACGGTCATGCATCATTAATGTTTTAATGAAAGTACAATTGATATTCCCATCTGTCGCATTCTGTATGCTAATGAGCTTATACGGTGTCTTCGTATATCATTAATTCACGTTGATATTACTTTGTGTCTCGTTTCTACCTTTCAAATTACGATTTCCAGAGGGGGTCAAAAGCAATACGTATGAAAAATTTAAATATCGTAGTTGCACGACAGTATCGATCGATCCAAGCGAAAACCTAGCAACAAATATCGTTGTTACAATATAACATGCGTATTAATATAACGCACATATTGTTATTCAAACTACGTGCGACGCAACAAACTATACAACTTCACGAACCAAATAGAATTAATCGAAGCCCTACGAGGATTAGAAAAAGATTCTAGCAAAAATGCTGTTACTTGCAAAAATATCCAACGTTAGAACTGCTAATAACTGAAGTATCAAACTTGCATTCAGCAAATGAAAAAGACGTTTGGTATAAGAAGAAAAAGAATCTTTCATCTATATATTTTACAAAAAGAGTTGCTCGAGTATCCAAAAATGTGGCAAATTTATAAAAATTTCCATGGAAAATTACTAATTGGCTAATTTTAGTCATTGGTCATTGTACTACTCTAATGCTTGTAATATCAACTTTTTCTTTCGATTTTTATGTTTCAAGGCTCATATTTAAACAAACAGAAGAAATTTTTCTTTCAATATTTCGCAAATAATCTCAACCATACCAAAAGTTGAAAAACGATACATAATTCTATGCTGCATAAAATTTAAAAGACTTTGGAGGAAGAAAAGAAGAAAACTGGATCGAGAAAGATCCAAAGTACCACTATAGTGGAATTTAGAAAAGAATAATAATAGAATAGAATGATAATTGTTTCGTAGAAGAGAATAATAATTGCTCGAGGAAATAAAATGAACGAAATTATTTTACGTCGGATACAAGCAAAGAAAAAGAAAGAAAAGAAGAGGCTCCGAAAAAGGTAAATAATCCATGTGTTTAACGGAGAAATCGAGGAAAAATAATGGCAGAGGGGGAAACCTAGAGAGTGTCCTAATCTACCGCACGCGGAATTAATGTTAGGTCTATTCTAATAGTAATCCTCCACGGCTTCCTCCGCATATGTTGCCTTGATGTGCACGCGGAACTTTCCTCGTGCAAATAAGGAGCTGGAGCGTAAGTTGTCACCCATTACGCGATACACACTGGCGCATGAAATTATATTGTTACGACCTTTCCTGATGAACCTTTTTGTTCTGGAAAGGAAGTTGGTATTTAGGGCGGTAGTACCACGATAAAATTGATTAAGACGTAGAGAAAATATGGCTGATTAATTGTGACAGTTCTATCGCTATAGTCTTCTGATTAGGTGTGGCTTTTAAATGAATTGAGACAATAAAATGGTAAATATAGATTTTAGAAATAAATACTCTCAATAAATGCAAGAAATGCATTCTTGTTGCATGAAAACTGTGGACTTTTGATATTTACCACGTTTGGAATTAGTTAAATTTATTTATTTCTTAACATTATAATATTGTAATAATATTGTTCGTGCAATAGAATTGATCGTCTATCAATTTGATAATATTACTAGATCGTAAATAATTGTATAGGAAGACTCGGAAAGCAAACAATTCCATGAAAGAAACGTGAAAACAATGAGAGTATTGCATAACTAGCAATAATCTTTGTTATCTTATCTATTCGATAAGAAAACAAAAGCTGTATCGCATATATTTCACAGACTTAATACAGTTTCTAGATCAAGGATAATTTCATATATCTTTATATTATCCTTCAATAAAACCTACAACCCCTTTATTTCCAATTCCTTATAATTGCTATCCACGCAATTAACGCCCACATCAATCGTTTCCGTTACACGCTTCCTCGATTCACACAGATCCCGCTCATCGTCCTTCGTCTGCCCAGACACTTACTCATTCTACTAACAAACGATCTGAACCCACGCAGTTCTATTCTCAATTTCAATCTTCAAACAACTTCACTGTACTTTTTCCATTTATGTACAATTCCTGCAAAAGGAACTTACAAGCACGTTTTAATTGCCAACTTCATCCATTTATCGTAAATAAAATAAACTATTCCCTCTTCTTCGCTAAAATAAATTACTCTCTCTTTCTCCGCCAAAGAACAGTAAAAGATTTTCATTCTTCTGTCACTTAAAATAAACGCCTTTTCGATCAAAAAAAAAAAAAAAAAAAAAAAAAAAAAAAAAAGAAAGAAAAGAAAGAAAACTACAGTTCGAAGATTGGATAATTGTATTTTAGCAGTAACGAATGTGCTAACGAGAATTCCCTTTCATGGGAATTAAAAGCGTGCCAGAAACTCTGGATGAGAATTAACCAAATTGCAGCGTTGGTGATGGGAGACTTCAACAAACTCTGCGACGAAATTAAGACGTTGAGGGAACCCGTTGAATTGCTCCACCTAGACGTAGATCGTCGAATATTTCGCTTTTATATGTATGTACGTGTGTTTACATGTGTAAGGCTTTGTGTGAAGAAATGATGTTTCGGATGGCGCCACCGGCAGCGCGGCACCTACGGGCGGGTCCACACTAGGTCACGGGTCGATTTTCACCACGTAACGTTCCAATTCGCGCTTGATATTGATCTGAGCTTTTCCGCCCACGTTACAAACCGCCTTCCGGGCTGGCGTGGCTCCGCGTGCTCGCGCGAGAGGGTTGAAAGCGTTCTCGCCGGCCGCGCGGCCCCAAAGGTTTCCGGGGAATTCGAGAGTGGTCAGAAATCGAGATCCGCCAGCTTTTAGGGCGTCGCGGCTCTCTTTGATGCATCCTTAGCCGCGTGTAATGGAGCGAAACTTGGGATACGAGGGAATTTCGGAGTATCTTCATTTCTTTCTGTCGTTTTCTTTTTTCTTCTGAGCTTTTTTTTCCTTCCTTTCTTTTTTCGATTGTTCAGGGAGGAAGTTTCGAGAATTTTTGTTTCGAGAGAGGTTAGTGTTCAACAATAAAATTATTTTTTTATCGTTTGTAGATAATTCGACGAATGATACGACAGACATAGAATAAAATAAAAAATATACATTTCCGTCGATAAGTCATTTGCCTAATTTGTGCAAGACGATTTTGTTAGGATTAAATATTTGTATAAAAAATTTTTTTCACCTTGCTTCGTCCATTATTTTGAGATTTGTGCCGGTGATTATGAAAATGGCCTAGGTCACAGATTTTTCGTCTCGAGATATTTAAAAGTATTATGTTTCACGTATAAACTGAATACTGTTTAACGATGCAACAACCAATTCGCTCCAGCAGTTGAATTTTTACATAAGAGCTTTGCAAAGATGGTTTCAAATTATTATAATGCAAATAGACGCAAAGCAAAATGAGAGATAAATTCATTTTCTTTTTTCATTATTAATTTAGGCCACTTTCATAATTACCTGCACATTTAACATAAAAGCTAATTTTATTTCATAATACAGGTTATTTGGTGGTATAAAAACTTATATATTTTAATTCGACCAAGTGTTCGGTAAATAATCCAAAAGATCATGCGTACGCTCTAACAATCATTTTACTCAATACAAACAAGCGTACGATTTATGGACAGAATTCTACGTGATATGATTAACGAAGGTAATTCAATTATTTGATTTCGATCTTATATTTACTTTATCTTTTTAACTTCTATTATCTTATATTTACTTTATCTCTTCCTGATTCTCTTTGCGAATTTGAATTCTTTTTTCCATTATTTCCCTTTATCGTTGAGAGGAGAATTTTGGAAGTTTCTGTCTTAAAAATAGCTTCAGTATTTGAATTTCAATAATATGTTGTTTGATGACGTAAAATATAATTTTGTAAATGATATGAATAGAAATGGATCTCATTCTGACGATCTCTATTATATGAAATAGAACGACACAGTGTTATTAAGTCGCGAAGATTCTCGAATAGCTTGTGACACTGGTTTCTGGAAAAAGACTTTGTAGTTCTATTTTAAAGTACCCGTAACCTTAGATTCTAGAAGACTTGCTTGATTTTATGGGATCGCATATTATGTCTATACGGAACAAAAGAAAGTGGAAATTCCATGAAATATCTTCCACGAACAACTTGTATGATACACGTGTATGTTCCATATTTTTATTTTTTACTCTTCTTCACTTTTGGTGTATTTTTATATTCCATAGATATAAATACAAAAACAAGATTGAAATTTTTTAATTATCTTATCATAATATAATCCAATTTATCTCGGAACTTAATTCCAACGCCGAAACATAGTTTGTATTGAAATTCACATACCTGAAAACGCTAATTTTCGAGAAATATGAAGAAATAAAGAAGTTAAGATGACAAACTACATAAACTACATAAACGCTACAAGTCCATAACATTCAAGGAACAAATGCCATAAGTATAGGAACGAAAACAAATGTGTTTTTTCTTCCCATTGAAAATCTCCATTCCTTGCATTTGCATGACTTACCGCTTCCATTGTTCGATGCTTAAGATGTTACAACCGTTCATTAAGACCCATTTTTCCATCCACGAGCCTAATTCAAACCTTAACAAAAAATGATCGACGTTATCGTGGGAATCACGCATTCTGGATGCAAAACAGGGAAGTTCAAGTTGGAAATTTCAGTGGGGGTCCGCGCTAGATAAATCCTCGAGATACGGGGCCCACACTCCCATCGGGTGGTCGATCAATCGGCCGCGCGAAGTAGAAGTTCGCTATGGTGGTTGAAGTTACCCCCTTGCGGAGTCAGTCACGCCCCGAGTTCGACGACCTCGCGTGGCCGCGCGGTGCCAAATCACCAAGGATGGGAAGCAGCACGAAATACTTCTCTGTGTTCCGTCACATCGGTCGACACGCCGCCGTTAATTCGAGTCGATCGATCGTCCAGGGTCGCCTGTTAAAATAGCACCCCTCCTCCT
The DNA here is from genome assembly GCF_905332965.1 of Bombus pascuorum. Lineage (NCBI taxonomy): Eukaryota > Metazoa > Arthropoda > Insecta > Hymenoptera > Apidae > Bombus > Bombus pascuorum. The sequence goes on along the minus strand of NC_083490.1, from coordinate 12,602,840 downwards.
TTTCCACGACGTCACTGACGTGTCCTTGAGAGAATTCAACCCCCTTGCTCCGATAGGCTAAATACGAGCATCCTTTGTAGCTTCTGTGGAAAAAGGATCGTGCCTTGGTATGGGGTTCACTGATGGTTTGCGAGGGTTTATTAAATGTGTATTGGTTTGTTGGTGTGGGGTGTTTGAGGATTGAGCGATTGACTTTGTTTAGATTTGAAATTTGGGAAATGGTGGACGTAGGGGATGGATCGAGAGTTCTGTACTAGTTGAGAGTTGGTCTGGAGTGGCTGTTAATAGAACTTTTGTAATTTGACATTTAGATGGAAAATGTGGTTAGCAAGTTTAGGAAGAGAAGCAAATGTTTGTTTCATAATCTGATTAAAAGTGGTAGAGGTTTGATCAAGAATATATTAAAGTATACAATGTATCAAAACCAATTTAACTAACTGAAACTCGTATTATTGTCAATATAGAATTATTATAACTCAGAAGGGAAGATAAACGAAATAAAAGAAATTAATTAAATTAAGGCGAACTGATAATTTCATGATGATCCTTTCCAGTCAGAAAGGGTTGTGGATAATACAATTTGTATAGTTTGGTAAGAAACATACACAAGATAGACATTGAATTAAGATGAACTAAAAGTTCCATTAGATTATTGTCAATTAACAGAATTTGTGTAGTTTCATAAGACAGATGAACAGAACAGATAAGAAATTAAGTGGGCTAAAAGACAAACAAAATAAAAGATAAATTAAGACATAATAATTGAGAGCGTCCCTTTTTTTAAATTTCCTGATATTCTAATATTTGTTTCTGTCAACGTCCGAGACACAAATTGGTTTCACTCGATGTACAAACACAGTCTCATCTCCATTGTCAAGATTAAAGACTTTTATACCCCAGTAGCTCGATGCTTGATACAATTATTCATGGAGAGGGAAACTTTAACTCTTCCCTGTGCACGCCTTTTAATAGAGATTGACGTATCGTAAATCCACAGTAACACGGAGCTTTAAACAGATTCCACGAGTTAGGGGTCATTTAATCGAGTCAAGGGTGTGTACAGCATCCCTTCGTTACACATCATGCAAGTTTGCGTACATTGTATGCAAAATAAAGCCGTAACTTTGAAAATCTTCTCCATAGCAATTTTCAAGAATATTATTCAAAAGAAACTTTATGATTGAACATTTAAATTTACGCCTTGGATAAGACTGTTATTAAAAATGACAAAGATTAAACTGTCAGACTGAATCTTGATTAAAATTGAACAATCAGACTCATATTAATTAAATGATTAGATAATTTTATTTGATATATATATATATATATATATATATATATATATATATATATATATATATGTGTGTGTGTATATATAATCATTGGATTATGATGGAATTTATAAGAGCGATTAGAGATAGATTAAAAAAATTAAAATTCTTATCGGAAGATTAAAATTCGTTTCCAATACTTCTGCTTGTATATCTCCAACTTCCTATTCGAACGTCATGTGTCTGGCTTCAAATATTACAGGAAAAATATTCAAAGTAGACAGAGACGATCGATGAAAGCTTGGACGGTAAAAGAAAACTCTCTAAATGCGTAGTTGTTACGATGAGAATATATACGTAACTGGAACGCCTATAAATGTTAAATCGTTATCTCTATTATAGCAGTATTTTTCGTAAAGCGGATAACGCGGCATCCCTTAACAGGTTAGCAACCCTCTTTTTTTTCGGTGGATTTTTTGGTGAAACGTGCATGCAAAAATCGAGCCACGTTATCCGACCGTTTTCTTGTTTTCCTTGTTCCGTCTCGTGGAAAAAAGTCGGTCGTCGAGAGGGAATGTTTTCCGGCGACCGATCAATACCACAACCTCTCGGTTTCTTCTCACCCTCCGAGATTCCCGCCGCTCCCTTTCGCACCCCTTTTCGAAGAATCGCGACGAAATCACGTCGACTTCTCTCCCTCGTTGTCGTTCGACCGGATCCCTTCGAAACTTTCGAATCGCTTCACGCTATTATTTGAAATTAGGCATTCTCGAGGACAACGAGGTATTTCGAACGAGCCGATTGTCTTGGAACTTTCGAGATCCTGGCGAGAGTCCATAAGGAATGCCAAAGCGTCTTGAGTGGTGGCTTCGAACGATTCAATGGACTAGGAAAATTACGCTATCGCTGCAGCTTTCGCGATTTTATGGAACAGTAGTTGGGAATTTTCCTTCCTTTAGGGAAATACCGCGGCGTTCCAAGTTTGGCTATAGTATGGGTAGTGTGATTGAGTGTTGAAGATCGTAAAGAAAGAAATTTTGGTGATTTTGGTTCGCAGTTAGGTTGGAGTAAACAGTTTTATTCTCGTGAACGATGACGCATAGGTGGACTAATGGAGTTTCGAAGAAGCCTCCATTGCGTGACCTGTATTTTTGTCGCTGCTCCTCGAATATTTCCGTGCGTTTCTTTCTTACGTAAATTTCTATTTTTCACCAATATTTTCCATAAATTATACAAACAGTCGTCGATAACCTATTATTATGATTACAAACAACATCTTTCGAACAACAAAAGAATCTAACCGGAACCAATCTTTTCAAGAGATATAAAGTTCAAAGATTTCCACTAAATCTCTAATAAGCCATTATATGCAGCATACGGTTGATAAATCCGTAGACGATGAACGAAAGAAACAAATTCTTCGAACAACGAAGGTACTTGATCCAAAGCAAGCTTCTCTGAGAATGACAAAACTCTACCTAAAATATCAAGTGATTCGTCAACGATTGATTGTAGTAGCTAATAGAAGCAGAAACAGCCAATTAAAAAATCGAATTCTTTAAACTAAGAATGACCAGGAAGACACTTTCAACCGGAAAAGGATTAACATATCAAAGACGAAAAGAGAAATCGTAGGAATGATGGATTCATCAACGAAGCAGCTTGAATTGCGAAACGAGGATTGTCAAGCTGGTTCGATGATGCAAAAGCAACCAGGTTCACGAGAATCCCTCGTTATCGTGCCGATCAGCTCTTTCTTCGGAACGAGTACGAGAGCCACGATGGAATTTCACTTGGAAGTCGTGGCTGGACTCGTTGCCCATTGTTCGATCGTTTTGTTGTCGTCCAGCGACGATTGTGTCGAGTCTGAGTGACAATGGAAACAATGGAGAACGCTCGGTGTCATCGTGCCGTGAGCCGACTTTCCCTGTCTTTTCTTATTCAAATCCCGACTTCTGGAACGTCATGATGCGTCGAATGATTTCGTCGAACGGTTACGACCGCCTTCCACTGCATAAACGGTCGTTTTGGTGAAGACTCTGCACCGATTTTCCAATAAACCTGGAAAACGCGCGTTCACCGTAATGACGTCGCGATCGATGTTTAATAAAGCTCCGCTTCCTACGCGTTAGAAAATGAAATTTCTGATACGCGCTTGGGTTTATTGGACGTAAAATTTATAAACTACTTACGACGTTTCCCGCAGTGATGGAAAGCGTAAGATGTTAGAAGGAATAGAATTCATTTCTAGTTAACCCACTGAGTGAAATAATTTGTGAAAGTTGCTTAAACGCGATATTATTGAGAAATGTATATAAAGTAGTTTGCGTATTGTTTTGTCCAGATGAAACAATGTAAAAGAATAATAGGTACATTATAAAAGGTTTCTTTATATAAGTCAGAAACACAATGACTTAACGTGCTTATTGTGAAACTGCTTACTGTGAAATACAATGGTGTGTTAATTAATTTCACTTATTTTCCAGTAAATAATAATATTTCTACATTTACACAATAAGTATTTTCAAACAAACGAACGAAGTTATACAGCCCGATGTTTGTTAAACATTTCAACAGAGACGGAGAAAGAAAGACAAATTTTGAGAATTTGCAAAAATCAGTCAGTTAGATTTTAAGCAATTTTAATACAAAAAGCATATACACATTTCAATTTTAATTAATATTCTTACTTCTATATCCTCTAATTATATTTTATAAAATTTCCATTACACATTTCTCAGAAGTAGACAATTGCTTCCAGAATGGTTTTGGTGAAAATCCAGAATGATAAAGTTCTGAGTATTCTTCCAAATTCAGTTTCGCCCCAAAGCACCCTAGTATTCTAAGCTTGCCAACTCCCCAAACATACTTTTCAACAGCCAATCCTCCACCATGATTCGTTCCACGATTTACATCCACATGCATGTTGCATTCCACGTAATACGATCCCAGCAATTACTTCCAATATTTCGGTGCGCGGCATCGAGTCTCATACAACTCCATAATTGGTGACAGCCGACGAGTTCGCACGTCTTCCGAGAACTTTTATTACCGCGCCGGCTATTTCTGATGCTGGGCCGCGTGCGATCGCATCCCGACGTCGATGCACGCATTCGTTGCACTCGATTTTTTCGCGCTTACACCCCCTCCATCGCTTTTTCAGCTGGTTTAAAAATTGAACCAGGTCGATCTGGCTGAGTCATTTGTCTAGCGAGCTTTTGCGACAACGAATGGAAGTGGCTCGCCTTCCAACGTTCTTCCTGATGAATATTCTTGGTAGCATGGTGAATGTATGTATGGTTGTTCAGCGGAGATGCATTGCAGAGGTATTAAGTTAGGTTTCATATATTTTTGGAAGTGGTTTGAATGTTCGAGGAAGAGGTAATGCAGTTTTCACATTTATACAGCTTAGGTTTTTACGTTTAAAAGGCTTTTTCATTTGTCGAACGATACGAGGGTTAATCAAGTCGAGATGGTTTTTCGAAAGAGCTTGAACGTTTGAAGATTGACTGGTTAATTACAATGCTTAATTACACGAAACAGGCTTCTAGGCAGCATTCTGAATTAATCGGATGGAAATTATTCATTTCTTTTGTATTTAGTTTAGGTCTACAACCTTGCAATAACAAGTAGATGAATTAATCGAATGAAACACGGTTGTTTGAAAGCAATTTCTTTAAAGAGAATCGAAGAATCGTAGGAGTTAGCTGGCAATAATGAAGACTTGAGTTGAACAAGGGAGGTTGTTCAATGAATTCTCTAAAACAATCTAAACGAAAGCAATTACTTTCTTTCTCGTATTTTATTCGCACCTTCAATTTTATAATACATAACAGTTAAGAAAAATTTCAAGCACGATAAACATGAATTGATCACAATGGTATTATTAAAATTAATCCATCTTTAAAAGAATGATCAACAGTCAATTTCAATATAAATAGTTTAGTTAATAGCTCGTATTTATAGATGTAGCAACACTTGTGGTAGTAATATGAGGGAAATATACGCTGATTGGTGGAAAGTGACCTATATATTGGGGTCAATTGTTCCGTGGCCAAACGACATAGGTATAAACATTCATGACCGACATACACGAAACTCACGCATAGTCGTTCGAACTTTGACCCGTGAACTTGAGTAATAACGCGTAACGCCCGGCTTCGTTAGTTCACGGTCAGCATCACTACGTACACCCGTCGTTTTTCTTTCAGTTAATTCAATCAAATGTCACATAACGTTCAGAAGCAATGGACTATACGATGATCGGGTACGGAAAATTAATGTTAGATTATTCTTCCCTGTGTAATTAATTTCTTTTTAATTTCTATAATTTCATTTATAATATTTTTTTTTGCTTATCGTTTTATTCATATATAATATTAAATATTGTCAAATATATTACCCAAAAAGATTTAAAATTCAAATTGTCAGTAATTCTTTTTTCGTATGACCTGTAACAGTAACATTAAAACAAAATTGATGTTTATTAAATTAATAAGATAAATTAAGGATAAACCGAAACGAGAGAATAGAATTCTAGGATTATATTTACCATTGACTTTTGCTTGTGATGTTCAACTATGGTCGACATAGTTTAGTACAGTTTCTACTTTCCAAATGAATCATGGTAGAATACTATTTGCTTGTCGTTCATGCTTATCACACGAATTGTGAAAGTGAAGAAACCAGTGTAAAAAGCTATTGTCGTTTTACATGACAGCGTACGTTAATTAGTAGTGTATTTACCGATCTATCGTTACAAATCGGTTAGCGGTTCTTTTAATGTAAAACAAGAGTCGTCGATCGCCTGTAACCGTGTCGAGATTTCGCGCTTCTACGATCGCTATTGTCATTTTTCTATCTATTGTGGCATCCAGTGAAAGTATTCTTCGAACGTAACGATATTAAATTGCCGATACGATCGAAACGTTTCTTTTCATAGAGTTTCAATTATGGTCACAACATTCAATTTGCGTTTAGATACTTTTACTGAAATAAGTAATAGTCTATGAACATTAATTCTTTTACAATGTAGTACGAGAGACGCTTCAGTGAAATTGTATTAGAAATTATATGTCTTTAATGCTTCCGTATGCAACGTAATTATTAAAATGTATTGACTCGAAGAAGCATAAAACGCGTCAGAAAAGACGTGACGATAAAAACTAATTATTCAGTAAGTTATTCTGTAAGCTCATTCTGAATTCATTTCCTTTTACTGTCCACTAAACCGGTAACCGGTATTTCGTTCTAAAATTTTTAACGTTGAACATTCTTAAGAATTTTTAGTTGACTTGCCAATCTTAATTCTTGGACGATGTAATAACATGAGGCATACAAAATACATACTTTCAACATTTTACAGGCGATAAATATTAATAATGGTATTACGTATGATGAAATTTAAGACGTGAGATTTATAATCCTACATTGAACAACTTGAGTAAGTCTCTCTTGTACTGAACTGAGAGAAGAGTAATCTTATTAAGTAATATCTCCAACACTTGTGTGATTTTCCTCGTGAGAAAGGCTTAAGAAACTCACAGTACGTTATAAGATGGAACAATAAAATTTGTTTTAAATATGCTACTAAAATCGCCTGATCGTTGAACAGCGCAATCGAACAAGAATTTCAATGCTAATTTTATTCGACACTTTTATAAAGCTTCTCTCACCTGGTTCTAAAAAATGTCCAATTTATCTGAACTGTCCATCGACCATCTGCGATCATTATCTTTTTTGTACAGAAGTGTTTCTTATTTTTATTCATTTTGGTAAATCAACTTGGGTCGTATATATTCTTAAAAAATCGCTATCATTTGCATTTTCGCGAAAGTTGCGCGAAAACGGCTTAACCTGTTCTTGCTCGGCGGACAAAACGATCAACCTAACAAACTCCGTTTCTTCTGTTTGCAGATCGTACAACGATTCGAGGCGGTGACCGAGCACGGCAAAACCACGCAAGGTAACACTGCTTTCACTTTATTTGTCATACCGTTTAAGCAATCGCAAAACACTGAAAAATCGCTGAATTATCCAACGATGCACGGGAAACGTTCCGCTAACGTAACGAAGCGGAAAAGAATCGTGGAACCTGACATAGAAGAGAAACATTCGGGTCAATTCGATGAGAAGAGAAAAAGCTGAAACTATTTTCGATTTCGGCCCGTGTTACATCATAATCGCGTAGAGTAATATCGTATAACGTTGACTCACTTCCGGTCGCTTTAGTTTAATATTCCGGCTGTGACGCACGCCCTTCCTCCGTTCATCCACGTCCCATCGATAATGCGTTCGGTAAATATTCGAAGGCCGAGAAAGTAATTCATCAAAGTTAATTTATCAAACGAACCAACCAACCAATAAATCGTCAGACGACCACCCATCGAGGATTTTCGCGAAGAAGTTCAGTTCCATAGTTTCTATCGACGATGAAAATTTCCTACATCGAAGATTTTCAACCTTTTCACAGGATCAAGTCTAAAATTGAAGAATCTAGCAAATAAAACCAAGTAGAACGAGTAAAAAGTAAAATCAAGTAAATGGCACTACCGACAGAAATACACAAGATGTCTTGTACACAGAAATTTTATAAGACTATACGCTAACTGACTATAGTTCTTAATAGCTATCATCAAAGGAAATCATTAATACTATTATCATGTGTGAAGTTCTACGTTATCTTACCTTATTTACGAATGAAATAAAATAAATGTAATTAAATGTTTTGCTATTATACAATATCAGATACAAAGTAGAAAGTGAAATTTCACCTATGGCAACCTTTAAGAATTAATTAAGTGACAAAAGTAATTTGAATTCGAATATGTTATTTGAACTTCATGTTCATACGAATTGAAGGTACTTGAATTCAAATTGTTCCGATGTGAAAGCAACTTGAATTCAAGAAATGTGACTCAATGTTCACGTTATGTGAGAACATGTTTCTGAATGGTGTGAAAAAACTATAAGTACAATTCAAAGCAATGAATCACATGGTAATCGATAAAATAGCTAGACTTTCATAAGTAACATTTCGAGTCATTCTCGCTCGAAGGTGATAGGTTAACATGAATTTATGTATATTTCGTAGAATGATGGAATGCAAATATCGTTCTGAGTTCGATGATTTTTGATATTCAGCTGAATGGAGGTCGACGATTAATCAATGAAGAAAGTTTCGTGTGGAAACTGTTGGCAACAACGATTTATTTTTCACGAAACCCAATTGGTAGTGTTTAGTTGGACCACTGTCAAGTTAATTGCACGGTTTTGAAATATGCCAGCTTGCAAACGACAATGGCATTCAGTATTATACTTAACTGATGTTTACGTAAAGTCTAGCTTTTCAATGTTGTTTCTTTGTACATATTAACGCTAAGACGTATTAGTGTAACAAACAATAACAATGAAAGTCGACTACTTTACTACGTTGAATGAACGCCAGGTCCATTAATCATCATCATTTTCTTGAATTTTGTGTGGAAAAATAAGCAAATACATTGTGGGAATCGTCGTTGAATTGTTTCATGAGTCATGAGAATTTTAGCATTTGTTAAATATTAAACAATTGAACATACAGAATTGTCCCATAGAATGGATGGCGATGAATGATTAATTGGAAGGGCGTCGAAATATAATTCCCAAACGTTTAATGCAGTTGATGTATCGTATTCCCAAATCGGTCCAAAATATTAATTCATACGAAATGAATCTGCATCATCGAATTTAGTTTCAGAAACAAATAATAATTTATACAAGGCAGCATCACTGAACTTTCATCATACGAAATAAAAGTTGATATTCAAATTAGAATGAAATTCAAACTTTTTAACTCAAATTTGTAAAAAGATTCAAATTCACATACAAGTCGAAGTTCTCAAATTTCCAAGTTCAAGTTTTCAAATCCAAATCAATCATCCTTAATGTTAATTGAATCAATCATTCTATTAAATCAAACGAATCATCCTTTAAAAAAAACTTCTACGAGCGCATTAAGAAATGCAAACAATGCAAATCTTGAATCGTTTATTAATAACTTCTTTTAATACCATTAAAAATTTTAATGTGCAAATTAAGTGCCAAAAATTGCCTGTGCCAAAATAGATCCAAAACTCTTGGAACGAGACCAAGGAAAATTCCAATTCGATTTCAAATTTAAATAAAAATGCATGTCAACAACAACTCATTCCTAAAGACTACCACAAGCGTGACAAACCCAAAATACGCAAACCTCAAGCACCTCGACGCGCCACATAATGTAAGCTCACAGCACATTACGTGTCCGCGCGCCAAACAACGTTCATCTTCCGCGTGTTTCCGCGGTGGCCGTGTTTCACAGCGATTTCGGCCGCGTCGCGTGTTCCTCAGAATTTTCATATTCCCTCGTTCTGCTTGTAATAAAAGACAATGAGAACCAGCTTGGTCGTGCATCCTGACAAAACTCGTGAAGCTGATTTATCGGCGCGTCGCGAGGACGCGTTAGGCCGTCTGTCGACGTTCCTCGAGTTTCGAGCAACGGAACGTGTCGTAACGAGCCGGCATTCATGGTACAGCGAGAAGAACGGCCTTGCTACATTATTAGACACCGCGCGGCATTAGGCGTGCAACAAAAGCGGCGTGCACACGCTTCGATCGTGCCACGGATCTTTACACGCGTTGCTGTCGTTCAAATATCGATCTCAGTCGATTGTGGATTTTATTTATTTTTAACCTTCTATCGAGCTGTAACGAATAATTTTTAATGGACTTTGTTGATTGTATATTTGGAGGAAATTTATTGCATACTTACAGCAACAGTAACGATCGATTTGTTGCGTAACCTGCACGTCGAAGATGTTTCGTCCCGGCATCGAAGCCTTGGAATTAGAATTCATACAACACATATGTATAATGCAGTGACTCACGAAAGTATTTGAACAGTTACCATGGGCGATTTTTACGAATATATATTATGTGTGATATACGACATTTTTGGAAACTTTGTTTGCATTGTACAAGACAGGACTATCGCTATTATAATAATAAAATTCTATATCAATCCGGAAATACGTGTAGGAGTTGCAAAGCGTTTATTGGAAATATACACTTGTAAAATTAGCGTACAGCATGAATGCTGATCTTAAACATACAATTTGTGCTAAAGATAGTCTCGCTAAATATTCTGGCTTATTAATATAGTAAATAATTGATAATTAATAAAAGATAGGTAATTGTTCAGGTACTTTAATGAGTTTTGCAAAGTATAAATACCTAATAATATCTATATACATTTTCGGATTCGTTTCAAATTTTTATCAATATAATATTACCAATATAAACCGTAGCCGTGTCTCGGTTGCTGTGTTAATGAGATTTCAAAATGTTTCGTACAACATACAGTTTCAGTAAGCAGTTTCTACGAGTATTAGAATATTTCCGTGAGCCACTGTACATTAAGAAGAGGTGTTATGCAAGTGTTAGAATGCTTTCGTCAGTCTGTGTATACTTGCACTGAATGTCTAGTAACTCTTATGTACATACATTTTTAATTGTGTTTAAAGCTCTAATGTAGTTGTAATAGTTGTTTCTCGATGTATTAAGGCTGTTCCTATGAACGACACTGTACGTAACCAACCATACTAATATTAGCACCGTTTGACTCACCACAGTGATTTTCCTGTACCAATACAACTTTTCATATGTTTCACCACGCTCATGAATTTTTGCTCTTGCGGCCTCTAGATGGAAGTGAAAAATACCATCTGGAGCCAGGCCAATCGGACTATTCGCAGAGCAAGTGGCATAAATAGCTTTGTTGTCCGGTGAACGAGACGGTGCGTTAAGTATCTTGTCCGCGGAACGGGAGCTCGTTTTCCGCGTGGAGAGTAAATTACGTCAACGGTTGTAATAACGTTTTGGTATCCCAGAATGACGTTTTAATGACTTTCTTTTGAATTTCTGAAATTTTATGTGATCTCTTCGCAACGACATTTAACACGACAAAATTAGTAATAGTCGATATCACAACTTTACACTTTAAATATGTTTCGATTTTACAAAATTATAAAAGAGACATTAGGAAGTTTACAATCTACGAGAATGATTGACCTCGTCATAATATTTAGTAGATAAAACGATTATTTACCTAGGTTCCACGTTTTAAATATGAATTCGCATAAATATTTGCCTTCTATTCATCAATGACCATTGTCGCTCCCAATTTTCTTCAAATAATCTTAAAACTCAAAAAAAAAAAAAGAAATAAATATTTTTCCCTAGGAGCTGTAATAAGTTGGAATATACTACATAAAATTTAATTTTTCCAAAATATCGTATGAAGATACAATTTTAATAAATATCTCCACTCCTTTTTTAGACATTACTATCTGAGTTATTAACATTGTGAACAACGTTTTAGTCCACAAAATTTATCTTCTTTAAATCACTTCAAAATATCTGGTAACGTGAGTTGACACTCAACGTGTTAACTAAGAACTTCCATCGAAAGAACAATACAGATCTCATTCTGAAACGATACCTCAGCTATCCACCCAAATGACCGTCTCTATTCACGACCACGACCAGCGGTAAACAACAGGCTACAGTAAGACACATACATACTACTTCTGCTTGTGTTGCCATTTGTTACTAAATGATCGACGTTAATCGTCTTTATCCACGTCGTAAAACTTACCCTTGGGAGAGTTCACAAGTTGCTAGGAGTACGCGCGTGAAAACGGTTTACGAGCGGTTTTTCACGCGAGGAACCGGTCGTTTCCCGTTTCGCAGAGACGACGGCCCATTCACAGCGACGCGGTCGGTCACTCGGTCGAGCGTGGTATTCCTGGGGTGACACACACCGCGCCGTCACCCCGACGGAGACGAGGCCTTCTCTATTTATAAATGTGGGTCGACGTGGCTGCGCAGCCGGCTCGTTTCGTCATTATTACGAGTCCGCGCGGAAACCGGCTATTCTCCTCTTTCTTTCTATCGCTCTATCCAACTCGCGGGCTTCGATGCATACCGCGGCAGAATGACGATTAATTGGCTCGACGCCTGGAATAGGGCGATTGTTAATCGTCTCGCGACTATCGCTTCTTCATTTCGTTTGAGGAAAGGAGAAACGTTGGGAATTTTTGTAAACTCGATGAATTTCCATGAATTTTAATCGAAGGAAGGAAGATTTGTTATAATTAGACTGTGGATATGTTTATGCAAATTCGCATCCTTTTTTTAGATAGATTTTTGATCGCCTCGCGACTACTGTTTCTCGATTTCCTTTGAGAAGAGGAGAAACGTTGGGCATTTTTGTAAATTCGGCGAATTTTGGTGAATTCTGATTACGGAAGGAAGATTTGTCATAGTCAGGCTGTAGGTATTTCTGAAAATTTATTTCTTTGTTGAGCAGGCCGATCGCTGGTACTGTTTCTCGATTTCGTTTGAGAAAAGGAGAAATGTTGGGAATTTTCATATGTTTGATGGATGAAGTCTGGCACGAGTAAAACGTATTTATGAATAAATTATAATGTTATTATAAATTTGTGCTTTCGACTTTCTAAATGTTGCTCTTTGTTACCATAAATAGATGAAGTGAAAGTGTCACCTTTATTGTAGATTTTTCTGATCTTTGCGGGATATTTATCATCTATTATCGGAATATTATTCGCGATATTGTCGTTCAGCATTTAAAACTTCCAAGATGTGGCTTGTAGAATATCTCTTCTATCATACCTGTCACGTTGCCTTTTTGTTGCCATTATAAACAAATGATAGAAAATCCTTTGCTGTTATATAAAACAAACTTGTATCCTAACTGCAAAAAGATACAGGAACTCCGCTTCAAAGGACAAGATATTTCTTGCCGCAGACAACCTCGATCGATCCGACTCTTTTACGCCGTATACGTGTCATGCTACTTCGAACTTCTCTTTCAACACTAACATCGACCATATCACCTCGTTTGTGCACCATACATAGATATGAACCATATTTACGAGGTATATAGAAATTTTATGAAATTCCCCATCGAATCTGTCTAGACGCGAGACAAGTATAATAAAGAAGTAAATTACCAACTGAAATTTTTCGAATTCAGCACATTACATTTACCTTTTCCTATCAAAAAACACATAGCAATCATTGTACAATTTAACAGCCTTCTTCGAATAATGACTCTCCGTGAAATTTTGTTGACACGTTGAATGCGAATGTTGAATGAATTTACTATAATGTACTATAAATTTCAATTTTTATAAAATAGTCACTGTTATTTAAACAATTCGCATTGTTGGGCATTTCTCAATCCATGAAATTTATCTCATTTTGATTATTCTAAAAAATTTGGTATAAAGTATACATTTATAATAAAGTAGAGCCTTGATGATCATCATAGCTGTCAACTGTTAAATGTTTCTTAAACATCGATTTCTCTGTTGCTGAGTTATCGATTCTTAGGCAATTTCGACTTACACGTAGAAATTTAAAAAAGACACGAAAGGGAAGTTTTTCATTAGATTAAAACGTTTCAGTCATCAGTATCCATTACTATATACACGGCTAATTCGACCATTAGGATGTCATCGTTCCATTCCATTTGAAATCACGACAGGAGACTCGCAAATACAATTAAACTGGCTTGGCGCGGAATTCGCGGATAGATCGCAAGGTCGATTTCTTGAATGGCTTGGCATTATAGAGGAGAGACATCCGTTGTTCCGTTCCGTTCGTTAAGCTCGTAGAAGCTTGATTAGAACGGCGAGAATGTATGTATATATATCAATCGGTTAGCGCAGCCTTGGTCGTGGAACGGTCTTTTATTTTTAGAAAATTATTGGTCCGCCCTGTAAACAAGAAACTGATACTCTGTTTATCTCTACAGTGAGCAACCGCGTTCCCTCGCCTAGTTCTGTTCATCGTAGATTCTTTAGCGACCTATTGGATTATTTCAGAATCGATTGAACCCTTTGCTATCCGAAAATACCATGATACAATCAATCGACAACTCTGTCACTCTTTTGCAGGCAAGTTTTTTAAATTAAAGATTTTTTATTAAAAGAAACATTATAAATTTCTATGAACTATATTATAATTACATATAGTGCGATACTTTTCTTTCTTGTCTTTTGAAGTTTAATTTCTGGAATTATTGGATTAATTGATAGGTGAAGAAAAATAAGTTCGGGCATATTGGTATATAAATTCCAAAAATTAATATTCTATTCCAGTGTTTCTTTGGTAAAAAAGACTATTCGTTTGGTAAAAATGTTCTTTCTTATTGTCGAGCGTAATAAAAAATTATAAACTTAATTTTAAGCATTCGAAAAAATTGCATGGAGCCGACAAAAGATGACAGAAGTTGACAAAGCTTAAAGAAAGGAAGGCCAAACTTTCCATCCTTTGTTTCAGCATTTTTGCTTGCGAACTCTTTGTCTGGACAGAAAGATGCTTGTTGATCCTCGAATACGTGGCAGTGTTTAGATCTTATTTTTGGAGACACGTTCGAGTATGACATCGAAAGAGTATAACAAAACTGTGAAACATCAAGATCGTTCTCTGCATCTTTCTAGAACCAGTCTAAGCAGCGTCATACCGAATGCGAAAGAAACCATCAAATCTTACCACACTATAACTTGTTCGGCTTTATTTCTCTTATAAATAACATGCACGTCTCTAGAGAAACGAAAAACAACGAAATGTCTGATTTCACATTTTCTTATAATATCACTAATGATTAAAACCAATCACAGTAACGTTTATATTCTTACATATTAACACAATTCGTTACCAAAATATTATTTATCGTACTGTTTCAAGGTAGCTTGCATAATATTGTTTCCAAAAGTTCCGAAAGTGACTCATCGACCGAGATTCGTCGAAAAACGAGGAAAACGCCGCGTGTTTTCAGTTCGACGTCGAGACGGTACAGAACGGAATGTGTATTCGTGACATTTGAAGGGGTGTCTTAAATTAAAACGATGGCAGGGCGGTCTGGGCTGGCAGCAGCTACGAAAGAACACGACGATTGCCACATCGACTTTTTGGCAGTGGCCATTCTCGAGCTCTCGTTCGCCTTCTTTTTTCTCTACTCTTGTTTGACATCCAGCCTTTACGATGTATATACAATATAAATACACAATATACATGTGTAACCTAGGTATATATATAGCATACAATCTAACATATGTGTATACATAAATATGTATTTAAACGATTTAGCCGTCGTTTAGCAGTGGAATGTTGCTTTTTTTCCAAAAACTACTATATTTTGAACGCAGCACGTTTATTCGCGGTCTTGAGCGTTTTCAGTGACGCGAAATCGTTGCGTCGTTCGCTCGAGTTTTTACGAGCCAGCCTGCTATATTTTGCTCGAGACGCGGACAATATGCTTCTTATCTTTAGCACGAATTTGCTTTAAACAAACTAGAGACTTCGGAGGAAAAAGAGAATATGCCGCTTAAAAAAAAAAAAAAACAATTTTGTCTGAACTTTTGAGAAGGCAAAAGGCGGTGCTGTTGCGAATTGGTTTTCACGGATGGAGAACGAGATACGATAACTTTGGACTGTTGACGATAATTGGTTACTGTGTTCGTGTTAATATTTGTGTATTTGCTCGTTTTAACGTATTGAGTATACACGAAAGAAATTAGGTCTTGCAAATTTGTATTTCGGCGAAGTTTTTACAGAGGGACAAATTTACGGAATTGATTTCGTTTGTATTTGCAATTCTATAGAATTAAAGTAGTACCTGTGTCTAATTAATTTTTCGGTCAAATTTTCTTAAGAGTATACATATAAAATTTGCCAGTTTTCTTTGTTTCATATTTTTTTGTTGTTGAATTTATCGCTTTTTTCTCTTTGCCACTTTTCATTAAAAATATTTGTTTCTTCGGAGTTACGTAAGTCAAACTTTATTGACAATTTTCTACCGTAATAGCTACTTTTGTGACAAACATAGTCTATATAATGGGATCAGAAATCAAATTTGTATTAATAAATCCATGTTCCATTCCATTGAAGCTTAAATCTCACTGACAAATTACTACGATTTAGTCATTTTCTAACTTACAAAAATTCATATTTTACTCGACTACTGTTGGATCTCAATTCAGAATCGCTATTTTTATCTAACAATGAAGCTAACGGAAGCTTGCCAACGATCGAAGCATCGATCTTTCAAGATAGCAACACGAGGAAAATTCTCATGGACGAGTTTATCGCGGCAGACGATTATTGTCGGATTAATAAAATGAAAACATCGAAGTGTCAGTCGTGCAATCGAATTTATTAGACGCCCGGGAAAAGAAATTCAAGGACGCGGATAGAACGGCAGAGGGGACAGGTTATAACATAACCTTGTAAATGACGCCGTCGTTACGTCGACGACGATTATGCCGTCGCGTTAAATAATCATCGGCCCACCACGATACGCTTGGTTTCAAGGTTACTGAAACACGAGTTCCTGGACCCTTCCATAATCAGAAATTAGGAGGCGGACTGATTACAGACACTGTTACGGGTCAAAGCACCGTGTTCAGTTACGTCTCGACGATCGATCCTCTCGCGATATTTGACCTCGTCGATCGAGACCAGCGTTCATAATCGTTTCTATTTTATTGTTAACAGATCGTCAAGGATTAATAGATTATGAAGACTGTTTCAGTTATTTGCCATGTGTCGTTCATAAAGCAATAATAAAAATTAGATAAATGGGATATAAATTGGACGCTATAAAATTAGAAATATTTAATAAAATACTAGAAAGATATAAGACTATAAATATAAAAGAATATAAGAAATTCTATTAAAGTATCTCAATTATTTTTCACGTTATTTGTGATTTTTATCTCGACGACATAAGAAAATTACACTTCTACTGGAAACTTCTAACAAATATTGTATATCATCTTACCAATGTTTAATACGTTTATCGTAAATTTTAAATTATCTCATAATTCAGGTTAGATAACGTCTAAGACACTCTATGTTTTCCAGAAACTATAGAAAATCACAAGACATCTCGTCTTAGAGAAAGATTACTGCAACAGGCTGGAAATTTATTGTTTAACTTGTCGTTCACTTTTCGTTTACGATTGTCACTTGCCGTCGAACTATTTTACGTAATGACGATTTCTCAGTTTGAGTATAATATTCAGCAGATATAACATTGAATACAAGGAGAAAAATTTCCATTCGAATATAAATGTTCACACAATTGGAAGATGAAACTTTGCACATAGGCAAGGAAAAACGTACGAGGCGATGACTATGAGGTACGAAAAGTCACGGGAGTTTAATCTATTTGGCGCGCAAAATAAATCGTTTTTTCGCGATGATAACGAAGCAAGCCCAATTACTGCTTTTCAATAAGAATTCACTAATCAATTCCATGCTCGTTGACGGCTCGAAAAATCATATCCAGTTAATTTTAGCGATCGAATCTACCGCTCTCTTTTCCTATATTCCCTTTCTCGTTCGTCATTCTCTTTATCCACTGTGGACCGAGATTGACTAGAAATATATCTCGATATTGCCGAGTATTTTCCGACAGAGCGCAGGAAAATGATAAATTATTTATTGAAATATTATTTCGATTTTAATGGAAATACCTGTTTACTCATTTTCCCATATGCTAATTGTTAGTCTTACGAATTTTCATTTTTTTAAAGATCAGTTATAATTTGAAAGATTGATTATTCAAATTATATTAATTATTAGTAATTTAATATTACGAGTATTAAACTCGCGCTCGATCTGTTTAATATATCGATATTTATAATCCAGAATTTTACGAATCTCCTCTTTAGGAAACTTCCATAAAAGTGTCATTTCTTCGAATAGAAATTAATATCAAAACCCTATCGTTTTACTTGCTTCATATTCAGATACGAAGAAACGGTTCAGGCTGACGAGAAGCCGAAACATCGAGAACTGGAAAACTGGAAGCGGCTCGTAGGAAAATCAAAGCAAACGAAACGGTCATCCGTATTTGATCGACGAAAACAGTTTTACTGGTGCCGACTGACCCACTAATAGTAAAAGCTTGGGCTGACGCGAGTATGTCGCGCTCAATGTTTCATCGCTCGAAGGCCGATCAATCGTCGATCGATTATTGCCAGGATTATACCGACAATCGGCGGTCGCTGAAGAGGAAAATACAGAGGGAACAGAAATCGATTAGAAACTAGACGAACGGCTTCGTTTGAACAGAACCGTGTCGAATTTTACAGTTTCCTCTTGTTAGCCAGAGAAACAAGCCGAACGATGCCTCCATTGTTCCAACATCGCGTTCCTCCGATTCGTTAACAACGATAATCGCGATCGAACCTTTGCTCGTCTCGAATCGTCGGTTACTTTGTTCCTCTACCATCGAATAAAGTCCATTTTTCCCCGGAACAATTAAACTCGTTGTTCTAAGAAACGCGTTAAGCCTGGGTGATTGATCGTTAATCGAGGATCGAAATATTTATGACCATCGTTGAGGTGTCAACCATGATAGATCTCGATTATCTCATCCTTTGTTTCCATGAATCTTGCCTTCCACGACGTTTATCAGTGAATGAATATGTTATAAAGGCTAAAAATATATAATCGTCCCTTATGCAGCACGATGTTTACTTTGTTGCAAAGTTATTCGTGTCGGTAGCGAAAGGAGGAAGAGATAATAATAGGAATGTACGGGGTGTTATACAGTGGCATGTATTTTTTCTTTGTGCCTTTCTTTATCTTTCATACGTTAAGCTTTATAAAGTTGAAGTTAGGACATCTTTTAAACCAAACACCTTTGGACACAAGTCCAAGAATACTTTTTTATTTGTAGTAATATTTCTGTATTAATTAAGACCGTCTATTTTATTACTTTTTTCTAAAAGAAGCTAGAAGAAATTTTATAGTAACGAAAGAAATGAGATGTCCCATAATATTTTTATAATATACCCAATACATTTCTTTTTCATTTTGTTGTAAAGAACGTATTTCTGTTTTTGTGTATTAATTATCATACTTGAGTAAAATGTCCGTGTAATCTGTCATTAAAAAATCCGACGATTTATAACGAATTATAATTGAATGTTTCCAAACAAGTCTTAATTGTGTCTAAAGATTATTTATAATATATTGACTAGATAGATCGTATAAAGCCTTAGTCATTTGAATATTTATTAATTACAACGTCGAATATTGAAAGTTGAAAGACAGCACGATCAAAGTTTCTGTCGTCCGTTATTTATTACGTCTTGATGGTATAAACCATAAATTCTCGTCAAAATGCGTTTCAATAACGAACATCGAACGAAACAGAACGACTCTAACATAGGTATCGCTGAATTATTCAAAATCACAACTGATATTACGTAATAGCAGTGTAATAGGTTTCGCTGCGACCGTACGCTTCTTCGAGCGTGGGTTGCTTTCTGATAACCTACGTGCCAATCGATAGTCGCATTCCTATAGTTCACCTCTCGATCGAATGTGTAACTGTTTGTTACACTCGTTTTACTCCTTCAACAAATTTTTAACTAGCCTTGTAAAAGAAAATAAAGATGAAAATTTCATCGAACGGAAATATTCGAAATACTATTAAGGATGGAAAAGTTTGCAAAGATATTTTACTTGATTTCGCTTTTTTTTTAATAAAAAAAACAATAAAGCTTTCCTTAAATGAATCACTTGCTCGATAAAAAGTTTTGTGTGCATTGGAAATAATAATGCTATAGTTAATTTAACCAATTTTATTTTTTGTAGTAGTAATAATTGGATCGTGGTTTTTATGCAAATTCATATTTTTGATAATATAATTAAGAAAATAGCACCTCGGTGGAACATTGTTTTTCCTGGTGGCTATTATAGAAAGCGCTATAATTTGAATATTTTACATATTTTTTCACATCATGTACATTCTATGCAATTTTGCAGTTTTAAATCTCCTATAAATGTATAAAAGTCCGTAGGCTAATAATAATATATGATTTTCTCAGAACGTTAGCTATTCACGTGATAGAAGAATTGGGATATTATACTCAATTTGCAACACATTAACCCAGCATCCTGGGTTCCGAAGAGGTCAAGCGCTAGCACGTGACGAAAGGAATCAAAACAGCGAGCAAACGTACAATTCCACGGTCACGTTAACGGAACTGACGCAAACGCGAGCGATGATTACGAATTCAATTAGAGTCTACTCCTTCTTTTTTTTTTTTTTTTTTTTTCTTTCGTCGAACAACGGAAACTTTTTATCCACGACGCATTTGCGTGTCTCTCCTCGATGTTCGAGGTTCGGTCATAACCAAACCGCCGGTCTTGTTAGGCTTCCATCATTTCGTTAAGCAATCTGGATGATTGGATGACTCGGTAGGTCATGATTAACGAAATCTTTTTTGTAATTTATAGTCTTCGTCTCGTTGCCGAAGACAGATCACCTCGTTTAATTTATTCATATCGTGAGAAGACGCGCTAAGTGAAAGTTATCTCACATTGAGAGGAAAAAAAAAGGAAAACAAAAAGAAAGAGAAGAAATTAAAAAGCAAAAAGCATTATGGAATTATATTTTGCACTAAATTTCATTTACATATTTCTTCTACTATATGGGCATCCTTTAATGAGAAAGCTATTTAAATGTAAAAAACAGATATTGTAAAAAGTTAAACCGCGAAAATGCTTCTTTCGTTTATGGAAACAGATAATCAATTTTTTGTTATACAACGGCCAGTGTTTTAACAGGCAAATGCTTACATGTGTAAATTCAACTAATTGTATTATGAAAAGTTTTATTTCTATTTTTTTTCTTTCTGTTTATAGACAATTTATCAAATGTCCTTGTATGGACAAATTGCAAAGCATCCAGGAAGAGAAAATAATATTTTTTTCTATGGTGTAAGGTTTGAAAATAAATTTTTTTTACTTTCAAGCGTTATGAATATAGAATGAGTTGCAGATTTTTAATTGAATTGTAAGCTGAATTAAATTGAATTTCGTATTTCCCTATTTATGTAGTCGACACTGTATGTATAATATTGTTTTAAGTTTACGATAACTGTTGCTGCATAGTTTACTGCTCCGTTGCACGCTGACTGATTTATTTTGAATACCTCTGAACTTCTGAGCATGACTTAAACGCACGAAACCAGGAACGGAGATTGACCTTTTATCTGAATCGTACTGACACATATTGACCTTTGAATATTATAAAATCTCACAGTATATAATAGTGAAACAAGATTTAGTCATACGTTGACAAATAGATCAAAAGTTTGCTTTCGGATTTCATGTATTCGTTTAATTTGTTAGAGATAACTCGAGGAAATCAAGTGGTCGTTCTTGTTTAATACATTTGATGGGCTGATTTTGAGAATCTTTATCTTCCGTATTGCATAAGTAATACAAGCTTATTCATTTTGAAACCCTGACCATCTGTAAATATGTCGAATGTTTTTATTGTTTCAATCTTACGTAATGATATCCTTGTTAAAAGACAAACAGGATGTCCTTCCTCCCAGCAACGAGTAATTTATTTTCTTTTTAAAAGTAAACTATACAAAATTTTTTTAAGACACCCATTTCTTTAAAGAATATGTTAACAAATAAATAAAGTATATAAAATAGTTTATCGTTAAAAATTCATTGGTATATTACATATTAATTATATGGCATATTTGTCAATCTTTCCTTAAAAAACGAAAAATGATTAAAAAGAACGTCTTCATATCACGATAGATATTAATAAGTGGACCAAAAACGTGTTACATTCATGGTTTGCTTGCCACATTTCTGTGATACGAAGTGTAACACTTTATCGATCGACTACAATGCCGGTCAGATAAAAGAAAATATATACAAGAATTACAAAATACTCCTATCAGCTTTTTTGTGAAGTCGTAACTCTGTTACGTATGCGTATAAATTTCCTGAGATTTAATGAGCAGATTCGAAACGAACATTGCAATTTGCGTGACACAAGGAAACGCAATTAATTGTCGTTTGCTTCTGTCGAATGTTGTTCGTATCGTTTCGGAGTATTAGCCGATTGTTACCTAACCATCACGCAACCGGAAAACGAAGAGTAAAATTATATAACACAATTACAAAAAGGAAGGCGAAATCGTGACTTAACATATCAACATCTGCCGATATCCCTTTGTAAACAACTGCAAAACGAGTGACATCACTCGTTGTGCTCCAAACAATAAAACAAAGAGAAAAATTACTCGTATAACTAAACATCAATAAATATATCAATTAGTGCAAAGTATACGAAAAAGACGAAATAAAACGCTGGTTTAACAAACATAAAGATTTTACGATGAGTTACCAAAATTAAACGAATTTAAACTTCTTGAATGAATTTAAATGTTCTTGGTGAAATTCAAATATATATATACAAAATAAAATACAAAAATTATTTTATGTTCATTCTTCTTAAAAAAATAATGGATGAACGTAAAATAACTATAACAGCGTATAAATGTCTGCGAATATTTACGACTACAAATTTCCACGCTGACTAATCAAGCCGATAAATAGCTTTCTTTAACCTTCGGCAAAAGTCCGTCGATAAAAGGCCAAGACCTTTTCCATGGCAAATTGCTGAGCGAGCAGTGGAATCTTCTAAGATTAGAAATAGACTTTGAGAGGAAATTTCAAGTCTGATCTTATGGTTAATGAATGACAAGACTGAATCTCACTTGAAATACGACCCAGTGGCAATGTGCACGGTTGTCACGCACGTGCGTGGCCTGCTATCAAGGCAGCGAGCGTCTACGCTGCAACGTAGGCATTGCATTTAACGTTGCATCGTGGCATTGTGCTGTACTTGGCCCGGCCACGCAATCGCCGCGTTATGTAATTCCTAGGGATGGAAACAACAGACAACACACACAATATTGCGGGTCATACAGCCGATATGAATGCATTTTACACGACGATCCGTCATATATACGATTTATCGAATTGATTCGTGGTATTTTAACCAAAGCAAAGATTGAATAATTAAAGGATAGTCTTTGAATTATTGCTGGACAGACAAACGTTTGGAAATTTCAATTTGGACGTACAATTCTACTTGTACGGAACACGACTGAGATGACGAAGAACTTGTGCAATTTGGCTCGTGTAAAGTGGAGGATATCCCGAAGACTGATGGAATTAATCGAGAAAAACCGAGTTTTTCTTGTTTACGAACATCATGTGGTCTATAGGTTAAACTGTATAATTATTTACAGTTATTCTCTTCCTAAAAATCTGTGAAGGTAGCTGGAACTACAACATTCAAATAATAGATGACATGGATGGTCCAATTAAGATAAATGTACAGTTTGTTTCAATTAAAATCCTTCACTTCTGATAACGTTCAAAGTTCGTCGCACCAGCTTTGTACACGAAGAAGATTTAATTTCATCGTTCCTTTTGGTAAAGAGGAAGTCACACAAGGTCGCCAGTGACACGAATACTTGGTAAATACTGTCGATCGACGGTGGTAAATATGGCCGTGAAAATAACCGAGGGAATGATATGCACATTTTCCGCGATAATTACAAGCCAGTTACGAAAGCCTCGATATGAGCGCATTTCGTGCGCCGCGTTGGTGACATTTCGAGAAGTTCAAGATCGCGTGAAATAAAAAAGTCTTCTTTCATAGGCGGTGCTCATGCAGCTACAGTACTACGCAAAACTCTTGGACTTTCCTTGGGTTATGTAAAAATTCATCTACCATAGTAATCTCATAACGGCGATTATCTTTTTAAAAAGTTTGTTACACAGGAACGAATCTTTAGATGTCTTTTTTATGGTGTTACTTCTTCATGACCTTTCCAGGGTCTAACAAACTTTTTCAGAAATATTTCAATAAATAGTCAATGGTGTTTTAAGTTTTCCAAATATAATGACAACATATGACATAACTTCTCTTGGACAGAAATTAAATAATATACTAACAACAAACTTAGTGTAATCAGTTACCTTTATATTTCTTCACAGAAAGAAAATATCTCCATTTAGTCGGTGGCCAAAAACTTTTGTACAGTACTGTATGTCGAACAGCATGAGGTATGCGTGTGTTATGTAAATCGCGATTCTCTAACGAGCGGAGGACATTGAAAGAATTCTGGTTTTGCAACACTGTTGCTCACACGATGTATAAATACCTGTCGATGTGCTTCTGTCCACCCGCCTGTAATGCTATTCGATACTTTTTTAAACACATTCATGTTGTTCAATGTACTGATGGTGAGGTATGGCATGTTTCTTCGAATCGTCGTCTGATATTCCCGCCAGTAATACTCGTAATGTTACGAAATAGCTCAGTGATGTTAGGAGAAGAAGGATGTTGCTGGAGTTTACAAGGTTGCATTTGTTAGTTGGGTGAAAGCTAATTGATCTTAGTGTCTGATGACTAACGACTATATTGTGGTTGTTTATGTGCTTGTAGGAAAAAAGATTTAAAGATGCAAATGTGTACAAAATGTATACAAATCGCTATCTAGGTTCTTTATCTTTGATTATGTTTATAAAAATATAAATTTACTCAAACATCCTATTAATGGTACTACGTATTAAATTGGAATTTCTGTTTCGAAATTCTTCCGAACATCATAAAAATAAGAAACTGTTGATTACTAGAAACTGCTAATTCTGAATCTGCATATCGATCAGATTTCTTCCAATAAAAATTCATGTGTCGTGTTTCATATAAACAAAAACGAAACATCTTTCGATTCTATGGAACTAGCAAAATTTTACGAAATATTCAGTGAAGAAATTCATACATCCTGTAAGTAGTATAAGTATATCGATAATTGTCTATACAGATAATTAAAATGTCTAGTAACCAAAATAACAGTCAACGTGAAACAAAACCTCTTCAACAATATGATTAGAAGTAACTGTTTAAAAATGCATTCCTGTCACGCATTAATCTTTCTTTAGAACGGAGTCAATTAGCTTTTAGAAATCGACGAACATTTTACCTCGAAGAATCGAACGTCGAACGAACGAACGAATACGGAAATGAGACGAGTCGGAGAACGTCCGTCGTTCTGTGCATTGAAAGCCGGGGAACTCCGAAGGTAGAGGAGATATTAATGAGAAAGAAATACCGTTTCCCGTGATGTAATTAGCAATGTAAAGGCAGTGGCAACAAGACACGCACAAGGGAGAGAAAGAGGCAACAAAAAACGAAAGAGAAGAATAGCCAATTGACTTCTGTTTCTTTCCATACGCAATCGTCGATAAACTTATCGCGTCCCGTTCTAGGAAATTCGACATTTGCGATTTAAACGAGTTTAGTACGTTTCGACTTTCGCGAGTAGTATATTACCTGATAGAGGACTTTCCTGAATACAGTAGCGGACAAAAGTTTAAGACGATGATTTGTAAACCGGATTACAAACATCTTATACGCATATTGTTCTTCTATTCGGTTTGTCTCTTTGGAATAACGTAGCTGTATGTTTGACCTTCGTAACCTCAGACAGTCAGTTGTTAAATACAAACAATGTAGGAGTTACAACAGTTAGTTACCGCCTAGCACTTGGAAACAGTGGACATTAGTTTAAGACGATCTGTGTAAAACGTGAGTACGAGTACAGTTTTTGAACATTTTGATTCTGGAATGTCAAAATCATTGTTTAGTGTACCTTTTATTGCTTAAAATTCATTTAGGTAGGAACAGACTATGGGTAAATCAAAGAATTTACTTGAAAACGAAAGGGAACAAATCGTAAGGCTGCGAAAGCAAAGTAAAACCTTCACCGAAATAGCAAATATAGTGAACAGGTCAGAAACAGCTTGTAAACAAGCTTGGTATAAATTTTTAAAGACAGGCATGTATTGCGATCAACCGAAAAACGGAAGACCACGGAAAACAACACCGAAAATGGATCGCCGGATTCATCGATTGAGCGAAAAGGATCGTTTTCGTAGTGCAAATAATATTGCTGCGGAGATAAACTATGAAAACGATACACAAATTAGTGCTAGAACTGTTAGGAGAAGATTAGAAGACTTTAACTTAAGAGGACGAAAACCCCAAAAGAAACCACTGCTGAGTTCTAGGAATCGAAAAAGACGACTTGCATTTGCTAAAGCTCATAAGCATTGGACAAGTGAAGATTGGCAAAAGGTATTGTTTTCTGACGAATCGAAATTCAATCGCGTCTGTTCTGACGGGATACGGTACGTTAGACGTCGAATTGGCGAAAGTTTGAAAACACAGTGCGTTTTAAAAACTCTTAAACATGGTGGTGGCAACGTTATGGTGTGGGCGTGTTTTTCTCGAAGCGGCCCTGGTCCGATATGTCGTATCAATGGAATTATGGACCGTTTTCAATACAAGGACATACTCAAGAACACAATGTTACCTTTTGCACGCAACAATATGAGTGATGATTTTATTTTTCAAAATGATAATGATCCGAAGCACACGGCTCGGGTTGTGAAACAGTTTTTTCAAGAAGAAAATATCACCGTGCTGCCGTGGCCGTCGCAATCACCAGACATTAACCCAATCGAGAATTTGTGAAGCATCATAAAAAAGACAGTACAAGGTTATAAACCGAAAAATTTAAATGAACTTTACTCTACGATTGAAACAGCCTGGAATAATATTACGGTAGATTAATATAAAAAATTAATAGATTCTATGCCAAGAAGATGTACCGAAGGGATAAGAAATAACGGATATTGAACAAAATATTGAATTTAAACAAAAATTGTGTATATTTTTTAACCAAAAATTAATATTTTTTGTATAGTCTTAAACTTTTGACCGACGAAATATTATACAGATTTCGTTCCTTTTTTATAACTTAGCTATTGAGCAAAATATCAAAATGAAATTTTTTTTCTAAGTGTACAAACAAATGTACAATTAGTTAATACCAAAAGTAGAACACCGTATTTATATTTTTTATGGAAAGTAAATCAATTATTTATTTCTTCCATTTCGTCTTAAACTTTTGTCCGCTACTGTACGTTCCGCGTCGTATAAATAATCACGTTAAAATTACCATTAGATGAACAGAATAAAAAAAAAAATATATATATATATTACATATCGTACAGAATATATTAAAAGTGAAATAAAGAAGATTAATTGGCAAAGGAGAATGAATGTTCCGCAATGAAGGTCTCATGATGATTATGGTCGAGCAAACGAACGCTCACTTATGTACGCACTCGATTCGCGTGGAAATTTTAAATCTTGGAAATGGCTAGATAAATCTGAAACTGTCGTTTCTAAAAACTCAGACACTGCCTTGAAGGTCTTTTCATTCATAGAAATGGATTATTCATCGTTTGTGTGGATACATTTTTATGGGTCTTCTTTTTTGAAAAAAAATTTTATAATTCAGATTATAATGCAAAATTTCTAAACATATTTCTTATCTTTCATCTGAAGGTAATATTTAGCAAGTCAGATTTCTATTTGAATGACACTTTTCTCAAACTGCTTTCAACACATTTGCATCACAATAGTCGCATCGTAGACTTTTGAGTTCTACGTTCGAGGACGAAATATCGAAGAGATTAGCGATTCATGACCATGCTAGAAAACGAACGAAGGGGAAGTCTCTTGCATTTAACGTGCAAGAACGTTATTCGTCATGTTAAGCGGCCGCGACATGTTTCCTTGTAGCAAATAATCGTTTCTCTGACGTGTGCCATGTTTACAATACGAAATACCATTTCACGCTTGTACGATTTGTTACGAAACGAACTGTTAAAGAAAAAGAACATCTGAGGCGGCATGTAGCGTCAGCGCGACTTTTCGACCATCGATTATGCATAATGCTCTCGTGTTTTATGAAAACAATTTAGGAGACGTTTATGTAAAGAGGTGGAAAACATGTAGATCATGGTATAAAAATTCCTTGCAAATTTTACGCGCAGAAATCATATGCGATGACTAATTCGTGATTCTTTTTTATTTGGAGAAGAGAAAGCAGAATAGATTTTATGTAGCGCGGTGTTCTGTTGAGAAATCAATACTTGAAGAACTATCACGGTAATAAAATTAAACGGAAGAAATGGAATGGTGAGGAAGTATAATAGAGAAAATTAACATTGACTTACAAGCGAAATAAAACATGAGCCGTCTACAATCAGAATTATCATAGTATCTAAAATGTATCATTTCCTGGGAATGACATTATCTTGCAATAAGATCTCTCGAATGTACTAAATCATAATAATTAAATCCATGATAGGATGAAATTTAATTTAGCATTAAAATCATCGAAGGCTATAGTTAAATTAACAGAAGAGAGATTGAAATAAGAGGTACATGAATAATATACATATAATACGATAGCTTGTCCATGTGTTATACTTTACAAAAATCAATTTAAATCACCAAATATGCATTAAAATAAATCTTACATCTAAAATTTCTATAAATAATTACGAATTGATCATTTTGATTATTTTAAATTGAAATTATTTATACATTTATAATAATATTTTAATATAATTATAACAATTGAATTATATTTAATTCCATAAACTAACATTTTATGATTAAAATAACATTTTCTATCCACGTTATTCTCCAGCATTCCATTATTCGATACGTACATACTCATTCTTTTGGCTTAGCTCCGAACAGCTTTTTGTATGGCGTTAGAGCGTCGCGACGACGCGCATTCCCGAGGGCGTTCTTTCGCGCGGTTTTAGCCCGCGAGCCGTAGAAAGCGGAGAAATAGGAAGTCCACGCACGAGAACAGCCTTCCACGATAGATTTATGTAACGCATGACAGCCGTGTCACGAAGAAAACAGCCTCGGAAGCGTTTTATGTAACGGTAAAAATATCGATTATGACACCGATAAATTTGCAGTGGCAGCGTCACGTTGTTGATCTATCGTGCAGTTGCGTTCCACCGGACTTTTCTCAAAGGTTCGATTTATTGTCCCAAGATAATGCTATCGCCCATAAGAACTTCGACACTTTCAAGTCATTTTAGATATAGATATAAAATATATTTCAAGAATGAAACATTTTCATTTAATTTTAACCTCTGATCCTATCTCAAACGAACAGCATAGAATTAATAGATATTGACAAACACAGTAATTAATACCAATTATTATAAATAAAAAAGTAATAGGTGGATGAACATTGATCCTGCGCTAAGTGCATTTCTGAGTTAAGTGACTTTCAGTGTGTCCGTTCAATGTTGACATTTTAGAACGATCGAAAACTGTATTTTCAGTCGTACTGTAAGTGTTTATATAGATTTTACGAAATGTCATTCATTATGGATAACATGGAATTAGAGTTATGTAAATTAATTTCGTATTTCAGTGAAATTTAACAGAGTTTTCGATCTCACATATAGCAAGAGGTAAAAAACTAATAGTAGAGAAACGTTCTTTAATCCTAATTTTGAAGATATAACAAAAGTTATCGATCTTCTGATCGAATTATATACATCAGCTGTTCAAATACTTATAAATGGCAATGCACCTGACATCGTAGTCCTTTTAATGAAAGTAACACGTAACTCAAGATCGTGACGTGTATTCAATGAGATTGCTGATTTCAACATTGCCGCGTGCGATCGCTTGTTTATGAAGCTTCGTGACCCGGAAATCGAGATCCGAATTTGCGTTTTGTAGATGTGTGTGATGGATTGTTACCGTTGGTAAATCTTTTAACTGACTATATTGAAAATAAAGAATATTTTAGCATATCATTCGATCGAGATTGTACAAAGTTTGACGAAAGCAGGCGAGACCTCGTTTAAAGTAATTGATCAGGGACCAAGATACGAAGCAAAATGACGTTCATTCATAACAGGCAGCTTTCTATTTGTAATGGGAGTATTTCTAAATGATGTTGACAATCGTCCAAAAATTGGTACACGCAGATAAAGATGTTGGGAAAGACTCGTTTGAATCAGGAAGTTATCAGTTTGAATAAGATGACAGTAGAACTGGCTTCTTTCTCCAAATAGAGTTATTGTCGACTTCTGTTATAATTCTGATTTCCTTTTGAACTTCATTGGCTACGAGAGTATAAGCAACTATTATTCTTTAATCGGTGTTTTATTTTTCATCAGCTTTAATTTTATTATATTATGTGCAAAGCATTAACGTTATAAATAATAATTCCTAATTTGATATTTATTTGAATATGGAATAATGAATTGTAAGTATAAAAAATTACGAAGTTACATAAATTTAAATTGAACTGTTGTGCCACGGTGGTCTGTAACAAGTGGTAATTATCGCTAATAACTAAGATAGTCGGTACGACATTAAAACAATAATTAACAGTTTAACGCGTATATACTTTCCGAAATAGAAAACTGAGTAGACTTTTAGCTTCCTATACGTACACTATCAATAGTTTATTATTACAGCTTATTATGATATGTTCTATAATATATATACTATTTCAGTATTGTATTTAAAAATTCAAGAAAATGGAAGAAAATATTCGGTAAAATAAAACTGATATCTAATATGTTAAAATATTTTATCAAAATCCACATGAATCACACAAAAGTTAAAATGATCAACTTATCTAAATAGATCGTTAAACACTGATATTAATAAATTAAGAAATTTAATAAATTAAGAAGATGTGTAAATAATACTACAATTTTAAGTCGAATAGGAAAATTAACTGACCTGTGGACTGTTATTTGGTTTCGCAGCTGTTTATCATAATCAGTTTATCAATTACTATTGTACGAACAAACTTGTTATTTATTTGAGACGTATAAATATGTTGCCATGCGAAGTAAATATACAAAAATGTTCAAGAGTAGATATAGACGCAAAAATATGTAAAACATCCAGCGTGAAACATACATTACGTTCAGAAAATATTCCATTTAACTTCGGTTCCTTCTCACTATCTGGAAAGATACATATTTGCTAAATCATTCTCAGTCTAAAATTAGACTATAAACATTCACAACCTATTTATACACATCAAGTTAATAATATCTAAACTTTTTCTAATTTTCTAATTTTAAGAAAATTGCATAAAATATTATTAATAATATTCTACTAATGTGCCAATCGTGCAAAAGGACACACATACTAAAATTGAAAAATTTATCAAAAATCGACTCGCTAGACTTTCAAGTGCCTCCTATAAAGTCGAATGAAATTACGAAAGTATTAAAAAGAAGAAAAATATCTTCAGTTCCTGCAAATCTGTGCGTTCTAACGGAACAGCATCGCGTCATGTCTGACTTTCACACGCCTCGTACCACTTTCCGTGTCAGCAACAGCAAGTAGAAACGGAGAAACGGCAAAGACTAGCCAGCAGCTACAGCAGTAGAAACAGCAGCTGCAGTACGAGACGAGGTAGGCGAAAGCTCGGTTCTCGAGTACGAAACCCGAGACCTTGAGTGCGTGCACTCGTGCGTCGGTACGTCCCTGAGCCGCAAACAGGAACACAACGATTATCCGGCAAATGAATGAAATCGAGTGAACCGGTTCACCGGCGTATATACGTGCGCTACTGCCACCGCTTCGGTTCGCTGCGGATCCACCTTAAACCAGAACCACTTCTTCGTGAATGGCTGTGCACGGCATGGTAGGCTCGTGCTCCGCACCGAATTACGCAACGGAGTTAACCGGCTGTCGTACGATCATTAATCTGGCTGGTCACGTGTCGTCGGCCGCGTCATATTAGTTTTGATGCGACGCGTGGTGGCTTTCGAATGAAAAATTGCTGCTTCATCGCTCGAAGTCGGATCATATAAGGTCGTAGGACTCGGTGTCAGTGGAAAATTTCTGAATAAATTTCCTCGCGTGAGATTTTGAAGAATTTTTTTTTCAAAGAATCAATGTTTCTAGTTTGGTTTGTTTTTGAGTGTCGTACCTAAGACTGGATTTTCAAATATACCTCTTCATGTACGCGAAATATTTCGAAAGAATCGACATTTCTAAGTATTGGTTTGTTTTCAGGGTTGTGGTTAGGATTAGATGGTACTGAATTATGTGAACCTTTATATATAGAAAATGTTCGAATGGCCGATTTTGATGGATTTTTAAGACGGTATATGAACTTTGGCTTTTTCTTCCCTTTCGCTACTTGGTATTTTTTCAGCTTCTGGTAGATCTTGTCGGGTCAATTTTCCATCTAAGCTAAACTGTGAATTTGACATTAAACGAGAGTACTTCATTGTTTGTAGTGCATGTTAATTATAATTCCATCGAGGATTAATTAATCCCATTGTGCAACATCTCGATTAACCCGCATTTGGATTAACCCAAGCGAATTGAATAATAGAGTATTGACTAATTACTTCGTCTTGAGAGGATGAGATCACGATTCATTCTTCGTCGAATGACCGAGAAATAATGTTGCTGTTGATATAGTAATAGTATCTCATAGTACGTCACGCTTTTATTTAGCTCGATACTGTCAATGAAATTTCCCAAAATCGATCTTCTCATATTACGATTGCGGTATGAAATCAACAGCGTAAATAGCAAAGTTCATAACCTTTTTTATTAATATCCATTACATCACTGACCATAGGTATTAAGGATGACTTATAAACTTGTGATAAAAAATTTCGTATGGATTTTATCATAAAGTTTATCATAAAGTCAACATTAGTCACACATTAATAATTATAAGCTGTGCTTATTGCCGCATATTGTAAATACACGCTTTTCTAGAACGTTGCATAATCCACCAACGTGCATACCATGATTTGCAATCGTAAAAGCAGCATATTAGGCAGATCAAGGAAACCAACAGATATTTTACTCGAGTGATTATTTTAAACAATAGTCATTCCTTCCTTAAAAAAGATATTGCAGAAAATCTAACTTAGCTTACCTAACACAACCATAATGATAAAAAGCATATAGAAAGTTCGAATCAAAATCTGGTCCCAATATTATAGCGTGCAACGTTAGAACGTCATTTTCGTGATGTGAACCGACATTCATGTTTGATCCCCAATGTACCGTGTCATGACCAATTCATGTGTTTGTTACGCAGCGTTTAAATCATAATTAATTATATAGCAATTCGATAAATAAGCAGCACATAGCTCACAGGTATTTGTCGGCGTTCGCTCGTTGAATTCGTAATTAGTTGCAATTACAACATATATAGTGCAGTATTTCCCAATCGATAAGCGAAATCAGGGGCCATGAAGGGACTTGGAAAAATGGAAATTGTTTTTCAACGGGGGAAAACCGGAACTGGTGGACTTTTTGACGCAAGCGCGCGCACGTTATGGCTTTGTTCGTGATGTGCAATTTCACGGTCGTGACTGGTCTGTGTAGGTCGCTGATAAAAGCTTTGCGCTATCGCCAGCGGTCTTCGCGTCGCTTATCGCCGCGAAAAAGCCCGAACGGCTGACGAATGACTGAATTCTGCATTCGCGAGAATTTTTGCACTCCTGTCGTTTCAGGTTTCCATTTCGACAAATTCATGCTGCTGGAATGCAGCGCGTGCGTCGTAACTTACACCATCGAATGGAAATTTGGAGTCACGTATCTATATTTAGAAAAGTTAATTCTATTTCGTTTAAACTTGGAAGTTTCACATTTGGAAAATTTAAATGCTTTCTCAATTTCAAAAAATCACAGTTTGTCATTTGGAAAATTTTTAATTTACATATATAATACAATAAAATCGTTCACATTAGTAATTTCCTTGTGGCTTTAATTTCCACTATGTTGTGCATGTACGTACCTACACCTTCTCATTTCTATTTAAGCAATATATATTCAATAATAAAGAAATGATTAAAAAAATGTCAGTCTGAGATACGATATTCGAGATACAGTTTTCAATTACGCCATTGTTCGACGATGTATAGAAAATTCTATAGAAGAGACGTCAATCGAATTAGATCGTTCGAATCGATACAGTGAAACGAGTTCCTCAGATAAGATACGCGTATCGATCAACGATGTTAGAGTTTGTGCTGTACACTTGTGCTTCGATAGAATTTACCCGCAATACCATGTGGAAACGTTCCCTCGTGGAGGTGTTTACTTTTATAATAACACTATCGATTTTTTCACGCGATGGCAAACAATATTGATCATACATGAACATAGACACAAACAAGGTATTATAGATATTATTCCATGGGGGCGTGGTAATGACACTCACTAAAAGACCTAATGTTATCATGAAATCAAAGAAAGATACAAAAACTTGATCAAAACGTTAAGAAGAAATTTTTAAAGAGATGTTAGATAATATTTATGATATCTGTAAATATACTCACAATATTGAGCTTTTGGAACTAGCTAATAACATTTTTAAATATTTATAATACACACGATATATTCACAAAGGATTTATATCAACTTTCGAACACTTTCATGATATTATGTATGCACATACATATATATGCATGTAAGGTTTAAAATTATTGATCGGCTGGTGTAAGTCCTATTTAAATGCATTCCCTATTATTAGAAACATTGGAATATCCTGTTAATATTATACTTAAAAGAAAATTGTGAACAGGGAAAGTTTATTGAAATTTATTTGTGTTTATTATTATGTGAGTTGGATGCAGTAAATTGAGATTTCTTCCGTACGATACTGACGTCTTTAAATTAAAAAAGAAAGAAAGAAATAATTGCTTATAAAATAAGTTTCGTTCGTCACTATTCTCGTTTCCTGGCAAACTATGAATATGCATACACGTGGAAATACGATGTTCGCACGCGCGAACTCACGTTATCGCGTTCGCCTGAGCTCGCGCACATCTCGCGCAAATATTTGACTTCGCTCGATCGGAATGTCTTTCCCGTCGTTTCTTACCACGAATTTTCACAAAACCGTATTTTTATCGCAAGCACGCCAAGATCTGAAAAGGACACGTACGTTTCATCAAATTCCTCGGCAACGAAAGAGAGTGAATGGAACGTGGATTTTTCCTCGACTCACCGGAACGAATCGCGATATTCAGGAATTGTTTGTCCTTCGCGAAAACTATCGCAGCTCGAACAGCGAACCTCGATATCGATTGTTGTAACATCGATTTGAAATGAATGTGAACTAAGAAAAGACATCTCCGTTCTTTTGAAAATATTGAAAAGATCGGAAAAATTTATTTAAAGATTATTAAATAATACAAGCAAGTATATTTATAATATTAAGTTTGCGTATGTTAGAATAGTAAAACAAAAATTAGAATGTACAATGGCCAGTATATAACTAGGAACATTTTGTTTTACCAATTTGCATTCCTAAAAGGCGTATTGTTTTTATGTAAACTGATATTGTATTTTGGAACAAAGTATCATGATTTACATATTCAATGAATACATTGCATTTTAAGTTAAAAATATATCTGAAATATACGAAAAAGAAATAATTCCAGTTCGTTTGTCAGAATTGCTTGCACCAGTTTTATTGTCTATTTATATGCATTTTAATATTATACATATACGTTTATAATATCCAAATTTCTGCATTTTTATTACTCTAACCAGCACGATATTGTAAATGAATGAAGAGACTTCTGCAAAACATTTTCCAATATTTTTGATTTCTTTGAAAGAACATAAATATCTCTCTTCAAGAAATATTTCACTCACGAATTTAAAAAACCTCGCAAATAAAACTTTGCTAAGGAAAATTGGTCACAAATCATCACCGCGGATTATCATAAAATTCTTTATTACTTCTCCTGTAACCGTATTTCACAAAATGAAATTATAATACGTAATAAATGAACTGCTTCGATGAGTCCATTAATTACGCCAGATAACCGTATGTAGAAAACGGAAATTAAGATGGAAAATAGAATTCGTATCGCTTGGTAGGAAGTTTTACGGCTCGATCGCAATATCTCACTACATAGTTCAATTCTGTTCATACACGTGCCACGAGGTCAGTCGTAAAACGGTGCTGGAAGAACGTTAGCTTGTTACGCAAAATAACGACGAACGAGCGAACAAGCGAACAAGCGAGCGAATACTAATACGAGTGTTTTCAGCTGGTTGACCGTGACCACGAAAAGCTTACCTCTGGAAAATAGAAACTGGCTAGCAGCCTGGCGCCTTCGTATAAAAGACAAACACGATTATCGGCCCGGTTATCGGTGGCTATTAATCAAGTCACGATTTACCGGTGTACTGAAGTTGCATAAATTTTTACGTGAACGATTACATACGTCTACGAACGATTAATTTCCTTTAACTTTAGTTACATGGAAGCGTACATCTGTTCTTCCTGCTTCTTGTCTTTTTCTATTTCTTCTTTGTTTCTCTTTCTTTCTTCCTTCTTTATCGAGTCGCAACATTGTCAGTTAATTTGTTAATTATTTTCTCTTCTTTTTATGACGAGTGACGAGAATAGTTGACTCGTCTTTTACCATCAACTTATATCATTAAATTACATTTATTAATTAACATTCCACCTTAATTCATTTTTTAAGATCGCGGCTATGGAAAATAATTCGAAGGATTCAGTTTTTTATTCCTCCATTATTAATTCTCCCATCTACGATAGGCTCTACAATTATATGAAACCTCAAGAAATTATGATAAACTATTGCTTAATTATGATGTTTAAAGTCTATCTCGCTCCTATTTATTCATCAGTGGATCGATTTCTACGTGATCGCAAGTTAAGTGCTTGTAACGCTCGCAGATTAATTGCTGGACGTGTTCAAGGTGAAAATAATCGTGGCAATCGGAGAACGAATTATTTCCGTTTCTTTCACGCACAACGCGGTTGCATCAAGGAAACGAACTTTTCCGTTGCTCGTCTCGCAACCAGCTAATGTTTGCTCAGATCGTATCGCGATGCTATACGTTACTCAAACCGGTGGTCCGCAGTTACATCTATAGGAAATGTTAATGCAATTATATATGTTATTTGCAATTAATTCATTTACGATCGTAATCAACTAATCTCGTTATTCAATCATTTTACTACAACTGATTGGCGAACCGAAGGGATTTTATTCAAAACTGTTCAAGTTATTTTCCTCCAAACATCCTGCTAAATATAAATAAATATTCTACATAAATATTCTACACTGATGTAAATAAAAAATTCGTACGAATATTTATAAAATTGTATGAATATCTTCTTGCTGAAAATGCTTCTATTACTAACGAATAATACCAAATTATTTCAAATAATCCTTCAAAATCTTTCATTATGTCCACAATACCAGTAGGCTGGTTAAATATTTGACAAAACACCCGATAATCCCAAAAATTGTCCCCAAGTTGAATTCGTTGAGAAAAAACGAGCCTCTAATTCTTGAAACACTATATATTTCTTGTTACCAGAAAGCCAAGTCCTGAGGTGACTTTCGGACTGCTCCCTGTTAATCTGTCACCATGGGTAGTATCAGCGTAAGACGGCACGGTTGGTTTCCTGCTCGCGACACATATTATCGGATTATTGCGTTCGCGGGCTGTAACGTAAAAGTTCATACCGGTAATCCTTGGCATACTTAGGCCGGACAGAGTCGCGAGCTATGTGGTCGCTCTTAATCTCGGTCGAAAAACCTGCTCGAACAATATGCGCGACACGTATATGTGTATTGTACGCCGGTGCACGCTAGAGCGTGTAGTACGTAAAATGTTGCACATCTAAAGCAACTGCTCGCCTTCCCTCCTCCTGCTATACATTCTTATACCAGTGCTTCTCTCACGTTCCTGCTTCCTGCGTCAGAAAAATTGGCTAACCTGTTTACTGATGCAACAAAGGAAAGGAAAACCGAGCGAGAGCGTCCCGAGCGTGGAACTGCCGTAGAAACCGGAAGGAAGGCACATAGGGAAGGGGGAGTATGCCCGGGGAAAGGTTAAAATATGAAGCTATAAAAGAGAGCCTGGCTGTCGTATATTTAACTACGTCCGCTTGGGGAATGGTGGATCAATTTTGATGGTGGTTGAATCAATGGTTTACCTCATAAGAGAAAATCGGTGAGAATTATGTCCTAGTACAGGGGTTAATGATTAAAGGGCAGAGATATTCAAGTTTATGTGAGTAAATATGCAACTGGTGCAAGGCAGAATATCTAATTAATATCTTTCCTAATTCTGTTCTTCCCTCTTTTTTTGGCCATTTCTGTGCAATGGACCTTTGTGGTTAATGTTTAAGGAATTCATTCAATCAGAGGTAAAAGTAAGTAATTAGGGACAAATGTATGAAGAGGAAATATTTTTTCAAGTGGACCTGAAAAAATCAATCGTTCTGAAATCACTGTTTCAAGTGGAAAACGATGATAGACTAAAATCCATGTCTGATATGTTTACAATTGGATACTTTAATCGTTTGTGTAAATCTTCCCTTTACTATTTTCTTTCTAAACTAAAATTGATAGATTATACGGGCACAGCTTTTGATAAGCCACCGCCAAGCTCTACCAATGACGCGTCCACAATAATATTATTATTTTAGCGATGCCTTTGAATGAGAAGTGCGTCCGTATAACTTATCCTAATAGCTAACAATACTACATATGTAACATATATAGTACCTTACCGTCTATATACGAATTATTTGACGGGAAAGCTACAAATGGAATTCTCCATTGTCAATATTATAAACCGTGTTTTACTACACTGGCTCTGACATTGAAACTGAAAAAGCATTCTCCCCAATACGGTTCTCACCTTTTCGATCTTTCAAACGCTAGCAAATAAAACGAATCTTGTAGCGAAGGAAGAAACGTGGAAGGAGAATAATTTGGAGGATACCGGTGATTCGCACCAGATACTTGGCAAGGCAGGGATCGCAAACACGGTGAGAGTGGTTGCAAATAAAATTATATCGAGCAGCGAGAGAAACAAGTAAGGGATCCGTAAATACGGCTAAAAGGAAAGTCAACAGGGGCTAGGACCGTACGGATGTGCAAACGAGGGTGTAACTGGATCGAGCGGGGGTGCCTTTCGCAGTCAGCGGTGCGCCGGGTAGGAGAAGAGGTTTCTAGAGAAAAATTGATAAGAGAAACGGGACAAACGACAAGAAAAAAGAACAAATATGCGGCACCGATCGATAGTGCCGGAAAAGAAACTAAATCGAATTCAATGGAGCACGGAACTGGGAAAGGGTGGTTGAGGGGTAACTTGGTAGAAGAAAGAGGAAGACGTAAGGGGTGGCTAGCTGATGGGCGGGCGAGAAGGCAGTAGAAACCGCAGATAACGCCGCAGATAGCCGTGGAGAGTCCTTAAACGCTGCAGAAACGAGTCGACGAACAGTGCAATGTGCCCTGGCCTTTATTTACAGAGCGCGTGCTGCTTTCCATGGGACCTTTAAAAGGCACGCGTGAAAGGAAAAGTGAAATGGAGAGATGAAGGGTGTGTGTGTGGTGTGCGTTTCTGATGTTTCCTTCCTGTTGAACTTTCCACGTGCCCGAGCCTTGTACGAAGGGTGCGCTCGTGCGTGCTCCTTCTATCATCCCTGTTCGTGTATGCGTGACACATTTTATTCTATACCACGAATGGCAAATATAAAGGGGGCATTCTTTAAAAATGTTACGCTGAGCTTTTGATATAAATACACGCTGCAAGTAGCAAACATCTTCTTGTCGTTCAGAACGTTCAAATTTGGCGCTGGCGAAAGTGAATTATCAGATTATCGGGATTACGTAGAACTCCACTGTTGAATCTTTGTGTATCGTTTTGTTGCAATAATTTGTCGCAATTTGAAGTGTGGAACATTTTGAGGTATAAGTGATGCGATATAGTATTTACATGTAGAATAGAGTTTCTAGAAGATTCTGAAGAATGAGTCAAATATCCTTAGTTGTAGGGGAGAGACCATTTTTGTGAGTCAAGCGTGATTCATTCAATGGAGTAACCAAATTGTGTGTCCTGTTTCTGAAGGAGATTGGCTACTTTTACTGTTACATATTACCAACTACCGGTTTTATGAATGCTTCTGGAAACTCACAAAACCACTTTTCTTTTTCGCTACCTTAACACGCAACTTTGATATTTTTATTACAAACTTACGTAACCTATTCTACCACTACTCTCTTGAATTTATTCATTATGTAACCTGTTGCTTTGATTTCAAATATTATTCTCTGACCCACATATCGAATGTCTATCGCCTTAATACCTTTACGATCGACCGATTGTAATCTTCAGAGTATTGTAACTGAATAATCTATACTCCACTTGTTTTAAATCTACTTGAACTGTTAATCAATTCAATAACATCTATACGTAAAAGACGACGCAGTTGTGGCAAACAACGGATACTGATTTCAGATAATTAATTCAAAATACTATTTACTTGCTATCGAACATTCCATCAAATAATAGTAATAAAGCGTAAAACTAAAACGAATAAAAGTTCAAGCGCTCGCAACAATGACCATGCAGCGAGCGTATCGAATTGAGAAGCGATTCTCCAATCCTTATGAGCGATTTACAGTAACTTGCATTGCAATCATCCGGCGAAACTTTTCCTCTGCGTTACGCGGAGAGAAAAATGGATTCTTCCCCGAGCCATGGCCGACGGCCGACATGACTTTATAATCGCGATTACGTCTCGCCGGTCTTACCTCATCGCGGAAGTTGCGATACAAATCTACCTTGCGATTTGTCGCGATTGTCTTTAGATAGCGGGCTTCCTGCACGTTCGGTTTGTCGGTTCGTGCTTACGCGTAAGTGAATCAAGGTCTTCCTATCTAGACACGATTAAACGATACTCCCAGATCGAGGTGTTCCTTCGTGAACATCTCTCTTTGGTCGAGCGATGTATTTAATATCTCATATACATGAGGAAATTTGAAAGATTTAAGTCTCTTATCTTCACGAAGAATTTAGTAAAAATAAATTGGTTAAATGACATTAACCTCTTAAATCTTTCGTGATCCCGTGCATCGTTAATGGCAGATAACTAGGCTCGTTTAGAGCTCGTGTAATAGATCCATGGTTAACGACGAGATTACAGAAAGGTTTAAGTACGAAAGGCAGTAGCGATAATTAAAAATTGCTAATAATTTATATTTACGAGTAGATAAGAAAAAAGCTCATTTGCATCTAATAGTAGACATTATACACAGGTATTACTGTATTTTGCTCGATAAATTTCAGCAACGGACAGAAAACGAGACTCTAAATATAGTTAACCAGCTCCAAAAGGAACAAGCTCTCACCTTACTTCTTTTATTATCTTTAGCGTTTGCAATGATTTTCGTATACGTTTGCACAGATCAAAAACGCGGCCCAAATGGGACAACCTTCTTTCTTTTTTTCGGTCATCCAATTTCAGGTCTCGAAATAAGAGAGCGGCACCTGATAACTTCCCTTATCAATGTGATCGGGAGGAAAGCAAGCACGACTATTAGGAAAAAAGTAGTACGTTGAGCGACCGCGACATGT
This sequence comes from Bombus pascuorum, assembly GCF_905332965.1. Lineage (NCBI taxonomy): Eukaryota > Metazoa > Arthropoda > Insecta > Hymenoptera > Apidae > Bombus > Bombus pascuorum. Next base: position 12,561,296 of record NC_083490.1, on the reverse strand, counting down.
CGAGGTCTCGCGTCCTTGCCAGTTACCCCACTCGTTGTTCGAGGAGTGGGATCGTCCCCCACCGCTCGTCTCGTTCGTTGGTGGCTCCCCCTACTCCCCTCCCCGACTCCCCCTTCGTCCAGAGCGGTATGTAAGAGGCCGCACATGTTTCCCCGCGTTCCAGTCTCGCAGCGGCACTCGCGAGTGACTGTTCGTGTGGATTCGTGGAACGATAACTGCTCTGATCGAAGAAAAGAAGGAAAAGAAAAACGGAACGAAGGACATTACAGGGGCACGCGTGTTGTCTATAATATCTATATCTGTCTCTATATACATATATGTATATAGATATACGCGTATACAGTAACGCGCGCGCGCAAAGGACGAGTTCTTTCCTCAGTGCTGCGTTCGAGAACTGACACGACACACACCGCGAACGTCGTTGCAGCGAGTAACACGACCGAATATCGATAGAAAAGATAGTGAAGAAAGGGGAAGCAGTACGGTAACATCGTCACTGCTCCGATCGTTTTCCTTTCTTCCCATAACCTCCGCGTCTTTCTTTTTTTTACTTTTATACGTAACCCGTGTAGCGATACGAAACGGTCGTGTACCATAACCTTATTTCCCAACGTAACATCGTTTCACCAAAAGTGAGAATCGATTGCGCGAGTGACAGCTTGTTCTATCTTTTGGAGCTACACGATCTGTAAAGCAGTGTGACAGCAAGGAATATTTCGTGATCGTACCTTATAGGAGAACGCACGGTGAGAAGAGGACTGTGGATACGCAACGAGGAGAATATTCCGAGGGTATTACGGAACTAGTGATCTTCCACTGACGTCATTTCGTACTTTTGTGCTTCGTTCGAGGGACGAGAATAGTGTTCGCTGAGCCGACAAAGACACGTGAGTACCGAACTCTTCTTCATTAAAGACAACTCTAGACGTTTCTTGATCATGATCGCGAAACGGAACCGTAGCTCGCGTGAGTTCACCACTCTGCTTCTTTTTTCTTTTTTCCACTCTCTGTGTACACACGCGTCACACGGTCAGATAATTTATGCGCGGAACCCGTCACGGTGCGAATTCCGTAATGTGTCACGCGATCGGAGCACGATTCCACTTCGTAACGGTTCAAGAGCATTTCTGCCGCGTCTGTGGCGCAGTAATCGCGCCTTTGATCCTTCGATTATCGCAACCACCGCGATGCTCGATATATCGAACTAACTACTTTGACCAATCACCGTTTAAGATGACACTAAAATATATGTATGTTTCGTTTCGATTTTACGATCTACGTCTCAGTCATTATTTCTTAAATTAATAAAAATGGTCACAGTGATGTGTAGTGTCTTAGAAAAACCTGCCTACACTCCTTTAATTAGGAGGTTAGTTCTAAAAATCTAAAACCATATTTTATATTAATCGAGCTTAGAGACTTTGTTATATGTTATATGAGCCATTCAGAAGACATATTGATGAACTTACAAACATTGCTTTTTAAATTTATTTCAACTTATGAAAATTAGCCATTTGTTTCTCAAGAGTTGTATATAAATCGTGTATTTATGTAAGGAAATTAAAGAAGTATGAAAGAGTTGATCAATTTGACTTTTAAGGAGCTCATATAGGCTATACATACAGTGTCTCATGAAAATATTCGAAACAAAAAAAATATTAACATAGAAAATTTTGATGAATATATTACATGCGTGATACGAAACTTTCTAAGGTTTCATTAACACTATAATGAGACATAACTATCATGATTCTATTTGCAAAATTTGAAACGAATCTAGAAGTGTATATAAAAGTTCCAAAATATTTGCTGTAAATATATATTTAGTTAGAAACGTACTGTGCAATATGCATAACAGTCTTCAGTATATGATTAGTGACAAGAGTGATACCAATAAATATTTTTTAGCTTACTAGTATAATAAATAACTGACCGTTCAAATACTATGATTGTATTCTTCTATATATATACGTACGCACATTTCCCATTTGTTTCAAATTTTATTCATGTAATAAACGTGTTCCATTATACATAATACTACTGAAATTTTAAAACGTTTTATATAAGACGCATTATATATGTACTAGTAAAGATTTCTGTAAGTGTCCAAATACTTTAACAAGGCACTGCTTGTGAGTTTTAATGATCCTGATGCAAAATACGTTTCAAAATACATGTAGAAAGAATTCATTAAGTATACGTATATAGACTTTTATGACTGACTGTAAAATCGTTTCAAAATGTCATTGATATCCGATTGGAGAGATTAGATATCAAAGTTGTGTTTCTACGCTAAAAGTAGAGTTATAGTGTGAGAATATCGTGACGACAACCCGAATCTCGTCCGTTGCGATGCAGCTTCGTTTAAAAGGTAAATAATAACATTAGTTTGACGGATCGATATAGAAATTGTATTCGTTGCCAGTCGATGCGAGGCGTTTCGCTTTTCTTCAAGGTCGCTCGCGATCTGGAACGATCGTAGTGACTCAGTCTCTTGGTATTACATCAAACAAACATGCCTATTACGACAAATTACGTTGAGGTCGTAACGCTGTCTGGAACATGCTTTTCCTACTGCGGAAATGGCGATTTCCATTCGCGCTTGGGAATCGTGTATGTGCGTGTATGTCAAACGAATTAGCAGATTAGGTGCGTTAATTCATTAATGGGTCAAAATGCGATATAGGGGTATTTACGCATTTATTTACGTCAGATTTGCCCGAGCTGCTTATGAAAATAGTATGACAATAATAGCAAGGTCGCTGCTGGCTATACGAGATGGCGTATCGCGTCAGCGACTCGCGTTTGACGAATTAATTGATTGAAATTGCCTGTTGGATTATAATAAAACGTAAAACCAGAAAGCCTTTGTCTTCGTTTAAGTGATGGTTTCTATTAGGCTCTTTTTTAGTTATTTATTATTGTGGAAGGTGTAATTAAAGTAATAATCCAGATATTTATAAGTACATTATAATCGTTTCTTCAATTTTTACTACTCACAGTATTTGTAAGGTTGATACTCAAAATGATTAAATCATTGAATATAATTTGTAAATTAGAATATATATAATTCTCATTATTATTATTAGTATTATTCTCATATAATGTATAATACATTGTTCTCATATAATGAAAGTATTACTTTGAATGATCCATGAATGAAGCATTGAATGTATCAATTTCGTGAGAGTGACAACATCGTTTGAGTATAGGTGATCTTTCGCTTCTTTCTTTACGCAAGGGAAACATTGCAAAATAATTTCTAGTTTTTGGAGACACTGTTTAATAATTAAAGAATCGCCAACATAAACATCTTTATTCGCTCGTAAAATACGCTGCGAAATGTTTTATACATTATGCAAACGAGGCAACCAGTTTGAGGATGTTATATAGCACATACATATGACTGTTTTTAACTTAACAACGCTGCCTCACATGTTACATTGTGATATATGTAATGTAATTCTAGTACTATATCCATTGCTTAACATCATTCATTACATATTTCTCCTTTAGAATCATCTTTTTACGCAGTACCTATGATCGTATATCAGTTTCCCCTCAAACACAATTTCTGTATTTTCCCAACTATCGCGACTAAGTAAATCCCCAAGTCAAGATAATCGGAAGACCCAATAAGAAGTAACTAATAAACATCGCAACGACGAAACCATTTGATCGAAGAATTTTATCCTCAAACTATTTCGTGGAATGTAAAGTCATTTCGAACGATCGCGAAGCGCTTTTCCTCTCTACGCAGTTCGAATTTTTTCGCGATTCGAGTCACGCGAGTCGAGGAAAACGGAATTCAATAGTTCCATCGATAACAGAGATAGAAATACAGAAAAGCGGGATGGAGACGAAGATAGAACACACTCATCTTTCTCCTCTCTTTCTATTTCTCTACCTCTCTTTCTCTATCCCTCTATCTCTCTGTCTCTCTTTCTCTATTTGGAGTGGCACGAGGCAAACGAATTATCCAACTCGTGCCGTCCATCGAAATCGGATTATCGTCGATTCCTCTGCACCCAAACCCTACCCACTACACCCTGCCCTCACTGTGTGTATCGATTTTCCACGCTCTGTATACCAGCAACTTATTTCCCCTGAGCCGTAAACATTCGGCCCTAAGCATTCGTCGCGCGGATTAATCACGGTTTAATTGGAAAATCTCGCTCGGCAAATAAAGCTTTCGAGGTCCTCGCAAAAACATGTTAGTCAGACCTGGTCACCGGAACTCTCATCCCATCCCTGTCTCTATCTCTCTCCCCTCTCTCTTGTCTGCATCCACGAAAAAACAAAAGCTCGTTCGAATATTGTTGTCACCCTTTCGAGACAAATTTTTCGTTAAAGGTTAAAAGTCATGTTTATTTCTTGTTGACTGTATATACGCAACATTGTACTCTAGTAAATTATTGATCAACTAAACAGTAAATACACCTATCGATCTTTGATAAAATTGGTTTGAAATTTTAGTACATTATGTCTTTTTTAGTAATTCGTAAAAAAGATAATTTTTCTCGTAGGTTAAAAGCAGCTCGTTTCTGAAATAATCAACGATTGCGTGACACTTGAATTTTGCACTTTCAATCTTATCGTTGCTGAAAGCATCGTTGTTAACGCGCGCAATCTCCTCTTTTAAATTTTACGATAAAGTTTTTCTTTAAAAAGTTAAGTGTGTCTATGTATTGAGAGAAGAGCGAGATTGGAACATACAAGTTCTAGGACTATGACGAGGTCAAACGAAATATCGATCCTTTGACATATTATTCTTAAGTACGTGTAATTAGCCTAAACCATTTATCTAATGAGAATTTTGCGTGGGTCATCACGATATTTCTAAAACTCTTACAGTACTTCATATCGTTACGTTGGCATGAATTTCTGTAGGTGTTAGCCTCGAGACGGTGAAAAATCGGCTAATAATTAACGAAGCGATCGAACGTCTCTCGTGCGCCAGCCGAAAATTAATATGCCGATATTGAAGGCTGAGAATTCGTACTGGCAATAAATTCCGGCAGCTACGTTTCTCTACGACGGGAAAAGACGAGATTAAACGTCGCCATGATGAAAAAAGGAGATTGGTCAGGTGCGCACACGGAGCGTAGACGAGTTTAGTTGAGTATAAAATCAATCGTGCTTGTCCTCGGAATTAGTGTCCTCTGCCAATTATTACGTGACGATTCGTCGTCTCTTCATTACCACAGTGTTGAAAAGGCGATTATTAAAAATTAATGCGTTTTGTTCTGATTAATCGCGATATGTACAATAGTATTACTTTGACAATTTTTTTAATGGCTGATGGATTAGGTGTTCGAAGTAGAAGTTTATATTGGTATATATAATATATTATTGTATGCATGTATAATTATATATAAGATTTTGAGACTTGAATATGACAAGAGTCTGAGAAAATATAGAAGCGATGAATTAGGACTTGAATTGTGGAATGTTAAGTTTCAGCTTTAGAAATTCAGTATATTTCAACCTTAGTCCCTTTTATTCCATTGATTCACGCGTTCTCATTCCCGTACCAATTAACAGAAATAAATTGCAACATTTATGAAGCACTTTCAGGGAAATTGCATTTTACGCTTTCGACCGATCTCCACTATAATGCGAATTCAATCTCGACGAGCTCTTTTTGCACTATAGAGGCCACGCATGTATATATGTATATTCATCGGGAAATTCGCGGAAAAACGAACGCGGAGAAAGCTGCAAACGTGGAACACAAATTCTACAGGCAGAGAAGGGAGAAAAACGAGACGAGTTCTCGCTGACGCTACAATTCATCCACCCTCGTGATCGAAATAAATTTTCCTGACACATTCGGTCTTTACTAGGCCATCAAGCAACGCGTGTAGGCACGTTTTACTAGAGAGTGAGAGAAAAGTCGAATTTTCATCGCTTCCAGTTCTTTCGCATTCTCTCCTGAACGAAATAGGGTGAGAAACAGCGTGTCTATCGTCCCTTAAAAGGGTCTCGGACCTCCGCTTTGTTTTACAGACTTTGCTAGACGCGATAAACGCTATTGGCCTTGTAAATCAGCGTCTGCTTTTAGTCCAAGCTGAGAATCGACTACTATTTGCACGCTCCGGTGCAATTTCTCACGTTTTTTGCTCCATGTAAAAAGCCTGGATCCCTGTAAGGAGGAAACTGATTTTCTATGTTGAATCCACAAGCGAAAGTCTGATAATTATTCCTGCATTCTTCCTTTTTTTGTTTCGACGAACGGAGTGAAAAAGTCTTAAGAAAATAATGTGATGGATAGAAGAAACGAGTAAAGTTATTTTCTGTTGTAATATGTTTCTCTGTAAAGTTAGTTAGGCGTATATAGATATAATAGAATGTAATAGATTATTTGTATTTTGTGAATAATGTAGAAATTAGGGGCTGTTTCAAATTGTTCTTTTTAATTTTGCTTTGCTAAATTCAAACATGTGATACGACTTGAAAAGTATACTGTCATGTAAGACATGGTAATATACAGGGTGCGCCGTTAGAATTCGGACAGAATTCAATTTGTAGTTCCCACCATATTAGAATTCAGATGTTTGTGCTGATTGACTCTGAAGTTAGTTAAATATGTCAATAAGTCTTCTATAACCTCAAAATGACAGAACTCGTTAAGCAAAACCCGGAATACGATAGAAGAGCGGCGATTATAGAAAGTCTTCGCGCCGGGAGAACGCCGGTCGAAATTATAAAATTCTTTAGCTACCCAAGATCGACGGTAATTTAATTTTGTTGTGGGCAAAACCAAATTTCCAGCAAGTGTTCACGTTTTGAGCGTTGTCTCAAGTGAGGGCGACGTCATGCCTCCGCACTTCTTCCAAAAAGGCGAAAGAATCACAAAGGAGGTTTATTTGGAGGTCCTGAAGACAGTAATAAAGCCGTGGATGGAAATTACGGCTTCTGGAAGGCCGTATTTATTTCAACAAGATGGCGCACCTGCTCACACAAGTCATCTTGTTCAAAATTGGCTCTCTGACAATGTGGACATGTTTTGGTCGAAAGATTTCTGGCCTCCTAACAGTCCCGACCTAAACCCATTGGACTATTACGTGTGGGGCGTTATCGAGAGACAAACTAATAAATGCAGGCACCCCAACGTCAACTCCCTACGAGCTGCTATCGAGTCAGAATTCGCGACAATTAAACGCGACCAGTTGAAGTCAGCGTGCTCGCGCTTTAGAGCAAGAATAGAGCAGGTCATAGAGGCAGAGGGTGGTTACATAGAATAAAAGTTCTCAGCAAGGACCCTTTAAATGAGATATAACAACATTTTCATGTGTTTTTGTGTATTGACTTAAATAAACAACTTTCTGCACAAAACTTCTTTTGTCCGGATTCTAACGGCGCACCCTGTAAAGTGTTTGTAGGCATTTATAACGTAATGTAGGTACCTACTTATTGTACATTATACCTTGCCTATTTTGTTTCTTTTTCGATGCTATTTCTACATATGAAAAAGGACGTTATACAATGTAAATCTATTTCTTTTATCCGTCATAGGCCGAAGGGGAACTCGGAAGGAAAATCTCAGATGGAAAATTTCAGAAGGCAAAAATTAATGGTTTGTAATTAAAATGATTTATGTATGCAATACGTCGTGACTAGAATAGTAACGTGATATTAAATCTCTAGTTTATTCGGAACGAATAATTTATAATCATTTATATGTCAAGTCGTTTTTATTAATAATTTTTAAGCAAAACGACTGAAATAATCTCAAATTCCAAGATGAAAATAAAGAAAGAAAAAGAGATTTTCTACAATTTATCCGATTCGTTGGTATACTTTCCTTCGGCGCGTTAAAATTGGAAACCTGCAATTCTCTGTTTAGTAAAATCAAACAAGAATTAGTGAACGATTTTCTACAACGTTCCAGCAAGAAAATAGAGAAAGCTCGAGCTTTTCTAGCCGTTGATCTGATCTACAAGCGTGGATTTGTTAATTCACGAAGAGTTCCGGCAATCACTCCCAGCCGCGATACGTCTTGCTTTGAACGTCGAAGGAGAACGAAGTTCGCGGAAGCACGATCGCTTTTCGCGCGTCACCAACCGATCCATCAACTTCAGGATCGCCTCCCAGGTTGGCCAAGAATAGCGCTGAAAGCCCAATGCGAGACGCGCCATTGTTGGTCGTTGTTCCATTCCGAACGCGTAACGCCGTTCTGCTAATAAATCGCTTTTCGGTTGGTCCATGAAGGCCTCGTTGGTTTCCGTTTTTATGAAAAAAACTGAAACGTGAATGGACTCTGAATAGGAAATTAGGCGTAGGTAAACATCTCTGGAAATATGTTTCGAAGATTCTACCAGTTTTGGGTAACTTTGCTCTTCCTTTTAGGCAAAACTAGCTGTATGAAAGGATTACGAATGACAAATTGCAAGTACTTACGTAAACGTCTCTTGAATTTCTTTGAAAGATTCTGCGATAGTTAGTAGTTTCTGAGAATTTTAGAAAGAATGGAAATCGAGGAAGTAAATACACGTAAAGATTTAGAAATTTTAGATCTTTAACCCCCGGAAAATATTTATAGTATACTGTGTTAGTCTTTATTTCGATTGAGATGGATAGCAGTTTGTGAGATTCCTGGAAAATTTCTGGCATGGAAACACCGAGATTATTCGATAGTAGAGCTGAAAATTTTTTTCACCGTTTAATTCGTTTATATACCACTAAATTATTAGAATACACGAATAAGATATAGAATAGAATGTAAAAATGTAGATGAAAAAAGTATAGATACACGTGTACGTAATTTCCAAGACACACGATGATAGAGATTGTATGTAGTTGTAGAATTTTAATTCTTAAGATGATATAATAAGAATAATGATCTTTTTATAGATAATGTAGGGAAAATGGTAAGAGGGAAAGTCATTATTCATCGGATCATCAAGTATGATTATAAAACTGACGGTGAAAGCAGTGACATTTAACAAGTGTTCTCTTTTTAGTGATCATCCGTGAACTCTGTTTGACATATCGTTTTTCTCGTTGCTTCCTCACGGCAAAAGGTTGCAATCCTTAAATATTGCCCGTGGCTCGTTGTGAACTTTGTTCACAGTTGAAATTTCCTGATGTCACACAGGAGCAGAGATTTAATTTTTGCCACGGTAATCACCGTTTAACTCTCCATCGATGGGATAAGAGTTCAAATTTTTTTACAAACGCCTGGTTATTTCATGGAGACTTCAATGTTTTCGTACGAAATCAATAAATATTATTCCTATGACGGAAATGACTGAACAAATTCAACCAACCGTCTGAAACAACACGCGATTTAAAAATAGAAAGTTATGTTTATGCGTTGCTTTCTCATCGATTCTTCTAATAAGAAAACTTGATCGTTAAGGAAAATAAGAAAATATCCGGATAATTGTAAATAATTTCAAAAAAAGACATTTCCTAAGAAATTCCTCAAAGTTTAAAACATAAAACGTCATTGGCCTCTCTTAGTTACACTATCTACACTAATGCATTTTAAACATAGATAGAATACAATAAAAGTTGCTTTGTTGCCAATATGAGTAAACATTTTGTTCGCTATTTAGTAACAAGTGCGATATGTATTATCTTAATTTGCACATGCATCATTATTCGTTTTAACGATTTCTTCTACTATTATTAATAACTTATACACAACGAGCGCTCTTCTCTCAGAAACATTTCAGAATATACTCAAAACTATTTTGTTCAATGCAATACTCAAATTTGATAGAAAGAAGCACGATGATTGAACAATTACAATTTCCATTATTAATAACTGAAATAATAAACCACGAGTATTCTATGTGAAAAACGAATAAAGGCAACGCATTCTTTACAGCGTGTGCAATCAACAAACGTACCGAAGATTCCTCTGTTCTGTGCAGAAGCGTTGAAACACGCGTTGCAAGCTCGTTGCATTAGGATCAGCATGGTCGTGACGCAAGCGAGGTTTATTGATTCGCAGAATCCAATATAACGAAGCCAAACGCGGGGGAGAGAGGTATCTACTGTGGTTTTATAGGCCGCTCGTATTGTTGGCAAAAATCGTCTGAGCTCGCTTTTAACGATCGATTTCGAGCGTACCTGAGATTCGACAGCTTCCACGAACTTCGTCGACCCATTTCTTTTCGAGCCTCCCACGGACACGAAATATTCCCTGCAAAAACGGAACCGTGACTGTTCGTCGTTGCTTTACGTAATCGATTATGAAACGAAGAAAACTGCCTCTTAATGTGTTATGAAGTGCTTCGATAGAACCAGAAGTACGACGGTGCCGTGTAACGCTCGGTCTGATCAGTGGCGGTAGTTTTCTACTTGAAACTTGGGACAGTTGATAATCAGTGAATAGGTCGAGCTATGGGGGACTGTTAGTTGGATTTATTAATTTATCGTTGACTGTCGTATTGTTTTTACTATGCGTAGAATTGTAACAAGGATAAATTGGATTATATATTATTTAAAAAATTGATAATGGTTGGTTGTCGTTTCGGTGTTGAGTTGGGAAAAGTAGAATTTCAAGGAACACAATGTTGATTGATATTGAATATATTGTAATCGTTGGTTGATTTATTATTTAGAATATTGGAAATGGGGAAAGGATTATATTGCTATTATTATAATTCTTTCCATGCAATCTAGAATATTGGCAGATAGCAACAGGGGTCATACGTTATTGATTACAATACATCAATTCTGTGGTCATACAACTCTATCTAATATTCTGAAAATACATAAGCTTTCCATTCAATCCAAATCTAATAAATCCCTTAATTGTACAAATAGTATAAAAAGAGTACGTAATGAGACTTAAAGAAATACCTAAATGAATCCTGAAGAGGAAATCTGTATGGAAAGAGTTTGAAAAGATTTTCAAGAGAAATTTACTTCTTGTCTTTCCCAGCGGGAGCAGAGAAGTACGAAGGGGCAAGCAGGGCAATTATTTGGAACGCGTTTTACTGCGCGATCGCGATGAGCAACGAGGCCTCGGGATGCGTCCGTGTTTACCGTAATAAATTTCCATGCGACGTTATTGCTTGTTCCAAGCTCGTTACCGAGTATAACAGCTTTTATTTCACCTTGGCTCGTGAAGAGGGGTTGCTTTTTTTCGAGGGTGACAGGGATGAAGAGAAAGGTAGGGCCGGGACTCGTTAAGGGCTCTCGAGGAAAATGACAGGGTTGCCAAACGAATCTCGAGCCTGACCTGTAGTCAGAGCGTAATTTTAACCCTCAGCTAGGTGGTACGCGCGTATGTCGACCGACTGTATGTGTTTGCTTTGGCAATTTCGCCCTGTTTTATCGCCGTAGCTCGTGCGATCAAAATTATGAGACTTCGCGACGTTTCGTGCTTAAACCAGTCTTGTGTATATATATGTACGTCGTGTATACACACATACAGTGGAACATTTTCGTTGTGGTTACGTGACGAGCGTCTTTATTTTCGCTTTCATGCGACACGAAACGCTTTCCAGCGATATTGGTAAATATGCAGTCCGATTAAGTTTATAGCCGCCTATTTAGGAAGCTAGTCGCATTTCGAATTGGAACATTTATGGAGATTGATCGGTGTACTGAGCTTTTAGCTTTGTGGGTCAGGTAAGTCTCACCATATGCCACAACGATAAGATTGTAAGAATGTTCATGTTCGAATGTTTATTGACTAAGAATGGGATCAAGTACAGTGGCTACAAAAAGTATTTGCGTATGCCCTTATTTTCCAACGAAGCCTCATTTTATCAGATTCTATACTTCATGTTCATAATATCGAATTTGCTCGCTCATACGAAAGTACTACTAAATAATTCGAAATTTAATTATGTAATCTTAGAGCTAGACGAGGTAAGGTTTAAGATGTTTAAAAGATAATTACACATATGAAACACTTTCGCAAATAGTCTTCATCAGATAAATTTCTTAAATACTTTAATCAGAGGCTTAAGATAGATTTCTGTTTGCGGTATTGAATTGTAGCGAACATAGCGCATGTCGTATAGTATGATATATCTGTGGTGTAGTTTCTAATCTTTCAAGGTTCCAGTACTACTTTTATGAGCTTCGATTTTTTCAAATGTCAAAGTTCTCATAAGTATATTTTTGAACTCTACAATTACTCATCTTGAAGTTCGAAACCAACTCCTATAAACTAACTGCTTTATGAATACAAACAATGAAACATAACATTCAGACGAAGTGGAAGCTTTTTATTGGAAATGATTTGAATTCGTCAGTAGATGTTAATATAGTTTCCGCTCGTATTGTTAACTATAGCGGAACGTTGAATTATCTTTTACTGGCCGAGTGAGGAATTAGAATTTTAAATAAAACGTAAATGAATTTTTAACGAACGTGAGAATTTCTGATGTAATCGATCTTCGAATTTGCAACACAATACGTTATCAAGTAATATCCTCTCTCTCTCTCTCGGCTTACATATTAACTTTATGTTTCACGAAGTTTATCCTCGCAAATACATGATAAGATACCCGAAAAATAAGCTTACAGGGATGTCGAAAAAAAAAGATCCCGTTCCCAGTATTCGTTTTAAAAATAAAAATTTCATATACACATGTCATGCAAGTACCATTAAATCCTGAATCATCAACGTCGCCAGATATCGAGTGTAAACGCGAACGAAACGATGGCGGCGCCATCGAACTGTCAGCTATAAACGTAAAAGTAAAAGTGAATAAACAAAGGAAATTTCTACGGTATGTTGAACGTGTATCATGGAATGTAATGGACGAAAGTAGGGTGACCTACTAGCCCGTTTTCCGTGCGATTTACACGACCCTCCAAGTTCAAAGTAGTTGAAGCAAGTCGTGCATAAGCATTATCGACTATAACCAGCCAGGTGCTTCGCGTCGAGTTTAAAACGAAGCCTTTCGCTGCCCTGACAGCCTCGTCATGGGCTTGGACAACTTACAAAGAAGATCGTTAAAAAAGTTTCGATAATTACGGATTTACGTTCCACATAAACGCGTTAAGATTCTCGTTGCCATGAATTTTTGCGGAGCACCAGTGTTATTTTAGGAATTCCTGTGCTACCTTGAGGTATAATATTTCGTGAATCTACCTAATAGAGTGAAAGCCGAAAAAAACTGTCTAGAGAGTTAAAATTTCCTTTGAAACTGGTTGGAAATTATTTGAAAATTTCATATAATAATTTTTAGAGTAGATATTTGTTGTTAATAAATGTACAAGTCATTCTGTTTCGTACACTCGTTCAAATACTGTTCAGGTTGGGATTTTATGTTTCAGAATTAAATATCGTAAGACGTGTGCCATTTGTCTGGAAAATATCTCGTGATATAAATATCTCGAAAACAAAAATATTTAAAACAAATGTTGTACGATGTCCGTACCAATATTTAATTTATCAAAAAATGACTTTGAAAAACCCTATAAATGTCACGTTTATATTTTTAAATGGGGATTATATTTATTTTCCCTGTGTTCTTGCAGTCGACGCAGGAACATTTTAAAAACGCTTTACTTGTACCTTTCGCATAAACCATTATCGAAATGTTAATTCTTAAGAAGGGTAAAAAGTCATATTATTTTAAGGATAGTATTTAATACTCAGACAATACGTATACACACAATCGGCTCTTTTTAGGACCACTATAATGCACAAAGTTTGTCAAAGCAACTTTCTTGTGATGTACATTGGATGACGCCAAGGTATAGTTTTCATCTAAAAATATAGCCTTCATAGAGCTTTCCAATATAAAATAAATATTGGTAGGACATGTACATCGCGTAACATTTGTTTGAAACATTTTTCCGTATCGCTCATAATGCTCAAGATATTTGCGCGTTTTCAGATGAATGGGACACGTATATAATATATTATTGTGCAAATCTTTAAAAATACACATTGGTAGGAAATATAACATTATAAATAAAGTTAAAGAATATATGGAACATTCTTTAGCCAAATGTATTTTTAGCAACGAAAAAAGGTAGTCGTCTTTTATATAGTAGACATTGTATAGGCACTCTCTCTCACAGTTGACATTTTGGGAAAATGTTTTGTCAGTTCGCCAAGATAATAGCCAGATCTGACAGTTGGCGATATAAAAATCCACTGTAACACGTATCTCTATATTCTGTCTACAAATTCCACTAATATTAGTCACAAAAATCTTCCAAAAATTGCTCATCTACTTTGAACAAATATCTCCAGATTAAAAATTCCGCAAGAATAAAATATATACAGTCTTATCGAATTTTCATCGGCTATTTCAAAAAATTTCGCAATTCGTTCGAATATCTCGCCAGTTCGATCAGCTTTCGTCATACATAGTTCCCCTCCCTTTCTTTTCCCGAATCGGCTTACCAAGAGACTTTATCAAGAACAGTCGAATCTTATCGTTCGTATCTTTTTACTGAGGACACGCGTCACGATAGCAACTTGCGAGCTGAATGAGCGTCGTTGGTTTCGCGGAGCAGAAGCGAGTTACGGCCGAGGATGAAATTAAAACGGTCGTAAAAAGGGAAGCGGACGGATATTAAACGCGAAGAGCATTATCACCGGGTCTCGGGAAACGCGGCGAATTGCGCAGTTGGTAAATTTATTGATGGAATTTCGTGGATTCGCATTATCATTGCAGCGCTACGTAATCCTCCGCGAACCGTCCGTCTGATTCGCTCATAGATAATAGGAGACGACATTAAAGTTAAACGACGTAAAAGGTAATAGGTCTGTTTCATCGGTTTGCTAGAATAGTGACACATTTGAGAAATCGTTACTACCGACATGTCCACAAAAATTACCTCTAAAATTGTCATTTTGTGTGATGGCATGTCATAATTTAATGGTACAATAGTACAAGGTTACATCAACCTTTTTTATTACTGAAAGAAAAATTTGCAATTTTGACATATGTCTGTAAAAACTAATTCTAAATGTGAGCCATTTAATGGGACCAAGACCATGGTCATTTAATGATATTATACTAGGAGGATTATTTGAGAAATTTGAAGAAACCAAAGTATGGAAATCTATAGCTTTCGAATTCCTTTTCTTTTTCCGGCTATATATCTTTCACAATTTTACTATGATTAATTCAATAATGATTCAGAGTACTTTCATACCTCTTTAAAAATCCATTTGTTGAAATCCCTCAAAATAACTGTTTGCTACAAACGATATTTTATTGACTTTCTATCGAGTCTGAGCGAAAATTTGAAAATCTAAAAGCTGTTAGCTCAATTGTAAAACAAACGAAATTTGTTCTTATGAAATAGTTGAATAGTTTATAATTTTCAATTCCGCACTTTCAGCTTCAATTTAATTTTCTACTTCATAAAAGAAACGTACTTTTGCAGCTGTATCGCTACTCCAGGAAACCGACGCGACGAGATTCGTTGTTTTCCGTAAGCGTCGTTTTATGGTCGCGATCGAAGGAACGAGTGTCGTAAAGGAACCGTAATGAAACGCGAACAATGTGCCGAGATTACGCCTAGGATAAGTGGAATGTATGCGATGCACTTTGAGAGTCGTGGCTTGGAGATTCAGTGATTTCTTAGCGTCTTTGAAGTCGTTTTCTCTAGTACTTTGCAGTTTTACGAATTTGATGCGTATCAGTTAGAGCTTTTCTCGTTTCAACCTATTCTTAGTACTTTAAATTTCCTACTTTCAGGTTATGCATAACTCGCGTCTTAATCGAGTCTATACGAAAAGATTTCTTAAATATGCTACTCGAATATTTTATAATGAAATCTTTGATGATGAACAAAAATTCTTATTTTCTAGTAGAGAAAATTTTGACGACCAGTAGCTGTCCATCGTTATCGAGTTTTGCGTTTAAGTTAAATTAATCTCGTAGAATTATCAAAAAGATTATGACGATCTTACGTGATGATAATTAACAACAGTTTGATAATTTCTTCAAGTATAATATACATACGTATATGTATGTTGTTGGTAATATTTTCGAAACGTGTGAAATTAGATTTCTGTTCTTACTACGCTGCTTATCTGTACTATTCGACAAAATATCGTCGATTAATTTTATTGGAATGCATCGTGTATTAGCGATAATCAACTTTTGTTTTCTTCCGAACACGATGGATGAAAATACCTATATTTTATTCCATCTACCTCGTGCTTGTAGATAAACGAGAATATAATACAATTGCTCGATTTATTAACGCTGATAACGTCTGTAATATTTTTCCTTTCTTTTCTGGTTTACGTTCGTACGATAACTGACGTATCGATTTTCTTGTTATCTTTATTCGAATCAATGCTACAATTAACAACGACTCAATGTTTATTACATAATTGACGCTTTTGTTACGATTGACAGTAATAAAATTAAGGTCTACTTCGACAAATTACATTGTCTGTTCGCGTAACGTATTCGGTGTAATCTCATTACGATTAAATAATTGTAAATATTCAGTTTGATATATTCATTGAATTTAAATTCAACATGCTATATTTGTGGTCCACTTAAAAGACCATTAATTAGTCGCGATGTAGCAACGAAAAGGTGGAAATTTTGAGTAATGTTCAGACCTTTAAATTCCCAATATATCGAATAACCAAAAGTCTTTCTGTGACTCTTCCAAAATTTAATATTAATTTTAACCAAAGAACGTCTTTCTGAAGTTTTTCAAATTTGAGTCTTTTTCGTTCAATTAAGAAGCTTTCAGTATGAAACAACCTTCATCAAGCTTCAAATCATTCAACTTTGCTAGATCTACAAATTTTTTGCAAGCTAATCGTAAATTGAATCCCATCGGAACATTTTTCTTATTACAAAAATTACTTTTAAGTTTGAACCTTCGCTTTCTTGACTCTTTTTCTTCCCATAAAATGCAAACGATTCTGTTCCCCAGAAAATGAAGGAAATTTACGAGAATTTTCCCTCTTCTACGAAGTTAGACAAATTTTCAAAAATTTGTTCTCCTTTAAAATCAAAGATGCTTTGTATCAGCCACGAAACAGAATCGAGTCAAGAAGACTCGTTGCTCATGGAACACGATCCGCATCAAATAATCTTCCGAAATCCCGAATATGAAAAAGTACTCAATTACCAAATATCAGTGGTGTTTCCACGCGAGAACGTAATCCACAATCTGGTTGGGCTCATGGAAACGATTCGGTCGAGCGTACGCTTATCAGGAGTACTTTGCGCGCGTACACGCACCGGTTATCGCGATGTAACGGCTCCATCGCGATGAACGTGGTCGCGCGATATTACGTAGCCCGAGATCCGCCGCGTTGGAGAAGGACGAACTCATACTGATATCATAATGAGGAAGAGGGGCGGCGAAACGTTATCATGGAGACGGTATCGCGCACCCACGATCCCAATTTCGCGATAACATCGATCGTGAATCGCAACCCTTAACCCGCGGGGGTTATCTCCCTCGGTTGAGCATGCCGTGTTCCTTCTCCTGTGATTTCGTCGAAAGTTCACTTGCCACGATCGAACGACTCCCTTCTTCCTCGAGTTTTTTTTCTTTATTATCGTTCTTCTCTTTCTTTTCTTTTTGGAGATGAGTTTCGAATAGCATTTCGTTGTGATATGTAGAGTAATTTATGATGATATTAGAACGATACTGTACTATGGAATTACATAATGGTTCGTAACTGAATTTACAAACGTGAATAGATTATATATAAACAGTGGAATTAAAAAATTAATTTTTGTATCATTCTTCTTAGTGCCGTGAGTGAAGGGAGAATGTTATTCGTTTATGAGTAATATTTTATTTACTCCATTTTCAGCGTGCAAACGAAGCATTGTACAGCGAGATAATTAATTTTTTTGGCCAGCTTGTCTCTCCTTTTACGGCGTCGCGACGCGTTCAACACCACGGAGGCGGATTAAAATTTTAGAAGCAATCACGAATCACTGTGAGAAAAAGTTTTAGTATCCTGGAGAGTACTGCAATTTCTATAGTATAAACCTCGAAGTCGTAAAATCTAATGTTGGATGAGAGATGTTAAATTTGCTCGTTAGGTATACCTTACCACAAGTAACTTCGAAGATATTCTCATATAAGGATAGCATCTGCTTTCTAGTATGAATTATTATAGTTAGTGATTTATAATGCATCATAAAATGATTGACGAAATTTATAAAATTTAATTTTATTATACGACGATTGAATGTTATTTTTAACTTTTTTAATTGATACTTAAATGTCCATTAACTACGTTAAAATTTTATTAAAACAGTAGTAAAGCAACGTTACGTAACGTCTAATATGTTTCTGTTAAAAAGCGACGCGTTCATATTTTATTAAAGAGAATTAAGTTTGTCAGATGTGTTTAATTCATACACATCTAGGAATTAATTGAAACAAGGGAACAAAAATGTGGAGCGAGGGAGCGGAATAATTGTTGTTCCTGTTAGCGTCGTTATCGACAAAACTCACGCCATCGTGGAAATTGACATCTGTCGCAACTTGTCTCCTCTCTGCTCGTTGGGCGTTATCACGCAGACTGCCAGTAATATTTAAAACTGCACGATTTCCATCGAGCTTCATACAGATTAACTTCGAACCCCGCTATGGAATCCCTGAATTTTTATTTATATTCTGTAGATTGCTATTTGGAGAGAATATAATTTTTAAATATGAAAATATGAGGAAAAATTGATTCCTGAAGCTCCAATCATTTGAACAAAAATTTCTTTATTCCTTTCTCTTTTCAGTAATTCTATCCTTCATATTTATTTCCTTTCTAATCTCTTTCTTTCGAATAATTTTTATTTTCATAAAACTTCAATAGCTTCTTTGTTTCGCAAAGTTTCGTTAAAATTACGACAAAAGTTTGATATAACAGAAATATTTCAAAACCTTAGTGACTACAAATCTTTCTGTTGTTTCGTAAGCACTGTGCAATTTTTCAAGCTAATCTCCTGTCACTACACGGTGCTACGCAACGTATAGTAAATTTCGAATCTTACTCGCGAGCCTTATCTTCTCTAAAATTCACGATATACGCGTGTAAACAATTTTTCCCGACTGTCTGTCTTGCACGAAACTATTACACTTTGGTCACGCTGATAGTTCCGCTTTAGAACATCTGAGATCATTGAGTAACTGCAGCAACTGTTTTTCGCTAACATCTAAAGTACAAATACGTGTGCCAAATTGTTTTCTGCAGACACGCGTTGTGCAATTGATAATTTATTGCGAATAATTACACGTGGATGACGCGTGTATTGCATCAGTGCATTTGCATACGAAAAGGCGTATGTAAGTGCATCAATTATGTAGGAAATACCGTCCCTAGTGGAATAAAGTTCAGCTTCAATAGCAACTTTATGAAAAGTCTAAAGTCAAAATTCATTGTACTTTAACTCAAATTACGCTTAACTCTGTGTAACACAAAGTACATACCATACCAAAAATTAAATCTAAGTAAAAATTACAGATTAACTTTGGTACTTTCCTTTCTCGATCTACGCGCAATCTTGTTTTTCTATTCTTAATATATTGTTCAGGTTTGATAAAAATACGATAGATTAATTATCGATAGGTATAATTTCTCATTTCAATATCGCACTGGTATTATATTTGAACCATTAGAAGTTCTTACTTGAAATTCTTCTTGAAATTAAAGCGAAATTGGAACGTAAAAATTCGCGGATTGTAAAACTTACAAACAAAAATTCTCATTATCGATATAGCAAAAGAAGAACCAATAATTACTATAACTTGAATGAACCATCCTGTAGACGATACAATGGCACAATGATAAGCCTACAGAAACAAAGCTCTAAAAATATAGAGACACAGGTAGCTTCCAATTCACAAGGAGTTGTAAAAGTCCAAAGGAACGATAGTCCACCCTATCGACTCCCTCGAGCTCTAATTTAGGCCTCGTTCTCATCTCTGTCCCATCTATCGATTCTCGACCCGCTGACCTAGATCATGGGACTCGATATCAACGTCGAGCACATAAAACGCCAGCTTGGATGAACTCTATCGAACTCGGACCAACGTATGTCGTCGACAGGCCAACGCAAAGATCTCTCGTGTCTTAGGCATTCCGCGTTCTCGTCTGGCAAACAAAGCAGAACAAACACGCGAAGCCAAGGATCTTCGATCGATAGACGATCGTTGAACCTTCGACTATAAGCGAACACGCTTCCGTTGGTCGAAGGTCTTAAATCTCTCATGAAACAATCCTCTTGTTTTTCTCTTCAGGCATTCCAAAGCTACGTGTATGTAAAATGTATGTAACTCTATGTGGATGTATGTAAAGGTATCGATTTGATACTTATTAAGATAATGATGGTAGTAAACACAATTATAATTGAAGATCATAGAACGAGAGAACATAATAACAATGCTGATGAATTCAAAAATTCGATAATCAGTTCCATGCTAAATGTTCTTTTGTTTGATCGTGGGATTAAATATGAATTTTTGCATCGAATTGAGTATTTCAAAAATACCGATTGTTATAATATTAAGTGTATTCTTGATTGTTCACGGGATTTTATAAATTTATCGTCTATTTATATCTTTGAATCTAACAAGTTGTACTGTTTTCTACTATCTTAACAAGTAATAGAAAATTACCTTGTAATTCAAATTCTCCATTGTTATAGTACAAGAATTCACATTTCCGTTTCGACAATCCTGTTTGCGAACAATCATTATAACCGCTGAAATTTTTTTTTTTTTTTTTTTTGTTACTGGTGACCAATATCGGTGACAGAAGTTGTCTTACGTTACTACCGATAGCTGTTATCTATGAAGAAACATTTCATTAATTACCAATAACAGTTATCGAGGACGAAACGTTTTCGTCGTTACTTTCGTTCGTCATAAATTTTTATTAACAATATTCGTTACCTATGAAATGGAAGTACTTGTACTCTTTATTAATCTCTTTTTAAGGTAGCTTAATAAAAAACTTAAATATGAACCATCGGCTGTCAGTGAACTCTTCCACGAGTCGAAGATCCTGGATCGCTCGTGAAATGATCCTGTTTCTCATCTCCCTCGTCAGAAATTCCCAAGCATCGTGTGTGTAACGTCGCGATAACCGATCGTATCGATCATTCAACGTCGAACACGAAGCGTAACCCTCGAACGAAGCAACCGCGGTTCAACGTGGCTGCATGCCACGTAATTATTTTCCACGTTGGACACGCTGATATATGGTCGAGCGTAATTCCTGCCAGGATTTTTGCGAACGTAGCAAAGGTCGGCTTACGAGCGTGCTCGAGTCTCTTGAAACCGCGGCCACGCAGCGTCTGACGATCGTTAATTAACGAAGCGAGCAGCGATTTTGCGATCGGTTTTTACAGAAGAGACTGCAGTGTCGAGCGAGTTTCGTTGGCAAAGTGTTGCACGTTATCGCGCCGTGCTTGATAAAAATTCGTCGCTCAGCGATAACAAGGAAAGACGTTTTCCAACGTGACATTCCGCGTTACTTGGAAACATTATCCAACCTCGATAAGTGCCTTCTTTTTTTTTCTTTTTTCTTTTCGAACGCTGCGTTATGAGAAAACGATCGTTATCGCGCAATTCCTTTCACGTTCGATGTTGCCTTATTTCTTGGTTTTGGGAAAAACGTGCTGATGCAGTGGATGTTTGAAATCGGGGCATTCCTGAGAACGATTTTAATTGTATATTAGAAGTTCTTTATAATATTGACAAATGGAGAGCAAAATTTACATTATAACACTATAATGGCTTTTTAATCTTTTTTAAGACCAATCAGCAATTCTTTTACGTGTAGATATGGCTGATGCGAGGGAGAGTGCTATCGGAAACTTCTAATTGGAATTTCTTATAGTCTTGCTTGTTATAAAGTTTAGGAGAGATATAACAGTTTTCACTCGTTTTACAAGTCAGTTTCTTAAATATGATTGATATTAGAGGATGTTATCGATTCATTTTTCGCGGAGTCGTTCGAGGGGTGCGTAGCATCGATTGTGGTCGCCTAAAAGCCTGAGCAGTGGCCAAGCAAGTCGATTGCCAAGTAAAGCGCGCCGCAATTACGAGGGAATAAAGAACCTGAGCTTACAGAAAGTCTGGCCAAAATTCGTGCAATCGATAGCACGACGATTACTTAGCTCTATATTAGGTAAACGTTCTCGAATTCTCTAAACATAGCCGGCCTCGACCGGAATAGATCTCGGTCTTGCTGTCTGTTAACATTAATCTCGCGGCATAAAATCTTTCTCGTCGTAACATCACGCGTTTCTGATATCTCGGAATGCATGTCATGGAAAATTCGATTCTGAATGGAAGTGCATGAGTTCATTCTTTCTTTCTCAATTCGTTTCTGCAATTTCATTGAATTATTCAGAAGTTAGAAATCTCGATCTCTGACATCATGGAATGTTGATATCATTTTTTGAGATGTAAATGGCGCCGTTTAAAAATAACATTTTTCTAATATTATACCAATGTATTCGATCCTCATTAAGAACGTCTAAAATATTTCATCTGAAAATAGACATTAATGAAGAAACAGGGCAATAACTCGAAACGTATTTTTAGCAAATGTTTATTATTCCAGACTGTACTATCAACGCGATGGTTTGAAAATAAAATAGAATGTCTAGCGAGAAATTGTATATTAGTCACCGTATACAGAATATTTAGCCAACTAAATATTTGTATGACTTTTATAAATTCTAAAAGAAACTTTTTATTCTTCAATGAATAGTTTCGTATTCTTCCCACTTGCTTGAAGAAATGTTTTTCAAATGTCACCTCCCTCTTATTAATCCCATAACGATATCTAGTCGAATATCGGTTTAACAAGCAACATAATTAAATAATTCAAATTCCATCAAAAGTCGAATGAAACGTTTGAATTCTTGGTGCAGCATGGATTTTCCAATTTATTCGAAAAATGTAGGTCATCCACGAAGCTCCCTCGCAATTTAAAGTGCACATTCGCCAGCAGGAACAGGGAAAAAGCAATTTATTGCACCGGTTAATTGGCGTGCCAAAGAGACGTTATTACGACTAAGATCCCGCCTGATAAATTTTACAGCGTGTCGCGTCATGAAAATGCTTTATTGCCGTGGCTAATCGACGTATACATAGAGATGCACGACGTACCTCGTCTCCAGCAAGAATTCGCTGTGTTTTATGGCGTACATCACGTCTCTCTCTTTCTCTCTCTCTTTCTTTTCTCAATGTTTGCACATCCAAGGGTTCAGTTCACTTCCGTGTTGACCGACGACAGGAGGATGCGACATGCAGGAAGCTTCTTGCTTAAACTTCTACGTGTACAACTTCTATCTCATTAGCATCGTTACATTTCTTTAGACATTGCGAAACCGAGAGAAGATTTCTTCAAACTTACAACTGGCTAAACCTAAATGCATAGATGGATAAGATCGACTGTAACAATATAGGAAATTATTTATATTAGTTTTAAGACATCTTTTGATAAAATTACGTAATAGACCAGTTTATAAATAATTCCAAACGTAGGAGATCTTACATATTTTTATTAATTTTATTTTCTCAAAGCTGATTAATTTGTAAATATCTTTTAACTCTATCCGACTATTACTGACCTTAAGAGGAATTTTGGTAAATTCGGTCAAGTTATAAATCGTTTCGAAGATGCAAGGTCGTAAAGGTCTTGAAAATTCATTTCCTCGAGGTTAATCGATTCTCAAGAAATATTGCATCCAACATTTACTCCCATAATTTAATTCAATTATCCATTGGACAGAATATTTTGTTTCAGACTTTGATTTCATTATTTAGAAGCTAGGTTATCCTGTTACAGAAGTTACAAGATTCTACTCTAGTTTATTAGCGCATGAGATTTTATATACCACGTTGAAGTGATTAATGTTTATGCGATGTCTGGCTCCTCGACTGTTAATTACTCGGTTATTGCAGTTCTATGTCGCTTCGACACGGTGACCCTTGGTTGGTATTAGCTGGTACTCGAACGATGACTAAGAGGTCGGCACGCTCGTTCGTCATTATTAATTGCTACATCGAATTCGTGTTACTGGCTCGTATTTGTCAGCTACGTGCACCTATTATATATAGCACGACCGCGAGCATTCTATTTTCACGGGCCGATAAATAATTGCATTTGGATGCGTAACAGCCGCTGTGTCTTGCCAAGTGCCGTGGCAGGAGCTATCGATGACGATAACGTTATCGATGAACACCGATAAATCACCTGAGTTCTTGTACATTTAACGATAGATATATTAAATTCGAGGTAACAGGATGTAGGACGTAAATTCTTCCAATATATTTCTATTAAATTCATTTCTCCAATATCAAAATACCGTTGGATCGCAAAAAGCAATTTATGTTATAAATTTATAATATAAATTTCCTTTTCAAAAAATATTTAATTGCGCTGATATATTTCTGATTAAATTAAATTCTTCAGATATCGAAATAACATTGGATCACGAAAGACACTTTGTAATGTACATTTATTAGAAGATTATATCAAAGAGCGAAGATTTATATGTTTCAAATATGTTTCTACGCAGGCAACAACGGTCAATTGGAATTGTATCAGCAGATGGGCTCGTTGTTCGTTCGTTTCCCTCTGCTTTCACAGAGTAAATCCCCGGTAGCTCGTTGTCGCCGTTTCCATGCCGGATCCGGAGCTTTCGAAAGCTTCCCTCGCGGTGGGCATTAATCCTGTCTCTACCGCCAAACTTTACCCTCGTTCTTTTGTTTCACCGATCCTGTTACAAAAGGGAAAGGAAGCTTAAGGCCGAAAGCGCGATCAGAAGCCATAGAAAAACGACAATTCTGTTATTTCCACGGTTTCCGCGCAGTCGGCCCGCGATTTTCGTGACTTTCGTCCTGACATTTTCCACGAAAGTTCCGTATGTTCTGATTTAAAATTGTTCACTCGGAATCGCCTCGAGTATCCCACTTGAATATGCGTGCAAACTTTCGTTCAAAAATTACACATAGGAAAGTTGAAATACCTATTTATTTTGTTCACTTACTTGTTACTCTATTACATTTTTAACCTTATTTTCGGATTATACTTGCGAAGCATTTTAGATGATACTGACATTTAAGAGAATTTCATTTTTCCATTTATACGGGTAGTAAAATTACAGAGAACTATTTGATACGATTTTACCTGAATGAATGTAACTGGATGTAAAATGAACTTGATGAATTTAATGTGAATTTTAATTTAAAATAGAAGACTGGAATAAAAAGCTTGCAACCAAAGAAAGAAAGATACTCTTAATTAAAATTAAGAAAATAATTAGCGCCATCGCAATGCGTTGGGCAAGGACAAACATAACTTACTAATTAAAAAATGACGTTCTAGAAAATAAAATATGAATACATTTTAATAAAGTATTTTTATAAAATAAAATGTATTCATATTTTATTTTCTAGAACGAACAGAACACTCCAAGCATAATTTTGCGAACACTTTGAGTCTAATTCAAACTGAAGCAGCTCAGCCGCCCAAAGAATATCTTCTACCACCAAACACATTAACAATACACTTCACTTGCAAAAAGTCAGAAAAGTTGGCATCTGTAATTCTAAAAATTTTCATTAAACGACACGATACAGAAGCTTTACTCGTAACCTAGTACGATTATTCGCGATATAGTGACGGGTATCCGGGTTAGAGGAGCCGGCGTTAACACACAAGAATTAGAAGAGGCCGCGAGCAACGCAGTGGTGGCGATTGTTAGAGCTCCACTTGGCAATGGTGCCGGAGTTTTTGCTCCGAATATAAAATTAGGTCTGTTCGAGCCGCGGGCGCTGGGATCTCGAAGAGCAAGGGACGTAAATAGATCACCGTTAGAATGCGGCACGTCTTATTCACACTTACGTAAACAGGTCTTGTGAGCGCGTCGCGTTTTAGGTGAGCCTCGTCTCTTGTGTGGTTACGCTAGGAAAAGGTTGCGCGACTCGAGCCGTTCCTTCTTAGAATCGAACGTTCGATTTGGTCGCGGATGCCTCGAAGAGAGAATTCGTGAGGGGGTGAATTGAGATTGACGAGTCACCTTTCATTTCTATTATCGTATCAAAGGCGCTTATTAATAGGCGCATCGTTCATGAAATGTTTGTTTATAGTGACATATACATATAATACAACTTATATGTACATGTCGATCCGTAGCATTCTAAAAACAATCTTAAAAATTCGTCTTGAAAGAATCAATTTTTACAGGTATTTTTATTAAAATTACATCATTCGTATAAATCAAGCACGCGTGTTACGAAATTACCCTGCGAGAATTTTCTTACAATAGCAAGATTCAAAGCTACGTCGAACAACCGAGTCCAAAATCCGAGTGCAAATGAATTTACTAAACTTTGCAACAGATATCTTTATTAAAGCTACACTATATAAATGAAGCACGCGTCTGACGAAATTACTTCGTATGAAATATTTATATAATATAATAAAATTCGAAGTTGCAACCGAGAGTTAAAATCCGAGGAAATTTATCCAAAATTAGAATCCTCGAAATCAAACCGTCAAAAATTATCCAGTCGCAAGGTGCAGCAACTGGTGAACTTAAACAGGAAGCGGTCTCCTCGAGGCGTATCAACGCAGCCTGCAAAAATTCGTCGTACGATCAGACAGTTTTTATGACAGGAAACTGCCGGTATGTGCCATCCGTCGTCGAGAGGATAGCCGACGGTTGGCGGAAGCTTTTAAGGAAAGAGACCGCTGCCACGCCTCGCCAATAGGAAATTTTAATACATTCGGTATATCGCCAAGGAACATGGAACAGGTCAAAAGCTGGCTACGGTGTTCGCTTCGACTATCGTCGATGCAGGGCTGCGTTCGTTGCACGGGAAGAAGCTATCGATCGGTCCGTGTCTTGGAAACGTTTTATTTTTCGCTCCCGTTCTCGTTCGCGTTCGACTCGTGTGCCATTCCCTGTGCTGGTTGGCTGGAGAGTCCGGGATTAATTCCCCGACTATTACTTGTTTCTTATTCCATTTTTATCTAGAGTTAAAACTCCGTAGTCGACGGTTTATTTCTCTGGAGTATCGTGCCGCGGAGAGACTCGTGTATTTCCTATGGTTTAGCGAACGAAAGTAGCAAAAATATTTAGCGACGATTTTTTAAACTACTCCTCTACCACGTTAAGAATAAATTTTTGAACAGAAATTGGCAAAATCAGACACTAGAAGAATGACACAGTTAGAAACGGTAATCTTTTCTAGGAAATCGACTTGAAATATAGTAGAAAGTTTAAAATAGGTAGTTATTATTCATTTGAACTTTCGTAATGGACAGATTTCCTGTTTTTACGCTTTAGGTAATAGCCTCTAGGCTCTGACTACCTTTAATAAAATATTGTTTATATATATTTCTTAGCCTCGAGAGCGATGTTAAAATAGCTTTTGGTTTGTAACATTCTTCTCGTTAAATGCGTTAAATTTCTTAAATAAAAGACTGACACTTCTACGGAATATATAATTCATTTTTGGATTTAATTTTTCTACATATTTTTAAATCGGTAATTTCCCATAGATGTTACTTTTCTAACAACTTGACAATGTGTACAACCTTTCGATTACTGATTGGTGATTACTCATATTCTTTAATATTATTTCATATTATGGATACAGCAAATAGGTAAAGGATATAATAATTAAAACGAAAATCGAATATTTTATATATTTGTGAGATTGTAGAAATCAGAAATTATCGTTATTATAAGTAACAATAAAGGTGTTGAAAGCACACTGTGATTCGAATTAATTTCCTTAGTTTCCTTAATTAAAATAATTTCGATTTCGTGACAAGTTAAGGTCCTCGTTATTTCTTTCCTCTGACCTGAACGGTTTTTTAGAGCCTCAGTCAATGAACTTTCGGCTGAAATATTTCTACGAAAGTAATCGGGGTTAGTGCAGCCTGGTGTCAGAGTTATTGCGTCCTGCTAGCCACAAATCTCGATTTACGAGCTCAGGATCTAGGTATCCACCACATCCGAATCTTCCTGCTCTTTCCGTAGCTTTTCGTTTCCGTTTAATGATAACCTATATTTTTTCGATAACTCGTAACACCCTGTCTGGTGAGGGTGGTGAAGAAAAAATTTGTTCTCTAAAGAATAAATCGAGCATTTACAGTAGCGATAGTAAATACTTTAGAATTACTTAAAAGTATAGGAGAATATTTCTTATCTTTAATATCGAAATTACAGTTTTCTTCCTTATTTCTTCGTTAATTCAACAAATTTCCATAAACATCCTGGGCTGCTTATCACGTAATATAGTCTAACTCTTCATCATTCCATCGAGCTTCCTTTCTCGCAAATTCCTCCAAACATAACTAAGAACCCCTGATGCACAGGTCCGAAAGGTCGCCGATTTCGAGTCGTACATTCGGTACGCAGCGCGGCAGTTATCGATTTCCGAAGCGTAATAAAGCCGTTTCGAGAGTATACCGAGTGGCGTGCGCGAAGAATCTACCTCGAAGGCGTTCTAAAACTCGCGACTAACCCTCGAAGGTTCCACGTGGAACAGGATGGTCGCTTTTTTCGTCCGCAAATCACTTTTTCGCCTCTATTCTCGGTCTATCTAGCAGAAGTTTGTCCCGGGAAAGTTCCGTGAGCCTTCAGCGAAGAGAAAAGACCTTTCTCGTTTTCTCGATCGACCCTGGTGGTCGTTGGAGTGCCGCGGGCGCGGCTTCCGATCGATCATCCCGCCCACATCCTTTTCCTTCCGCTTTTCGCGATGGAAATCGCGGCCAATCCAAAAAGGACTCCCTCCTTTGATTGGATACACCGATCAAAGCAGCCAGTTTTCGTGGAAAACCCGCGGAAAACTGTCGGCCCCGCACCAACAACCCTTTGACCGGCTTTCATCGTCCAGGCCAAGCCTCGTTAGGGGCGGCCTTTTCTTTTATGCAGTCCGTGTCAGCTACTTGAGAGGAACTCTGCGGCTCCCTTTAACGTGGTAATTGAAATTACACTGGGCGCTTCTCCTTTTACTCTTTATTCTTCTCTTTTCTTTCTTTCTTTCTTTTTTTTGCCCTTCCTTCTTTCGCTGTCTTCTTTCGATTGGTTTGTTTTTGGCGGTCGGTCGTCGCTGCTCGTTTAAAGCGACGAGGGCTCTTTCCTGTCTGCCAGTGGTGAAGGTGAATTATGTTGCAGGTTTTAAGTAATTTGAAGGTGGATTTTTAAGCTTTTCTAGACACTGTAAATTAGTGCAATCCTGTACTTTTTTTTAGTAGACATGTACAGAGAATGTAGGTTTTCCGAAGATAAAAAAGATATAAAAATATAATATTATTTGAAAAAAGAAATCTCTTTAATAATATTCTTGAACCACTGAATCTTCAATAAAATCATATCACTTTAATGTTACTGCGAATTTTCTAATTCTCTTCTCTAAATATCTCTCTCTTTCTTAATCAACACGACTAATTCAAATAACTTATCAACTTCTGCTTAATTTTCCTCCAATCAGACGAAATGAAAATGTTTCGACAGAGTTCGATGAGAAAGGTGTGACTCGTTTACCGCGGAGATACGCATGCGTTCGAGATGATTGTCGAAACAACGGCAGTATCCGAAACCACGATACGGAAGAGCAAACACCGATAGGATTTCCGTGAACGCGCGGTTTCCGCACGGATGAACGAAGAATTTCTCTGTTCCCTGGCAAGGAGCTACCTTTGCTTTCGAGCTCGTCTCGAAAATCCTGCGAGACGCGCCGTTCCACCGCTAAGACGACGCGGTTCGACGCTTTCGTCGATCGTTCCGGCGTAGGATCGCGAGAAACGGTCGTGAACAAGATTTCACCTCGCGAACCGTGGAAAATCACGTTCACGGGAATTTCGTCGAGCTATAACTCGTTTACTGATCTCTTTTGGAATTCGGCATACGATTGTTTCAGATATAAGCCGAAATTGGTTGCGACATATTCACGAAAAATATTCCCTTGTTTTCCATTTTTTAAAATATTTCTGAGGAATATTCTACTCTTGTTTATATTTCATTCTTACAAGATATTCACAAAGAATTTTCTACCTTTATATAAAGTTAAGTAGAATCGGCAAAATGATCTTTCAGGAAATATTTCATACTTTTTAGCACAGTGGATATTTATTCTCCAGGAATTTATACTACAAATATCGTTTCTTTTCATGTAACTTAGTATTGTAATCTTTTTATCGATGCATTGTATAGCAACTTGCTGTCATGCGATAATGAACAAGTGTTTTTCTGACGTACATGTCTACCAATAATTAATCTTCCAAGTATTCCAGAGGCATTTGAAGTATGAAGAAATTGAACTGGAAGAAGATTAAAATGTTAGACTGAACGTTCTTTCTTCCTATATGCCTTCAGGTATGGAAACATTCTGTTCCTTCTCTACTCTCTTTCCACATAGATCAAAGAGTTTAAAAACTTTTTACTATAGCCTCGAGAAGACACTCATTAATTATTTCTAGCCGACCTCTTTTTCTCTAATCGGTTTCATAAAACAAATTCCAATAAATTCCTCTCTCAATTACTGGAACGTAAATGGAAAACATTTCACAGAACTCTTTTTTTACATATTTCCTTGAACGCTTCTCGAAAGAAAAATCCAACATCTCAGTTGAGTGATCGCGAAGCGATGTCAATCGGCGACTGGAAGCCTTTAATCAAGATTCCGTGAACGGACATTCTCTCAGACCGGTTGGTGACTAATTGCGAATTAACAAAGATGAAATGTTTTTGTCTCATCCATGATCAACACGGATCAATAAGAGTGTATCTATTGACGTAAAGTGTAAAGGATAATATTAGAAAGGCTGTGTTAAGGTCATAATTTAAAGACATAAACTGGATTCCCATTAATATTAATAATGTTCTTTTTTTATACGTATACACATGTTCTTCTCTCGAATATATGTTCTTCGAATCTTTTTCTACTATCAAAAGATCGTTTTATATCGTATCTCATTGTAGTTTTAATAATATTTGTGTTGTTTGCTTTTATATGTAAATAAGTATTATTAACTTTGCACGCTTTAAGAGATTATTCTCGTAAACGAGAAACGATTATAAGAGTAAGCAAACAAAATAATCAATTTATAATTTCTTATAGAAAGTGCCTACATTTGTAGCTTATAACAGTTAACATTTTTTTAAATTTTAATGATTTCTCATTAAATTTCCATTTGATAAATCATATTTGGTAGCAATTTTATCTCAAGAACAGGATTTTTCTGAATCTCTCAATTTGATTAAACAAAATTTTAAACAATCATATACAATATAACAAATTTCATTTTAATTAACAGTAAAATTTATATCTATTTGAACAGTATTATAAACAATCATATAACGATCGACGTCTGAAAATTTGCTCATCATTTCACAATTCTAACTTGTTAACCGACCTATCTCTCCATTTTCCATAACTACAACTTAACGAAGATAGATTCATTTCGATTAGGTTAACAAAATTGAAATAACAAATAAAGAAGTAATGGAGTCCTAAATAGCTTTTACAATTGTCAATATAATTTACCATAGAATTCGATTTATTGGAACGAAATCTTAGCCGATGCCCATCCTGCCGATTAAATTCGATACGAGTTCAAATAAACGAAATTTCACTGCAATTCATCTTGAACGAAGATAAAACGATATATGAAAAAATGAAGGATCCTTAAATAAAGATATCATTACGTGCAAGAGATTGAAAGTGCAATAGCGACGAGTTAATTCGTCTAACTCATTTAATCGGTTAATACGCCTTCTTTTCCGATATTCTCCGTAATTTCGCGAATCCGCATAACGAGAAGCGATCTTTCCATCGCAGCAGACGAGGCCTGCCCTAAAATATTATCAATTAAGCCAGCGAGCATTATCGTCCTTTGAAACTGCTCCGCGAAACGAGGAACAGAGCGACCGCAATCGGGAGAACAGTGCAGAGACAGGACACTTGGGAAATCCCGGGGAGAATTGCTTCACCTTATCGTTCCTGGTTATTGCAGGAAGTAGTTGAGAAACGGCGCCGTTCGCTCGATAATTGTCAGATAACATTGAGGCGAAACAATTGATTTTCGTGGAACGGAAAGAAGACAATATCAGGCACCGATCGAAGAATCTCGTAAGCTGTGCTTCGAACGCTAAAACTACCGAAGACTAAAGAGTGCCATTTCTTTCAAAGTATTATTTATCGTATCTTAGATATTAGATATACCGCTAGATTTTTTCCAGAAAATTTATGAATCTCGCGTCTATTGCTAGAAGGTTTATATCTTTGAACCGAATAGGTTGTTGCTCTTTTTAATTGTGTTACATTGATACGCTCTCTTAACCACTGAGAAGCCAACAGTTTAATGATATCAGCTAGTACGAGATAAAAAGGTTTTCCAATTATAATCCCCATAAGAGCACGAAACTAAAATCAAAAGGAAAACCAGTCCTCTAAACACTTTGCAAAACCAATCATGTAGAAGAAAACCAGCCCTCTAAATATTTCTTAATTCTTCATCGATCATCTTCTTACAAATTCATTGCCGATTCCCTTCCAGCAACGCAAACTTGCCATAAATAACTCCATAGACCCGTTCATCTGTCGAATATCGGCACAATATTTATCCACGCCGACGAGAACATTTTCATTACCCTCGATTCATCGTTCCGCACCAAGAAACGCGCGCAAACCGGCGCGAATTTCGTCGATGAACAGAGAAAACAGACGACCGGCGAAAAGTTTAACGCGCCACGTGTCGAAAGATCAATAGGTAGGGAAAGCAACTCTTTCACGATCGTTGGATCGTCGTTCCTTTTCGATCGTTTAGAAAATCTAGGATCGTCCGTGAAATCGTGCAAGCGCGGACAGTACGAAATAACAGGCGAATCTTGGATCGTCTGGAGCCGAGTCCTGAAGATGACAACCGGCCGTATTTTCCAGGGATAATGGCCTTGCCTTTCTTCTTCGTCTTTCCTCTTTTATTCCTCTCTGCGTTGCCCAAGGACCGATACTCTCTTTTTAGCTATTAAGTTTGCAGCCACCGATTCAAACGTTCGCTGCAGACGACCAAATTATCGAGCGACCGTCGCGTCGTCGTTGCTTTTGCTTCCGCGTCCGTCAACGAGACTCGATGATCTTTCAAGGACTCGACCTTTTATTCGTTTTTCTTACAAACTTTTTTTTCCAGCGGATTTTAGTCAGTTCTAGCGTTGATTGGTCGTTAAACGTGAAGGATGATGTTTTGTGATTGCCAGGTTTTTTTCGGTTGAGTTTGTTGGTTGTTTTGTGGAATTGAATAATTCAGGTTATATGTAGAATTCGGGGTAAAAGAAATAGGTTCTTCGTCGGTTATCGTAATGATCGAATATTTCTACATCTTTTTACGAAAATTAGTTTCTTTCAATGATGAAAGGACTTGATTGTTGAAATTATAATTGAGCTTAAAACTGGAACTGAATATTGACTGTTTGATTTTAAAAAGCATAAATTTATTATTAATCGAATATGTCACAATATTATGCTTATTTTATATTTACTTAAGAACTTTAACATTATTTTAATGAAAAAAGATGTTGATTACTAATACAGCGTTGGATATCTTAATTTCAGCCTACATTTAATAAAACAGTTATTATTAAAATGTATTTATAATTCTGTTTTGCTGCCCAATTTTAAACAGTTTTTATGCGTTTACTTTTATCTTCCGGGATCAGATTAGTTTATTGTTTAAATCGAAAGGTCTGGGTTGAATGATTGTATACTCAAAGGCTACTCCTGTTTCTTTTAACTTTTTCACTATGTTAAATCAATCTTCCTTGATCCAAACCAGAAAGTTTCAGTTGAAGATAGCTATCCAGTCTGTGTGTGCTACATGAGAAAATTCATCTTACTTAATCATTCAAATGAAGAATTATAAATACACAAATTATAACATGTTTCGAATAGAAATATACCTTAATGCAATATTTCGTCTCAAACAGAAAATCGACTTTCCCATACTACCAATAACCAACAACAGCTTATTAAATAGTAACGTAATACGAAATACCTAATTCTGAACGATCACTGAATCCTAACAGGGATTTATATCAGCGAATATTAAACAATTCAAATCATACATGAAAGAGAAAATGTCCAATATTATCAATGACCAACGCAAAATTACTAAATTATAACTTATGAAATACATAATCCTAAACGATCATTCTATACCTCACTGAATTCTAGCAGAGGTGCCTTTATGTATCTGAATATTAAAAAATGTTGATCATATATAGAATATAATAAAAAATTCTCGATTAAATTCAGATTAAAACGATATAGCACGATAAGTATGAGGTGACGATAAAAGAGAAGATTTCGAAAACCCATAGACCGAAATTATATTCAGTCGCAATCTAATATCGTCTGTAAACTCCAACCAATCTCAAAGAATGCGAGCTCCATTTTTCCACCAACCCCACGCGATCATTTTCCACCGCGCAAACACTATGTATAAAATCCAGGCTCTCGCGGAAAAAGGGAACGCGTTTCAACTCGTCGATATTCAATCCGGCAAACGGAATCCCCATCGCATCGGTGGCACAGTAATTTCCGGAAGAGGCCGAAGTCGAACGGATTGACCCAGGTCGGGTCTGTTCCTTCGTTTCGAGGGCTTTTCTCCGCCCTCTGCCCCTCTCTGTATCTCACGAGAGGGCGTCCTCCCTGTCGGATTTAGGGCGCTATTTAAGTAGAGGCTTATAGGGCAGCTTCTGTTTCTCTTTCTCTCTTTCTCTCTCTCTCTCACTTGCGTTCTCAGTGACTTTATTTCTCTTACTCTGTCTCTCTTTCGCCTCTTGTTATCTGGAGCAGCAGCGACCGTGTCTGCGGAGGCTGTGTCGTATTGATCTGTCGCTCGGTCGGTCGCTCGGCAGCGCGGAGAAAGAGAGGGAAAAGCGGAGAGTCTCGGTAATTTATCGCGAGCCAACGGCAGCGAGATGATTCGAGCGCGACGCCTCCGCGAACAGATCCGATCGAAGACGCGCAGTGACGCCTGCCTCTCTTTTTCTCTCTTCCTCCCTCCCTCTCCCTGTCACTCGTTCTCTCTCTTTCCCTCCCTTTTGGAACCGATAATTCGGTCACGCGCGATCGATCCGACTGAAAAGCTTGACTGACGATTAATTGGAGGCGCGAGATGAAACGCCGCTCCAAGCTCCAGCTTTCTCTCTGTACATATATGTATATGAATATCTATATTCTTCTCTGTTGGTCAGATTTTGCGTTTAGTATGTATTTTGCGGTGGTTCGGATTCTCATGTTTGGGATATTGTTCATGGATTTTTGATACGCAGGTTGGAACTTTTCTATGAATTAAATATGCCTTTGGCTGCAACTTTCTCTTTCATTATCTATCTATGTGACTTATTCGCTAATGGAAAACATGTTGCATTTAGCATTGTGGTATCTCCGATGATGAGTAGAATTTAAATTATGGGTTCTGGTTACAGGAATAGTAACCAGATTTTCCCTTTTTCTCTCATTGTATATCGAGCTATAGTTCTCTTCTGTTAGCAACAGTTTAGAATTTTGATGTACTTTGCAATGATGTGAACATTCATGATGTAGCTTATGGGTTCTAATTGTAAAAATAGACATTTTTTTACAAATTACAGCTAATGCAGTTTAATAGCGTGCGTTTTGTAATTTATTTATATTTATTATATTTATTTATAACATCAGGACGAAGAGGGAGAAATAAGAACAAATATAATTGATTTTAGATGTTAAACAAGATCATTTTGCATATATATATATGATATACATATTTTGTTAAATTATTTCGTTTGAGAGGTAACATTTTTTCCAGAAGCTATATATGGCTTCGATTTAAGGTATACGATAAATCTGCTGCCACTTTAATATCCTTCACATTAAAACGGTACATAAAGTAGTTAAAATACACCTACACTATAATGAATCCTAAATACAACCGGATCCATAGCAAATAATTCCATCACCGATTTCGTCACCGATGATCGATTCCATTTCGTTCGGTTCACCGTCCTCAGTTTGAACTCATCAAAATTCAAGGGCGACGCGATTGTAACGATTGAGCAAGTCTCGATCCGGCTACAATGTGGCAAATAACGCGACGATGAATTCCGAGAGGGTTCGTATAGCGACTCTGCAAATTGGGTAGTTTATATTATTCACCATGCTCGAACATATGCTACCAAATTGGTAAAACGATTTAACGCGACAGAATCGAAAGACTTTGTGATTGTAATAATAAACGTAGACAAGCTGATAAAGTAAACGTTAACGAGCAAAAATGTGGACGTCGACGAGTTTTCGGTCGCGCGACACGCTGTCACGTGCGTCGCGTCGTCGAGGCACGCGCGCAGAAATTATTAATTACGTGGCGCATTCAGCAACCGACGAAGAAGTCGTCGACTCGTTTTCCAAAAGTGGACTGAAATACTGGAAACGAGATTGTCGGGACGCGCCACGACGTCATGCGACTCGTTTCGCACGTGTCTCTCATCTAATGTCAGAGTTGACGCGAGGAATGTTGATCGTGATGCGTCAAAGCATACTCTTAATTGGATAAGACAGAAATTATGGAAAGTACAGATATAGCTGCATTTTTACAGGAATTTTTGTTTTTAACGAATCTTCGATCGTTGTATTCTATAGTAAATTTATTATATAGTATTATATATATAATTTATTATTTATCATATGGTATAACATTATATAATAAAATGTAAGAGAAATGAAATTATTCGCAACGTAAAGAATAACAAATACGAAAATTCGTGACTACTTCAATATTATTTTATCTCATATATATATCTTGAATATTATCCTTGCTTCTAAAGTAAATTTACTTCTATTTATTCTATTCGAAATTTATTCTCTTCGAACTAGAAATAAAATAAACAATCACAAAGTACGTACGGGTGTGAGAATTTACGTTTACTTTAGTATTATCTTACTTTGTCGTGCTTTTGAAGCAGAATTATTTCAATTCTCGTTGGATTCACAGCAAACATGAGAGAAACAGAATTATTTACGACATGAAAGATAACAAATGTGAGAATTCGTATCTAAAGTAAAAAACTTTCCACGTTAAGGTAGCAAAGAAACAAAGGTACAAAAAAATTGCTTTACATATTCTACAATATTCCATTGGTCGTAAAGTTGGTTTGACGATTCCATTGCGGTCATAAAATCATAGAGTCAACTACAGTATTATTTCTTCCTATTATTATTGTTACCGAAGGAACAGGTTTCTATTAAGAAGGAATAACTAACAGAGTTGTCGTTCGCATCTACGTACAAATTTGTCGAAGGATTTTAAAGTAATCACGCTTGCACAGCAAAAAATATTTCCCTCGGCGAGACGAACGCAAGAAACTTCATCCTGAAAATAGTATTCTGCGCTTTAGAGTATTCTTCGAAAGGTAACCACTATACCAAAAGATCTTATCGATAGATGTCAAGGTTCCGTAATTGCACGAAGCTTTGCTGAAAGGTTTCATTTCCTTAAACAAACCTCTGGTAACTCGATCGGTAAATCCTCTTAACATAAGAAAACAAGAAAATTAAAAACATCTTACCAATTATCGACATCGTATCAAACACGATGTGATTATTATTTGTTATTACACAGTAACGTCTTTTATGGAAAATAGGAAAACCAAAGTAATCTGACGCTTTACATTCGATTAATCTTCTACTTTATATTCATCATTTCTTCTAGTCCGATTACTGTTTACCTCGAAGTGACGTCTTTCCAATTCTGGAATGACTACAAGGAAACTAAAAGCAATCTGTCGTTTCATATTCAATTAATTTTCTACATGTAACACAAATTAATCCTATCATTCATTTTATTTATTTATTCCGATCCAAATACATTTAAACGCGATTTCCTCGAAAACAAACTGACGTATGAATAGTCTGCGGATTTCTATCCATTTATAGGAAATTTGAATGT
Organism: Bombus pascuorum; assembly: GCF_905332965.1. NCBI lineage: Eukaryota > Metazoa > Arthropoda > Insecta > Hymenoptera > Apidae > Bombus > Bombus pascuorum. The sequence goes on along the minus strand of NC_083490.1, from coordinate 12,523,405 downwards.
GTATAATTCCACAAAATGCGCACAATATGGGAAGATATATAAATATCCAAAGTATAATGCTTTCTGTAACTTTCTGTACTTATTTTTAGTAGGTAGATCAATATTCTATCTGTATTTTATTTTTTTAATAGTATTCCTATAGAAATCTGCAGTCTATATGTGAAACAATTTTATTCTATATTATTCACAGTATTATTTTAAACTGGGAAATATACCTTAAGCTTTATTTAAGTCTACAGTTCGTGTCTGAGCATAATTCATTTTGTTACACAATTTCAACGTAAATGATAACATATTAAAACAAATAAACGGTAATTAATCTTGGGATGTTTCAACTTTAAAAACTCTCAGCCATGTGCCCAACAATTAGAACTGAGCAGGAAGTTAAGCGTCAAGTAAGCGGCCTATCAACCTATGCGACTATCAAACGAACTAATTGTCGTATGATAACACGGACCATCATCGAAAGTGCCTGTGCCTGTTACCAGATACAAATGTGATATCTACAAAAATTGTCAACTTACTATTTCACGTAGAATCGCTCTCTTGCCTAATACCACGATCACTAGGACATTTGTACGAAACATTTCTTCTACAAACGCGATAAAATGTTCGCTTATTGCATCAATTTGCAAAGTGCAAGAACATGCGAGATACGAGAAGCGATCGATCAATCCGCGGCGAAATCGGGTGGCGCAGACCAGGCGTCTGGATGCGTCAAAGGGTGGCATAAGGTCGTCGTGGCAGCGGAGTCCGCGAATCGATATTTGCCTACCGGCATGTTCCTGATGCGATTTGTTTATGCGACGTCAGGACGACCTTTAAAATATCGCCATGACGGTCGGTTCGCGCACGTGAGCGCAGCGATTCGTTGTATAACCGGTCGTTACATAACGTCGATTCCGCACGGTTTCCTCCCGTCCGCCATCTATTCATTGTCAGAATAGAGTAATCGGAGAGTTGCCAGTGGCAGCCGAGAGAGAACATGCCGCGTCGTCTCTATTCAACAACTGTCCTTCACGAACGAGCTTCGGCTCGATGAATCGACCCTCGAAGATCCCGTCATTAGGTTGCCAGCCTTGAATTTTCCTAAAGACGAGCAGCAAGACGACAGGCCAAACTGCAACTTTGTAAACTGGTGTGCAGCAACTCGGGCAGGAGTCGGATCTCCTTCCAGCACCTAATTTTAACTTGTTGTGTCATGTTGTTCGCCTCGTAGTGAAATACACCACGATTTAGGGGGATAGTTTCGGGGTATTTTGGGCTTGTTGCAGAGATACGAGGAACAGGATGAGGCGAATGCAGTCCGGATTAATTCAGCTAAGAATTCGAAGTTCTAGATGACATTATGACACATGACTCGTAGTTTTATTGGATTGTGCATGCTGTTGGGATTTTTGTTGGGAATTGTTATTACAGGATTTTATTGATGATTCTAAATCCTTGGTGTCTTTACAATTCAATTGAATTGCGGATGTTAGTGGGAATTTGGATAGGAATTTTGATGATTCGTGAATTGGTGACTGGTATTTCATTCTAAATTCTTGGTAACTTTGCGAGGTGTGTAGTTTTACTGATAAAGGGAATTTATAATAGTTAGGGAATTTTATTGTAGAACTTACGATATCGGCAGATATTTCATCGATAATTTTCTAATTGCAATAATTTTTTAATCATGATAGTAGTTTAAAGTAGGATGTTGATGTTTCCCTGGATCTTTGATATTCTTTCGCATCAGCTAATTTCAAAATTCAACTTTCTATGTTCGTTTAAAAAATTATTTGATTATTTGATTACGACTATTCGAGTTTTTTCACGGGTTGTGCCTTTAACTACGGTGGTATTTTTACGAGAACTGTTAGTTTCCTCGTTTGACGAGGAAGCAATTTAAACACCTTTCCACTCGAGCTACAGAAGGCAGGGGCGACCAGGTCGGGTCGAGCACCCGTGTCTTGACCCTATTTAGGTCGAGCTGTAATTAAATCCACTTTCCACCGCTTCCCGGCTGCATACTTCTCTCTTCATTCGACGAATACTTTTCCCTAGGAATTTGTAACCTTCCCTTTTGTGCCCTCTGCGTTGGTGGAAAAAATGCGCGAAAGAATTGTCATCGTTAGTATCTCGTGATAATTACAGTTAAGATATTCATTAAATCCTTCTCCAAGTCACAAATCAAATTACTCGCAATAAATGGAAGAAAAATTACGTCAACAATTTCAATTCCACTTTTCTTGTAAACTTGTATCTTCCGTGAATAACATCTTTAATGAAGAAAGCAAAGTTTTGTTTTTGAACAAATATAGCAACTTGGATATTTTCTCGTGTAGATATTCGATATAGAAGAATAATCAAAAAATAGCCAAAAATGGATTTCTATATAACTCATACCTTAACACGATCCTTGTATTTTGAAAATGTTTCTTCTGAACCACTAAATGACATCAACATAAATATCACCAAAAATCAACCTCTCGTATTTCATTATAACCAGAATTTTAAAGCGATATATTGGAAAAAACATTCCATAAATATCTGCCAGTTATGCTGCGGAGAAATGAAGGAACGAAGCAAAACGAAAAACAGAGCCTCGCCTTCCCAAAATCGATTCTATCGCTGGCAATCTCCACGTGGAGCGCTCAGCACAGTTCCCCCATGCACGGATGCGCAATTACGCGTCGTTCATCGAAACGACGCCACCAAGCTCTCGATCGAAGCGAGCACTCAACGTGCGACGTATCAAGTGGCATAATTATCGTCAGACTTCTTGGTCCCTTGCATTCGTTCCTTTGTAACGTTGTAAGGCGAAACGAAAAAAGAAAAAAAAAAGAAGAATATGGGAAACAAGCTAAGGAAAGGAATGATAAAATCGGATGGATCTGTGCTCCATTGACTTGATTCGCTGAAGAACACTTCTCTGGCCCACATTCAGTGCCCCTTGAGCCACGTGGCCTCCATTCAGCAGACGGGAAAGGGCGTACTCGTAGGTCTTTACGCGCACCTGCAACCAACCCCGGAGTTCTCACCCCCCAAGGTTTCATGAAGGCCGGAAAAAAAGGCTGTCCTTTGAATCACGTCACCCTTCAACGTGGCTTCTGCAGTCGGCTAGTTGACAGATGGGGAACGCGTCCATAGGGTTGCGTGGAATAATCGACACCTGTTTTGTTTGAATTGTTTCTGCGAAGTCAAGAGCTCTTGAGAATAAATTCTTGGGGATGTAATAGTTATATCTTTGCGTCTAAATAATACGATAGGATACTTGAAGAAAATGAGCATGTTATCTTAATATAGACAAAATCATCAAAATAAACTTTTTTTTTCATTTGCCAAAAATATGGAGATGCTTTTGACTTCAATGTTGATGTTTTGTTAGATAGTTTGTTGGAAGATAATTAACTATTTGCTCGCGTTTGATATTTTAATTATAATCACTTATATATTATACAAAATATTTAGTATTATTCGATATTAAATGCTCGAAATGTAAAGCTTAAAAGAATAATTCTGTTTAAACTTGGAAATTAAGGATTGTTATTCTTCTTTTCAAACAATTTGCAGATCGCTTTGAAGTAAAATCTCGCTCCCAATTTTTAGACGCTTCCTGATTATCATTGGCATCATTGACCCACTTCGGCCTTCCTTTCGATTCGAACCGACACGACCCACTTCGAGTCCCCTTTGGGCCTTTCAGCCAACTTCTACCCTACTTGCATCTTATTTACAACTTACTCTCGCAGTTCTCGTGTTTGCATCAGGCCTAGTTCGAATCTACTTTGGATCTAGCCCAGTTCCATTACGTTCCGTTTACTCTACGTACCTTTCTGTACATCGAACTTTTCTTAGAAACAATTTGCTACTACCTAAATCCGCTAGCAGAGGCTATCAACGCCATGAAACATACACAAGCAGCATAACCTCTTTTCCTTTCTTCGTATTCTAAATGTACAACCTTTTTACTACGAAGTAATTTGAACATTTTTTGTATTCGTAGTATCGTGACCAAACCCTAACCTCTTCCAAATCATTTACTATCACGTAAACTCACGAACAAAAGCTATGAACGTCATCCAACATACCCGAACATCACCACCCTCCTTCTTCCGACTTCTTTCTCCTGAAAATATAAAACTCTTCTAAAAGTGTCTCGAAAATTCTCTACATTTATAACTCTAGGATCGAATCCAAACCTAACCTAACTCATTTACTATAACCTAAATCCTCTGACGGAGACCATCAACACCCCTCTAACATACTCAAATATCATAATACTTTTCCCTTCTCTGTTCTCTACCAACAAATCCCTTCTGTTATAAAAATAGTTTGTGAATCCAAACTTAACGAGAATCATTTACCATCTCCTAAACCTTCTCATAAAGACCATCGACGCTCTTGGAGCCTCTTCTCTACCCACAAATTCCTTCCAAAAGTGGCTGTAAAATTATCCACGTCGCTTTCAGGAGTCACATTTCACACGTTCGCAGTAGCTCGTCACCGCGATTCGTTTTTAATTACAGTCAGTCGAGGTGGACCCAAGTGCCTTGCCTCTTAATTAGTAGTTACTCTGTGGTGCAGTTGTTTGATAGTTGTTAAGACCGCGTCGTAAAGCGTTCGAGGTCGGCTGAACTTGGTCCACCGCGATCTTGCCTCCGTGATAATTATCGGCTACCCTTAATCGTCCCAAACCTTCAACGCGCCCTCCCTCACCCCTTGTACCTCTATCGGGGAAGGAGGAAAATATCCAACGACGAAAGGGAGCTCACGAAAACGCCTGGTAGCCGCACGACTCGCAAGGCCGTGTATTTTTAACTTGAGAACCTTCCGGCAACCCTGGTCGGGATCAATACCACCGGCAACCCTGTCGTCGTGTAGTACTACTGGAGGCAGAAAGGGTGCAGCGGGGTTAACCTACATATCCAGCCACTGGCTGCCAGAGGAGCTGGCTGAAACGAAAACATTTTCCCTTCGGACGGTGACTCGGCCGCGGTGGGGGTTGGAAACGAGAGGGGAAATTCCGTGAGGGGAGAGAAGGTATATAGGTAGAGGCGTTTCAGACTCCACTTCCGTTTCTTGGCAAGTATCGACGGCTCTTGAGGAATGAGCTCTGTCGCGTTTCGAAAGATACGCGCCGCGAGAAAGATGGGGGCTACTTGCCGGAGATGGTTTTGGTAATTTTGTTGCGCGCTCGCCTGGAAGAGAGCTGATGGTGAAAGAAATTGTACAACGCAGAGGTGTAGCGAGCGATGTAGCTGTATCAAGTGGCTGATTTTAGAATGTTTTTGCACTTTCGGTGTTTTAGTTTTGGAAGAAAAATTAGATTGTCACGAATTATTACGAAAGTTTGTGTATTTGGTTTGTTGTCAATGCTGAACGAGTTAGGAGATCAGAAAGATCGATGTAGTGCTTTAAAGTGGTCGTCCTTCGAATATCTGTATACTTTCGATGTTTCAGTTTTGGAGGAAAAGTCAGTTTCTCATGGAATTATTTGATTGTTTGTATATATATTAAAAGAAAATGATATTATATTGTATAGTAGCGTAGGAAAATTGATGTAGTGTTTTGAAGTGGATGGTATTTAATATTTTTATATATTGAATTTTTTAATATCGAAACTAAAATTGTACATTTAAATGAAAATTGATGAAACATTTCGAAGCCTTTGTTTTTTTTTTTTTTTTTTTAATACTTCAATGTTTTATATATTTCAATTCCAAAGTAAAAATTTATGATAGAATTATACGATTGTTTGTTACATTGAATGGAGAGAAAGCATCGATGGAAATTAAAAGTAAGGTGCATGAGAACGGAAACAAACATGGTCCAGCGCATTGTGAACGAGTTACATAAATCAAGCCGGCTAATTTGTGCAAGTAGTCGTGTGTAAAGGTTGCACAAACCCTAAATTGTAACGTCAATGCCAAACGAGAATGAAGTGTATGTGTTCAATTCATTCACATCCTATTCAACTTTGATTCGTCCGCATACTGATCCACGCGCTATTAATCCTCTATAGAGCAGAATATAGACTTGAAAATTGCATACACGTTTCTTATTCCTCATAAGCAATTAAATTAAATACATATATCAATTTATCGCAGAAATTCATACTTGAATAGAATTATTTTAAAAACGTGCTGGTTTACGAAAAGTTGTGTCAAACTGTAATTTTATAAAAATCTACCATACAAGTATATAGCATGTAGTGCATTACATAAAATATAATATTGTAAAAACTTGACAGAATAAAATTTATTAATATATTTATAACTTATGCTGAAATACCACTACAATTTGGCTGGAAATTTTAACATCGTCCATCCATTGTAGATGGAAAACAACGACGAAAAAAGATATAAATCAAATTATTGAAATTGCCTTTTACACTTTTAAAAATTAAAATTTCATAGATTACATTGACTAAAAAGGGGGTTGTAAATAGAATATCGTGTTAATGCGAAATTGGCTTTTGATAGATGAAGAAATTTGTCTGCTCTTGAACATTTTCATTCCCCTCACCGCAACGCGAGTGTTCCCGACTTCCGGCGGAAAATTTAAACAGCGCCGGTTATTTATTCGCTGATAAAACGTCCGCGGTGGCTGGGTATTTTTTCACGCTTAGACCGCAAACAGGGGGTGCGAACTAGCCGCGCACTAACCACAAAGACGGTCTGTAGTCGCGTAATTGAAAAAATACCCATGGTCCCGCGTTGTCTGCAGCTGCGTTTCGGCTAAAAGGGACAAAATTCGCCCCTGTACCTCTCTGGTGCTGTTATGACAGAGTAAAAAAGAAAAATCAGTTTATCCTTTCATCCTTGAATTACATTTTATAGACATAAACACCCCCTGGTAATATTACTGTAATATACTAAGCGAATACTTCGAGGCAAGTAAGAATTGACGCTTATAAATTTCGATTTTCCAACGTTGAGAAACGTTGCGTTGGAAAAGATTTCCATGGTGATTGACAAACGTACGAAGATCAGGATAAAAATAATATATGTTATTTCAGTTTTTAACGAGAGTAACATACCGCTTTACGATTAATAAAAAAAAAAGAGAACTGTAATTCAAGTACCTACTATACTTATGCTTCGCGATTCTGAATCCGAAAAGAACTGGAAAAGAATAAAAAGAGAAAGGAAGAAAATGTAAAAGTACCAACGCTACGAACGTTCCCTCGCCCATAACAAAATGGCTGCCAGTTCAGTGAATTCCTTAGAAACTCCTGCTTGCTCTCTCCCTTGCTTCCTTATATCATGAAAGAAGGAGGAACATCGGCGTGTCGGAATCGAGTTTCTAGAGACAGACCCGAAAGACATACCGTAGAAGATCCTCGATGGTCGTCCAGCGATTCTCAAGAAGCGAATAGGAGCGCGACTCCTAGACGATGCTCGTGATGAAACGGTGAAGAGTAGAGTGAAGAAAGAACAGACTGACTTATAACGGGAAACAAAGGGAGCGGAATGGATACAAAGGGTGGAAAGAGGGGAAAGAAACGCAGGAAGTGGCTAGAAGTGAGGGAAAAGGAGGACAAAGAGGGCAGGCAGCAAAAGGAAAGGCTTTCCCTCTCGATGTCGTTCAGGTTCAGAGAACAACTTCCGCAATTGCGACGAGATGCTACCATGGAAAATGGCCACTCGGCCACGGCAGTAAGGGCAACCCTTTTTATCGGCGTTCGTTTCACGGTAATCGGGCGGCCAAGCTAAATATTCCTCTCGATACGATGTCGAGCGTTCACGAGAGTTGCAGGAGAGTGGACGCGTTTCGAATCGGTCTCTCGAAGGGACAGTTTGGCTCTTCTTCGCGTCTTGGCGAGTTTCTCGGACGACTTTTAGCCTGACAGCCCGAGCGGAAATGAGGATCTTGAGGAAGTTACGCTGTCTGAGTGTTTCTGTTCTCGAGCATTTTTGTCGGATGTAGACACGGAACTGATTGTGACTAGACGGAACTTCGCCGAGTGGATGGGTTTTTGGTGGATAAGTTCAATGTCGTAGGTAGATGTTGGCAGGGGAAATCTAAGATAGTCGAAGGCAAAGTTTTAGGGTAATGAATCGGTGCTGAGTTGGCGGAATGTACGTGTGTTCGTATCGTTACCGTTAGATAGCTCTTGGAAATTCATTTTGTGGAGATTTGTTTCAATTGGCAGGTATTGGAACTGGTGCTACCGCTTTAGATTCATTTTCTCATTATGTGAATTTCGCACTTTCAAGTTCCCCATAAATGCATACATATCTCGAATCTTTGCAACACCATCTGCGAATTTCCAACTCATCATCGTCTTAGAATTCTTCAAAATCACTCACGAGGAAGACGTTTCTACTCTATCCAAGCCAATCATTAAGATTCTCTTGGCACGTAAACGAGTTCCAAATTACCGAGCAGATAAAGCGAGAAAGGGTGAGAATTCAGATAAAAGAGGGCTTTGTTGCGAAGCGCAGAGAGCCTGGAAGGGCATTATGCGAATACGGGAACGATTGGCTCTCGTTCGACGTTCTGTTGAGAGGATGAAAGAGCGGGCCGAGTAACCGGAAGCGGCGTTCCGTATCAATGCGCGATCGTGAAAAGGAGCCGATAACGCAGGCCCAGCCGTGGTAAAAGCGACCACCTTTCGAAGATACTCGTCCCGGCACTCTTTTAATTTGATTTTGCACTTATTGAAAATCACTCGAACTCTCGATAGAAAGAGCTCCTTTGTACGTGAGTCGTGAATTTTTATACGTGACTTTTTCTTCCTGAAAGCTCGTTACAGGCTGTTACGCTTTTGAAATTGTTTGCGATACTGTCACAGATGATAGATCGCAGTACGATGTATAATTATTGGGATACTTGTTTAGAAACAAGTTTAAGAATTTAGGACGTGATTGATAAGATTGATAAACGTATTAAATTATTATACAGGAAACGAAATGTTTTGTTTCTGGGAGAAATTACTAGAATTTTAATTAATTTTGTTGTAAATCATCTCGTATCATTGACTGCTTCGTAACTATAAAAATTGTTAAAAAACGCTGCTAAAAATATTTTATCTGCAGCGAACGTGTAAACTTCTGTCTTTACAAATTAGCGTTTCAGCTTCTCTACAAACCATTATTATAAAATATTTTTGAACATCATTGTCGAAATTAACAACATTAAAGTCGAAATTAATAATATAAAAATTCTTTTTTTACGATACGTAGAAAATTTTTAAAAAAGGAAACATTTCTCTTTACAGTCTCGTGAATCCGAGAGAATCGTCCACCGATCACCCAACACCAGATCTAAATCTTTAACGCCACTGTCGACGTTGCTGTCGTCCAGTGGCGCATCATCAAGGAGTCGCGAGGTGTCGGCGGCAAAACGGCCGATCGTGCGGACGTGCTGAGTACTATTCCGCGGCTGCGAGTACCAGCAACAGCCCGAAGATTCTCCCAGCAAAGGGCAAGATGCACATGGAGGTGCAGGTGGCGCTCAACTTCGTGATATCATACCTCTACAATAAGCTACCGCGAAGGCGAGTCAATATCTTCGGCGAGGAGCTGGAAAAGGCGCTGAAGGATAAGTTCAAGGGTCACTGGTACCCGGAGAAACCGTTCAAGGGATCCGCGTTCAGATGTCTGAAGACTGGCGACCCAGTGGATCCAGTTCTGGAACGGGCAGCCAAGGAGAGCGGCGTGCCTATTCAGGATATCCTGGAGAACCTACCAGCCGAGTTGGCCATCTGGGTCGATCCCGGAGAGGTGAGCTATCGAATTGGCGAAATGAACGCGGTGAAGATCCTTTACTCTGAAACCGGAGATCCACACGACGAGAGTTCGGCCGATCGAGAAGTTACCAAGACCTTCAATCCCGAGGCTCAGTGCTTCAGGCCTATCGAAGCCGTAGGCACTTCCTTGAGTGGGCTCAGTCTCAGCCCCAAGTCCACGTCGCCCTTCCCAAGCTCGCTCGGAAGCAATGCGAGCAATGGATCGTCAAATAATCAGCAAAGTGGTCATGGGTCTGGCTCCTCGTCGGCACCTTCGCCGACGCCTATCACCAGCTCGTTCAAGGGTTCGCCTAGTCCCGTCCCGGCTTTCATCCCACGAACTACCGCACCGCTCACATTCACCACCGCCACATTCGCGCAGACTAAGTTCGGTAGCACTAAACTGAAAACCAGCAGCAAACGGGCGAACAGGTTGGTTGATTACTGGTGTATCTTTTTGGGATTGAGTTGCATGTTGGGGATGTTAAGTTGAATTTGACATTCTAGTTGACTCTCTTTTTAACTTTACATTTTAACATATATGATGAGAATTCACAGTCACGGTCTCGGTATTTTCGTGTATCGTTCAACCAAAAGATCAGCATCCCGACAGCAACCCTAACTATAATCCGCGTAACCAACCTACCGATCGTACAACTGAACTATGTGTAATCGTATAATTTCAGAATGTCCCCCACCGAGTTCTCGAATTACATCAAGCAACGTGCCATGCAGCAACAGATCCATCATCATCATCATCACCAACAGCACCAACAGCAGCAGCAACAACAGCAACAACAACAGCAACAACAGCAGCAAGCTGGTGCTGGTGGCTTGCCAGTGTCGCAGAGTTCTCCTCGGAGTCGCAGCCTGTCACCAGGAAGCATAGTGACTGGTGCCGGTCAACAACACGCAGATCCAAGCGCATATTTCTTCCAGCACGGTCCAGCCGCGTATCATCCTCAATTTCCTCACCGCAACATCTTCGATTCGTCCAGCCATGGTGGTTACCTCTCCGCTGATCTATACACAGGCGTGAACTTCCCGTCATCTTACCTCGATCCAACGACGATCGCTGGCCATCAATTCTACGGTGGCAGCGTGAACGGAACCAGCAACGCTGCAGGCAGCAATGGGAACTCGCAGAGCGCTGGCAATCTCGGCCCGGTTGGCTCAGCCGCGACGAACAGCAACGTGAACGGTTCTGGCCAGCAACAGGATAAGACAGCGCTTGTCGAAGGTCTGAACAACTTTGGCCTCGGCTCCGTGGCGCCGTATCCGGCCAGCCAATACCAGCATCTCCTCGTAGCCAACTAATACCCCGCGCAAGTGAAGACCAACCGACTGGCGCGACTCGATTCGCGCCTGCTCCTCTGTTGCTTCGCCGGACAGGCAGGAGGACAGTCGGAGGATCGTCTGAGAGACCGGGTCGATTGTAACCGTTCCTGGCCATCATGACAACGTTCCAGTCTCTCCCTCATGCGTCGAGACGTCGTCCAGAGTCTAGGTTCCGTAACCCTAACACACATACACAAACCCGATTTCGCTTGCACCATCTGATTGGAGGGCTTCTCGCGCACGCAGCGGACGATGCCGTCGAGATTCCTGCTCACCCACTAAATAGTTCCCACTCTGTCTCTCTCTGACAAAAGGAGCATCCAACCGGAAGCCGCCATGTTACCTCTACATAGCCAAATCCTTAACGGATCGGTCCTCTTAAACATCTTCGTCGTGATACTCTGACGGTGATGAATTTTTCATCAAGGAAGCATCCAAAATTCATCGACTCCTGTTTTCTCATTCGATCCTATTCCGGATGGCCGAGAGAGGATTCTTACGTGATACTCTCTCGTACGATGGACAGCCAATAGTATATGTATGAACAACGTGTAGATTAAGGCAGGGAGACAGGGAGCGGAAGAAAAGAGATACCTTCGGCAGAGAGGACGCAATCAGCACCGAGGAAGAGGCACCGGGTCGACGCGCGCGCGGGTCAAGACGACGAGACTATTCGCGTGATAGAGGGATAATGAGAACGAGAGAACGAAAGCGGGAGAGTGCGAAAGAGAGAGAGAGAGAAAGAGAGAGAAAGAGAGAAAGAGAGAAAGAGGAAAGAGAGAACGTGCGAGAGAGTGAGAGTGAGATTATATAGAGCATGTATAGAGGGATTCGAATTCGGTGCGCCTGTGTGCTGAGGCGTGCGTGCAAGACGTTCATAGGAGAGGAATGGTGAAGGAACGAAGAGGAGGAGGGACTGTTCGAAGCGATGGGACTCGCGAACGCGAACTTTGCAACCGACTAACGTAATAGAAAACTGCGTGTATCTAATATACTGTAACTGTAAAACAACAATACGAACATCATGGACCCCGATTGAGATGGCGCTGGGCGCCCGTTCGATGAATAGCTGCTCCCTGTGTGTCTCGTTTAATCTACTAGGCGGGACATTTTGAAACAAGCTGGAAAGATAAAATTGTCAAGAACAGAATGTACACGTAACTCTATATAGATCACACAGAGAGATCAATTTGTGATTTTTTTTCGACGTTTCAGAGAAATAGAGAAGAAGAAAGAGAAAAATATAAAATGTCGAACGATGCGCCAAGCGCCCACACCTGGGACAGCGAAAGAGCCAAGAGACACACACTCACACATACACAGAAACGAGCAACAGCGTGCGTAAAATTTCACACGGGCCAGATTCACACGCAATGGACACACTCAATCCTGAAACATTTTACCTGGCCATCTACACACTTACACAACCCATAACGTCTACATTGAACCACACGGAACGCCCCGCCTGGCTGGTGGCGTGCTGGCGACACTCACGATCGCATACACACATATTACACAGAGACACAGGATACACACACGCGTGCATCACGCGTCCGTGCAAAAGACACAGGAGGGCGGGGTGTGCGGACACTTAATATCGCGCACGACTTCACCAACACGTACACACAGATATTACCAACGTGTAATAATTTATTTTTTCACTGGTATAGTCGGAGAATTGATATTGAATATATCTGTAGAGCCTATGTATTATATTCAAAATATGCACTCACTTCGCGGGTTGTCGCGAAACGGTATAGGGACGGCCTGTATCCGCTCTGTCGAACCATCGACGAACGAACACCCCCGGTCGTAGTCGTACACGCATTTCCCGTTTATTCCTCTTGTTCGATCCGAAGAACGATCGAACAGAAAATATACGCGAACGAGCAAATAGAGGAAAAGAAAGAGGACAAAAGGAAGACGAAGAGAAAAGTTGTTAGAAGCGGTTTAAAATGCGACGAAGAACGCGAGGACGGCTGCCGTGGGATTCTTTCTCGATCGAGACGCAGATGGTGCTCGCGGTTCCAATACCGTTCGGAGAACTCGTTCTCGGTACGATTTTACATTTTATTTTTATAATAAATGCAGTAGAGCGTAGGAGAAGAAAAAAAAGTGAAAAAAGCAAAGGAGAGAGAGGAGAGCGGAAGAGGTAGAAAGGGAAAAAGAGATAGAGAGTGGCGGCGTGTTCGCACGAACGGGAATATGGCCGCGTTGCGTCGCTGCCCCGCTTATGATACCGTACCGCTTCCGGTCCCGAGTTTAATCTCTCCGGGCGCGATTTCCTTTCAACGTGACGTCCTCTCCCCCATCCTATGCACCTATGACGTTCAACCGGACATCGCTGAGATTCTCGAAACGGAACAACATCATCCGATCGTGAGCAAACTTCGCGATACACCAGCAAACGTCTATAAACTTTCGTAAACTTTCTTAATTCCACCGCTATCGAGCTTCTGGCTCTCCTTCGATTCATATGATATATATATGTGTGTATACCTTATATCGATCCTACTGGCGGAGGCAAAACGATTATTCGAACTTCCGTTAGTCGCCTCCGGTTTGACGATGTTGGAAGATCGAGGACAAAGGACGCATCGGAAGGGAAACAAAGCCACGGCGGTGAAGGGGTTGGAGCAGCGAGCAACCAGCCGGTTCGCGTTCGCGAGATTAATTAGGTGATTACGTTATTAAAGGCCACTGTTACTGTCCTCGACGGCCGTGCTACGACCGTGCTCGTGACCCCGAACACACCTCACGGCGTTCATACGCTTGCGGGCTCTTTGCGATGAGCGTTATACGGGACAAGTTCAATTTTCTAGGATAGTTACTGTTTTCATCGATGTATGATAGATTTCGCATCTTTTGAAATCGCTATATTGTCTGTTTAACGAATAAGTTTATCGAGAAAAGTTGATAAAATCTAGCGATTGAGGAAGCGTGGCTAGACTGTTTTATACGTTTATCTTTAAGAGATCGATCATGTATGCAATTATTTCAATTCTGTTTTCGGATATCTAAATGTAGAAGGCAAATTGATTATTCGATTTAAAGAAAATTAATAATACGTTTAGCTCGCTGAACAGCATAATGAATAAGTAGAAGTACTTGCTACAAACCAACCTGAGATATCTAAAGTCACACAGTATAAGGCAAATCGATTATTCCATATTAAACAAGCAAATAATATCTCAAAATCACTCCTCTATTTCTACAAGCCATTTGAAATATCGAAAAGCGTCCAGCATAAGACAAGTTGATTAATCGACCTTCTACTCTTACAAACCATCTGAGATAACTAAAAACGTCCAGTAGAAGATAAGTTGATTACTCAATAAAAACCATATTTATGGTACTCTGAAATCATCATTCCACTTGTATAAATGATCTGAAATATTTCAAAACGGACAGTGACAGTATCAAAATCATTTGATCGATAAGACACCTAAAATCGTACAGTATAAAACAAGTCTAGCGAAGAAGTCTCAAAAAATGTCCAATAGCTTAACGCAAGACCGCAAACTACAGACCCAAAAGTCAGCGTTCGAGATTAACCTGATGAATCATAATTTCTTCTTATTCGATCGCTTGTCAGATCGGGTCATGGTCGTTCTCGTCCGTCGAGCAGCGTAGAAAAAGCACGACAGCAACGTTGGCGGAGGTGTCGCGAGCCGCGGGCCGGGCACTAGGTGCTAAAAGTATTAAAAAGTGTTTAATCTTGTCGTCGTGGGACAAACGTACGGAATACGCGCGGCCAGAGATTGTCGACTAGCTCGTGTACTCTTTCTTTTTTTTTTCTTAACGGCATAAAACGATGGAGGATAGATGGCGTTTGCGTTGGTCGATCAGCTCGGTCCAATCGAGTCCTCTCTTAGACTAGTTTCGAAACTTTAGCGTGACTTTGTATCGTGTAAGTGTATAAGTAGCATAATTTTTAGGCGTAACTTTCGTCGTTCTTTCGTACGAATTTTTATATAGCCAGTTTTGTATGACCGACGCCAAGCAGCAGCTTCCTGTACCGCGGTCGTTCCGTCTTGGACCGAATATCGTAGCGATCGACCGACTCTGAAAACGAATCGATGTCTTCGTTTACCTTCATCCAATGCTTTCAGTAGCGTATTACATCGAGAATCACACAAGATTTCCCACGAGAGAAAAAGAATTCTTCGATAGATAACATGTGTCATCGAAGAGTCGTGGTTCTTGCTTAGTAACGCGTCGCTCAAAAGATCTAGAAAAGATCTGGAAAAAAGGATCGATGACAAGATCGAAGCTAAATCGAAGCTTCGCGTTAGGAGCAATTGGAAATTTTGGGATTTGAAGAAATATCGAACGAAAGATGGAAACGGCGAGCGAGTCGGCAGGTTTCCGGCCACGCGAGGGGTGCTAAAAACAAGTTTTTAACCGCGGAACTAACAAGGGTAAAGAGGGGGCGAGAAAGTGCGGGTAACAGAGGCGTGAGGGGATAAAACGGGAGATCAGTACCCTTTAGTAATATCTAAACTTAATTGTAACTATTAACGATACGTACGACTGTGGTAGCTATGCTAGTACCTGCTATTGTTAAAGAGAGAGAGGTTGGAGAGAGCAAGAGAGAACGAGCGAGAGAAATCGATTGAAAGAGTGAAGAGGTGGAAGAGAAGTGAAGAATCGCGACTTTCGAGGTTTGGTTCGTTGCGGAAGACGCAAGTCATCTTCGTATTCGGATCTAATTGTAGGTCCGATTGCTATGTGGATCGTTGGTTTTCCGCGGAGAGAAACAACTTTGATGGAACGTGAAGATCGATGGATCGACGATTTAGCCTCGAGACGCGGAGAGATAGCCGCAGAGAGCTTCTCGCGCCGATTATTTTTCTAATCTTTGTAATCGAACGAATTGGGTTCGTCATGAAACCCGCGAGAATATCCTCGATTCGACCGAAGAAAGGAGATCCCAGAGAGACAAATTCGTCGCGCTTTTTGGTCATCGATCTTTGCGTCTCGGGGCGTCGCGATCCTTTCTCAACGATCAAAAGAGGGAGAGTGGAGTGGCGAGAAGGATTTAAAAGGGTAGGAAAGGCGTTGAAGCAAGCGTTGCAATAAGTTGCGAATCAAATGCAGATCTCGGCTTGAGACGAGAGGCTCAGCTCAGCGAAGAATCAAACACACGTACACGATGTATACTCTTCTAGTAAAACCAAAAAAAAAAAAAAAGGAAAAAAGAACGAATCGGAAGGGAGTGAAAAAGAGAGAGAGAGATACTGAATCGAACCGAAACGGCGGACGAATGGAGAGATGGAACGGTTAATGTGACGCGCGATATGTGAAAGAAAATGAGTAGAGAAGGGCAGAGAAAAGAACGGGATATTGATATAGAGCATACATTGAGATACACAAAAGATAAACATATAGTATTATACGATTACAATACGATTGTAATGAAACACTTTGTAAGCAAGGAAACAAAAAAAAAAATTATGCATAGTTTTCCATAATCTGTAATGGATGTATTCGTTAACAAAAAAAAAGAAAAAAAAATAATGACGACGAGTGGTTAAGGTTAAATACGTCATACACACAAACACACACGCACACAGACACGTAACATACTCACGTACACACACAGGATACAGCTGAATAACCGTTCGAAGCAACTCGGGTACACGACACACAAGAAGTAAACGAAAAAGAATAAAAAAAAGTAAACTATTAATTAATAACACGAAGTAACGAGAGAGAGCGAGAGAGCGAGCGCGAGCGAGAGAGACGTAACAAACGGTAAATCTGTCTCTTTAAAGTATCATGTGTCTATAAACTATAGCGATTGATATTGTCTTTTTAACCGTAAATGGAGAAACAAGTAATCGTGGTAACGTAACTAATGTCATAGCGATAACCGAACACTGCAATATTAGATATAATATATATTCATACATTTATAGAGTGGAGAAGCGATGGAAGGTTGGCTAGAGGAGACACAGATGGAGAGAAAGAAAATAGGAAAATTGTGCGTGGCTCTGACACGCGTAATTAAAAAAAAAAAAAGGATCACTCAAAAAAAAAAGAGAAAAATAGAAAAAAGTGGAACAGAAAAAAATTCAAAGCAACTCGAAACGGTATATCATCGATTCGTTCTGGCTTTTCTTCTCTGTCGAAAGCTAAATATAAAAAAGAGAAAAAAGGAAAAAGTAACAAAAGGAGAATAATAACACACACAGCGAGAGAGAACGATGTGAACAGCAGTGGCGCCTAGCACACGCGTGTCAGTGCGGAAGTGAGCAAACGTGGTACGATCTCCAGGCACAGTTGAAAAGAGAAAGCCGTTTCATGCTAAAACAGCGAGACTAGAGCAAAACGAAAAGCTGAATGGAAGAAAACAATATTAAATATGCGTTTTGTGTATCGGACACACTCGAAGCTACAACACGTGCACACGCACATGCACACATACACACACAGACACACACAGACACAGACATACATGCACATACACATACACATACACCACGAGCATATACACAGACCCACTCTTACACACACATGCACACAGAGTAACACAAAGAAAGACCCAAAAAAAAAAACCTATCGATTATTCTACCAAGTAATGAATTAACAAAAGGATGATCATTAGATTTGTAATTAATTACATATATATTTTTCAATACTTTAACTACTTGCTGAGTGTAAACTATATACATATAATTATATATTATATATATTATATATATATTATATATACACACACATACCGCGTAGAGCTGTACCTCGATTACAGCGTGGCGAAGAGGACTGGCCCGTCAATTACCGGTTCTGCACGGGGTCGCAACTGACCCGGTAACGAAAAGATACCTATACCTATCAAACACGAGAGCTGAACATGGAAGCAAGACTCAATCGATGTAGAAGAAAATATCGTTTGGACGCTCGTGGAGAACCGGAAATGGACGGATCAGCCCTCGATTGCGGGACCGGAGGGCGGCGCGCCATGTTGACTCTAAAGCTACGCCCTCCGGGCAGAAAGAGATCTACGAGGAACGAGAGAAAGAAAGAAACCTTTTTGTACCCCACCCAAGTCACACTCTCGGTGTCGAAACGGTAAAGAAAAACCAAAAAAACATACAACTATGTTACTCGTGTAAGTGCATCCTAAATGTAACTGTTACGAAATGCCCCTTCTCCGAAGCCCCACCCCAGGCCCCAGTCTTCATCGTTTCGTACGTAGCAAGAGGGATGAAACAAGCGGCAGAAAGGCCGGAGAAAATGAAAAAAAAAAATAAAGAAACAAGAAGAAAGAAGAGATAATAGTGTGAGAATAGTGACAGATGAGAGCGTGAAATGAGAGAAAGATAGAATACACATGTGTATGCGTCGTGTGCGAATAAAAGGATGCGAATCGCGTGAATTTTCGATGAATTTAGTCACGAACGGTGCATCGACGATCGTTCGAAGCACCGCATAACCAGAGTATGCGAAGAAACGAAAGATCAACGCGGTGAAACGAAATTTCCGGTGGCTGAGGACCGCGCGAGAAAATTTCTCGGTTCTCGGTTCAGGTGCAGATCCCTTGTTTCTCAACCCCTTGCGTAACGCGACGCGTTTTCCTTTTCGTTCTGTTCGCTGGCGGTTTACATATGTGCGCGCCTATGTTCTTTCCACCGTATCGTCGTTTTACCACTTTTTTATGGACGTGTTACACTTGTTATCACTCGTATCGAATGGAAGAACGACAGACGATTTAATGATACATGTACGTACGAATGTGAATGAAAATGTATGCGTGTGTGAGAGAGAGAAACAGAGAGAAAGAATAAATGATGCAAGTGGGTGAGCATGAGGATGTCTGCAAGCGAGACAAACAGCGAGACACTGTGCGCCTATATATGTATATCTGTATATAGGTACCTTTTTCAACCGCTATCGCTGTTTCCTTTATATTACTTCTTATCCTTTTTTTATTACTATTATTATTATTATTATTATTATTATTATTATTATTATTATTAATATTGATTATATATAGAATTATTGTAATCGAGATGTATTTTCTGTTGGCTTTAGATTTTGTTCCTTTATTTTTGTACGAAAACCGTTTTACCTTTACTACGTGTGCATTATGTAACCTATAAATATGTATATAAATACATATATATATATATATAAATATATGTATATATGTATTTATATATGTATTTATATACACGAACACTTTTTTTCTTACCGTTGCATCGATTTAAAGATCTATCTATGGTGGATCTATCGATCGCGCGCACGATGCTGATCGTTGACAAAAGTCGTTTGTTAGAACAATGATACTGTTCAACGATTTCGCGAAACGATCAGCGACGTCCGCGAATTTTCTTAGTTTTTAAGGTGACTCTTTTCACGAATCACTTTCTTTTTTCTTTTTGTTCTTTTACCGTTTATTTTAATCTTTTTTTTTTTCTTTTTGATAGTTTGTTATTGTTGTTTCTTTTTGTCCTTTTTTTGTATGATACATTTGATTATACCAGCGTGCTTCGCTCCTCCAAATAATATATTACATACTGCTATATATATACATATATATATTTTTGTTAATAATACAGTGGTTTGATATAACTACGGTAATTTATTCTGTTGTAACGGATTTGTTTTCTATATCTCTTTGCGAATCCCACAAATGCGTTATTAATATACAAATACATATATATATACATATATATATATATATGTAGATATATATATGTATACAAATAGAGGACACGTGCATATATATAAAAGTATAAATATATATGTATAGAGCATTATACATACTTATATGAGAAAATATCGATTATATATACATATATATATTATATACATATACATACACTGCTACATTATATTTTGTTTAACGAGGAGATAAACCAAAAGAGCAAAATAAAAAAACGAAAAATCTAAGAAAAAAATGGGAACGAGATATAAGAGAGAGAGAGAGAGAGAGAGAGAGAAAGAGAAGAGAGAATCAGAGTTTTCGGCGTGTTGCTTGTTCTGAATTAAACATCAGGTTGAGAAGGATGAAATGGAAGAGTGAGAGAGAAAGAATTGACAGAAGCGTTTCTTGAAATTTTTCGAGCGTTTTCGAGCCGTTCTTTCAGAAGGAAGAGAGAAAAGTTAGTGAATTTCGGAACGAAATACAGGAGAAGAGGAGAGAGGGATGAAAGTACACATGACACATACATAAATACACGTACACACACGTACACATACGCATAGAAGACACGAACTATCGACAAGTAACACACCGGCTGAAATCTAGGGACGTGAGCGAACGAAGGTAGAAAGAGAAAACCAAAAAATAGACAAGTGTGAGACAAAAATGAAACTCGCGTGTAATATACTTATAATATCATTTTGTAAATTATTTTTTGTATTTTTATATATATATATATATACATATATATAAATATCGAAGCATACGACACAAAAAGCGGAACAGTGTTTGTGCGTACGAAGAGAAAGAGAGAAAGGACGAATGGAAGAACAGGTGGAAAGGGAAAGGAAATAAAATTGTGGGCAGAACAATTCTGAGTGATTGCTTGAAATGTTTGGGAAGTAAACGAAATGGGAGAGTGTCATGTAGGAAACATGGTGAAAGTGTGAGAGAGAGAAAGAGAGAGAGAGAGTATGTGTAAAAGAGAGAAAGAATACGAAAAAGTTCGTGACGCATTGATAAAACACTGACGATATTTAAATCGATCGTTGATAAAAAAAAAAAAAGTAGGAAAAATCGTCCTTTCGTTGATCGAGAGGGGCGCCAGGAAAGATGCTGTTCGTTTAAAAAGTTAAGAGAAAAAGCGTAAAAGACGCGTGCGTTGATACAATGCGCCTGTATGCAGCCTGTTCGTGAACACAGACACACAGACATACACACAATCTCACAAAATACATATTGTTTATGTTAATTTCGTGACACGACCAATGTCCCGAGAATAATGATAATGGATTTTTGTTCCCTATTATTTGTACCTTTGTATTGTATTCTGCAGCTTGTCAAATGCTTTGTTTATTACTACTATTACTACTACTATTATCTCGTTATTCTTATTACTCTTATATAAAAATGATTATTCTTATTAATATTATTGCTACTCTACTGCTATCAACTTTTTAGATATTGTACCGCATTCGTCGACCTTGTTTCCGTATAAATGCCACTCTTTTGTCGCACGTCCATCGAAACACCGGCGCGCAGCCACGTGTTTCTTTTCTTTAAAACGAAAGAAAGGAAAAAAACATTTTTAAGAAATTAACAAAGAAACGAGAAAGACGTAGCGCGATCGCTTCCAAAGAGAACGACTTATGCGACAGCAGTGGAAACCTCGCAACAACCAGTTTAGTCGTATTTAGTAAAGCCCAGAGAAGCAGCGGCGTGCTGTTCATTTTATTAATTAAGAACATTGTGCGCTAGAGCCGCTTGGCGAACGGAAGCGACATGCGCTTCCGGCCGAGACACGAATTCGTGGAGCGCGAACACCGGTCGAGGGTGGTGAACGCTTCGAAAGAAAATCAGCAAAAGATCGAGGAGGAGAAACGAGCGGAAAAATGATGAAAACGAATCCGGATGTTTTATAATTTTATAGAAAAAAAATACGCCGTCGATTCCGGGCAAGCTCGATGTTCATGGAATCCTAGAAAAAAAAATACGAGAAATTAGATCGCAGATTCTTTTACGGAAGCTTCGATCGAGCTTCACACGCGTTTAAAAGTCGCAAAAAATTATACATTACATTAAAAATGGCGACTTTTCGCAGGCAAACGATCACCCTCCTCGATCAATGTAGATCGATCAACGTGTGTCATTATTTATCGATTCGAACGATCGAAGGTGCGCTGTTAATTTCGCAATGTTATTTCGTGTCTCCATCGTTCAGTGGCTTTCCTTGTACTTGGCTGCGGAGATCCGCCGAGAAAAGTTTCAAGAAAATTTCGTTTCACGCGTACAAGAACGAGCGAATGGGTTTAATAAGGCGAAGAGGAAATGGCAGAAAGAATAAGAGAGAACGTTTCCTGACTGTTTGCCTGCATGAGCGTATATGCGAGCGTGCATGCGGTAATGGAGGAAACTTTTCGTTTTTCGCAAGAGTGTTCTTTCTTACATATAGTTTCTCGTGCAAATACGGCGGACGAGGGTGGTGCCGATCAATCTCGCTTCCTGGATCGAATCCCCGCCCGTGTCGCTCGGACCTCCACTAATCGATTTGAATTGCAGCTCGTGCCGCGACTCTCTCTCTCTCTCTCTCTCTCCCTCTCTCTCTCGCGCCAATTTTGGGCAGAGTCCAATCCTCTAGTGAACCTTAGTTTTGGAATAAAATAAAATATCTCTAAACCTTTAAAATCGCTGGATATTGTTCCGTTATAAAAACCATTGCTAACTTGATTTATGAATCTATTTTTCTGAGTAAAACAGCGACACTACAGATTTTTATGGGAATCTTAGGAAGAGTAAATTTCGTGCAGAAATTTGTAAATTTGATATTAGATCCATAGATACAATTTGCTGAAATTTATTTTAAATTTTCAATAAGATTTCGTGATATTCCATATTCCACTATTTTACGATATTCAATGCAAGAATATTCGCTCGAGGACGTTTCAATTATTGTCTCCGATAGAATATTAAAATATTATTAAGTTAAAGTTTGTTACTATTTTATAAAGTTTAATAGAAAGAGGTTCAGTCGGCAATATTTTAATTATCGATTGGAATGGACGACAGAAACAATTGGTACTCTGCCCAGGAATAAATAGACAATTAACCCAACCGAGAGGGGGCAGTTTCGTGGCAGATCTCTTTATTATAAAAAAAAAAAAAATCGATCGAAGGGAGAAGATCCAGGATGGCGTCGGTGAGGTCAAGGGGAGGGCGCCTGGTATTAGTACACATTAGTTTCTTCGATAGGAGGCGCCCAATTAGTTGTTGGAATTTTGTAGTCTAGGCGATAATTCTCGATATAGTTCAATGTTGTCGAGTTTCTATTAGTTGAGCGAGCGAACGCGCACGATTGTCGTCGGAAACCGGAACGAGGCAGGGGATTTCGACAGTGCTTCCGGTCAGTGACGTGTTCAAAACGATCTATGACAACGACGTGCTTCGAGTCGACGTATCGCTTGATAATCGAGTGTGCGTTTTTTCTCGCGAATTAAGCCGATGTTTGTTCCTAATATTCGTTTGAAAAATCGATGACGATAACGAAAGATGATCGTATTTTGCTGTAACACGCTTTAAGATCGATCTTTAGCTCAATGGTTTTTCGAATAAAAGCATTACGTTCTATGAAGAAAAAAAAAACCAAGCCAGTTTTCTATTCTTGAGAGACAAAGACGAGAAAATGTAAGATTTTAGTAAAGTATATTTTGAGATAATTAGTTGAAGCATTACGAGCTTTCTAGAACGAAGCAAAACCACGGGAACGTACGCAAATGATCATCGAACGATTGACCGAAGCCAATTCGTTGGTAGTGTCTTCTAGTTTTGATCGACATTTTTGGAGAAGATAATGCGTTCGATGGATTTACGTAAACGTAGCCTCGTCCTCTGTTCTGGGGAAACCGAGGCACGTGTTTTATCATCGTACGTCTTGCTGAACGCGTTTGTTTCTCTAAAACCGAGCTTGAAAATTGCAGGAGTCGATTCTATATGGTAGCAGAAATTTAAAGTTCTTCTTATATTTTTTTAAAAAAAGAGGAAATAAACAAATTTCGGTGAGGTTTGCTTCTCATCGAATGGAACCGAATTGATAAATTAATTCTCGTCGAATTTAATTTCGTTTTACGATCAATGTAAATAGCAGGGAATGGGTGAAAAAAAAAGCTAGGAATTTTCAATGACAGGATCTATACGATTTTAGTATCCGATCCGACGAGAGGGCCGTGACATATATGAGGACGCTTTAAATACCAGTTGGAAGGACTTTATTCGTTGATATTGATTTTGATACAACAACGCAGAATAGATTTGCCGATTTAGACTAGGTTTCCTCGACTTTTATAGAAATTTTATACACACCTCGACACAGTATCAGTATCCTCCAACTACTTAGCGATCCAAGCGACACGAAAGTCTTGCGGACCTTGAAAGTTTAGAGAAAGTTTGGGAAAATTCTTTTGTTATCTCGTTGCGAGTTTCGTCCATCTCCATCAACATGTTCCGAATCGTTACAAATGAACAGTCCAAAAGCATCTTCCTCGAAAAAGAAGAAGGAGAAGAAAGGAGTTATCTAGCAAAAAAAGAAACAAGCAAAGAAAACTGACGAAATTTTCGCAACGTTTAAAGTTAAGAAGCTATTTTCATATTTCTACTGAATGGGCAAGGGAAGAATGAAACGAATCTTGAATTAATAACCGAATAACGAAATTAAATTCAAGAGTTGAATAGAAAATGCTTGTCGGACAGACAAAGAAAACTGATAGGAAAAAATGAATCGAAGCTTGAAGAAACGACCGAGCAGATCCTGTTCTCCGGTCCGATTTCCGGTTTCCTTCGAGACCCAGCGACTCGTCTCCGCGAATCGATGTATGGTTAAGTCGCGACGAATATCCAGTCATTAGGTCCGTTCGAAGTGTCGCGACGAGTCAAGAGGAAATTTCTTGACTGGGACGGACACTTCCGTGCAGCACCTCCTTCGACACGCGACCATCAATCTTAAACCCGCGAATCAAAGGACTTCCGGTTGTCTGCCTTCCCCGTATTTCCTTAACAACAGTTGTTTCGTTTTCTGTTTATCCGTTTTCAGTTGGAAAGAGAGATGAGAAGAATGAATTGTTTAAAAATAGACTGTTAAGCAAAAGAGAAGTGTAAAATGTTTATCGAAACGTTCATTACTGGGCCGCGATATTGTTACGAGACACGAGACATTTATAACAACTGATCGATTCCACTGTTTGAAAATTCCTTTGTTTTAGTATTACAGCACGTGGACTACATTGGTGGACTGTGGATTTTTATGCATTTGTTCATGATTATTCCACTAGATAATTCATTTTTATTCTCATTTGCTCGTACAACTTAAAAATACCCGTTGACTTGGCGCATAGCCAAACGTGTTAAGGATCGAAGGTCAGAGAAATTTTGCGCAAAGTGAAGTCCTTGGGGTTGCGGGTTTGACGATTGGAAATGGAAGGGAGGAGATAGAGACGCGTCTCTGTTGCACGGTCGCTAATCCACGACGTGTGAACGTTAGATGAAACCTTTATCTATATATTTGCCACGATATTCAATACGTGAATGAGTATATCTATTAAAATAATATTGATATAAATACATAGAGACAGCGAGAGAGAGAAAGCGTGGAAGAATGAAAGGGAGAGAGCGAGAGAGAGCTCGTAGAGAGAGCGTGTAAGGGAGAGTGTGCGAGCGCGAACGACGAAGAGAGAGAAAGTATGGTAATATCATGAAATTATTATTCTTTGTTACTTCTTTATAATTAAAACAATAAAAAAGCTGCTGAATAAAAAGATGAACGATGTTTTTTTATTTTCAGTTAGGAAAAAAATGCTAATTCACTAACCGAATTGAACATTTGGAATATGACATTTGGAATCGGAATGCTTAATTTAAATATAATCTAATTTCCCTGGATGATTAGAGTGGGGTGTCGAAAATAAATAATTCATTTATGTTCGATTTAAGTAACCTCAAGAGTGTCGAGATAGTGTTTTAATGCAATGCTGAAGCTAATTTCAAATTAGCTCAAATTCAAAACCTTTGGAGCTTGAAACTTTCATAAAAGTTGCAAGTTTACAATCGAAATTTAAATTGTAAACTTCAAACTCTCCGAGTGTTCACATATAAGTTAAATTCTCTGGTTCGTTCTAATCGATAGATGGTTATTGTCTTAGTCTTCCCTTAAAACTTTGATTAAGACTATCACATACTGATTAAGACACAGCCATCATTTTTATAAGTTGAGTAATAAAATCATCATTTTTAAAAATGGCCTCGATCAAAATCTAAATAGGAAACCAAACATGCAACAGCCCTTATAAATGAGACGAAAACTGAAACTTCAACGTTTCATCTACCATCTGCACTTCGATAAAATTCCTATGATTTTGGAACTCCTTCTCGAACTGCCTCCTACGTTTTCCTTAAATTCATCGCAGTCTCTCGTTGTCGTCCTAGAAACGATCGTTTGGCAATGGAGGAAATTGCGAATACGACGATTATTCGACGAACGAATCGTTGGCGTTTCGATCAGAGCCAGCGGAAAACGTATCGAGAAATTTATTTGCATCCGTTTTGAAATTCTCGCCATGCGATATGGTACGGTCGCGAGCTGGCATACTTGTCGCATTAATTCAACGGAGATCGCCGTGTGATACGTTTGCAAAATGATATTTCGTTAGAACACGACCATTCGACCATGATATATGTACGTTCGTCGAAATATTTTCCGTTCGCTGTTTACTCGTTGCTGTCTGGCTGTGAAAAGTGGAATTTCATACGAAACGCGTGGAAACGGGCAGGAAAAAATATTTATTTTCCACCGTATCGAGATGAAACGCGTTCGATTTCGCTGGTCGATCGATATGCCTTTCTTTTTTCCTTTTCACTTCGATACCTTGCTATGGTTTATTAATGGCAACGATTCCGTTTTGTTTTGGCTTTTACTCTTTTTCAATGCGAGAGAATGATTTATCTTCGTTATTTTGCCTTCTTCTTGAATTATTTATTAAATGGATAACAAGGGGAAAATTATTTAGATTGTCTGGTGTTTCATGAAAATGCACGTTTCGTTTTATTTGTTAATTCAGTGACGTTGCGCTTGCTGAGGCGTATTTAACGTCTCTTTGGTATCACGGAGATGTATTCGAATGGAGGTCGAAAATAAATGTTAATATTACGAGCTTTATTTAGGAAATACGTATACGGTCGGTCTCGAAAATATTCGCACGTTAGCATAACTTTGACTTCTGTCTTCTATATCTAAAATAAATACAGATAAAATAGCAAAGATGTTTTGTAGTATACTGGAGTATAGTACATAGATGTCAGAGAGTAAGAAACTTTAGCCTGAAAACGAACTGTTGTTTAGATATTAAAAGAAACGTAATAAAGTGAATCTTCGCGTTTCAAAAATGGCAATGTGTTTCGACTGGCAATAAAAGAATAGAACCGAAGAAAAATGAATTTAGAATTTGCGAGGATACTCCGATACGTTATAGGTTAACGAGTTGTTTGCAGAAGTAGAAACTAGACCGTAAAATTAGTAAAAGATAACAATAGAAAAACGACAGTAAAAAGATGACGAACAGTAAAACGTGTTACGGCACAAAAGAGGCATCGGACAAAATCTTAAACTTTTGGAAAAAAGGTTACCATTTTAGATTTTTTGATGTATAAAAATCAGTATAAATCCATCGATATAAAAAACAATATTTCTTTTCATATTTAAACAATTTATTATATTACGTTGTCCGAAAAATGTCTTTCTTTTACAGACCCGTCTTTTACAACAACGCATCTTTATACAAACATGAAACCTAATCTGTCGAGTGTTGTAATCTTTATCTTGAGAAAACAAATTGGATCATACGTAATTCGATAAAGTAGTATAAAATGGAAAATATTATGCATCCATTATTTCCTTATAAAACGAAAGGAACTTTTCGGACGACCTAATACTATACTTCAATATACAACATCAATATACAAAACATCTTTGTTATTTTATCTATATTTATTTCAGATATATAAATATATTTAAATAAATTTCAGATATATAAATTGGAAGTTTAAATTAAGTTTCAATTTTCCAGCCTATTCGTGACAACTTTTTCTTCTTACAATCTTACCAAGTTTCGATTTCGTGTACGATAGTCTCTATATGCCACCCTTCTTTATAATTAACTGCCTTATAAAACGTTGTTATATAATAGCATTAGATAAATTTCTCACTATATCCTGCATGACATCGACACCATTCCCTACAATTCTCTCGAAATGTTTCGAATTTCACGAATCTGCATTTGTCCCAAAACTATAAAAGCTCACTACCGAGAGGTAAGAATACAAAGGAACCGTAGAAATTATTCAGCGTTTTACAAGATCCGAATACGTTCTGTCGTAAATTAAGAAACATATCGACGTGCTTAACAGCACCGATAGCGATAATAAGTAGTTATACATACAGTCATCGATTTACGAGGGCGATTTGAAAATTTCGCGACCAAATAATGCGTGCAATACGACTAGTCAAATATTCGAGATATTCGATATGACGCAAAATTGTCAGTTGAGAAGGAGAAAAATAAATTCGCCGCATTCTGATAGTTTGAAAATTATAAATTAAAGAAACATATTTTATGAAGCAAATACAAAATACACAACCAGTTGTTGTATAACTCTTTAATCAATCTCAATATATTAACGCATATTAAATGAAATACGATGTAATTGTGTGAATTTAGAGTTCACAATTAACACACAAATAGGCGGTATATATCAAAATCGTTAGATAATGCATTTTGTAAAATCATGCCTTTTTATACTTCTTATTTTATAACCTTCTTTCACCCGCCACCGTGCGTAATTGCTTCTTTGTTTTAAATATTTCAATGATTTAATAACTATATATACATCTAATTGATTTTTCTGTTTTGCGTCCTATATCCTACATCTTCAATAATTATAAAGCAAATCGTGAAATAGAATTGGTAGAAAAATGATATATCACTAATATTATATTAATATTAATACACGTAACATAAGCTAAGTTAAGTTAATATCGATCTACGATAATGTTAATCTATAAATTTGTAATCCGTAAGCTTTTCAAATGGTCCTCGCGTTGCCGCCTGTTCGTAACGCAAACGACAGCCTCGCCTCGTCGGATCGAGTGTCGCGATTCTCGAACAATTCGCGTCCTCCGAGATTCTGCGGCCTCTGCATCGCGTAAACTCTTTTATGTAACGCGTACGCACGGCCTTGAAATTGGAGAACCGACCAGATGCGAACGAGCGAACGCTGTTACTCGTCGATGGTCGCGTATATGGTTTCGCGTGATCGCCGCGTTACGTAAATCCGATTCCGTCGCAATTGGATTCTTGTGACCGGTTTGCGGATGCCCTCAAAGTTTGGTACGCCGAGGATAATCTTTGAGGTTGTTTTCTTTACCGCATTTTTCCCTTTCTTTGGTGTTTAGAAAGCTTCTCAGGGATCTCTGTCATAGTTCAATTCAAATAATTTTTCTGGATCAGATGGTTGATGGCTCGTAACTATTCGTACGCTTGTAGATACCTTTGATGAATATCTTACGTGTGTCAGGCGAAACATTTCAAAATTTCGTTAACGTTGCGATGACACTCACTCATCATGATCTTACTTATGAGATTTGAAACTATTCTGAAAATGTATATAGAAGTCGCAGGATATTCGGAACGATGACTTACTGTAAAAATACTGTATATCCACTCTTTGTGAAATTTATGCTTTTGTATGCAACAAACAGTTGTTGGCTATTTCTTTATGTTGTATAAAAGTCATTCAATCTAAATTTAATTAAATAAACCTAAATTTGTCAGAAACGTTTATCGTATCTGGCGTAAGATATTTTTGAGGACTATGATCCATCTAAATCCATCCTTAAAGGGATCGATGCACAGATTACAGTCAATTTTATAACAGCATTGATAAATACAACAGCAAAGATAAATACAATACACAAAGTTTCATTATAAGATTTAGTTCAAATTTAATTATAACTTACAGTCAAGCTTCATTCTAAATTATCTTTTAATTTTTAAAACTGTTCTTTCTTTCAACGCTAAGAGTAGACATACAGTATTTATACAGTGGACCATCAATATAATATTTTGTAGAGATTACAAGAATATCATACAATATTAAGAAATGTCGGTATTTAGCGGCACTACCTTTAAGGTGACACTCACACTTTAATTGTAACCTAAAATCAAGCTTCATTCTAAATTATCTTTTAATTTTTAAAACTGTTCTTTCTTTCAACGCTAAGAGCAGACATACAGTTTTTATACAGTGGACCATCAGTATAATATTTTGCAGAGATTACAAGAAGATCTAAACAGCTAATTATCACACGATATTAATAAGTCTCGGTATTCAGCGGCACTACCTTTAAGGTGACGTTCACACTTTAATTGTAACTTAAAGTCAAGCTTCGTTCTAAATTATCTTTTAGTTTTTAAAACTGTTCTTTCTTTGAACGCTAAGAGCAGACATACAGTATTTATACAGTGGACCATCAGTATAATATTTTGCAGAGATTACAAGAAGATCTAAACAGCTAATTATCACACAATATTAATAAGTCTCGGTATTTAACAGCGGTACCTTTAAGGTGGTATTCACACCGCAGGTACATTAGAGTTTGACTGAATAGAGGTTTGCAGCAAACATGTTGCAACTTCTATATATATTTTCAGATTTGAGTTCAATATATGTAATCATGGCAGTCGCGTTGCATTATGGTGCTAATGAAGTATCAAAATATTTCGTACGATACGTACAAAAAAGTTTGTAGACGTTTTTTACGGTAAGTATAGGAATACTTTCGCCAGCAACTGTAGGCGTTAGCTGCAATCACAAATTTACCTACTTCATAAACACTATGTTGCGAAACGTTACAGAAATCAGTGGCACGTAGATGTCGTAAAATGATATTAGGTGCAGCGTCTCGCTTTACAGCCCCTTCGATCGTTTTCGACCGGTGGATTAACGATTTCGAAAAGCGAACGCGAGACGTAGGCCACACGTGCTCGATATTTTCATCAACTATATCGATTTACCATACTTGCCTTAAAAATCCACCACGTATGAACTTTTAAAGAAACGTCGAACAATTTTGAATAACTTGAGGCTTCAGGCTTGTTCTATTTATAATCTATAAAGCAGAAGAGTCGTTTTGAAAAATTCGACGAATATTTTTGAGAATGACGTCCATGAATAATCTTCGGTGTGCAGAAAAAAGCGAGAGTGTTATTTTTGTGAGAAAAATGTCAGAGTAATGTAGTGTAAAAATAAAAGAACAAGTCGTCGATAGAAACGATCAACGGGAATAATAGTACACCATAAATCGAGTACGCCGCAACGACCAATGGGAAATGATCATGCAATTGCCAGGAGACTGAAGTGCATGTGCATCACACGGTGATGCATTGAGAGCGAGGTCGTTGAAGTGTCGATCAACAGACACGAAACTGGCTCAACGTGAGCCGTTTTAATGGCTCACTTTTTATCTTCTTGCCCGTTTGTTAGAAAAATCGACAATCGAAGAAACGACAATTGAATTGTGCACGATCTTGACAAAATTCGAATGGCTTGGTACAACCAACATGCAGCTGTGTGCGTGTAACTGAACTTTCTAAATGCGTATGCTAAATATTTTTAAAAGAGACTGTAACAGTTTCATTCCAACAAACGTTTAACTCTTAGAACGTGTAGATTATTTTAAAAGAATCTAACAAAAATGTTTTATTTTAAAAGCGATAATTCTTATTCACCTGAAATAATAAAACTACTCTGTCATTGGAAGAATATACTAGATCGAATAATGTGGAAATTACCTTGATTAAACGTATGTTCTAGAGAAACTATATGAATTGGAAAAGTGATATAAAAATTCGATTATGTGAAACTATGAAGGTTCAATTACACGTATGTCATTTTGAAAAATCTATGTTCAATTAAAATTTTGTTAGAAGAAAGCGACATTTCATATGCATTGACCTAATACATATTACATACAGAATAACAAACTTCACACGACAGCTCCAAACTTCCTCGTTTGCTCATAAAATTGAGTAATGTGATAAACCTATTATTGCCAATACTGATCTCAAGAAATAGCTGGTATTCTAAATACCGTGCCAACAAGATCAACGACACGTCATGAATAACAAATCCGCCTATTCATTTCCTTCGGGGAAGGAAACGCCTCGCAATAGAATAGGAATGTAGTGTACAGCCACGTCCGAAGGAAATCGAGAACGCTCTTCCATCCGTTGCTCACGGCTCAATGTCAGCTCGACAGAAAATAGTTGAGGAAGCGATATATATATATTACGATCGATTTCCAAGCTGGAACGAAGATAATTCGATTAGAAGCTGTGTCGACCGTGACCAGGTTTACCGGGTGTGTTATAATTGCCGATCGCATTATCGAGTGTCAGAAAATCTACGAGTGGCGGTGATTCGCATGTCTCGGCAGAGACGCTAACTCGATTTGCTTCGAGGCCGAATCACATTGTAATTACCATGGAGAAAAGCTGATTTGGAGCAGCTTTCTTTGCATGCGGAGGATAATCGAGTTTCGTTCGGATCGAGTCTCTTTGCAATAGTGAGAAAGTGTCGTAGTGACGAATTGATAATAACAGTGGTAATTGAAGATGACATACTTGTGATGCTTTGGGTTTCGCGAAATTTCAATTAAATTGTTCATCTTTCGTCTTGATGGAAGAAGGGCGATCGAAAAGTACCAAATTTATGTGCTCCTTCAGGCATCTAAAATTTTAATATGGCATCATACTCCTATAGATCTAATTCTATATCTATAGATTGCTATATTCGTATATTCTATAGATATGAATCCTATAGATTCAATAGATTCTAAGGTATCATAAGAATGCAATCACTTTTGCCAAATGCGATGGGAAAGTTGTAAAAAATGTAAATGAAACTGACAATGTCCTGAAAGGCGAAGCTTGGAGCTTCGTGACTTTGAACGATGATAATGTAGTATCGTAAACTATTATGATTAATTTATTTACAATAATGGATTGTACAGATGTTGATTAAACAGAAAACGATGGCTGTTTAACGTGAACTAATTACAATAACGTACTATAATTTAGACAACTCAATAGTTAATTTGCAACTCTCGTCACCACGGATCCAACGCTCTCTCGACAACACTAGGAATACTATTTCGACAATGCTTCTCCACTGACTGTTAATTCGTCTTTCTCCCTTAGAATCCCTTTGTTTTTGCTTCGGCCCACCACACACGTGTTCCTCATCTGCTCTTGGCCAGGATCACGTAGGTCTTTTCTACGAAACCATTTAATTGAAAGACGGACGATATTGATGGGCCTGACGGCACCTCCGCTCTCTCGCGATATTGTTTATGATTCACCCGATATCTCTTAGGCCTTTTCTCCACGATACTACAATAACTTGAAAGTGAAAGCGTGAAATGCAGAATTCAAATGCTATTTTGTAAAGGATAACCTTAATATATATATATACTATATACTATATACTATGTACTATGTACTATATACATAGTACATATACTATATACATAGTACATAGTATATAGTATATAGTATATAGTATATAGTATATAGTATATAGTATATAGTATATAGTATATAGTATATAGTATATAGTATATAGTATATAGTATATAGTATATAGTATATAGTATAGTATATAGTATATAGTATATAGTATATAGTATATAGTATATAGTATATAGTATATAGTATATAGTATATAGTATATAGTATATAGTATATAGTATATAGTATATAGTATATAGTATATAGTATATAGTATATAGTATATAGTATATAGTATATAGTATATAGTATATATATACAGGGTGCGCCGTTAGAATCCGGACAAAAGAAGTTTTGTGCAGAAAGTTGTTTATTTAAGTCAATACACAAAAACACATGAAAATGTTGTTATATCTCATTTAAAGGGTCCTTGCTGAGAACTTTTATTCTATGTAACCACCCTCTGCCTCTATGACCTGCTCTATTCTTGCTCTAAAGCGCGAGCACGCTGACTTCAACTGGTCGCGTTTAATTGTCGCGAATTCTGACTCGATAGCAGCTCGTAGGGAGTTGACGTTGGGGTGCCTGCATTTATTAGTTTGTCTCTCGATAACGCCCCACACGTAATAGTCCAATGGGTTTAGGTCGGGACTGTTAGGAGCAGCTTCGTGTTTTAACGAACACAGAATCAAATGACAACGGGCAAATCTTTTAAGCTTGGCGGCCTCGGAGAGCATCTGACGGACTTTGAGAACGTAGGAGGCATATCTAAGATCCTCTTGAGCTATTCGACGGACAATCGTTTCACTCACCCCCAAGACGGAGGCTAATTTTCGGAGAGAAGTTCCCGGATCTTCCAAAATCATGTCTTGGGCCCTTTGAATAATTTCTGGCGTCCTTGTTGATTTTTCCCTAACCTGAACTTTTCTCGCCGGAGAAGGAGAACCCTTCTCGAACCACTCTGAGGCTGCGTATCTCTTAGCAATGTCGTATACCGTCGATCTTGGGTAGCTAAAGAATTTTATAATTTCGACCGGCGTTCTCCCGGCGCGAAGACTTTCTATAATCGCCGCTCTTCTATCGTATTCCGGGTTTTGCTTAACGAGTTCTGTCATTTTGAGGTTATAGAAGACTTATTGACATATTTAACTAACTTCAGAGTCAATCAGCACAAACATCTGAATTCTAATATGGTGGGAACTACAAATTGAATTCTGTCCGAATTCTAACGGCGCACCCTGTATATATATAGTATGTAAAACATATTGCTCAAATTGTGAATTGATATACTATATACTATATGATATACTATATACATAGTACATATACTATATACATAGTACATAGTATATAGTATATAGTATATAGTATATAGTATATATATATATATATATATATATATATATAGTATGTAAAACATATTGCTCAAATTGTGAATTGATAATGGTAAGACGAAACAAATTGAGGTAAGATATCATTATGCAAATATCGTATGGAATACGTTTGTTATTACTTATTTCTAAAACAAGATGACATGTATCGAATGTATTGTTGTTACATCTCATATAAATAATCCTTAAGGAAAATAATAATTTCGCTTTTCAATAAAACGAACATCAACGACAAAGTATGCAATGTATGGTGTCTTGTTAGAATTTCAACTGTCTAATTTGGCACTTATCGATCATCATCCTCTCTTCGGCTCTGTCTTGAACAAATGAACTGCAACGTTCACGAAACGTTGAAACGAAGCGCGCTAATAAGAACACGATCAAAACCCAAAGAGTATCAGATATGATCATTTGATAGATGTGCTCGTCTAATCATGCTGAGAGTTTAGAACCTACGATTATTAATTAAAGACGTTTCTGTTCGATATATCGTATTGCGCTTGCGCTGTCCCACAATTTCCCAAACAATTTCCAAGTATTTCTACGTCCATTGCCATCATAACTTCTCCAAGCTACCAAACCAATCTCCAGACACCTCGAATCTAATTTTTCCCCCAGCAGTCGCCATCGTTCCCCAATTCTCTAAGGGTCGCAGTTGCCGATCCACGAGGGTCCGGGACATTCGTGATCGATTAATTAAACGGCGAGGCAACGGCGTGTCACTCGAGGGTGCCTAATTAATCGAGCAGTCTCGAACAGCGCAGCTACACCATCTTACCGAGTAAAGTACCGAGCATTGTACCACAGGCAACGGTTAAGGCTAGCCAACAAACGAACGCTTCGTGTCGGTCCAGTCACGGTAGATCCGTGTCAAAGCGTGACGTTGATCGATGGATCATCGATCGAGTGACGCCCCGTTTCCATTCAGCCTCGGCTGGATACGATCGACGGTGACGTAATCGCGGTGAACGAGCGGTCAACGTTTCCCGAATCGAGGAACGCGCGTTTCAAACGCGGTTGATCTCGACTTCGATCGAACTAGCGTCAAGGAACGCCTTCGATCGCAATTTCGACGTCCGTTTGTCATCCGGTGTCGAATCATGGTCACTGAATAATTACTCGTTATTTCGGATCTACGGTTCGGAATCAAGGATGTGGTAGTTGTAGGGGTTGGTTCGTGTCATTTTGGTCTGTTTTAAAGCTTTTGGAGGAGAAAGGAACGAGATTTGAATGAAACTAATGGAAAGAATCGTAGAAAGTCGTTACAGTACGGCCTCAAAGTACGTAACTGGGCTTTTGCTCATTTCTCTCTTTTTCTTTACAAATCTTTAATTTTCATTAGGAAATGATATCTACTATGGATTGTATTGAATTTTGTTCTTTGTAATTGAGAGATTTCCTGGGAAAAGGATTGCAAGACGATATGGAAGTTTTAATTTTAGTTTTTTAATATTAGGTGTGTTTGAATTGATGAATGACAAATGGCTCTTAAAGAACTTTTTTTTCACATTTTTAAATAATTAGAGGTTGGCTCATATCGTTGGCTTCGAAAATCGTGGCAATTATATTTGTTAAATTATCTTTCCTAGATCTCATCTAGCAGTGGAAAATTTATTGCAATGCAAGATGAATAATTTGTCAGCCATAAGTGTTAAAGCTTACTGGTTACATTTAACTGGAAACGATATAACGTTTCAGATTACATTGCACATATGTTGCGACTAAAATGACTGATTGATAGTAGATTAGTTAGAAAATTTAATTTATAGTGAATAGATGTCCTAATACTCATGACCGGCAGTATATATTCATAGTATCACATGTTACATAAGTTAGATGCCAATTAAACGAACCACAATCGAGAAGCACAATCAATTCTTATAAAATCTTCATCTTATTAAATAGTCGAAGCACATAAATGACCCAAATCACTGAAAGTATGTTTATAATTGATTCGTACGAGGATACAACAGTAGGGTAGACACAATACCATGGAGTTTAGTCGCACTTACAACTTTGATAGATCAGATTTATAGAGGCGTTTCCATCGTGATACGGTCAGGGTCAAATTGTTCGAACAACCCAATGCGTGTCAATGCCTCATCTGCAACATTATCACGATTAAATCAGTGTGTTGGAACTTCAGTCTTTTATGGGACGCCTGCGTTCCAGTCATGAGTCAGTCTAATTCAATATCCACATGGAACGTGGATCATTGAATTCCAAGTTCCTATAACTAACTATACATATATATATAATACCTTGACAATCTTTTGCTGCCTGAACAGGATGATAATGGTTTCACAACCTTCTCTTCAAGGTTCTTCGTAGGCAAGACTTTAGCGTTCCACTTTTTTTCTTATTCTGTCAGATAACCGCGTCAATCTTTATAATAATTTTTGCTTATAAAAATACGCGTAAATATGTGTACGTGCAAAATGTCGATGAAGAAATTGTATAATTTGCATAGTAGTCAAACACACGTTTCACGCAAGTATACTTCTTTGAATCAAACACTCGCTTATTATAATGACTGATGATAATTTGTGCAATAAATTGAAAAAATGCCTCCTGTAAAGTACACTAAAACTAAGTTCAATTTTATCTGTGGATTAAACGAAACGAAATTAGTTTTATTTATAAATCGCACGATCGTCTTGATTGTTAAAACTTGATTGTTACTTACCCATCCAAACTTGATTGTTGGTACCCATCGTACTTGATTGTTAAAACAGCGTCTAATATTTTCTACAATTGCATGGAATGTCGAATTCAGTCGTGAAAAGGGATAACAACATGTTTTCTGCTTCTTCGATTCTATTGAAATGTATTTATATGTATTGAAATACGTGGTCATGCGAACCAAGTTGTAGAGAACGAAATAAGCAAAAATTAGTTGGAATCAAGTTTGGAGAATACACTGGGTGTGGCAATACTTTTTAACCAAGGTTAAAAATTCCTTCCTTTCTAACCTTTTCGACATGGGACCGTGGGTCGACGTGAAGCAATTTTCGTTTCCTTTCTTGTACACGGTCTTCAGCATTTCTACTCGTCGTTTAAAATACCAAGCTGTTATTTGAAACGATCAGAAGGCAAATGGATAAATTTAAATGCGCCGAATAAATTTTCACGTTTAACATATTCCTGTCGAAGTCAAAGGAAGATTAATTCCTACAATTGTTATTTAACATGCAAGGATACTATTATTGTGAAAGGGAGAAATCTTCTGGCAAATAATTTATTATTTTATATTAAATAAACTAACTATCAGATGTTATAGATTAAAATAGAGAATAGAATGTTTATTTGTATTTCGGACTCGCAGCTATTACAAAAGAGATTATTGATATACACTAAATATATCGTACATATGTATAAATGTTTATACATACAACCAATACACGCACGTATTATGAAATAATAGTATCTTATAGATAAATGTTATACAAAATTGAAGAGTGCTTGTAGAAAACACATTATTGATAATTATATAAGAAGGTAAATTGCACTTTAATTTCTATTGCTATGTGGAACATTTTACAATGAAAAATCAGAATCTTTCAATTGTTGTACTTACAGTGTTTTCTACGACCACTCTCCAATTACTTTAAGTATAAGAAAAAAAGTTTCGTCTTTGCAAAATACATAGAAAATTTCAATATTTCATATATATATAGCTGTTTTTAAAACTCACATAAAATTCCAATATTCACAGGAAAATATGTATTTAATTCAATAGATAGATTCACTAAAAAGGAAATCATAATCCCTATAGGGCGATGGACGAGACACGTTAGAACGCGATTAGAAACTTGACGTGTATAGGACGAGCGAGCTAGTTAAAAATCTAATCGATAAACACCCGGTGACCTAACTTTCGCGCACTGAATAATTAACAGCGTTACAGATACCAGTGTCTTTGATTAAAAAAATCTAAGTCAGCCGTGTATAGCGTCACTGTGAACAACGCAGTCGAAGTAAAGGACACTTGACGACGCGATTTATCATCAAACAATAAGTTATAATTATCACGCGTATAATTTTTCTGTACAAAATCTGATCGTGATTCCTTCGAACTCTAACGTTTGTTAAAGACTAACGCAAAGTTTATAGTGACAAAATTCCGTTTATTTCAGAAAAAAGAACGAGGAAGGTTTTATTTAAATGCAAATCTGAAACTCTTTTAATTTCTATAGAATTAATTGAAGAAATATTCCGATATTTTATTGGGAAAGTATTAGATTTTAATAGCATTTATATAACACTTGATAAGGAAATCAGTTTTATAACTTAAACAAACGAATCTAAGGTTGTAAAGATGTTGTAAAGATTTCTAAGAGACAGCGACTGTAAAGGCAAAAATAATTAACAAAAATCTTTGGTCTAATCTGCGTTACGTATCTAACACGTGTCTTGCGCCATCGTGAGACTATTAAACAACTCGTGTATGTTTAGGCTCGAAACGTGTGCGTGATTATGTTGCAAGACTGAAATGGAGCAGCCCACGTGACCTTCTAGTCTGCTTCGATGTCATTCATTTCTACTTAGCGACCTAATTTCTCATTCAGCCGCAACGTAGGAAATTTCATTACAAAACTCGATAAAGGTAAATAATAAAATCGTCGAATTTTCATTTAGCACACGATTTAATATCTCAAAAATACTTCACGCTATGAATAAAGTAACAAGTTCTTATATAGATACAAGTTCTAAATAATGTAAACCTACGAATCGGTTAGAGATAACGAGATTATGGCATTCGACATGTGGACTTCTATAGTAATCAATATCGTGTCATATGGCGTAACACACTTAATTTGATATGCAATACACATTAATTTTATTAACCGCTCCTAGGGTTCGATATTCCAATCTAGTACAAATTACTTTATTAATTAAAAGAACGCATCCAAATAGTTAAAATTGATTTTACTAAAAAATCTCTGTTCTTTTACTTCGCCTAACATTAACTTTAACATTGACATAAAAGTATACATAACGACGTATAAAAAATATTGACTAATTAAGTTTCTGCGCTTCTTCCAAAGTTAACCACTATTGTACCTTTAACTATGATAGATCTAAATTTAAAACTATAATTAAATATCTTTGTAATTTTACATTTATGATATTTTAAAGAAAAATATCATTTTACCATTGCCTGATATTTTGGAAGAAGACCATTATTGTAAAACTAAAACTTTTTGTATAATGTTTGTTATACATGTTGGTCTAATTTCATACAAATAGCAATCCTAGTTTCGAAAATGTAAGACATTCAATCAACGCATCCTCTTTCAAAATGTATATTCTACGTGCAGGTGATCTGTGCAAAAAATCTTGCAACAATTTAAAGGCACTGGCTGCACATGTGCATTTAGTGTCCACACGTGCATAGCTTCTTTCGACGTGGATGGCTGCGTTCAAAGCCACATAAGGAACGCACATAACGTACTCGATTCACATGGTATGTAATTTAGCGGCTATTCGCTCGTCTAGGATACCATAAGTGCCGCTGGACGCGAAACATTGCAACTAAAATATAGTTCTACGGCTGGTACCATTGTCAACGATCATCGATAACGTTATCATTGTGTCGTGGCAAGTTCGTGAACGTGAACGTGAAAATAGGACAAACAATAAGGCACCTCCAACCTTGAGACAGATGCAATTTTGATTCAGT
This sequence comes from Bombus pascuorum, assembly GCF_905332965.1. Classification (NCBI taxonomy): domain Eukaryota; kingdom Metazoa; phylum Arthropoda; class Insecta; order Hymenoptera; family Apidae; genus Bombus; species Bombus pascuorum. The sequence goes on along the minus strand of NC_083490.1, from coordinate 12,483,018 downwards.
ATCTTCCATCTTTACATTTTATCGTTGCTATATGCTGCATTTTATAACTAAAAGACCATCTGAAAATTTTCGATTTTTCATCCAAAGTAATTTCGAAAATATTCCTTTCCAAAGTAGAAATAATATTTTCATCTTGCACATGTAAGATCTAATTTCTTAAAAATTCTTAAATTTAATACGTAAAAACATGCTTCATAGAAATTTCTCGCTCAACATTCCATTATTAAAAATAGAGAGAAAATATATGTATGACAAACAAACAGAGAAAACAAGAGAGTTAACTATACTAATGTAATATACATACATTTATTTATTCATAATCATCTGCAAGAAGTTAAAATGCAACATATATATATCCGCATATATACATGTATATAATATTTCAGATTTTCAAATCAGTATCAGTTAAACATTACAATGTTCACATTGTCTCATCTCTTTCAGCTAGTGAAATACGTTTCGTGCAATCGTAATTAAAAGGAGAAAATAACGAATATTTTTTAGCACGTTGTGGCATTTCTAAAAACTGAATCGCTTAAGAATATTCGATAAAACATTCCTATTTTCTCAGTCTTTTCTTTTCAAAATGCACATAAAAAGACACTATATAAAAACATTCCATGTACAGAAATATAGATTCTATATATCCTCGTTGCGGATAAATGATTACGAATATACAATTATGTCTGAGAAGTTCGAAACTATTGTAGTTACGTAGAACGATAACTACGAGAGTGTAATCATCGTCTCGAACATCTGCTGTAAGAAACTTAACGTAGATGGAATGGTTGAACCTGCGGATTTCTCCGAATAGCACCTTTAATTTCCCTCATTTAGTTTCTCTAATTACAAAACGGTTAAAGATAAAATTCACATTTAACACTTATCTACGCGTATAGATACTGCTCAGAACAATTACGAAGTTTGTCTGCTCAGATAGCCTTATCGCTAACCAAGACTTGGAATATAACTTAACCAACAATCAAAGAGTTTAGCAAACCAAACAAATCATTATGTACATCTCCTATATTTACTGATGATCTTATCAAAGGAGCAACTTAATGAACACGTGTCGTGAATACGCTAGAACAGAAGATCTATATCAGTCTGATCTAAAATCAGTCCAAGGAGTCAAATCCCTCTCCCGTTTTAGTACAAATAGAAGAATCAAATTGCTGAACCATGATTCTAAATCGGATTGTTCTCATCCGCGAGTTGTCTGTTCTAACCGATCGAGCTGTCCACGTTTGGTCATTGTCCGTTCAGACTCTTCCTCTTTAGGTCTGCTCTTTAAGATGGCTGCTATCGGCAGTACCATAAGACAAAGGTTATGGCTAACCATATATAAGAATATACCTAACTGATATGACAACTCCTAGAGACACATATTGATAAAGGCTTTGGTCATTCGATAATGTAAGATATTTCATCTGTAAATCTAACTGATCGATGATCCATATGGAAGAACTAGAGGTTAAAAGCTTATAGGATCATGAGCGATGGTAGCCCTCTGATGGCCATCACGAGAACTATCATCACAGGCACGAGGTAAATTACTCAGAAACGTGATCGCCTAATTCTTATAAGCAGTTTAAAAACAGAGAATAACTATCTAAGAACTTGTACAATACTATCCTTGCGACGTTAGTCTATGAACAAGAACAACGTCAAGTGATTCTTGGAAAATCGAGGATCTGTGCTTATTAACTTCTCCCTTTATTTGTTCACTATATGCAAAAACGCTACAGCTTATACAATATAAGTATGCGTATTAATAATAAAATCTAGAACAACATTTTAAAAATCGCTTTCCATTTTAACGTCCAGAAAACAGCACTTTTGATAAATTAATGTGCAAAACCTGACCTCGTTTGTCGATCATATCCGTCCACCGTTCATCATACCCTTTATGTAAGCGCACCGTTAGAAAATCTCAATCCTTCATTTACGTTAGAGTCTAACATTTAGGGATGCACTGTTTTCCACTAGTCAAGTGAACGCGTTCAGCCAGATTGCAATGGAAAGAATAGCTGTTGTTCCATAACAAAAAAAAAAAAAAAAAAATAAGACAGAAGAAAGATAAGATATATTGCAAATGTACCTCGTACAATAGAGGTCTCGCAGTGTATTTCATTCTTTCCTGAATACAAACACATTCAGGTTGACACGTTCCAATTCGACAAATAAAGCTATACCTCAACGAATCAAAAAATTTCTTCAAATATTCAATAATTAGTAATGAATTCATCAAGAATTCCAATCAATCAAACTCAATTATCTTTTAGACACATCGATCGCTTAATTTTCTAGGAAGTATTTTTATTTTTGCAATGTCTTTTGACTTATTAGCGCTCAGTGGAAAATAACTAATATTGCGATCAATAAAGAAATAGACCTAAAAACTGTAACTCAGGGAATAACATTAAATGAAGAAATATATAGACTCTCTCTCTCTCTCTCGCGTAATATCTTCATTCTTCTACAATAATATGTAGTGCTTTATTTACAAAGCTCGTGAAAGATCAGGCTAATGTGCCCTGATCCTGATTAAGGAACAGGTCATCTCCCGCGATAGCCAAAGAAAAACAAAACCAGCCAAAGTATATTTCAACCATCTACACTGAAATGAAAGAACGTCGGGAGGTATTACGTGCCCTTTGAACTCTTATGAACGTTATCATCAATGTATCAGACAATTAGTTGTGAATCGAAGATTTGGTAAAAAAATGTGTGTAAGGCAGCGTTTAGTCAACTTCGATAGTTTTTCCGCCCGTAGGACCAAGTACTTGTCACATTCGATTCTTCTTAACCACCTATACGTTTCGTTGGTAATTTTGCAAATTATTTCAGACATGGAAAAATACACGATTCTACTGGTTTGTACCCTCGTGGAACTTGAAGTAGTGAATCTTCATAGCCCTATTGTTGGGATACTTGATCTTGCATTGAGGACAAGTCGCGTCTACTGCACCCTCCACCACATATTTGGTCAAATCCATCTCTCTGTGGAAGTTCTTGCTGTTCTCAGCGTTGTAGACAGTATTGTGTGTCGTTAGTAAGTGATCTGACATTGCTGCCTTGTTGAACACGTGTCTGTCGCATAAAGTACAACTATAGATAGTGCTGTTGTGCGACAATTCATGGTTCTTTACGATTGTCGGAGATGGGAACGTGAGCTTGCAACCGTCTACAGAACAAGCAAATTTGGGAGGAGCATTTTTATGTTTTATGGTAAAATGCTGGCGCAGATTCGACACACCAGAAAACTTTTTGTAGCAAATGTTGCAAAGGACTTTACCATCATTGCTGGGTAACGGTATACATTCGATATTATATGACTTGGCTAAATTCTGTAACAGATTCGTGTGAGTCTTATTGTGCACCAATTGTTTGTGCTTGTACAATACGCTCATGTTCGCAAAGAACTTCCTACAGACGTGGCACATAACCGACTTCCTGCCCGCGCTCATGGCATCCATGGGCAGAGGTGCTTTTTTATCCTCTTCTTCTAATTTTATTTTCTTAGATCTTGGCTCGTCTTGAGACAGTCTTCTCGCGTTGTTGTATGCCTGTTCGGGTTGTTGATTAAATATGTTACCATGTAGGTTGAGCCTGTGACGATGAAGCGACCGAGTATTATTGAACACCTTGTGACAGAGGGTGCATATAAGTGGACTACTTGCTAAGTTCTTGCCAGCTGACTGTAGCTTTGCAATAGCTACGACTGTGGATTTGTGAAGCTTCCTATGTCTCGACAGTATCTTTTTGGAGCTGTATAGTTTCCCACAGATGTCACAAATGTGATCAGATTTCTTTACGTCATCAAGAATGGGTTGAGCTTTGTGCCACTGCGTATGCATGTCTAATGTCTCCTTGTCAGGGAAAACATTTGTGCAAAGCTCACATTGAAACTCGTCACCTGAAAAGCTCTTCTCAGCTTTATTGCGAGCACAGTGCACATCCCATAAGTGTGTCCTCAATTCTGTTACATCATTGAACTTGTCACTGCAAACTTGACATTGGAAATTACCATTTGGCTTTGCTGGAGGTAAATTTGGGTAAGATTTTCGTGCTCTAGCCGGTCGGTTCATACTGGAATTGAAAAATTCCTCTTGTTTAGTCTGGGTTAATGGCTTTTGGACATCTTTCTTCATAAATCGTAAACTCAATCTAGAGTTTGCTCGATTGTGCCAGCTCCTGTGTATCTTTAGAGATGATTCTTCCATGAAAATCTTACCGCAAATGTCGCATCCATGACCACCTAATTCCTGAGCATGGGCAGTTTCAAAATGAAGATTTAGGTTAGCTCTGAAGAAGAAAGTCTTTCGACATTTAGAACACTGATGTACGGACTTCGCAATCTTTGGGTGATCAGTTGCTAAGTGTCGGTCATGCGACTCTTTACTCTTGAACGTTCGCCGACAGTGAGTGCAGATGATGTTGCCTCTGATAACATTGTGAATATTTCTGATATGCCTCTTAAGATTAGCGCTATTCGAGAATATCTTGCCGCACACATCGCATACGTTCTTTTTATCACCAGGATCCGAGGTGGCGCTGACATTTAATGAATTTGAGTCCTGTGAATCTTCTTGTACCGCACCATACTCCACGCAGGAGATGTTTGCATTTCTTTCATTCGGATCTTCTATACCATGATCTTTCATGTGAATTTCCAAAGCACCTGCGCTGCTGAACATACTACGACAGATAACACAAGAATAGATCTTCACTTTCAGATGAAGATTCCTGTGTTCCATTAGTTCAGCTCTAGTAGTGAATTCCAAATTACAGAGGGCACAGCTATACTGATTACTGTCTGATAGTTTACCAGCATTCACTTCAGCTTCAAACGTATCCCAATCCTTGATGGACTTTGAAATGTTCTGCGTAACCTTTAGTATATTGCTTTTCAATTCAGAAGTTCCTTCCTTGTTAAGATTATTAGAGTGCTCTTTGTGATGCTCCAAATAATCACTAGGAGATTTGAATTTGCTGCCACATTCAGAACATATGAAATCACTCTTTTTGTGGTCCACCGTTAGATGAGAATGAAACTTTTTGAACACCAAATATGTCATGCCACAATGGACACATCTATAGGATGTTCTGGCGTCGGTTGATAAACGTTGACACAGGTCTCTATGCTTCAGCATGTTTGGCTTGTACCTGTAAATCATACCGCACAGGTCGCATACATGATTGTGTGCAGGATCACCATTTTTGTAAGGGCTGGGTATGTTCAGAGTACGATTTCCTTTAAGCGACTTTTTCGGTGACTCCTGTCTCAAAGATGGCAGAGGAGTTACTGGTTTTAATTTAGGTGGAGATCGTGTTGGAGATACCAGTTCCTCATACTGTTTATCTGAATGTTTCGATAGATGAGTAAGCAGCTGCTTTCTATCCGGCAGAGAACGTAAACACATATTGCACGTGAAGCATTTCTGCAAGCCTTGTTTCGGTATAACGAGAGCAATCTTCATTGCACACTCGAACGATGCTCTACAATGTACTTTATACATCGATCGATCCGGAAACTCCGTCAAACACGCGATACACGTGTGCGGTCTTAGATCGGGCATATGCTGACGAATGTGGAAAAGAGTACTTCTACGATCGCTGAAACTTTGTTCACAAGAGTAACATGAATATGTCTTCAATTGACTTATAATATTTTGCTGCACTTGTGTCAATGGAGCATCCTTCTCCATGCTCATTAATTCATCTTCCAAATCTTCAACAAGCTCTTCCTCATCTTCCAATTCCAATTGATTAACACTACCATTCTGTTTGTCACTATGAAATCTTTCCATATGCTTTGCATAAGAATACTTAGAATGCAAATTAATTTGACAATGTACACATTTCTGTTTAAAAACACGTGCGCCCCTAAAATGGGTGTGCGGACCTCTCCTGACTTTTTTCTTGCTTGCAGATGTGGATGCGTTGGATTTCTGAGTGGAATCAGCTTCCATAATCCTATCCTCTGGGCTTGAAAGGGGATTCAAAACAAGTTCACTACCAGTAACAGATTCAATTTCTATAGTACAATCTGTATCATAATCGTCTTGTGGTTCAGATTTTATACTAATATCCATATCTTTCATTAAAGCTGGTTGATCTCTGTCTAAAGCTACGTCATCATCAGGTAATTGCTGACCTTGATCATTAATTTCTAAAGGTTTATTATTTTCTTCAAGATTAGTGGCTTCCTAAGAAATAAACCAATTTTAATGTAATATTATTACATTTTTACAGTTTGTTTTGAAGCATATCATACTTACCAAATCCGAATCATTGGTAGATTCAGAAATAACCTCAACATTGTCTTCGCAAAAGTCAAAATCAACAGGTTCATTCTTAATAGTTACAGCCTACAACAAATGACAACAATACATTGATTACAAGTCCATATATTATATTATACTCACAAATTTAATAGAACCTGTATATTTACCACTGGATTTGGTTGCATGTGTTGTTCCAACCACCGATGCAACTTGTCTTGTGAACGCAAACATGTTTCCTTGTAATTATGCCACTCATTCACATTTTTAATACATTGCGCACATATTTTTGTTGATAATTTATCCGTTATTAAAATCTAAAAAGTACATAAACCCAATAAAGGTATAAGCATGTACCAAGCTTTGAATAAAAGTTAGGTTTCTCTAAAGATAATATTACTATAGAAACACATTTCATTTGATATTTGTCTATCTAACCTTTACCAATAAGAATAAACACCAATGAAATACCCATAATCATCATTGCCAATGCCCCAATCTCAAACATGATCCGTATAGACCTAACCTCAATGTACTCGTTTCAACGCAGTAACAAAACGCGAGGCGTATAAGAGTTCGCGAAGAGAAATAAACATTCAGGAAGATGACAGACACAAAAGTATTAAATAACAATATTTTACGCACGCACCTGAATCGATAGACAAGCTTGTATCTTGTTGGCTATGGACACCGGAGAGTCTTCCGTTTCGAACACCGACAATTTTGGCTCATCGGTGGACAGGCAGAGTCTACACACATCTTCCATATTCTGCAACTCCACCACCTCGTCCATCGTGGACGTAGATATTCGTGGCTCTTCTTCACTGAATATCAGGCAGGTGTTCTGCCTGCCAATAATGCGCGCTTCTCAGAAGCAGGTTAGGGACGCAGCGTTTTGTTTGTACGTCGACATTTGAAACTGAGCCCGAGCGGTCCATTTCGATACGTTCCTGGCGTTCAAAGGAAAAATTAGACAACGAGCGCGCGTTAGGTAAAAGCACGCTGTTTTTTAACGCGATATTTATTTATCGGCCGAATATTATCACGTTTCGCGTGACAATATGTAGTGACAAATATGTGGAATGTATATTTAGTGATAAAAACCAAATATGTTGATCTGGATAATGAATGTATGATGTCAAATGGTTTCAAAAGTTTTTACAAAAAAGATGGCGTTACTAAAATAGGAAAACAAGGGCAGCAGTGGTAAGTTACAAAGCAATGGTTATATAGTTGGTCGAGTGGTCGTTTATTTTATATATATTATTTGTTAATATACACTTGACATGTAACTGTTTGTCGTTTGTACACGCTGATAAGATACATTGTACATATACTACAGGTAACGTACACGATTACATTTCGTTTCATTTACCTTTATCATTCGCAACGAATCACTCGGTAACCGCGAATTAACGAAATCAAATATTTTAACTTTTTTTTTTCAATTTCGAAGTATCAGTAGCAAATTATCATCATGCGGTTATAAAAGTAATACAGTGTATAAAATCCAAAAATTCACAATACAAATTGGGCTGATCGAAAATATCTTGTCGTATATAGAACTATTACATACAAAAGGTTAGAAATCAGATATGGTCACGTAACTAATGCAACCGTTATCACAAACTACACGATTATACACACACGAGCTTTATTTAATTGCAAAACGAATCGATACAGGATAAAGTTTCAAAACAAAATACAATTATGCAAAACTTTCTAAAGAGTTTCATCAATCTAAATGATTATAAAGATTAAAAGACTTATGAATATGTTTCTACATATACATGTAGCATCGATTGAAAAGCTTCAATCACTCGTACTTGAAAACTACGAGAATACGCTTTCGAACAAAATATTATTGAGCGTTCTTTTCTAAAACGTGTTGTATATATGGCAGCTATGGTATATTTTCGAAAAGCTCTTCTACACGACGGCCACTCTAAAACCGCAAATCTACTTGGTACATGGTGAGCTTCCACGTGAACATCTCGTTAATTTATCGATACCACGTTTTGAATACAATTTCATTTTAAATATTTTTTTCTCCTCCTTCCCCCTCTTTTTATTAATACCGTAACGATCATATACAGTGCACAAATTAGAACCATCAAGAGATTCCCTAAATCTATGTATTTCGCGGACCTTTGTCCCGAATCAGCTATTCACATTAATGTACAGTATAGGATTAACCATCGATAAATAAATTTCTATACACGTATCGTCAACAAGAGTTTCCTATTCGGTCTCTTTGAAAAATATCAGCTTTCTATCCATCTACATTTTTTTCGTTTATGCCTCGATAAAGGTACTCTTCTGGTGGAACAGAAACATTGTTTCGACATTTTTTGAAATCTCTTTTCAGTAAAAATAAAAAATTATATTTTCGATCTCATTAGTGCGTTTTCTTTCGATTTCTTTCAATTTTGTTCGATCTCGTTTGAGAGTCAATTCATTCGAACAACAAGCTCCCGTGAACGAATTGTGCAAAGTTACGAAAATTCGTCTCATTTTACGAATAACATCTGCAACGAGGTAACGTTTCAATGATTATCAGTTATGAATCATAAGGGACGAATTGTTGAACGCCCACGATAGTTTCGCGCCATTTTTATGGCCAACCAGTTCCGGTCCATGTTCCACCATTCGTCTGAATCTATCGCAGGGAAGTGTGTGCGCAGAATTACTGCGCAATTCAGGTAGTCAGGCAATTGGAATTGAAGCAGGAATTACGTTGCGACTGCTGACGAACATAGTCTTGTACATTGAATTTCGTGTCGTCCGGGTCGTTGCTCTTCCTCGCCTTTAGGTCTCTGAAATCAAATAGAACTTTGCTTTTTATCTTATCAGGTGTTCTCCAGCCGCTGAAGTCTGATGGAAACCAGTCACTTGACTTTGTTGCGATTTCACAACGTTCATGCTTCTAACGCAATGATAGGATTGAACACTCGTGAGGATTGCATGCAGACACGGGATGAATTTCAATATATTTCCACGAATCTAAATCAATTCTAATAAGTTTCACTTCATTGGATTTATCTAGTATTCATAAAAGATGGTGATCTTTTGGTATTTGTAAAGTATATTGTAGCGTTACTTGGATCATTGTGAAAGCCTAGACTACACTGGCAGACGATTGTCCACAATTCAATTCGTATACATTTTCCAGGGAAAAATCCGCAGAAAAATACATGTAGATTGTAGACTACTGTCTACAATTATCTGTCAGTGTAAACTAGGCTTTACTGAGCTTGGAACCGGGATATTACAATAGAGTTCTACTAAAGTGTTTGAACTCATGTTATATAGGTTCGAAGGTACTTCAAAATATGTTTTTCGTTCTGTCTTCTCGATATATTCATGAACTGTCTAACACTATCCGAATTTATTTGCAATATGCTTAATCGTGTTATGAATACATCACTAAAAACATTCGTCTGCATTACGCCTTGTTATTTGTACAGTGCTGCTTTAAAATTTCATCTAATCAGGATTCCATAGTTCACGTCTAGTTTAAGATTGACAGATGATAGGTTGGTGATGATTAATAGAATACCTAGCAACGGCCAAGAAGGCCAATTCGACGTTCAGGCCAGTTTTAGCTGAGGTTTCCATAAAGGGAACTTTGTACTCTTGTGCCAATCGTTCTCCGTCTTCCCTCTTCACTACTCGTTCCGTTCCACAGTCAGACTTGTTGCCTAAAATTATTTATTTTAATTTATTAGACTTTGGTGAAGTGAACATAATGTTTAATAAGTGGAAATGTTTGTTTAACGTGAGTTGGCCTGATGGAATTGAATTAATAAGTTGACATTGACAGTGACGTCTAATTATCTGTGTCTAGTTCAGAGTTATGTTTACATCTCGTTAGAAGTAAATCTGCACGCTATCAAACATATCATTTGCTGCGAAGTTGATGTCCTCATCTGACTATACAATCTATCATGTTATATTTATCTTATTTTAGAAAAATAAGAAAAATAATAATAATCGATGCTTTCTCATAAATCACTTCTAGGAGCTGTCATTTCAATTAGAAGTTTCAGTTGAGATCCATAGTTAGAAGACATGTTCCTTATAGAGGTATAGAGCTAGCTTTATTCCTTGGTGATAAAGTTCATGAAAGCTACCAACTAGATCATTGAAACGTTATTTAACTCTTATATAGAGAACCAAAATGTTGCAATCATTATTAACAGGTACATAAATTTTTTATACAAAACTTTGAAAGTATTTCAGCTACTACTACTGATAATACTAAAAGTACTATTCAAAAATATAAAATTATTTATATGTAAAACTAAGCGGATTCGTGATGTTTTCAGTAGAAAGCAAAAAATGTTAAAACAAATATGGAGATAGGTACATGCTTGCCTACACTAAGATTACAGCAAATAATTGAGTAGCCATAAATCTCCTTATTCAGTACTCAAATATCCTCGATCGAACTATTTCAATATAAGTGGTCTTAAAACGAATATTCCATTCATAAAAATTGAATAACTATTTACAATTTTAAAAAGGAACAATTGAAATTTGTTAAAAATTGTTATAAATATTTGACATTCTTTCATTCAATGTTTTACGTCTTATAATGTTTATATTTAGATATTGATCATCTGTCAAGACACGACTAACCAATCATCCAATCAAGCTAGCGAACAGTTCTTGATTTTAACGATTCTCTCAATCAACACTCTGCTCTTCCTAGAACGTCTTTCTCGACTTTCTACGAAAGTAAGAAACCTGTCGAAACTATGCAAAAACCAGCTAACGTATCGATCATCTTGGTAACTTTCTCGCAAACGAGACGACAAAGAAAGCAATCGCGGCTCTTTTCCTTTTCTCTGTTTTTCTTCCTTAGTCTCTGTAGACGAATGCAAATAAAGACTAAGTAAGAGACATGTTCATTTTAATTTTTGTTGATTTTCTTTCTTTTTTTATGTTATACTTTTACTAAAAGGATAATTATAATAACTAAAAGATAGCATGGCAAATATAGCACAGTTGAAAAGAAGAATAATTCGTTATATCTAAAAATATGCTCTCTTTATCAGGTCAGGTTTAATGATTTATAAGATCAGGTTTAATGATGATAAAATTTGCCTATCCTTTCTTTTTCAATTTTAAAGCGAATATAATAACTTAATGGGATCATATGTGGATGTGGACATAAAAATCAAACAAACAAGGTTATTTTTGTTGTTAAACAAGCTTGTTGGCTAGTATGAAAACATGCTTGCTTACAGAAGGTTAATAAGACAAGATTACTTGACAGTGCATTGAATTTTAAAGTTGTTTTGCTATAAAAAACAAAGGATTTGATTTATGAAGTTTTGTACTATGATCTTCAAATAATAATCGAAGCTCACCCAACAACATGATGACCACGTCCTCGTTCGCGTGTTCCCGGATTTCGCTCAGCCAGGCTCTGATGTTGTCGTAACTCGTCTTATTCGTCACGTCGTACAGCAATAAAAGAGCTGAAACCAATAATGATCGTTGTGCAACCGGCCATGATCCTAGTAATTGATAGACACACGCGGAAACAAAAGTTTCCACGTGACGCTGTCCATGTTATTACGTGTCCGTAAAATGCTACAGCTCGTTTGTTCTCCCCTTTTCCATTGGCCAGAGAAATTTACACGCGTCTGTTTCGTCGTTCTTTTATAAACATCGCGTTGTGTCAAACGACGTTTTCACAGCCTGGCAAATTGAGATGAGAGAAAATCAAGTGTGTCTTTATGCGCAAGAAAATGAAGTGCGCCTTTGTACTTGAGAGTGTTCTGGGAATATTATTCGGTTGAAAGTTTCTGAAATGGTTGCTTTGTTATATGCGATATACATGCTTTGTTCCATATGATTTTTTCAGAAAATATCCTTTCGAACGTTCATCTCTTCTTCTTGTGTCTTGGCATTTTAAATATTTATTAAGATAATTTTACTAAAGAATTACAATTTTTCTACAGCACTCGATCTCCAATTATCACAGCTTATTTATTTGTGCGCTCCTTCAAAAACTTTTAAAACAAAATTTCCAGATGCTACGTAAAAACTAAATACGGTTCGATAGTATCCAATTAATCGAATACTAAAACTACCCAATATGCTTACAGATAAGATTAATTTCTTTTTTGTAGCTCTGCTAATTGTTTCAAGGAGATTCCTTTGTAATTCCTGTATAAAGATTTATACAGAGCTATACGCGTTTAGATGATGTTTTAATCGTGGATTTTTTGTAATTTCATTTATATCTAATTTTATAATTTTATGTAGCCATTGCTGTTCTTCTTCTTGCCCTTTCTATTTTTGTTTATTTCTTTCCTTATATATAATTGTATGTATATATCGGGTTTATACCCGTTCTATTAACCAGTAGATAAATCAATAAATAAATACTTGTGATTCGTGCTCGTCCTACTTTGAATTTTCATCAATTATTTACGCAAGAACTGAAAGTGTTTTTCCATTCGAAAGCTTGCTTTCTCACCAGTATACCACGGTGGGTTAAAGCTCACAGGAGGAAAGCTTGGCCGTTCCAGTAATATCTGACGATGGAGACACTATTGTCGAAGTGTCTCCGAGGCGTAATTGTTACCCATGCCTTTGAAACGTCCAACTATTGTCGCGTCTCTGCTGAAAGAGGGTTTCTCCGCGCAAACAATGGTCGACCCCCGACGGCGGACAACGCGTTTCCTCCTCCTCTCCTTTACCCTCGAATTCACATAAGTAGCTTCCCAAAATTAACGCTCTCCTTGAATTTTGAAACGCTTCATGGCCTGTTTTAACATCACTATATCCACTAAACCGTAATTGCTCGAAAACGCGTTCATCGAACTTCGTTTTACTTGACCGATAGTGAAATAGTTTGTTGTTAAAATGTTATTGGTGCTTACAGGATAATCTTTGTATTTTTCTTTTTGTCTTTTTTTATCACTTTTAGATCATGAAAGTTTTATTAAAAATAAGAGACGTCATAAAAGACTTGTGAACAGGATAATAGAGTAGCGAGCAGAGTTATAAGTACTTGTTAAATTGAAACAGAACGCTTTACAGAGAAATCAGAGGCGAACTTTCATCTCGTATTTTCCAGTAAAGAAACCGTATTTCTACATACTCGGAATGTAGTTACATGTAATGTCACATTGTATAACGCAATTTACATAATATCCAGTCAGTTCAGAATTCTCAGCGTTTTGGCCTTCTACTTAGCCGGTTACGTGAAAAACTTCATCAGCATTTCGATTATCTGGGACACGTTCTTTTTCTCAGCGGTCGTTGGTTTAGCACAAACCTGGCAATCGGCGACAATTCATCGAGAGAAATAAGTCAGCTATTTATTTTTTTTTTTTTTTTAGAGTGAGAAAATTAATGTAAATTTACTAGAAACGTTATACTAATAAATATTCATGATATCATTATAAACTTATTCTAGAATTAACTCTAACTAACGAAACTACTTTTTAGTAAACTAATACAGGAATATAATTAAATTTGATTGGTACTATTTGATTAAAATCATTCTCATAGCATACGTAGTTAAAATTGAAGTTTCAATAGAGACACACGCCAAGTATTGTTATTCTAATGAAATCATAAACACAGCAGAGAAACTGCTAATTTATGCCTTGCGATGAATTGTCAGTTATTGTCCTTTATTCTTGTCTCAAACAAGTCTGTCCAACTAGTACTTAATTATGCTATCGCCTTGTGTCATGATTACTGGATGCGATGCTGTTTGTAAATGGAAGATTGATTGCACGCTGGCAACGAAAACTTCTCTATCATGAATTATTTGAAACGTATCCTTTAACATATGTAATTGTGTCACAAACATTTTTTTAACTGTCTTTTTTTTAGCTGCAATTAGAAGCTATATACAGACGAAGAAAATACATATTAATGGACTGCGCACGTTTATGCATTTATGAGAAATTTAAAGGTGTATAAATGAAACATATAGAACGTGTATAACGCATAAAAAGACGTAGAAAATATTGAAAGTAAAATAAAGAAACAGATCTTTACTTAATTTTCGTTGTTTTAACTATACTTCGGATGAAATTGCAAGAAAGCTGCTCTTCCGCATATTAAATTTAAAAACATTTAGTCTAGTTTTATAATATATATTACTTGAGATGATTCTAATTATAATTAGAGAGTGTAAGTAGTACATAAATTAGAGGATTTTATATGTAACAAATAATATATGTTAAAATTAATTATGTAAAATTTAAGATAAATCGACCAAGTAATTAAACTATCACACTTTAGTTCCTATTTCTTTAGAAATTTTTATAATATTACAATATTTTCTTTTTTATTATTTGATTTGTACTTTACAATTTGTCCAGCTGGATATTTAAATTTTGCTAGTTATATATTATAATATTCATATATTTGTCCTTGAAAGTTTCATTATACAATGAGGCTCGCAGACCATTTTTACTTTTCTTACGATAAATAATCAACAACTTTATCAACTTCTTGTACAAATCTGCGATAAGGGTATAATTACCATGAGCGTCTCTGTAATAAGCATGCGTCACGCTTCGAAATCTTTCTTGCCCGGCCGTGTCCCATATTTGAAGTTTGATAGACGTATCGTCGACGACGACTACTTTATTCTGAAACACAAGAAGCATTTATATATTCCGTTTAATAAATGATTCTCTCACCTATATTAACGTTTTAACAGTCACTTGGTTTTTCTTAGTAAATTGTTTCTTCGTATTTTAAAATGAATTCATTTTTGCTTGTGGCATTTCTAGGAAGAATTTAGAATATCTCACCCTAAAATCAATGCCCACGGTGGTTATATAGTTGCCAGACAGGAATCTGCCGTCTCTAAATCGTGTTAGGAGGCAGGTTTTCCCGACACCACTGTCACCAAGTAGCATCACCTATGTTACGTGAAAATTTTCTGTGAAAATATCGTAAAAGGAAACTCTTTGCAAAATATTCGGAAGCTATTCTACGTTTATTTAAAAATATAGCAGTTGTACTTTTAAAATCTAGAATTATATAAAAATCTATTTGAAAAAAAGGAATAGAAAAGATTTATTATAAAAAAAATTGAAAATGAAACTTCCTTGCAATACATTTAATTGAGTTTACGGGTAAACATTCGACGATTTATACGTTTACCACTGATATTCTGTAATAGAAAAGAAAACACAGAAGAACGAAATAGTTTACCTAATCCTCTCAATCAATTTTAAATATCATCTTCATATTTATTTCTTTATGATAAAAGAAAATATAGCAGAAGATAAAAAAGAAGGTATTTTTAGTTATTAATTCCAATGAAACTTTTATTCTATTTAACAAAAACCAGTTAATCAGATCGAAGTGTATCACGCAACGAGTCCGTGTCCAAACGCATTCACATAGTTATCTTATTTGTAGAAAACTCAGTAAACGCAGAAATGTGTAATTAACTAGATTCCAGCGATATCATGGTCGACAGATTGAGATTGATCTACGATTGAACTGAACGCAAAATATTCTGAACATACCGATGAACCGTCTAACAGAGATTAATAACCGCAAATCATCGTTTCCTATCAGTCGTAAATTACGCTGGAAAAATGTGTACTATTTGCGTTATGCCTCAATTAGCGTATAAAAGGTCACGTGATAAGAAGTGGTAAAATTAGTAGTAGCCACGAACAAGTATTAGAAATGGGGTTGGTTCGTCATGAATTTTAGAACATGGCTACTGGCCGCTATCAAAGTAATCCTGAAATTAAGTTTCCTTTTAAAAAGAAACTAAAATTGTAAGGTTGAAATTAGGAGAGTGCTCTTTCGGAAAATTACGCTAAAACGTAAAACGCTACTAAAAAGATAATGATTGCGAAAAGTTCTATTTTGAACGTAGAAGTTAGAAGCACAACTCTGATTGGAAAAGTTCGTTTTTGCTGATCGAGTTACTGTGGTTTTTAGTCTTTCCATGGCTTGTTGATGCGCTTGGAAACGGAGAAATGTGATTATTGCTTTATTATTGATCGGAAACTAATTGAAAGACCGTTTGTAAATTGGAACGTTGTAAATTATCAAAGTCTCCGAGTCTTGTTAATTCTCTATAGAAGTATATCAATTAAATAAGACAATTAAGCAGTCTCTTTGTAAGGTATTTCTGTCAGCTTGTAATTTTTACATCTCGATACAATATTGGATTTATTATTTAATGTTATTACAATATTATATTACTAGATTCTACGATTTCGTAAGAGAGCAAATTTGCAATAGTATTTAAATGAAGATAACAATGCATCAATTAAATTTAGTTTTTCGGCCTTCTTAAGCAACATTTCATAATGTCAAATACTACTAACAAAATTCAATTTTGCAACACTGAAGATCGTGTTTTAACGTGTACGATAACTCTCTGCCCATGAAAGCTGTGTATTTATAACATTGTAATAAATTATACATATACTGCATGGATCTGAAATTCCTCCTTCCTAAGGCCGTGATTGCAGTGGACGTGAATTCACTTTGGCCAATTGGCCCAAACTCTGACAAACTCTGACAATCGTTCGTAAACTAATTTACAATAATCGAACATTAAGGCATTCGGATGTTCGATTTTTGATTCGGCGAACAAATGTTCTCTTGCACTTTCATTTTACTAAATTTTACAAAAGCCAGCATTCGCTTGCTTGGTGTAAACGCGCTAAAGCGCAGCTTCGAAATACGCATCCACTATAATCATAGCCTAAGCCCTAAGGTCTAAAGACTCTAAACCGTCAAAAGCTTAAAGCGTCCATGCCCAAGTTCGATCGGACCGCAAAAGGCAGCCCTGTTCCATCGATTGTCTCTTTCTCGTGGAAAAACCGGTTCGCTATAGTATCAGGAGAGAGGGCAGGACCTTGAAAAGGAGCTCGCCGTGTTCGGGTGGGGCCTGTTGGCAGGTCGAGTCGATGCTGTCGCGCGAGGACTGCCGCCTAGTCGGACCCGTCGTCTCCTGGGGCCGGTTGAACGTAGAACCGCCAGCCTGAGAGGTGGAAGGAGTAGCTGGGGCCGGGCCCCTGGCTCCACCAGCGGACCCAGAGCTGGTCGACCAATCGGAGGCAACTGGCCCCGTTCCACGCGGACCGTGTCTGCTGGCGCGTTTCGTCACGCTACGCAGCTTCTCCTCCATGGTGTTCATGGGCCCCTGCTACCGGGAGCACCAATTTGCTCTTCTTCTTCTCGGCCACTCCTCGTCGCGCTCGTCGTCGTCGTTGTCTTCGTCGTCGTTGACTCGCTCCTTCCTTCACTTCGCGCGGATCGCGGCCTATCTCCTGTCTTTCGTTATCGAGGTCAGTCAACCCGGGACTAGAGACGAAGAGGGACACAGGGGACGATGTTTCACCTTGCGTCTCTTCTGCCTTCCGCTTTGCCTGCTCGTTCGGGCGCCGCTGATCAACGGACGCTGAGTGAAAGTCCGCTCGGCGAGAAGAGCCGCGCGACCGATTGGATCAAGAGGCCGATCAGTGACGCGCTAGTCTCGCGAGAGCTGGCCGCACGCTGCGCGCGGTTCTTAAGAGACACCTGGATTAAAGGAACCTCATGAGTACTATTGATGAGGCTGCTTTTTCAGGGATGATTCAAGGTTTTTGGAAATGGTTAAGTTTAGAAAGAACGTGTCTTATTGGACACATTGTTTGCTTGGTCTAATGAATTGGCAGATGCTAATGCATAAAGTTTGTGGGGCTTATTTCAAGTTATCTATGAACATGGTTAGGCATTAGGCTGTGAGCACATGAAGAGTGGTAAGCGACAGAGCACCAAAGCAGCACAAAGTAGATACAACTTAAAAATTTGAAAAATAGACTGTACAGCAACTGCAACACTGTTAATGCTAATGTTAATGCTTCAGTGCTTTATCTCTATCGCTTTAGAAGAACCTAGCGAATGTTGCTAAGTCTACTTTTCCGAAGAAAGATTCAGGAAGAATGACTTTTAGACATAATTCAGTTCAAGAAGTATTACCTTCAGACATGGAGCAATTCAGAAAGTATAACTTTCAGATATGACTCAAGAAAGAAAGTTTGGAAGGTTTGGCTCAGTAAGGTTTAGTTCAGGTTCAACTTCAGGGATTCGTTCATTTAACGTCTCTGGTTATGGATATAATTATAAATTAGGGGATGAATACTATTGCTGTGTCTGCTTTTTAAAGAAGATTTCGGGAGAATGACTTTTATATTGTACATCGGTCGAGAAGAGAAGTTTCAACGGTTTGATTTAATAGATTACATGAAGCGAATATGAATAAAGTAGTTTATGACGATGCTTGTGTAATGTTTCGGATTGGGTATATCAATCCCATTGCCTACATTTGCTATACCTATATTGTCATATGTAATGAAGAGGCTTTACGTTTGAAGTTTCGAAACAGCACAGTACAGCGTTGCACACACAGTAGAAGATGTCAGATTACATTGTAAACAGATATTCTGCATGGTTTGCTAATCAATATCCTATTGAAAGCTTGCAACCTAATAAATGTATCTACAATCGCACGAATTACCAGGATCTTGTAATCTGGCCAGAACTCAACAGAACAAGCAGCAATCAATCTATGTATACAGATAGCAGAATATTCGAAACACGCTTTTCACCATGAATATCGAATAAACGGATAACATTTGCAACAAGCATTTCACAGATGCAAAATCTACACTGCCATATGTATCGATACACCAACTGGTTAAATTTACTTTAAAAAAACCAACAAATTTTGCTTTATTTATACTAAATCCACTGTTTAAATATTCTTGTAATCCCCGTGGAATAATATTTATATTGTATTATAGTAATTTTCCGATTTGTTTCAAACATCACCAACATGATCATAATGCTCGTCTCTCGTATCAATATTAATAAAATTGCAAAATATTTCCTGTAACATGCATCATAATATATTCATTAAAGCTGTCCGCTAGTGTCTATCATATAACTTTTCAACGTTGAAGACGTGCCACGATTGAAGCAACGGGAAAATGAAGGTTGGCATCGCGTGTCGGAGGATCATTGTTCCTCGTTCGAGGCCGGATAATCGATAAACCCGGGAAAACGGGCTGGTTCCATCAACAACGCGTACATGGAACGACGGACGGGCATAATTCGCGGCAACTTGAAAGCTTCGTAATTACTTGGCTTGTTACGCGATGGATTATATAACGGGTCGACACCTATGTTGATTTCAGTGCTCGCGCGTTACGCGTCCGCTTACATAAACAGCGACCGGGTGTTTCAATTAATCCGCGAAACATCGACCCCCATCGTTATATCGTTCAAATTTAACGACCCCTCCTTAATATTTAGCAGAGTAAATTCCGACTTTTGGGTGTTTTGTTTTGATGGCTAATTGGGCTACGGTTAGTTGCGTGGATAATCGACGCAAATATTGGCGCTGGGAAGAAACGATCGCGAATTAAATTAGATTTTGACAAATCTACTTGGTACTTAAGTTGATTCTCAGTCTCATTGCGTTCGTTATTTTATTGCATTATTTTATTGGATAGTTGTATTATTGGATTTTCCTAGTAACTAATCGTTGCCAAAGTGAATGGCTGAATGCTTTGGCTAATTTTGTATCCGTCGTGTTACCATCTTAACCCTTTGATCACAGTACTGTAGTTTCGCATACTGTAATAAATTATTAATTAACTAAATGATAGATCTATTATATTTGTCATCGGTAGAACTGTATAGTCTTAAATGTTAGTGCTTTATGCCTTGCATAGATCAGGAAATATGTTTTTATAATATTATTCATTAACTAAAGAATAATATTTCTCACAAATATTCAATAAAATTCACGATACATCGAAATAATTTAACGAACTGGCAGTAAAATTTCTCGTTTCCCACTCCCACTAAAAATCGTAACTCGATCATTTTGAGTAGCTTGATGGTATCAATGTTAAAAGTAGTTCCGTATCGAATATCCACGATTTCGTCGAATTACCACAAGCTGGTTCCCTCCCTTGATATTATTCGACGTGCGTTCATGAAACGACGCTGTTGAAACGCGTTCCTATTACGTCCCGTTTCGTTGGGCGTGGAAGATTGAAAGGGAAGTTGAAATTGTACCGCTTCGAACGCCGCTCTTTTTCTGTTTGATGTTCGGCTCGACCCAATCACGGTAGTTAGAGATTGATTACCGGTGGTGCTGGGGAAAAAAGAATTGCGAAAGGGAGGATGTTGTAGCTTTTCGTCGATTATTGTTCGTTATTGTTTCTCTGCAGCCGCTTCAAGTTTCATTCTTGACTCTTATGCTCAACTTTCCCAAGTTTTCCTTTCTCTTAATCGATGAAAATAATTGCCACAGTAACAGGTTGAAGTTAATCTTGTTTTTAGTTCTTCGAATTGGAACTAATGCGAGTAAGCTAAATCTATCTTGTAGTAAATAACAATCTTATATTTATTTGTTTGCCCTCGTTTATTGCACAAAATGCGATTAAGAAAGAAAACCATTTGGTTGGAAATTTGAAATTAAATGGAGATCGATCGAATTAACGAGTTAGAAGTCGAGTCTGTCGGGGGTTCCCGGGGCGATTTCTTTAGAAAAACCGAATCGTGATGCAGATACGAGGCTGGCTGGTCCAGCCTACCGCTTTGGGCCCACCCACGCCGTACCTAGCGTCAAAAAAAACCCTCGAGGTTACAACGGAACAGGCCCTGTTGCCGGCGGACTCTACCCGACTGGTGGCGCCCTTTCCTTTTACACTTTACTTTGTACGACCTGAGGAGTTGGAAGTAGCAGAAGCATCCCACTACACGAGCACCTAATCAAATAAAAATTTCAAGAATATTTTGTAATTAAGCTACAATAGACAGGTCTATTATACTATGAGAAGAACAATTGCAAGATAATTTCATTTTTCGTAATATAATTATTTCTGTTTAATACTATTCTTTCGTTTCGATAGTTAAATTTAATAAAAATAGTAAATTAGCGCTAATACTTCGAACGACTAAACTTGTATCAAGGAAATACAAAGAGTCATTGAAATTGCCAAGAGCGTAAAATCCACCGTGAAATTTTGCCATTTTTATATCTTTTCCATGTTCGAAGAATATTGATTGTTTTTTTTTTTTTTTTTATTATTGTGAGTTATCTTTCAATTGATTTTTCGAGATATTCTTAGCATAGCTTTGAAGGTTTTTGACAACTTGAATGTCGACAGTTTTTGAAAGGTCCTCTATTGGATCTTTTTATCTAGATTCCTTCTATTTTTAAATCCATCGATCCTTTTTTCGACATTTCCATTTACCAAGGTCTCCATTTCGTTGTTGCAATTCGCTAATTGCAAAATCTAGATACAGCGGTATTCAATTAAGACGCGCAATCTCTTTAATGAAAATGTGTCCTGAATAAACGTTGCCAAGTACTAATCATTCATTAACACCTGCATTTCATCTGGATAATACACTTTCTCTGATTAAAAGTCTTCGCTATCAGCGACCAACTGTTACCAATAATTAAGTTTTTATTACCGACAATTACTATTTTCATTTCAATTACATAGTGTCTTTAAGTTTTTATCAAATTTTATGTCTTCATTGCAATCCTTCTAAATGTATCAGACTTACACCCATACGAGATCAACTTCAACTTAAATCACGATGAACACGATCCACATACAACTCCAACATTTTTGCACTGAATCGAGTAATTTTACGATTTAATCCCCGTTTTCATATCGTTTTCATAGGACACAAATCAATCAAGATTTTTCTTATAATCGTCGTGGATGAATAGACCAATTTAACCAAATTCATACGTACAATAACTCCGAAATTTTTACATTAAATCAGGAAATTTTACGATTTATTCATTTTGCAGAACACAGCCTCAAAGAGTCTTCCCAATTGTCATAAACGATTACATCAACTTAGCGAAATTCACGTACGATTTGCAAACTTGTTGCATTAAATCAAGAAGTTTTACGACTTCGATCACTTTTTCCCCGCTTTCATAGAACACAAACCAAACTAGATTTTTGCTATAATCGTAATAAAAAACTGACAAACGACAGGTACGATCCATTGCTTCGTATTAAATCCAGAATTACGATTCAATCGTTTCCCTCGTTTTTGTAGCACACAAATCTAAAGAGACTCTTCTCTCTCACAATGATGATTTCGGTTCCACGTTTGTATCATTTCAAGAACGGCGGTTGTTTTAATGGAATATAAAGTCGAGGAAGGAGAGCGTGTTTCATAGGCGTTTCCATCGATGGTAACACGGTCTCGTTTCTCCGTGGATTCTGGCTATTGTGCAAGCGCCCTTGGCTTTGCGCTCGGACATTATCTTCTGTCGAGACACGGATGACCTGTCCTCGTTGCGTCATCGCGTCACACGCCAGCGATTTCCTTCTTTCGCATCGGTTACCTCCGAAGGAGTCCTTTTTCCATGTCACTGCCGATGTTTCAGCCTCTCTCTTCTCCAAGCCAGCTTTATTTTCACCCTTCGTTCCGGTGTCGTTGACGGCTGCTCTACATGAACGCGCGACGCTCCTTTAAAATGCCTGGGCGAAACGAACGCTGCGTGGAATATCGTGTGTTCAGATTCCTCTGTGCTTGTTATCTAAGCCATCTGAGATCTTCGCGTGCGGTAATATTTCGAACGAAGGTTTTGCGTGACGTGGGAAAAATGTAGGTTTTTCGCCGCCACCGTACGACTAATACTTAAAGCCGAATAATTAAACGAATTGTTTAGCTTAGTGCTTATTTAGCTTCAGTCTAGTTGTCGTCGGTTTTATGGAATAATTCGACATTCAGTTTTAGATATTTTTGTCTTAGGGAGTTTTAGAAAACTTCGGATTTTTATATGACGAGCATTAAGCGTCGAGTGTTCGCCAAATTTTACGCGAAAGGTTGTACATTCTAACCATGCGAGGAAAAATATTGTTAGGAAATTTAGAAAATAGACGAGGAGAACTTAGAGAAGATGTATTTGAAAGACGATCTAAATGAATGTGAAAAAGGCGACGAATTTGAAAAAAACGAAGTTAGAAAATATCGATCTAAGTTCTCCTCGTCTATTTTCTAAATTTCCTAACAATATTTTTCTTCTTCTGATTTCCACTGACGTTCGCAAATCGTTGAATGATCGCTAATTTTGAAGAGAGAACGAATTGAAATAAGCTTTGTTGCGCAACATCCAATCCATATTCGATAGTTCGATATGCGAACTATTACTATCAAATTCAAAAATCGTTTCATTTTTTAAAGGTAATTTTAAATCTTGAAAATGGCAACGCTACCAGACTTCGTCTCTTATTCATTCCATAGCAAACGTAACCAAAGTAAAGAAAATCAGAAATGTGCATTCTTATTTCGAAGAGA
The DNA here is from genome assembly GCF_905332965.1 of Bombus pascuorum. Classification (NCBI taxonomy): domain Eukaryota; kingdom Metazoa; phylum Arthropoda; class Insecta; order Hymenoptera; family Apidae; genus Bombus; species Bombus pascuorum. The sequence goes on along the minus strand of NC_083490.1, from coordinate 12,459,382 downwards.
CTGCGTCTAATCGTCGTATTCTATTTCGAAAGATTGAAATTACATTGACAGGAAACAAGAAGAGAACGGAAAGAAAATGAGATTTCATCTTTCAAATAACACACATAGCAATGCCATTCGACGATGCCATTCGTTTTATATTGTCTTATTGTCTGTTATTACTGCAGCTATCTGAACTGACGTAGACGTCGAATACCAGCACGCACACCTGTACGCGAGATTAATTATTGATCGGGCCCGTACGTTCGATCGATCGTTAATTCGGGGATGCGTAATTAATTAATGCATCGGACGCATCGGACGCTTAGAACATTCGACAAACAGAGGTATCACGGTGTTGCACTTAAAAGAACATGATGAATCCTTACAGATATGCGGCTGGTGTGCTATTAATCAATTCGACGAATTCGTGACGAAGCTCACACGTGACGTTATTAACGACGATGTCGCAGCTGTTGGACGTTTATGATCACGAGAAATTGCGTGCTAGTTGTTCAAAATGATAAATTAAAAAATTAAATACATTGAATTTCACACGTCCTAGCGATGGAGTAAAAGATTTGTTTCTTTTGAATTGAGGAATCTATTTTTTGGTCAGCTCCAATTAGGTTTCATTGCTCCGATTTTTTCCCTATGTTTCGGATATGTGTAGTTTTACATAGTTTCCAGCGATAACCGATTTAATATATTTGTATTTAATAAGTCAAGTTTAGTCATTTAATTAGTACAATATTTTCAGTTAGTCAGGTCGAAGTTTAATTTATGTAGGTAAAAACATATATGAAATTCATATGAATTTAAATTTAAAATAAAGAATATTTAAACGAGAGAGAATTTAAATTATGAGTAACATTTCAGCTAACGTTAATTTTCCATCGAGTGATGTTCAATTAAAAGATAATCTGATAATCCATATTGTAGGTAGTCCATCTATTTGGTTTTAACTTATTAACTTCGATATGCTAATAAACTTGTAAAATATTCCAAAGTTATTGCAAACTTAATTTCTAGAATATAAATTGATACGTTAATTGTTATAAAAATTAAATGATAATTGTATGAATGCGTAAATTTCTTTCTATAGAAAACAATTATACAAGAATATTCCGTGGATGAAATTAATTTTCTGTTTACCTGTATAAGATTATTCTATATTCGATTATTTCTGATTTTCCAATAACGTTTCCATCTAACATCTGCTAGACGAACGCGCACGTGCCGAAAAGAACGTGTAAATCGCTCGTAGTCGAAAGGATTACGCGGCTCAACCAAAATCGGTTGAGTTGAACGTCCTTCTTTCACCTGCGCAAGAGGTTTTTGTCCCGATTACATAAAGACATCCGGCTGCACGGGCTCGATTTTTTCTTACATGCGTAGGATAGAAGATCAAGGATCAAGTAACTCGAACTGTTCCGAATGTCAGACTTAGACTAGCGAATTCACTATTCGCACAATTTGTCATATTAAAAAACAGTTCTTGTCCCTCGAATAACTCGTGTGGTAATTTCGAAAAAGTTCGTGATCAGACTGTGGAATTTATGGAAAATTCGAAGATACAAAAACGCATGAGGCGCAAAATATTAGGTTGTCCGAACGTTGTAATCTTTATTTTGATGGAACAAAATCGATCATACGTAATTCGATAAAATAATATAAAACGAAAAATGTCGTGCATCCATTATTTCCTCATAAAACGAAAGAAACTTTTCGGACGACCTAATAATATAAATAGCTATAGGAACGAAAAATTAGACGTTAGGGAATTAGCATTACCGTGAATGCATCTGTGAGAAATTCGAAGATACCCATTCTTCAAACTGTACACTATTATAAGTAGACAGCGGATTTTTATGCGTTTGTGAGAAATTTGAAAATTCGAAATTGCACGATGCACGAAATGCTCGTAGTATGAAACACTGTAGAAAAGTATGCAGAGTTTAGTGCTTGTTACGATACTTTGTACGTGATATCCACTTCTCTATCAAGGGTTTACTCTTTTAATTAAATTGTCAAGAACACGAATTTGCGTAAAGATAAGCAGTCTATTTACAAGCGATTATCCTGCTAATTTTCAGTCCTCCGTAAGAGAAAAATATCTTCTTCCGAGTTACTGTCTTCCACCTTGTTTCAAGTTACTTTGAAACCTGTATCAAGGCAATTTGTTTCACGCGAAGCTGTCAGAACCGAGTTAATACGAGAAATAATACGCTGGATAAAAAGTTGCGGAGCTCGCGGCACAACGGAGAGAAAAATTCCAGGAGCTTTGAAAAAAGGAGCCATAAATCCAAGTATGAACGCAACGAATTCCTTTTTTCTTCCTCCTATTTACAGTCGATCATTCGAAGCGTAACCACAGTTGTGGCACGCTCCAGAAAAAGAGACTAAGGCGAAGGGAATCGTGGAGAGTGTGAGAGTTGCGAAACGAAAATTGGAAGAAGGAAGTGGAGGCAAGGTGAAGAGGTAACCTTGTTGTCACAAAAGGAACTCCGCCCTTGTTACTTCCTTTTGATTCCGCGTTTTCAGGCTGCTAGCCGACGAAATATCATTCGACCATCGTGCTTCGAACCTAACGAGGTTAATAAAGCCTGGCATACTTTCGAACGGGTTGTCGGTTGTTTTTTCCAGACGTACACTACCGTCCATAAGTATTCCGACACTTTGGAAGTTTTTTCATATCGGCATGAATTTTATCAAATGTATAAATTAATGTAAAAATTAATAATTAGTATGTATAATCCAGCTGAAGGATCTTAGGACGTCTATTTTTAACACAGAGAGGATATTTAATGCAAATTATGAATTTTAAATTACATATATCTTTTAGTAAAGTTGTTAATATATTAATAATGTATACTTTCTTTATCGTACAGAGTAAATTAAATAAAGATTATCAAAAATGTATCAAATGAAGTAAAATGTTGCAACAGTTCGTTCATGATTTACTTCAATTCCGAGGCAATTACGATAATAACTCTTCCAAGACTTTTGAAGGGGGATCTATTTAAAGATCAGTGCACGAAAGTTAAAAAGGTACGAGCGAATGGATAAATATTTTTCATTCTTCAATGTATGGTTTTCAGGAAGATAACAAAAATATAAAAGATTATATCTTCTACGGTACGCTGCTTCGATAATTTAGTTGCGTGTGTTTGCTCTGAAATTAATTTTCAGTTTCTCTGTATTTGTAATTTGCAAATTGAGTTACAATAATTATACTTTTCCTGTGTTCGATGTGTTTAATGTCTCTGTTCAAGTGTTAGAGAAATTTTCTGAGCTTCGGTAAAATAATTTGTACGAAGGTTTTATAATATTAATTCTGCACCTATCCATTTCCATGATCTCGTGAATTATATTTTGGAAAAGGTTTTGGACAAATTAGTACATAATAGTAATACATCGTAATAATAAAATAATAAAGAATGGAACAAAAAGATAATAAACAGAATATAGATATTATTTATCAATTAGATATTATTTGTGTTATTGTAATTAAATTACATTCTATGAGAAATAAACGAGTCTCCCGGTACTTTTAAACTGGTAGTGTATGTGAAATTTGTTCGAGAGGTAACGAGTTATTTGCCGTATTTTAATTAATTTCTCTAAAATTCTAATATCTATCAAATTACAAAGACGTTATGTACGTGTTGAGTAAATTCTTTCGTCAAAACTGAAGGAGATTTTCAAAATTTTCCACTCGCATTTCTTTCTCATTTTTCTTTCTCCCTCAAAATATTACGGATTCATGTTTTTGATGTTGAAGATGAGAAAGTGCTTGTTAAGTTCCAGCAGCCATTATGAAAACTAATCACGCCCTTTTGGTAACGTGCTATTGGATATTATAAGCGTATTGGTTGTCGACGACGTGATGAAAACGGCTGGTTAATGTGTTTTCCTGGTAGCTCGAAGAGGAGAAAGGAATAGCCTGGTAAGGTCAGCAAAGAGGCGTTGACTGACAGAACATTCTGATGCTGTTCACTAATTAACATAGTAATTAACGTGGTGATTGCTGGCTGACCGCGGACCGACCTATTTCCGGGATTGTGTGTAACCACCCCTTTCCTTCAATCATATAACGAGTTTTGAATTTTAGTGACGCATCGTCTGTTCCCTGATATTTCAAATAACAAGTTAAATATTGCATAAACAGGCATTGTATATGGTACGAAACATTATCAGTATGGTGAAAGAAATAATCGAGGAGAAATAATGTCAAATTTGACGAATGTTTTAATTTTTTTGTTCGTGATTATTAATTAGTAATTAATTAGTAATTTTGTAAAATTACATCCAAGATTATAGCAATATTATGTAAACTAACATAATATGAAATTTACGTTTTATTAATAAAATTTCATAAAATTGAAGCTTTGCGGTTTAACTTACACATAATATTTTATGCCAATTGGTTCGTGATCAATGAAATATTACAATGAAAATTTCATAATTTGGCTATTTTTCATAACCAATTTCATCAACTTAAGCTCGAACGCGAAGGAGTGTGTTTTGTCATAAATAATATTTGCGAATGGAAGCGGGGAATAGAATGAAAAGCCAAATACAGCTCGATGTTGGATTCGATAAAGATTTTATGAAAATATGGAAAAAGAATGTTCACACTCAGAGTAACTATGACTTCGTTTACAAACTCACTGTCCCTGCTCGAGATCCCCAGAAATTCCGAGGTTCGATCGAACAAAGACTCAATAGTAAACTGTTGAATATCATCACCGCGTGAACAATAAACGGAACTTCAACTTTGTTAACATAACACAAATTTTGTTTACCATAAAAAACGCCATTGACGTTAACGGGATTCGAACCCATATCATATAGCTTCCAAGTAATTTCAACGTCTGAGACGATAACCACTTCACTAACATTCACTTAGACGAAATTGCTTCTTCTGTTCTTTAAATATCAATAAAATATTGTAATATTTGTTTATTATATATTTTCGTATCAATTTGTCGTATTTGATATACTAACTATATCATATTTGAGTTATATTTAGTAACAGTGTACATATATAGAGAGCAGAGAATAACTCGATTAGTTAATTCAAGCACTATCAGATGGCACTGTGAGGCTCTCACAAAGGAAAATTCCTCTCTTACGACTTTGAGGCTTACGACGCGACGCAATTAGTATACACTACATAAAATAATAATGCAATTATATTATATTATAATGTTACAACATTATAATACATGTAATAACACGATAAATAGTTATTGTAATAATTTTGATTGATCATTTAAACAACAACTTGGGGCGCTCTATTTTTAAAAGCTAAAATTACAAAGTACAGACAGCAAATATACTAAAATTAAATAATAGAAATACAAATGCTTATTTAATTAAATAAACCACGAGTGTAAAATGTGAGAAATTGAAATAAGAATCAATATATCATCGTTATAACAATTTTAATTGGACATTAAATAAACATCGTTCTTATATTAGAACACTAACTGAGCTGCTTACTTAACACTTCTTGAAATCTTAAAGCACTAAGTGCTTTTATTAATTAATTAAACATAGTTTAATAAAGTTTAATAAAGCGATTAATAAAAACATAGATTGTCATTTAATTAAACAAATCGCAAGAACAGAAAGAAAGAAATTAAAAGCAACAGCAATTTTTCATCGTTCGAAGTATCTATTACAAATGATTGATAACGACATGCTGGGAAAGTAATTAGTATTTTATTTCGATTACTTTTACATTGATACTCATAGCGGAGCAAAGTTTTCATTTCCGTCGAAGCTGCGCGTATTCCATCGAATTAAAAAGGCAGCGAAATTAATCGAAGTAAACACGGCTTCCGCTTTCATTGATTTCCGTCATCTTTTATTATGCTTTTTTCATTGCGTATTGATATTGGGAGCAGCGTTTGATTAAATTTCCACTGGTTCACTCGCGTATCGCCACCGTATACTGACGCATCGTTCAATTATGTAGCTCTCCTTTTTTTACGTCTTCCGTATATAATTAACCAAAGCTTCTTATGCAGGAGAAAGCGTACGACGAGAAATTACGGACAATTAATCCTTCTGTACGAACAGTTTGCTTTAAGAGTTATCATTACTTTCGCGTTACCTTAACGTTCACGTCTGAGATTTTTTAAGGCCGCTTGAAGCTAAAAAGATTGAAGATTATTATTTTAAAATATATTGTGGTAATAACAATTCCGAACTACACCTAAGACTTCAGTAATCGTCGTTATTAGAATCGAAAAGATATTTCATCAACAGTTAAAGTAGTATCTGAAATATAATTTATGCAAATTCATAATTAAGCGCGACAGAATTTCGCGCTTTTGATATAACGAACTTTGCCTCAGTGATTTTAATCACACGCAGAAATACTGATCACCAACAAATTCGAAAACGCAATAATCGATGCGTTATAGTAACCCCGAGATTAGTTTTCAACGTGTTATTTTATCAATTTATCAACCGATCCATCAGCGTTTCGGTACCGATGAAATTGCATTTCGTGATCGATGTTAGCCATTAATATACCTCGAAAATATAAATATCTTTTGCACATAAATATCTCTCTAAATAATATTTTCTTCTTGTTATTTCTCAACTATCTACATTTTGCCAAAATAGTATCAGTGTATACCTATCGATTAAATTTCAACAAACTACGGTGATAACAAAATTTTCTTTATCGCACATACTTGAAGATTGCGGATCACAACCACGGTCACTAAAATCCATCAAAATCTATAGACCATATGCGGATATATTTTCTTATTTATAGAATAAATTATTAGAAGTTATAGAATAAATAAATGGCAACTATGCGTATGTATGGGAATTGGAAAATTAAAGAATTAATCGCAGTAAACGATATTTCCAGTAGAAAATAATTTTCAATGAAAGAAAATGCCATTTAGAGCGCGAAATAATTATTATAAATTTTCTTTGAGCACCGGGGTAGGTGCGTTACATTCGTCTGTATTAAACGTTGAATTTGATGGGAAATTTTCACGGCCGATGTATTACCGGAACGTTATTAAAGAGGAAATCGGGAAATGCGAAAGCAGCGACGCGTTTACAGAGAGAGGACACGTCGGTGATATTTCAAACGGGGCAGGTTATATCCCACGGCTGTAAACATTTTAAAACGAGTAATGTTCGATCTGCTAGGATTACCTGCTTTGTGACAAAGGATATTAACATTCTTTTAGCAATTGACGTTGATTTACGTAAGAGAATTTGCGTTGGATTCATACTATTGGAACAAGATACAAACGAGGATTGTAAGGACAAAGGATCGCTTGTTCAATCGTGTCAAATACAATTAAAAACGATCCGGCTTTTTAACGAACGGTCACGAGTTTCAAGCGGATACAAATTAAATTCTTACGAAATGTTTATGTCGTTGTCGTTCGATCGATGAATGGAATTGTTACGAACAGACCAACATTCGTACTTCTGTTCCGTCAAAATGGCGAGTGAAACTTCACGAATAAGAGTTTACATAGGAGAAAAATACAAGGCCACTTTTGTTGATCTGTGGCTTTGATGCATCTAGAATTGGTTGGTGAAAATTAATTGGATTGCAGATTTATATCGCTGTAATTTTTTTTAGCAACTAGAAACGTAGCGTTTTTCAACAGTGCATTTTGTTTTTTTCACTTTTGAAATCTTTCTCGTGTTACAAAAGTGGAAAGCTGACCGATTCGCGTGTTTGTTTCCACGTAAAATGGGAGCCGAACCGGTCCGTTTTACCCATTCGAATGAAATATCGTCGACATCACTCTGCTCGCATACAGTAGCAAATAAACAGTTGGATTTTTCGTTGAAATGCAAGAGAATGTATTCACAATATACAAAGTTGTCGAAAATCCTTGTTTGGAATTTGTGGAATTGTCGGGTATTCCTAGATGGAAAGTTTGTCATTTGATTCCAGTTTAGAAAGCTCACTTGACCTGTGTCGTTTGGTAAAGAGAATTGATGATTTTACAATTTAACGCTTAGATGCACAACGTTGTCGTAACAGATACAGGTATAACATTTACTGTGTCGTATAATGTGCGTTCAACATTAGCATATTTATAGAAATACATAATTATTACATTATTTTGTATATACAATCTATTTTACAAACAGTGCTATTTATTATTCTTCTTAATAAAACGAATACAAAGGAACAATGAGATGTAATTTTTAAATTACATTTCTATAATTCTGTGTAACCCTGAATAGACATTTGAATGAATATGGACGAAAATTGAAAATTTTCTTTTCATTTCTTTTTTATGAAAATTCCTAGATAGATGGTGGTCGATGTTTCTTAAAACTGGATTTTACGTATAACAAAATTTCTACATATTATGTTGTTAATTTAATACTTGAAATATGTTTCAACTAAAGTTGATTTCATGCATGATCATGAATTTCGCTCGTAATACACCGATCGGACAAGTTTAAATAATGAAAACTATCGGATCGTACTAAAACTCAACTTATGATCGGATCAGAGCATATCTTCTATTTTTCCCTCTTTGAACATAACAACAAACAACGAATTAATTTCGAACATGGAAACCCTTTCACCTCGATATTCAGATAAATATGCACATTTAAAATGAAACTCCGCCATGAATATTCACATAAAAATAATCCATTCGACTGAAATTTCGTCTTGAAAACTTGCATAATTCATGAACCTTTTCGATCTTCTCAAAATTGCACTTTATCGAGCATTAGCAAAGCAATTAAAATCGCTCTTTAACTCGGTATATCGAAGAGTCATTTTTCTTATTGCCATTGTACATTTTCAATCTCTAAAAATTCAGACAGTGATTATAGAAATTTATAATTAATGATGATATAAATATATCTGCAATTACATAATAATATAATTATCCAGTAGAAATATATTTCCACAAAGAATAGATATAATTGGAAAACATTAAGTTATAGCGACGTGTAAAATTTCCCGGTTTCACGATAAATATTTAATTTTATATTTGAAAGCTGATGTTTAAAAGAATTTTAAATAATACTGGGCTAAAGAGTATAATAAACAAAAACAGTGTAAAACACAAGAACTCTTATATAATTGTATAATATTACTTAAATGCTGCTTTTGAAATACAAAGTAAGAAATATATTTGTCAGGAAACTCTTGTACGCCTCTATACATCGTATATTACATACTTTTATTTATTTCGATCAGTCAAAAATGCACTAAAGAGCAGTAAATTTATTAATAAACGACCACAATGTAATAATCTAGCACTTCGCACCAAAATCTTAACAAATCTTCAAGGAAGAGGTAGAGAAACCGAAATACTGGACTTCATTCGAAAAACGTGTTTCCCAATTAAGTCACTAGAAATCCCAGCAGGATATTCAATGGGCGACTGGAGCGACATAATCGTCGCCATAAATCATTATTAATACGTCCATTAGGTCGGCTCGATCGTAAGGCCACATTTGGAGTCGGTTCACGAGGACTGGTTGGATACTTTTTTTGCGATTCCTCGATCTCTTCGCTCGTTTCCTCACTCGTTTTATATTCTTTACCTCGCGAGATTATCTTCGTCCGTGAAACAGTAGCGACTCGTAGCTGCATATTTTCAACGATAACGCGACCATTTGCTGGTGAATATCGACCGATTAAATTCCACGAATTCCCCGTTTTAATCGCGAGATCGCGCGAATGTAAATCGCTCGCGAGGCGAACGGAACGTTGTTATCGCGAATACTTGGTGTCGGTTTTGCATTCACTCGAACGAATAGATACTTACACGCGACATTTTCTTGCTTGATTAGACTTCTATTTAGTTGCAATATATCCTCACTTTTGTTGATTTTAATACTAATTTATAATTAAGGAGAAATATTTTAATACAAAGTAGATAAACACGAGCACAACCCGTTAGGTTCAAAATATAATTGTTAAAGCAGACAATATTTTGATACAATGTACATTTTAATTAAAATTTTAAGAGATTTTTTTATCGGAGACTTCGATTTTCAATTAGTTTCCCTGTCTTATGAATTGATTTATTCTCTAACAGTAGAACTGACAGGTGATTAACGCAAGGGGAAAGAAAGGATCTAATCGTTACTTTCTTCGATTATTCTTCGGTATTTTCTCTTGTTGCATCTAAAGTACACGATATTCTCTCATCCTTTTATAATGACGTCTCATGATACGCAAGTTCAATTGTTCTGTGCGATATTCAAGATTGCATTTTAAAATGTTGAAGCTTAGGTAACTCGAACGATACAAACCTTGCTACAAACATTTATGTATTTAAATTATCGTGCACCAACGAAAAGTAGAATAAAATAGCGTTGAAAAGACATGATCCGAGTTTCATGTAGCGTATCGTGTCGCGAAATCCAGGCAAGTCGTTGCTCGATGAATATTCAGGGATTCCGTTACATTATGCTAATTCGACGTGAAACGAACAGTCAGAGATCCATAAGTAGCTTGTTGAACCGTTGTTCTACTGACGTAGGAACACGAAAACACGTGGCTCGATAGAAGCAATTCCTAATCGAAACTTTGCTCCGACGCTAATTTATGGAATACATTACACGCATCGAGCCAGGGCAAACGTTATTTCTGCGAATTGTTCTTTCTATCTGACGTACAGTTATCGGCTCAGTTGTAGTTTAATAGAATGTATAACGAAGGCCTGAACGAGAGGTGGATTGAATTATCGACAGGTCATTGACGGATTCGTTTTTTCATCCAGCTCGATCGGTCTTGTAAATCTTGTTCAGTCGACCGTTCAATAGGGTGTTTCTCGTTTTTTTATAACGCGAATGTTGAAGGGTGATCAGCTAGGCAATCTTATTTTTAGGGTTTTGAAGAAGTGGAGTGATCGAATTAATTTATTTTTTTTTATTTTTTAATAACAGTTTTTTTTATTTTATTTTGGTTTTTTACAATTTGTCCTTATGGATATTTGGTAAAGTGTTATATCTTATTGGTGAAGAAAAAAAATAAAATAAAAATAAATATAGCATGTGAGTGGCTACCCCCAGCGGGGTGCCAGCTTCGTTTTTTCTAAGTTATATCTTTTATGTGATCGAATTAATGGCGGAGAATTCGTTACGTTTTATTATACCGAGAGAAGGCCAAAAGTGAATGAATTCATTATTTCTGAATATCAGAAAGAACGAATTATGCGAAGAATTTATCGCATTCAAGAGATTGAAAGAAAAACGTATAGTAAATTCATAGTTTCCTAAGCAATTGTTTGGGATTTTTATTTTGTTTTTATTAAATCGTGGTCCTTAAAACAGTTTGAAAACCTACATTGCAACATGTAGTAATTTTATGTGGAAATCTTAAAATTTTCTTTACGTTTCTATTAAAATTCTTCGTAAAAAAAAAAAAAGAAAAAATACTTTATATTAAACCATTAACTCGAAGTTAGTAACTCAATTATGAAACTGTTGTTGAATAACTATTCGAGCAACATCACATAATCGATGCAAATGTTTTGAATAATTGAAATTTTAGACACGCGCAACTTCGAACCATTGATGCACATTCAACACAGTATTCATTGTCCTAATAAAGGATTCTAACTCTGTTAACTATAGCAAAGAACTCTTATTTAGCTCTTATAGTAGAAATGATGTAAAGGATAAAAAGTCTACTGTTCAAATAACTATCATTACCCTACATGAAATTGACTGTAGTTTATAATTTGATTAATAAATCGCTTTCCATTTAAAGGCGTATAGTTCTAATTTGAAAAAGTGTTCGCGATTATTTCAGCGATTTGAGCGGCGGTGAACCGTGAGAAAGGAAGCGAAGTCGTTGGCCGCGAACGAGCAGAATAGGAAAACTCGTTTAAGACTGACGAGATCCAACGTTTAAAACCGTCGATCGGCAACTGTCAATTAACGAAAGCTTCCGCCGCACAAATCGATCAGTAGCTTAGGGGTAGCTTCGCAGTGAGTCGGGATTAGGTTGATGTTAAGCTACGTAGAAATTTATGGTTGAAATCTTTGGCGTGTTTAAGTAGGCTGAGTTGTAGATAGATTTAGAATACCACGTAAACGTTCTAAGATTAACTACGTTAGATTAAAAAGGTTTGGACGTGTTTTATAAAATGGAATCTACGTAGCTACACAGATATTTCCTACATGCGCGTGTACAAATTCCTTGGTGATCTTTCGTGGCCTATAAATTTGTCAAAACTTTTCAAATCAGTAGAAACCAAGAATTCTATTTAAAAATTACCTTGAAATCGAAGCATATGGAAAGAAGTTATTGACGCGGAAAGAGCAAAAGAACGCAAAACATATTAATTATTTTTAATTTACGAGGTAATTATCTTGAAATAATTCTTGGATTAAATATTTCTTAAAAAATAACCATTTGCTAGAATAATACTAAGTAGTAGTGTTACCTTTGAATGACGTCTACATTGAGTTTCGAATGTATTCAAAAGTTATATTAGATTCTCAAATGTAAATACTAACAAAGTTAAATGTAAACTCAGGTTGAATCTCAAGCAAGCTTACGTTAAGTCACAATAAATTTACCTTCGTTAAACTTCACGTGGATTGACGTAAGGTACCGAAAACAATCTACCGCGATTTCCTAAAGCAGACACACATTGAATCACGGATATAGCGTACTTCCACGCACAATGGGTCGTGCATCTAATTGCGTAACAAAGTCGGCTTCACGATAACGAAGCCACGACTTCACGATGCTAGCAACACGCCGTGGAAAGAGAAAATCGCCGGTAATTCACGTATTGGGTAATTCACGAGAAACGTGGAAAGTAATTGGCTACCAGTTACCTGAGATCGTTACGAAGAAATTGCGCTGAAATGCAATTGCGCTAGTCGAGGCTCGAAATTTATGGATTTCCGACCATTTATGCCATTCATAGGAAAAATATTTGTTAATGTTATTTGTGAATAACGTTGATAGAGAACAATATTCAGAGTTTAAATTAGAGATTCAATAGTTTCAATAATTATCAATTAAAATAAGTGGTAATATGTACTTATCATTGGCATATAAATTGCTTATATTGCTGTATATTAGTATTATATATATTCTCTTCCATCTTTGTGGAGTCCAAACATAAATTGATTAAGAACTTATTATTAAATTACTTCTTATTAAATTAAGAGTTGAAGTTAGAAAATGAATAGCTCGAGAGAGCGAAGAAGGATAAATTAAAACTCTATAGGAACATTTTAGATAAATTGCTTTTAGATTGATGACAATGCAACACGAGAATCTTCGATCGATCTTTGTCCTACAATCATTGCTATTAAATTCTTAACCTAAATATCATACCTCGTACCTCATCCAAAAACATTCCCTTGCACTTTCTACCTCAAATTTTTAATAAAAAAATAATATTTCATCATCTTTTACAGTTGCCTGTTAATTTATTAATTTGCGAAGAATAACGTAATTATAAATAATATTCAAAATTAAAACTCGAAAATTATTAATGATCCAATCATCGACTAAAATATAAAGACTTTTAAAAGGCAGTAACACTTATTAAACGCAGAAGGAAAATCGATTTCTTTCAACATCAGTTTACGATGGTCTCTCATAAGAACCGCACAATGTACATAAAACGTCTTTAACTTTTCGTTCAAATTTCCAATATATTTTTACGAGTCTTTTTCAAAGATTATGGCAAGCACATTGTTTGAGTCAGATCTAAAAACTCACTCTTCGAATGTCGATCACGAGGGTTTATGTTCTCTTTATTATACGCACGTAACTATGGCTTAGCAATGAGACCGACGTGCAGACCGAAAATGGAACCCAAGGGACCCTTCGACTCTTTTTTTTACGACGCTCAGGGATCCCCGGTGTTTGTCACATAAATGGCCACATCATCGAAGCGCGACACTTGTTCAAACGCGGCGCACGTGTAAGAAGAATAAAAGCTCGTGGTCGTTCGTCTAACTGCGTAAGCCGGCTGCAATAATTTGTTTAGCAGTTCGACCATCGTCGTTGGCACCTCGAAATAACAAATCATGTGGCTCGCCTAATGGCGATTTTTATGTTTGTACCTTTGTGTAATACGGCGACGTTAATGCTCTTTCGAGTTGATCATTATTAATTACACGATATGAAAGAGAAGCTCAGAAAGAAAAAATTGTCCTCATAATGCGTTATTAATTGAATTTGAAGCTCAAACTTCTTTAGCGAGAAATTATACGATACGTGTTGTCGTTAATAATCTATTTGTTATTACTGTTGCTCTGTTGCATATCGTTGTAAATTATCGGTGTGACTCACAATAGTGTTGAATATATTCTAGGAAATGTGTGGCCACGAAATTAAATTACGAAATTGTTACTTTTGTCTTTTAATTATTGAGACGAATAGAGTGCCGATTGTCATACACTTATGTCAAATCGAAAGATGCAAAAATGCAAAGATTGCGTATATATACGAAATATTCAAAGTAGAATACTAATTATTATTTTTTGAATGATAAAACGAACCTGTGTCTAACCCAGTTTGTGCACACAAAAATATAAACTTGCACAAAAGTCCATATAAAATCATAAAGACATTCTTCTCTACCTGTAACTTCTCTGTAGTCCTTAACAGTTTAACTTTTTCTTAAATCCTCTAACCTCATTTCTGACTTCTATAAACTCGAGAAATATCTCTGAAATATTCACATTTCGCATCAAATCGGCTTGCAAATCCGTAAATTCGTAGTAACGAAATACGTATATGGATCAAATTAACTCGCGTCGAATTGCAGTTTCCAATTAGGAATCGGCGTATTGTTCAATCGCTGTGGTATTCGACTAATTAGAAAATTGAACGGTTTCATTGCGGAAGCGAACAGTGGGATGAAAGACGTGCAAAAGTTTGGCGCGGTATCGCAAAGCGCCCTATCTCGGTACGATATTATCGGAAGTCGAACGATAATTCATCCTCTCTTTGGTTGTTTTCTCGCGAATTCACCTAAACAAGACGGCCACGGCGAACATTATCCTCGAGAGGAAGGTTACTGGCTGCTTTTACGACCAATTACACGTTGCACGGCCGTATCATCGTTGAAGCTGAACTATTCGAGTCCGAGCGAGCGTCGTTGTTATCGTCGTTCAGGTTGAATCGCGTGACGTTTTTCATCCCGCGCCCGTAGATGTCGACTGGATTTTAAATTATCGGAAGGATAGCCACGTTTCCAACGTTTTTCCATTGGAGCACCGTTAATGTCCGTAAATGTACCGGGTGGCTCTTATTGTTAGATACTTGTGGAGATGTCAAAGGATGAAGAGTGAGAGGATGAGAAAAGTATTCCGTTAGCTTAAGTTGAGCAAGCTTGATTTCTTTGGTTGATGTTAGTGATGTTCGAAATTGTTTGGCGTTGTTATGTCCTGGCTGTATGTTGGATGCATTAATAAAAATATACATTTGTTTATGAAATTTGTTGGTCATATTTTGCATAAATGTAGGAAGATTTTAGAAGCAGATTTAAAAAAATATCTATTGCCTCTGTTCTGCGTTTTTTCAATTTGTTATTCAATTTTACAAAGGTTTTATTGGTTAATTTAATAATTTGCTAAAGGAAATGCATTCTGTTTGCTGTTCATTTTGTTTTCCTTTCATGTTAGTCAATTGTATTGGATTTTACTAATGCAAAATCGAAATCATATTTAATTAAAATATGATATTTATTTTATCATGTTCTTTCACTTTGCTGAAATTTAACAAATAATATTTAAGCAGGTTACATTCGTACAATATCTTGCTTCATCTTAATTCTACCTTTAACTTCTGAATTTTTGGTACGCGTTTAAAGAGCACTCCAATATCAACCGTAGAATTAAATGTCATAGAAATATTCGTCTGCAGCTGCTTTTTTATTCATGCATCGGAAAGGAAACTTCAACGGTGACGATACTATGCTACGAAGTTGGACGATATAAAATATCATCCATTTTTACGCTTTTTCATTCGAACTTGCTGAAACAAAGGCAATGGAAGGGAATAATAAAATAACTCGCCGTCGATGGTTCCATTTTTACGACAGGAGAACATGGATTTAATATTTTTCCGTTTTCTCTGTGTTTGCCTGAGAAATTTTAGCGAAACGTGTAACAATTAATTGATCACAATTTTATATTCGTGCGAAATAACGATTCAAAATGTGTCATACAATTTAGCAGGAACTGTTTGCATGATTTATAAAAAAAATAATGAATTAACGATTATGTATCAAGAATTTCCTCATTTACAGTTTAAAAAAAAGTTGAAACGAAATTAGAATAATTAGTAAACAAGAATAAATAGAATAGATAAGTTAATGATAAGGATGTTGAAATTTATTAAAACCGACGTGTTATGCAATGAATATATATAGGTAGAGATAAGGTAAAAATGTAATTTAATCATGTATAATTATAAGGTGATTATCGCAATATTTAACAAAAGAGTTTTCTTTAGAGTTTAACATTTCAAATGAAATAGCAATTCTTAATTATTTGAATAATTTAATAAAATGTTCTATCATTTATAAACAGGAGTGTACACATGTAGAAAACTATAAAACTAAGTGGCAGAAAGTCAGTATGAATTAATTATTCATCACACTCAATTTTTATCGTGAAGCTATTAATATTTTTCCAAAAAATCATAAAGCGAAAATAAAATGTAATATCTCGATATTTTTGTGCTTTGTTAATATTAATATTTACTAAGATTTATAAAAATGCAATTATATAATTAATTTGATATACATATATAGATACTGTTAATGGTACCATACTATAATAGTACCATAATGCCATTATATAGATATTGTTGGGTCAAGAGGAAGGAAATAAGAGGAGCAGCAATTAAAGGGTTGATGGATTAGAGTATAACTCTCAGCGACGTTAACCGCGTTAGTCAGATCTTGACAAAGAGGTTCGCGATTCAACAATAATGGTTTCATTTCGGCCGAATCCAGCTAGTTTCACCTGATGCTATTGATTTCCTGTTTAGCATTGCACTTGCGAATTTCTGCGAATTCTCTGATAGGAATTTAATTCCAGTCTGATACGAGTCCTACGGAAGAGGAATTTTCTTTATTCGTAAATCTGTACCGGGAATTTTCGATTTTCCATCGATGAGCCTCTGTATCGTAGAATTTTAATATTAATAACCTTTCCAATCATCGAGTCACGTTCGATCTAATGGAATTTGAATATTAATATAAACCTTGAATCTCATAAAATTAAATGAGTAACTGGGAATATCATCATGATTTAAAAATTTAACAACTTAAATTCTGTTTCTTAACATGTGCTTTTAAAATTTTCTGATAGATTTCAATAGAATTTAATGGGAATAAACAATTTTAGAGATTATCAACATATGGAAATTTTATAATTTAAAATTTAAAAGATCTATCGATAACGACTCAACAAATTGTCCTACCTCTTTGTTCTTAACATTTTCTTCTAAATCTGATCACAATAAAAAGTTTCGTTTTTTTCTTCTTTATAAATTTTCCTACATTTAGAATTACATTTAATTTCTACTACATTTTAAATTGATATACTATGAATCCTAGTAATGTTTGTACTAAATACTTTTTACAATATTAATAACAGTTACATCTTCTTCCCAGAAGAATTATACTTATTTATTCGTTGCCTTTGTTAGATATAAATTCATCTTGTAAAATTATAGAGTCTTCCTATACTTTTTAGTTTATAAATTTTCTCTTGCCGTCACTCTATATCCTATATCTATTTTTTGCAACATTTCTTCTTTTTATTACATACGTACGTGCTCGTACATCTTTACAAAAAAGAAAAACTATCCTATATTGACGACCGTTATCATTAATCATCCAACCACCCTCTAAATGATGCAACCATTTACAAACATCCCTCAAAATGAAAGGTGAATTTCAAAAGCTCAAAATCGCGCGATATTACTCAACCGAGTGATCAAATCAGAGCTTCAGTTTCCAGTGGTGATTAGTATCCCAGCTTTTTCTCTTCTCTCCAGATAAACAGGTTTATCGGTGCGCGGTTCGCTTCAATAAATTCGAGTCGGCTTGCTCTTTATCGTTGGATGACTATCGCGAGCTCTGATAGCAACTTCCTTCTCTATATTGCGCCGCTGTTCTCCATATTGCGTATGTGTAACTGTGTACAGGGGAGTCGCGGCAAAAATTAACGACGCAACCACCCTTTGACCACACAGGGGTAGATATCGTATGAATTTCAGAGCGTCCGATCTGATTGCTAGTTTCCACAAGTCTTTTTGCGACGAATATGAAAAGAAACGTATTTGTTTATTCGTAATCTTAAAATGTTACTGTACTAGAATTTCCATAATAATGTAGTATGAAGAATGCGTGTGTTGTTATAAAGTTGGACGATTCGTGATTATGATTATGATTATGATTATGGTTATGAACGAACTGTTGTGAATTACGATTATGTTTACGAGTAAACTACCTCATGCACGTTATTATTGTGATTATAAATATGAATGAGTTGTTATTAATTGTGAGTGCGATTATGTAGTTGACCTTCTTTTTTGTGAATTCTTATTATAGTTATATCAGGTTGAGGGTGATTAAGGCTGTGTTAAAAAATGGTAAAATATTATATTCATAATGGAATCTTTTAGGATAAAAAAATAAATATGATTATTAGATATTTTAAAATATTATAATTACAGGATTAACTTATGGTTTCATAGTAAATAAATTCTCTATATATATTATATATTTCTCTGCTGGTATGTATACCGGTATAGTAGCATCAAATTTTCTATTTTAGCGGCCAACGCGTCAAGTAATAAAAATTTTAGTGGATAAAATTCTATTGCACGAAAGTGCGTTTTTATTTAAAACATTCGCGTTATGGTTCGGAATATTGATTGTTAACTATTGCCATAAAGGTATAGCCATAGAGATAGAAACAAGGATTTGTTGAACCGTAACTGGACGCAGGAGCAAACTTTCGTACTCGTACAAACGAGGCGATGAGGTACAAAGGACTGTAATTAACAGAGCGAACGATCTCTCGAAAGACAAAAAGTGGAAAACACCGAGGGTTAGATTTCATTTTGATTTCGTTTACGGTCCTTTACTATACTTTTTGTCTCTGTCAGAGGTAAAAGTCACGTACTATATACGTTAACAATAACCAGCTAAAAAGAGGTTTTGTTCCGAACCCTTTCTGCTTGTAAAAAGTATATTCTACGAATCTTGTATTGTACACCGTGTGCACTGTGCTTTGAAGAAAAAGTCATAAACGTTTAGATCGAATTATAGAAAATCAAGCTGGACTCTGAGTAAAACGTAAAAATAATATTGTGTTCAAATAATCGAACTTCCAGTACGAAAGACGAAATAGAAATATTGCAAGGGAGATCTTAAAATATAAAGTATTAGATATTTAGAGTATATGTATGTTAAAATATAAATATAAAGTACTAATATAAGAAATAATCAATTAATTAATTAATATATATAAGAGTAAATTCCAAGGTTTTAAAAAACTTTTGTAAAAATATTTTTAAATCATTCTTTCCAACTTTCAAATTTATGAAGCTGATCAGGGAGATTCTTCAACAGCTTCATTATAACAGGAAGATTAATTAAAGTGAATAATAAGATCGATCTAATTTTTGATAATACCTGTTATAATAGAAATGTCGGTAGTCAGTATAATATATGTTAATATATATTAATATTTATTCTGATCTTAATAATATCTAATTTTATATTCTAATGTGTAATTATATAACATATATTTATAGATATATTATTTAATATTTATTGCAAAACAGAGTTCGTTTAGTTATTATTATGTGCTGTTTCTAGCACTTTTATATATCTCGTACGTATAACATTCTAAATTTCAATCTTCATTTTAATCAGTTTGTCAGTCCAATGATTATTTAAGTTATTGAAAATATATCAAATTATTGGGAATATATTAAATTTCCATTGAGTGAATATTCTTGAGAATTTAACTTTCATTTCATAAATTATATTTCACAAAAAACACAACATAGTAGTTTCAAAAATGCCATTAATTACAATAGTTTGCTAATAAACTATTGGGAAATAGTTTCCCAATTTACACTTCCTAATTGAACTCTAATTTGCTAAAACGATTAAACGAGCAGGCACCAGTCTTTAAACCGAATATATTTATTTCCATGAGCATTAAAATTTCACAACTCTATACATTTGAAACACTTAACTCGATGAGACGAACCGGGCATGAGTTATTACGTAATAAGAGGTGCAGGTTGTCTATTAATTATAAATCGTATAATATCGAGCAACGCCTCTGCACGTAGCGGTCGAGGCTTGACATTAATGACGCAAACACCCTTCGGTGTAGTTGCTAAGGGGTGGAAACCGTTTTGATTCCATTTACGCCACATTAGTGTTCGCTTTGTCCCGTTCGACGAAGGGTCGCGAGACAGGAAAGACAGTCCGACACTTTCCACCGACGATTCTTATATACTCGTTAAAGATATATGTACGTAACCTACATTATCAACAATGATTGGGGTCATCACGTATCGTACAAAATTAAAGTGAATTTAATTCCTTCAGGATCGAATTCTTTATCGTTATTAACTAATAGAATGCTACGTTTAGACTAATAGAAAAACGTTATTTTAAAATTTTCTTCATTGTTGAATATTCTGAAAGATTTTATCGGTTGTTAGCTTTTGCAGAATTATATTCAGTAGAATTTTTGGAACTCACCCTTTATATCTGACTTTCTCTTCCGATCTCTTCGCGATAACTCTATACCTATATTTTTAATTACACTAATTAATTTGTTAACTATTATTTGTTCAGTTATTTATTGTATTATAATAAATTCTTTCACTTAGCACAATTATCTTCTCGCGTAATTTTCTTCCGGTTTCTCTTATTTCCTTCCCATTGTATCTATAGAACTCGGAACCAATGACGAACCAATGCAGAAAAGATTTCTCTATCGTCGTCCCGCTGTCGATCAGAATTCTATCAGCGCACGTGGTGCTGACCGGTGCGTTAACAAATCGCGATTACTCGCTAATGTTTATCGCGAATTCGAGGAAACGACGACGATACCACATTTGGTTTGCACGCATGCTCGGTCACCGCGGTTATAAATCATCATTTTATCACGGAACGATGATCGTGTGGATCCTTAAGCTTATGTTAGATGCGCAAGAACTTGCAACTTGGAATTTCAGATCGCGATTTCTTGTCAATCTTCTGTGAGGTCGATCGCGCGATAAATCATAGGCTGTTGCTTGTAAGGCTCGTTACAAAGTTTCGAAGCACCCAGTTTAGTCTACATGTAGGTGGTTAGTTTGAAGTATGTGGCTAGCATATTGGCATGATCATGGTGCAGGATGGTTTGTGTTCGCAAAGAATGATCGAACGCGACGTGGTAATTAAAACGACGCGTCACGAATGGCTGCAGAGGGATATTGCATCGTTTCTGGTGATCGAAGACGAACGGTGGATCGACGATGGATGCTAGCGAATTGAACGCTGGCAATCAGAAAAAGTCACGTTTTAGCGTTTTTAGAATTTTAATAATAAAATAATTTACCAAAGTATTTCCCTTTTAAAAACAAAAATTAATATAGAAGAAGCGTCGTTTTAGAAAATGTAGGGGGTGTGTGCGAGAATTTTCTTCGGGATTGATAAGATTGATAAATTAGTTTCATAGAATCTGATTGGAAGGATCTACATAAATACGTAGTTTAAGATTTTTTACTAGAATTAACAAAGATTCTGTTTCTTATATTCAAGTTATAATTATTTTATCCGGTTACGTATTTTTTGAGTGTGAAGGTGTTACGTGTTAAAGATATTTTGAATTGTTCACTGTGAACTGTAAACAGTCACAAAGCTCTATGAACTACATGAGAATCATAAATTTCTGAAGACTGGCGTGACCCACATATGGTCGAAAGATAGTGTTAATGATTTTTATATCGCTCACTAATATCTACTTTTCCTGTGTAGATATAGAACAACCACCTTTCAGAAATAATTAATTGTAAAGCCACTGTAGTAGAAACTTCGGTGTAACTTCTTTTTTCTAACTTATTGAACCACTTAAACAATTTCGATAATAATAAAAAGGTTATATTTGTGTGTATACGAGAGAAATGAACAATTAGAAAATTGTCTTTTATATGAAAGAATGGACAATGTTCGAAGAAAACAGATTATAATACTTCGAACTTACTGAGTTATAGATATCAATCGATAACATAATTTATGAAACACAAGGATATTGCTTTTAGATGTGACTCATATTTTCAATATGAGTTGCAATGCAACTTCTATCATTTCTCGGAATTGTCTGAATTTAGCAAAATTTGATATTCAAAAAATAAAAGAATAGAAAAATGATGTAGGTACATTCTCGTTAAACTCGAATTAAATTCGATCATAATTGCAATTCCCTGTAGAATTAATTTTATGCAACGTTACACAAACCATTTATTTTTCTTCTTAGAGTATCTCGACTTTCAGTTTTTTTCATAAAAGCAGCTTTAATTAACTTTCTATTTAACCACAGCTGTAAAAATCTCTCAAAACATAATCACACCCCATTTTACCCTCGATAACGTCATACAATTACGTACTTTTATATCTACATATATTTAAAGTATTTTATCGTAGAAGTTGACGTTACACTTGTTAATTTATATTTCTCTACTTGGGATGAAAAGTTGTAATCGATAGTATAATATATTGCGAACAAAAAAACTATGGAGAGTTAAATTCTTCTTCTGGCAAAGAAATTTTTGTGTAAGCTACATTTTTAATTAATTTACAAATATAACCCCGATCAACGTATCTTCCTCAACTGCACTATAATCGTCAGGCTTTTTCCTACCACGATTATACTCTATTTGAAATATTCATACTGCATTTCATAGATCACTGCTTCTTTAATCAAACTTTCCCATTATCTATCTTCACCTATGTCAAAAACACATCTCCCTTCAACTGTGCTTTTTGACACAGCACATTTTATCTCAAACAATACAATATATCATATCGCATTTTTTCACAGATTCAAATTTCACCACCACCTATACGTTCAATTACTCCAGAAATACAAGCCCAGTAAACACATTTTCCTTCATTCAACTCCAATTACCACGATTAAACGTCACCTTAAATTTCCATGCTACCTACCCCTCACAGTTTTCCAAACAAACTTTCCCACCACCTTGATCTCCAACTTCGACGAAATAATAAAAAAAGCACAATCTCGATGAACTTCCTCCCCTAAAACCAACAACACCAGAACACGCCACACTCTCCCTCACTTTTAAACAACCCTGATCCTCGCTTATCTGGCGGAGCAATAAATCCGCAATTAGCGCGCGCAGATGAGGTCCGTTCTCTTTCCTCGATACGGAAAACTGTTGTTAAACGAACGGTCCGTGGTTTTCTACGAATCGGCCGGAAGCACGTGTCGCGATAACGCGTCGGCGGGACGCGAGGACGAACCGAGCGGCACTCGGTAGCTTGATAATCGCGCGGAACACACGGAGCACAGGGAATCGCTTTGTGGCGACTATTTCCAGAGGCAGCCAGGAGGTTGGATGCCGCGGGAGAAAGGGAAACCGGCGGCAAGCAGAGCAGAGCAGAGAGAGGGGTGGCGCACAGGGTGGCGTGCGCGTTTCAAAAAGGGCGAGGGAAAAAGCGTATCGGCTTGGAAAATATGTTGCTCGCAGAACGACGCGTATACCGACGCGTGTACTTCGTTCTACCTTTTTTCTTCTCCTTTATTCTCTCTCTCTCTCTCTCTTAATTTCCTCTTTTCTCCTCTCTTTTCTCTCTTTCTGACTCTTTTATCATCCCTTCCTTTACCGCGTCTCGGATTTCGTTCGTTCTTTCTTTTTCCTCGATTCATTTGCTCCTCTACAGTTTTTCACTTTTGTTCCTGTTCCTCAGCCTTTGCTTCTGCCAATTTTATTTGTATTACGATTTGACGAGTACTTCGTCTCTTTTTGGCATTCGATTAAAATTTGTTTGAAACGGGCTAAAAGCGTGGATGGAAACCTTTGATGAGTGGGCTGTTTGCAAAACCGATGGGAGATCGAAAGTGGCTGCTATATGTCGCTCCGGATGAGTGTAGAATAGATGAGTATTAGTGAGCATGTGTAGCACTTGGCTCGTGAATGGATCAGTCGAACGATGCGAACAAGGGTTGAAGGATAGAAATCGAACTGATGGGCTGTTTGATAATTTAACATTTGGGAAAGATGTTGGATGTAACATGTGTAGACAATATAATTAAGTAACGCGGTTTATTATTTTTTATTTGGTAGTCTGGATGTAAAAAATTGATAACAAGGAAAAATGGATAAGAGAGATGAAAATAGTTTTTGAAAATGATTTTGAACGCTATTTGGATTCGAGATTTAATTCAAGAAATAATTTGTACACTCTCAACATAATATTGTAATAAAGAGAATGGTTTTTAATTATATTTATGTCTTTCCAAACGATTCGATTAATCTTTGAAAGAATTATTTTATGGCTTGTTTTATTGATGCGTATGATACGAATTTATATGACGATGGTTTACATGAATCATGTTGAATCGTTAATAAACATAAAGATATTGACCTCCAACGCTGGTAGCATTTAACGTTACAGACAATTATTATACCTATTGAATAATGTAACTTACGTATCAATGTATTGCAGCAATAAATCGTAGATATTAAACCCATGAAACAGGTTTTACATAACATCGCCCATAAATATCTGCCGTGTATACAGGATACTTTTATCGCTCTAATACAGCGGTTCATAACCTTTTGTTTATCACGGAACTTCTTTAAATAATTTTTTATTGTCGCGAAACCCATTGAATGCGTAATGTGCCAAATATGCAAATTATATTTAAAACACTCGTCAACTGTTCATCAACAAACATCAAATTTGTAGAGAAGAAATTATAAATAAATTAATTAATACACGTACCAAATATTTTTTACTCCAATAATACAATAATAACTTATATGTACTGAACATTTTCTGGACTCCAGAGGTCCGCGAAACACACGTCAAGAACCGCTACCCTAATAATTCAATATAAGGCAAATATTTTATTTAAGATCATGGCAAATTTATTGTCATATGTGTTCGAAACATCTTTCTTCGAATTTTCCAAACTTTCAGCAAAATTAGAACAAATGCAGTGAATTACAAAGGTTCTTGTATCCTTTCAAAATTGAAAGCTTTTGAGCGATTAATACTTCTTTCCAGTGGAAGTTTCAAGATTTTTATCAATAATAATATATCGAATAACTTAAGGAAAAAATACTGTAAGAAAATATTAACCATTCAAATTCGGCAATTGAGACAGTTACGAATATTTCGGTGGCTCGCTATAAATGCGAGGAAGTTGCAATTTCATCATAGAAATATATTCTCTTTTCAAGTCACAAAAATTCAAACAAACTGACATATTCTAAAGGTTCTACTCGGGTGACATAAAAACGAAATTCATTAGCCACAGCTATGTGTGCACAGCCTATCAGAGGAACAAAGGAATACAAAATGAGGCAAGGGAAAAGGCGAACAAATGGGCGGGAGATTCAATGGTTCGGCTGTGTGTAAAAACGGACAAAAATATCAGAAAAACGCGATAACGAGACCCCTCACAGTCAATGAAACCTTACAGAGGTCCGTTTCATTTTCGTGCCAACGTATAAACACGCTTAACGTTGTTCACTATTTGCTCCTTTTCCCACCGTGTTTTTGCGGATTACTTGAAGCAAACGGAAGTGCCAATGCGATGGGACTCGGGGTGTTTCCGTTCTGACGCACGCGAATTATTCGAAGCAAATTCACCGACATTTCGTCGAATATTTGCCTGCTGGTTGTAAAGAAAATATCGATTCGTTGATCCTTCTGGTGTATATTATGCGAGTCGATTTGATCTTTAAATATATAATATTTTAAATTGCGACGAAACGTTTAGAAAACGCCAATTTTTGTGCCATAAATGTGTAAAGATATGATGTTAAAAATTTCTTGTGTCATGAAAATATCATACGAAATGTGGTTTTGAAAATCTTGTCTCCTTTCTATATATTTTTTTATTTCGCAGAGAAATTGGTGGTTAAATGAATATAAGAGGTTTTTCATGTTAAAGAAGACTTAATGAAATAATCTAATTAGGTAGGTTATCTACGTGTATTACTCAAAAGTTGGATAAGTATTTTTAATAGGATTCTTTCATCAAATATTCTACTGAATTATAATGAAAATTACAGTATTTCGTATGAATATTCAACATCGTGGACACCAAAATAATTTAATGTTCGAGTGGAGCTAAAATCGCAGCTACTACAAAAGATTATGGACATTATATACTGTAGTCGCGCGTAATTCAGAAAGCATAATTTCGACTGTATATAACGCGAGGAATATAATTTTTAATTAAACGTAATTTCGACCAACAAGTACGAATTAAGCTTCTAGAAGCACTTGTACGTCGAAATATATCATTTCTGCTAAGAGTGTAAGCTTCAATCAGCCGATTAAACTCGAGAGATTTAAATACTAATAGGTTGTTGTATATGAAATGGTCGGTTTCATAAACGTGTAAGATCATTCAGAATTTATTGACTAAAAGTAATAAGTATAAAAGACCTAAAAACGATCGACAATGATTAATTGAAAATTTTAATCGGAGATGACAAAAAAGTATATATTACATAGTTGTTACATGGTTACATAGAAATCAAATTGAATAAATTCATGAGATGTTATTAATTTAGTTACTATTATTTTAATTCTTTTTTAAAATTTTAAAAACAAACCTTGAAAGCTTTATAAAGATTCATCTGTAACGCACTAATATTTCGAAACATCTTGCATACCTGAATTAGGAGAGAACGCAGATGATGAATGGCACACCTGGGAAATAACAGTAAGTGCACAGCTATCGGCTTCAGATAAATTTAGTGCTTCATGATAGAAAGGATAGCCATTCAATGGGATATTTCACGTTTAACAACGATTATATTGATGCAATCGAACAGGAATTCGCTGCTGTTTCGTATCGTGATGTTTACATAAAACATCGACTGCGATTTGTGTAAAAGTGTAGGACGTGCAAACATCACGACATACGACTACTGACGAATAGCTATGAATATTACATATGAGGATTTAGTGACGAATATATTTTGATTTTTAAATCCATCAAGCGATAAATATAAAAAGACAAACTTTTCGCGTCGATCGTTACACATTTGATTTTCGTATGATATCCAGTCGGTTGTAAAAATGATATAAACTAAAAGAAACGAAAGCGTCTGTACACAATTTAAATAAAACAATATTATAATCTTTTCTACATATAAACAAGAATAAAGTAAATAATAATAAAAATAATAAAACATTTTTCAGTGAAGCGAAATTCTGTAAATCGTGCGTCTATGTACCATTTGAATAAAATAATGCTATAATCTTTCTATTATATAAAGAGACATAAGCAGAATAAGAAACAAAATGTTTTTTAGTTCGAGTATATCTTCCACGATTTTTATTTACATTCATGAAACGATAGTCGAATTATCTTCTGTACGAACACGAAGAAAACGCAATCGATGCGTAATTAGACAAATGAATAGTATACTCATGAAAAAAGTAAAACTGGTCAAAGAGGGAGGTAAACGAGCGAGATAAATTCGAGGCAGGCCAGAATCCTGTGTATCCAGCGTTAATAAACGCGGAAAAAAGCTGGTTCCCTTAGAAGCATTTTCAACACAACGAAATTAACGCCGTCAGCGGTTACATCCTTTTTTTTTTCTTTTTTCTTCGGTTGGATTTTCTACATTTAATCCGTTTGTCGGGGTTGGACATGTAAGGGAAGGTTAATTAAGCAGATAAAAGACGGAGAACAAGGCTGCAACTGAAGGCTAGATAAAAACGAATTAACATCCTTTAATAACGAATTTCTATCGTACGGAAAGTTCATAGCAATTTCCTGCGTGAACATTTGTAACAGCTTGGGCTAATTAGAGGCTGTATCTCAAACTTTTTGCGTTATCGTATGCGGTAGAAATTTAAGAACGAAAAGTGAATTTAATTAGGAGCAGGATAATTTTTGTTTCGATAGTTTTTTTTCTTGTTTGTTCATCTTTTATTATTTATTCCTTCGGCTTTGTTTATTTTTGAATTTAAAAAGTTTGTATGTTTATTTCAAGTTTGCACTCTTTTGTTGTAGCGATGAAGGGATGAGAAAAAGATAAATGATCCTTGAAATATGTTCTTACGAGTGAGAAGATTTTGCACTCGTCGAAAATGAAGAAATCTTAAGATACCTTTCATTTTTAACAGAATGTCTATTTATCGCTTTGACATTAACAGCGGCACAATTCAAAAAATCCGTAAATTTTACAGGAGCGGTTTTTTGAAATTTACGAGGAAATTTTCGTGAATCATTTCAACGACGTTACAAGGTTGACTTAACTCAAGAGATGTGTCATTATTCGCGAAAGAAAAACAACCTTCCAGTTATAGCGTTACAAAACAATCGAAGATGAGCCAAATGTTATCGTAAAAATAATATCAGGTTAGTAATTTTGCCCTTTGACGCAAAATTGACGAAATTATAAATATACATTATAGCATATGTAATAGGTTTTACGTGATAAAAATAGAAACACAAAGTAGAACTTCTACTCAGTAAAAGCAAATTTGAAATTTTCGAGTTGCCAAGCATATGATACGGATTATGAATATGAAATTACATACGTGCATTTTCTAGTATACTTCTTAAGATATTACAATTGCATACATTAACTCTAGAAATACCAACCTGTCATGCATATCTATATAAATATGTTAATGTATAAATAATTATAATTAAAATATGATAAAAATAAATGCATACGTATAATGTCTTAATAACAGTTAATATATATTATATATCATATACTATATATATTATATCATTATATATTATATATTATATATTTTAAATATCAATCTGTCATGCATATTTATATAAATATGTTATATATATATAATAATTATAATTACGATATGATAAAAATAAATGCATACGTATAATGTCTTAATTTAATATATATTATAACATTTAATATATATTATATTTATAACAGTTAATATATATTATATATTATTTTATATATTACATATTATATATTATATATTACACATTATATATATATTAACCTTTATTAAGGCATTATACGTATGCATTTATTTTTATCATATTTTAATTAAAATTATTTGTACATTAACACATTTATGTAGATATGCATGACAGGTTGATATTTCTAGAGTTAATGTATGCAATTCTAATATCGTAAGAAGTGTACTTCCATAAACTGTTCTACATAACACGTACAACAAATTTTCTATAGCAAGTTTTCAAACATTTTCGCGGATCAACGAATGTAGATGTTTTCGAATCTGTTCGATCAGGCTGCCACGTCAGGATATTCTAGATACTTGAATTATGGTCCTGTTTTTGGTTTACGGGCGCGGGAACCATCCTGTTAGTCGCGTCGAGGGAACAACGTCACGTTCCAGTTGGAAATTTCGGGTTGGCTGAACGATCCGCGCGACGTCCTCATAATTTAATAGCCGGCACGCGTTTCACGGAGAGGTCGTTAATTAATTGCAGACCGCGTAATCACGTCCGAGGGCAATCGCGTAATCGAGCCACTGCCTCGTGAACGTTGATGTTGCTTGCGCACTTCGACGCCTTCTGCGTCGTGATGATAATTAAGATTTTCGGTAAACCCAATAAATAAAAGTAAAAAATTATTGTTGTAAATAAAAGTAGATCGAAATGAGAAAAGCAGGAGTTGTAGTAAAGTAGTTGGATTGGAAATAATTAATTGAACAATGTATTATGAGATTGTTTGGTTTGTTTATATAAAGTATCACGTTGGAATATGTTCTAATGTATTGCACTGTATAGTGTAAATACAGTGTATTGTATATTGTACATTGAAAGTGATATTGAAGATGAAGAGATAAAATATTAAACTAAAGATTTAGACTAAAATATAACATCAGCGAAAAGTAGAGTGTTTAACGAAAAGAAATGAGCTACATAAATTACTTTAGTTATTAGTACTTATTAATTATTAATTATTAATAAACTACCTATATTCTTATTATTCACAGGCCAAGTTTATCGAGCTTTTTGAGTTGCTTGTTCAAAAGTTTCACAGGAAAATTTTCCTCTGTTTTAATTAATTATAAACCAAAATTTCTTTGTAACGAAGAAAACACAGTGGTCGTATGTAAGTCATAAAAATATACGTTTGAAGCTTAAAAATTCTTTCTCACGAAAGTCGCCGATAAAACACATCTTATCAAATATTCGAATGTTCCAAACCAAGCGAAACCAGATTCCCTGCATTACCATAATCGCAAACTTCTAACGACAGTTCCTTGCTGCTTAGCAAGCGTGTTCAGCACTTTCGTAACAGCTCATCTTCAACCCTATAATTTCTGATCAACTCTGAAATTGAAACGATCCTTTGGCTGGTATCGCACTTCTGTCAAGAAGAAGCGTGGAAATTTCTCGAGAGATGCCTTAATAGTTGAAAACCCACTGTAGATTCGATCCTAATCGTTTGAAGTGCACGTAATTTCTGATTCCCGGCGAGGATACGCGATCTCATCGAGATACGATTGTTTCATTCGCGAAGAAACGTCCGAATTCGTGGCGGAATTTAGGTCACGTCTATACAGATTCGAGATCTAATAAGAGAAGAAATACTTCGCGATCGTTTTACATACACTTTCCAAGAAGTTAATTCGGAGCGAAGCGAATCTCCAACGGTGCCAAAACATTTTCCTAGAATTCGTGTTGGAAACGATGCTTTAGGCTCACTCTATAAAATCATAAGCTATAAAGCTTCTGGAGGAAGCAATGTTTGCAGTAATTGGACGATCCAGGTGCACGTGGATTTTGTTTCAGTAAAAATATTAGACCGTAAATGGTAGAACGATAAACGACTATGAACCACAATGTGCATTGCTGTTTTGAAATATTAAGAAACCTTTTGTTTATGTACAAGTATTATACTATGTCATATAATGTCATAAGTGTATAATATTGTAATATTGAAAAGTCTTCTGCATAATAAGTTAGCAATTGATAATAGTGAATTAACAGGCTACAGGTTGTACATTAAATATTAAAGAATCATGAGCTATAAAGCTTCTAGAAGAAGCAATGTTTGAAGTAATTGGACGATCCAGGTGCATGTGGATTTGGTTTCAGTAAAAATATTAGACCATAAGTGGTAGAACGATAAACGACTATGGACTATAATGTGCATTGCTGTTTTGAAATATTAAGAAACCTTTTGTTTATGTACAAGTATTATACTATGTCATATAATGTCATAATTCTATAATATTGTAATATTGAAAAGTCTTCTGCATAATAAGTTAGCAATTGATAATAGTGAATTAACAGGCTACAGGTTGTACATTAAATATTAAAGAATCATGAGCTATAAAGCTTCTAGAAGAAGCAATGTTTGGAGTAATTGGACGATCCAGGTGCACGTGGATTTTGTTTCAGTAAAAATATTAGACCATAAGTGGTAGAACGATAAACGACTATGGACTATAATGTGCATTGCTGTTTTGAAATATTAAGAAACCTTTTGTTTGTGTACAAGTATTATACTATGTTATATAATGTCGTAATTGTATAATATTGTAATACTGAAAAGTCTTCTGCATAATAAGTTAACAATTGATAATAGTGAATTAACAGGCTACAGGTTGTACATTAAATATTAAAGAATCATGAGCTATAAAGCTTCTAGAAAAAGCAATGTTTGGAGTAATTGGACGATCCAGGTGCACGTGGATTTTGTTTCAGTAAAAATATTAGACCATAAGTGGTAGAACGATAAACGATTATGGACTATAATGTGCATTGCTGTTTTGAAATATTAAGAAACCTTTTGTTTATGTACAAGTATTATACTATGTCATGTAATGTCATAATTGTATAATATTGTAATATTGAAAAGTCTTCTGCATAATAAGTTAGCAATTGATAATAGTGAATTAACAGGCTACAGGTTGTACATTAAATATTAAAGAATCATGAGCTATAAAGCTTCTAGAAGAAGCAATGTTTGGAGTAATTGGACGATCCAGGTGCACGTGGATTTTGTTTCAGTAAAAATATTAGACCATAAGTGGTAGAACGATAAACGACTATGGACTATAATGTGCATTGCTGTTTTGAAATATTAAGAAACCTTTTGTTTATGTACAAGTATTATACTATGTCATATAATGTCATAATTCTATAATATTGTAATATTAAAAAGTCTTCTGCATAATAAGTTAGCAATTGATAATAGCGAATTAACAGGCTACAGATTGTAGATTGGAGGCTTCTCCTTTACAGTTTTGCAATTTTACGTTAAATGGATGATATCTATTCGCTGTTAACATTAAAAAAAACATAACGGATGTTCGTAGAAACTATTTGCAAGAATTACAAGAAAATAATGAATGAAACTTTGTTGATTTAGATTTCAGGGTTAGATATGTAAAATTCAAAAATTGATATATTGTACGGCTATGATATATAATTACAAACATATAAATATTATAATAATATTTTGTTTTAACTCATAGAAGATACGTGCTGTACATTTTTAAACCGATAAGATATTAATAAATAACTATGATATGAATTCAAAGAACACGTAGAACTTTAGGCAAAAATATATCTGAGATGTGTAAACAACAAGTAATTTCAGTTATATTGTCAGAAGTTAATATTTCTATAAATGGGATAAATATCATACATTGTGACTGTACAATGGAAACATTTTAAGTCCCGTATAATGTTGAACCAGAACTTTAAACATCGTGCAAAATCTCTTCCTAACCTCGTCACAGTAATCTTTAATCAAGCGAAAAACCACCAAACATGGCTCTATGTCATTTTCGACAGTTTCATTTATGTTTGAATACTCCGCTCTATTCACAAAATCAACTCTGTTCCCAGTATTTACCGCTTCGACCACAGTCCGAGTAATCGGAAACTTTCTGCTGACTTCTCCGCAAGAATCTGCTTCCCTCGAACACAATTCTGCACCAGACACCCCTCGTAAATGTCAACTACCTCCGTATAGACGTTGTCAGCTACTTTGTCTCGTCGGTCGACGACTCGTTTTACGAAAGAACGGAGCATCCACGTTTTCGTGGCGCTTGGAATTCCAAATTTTATCACCGATTTCAATCTGATCGTGTTTACAGGCTGTCGCTATGGTGTCTGCACTGAAAACAGCCTTTAAATTCTACAGACCGAGTGGATTTCGAAGCCACCCGTTGTGTTTCGTGTACTTTGAATTTGTCACGGGTTGTTTGCTTAGAAAATTAAAAATGTGAATTTCACTTGGGCCACGATTTGATTGGTTGAGAAATTTACCTGCTGCACACAAATTGACGAATCTTTATCTTCATTGAAGCAAGTTTTAAATACGCGACTCTCAACATTTGTAATATAATCTAACAGAGAAAAAGAAATCACTAAAGTAAAAAGAATTCACTAAACACGCGGAAATACAGCGACTATACAGGAAATACAGGTAAATACCTGCACAAATGTGCATATCATTATTTCCCATTGAAGCGTTTTCTTATCAATTCCACATTTCACTTTCGTAGTATTAAACTCTTGTTATTTGAAAGCACTGACGAATGGTATGAAATTTAACATACTTGCTCTTAATAGAATACTATAGAAATGCTATAATATGTATTATATACAATGGTGTACAAATACTTCCTGTAACCTTTGCGTATAAAATATCCAAAGTAAATACAGAACTTGTTATAACATTTAATTATAAATATAAAAATAAGCGAAGGAAATTCCTGGCAAATTGTTTCCACAAAGAATAAACTTTCGTAAACGTTCGTGGTCTAGCAATAAATAGCTCAGAATCTTCCTAATTTCTATTAAAATCAATATGGGACAATAACCAATAAAATTCCGCATAGAAGAATAAAAAAAGCGTAATCTAAGAAAAATGAAAAATATGGCTCTTCGAGCGTGAAAATTTAGATTCAACGATACCTACTTAATAAAAACTAGACTCAATTATAAAATGCATGTCTGTCGATGGTCGATGGTCTATGGTCTAACAAACAACAAGGTCGACGACACAGCACCCTTGCTCTCGCACCCTTAGGAGCTCAACGAGTGGAAGCAAGATCGAAGCGCTTTCATCTTGCGAAGCAAGGGCTGCGCGGAAGTTGATCCCTGCATCGCTGATCGCGTACAGGGGTTGCATGATAATGTCCATGTGGACGTATAGATATCAGCTTTTTTCCCTTGTATTTCATGATTTTCCTTTGTGAAGAAACCCTTGTGGGATGGCGCTGATCGAAGTGAGACGATGTGGTTCCTGTTGTGGGACGATGTTTGTAGAGGTTTGTTGTTGCTTGTGTAATGGTAAACGAATGTATAAATGATATACAGTATAGCAAAGGGTTGAGTTTGTTGGGAAGTAAATGTAATAAACTAAGGTGTACTCAGGTGGCTGTAGAATGTTAATATTGGCTTTAAAAGAAAAGTAGGGGAGAGTTCTGTGAGCCACTAAACGTGTTGTTTATTAGTTAGTAATTTCAGATTAGAGTAAGAAGAATATTAATGGTGGAAAGTTGGAGCGAGAAATTGCGCTACTTCAGAGTCTATAAAACAGCACAATGATTTAAAGTTCATGATATATATTTTGTTCGTAAATAAGTATCCTTCGGAGAGCGCATTTGCATTTACCTTTATTCTACCTTTTTCATGTAAACTTCCGCCGCGACAAACATGTTTGCGACAGCTTCGTTAACCGTAGAAAGCACTAACGAAATTGCTTTTCGAAAAACTTTGCTTCGCGTGCAATCGCTTAATACACCGCTCATTGCTTCAAGTTTTCAAACATCATGTCGAAACGATTATTTAGAACCGTGTACAAAATATCTACTGTATTTTTAGTGTTTGCTATTAATTATTATATAATATTAATGTAATATTAGAGATTTGAAAATTCAGGGGCATGAAAATTAACAAATTAAAAAGTTAAAAAATTCGAAAGTTTGAAAATAGGAGAACTTTGGGATTAAAATATTCGGATCCCTTGAAACTTTTATAATTTCAAGTTTTCAGGATTCGTTAAGGAAACATATCTATCCATAAAATAATATAATTTTCTATCTTTCAAACTTCCATCCACTTCAACATACCTGTGGAAAATTTAAAACATGTAATAATAATAAACCGACGATCGTCTCGACTCGTACGCATGGAATAAGCACAAATAACGTGATACTTGCCCAGCGTTTCACGGAATTTTTTCCAACTGTTAAATAATATTCGAGTGCAACGCATTGAAGAGCAGCGAATCGAAGCACACAATGGTCGTATAAAATTTAAACTTGCATATTAAATATCTCGTATAAATGCACCGATAAAATAGCGCTCTTGACTACGGGTCAAGAGGTTGCGTAGCAAGATAACACATGCTCCACCCGTTTAAAAATTGTAAATTTTTAGGAAAACTCAAAATTGTGTAAATTATCATTGAAACATTCACGAGCATTTATTCGTATAAATATAAAATACGATAAATAAAATAAAATGAAATAGATCTATAGCATAGAATATGTATCGTTACCTCTTTAATTAATTAAAAAAGAAATTAGTAGAATACATAAAGAAGTGTAATATCTCTCCAAACAAAATTCTAATCGTCTTTCTCCTTTTTATTCAGTAAGCAATACTGTTGCATGATCCTAGTTTGGTCAAACGATTAAACAATTTTCTCGTCAAATCGCAATGTGACGAAACAACCCAACCCGATACAGGATAACGTTAGCCAACCATAGGGAAACATTTCTCTTTTATTTCTGGAAAACGAT
Source organism: Bombus pascuorum (assembly GCF_905332965.1). Taxonomy (NCBI): domain Eukaryota; kingdom Metazoa; phylum Arthropoda; class Insecta; order Hymenoptera; family Apidae; genus Bombus; species Bombus pascuorum. The sequence goes on along the minus strand of NC_083490.1, from coordinate 12,423,416 downwards.
ACGGATCAGCTTCGCGACCAAGGAAGATCGTAAGTTGTTTTATCGGCAGAGTAATTCACTGCGTAAATGTTAGCAGCTGGTTCGCTTCGAGTTATTTTCTGACACCGTGGCCAGGTAGCTTGCGCCCAGCCGAACTTGCGGAAATTCCAACAAAGTTCTCGCGATTTTACTTTATCTTCTAGTTTCTTTCTACTATGCTGGAAAATTTATGAACTTTGTCTTAGAAATTGTTGATCAACATGTAGCAGTAGAATATAGAACTTTTTATCTGCTTTTAAATTTTATTTATTTTATCACATCTCCTATTATTTAATAATCGAGTATCAGTGTTTGTTTTATAAAAAAATAAATATAAAAATAGCTATAGAAATTCCAAGGAATATAAATTACCCTTCCGTGAAGCGATCATAGCTTCCAACAGGAAGGAAGCTTTTAATTTATTAGCTTTTAAATAAGGATAATGGGTGCAATAATTACAGGAAAGTTAATCTTCGATGGAAAACGGTTGCCTAGTTCGTCGTTTTACCAGCTCGGCGTTCATACTGTAGAGAACGTGTCTGATGAACGATTCACTGGTCTGTCGCGTGATACGCGGCGTTTTCTCTCTTGTGACAGAGCACAAAAGAAGGATAAGAGTGTATCCGACTGTACATAGCTCTATACCCGTACCGTTTCCTCGACTGTATGCAGGAATAAAGCTTTGTGCACAGTGGAATCAGAATTGAAACCAGAATTACGATCAGGCTTGCAATAATTGAAAGAAACGAATATCGAAGATTACTTGAAGTATTAAATTAAGAAACGAGCGAACGTGGTGGTTAGGTTGAACTGAAAACTTTCAACATTTTCTTTCCATTTCTTTGATAGGACCGAAAAGACGATGAAAATAAAAAAATCGTTATTTTAACCCAAATTTATTCTAATAAACGACAGTAACAAGAAAAACAATTTTCCCAACGGGACCATAATAGTCAAATTGAAAATGTATTTAGTATTTCTTCGAGAATTGTATAATAATAGCTGTCGAATAAAACAACAAGATTGTTTATTGAATTTCTCTATGTAATCGAATGACAAGTTAAATATATCGAGATTAAACAAAAAGTTCGAGTTTTCAATGGTTTAATTTTTTTCCAAAGAATGAAGATGCTTTAAAACGAAGCTTAAAAGCTTGCTTTTACACGTGGTCTGTACAAAAGGTCCCATTGAAGAGTCGGATTTGAAAGATCGATTTTGTATCACCGTTCTATTCATCTTTCTGAAGTTGTATCCAAAGTAAAGTGAATAAACATTTTAAGAAAAGTATCCTTTTGATAATGCCTGAAAATAGGAATGTTTGATGAATTCGATGAACCAAGGAAACTTGCATATCTTACGTGGCTCTGTTCACTTGCGTTAAATTGTTCCACAAGTAAGCTGGGAGATACTAGGTCTATGAATAGCATTCCTTTGATGCTTTGTTGCTTTGAAATTGAAATTCTTAACAATTCCAACGATTTCTAGTAAAAAATCTCATGTCTGTACCAAAGAGAAATTCCACAAATTGCATAAGATTATTTACTTTAAATTAAATCTCAGGAATTCGTTGATAAAAGCAACCTGATACTAAAATTACCACTCTGTAATGTGAAATGACTGTAATAAAATAATTATTATAAAGTAACATAACTTAGACATAAATATAAGTAACATTTAAAAAATAATATTCAACGATTAACGGAAACAGTAGTTGTAGCGTTAAAATGGCTCGAATTTGAAATCTATTAAATTCAAAATATGGTAGGAACAAAGTAAGGGAATATCTGAGAAAATTTCAATAGAAAGCTTTGATGGGTTCTCATGATAGGAAATAGTTATTGATGGCTCATGAAACAAATACCCGTTTTATGGCTTTCTATTCATTCGTCGTCTACCCTTTACCACAACTTTACCTAACTTTGCACATCCAACGTCTCTTTGAAGGATCCTTGATGAGTATCGAATGACCACTTCAACCATATTGCAGGACTTTCATTAAAGTTCTCGGCAAATTCCCTAGTTCAGAATCTCATCAGCTAGAATAAAATATCTTACAATGAAATGATGGCTACTTTGTAGTATAATTCTATAGAATTTACGTGAATTCCTGAATAATATGTAAATTCATTTACATGAAATACACGTTGCAAAATTTTGCGTACAATTTTTCAGTCCAATTTTTAGATTCACTTTTTTACCTAATAACTAACTCGTAATCGCATAACAGTTTTCAGTAAAACGTATTTATTATTAACGTATGGTATAAAATTCTTCAACAAGTCTGTTGCTCGTCATCACTCGTCATCTCCAATATCAATTATAATTTTCCCCGAAATTCCCCTTCGTACTGTTAATTTAACATTCTCAAACTACCTAAAGTTGCATGTAAACTATTTCACGACTTTCTCTGCATCTAACATTCTTGCCGTTGTTCGCATTACTCGTACGTTTCACTGCAGCAAGCATAAATATTAAATTTATAACATTTGAATCCTTTCCTCGTTTCTTATGTCCTTTCTTGTTAAATCTAAAACACACAATATCTTCCGATTCTTCTATTGTTGTATCAAAAACTGAACATAAATAGTGTCTTATAATACGTAACAGATCGGACTATTTTGTGCGAAGTTGAAAGTTCGATTCTAAGATGTTGAAGCATAGTTTATTGAAATAATCCTATCTAATAATACCGAAAGGGGAACTTGTTATGTAATCTGATATTTTACAATCAACTCGCGCCTCCAAAGATACGTCGTTTCTCAAGAAATCCTAGAAACACTGATCAGAACATTCTCGCGAAAATCTCTGCTTTTATGATTTATGGTTGTTATTTTCCGTTTGTATGCCCGGAAACGGTATATCAAAAGGGAAAAGTCATCATTTCCCAACAAACCATCTACGATCTCTGGTTTTAGTTTAGTCTAGTTTATTGTTTTCCTTCGGTCTACAAAGTTTATGTACGTTGCCAAATGATGACGTTATTCAAAAGCTACGTAGCTTTCATTTTGCCATATGGGATCTCTGGTTTTAGTTACTTCAGTTTATCTTCTCCACCGATGTACAAAATCGCAATTCTCGCCCAAGGATGGCGACCACGGTATCCGTCGAAAGGTAATTTCGCCTCGTCTCTTTATATTCAGGCAATTGTGAACGACTCTTTAAGTCTCAAGCAATCAGGCAACGGGAAGTTCTTGCGATAAGGGTTCCAAGGCGACTCCTTTTCCACGTTCCGCTCTGATTTCATGGCCCGGATACGTCTAGCAAAGAGTGCAGGTCGTAGCATAGCGCGAGACACGCGTTTGCTATCGGCATAGTTAATTAAAGGCCGATTAAAAGCGACGCCTTGACGTGCCGACCTATCGCTAGAACTATCTCGCTACGTAAACACACGATCAACTTTGCATAAATTAGGTCTTGTCCGGAGCTACTTAATTGGACGTGTCGGCCAAATCGTACTATGGTTATTTTAAACTTGGAAAAGCAAACTGAAGCGACGTCCTAACATAGCAGGTAACTGCAAACGTACGTTGCGCGATTTAATATTGAATTTTAAAGGCAGATCTTTTTCATGGTTCTTTTGATTTTTATGGAAATGAGCTGCGAAACATTAATATACTTATTTCATGATTTTTATTTTTTATGGAAAACAATGGAAGTAGGTACACTGTGTTACTTTGAATATTGAATAATTAAAACATACTGCTTTATATGTGAATTTTACATGTGAAATTTCGTTCTATAAATATTAATATATTCCACAACAGGATAATAGAATACCTCTGGGTTTTCAATAGATTTACCAATAAATTTAATAGAACATATCGGTGCATGTTTCAAAATTAAATTTCCAACGCGTGAGAATTGTTGTGGTTCTGAATTTTTACACGAAATTTCTGGCAGATCGAATATTCGTAAAACGAATGAAAATTTATAAAAACTATATAAAAAAATATATAAAATTTTATAATATCCAGAATATAAAACTCGTTAGAGAATTTAATGGCAGAAACTTTCTTTCATTGTGTCCATGAAAATACTAATTTGCGTAAACATCCAATTTACAAACGACTGATTTCACAACTTGGCAATATTCAGCGATAATCGATCAAGAGTCGAAATAGCCCATTTAAAATCAATGGATTAGAAAGCTCGCCTCGTTGGAAACGCGTACAAATAATTAAATATCGCTCATTAAGGCGATTAAATGGCGAATCGTGTCGTTGGTACACGAAACGATTACGGCACTCGAATCGACAGGTACATCGATTACTTTCACGAAAAAGTAAACGAGCTACAAACCGATTCGCGTGCAGTAACCACAGTCGCGTGTGTTACACGCGTTCAAACGCTACTCGTAACACGGATGCTTGTAACAAGCCTGATTCCGCGGTAATTAGTTGAAATAATTATCGTCCTGTAGCCTTCGATCGTGGTTTGCCTAGCTATTGAAAATTCACTGCAATGGATTGAAATTGGTTAAAGTTTGTCGAAAGACAATTTGCGATGATGTTTTAGGCAAAAGTTGAATGGAACAGAACATAATTATCGTTATGTTTAAGTTGAGAAGTATATATTTATATAGGAAGATTGAATCGAGAATTGTAGTATATCGGTGATTCTACGAACTTTAAATAAAATTTTAGTTGTAGTTAGTGGTTAAAGGAAATTTGAATTCAGCTTGATTCTCTAAATTTAATAATAAAATCGCAGGAATATTCTAATTATACATGACTAGACTGTGGATTCTTATGCATTTGTACGACGTTTTAAAGTGTAAAATTGCACAGACTGCGTGTAATATGAACGTATAAAAGCATATGAAATATTCAAAGTATTAGTACTTTCTGCAATATTTAACGTGAATAAAACAAATTTCCACCGAGGTTCTACTTCGTTAAATTATATCCTCAAATGTATGAATTTGCATAGAAATACGCAGCTTGCTTGTAATTTAATTTATTTATTTGACTTAGTATTTTGATTATCGTTAATCTCGTTAATTGTTAATATTTTAGAATTATTGATATTTACAGTATTTAACATGTGATTTATAAACAAATGTTGTATCCTGTGATGTGATTGACAATCGACGATAGGATAAAATTTGATAATATCAAACTTTATAGGAATATTTCACCATTTCGCTCGTTCAAAAAGTTTCTTTCGTTTTATAAAGAAATAATGGATACACAACATTTTTCGTTTTATATTATTTTACCGAATTACGTATGACCCGTTTTGTTTTATCAAGATAAAAATCACAACATCTGACAGATTAGCTTTCATGTTTGTATAAAGATGCGTCGTTGCAAAAGACGTGTCTGTAAAAAAAGACAACCTAATAATATTAATCCGATCTAATCCAACAAACAAGAAATTCAAAGCCATTTCACGTAAGATTTCAAATATACCTAAATAAAAGCAGCAACATACTCGGACAACTTACCAGCAAAAAAAAAAACTAAACATAAAAACGACATAAAAACTCATAAAAACAAAGATAAGAATGGTACGTATGGTTTTTACGTAAATCCAGAAAGAATTAACATGAAGCAAACTCGACTATGAATTTCTCTCCAATATCATATATTTTCACTTTATCAAAAGATAGAACCCAATACTCTGTGAATACTGCAACAATCCCATCGAATATCTACTTTGGTACTGTACCAAATACGAAGACACGAGGTGCAGCTTAAAGATATCTAACAATGCGCAATCACTTTCAACTGATAGAACACAATGTACAAATATCTCTAAATTTTCTAAAAAGAAATGGACTTTTTGCACCACCTATAGAAACATACAAACCGTACCAACTTGCTAACCAACTAACGACTGAAGGTAATTGTACCAAACTAAGCATGTATTTAATAAAATAATTTAACTATAGTCACTAACATCTTCCTGGAGGATATGAGGATAAACAATTAATTAAAACCAGATAATAAATTGAAAATAATTCTAGAAATCAGATTACAAACTAGCTACACAGATAGTTACCGAGACATAAACTGCAACAGATTAGGAATCTAATCGAAATTTCTTGGCATTAGTTTTATCGACAAGTTGGTACAAATGCAGCGTTAAGCCGGCGGGAAACGTGAAAACTCGACTTTCCAGGGGTAGACGAGATGTGTATCTGGTTCAACACGATCTCAATTACATCGAGAGCGATAATCCGGGCCTTCTGAACCAACTCTCAATAAGCAAGCTTCCTCTTTCGGAGTCCACGCTGCTTCTATCCGGTCACGTGGATCGCATTCATTCCGTTCGACTAATTAAGCCTCTAATCAAATGGTAATTGCACGAAAGTCGAATCTGTCTGTCGGCTCTTGGTCATTACGAACGACCGCGTTTCGTCAATCGTTTTCGAGTTAATTAATTATCAGGCCGAACCACCGGCGAAATCACGTTGCCGTGAAAATTCTATTGTTTCAAACGTCGTTTCGCGTCAAACTATTGGAAATTTCGATGATTTCGGGTTGGTTGGACGATTGGAAGGTGTCTAATTTTGGAAGTTATTATTTGTTAAGTTTGTAGGTATTAACGGATAAATAATTTTACAAGATAACGGGATCTAATTTTGCGTTATTGATTAGATGACTATATGTTATCGATGAATCTGTATGTGATTATTTGGTGGAATCGTGGAAATCTATGGAAATTAGTGGATAGATAATCTTGGAAAATAATGAAACGTGATATTGTGTCACTGATTGTCAAAGATGTTACATTATCGATGAATCTATATATGATTATTTGATGGAATTATAGAAATTTGTGAGAACTAGATAAACGCTTTTGAAAGATAATGAGACGTGATTAATTGAAAAGTATTAGATTTTCGACGTGGTTATTTGCAAGAATTAATGGACATTGGTAGAAATGTAAGAAAATGTTATAACTGTCGTTTAAAAGATGAGCCTGGCGCCCTGTTACACGAAAAAAGAAATATTCGATATCAGTTTGATTCGACTTCATCGGAGGATATTACACAATAAATTACAGTCTTCGAAACGTAATTATTGGGACGCAGAAGGGTTAATTAATTCGCCACTCCGCCACAAAATTAATTCTCGATCAGTAATCATGTTTTACCATAATAATAGGGCAACATGTTTGGTTTCCAGTTAGATAGGAACAAACAGAGTAATGCGCATTAAGTTTGCGCGGAAACGCCACAAAGTGATTAAAACATCACTAAACTAGCTACGCAAAATAATTACAGAAATTCTATTCTCCTATTATGCAGATATATATATCTATATAAAATAAATACTGTCTCCGAACGATTATCTCCTCTGAATTTTATCAAAAGAAACTAACGCTCAATAAAAAAAAAAAAGATTTCATTGCCTCGCATAAATCATTTTCGATATTTATCAAAAATTGTATTTCATTGGAATAATTCCATTTGCTTTCTCATCACTCAAATTAATCTGCCCTTTCGTCATTCTTATTATTCCACCCTACTGATCGAAAGAAATAAAGATAATCTGAAATCAAAAGAAGGAAATTTCTTTCTTCCTTACAAATTTATCTTTTCCTGAAACGACGCTTCCTTCCTCTTTCTCTGTCTCGTCTATCAAATCGAAGCCCGGCCAATCCTTCGATAAATTTTATTGGTCGAACGTCGGAGTCGTCAGCGCTTAATTAATCATGTGCCAGCGAGCTAGGCTGACCTCGACGTCACACGTCGAACTTATATCGGATAATCGATACATTGTGTCTGTGAACTAGAAAGAATTGGGTCCGGGTTGCACTTGTGGCCAAAAACAGTGGCGTGCACACCACTGCACGGCCAGGGAGTTGCTTCAACCCTTTTGTGGTCTTCTGTCGGGGTAAATTCATGGCTGATTTCACGCTGGACGTGATTCGGTTCTCTGATAGGGAAAGTTGCAACGTTGATAGAGTAGCGATGTCGTCTGGTTAACGATACAGCTGGGATATCAGGGATATCCTTGAGAGCACTTGGGCCAACTTTTGAAGCTGACGACGTTGATCGATAACATGAAATCTTTGAGCAAAGAAATCGTTTTATCTGTATCTACATCTAATGTATTTACAGTATACTAATGTATCGCGTATTAATATACATAATATTACAGTATACTAATGTATTGTGTATATTATTATTAGTACCGTGGACTTTATACAAATTCGTGTTTTTATAAATAAAGTAGTTCAAAAAAGAGAAATTAAGTACAGCTTTGTCTAGAAATCTCTAAATGTTCTAAAGAGTATTTCTCTTTGGATATTTTCTTCAATATTACAATATACATCCTGCATAAATATCTTCAGTGTACTAATTAATATATTGAAATTAGTAGCAGTTTTTCGCTACGTAATAATTTCCAAAATTTGATCTAAAAGGAATTATGTATATACAACAGAATCATCTATGGCGTACTAAAAATTTGTTGCTTAGTTCTAATGAATAATTTTCTCTTCAGATTTTGAGTCTACTCTCTTCTCTCATCTAATATAATATGTCTTTTGCTCTTTAAACATCCTACTGAGTAGGTGTTTTCCTTTGAACATTTTTGTATATTATAATATACATTCTGTATGAGCATCTCTAAAGCACTAATTAATAATTTAAGATAAATAATAGTTTTGCACGGTATAATAATTTCCAAAGGTAAATGTGAAAGGAATTATTTCCAGACTTATCCACACCATATTAACAATTCTTGCTCACTGTGTTAAATGTTGTTTTGATAAAAAACTGGAAAAAAATTCTTTTTTAAATCGGCGACATAGAAAATATTCGAAATAAAAATTCATATGGTAAAAAACTACCTCCCACGTGTATTACGTTCGGTACAACGACTCTCTTTTCTTAGGAAGTGACTTTTTTTTTATAAAATAGCCGCTTACAAAGCTGGAATATTTTTCATTCTTTTCAACGCGTCGCTTTTTACAACGAGAAAACCCGCCCTGGAAAATAAACGTCCGAACATGAACGTTCCCTTGCCAAGGGCTATAATAGCAAAATGATTAAAACACGAATGCAGCTCGTGCGACAGAAGCGTAATTCCGTCTCATTATCGCGATTGTTTCATTTTACAAACGATTCGTTCAAACAGCTCGATTATTAAATATGACGTGAAATATTTCGAAGTATTCTTACATATATTTTATTTAATCAGATAATTAATTGCGCAGAAATGAGTTAAAAACAGGTATGCGTTATTGGACAAGAGTTTGAAATTATTTGTTTAATTCTGATTACGCCATTGTGAAATCTTCTGTTAATTTTCTTATCGATTTGAAATATCTATACATATTGTACGTGCTATATGTACAATAGATACTTCTTTTTAGAAGCTTTCTCATCAAAGAGTGCTTGAAGCTAAATTAAAGTTGTTAAAGTAGCTCTTTTTGAGCACTTTTTGTGCTTCTTTGAGTATGTAAATCTCTTATATTTTTTATCGTTTTCTCGTGTTAAAAGTTATCTTAGAGTAAGATGATTTTTCATAAAAATAGTTCCAAACAGAAATATGTCAATTTTTAACGAAAAAGAATTTGAAGCACGTCAATTAGGAAGCTTTTATTAAATAAAAATTCCAATTTCCAAATCCTGTCATCCCGCAATAAAATACCATAGATTAACTAAAATGACCCTAAATGTTTTTCTTCTTAATAGCAACTTGAAACTCTTTACTTAAAAATCTTTTAATTCCCAAATCTTCTCATTCTGAAGTCGAAGATCCTTCCACATTAATTTTCGTATTCCGCTACCTCTTGATTTAACTATTCTTTTCTCCTTCTTTCTTACTCTAAATTTCCACTTTCTCATAGAATACAAAAGACCCCGCAGTGGTTTCCTTCATAAATAATAAAAATCAACTGACAATCGGCTTAAACGAGCCAGCTACGTTCGCGAATTATTAAACCGAAGAATGTGCCGTCTCCTATGAAGATTCATCTTATCTTCTCGCTTTCACTTCTCACCATTTTCCCATCTGACAGTGAAAAAACTCACTCGTCGACAGTTTATCCAGCGTACAAGTCAGTTCATTTTCACCTAATTCATCTGTGGCACCGTCTTGGAGTCGTCAACGTGACCTTAATCGACGGGAACGAACGAATTGTTGGTTGATTTACATTCACAAGAAGAATTATTTGCGAGCATACCTTCGCACTAATCTATCACGGTGAGCAAGTTTCCCAGGAAAATATCTTCGATCGTTACCGAGATGAAAACAGGGCTGTTTTCCTCCTCGATCCGATAAAGTGGGGAAAAACGGTGGAAGGGACTGCGAATAAGCGTTTTATAGAAAACCGAACTCGTTACCGGTGCAGGATAGGGTCTAAATTTTCGCGATTCCACGTCATCATTCCTTTAGACAAGCGAAAAAGTTCTCGTGATTCCCGCAAAAATTCTCTTCTCCGAAACATTTTCATTTTTTCATGGGAAAAATGGTGAAAAATAAAACCCTTGTTAAGGCTTTCGGCGGAAAATAATAATAAACAGCGCTAAAAACGAAATAATTATAGGAAACGATATATGACATTTGTCATTTTTTAGGAAATTCTATTATAAATTCTTTTTAGAGGATTTTATTGATACTAACTTAAGAAATTTCTATTGTATAATCGTGGAATTGAAAATTGACAGAGGCAATTTTTTTGTAATTTTAGTTACGTCGATTCTAACTAATTCTACTGGTAAATAAATACTATAAAAAAGTAAAGAATGCTTTTGAAATAAGCAGAATGAAATACAATTTCTTTTCTTGAAATAAAAGTTGTAATTTACTCGTATTCGAAGCTTCGTGGAAAGGTTCTCAGCCCTTCTATATTGTTTTGAAGGAGTTTAGAAAATTGATATTAAATTCCAAGTATTTTAAATATAATGGAAAAATGATGTAATGTAAATTCAGAAACTGTAAAAGTCAGTCGATCGAATCCTTTTTGTTCTTCGTCTATTTAAATGTTATAAAAAATACCAAGCACTCGACTACAATTGAAAAACTCCGGCAAACGAAATGAAAGTGTAACACTAAGTGTGACTAAAAGATACTTTGTGTTTGTGATACCCTGTAGGAATAAAAATTGGTAGAACGTTGTAACGAATACTTTTCTACCACGATAACTTCGAATTTTCATCGTGGAAAATTTATTAAATAGTATTTTATGCTTGAAAAATTCTTCAAAAATTTTCTTGAAGCAAACAGCGAACACGAGACACAAGCGTTTCGTAATTACACAAGCTCGCAACATGAACGTACACTAATGATTAAGAATTTGTGACACATACGTTCAAAAGCCACCCTCATGCAGTACTTTTTCAGTCAAATGACGAGTTACGTCAAAGCGAAGCAACATCAAAAGCAAACGTACAATACACGAACTGAAAATTATCAAAATATTCGTGAAAAATTTGGCACCTAAATCGGACTCGCAGGTAGTTGAGCGTAAATGCGCAAAAGAAATTCACAAAATGTCATCGTAACAGAGATTCATTTCTTCGTAGAATCCAATCGACAAAATTACAAGGAAAACAATTCTTTCTTTCTCTTTTTCAGCATTTAATCTGAAAAGACGACGGGAAGCATTTTTTAAAAGCATCGTTAGCGTCGAAATTTTAAGTTGATGAATCTAAAAACATTTACAGCAACGTTGAGCTGCTTTATTTAGAAAGAAAAAAGACTTTCACATATGATATTATATTAAATTAGAAAACTATAAATATTTCATTCAGAATAGAAATAATTACGTAAATTTCTCTAGGTAATTATTTATTAATTATAATTATTATAATTCGTAAAGAATTTTAAATCATTTTAATTGAAGATGAAAGTTTTCCGTAACTTCGCGTAGAAAAATGTTACAATGTTAAAAGAAGGAGACCTACAAATTTCTACACGACGATTATCAGTTGTGAAACTTTTTTAAATAAATTTCGTAAGAAATTCCGAAATTCTTTTATCGGAAGACTATGTTGCTAATTAAAGTAATTCTTTCCTTCGATCTTTCGACACACGAAACTTCTACCCCAACTTTCTCGCCATAGAATTTATATTTCATAAAAAATCCCAAAATTAATCTCAAATTAAATAAATCAATTCAAAACTCCACGGCTTTACTGAGTACTTTACTTCTCCTAGGATTTAATGAAAAATAAATATCCTATCAAAGCATAAAACCATAAATTTCGAACTACCAATCAATCACAATCTAAAAATGAAATCTTCCACAAGATCGTTCCTCGAACATGTCGAAGAAAAACGCGTTAACACTTCAGTTTATGCTTTGTAATTCATCTGAAATGAATAGAACAGCCCTGGCAAACAATAATATTTCCAACGATAAAGACGCTACGTCTCTTTCGATCATTTAACGCACATGCTTGTGACGTTAATTAAGCTAAAATATTTTATGTAAAAAAAATGTCATTTCTATACCAATGTTTCATTTTATAATATAGTAAATTGTCGTACTAAATACGAGCAAACTTATGTGTGCGAAAATCGTAATATAACGAAAAATAACTCTAATTGAGTTCACAAATACACATTCAAAAGGAAACATCAGGGTCACACTGTTTTACGATGAAAAATATATCTTACGACTATTTGCACTGTTCATTTCCTTCTCTTACTTTGCATCTATTACTTTTTCACCGTCAGACTCGAATATCTTTCTTAATAACAGAATCGAATCATTTTTTCATTGACAAAGCCCAAAAGAAAAAAAAGTCGTGCATGAAGAGGTTAAAACATCGACGAAACGACAAAACATGACTACCATACAGACACTTCTATCCCAACTTTCTTGCCATAGAACTTATATTTCATAAAAAATCCCAAGTAAATTAATCTCAAGACCCGTGAATACACAAAAGCACCAAGGAAAAAACGTGATATTTGTAACGATACACGTAATATTTCCACACCAATAATTACACCTTGATAGAACCATCTCTAAAACTCACAGTCAGTGAAAGGAAAAATAGAAATCCGCGCGGGATTGGACCGCGAGCGCGAGGATCGCAGCCGACTCGGACAGTTCGGGGAAACTGTCGGCACTGTGACGCTTGTCGAGGGGTTTTCTACCCCCTAGTGCCGCCACCTGAAGCCGCAGGGGGTCCTTCGGGGCGCGGGTAGTTCTATGTGTGTGTGTGCGCAAGTATCGAATGTGCACGAGACCGACTCATACGCTCGCAAGAGGCTGTCAGGAGCCTTCGCCGTTTCCATGGCGATCGGCGCGCGCGTGTGCTCGACCGCGCGCCGGTGCATGCGCGTGCCCTCCAGCGAACCTCTGGCAACAGGTTTTGGCCCTCGCCAACCCCGGAACCAACAAACGCAGATAGCTGCTCCGGGCATTCCCGGATAAGGACGATCGAGATCGATCCTTGCTACCAGCAACGTACTCTTGCTGGCTCGTGAGCGCGCACAATGTCCCAAAGCGACTTGTTTAACAACGAAACAGTCTACTATTTGAGCTAATATATTTGTTTCTTTCGTGTAGAATTTCCATTGTATAGAACAGTGAGGTGAAATTATTGGAATTACTAAGCTTCAACATCTTACAGTTCAATCTCCAAGTTTGTACAGTGTTTAACCTTTTGATTCAAGATCGCTTAAGTATCGTTCACGAGTTGTTGAATTGCGAAACAAGCTGTTTAGCCTGGCTCAACCATTACAATAACAACAGCAACGTTATAAGCAACCGTTAAACGCTATTAATTGTCCTACATGGATTCGTCTTTATACAATTCCAAAATAATATTCCAAAACCGAATAACTACAGGAAGAGCCTACCATTTGAGTCATTTTATTTATGTTTTTCGGGTAGAATCTGCATTAGATGGAGTAATATAATGTTATTTAAATCACCCAAGCTGTAACGTGTTAAAACGCAATCTTGAAGTTTGCTTAGTCTTTAACCCTTTAACCCTGAATCGCTTAAAAATTGTTCCTAACCGAATTTCATGAATTACAAAGCAAGCTACTCAGTTTGACTCAGATAACCTTGCGTATTATATTATTTATTTTCTAATGTAGAATTATCATACAACATGTAGATTGTTTGAGGATATAGTATTGCATGGTAACTGGAATAGTTAAATGAATAGTTGAATGATAGGGGATGTTAGTGCACAGGCTGTTCGCAGAGAATCCGCTAACTTCAAAATTGAATTTCAAAAAGGTTACAGAATATATCGCTTAATTTCTAGGCAAACGAATTAATTCCAAAGATAGAAATGAAATTTTGACCAATTCGTACCAATTCAGAGAATTATACTTGAATACAGTTATATATGATAGCAAACATCGTGCACTACTAGATACTATCCCTCGACGTTCGATTCGAGGTCTCGCGTTACTTTGTTGGAGTTGCTGAAGGATGATGCCTGTCTACTTGACGAAACGACAGAGAAGAGTGGATAGTTTCAGTTTCAGTTGTTAGATTTGTTCGTCTGTTGTTTCATGGATTATGATGGTTTTTGGTTCAGGTGATTATAGTTTGGAGAGTGATGGATCTGGAAAGTTTTGTGAAGTTTACTTTTGTGACGTGATATGCATAACTCAACGGTGGAACTAGCGATAGTTGAAATGTCAAATTTATATGAATGAAGTTCAACGAAGTCAAAATGGAAAGTATAAATAATGCAAAAAAAAAAGTAACATTTTTTCATATACGCATTTTACTAAAACTCGTTCATCTGTTAAAAAACGATAAAAATAATTATTGTAGCACTTTTATCGTTTTGGGGCAAATCCAAATAGATTTAGGTGTATTTTTCACAGTTGACTGTCTTTTTACAATTTTCACGAAAGCTATTAAATTTTCTATTGTACGAAATTTTTTCCAACAAAAAGTTTCACGATTTCATCGATTACAATTAATTACAATTTATCCTGTCATCCAGATAATTCCATTATGAAAGATGTTAGGAGTGTGTACCTATTTCATTTTAAAAATCTTCTCAGAATTCCGTTATTTTTAATTCGCACGTCACATCACATCGCATAGATATCGTAAAGCAGACATACGCCGACTTAAACTCGAGTCGCGTGCGCTGAACGAGTTAACGCAGCTTGAGTAATGTTTGCCAACGTAGTTATTGTACTCGTGAAAAAATTTCATAGCATTGTAAAGTTCGAAAATATCGTGCTACGACTCGGATAATTATCGAAAAGGCGCCTGATAGCCTGCGGCTTATCTTTAGCAATATTAGCGATCGCGCTGTTTAGATTTTCTGTCGAAAAGACCCACTACATTTGAACGCTACGGACGACTGACTTTTTGTATTTTGTACTTCATTCTTATCTTCTCAATAATGTTTATTGAACAAAACTTGAAATATTTTTTAAAACTAATAATATATATATAATAATATATAATTATTATATATAATTTATATATAATTATAAATTTATATATATATATAATTATATATAATAATTATAAAATAATTGTATATAATTGAGTTATATATAATTATTATCATATATAGTAGTATATAATAGCATATATAATAATATAGGTGTATAAACAAGACGCTTGTTTTTCTTCGCAATTAACACTTTGACTGCCACGTTGGTCACATATGACCCGCCACGGTTTCTTCTACGATGCCATGGTGGTCATTGATGACCGGAGTGCTTGAACTTCTTACGATTGTAAAAATTGAATGAAAATTGACAGTTAAAATTGACATTTTAAATATAACCAATAAATAGGAGATACTTTGAAATAAAAAGTGTCCCATTGAACAATTAAACATTTTTATTAGAACATCAATAAAAAAAATAAAAAAAATGAGAACAAATCTTGCATCTAACGGTGCACTGTGTTAAAACATTGTAACGTCCTGAGCGAAACATGTGATTTCGGCGTGGCAGTCAAAGTATTAAGACAAGCGGTATCGCGCTGCTCAGGATTTTTCCACCCTGTTTTTTCAAACACCCCTGCGACTCAAACGGTTAATTTAATTGTGCAGGAGATCTTTAGTGCCTATAAATCCTAATTCACGACTCACAAACTTTCATCAACGATATTAACTGTAACATGCAAGAACCGCCCAATAACATGTAGCTTATGAAATTTCGTTAACGGTATTAGTTCAATTGTCCGAGAGATGTCTAGTAACTCGTAACTTCTGACTCATAAAATTTCACTAATAACATCGATTCAAATATGTGAAACGTCGTAAGATGCTTCATAATGCACGGTAGCGTATGCAACACGGAACAACAGGCGTTCCCTTTCACCGTCGCCGTACAAACGACGAGACGGTCTTCGTGACCGTGTCCGCGTACAATAAACGAGGTCGAGAGACTCGACGAGATCGACCTTCGCGCCATGAGAGGTCGCGTTCGCCTTCTTTTATAGTCAAACACTCGACACGGAGGTGCCGATTCCTGGCTAGCCTTGTCACTTATCGCTAGTCTCGATCGAGACTTCGACCTCGTTATCAAGCCGTTTCACGAGTTCATCTTCGTGCACGTGCGTCGCCCCATTGATCGCGAAGAATAGCCGCGTTACGTAAGAACCAAGCGGTGGAAGAACCTTTGGTCGATAAGCTGTGAATCGTTCTTGCCTTTGTCCGCATACAACAGCCGTGTCTATTTCTGAATAAATTCTCCAAAGTACGATAGAAGAATGTTTCGCTTGTGCGTAGATACTGTCTCGACGAGGGACGGGCAGGAGGGAGGGGTGGGGGTGAGCATTTAACGGCATGGCAATATTTTCTGGTTTTCACTGTAAGAGAGTATTGAGAGAAAGGAAGAAAGGATTTTTGGCTGATGGAGATAAGAAATTCAATGTTTTGAAAATGCGCCACTCATTGTATTTGTGTTATTCGATTGAATTTTGTAATTTGAAGAGAATATGGGACAGTTTATTATTTTATTGACTAACTTATTTTGTCGTTTATTTGAATTTAATGAATTTCTGTGATTTGAGGAAGAAATGTTTAATGATACAACTTATGTACAATAAAATAGATTATTATGTTCGTACGCTATTATATCATTTTAGTGGAATAATTCCTTATATAATTTATATATAAAGGAATAAGGGAAATGATGCGTCCAGCTTTTGATTAGAAGCGGATTAACCAGATCTGTGGATAAAGTTTCAGGTCCACTGTAAACCTGCAATCACTTTATTCTGCGGATGTGCACGAAATAGGGCATGAAACGTTCGAGTATTCGTCAACTTTAGACGGTATAAGGTTAGCTGTTTACAGGTGTCGTAAAAATAAAACGGTTTTTATTGCAACGTGTTGAGTTATTGCTTGAAGTGTGTTTTACAGAACGGTACGCTTTGAAAACGTGAATCGAATAGAACTCACTTTTCCTCAACTGCGCATACATATGTTCGAAACAAACAGAAAATACACTATTCTTCTGATACTGAAATTGCTGGTTAGTTATCAAAGTGTATATAAATTCAACATTGCGTAATATCTTCTTACAAATACATATTGTTGCTTTCCATATGGAATTTATTATCCATTTTTTTTAATTATTTATTTTCAAGGATTCTCAAAGAGAATCAACCAAAATTCGATAATAGAATTGATTTCTTTTTTTTTTTTTTAGAGAGAGATAATATTGATTTGTATTTTAAGTTGAATGTTTAACTCTATTCGTTCAACGAATATAATACTATTTTATTGTTTATTATAACCTTTACAAAATTCATTCGAGGAACATAGGCAAGAAATAAAATACTTTAGAATTTTGTAAAAGATGCGAGAAACTTATTATCGAAAATGACGAACAAATTTTCAACAAAGGACAAATGAAATTGGATGCGTGAAACGATGATGAAAATTGAGAAGTGTCGTACAAGACATTTCAATGAACTAAAGGGAGTAGTAATATAAAATTCCCTCTCTAATATACCTATATACGTAATATTTAAATTTCTACTGGATAATTACTTACTCATAAATTAAACGTTATGTCATCGAGAAGAACCAGCTGTTAGTCCTATTTCTTTGTTCCTTTAATGAGAATTTTTTCACTGAGAATCATGTGATATCGACTCCGACCAACTCGCACGGTGGTAACAAAGTTTCGAAAAAAGGGCAGAAATACAAAATTGAATTTCCATCGAATACGCCCGGCAGCAATTTCACAAAGGCACTGCTCGAACATGCGGCGGCCATCGCAATTTGCTTGGCAATTATTATTCGCGAAGCATTCCGCGCGAGGAACCGGAAGAAAGAAATCCGGCCGCGAATTTTCAAGTAAGACAGCGCGCGATACGCCAGCCTCGAATTTCCATAAAAATGAAATATACCCAGCATTCGCACTTTTCACCCATCGCCGCGTAAAATAACGAGCTACGCTCGCGGCACGAACTGCAACGCGCAATTGTGACGAACGGAAGTTCTATGCGTGATTAAGACCCATTTTTAGCTTTCACACTTCGACTTGAGTAACTTCGTTGCACATATGTTCATGCAGCTAATCGAACACCTGTAGAAACATTTTATGAACTGAATTTACGTAGACATATTTTATAATATGCGTGTTATACGAAACATTTTGAAATTAACGCTACTATGAAACTAGGTTGTTGTGATTAGGTTGTTAAAGCTCAAAATCAATCTGGAAATGTACATGAAGTGGCTGAGGACAATATTCGAACAATGTGAAACTTTTTACGTAAATATTGTACAAAAGATTTCGGTATATTAATGCAATAGTATTGTAATGAGATATACAATTATTGGGATTATATTGGTAAAATTTGAAACGACTCTGAAAATCTCATTTATTTTTTAAAATATTGTTGATTATTATTATTATTAATTAAGCATACACTTTGCAAAGATCACCAAAGTATTTAAACAGTCAGTTATTCGCTATATTGGTAAAAGTAAAGTACAATATAATAATGAGACTATTCTTAGCACTAATTGCACGTTCAAGATCATTCTTCGTACTCTACATTAATATTTTACTAAGCAAGCTCTTGTAACTCTTACCTACACTTTTGGATTGGTTTCAAATTTTACTGTTATAATTACGGTAGTTTTATTTCGTTACAGTACTAACGAGGTTCCAAAAGGTTTCATATAATTCACACGATATATTCGTAAAAAAATTCTGTGATAGCACTTCGAATATTTTCGTGAGCTGCTGTATGTATATTCCAAAGTAACGTTACCCTGTACGTATATAATTTAATGTTACAACAAACTAGATAGAAATCTAACAATGTAGATGATCAAGGTACCATTCTCTTTTAGTATTTCCAATTTCTGTAATAACTTTTTAACAAAGTCTTAAACCTTTTTCTCATTCAGACTGACAGAACATATTGAGAAGTTTCATTAAAGAAGATTAAGACACCTTGTGCACATGTGCTGTATATATATATACTTAATGCTACATAAAAGTCAAAAGAGTAGACCATAAAGCAAAGAATAATTAACACAAAGTATAAAACCCGTCGCTCCATTACCTGAAATAAAAATCTAACAATGTCGATGATCAAGGCACCGTTCTCCTTTAATATTTTCAATTTCTGTAATAACTTTTTAACAAAGTCTTAAACCTTTTTCTCATTCAGACTGACAGAACATATTGAGAAGTTTCATTAAAGAAGATTAAGATACCTTGTGCACATGTGCTGTATATATATACTTAATGCTACATAAAAGTCAAAAGAGTAGACCATAAAGCAAAGAATAATTAACACAAAGTATAAAACCCGTTGCTCCATTACCTGAAATAGAAATCTAACAATGTCGATGATCAAGGCACCGTTCTCCTTTAATATTTTCAATTTCTGTAATAACTTTTTAACAAAGTCTTAAACCTTTTTCTCATTCAGACTGACAGAACATATTGAGAAGTTTCATTAAAGAAGATTAAGATACCTTGTGCACATGTGCTGTATATGTATATACTTAACGCTATATAAAAGACAGAAGAGTAGACCATAAAGCAAAGAATAATTAACACAAAGTATAAAACACGTCGCTCCATTACCTCGTTTTTCAGCCACTAATTGGTTCACGCGACTTTAATAGCCAAAGAAATGGGATTATGCGTTATGAGGGGCTGGAAGTCGAGAGACAAACAAGAAAATCGATAAAGCCAGAAGAAACGAGAGGAAGAAAAATCCGGTACTTCCATGCGACAGGCAAATTGACGAATTGCCTAGAACCCTTGGTGGAAATTGTGCAATCGTGCTAGCCTGTTCAAGAATGAAGAAACCGACTACTTTTTCGCCGCGACACGGCTGCGATTTATACGATCGTCGAAGTTGCAGCTTATCTGGAGCTGGAGGGAAAAAAGGTCATGAATTTCCAGGCAAACGGTCGCTTTTTCTCTCCAGAGAATTTGCGTTTCGATATTTCCGGACGAACGATCGCGGTCATTTTGGTATCGCGGTTACAACACGAGAAATTGTTCCTCGTGTCGGAGCAACGAAAGTCGATGAAAAATGACGAGCTATTTGAACCTGTCCAAGTTCACCGGTGATCAGAGCAAGTTACATTTCTCAGAACAGACAAACTGTCGCGGATACTTATGCAATAAGCGGAAAACAGATGCCTGGAAACGGCACACGTCGCGAATTTCAAATGAATGAAATCGACATCGAAGCTGCGTCAATGTTTTCGATAAAGCTTACGTGCAGCAATTTTTATTGCAGTACAACGATCATCATATAGATACATATATACAGTTACATGCAGTTACACACAGATAGCGAGGGAGGTATTGGACCTTTGACCTGGAGGTTTTTGCCAAGACCCGAAAAATCAGTCCGAGCAGAGCCTTAGCAAAGTCGATAGGTATACAAACGATCACAAGACACGCAACATGTATGAAGACATTTGCAAAAGCTTCTACAGTTTAATTCCAATGTAGATACATAGCTCATTTTTTACAAAACATTACATGCGAAAATTCCATTGCATCGATACTACGTTTCGATGAACGTTATATGTTACACTGTTATTTTTTTTTAAAGAAAAACCCAACAATTTTGATTGTTAGATTCGTTGGATAAATAAATGTACTTCTACCATTTATTATATTCGACATTAAATAAACGAATGTGATAGATTAGAAAGATAGTGTTACTTTCAATTAATTTGATGACGCGTTAGGATGATTAGTGATATGAGAAAGTATTACAAATAAAAATGTTGGGGAATCTTATAGCATTTGGAAAACATATAGGAATTTGTTTTTACTATAATAATGGTTGGGTTATTAAATACTTGAAAATTTTTGTAATTCTTTATAAAATACATTCTCGCGACGTTTCAGCTTTACAGTAAAAATCACCATGCCGTGGGGAAGATTCTGCGAATTCTCGATGCTCGCGGATTTTCCAAAATTTCCGCGAGATAATTCACGGCGCGTTTTGCATACCTCGAGTCGCGCCGTTTCATGCATGCGACGCGCGCACGCGACTTTAAACGTCATTCGCAATTAATACGTGGCGTATAAATTTGCAATCACGTCGTTTCAGTCAGCAAGTCGGAAATTTCGAGCAAGTGGATTTTCACAAGTTGAAACGCGTGCATTTTTTAATTAAATTGACAATTCTGTTTCTGTACTCGCAGAACCGTAGATAGCGAGAAAAGTTACTGGTGTGATAATCATAATGAGGTTTCGTGTGCTTACGATAATAAAATATAATCGCAGAATGTAAAATGGCGAGTAGTAAGTAAGATGTTGACAAAATACAGCTTTCAAATTATTATCTATAATTGCTATACTTTTCATACTTTTGCATTGCTGATAACCCACGTAAACTAAAGATTGTGCAGAAAGTACTACTTTACTTAGTTTACATATAAAAGACATATAAAACGATGCAGTGTACTTGTAGAAGGTCACCTAGTTTCATTCATGCGTTGACATAAGTCACACAAAATTTTGTGTTTCGATATTTAATATCACATGTTCACACGTTCGAATTGACGATGCGAATTGAAAATCCTGCTGAAAAATTCTTCCAAAAAATTTGCCACTGAATTACAGCAATTAACTGTAACAGAATTATGGATAAATTATTGGTAGGACCGTGATTGCCGGAATTCAACAGATTCGGAGAAACTGTACGTGATCGTAAGCATTGAGGCTGGCCGTCTCTCATTACAGAGGAGCTCAGGAACGTGGCTGCGATTTCATTGCAAATGATATTCATTGCAGCTTTTTGCAGAACTTCAAGAGTCGCCTGGTCGATAACGCTTCGTAAGAAACGATGATTTAAAGGACTGCGTAAGACGATGATTATGTGAAGTGTCGACGGAACCATATGACGTAGACGTAGAAAAACTCGTGTAACGTTACGATAAACGTTCAAATAGCGCTGGTGGTTGTATTAAACAATTTTTTTCTTGGTATATGTAGCAAAGTTACAAATCAAGAAATCTTTTTCAAATGCATGTATATCGTTGTTATTTCAAAACAGGTGTTACTTTCTACACGACCCTATAAACGATGGGATTACAGTGACTCGCAAAAGTATTCTTACACTTATGCGGGCATTTGGCGTGTTACATAAAACATTTTGAAATTTCCTTAGTACCGTAATGAAACCGTCTGTGATTATGTAAACTGGCAAAGTTTGGACGAAATCTAAACTTCTTCTGTATACATTTCCGGAGCTGTTTAAAATTTAATATAATCGCGATAGTTGGATGTAATTACAGTGATAACGAAATTACAGAATATTTCGTTATAACACACTAATGCGTTCGTAAAAGCTATAAACAAGTTTACAAACACATCCGCGAGTCAATGTATCTATGTATAGATGATAGAAAATGAAAAGGAATTGAAAATTTACATTGCAATTTTCCTTTAAAGCAACGAAAGGACGGTGGACAAAATATTCTTTCGAACTAATTGAAACTAATCGAACCACTTGGCTTGAAATATCCCTAGAGGAACAGCGTCTTTTTACTGGAAATGTTGTTCTGAAAGTTCATCACGTAGGGAGCAACGGAAGAAATTTCATTCAATCAGCAACTTCTGACGGGAAATGAAATCATGTATCAGAAAACGTGGGTGAAACTTTCGCTATTAAAACTTGTTATTATTTTTATTATTAAATTATGAATCGTGCGAATCGATCGAGCACAATTTAGTTTGGAGATAATATTTGAATGCAACTGGAAATGAATCGACGTTCTACGACTTATGAATATTCCATGGTTCAACCGATATCTCCATTTGATCCGATGGCTAGCTGCCTCCATTATTCAGTCGCTTCCGCACAAAACAGTCTCCGAATAATACAAGGCGTGTGCGAAATTGACCACATGGCGGTCTCGGCCTTTCCGAAGGGGGACGCAGATTGAGAATCGCACGATAAAGCGAACTTCACGATTATATTTCAGCTGATTCGAAAGATTATGATTTCTGATTGTCGAGAATATTTATTAGGTTGTCCGAAAAGTGTCTTTCTTTCGCAAATGTGCTTTTTATAACAGTGAACCTTCATACAAACGTGAAACCAAGTCTGTGAAATGTCACGGTGTTTATCTCAACAGAACAAAATGGATCGTACGTAATTCGACAAAATGATATAAACCAAAAAACCTTGTGCGTCTATTATTTCCTCATAAAACCAAAGAAACTTTACATTTCTTACAAAGAAAATTTCATTTTTACAAATATCTTCTTGCTTCTATTTTTATTCTGGCAAGAACTTTCTGGCCCGATTTTCTTTCTTAATGTAAGAAAAAATAAATCCATCAAATCTTCACGCAACGCTCCATCTCCGCTAAATAAGTCTTATTAGTGATATCAGAATGAGAAAGTTTTCTTTTCTTCAAATAATGCCATTTATTAAATTTTCTACAACGAACAATAAGTACTCGTGTGCATTCGTGAAAATAATCATTTTTAATATTAATTATTCAAAAATTGTTATTTCAAGTGTAGCAATGGGCATGACAGAAGATTGACATGAAAACAACATATCTTACATAAAACCAAAATTTAAAAAATTCTACTGGCTCATCGGCCGACGTTTCGACTTAAATACGCAAAGTAAAATTACACTATACAAAGCCATATTAAAACCTGTTTGGACCTACGGAATCCAACTATGGGGAATAGCAAGTAATTCCAACATAGGAGTTCTCCAACGATTCCAATCGAAAACCCTAAGATCCCTAATAGATGCACCTTGGCACGTCACCAATGAAACGATACATCACGACATCAAGATACCCAGTCAGAGAAGAAATATCAAAATTCAGCAATAGACACAGCACAAGAGTTAACAACCACCAAAACCCTCTAATTACTCAACTACTCGACACGTCGGAGCAGATCCGCAGGCTAAAAAGACATTACACCTTAGACCTAAGCACTAGATTCAAATAGAATCAAACATATTAGAAACACTTATTAATCATGTCATAGTACCACGTCAGATAAATTTACTTAAAATTCTCCAACGAGAATTGATTGTAAAATAAACGCAAATAAAATAAAAAAAAAGTGCAGCAAAAGCAATAGCACCAATCATCTCATTAATTTCCCTTAAAGTTCAGACGTACGTTCTTCTCTTGTAATCTACAATATTACCATTAAATTCTCGTTTAAATTTTAACAACCAATAAATGCTCGTCTTTAACAAATAATAATTGTATTTAAACGGAAATTACATGTGATGAAAAATAAGCAGAGAATCGCCGTCTGGCGTATGAAAACACAGAACGAAAATTACTTGTGAGCGTAAGAATGATGGGTTAGACGTGTACGAAGAGGAATTATTTTCGATCGCAGAGAACCAATACTGTGGCGCGTCGTATTCGAATTACGCTTTCTCTTTGTTGCCAGTTATTTGGCTGCACGTTTATCGTTCGGCGCACTCGGAACGTCAAAGTTTCAGCAGCTACGATATTAATTGCCATCTGCACGATGGAATTTCGAATTCGTTAGGCGTTTCGTTTAGCCCGTGTTTTCGCGTCGCAAATTGCTTCACGTTGGCAATGTTCTTTGCTAACGAATTCCCACAAAGTTAAAAATATCTGACATCGAACTTCTAATCGTAACGTAAGGTTTAATGAAATCGAGGCTTCAGCTTTTTAATTTAAAATCGAAGATAATGTTCGAATTCGAATGACGAATTAAGCACTTTAATTCTATATTTAAATTCATAGTCAGAGTTCAGACAGAAACTTCAAATTCCAGATTTGTATTCATATCCACGTTTAAATGCAACCTGCAACTTCAAAGTTTTAATTTAAACTTAAACAGAACTGGTTGAAAAATAGCTTACAAATTGTTCCTGATAAGACTACGCTAAAAAGTAGCAAAAATTATTCTAAAGCTTTTATCGTTCGCTTTTATCGCAACTTCCATCAGCTCAACTTCGAATGAAACGTCTCAATGGGAATTTAAATAAGAGATTTTTTTTAAATAGTTTATTTAGCCAATATTTGATTTTTTGTACATTTTTGAGATTCACAATAAACAATGAATTTGAGTATAGTGTGTTTAGGCAAAAGTACCGATACGCGTCGGTACGACGTAGCCATGGTCTAATATGTGTCGTGGATTTTCGGTTTTTGCGTTTATTTTTTTGTTTTTTGGGTTTAAGTCGCATTGGTGCGTGATTTTTGTGTATTCTTGTGTGTGTTGTATTTTGTCCTGAAACTTGGCCGCAAAACAGGACTCCTCGGTTTTAAATAAGAGAACTCGTGGTCGAATGACTTACAGACTACGTTTAACGAAACTACCCCCAAAACTAACATTGCAAACCCTCTCGTCGATTCCAAAACGTTCCTCGATGATCATCTTTTATTTAAATCTCCTCTGTTACACGAGCTTGCATCGCATTTTGCACTGCCGTGCACATTACCAACGTCTGCGAACAGCCACTATCAGAAGAACGATCGCGAAATTCGCGTTGCAAACAGGTTGTTGGTGAATTTTTAAGAAATGAGAGTCATCCCTGAATACAAAACACACGTTTCAACGGCTAAGTGCCGGTCTGCGTGGCGAACGCCCTTTGCTATCGCCATCCTCGCTGTAAAATTGCGTTCCACTTCCGACAACGTGGCTGGCGTAATATAAATTCTGCTGATTTTCCGGTTATCGTATCGCCCTTACCATTCTGTTTCGTCGAAACCGGCAGATTCTCGTCATTTCCCCTTCGTTTCCACCCACTGTGAACGTCTTTATCTTTACTTCGTCCCTTTCCACGCTTCTTGCCTGCCTTTCTAACGTCCTTTAACCGTTCCTCTCTTTCTACTATGCTAAGAATGTATATCATCGTCTTTGTTAAAACGTCACCTTCGTTCTTCGTCCGTTGCACGGTGTAGATTCCTTTCGTTGCTCGCGTGTACGAATTATATCCACACAGAGGGAGGACAGAGTGGCTAAAGGCTGCTATCGGGCGTCCCACTGCGAGCGAGCCCCGGGGGCCGGAGTTTATTAGCTCAACCCCCGTGTTGCGATAGGTACGACACTGCAGCGAGTACGAAACAGTGAACAAGGTTTTTAAATACAGCAGCAATTCGCTTCTTAATAGATGCATCTTGGTATGTTACCAACGAAATACATCGCGAGCTTTAAGACACCTACAGTTAAAGAAGAAATATCGAAATTCAGTAAGAGTTAACAACCACCAAAACTCACTAATTACTCAATTATTTGACACGAAAAAGACATTACCCTCTAGATTTAAACTTTAGATTCAGCTAGAACCAAACATACGATAATCACATATTATTCACGTTATAGTATCACGTCAGAATAATTTATTTATAATTCTCAATAAGAATTGACTGTAAACTATTTCCAAATAAAAAAAAAAAAAAGATACAGCAGAACGCAAATTGTTTTATATGTCGTTCGAAGCAATTGGATTTTTATTCTTCCGCGAGCTATATATTAGATAAAATAATATTTGAAGGGCTTGGAGAAACTTTTCCGAAAAATAAGACGAGTACACGAAATACAATGTGTAAATTATAAACTGTGTATTTATCCGGAGCAACGCTGTTCCATGTTTTCCAATGTTTTTGATGCTCTCACGGTACATGTAAATCGATTACTAAAATTTTACGTCGCGTTAAAAAATATATTTGACCCAAGACAGTGAACTCATGCCGAGTAGCTCTTATTCTTTCGGTCGATGTTATTTTCTTATCTGACAATCGAAAGGAAACGAGGTCAGTGCTTCTACTAAATAAGCTAGCTATTGCGTGTTTTAGAAATTTTGGCCGCAGACTGGTTGAAAATTGCCGACGTAGAAGATTCGTCCGGTGTTTAAATGAAAAATCATAAACGAGAAAAGTTAGTTAAACCTCGTTTACGCGTGAACTCCACGAACGATTTGTCCTCGACAATTCTCAGTAATAGGATTTCTACTATATTTGTAGAAATTAGTTAAATTTCCCAGATATTACTATTTTAATTCTTCAAATAGAAAAGAAAGCAAAATGAAAAAGAATCAAATGGAATGTGTCATGATTTGTTAAAAGACAATTTCGCTACGATACAGTAAACTTCACGAAGCTTTCGAAAGGAGGCAAACTGCCGATTAAAATACACATCGCAGCATTCTCTGTAGCCGCTGTTAATTAAATTACAAACCTTACAAACTCAAGAAACAGAAAGAAATAGAAATGTTTTGAGAAGCCAACTGCGAAACAAATTTCTCTGTAGATCCTGTTTTG
Organism: Bombus pascuorum; assembly: GCF_905332965.1. NCBI lineage: Eukaryota > Metazoa > Arthropoda > Insecta > Hymenoptera > Apidae > Bombus > Bombus pascuorum. The sequence continues at coordinate 12,395,752 of NC_083490.1, read as the reverse complement.
TTAGTTGCGCTCGTAAGAATCAACGATTGCACAAAGATTCACATTCCACTGTTGTAAGTTATCGTTTCACGCGCGCGTTTCCAAGCTTTCGCTAGGTTACTTTTCGAACCTCCACCCTAAGGCGCCACGGTTTCCCTGGCGGAACTCGCAGGAGGCACGATAGAGAGAAAACACGCAGGGACGGGTTTCTCTTGGGTCGTGAAGTGTGTGCAGGCCGCTCTGCCATTACAAGCGAGACGAGGCCGGGGTGCGCAGGCAAAAACGAACGGATGGAACGGAGGAGAAAAGAGGAAGGAAGAGGAAGAGCTTATTTGCAGTACGCGAGCGGTCAGATGACTCGATTCTTGAGCCACCCTCGACCCCGTCGACAGATGTTGGATGTTCCCCTGACACGGGTCCGTCTATGGGCCTCCCACTTGCTTCTGGCCTGCTCTTTTCAAAATGGCAGAGGTGGCACACGTTCAAGGACAGAAGCTGCAACGGTGACGATGTCTTCTTCCGTTGAAAAGCGTCGGAGGAACTGACTGTCGTTGGAGAACCGAAAGCGAAGGATGAACCATGACGAAGGCAGGAAATCAATGGTGGACTTTGTACGTTTTAAGTTGCGTCTGCAACAATGACAAGGAATTGTTTGTCGTTGCTATTTTCAGTTTTCTTGGAAAAGTTGCTCGTCGTTGCCGAATTTTTCTTCATGTTTCTTCGCCTTGCCAGTTGCAAATCTCGTCGCTTGTCACCTGTTTCGCATTCGCAGCGGTAAAGAAAGATTAGGGAACACGGGATTTATGTATGGACAATTTGTTGATAGCAACAAATGCAGCCGTGAAGACGAAACAACGCACAAATGTTCCTCGAATTATGTTGCTTCGGTGTGGACAAAACGTTGCTGTTCATTGGCAATGTCTTGCAACATGCAGCAACCAGAAACGTCAGAAAGTTGTTGCTTCGGTGAAGAACGTTTGAGTTCGATATTTGAATCGGTTTTTCAACGAGATATTGCGGAGATTATTGCGGAATAAGGAAGAAGACACAAAGACCGAGTCGTTTAGTTTCTGAGAAGTTAAATAGTAATCACGTTATAATAACAAAAACGAAGACATTTTCAAGAGATCGAGTTAACCAGTTGGTTTTTCTCTTAAATGTCTTGTTTCAGCCATTTTAAATTGATAAAACATTCGGTAATTGCTTTCGTCTAGAATTATTTGCTTTTGGTGGTCCGACGTTAAAATTCAAAGTACTATATATATGTAAAATGGCAATTTACTTGGACCAATTGAACTTCTAGAATATCTCATACGAAATTGAGATTAAAGAACTTATAGAATGGTAAAATGGTACAGCTGATACTTATTTTAGTTAAAAGTTTTCGTTTCAATACAAATTATGCTTATTAATAGACACACGTTGTCTTCAAAGCGACAGCAGAGTGGAAACTCTTCTTTTGATAAAACGTTTTTTAAGGAAATAAGAACGTCGACATAAGATATCCTCTTAAGTGTATGAAGCTCGTACGATGATAAAATTATGACTTTTCACGTAATCATACGTTGCGTTGAAACTGTATAACGCTATACAATTAGCAGTTACGTAAAGTATAATCAGAGGTGCTTGAAAACTAGGAAAAAAAAGGCAAACGTACGACTCGATAAAAAAGTTGTGCAAATTAAAATTTTAAATTTACTCATCGTGCATATACAAATGCCGCTTTATTTCAATTGTTTCCTTGCAATTTTCCATAATTTAATTTTCCTCGCGAGAAATTCAAAAACAAGGCTTCGTAATTGCGAAGAAACGGCAAAGTATTAGAAAATCTGTCAAGTAAGGCTTAGCTTTATAAAGATTATGTTAAAAATAGCGGGCAATTCGCGATCCAATGGATTCAACGATCTTCTTTAAGAAATTGTACGTTACATGGTTCAATAGGAAATTGTGAAACTTTGCAACACTGAACGTGTATAAAAATAAATCTTTTATTCTTGTTGATTGCATTACGATATATATTTATTTTATGAATAATTTTAGAAATTAATCTGTTTGTATATTTCAACGTGAACGATGAAACGTGCTGTTGATTCTTTTGATATTCCTTTTATTCGATTAACGTTCCTGCAAAACGTCAAGGATATTCGTTAGATGATATTTTTCGATAAATCCAATTAAAGGAAAAAGGGAATCTACGAAATTATCCAACTCTGTGATTATCTCGCGTGGATGCAAATGTTCTTATTAAAACTTTCCACTTCACTAATTTTAAAAAATTCTATCAAAATCCAAGTGAAACAAGGAAAAAACCCCACAAATTATTTCTAATCCTACAATCAGCTCTTACGGACGAGAAAATCTCTACGAAAGTTTTCCATTTCACCGATATTAAACAAAACTCTACCAAATTTGGAAGAAATAAAATATTCGCGAAATTATTTACATAATTTACATAAAAAATTCCTACAAGAACTTCCCAATTCACCAATATTAACAAAACGTTTTATCAAAATACGATCTAAGAAAAAAAAAAAAAAATAGAAGGTTTTTCTAATTCTACAATCAACCCTTACGGACGAGAAAACATCTACAAAAGCTGTGTATTTCAACAATATTAACAGATTTGAACAAAAGCCAATTTAAGAACATAAGAAACTTGCGAAATAATTTCTAACCTGACAATTAGCCTTATGGGGTGGAAAATTGCTGGAACGATCTTCCATTTCACTAATATTCAAAAATTCATCGAGCAAAAAGCATCGTGAATCGCAAAAGTCTGTCGCCTCGCGAAAGAATTAACGTGTCGCGGTTAATGCACTCGCGGTGCACGCGTGGCCGCACTTCCTCGAATTTCCAATGTAAATCCAACGCGGCGGGGGCTTACGTAAATTCCCGGTGTAAATCCTACGGGGGGCTATTACATAAATCCTAGCGGAGCCTCATCGAAACGCCTCGGTTACGAGGAAAAAATTATGTAACATCGATTCGCGCGCTGGAAAGTCCGCGTATATGTGCTCTTTTGTTTCATTATACACGTTTCTACGATGTATCCAGAGCTTTTCTGAATGAATCCCATCGGTGATACATATTTTTCTCTAACAATGGAAGATGTTTAACATGACCCATTTCTGCGGTAGAATTTCGTTATTGTTATAAACGATCGAGGATTATTTTGCATGACCTTTTTGTATATTTCAACGTGAATGCGAGTGGAAGATAGGTTCGCGTCGCTTTGGTTGATGAAAGTTTCAGCGAAATGTCAGAGATATTTCCTGTGTAGTATTCTTCAACGGTTATTTCATTGTGAAAGATTAAAAACGTCCTTTCAGTGATATATTTTATTTGTATTTTTACATTCGTTTCTCGGGTAACTTTAATTATCTCGCGCTTCTGTCAGATCTTTAATCGCAATCGTTAGTTAATTCTTTAAGTAGAGATACATAAATTATTGCCTCCAAACGCGAAAAAACGAGAAGTTGAATGGAATATCATTATCGGTATACGTAACACACGTCAATGAATCAAATTTTAAGATACGCTTACGTATAAATATAAATATTTATTTCGTGGAAAAAAGTGCAGAATAAAATTGTAATTATTCACATAGTAATTAGATAACAGATCCGTCGATAATTTTCTCATACTTCATCGAAACCTCAATGTCGCTCGTTGACGATAGCCATGATTCATGAAATTTTCGATTCATTGTCTATCGACGATGGTGGAACTTAAAGAATTAAGAATATTAATCGGTTTGTTCGTTCTTTAATTAATATCATCGATAGCGTGGATGATTTCGCACGGACGATTATATAAAGTCATCGTTTGCCTCACTTTCCAATGTAATTTGGTCGGGTAACGTGCTATCCAGCTGTTACGTAAAGTAAATGGCATGTTTCGGTATTTGAAAGGGATAAACTTTAATTGAAACAGATCTTTCACGTGGTTAATTCATATTGATTATACGTTATTTCATCTAACGCTACGGCTAATGAATAGTTATTAATTTTGTAATTGTTCCTTCTAAACCGGCGGTTTCCGAGCAGGAAGTGTTTGCGCTGAATAGCATGAAAATTTCATGAATTTAAAGTTACACGCAATCTTGTAATGTACACTGATGGAAGATGTATTCAATCTAAGATAAGTTACACGGTGTGAAAAGATCAGTTATGAAGTTATCATAGATAAACACCGAGAATAAGAATCAGATACACGCTTATGAATGTTTCATAAATGTTCGTAAATGTTTGTTTATTTACTTACAATGCTCTTCAAGAGTTCATTAATCTTTCGTTGTTACTAATTATTTGGCTTATGAATTATGCATAATTTTCATTATGATATATTATAGATGACTTTAATATATCACTTAATATGATATATGACTTAATGTAAATAGTGCACAAATGAATAATTATAGTTACAATATATTTTCATCTTTGTAACATTGTTGTGAAAGAATTAAAATACGGTGTTCAAGTGTTCGAGAAACAGTTTCTGTTCCATATTTCCATTAATACGATTATCGAAATGTCTGGTATTAGAATTTAACAAACATTCGCAGAATAGTTAGAATTCTAAAAGAAATATGAACTTAGGATATTGATTGATAGGTTTTTTTTTTTTTATTTTATTTTGGTTATTTTACAATTTGTCCTTATGGACATTTGGTAAAGTGTTATATCTTGTTGGTGAAGAAAAAAAAAAATAAAAATAAAAAATAAATACAGCATGTGGGCGGCTACCCCCAGCGGGGTGCCAGCTTCGTTTTTTCTAAGTTATATCTTTTATGTGATTGATAGGTAATGCAGAATATATTAACACAATATTCATACTATTATGGATTGTCATTTTATTTATATCAGTATCGATTCGCAATTACTTAGTTGAAAATAAACAGATCTCCTAATCTTCTATCTTTTGTCTATCTTTTACTACTGTATCTTTTTATCTAGTGATAGAAATATTTCTTTGCAAGTAACTGCACCTTCGTAAAACATATCGTACAGTTCTACTGGAAAATTTGAAGGTATGTTTACAATGAAGTTAACAGCCAGAAAATGCAAACCTGTGGACCATATGCTGTTGCAGTGTAACTCAAGGAGGTGCGACTCAAAGGTAGGCATCTGTCCTATCCAAATCCTTAAGTCAAACATTGTATAATCCTCTACCTGAGTGTATTTACATTCACAGTACACTTCTCAGTGAAAAAACAACAATACCAAATGTTAATTTTCCATATGATAAATTTCCATAATAGGCACATTCTTTGAATATTTTATACTTTCTTGCGTATCATATACTTTCTCTTTATTTTTGCATCTCTCAATTTCCTATAAAGTTTACTAATCACCTATTTAGAAATCGAACAAATTTTTAATAAATCGAATCGATCGGTTTGCTTTATAAACGTTTCATTTATAATAATATTCGAAAGTTCAAACTGGCACAGGATATAAATAATTTAAATATATGTGAAATATCCAATATATACTACGATAAAGTGTCAGTATTGTATTTTACGGTACAAAGTATAGTATGAATCATACGTTAAAAAATCATGTTATTGAAATTATATTACAAAGTGTAATAAATGAGACAGTTTTCTACCGCGATTCCACTTTTTTAACTATATTCCCAAAAATACGAGCTGGCATGAAAATCCGCTAGTTTATTTATAAAAAATATATTGTAACAATATCGTTAAGAATCTCGTTCATTGTAAAATCGACGCGATTTCGTTCGTTCGTTCGGTGCAGTTTAATTCGCGCAGCGTAGAAACAGCCGCTTCGCGTATAAACGTAATTCGAATTTATCGAGGCCGAATGTAACGAGCGTTCCGTCCACCGCGACGCGTCGCCGAGATCATCAGGAGGCTCGTTACGTAAATCAGTGCGACGATATCGAGTGGCGAACGCGACGAACACGCGAGACCGACGCTGTTGCGTCTCCCCGATGAAATATTCATGGAACTTTTTGTAACGCGTAATGCTACGCGCGTTACAGGCAATTAGAAGCAATCCACGAACCGGAAACGACCTGTTTCTGATAACGAGATGTTTGTTCTTACGAACGTTAAATTTCGTACGAACGTTCTGGTTTGACGCTTCTCAATGCTAGTAATCATAGTCTTCGTTTTTCGTTGATCTTAATCAATATTTTAATTGTCCTTTAGAACTTGAACACTTGTTAGGAGTATATCGCAAATTTTTATGCATTTACGTGAAATTTAAAGACGCGAAGATATTACAAAATGCGCATAATCTTTGTATATACAAAGATATATAAAATAGACAAAGGTATTGGTTATAATTTTTGATAAGCACAAATCTTCACGTAATTCCTATTCCTTGTATTGTGTCCATGAAAGTATGAATCTGCATGAAAGTCTGCAGTTCGAGCAAACACATTGTGATTCTAAAAAAGACTATTGTGGGATTTTTGTATTTCCATTCGTTCCAATTATAATTTGTTAAATAGCTTCGATAATTGAATTTTCTCATAGTTCTTTAATACTTTGAAATTAATAGGAAAATTCTTCGCCTTGAACTACTAAGCAACTTCTAATTAACTGGGAATTAATTTCTAATTGGGTAAATTCTTGCCAATTCCATTTGTCACCAAACCTATTAGCCGTTGCTGTAACTAATAGACAATTGTTGAACAGTCCAACTGGTGTTTCTCATTTAGATCAATTCCATTGAATTACGTGCTCGAATTGTCTGTGATACAATACAGTTGGTCGGATTCCAGCAAATCCACATCCTCGAATTTCCCACAATACAAAGCGGTTCCTCGAGTCTCAGCTACTACCGACGGTTCACCAGGCGACGTTTGAGAATTGTGGTCGAGGTTGCGGTTTCTGCGGCCGATTCGAGACGGCCCCGGAGTGTTGCTTGAATCTCTTTCGGGCCTTTTTGCTCGTGCATGCACCGCAGCACGAGGCCCGGTCGTTATTCTGGTCACGAACTCGGACTCCTTTTCTCTTTCTTCTTCGTTCCTCTTTTCTTCTGTCCTGTTTCTTCGTTCCAAACCGTCCGGTTATCAATATTTATGTCGATTTGCTTTCGTCGGGTACCGTCCCGTGGAACAATCGCAAAAAAGATTGCCATCCCCTCGTCAACCTCCCTTGTTCACCAATGTGCGAACTTATTGCGCGAATTTATTTCCTTCGAGTTTAAATGTAGACAAAATGGACTTGTATGTTCATACCTATACAAAAGTGTCTGAAAAATTCAAAATTCGATTAATTTTCCTAATTTTATCTTTTTCCCTTTTATCCTTCAACAAACACTCAAAATAAAAAATCACAAAGGATAAACAATCAGACGGGATAAAAGACACTAGAACGAAGAAGCTGAACGATTCACCATGAAGTTAAAAATTCAATCGATCGCGATCTTTTACAAGTACTACATCGACGCATCGTGATTCAACGATTGGAAAGAACGAAGTAAAAACTGGCCACCGAGTCGATCGTTATTCTTCGCGGAATCTGGTATCAGATTTTTCCGTGATAACGATCGAACACGGCCCAGAGGTTAGCAGAGGGGCAAAATTGCCGGTCGATTATTCCCTCGGTCCTTTGAGACATCGTCAGAGAAAGGAGACAGAGTCGGCAATCCAAGAAAGGGAGATCCGATATGAGACAGACGATAACGAGTTTAAGCTCGCATCGACCAAGAAGGCATTCGCTCTCGGTACTCGAGAAATTCTGAACGGGCCTTCTGCTCCAGCTCGTTAGCGTCTACCATCGCTCCAAACGATTCGTTTCATGCTCTTCTCTTATTGTTCCTTAGTTTTGCATCTCGATAGATTTCAATTTTCTCAGCTTATTTCGTCCTTCCTAGAGTATCGTGTTAGAAAGCTCGTTGCAAACTTTATACTTCGTCGAATAAATCACGATTGTCGTAGTCGGAGAAGCGGTAAACATTGGAACTTTATCGCTGTTTATGTGCTGTTTCGAGAATTTCTCCAACTCTTTCGAAAGAGTTGTGAATTTTCAGAGAGAATTCTGGATTTCAGTCGTCGAACTGTAAAATGTTTCTCGATCTATCAATTTTATTTACGCTAGGATTTATAACGTTTATATAGAATTCAATTTTATTTTCATACATCGAAATTTATGATTTTTAAACTTACGGATTCAAACGTATATAGCGGTTTCGTAACTGCACTATGGAGTTTAATCGCGCAACTTTTTCATTTTTATATTCCTAATAGGAAAATTGAAAAGTTTCCAAGCGTAGTTCCGAGACGACCTTGTACTACACTTACAATTCTTGAGATAAAAGCACAAATATAAAATGATAAAATATAGAAGTGTAAGACAAATGTAGCTACAATAATTGTTTCCATCGATATTGAAAAACTTTAGAAAAGAACTACGAATATGAAGAATAAAATACCTTCTCGCAAAATAAAACCGCAAAAAATTGATATTGATAAAATACAAAAAATTGTTCCGTGATATAATTTTAACCGCGCTGTCAGTGGTTTCACGATCGATACAAAGTAAAACGGATTTTTTCTTTAACAAAAAGGGACGGAGAGCAGGATGCTCTAATGCGATGTAACCAGCCTATCGAGGGTTGACGACGAAAGGGGCAGAGAGCAATAAATCAGCCAAATTGACAGCGCCAAGTGGGGTTGAACCGCATGACGAGGCACTTGCGACTTTTCTTCTTCCCTTTCCCTTTTTTTATTTCGATCCCGGACACATCCTTTTTTTCCATCCATGTGCCGATAATTACAAAATTCTCACATTTAATCTCTCACCAGATAGTGTTAGCACGCGATAGTATAACATACTTTGATAATAATTGAAAATATACTGTGTTAATTGCAGAAGATATTTTACTATATATATTAAATCCCAGTTGATTTAAAAAAAAAAAATTGTTAAATTTAAAAAAAAATCTCTCACCAGATAGTGTTAGCACGCGATAGTATAACATACTTTGATAATAATTGAAAATATACTGTGTTAATTGCAGAACACATTTTACTATATATATTAAAGCCCAGTTGATTTAAAAAAAAATTTGTTAAATTTAAAAAAAAATCTCTCACCAGATAGTGTTAGCACGCGATAGTATAACATACTTTGATAATAATTGAAAATATACTGTGTTAATTGCAGAAGACATTTTACTATATATATTAAAGCCCAGTTGATTTCTTAAAAAAAATTTTTTAAATTAAAAAAAAAATCTCTCACCAGATAGTGTTAGCACGTGATAGTATAACATACTTTGATAATAATTGAAAATATACTGTGTTAATTGCAGAAGACATTTTACTATATATATTAAAGCCCAGTTGATTTCTTAAAAAAAATTTTTTAAATTAAAAAAAAATCTCTCACCAGATAGTGTTAGCACGCGATAGTATAACATACTTTGATAATAATTGAAAATATACTGTGTTAATTGCAGAAGACATTTTACTATATATATTAAAGCCCAGTTGATTTCTTAAAAAAATTTTTTTAAATTAAAAAAAAAATCTCTCACCAGATAGTGTTAGCACGTGATAGTATAACATACTTTGATAATAATTGAAAATATACTGTGTTAATTGCAGAAGACATTTTACTATATATATTAAAGCCCAGTTGATTTTTTAAAAAAAATTTACCATTTGCCAAGGAATTTACCATTTACCATATAGAATTATAAAGTCGCTTCTGGATTAAGATTTTTAATTGTTCCTTGACTAAGAATTTCAAACTTGTCCATTGACTCTCCAATCGAATCAAATTTTATCCATAAACCACAAACATGAAACAAGAAACTGGTACGATCGAAAAGTAGGTCATGACAGTGCTCTTCCAGTATTCTAAATTCAGCAAGGATTGCAGGTCGATATTTCCGCTACGATAGTCAACTAGTGAAACAGAAGCGGATGATAAGAAGGATAAACAGGTGTACAATCTGGTTCGACGATTTCATTTCGGCGGAGACAGTTCGACTATATCCGATCATACACAACGGTGTTGTTCTATTAGAGCATTTTTAGAAAAACATTTTGTTGAAGAATAAATCTGACATATCCAATAGCATACGTATAATACAGTTACAATGAAATGGTTTTGATAAAATAATCCGACAACTATATCAGTATTATCAATAGTAAAATGTGAAAAATTTCCAAATTTCGTAATCGAGCTAATTAATCTAAAAGAAAAATAAACTGAACGTTGTTTGTTAAAACGCTAACTGAAATGTAAAATGACGTAAAATACGTGTAATTTTATATAATAAATTCCGAGGATATAATGAACACGCAGAATAGAAAAGGAACTATGTAAATCGCAAGATCTTTAACTTGAAATTCTTCTTGAAATTAATAACTATAAGAAAACTGATAATAATCGATCTATTATTATACAGGAATATTCTATTATGAAATTAATATAGTTAAAGAGGATTCCTTGCCATATATATAGTAATAAAGTCCGCATCGATTCTCGCAGCCTCGCTGCAACAAGGGATACAGCACTCGCGTGCCCCTCGGCAAATATTTACCCTGTAGAAAATGCACAAAGGGTGAATCAGATCAGCGACTCTCGTGTACCATCTCTACAAACCGAGACCGTGTTCAAACCGTGTCTGAAATACTCCTCAACGTGTTTGCATCCAAAGAAACACGCGGTTCGTTTCAGCCAACAAGGCGAGCTGTGTTTCTACTTGCGTACGTATTAGTACGTACAATGATAACAGTCGTGTTTTATTCAAAACATCGTTTAGGTCGTTTCAGACGATGTGCATAAGTTGTAGAAGTGTTCTTGTTTCTTGTGAAATTATCATCCGTGACTATTGCTTTATTTTGAATGTTAACGTAACATATCCATAAATTGTGAACGATTAGGTAAATTTACTGCAATACAATTTCGTGGACACGTACAAAGAAATCTGTTTCATTCTTGAAAAATTCGAATCAGTGTCTTGCTTTGAGTATTTCGTATCTTTTCATATAATTTTATTATATGAAATTGATATTAGCTTTTTAAGTGTTCAGTATGAATCTTCTCTTACAAGCGAATCGAAAAGTGTATACATTCATTTTCTGAATTTTAAATATTTCTAAAATTCGAGATTAATATTTTAAGTATCTAAGACACTGAGATCCAAAAGGAGAAGTTACTCTAAGCATTTCTTAGAAAAAAGTTGTTGAGCAAAAATGAATTTTCGTTCAAGTGGAAGCCAGTTATCAACAGGTCTCAAGAAAGTTTCTCAGAACATGACACGATTAAAGATATTTTTAACTATTCTGATCGTGAATAAGCCGAATGTGATCAGAGAAAATGTTTGCCGTCGATAATGATCACTGGTAATAAAAAAATAATTCCAGTCATTTATATCGATTACTCGTAATCGAAATTACATTTCCATCATCGATAATGGTTATTCACGACCAAAACGAAATTGATAATGATTGATAATGATTGGCGATCATTACCATCATTGATAATAATAATACAAGTTTTTACCATTTATAACAGTTATTCCTAACCAACAATTATTAATTAAAGATGTTAACATTTACACCAGGACCTTTAAAATTCGTCTTACAACTAAGACTAAACTATCTAACTGGAATATCTAAAGTACCTTAAAATATCACACAATGATACTTTCAACGCACAAACGCGTGACTACGAAATTTAAAAACAGAAGCTTCAATCTACCACACAATCAATACAACTCGTCTCACCCATACAATCCCATACCCATAATCACACCATTATACAGTTTCTTTCCATTTAACCGCAACCATACACCTCCGTATCTCAATTTCCCACACCTAACAATTCCCAATGATCCCCACATCAATTTCTATTAATCGATGGAACGTTTCGTTCGCTGGCTTCACAATCATTCCATTAACCTGTTCAAGCTGAGAAAGTGTTAATTAATCGCAGAATAGTCTTCCCGGAACCCTCATCGTCCGATCGATTAATGGCCTGTCTCCTTCCCGTTTGAAATTCTTCCTCGTCTTCGCTTCTTGCTCTCTTCCCCTTTTACCTTTTTTTCGCTTGCCCGTGTTCCCTGATTATGGCCGTTCCTCCACGAAATTCACTTCGTCCCGTATGCCATCGAGACGATTGATCGAGAGCTTGGTTAATAGCCCGGCACAGGTGCTACCTGGAATTACCTAATAATGGCCGGTCTGCCAATCAAGTTTTGCAAGTTTGTAATTTGCGGGCCGCTCGTGCCACCGCTTCTGAAACGCGGAACTATGGCAGCTCGACACGAAACTAACCGAACCGTCTGTGAACTGGTTAAATAAGCGAGTCTTATTAACCCTGATCCGTTTAATTCAGCCTGGATCAGCGACTTGAGAGCACGTTAACTGAGACGCTTTCTTGTATCTATATTTAGAGGATGTTCTTAATGCAGGAAAATTTCGCGAATTTCAACTTCATAGAAATATTACAACGATAGAAAATAGATGAAATTATTTTAACATACTATTGACGATATACCGTAAAGATCAATTTTACGTACACACGTTTTTTCCAAGATGAATATCGATTCGAATAAAATAACAAACAACAATTCACGCTTCTCGCTCGCAACGTTTACAAAATTTAAAAACCGCGGATCCACGCCTCCTCTGAACGACGTGTTAATTTGCCGTAGTTTTTGTTAAATTTATTTCACGTATCTGCTGGTGGATCTTTTTTTTTTTAGTGTTTTATATTTTCCTTTACAATTTCACGATTTTTAAGTGTCATTTGTTATAAAATTAATAGGGAAAATTAGTAGTATCAAAGTTCAGCTAATCATTGCCTCGTCAAAATTGACACGAACTTGTTGGATTTGTATAAATTTCTAAATTTTATCGATTATTTATTTTCGTCGTTTCGATACAATTAGCAAAGTATCAAGGTAGAAATGCATTCTTTTCATTCGTACTTCACTAAGGCTTATTCCGTAGATACGCAGACCTATATCCATTAATTTATAAAACACGATGTTATTAAAGTTTCTAGAGGAAGGATTGTACTCGTGCATAATTTAAACCGAAATAGGAATTCAGATTACTGAAAACTTTCAGCAATCACAGCAAGTACACAAAACAATAGTATTCGTATTTATCTAAAGGATCTGCTTATAAATCTCCACGCGCTGAAAGCAGTATAATACATCTGGCGGTAATACATGCAAATTTTTCTATTACAATTTCGCTGCTTTCATCCACAATTTTCTCAGATTAAAACTTTCGTCACTCGTAACGACGACTTTTTCCTTCGACTCTTCCTTCATTTTTTTTCCTCTCCAATTCTATCCATCTTCTCAACGTTCCTTTCTTTTCGATTTCTACCTCTGAAGTTCTAATAGCTTATAAGTGGTATATTTAATTGAATAATCATGAAATATTCTTTGGCCACGTCCGTGTTTTATTATATATTTATACGATATACCGAAGCTTTCATCCTACCATATGCACGTCTAATAATACCCGGAAGAGAAACGGAAATGAACAATCCAACCGTTCGAGCGTATAGTCGCATTAACGTTTGGTCGATCGCACCAGGAATAAAAATAATCGAACAGTTATTAACGCGTATTACTGTTACCGATTCAACGGCCAGCCAAGAGTATCCGAGTGTAAATGCGATACTTTAAAATAGAGCAGAGGTCGATCAAGTGTAAGAGCATCGTGCTCCACTGGGCGACCAAGTATCGCGTCAAAAATCGACCATCGAGCTCAATAAGAAAGATTAATCATCGTTATTCAAAAAAGAAAAATTTGATATTTTATCGTATTACGTATTCGATAAATTATTAGACAATTATGGCGACGAAAGGAAAATTGTCGTGGACTAAACCACATTCTTTTCACCTGTAATTTTATAGCGTTAATTTATTTCGATAAATCATAAATCATCATAAATCATTATAAATCATATAAAAGTAGAGGAATTCGTTCTTCTGAAATCTTTCTAAGAAAAGATTGCACAAGATAAAACGGTGAATTGGATAAATCGCATCAAGAGTTCTCGTCTTGGTTTTGTGATATTAACTGATTTTCAATTGATAATTATAGTAGTTTTAAACAAAAATTTGTTCTTTTTATATTTAGGAAGTAAATAAAAATTCAATAGAAAATACATCTGTAGAGCCTTTTTTCCAAGAAAACCATCAGTTTAATAAAAAATAATTTTTCTCGTAAACTGTAGAAAAATGTGCACTACGACTTATCGGTTTAACTATATCGTTTCTTAACTGTATTTAACGCTCTTCTACGAGCTTTCTTTCTCCACTTTCACGATCCCAGAATCGAGTTCTGACGTAAATATTCGACGTGTACTGCACGTACGGAGCGGAAGTGAGGGTACACCATTACGCAATCGCTTGTGCGGTGCTTATCTGTTTGCCTCGCTTGATCTGAATCTCATTGACTCGATAATTATGTAATTCGTTAGAACGTCACGTCTTGCTGGCTGGGAATTGCGTCGAAGAAACGAAAGCTTCGTGGATCGCAAACTTGCCTTCGATCCTGTTCTCAAACTGTCGTTGTCGTTTTGTCATAAGCCTTAAGAAAGTTTCGTGAGTTTATTCCTTTTCTTTTTTAGTTTTTTTTTTTTTTTTTTTAATTACAGAAGGTAAGGTACATGGGATTCTTTTCATTTTTCTCTTCTCTTCTAATTTGTCCAGTTTTCATCTTCAACCTACTACCGAGCTAATTAAATCAATAATGGCATGAAATAATTTTTCATAAAATATATGAGAAATTCTACGAAAAGTTAATTAACCCAGATACGCATCGATTTCTTTTTCACCATGCTTTTCCTACATATGTAATGTTGTTTGTTTTCCATTCTGAACAAGCGGAGTGTTTCGATGACATTTTTTCATTACTGTTTAAAATTAATTTTCATTTCCTACTATTATTTCAAGTGTCAAATAAGCACATGAAATGTAGTTAGTGTTGAACATGTAGCGAAGAATCACAATACAGGTAAAAAAATTAGCAATATTAATATAGGTCAAAAAATATTGACAATCATTTACATAAAAGGATAATTCTAACATTTGAATTTCAATATTTTGTAGCTAAAAGAAATGTTATTTTCTTCTCTTTTGTAAACTCTTCTGTACAACTTCATTAATTCATTTTCAAGAAATCAAATACACAAATAACAATGAAATACGTACATAAAATAATTCTTTCACTAGAATTGATAATTTAATAATAATTACTAAACAAAGGGGGGAAGCAAGAGTTTCTGGAAAAGGAGTAAATGGGATAAAGTGAAAATAAGAAAGGATTTAATTTAAGAAAGCATTTGTGGTGAGAATGGAAGGATGAGTGAAAGATAAGATTTAACATAAACCATACGTTTGCCCTGAAAAATGGAATTATCAATAAACTAACTAACTAATAATTACTGGAAACGTTATTACTGTCGACAATATAAAAATGAAAAAAGAAAGAAACTATAATCTGTATTCTACAAATATCTTTATCTCGATCAATCGACCGGTACAAGATTAATTGCTAGAGCTATAGATGGCTACTGGCTCATCAGCCTACGTCTTTTCTTCCTCTAATTATGCAGCTACAAACAGCAACGCGACGTCGTCGTTGGACCCAAGTTAAATTAATTAACTCCAGCCAACGTGAAATCTGCGTAAGGTTTTAATTAGGACTAAACTCGTACTGTTCGATCCAGTGCACGGTGATTAACTGTAACGGATTTGAACTGTAAGTTCATGCTAATTAATTAGCTTTTACCGACGCTTGCCCGCCGGTGCGCCGCCTCGTTCCGCGTACGCGTAAAACTACAACCGGCGATTACAGGAAAACACGAGGCTTGTTTCGGCTTGGTTCGTGACAACAGGCCATCGTGCTTTAAGTATAACGTAGAAATACCGTGTAGAGACCTTTCTTAGCCTTCTTTATCATTTTATCATTTTCGTACATCTTGCACGCACTTCTTGTTAAAGGCAGGTTAATGGTGATTGCTAACTTGTGACTGTTTTAATTGAAAATAATAACGTTAAAGAGTCGTCAGATGGTGAGAAGTATAATAATGTAGCGCATAATGGATGTATATTAGATTCCTGTAATAATTTAAATACAGCCTACATAAATATTGTATAATCTTTCCTCTTTCTTCTACAATTTTGCATTTTCATACTTTTCCACGAACTTCTTGTTAGCGTTCAGTTAATCGCGATTGAAAGTTTGTAGCCGTTTTAATTGAAAACGTTAACGTCCAGGTGGAAATTGAACTTGTGTAAAGCGAAACTAAAATTAGCTCCGCGTTGTGTAAGTTTCACAATTTCGTTTACACTGAATCTCTCAAAAAACCAATCGCTTGTTTCAATAAATATATCGTTTGTAAGACGGTAGTAATAGTAACGATCAAATGTTTCAACGTACATTTTAAAACGCGGTATTTCTAATATCGTTGCTTTTCTCTGCTTTCCGATTCACAGGGATAATCAATGTAGCTTTTGAACGATTTAATTGGAGCTGTAATTTGCAAACATTGAAACCAACAGATACGACATGAAACGTTAGAGTACAAACTATCTAGAAATAACTTTGTGAAATAATTAACAAACGATAAGTTTATATATCGTATAATTAATATTTCGTATAATGGAAGAATCAGGCTCGATCGAGATTCTGTACGGACGCGAAACACTCGTAACGAGACGAAAGTTTCGCGGGAAAGCCGTGAGACGAAACACGGCCATCACGAGATAGACACGTGTTACGAGAGAAATCTGCGAGTGGAACGGCTGTTTGATAGAGCAATTTCAACTTTCTCGACGATACGGTGCACCGCTGCCTGGATAGCTGTCCGTCTGCCACGACTTGAAAGTGTACGTATAAACCAGAGAAATACCGATTTCCATCTGGAAGTTCCCTGGATTTCTATAAAATTTCGATACGTACAACCGAGACGTCCGAATCAGAATTCGAATTTCGGGTCTTTTGTGCGAGGAAATGAAGTATCCATTTCCTAAAGTAGAAGTTTGGTCAATTTGTACAAGTTGACGTTGCATAATTTAAATTCCTTTCTCTTCTCTCTTTTTTTTTTTTTTTTTAATCCAGTTCGTCGATTTTTGAAAAATCTTTTTAATAGTTGGAGAATAAAGAATTTAAGAAAATTGATACAGTCAAAGTTTCAATAATCCTAATACTATATTACGTCAAGTACTTACTCATTTTATTCACAGACGTGACTCGATGAAATCCTTCGTTTCTCCTTAATCATAGTTAGGCGAAGCAGAACTACAAATGGGAAAACCATTAACGGTTCGTACCACGTCAACTCGTCCCACGAAACGAGACAAGTGAAAAGCGTCTGGACGATGATAATTAGAGAAAATTCCCTCGATCAATCTCTGTGCCCTTCTCGCCCAATGAATATTTATGACATCCCCGGGTAGTTTTCATTCGGAAGAAATTCAATTCTCCACTAATAACTTCAACCTAAAGCTTTCGATATCAAAGAAGCCAGTTAACTGCTTCTAAGTGATAAATTTAACAGAAAGAACATATATCGATCACGATTAATCCAGCGAAATCCTGAAATTTAAAATCTTGAAATTTGCAATCTTAATATGGTATATATACTTAATTATCCTAAAATTGTCAAGTAACTAGAGACGTTTCGTCGCAATTTTTAGAATGAAAGATGTAGAAAAGGAACACTGTTTTTGTTACGTAATTATCTTCACACGTAATTAATGAAAAAGTTAATGAAAAAGACGATAGAAATTTCTTAGTTTCCTATACAATAACTTCTAATTGGCCAATTTTACTTCATTGTTCAAGAAGTAGGAACTAATGAAAATAGACCATAAATTTCATAAATTTCATAAATTTTGATCGTTAAAACATCGAACAGATCGATGAGATTTTTACGAAATTAGGATTGAGAATTACTACGCTCTCTCAAAACCGAGCTTCCAAATAATATGATCACGGGAAAATTTCAAATTTCCAAAGGATACTGTTCGAGATTAAAAATTATCGATAATGGAATTTCATCTTGTCGACGATGCTTGTTTATTCGATTATTGTGTGCACATTGTACACGGTATAATAAAAGCCACCAGCAGTGTATTTATCGCGGGTACGTTTCGCGATTGTAATTTATGTCGACTCACGTGTTCATTAACTAGACGATATTGAATATTACTTCATGTATAACGACTGCTATCCTCTGTTGCGATTCGATACGTTAATTATAGCGATGGATGATGAACCAAAGCAAAGCAAACTTTTCCGCATATATCGCACATATCATATAATTATATGATATTGTTTAATATAAAGGGTTATGAATTCTGTATTGGTAAAATCGTGTTTTACCCTAGGCAATTGTTCTTGGTTAATGTTGTTAATTCTGCGTGAAAATTTCGCGTTCGTACATGTAAAACTGTAAAATGAGAATTCGTGCAGAGTTTGAAATTGTAGAATTTTATATTTGAAAGTTTTATGTTGGAATATTTAGAATGTTAGAAAATTTTTTATTTAAATTATTAAATTTATTTAAATTATTTTAATAAATTTAGAATTTAGAAAATTATTTAGAATATTTTGCATTATTTTAATATCATACAATATTAATGTAAATGTATTTTTATTACCATCGAGTTAATGTATTCAGAAGCTCGTTCAATTCTTTAATCGATGTGAGACATTTTTCTAACAAATCGAAGTGTATTAGTAGAAAGTATTAAAAAATGTAATAAAATTGCAAGTCGGCCTATCTGACGAGCTGATATTTTTGTAATTGCTTTTATATTGTTAGAGCTTTTCGCACACTGCTCGGAAGTTGCTTTCTCGCATTACCCGCAACTTTACATTCCTCGTTCGCTTTATTGTAACTTACTACAACAGGAATTATGAGAATTGACATCGATGGCTCACTGCACAAGTATTGTACATGTACTTTGAAATTTGAGATTTTATATGCAACAAATAGTTCTTCACCGTTTCTTTCTGCGGTATGAAAACTACATTTATATGTGCTTCATAAATTTATCAAAAATAATATTTTCGTTTATTGAATTTGATATGCATAGACGTATTTTCAAGAACTACGATCCACTTTCTTACTCCTTCTTACATCGTTTTATGCTTCTAAAGAGGATCAACGTACAATTTGCAAGCAAATGAACAATATCATTGATAAAGATGAATACAATGCAAAGACTAGATATTATTATCAATTTAATGATAAACTGACATTGAATTTTCAAACTATTTTTCTCCAAAGGCGCTACAAATGGATATTTCTGCAGTACCCTTAATAAGTCATCGACATATTCTATTGTGAAATAATAATTGCATTAATACGTTTAATTGTATCGTTGATAAAACATCGCGAAACTTTAGAAACTGACAAAACTCATACGTACATCACAGCGTAATCTAAATTACTTGTAGAAATTGAAGGGTTAAAAGGGTTAAAAAAATGTTCTCTCATTCTCTGTTTGAAATATGAAGCATACAAAAAGATGGAAATACTTGAAGAACTCAAGACCTAAGAGTGACAAATACATAGCCGAGGAATGATCGTAAATTTGGAGGGCGCGCGCGTGCAAGTAAACGTCCGCGAGGCAGCGCGTAAAAGCGTCGCGCGCGCCTTTCAGCCTCATGCATAAATGCATCGTTCGCATTGGTAGACGCTGATACACGCAAATGTGACGCGCGACCCTGCGTCGCAATGGGCTGTCACCGCGACGCCTGTAAACGCAAGAAATTGCGCCTGTAAAACGCGCAACGTTTTCTTAATATTTCTCTGCATCAAATTTCGTTCATTTGCAATCCCGTTAACGAAGGGAAATGCCACTTTATAATTCATTTAAGATTCACGTCAGAAGAGGATATTTCACTGTAGAAACCGTAATTTACGATTCTATTGATTGAAAAATACATTTATGGCGTACACCATTAAAAAAGGGATTATAATGGAAAATATATTATATGAATAATGTACCGTATTATTATTACTCTGTATGATTATATATAAATATGTAATATTCTGTAATCTTGTAGAAAAGTTATCGCAAAATGAAAGTATATTTTCATGGATACACGTGCTCTGAGGTTTTACCGAAAAACGTGATTTACAGTAAACGCATGTTATATGAATGATATTCTGAACTTTTCGGTTGTGTGATTAGTATTCTGAAGCTCTGTAGGAAAATTATTGTACGATGAACATACCATATATGATACGAATTCTATGATTTTGTAGAATATATTATATCAGTACCTAACGCTTTGAAATTTAGAAATTCTTTTTTTTTATTTTTAATGAAACTAATGCGAGATAGATACTCCATAATACAGATGTATAATGATAATATTAATTGTTGATCGTCGATTTAAATGGAAATGTTCTGAGTTCTGACTGCAGAAAATTTGTATGTTTAAGTATAGGTTTGGTATGAAAAGTATTCTTACGACGCGACGTGCAATGGAACGAACTCAAATATTATTGGTAGACGTTTCGTTTACTGTGATAGCTACTTTTCAAAAAGTATTATTCGTCGAATAATACGTTATGCGATTGTTTTAACAGAATAAACGAATTAATTGGAAGACTGTCAGACAGCTGGTGGAAATAGGAAGCGAATTCAAGTTAGAAAATAAACGAAGCCAAATAATTGGGGAAAATTAGGAATGGTAGGTATAATGAAAGCAGGTAAGTAAAGTAAAGAAAGTAGAACAAAATCGGGCACGGAATAAAATTAATTGGCGAAGCGAACTCTAGAAGGAGAATTTTATTTCACCCAACGATCGAGTATTTCTTCGTTGTAATTAAGAATAATATCCATAAAACGCTCTCAACAAAGCTTCAATTTTATTCGAGAATCAACTTCTTTTTATTCATTTAACGGAGTACGTCTTAAGGAAACGTAGAAATAAAGACTAATCGATGTTGTTATCTTTTAGTGCGATGAAAAATTCAAAAACCAAGTCACTGTTATTCTCATGAAAATCAATAAATCAATACTTACGCTGAACCATATCTACTCATGATAGATACTTCATGATCATTTCATTAGGTTAACCCCTTAAGATACATTTTTGTCACATGTATCGCGAAAGATAGAAAATTCTATCTCCATAACGCCACTTAACTCGGTTTTATATGATTAATCTATCGTAATAATTACAAGACTTAGCTAGAAAATTATTTTTGATATCATTTTGTAGACATTTAATTCAACAAAGTAATGCAACGAAGACATGTGTTTCATTGATACTATTTTCCTAATATTTAGCGATCTCTTAAGGGGTTGAAAGAACAAAAGCCAATGATGCGACAACTGACTTGTAAAATTTGTATCGATAATCCTATTCCAAACGCAAAATTTCAAATCTCAATTTTGCTTATCGATCCTGTTCTAAATATTTTCAATTCTTTTCATTAATCCGATCGATATTAACGTACAATATTAAAACTCTTTTCCAAACAAAAACTTCCAATCTTCCAATCACAGGATGATATTCAAAGAGTAAAAAAATTAAATAAATATTTTACAAAACTCCTGATTTCTTGTTATATTCATAGAATCGGTTTTGTGCTCTTTGCACAAAATCTGCATTCGGATTGCAAGTCAAATGCTTCCACGGTCACTGGCTTTCGTCTAAACAAACAAATAAATATTGAATATTGACGTGGCACGTACCGTGAAGCCGATGCCAACAGTTGCTGCGAAGTTTCCCGGTTGAAATCTTCCGGTATCGAACTGGACCAGCAGAGATGTCTTACCAACACCGCTGTCACCCAGGAGGATTGTCTGCGACCAAAAAAAGAAAGAGAAGTCGTAAGTTCTCGATCACTATCGATTTCTTATCAAACGCACGTCAATCACCGTTTATGTGGACTTTACGATATCGTTCTTCGAATGAATATCTCGTGCAGAACTTTGACAGCTTCCGGGATTAATTTTAAAATGGCCACTTTCATCTCGATCGAAGATTTATTTTACTAATCGCAGAATTAAGAATCATAGTGTTGTAAGTCCATTGTCATTTTTGCGTTACATTTTGCGTTTATTGTTCTAAAAGAACTCATTATATTTCCTCAAATTATAAAAGAAGCTGTACCGTAGCATAGAATAAATTTATTTAATTACAAAATTAAATGGGTGCTACTTGGAATCTGGTGCATGATAAAAGTTACGATTTGCGATTAAATTGTAAAAATCTTGACTTATACTACTACGATTGTCAGTTCTCCAATCGATAGTAATTCTTTTTTAATTTACACCTTCTTTATTGCATAAAGTTGGACATATTGTTACAATGTAATTTAAGCGTAACTTTTGCAAGTTGGAAAAAATTATAACAACTGTCCTAAATCTTTGAATTACAATAACTGTCCTGAAACATAGATTAAAGAGCGCAAGTAATTTCAAGTAAGTATGTAGATTATATATAGACGAACAATTTTTTTCAGATATCCTGAAATCGTCCAATCAGTCACCAATCAATTTCCAATCATTTTCAAAACGAACCTATAACCTTCGAACTTCCTGTCGAAATCCTAGTTCCCCTCGGCCAATACCGCTTCAATTAGAGGCAACCCTGTAATTACAAGCGAGCAGGAGCATCCTTTACGATTTTTCTTGGCCCGGTGGTAGCTTCTCAAATTACGCGTAACGCATGGTTCGATTTCTCTCCCATGAACCGTAGCGCGCTGTGTGGTCCCATAAAGGCTGCGGTCGGCAGTCAACTTTGTTGCACTTTGACTGTGGCCGTTCTTCGATAGCAACACCTGTAGCCGACAATAGCCGTTTGACCTGCTGGATTATTACATTACGAGCCAGGATGGCACCTGCTTCGCCATGGGTATAAGTTCGGCCATGCGTATAATTTTATAGAAGAAAAGTAAAACTCAAACTACATCCGCCTATTTTTGTTTTCTGATTCTTTATTACGGACATTCGTATTTTTTATGGAACATTTAATGAAACAGATAGGTACCATTTTATATTCTGACAGTACTACAAAATACTATGACATATAGTGTCTAAAAACTATAAAAATACCATGAATTATACAATTTTTTATTGACTAATTATTGCCAATATTCTTATATTATTAACATTATTGTTATTAATATTACTGTACTACATATTAGTATTATTACTGTATATGCTTATTATTAATTCATTTAGTTATTTATTATCTTAGAAAATATTTGTTACATCAAGCCATGAAATATTTCTTTTTGGTTTACTTGTCTGAAAACAGTAAAAATATTATAGTATAAAAGATTATTAATTAATTAATTATAGCCAAATGACAGTAACGACGTTATTAATATTAATAATACTAATATCACTGATATTAATGATACTAGCAAATAACTATTTGCTTCTAATAACACTAATCATAAAATACTAATAATATTCAATATAGTAATTATTTAATAAAATAATAAATGCATAAATAAATATTAACACATGCTTATATAATAATAATAATAATAATAGCAATAATATTAGTAATATTAGTTAATAATAATAATAATAATGTTAGAAAGATTAGTATCATTAGAAGTAAATAATTATTGACTAATATTACTAATATTATTGCTATTATTATTATTGTCATTGTTATTGTTGTTGTTGTTATTATTATTGTTGTTATTATTATTATTATTATATAAGCATGTATTAATATTTATTATATATATTATATATAATTATAATAATATTTATTCAAGTATTTATTATTTCAAGAAATAATTACCACATTGAACCCTAAAATATCGTTATAAAATATTTTCTTATTATTGCACAAAAAATTACACGCGCCACTAATACCATCGCCTATAGAAATATATTCGCATTTCCGTAAACGTGTATTCAAACACATACTCACGAAAGCACATTGCGTGAATGTTGGTTTATGGAGTCGTAGGCATCACAGTGCGAAAGGCACGGGTGCCATTATCGGTTGGTTAGAGGAGATGAATTACAACGACGCGACGATGAATTTTTCCTACGGAATACCGTAGGAATGTTCAAGTGGAATGTTTCAGGCGATGTTGATGTTCCATGTGGATGTTAAAACGAGTCGTTTCTTATTTTTGTAACAGTTGCGCGGGCTGCAGTCAAGTGTATTCGTTGTTTGAACATACTGACAAACGAAGAATGTGGTAAAATATTGTAAATTAGATGTTAATGGCTAATTTATTTCTACGATTAATTTCGTATTACGGCTTTACATTCCTTACGACTTTCTTGATAATAAATATCCCATTTCTCTCTGCCCGAGAGGAATTTTCTAATAAATACAAAATGCTTTTATAATAGTTGCTAGATAAAACATTTCTGATTAATTAATGTACGTTAATAAACAATCTATATTCGGAAAATCGAAACCCAAGCTGTATGGAAAAATACCTAACAGGAGAAAGATAATTTCTCAGATATATATTTTATGAATTTTTGAACAACTGATCTATTTGCTCATTTTTAGAGAATTGGTTATTTTGACCACTCTGCTGATTCTAAACGATATCAGATATCCTCGCGGAGCAGCTGACAAGCTCGTCGCGTCTGAACATCCCGAACTCGTAAACAAGTGATCGATAAAAGATTGCATGAGTTGCTGCGATACGAAGGTAATCATTTTGGAGAAACATTTAAATAGACGAGCAGTTACACACAAACATGATTATTAAATATTCGAACAATATACGTATTACTATGAAAATAAATAAATATCTTATAGTATATAATTTTCCATACATGTAATAATAAAGTATAATACTTCGAGATGTAAGTGATACAATCTCGGTAACGACGTAATGAAAATTTCATTGAAATTTCAACAGAATTTTCAATAACTAGATTGTTCCTGATATGATCGGTAATAGTTATTCCTTAAACAATTTATTATTTGAAACTTCAGAGATATAGATTAGATTATTATTTAGATATACGTGTACAATATGCAAATATATCACACGCGAATGGCTATAACGGCGAGGCCTGAATCGTACTTTGAATGTCAAGTATCATAACACGTGTCAATGTATCGAATAGGTTCGCGAATTGATGGAACACCTGGATAATTTCAGCTCGTAAAGAGATCGATGATTAGGTTCGAACAGGTTGCCTCGAAATTGAAAGGTAGTCATTTCGAGTGCTAGATGCGAAGATAAGAGTTCAGTTCGGGCATAGAAATGGCTATTCGGTTTATTATCTTGTTAAGAATATCCTCTTTCGGTTCAGAAACTCCATAAAATCGCAAGGGACATTAATTACGATGGAAAGTACCGAGAATCGTTAGGAGAAGGTATAAAGTACAAAAGAAATGATATTTAGTTTAAATTCGCTCGATCGCTGTCTTATTTTATCTTCATTTGTCGATAATAGAGATATGCTGCTTATTAACTTGTCTATGAAAATATTTCACCGCATTAAGTATGCTTTTTATTACTGGAAGTGGCATTAACGACTAAGATATCGAACTTGTTTAGAATAGTAAATAAGACTCGAATTAATTCAACAACAAAGTCAGAATGGAAAGTAGCTACGTGAAGAGATATAAAGTGGCTCACGAAAGTATACGAACATTCACCATAGAAGATTTTTATGAATGTATCATGTACGTTATACGAAACATCTTGAAACTTCGTTAGCTTTGCAGTGAGGCACGACTATCGTAATTACGATAGTAATATTTGAAATCAATCGAAAAATATATGTAGAAGTTAAATTTATTCCAGACGTATATTTGGTGAGCAGTTAGTATACAATGTGAATAGTAATCTTGAACTTAGAATTAGTGCTACAGAATTTGCACTCGGAATTTTATTTCAATTTCGTTACCAGCAGCTCCCTTCTTTTTTATTTTATTTTTATTTGAAATTTACTTCAACTAAAAAATAAGAATTTAAATAAATAAAGGAAGAAACAAATTCACTTAAATACCAGTTTTATTCGCACTATTGTTGTATTTTATAATTTTTAAGCGTATGATATATCTTGAAACAATTTCCAGGATATAATCCTGCTTTCCTTTCGCACGTTTCAGAAAAAAAGTAGGTCTGAAAGAATGTCGAGTGGGACTCGACAAAGGAGCTCCTGAGATAAAAGCTGATGTCGAGTCACACTCGACATAGGATTGCAAAGGGTTAATATAATACACAATCGATCGTTTAAATATCTCGGTGATCTGCGAAATGTTGCAATAAATATCTTCTAACTTCCGAATACATTCTCAGATTCGTTTCAAACTCGACCAATACACCCACGATAACCGTATCATGATTTTCATTACATCGTTGATGAAATTTCAAAATGTTTCAAAATGAAATATATATGTGAAAAATTCCCAGGGGTGGTCCCATAATATTTTCACCAGCCACCGTGTAAGACGAAAGTTAGGAAGCCAAAACGAAGAGAAATGCAGAGCAAGGGAAAAACAGGAAAGAAGAGGGAAAAATAAGCGGAGAATGTAAAACAGAAAGAAAGGTGGGAAGATAAGGAAACGAAAGGATCATAAACTAACAGGAGAATTCTCAACGAAAGCAGGCAAACGTGAAATGATGACCGTCGCGTCGTCCGGTCTTATCCGCGAAGCTCGTAAAAGTAACAGAATTAGTCAGTCAGACTTTTACTACCTCGTCATAAATTTGTGGCCATTGGTAGATGGGCCCGAAATTATTCGCGACGTTTCCTCGTCATTTTTTATTTCTCTCTCATTTTCTGTACGTTCACGACACACCTGTGAACAGAGTCCACTGCGAACGGAACTCGACGTTTGACCCAGGCCACGGGCAAATTATTACATTACGACCAACCGCTTCCACCTGCATTACCCTTAGGGATACGCAGCTGGGACTCTTTGCTGAACATGTAATTTCTCCGCCTTACGAACCTTCGTATCGCCGCTGCTCTATTCATTCTTTTTCATTTCTGAAGGATTTTTATAATTCACTTAACACGTTCACTGCGTACGACGCGCACTCGAGTCGGCAAATACTCCGGTCACTCCAGTTCTTAACTGTTCTATGTCCATTGGTTTGCAAAATGAGAAAACCGTGTTTAAAGTTTGCAAAGTTTATCTTATCAAAGAATATCTGTTGCTTTTTAAGTAGAATTTTCATCGTGCTGTCATAAAGTTACCTTTATTAATAATATTATTACTAATAAGACATATGAGAATTGGTTAATTACATTTCCTTTTCTTTTATTTTGGAAAATGGAGTAACAACATTTTTTTTTTTATTTTATTTTATTTTGGTTATTTTACAATTTGTCCTTGCGGACATTTGGTAAAGTGTTATATCTTGTTGGTGAAGAAAAAAAAATATAAATAAAAAATAATATAGCATGTGGGCGGCTACCCCCAGCGGGGTGCCAGCTTCGTTTTTTTCTAAGTTATATCTTTTATGAGAGTAACAACATGGACATGTTATTTTAGAATATTCCTGGTGTCGACTTGGATGTCGCATTTGAAATAAAAGTCTTGAAATTATGAAAAAGTATTTCACGATATAAAGACAGGACATCGTACGAAGATTTGTTCTCAACTTATAGCACAGTATAAAATAAAAATCGGAGCTGGAGCGAACGTGTTAATCGAATTCGTAGGGTCTCAGTCAAGAATCAACTGGTATTTTATGATCGTGTAACAAATTAATTGGTTTGTTTGATTTAATTCCTCTTTCCTCCGTTTTACGAAGCTCTAGTCCAGTCACGGATACTTGAGGTATTTTTGTTTGTTTCTTTAATTTCGAATTTACTTCGTGCGTTCAATGAATCAACCACTGAATGAACTAAATAAATCAATAGGATTTCAATTAAGTCTCAATTATTACGTATCATGGTCTCGTCGTATTCATTCATTTATTTATTTTATTTGATATCAAAGTAGCTATTTCTTTTTCTTATTCAGCCCACATTGCACAACTCATTTGTTCCTCGATTGGTAGAACAAATGGAACAAATGGTAGTCGTTTCTTCCTGACGAGGAAAAAGCTGTCGGTTAGATGGAATCGGATGTGAGAAGCTGCAAAAGCGAAACGAGAAGCTTTGTCGCAAAAGGTGGAATCGCTCTTTCGCGCAAAACAGGCCATCGGAAGTTTCGTTTCGTCGATCGACGTTGTCCTTTTTTCGTTCATGCTGTATTGGCTCTTTCGCATGATCGCTTTTAATTCACGCTGATAGAGCAGTTTTCGCCCGAAATTTCGAGCTACACTCGAAATTCGAGATCGAAGAACAAGCTTCGAATTAACTTCGCTCCCTTCTAGAATATAGTAGGACGATCAAAAAATTGCCAATTGTATAACGCGATTTGGAAGATGGAAATGAAAGAGAAAAACTTCTTAAGGAAATAACAAGCATTCGCGGGGGAATAAAAAGGAACATTTGCGAATAAAGAACATAGAAATTTGAAGCGGAAGAAAATTCAACTTACGAAGAAACTGCCACAGCAGCTGAAAACACGGCGGAACTTAATTTTAAACAATTCCGACAGTTTTCTACTTAAAATTAGAGTTACGACTATCCTTTTAAAATTCCAGCAATTCAAGCAATGGACAATGTGCTGAAGCAAGCAAAGCAATTATCAAGTACTCGAAATATAGACATTTCTGATGAGAAAAATTCCGTAAGTTCAGAGACGTCCACAGTCGCGAGCACAAATTTTCCAACATTTTTATAAAGAAGAAGCAACACACTGAAATCGAAGATCGATTTTTCAAATGAACAAATATATTTATCGTTGCTTGATGATTTATTAAAATAACGTGGACGTGAACAAAGACTACAACAATCAAAGGAAGAACGACTTTTTCTAATTATTTTTCTATCTTTCTTCTTTTACAAAGTACCTTTTACAAAGTCACGCTGATAATAATAAAAAAATTAATTATCGAAATTACCATTTTTCAAAGGTACAAGTACGAAATTCTCTCGCTATTTTTTTGCAGTTCGTTTGGGACGGAGGGTGAGCTTTACTTGAGTTCTGGGTGAGCTCAGATGTATGGAAGAGAGAAAGGAAACGAAAGAAAGAAAGAAGGAGAGAGAGAGAGAGAGAGAGAGTAGAACGGCGAAGGATAAAGGCCGAGAAGGAAGGAGAGGAAGAGGAGGGAGGGCAGTGAATTAAGTTTCTCCGCCCCTGAGGCCGACACATTCGCCGACACTCGTCACGACCACCCCCTGGGGGTCCTGCGAATCTTTCAATGGAAATTCTGCATGAAGGGGACGCCGTGCCGCCTCGAGGCTCGCCGCGGCGCCGATACCAACAACACGTTACGAACTTCCTTTCTGAATTCTCTGATTTGAAAAAGGAAACCCTTTCCTTTGAGGAAAAAATCTCAAGAACGATCTCGTATGATGCATTTCACTTCTTATTGAGTTTATTGTAAGAATCATCGTCTCTGTGTGCTACGTTTTGCTGGCTCAATGACAGGATTTCTATAAAATATCTTTCTATAGCAAACCGTAGGATACAAGAAATTCTAAGAATGCAACCCTCTCGGAATATTTAGAGTATTTGGTACATGGAATGCATCAAGAGTATGGTTAAACATTCGAAAGGTTAACTGGCATTTCCTTATATTTATAGAAAGACAAATTCATAGAGAAATTTAACAGAAACTTAAGGGAAATCCAGTGGCTAGAAAAAGTTGCTGCACTGTATCTATTAAATTGTGCGGAAAGTATCTTTCACGCAAACGTGTTTTTTACAACAGTGCACTTTCATAGAAACGTGAAAGCAAGTCTGTGAAACGTCGCGGTGTTTATCTCAACAGAACAAAATGGATCGTACGTAATTCGACAAAATAATATAAAACAAAAACCTTGTGCGTCTATTATTTCCTCATAAAAGGAAAGAAACTTTTCGGACAACCTAATGTTATAACGTTTACATATATCGATTGATTAGGATTAGGTATATTGAATTTCGTATTGTGCAGTAGCACCTTTCGTACGACTGTAAATAAATACATTTCATGGTGGCGATGTAATTAAAGCAAAGGTCCCACTGCTATTGGAAGTTTCTATGAAAATCGGTAAAATAAATCTCGCAGGACATCGGAAATCGCGATAAAATTCGAAGCTTCTACGCTACTAAGAGACCATTTGGACCTCAACGAGGACGCAAAAGTGTAGCAAGCAAAACATACGACAGTATGTGGAATACAAACTGGAGAAAAACGCTGCGAAAGTCTGGAGAAGTCCGAACTTTGTGGCGGTTGTCGAAGTCGAAAGTCGTAAAATTTATGGTTGGCCGAAGACGCGGTGCAAAAGGAAAGCGAGCGCCACGTTCGACGTGACAATGCCGGACGTGCACTTATACGGGCTGCATTGTAATTTGCATTGCGCGCTCGCGCACGAAAACGCAAGAGATATCGCGTTACATGCGCCACTCTGTGAGACGGTGCAGGCGCACGTACGCGTCGAATTCGGAACATGTGCAAATGTGCAAGCTGGAACGAAGAGAAGGTCCGCCGGGGAAGGTTGTCGCGTTGTTCAGTCACTTTCCTTCGAATACACAGCGTTGAATTTAAATGAATAACTTGTTAAATGTTTTAAACGAATAACTCATTGTGCAAACATATACTTGGTTATTTAAATTTTCATCATTTCAATACTTTGCTATAGGAACATTCTAACGTTTGAATTTTTTCTTTCTAACAAATTTCGAATATTTTAATTGTTTTTTAAATACTTCGTTATTATTCACATACTATACTAACTCCAATCTTCTGCCAGAGTACCATTGTGCAAATACTTCATCATCAGAATCCTTTGATATTTGCATTTTCTGATCGCGTTACTTTTATTCAAATACCTGACGTTTATGCGAACATTTTATTATTGCATTATTTCTTATCCGAATTTCTACTCGAATATTCGAGTCTCTCCACTTAGTTTGGACTGTAATCATCGATATTAATAACACTTCACTATCGCATAATAATATTTCACAACACTTTCTGCTACTTAATTGCAAGCTTATTAAAATGTTCTATTATCCGATAGGATGTTAATTAATGAAAATATATACAAACTGCGAATGAGAAATCGCAAATCATAAAGTACCGATTCATCGATTCTCAGTCTCATCTGCTTACTTAATTCCACGAATCTACGCAACCTACGCAATTTTATTTATCGAAAGTACATACACATGTACGAAGTACGAATTACAGATTCTACAGAGCACTGATTAATAAATTTTAAATCTGATCTACTCGCTAATCTCTAGAAATCTACACAACCTGCACAATGTTACTAAAAGCATACATAAATTATCAATCATAAATGCTGCAACGTAGTGGTTCATAAATTCTCAGTCTAATTTACTTACTAATTCTACGAATCTACAAGCTGCATGATTTTATTTACGGAAAATACGTATACATATACAAACTACGAAACACAGATTGTACAAAGTATTGATTAATAAATTTTAAATCTGATCTACTCGCTAATCTCTAGAAATCTACACAACCTGCACAATGTTACTAAAAGCATACATAAATTATCAATCATAAATGCTGCAACGTAGTGGTTCATAAATTCTCAGTCTAATTTACTTACTAATTCTACGAATCTACAAGCTGCATGATTTTATTTACGGAAAATACGTATACATATACAAACTACGAAACACAGATTGTACAAAGTATTGATTAATAAATTTTAAATCTGATCTACTCGCTAATCTCTAGAAATCTACACAACCTGCACAATGTTACTAAAAGCATACATAAATTATCAATCATAAATGCTGCAACGTAGTGGTTCATAAATTCTCAGTCTAATTTACTTACTAATTCTACGGATCTACAAGCTGCATGATTTTATTTACGGAAAATACGTATACATATACAAACTACGAAACACAGATTGTACAAAGTATTGATTAATAAATTCCGAATCTGATCTACCCACTGATCTACAAATCTACACATCCTGCACAATATTATCTACTAGAGGTATACATAAATTACGAATCATAAATCTTACAACCTACCGATTCATAAATTTTCCATCTAATCTACTTGCTAATCTACGAATCCACACAAGCTTTTAAATTTCCACATACATCGCGAGCCCATCTCTCATACTTATCCAAACGTTGTCGATACGCGGTCACGTACGATCGTTTCTCCGAAGGAACTATTGGAAAGACATAAAGATACGTATAGCATACTCGACGGAAGAGACAGAAGAAAGTTGCGGCTCGTTTCATTCGAACGAGAGTAAATTTATTACGGGCGATCCGGTGCAACGTGCCGCTGGCAGACGTTTATTCGATGCCTGGAAAGATAAATAGTCCGGGATAAAGCGAGCCATGGACGTTGCAAAATTTTCAAGATCCGCAAGCGACAAGTTTCACTGTTCATTAGGCGAGGATTATTACGCTACGCGTCGGTGTTACAGGAAAATTTGCCACAATCGTGAAGAAGCCTGTCAATCGCATATTTTGTCGGCTACGTTTACGTTTGCAACGGTGGAAACGCTTGATAATTTTATATAGAATTTTGCATGTTATTTATCTAAACATTTGTTTTTTAAATAGCAGGTGTATTAATATGCGCATGCAGGTGAGCACATAGAAAAATTAAAGAAGGTAGCTACCATTGGTTATTTGATGGTTTCGTTCAAATTAATTGTTTTTCGAATAATATACAATTGCATCGTTAATATAGAAATATATCGATTGTCGCAATATTTGGAAATTTTGTTAACAAGTAACCATCGAATAATTGAAAGAACGTAAGAACATAGTTTGTGTAAAATTGAATGTGTAAATGATGACAGAAGAAAATAATTTCCCATAAAACACGTACGAGCTTATTGCTCAACATGACGTTAGGTTAATGTGCGTGAAATGTTGAATTTTGAATAACAAATTTAGACGTTAGAAGATACAATTTTCCTGGGAAAATAAATAGACAAACCCAGGAAAATTTCCTACAAATCTTCGACAATCCAAATTCCTTTATACATTTTCAAAGATCAAGACAAATATTTCTGCATACCCTGTACAATGCTTCTTTTCTTGTCGACATCCAATGGCGCGGCAAGGCCGTGTGCATTCGTATGCTAATCATCTTGAAATGAAACAGAAAGAGGAAAGGAGAAGAGAGAGGCAGAGAGGAAGACTTTGAACGATACCAGCGACCACCGACCGATAAACGCGAACGAGGATAACGAGATTCTGCAAAAATGTGTCCGCTGTGCTAAATATAGCCGGTTAATTGGCACTAATTGCGAACATGGCCGTGTGCCACGACTCCGAGCGTGTTGTGATCAAATTTGGAAGCGGAGAATGTCGGTTCCGACGTTTTAATAGGTGGAGGGTGCGGTTGGTGTGTAAAAAATGGCGCCCCACGTGCCGTTTCTAGGTTTTGTTCTTGGCAGGCTGATTTTGCCAGAATGTTTCAAGAAATTAGTTTTGTTAGTTCGTTTAAAATACGTCCTAGTTTAGCAGCAATGAGAAGATTTTTTTTTCTTTCTTTTAAAAGCGTGAATATTATTTATAATAAGGTAATTTCACTGTTTACAATATATACGTAAAGGAAGTGTTTTTTCTTTTTAAATCTCATTATATAAATTGGAAAAGATTGTTAAGAGAGAGGTAAAAAATTTGGCAGACGAACGAAGCACCGTTGTACAAGAAGGAAATTAGTTGATTTAGATATTTCAGCTAAATAACAAACAGCCGGAATACTATTAAACAAAGCAAGATCAGAGCAATTTTTTAATTAGCCAATGTTCTTTTATTTCTCTTTGTTTCTCTCATCATTTGAATATAAAACATTATAACAGGATATAAAAAATGGAAGTCGATGCTGGAAATATGATTCCAAAGTTCTTGCATATTTCACTCGAACAAAAGGTATAATCGTACAATCGTCCATTGTGTGAAATTTGAACGCGGGAATAACAAGCTTTAATTAGAAATTTCATAATATGCACATGTGGAGCGTTGCATTTTGCTTTAATGGCATAATCGTAATTCCATTACCAGTTGCGAAAAATGAATACGAGAAGGTTTAACGTTACATCCTGTCTATTGGCTTCCAAATTTCCTCGAAATTAGACACCGGGGATGTTATTAATTTAATAATAAGGTTCATGCGGTAACAAGGAACAAACGCAATTTGAGAGTTAGTTAATTGAATATGCGTCGAGCTTGGTATCGCGGCTAAACAAAATGGCAGAGAATCTGCAATACGCGGCATGTGGAACTTTCATTGCCTGATATCATTACCAACT
Organism: Bombus pascuorum; assembly: GCF_905332965.1. Classification (NCBI taxonomy): domain Eukaryota; kingdom Metazoa; phylum Arthropoda; class Insecta; order Hymenoptera; family Apidae; genus Bombus; species Bombus pascuorum. The sequence goes on along the minus strand of NC_083490.1, from coordinate 12,361,514 downwards.
TTTACCATTATATCCTCTGCTTCATAAATGCAGCTCTCCTTTCAAAAATTGATTACATACACGGAAATTCTATTTTACAAATTTAAAAGAAACTATTATTATTCATAATCTGATGCTTAATGTCACGCTGTTTATAGTCTGTAATTTATATCGTTTCTATTTACGAATAGTTTCTACTTACTAATCCCTTATACGATTATACGTACTTTATTATTATGCATAACCTAAGATTTAACATGCCGCAATATACATTTCATAGCATGTATTTATAATCTATAAATTATATCAGTACCATTTCTTGCCTGGCCTCCGATATACACTAGTATACACTACTTATAACTATGATTTAGACTCTTTAAATTATTCGTTATCCAACACCTTAATACTGTTTGTACCAATTTATTCATCCAATACTATTTGTAACACGAAATTCCTTCATTTCTCTCTACATTCTAATACAGTAAATTCCATATCCATTTCCAATCGTTTCATGCAACGTATATGTGAAAGGAATAATATATAACGTTTTATTAAATACAAAATTTGTATATGTTGAAGTGGTCATCACTTCTAAGAAAACTCTACATCTGGTCTTTTAGTTTTCTTAATTACTGAAGCCATCGACGTATAGACAAAAGACTGTGTCGAAGACAAACCATAAACAATAGATTCAGGGTTTTCAGTCATAGGGTAACACTGCTAGCGTGCGGGTCTGGATCAGCTCAATTATATTCCAATTTGTATTTACACTTCAATATTCAAAATATATTTTCTACCTTACAATTTATCCATTTCTTCGTATTCACATACGTCTAATAACCTGAACAATATATAACAGAATAATTATTTTATATGTAACATAACAACTTGAAGTATTAACGAACACCACTCTATTCTCTTTTACATCTCAAACAGGAAAGATTTTGTTTTATTGCACATTCATTCAACATCTCATCTCATGGCGTTTACCTTTTGTCTTCCTCTCTTTCATTCCTCGCTCGTACGATACAGATGTACACACATCTATTTTCTAACAGTATAATCTAAAGTTGCTTTACATCGGTCCACGTTCTAGTAGATTCTAATTTAAAGCTCGGCAAAGAAAAAAGCGCGAGCGGATATCGCGCGCTGGCGAACGGCAAAAAGCCGGAAAGGAGAGCGTCAGCCAGATCGAACGCTCGCAGAATATATTAGCGAAAAACTCAATTACGAGCGAACAATAAGAAGGATCCGCCGCTGCAACCCCCTTTTTGCGATGGTCGATAGTCGAACGAAATTATTACTCGACCGCCGCGTTTCTTCGCCCATTACCGGGGCAAACTAACTTCGTAACCGTTCGGAATTGCAAATCCCAGCCGACAGCCTCTTTATGTATTATGGATCCGAGGACGTCGGATGGCCAGCGCCCGATTCGCGAATGAAATCTAATTGATTCACCCTGGTAACACAAAAATCTCGCTGGTTACCTTGACGAAGAGCTATAGTCACCCACACAATCGCGATAAATTGCACGATCCAATAACACGTGCACTACCGTGCGCAAGTATTTGGACGCTTGGTGCAATTCAATCGACAGATAGATATTTTTATTATATTGGGTCGGCAACTAAATGATTGCGGATTTTGTCATTAGGTGATATTGACAAAATCCGTAATCACTTAGTTGGCAACCTAATATTTTCAACATTACGACGGAGCAAGGTTTCTCTATCGTTGATTCTTTGCTTCTAGCCATAAGTGAGGTCAAAACGTTAGGCTAAATTGAAAGTGAAACTGTTGGAATTTAATCGTGAAGTTAAGATTAATAATCTGTGGAAGACACAATGTTTATGTTGAAATAATATTCAGTGATGTTTATTAGACAGAATTACAGAACCTGATGTATATAAGCGAGCGATATAATTAACAACGTATGTAAGAATTGTTGATTGTTGGCCAGTTACTTTCAGACTAGACGTAGGTAGTAACCCATGATCCCTTCAATATTTTGAGTCCCACTCTCTATACAGTAATGAGTATGACCTGTGTAAATGTCCTGTTCAATGCCTGTGTGGGTGCCTGTGTAAGGGTACTTATGCTTATGCGTGAAATATCGTTGTATTCCAACAGAAACAGGAAAATGTCTGCATCAGTCGAGTTTCATACGTATCTCCGATAAATAGCTGACATTTCATAAAATCTATAGAAACTTTTAGAATGTGGTTGGAAACATGTTCTAAGCATTCTAAGATTAAGTCACTTATCTTAAGTGTCTCTATAATTTCTCTATATTTTCAAAGCCACTTTCGATAATTGTCTTCTCATTCATATTAATTAACGTCGATTATTATTTTTATCGATATTTACTAATTATATGTTGTTACCTGAGATAAGATCAGACGCAAAAATTAATACGCACTTAATATGTACGGTAGCTAACAAAAATATTCTAACAATTCTAAAAGATTTCTATCTACGTATATGTTATGCAAAACACCTTGAAATTTCATTAGCAGTGGAACGAGACACAACAATTGTGGTTATATTGGTCGAATTTGAAATACATCTGAAAATGTACGTAGAAGTTACAAAATATTTATTGAAAGTATACACTTGGCAAAGCTCACCGAAATATTTTTTTTTTATTATTTAATTTGTATTTTACAATTTGTCCAGCTGGACATTCGGCAAATTTTTTTAGTTCACCAGAATATTTTTTTTATTATTTAATTTGTATTTTACAATTTGTCCAGCTGGACATTCGGCAAATTTTTTTAGCTCACCAGAATATTTTTTTTATTATTTAATTTGTATTTTACAATTTGTCCAGCTGGACATTCGGTAAATTTTTCTAGCTCACCGAAATATTTGAACACTCAATTACACACTACGTTAATAAATCACGGAATGTAACAACGATCATCTGAATCATTCTGATTCTACCTTCAAAACTACTACTCACGTTCTATGCTAATTTTTCGCCAAATCTACGTTCGCGATAAATGTTTGGTAACTTGTACATACGCTTTCAGATTGGTATAATATTTTACTATTACAATCACGATGATCGTGTCGCATTACAGTCCTAACGAACTTTCAAAAAGTTTCCTGTGTTTTCTAAAAGTGGTCAAATACTTTCGTGAGCCGCTACATCTACAATTTCCATTATACATAATCTGAAAAAACATTCCTTCGAAGCGACGATAATGTCCCTAAAAATGGCAAACGTCCCTGCGGTTACTTAGCCCTTCTTGTAGCCACGTTTCACCTGTCATTGCCCGATCGAAAAGGTTGATTCTCCTTTTATCGTGAATCCGAGCAACCGGCTGCTTCCAGACGAACCCGACGATTCAAGCCGCGTTTTTCGCGTCCGCGATCCATTGGTATTCCATGCACCGCCTCCCCGAACTGGGAATTGTAAATTGATAAACGCTCTTCGATAAAGAACTGACCAGAGTCTAACCTATCTGTCATAAGGTGTACAAACCTTTTTCCGCTGAAATTCCTCGATGGTTTTTCGCGTTGATAGTAATTCGCGGAGAAGCGAAGAAATACTTCAATGGATATCGTACGTACTTTTGGTTCTACGTTTATACGTACGCAGAAATAGTATAGCGTAGGCCTGTCATAGTGTTGGATTGATGGAGAAGTTCGTAGTGTTTTTATTGAAAATTTCTATGAAGTAACAAAACCTTGGAACAAATGTTGCTTCTAATTCGATACTAAAATGAGTTTACAAAAAGTATAGAAAATTCGATAATAAAAGGAGGTTGCAGTTTTTAGCGAGACAACGTTGAAGCTCGTAACATCCAAGAAATTTGTAACTCGGATGTTCGTTTCTATTTGTCTCATTCATCGAGTACGATATCATCTTGCTGTTCGTTATCGCGGTCTTTGCGAGACTTATTCGAAAGATGTGGCCAAGAAATAAAATAATTTACAGGTCTGTGAAAGTTATTCGAAGGAATCCACTAGCGAAATAGAGGAACGATTTCTCAAGAGAAGATTTGTTAAGTAATCGAAAGTTTAATTCTAGCGACATCTTTCTTAACTATCGCCACGAATTTTTCGAACAACCCAGTAGTTCTTGGTATATTTTACGATGAACGTTGAAGATGTCGTGCCCAGTGCTTTCCACAGTTGTTTTACAACTCGTGTAGCATAGAAATACGATATGTACGTATTTGGCAGCCACAGTGCGTAACGTCAGAGCCTACGTGCATCATGGCAGAAAATTCAGAAGGCGACCGGCCATTTTCATGAATTGGAAAATTGACCGTGCAAAGACTGGCAAATGTATCAAAATTTGGTAACTGACGAAATGACTATTATCATTTATCACAGGGCTTCGATATTATATGATAATTTTAACCAAGAAAGTTAACCTTTTTATACTTTTTACTAATTTGCAATCTTTCAATTAAACACTTCTCGTTTCACAGGTAATTTTAATACAATTTTCACGTGCGTCGAGTAGTCTTTAAAATATAAAGGGAAACGTAAGAAAAACTCGCGTGTCTTTCGTTTAATCGCAATTCTACTTACGAAGCACAGGAGGAAAATTGCCTCAAAATCGGCTATTTTCTACTGAATATCGTGACTAAATAACAATTATGAAAGAAAAGCATCAGTGTTCGTACAACAGTATATACTTTTATCTTTCGCAGCTGGCCCAGTAGGTCAAATCAACTGAAAACTCCAAATTATACGGATAGATCTAACACAAAACTGCTTCTCGAGCCACTGAATCCATCTAGAATTTTAAAGCTACGAAATCGAAAAGAAAACGTGTATTACGCGAGAAAAAGACAAGAAACGCTAACGTGGCCAACGGAATGAAAATAATGTTTAAGAGGAAGAAAAGTAAAAAATAATCAGATTGAAGATACGAGTAATCCTGCGGTTTCCTTGGAGCGTACACTCGCTCGCTGTTCTCTCCTGTCCTCTCGTACATTCGTCGGCTCGTTCTCGTCTTCCTTCATTACCACGAGGCCGCTAACTCAATTTGTATGCAACTGCGCGAGCCCGCCAAATGCACAGCCGCTTAAGGTCAGCGCAGTTCCTAGCCGAGTTCCAGGCTGGTGCACGCGGAAAAAATCCGCTTGATCTCCAGCTTCTTTTTCCTTTTCTTTTTTCCTCCTTCCCATCTCCGGCTGGCGGGTTTCCTCCCGATGTTGGCAAATAACGAACGAGTCGAGACACTTTGTCGCTTTATCGTTTCGTGACGATCGCAGGTAAAGCGATTTTTTACCTCTGTTTCTGACGGTATTCGCGTTTGAAATTGGTTGTCTGTTTTAACGCGAGATTAGGTGAATTTATGGTTATATGGTTGGTACAAATTCATGGTGATAGCAGGTAAAGCGATTGTCTGCTTAAGAAACATCAGGTTTGCTTCTGATGATCGTATTGGCCTTTGAAATTGCTAACTTTGATTCAGCATGAGATCAGGCGAAGATAAGAAGAAACGTGATCAGGATTGGTTAATTCAGATTCGTGGCATAGGAACTTGGCTTTTAACGATTGTATCAGCAATGATTTCGTTCGATTTAGAGAATAAATAAAATTGGTGATTTCAGATTTCCAGTTTAAGAGAACTTGATTTTCTTCTTAGTGCTCGCGTTCATATTTCAAATTGGATACTTTGATTTAGAATTGATTTTGCTTGATGTGTGTCATATGATAGATCAATACTATTAGTGAACTGTATCAGCCATTTGATTCTATTACAGGAGAAGTAAGAAGATTACAGAGGATCACAGACGAAATTTAGATAATATTAAATTAAAAAAGAAAGGAAATATTCTTTAGTTATGTTAGGCATGCTGAGGTATAGAATTCTAAATCTAAATTTCCATTAGTTCCCAGCGTTTTGAAAATTAGTATGGTACAATTGTTACGTTCTGTTCAGTCGCTGACGAGAAGGTAGCGTCAACTGACGTTTAATGCAACTGGCAATAAGTTCCACTTTCGGTTAACTTACTATGTGCGGTAATACTGGCACGGGAGAGGATTAAAGTTGTTCGAAAGTAAATTAACAATTTACAATGATTTATTCAAATCTTACTCAGTTTCGATATTGACAATTGACTGACGGATATAAAATTCTTCGGTTGACAAATGATGATTCTTCGATAGATAAAATGATAACTAGCTCTTCGATAGACAAAATGATAACTGACTCTTCGATAGACGAACGAATAATTAATCTATAATATTCGATAGACGAGCGGCAATTAATTTACTCGATAACCGAACGGTAAATATTCTCATATTGACTTCTCTGAGTCGCTACATTTATATCCTTCGGAGGTGAAAAAACGTCGGGGTCTTTCTTTTAAAAATGTTTGGGGAGATCCCCAACGTTTGTTCAACCGCCGAATTTGTTTACAATTTAAATTGTCTTAATATCGTTATAAAGACATAATATAAAAATATAGTTAGATGAGTTTTCGCAAGATATAGCTTTTAGCGGCTTTAACTGCCTTTCACTTCAAATACTGTAAACACGGTTTCGAATAAACGTTTCAAATTACCTTAGTTTAAGAGAATTTATCAATTTTACTTTTGCTGTACGGATCGCGCGGGTCGCTGGACGTGACAACAATATGCATCAATAATGACGTGATCGACATACAAATGATATATCAAGGAAAAATTAAATCGGATAATTAAGTAAAACTACAGAGAAGAAAAATTAGAAATAATTATTAAAATTATTAAATATTAATTATTAAAATGAGAGTAAATTAGAAATAAATGCATTAAGTATACAAATTAGATACTCGTCAAGTTCAGAATTAATATTTGCTAATACCAAAGATCAACAAACTTGCTGCAAGTTCTGGCTGTGGTCGTTTGAAATTCAGTGTTCGATATACAGAAACGCGATCGATGCGTACGATGCAACCGGAAACACGTAATTTCCCCATGAATGGTCAAAATCAGCCGGATTCGACGTTAATACCACAACGACGCAATGTATCGAGCAACGACTTAATCATATTCCAGTAGTAGCACCGTCCGGCTCAAACACTCGACCATAGCCAATTGTGCTCTTAATCCACCCACACAGTCTAGTTACCTCTCTACTGTGTCGAGTGCTGTGAATCAGCCTATTGATCGAACCTGGAGAACCATGAACACTTGGAATAACATATACACTTGATCGAAGATCGTTCGTTGGTCCACGCTGTTTGCTCTTTAATTTAATGTTCCTCTTAATGGTTTATAGGTCTGAATTAGGTTAATCGTCTATAGCCTTCTATGGCGGTTACTTCAGGCGATGGATTTTCTTTAACGAGGATCTCTTACCTATCTGATTGCGTGAGAAGAAAAAATAATTATCTTTTAATTCTTTGTGGAAAATACACTTACGTATGGACCGTTTATTTTGAAAGTAGTTAAGTCAATTTACAGCCCGGAAATATATATTATTTTAGTCAAATTCTAAAAGAAATTTATATAATGAAATTGCGTGAGAAGAAAAAATAATTATCTTTTAATTCTTTGTGGAAAATACACTTACGTATGGACCATTTATTTTGAAAGTAGTTAAGTCAATTTACAGTCCGGAAATATATATTATTTTAGTCAAATTCTAAAAGAAATTTATATAATGAAATTGCGTGAGAAGAAAAAATAATTATCTTTTAATTCTTTGTGGAAAATACATTTACGTATGGACCATTTATTCTGAAAGTAGTTAAGTCAATTTACAGCCCGGAAATATATATTATTTTAGTCAAATTCTAAAAGAAATTTATATAATGAAATTGCGTGAGAAGAAAAAATAATTATCTTTTAATTCTTTGTGGAAAATACATTTACGTATGGACCATTTATTCTGAAAGTAGTTAAGTCAATTTACAGCCCGGAAATATATATTATTTTAGTTAAATTCGTCTAAAAGAAATTTATATAATGAAATTGCGTGAGAAGAAAAAATAATTGTCTTTTAATTCTCTGTCGAAAATACATTTATATATGGAATATTATTTATTTTGGAAGTGGTATAAGTTCATTTACAGCCCGGAAATATATATTATTTTAGTTAAATTCGTCTAAAAGAAATTTATATAATGAAATTGCGTGAGAAGAAAAAATAATTGTCTTTTAATTCTCTGTCGAAAATACATTTATATATGGAATATTATTTATTTTGAAAGTGGTGTAAGTTCATTTACAGCCCGGAAATATATATTATTTTAGTTAAATTCGTCTAAAAGAAATTTATATAATGAAATTGCGTGAGAAAAAAAAATAATTGTCTTTTAATTATCTGTCGAAAATACACTTACATATGCAATATTATTTATTTTGAAAGTGATAAGTCCATTTACAGCCCATAAATATATATTATTTTAGTTAAATTCGTCTAAAAGAAATTTATATAATGACATTACATATTGATGAATTAGTAGAAACATTGCTAGACTTGACATAATTATTTTATATTTTCCAATTGACTAATATGCCAACCTTTAATTTTCTTGGAACAATAAAAAATGGACTTGCACCATTTTCAAAATAGTTCATATATGGCTATCGAGCGTTGAACTTGGTCATTCGCAAAATGAATCTTGTATACCCAAGAATATTTTTATTCAAAAAATGTTTCTTGCATCTTTTAGAATTATACTTGAATTATACTTGATTTATATTGTACTGCGCGTATGGATACTTATTGCACAAATGGATATTGTAATTAGAAAATGGGCTCGATATCGATCAATCATACGTATCATAAGAAACACTAAATCACGCTATGGTTCGAAAATTTCATTACGCGCAGTTGCTCTACGTTTGAGATTAGTAAATTTCAGAAAAGTTTCAGATTTAAGAAGCTTAATAATTTATGAGCATTAGACAATTGTACATTAGAAAATCCATCGATTAGTAGAAGCAATGAATTCGTTTGACACTGTCATAGACTGCGAATTTTGATACATTTAAATATGAAAATGTAAAAATGTACAGAATGCACGTAGTACACAGAATATATAGAAAATATCCAAAGCTTCATAATATTTAATAGATAAAGCAATTTTCTACCTGAGCTCCATCTTTTTAATTGTCCGCTTCATCGAAGTATTTACGAATTTGTATAAATATCCACAGTCCAGTCATGACGATGACGAACCACATAGTATCCGAAAGATACTTGATAGTAAATAGAACAAAAGGAACGTGGTTTCTCGAATCGATTGTAAAGTGCACGAGCCTCCCTTCTTGCCGAAAGATTTGCAACAGTACAGCCGGTTGCAGCGCACCCAGCTCTTCAATTATCCCTTATAGGAGTGAATACTCGCTGGAAGAAAATGCGAGGCAAGAACCGGCTCGGGACCGTGGACCCCCTACCGGTTTTACTTCGCCCTGCCGATCACTGGAGCAGTTCTGGCTCCTTCCCTCGAATCAGACCCCGAGGATTCCCTCGTTAATTGCCGTGACATCCTGAAAACGCTTCGCGAATCATGCACCTCCAACGATGCTCTTTCCTTCGTTATCGTAGTGGAGACTTTTTCACAATTTTTGGCACAGCGATTGTTTGACGAACATTTGATATTTGTTAGATACTTTATAGTACATCATATTTATGTTATGTAATTTAGAATATTATGAAGGTATTCATTAGATGTTTCGGATATTGATGCTAATTATTCTTCACACGTTATTTGCTATTTCTTTCAGAAAAATTTAAGAATCTATAGAATTTGCACTGTATGAATATGATTAAATGCTTTACATCGTATCGGGTCGATAAATAATGTTTAATTAATATAAACATAATGTTGACGGTATGTTGAATGTAAATAAAAGAATTGATTAGGAAATATGTGGACGACAGAGATAAAGCAAATTATCGGTAATTACCGCTATCAGTAAAGATTCGTGAATAGTATTACTGGAACGAATAATATAATTAGACTAATTAGTAGAAATATAACGTGCTCTTGTGCCTTCTGTAGTTGGACTGGTATGTGCAAAATGAGATAAAAAGTCAAGATGATGAGAGGAAATTGAAGGTAATATTAGAAATTACAAATAATCCTTTTTGCAATATCAATATCTTCTCTGAATATATCATTTGATGTAATTTAAGCAGAGTATACAAATACAGGCACCCTCTGTATTTAAAATACGTCATAGGAGGAATAAATTCTATTGATATTTCTAGCGATGAATCTAAACAAAGATAACCAAACGACAGTTGTATTTATTTAGCTCTTTCATAATATGATTTGCTTTCCAATAATTTGTATTCCATAATTAATTGAATTTGCATTATTTACTCTACGTACAGATAAATATAACGAAAGAGAAAACCTTCGGATAATTTTCGTATAAAATCTATTTCCCTACTTTATCGTAGAACGTTGCGATCTATTCGAGTTTTGTACATGAATTACTATAATAGAATCTTTCAAAACTACTTGAATCCTACTTTACATTCCCTCGCAATATTATATAGATGATGTTATATGCCCCATAATATGATATACATATTGGAGAAATAGTCGAGTCGAATGCTATCGTTATACATTTACCTCTTATCATAATCACATACACTGCCGATCGTAAGTATTAGCACACTTATTCGAAAATTCGAACGAATGTTACTTCATTTAATAGGTGCGTTACGTCATAAAACATATTTAATGCGAATGGAACAACACATCTGTAGTAAAATAACTGGAAAATGGAAGCGATAAAAGGCATCGAATTTGTACTAGATATCAGCAGATGCCCTGATAACTATAGCCGATAGCGTATATCCGAATCTGCTATACTAAGAACATACTAAATTCTATTCATATACCATTACTACGAATCGACGAAACCATGCAGATACTCATTCGTGATACTACGCGTCCATCGACCGGGCTTCAGAAATAGATTCTAAAATTCAATCGACGCCGTAGGAACGACCGCGTAAAACCGTAGATCGGCCCTGCTATCGATACGAGGTTGCAGAGAACCGCGGTCGATCCCGAGCCCGATAAACGCGGGTTTCGTTCGAAACGTGAAACCAGTTCGACGCGAAAGCGTGCAAGAATCGGCCGTGCACGAGCCAGCCCTGACTAACGATCTCCACCGCGGAACGATATCTCGCGACTCACAAGAAAACGAGATCTCCTTCGAGAGACGCGGCATCGGGGCAGTAACCGTTCCGCACTGTCTGATCGTAAAACGCCGGACACATTGTAATCGCAGGCAAATCGGAATATCGCTTCCGGTCGATCGTAAAATCCCTATCTGCTTTTATTTTCTATTCCTTTCGAATCGGCCAGGAAAGCATCCACGCGATTCCAGACATTAGAAATGAGATTTATATGATAGCGTTGTGGTAGAACGGTTGTTAGAATTGAATCTTTTGGCTTTCTTTTTACTTAGAAATGTTACGGAGCAAATTGTATCCTAGTCCTTTTCAACTGTCCACGAAAGGATCGAGTCAGGATTGCAAGCATTAGAAATGAGATTTATATTCTGACGTTGTGGGAGTATGGCTGTTAGAACTGATTTTTCTTCCCTTTTTTTTTTTTTTTTTGTCTTTTTCCTTTATTAGAAATGGAAGAGAGTAAATTGTATCCTAGTCCTTTTAGACTGTCCACGAAAGGATCGAGTCAGGATTGCAAGCATTAGAAATGAGATTTATATTCTGACATTGTGGGAGAATGGCTGTTAGAACTGATTTTTCCTTCCTGTTTTTTGTCTTTTTCCTTTATTAGAAATGGAAGAGAGTAAATTGTATCCTAGTCCTTTTAGACTGTCCACGAAAGGATCGAGACAGGATTGCAAGCATTAGAAATAAGATTTATATTCTGACGTTGTGGGAGTATGGCTGTTAGAACTGATTTTTCCTTCCTTTTTTTTTTTTTTTTTTTTTTTTTTTGTCTTTTTCCTTTATTAGAAATAGAAGAGGGGAAATTGTATCGTATTCCCGTTGGAGTGTCTAGGAAAGGATCGAGCAATTGCAAGCGTTAGAATTGAGATTCATGTAGAAATGCTCTGAGAGAATGGTTGTTAGAACTGGTTTTTTTTGTTTTATTTTCATCAGAAATAGGAGAGAGGAAATTGTATCCTAGTCCTTTTGGAACGTGCAGGAAACGATCGTGGTGATTCCAAACGTTAGAAATGAGATTTATATAGTAGCGCTCTATGGATGATTGCTAGTGGATGATTGTTAGGCTGCCTTTTTCCTTTTTGTTATTAGCAATGGCAGACAGGAAATTGTATCGTGTTCCGTTTGGAATGTCCACGAAAGGATCGAGGCAACTGCGAGCATTAGGTTCGAGATTTATGTAGCAGTGTTCTGAGAGAATACTTGTTAGAACTGATTTTTCTGTTTTTCTTTTTAAATGGGAGAGGGAAAATTGTATCCTATTCCTTTTTCAAGGGAATGATCGAAACGATTGCAAGCATTAGGAATTGGATTTATATAGTTGTGCTCTATAGATAGTTGCTAGTTTGCTTTTTCTCTCTTTTATTTATAATATAAGAGGGAAGAAATTGTGTTTTATTTCTTTGGGAATATCCAGAAAAGGATCGAGACAGTTCCTGGCATTAGAAATGAGAATTATATAATAATACGTACTCTATGTGAATGGTTATTAGAAGTGAAGATCTTTGTCTTTTTATTCTTTTTTTTTTTTTTTTTTCATTTGAGACACAAAAGAGAATTGTAGAATGATAGGCAAATAGTAATGGAACTGCCGTCCTAAAGTTGTACAATGTTTTCTTATCTTCAATAAAGCTGCAATATTCAATGTAGATTACTATTTTAAATTACATTTATCCTTCAGCATACTTGTATATTAATAAGTTTTATCTATGCCATAATTTAAACCATCGTTTTGTAAATACAAATTTCTAACACAGTCGCTATTCAATTACAATCTACTCAACTATAATAAATAAAATAGCACCTACTTGCAAATAAATAAGACCCACCAAACTCAAATTTCTCGATCGAAGCTTATACTTGCCGTTTTACTATTCTCATCCCCTCAGGTCCCTTTAAATCTCCAGAAAATGGTACAAAACACACAAAGTGGTCTACAACAACAAAACGATGTAACCGGAAGAAAAAATGAAATTGGTGTGAAAAGCCAAGCATAAAGGCAGAAGGCAAGACAAGCAAAACACGTACACGCAGATAGATAGGATATTCATAAAAGGGATAGAAGAATGGTTAAAGAAAACGTTGAGAAGAAAGAGGCGGTGAACGGGGTCGTGGTTCGACGAAGAAGAACGAGACGAATCGAGGATGGAAGAGGGATAGGCACGGGTCTCCCTGTCGAGAGCAGAGCCGAAAAGAAAAGGAAGAAGCCGAAGGAAGGACGTAGTGGATCGTGTTGGGGGCCGTACCAGCGATCCTCGGGCATTCCCGATCATTATTCCACAGGCTTGCCACGGGGAGGAGGCCAGCTTGACCTTGGTACGAAGGCATGACTGACCTTGTTGCTGCTACATCCGAGAAACGTTGTGTCCCATCCATCATGCAAATGAGCCGGTAATGAATATCAAACGACGTTCTTGCGGTGAATATTTTTTTCCTCGGCTGGATACATGCCGGGAATACTCGGAATATCCACGCGAGAGCTAACGTGTACTTAACGTTGGATGTTGCATCGGCGGGTAATGGCGAGACGTCGGGCAAATAGATTTTGAAAGAAACGGAGTGTGCAGGATGTGAGCTGGCTACGGATGTGCATGACACAGGTTTTAGGGAAGAAGATTTAAAGTAAAAGTCGGCAATGGTAAGGATATCGGGAGATCAGGGTGTTAGACGTGTTTTAGGAGAGTTGTATGTTCGTGGATATTGAATGCAGAAGAGGCAGAATAGGACCTAAGGATTTATGGGATAAGTCGGTTATTTTGCGAATGGACTTTCGTGAAGTTGTCGTTGTTTATAGTGGCACACAAAAGTATTTGAATACTAATTATAGTATGATGGCTAAGCTGATTTAACAATAATCTTATTGTAATAATTGCAACATTTCTTACCATGTTATAATATTGTTATTTATAATCTAATTGCTCCTTTTCTAAAATTGTGCTGTTTTTGGTATTATTTATCCTTTGCACATTCTTTTCCCCTTCATGATATATTATGTGTGTTACGTACAATTTTCTGAAATCTATTTTATTGACAAAGTATCCGTGGTGAAGAAGAAGAAAATTGTGGTTGAAACTTCGTTCGTCAAATAATAAACTCAGGCAATTATTTGTAGGTTGAAATTCCCGGATTATGAGAATATATCAGGATTTTAGAAACCCTATCGAGTTCCAATTACGTAATATAATTCAATTTCTAGGAAACTTTATCGTAATACGTAGTATTACTGAAACTTCGAAACCTTTAAAGGAAACCATCTCAAAACAACTTCGAATCTCCATCACGAAATCCTTTCAAATGTCTCATCTTTCGATCCAGCCATACCATTTTAATCATAAGGTCTCCAAATTTCCAACGCATTCAAACGATCTTAAAGCGAATTCTATAAATCCATTTTCATCGAATCCATTCGCCACATAATATGGAAGAAGGTTCGCGTTTCTATACAACTCGATCCGGATTTAAACTCCATTTTCCCCGTGTATATCCTCTCAGAAAATAAACATATAGGATGTCAAAAGATATACCACAAAAATATATCGATAATTTTTAGAAATTACTTTAAAAATCAATTATTCTATAATCTCGGCTAATTATTGAAAAAGTGTACAGAACTCACCTTGTGCGCCATTCCGGAATCTTCTTCTTTGGTCCTTTTCAGGCTACTCCTCATACTATCGTAGTCCCTGGACGAGTAGCCATAGTTATCGTCTAATACTTCCGCTGGAGGCTTGTAGTCTCGATATCCGGTCGGCGAGGGGGTCATGGTCAAAGGTTGGCCCATAGACCTCGGTGTTAAACCGCTGGAAGCCGCCATGGAGACATCGTCTTCCACCTCGAACACGTCGTCGCTCATGCTGTCGTCGCCCATCATGATCTGCGGATGAAACATCGACCGGAAACGTGAACACACGATGAATTATGGCACCATTGATATAGTTCTTCTTTTTGGAGCGGTTCTTCGGTTTGATTGATAATAAAAATATTGTGGCAATGATACGGAGATATCTGATTTTTAATAACAAATTAATAATAATTCATCGTATTGTATTTATGGTGAAAATTGTGTGATAGAAAAGGAAATTCGTAATGTAAATTATACATAGTATTCTCCGAAAGTTAAACTCGAGCTCTGTCATCTAAACGAGTAAATGTGATTTTTATAGAATATTGGAAATTTGTATGATAACTACACTGCATTAACAGTAACCTGATTGTAGTAATTGTAACATGTTGTTGAAGATAACCATCTATATAATATTATTATTTTTAATTTAATTGTTTTTGCCAATTATAACTCTCTTTTTCTACAATTGCGCTGTTTTTGGTACTTTTTATCCTTTGCACTTTCTTTTACCCTTCATGGTATACTATCTGTATGACATACAATTTTTTGAAATAAATAAAAAGATCGTTGATATGATGTAGGGATATTTGCTTTATGATAACAGATGTTTTATCGTAGCATTAATTTTATTCGATGGTAGTGAAGGCAATTCGTTGTACAAATATTATAGCGCTCTATGAAAATTCCATCTATCAGTTTTGTTATTTAGATGTGAAAATCTGATGTTTTTCTGCGCTATTGCAAATTAGTAAGTCAATCGTTTCTCATAATTTTTTAACGGCATTGCATATGTATAGTAGGCTTTGAAAGTGAATAAGAATTAGATATTATGAAATGAATATTCATTTCTTCACGGAGTAGATAAAATTGCATTAAAATGCAAAAATAATCAAGTCTGTTACTTGTTATTAGTACACCGATGATATCCATAAATAAATGTGTTAATTACAAAACGAAGTTGATAATTACCGCGTGTATTATAACGTCACGAAAGTTAAATTATATCGCATTACATTTTTTAACAAATCTATTTCATCGAATCTTGCGTTTCAAATGAACAGAAATCCTCTACTTTTGAGCACAATAGTACCTTAAATCTACATTACTCGTGCAATGTCCATCAATCTTGAAATTATTCGAACAACTATTCTAAATTAAATTACAATCGACCAAAAACTTTAATTCATCGAACCAATAGATATTTTATCGATTAAATATTTTTAAACGAAGAAGAAATCCTCGATGAAATTTATATAATTGTCCGAGCAATAATACTAATGATTCGGAAGATACTTCTTCAACATACGGTTCAGATTCAGACGATACTAATATTAAAACAAAAAAACAAAAAAGTCAAACAGAAAGACCCGAGTGATTGACTCTAAGACTCAAACTGAAAATAATACTCAGGTTGTTGAAGAATGATCATCCGTTTGCACATTTGAAATTTCCCACGTGAGAAACATTTCGCGTAAACTAAAAAACGCTGCCCACAGGCGTTAGTTTCCGCGTAATCTGTCCGGTTAACGACGTTTTAACTCAAATCTCACGGCCAACCAGCTATCAGACTGGGAATATCGACCACCTACACAGATCTCACCCCAGTCCTCGCCATAGGTATAGTAAATTCACGAGCAATTCACGAGGACGTCGCTTCTCGATCGAAAGACGGACTCCCCGCACCGGTGATCCCGGTCGCTTAATATTTTATTATAATCCGAAGGACGCGCCCAGTGCTGGGGCGGCGTATATGGCGAAGAAACGCTCGTGGTACAGAGAGGGCCGCGATAATTCTCAGCAAAACGAGGCACGGCTGTCGCATTATCAAAGCTACCGAGAAAACCAGTTCGTAGAAGCACGCACGCAACCACGTTGCTGTGTCTGGCCGTTGAAATAACTGTCCTTCGATCGGTCGACATCTCCATCGGTACGCGACGCGGCCTTGCGATCTCTTCAGATGCCAATTAGCGAAACGCCAAGCGATAGTGGTACTCGCTACGAGCACTAATGATGACTGCTGATGAAACCGAAGCTGCGAGAATGAGGCGAAGAAACGAAGTCGACATTTGAATGGAATTTTGCACGATTAATGGATTAACAGATGGACGTGGATTTTTATGCGTTTATGGGAAATTAGAAAGGTCAAATTTACGCAGCATGCGCATGGTATGCCAAAGATAATAAAAAATTAATCCAGGAGCTTCCTGAAATATCTAGTAGGTAAAATTAGCTATGGTAAAATTCTATTTTTTTAATTAATGAAACACATGAATTTGCATGAAAATCTACAGTCCTGAAAGTCTACAGTGATTAATGAGACTACGAATATCTATGCAAGTTCATATTTTCGAGAATGCAGTTTAAAAGGTAGCACCTTGGTGGAAAATTGTTCTATTTGCTAAGAGCTATAGAAAACACTATGCCGAGAGACATTTCATATTATCTGCATTTTGTGCGATTTTGCGCAATAATAAACGAACCAGTTCTGGTAAATTGTTGTTTGGAGGCTTTGAACGTTTTATTTCGTACGTCAATTTGTATACAATTTTTTGAGGGACAAACTTTTGAATCTTATTTTATTGTTAGCATTTATTAACTGTTATAAACGCTAAATATTAATCTTTCTGTATAGACATTATACAGAGCCTTTTACAGCTGAAACTTGAAAATTCCTCTTTTCCTAGGAAAATGGACATTGAGTCAGTGAATTTCATTATTCATTAGAGAGAATAATTAGGAAGGTACTGCTGAGAAAAGCACAGCTGGGACCATCACTTTATCATATTTTATAACGAATAAAAAATGTTGCATTAATAGCAAGACAAAAATTTTCCCAATAATCAATTATCACGACGAAGGAATAAAACTTTCATTTAATAAACTATCTTCTAGAAATTTATATAATAATTATTTATAAGATAATCCGCATATTCTATAAGAAGTGTTTTAAACGTCTTGACTTGAACGGTGGGTATAACATTTTAATTTTCAATGAAACAAAACGAGAAATATGAAAGCTCGAACGGATTAAAACAACTTTAAAGACAAAGCAGACTTTTGAAGACTAAAAATTTGATACCTAAGGATGGAGGAATCGCTTCAAATATATAAAACTATAATTGTAACGACAAATAGAAAAGGATTTAGAAGGAAGAAAAAATTACGCGGATTCCGTAAATAAACGTTAAAGAAATAAGTAGAGGGTGAAAAATGGCGAATGAAGCATTTATATTGAAACATGTTGGAGCTTAGTTTGCTCGTTCGTCGAAGAAACTCGGAAAGAAAGCGAACAACGTCTCTGAAAGATTCATACGCGACTTTCAAGCTCGTTCAGCGCGAAAGAGAGATTACATCGGATTTCTTCGACGCCTCTCCCTGGTAACCAGAACACTTCCATAAATCATACATGACTCTCGTCCTCTGCTATAGAAACGTATCGATTCTACATTCAGAACATCGTGGTGAACGATAAAACAACACGTGTTTAGTTCCATTTTATAATCACTTGCAACTGTGAATACGAGATAACATAATTTAATTGTATAATAATATACAACTGAGAATATTATTATTAGATAAATATTACTGGCAAGCTATATAATAGAGTATCTGATATTTAAAATTATTACTAATTTTATTATTTACAATAATTGTTACTATATACTATCATTAAGTAGATATATAATAGTATGTTCGATACTCAAAATAGGTCAATTCTATTACAAATTACTATTATTATCAATAATTATTCAAGCAAAAGAATAATAAAATGAAATTTTACATTAGAATTTTTCATTATTATTATATTCATCAACTTATATATTTCTATTTCTTACACTTCCGTTTCTATGCAACGCTACTATCTTTCACCTTTATAGTTTGTTTTATAATCATTAGAACGCTATTATTAACTTCAACCACTCGTTTATACGTGCTACAATTTTATTCGGTTCTTATGCAGCATTATTTCTATATATTATCAAGTATAGATTTAACTCGTAGTAATAGTAATATTTAGGAGTTATCATTATTTCTACTCGATACTACAATTTACACTGTTTTATATTCTGTATGAATATTATATTATCGCTGCTCTTAGTTGCCACTATTACGCGTTCTAACCGAAACTACTGGTTTTACACTAACATCAAACTTCACACTTGCGTGTTTAAACATTCCGATGCAAAAACGTTCGCATAGTTGCTATCAGTAAACCAGTTTGCTTAGTTATTGGTTATACGAACGTTCGTTAGTCGTCGATAAATCTCAATCGAATAGATATGATCGCACAGAGACGATTTCCCGAGAACTTGCTTACTTTGCGACAAGTTTTTCATTCGTCGTCCGTCGATCTGCTTGCGGAAAATTTAATTTCCGTGGCGTGGTCGAGAAACGAAACCTTGTCGGATACGTATCTCCACGAATCGTCATTTCTCCATGATACATCTTGTTGTTTCCACAACCGTATTTCGAGATTTTATTTATTAAAACGTCACAGTGAGTGGAACGAGATGCAATAGAATGAAATAAATCGGTACGGTGTTGGTTAACGCGGTAATTGGTCGAATGAACGTGCAATAAATAATATTGTTTCGATTAAATGGACTCGTTTATTAACCCATGGCTTACGATATCGGAATTATGACTTTAATTCCATAAAGTTGTACCTTAATTTCAGCTTCCACGTTAGCTTCGGTTTTTCGATGAGTTATCGTTAAATATAAATTACACGATAGCAGAAACTAGAACGAGAATTTTAACAAATAAAAAATTCCATGTTCTTTACAGGGAATATTTATATCACAACTTTATGATAATCTAATTTGAAGAAAAGGAAGCTGTATGACGTTGAAAAATTATTTTACTTGCTGTGTGTTAAAATTACTATACCTATCTACTACTATCAATACTAGAAGCGTGAAAACCATGAAAATATCAATTCCTAATTTCTCATAGAAATTCTACTATACATTTATAACAGTGAGAAAAAGTCCTTAAAAGGGTTGTTTTGATTTTCTTCACACCTAACTTTTATCCTTCAGTTACTCTATATAGTTCAAAAAAATGTCCAATTATCCTTGTTGTTAATTTTAACCAGCACTTGAAACGTGCGAGTTCGTAGCAGAAAGAAATCTTTTAGAAGAATATCGAACAGCATAAAAGCAAGTTTATAGACAAGATTAAAATTGATTTTAATCAATTCATCGTCCCAAGGAGAGCGGTAGTGATCAATCACGCTGGAGGCTGCAATAATTTAATCCAATCGTGGCGCTTCCGTTCCTAAACGCTTGGCGCGTCACGATCCTGCTCGGTTCTCCCTCGAGAATGCTAATTTCTCGCTTTATACGGCCTACCTAATCGGTAGCTGGCTTCTATCAGGAGCAACATGATAAATTCATGGGGCACGAACGTTGTGAGCCGTGGTTAGGGGTGGGACTACCCCTAAGTCCCGACACGGCTCGACACAGGGCGGTCTGCTGGCCGAAAAGAAATGGAGGGCGAAGAATTACGAACTCGCGTGTCGGTGCTCGTACTTCTATGCGAAACCACGTGCTTCTGCTAATGAATTTTTACTAAGTTTGCAGCAAGTAAATAACCGATAGCAGTTCGCATTTTTAAATCGTCATGGCTCGTTTATTCTGTCATACTTTGCCTTTTCTTTTCTTTCTTTCTGTACGTGGCAAAAATTACGCTCTTGTCCATAATTCAGCGGATACTTGCTCGATTCCAGCTAAACGATCGTTAGAACGTAGATAACGACTTCCTGCTTTGATTCTATTGCTTATCTGTAAGATACTTAGTCGAATTAAAATACACATTTCACACTATGAAATATCATCTATGAATATACGCTGTGTATTATGAAATAAAGTTAGCATTCGCGTTGAATGTTGAAATTACATAATGTCAAAAGTATTGCACGTGCTAATAATCATTTCGCGCAAAACAGACTAGCGTTCAGTGACCTATGGACAGTTGCGTCGATGTAACAAAATATATGAGATAAACGTAGTATCTACATGTAGAAAAATGTATGAGATAAAAGTATTAGGTCGTCCGGAATGTTTCTTTCGTTTTATAAGGAAATAACGCACAATTCTGTTTTATACTATTTTGTCGAATTACGTATGGTCCATTTTGTTCTATCAAAATAAAAATCACAACGTTCGACAGATTATGTTTCATGTTTGTATAAAGATGCATCGTTGTGAAAGACGTGTCTGTAAAAGAAAGACACTTTTCCGACAATCTAATAGTATCTACATGTACAAAACTATATGAGATGAAAGTAATGTCTATATATACAGAAGTATATACTGCATGATTTATAGTAACAATATGCGAATTTTTCCAGATCGTACAAATTAATGATAAGTTAATAACTGAAAGCAACACTTGCTGCCTTTTTATGCAATCACCAAGATATAGGTACGTATTGTCTACGTATTAAAAAACATAGAAATAATTTGTTCTAGTGTTTACTATATATAATGGTATATATATTTGCCATTTAAGTATCGCTAGTTGTATTAACATTAATCTGATTTGTAATTCAGAAACTCAAAAATTTGAAGATGAGGGGTTAGCTGACTGACAAAGTAGTTCTGTAAGGTAGAACTATTGCGAACATCAGCTTTATTTTCGCTTACTGACTTCCGAAAATGAATTTAATCGAATTATGATACAGGTACTATATATTATACGTACCTATGATGATTACGTAGAAGCAAATCATTGCAGTTTGGTTTGTAGTTTTCTAATTGAAATATATCTTATCAAAAATAAACAAGTAGCTGAATACTTTTGAATGGTGGTTCACCTATACATACACAAATGTGTAACATATGCAAAGTATAGTATGCTCCATAATATTTAGCAAATGAAAGTGATTTTGTATTCAGGTTCCAGCTTTTCCCTTGTGTCGGTAAAAATATGAATTTGCATAAACATTCGCAGTCCATTAAGGCATTGTTGACAGTGCACTCTGAGAGATATTTTATTCCACTTCTGACAAATTTTTGACACCTGCACTGCGGCCATAAATATCAGAACGCCTACTCGTTGTATCTATTGAAAAATTCTAACAAATCTTACTTTATTTGGCAGTTTATGTTATAAGACGCGAATAGTATACATGAAACTACTGACTTACAATAAAATAACAAAAGACAAGGACAGTGAGAAGCATACAACTTGTATTAAATAGCAGTTGACGTCCTAATACTACGCCGGTGTATGTGAAAATGTCAACCTCGTCGTTAACGTTAAAGATTAAAAACATCGACCCCGTTGATAACAGGTTAATAGCTTCATTATTGCAAAAAATGCACATTTGAAATTCCATCCTACTATTTTCAAATCTTCGCTTCATCGTTAATCCCAAGCAAAAATAATCTCGAAAACATTTTCCACCGCGATGTCTGCGAGAATGTTCCAATCCTCTTAAGAATCCAAAAAGAAGGAAAAAGGGGACGCAGTTCGTGTCATCGAAAAGCAAAAAGGGGAAAAGGAGCATGTTCCTTCCGTTCGGATGAAACCCTCGTTATCGCGCGGGGTATCCACGATCGAATCGATCGTCTGTTCGATCCAGAGAGGATCGATGGAGGCCTACGTACACGACTGTCGAGCGGAATACTTGCAGCACCGGTTTTCGCGTTGCTCAACGACGGCCCGGTTCCGCGGTGACGATAAACTCGCCCGCGGTAATTGGCTTACGAAATCATCCCGCGGGAAACGGGCTCGCGACACTTTGAAAAATCCTCCAGGGATTTGGTCGTCTCGTGATGGCAAAACATTACACAGATTGTGTATTACCAAGGAGGAGGATGGCTGAGGTGTACTTATAAGGAGCTGTCCAGGAGAAATTTTGATCCTTTCGAAGTGTCTGAGGATCAAGATGATCGAGGTGGAGTGGTATCTTTATTTTTCTGGCTTTCGTAATTTTTTAGGACAGTTATTTGAAAAGTAACGATCCAAATTTTCGATGATATTAGGTCGTCCGGAAAGTTTCTTTCGTTTCATAGGGAAATAATGAATGCACAACATTTTCCGTTTCATATTATTTTATCGAAGTACGTATGATCCATTTTGTTCTATCAAAATAAAGATCACAACGTTCGACAGATTATGTTTCACGTTTGTATAAAGATGCATCGTTGCAAAAGGCGGGTCTGTAAAAGAAAGACACTTTTCGGACAACCTAATTATTTTATGTATAGCGACCTTGTACACATTAGAACCGCGCCAGTACGCGGCGGTCGTAATTTGTGTAACTATGTTAGCCATGCAACTATAGTGATTCTGATTAAACGTATACCGAGCAACGTCTTTTCTACTGTCCATAATTATCAAGATCCATCATGAGTTTCCAGAATTGATCGAGTAGGTAAATATTTATTTGTCTCTTTGTGTATGTACATCAGCCACCGCGTAAAATTGTATTATTTTTATAAACTCACAAGGAATTTGTTTATTAAATCTCGTTCGTTCAAAATTAATAAGAATTTAAGAAATTCTAAGTTGACATCCTTTCAAATTCCCTTCTTAGGTTCCGTGAAACAGATATTAATTTCAAGTTTTTAGTTGATGGGGAATAATATTATTTAGTATTATTTTTATAAACTCACAAGGAATTTGTTTATTAAATCTCGTTCGTTCAAAATTAATAAGAATTTAAGAAATTCTAAGTTGACATCCTTTCAAATTCCCTTCTTAGGTTCCGTGAAACAGATATTAATTTCAAGTTTTTAGTTGATGGGGAATAATGTACGGTATACTCACGTTAAGAGACGCGGAGGCGGGGACGGTGACCATGGGAGGGACGTCACCACTGCCACCCCTCATTTTGCCCCTTTACACGGCCCACCAGATTGTTCAACGATGTCACATCAGATGTCTGTTAAAAGAGAAAGCACCGTTAGTCAGTGAATGGGAGCAGATTTGTATGCTCGTAATTCGATTCGAGGGAATTCGCGAGGGGCTGAATACTTGATAAACGAATACGCAACATCCCTTGTCGATTATGACATTCGCAAAGAGTTTCGCCATTTATGAGGGCAAATTATAGCAATATGGCTTCAGTATGGGGCGAGGTGACGAAGGGTTGTTTTGCTTACTGAAATAAGCTTTTTTAGGGCGAGGGTTCACTGTTTCAGTCCGTAAAGCATAAGGGGATGAATTTTTCCTTTTATAGGTTTACTTAGACCTTAACTCTTTTAACTAGGTACAGAGGTTGAGGAATATTTTTAACATTAATTCAATGTTGAAAATTTTGTTCCTTTTTACATTTCGTATTTTATGAATTACATTTGCAAAACAGTGACAATGTAAAACAAAGACAATTTTTTTATTACTTGTTCAAAAATACGCGCAGGTTAAGGAATATCTTTAACATTAATTCAATTTTTATTTTTAAATTTCGTATCTTACATTTTGAACGGTTCAAGAAGAAAATAGGCTTAATATTTTTGTTTTTGATTTTTGACATTAATTCCACGTTGAACATTTTCTTTTCTACCTTTCGTATTTTACGTTTTACGTTTCAAACAATACAAGAAGAAAATGGGTGTATTATTTTTTCAAAAATACTCTATTATCCGAATAGGTACTTTGTTATTTGAACGTTCTGTTATCCAAACAAAGTGTCCGTTAAGACGGCTACAGCCGGGTCGACTAAATCTGTCGACTAAAATTGATCAAGTAGACTAGTCGATGGTCGACGAAACTAGTCGACCAAATGTTTGCGTTCATACAAAGCGATTCACTACAATTTCTCATCAATCGACCGTTCAGCCGACCAGGTTGTTTGTAGCCGCCAATTGTATTCCAATGCGTTTTCTTCTTCCTATTATCATGTGTATTATCGTATTATGATCATATCTGTTTATATTTACCAAAAGAAAAAGGTACGATAGAAGATACAAGATTGCGCTAAAAATTTCTGAAAAAATCGCGAATCTTGCGACTGGTTAAAATAGTATAGTCATCGAGAAACGTGATAAATACCTAAAAATGCTAAAGAAATTAATTTTTGTTTATACACTATTATTATGATACTGACATTGGAACCGTCAAACTCGTCAGACAAATTTCAGATTTCCTTTTCATGCAATCATACTGACAACATATGTATCATTATTTAGAAAATCACAATTTTATAGATTTATTTATTTTAATTAATATCATTTGAAATATAAATATAAATATATATACATTGATTTATGTATAGAACATTTGAGTACATATTGCAGCAGGTTCTAGTGTTAAATATATCAGTTATTTATAATTTAAGATCTCGAACGAAATAGTAATTTATAATAATCATAATAATATAATGCTCATTGAAATTTATCAGATTTTCATAAATGCCTTAATCTTCGCAACATTGTAATATTTCTTCGTAATGTTAAGAAATACTATTTGTTTGTTAATGGAATGTGTGTTGCAGTGAGCGTAGAATTGATACGAAACGATAAAGACGACAGAAACACTTGTAGAAATTAACGAGATCGTTCGGTAATACATTTACGTGGCAATTTGCAGTCGTCTGGAAGTCACGGTTGCGTAAACAGATCGGATTTAGCCCCGCGGGAGTCGAACAATCTTCAACGTGCGCGCCGTCACTTTTGCATAAATGAAACCGCGTTAAGCGGATTGAAAAGCGGGGCATCGCGACGCGAGTTTCCTAAACGAAAGTTCGTTAGTTCGAGGAAAATACCAGGACGCGAATCTAGACGAGCAAACATCGTTAAAAATTGCACGTCGGCTCGCAGAAACATGCTTCGTCAGCGGAAACATGCGATATTTTTACTACCAGGAGCGCGCTAAAACTGACGAAAGTTTAAACGAATTTCTCTATTGTTTCGTAAATTATAGATTCGATGGAGTATTGAAAAAGTGGCAAATACCTTCTTTAATTAATTCTTTTCTTTCCTAATTATGTAATTGTAAAGAGACGTAAAAAATTTCCAAAGTCTTAAAATTACGCTTGTCTAGCCAAATCAAAGTTCTCTTAATTTCTTTAGTCAAGATCTATCCTTTTCTTAAGTTTCAGCGACAATAAATAAAGCTCCCTTAATTGATTCTTTTATTGCCTGATCATTCGACCGTGTTGCTTGCAAAAATCATAAGATTTTCAATTAAAATTAAAAGCAATTAGTAGAAATGAAATTATAACTAAAAGACTTAATGTGTAATTAAAAATTAAAATTGGGCTGCAAAATATTCAAAGCAACGTTTGCGAAAAGTTGAAACTTCGCACGCAATGGCATAATGGCACACTAATAATTCATAGAATGAAATTATGTAACTGTATCCTTAAGCGGAATGAAGATAAATTCCCTGATATTAATTTTCATTAATAAACTAACAAGGAACGTTCGCGAACGATCCGATTTGGATAAAACTTTGTAGGTTTAAAGAACAGCCAAAGATAGTAGATACATATTTTTTTAGCTACGGAAACTCAAATTTAGAAGGATAAAATCAGCCTCCAAAGTCCGATTCCTTTTATCCCTTTTCTTATTACAGTTACAGATGGAAGAAAATGTTGTTAACAAAAATTGAATGCTCTGTAGCGTGTTAGAAGAAAATGGTCTTCAAGGAAGAATTGAAAAAAATGCGTAAAAATGTTGCTGCGTCAGTCATTCTCATTTGAAAAAACGACTGTATAAAATAAAATCGATCGTTACATCCAAATCGGAGCCTGATCGTTCACGATTTTTTTAGTCTGACGATCCTCGTTACCTCAGTCGAGACAGAAATTTGAAAAACGACAGAAGTTTGCAAAATAGACGCGAATTACGAAAATTGTTCATTAAGCTAACGATTATTAACATGGTTTAACTTCATTTCATTAAGTTGGTTAAAATTGGGCCGGTTTCTTTGGCCGGATGCCAGCGTCACGTCGTCGCCATTATCCCGGGCCAATTTGCACACTCGCATCTCCCCATCGGTAAATACAATCGTGGGAAAATTATCCAGTTAATTTTTGTAATTGACGTCTCCGTGCAATTACCTTGAAAGGACTAGGTAATATCATTTGCAAAAAGATACCAAACCTGTTTAACTCATAGTACGGAATATGCGCAAGTACTGCACGACTCTTCGAATAACTCTTCGCTTGAACTTCAAAATTAAAGAATGAAGAATAATTCGAAGGAGGAGTCGAGTAATTTCTATAGTTTATTTTACCAAATTAAGCGTTGCTAAATATTCGGAGATTTTTTTTTATCTTTATTAACCCTTTCTCCAGGTGAAGGTTATAATAGCAATTTTATTTAATCTACGTACATATAGCGTAGTTACCTATATATTAACCTCCGCGTGACCCTACTCTTTAACCTTTTGCTTTATGACATTTTCCACAAGTATCTACATAAGTAGTACGTAGGCACTTTAATATTGTCTGAAGTAAAACATTGAGATATTACACGCTATTTGTATCCAGCAATCTACGATCTCGTAATTTGGAGATAAAGTCGGCATTAAAATTAAACTCTGATAAAAGTAGAACCCGTTCAACCTTGCCACGCTCAATCCATAATCCTTATTTTGAGTATTTAGGTCGATATTTACGAGTACGAAGCAAGTACTTTAGTATGATGTATCTACGAAAGAAAACAATCTGTTAAGGTCAAAATAAGTCTTTTAAAAACAATTGGTAAAATGACGAAGTTTTGTGAAAACTAGAAGTATAATCATTAAGGCAATCAATATTTTGTCATTTTTGAAGAGTACGAAGGAACGAATTAGCAGCTCCAGCAAGAAATAAAAGATCAACTTTGATAACATGGGATTGATTGACAGCACACTGAATTTTAAAATCGTTTCTCTGTAAAGAATAGATTTAACTGGTGTTCTTCTACTGTAGTCTTCGTACAAAACACCGACAGAATATTCCCATCTTTTTCTCTCCCACGAACTCACAGCCAATACATACTCGACACTACCGTGCCCAATGCCCTGTACACTACCGTCGTATCTGCTATCTTCTATCCTCGTCCTCATCACGTTCGTAATATCTTCATTCTCATATTCCATACGTTGCACTCAAAGTTCCAGTCTCTGTCAAACAATCTGCCATCCATATCGACTATCTTTCTCTCAATGATACTTTTCCCTATCCAGTAGCATATAACTCTCTTTTCTTCGTTCCACTAGTCGCTCTTTATATGCTCCGTCTCTCTTTATTTCATACTAGACAGTCCCTTTTTTTCTTCAATTCACGTTCTCTGTTCCATTCAAACGCTAGTCGCTCCCTTTCTTTGTCGCTTTAACATACTACTTGTAAGACTATCCTCGTCTAATCGTCTCTCCTTGTTCAGTATATACATCGCTCCTCCTCCGACAGGCTTGCGTGCACAGTTTTTTCTCCGCTTTCGTCGTTCCCTCGCAGTATCGTATATCGCTATCTCTATTTTTCTTCTTCTTCTTTCACATTGTATACCTATCCCTCTTTGGTTCCGCGGAACAACTCTGTTCCCCCTATCTCTGTCGTTCTTGACTCGCGTCACGCACATTTTTTTGCAGCCCCGGCGCTCTCCCGCTCCTTCTATCTTCTATCTTTATCTGCCCCTTGACGCTTCCACGTACGTTTATCCTTCTCTCACTCTCCCGCTCCGAATATCTTCTATCTTTATCCGTCCTCTAATGCTTCTGTGTTTGTCCTTTTCTCGCTCTCCCGCTCCAAATATCTTCTATCTTCGTTTCTTGTTCGTTCTATACATATGTCTATCCTTGTCTCACTTTCTGCAATAAGTCTTCCCCTTTTTCTTACGTGTTCTCTCTTCGTTCGACGAATCGATTCAGCGATGTTGGTGCTTGTTTAATGGATTCGTTCTCTGTCTGGGTTTGTCTTTGTCGGCTTCACGAGCCAGTGCACACCAGGATAGAGGAGAAACGGGTTCCGTTGGCGGTCTCTGTCGCACGCTCGCTGCCTGGCCCACCCACCGCAATAAGTTCCACCCGCCCACGTTACCTCTCACGCACTTCTGCCGCGCGATCATCCGTTGCGAATTGGAAAGCAGGCGCGTCGCTTATCTCGCTCCGGCATCTCCCTCCGCGCGCAGCGACGGCAGTGCAAGAGAGAAACGTTGCGTCTCTGCTCTCGAGTTTTCGTTTCTTTATGGTTGGGATACAAGGAGGAGGAAGAAGCTGGCGAGCAAGTTTTCATTTTGCGGGAAAATTGGACGGCGCGATGCAATCTACGACGAGCATAGATCGTTAAACGATGTGTAAACCATTAAGGGACGAGCGATAATTTATCGTAATTAAACCGTGTTCTGGATAATTTGAAGATAGAAATGTGCAACATACACGTAATGTGACATGTACAGAGTGTAATGTTTGTCATGATATTTGGTAAAACACAGTTCGGTAAATTGTATTTAGAAAAATATCCACATTTTAATCGCAATGTTATAAATATAATACATCAATTTCTTTAAATTGCACAGCTCTGTTATGGCTAAATTGTTAAAAATACAGATATCGATAATGTAAATTGATTGAAAGGAACCGGAAACGAAATGCTGTGGCCAAGATGCATAATTACATCGTCATTAGCGTGAAATTTCACAACTTAAACGATTTTTCCGCGATAAAACACAGCGTTGCGTTTGATACGTCGTATTCACTTGCGTTCGCCAATTATTCACCGCGTAATTGATAGATCCGTTTATATTACAGGTTGGTCGACAAATTAATTACTAGACACCCATGTGAGCGATGAGAAATGTCATTTTCAAATTCATTACGAATGATTAATCCTCATACATTCCCGTATAATATTTCATCCTCTGGAAGTACTTTTGGGACTCAAGGAATTTCTAGAAAACGATCTTCTTCTCGATAACATTCCGTTATTGCTATTACGTATTTAATAACCAGCATATCGATGTATATCGTCATCGTTTAAAACGTAGTTTATCGCATTATCACGTAACACAAACGAATCAACAGTTTGAAAGATGCAAATGACTAGACTGTGGATTCTTATGCAAATCCATATTTGTCAGAAAATATGTACAATGGAAAAAGACAGACACGACAGAAAATTGTTTTACCATCCAAGTGTTATAAAAAACACAAAAAAGTGTTTTATGCCTTTTCACATTATGCGCATTCTACGTAATGTTGCACTTTGGAACTTCCTATAAAAACCTTCAAAGACGCCAAGTCTCTCCTCAATCTCAATCTCCGCCATTGGAAACGAAAAGGATTTCGGAGTTGCCATTCTTTAGGACGTTTTTCAATAAGAACGAGGATCTATTTGCAAGAGAAACTCCTTTGCTGTCCTTGAACTCTCCGCTTAGTGTACTTCCTCGGTCGTTGTTTCCTCGTCTTCCACCGCCAGTCAAGCGAATCGTACTCATGGTCGGAAGCTTTATTGTGATCCGTTAGCGAACAAAGACTGCACTCATCGGCCGTCCGTGAACCTTGACGAACGATGACGTTGACGTTCGTCTAGCCACCATTGCAATTAAATTAAGACAAGCTTCTGTTTCGTATTCGAGACAAACAGCTCCGATACACACGATCTTCTTGTCTATTTTCCATTTCTTCGACAAATTTTTCATCCACGAACGAACGAAGGGTTGAAGCAGACAGTCTGCTTTTGTTTTGATCGTAGCTTGTAAGAGCGAGAAGCGAGTTGTAGCTCGTATGATCAGGATGATCGTAGTTTTAGATCCTTCCTTATCATTTAGTGATAAGTTTCTGGAATAAATTTCTGGAAGAACCGAAAATAAAGAACAAACTAAAACTACAAGTTTCCACATCCACGACCCTAATCACGGAACTGATCGATATCCATTGAAACGAACGATACAATTCGTGTTCCGCGCTCGCATAATTCGGAAGCTGATTCAAGCTTGAATAATTTATAAATACGCAATAAAATATTGAGAAAGTTGAATTTCGATAGAGTTTGAAAAAGTTTAACAAACCTACGATCTTTCGAAAGTATAAAGATCGATTAGAAGAACGTAAACCTAACCGTATAAAACCTAATACAAATCTAAATACAGGTGTACATATATAATTCCCCAGCGTAGTAAGTTTCTAAGAGAAACAAAGCTAATGAAACAAAACCTGACAAACCAAAACACGCAATTTCACAATCTTATAAAGCCCACGTCTGAACGTACACACTTTACAGGTACGCAACAAATTCCTCGCTACCTATGGCACGTTGAGATGTAATAAATATCTGCTTATTTATTTAAATCTATGCAATTAATAACTCAGAACCTACATGGAGTATAAATAAAGAAACAATTTCAGAAACGACACACTCCAAAATTTCACTGAAACTTACCATCTCCGTGTGGCGTAACCAATCAGCAAACAACGAAGATTAATGAAACGAGACGAAAGACACGCTCTTCCACTCGACAAATTTTTCCCTAAATCGAGCGTTTCTCCATGACCACGGTTTCTACACGATTTCACGAATGTTGGGTTGGCGAAATCATGGCGATCCGTTCGATAACGTGACGCTGCCCTAATGAGAGAGGCGCACGGTCGGATCGGATAAAGGGCATCGGGGTTCGTGGATCGTCCGTGGATCCCAGAGGCACGACCGCACGCCATAAAAGCGCTCTCTATATTTAGCCACGGTTCCCCATATGTTCCCCACCTACGTGGTCGGCACCGCGAACCACGCTCGCACGTGTTTTACGACTCTGCACGCCGGTGATCCCGAGCACCCGCCACGATTCGCGTTCCTCGCCCGGTTCCAACCCTCTGCGACCCTTTTGCCACTCGAGCACTATCGCTCCATTTCCTCTCAAAGCGATACCATGTTAATTCGTTGTTTACCATGCTGATGATTCTCCATTTTTCAATCGGTCAGTTGTTTTCCTTTAATATCGAGAGCTTGCGGCACCGATATAGTACGTCCACTTTTAGCGTTTTCGAGGAAAACAGTTTTAAAAATTCGATGATATTTCGTAGTTGAATAAATACTGTTTGCGTCTGATATTTATTTTTAGAGATGCTCTTATAAAATTGGTTATAAATTGTGCATTGAACCTTTTAAGGAACACAAGATGACAAAGATGGATCAGGGTTCTTGAACATATCTATAAATATACTTGTTATTTTTGGCAAGTTTGTAAAGTAGATATAAACGTGACTTTTACAAAGCATAAGCAAACGGTCGAGAACTATTCGCTGCATGTAGAAGCTTAAATTTCACTGAAAGTGGGCATACGATATTTGTGCAGGAAGCACACTAACGTTTTGGAAACCTGTTTTTTAGAAAAAAGGAATTTCTGTTTGAACCGCATCTTTGTTACATGTCGTACCTAGCCTATTTCATCATTTTTATTATTTCATTATTGCAGCAAAATCCTTCATAGTTTATTCGACTGTTAATTCTCTTGGACAATGTATTTTATACGTTAAACGCAAATTCAATATAAAATTGAGTTCAAGATAGAAGAGAACGTTATCTGACATTTCCTGTATGTACAATCCCTTATGCGCTAATGTAAAGATAATGAACTGTAATGCCAATTCTGGTTCCACAAGCATCCGTCAAAAGATTCATCCGAGAACGCAATCGCGCGAAAAATTCGCAAAGTAAAGCGTCATCCTTCGTCGTGTCTGGGATCTTTCGGATCGCGTGCAAATGCGTGCAGCTGAAACCATAAATTCGCATGGCCGATGGCGCGCCGCAAAATAAGCAAAGACAGGACGAAGCTTCGGCCGTCATTAATCGCTCTCGATCGAAAGCTCAAGGAGCAGCGGTTGGCGCGGCGTGAATAATCGCGTTAACGACTCGACACGTTGATTGACACGGTCCATTAATCGCGACGGAGCAAACATTATACCGTTGCAACGATTTATTAATTCAACGATCAATCGATCGTCAAATGGACACGCGGCCTGTTTAATAAAGATCGATCTTTTAAGCGGCGCGAATCCTCGTTGCGATTCGAACTTTCGTCATTTATCGTTCCGCCCAAACGTTTCAATCTTCTCTCTCTTTTGCTTCCTTTGCTTCCTTCCTTTTATTTATTCTGCTACGTGCTTCGCGTTGTGCACGATCGAACGATTTAATGGTAAAGCAGATGGGTATCGAGATCGAGATAGAAATGGAAATTTTTATTACGCATATATGCCAACGTCGAGAAATATTCACACACTTGCATCTCTTCGACAGAATGGAATTTAGTTACAAATTTTAAGGACAGACAGATTTGCGATTATACAGACTGAATGAGAATGTTGATCGGAAAGCTCATAAGCATATGGCCTTGTTTTCCAGTAACAGATTGTTCCGTGTTGCAACTGTTGTTTACCTACCTCCGGACAAATTGCTCCAAGTGATCAGGTGCAGTTTTGATAAAAGCGTGAATGCATCGCGTCATAAATTGTTCAACTTGCTCGAACAATTTACACGGATTTGTCAGCAACTTTGACCGTGGCGTTAACGAAGAATTTCAACGCTGTCGACTGACGTTTTATAAACTAAAGAGACTTTAAACGCCCTCATAACTAATAATCGAATGGTTTTAGGTCCGGAGGACGAGCTGGTGAGGAAACAAGGCCAATAGGATCTTGCCATTTGCTATCGTTTGAAACGGTTGATGTAAGTGACGTCCAACAGCACAAAATAGACTGCACCTCAAAAACAAGGTCATATCGGACATATGTTTACAGGTATGAACTTTGCTTCTTATTTTAGTGTGCTGAATCAGCCGTACTTTACACATGTTCTGACTCACCTTGTATAATAAGTACCTCCTTATATGTATGTGATAATTAGTGCTGTTATATGTGCAGTAAGTTTCAAAAATAAATTTCACGTTACAATATTCTGCTATACATACGGTGGCTCGCGAAACTATTCGAACATTGCTATTAGAAACTTTTTATCTGTATAATACACGAATCGTTTTGAAATCTCATTAGCTCCATTATGAGACACGGCTATCATTTTATCGATGATAAAATTTGAGACGAATATGAAAATATAGGAGTTACAAGATATTTATTGGAACATACACATCGCAACAATCAGCAAAGTATTTGATCATCCGTTATATTAATAAGCCACGATACTTAATGAGACTTTCTTGAGCATTAATTGTATGTTTAAGACTACTGTTCACGTTGTATACTAATTTTTCCATTAAGATTACGCTTGCAATAAATAGCTTGTCATTGGACTTGTAGCGGAACATGAGTCAACGGAAGATTCAAATCGGGAGAGACTCGTATTGTTGTGCCTTGGAGTGGCAACGTTGTTTTAGTTTGCTAGGTTCAAAGATAAACAAACTCCGGACAAAATATTATCGCCGTTCTTTGTAATCGTCAACCGGAGTTGCATTCGAACTTTTTAAAATACCATCGGTCGATACAAATAGACGAACGTGCTCTCTAGGACAGTCATTGTAGCGAATTTTTATAGCGAGTCAGACGTTCGAATAGCAAAGTAGCAGAGTTGAACAGTAGCATTGAGCCATACGCTATCTCTGTTCCTGTACTTAAAGTGATTTTAATATACACTGACTATTACAATTTTATCACTCGTCTCTTTAATAAACCAACACGTATAATAATATACACTTGAGACTGTTCAATTTTTCGAATTACTAGTCACACGAAGAAGGTTCTCCTTTTAGCAATATGAAGATCATCAAAATTATTTTGACACTGTAAGTGATATTGTAACGATCGGTTGATTGCAAATGGCAACGGATATAGAGAAATGAATGAAACGGAGAATAGACGTTTTATGGGGAATTTACAGTTATCGAGTGATAAATAAAATTAACGGCATTGAAGAGTCGCGTGCGACGTCGCCTGAGACTGTTCAATTTTTTGAATTACAAGTCACACGAAGAAGGTTCTCCTTTTAGCAATATGAAGATCATCAAAATTATTTTGACACTGTAAGTGATATTGTTGGTTGATTGCAAATGGCAACGGATATAGAGAAATAAATGAAACGGAGAATAGACGTTTTATGGGGAATTTGCAGTTATCGAGTGATAAATAGAATTAACGACATTGAACAGTCGCGTGCGACGACGCCTGAGACTGTTTAATTTTTTGAATTATAAATTACACGAAGAAGATTCTCCTTTTAGTAATATGAAGATCATTAAATTTATTTTGACACTGTAAGGGATATTGTAATGATCGGTTAATTGCAAATGGCAACGGATATAGAGAAATGAATGAAACGGAGAATAGACGTTTCATGGGGAATTTGCAGTTATCGAGTGATAAATAGAATTAACGACATTGAACAGTCGCGTGCGACGTCGCCTGAGACTGTTCAATTTTTTGAATTACAAGTCACACAAAGAAGATTCTCTTTTTAGCAATATGAAGATCATCAAAATTATTTTGCAACTATAAGTGATATTGTAATGATCAGTTAATTGCAAATGGCAATGGATATAGAAAAATGAATGAAACGGAGAATAGACGTTTTATGGGGAATTTGCAGTCGTTATCGAGCGATCGATAAAATTAACGACATTGAGGAGTCGCGTGCGACGACGCCGTGACGCCGCGCGCCGAGACGGTGCTGTATCGAGAAGCTACTTTCGCTATTGTTGCCGTGGAAACGTCGCGTACACGAGTCCCTGATATGTGATCCTGACTTCCTTTTAATCACTTGTTCACATTTCTAGTCGCAGCATTCGAATCGATACTTTTTTAATTCGCAAAATGTTCGGAAGTTTCCATTTGATGTTGTTTTCTAGTTTCTGACTCCTCATTTTCCATTTACTTATTTTCAAGTGTGAAAAATTGTCAGCAAACTTTGATTTGTTGGTAAATGTAGCAATTACACGTGATTGCTTTAAAATTCGTCGTTGAATGTAAATTGTCAATAGAATGATTCATTTTTTAGGAAGTGGCGACGTTTCTAGTTTAAATATGAAGGGAGCTTTTTTATAATTTCAATTAATCTTAAC
Source organism: Bombus pascuorum (assembly GCF_905332965.1). Taxonomy (NCBI): domain Eukaryota; kingdom Metazoa; phylum Arthropoda; class Insecta; order Hymenoptera; family Apidae; genus Bombus; species Bombus pascuorum. The sequence continues at coordinate 12,325,633 of NC_083490.1, read as the reverse complement.
CAACGACTTAATAATAAATGTATTTGTTAAGACGTTTAGCTTTATTTTAAACATTTAGTATTATTTTAAACACATGCGAAGATTTTTACCATATATCTAAAATTGTTCATCGACTTTCGTCGATTCATTCGAAAAATTCGAAATCATTCGTTGAACAACGTTAGGAACTTTGATTAAGGTAATTCACATTTTGATATTGAAATTTTATTTTATTTCCTGCTTGCAGTTTCAATAAGTTTATATATCTTAAATTTATGGTTAAGACTGATAGAAATAATTCATAGAAACCTAATTAGGTTAGTGTACATTACATAGAACTGTACAATCCTCTGAAATAAAAAGGAGCGTTAACAAGCGTCCGTTAAATCGGCTTAATTAAAGCCGGAATTACTTAACATTTAATAAATATCAAACGATAGAAGGTGAAGCAGCAATCACGCGACGTGAAACATGTGAAAAGCGGGATGCAAGCAGAGATAAAAGCGATATACGTCACGTTTCTCTAGGTTATGATTAAAAATAACATCCGGATGCGTCGTTTGCCGGAACAATGGCAAAGATGATAATATCGTTAACGATAATAACGCGGGAACACGCGAACAAAATGAACATCGTGTCCGATTCGGACTTTATCTTGTATTTAAAACTAATATTTTCTTCTGTTAACTACGATGCGAATGATTTTATGATTCACTGTATACTTTATTAATGTAGTAACACATATTTTTAATAGCAATTGAATTAATAAAGGAATCAAGATGGGAATGATGTATATTATGAATCGTTAAAATAATCGTCTCTAGAACATTTCAATATTTGTATAATCATCCAACTTGCAGTTGTACATTTTTTAAACAGCGATTAATATTTGTATAAGTTCTTCAATTCTTATTCCAAATCAAAATTCTGTGTCGCGAAATAATAATTTTCTAAATAGTTCAAATTCCACGTTTCTTAATACTTTCGATATTTTTCCTCGATTTTTTAATTCTGCAATTTTTATATCAGAAACCATCACAATAAATGAAACTGTATATGAAACTAAAACTATAACTGAGAACTTCATCGATATTCCTAATTCTAAATTTCCATTAAAAAGCATCGATGAAACTATCCAAGTTATTAAAAAAAAAAAAACAATAAAGCACAAATGTATAAACTCGATGAATTTTCTACGAAAGAAAGCTGGAAACTTGATTTATCAATCAGATGGTTATCAGTTATCACGCATGATAATTTTAGATACTGTTACGATCGACGCGATAATCGCAAACGTAGAAATCGGCAGGATGTTAACGCGTTACGTTTAATTTCTGAACCAGTCGTAATTACACGCAGTAACCGGTATACCAGTTTCGTCGCGGTTATTTTCTCCACGCGTTTCTGCAATTGTTGTCCCTGACGGACGTTTCTCTGCATCGTGGAACTGGGTCAAAAACGTAATTCGCGATCTCTTATGCAAAGGTGAACGACATTTCCAATGTAACCGACTTATTGCGACATTCAAATTCTCTTTTGTGATAAATAGCCACAATTTCTCCAACGATTTAATCTTTTACCATCAAGAATTTATTTGCCTAAAAGAGGGGAAATTGCAATCGATTGCCAGACTGCGGATTTTTGCATTTATGAGAAATCTTAAGGCGCCAAGGTTTACGGAATGAACGCGTTACGATCGATATAGAAAATATGCAAAGTAAAGTGGTCGTTATGATATTTACCAGAAGAAACAACGTTGGTTACGTTTCTTTCCAATATTTACAATCAAATATCATCCTAGTTACTTTGGAAAGCTTGGTATGCGAAATTATCACTAAATTCTGTTGTAAATGTTTTTGGTAATTTTGATACAACTCTAAATCCTTGCAAAGTCTTACAGCTTTCCGTATAATTATTTTCAAATTTATTTTAGATCGTAATGACTGCATATGTCGTTAATTTGCATCATATTTACGTTCATATACGTGTTTCTTAAAGATACGAATTTGCATAAACATGCACAGTCTCTCGATTACAGCTTTTCGAATTGAAAAGTATAAAACAATATCTGCTTCTGTTGGGATAAAATACTAGATACGCTCAATTTAGACCTCAAAAGAGGGAAAATTAGATTATTTTGAAAAGCATCGTAGAAACAAATGTTCAGCCGTTTCTCGTCTAAATTACACCGCATAATACAGAATTATCCACTCGCCGATCGAACGATGTGTGACTTATCGCTCGTTCCTAGGAAATACACGCGCTAATACGTAAATGAATAAGCGTAGGCTACCAGCGAGTGCCGTAATATCTCGCGGTTCTCATCGTTGGTTTTAGAGAAAATTGTTAGGAAGGTTTGTATCGAGTTGAGCCGTGGCATCGCGTTGGTTATTTAGTAGATAGGAATGCACGGGCCACGACTTTGAAACCACGGTTCGATATCGATTAAATGCCACGCCGAAAGGTTAGACCGACCTCCATCTTGAAACTCTGGATGCGACTTAACTTCTAATATCAAGGTCAGGATTCGATGACTATTTATATGAAAAATTCACGACTTGGTATAGATTCGAGATTCGATATTTTTGCTTGCAAATTGATTCCAAGAACGTTGGAAATTTTAATGTTAAAGTCGATGATCTAACGCAATTTCTAGAAACATACAAATCTTACTTCGATTTACTTAACGAAATTACTTAACGAAAACTATGTTTTCGAAGTAATTAAATCGTGATTAACTTTAATGCAACTTGTTCTTTGTTTAGAGGACAAGTGAAAGTAGTGATATTTTGAAAAAGTTAGTGTAATCTATATGCGGATTGAAGTTCTGAATGCTTTACAAGTAAAAACGTGTCAGCCGGTTTCTAGAGAGAAATATTGATTAAATCCAGGCGAAAGAACGTAGAAGAAATAAAGAGAATAGGAGGACAAAAGAGGAGAAATATAGGCACGTAATAATACTTGAACTTTTGAATACACCAGCGAAGCATTCGATTCGATAAAAGTTTTTTCTACCAACTTGTATCGCGACGCGAACTTTCAATCCACTCGATCTCACCTTCGACAACTTAACCCTGCTGCGGTGTCTGAATCTTTTATGCTTCAATTTCGCTTTAGTTTCAAGGACTTCTCAGGTTTTAAAACCACCATCAACAATTGAAACGAAAAATCGCGCGTATCAATAACGATAATAAAATTTGAAACCAATCCGAGATATATAGAAATTACAACATATTTATTGCAAATGTATATTTAATAAAAAGAAATTGGTATACCAGATACAACGATTGATTATATTAAGAGCTATCATTATACTGGACAATTAACTACTGAAATAGTTTTCTGATCTATCCAGAACACAGGTATACTTGTACTCTTGTAATTTCTATATATTACATTTCCAGAGTTACTTCAAACTTTATCGATGTCTTATTAGCAAACCAAATCTCCTTATCAAACTGTATCATAGTACTCGCGTCTCGTAGCAGCGCCAATGAAATTTTAATTCTACTCGGTGCATTCATAAAAAGTATCCGCAAGTGTTCGAATACCTTCATTAACCTAAATCCGAGGAAAGTAGCAGGGTTGAAATACCTGGCATTACCCACGTTCCAACGAAACCAAAGAGAAACCTTGAAAAGAGGAGAAAAAATTCATTTAATTCCATTTTCATCCACGTCGGCTCTGGAAGCGCCCCAAGTACCCTCCACCCTTCGAAAGATTGAACGAGGCAGCGCCCGAGGCGTCGACCGCTGACCCACATACCGAACCAGCCTCAAAAACATCAACATTCATCCCCGTTTGCATCACTTTCCTCCAATCCACTCGCCGATTCACGCGATTGTAATTTGACAAAAATCCACATCTGCCCCCCACCACCATCGAATCCACGTTGTACCCCCGTTCGAAAGCATAGCAACGCGCATCCCCGAACGATCATCGTTACAGTCTGTCGAACCCCATGCGCCAAACCCCGTGCGCGGGTGTGTGTCTCGGCTCGCAGGTGGTTCATCCTGTTCATGGTGTATCTGCAACGTTTCTCACCTTGGCGACGACCCCCTTAGTCCGTTTGGTGCGCTATCGATCACACGCTCCACCCACGAAAACCCCTGCAAGCGGCGTGGAGAGCGGCGTCGTGCCGCGTACAGCCTCCAAGTCTCTGCTCCTCTGCTTGCGATAGGTCGCGGTCTCGGTTGTCACGTGACGCACAGGGTGCACCGACTGACACGGTTCCTTTCACAGTGTCCTCGACGTCGCTATCGTTCACAACCGGCCGTAACTACCGACGATCTTTTGGTTCAGTGTTATCGGACGACCGTTGCTCCAGGAGAACTTTTGCAAGACAGAGACAGACAGACAGACAGAGAGCAAAAGGAAAAGCCGAAATACACGAATGATACGCGTTTGGCTCGCGACCGGGGAAAAGTCTGACGCGGTCTCGCCCGGTGTGCACGGAAAGCGTGTATCGGAAGGAAAGGAGGGCGCACGCAAGCGCAACCAGCCGTCGTCCTAACCTCCACTCGATAAAACGTCCTCGGTTCTGTCGGTTTCTCGTTACGTCAGCGTACGTGTTGCGTCAGCGGGGACGCGTGCGCGCACGTGGTGGCTCATCATGGGCATAACCATCGGGTACGCTGGTTTTGCGTGCACGCACAAAGCTCTTTGCTAGTATTTCGAATAGAAGAGGGATGGAAGATGGTGTGTTGGGGATGAGGGCGGAGAAGGAAGGGGGTGGTCGACGGTGGTGCCGGGAATCTGTGCTGCGTTCGGCCGGTCTATGAGAGATGGAACGGTCGCGCTGCGTGCACCTCTCTCGCGGGGGTGGAAGGGGCTATTCCTACGTTCTGCTTTCGTTTTCGTTCAGAATTTTCGCGAGCTGTGGCTGTGTTCGCTTCGACGTTTCTCTTCGACCAACTTTCTCTGCTTCCCTTTCTCTTTGTTTCAAGGAACAGTGAGAACAATTGTGAATTTAGGCAATTTTGTAGTTTGTTGGTCGCTGACGAGTCAAGATGATCGTTGCGTTTGGAATTGTCCAAATTGGGTTTTGTGATTGGTTATGGTGGTCCGACTTTGTGAATCGAGTTTGGCGGTTTGATAATGGCGTGAGTGAACTGCTGTTTGGCAACCTGGCAGGATCGAAGGGTGGAATGGGGTTAGTAGAAGGGTGCCAGAGACGTGGCAACGATTTTACGAGAGGATCATTCGTCATGCGATAGAAATTGTGTTCTAGTTTTATCTTAAGATATAAAAGTGCCTTTGTATCTTATTTTGTTAGTCCTTTCTTTCTTGTATTTGTGGATAGTCGTTCGAGAATCGTACAAGTGACGTGGATAATAGTAAGCAAATTTGTACAGATGTTATCGTTATAGAAATCTCGTAAGAATGGCCGATGAACAATGGTATTACATTGTGCTAGGAGGTTAAACAAATGATTTAATACGCCTACTACGTCGGCGAAACGTCTCGTCCGCACAATCGATTAAACCTTTCGTTTGGCGTCAGAATTCCTAACAACCACGAAATACACGTAACGGCAAGTCGGCGAAGGTTGCCAGGAAAGGTTGAAACAATCGATGAATGGTGCTACGCATTTCACTGTCTATGTAGTAGTTTGAACAAACTTTCAATATTCGTAATAATAAAAATATAAATAGATGAAAATAAAATTTGAGAGAATAGTGTAACTGAATTGGATGGATTTTTGAAAGAACAGTAATTCAGATGATTTAATGAGAAATAGATTGGAAGAATTAAAACTGAAACTTGGAACATCAACATCGTGAAAGTTAATTGTAAAATAGCGTGATTTGAACTGTCACATTCGAAATGGTATTTCTGAAAAGGACAATTTAGATTGTTATGTGCTGATTAAGAATGGATTCAAAGAGTTAGACGTAGATGTAATAATTCATCGTAAAACGATTCTACATTATTCAAAAGTCGTTTGCTTCATAAAGGACGGGAAATGATCCAGTGAAAGGGAAAGAGCCTAAATATGCAACGCGGACAAGCCACCCTCGGTTGAAAGAGAGTCCGCTGTATGTCGGTCGAACTTGCGCAGAATGTTCGAGAATTTTATGAATGAAAGCTCGCGCTAACGATTGACCAAACTCTGGATTCTGATTCAGAAAATTACCGCATAATTTATTCCCTGGTATTTATTGCATGCCCACTTTCAGAATTAACGATTCTTTTCCTTAATCGTATTCTTTACTCTCGTTTTCACTTCCTTTTACATTTATCATTTTTATTTGGAAATTTCTAACTAATTAATTAGTTGAAAAGTAGATACGTATTTAAAAATTGTTAGATATCAATGTAGGAAACTGTTTATTTAACAGTGGACCTATCAAATCCGTCAGAATGACGGAATTCGAATTTTCTTTTCTCACAGTTGGAATATACAGTTGTTTTTGCCAAAATTAACATTGCCTTTGATTTAGACACAGACATAAGTATATAGATTTATTTACTTAATTAATATCATTTGAATTAAACTGATTAATATATACAACATGTAAGTCGATAGTCTTGGTGTTGAATTTTATCTTTTACACGAAACCAGTTCTAATTGTTAATGATTTACTCGTAGAGAAGGGTTAAGCATAGTTAACAATAAATATCTTGAGATATTTAAAAATTGGAAAAGTTCACTGACAAAATGGAAAAGCTACAAATGTTTTGAATACGATTACAAGAGAAAGTTATTTGTTTATCCATCGTCTAAACAAATCATCAATGTAACCTTGCAGGAAATATAAATCGTAAATGTTTGATGTACTCGATTGTACAAGTGTAAAGTTTCAATCGAAGAAGCTCCAGAAAACACGGTTACTTGGTAAAGATGTGAAAAAACTGAAGAAACTACGAGGATTCTCTGACCACGATACCGGGTGGTTGAAATGTCGCGCAAACTGTATTGAAACGACTATTAGGATACGGATTGCGTGACTTTTCGACCACCCAGTGTGTTAAACGCACCCCGAGGACCAAGAGGGTTGTACCACGTGTTTGCGATCGATCGTCGTGGCTGATATGGAAATGACGATCGAATCCATACGAGAGAAGTTTCTACGAACGGATACCGGAAGTGGGGGGAAGAGCGCCGTTTGAGACGACGGAAGTACGCTCGGCGTGCTGGAGATTTCTTTCGGCGATTGTACGACCAAGTTTTATGCAGATAGACTGCTGAGAGACTTTGGGATGAATTGTAAGCGAAGAGAAATTATGTTTACTTATGAGTTGTTTTATCAGCGTATGTTACGATGGCGGTATAAGTGTGATGGAACACACATGCGTGAAAGGATTAATTCGTGATATGAGCTGGGTGGGTCTGAGGATTATAACATATTTAACGATGAAACGTTCTATTATTAAATAATAGTAATTTATTTAAAAATTGGTTAAGATAATATAATCTCGTGTGGAATGATTTTGAATTTCAGGTGATGATGAAAAGAGTAATGATTGAATGAGGAGTGAAAGTGAATTTAGGTATAATTGAAAAAAAATCATGTATATTGTATATACTACCTATGTATATATATTCTTTTAGTGAAGAAATAAATCAAACATTTAATAACCTTGCTAATTTTTCACCTGGACTTTTTAAAATGCAAAGTAGGAACTCGTAGATTCGAGATCCAATGAGGATTTTCAAACCCATAACTCAAATTTTAAATTCAAACTTAGACTGCCAAATTCACAATTTAAATTTAAGTAGTCAAATTCACAATTTAAATTCAAATAGTCAAATTCACAATTCAAATTTTTAAATACAAACTTAGACTACCAAATTCACAATTTAAATTCAAATAGTCAAATTCATAATTCAAATCTTTTAATTCAAATTCAAACTGTCAACTTCACAATTTAAATTCAGATAACCAAATTCACAATTCAAATTTTTAAATTCAAACAGACTGTTAAATTCACAATTTAAATTCAGATTGTCAAATTCACAATTCAAATCTTTTAATTCAAATTCAAACTGTCTAATTCACAATTTAAATTCAAATAGTCAAGTTCGCAATTCAAATTTTTAAATTCAAATTCAGACTGTCAAATTCACAATTCAAATTTTTAAATTCAAACTTAGAGTGCCAAATTCACAATTTAAATTCAAATAGCGAAATTCATAATTCAACTTTTTAAATTTCAAATTCAAACTATATGAAAGCGAATTTCAATCTTATCCCCAAATTCTTTCTCAGATCTTTTCATCCTTTGACCCATTGAATTCCTCAACAGCCAAATTACCTCACCATTACAATATCGTAGTATTCACCCCTCGATGCCAATTCTCTCAACTTCTTTTACACGCATCACAAGACACCCCATCTTTCAACATTCAATGCTATAACTTCTCGCAGCCACCCTATAGCAACAATTCAAACCTACCTAACCTTTCGTCAAAACCACCCCTTCTCGTGTTCGCAAGCAGAGCCCTCGCTTCCCATCGCGAGATTTACTCCAACCCCCTCGAATAATTTCTCCCTGTCGATAAAATCGCAGCTCCACATTCCCAAAATTACAGTAATTTCATCCCCCGGATCATCTCCGATCCGTATCGAATTGTATTTTTTTATCGCTCGAACGTTTATTGTTTCGATCATATACGATAATCATATTTTTCGTTTCAAATGCTTCCTGATACCAAAAACTAGATCAGGCTACGAATGTTTATCAATTTATAAGAAATTGAAGAATACGAAAATACACATAGTATATAAGCATATATAAAATATTTGAAATATAACATACTCGTTGCAATACTTAATAAGAGTATCGAATCTCTACTTAGTTTCTATCGCTCTAATCGTATTCGCATGTGTAATTTTGTCGAAAAGTAAAAAGCCCCTTTTTCAGCTAAAACAAAAGCGAAATTCCGATAAAATAACAAGGACCGCGGCAGTGTTAAATTCCAAGGAATCCACATCGTCCGTGTTCCACCGATAACTCAATATTCAAATTATCAAGATATTCGAATAATTCAAAATCCTCTCTAGCTATGTTCACGAAGAATATAAAATTCCATACGCATGCGCACTTTACCTACGAAAATACGATATAATTGTATTTACGTGTAAACATACGATAAATACAAATAATACAGGTAACACAAAATCAGGAGGTGAAAGGGTTAAACGATCACTGCTGTACCAACCCTGTATCGCAATGCTGCTAGATAACCTAACCTAACTTGAACGCGTGATCCAAAGGTGAACGTGTTCGAAAAGGGGTGGCTGGTCGCGCGCGCGAACTGATTTGCGCGGAACGCGTGCGTGCAAAGCACCCAGCCGAGCTTCGAAAGCTCGCCGCAGGATGGCGACGCTTCTTGAGGAAACGGACGATGTTCGACCCCTACGAGAGCCAAGGGCGAATGGGCCAATCGGGGAGGCAGCCAGAACGCAGTTTCAGCAATTCGATGCGTGTCGACCGCCATTTTCGGCCGGCCCTCTATTGCTCGCTTCACTGTCCGCGGATGATTAATGACCCAAACCTTGCCTCCCTTTGATCACTCTCCGTCGCGAGATCGCGAGACGAGTGTTGTAGGGGGTTGATTAAGGGAGCAGTAAGGGGTGGTTCGTCCGAGATGGGAGACTTTTTGGGGGAGATTCATTGATTGTTGGCGCGGTTAGTTTCGGGGATGCGATGTGGGTAGTCGATGTAGGTTCTGTGGTTCTGGGGCTTGGCTCGTTGATGACCTTTCAATGGGTGGTTTTGGTAAGATCGTTTCAGAAATAAGATGCGGGTGCTTAATATTCTTCACGCCAGACGAGACTCGCTGTTTTTCATTTTTCCAACGTTGAGAACGACCCAGCGTTATCGTGTTATTGCATTGTTGTCGTGTGCATTGTTCGCCGTGAAAATGTTTGTAATATATTTATACTCCGACAAACATATTTACATTGTTTTCATATACATCTCATGTACACTCCATCCGTAGCTCATCGGACACTTGCTTGTTTTCCGTAAAATGATAGTTAGAATGTATGCAGGTACGATTTTTCGTATTGATACCTTATCGTTTTATTTGTCATTTTATTGTTTAAGTTACTCAGGCGAATTATAATTAATATCTGTATTGTGAAATAAAGTTGATATTAACATCAAATAGTCTAATAATTAATTCTAATAATTATTCCAATTAAAGTAGACAAGTCTTGGAGTTTTATGAACAGGAATACACATATTTCACAGAAATGTGGGAAGACTGAGACCCGATCAATTTCACAGTATACCGTCAACAATATATTAAAAAGGTAAATGATCTGACGTAGATTCTATAGATTCTTTGAATTCATGATTTGAATGGTTGTCAATGATTAGAAGAATTCGGTCCGAAAGATTGTCGTACGATATCCTTCGAAATTATGCAGGTACCATTTTCCTTTTTCTAGGAAATTCATTCAATAACTAGGTGAATTTTTCCAAAATAATATCTGGATGCTCGATATAGTGTAAGTTGTACGTTTTACCGTTTGAATGCTTGTTTATATTATATATTATTATATATTATATATTATTGAATGCTTGTTATATTCAGTTTAATAATCTCGTGGTTTATTAGGATCAATTACCTTTCTCAATTAATTATTGCCGACTAAATACATTTATTAGAAATGTAATTTGGAAATTTAATAAATGCCCTATCTTTCCGAATTCGATAGAAAACATTGACAATATTCGTAGACTCGGTTTAGTTTATGGATGAATAGAATTTAATTCGAACATGCGACTAGATACATTTTCGTAAAAAGAAGAAAGGAACTCATTGATAAAAGTAAATGAAAAATGAAAACCTACAATTTTGTGTAATTGAATAATACGACATGAAAATAATAACATACGATTATGGAAAATATTTCCTTATGAAATAAAGCTCTTCTGTTTAAAATCATCTTGCCTCATCAGTTTTACAGGCTTTGGAAATTGAAGTCTTCAAGCCATCGAATCATCTTTCCAATCATAGCCTGTCGTCGAGACAATCTTCCCCGAAATTCGTCTCGTCGAAAATTTCTCTTATACAATCTCACCATCCTGTTCGTTTCATTCGAAGCACACACCTCGTCGACACTTCCTCAATTTGCCTTTCACCGAGCGCACCATCGTATCCACCTTTCATCGAAAAATCGAATTACCGCGGAATCACCGGTATTACAGCACCTGTACGCAACTTTTCGTCGTCAAATTTCCTCGAACACGCAACATTCCCCATCAATTTCTCCGCTCGTTCGACAAAAATTCTACAGTGTTAGGCAGTGTCCTTAAAATTTGTATATAATTAATCACTGGAAGGGTCTGATGCGGTGCAACGCGTAGCAGCTTAATATATTCGTCGTACGCTTATAGTTAATTGATATGTTATACGACAAGCAACCTCACAAGAACCAATGTAATTTAAAACATGTACTTCCTGAATCTGCAGCGTTCGAAGTTCAGTGCTGTTACTTAAATGCTGAAATATAAAGAGCGTTTGCGATATTATCGATTAAAATGCAGGAAAGCGATTTACAAGTGGAAATAGGGTTCACTTCCTGAATTTTTATACGCATAAAATAAATACAATCAACTTTTCGTATTCTACGATGCAAATCCTTCGCCAAGTCTATGTTTTGCTCTACGTTCAATATTTGTTTACTGTTTTATAGTAAAGGTGTGAATAACTAAAAAATAACTAAAATATTAGGTTGTCCAGAAAGTGTTTTTCTTTTACTGACACGTCTCTTACAACGATGCATCTCTATACAAACATGCAACCTAATCTATCGAACGTTGTGATCTTTACTTTGATAGAACGAAATGGATAATACGTAATTCGATAAAATAATATAAAACGGAAAATATTGTGCATCCATTATTTCCTTGTAAAACGAAAGAAACTTCGAACGACCTAATATGAAGCTATAATAAAGTTTGCGGTACAATTTTATATAACATTTTTCTTATCTTCGTTCAAGATAGATTATGCAATTTGTGTAAAAATGTTGAAAATATTCTGTATATACGTGAACTGATATAATTATCTTCGTTCGTGTAAACGAAAACGACAGAGGAAGATAAAGATAAAGATAATATATTTCAGGAAATTCCGTAAAAGTTAAATTATAGCGATAATTGGAATTTATGTACGCATTTCTTTAGATAAAAGGGTATCTATCGCATGGAGAAACGAATGGAGGTCGAATTCGCACCCGACAAAACATGAATCGCCAGCAAATCAGCTTTGCAGTTGCGCTAATCCGTTCCCTTAATCACGCGACGATTCAGCTGCAACGAACAATCAGCGATATCAGCGCTGCGTCATTATCATCAGCGATAACACGCCGCTCTATATATCCACTCGATGTTTTTAACCGATCCTCGATGCAACAAACCCAACGTTCTTTTAGACCCAGCGAATAGAACCTTTCGGATTTATGAAAACTACTAAATCGCAGCATGAGGCCATAAAAGTATTGCAAAATCATCATCATCGGAAAAACTGGATATTTAAAAATTCTGAAACGTTTCTTTGCGAATATCTCGAATATCTCGAAGTCATGCCGAATAAACGTGTCGAATTATCAAAGTCAATCTTCACAAAGCTCTTCTCTATTCTTCTCATCAAAAATATTAAATCGTAACGGAAACCCATTAAACCACTAAAGAGTCATTGTCTCAGAAGTTAAACAATACTCGAGAAGTTTCCGACATTCGCTACAAATATCCACGCCGAACTCGCAACTGCAAACTCGATCCTTCCGAATCCACCAAAATTAGAACAAAAGTCGAAAGAATTGACAGAAAAATAGATCCAAACTCCCATTCGCATTAGGTGAACTTAAGCCTAATTCAAACTAACAAACAGTCTTCGTAAGTATCATTATCAGTCCGACATTGCCAGACAATGTACGATAGAGAACTGAAAAGATGATCATCGAAATAAACGCGGGACTGATTGGTTGTTTCTGCTAGGTCCAACGCAATCATAAAGATAAGTATGCATATTAGCCAAAAATGTGACGTATACAAAAAGAACCATATAGCAATGCAGTACTTTCACTGTCATTGTGCTATCCCGCTAATTATTTTTCCACCTGTGTTGGTACATACATCCACAGCTTTTCCGTGGACAACGTATACCGATTGGTCGCGGACAATTGTCTGTCGGTATGAACTAGGCTTCAGTGAACCCAGCAAAAGCTCGACTCGATCTCCCGACCACAATCTGTCGACTCTCCACAACCCATAACAATTGCCGTGTATGCGATCCTGTTTCCACGGCGGCAGCGGGCGACGACGGCGTCTGCGTGGCGTCAGCTGGGCGTGCCATCTTGCACGTCTGCGTCCGTCTGCCCATGGTATCAGGGTGCCACGCTACCTAAGAAGCTACTTAACTCCCTCTAACGAACCAAGAGACAAGCCAACAAAACCCGATAAGTAACAGGAGTTTCGCAGTTGGATGAACACAGTCCGAACATTCACGACCGAAGAAGCCAAACGAGGAACGTGAAACGACGAAGGAGGTGTTCTCTGTTCAGGAACAAGAAAGGAGGTATGCTGGAACGTCCAATAAAGATGAAGATATTAAGCAGAGAGAGAAAGGTCAGTCTCTCGTTCTCCTAATCACGAATATTCACAGGCGACGAACGAAGGGGTAAGCGGACAGAGAATGAGTCGAGGGGAGTGATGATTTGGTGGAACCAAACCGGTGCTGCCAGTGCTGTCGCGACGAGGAGAGTGTCACGCTCTCTCTGCTGTGCGTGGAAGAAACGAGGAGAGGGTCGCGCTTCGAGCAAGGCGACAGGAACGCCAGGAAGTAACACGCTTGCTATTGTGAGCAACCAGTACCACTTTGGCGGCTCTTTTTGCCTTCATGCTGGGATTATTAGGAGAAAAGCGAGTCTGTCTCGTTGTTCGGCAATAGGAGGTGGCGTTGGAGAGTCTGGATCGAAGAGAAGGTGGTGGAGGTTAGTGTAGTTGCGAGGACGAGGATCATATCGAGTTGGAGTTGCGATGGCAATCTTTTAAACGTGTTGGTTTTTGCAGGATTGAAAGTATACTGGCAAGACTGGAAAGGGATTTTTTGAGAGATTTTCGGGAAGTTTTACAATTACATTTCGATTACTTTAAACGAACAGCATACAGGATATTGTGATTCAAAATTACTACAGATTATCTCCTTTGGACCTTTAAATATCAATATTTCCATATGAACCGCTCTCGTGAACTCACAAGAAAATTATGACATTGTAAGTAGGTAATGGTAAATTTCACGATAAATTTAAAAAGAAATAACATTTGCATTAAGTATCTTTCTTTTACTTTTCCATTTATCAAATTGATCAGTCATAGCTTCTGACTAATTCTTATACTGTTTACCAGATTTATTTGGACGTACCAAACTTATATTCGTTTGGTAATTTTTTGGCATTTCACTGGAATCTGGAATTTTATAAGGATATATTCTGGACTTCTATCTATGTTGAAATATCTTAGAGAAACTATGTACATTGTTCGATGGACACGAGTTTACACGTTCCGCTCGTTCGTCCAAAACTGCATTAAACGCGGCTGGTGGAATGTGGGTCGATGCAACGTTATAAAAGCGAGTACATCGCGTTGTTTGCTGTTGCAGGAAGAGGTTTTATGAAATTGCGCTGACCCAGTTTCCACTTTCCTTGTACACGATTGGATTGAATGGCGTCTCGTGGATTGATCCTAGTTTAATGGGGACAGGTACTATCGTCGCAAGAATCTATGGTTTGTCTTTCATTCCTTCAGATATTCTAATTTTATCTCACCTTTCTAACTTATTATCGATAATTGACGATGTAGAAAACGATAATTCTAAGGATTGTTCATAGTACTACGTATAGATTCCAACTTCAATACGACTGTTAGGTTCGTGACATGAAACGGAGAAAGTTTGTGTTTCAAATAAAATGGAACTTATTACGCTTCATCATTCAGTTATTTAAGAATAACTTATAGTTTGTAAACTGAAAATAAGTTCCTTGGAAATATTTCCTTCGTGTATCACGCACAATTAAACATCTTCGAAATTAAGAAGTCAAATTGGACGATTCCACTCTTCGATTAATCCTTAGTTTTATCTGTTACCAATCATGTTTGAACATAAAGTTGTCATATTACGTTCTCCTACATGAGATACGCTGTTCAAAATATACAAAGTAAAAACTCTTCCTTATGTTCAATTAACAGCACGATCGATTCTTGTTTCTCGATATTTTTATTCTAATTATAATTATAAGAATTATAGATCTCAGCAATGATCATTTGTCACCATTTCTAAACGTAAGACTATTATGCTACACATTTTCCGTCTAAAATATAGCTCTTAAAAATCGAAGCTAGAAAGGGTAAAATTAAAAGAAAATCTTGCAGCTATTTTGCTTGTATACGTCTGTTAATCGTTGTCAATTACATAACAACAAGATTCAGTCATTGTTTTAAAAAATTTTGCAGTTCTTTCGCTATGGTAATTGAACATCCATAGCTTTTCACAATCTAACATTTCTGACACATTCCGATGAATCCATGGAATGTTTCTTTACCAGGACAAATCATTTTCAGCGTGGCATTTGGGAAACGTGTACCTCTTGACGCTTGGAACAGGTGCCATACCTACTTCTTTAACGAAAAGACAGTAAAGATAGTCGGAAAACTTGTTAACCAAAAGCCAATAACATTTTACTTGGCTGGCTTATTTGAATTGGTAAACTCAGTTTCGATGGAAAAGCCAAAGGTATATTCTTTTATTTATTTTAACCGAAGAAAAGAAACATTTCATGTGCATATGCACATTCATACGACCTAATGCTTACACATCTACTTTTCCGTTGATCAGTGGAAAATCGTGGCTAGGCGAAACTAAAAACGTAGCCGGTTCCATCGGAGACAGTGGCACGGTGTGTCAGTGACCCTGCGGTCGAGGCTGCTGCAGCAGGAAAACGCGAAACCGCCGCGCGGGTAGATATCGATTTGTCTGTGTTCGCTAGGAAAAAAAGTTGGCCGGCCTTCTGACGTTCGCCGCTGATATTGCCCGCAGTTCACGCTGACGTGCCATTTACTCACTCGAACGACCTCCTCACGGCCGTTCGTTCTACCTCCTGCCGTTCCACCTCCTCATCAGCGTTCCACGATCGTTCGTTTTATCGAGGAAGCTCAGGATGAAAGATAATATCGAGACTGATTAAATATAGCAGAACGTTCCAGCAAGATTTTCGTCCTTTTAATGGGAATACGGGAATACGAGAAGAGAAATATTGGAATCTTTCGACTTGCGACGGATCTTAACTCTTTGGCGCATGGATGAATATGATCTTTGTTTGAGAGAACAACGCTTGGATAGGAAAGGAAAAGGCGTAACTACAAGACTGTCTTCTTTTCTTAAACACGGACACAAATTGCCCATTGTGCGATAATTACACTGATACATTGGAGTAAGGCAATGACGTAATAATTGCAAATGCAATTCTCAAAAGTCCCACCATTCGTAAACGTCTCGTCTCCATCGAAGCAAACCGAGCAATCTGTTTGTTACCTTTTCTACGACATTTCCAACAAGTTAGAAAAATTTACCAAATGTCCAGCTGGATAAATTGTAAAGTACAAATTAAATAAATAAAAACAAAATTTCCAACATACAGCAGCTTATAGAAACATTTTGTCCACACTGAAGCAACGTAATCTGCAGCTGCATTCGCACTGAAGCGACAACGAGGAATTTTTTGTCGCTTTTTGTTGTTACGTGTTTCGGGACATTGCCAACGAACAGTAACTTATAGAAATAATTTCTGTACACCGGTGCAGGATTTCAGTAAACATGGAACAGCAAGAAGTTGCTTAATGTCGCTTCAATGGAGACGAGGCTTAACACGTTTGCTACCAGCGACATATGTGTGTATTTTTTAATACTTCGCGATTAGCGCAGATTTAATTTTAGTCACTTGGATTCAAGCGATTTGAAGTCATCGCTAATGAGAACAAGCGTATACAGAAACTTGGAAAGATATTTCAAGCCAAATAGCAAGTTTACATCGGTAAAATGATTGTAATTTTAACTTGCTTGAATGTAAATAACAAAACGACCAGATAGTAGATTAAATTGTAGTAGATTAAGTCATCTGAATGAAGCTTTGTAAAGTAAAAAGTATTGACCTTGAAGCAGATTCTTTTCTTATCAAGTTCTACATTTCATTTTTAAAGTATCAAGTTTCTTTAGTCACGTGCCAGTACTATCAAATGACATGAAATTTAATAAGCTTGGACCAAATTAATTAATACCTGTGTAGATACTATAACAAATACAATGATATGCCAAGTCCTTTTCCAGCTACAGTATATTTATAATATAGGTATGATCTGTCTATAAAATCCTAAACCTTTCCCCACCACATTTTATAATTCCACCTGCTAAACCATTCACAAAACCTTTCCCCATAACAACGACCTATCAACCATCACCAAAATCATCCCTAAATTCTCCCAAGAAAATTACATCAAATATCTTCTAAAATCATTATATGTTTATGTTCTACAATCTACTCATAAAATCATAAACCTTCTTCTACCACTCTTCTTTATAACTTCGTCTTATAAACCACTCACAAATCCCTCCTCCATAACAACCACTATCAAGCATAATCAAAATCCTTCCTAAATTCTCCTAAGCTAATTAACAACAACAAGGTCTTCTCCCATTCACCTGACCATGCGGCACGTGGCACCCTGGGCGCAGGCTAGCAAAAACAGTTCCACCCTTTGCCTGGCTCTTTTCCGCTGGAAACCGTTCTCCCCCTTTTGTGTTTCCGGCATGTCCCATAAATCACCCAGGAGCCGCGGTGTAGCGAGTTGTGGGCGGCCAGGATAGGAGGAAGGGTTTCTCTGTCGGAAAGAGCATGCGGTTGGAGTGGGACCACGTGTGGGACGGCACCATAGTACCTGAGAAGGTAGTACGGGGGCCAACAGTTAGCGCCAGACGGTCAAAAACTCGCTGGACCGGCTGCCACCGAGGGCTCTTTTTACCTTTTTTCTCTCTTTCCTTTTTTGTTGTTCTTTTTCCTTTTTTAGTTCTTTCGCAACGCTCTCGCGTCCACCTCTCATTCATTTCGACCCTTTCGACCAAGCAGCCGTGGGACGCTTGTGGGCGCTGCGATTTTGTATGTAAATATACGAACACTTGGTACTTTGGCTCATAGACCTGGCTGAAATTTTGGCAGATATTTGTAGAAGTAACGGTACTTTTTATTTTATGTCGATTACAGGTTAAACGTATCGGCAATAAAATTATAAGAATGGTCAGAGTGATGCATTTGTGACTTTTTATTGAAATTCGATGGACTCGCCACGCACTTTGCCGGATGCGAATGATTTAAAATGATCTTGTAAAGTATGAGAATAAAAGCTTATTTTTCTCCTGGTGTTATGCAGATGTTCGTTTACCTTTCATTCTGATTTCTTTGGTAAAGATTCGATTTATATTTTACAGACGGTAAATCATCTATCTACAGGCGGTAGCTTCCAAGTTAATTACATTTTTGCATACTATTTGCTAGTTTGAAAAGAAACACTTTCAAGAGGACGATTATAACATAAACATGATTTTAATTTGAAAGATTTTGTCATTACGCGTTTTGCATCAGTTTCATTCTTCCAAAATTAGTCATTGCAATTAGGTTTCTAAATTGACGGTAATGTGGTACGTACGTAATCCGCATGTGTAGGGTGAAGTATAGATTTGATACAGTAAATAATTAGTTTTTGGAAAATTCCATCTTACAAGTACTATCCCCAGATCATGTTCAATCTAATGATATTTCTTTTTCTCCTAAATCTTTCTAAACCTATTCAAAGTGATATAGGAAATGGTAATTAATATATTATGTTTTCTTGTTTCAACCTTATAAAACAAATTCTTTTTTCTCAAATGTGGTAGTTATTTTCATAGTCAAGATATTAATTCTTCAAACTGTCTACGTGACTCAGACTTAACTCAAATATATGATTATATAGGTACCATAAATATGACATCTATATGTATATTATAGGTATGTTATAGGTAACTGAATGTAAGCCAAGTCCATTTCTTGACCGCGAGATCGAGAAGTATAAACTAATAAATACATACATAAATATAATATTATCTACTACATAGAGCCTGATAATTTGAATGGAACGTTCAAATATTTTACGATAAACAGTTCATAATAGGAATAATTTTCACTAAATATGTACTTTCTTCGGATATACCTAATAATTATCGAAGAATAAATTATCTCAATGTAGAGCCTAATTGATGGAATAAGACACTCAAATATTTTAAGATAAACATTTCATAATGCGAACAACTTTCGCTAAATATGTACTTCCTTTAGATATAATAATTATCGAAGAATGAATTATGAACATATAGAGCCTGATGATTGCAATGAAACACTCAAATATTTTAAGACAAACATTTCATAATACGAATAATAATATTTCCATCGACGAATTTAAACGACCTCAAACTAATATCTAATTGTAATTTAAATTTCCCTAAATTTCATTTCAACATAAGAAAATCTAAAAAAATCTAAGCAAAGACAAACATTTCATAATACGAATAATAATATTTCCATCGACGAATTTAGACGATCTCAAACTAATATCTATTTGTAATTTAAATTTCCCTAAATTTCATTTCAACATAAGAAAATCTAAAAAAATCTAAGCAAAGACAAACATTTCATAATACGAATAATATTTCCATGGACGAATTTAAACGATCTCAAACTAATATCTAATTGTAACTTAAACTTCCCTCAAATTTCATTTCAATCTAAAAAAACCAACGAAACTCAACACTAGTCCGAATTTGTACCGAACAATCACCATTTAGAAAGAGAAATCTAGACATCCTAATGAAGATCCCGTAGGAAGCAGTTCCTCCGCGTTTCCATCATTCCCGTTTGTGGCGGCATCGAGTCGGCACGATTGAGATTTCTGCAAGCAGGTGGTCCCCCGTAATAAATCGTATTGTAAGCGATCCCCTCGGCTAGCCACCTGCGAATCGATATCTCGACCGGTCGGTCCAAGGCGGCTCACATGCAAATTCACGGGTATCATGGGAGGAAAGGTTCTCTTCCTGTCGCTTCGCCTTCTCACCGTCCTTCCTGTTCTCTCGCGACCTCCTTTTTCGCCCGACAAACTCCTTCGCGCACCTGGAACGATAGATCGTTCCAATCGTTGATCGACAACTCGCGAAGAACATTCTTATTCGCTCGTCTTCATAGCAAATTTGTTTTTCGAGGAAAATTTAAACATAGTTGAGTTAACGAGTATCTATTAAGGTTAGATCTGAAAATTTAATGTTCGACATCGAGGTGATCCAGAAACATTGCTTTCTTCTGATGGAAGTTCATTTACAGTTCACATTATTACATTACTCTCATTACCATTGAGAGACAGATGTATCTTGAAAGAGTGTAATTCAGTATTTGATTGAGAATTTGGCTAGAAGTTTCCTAGATTTTGATTTGATTTCATCCCTACTATAAATTGACATTCGTGCAACGTTAGATAGACGTAGTTAACACGTTAAGCGCCAAGCCTGTATTGTCTTCCGCTTAGCTCGAGATATTCGATTTCATCGATCTGCTGGCGGCCAGAGATCTGAGCAAGGTTGCCTGTATATCTTCGGATATATTTCTTCTACTCTGCATTCTGTTAGAAATGCTTTCTCTTCGTTTAATTGTCTGTGGTTCGTGTCCCAGTGCAATTTATACGAAAATATAATTTTTTAACTGTATACCAACGCGGTTTAAACGAAAAATATACTGTCAGTCATCGGTGACTGACATGGCGCTTAACGTTTAATGAATTATTTAAATAATGGAGTGGCAAAGCTTTCTTTTTTATTTAACCCTTTTGATCGATGAAGGGTACTTCAGATTGGAGGTCCATTGCTATTCGCTAAACGAAATCTGCAATCATTTTCTTCCAACACAAACACGCGCTGTAGTTTTTGTTAAAATAATATCGCTGTATAAAAATATATTTTTATTAATTTCACATTTTCATTCTTCTATTCTGCAAAAGTTGCTCACACGGCTACGATCCCACCACGGCGTCGTGATACGTTAACAAACTAGATGGGGAAAAAGGTAATCGCAGAAACATGAATGCAATAGCTGCCAATGAATACGCCAAAATTAAAGGCACGTACAATAGCAGTCCCGTTCGTCCCGTTTCGATTCGATTCTCTTTGACGTTGTTCCACTTGTTGATATTAAGCTCTGTGCACACTTGGACTGATATGACCATATAACGGTGTTTATTTGTTGCACTGTCATATTTTACTTGCTCTTTTTCATCCTCTTACATGGAATAGTATTTAACATTTCTTTAAATATCGTCTTTAGGATATATAGTAAAGTATCTATACCTATCTATCCGATCAGGAAGATTTGTAAACTGTATAACGTGTTTTCTTTTTTCAAAATAAAACCTTTGATATCAAGAAGTTTTATTTTAATTGTATCGATTGTATAGTAAAAATTCTCGGAGTACGAAGGATTAAGAAAATCAAAGAATATTCAGAAAGTAAACGGTCAATAAATGGAACGAACACCCTATATGTATAGTAGTCTTAAACGCAGATAGCAATTTCTACCAATGTACATAATAATAATAATATCCTATAATAACGAATAATCTCTCAATTATATAATATTAATAATCAAGTAACACATATATAATAACAAATCACCGACATATTATGTTATATAGTAAATTATATTATAATAGAGATTACAGTATATTACCCATAATTTCAACACTAATTTCCTCACATAAGATGTACATAGTTATCCTAAATTACGGTAACTGGTTACGTACAATGTAACCGCGAAATCGTTTAATTGTTTATTACGAATATTTGCAATTGTCGTTTTACTATAAAGTCTCGTTTTAAAATCAGGATACACGTTATGTATCGGAAGATACGATATATATTAATAGCGTGTACACATCATGTTGGTCAATTACATCCCACGGTGGCAAAGACGAAACGATGTCTTAACGCAGCAAGCGCATCGTTTCTGAATAGTTAATCGTAGGCATCAATCCGACCGGCTCTCCTCCAGTTGAGCATGCTCGATTAATTAGCAATAAACACGCCAGTACACGGGCTCGATCGCTCGATTACATATGCCAGCGGAAATTGATTTCCAACCATCGACCGATCAACTTTCAAACAGTTCAAGCTAATTTGTATGTTGTCCCAGGTAAATGACAATAATTGACGTTTAATAAGGCTGAATTATTATAATAACGTACTATAATCTAAATTAAGCTAAAACGAGATGTTGTATGTTTCTTAGATATTATGCATACACGTAGATACAGGCTGAAGTTAATTTCAATCTATTTATTTATTCAACAATTTTCTCTAACTTTATTACACTTTCGCTCGATTTCTGTGTATCGTGTGTAGTTTAAATTACATTGTTGACATTAAACTGTAGATTCTCACGCATTTGTGATAAATCTACAGATGCAAAAATCCACAGAATGTTATATATGTCGAATATGTAAAATATTCAAGGCGGGACATGTACTCGTTAGAATGAATTTTCGAAATTATTATTATTAGTACTAATTAATATTAATATTATTTCCAATACGAATTTGCACAGAAATCCAATTACAGTGTAAGTTTCATACTTGCGTTTGCACGCGCTAACATTGACGGAACTTCGTTTCAAATGAGTTTAATTTAATTTAAACTTAATACCTTCTAACGTTACGATAAAGGCAGAGGAAGTCTTTAATCTTATTTGTTAAAGCCTGGATTCTAGTTTGTCGAATTACAATATCGAAATATAAACTATCGTTGATCAGTGCAAGGAAAAGAATTTCACGTATGAGCTGACGCAACAGGAGCTTCGTTGGTTTTGCTCGTCCCGCGAGGCGTTAAAAGTCAAAGTCGCAGCCTGAAATATCGTTATTATGCTCGTAGCAGATATTACCGGGGCCGACTATTGATAGACCAGCCGCGAAAAGAATGCGCCTGTCGCGTTTAAAAATAACTCGTGACACGCGTTATCCGTGAACGCTATTTTAATCTCTCCGTTGCTTCTTTTGCTTGTTGTTCGAATCGTTGTTGATGTTGAATCACCGTGCTGGGATTGATTGGTTACGTTAAGGGAAGTGATCGATACATATTGCGCAATTCTGTGTCCTGAGAAGTTGCGGCAGATGATGAAGCATCAAGGTTTTTTTAATTCTTCAAGAGTCACATTTTACAATATTTTACATTTTAATTCTTCCTCTCAGAAGTCAGACTCATCAATTACGTCTTTCGTTCATCTGATAATTATACTTTAATATTAATTATACTTCGACTTTCAGAAAGTTATATATCATAAAAGTTGTTTATGATTTTCCTCAATTTTCATATTATGGCAATTAATTTCTATTGGGTCCAGCTAAAATCTTTTCGTCCTGATATTTTCCAAATCTTAATGTACTTACTACATACAACTCACGATATCGTTGTACCGCAAGAAATGCTAATATCTGACATTCGGCTCAAAATAATCACGGAATACCTGAGCAAATGAAATTCTCAGTACTTTAGTATCCGAACATTTCTTTCCTATATTAAACTTTAATATCTTAAGGGTCGTTAAATGATCTAATCGAGGTGCAAAAACGTGACTGGATGTTGGAACATTGACGCACAAAAATATGTAGACCCTCTTATACACCTCCTATACACGTTGATTCCAGATAAAAGATAGTAAGCGTTGCTTTCGATTATTAGCTTCCTGCGTGTTGTTAGTACAAATCGACCGAAACTTTCGCAAGCATATTTATGAGCACAGCGCAAGTATGTAAGCTGGAAGTTGATGAGACGTGTGTATCGTGCGGCGACCGAAATAATTCTACGTCGCGATGGTTTCGGAGCATCGTCTCCGGCGACTGCTCAAATAATAAATTATTGAGCCGCATCGCATGCCACATCGTGGCCACGTCGATGCCTCTCCAGTGAAAATCGATTCATCGACTCGCCGTCCCGCCATTCAGAAGCTTATCCGACATGAATCGCTGCGACGTGTAACGGACGTCGAAAAAAGTACGGGTTAGGTACATCCTCGATAACAGGACACACGGCCATGTGAAAGAACCTTTTTTCATGCCTTTGTTCGTTGTTTTTTTTCATAGGTATATGTCACGGTATTCCTGCTATTTTTCGATGCGTACCTTTTATATTTTACTCGTAGGCATTTGATAAAAAATAGTGGAAAATATTTCGAATATTACTGTTCTCGTTCTTGTAATTCATATTAAACAAAATATGTTGTGTTTTCGTGATCGTATTAGTAGATCGATTGGGAAGTCCTGCCATCACATCGTTTGTATATTTATAATTTTGTTTCAAGATTTTCACAAATGAAGGTATACATATGTCAAAAGACACGCAATATTTAAGATGAGCTTTGAAATAGAACAATTTCTGCAATTTTTCAACAGATAATTTCTCCACCAATATATTATACAACTCTTTTATACGTCATATTTTGAGGATTGAAATATACATATAAATTAAATCTCGATTTATATAAGTCTGCGAGAAAGTAAAATATTCGTATAAAATCATTTAGCTTAATCCAAAATAATGTAAGTCACTTGCAACGTAACGATATCAATTGATCGTTAGTGGATATGCCTACTGATCGACAATTCACCAATAATACATTGATTTGTATTAAGCCATTGATTTGTCGCAAGAATACCGACTTCTCGACGTTTCTGCCGCCATTCAAGCCCGATAACATCGCATCGGATCTATTATAACATCGTTTAAAATCGTTAAACGATCCTGCATAACAAGAGCAAAAAGTGCAGCTATTTCCACTCATTCACGTGACAATACAATACGCATTGAACGCGTTAGATGGTCTCAATAGTATTGCGATCGTTTCTTCGCGGTGCCGCGAAATTATGCGCTCGATCATAGAATTATGGGATCCGACCGATCGATAAATCAATCCCATATGGGGAATGCACGTGGGCAACGGAGAACGAACGACCCTTCGCCGACTTTTGCGTTCAACTCGATCAGTTTTCACGCTCTACGAAAACATCGTTATCGTTTCTTTGTTCTCCTGCTTTTAGCGTTTGTAACAATAAACACGTTACGTACAAGTAGATTACGGATTCTTATGTACTTGCACGAAATTTAAAGATGCAAAAATGTATAGTATCGGGCAAAAATATATTTAATGTATGTACTTGATCAAATATTTAGTAGGTAATACAATTTTCCATCTACATCTCATTTTTTAATTTGCCTTTGTAAAGAGTTTACATATACATGAGTTTACATATCCGCAGTCACGTAGACTATAAATAAATAAAACAGAGAATTTAAATGAAACCTTTCTGAAAATTAAAGTTTGGTTCTATTAGAAAACAATAGTCGTGTAGAGTGAAGGTAATTTCAATTTTAATAGGTTGCATTTGGAGATTAGTTGAAACTAGCAGCAAAGGGATTATTTCTACTTCAGTTTGAAAACTACTTTGAATTTGCATACCTTAAATTTGGCTTAAACTTTGTAAACGTGGGCTTAAAGCGAAAATATAGAATTGTTTAATATGAAATTGTAGAAGATTTCCGAGAAAGCCGAAACTTTCTAATACAAGATTGCTAAAAAGAACTGGAATATTCTTGTCTTAGGCCGCCTTGAGAAAGCTACAACTTTCTTGTCCCAGGTTCTCTAAGAAAACTAGAATTCTACGGTCTAAAATGTGGAAGTCCAAGAAAACTGCATCTCTTGTATTATATATGTCATATATATATTCTCAGATTGTCTATGAATCTGATTTCCTAATAAAAGAACAATGTCCTGTTATTAAACTTCCAAAAATTCTATTTTCTAAAAGTGTAGATCACTCTAATTTTATATTCTTCAAAAATAATATCGGATACGTGTTTACTATTTTGAATTCATTCTGGAAGCAATCAACGCTGAGTTAATACCAGAAACTCATTATACTTGCTAAATTGATAACACTACAATACTACTAACAATTCTAATAATATTCTCTGCGACATTACATGATTTTAAGGAGGATTGTATATTTTTCAAATCCATGACAAAACTATAAAACTATAAAAGCGCCTAATTGTAAACGCCTTTGTGTAAAATTTCCATGTACGAAATTTGATATAAAATTTTTTATATTTTAATGTTAAATTAATTTCGAAAGAATATTCATATATTTTCTATATTCATGTATATTTTGTATTGTTCTACCCATATCATATTTTTGTATATTCATTGTGTTGAAATCACCAATGGAATTCTATTTTTCCGGGATCGTTAAGTTCCAATTCTTCCAATATACGGACCGATAAAATGTTTCGTCCATAGTATTTTCCATCTGTGATAAAAGAACCTCATGAATTGCGGTAGAATTTACGATTCAGTCTTCTTTTATTCGTTCGAATAAGCAGGAAATTACAGGGCCGATCGCAAAACACTGTGGCATTCAAAGCCTTTCGACCAATCGATAAATCAGTTCCATACGCGGAACGCGTGCGGTTAAAGGTGCATTTGCACTATGCGACAAACACACAGGTAAATAGACTTGCCATATTAGCATCAAACATCATACATGTGTGGAAAAACCAGTTTAATTGGAAGCTTTTAATTCAAGATATTAATTCAATTTTTCGACTATTTAGGATGTCCTTAAATATATTTATATCAGAAGTTTGTACTTTATAAATAATAAATACATACATTGTAATATATACGTATAAACAATAAATAATTATAATGAAGAGTTATCCTCATTAATCAAGTTATTTTAAGTAATTTGAAAGCGTATACTAAAATATTGACTTGAAATATTCTTTCACATTTCAAATAAAGTTGATGGTCTCTTAATTATTTCTTAATTTGAAAGAAATAATGATTGTTAGCTGAAGTAATATTATGTCTAATTCTGTAATTACTGATATTATTCCATTAATTGGTTCTTTAACTTTATATATAGCAATCCATATTTCATTAGATATATACACATTATTAATATTATTTCCTGAAGCCAGATTATTTATATTCAAACAATTTCAACTCAGATAACCTATCTTTTTATGTATAAAAATTTGAAATCAAATTATATATCAAGTAACTTGACTAATGTGAGATTTTAACCTACAATATCTACACTTACATATAAATATTATATTGCCCTTTTCCAGAAAAATAAAAAGCTAATTATTTGTTCTAGTCTTAACAAATTCATCTCTAAAAATGATTCATATAATCACAACTACTGCAGATAGATAAGGAATTGATCATTTTCTTTCAATCTCAACAAATTCAACTTTAAAAAGTTTAACCTAAACAATAAAAACAATTACCTTTTTTTACACCTTAAATCCTCATGAAAAATCAAAAGAAATATAAAAGAATCTTCCTTCGAATAATACCAGCAATTCAGAGACACCTTGCATTTATTCCTAATGAAGAAATAACAAAATATAGATTAATCCAAATAATAACAACTATTACTTTTATTCGCGTTTAATACCTTTGTCCAGAATCAAAAAAAATGAAAAGCAATCCTCTTCTACATAATATCAGC
Organism: Bombus pascuorum; assembly: GCF_905332965.1. NCBI lineage: Eukaryota > Metazoa > Arthropoda > Insecta > Hymenoptera > Apidae > Bombus > Bombus pascuorum. Next base: position 12,298,000 of record NC_083490.1, on the reverse strand, counting down.
AGTTCACTGACACCTTGTACATATTTATTTCACCTCTAATAAAACGAACGAAGCCAGGATACGCAATAGATCAGTTGGTAGCATCACGAGGGCACTTTAATTGGACTCGTTAGTCTCGATAATCGATGAGACTCGCAGCGCGGCGAGCGAGGTCTCGCGAACCGTGAACGGTAACGCGCGAAACGCTGTTAAGTCGTAGGCGCGTTTACACTTTCGCCGCTTAACAGGATTTAGCGGACCCTCGCGAAATAAATCTCGGTTATTTCGGTCGTGGATCGCCGCTGCTCTCCGGCCTCGTCGCACTCTGCTTAGGGAAACTCGCATAAATTCCCCCGTTAGCTCAATAGCCTGCGTTTCTCTTCCGAATTATAGGTTAGGTTACATCCGTGAATCATATTCAACGTGACAAAATCGCGAGCACGAATTGCATGCATAATACTGTTAGTCGATATGTTCGGTGAAATTTGTATAACAAGATGGATAGTGATTTTGAAGAATTTTGTGTATCGCAGGAAATTTGGTGAATCGAAGATTGTGTGAATGCTGTTATTATGATCGAGTGTGTGTTATTACAAGGTATTTGTTTATTAATGTAACATTTTATATTGGTATAAGAGAGTTTCGTATTAGAATCTTTAATTTTATTTATTATTATGAATGTTTTGGAATGTGTGAATGAATTATTTAATAGGTTTGTCAAGTATACGTATGTATATGATGATATACATACATTAAGAAAATTAAGATTTGAAAAAACTTATCTTACTTCCATACAATCTTTACGTGTCCATATATAGAACGATTATTTCAATTTAAACTAATTCATTGATAAAACCATTCAGTTCCTGTTTGGATACCTTCTCCAAATAGCAGGTAGTTTACGACTAATTCGCATTTATAGTTTAGACTCGAGCACGCTATATATGAATACTTCTATTGTGTTCGAATGTGTATGATTTCAACGTATTTTTATTTTTATTTTTATTGACGTGTTTGCGTTGAATTTTAATGCTACCAGAAGTCTTGCATAGTTAAATGTCACGTAACGAATACTTCCCTCGCCAGGCATCGGAAACAAATAAAAATTGTATCCAGCGGCTAAAAATTCATAGCTTTCAAATAAACAATACGTCAATTAATAAGTACCTATTAAAATAAAATAAAAAGTAGTCATTTCTGTCACCCTAAAACTCTTCATTATACATCGCGTAAAAAGCAACATTTCCATACATCACATGTCAATTTGACACCTCAATCTCAACTAATTCTTACAATTAGATATCTTCGGAACATACATTCCCTTAATATACTACCAATTGTTCCCAAAGAGGCACTTCAAACCGGAATCTTGCCATTAAAACGAGGTCGCGGTATCCAAAGATGAGAAGAATCAGCGCTAGTCGTTTTCGATCGCAGTAATTAAGGATTTTCCGGTGGGAAGCGAAGCTAACGAGCTGCTAACGAGCAGCTACGCTCATCATAATCGAAGCCGGACGATCGTTCGCGAAGCACATCGATCCCAAAGAATCGTGAACCATCGTTAACCAGTCGAGAAAACTAGTCGAAGTGTGGTTAAGTCGATGGAAAGTGTCGCGAACGTCACTGATCTTAATCTAGGATTACCGAAGCCGGTTTATTCGCTACAACTTCTATCTTTCTCTCTTCGTTTCATCCAGGTTTCTCTTTTCGTTCCGGGTTGGCTCCTTTGCCGACGATCTTTCGTGGTCCACCGACTGCACCCTTCACCTTGTCTGTTTTCTCTTGCTCCCTTCCTCTTTCTGTCTCTCATTTTCTCGGGGAAAAATCTGCCGGTGGTGCACGGTTTTAATGAGTCTCCTTGAAGCCGGCCGCTCTTCTGCCAGTGGCGTAACACTTCCGGTGGCCTTTCCGTGCTCGATTCGCACTTTATCAGCTTGTTGTCGAGCTCTCTTGAATGGTTTTGTAATTTTAAACGGAGATACGGATAATTGTTTGTAGGATTTTGACTAATGAACAAAATATAGATTTTTGAAATGTGCGATGATTAGCCTGTGGATTTAGGTGAATTATGATGGTTGTTATGATCACAGTGCTTAAATTACGATGATTATTGTGGTGGATTATGCTGATTAGATTACCGATTTATGAGAATTTATGGTTTTATGGACACGATTAAGGAAATGGGATATAAATAGAAATTTGTTTCACCTTCTAAAGATTGTAACATGAGTAATTTATTTTAAACGTTTTGTATATTTTTGCACATTTATATTTGCCATAAATACATAAATATTCACAGGGTTTGAGGTTTTCATTGTTCGTGGTTTCCCTTTATTCCAGTATGTGGCGTTTATATTATATTTTGTATGAATGGCAAAAATTAATTAATTCATCACAGTTTAAAGAGATTAGAAATTCTTAGACACTAATTCAGATAGAACTGTTGAAGTATATTTTAAAAGATAGTTTAGACTTCACAGAAGACCGATTGATTCCATTATTGAAATTCGCAAATAACTATTGAAATAATAAAAGGAGAGCCTGATACAATTTAAATAGTATTCCGGGGAGAAATATTTGATCTTAGCTGATTTCTATCGAGTCTTTCACCACATGCTACGACACTGTCGCGACTCTTGGTTACCTCTTCTCTGTTCCTCGCGTCTTTTTTCCATGATCCGCCTCCGCAGTCCGCCACAACCTTCTTGGGTCTTTCAATATTCACGTGGTTGCTCGAGAACCACTCTTTCGCAGAAACATCTACGCCATTCCACCATTTTTCTAGATCATATACCGCTTTCAACAAAGAGAAGCGGAAAGTGTACGGAAATATTTTGAAGTATTTGAAATTTATAACTCACTCATATTCTAATAATAATTTAATTCTAAAATTCTCGATTTATATATCTATAGAATATAAATTACAATTAAAATAATACACCGAAAATGATAACTCTATGCAGTTGCGTCTATATCTGAATAAAAGAATCGAGGATTAATCTTGTTAAAAGTTTCTGGATATTTTCAGTAATTATAAAACAGGAAGGATATTAAAAATGTGTCATTATTTGGTAGGTTTGTTGATTTTAAAATCTCATTGTAGAAATCGTCGTATATTATCTATATTAGACATGTACGACTGTTCTATAGATAAGATAATATTATCTAATAACTTCATTTATGTATTATGTATATATTTTTGTTATATGTAATTTGTTGATAAAACATTTACAAACCTAGAATCGTATCCCATTTCTTTCAACTTTTATTATAGAATATGCCGATATCCATCATTTTCTTGATTCTTACACAAATACCAGTGTTTCCGTATTAACATGAACATTCGAGTAGTAAGTTTCCTCTCAAGTTTCTACGAATGTGCAAACAAATTCGTAATTGTGATGGTCTTTAGAATGTAGCTGCCTAACTAATGTCGTAAAATACAAAAGCATCTATAAAAGAAGAGCATTGCTTCAATGCAAAATTAAAAAGATACACGTCCAGCGAAAGTTTGAGAATGCTGCGTATTTTATATTTTATATAGTTATTATTATTTTATATAGTCCAAAAATTCGGAAAGAGATCAGTTTAGAATTTCGCTATCTCGGACAACTTTTTAGTAAAAAATTGTATCGAAGTAAAGGATACTGTCATTGACAGACTGCAAACTGTTGTAATTTTATATCTTTATGAATATTACTAAAGAAATGGAACGTAAATTCACTAGATATTACAATAAACTCTCTACTTTGGGTATTTTACATATTCTTGCATTCTCCAAAAATTCTCCAAAAATACATAAGCTTCTGCAGTCTATCGATTGATATTTGCAGCATTAATTAATAATGAAAGTAACACATATGTCAACGGAGATACAATTGGAAAAAAGATTGTAAGCAACAAACAGTAAGATATGATGTAAGTGTACTTTTGTACCATTCAAAAGATTAAATATCTCCGTAAAATCCTAACCCATTTCTCAAATAATCACGTTAAATACAACGTTGAACGATTAGCTCGGCAAGCTTCGCGTATCATACTCGACAGAGTTCGAATTCAAGCATCCCAGAGCGGTCGAATTCCGTCGACGACGAAACGATGGGATTCCAGGCCGGCTGACAGCCTCGAAATCAATTTCCAAATGGACGCCGGGGATCCAGCGTTTCGGATCTCGTGGATCGAAGGCGTCCGCGGCATCCTACGATTCTGCTCCGCGAGTCGCCACACGAATTTGTCGAGCGGAAATACCGCCTTTTATCCCGGTTGCTCCTCTGTCTCTGTCTCTTTTTCTCCCTCGTTCGTTACTTGGAACGGCTCCAAAAGTGATTTGCATCTAACGAAGCCACTTTGTTCTCGCGCGACGTGGCTTTTCTTCCTCGACACCCGGCCATCCAAAACGAACTGCCACGTAAATATCCAAATGGAATAGCTTCATGGAGTAATATTGCCGTGAAAACGAAATAAAACTATTTGGAGAGTTGAGGCAGTTAATGATTTAAATGTCTGAAAAATTAGAAGTGATTTAATAGAGAGGAATGTAAATTCCATGTGAAATATAGCAGAAAATGTTACAATCACTGATGTGATTTATTTTAGCATGATGTAAGTTGAATCTATTAACAGTAGTGTGAGTTTTGATTCTTTGTTGAGAATGTTTGAGGAGAGGCTCGAGATTCGTTTTACTTTCCTGTGATCGAAAATCTTTCCTCGTCCGGAATCGATAGGTTCGTAAATCGACTGAGAAACTGAAGAATTATTCATGGAAAAGTAGCAGAAGACAATGTACTCACTAATGAAATTTTCATATTTTAACCAATACTTGTCTATATAAATATTCATCGAAATTGATAATTAAATTAAATCTCCAAGTGGTAAATGACTTTCAATTAAAATTCTGTGCAGCTTTTTTTAAAACAGATACAATTTGTAACAATTACAAGATACTATTTCCAAACAAGCATCTGTACAAAAATTGTGTAAATCTTCCGAATAATCCTTCTATCAATAATTAATTTAAAACAGCGATACTGGTAATAAATAAATAAATATATAGTACCAGTAAGTAATAATAATCTTCTCTGATTCATATTTGCTAGCAGAAATTCGAAATCAACAATTTACCATTAAATCTACCTGTCCAGAATAGCAATTACATAGTTTCTCAACTCAAAATGAGTCACTTTCGGGTCACTAATCACTATAGTGCGAAGGCATCGATCGTCGAATAACGTAACCGGGAGTTAGCCCGGCCGTGGTTGGTTAATAACGCGGTCTGCTTCACTGTGAATTCCTCGTGATCCAACCCCAAAGGCGGCCTGGTCCGTCAGTCCTGTTACGTTTTATGTCATTGGGCTTTGCGGAGCTTTCACGCTAGCCAGGAGGGTGGTCCGACACTCTTCAACAGTGGTCCGAGCTCTTCTGTTTATCGATTGTTGCGAGTCGTTTACCACTGGCGCTTATATCACCCCCGCACAACCTTTTTATCTCCTTTGCACTCTTTCCATTCGCACGAGTTGTTATTGTTCTTCATACGAAATTTCAAGCCTCCTTTGATGTTGATTGGTTGAGACGCGTTACGTTGAATTGTTTCAAAGTATTTGAAGGTTTATACTTTAGAAGATTCTTTTGGGGATGATGCGGGCTGCTATTTGACGATGATTGGGATAAAATGATTTAATGTGAAAAGCTGAAACTTGAATACACTGTGAGATGTGAAGTTCTGTTTTAGACTATTTTAGAGCATAGAGACTGCGAAAAATTCTTATATAAACTTTTTACGAATATATTATGTGTGTTTTACGAAATAATTTAAAATCTCATTGGTACTGTAATGAGATCTGACTATCATGATTTGATCAAATTAGAAAGTAATCTGAAAATATGTACTTCTATAAGCTACAGGATATTTAGTGCAGGTATTTGTATACTATGCTCACAAAAGTATTCAAACAATCAATTAGTAAGCCTCCACATTCGGTGAGGCCATCTTCAACAGCTATTCACATTATTACTCCTTTACTAAATATTTATCATAAATATCTTGGAACTTCAGATTGGCTTTAAATCTGACTAACATAACCCTGATTAAATCACAGATCGTCCTGCATTTATAGAAAATTTGAAAGTGCAAAATTGTACATGTAGAAAAATACGTAGAACATCTAAAATATAACGTTCTTCATAATACTTGGTAATTAAAACAATTACCTACCGAGATTCTACTTTTTGAATTATATTTTCAACGATATTAATTTGCACAAAAATCCACGACCCAGTCGTAACAATCGTGTTACGTTATAATACTAACGAAATTCCTAATTACTTTACATAATACGCATGATGTTATTATACATAAAATTATCCTATAACAAATGCTCAAATATTTTCGCTTGCCATTGTATCGTATCCACGTACGTATACATATAGCACGTAATACGAGGAAAATCGAGCAAGTCGGTGGAGCACGAGTCAATATTTACCAGGAGACCAGAGACGTGGCAGATTTTCGTCCTTCCGCTGGTAAGATCCTTGTACAGCGAGTCGAAGGATCGCGATGGCTCCCATGGATAGGCAGGAGGATGGGGTGGGGACAGGATACGCCAGCTTTTCGGGACGAGAGCACGAAGAACGCGTGGGAGTGGAGGCTCGTCAAGGACAATAGAAGGCCCGTGAAAGGATCAGAGGAACAGGACGCGGTGCTGGTCCACCGACGTGTGTGTCGGTGATTTGGTGCGCGACGCTGATTGGTCGGCCGCCGGGTGGATCTTCGATTTACGATGCTGCTGTGCGTCGAATGACACGCGGCTTCCTTCCAGCGCTGATTTCGATTAACCCTTTCGCTATTCGCAGGTAGCCACTCGAAAACTGTGCTATATGGGACTGTCTTAACGCGTGGGAATGAGACTGTAAAGAGAAGAATCGTATGCAAGAATTGGGTAAAAACGTGTTGGTTGTATTAGGAATTTAAATATAGTACTCTTTGTAGTAGAATTATTATACTACAGGTAGTATAGTATATTTATTTATTTATTTTCATTTCATTTGGCTTATTACATATAATTCCAAATTATGTTATACGGTGTTGTTTTAATGCGTGGGAAGAGGAAAATTACATGTTAAAAGTGGACAGATTATGTTAGTATATCACAACGTATGTTGCTTAGAGTTATCTGAATTTCTTGATAAAAAATACGTTATGTACAATCCTGCTTATAATTTTTAAGTTGATGCATTGAAAATAAATATTAAAGACAAGGAGATGTTATGAATTATATTCACTCAGAGACTTTTACAGTACAGAGGTAATGCTCTGTTAAATTCTTGGAAAACAAGAAAGGAAAGGGGGATATTATTTAGTAATTATTTTATAACTGTATTATATTCGCTACCGCTATTTATACCGTGCGTATAAATTTTGGTAGAAATACAGTTAACATGCCGGTACATAGAATTCAATCAGATGACTACACAGGAAAAATTGGAGCGAAAAAAAGAATTGCGAAATTATTAAAGTTCTAGCTGCTTGGTTTTCTGAAAATGATACGTATGTATTTCATGATCTTGATACGCAATCAAGTTCTTCGGGACAATTGATACTTTATGTCATAAATATCTACAGAGTTTAGTTACATGATCCTGATGTAGAATTTAGAGGTTATGTCTGTACCATAAGCGCGTTAGAATTTGTAATTCAATTTTATACTACACTGCACACATTACTTGACGAAAGCTTACAAATAGGGTTTCAAACAATATTAAATATCATTTCATGGTATATGAAAAAGAATTTTAATCTAATCTTTTATACATAAATACATATCAATCTTTTATACATAAAAACCAATAGTGCATGTTATCAATTTCACGCGTTCAGATAAATATCTATCTATACATCAAATAAGAACATTGCTCATATTTTACAATAGTGTCGTACTTTACTTCATTTAAGAAAAAAAATCACTAAAAAGAAACTAGGGAACTAATTGATCGTGATTAGTAGTTTTCTACAATTTTTTTATATATAGCGGAAGCGTCTTTATATTTATTTCATCAAATTTTAGTTATAGAAAAGAAAAAATAAAAAATAAATGATTGATAAATAAATTTAAATAAATAAAATCCTGAACTTTTTTCTCTAGTGAGGGATCAGCATCGGGTTTCCGTGGTGTAGTGGTTATCACATCCGCCTAACACGCGGAAGGTCCCCGGTTCGATCCCGGGCGGAAACATTTTTTTTTATTTTTTTAGTATTTACATACCTACATCTAAAAATACCAGTTGATTATAGTGTAATTTTAAAATACGATCAACATCATTGTTTTTTATATTTACCACGGTCGCCCAAAATTTTAGCTCTAAATCACTATTTTATCGATATTTCTCCATATTCATTTATTATATTAAAAGGAATTTCAGTAAATATTTACCATTATATGTTCATATCTGATTTTTAATGATATTTATGACTCACATGCTATAAAAATTTGTAGCCTATATTTCATAGTGTAATGTAGTTTTAATTCTTAAATTAAGGTCAGAATCATATACGATCAAGTAATAAATAGATCTAAGAAATTTTTTAAATGAAAATTTAATATTTTTTTCAAGAGCAATTTTAAGAAATTGATGTATAACCTTGTTTCCGTGGTGTAGTGGTTATCACATCCGCCTAACACGCGGAAGGTCCCCGGTTCGATCCCGGGCGGAAACAATCTTCTTTTGCATTGAATTTTTTGTAGAAAAATTTTGCACAGTACACAATGTACAAGTTACTTCTTTTTGAAAATAGAAATAACAAAATTAAAGTGGAAGTAATTAAAAACAGTAACCGTGTAACGTAGTTTATCGTTGATGTGTCGTGAGATAATTGTGGTAAGATGAAATTTTTAACAATCTTAATATGTTTGGAAATATTTCATTAACAAAATATCCACGAACTTCGATACTTTGGACATACAACCACTATTCTCTAAACTTTTTGATATTTCTTAGATTATTTTTTAGAATTTTCAATATCAAAGCGATAGAATTTAGCGTTCCTCTCAGATATTTTACGATAAGAAAATTTCCTCGACCTTAATTTATTACACGTACGATGCTAATATATTGACGAATTTATTAAAAAGTCAAAGCTTACACCAAATTCGAAAATTTCATTAAAAACAGCGAGGTGCAAAGGTAAAGCAGACAAAATACTTTCTAGCGTTTTAAAAACGCACACGTCCATGCCTCATACTTCACATTAATGATGTTTCACCGGCGGCATATAAATCTGTAGCACTGAAAGCTTCATTTATCCATTTCGCCGGTACTTGTTCCGAATTTTCTGTGAAGAAGATTTTAATGTCCGACATATCGTAACGTGACTACGCGAAATTAAACCATTAAACCGTTCGTAACTACATGAAATCCGATGTTAAAGGGATTAGGTGTCCTATTTAATATTTTTCCTTGAACATTTATAGAAAAACAGTTTATTTTAAAAAAGATTTTGGAGAAGAAAGTTCTGTTTAATGCAAACTCTTTACGATTACTCGGCGCGTGAAGCTTTAAATTCAAAGAAATAATTCTGTGAGCTACTTAATCTCTTCTTTAATACATTTAGTACATTAACTATATTTTACTAGCATTTTTTAATGCATTTAATTCATTTTATTCACTACTACTAATACCACTAATATTCGCATCATTTCTGAAAATAAATATATCTCTCATTAACCTTTACTAACGGAAAATTAAGTTCCATCGAAAACAACGACTATCGTAATATCGACACGAGTATAGAACCAATTTAACAACAGTTTTGAACCGGTATAAAATCTATATAGAATCCTTATCGAAGTAGAACAGAACAGGTATCAAATAACTGGTGAAATGAAAGGTAAGAAATAAAAAAATATGGCAATGATCTATCCATCACTGCACCATGGAAATGTAATTATAAATCTCTTTCTTAATACATTAGTCATAGCACGTATATTAAATTTTTACGTTTACAAGTAATTTTTCATCCTCTTAGTCTCCTCTTAGATGCTATAGGTAGTATTTACATATTTTTAATCGATATACTCTAGAATCATTTCAATGTACTATAACTATTTCATATCTTATAATTAGATCGAGCATATTTATGCAAATTCACTTTGCCAAATTCATATTTTGAAGAAATATCCTAAAACCCGAATAGACTCTTGTTTCGCCTTTTAAATATTCTAATAGATACTTTGCTTTAGATAATTTTGCGCATTATATGCATTCTGCATATTATTGTATTTTTAAATTCCTCATAAATGTATAAACATTCGCAGTTCATTCATAACCGTTTCAGCCAAAACTTTTTTGACAGTTAATTTTGGAACCTTTCCAACTCCTAGGGAAAATTCCTAACAACCAGCCTACGTCTTAAGAGGCGCTCAAAATCATTGACAAAATTCAAGCCCGCGAATTATTCAGAATAAAAGCATCGTCCCAGCGAACAACAGTGCGGGGGTGGTTTTCGAGGGTGCAGCGGAAAGATATCGGAAGGAAAATCGGGCCATGAGCCAACCAGTGAATCTGGAGGCCGTTCAGCGTATCGAGGTCACGACACGTTATTTCGAGACCTCTTTCGCGTCGGTGCTGGCTACGATGAAAGAGCCCCGCGATGATTAACTGTGATCAAGGAAAATGCTGGTAAACCGGAAGCGAGTAATGAAGAGAAAGGTTGGAAACAAATCGACGTCACTTATCAGAGTACTGGATAGACAAGTTGAAGAATGTGAAGGCATTAAATACTCTCGATTTATAGGAGAATTAAATTAAAAAAAGAAAAAAAATGGAAATGGATATCTATACGTAAAAGTATCTACAGTAGCTCGAAAAGTATTTGTTCACCTGTCATAGAAAACTTTTTCTTGTGTATTTTATTATTTTATCGTGTATGTTAATTAAGCGGATATTTCAAGAAAAGTCTTCGGTCTCCTAGAGCCGGTGCGAAATTTTTCCAAGTCCTTACGGCCCAGTCGTGTCGGTCCGAAGTGAGCGATTTTCTCAAAATCGTAAAACGATTAAATAAATGTTACATTCGACTATAATACGTAGAAATAGTACGATTCGTGCAAAAAATGCGTACCTTGTAACGTTAGTTAAAATATTTTGAAATTTTATTTCATATAACTATAGTGAGAGGCAACTACTATCATTATATAGGCAAAATTGGAATGCGATATAAAAATATTGTGTTGGAGTTTTTGCATTTACTGCAAGCTTGTATTTAATAAAAAATTAATATAGTAATAATTAACATTAGTATATACAGTCAGCATATAACAGGTGTTTAAGGACGTTTCATTGAACAGACCGAGACTTATTAATATCGTGCATGATTGCCTGTTTAAATATTTTTACGATCTTTGCAAAATATATTTATACTACATGTACTAAACATCTTATAACTTTTGTACACACTTTTAGAGTCGTCAAACATTTTACCAATAAAGTCCTGATAATTGGGTGTCATTACAGTGATAATAACATTTCGAAATGTTTAGTATAATACAGATAATGTGTTCATAAAAGATGCGAACAAGTGTACGAATACTTTTGCGAACTATTGCGCAATGATTAGACAGCGGATTGTCGTGCATTTATAAATGAGTGGGGGGAAATGTCCACAATAAAGCACTGGTTTAATAAATAAATTTCACAACGACAATGAAAAATTTAATAAAAATCATATTTTTTGGAAAATCGGCTCGAGATTTAAAATCATTAATCTTTGAAAGCACTTTTATTTTTTTTAAAGTAGAAGCTCCAGATAAAGATATTGTTCACATGAAAGTTAAAAAACAGTAGAAAGTAGAAAATCGACGACATGTAATCGAGTGAACGAATAAGAGAATGTGCATTGGTGAATTTACTTGAAACTGTTATTTAATACGACAATTAGTTTCATTTTATTACTCCGGCGTTTCAATAATCGAAGAACAATCGTTCCATTTGTTGATTCTAATATGAATTATTCATCGATATTACAGAATATTAGTGCGGTAATTTGGTAAATTTGAACATTGAAAATAATTTGATATTATAATTCCAATAATTTATTCAGAAACTATCGGTTAGCATAAAACAGTAAAATATTATTTCTATATAACAACAATAAATATGGTAGTAAAGCATGTAGGTATAATTAGTATAGTTCTATTCGTTAAAATTTTATTATTATTAAAAACGCTTATAACATATAGTGCAGATGCTTGTACGTTATTTTCCCAAAATATTTCTCAATGTTACCTGTCACGTTTAAATACAATAAAAAAAGTAACAAATATCTACCAAAAGGAAAAATATAATAAAAGTACAAGAAAGAAATAGAAGAAAAATAAAAAATATATATATATATATATTCTTCGTGGAAATGAGACCAAAGCAAGGGAATGCTGGAAAGAAGAGGGAGAAAAAAGATGCAGACTATGTAAAAGCGGAGACACGTAATAGAAGAATGCGAAATAACGGGAGGACCAAAGGAAACAGAAAAAATACTAAACTAGACTAGAGAAGGACTAATGGAATTGAAAACAATAATGAAGCAGGGAAGGGCAATACAAGACGGGGAGGAACGACAATAAGGAAGCACAGCAAGGAGGCAAAAGCCCAAAAGTTGCCATAGTTTTAGAGATAGATTATACAACGGAGTGCAATATAACAGAGTGGATAAGAGGGGAGGTAGATACATAAGAAATGAGTTTAGATAGATGTAGACAAGGAAAAGAATTTAGAGTTTAATTAGATAGATATAAGGGAGGAGGCAATAGGGTGATAACGCCATAAGACTGAGAAAATGTAAAAAGCGTGATGTAAAACCGAAAACTCGTCCAAAGCCGAAAGGCACGGACTAAGTAAAAATAAATAAAAAAAATATATATATATTCTTCGAGCTGAATAAATTCATCTTTGAAGAATGATTACCATGACTTACATAAATTGAGCATCGAATGAAATTTAAGGCGTGGCATCAGCATGATAATTTGTGACGTTAAAAAAACGACATTTCGGCTGCACCAACTTCGTGTTATTATTAGAACTGGAAAGAAATTACAGCATATCAGCCGGTTATCGATGATCACAGATTCACGACCTCGTGAAACGGTTCGCCAGCTTATCGGAAAGTAACGCGTTCGACGAGTCTTCGAGGCCTCGATTACGCCTCCTCGATCGCCTTGAGTCACCCCGTAAATATCGTACCGCGATCTTAATAAACCAGCCCGGGGAACCGTTCCTGCTTTTATCAATCGAACGACGCGCCCGGCGATTTGTGGAAGCCGATACGACGAAATACGTGAGCCCACGACGATTCATCGATTCATTTTTCCGCCTTGTTACGATAAAGCGGGAATTTACGAACTTGCGCCTCCACGTGAAGCTTTCGGTCGTGTTTCTTTTGCAGTTGTACGTGTAATGCAATTTCGAGGTACCGTTCTCCACTTTGTTACGTTTAATATGGCTGAAACAGCCGAAAAAAGAATTTAACATGGCACTATATTACGATTTTCATTTATCCGAATTTATTGTACAAGATAAAATGTATTCTTTATCCTGGAATGAAGATTTTTTGAAATATTGCAAAGAGGCGAGAGATGCGTTGTTCTCATAATTGCAGAGAAACGATAGAATTTCTGGACTATAGTTGACAATTAAATGATCATAATTATTAGACTGCGAATTTTCTTGCATTTTTACGAAACTTAAAGGCTCAAATATACTGAGAACGCGCACGATCTACAAAAATATATAAAGTCTGCGATATTCATCATACCTTTCCTAATATCCACACTGTGTAATTAATATTTAACAGGTAAAGCTTCCTTCTACCCAGGTACCATTTTTGAATTATATTTATAAAAGTACAAAATACAAGTGAGAGATGCGTTGTTCTCATAATTGCAGAGAAACGATAGAATTTCTCGACTATAGTTGACAATTAAATGATTATAATTATTAGACTGCGAATTTTCTTGCATTTTTACGAAACTTAAGGGCTCAAATATACTGAGAACGCGCACGATTTACAAAAATATATAAAGTCTGCGATATTCATGATACCTTTTCCAATATCTACACTGTATATCTAATATTTAACAGGTAAAGCTTCCTTCTACCCAGGTACCATTTTTGAATTATATTTATAAAAATACAAAATACAAGTGAGAGATGCGTTGTTCTCATAATTGCAGAGAAACGATAGAATTTCTCGACTATAGTTGACAATTAAATAATCATAATTACTAGACTGCGAATTTTCTTGCATTTTTACGAAACTTAAAGGCTCAAATATACTGAGAACGCGCACGATCTACAAAAATATATAAAGTCTGCGATATTCATCATACCTTTCCCGTTGCATCTTTCGATCACTACTCTGGTTAATCTTAGTATTTATGCGAATATTGTATTTCGTTGTTGTAACGTTGTAATTATCTTTCTAATGTAGATTCTCGAAATTTTTTATTTAATATTTATATTTCCTAATATCCACACTGTGTAATTAATATTTAACAGATAGAGATTCTTTCTACCCAGGTACCATTTTTTGAATCATATTTATAAAAATACAAGTTTGCATGAATGTCCGCAGTCTAATAATTACTTAGTCACTTATGGCGTTATATATACTATCACAGAGGCATAATCGAATCTTTTCCAAGCTCATCCGTGATTCCATCGGCCGCAATATGGTGACCAGCCCTCAGCGACGCCAACAGGCATTGATTTCACGCGTGGGCCAGGATGTCGGGATATCGATCGCGCCCCCTGCAACGTTTCTCGCCTTCTTCGCTCCGTCTCGATCCCCCTAAAACCGTTCCTCCCCGTGTATTTCATCAATTTTTTTTTCCTTTTTGCCGTGTGATTTTTAATCTCGAGTAATTGGAAGCGTGATCGATGAAACGAAGGTTGGTTACGTGTGCGAAAAGAACGATTTCACGCTTGTATTGGCAATAATTTTTCATGTGTTTGCTGCAAATTGAAGAATTTTTCTCGGTATATACATGTAAAAAGCTTTGAAGTTTATGTTGGTTATAATTTCCAGTATTTCATGCGCAAATTTTGCAATTTTTATTACGATCTATTGATTGTAGTTCCGCATCCTCAATTTCAATTTTATTAGTATTATACTTGTGAAAAATCATTAGGAAATTATCGAAAAAAATTGTTATTTCATACGATAGAATTACATACGTTTGATATATTGAACTCGTACGTTCAATATTATATTTGCAATCTTTTATTGCTCACGTCTATATCCGTTGCATCTTTCGATCCCTGCTCTGATACGTCTGAAAAATCATTAGAAACTTATCGAAATGATTGTTATTTCATTCGATAGAATTACATACGTTCAATATTATATTCGCGATCTTTTATTGCTCACGTCTATATCCGTTGCATCTTTCGATCCCTGCTCTGATACGTCTGAAAAATCATTAGAAACTTATCGAAATGATTGTTATTTCATTCAATAGAATTACATACGTTCAATATTATATTTGCGATCTTTTATTGCTCACGTCTATATCCGTTGTATCTTTCGATCCCTGTTCTGATACGTCTGAAAAATCATTAGAAACTTATCGAAATGATTGTTATTTCATTCGATAGAATTACATACGTTCAATATTATATTTGAGATCTTTTATTGCTCACGTCTATATCCGTTGCATCTTTCGATCCCTACTCTGATACGTCTGAAAAATCATTAGAAACTTATCGAAATGATTGTTATTTCATACGATAGAGTTACATACGTCTGATATATTGAACTCATTCGTTCAATATTATATTTGCGATCTTTTATTGCTCACGTCTATATCCGTTGCATCTTTCGATCCCTGCTCTGATACGTCTGAAAAATCATTAGAAACTTATCGAAATGATTGTTATTTCATTCGATAGAATTACATACGTTCAATATTATATTTGCGATCTTTTATTGCTCACGTCTATATCCGTTACATCTTTCGATCCCTGTTCTAATACGTCTGAAAAATCATTAGAAACTTGTCGAAATGATTGTTATTTTATACGATAGAATTACATACGTTTGATATATTGAACTCATACGTTCAATATTATATTCGCGATCTTTTGTTTTTCACGTCTATATCCGTTGCATCTTTCGATCACTACTCTGGTTAATCTTAGTATTTATGCGAATATTGTATTTCTTTGTTGTAACGTTGTAATTGTCTTTCTAATGTAGATTCTCGGAATTGTTTATTTAATTCATCGCAGGTTTTTCAGTAGAATCTAAATAAGGAAACTGTATGAATATCGACATAGATATCATCAATTTATTATATTTCTGTAATTTCTGCAAATAGATTCCACAAATTTTTGAAATCCTAATTTTAGATGAATATAAAATTCTGATGAATTAATCCTTTCCCTGGTAATCTTGGTTAATTATTACATTTCGTATGAGGGCCTTAAGCTATAATAACCGAACAGTTTCACGAACTGAAAATTTTAACAAGGAAAATGTATTCATATAACGTAAGTGATTTTTAATGAAAAATTTACATCTTTATATCCTTCAATTATATTTTGAAACTTTTGATAATTTCATAAAAATTGCAGTTGATCAGCTAGAATTCTGATTGTGAACGACTTATATATAAATTTGAAATTTATTATATTAAATTTGAAAATTGATGTCATAACATCAGAAAATAATATAATTAACACAATGGAACCTCGATAATTCGAATCTCAAGGGAAGAATTGAAATCTTCGAGTTATGGATTGCTTTCAACCTATCGAAGCTATTCGTATTTAAATTCAACTTACAGAGGCTTCATAGATAGATTAGGTTTCCCGGTCTATAAATATTCAAAGACGTAGAGGCGCGTAACAAATCAAACGATTACGCTTTTGACTCGACTGACAAAAGGCGATCGGTTTGATCAGCAGCAAGAGCAAGGACGCGACGAAAGACAATATGTACATAGTTTTCGTGCAAAAAAGGGCCACATGGTACACGTTAACTTACAAAGGCGAACTTCGATTTGCATAGCTTGAGCTTCTCTAAATTCGACGAATAAAATAACGCATTTAAACGTGGGGAAAATAATTCGACATAGAGAAAATTTATATTTCGACTTGGAGAGCTTCGTTTTCCAGTCATATAGGTTCGAGTTACCAATGTCCTACAGTAGATTTAATTTTTGTTAAGCTTCGATCTTTTACCAGTTATTTTATGGCTGAAAAAATTTGGTCGTTCGTGTATGGTAATACGACGCGATGGATATTTATTGCAGTTACAGTGCGCGCGTTGCGCTCAATATTGTTCGCTCTCAGTGCGTGAAATATTAATGGAGCGTTGAATTTATTCGTTGCTACGGTGCGAAATATTTCATAAAATTTTACATGTGCAAGTTGAACGTTGAAAACGCGTTTATAACAGCAACAGAACTGCAAAGCTTCACAACTGTTTTATATTTTCAGATAGTAGGTTTTCACAGTTTATGCGAAACGTGTAAAAACTAAATTTCCATTTTATTGGCCACATAGATCAGGCACCTGGTTTTTTAAATATTTATCTCTCAAACTAAGCAATATATCTCTTAAAAATGCAATTTACCGATTCTCACAGCGATAAATCGAACAACGTCGCATGATATGTCTTCTAATAATCGTAAGAGTCGTCGACCTAAAATTACTTTTCTAAAAACGAACACCAATTACTCGTGTGTTGATCTATAATATATCTTCAAATCTGTATCACGAAAAGATTACATCTAAGAATAATTGTATAAATCTAAAATATCCAATCTGTTAAGTATAAGAATTTACTTTGGAAACGCGTTCTAATGAAGAAAACGAAGATTCTCAATTTTATTTAAGCTCGATCGTACGAAGAATCGAGACGGAACTTCGCTAGATCACGTTCTACGCTCGCCATGTTGACGGAATGCGGTCGAGATTCCTGCATAAATTTCCAAACACCCTTTACTTTAGTGACCCACGAGGTTTCCATACAGACACTATCGCAATTAGTAGCCGCCAGTTTTCTTAACGTTATCGTACCAAGTTACAATGAATGAAGAAACATCAAAACTTTGGCTGTAATCTGTTCAGCGAATGAAGAAAACGTGTAAAGCAAGCAGCTTTCAATGTAGATATATATACATACGTTGAAACGGATAGGTCTTGTAAAAGTGTGTTTGAAGCTGATTGGAATTATAACGCGTGTTTTACGAGTGTTTCCCCGTAGTTTAGCTTTATCATCCTTTCTTCGAAAACTTTTTATACGTCTGACGAACTCGTGTTCTGAAATTTTGATAAGTTAATAAATATCTGTTATACGTAATCGTACTCGTAATCACTAAGTTATTCGCGTACGTCGTTGTTTCACGTACTATCAATGAATAAATAAACGAGCAAATAGATATAACAATGCTGCAGATACGAAAAATAAAAGAAATTTTTAGCGGTTAGCCAAGGGAATCCTACTCGATCCCAAACGTATTGGATGGATGTTGAAGTCATTGGGATATTTTTTAATTTCCACAAGTTGCTTACAATTTCCTAAAGAAATAAATTCTTCATTCTCAAATATTTCTTTCTCTGCTGTTTCTTTTTATATATGAATATATATATACCTACCACGGTAACGCAATTGAAAAATTGTAGAAATTAAAATTTATATGTCGATTAACTCAACGCCATATGGAAACATTAATCGTGCAAAGGTAATCAACGAAGAAATATTGAAAAAAATACTATTTTACTACGTTTATTACTGTACCGCTTCAGAAGATCGAGGAGACCTGTCTGTGTATTAAAAACAGCGCCACATTTCCTCAAATTAATTCGTAGACTACTGTTTTTAGCTACAAGACAGGACATTTCTAAGAGAAGCAAGTAGAAATTCCAATACTCCTAGCGTTAATTATTCATCTGACGAGGTCGGTAGTTCGCTGTCTCATTCACAATGATCAACTTTTCATCTTCCAAAGTCAATTAATTTTCATCATCGAGTTCCCGATAATCTGACTTCCGTAACGAGAGGAATGAAACGCATAAAGGGAGAAAAAAAAAAAAAAGGGAAGGTAAGAGACAGGCGGAAGAAGGAATAAAAGAGGAGGAATTAATATTCCTAGACGGGAGGAAGGCCGGAATCTCGAATCGGCGATATATTTCACGGCGTGGCTTGGACTTTCGAGGCGAGCCGCCGCCGGAACCGGTTTTTTTTACGCTCGGCGCGCCGCTGCGGGACGCGCGTTGAAAATTCTCGAAGCAATGGCGCGTGTCGCGTGACGAGCCGGACAAATACGTCCGCAAGGACGCGCTTAATCGCGATTACGTAAAACGACGGTCCGCTCGACTGCGAATCGCACTTGGACAACGTTTAACAGAACGCAAACGTCGACTCGTCATATCGAAATATGTTTGGAAAACGACCCCGAAAACTCTGTCGGACAACACGAAATTTATTCCAACAAATCGAACAATCAATTAGTATAAATTGTTTGATAAGCTTACGAGAGTGTTGTTGGGTTGATAACAAGCGGATCATATGGAAAAATTGACTTTTATCCACCGCAAGTGTAAATGTTCTCTAGGATTTATGAAACTTTCTGAGAATATCAAATGCTCGTTAAGTACCATTTTCCTTCAATTAAATTCCCTAAGATTCTACCTGAGAAATTATTGTTATCGAAATTATAGAAATCTTAACCCTCGTGAAGTTTCGAATTTTGTTTTGCTGAGAAACAGGGATAGCATTGAACGACCCAATAGGTGGCAGGGAATTATTGAATAGCATGGTGGATATTTGGTTTAATCGTTGCCATCGCACGATATCGGAATACAATTTATGTAATTTATACTGGAAATGGCTTAATGTCTATCCTATACTTCGTAATTTCGTAAGAATTATACTTTGATCGCTTGTCCATTTGGAAAAAACCTGACTTTGATCATTCTGCTTTAAATTCAAAATCTTTGGTCTTTAATTCTTCTACGGTTCTTTGATTTTATCACACTACAGTTTGATAGCTTTCCTCGTGCTGTAACGCACGACACTAAAACATCAATTTCAATTTCGAATGGATCATTAATCATCTCTTTCCTGTACTCTTCGATTCGTTTCGACAATTCCTCCAGCAAAATCATGCAGATTTATGTACTCATAAAACACGCGAGAACGAACTAACTCTAAAACGAACTTACCGGCACATCGATGATATTTATAACGAGAAATCGTTCGACGTGCAATTCAGTCGATGAAATCTGAATTCCATCGGTATTGAGGACAGCTGAATAAATTCCGCGACGATGCAGCCGGTCGCACGCCCACTCTCGAGTACGACGCATCGAGTTGGCTGATTATCTTTTAGTAGCCGATAACAGTATCGACATGAGAACGAGGATCTACCGGGTGACCCACGCCATCCATGTGACGCGCATGAAACGCAATGAACCATCGTCTCGAGCGAAATAATGGCTCACGTGGCACAGCCAATGTTCCCTTACGCATTTACAACCATTTGGTTCACGCTTCGAGCGACCATGATTACCAAAGATGATCATGGAAAAAGATACAACAGAGATCTGTTGGATTTATTTTATAATTTCTGGTTACTTACTATAATGTAATAGTATGTTTTTGCGTAGCTTCTGCGCGTGAATATCGGCTGATTGTTCTAAATTGCGTAAAAAGCTCGACTTCAAAGCTTTGATTTGTCGAGGCATTTTTCAGGCCGAATCTAATTTTCCAATACTAAGAGACGCGAGTGATTAGTCCAGAGAAACGAAGACTATCAAACGTTTTACGTGCGAAGATCACACATTGATAAAGTCCAGTTCCGTTGTTCCACTTGCCAGAGAGTGGCATGTGCCAATTTCGAAAAAACATTTTACAAGGAGAATATAGCAATTTGAAAACAGCATGTTTGGTTGAAAGATGTGCTCATACGTGCCGGCGAAACACAATGACTTGGACGACACGACGTGTATAAAGATACATATCGTCACATATTTTGAAATGCTGGTTAAACTGGTCGTTTACTGATTATTTGAAGAAAAAGAGCAATCTAATATGCGGGGGAATTTTTAATCGATATTTGCAAACTCCACAACGACAGATTGAACGTGACTTATCACAGGAAATTAGATTCGGAGTCGTACAAAAAAATCTTTGCCTAAAGAAAGAATTATTACGGCGGATAATGAGAGAGTTAATGAGATGTTAATCGTTTAGTTAATCACGACGACCCTGATGTCACTGAAATTTGGAATAATATATAAAAGAAATATAAAGAGCATTCGTGATTTCTAGGAAATGAAATCTTGTTTTATCCATGTCATAACATAACATTGAAACAGTTCCGAACCTCGTAAGTGTGCTTTACGAAGAAAGAAAAATGAAAAACTCGGAGAAAAACCTTCGAGTCTTCCAAAAAGTCAGCGAGAAGTTCCAAACGATGTAAAAAGAACAGGTGAACCTATGTTCAAAAGAACGTTACAGGCTTTTAGATATTAAGCAAACGTTTAAATCTATCGACGTTAAGTCGCTACAGTGGAATCCTTGCACGGAAAGACAATTCGACAAGACGTTGAACAAGTTGTTAGAAAGCTGTAACATCGCGGACAGTCTTCAACGTACCGACATCAGCAACGACACCAGTGGCTACAGCGCGGCAGCGGCAGCTGTCACGACGAGTTCATGTCTGTTTCCAGTCTACGCATCAAGCAGTTACGGAACTTGAATCAGTCGGCCACCGCTGCTACTTCGCTGCTTTAGATGAAGACAAGCACCGACACTGTCGACCTTTGGTTCACGCGGTGTCGGAGCAAAGTCGCGAAGACGACAGCGACGGCGGAAACGATTGCATTAGCGCGTTTTTCCACGCTGCTAACATTCCATTGCCACGGCAACGTTCTTATCTTCGATCGTTTCTTCTATAGCTGACCGGGTAGGAGCAACCTCGACAATGACATCAGTCACGAATTTGCAACCGTTAGATTAGATCCTCTATCGATCGAACCAGGATCAATCGTCCTTTTCGATGACGAAGACGGCGATGTCGGACAAACTATGCGTAACTGATGGTTTTATCGGATCAGAAGTTATAGCGACCGGCGATCTTATCGGGTCATAAGCTTTCTTAAGTCACCGATATCAGCGCTTCGAGGAGTGCAAATAACAGTTACAGCAGGTACCACTGACACAGAATCAAGATACAGGCAAGATGATTTTCTCGATCGCCGATGGTGAGGTGGAGTTAGCGTAAGAAGTAGAATCCTTGAGATCAAAGCGGTGCCCGTTATCACGAAAAGCATCGAATCGATTCATTGCAATCGATTCGATTCGCAAAACGCGTTGCGAAGATCCGAAGAATCCGCCGCTCCCAGCTCGAGTCTACAGATCGCCGCTTCGGCGATACGATGATGATGAATGTAATAACTCGCAATTGACTATAGAAGCTGCCGCTGTCATCGTAACTGATTCATACTGGTGAAGTGCATCGGAGCTACCAAGTTCCAATGGCGGAGATGCTGATAACGAGAGTATTTCGGATAGGATTATTACGATCCCTGGTGCTGGTGCCAGTGCTGTCGTAGCAGGAACCACAGGATACCGAAGAAGATACCGAAGAGAACAGCAATCTCGTCCGATCGCTAAGAGGAAGGAGAGATTGGGTGCGTGGAGAACGTTGGGAGCGTTGCTTGGGAAACCTGGTAGATCGCCGAAGAAACAAAAACGATGATGCAGAACTTGCTAGCTCGCTGCTCCGATTTCCGAAGATTTTGTCTCCAATGGAGAAAAGAAACGCGTGAAATTGACTCGGCTGCAAGGAAATTGGAAACGAATCGAAAGCTAGCTGTGTCTATAAACACCGAGAAGAATTGCATGCATGTAGACGGTGGTGGGAACGAGGAACCTAGCAGCGGTGACGATGACGGCGGCAACAAGAAAAATGCAGCGAGTACGTCATCTACACCGTCTACGTCTACTCTTGCTCAATCGAATGTGGATCGCTGTCGGTTATGTTCGATAAAGGAGGATGAAGACGACAAGGAAGGTATCGAGCTAGTCAAAGAGATGGACAGATCTCTCGATTATAATGGACTATAATGGAGCCGGAAGAACAGGAATCGTTGGAACATTTAGACTCGATGCCTTGCGATCCAAATACGATCCTCCGTGAAGAAGGCCAAATCATTCGGCAAACTATCAGGCGTTTGGAAATCGACAGCAAAACGAAACGCGAGACGATTGCGCGAGGTTTGTTCCAGATTACCGATATCATCTGTTCGCTTGGCGGTTTTGTCGGTTTTCGATGGGATGGAACTGTTTCTCCTGGTGATAATAATGGGAAGGTCGAGTTAGAGGCTGCTACTTCCGGTAGGGTTTCTATCTTTCTTTTAGAGACGCTTGATGCCGGTGCCACGGGAATTTTTAAAACATTTGTTTGCATTGTTAATTGCATCGCTTAGCTACTTGTGTCTCGCATTTAATTAGAAGCACTGACCTCATATTTCTTAGATTTGTCAAATTAAAAAATTAGAACAGCCAAAGCAAGGATAGTCGTCTGGTGTGAATGGCCTGTCTCGAACCAAATGTAAAAAATATATTTGTTGGTGGTGCGGAATCTTAGTAAATATTTTATTTACAGTTTATATATTATTTTGGCAGAATATTAGTAATAATTGGTTTAGTTCCGTGGGATGAGAAAAACTGAAAATCACTGATCTATGGTATAGTGGCGAGGAAAAATAATAAATTGGCGTTGTCTTTCGAAAGAAAAGACTAGAGAAATTTTACCTAACGTAGAGTATAAAGGCAGGTTTTAAAACCTGAATAAAATTTTGCATGACAAAGGAAGCTGTGTATAGCTCATAAACAAAATTTTAAAATTAACTAAATTTCACTAAACACAGATACAGAGGCGAAGTTACGTTTTACTCGTACAAATAATGATTAAAGAATTATTATTATTTAACATATTTCCGTAACGAATGAATAAGAAACTTCGATCCATTGCTATTCATAATTACTTTAACTAACTCTAAATAATTTTTGTATAGCGTTCAAGCTAAACAAAGGCTAGCAACCGAGAACCACATAGACTTGCAAGCTTCTATACGACAAGAGCATAAATTTAAATAAACACTGCAATCTATCACGATATCGTTACTTTAAGTGTATTAAGATAAAAGATAAGCACGATCGTGGTCTCAAGCTTGACACAAAAAAGTGCAACGATGCTCCGTGGAAGATCAAAAGGTTCTTCGCGAAATCGCTAAAGGAGGCAATGCTCCCTATCGATCCTAATAAAATCAATATACTATTGCAATATTCTATTACAGTGTACAATACATCATTGTAATTTCTTTACTTTATAAACTTTTATTATATTATATATTATTATATTATAGTTCTGTATCAAATACTTCTAGTTAATTAGTTACACTTAGATTGCATATCCTTATGCAAATTTATAGACAGATAGATAACTTTATTTTTCTGCCTATTCGGTCTTGAAAAGGGGGTTGGCACATGGTTTCGCGTACAAAATTAATGTACATACACATATATCAGTGAAATACTTTAAAAGTAATTACAATACCTAGGATACTTAAAATACTCGCGAAACCTATTCAGTTTACTGTCTTCTTCTTTTTACTATTTTCTTTATCTACTTTCTTCCTTGCTCTTGTCTCTGCACAATTATCCTTCTGTTAATTCTCTTTCTCTTTCAGCTTCTCTGCAATCTGCAATTTTATCGTTTCTTCCCCTTGTCCACATAATGTATTTCATCCTAATGTCTTCTTCTCTGGTTTCAGTCAGAGTTTCTTAATTCTTTTCTCGTTATATCTAAATTTCGCTATCTTCTATCAATCCTTGTTATATCTCATATACATTGGATACTCTGCTCTGTTTTCTTCTCTTATTTCTCTGTATTTTTCATTATACCTTCCTTTTATTGTTAAATTTATATTTTTACGAATACGACTTAAGGAATATGGATTTGCTTTTTTTTAAATATTGTAACAAATAAATTCATTTTAGATACTTTATTTATCTATTCGTAGGCATTGTGTGCTTCTCACATACTCTTCCATATTTCAATTTTCCGTAAATATATCAATACCTTTACTTTATATCTTATATCAAAATGGTTTGTATTAAATACTAAGCTTCATTCTTTGTACAAAAGTTCTTTTTGACTTGGTCAAATCCTACCCTAGACAGCGTGTTTTCATATTCGTTCAGACTTGTTGAAGTAACTAACTCAAGAAAAACTCTACATCTTTATTTATGTATATCCGTGACCTGGAGACTGCTATTACACAG
Organism: Bombus pascuorum; assembly: GCF_905332965.1. Classification (NCBI taxonomy): domain Eukaryota; kingdom Metazoa; phylum Arthropoda; class Insecta; order Hymenoptera; family Apidae; genus Bombus; species Bombus pascuorum. The sequence continues at coordinate 12,272,679 of NC_083490.1, read as the reverse complement.
AAATATTCTAAATAAGGACAGGAGAATATTATTGTGCCCTTGAATATACATTATGTTTTTGGTTGCAAGGTCTAGGAACAAAGCAACTAATAAAAAGATTTCTGTTTATGTTCCCTGTAGCCTCTAGCCAAACCTGTTGGAATACAACGATATTTCACGCATAGGCACGAAACCCTTACACAGCACCTACAAAGGCATTTGAACAGGACACTTACACAGGTCATACTCATTACTGTATAGAGAGTGGGTTTCAAAATATTTAAGGGATCATGGGTCACTACCTACGTCTAGTCTGAGAATAACCATCCAATAATCAACAAACACAAAAGATATAACTTAGAAAACACGAAGCTGGCACCCCGCTGGGGGTAGCCACCCACATGCTATATTTATTTTATTTTATTTTTTTTTTTATTTACCAATGAGATATAACACTTTACCAAATGTCCTTCAGGACAAATTGTAAAAACCAAAATAAAATAAAAAAAGAAATAAAACAATCAACAATCTCCATACTTTGTTAATTATATCACTCGCTTATATACATTTGGTTCTGTAGTTCTGTTTAATAAACATCACTGAATATTATTTCAACATAAACATTGTGTCTTCCACAGATTATTAATCTTAACTTCAAGATTAAATTCTAACAAAACCTATAAGGCTAACTTTTTTGGTAATGTCCTTTTGCTATAAATATTATGAACTCTGTCATTCCATTGCCTAACACTAAGAGAGTAAGGATTTCAATCAGCATATACTTATACGTTATACATATACTTTTAATTATTTCAATGTATTTTTCTATTACAAATTCATTCGTTTCACTCGTTCTTTAATCAGTCAAGCTCAACCTCAACAAGACTCTATGGCTTGAATGTTCTTAAATTACTCAGAATCAGAGCGTTTATGGTTCTCGAGTCGTTTCTTAAAATTTAAGAGAAGGACCATTTTCACGACAGGAAACTGGGAGCTAATGATAACTTCCGTTTTCCTCTTGATGAATCGGCTTTCCAGCCGCCCTTTATGTTTGTATAACAACTAGAAGGGACTGGTCTCCCCGTTTTACGCGTATTTATTTGTCGCCATCGAGGGCTCCGCGAGGGATGCAGCGATTTATGACGCCACTTCGAGAGGTGCTTCTCGTTTGGGACCATTAACGGTTGTTACGTGCAGACTAGATTATTACAGACGATGATACGTTATCAGATTATTATTTTAGTCGAGTTAGATTAATTATATCACGGATATAACGAATAAGAAAGTATACTTAGTATACTTAGAATTTAAAATTGACATTTAAGGTAAAAAAGTTGTGTTATTAAATTAATCAATTCAATTGACAAATATTTATATATACGTTAAAAATTCACGAATTGTAAATTCACAAAATACTGAAGCAAACCGAACGAAAGAAATATAAATATAGAATGAACAAATTAAAAAGTGCATTCACCTTGTTTAAATCATGAAAAACATGATCATAATTTCACATGATTAACGATCTTATTGTGTCCAGATGTAAATATATCAAGAGAAAAATGTCATATAAAACTAGGTCATTTGTCGAAGGCCGTGTTAAAAAGTTGTAATAAAAGTAACAACCATAAGAACACCAAAGGAATACTTTAGTCCGCGATATAGCCTGCAATTTCACGTCATCGGGCCTTTATGTTTGGACAAAATGAAAAAGGGAAGGTACATCAGACGAGTATTAGGTCGTTTCGTTCGGACAAAAAGAAATCAAAATGAGCTTCATAGGATAACAAATTTAATCCCTGATCGCTATTAATATCGCAGGAACAATGAAATTTTGAAACGTCTCGTAATTGCCTTTTCTTAAAGTATCGTCCTTTTTTCTTTTTTATTGCTCCCTCATATTTTATCTCGTATTTTTATTGTAACTTTCTAACAAAACTCTAAACGATCCATATTCGTGTTCGTAAACGTTTTTGCTGCATTATACCTGTAAAATGCCCGTACGAAGTTTGGCTGTTAAACCGTGAAACAACCTGTATAATGAAATAACAAGTTTTTAACGGAAAAAATGGAGGCAAAAAAAAGAAGACAGGATCAAGTGAAGTTTCTTCCGCGTGAGAAACTCAGGGAATTGTCTTTAAACTCGTCCCGGGATGATTCGCAGATTCCCGCGTGAGTGACATGTGTCACAAGGTATGTCGAACCCTTATTTAGAAACGCATCAAAAGTTAGCCTACTTCCAGTCGCATACACGCACACAGTCAAAGCGTCTGGCCCCTCTCTTCATTGTCAGCCTCCTAATACCACGATCGGCTCTTTTTTCTCTTTCTCTTTTCTTTTCTTTCCTATTTTTTTTTTTCTTCTTTCCTCTGCTTCTTTGACGTACGGAAGCGGGAACATAGAGGATTGCCGAACACAATGCGACGTAATTGGAAGTCACCGGATGCTGAGAATTGGTCGTTTCCCATGATTCGTGAATTTATCGAGCTTGACTCGCGAATCGTCAGAATTTCTTTACCGTTTCTAGCTAACTATAATTTTAAATCAGAATCTGTTACGATTACATTGCCGATTGTTTACGCAGATTCTTATCTTTGGGAAAGATGATTCAAACAAATAGAAAATTTGTCTAGCTGCAACATCGAACAGTGTTCGTAGAAAACACTGCGACTGCCAGGAGACGAGGTTTTCCCGAGGAGGAGAAAATTTATGCGTTAACGAAGTGCAAATTCATGAAAAAGGAAAATGTGGCTGTAAAAAACAACGTGCGTGCCTTGTTTTTTAATTGTAAAGAAAACTCAATGTTGCGTTCATTTAGATAGATGGCACAGATAAAAGCGGAGAAACAATTGATTAATGTTCATTGACGATTATATTTTTGTTCATACTGAAATTTTACGCTGTGCTTATTATTATTATTTATTCTCCAATAAAAGATCGAAATTTTTCCCAAGTATCACACGAAGCATTTTGCTTTGGATATTTTACATACTTTTTCATATCACGTGCATTCTGCGGAATTTTGCACTTTCAAATTTCCTGCAAATGCATAAAAATCCGCAGTCTAGTTACGATATACGATTATTGACTTCCTCGTTAAATGCAATTTTCATTGGATTTTCCTATTTCGCTGGCCAAAGCTCGCGCTAATTATTCAATACAGTGGAACTGGATTTATTGGAGGGAAATTTTAGTGAATGCCCGATTAACTGAACTTTTGCTGGTTGAATTCACTGACCCACTAACCGAGCGCCAACTCCTATTACCTGTATGAACGAAAAATAATGGGTAGCAGGGAGAAATTTAGCGGCCTCCTGCTGTATACGAACTTTCATTATATCTACACCTAAACTGTTTGTTCCACTACAAATTCAAATAAACAGAGTTCCACCGCAGTTACGACAGTCTATCTGTTTGATAAATCTCCTTTGTCTTTAAAAATACACAGAGAAATAAAAAAAGAAATTAAAAAACATAGTCCGGACGAAATTTAACGTAAAATCGTTGCTTTAACAGGAATACGCGAATCTACCAAAAATTCTCTATATATCCCCCCACCCTCCACCACATCGTCCTCCCAACCATCATCGAAGAAGAAAGCTTGCTGGTCTGTGATTTAACTTCGTCCCACGCTGAACAATGAGACGTCCACGTCGAAAACGCGGTTCTTTAATACAGATATTTTTCATAAGTCGCATTGTGTGCAAATAATACTGGCGAAGTACATAAGTAAGTATATAGGCGAGCGGTGTGATGCGCGTGAACGCGCGCGACCGAGCTCCATCCGTAATTCGCAACGCGCGGCGTATCCCCGCGAGGCGCGACGCGTGTTAATAAATCTCGTGAGATCACGGCCGGCAGAGAAGAGAAAGAGGACGATGGAATGGGAAGAAGGGACGACGACGACGACGACGCCGCGAGAAAACGAGCAAAGAGGAGCCGGAGGAGAAAGAAACGACCAGGACGGACCTCGCCGCACACGAAGGGCGCGAGAATTGTTCTTCCCTCGTTTGCGCTCCTTCTATGTCCGATTCAGAATTTCTTTTTTTTTTTTTGTTATTCATTTGTTGTTTGTATCTGTGGGAAACTATCATCGTTCTATGTTTGTGATAATTGGCTAGATGATGATTATGGCGATGTAAGGCAGTTTAGTGCTATCATTTGTGAAATGGCTTTTTACATTTCTGGCAGTGAAGTATAATTTTCATTTGCTTAATTTGTAAAATCAAAGAGACCTGTAAGAGTCGAAACATGTAATTGAAATGAAATTTTCACAATCGTAACTTTTACATTCCGTTAGGATTTTTCGCTCGGCAACTATCGATTTTCAGAGTTCGCTGATTTCAGGGATTTCGATAAGATCGAAGTTTGAAGCTTGTGACTTTTCAGTATCTTTTAGGAGTAGCAAGGAAGAAGAGGAAGATGAAAGGAAATGAAGAAATTGAGTGGCTTTTTATTTTTTTTTTAATATTTAGTTCTTCTTTAACTTACAGGCATCGTTTTAATAGTACATCATTGAAATATCATTATGATATGACGCTACTAATTATGTAATTACCCGCATAATTATGTAATTACTAATAATTACTAATAATTACACGATTACCTGCAATAATTATACAATTACTAATAATTACATAATTTCATTTCTAAAAGCATGATTTGTACGTTGCGCTTAAATCACCCAATTTCCTAGAAAACTTGTAATTCTTTCACGATACGTACATAATTTTCTAACAAAAAGTCGCCATAGTCCACCATACCGAAAGAAAAATCCCCTTACCATACTTTTAATATCAATTATACTGTTAAAATACATCATCCTATTACTAACAGCTATTAATACTACTAACAATGATGCTATTATTAACAAATCTATAACATTTCATAATATCGCCAATGATTTACATAATTTCATTTCTATTGGGTTGGCAACTAAGTGATTGCGAATTTTGTCATTAGGTGGTATTGTTATTATACTAATAGCTGTTAGTAATGGGATGATGTATTTTAACAGTATAATTGATATTAAAAATAGGGTAAGGGGATTTTTCTTTCCGCAGGGTGGATGCGACTAATTAAGAAATTTAATTGAAGAGCAATGCGTAAGTCAATACCACCTAATGACAAAATCCACAATCACCTAATTGCCAACCACAATAAAAACACCAGAAACTTACGCATTGCTCTTCAACTGGTAAATTTCTTTAAAAAATTATAATTTCTCGATAATCCATACGCTATATGGTAACAGATAATGCCACGTACCATTTTCCCAGAGAAAAATTCCCTCACCATGTCCGGAACATTGGCGAACAATTAGAAATTCTCACAATGAACGGGGCAAGATCGTCCCCCTGTTTCAAGGGAGAACCTCTGCTTCTCGCCTTCTATTCATCTTCTACGTCGATCCTCTTCCGATTTTCTCTGCAACGAGAACCGTGGCTTTTTCTTTGCTTTCTCGTCTTTATCCCTACGATGGAGTAGCTGCTTCTTTTCACGGCAGACAGCATCGTCGAGTAAGAGAAAAGAAAAAGAGTCGTCGTCCGCGGTTGGTTCGACGTTAACGCGACGAGTGAGAGGGAAAAAGTGTGTATTTAGCGCGGTGAAACCTCAGACACCGTTAACGTGCTCGTCTTTGGCTTGCGAACGCGGTTCCGTTATGACTCCTTTTGTCACGGGTCTGCACATTTTTCTGACCGATAAACCATGGCCCACGAGCATCGTTACAGCTACGATGAAACGAATTATTTTATCATCTAACCCTTTGGTAGTGTAATAAAATAAAGTAGAATTTAAAATAAATCGTTCGGAAACTGCGCTCCACTATATCGAAAACTAGAATGCACAAACTGTATTAGCTGCTTTATTTAAACATTTGCTCCGCGGATTTTTATGCACTACGATAGTGAAAACATTTCTTCTTCGTCTTCGTTACCGCGTATGGCTGATTTTTACGCGTTTATGGGAAATGAAAAATTGGAAAATACACATGACAAGTGAAAATATAAAAAGTAACGAATACACAGTAGCTACTTGTATAACATTCAGCGGATGAAATAACGTCCTACCATTAGATTCCATATTTTTCACTGGGTCTATGAAAATATGAATTTCCATAAAACTACACAGAACGCCAGCAAATATGTTGAAGCTTTTTTTACTCTAATCCAATTAACAAAGAAAAGCAACAAAAACAGTAAATTAATTTCTCACGCTCGTTTCTTTTTCACCATCCAACCGCTTCCAAAAAATCTCCGATTCACGTAGCCGTAAGAATGAAAGGAGCAAAAAACACGGCTACGAAGAAGCTGGATCCTGAAACGCGTCTCGAAATCACAAAGAAAGGAAACATTGAAAAACAGAGAAGTCGGGTTGAAAAATCGGAAAAAAACCAGGCTGTCTTTAACGGAGAGAAAAATAGAGCGTTATTTGCTGCAAAACCAAAAAGTCGCGGGCATCTTTTAACGTAATAATGAAAGGGTACACGGTGGCACCGACAAAGGAGACTCGGTTGCCGTCAATAAAACTCCTTTAGTTGAGCGGCACAGGCCGCTTTAATTAAGCGCATTCGTTTTAATTCGACTTAAAAGCGGCTGTTTAATTTGATTTTTCTGCGCCACGACAGAATCCCGGCCGATGCCTCGGCCCTCCTCGTCGCTCTTTCATTCGCTTGACCTTGATTTATTCAATAAACTCCTCTGGTCCTCTGCGAGTCTCAGCCCTGCAACTAAAAAAAAAAAAAAAACGTTCGGTCATTCATGATAGTTTCTGTACCTAAACTAAACTTACAGAAGAACTTGTTTTATTAAAAGAAATCGTATCTTCGTATAATAACATGGTTATTTATCTATTTGCTATTGTACGAAGTAATTATACATAAATTACTAAATTAATAGTAGGTACATATTATTAAAATAATAATGGTAATTAAAAGAAAGAGGATATAGTGGTTCATGATCTAACATTACAAAAGAACTTGTTTCTATTGAAATAAATATCTTCTTATTATAATAAAATGTTTATTTATTTAGTGACGTATGAGGCAATTATAGCAATTGGTATAATAGTAATTATAACTGGAAAAAATATACGATCACGTATGAAAGGTAGAATAATATATAAATACAGCTGGTAATATATCGACTCTTCAATCATCCATACAATTTATATTTAATATATTCAAAAACATGCCAATCTTTTAAAAGAAATTATAAGATTCAAGATATAATTTGAACCGATTCTAACTTACTAATAATTTATTATTAGCGAATAACCTATTAACCCATTTTTATGATCGGTGCAGGTGTAAAGAATTAATTAGAAAAGGTATTTAACGACGTTTTTCTCGGTAAGAAAATTAAAAGAATCTCATACCTCATAGAACAATTTTTACTCAATCTTCTATTTAACACTACAAATCTCGGATATTTTATATGGAAAGAAACGTAACTAACGTCATCGATAATCCTTCAGTCAGCGAATCGCAAGTTTTGCAAGATCGATATTGCATCGAGATGAAAGAATCGGAATATTCGCAACTATTTGCAACACGACGCACGAACGCTCGTAAATCCAGAATTAACGCGAGAAAGTAGAACGCGGCGAGATTACGAAGAAGAAGAAAAAAGTAGAGTAGAGCAAAATAGAACGTAGTAGGATAAAAAATTCGCTTCTCGAGGAAGTAGACGTATAAATGCAAAGCAGCCGTTCGCCATAGCCGGATCTTGCAACGTGGGAACAAAAAGACACGTGAAAATGGACGTAAGAAAAATGGCCATCTAAAAAATGGAGATCCATTTGGAAATTCCTGGTTAGTATGACGAGACCAAGAAATATCCGTTGAGAAATGTAAGAGAAATGAGAAGATGAGGGTGAGAGGGTGAAAGAAGCGTCCGGATAGCATGCAACAAGTTTGGACCATTTCCTTCAATTTTCTTCTCGCCATTCTCTCTTAGGACGTTAATTGTTCTATTATTTAGGATGATACAAATATACGTTACGAATATGATGGAACATCCAAAGTGTTCACAGTGTTTTTCAATAGAATAGGAAAATAAGTATCGATAGAAATTTTAATATTAATTTTAAGAGAAAAATGGAAAGAAATAAAAATGGAATATTGGGTTCTCTGGAAATATTCTCTGTTTAACAGTTCAACATCCGGCACATTAAATCCAAATTATCTAAAAGATGTAAAATTTATTTATATATTATACATAGGTGTTTTGTTATTTTCAGATCAAAGATTCATTAGGAATATTAATCCGATTTATTAATTATTCGCTGCTTTGCCAATGGAGCCTGACCAAGAAAGATCAGGTATTAATCAGGGACAAAGTTTGACGAATTTTGAAAAGTAGCGTTTTTTGAAATTGATCGGAAGTGATTTTGAAAAGCAGTGCAACTTTCGGTGTTAAATGGTTAAACAGTCAACACCTTCTCTTACACACCTGCAGACTGATAGAATTGAACTAGTAAAAACTAGTATAAATAATAATTAGCAGTAAAACTATCGACAGTAGTTCTATACTTGAATATCAATGCCAATTGTTTTCTGTAGACTTCACAACTTCGACATTTACAGTATCTTGAGGAAAAGAAGGTGGTTATTGGAGATGAAGACAACGTAAGATAAAATTGCGAGTGTACTAATTAAAAGAGCAGATAAAAGGTAAAAAGGGGTGAAAGTGAAAAGAGGAGCAGGAAAACACAGAAAAAGAAGAAAAGAACTAAAGTATTAGAAACAGAGATTGGGAAAGGGGTTAAAGGAAAGGAAAGAGAGCGTTTGGAGAAAGCATGAAAAAGGAAAAGAGAGGAAAAGGGTGTCGCTAGAAAAGAGAAGGGTGACAGGGGGAGGGAGAAAGAACGAAGGTACGAGAGAAATCACGTTCTCTCCTACTTTAACGCGCGGTTCTTATGAATCGAGCGGAGGGCGTAACCCAGATTACTGTTCACCGAACTATAATATTACGCGAACAGATCGGTCTGCCTGTATAACGGGTGATCGTTGCGAAATTATCGCGCGACTGGTCCTCTTTAACCTCTACGTGATTTTTATTTATCTACGATATACAATAGCATAATAAAGAAAATACATTTAGATGATTGGAAACGATTATTCTTAATAAAATTATTTAATTTTGTTTTCATATTCGATAACAATGCTTTTCATCAGTTTTGAGAATTTTCAAGAAACTTTAAAATCAAGAAATATTTTTCCTTTCTATCGTAGTATTTTTCTAGTAAAAAATTATCGAAAGAAAAATTATAATAACATAATTGTTAATTATTCTAAGAAATATCGCCACGTTTATTTAATCAATTCTGAAGATGTTTTAAATAATATAGAAACTCTTTCCGGTTCTGGAATTATTTAGAAAAAAGATTTTGTACGATATCGTATAATGAACTCTTAATTGTGTTTATTAATTTTCTATTAGGAACTCGTTCAGCCGTTATTTCAAAAGAACGAGTGACTATTTCGTATTAAGAGAAGCTTTTTCCTATTTCAGGAAGAACTTCCTTTTCCTGTTAGTTCAACGTAAATATTAGCTACCTCTAGGAAGATCGCGAGTCAGCCAGTTTCATCATCGCCCAGTCAATTATCACTCCAACTACGTACTTCATCCACTTGGGAAAGGAACTTCAATCCTTTCCCGGCATTTCTGTTCATCAAAAGATTCTTCTTCCTTCCTCAATTATCTTCCTACCGATGAAAAAAGGGCTGGTTTACGGCTCTTACTGACAACTCCATTAGGGAATTCTTTGCGTTTACAGAAATTCATTCGTAACGTTTTAATCATTGATTCAATTAAATATCGAAACAATAGTCTTCGTAGCTTTTTACTGAATTTCATAGAAACTGAAACAAATTTTATTCACTTTCTGCGAAATTATACAAATCGATATAGAAAGATATAATTTGAAAAATACTTATCGCTATATTCCACAGTGATACACAGAGTCTAATGATTTAAAAACGAATCGTAGTTTATAAAGAAAAATTATATTTTCAAACTATATCCCCCGCTATGATGCAATATATTTTATTGATTATGTTACGTGTTTCATATTCTTTTATCATCAAGCTTAGTCAATCTTATTATTAGGCTTCTATTACTATCCATTTCGCAACTCATAATCTTGCAAATGTATGTAATGACGTATTGTACAATCTCGACACGTTCATCGTACGCCAGTTATAAACGGAAATGACGTATAAACGAAACGACGTGTAAGTATACGTCAAACAACGATGCACGTCATGAAACGGAACGATATGAAGTAAACGAAAACGATTTTGCGACGAACGTTGTTATATAATAATAACGTACAGAATAATTGTTACGTAATAGAAAAACACGTTAAGTATTAAAACCAGTCATTTATAATCTAATTTATAATTAATAATTTACAATTATATTATTTGAAATATTTTATACTGATCTCAGTCGAGACACCATCGATTGTTTCGATCGTCAAACTTTTTGGTGGTTCCCATACTAATTGGTATATTTTTTAAATAAATAAAACAAAATTTGTTTATTAGAAATGTTTTGAGAATATTTATACATTAATACAATATTAAATTTATTGATCCGAATTAATATTAACTATCGGAAAATTGAATGAAATATAACGAATTATATCGTTCCTCGTACAATTTCCAATGGTACTTTACAGCGTATGTATTTTAATAATCATGTAGTACTTTAATAACTAATCTGACTAAATAAAATTTGATGAAATTCGTAGTTTAAAAAATTATACACTCGCATATATAATATAAACGTACGTAATATCGCGGCAACTTTTAAATAAAACACAAATTTTCATACGCAGAAACCGATTTCCGCAATAATTCATAATCCTTCGTTTGCAACTTTATTTTTACTGGCGTCAACTGCATACCGAGTCCTTTACATCCATGCGATCCTTCTCTTTTTTTAAACAACCGCCCAATTCTTGAATATAATTAATGTAATTCTTGTAATAAGTAATTCTTGAATATTCTTCCAAGTTTTTAGAATATCGTCCAACAGCTTTCATTGCAACGCGTTACCTTAATCTTTCTAAGCAAAGTTAGATTGAAACGAAAATATAGAAAAATGAAAAATAATTTAAAATCGCTGGTCGATAACGCACACATAGTATGAAAATACAATAGAAGGATAACTGTAAAAATCATAAATATTATTTACACTTACAATTTCACAATAATTGGTAAATAAAATGTGTAAAAATCAGTGTTACTAATTTTACACGAAAATTATTATCATGATAGCGTATGACTCGTGAAAATCGGATTAGCAGGGAGCGTGTCAAATTCCCCCTGTGAAACAGGTTTGCGAACCAACCCGATGCATGGAATCCTGTGGGTTCACCCGGTACGTATTCCCGAAGGATACGCTTCGGAAAGGAAACGAGACGGAGTGGCCCTTCTCTATCTGCCTCCCACTCTTTTCTCTGTTGTTCTTCATCTTCGTCTAGCAGCAGTCGGTCGTCCAGGTAGTAGTGTCAGAATTCTAGTGCAATACGGAGGGGTGGGAACCCTTGGCAATCCGAATTCCCAACCCCGACACGACCTTGCGCTTGCACATGCCCGCACGCACCAGTGGAACCCGCTCCTGACTGTTCTCTCTTTCTCTCCCTTTCTCTTTTTCTCTTTAGCTCTGACAGCACTCGGAGTGTCTCTGACGCGTATATGCACTGTTACTCGTAAGTATTAGGTTGTCCGAAATGTTCCTTTCGTTTTATAAGGAAATTATAGACGCACAATGTTTTTTGTTTTATATTAGTTTATCGAATTATGCACGAACATAATAATAGAAATGGATCACACTTAATTCGATAAAATAATATAAAACAGAAATTGTTGTTCAGCTATTATCACCTTATGAAACGAAAGAAGCTTTTTGGGCAACCTAATATCTAGAGCTTTGACCAATTTGTAACTCTATGTGCATATAAATAGATTTACAGATTGTAAATTAGACTGTTAATCGGGTTAGCGAAAATTTCTTTAGAAATTTGGAAAATATTAATAAATCAATGTGAGATTTAAGATATTAGAAAATAGGGGATTCACGAGGGAAGAAATTGTTACGTTTCAGAAATTGGCGATCTAACAATTTTCACGTTGTAGCCTCTCGAGATAAAGGTTACCGTAACTTTAATAATAACGATTAAATAACAAAATCATCGTAATATATTTATATCAACAATATGGATCAGATTCTCCGTGAAAAATTTTACGATATCCAATTGATTTTCTCCACCCTTTTCTATTGTGTCTCCAATTTAGAGGCGTCCTGTACTACGATCGTCGCAGTTACTCTTTTCTACAACTCACGTTATATTTCCTCTATCAAACCTAAAAGATATCGGCGCGTTTAACTTACCTTCTAAGCCCATTCTATGTGACATTTTTCGCTTTAAAAACACTGCAATCAACAACGAATAAATAACAAGATGGTTGCATGGTTGCTCGCATTCGCGATTCAAGTCACATTCTCTCAAACTTAAGACGAGATCTCACATCTTCGACTCGTTCTTTCACAATTTCTTAAATTACATCTCCAATTCAGAGAAGACATATGCGTACACCTATACACATACAAAATAATAAAAATCAGCTGCTCTCTACGATTTTACATCACATTCTGTCAAACGTAACCAAGCGTCCGTATACTTTTGAGAGACAGTGTATGCGCATACAGGATCGCGTGACCGAGTGTATGCGTGTGCGGCGCGTATGCACCGCTAAGTATGCACCGCTGCTACGTCGGGCATTCCGGTGTGCACTTATGCGCACGTTCGTGCCGGATACGCTCAGCTTGTGCGCCTCGTCTGCCAGACGGCTGGAACTCGAGGCTGCGTTATGGTTACGACGCCTTATTCGCCACAGCCAAGGGTTTCGAGTTTAGGTTCTTCTCCGACTGCGTTTCCGGCTTTCAGGTTTATTAGAACTGTTCTCCAGTTATCTTAGAAGAGTAGAATTTTTATCAAGAGCAAAAGAATTCTACGTCTTCTGCGTATCTATAGGATCATCTTAAATTTAGATATCGTGGAGAATAAAAAAATGTTAATGCAGCTTAGTCGCGACAGCAGAAGGTTCTCCCTCAATTACAACCGGGTTTCTGGCTTTCAGGTTTATTAAAACCATTTCGTAGCTACTTTCAAGAGCAGACTTTTTATCGCGGATACGACAAAACTCTATGCCTTCTGTTTCGTATATTTGCAACGGGGTTGCCTTAATTCGGAGCACAGTGGCGGATAAAAGAAATATCGAAATTTTAATATGCCTATGAACTCTTCTCCAACTTGATCTCTGGCTTTCGGGTTTATTAGCATTAAATAACGCACAATAATGAGATACAATTTAAAAATTTGACATGATAAATGTGATAATTTGGAAGGCTTCAGCAAAGAGACATAAGGAGGAATTGAAATATTCAATGATCGATTGCATATTATCAAAGTTATTCTTTTGTTTGCTTGCCCACTGCCAATGTTTCTACGTTTATGAGAAATTCGAATGCGCATTGCACATGATCTGTAAAAATATACAAAATATCCAAGGCGTGTACAGCATTTCAAGGACGAAACAAATCTCTATTTATCTCGCACGTTGCTTACTATTTATACGATTCTATTTTCAAGGGTATAAAATAATGATTACACAAAAACCTGAATTTCCCTAAACATTCGCAATCCGCCAATACGAAAATATTTCCTTTCGCGTTCACTTTCCTCGGAACATGTAAACTCGATTCACCTAAACAACTCGTCTCGTCCAACCAGAATCTATCCAACGTTTCCGTTCCATTTACCCAGAAACCACACAACCATGAACAACCGCGGCAATTGACAACAGCATTAAGAACACAACTACCTGAATAGACACCATAAAGTTTGTACTGTCGAGCGACTTTGTAGCAACTTGCACGTAGCTATGTCTATTAGCATAGTTAGTAGATCGATAGTAGAGTTCTGTATAGATCAGGATCCGAGTAGAAGACGTCGCGTGACGATATTTCGCGCGATACGATGGCCGATGATACGACAAACGGCGGCGAAATCTAGAGCGGGCTGTTTCAATCGCGTTTCGCTTCGCGCGACGACGCGACGCTACGCGCATATCTGGGTCAGCCGTGCGACCTAACTTGCACCCATGTGTGTACGTTCCCACTTATACGCGACGAATAATGCGGGAATGAGCGCGTGCATACCCGCGTTTCGATCGGCGCCACTCTATGGTCGGTCAGGTGTGCGCTGGTGATCGTAAATCGATCGATTCGGCCGATTCGATGCGATTCAAGAACCGATTCGACTCGCTGCAACACCTCTAGCCGCGTTTAGAACGAACCAGCAAGAATATAGAACGAGAACAGCAGCGTTTTACTGCTCGTTTTCTGTAAACCACCATCGACCGATAGCTTCGTAAACTCATTTACAATTTTGTGTACGAACGTTTGTAGAGATTAGACCGAGCATCTGGAATGCTCGATAGTTATTTCCGGTTCGATCTTCGATCACACTCGTGGCAACTATAACCGACGAAGAAATGAAGATTTTTCGAACGTTCTTAGGATCTTTCATAACGTGCCTTTTTTTTATTTCACGAACAATCGTCGAATGCTCGTTTACGCTTCGATTTTCCCCACTTTTGGCGTTTAATGGTGCGTTTAGTTCTTTCACCGCTCTGGTAAAATTTGGTAAAATAGAAGCGCAAACGAGCATTCGTTCGGCTGAACGAAATTTAAACAATTTACATTTAATCGATTTACATTTACATTTTACAAAAACACGAAGAAAGTGAGATCATTCTTTGTCCGATCGGTGGACGAATGCTCGATTGCGATATCATCTTTTAATTTTACCGAGCGGACAACAAATATACTCTCCGTTGGTCTAAACCCACCACGAAGCAACAACGAGCTTGCTTCGCCTGAACGCACCTTCATGACGTTCTGTGTACGTAAGGAAATACATATCAGTGCATAAATATTAGAACATTTAACCCGAGAAATAATTAGGAGCTTGCTAAAAGCTTCTTTTGGAAACCATGAGTTACAATCTATAGAGATATTCTATGTTATCAAATAAGAATTTCATAGGCAATAAATATTTAGTGGATAATTTTTATTTGTTCATTGTCTTAACAAATCTGCATATATTTCGATTACTAAACCTTTTATTGTATTTGTTACTGTCTAGTTCATTGCACTTTACGAATGATTCTATTAAACGAGATGCAAGTTTTTAGAGAATCATTAAATTTTTTAAATTAGTGTTTATAACGCGAATAAAACAGAACGAATGTAAAGGAATGTTCAAATACTAAATGCAAATAGTTACCAATACAGTCTTTCTTCTACCATATTCCTATATCTATGAAATTTCCAATTACCAAAAAGCATTTACACACCATTGTATTTATCGTATGGTGTACATAGCAATTAATTAGTACATTTAAGTACATTGAATTTCTTATCATCGATAGTACGATCGATATCCTGAAAATGAAATGGATCTGCTATAAAAAAATTATGCTTCAATGAAAAGCAGGAGTATGTACAAATATTTACTCCAACCATTGTGTTAGGTTGACCGAAAATTTTCTTTCGTTTCATAAGGTGATAATAGATGAACAACAATTTCTGTTTTATATTATTTTATTGAGTTAGGTATGATCCATTTATGTTCGTGCATAATTCGAAAAACTGATATAAAAGAAAAAACAGTGCACGTTTATTATTTTCTTATAAAGGAAAGGAACTTTTCGGACAACCTAATACATATATAATATATCTCAAAAAGCAGCTCCATTGCAATTTCATCGGATCGACCAAAAGACATTTACTCGCGTCCAAGTAAGTTAAAATGCAATTACTTAATACTAGAAATACCAATAGTTAACATATAGCTATTTCTACAAAAACCAGTCAAAATGAGTGGTCTTTAAAAAATACGTAACAATAGAATATTTTTATATTTATTGATTTATTACTATCTTACAGAAAGAATTCCATGTTATGTAGCACATTTTTGGTATTATTAATCCACCATGATCGCTAAACGAGGCTTGACACATTTATGAAATTGTAGAACCGGTCGTTTCGACTGCTGTGGTATTTCTAGCGTTAGCATCTAGCGATCTAGCGATCGATCCGGAATTTTCCTGATAACTGATATCGTCGTATCGAATGATACGCAGTAAAAATTTTAAAAACGCGTGGGAAGTTGCACAAAACGAAGAAATTGGTTAATTGGGGTTCGATTAACAGATTGCAGCACCTTTTTACACTTTGACAAGTATCAGTCATTTTCACTGGTATTGGTATAAGTAGCCTTGATACCATAGCCACAAAAAACAAAATGAAATTCATTATATTATTCTTTTAGTTATCGTTGCGAAAAAGTCATTACATCATTGCGGAAGAAAATATAACATGAAGTAGGAATTTTAAAATAAAATTGTAAAACCAGTCAATTTGAATGGTGTGGTAGTTCTAGTGTTAGTCAAACTGAAACTCATTGCAATCGTGCGGTTTTCCGCTCCGCCGTAGGAAATCTTCTAAAAACACCATCGATACCTTCCCCAATATTATTTCACGGCACAAATAACGTACGGGTGGCCTGTTTGGCATTACAGAAATAATCGCACGCTAATTAGACTGTCACGTGTCGAAGGTACGGAAGGTCGGGAGCGACGTTTAATCGAATTAGTAAGGCACTCGAGCGTGGCCGAGGGTGCTCAAATAGAAACCCGCCCCAAGCGTGGATGGTGTTTCGATCTGTTTTGTCTCTGCTTTGTCCCCGACCCTCCATACGTTCCGCTTAGTAATCAATCTTGTCTTCCGTTCGACTTCGACCTCGTTCCGTTCCCTCTTCTCTCTTTCTCTATCCTCTTTTCTTTTTCTCCGTGCCTCTCGATATTTTTTAATCGACCGTCGCTGACCGACGCGCTTGTCCACCAACATAGACAAAACGCTTCTCTAATCCCAGTGACAGGGAAATTTTCGTGGAAAAATCACGTGCAAAGCCTGTCAGGTAGAACGCTCGATGGAAATGAGTGTGGGAGGATTTTTAGTTTTATTATTAGCCTAGGACACAGCATAGGTCAAAAGTTTGAGATCGGTTCTGGTATCTGATATCGGGTAATTTGTGAAAAAAAAGGGAATTAAACATATAATATACTTTTCTGGCTGTTTCATAGTAAATCGAAACCCTTCACCAGGTTCCTGTTAGCTTCGTATCTTATTTTTCTGGGTAACAATTTTTCATTGGTTTTCTTTCTATTAAATACGTAATTATTATTAAATACCTAAACTTGCGAGCAATAGACAGTGAATTCGAATTTTTTAATATATCTCGAAAATAATTTCATTTCCTTCAACATTAAATCGGATATATTAATTACATTTTCGCGTTATCGTTTATTTATTGTCTTAACGTTCGCAAGGAATTGTTCGAATCGAATATTTAAAGAAACGTGAGATCGAACAAGCTTAAATTAATTCGCTCAAATAATTGAAACGAAACGCAGAAAAGAAAGAAACGCAGGAAACGTGTGGATTTTAAACGAGCAGACTTGTGACAATCAAACGTGGAAAAGTTTTCGCACACGATGCATCCGTGCGTCATGTGCACTGCACCAAGGACGCTGCATGACGCACTGGCGCATTATAACCACTTTACCAGTTAACCCTGTATAACCCGGTGTAACTCCCAGGTAATGTTTCACGCGTCCGTATTTCGTCTGCGTTCCAGTTTAAACGCTCCGAATCAGTTTTTATTCCAACACGTATACGTTAAAACGAATCTCAATCTGTTTTCTTCAATTTAGGCAATTCGAAGGTAATGAAAAATGAAATAAGATTTATTCGACTTTTATTATTCAAATAATTATTCAATTCATTAATTCAATATTTTTAGAAATATCCATATACGTTGGAACATGTTCAACGAAGAAACTATAACTGCAGCTTACGATTATCAGACGACTGAAAACATAGAATCGAAGAAATTTTTACTCTTGCAACGGTTGGAAAATTATTCAGATCGTACACAGAATATCGCGAATAAAATCATCTGCATTACGTGATTGGGATCACATTCGATGAAACGATCAGACGATTGAAACAGTTTAGAAGTAAAACGAAGGAAAAGGCTATAGTTTTAACGTGTACCAGTTTCAGGAGAACAAATGGCAAAAGGTTTCGTCGAATTACTTCAATTTGTGTAATTATACTCAAGAATGTTTAACCACAGACTATTTAGCACTTACAAAGCAACAGTTCCGTAATAGAGCTACTGTGAAACAAATTTGCCTAATCGTTGTAACGTTTCTCATTGGAATTCATCTTTTCCTAACAAAGTCGTGCGAAACATATTTGAAGATCTGGCGATAGGAAGAAACCGGAAAAACGAGCAACTTAATAGATAGACAATACGTAGCTTCTAATTAACGTGGCGTATAAATGCCGCATGCAAATAGGGATAACGCGGTTAATCGTCGACGCGTGTTTCGAGTCGATGGATCGGTCAAGCTGTTGCGCAACGATATGGCAGCGCGTGCCTCTGAACAGACGTTCCTCTGTTCTCTCGTTCTCTCAGCTCCGTTTCTCCCTTCCTTCTCGATTCGCGCGCTACAGGCCTCTGGCCTCGTTCGTCACTGCACTCTTTGTGCTTCTCTTTGTTTGCTTCGAAAAATTGGAAATTTTCAGTTTAAACAGAGACACCGTAGATTGCCAAAGTTTCCCACAAGATCTACTTTTTCACGAATTTATAATAACTTTCAAATGGAATTTTTTAATATTTTAAACGCATGTCTTACTGTCTTTCTCGCTATCTTTTTTTTTATTATTATTGCTGTTAATGCGTGCGAATGTATTTTTATGCGATAATTTGTATAATATAGATTTACAAGTAATTAGAAATTAAATAAGAGAATTTGAACAAAATTTAGATAAGTAGAATTTTTTAATATTATTTTAATAATTATTATTTTGCATTATTATTAATGTTAGTGTGCGCGTAATGCTTATTTTTATAGAAGAATTTACATAATGCAGAGCGAATTACAATTCGAGTAAATGGAGCAGACTTTTTCAAAATTTAGCTTTTTGATAGTGGAATTTAAATAGAACTTTGTAATATCTCTATTTTAAATGTTTTAATTGTACGGTCGATTTACAGCTTCCGTTATTTATTTCGTCTATTTGTTTAACACGTTACTAGTTGTTTTTTATCCGCAAACATGGTTGTAATTTAAACGGTGGAAGAAATTTTAGAAAAATTTCAATCACAGAATGTATCGAACAGATAACGTACGATTTACCTGTACCAATCTCGTAAATGTAGGTTAAATTTAATAGTTTATTTCCTGGGTTGCGGCAATATGAAATACAAAATCGTATCGCTTGGCAGAAAATTGAAAATCCTCGTTTCATAAAGGTAAGAAAAATATCGAACGAAGGGCACAGTAAACAAAGTTGTTTCCAGCGAATAATGAAATTGAATCTGTTAAAAAGCGCTAAATTAAAAACGTGATTCCTAGCTAGCAATGATACACCGCAGGTATATTCGATTTTATTCAAATCTTCGCCTCTCTCGAAATTGTTCAATTCATTTATTACACTACATCTGAAAATTAATCTTTAAACATTTCCATATATATTTAGCCAGAAATCAAATAAACGTTTAACTTCTGTGTCTTTATATTTATATTTTTATACATCTTCATATTTATTGCTATCATTTCAGCAGACAAAAAAATTTGTAGAATTCTAACAAGACGTATCACGTAAAATTAAAGCGGAAAATCATCTGTATCAAGAAGAATTTGCTGGACGTTTCTTTTGAATGTTAGAAAAAGCATAATTGAGTGGGAAAAGGGCAGAAATAAAGCAGTAGATTTATTGTATTTCGGGATATTAAAATTATAAAATTGTCAGAAAATGGACTGGATTAGTATGATTTTTGAGTGGTTTGCGCGTACCAAGTAATGGCTAACCAAAGCAATTTCTCTTTCATTCGTGTTCCATAAGTTTATCGTTTTCATGCAACGAAATCTGCATACGATCAACGTTAAACAACGTAGACAGTACAGTCAGAAAAGATATAACGAGAAACGAGTAAAAGTTTCTTTCGAGGCATTTCAGCTTCAGATATTTCACTGAAAGGATGAAATCGTTCTACGATCAGAATATAGATCCTAGCGAGATCTGAAAATTAGCACAGTTTCAATCTCGAATAGGCAGATATTTCCTACATCGAAGAGACGAATAAGGCGGTGATCTAAATAAAGACTAAACTGTAAAACAACGATGAAACCGGAATGAAATATAGTTTTAAAAAGACCAAGTTGTAAAATAATCATAAAGTAACATAAGAAATAATGGTAATATAAAAAAATATCAGACGTGGTATTAAATGAACCTTTCTAATTTATTTACCACTATTTGTTAAAACTACTGAATTATGCAATACCTCGTTCTCGCATCATCAAAATCAAATGTTCCGTCTACGAGTTTTGTACATAATCCAAATATTACGAATAGTTCGTTCGATATTCACCGTGGAATTCCACAAAACCAGGACTTCGCATTCCGAGTACTCAGATGACAGCGTTCGATTGACAGAAGTTCATCGAACCAGACGTGAATTAACTCTCTCGTTGTCGATTCAACTGGCGATGTGCTGCAAACAAAAATGTTGCACTATTTAGAAAAATGTAGATTTCATGTAGATTTTTGATGTACATAACTATTTCTTTCTTGCTTATCCTCAGACAATAACAAACTTTTAATAAAACACTAATTGAACTTTTAATAGAGCAAAATAAAAATTGCTGACCACTTAATACTTATTTATTTTAATTCATAGCCAATGTTTTTCTTCCTAACTCATTAACTCACCTTTTTTCCTAATTCTACGAATTCTTCAACTGGGAAATTTTCCCCAGTCTTTATCAATTTACCAAGACAGTAAACATGTTTTTCTGAGTAGAATTCACCAAACGTATAATTGATATTTTCTATATGTCTCTGAAATTATGGCACAAACGGTCGGCTGATGATTCCACATGGAAAAATAAGTGGAGAAGAGGAACAACGTCCTTTTCGCTCGAGACTTCGTTTTCAAGAAAAATGAGTTTGAAAATCCATCAGATAGCCGTCTGTCGCCTGGTAGTTTCGAATTATGAAAATGTTGCTTCTGCTCGTGTCTGTATTTTGTTAAACGTGGACAGTGTCTGTTGTTATTTCTGTATTTAGAGGTAGGATCATAATAGCTATTATTTTATTCTTTGGATAAATCTATCACACTATTCTGAGCCGAGAAACATTTATTGCACTTTCTTACATGGACTAGAAATTAAAAAATGCGCCTTTTCTTCTTTTTTTAATTTTTTAGATTATCGTCTGCCCTCCTCAATATTATTACTATTAATATTTTCAACAAAATAATAACTAATTATTAAACCTGGGCCCATAACCTGTTGTTATTTCTATATTTAGAGGTAGGATCACAATAGCTATTATTTTATTCTTTGGATAAATCTATCACACTATTCTGAGCCGAGAAACATTTATTGCACTTTCTTACATGGACTAGAAATTAAAAAATGCGCCTTTTCTTCTTTTTTTAGTTTTTTAGATTATCGTCTGCCCTCCTCAATATTATTACTATTAATATTTTCAATAAAATAATAACTAATTATTAAACCTGGGCCCATAATCTGTTGTTATTTCTATATTTAGAGGTAGAATCACAATAGCTATTATTTTATTCTTTGGATAAATCTATCACACTATTCTGAGCCGAGAAACATTTATTGCACTTTCTTACATGAACTAGAAATTAAAAAATGCGCCTTTTCTTCTTTTTTTAGTTTTTTAGATTATCGTCTGCCCTCCTCAATATTATTACTATTAATATTTCCAATAAAATAATAACTAATTATTAAACCTGGGCCCATAACCTGTTGTTATTTCTATATTTAGAGGTAGGATCACAATAGCTATTATTTTATTCTTTGGATAAATCTATTACACTATTCTGAGCCGAGGAACATTTATTGCACTTTCTTACATGGACTAGGGATAAAAAACAAAAGAATAGTTCATCGAGAAGAAAAATATATAATAATTAATCCTCTTTTGGTTTTTCGTTTCAGTCAATAATTACGAGGTGGAGTGAAAACTGCAGCCCATGAAATAGGCTTAGAAATCTGTTATAATTTGTCTTCCTACTTTAAAAAAAATTTTTTTGTATTCGTTAAATATATATAAAACCATACCTCAAAATTCAGTAACTTCATTTCTTTCTTTCTCTTCTAAAAAAAATCACGAAAAGACGCTGTTTTAGAACATTCTAATTCAGGACACCCCTTTAAACCTATTAATTAAATCCATTGATTATATCTAGAACTATCTTCTATTTATTATTTACTCACGTTGTCATTTTCAACAGTGTCGCTATTTGCTTCCTAATTAATAAAATGATTCTTAAAAGGTACATCCTTGGCCTTATCCTTGACTATGATATCATTGAAATTGAACACAGAGTATAGAAAGTAATAATAATCAGTAACAATAATAAAGAAACGAAAGTTTCATAATTTACATTCACGTACGCGACTACCTGCTGGGTTTCCAAACTCGTTTCTCTCGAAAACGAAGCCTTAAACGAAGAAACGTTGCTCCCTTCTTTCGATTTATTTCCACGCGTAGAATCATCAGCCGACTTGTACCGTGATTTCGCAGACGCCCTGTATACACGCGTTTAGCAATCAAACGGTTAACATAGCTTCCCACACGGTAGATAAAATACAAAATACGTAATTACTCGTAATTATCCTTGTAACGACACGAATCTTAACACATTGTTGACCGGTCACGAGTTAACTCGTGTTTCCATGGCCAAACGTTGCCACGAGTAAACGAGTACACGTGGTGCGCTTTTTCCGCAAAAGAAATATTAAAAATTGAATAATAAATAAAATTTATTAAAGTTTTACTTCCACATCCAATGACGAAATAATAGCCGGTGACATGAGATAAATTCTCAATAAAATTACCGGTCAACAATGTGTTAACAATGTAATTCGTCTGGTAATTCGTCTTTTATTACAAGGTGCGCACTGCACGGACAAAGAGTTTTAAAAATCTCGTTGTAAGGCGTGAGTTTCAGGTAAATGAAATCGTAACTGTAGCATATTTCGTTACCATTGTAGGGACACTGAAAAATTCGAGCAGCTGTTTTCTGTAGAAAACGGGTCTCGTGCAACACAGAGAGGACCGTGGCAGAGCAGAGTTGGGCCGCGTTTATGAGTTGGCCACGTACAAATGGCCGCTACGCTGGCTGGCCGCTGAGCACGCCATTTTGCTCGGCAATAATTATTTAGCCTGCAGCGGCGTTCGTTTATTTGTTGCACGCGACCGAGTTAAATTTGTACTGTCGTTAATTCAACGGCTGCCACCCTCACAGGACAAGCTGAATTTACCGCGACGAAACGGCACGTGGTTGGAATTCGCGTGAGACGTGGAAAAATCGTATGGAAACTGAAAGCCAGCTACCTATGTAGATATAAAAGCATGAAAGAGTTCATTGTCACGAGAACGGTGTTTCTAATTGCTTTTCCTAAGTTATATCTTTTGTATGTTTTTAACACTAGAACTATCGATGGTTAACACGAAGCTATTTCTACCAAAACCAGTCAAACTGAGTGGTCTTTAAAAAATACGTAACAATAGAATATTTTTATATTTATTGATTTATTACTGTCTTATAGAAGGAATTCCATGTTATGTAGCACATTTTTGGTATTATTAATCCACCATGATCGCTAAACGAGGCTTGACACATTTATGAAATTGTAGAACCGGTCGTTTCGACTGCTGTGGTATTTCTAGCGTTAGCATCTAGCGATCTAGCGATCGATCCGGAATTTTCCTGATAACTGATATCGTCATATCGAATGATACGCAGTACAAATTTTAAAAACGTGTGGGAAGTTGCACAAAACGAAGAAATTGGTTAATTGGGGTTCGATTAACAGATTGCAGCACCTTTTTACACTTTGACAAGTACCAGTCATTTTCACTGGTATTGGTATAAGTAGCCTTGATACCACAGCCATAAAAAACAAAATGAAATTCATTATATTATTCTTTTAGTTATCGTTGCGAAAAAGTCATTACATCATTGCGGAAGAAAATATAACATGAAGTAGGAATTTTAAAATAAAATTGTAAAGCCAGTCAATTTGAATGGTGTGGTAGTTCTAGTGTTAATCAAACTGAAACTCATTGCAATCGTGCGGTTTGCGCTCGGCCGTAGGAAATCTTCTAAAAACACCATCGAAACCTTCCCCAATATTATTTCGCGGCACAAATAACGTACGGGTGGCCTGTTTGGCATTACAGAAATAATCGCATGCTAATTAGACGCTAATGATACGCAGTAAAAATTTTAAAAACGTGTGGGGATTTGCACAAAACGAGGAAACTGGTTAATTGGGGTTCGATAAACAGATTGCAGGACTCTTTTGCACTTTGACAAGTACCAGTCATTTTGATTGGTGTTGGTATAAGTAGCCTTGATGCCATAGCCATAAAAAACAAAATGAAATTCATTATATTACTCTTTTAGTTATCGTTGCAAAAGTCATTACACCATTGCAGAAAAAAATAAAACACGAAGTAGGAGTTTTAAAATAAAATTAAAAAACCAGTCAATTTGATTTTTGCTAGTTCTAGTGTTAATATCCATTTTTGCAAACCATTATGTTGCTCCCCCGATTTCATTTAATATTTATGCTGTAACGATGTTGGTGCAAGAATAGTAACGAAGATATTTTGATCGCGTTGCGCAACATTAAATTAGCAATTCAACTTGTCAAGCTTTAGATAACCTGCTCACGTGGCTGAATATTTTCCCATTAAAAATTTGTTTCTTGGTTTAAAGTTTCTTTAACCTCGGTGTATCTACAAATTTTTCATAACGTAGAAAGTTCCGGCTTTTCCTTTTTCTGCCTCGTCGCCTCTAATATTCGTATCCTCCGCATTAAAAAGCGCAATTCACCTTATTTTTCTCTTCGTTCATTTTTAACCCCATCTTTCTTTTAAAAATTGCAATTAATTCACTTCTCACGTACGTATACGTTCCTTTCCTTTCCTTTAAGATCCGTTTCTCTGTTTATTCTTATTGGAAACCGCGAAGTATAAATCGATTTGTAATTACACGTGACCATCTTTACATAATTTCCACCCAACAGATCAGATCTTTTTCTTTGTCGTGCACGTATGTAAAGTTTAAAGTCACAGACGATCGCCATACAGTTTTACACGCGTCTCTCGAAGCAAAGGATCGTATTATAATGCAAATGAAGCTTCGAAACTCGTACGATTTGCTCTGTGTTCTCGCATTTATACCAACAATCCAATTCCAAAATTCATATCTCTCTCCAAACCATTGCAATTAATTTTTTCCCAAAATACATATCTTAAATCCCATTCTGTTTACGACAAACTGTATTCCAACCGCGGCAAATTAATTTTCTGTCGCAGATTCGTCGATCAAAAGGCTTCTGAGAGACACATAAATTAGTTTCCTTATCGTATAAAGTGGCAAATTAAATTACATTCGTTCGTAAGCTTCGAGCATCTTGCACTTTTAAAGCAAACACAATAATCGTCCTAAGAATTGCAAGATTTTCCAGTGAAAATCTACCTACACGTGGTCGCTCTATTCCTTAACCGTCCGAACTCTATTTTTCCAAAAAATGTAATTGCTCGATCCACATACGTTTCGTTGGTACGAAGAACGCAAGTTCGTGATAATCTGATGAAAATTCTACTTGGTCGGCGTAGATATCCTGTCCTTTACAAGTCCTTAAACCTAATTCCTGGCGATAAAATTTATAGTTAGTTCTCAGTTTATAGTTAAAGTTCTGAGTTAACAAACTCGGTGAGGATGGAACATTTAAGTTGCTAAAGCTACGACTTGAATTCGAGCAAAGAAACGTTTGCGATATAATCTCGGAATATAATTCATGCACAGATTATGGATATCTGTGTATTTATGGAAAATCTATGAAAAAGTAAACAAACTTTGGCGCCTATTATAATAATATTTGATAGGAAATGCAAATATCTTCTTAGGTTCCATTCCTTCGTTTATCTTTACGAAAGTATGTATTTGTATAAGTATCCATTTACGTATTGTATTAATTAACAACTCAAGTGTTGAGAACTATTGGGTTGGAAACTAAGTGATTGCGGATTTTGTCATTAGGTGGTATTAACAAAATCAGCAATCACTTAGTTGCCAACACAATACTTCTTAACACTTGAGTTGTTAGTTGAGACTCGAGTTGTGAGGAGTCGAAAACTGAGAGTCGAGTTGTGAGGAGCTGAGAGTTGAGTTGCCAAGTTGTTATGAGTTGTAAACTGTTGGTTGTGAGTTCTGAATTATCTATCTAGTTGTCTTAGTTATAGCACATTACTGTATTTAGTTTAATCCACTGTTTAATCTATTGTAAATAGATCCATCTATGAATAAACTTATCGTTATGGGATAGACATCATTGGAAAGCCTAATTTCTAATATTTCTGAATAAATAAATCCTATAATTCTGAGAATATCTTATAGCGTATTATAATATAATAATAATAATAATAAGTTACAATAACTGAGAGAAATTATACCGAAAGAGTATAAGTTAAATTTCAATTAACAGACAAACTTTGATAAGCGCGTTAATATTCTCTACGATGCTATCTGTTGCTTATGTCGTTTTAACAATACAATTTCATTATTCGATTTCTCTTTCTTCTTTCTCCACGCTTTTACCTGATCATTCTAATAGTATAAATCGGAATGCTTCTCTGCAAAGTTAATCATTCCGATTTATACTCTGACTTCTATGATAATGACTTCTGCCCGCCCACCAGCGAATTCAAATCGAACCAGCGGATAAAACGAAAACACATGGCCACGAAACGTTCATAAACTTCGATCAGAGTGAGAGCGCAGGTTTCCCTTTGAAGGCTCCTCGAACACGAGTTGTAGATACGCGGGCCCGACGATCGTGTTTCCCGTCAGGAGCTTAAAAAGCTTCGGGGTCGTGCCACAAAGAGGATAAATGCGACTGACAGGCTACGAAATTCAGTGGATGGAGGAATAGGACGAAAAGAGGGGGAGGGAAAAAAAATAAAAAGAGAAAAAAGAAGAAGAGGAAGAGCAGGCGTATTCAGGAGCTCCGGTGGTAAATAGGTTAAACGGCAGGTCGAGAGGGCAGCCAATTTAAATCACCGCCAATTCCGTGCAGTCCGATTCGATCCACCCGGCATCGCTTTGAATCCTCCGCTTCCTCTTTTTCTCTCTTGTTTTTTTCAAGCCGAGTCTCCACCTTCCTTCAAGTTTACTCCAACTTCTACTGCTACTTGAAAATAACTATTTAATCAAACCCCAGTTGTTTTAAAGCGTTATATAGGACGACAATTTTGACTTTTAGAGAAATTCTTAAGAATCGTCATTTTGAAAATGCTTGGAATCGTCGGTGTAAATCTTAGTGACGAGAGATGGAATTTTTGCTACTGGAAAATTAGTCTCTTGAACGTATCAATTAAAGCTTCAATTCAGCGAATTGTTTCAAGGCATTTTGAAGTAGGTTCTGGGTTTTAGACATGTCGTTAAGAAATGTAGCATTGAAAGCGTTTGCAACTGGTCGTTTAAATTTTAGAGACGAGAGTTGGAATTTTTGCTACTGGAAAATTAGGCTATTGAACGTATCAATTAAAGCTTCAATTCAGCGAATTGTTTCAAAGCGTTTTGAAGTAGGTTTTGGGTTTTGGAGAAGTCGTTAAGAAACGTAGCGTTGAAAGCGTTTGGAGCTGTTCGTTTAAATTTTAGAGACGAGAGTTGGAATTTTTGCTACTGGAAAATTAGTCTATTGAACGTATCAATTAAAGCTTCAATTCAACGAATTGTTTCAAGGCATTTTGAAGTAGGTTTTGGGTTTTAGACATGTCGTTAAGAAATGTAGCATTGAAAGCGTTTGCAACTGGTCGTTTAAATTTTAGAGACGAGAGTTGGAATTTTTGCTACTTGAAAATTAGTCGATTAAAGTTTAATTGCTTTGTTACAGAGTTTTGAGTTTAAGAAAATTTTTTTGGCTATTGTAATGTTAAAAGTGTCTGGAATTGTTGATCAGAGTCTTGATATCGAGAGTTTAATACAATTGTTGATTTTGATATTTGCATTGATACGATAGAAAGTATAATATGTCGATTAAATAATGGATTTTAGTTTTTGTAAATTTACGCGAGATTTTACCAGCTACTAACGAGTCTACGTAAATATTTTTCTTCGTCACAGTACGCTGTTTATATTATTCCTTTAATTATTACAACTGTTTGTACGCAAACGTGTGGCAAAAAATTATTATTCGCTTTTTATCAAACGTCAATATCCTAACAAATATTCTAATAATTGCAAATTCTATATATCTGTCTTCTTTTACAAAATTAAATAATTTACAATCAATCTTTGAGATAATAGTTCTAATTTCTTCTCTCAAAGAAATTCATTATTCCAACAATTACTCCAATTAGCACAAATTTTGCTATCTGTATTTTCTTATTCAAGGACCTTAACTCACATTTTCCAGAACTTTACTCCAAAACGATGTTCGAGATTTTTAAAAAGTTATATTCACGATTTTAATTAAATATATTAAACTCTTATATTATAAACACAATATTAATTAACCATTTATTATTACATATAGCAAATATGCTGTTAAACAAATTCAATGTTAAATAACGCTACCAAAAATCACAAGATAAATATACAAATTATCTCGCTGTGGTCCATACTTCTAAAAGCGTAACAATCGTAACTACATAATTTAATAACTAAATTCACTTTTCTTTGTAAATCGTGAAGAATATCTAGGTGCCTAGAAACCTACAATTAATAAAAGAAAATCACTGAAAATTGCGAGGAAAAATAAGAGAGAAAAAGAGAACGCCAGTTCAGCCAAAACGAGCTCTTGCAACTTCTCGATATCGACTCCGAAAAAAAAAAGCGGAAAAGAAGCGAACGAACAGAGGGTTGGTAGAGGATGGACGTTGAATACGGACGAAGAGGAAGAGAATGAAGAGGCTGAGCCCTGCGAGATCTCTCTTTGGCACCGAGCCAGCTACCGTCCGCATCGTCATCGTGTACTTTCCTCGTGCACGCGTAATAAAGATCGTCTTGCCGCTCGAAATCGCTATCTCGACTCTGGATTTCTAGACCAGCCGGTCGAGCCGCGAACTAAATAGTCGTGACTGAAGTTCGTGCTGATACCAGCCGCAATTTTGAGTTAGGATTATGCGCATGAAAGTTCGTTTCATCGAACAGTGTATACGTAATTGAAATTCCATTCGAATACGTAAAATTCTATCGCATTTTCCTTCTTTTATAAAGGTGAACGAACTTCATGAACTGGTGGCAAATTTGATGAAAGATATGGATACTGTGTGTGTGTATATATATTTGTTCTTTTTTAAATAATTCAGTAGGCCGACATTAACCGAATAATTAACGAATTCTAATTCATTGTAGTTTATTGCAATATTACAAATTTGATAAAGTAAATGTAATAAATATTTTCGTACGTGGTTTGAATATGGAGCAGGCTCTATGAAGGTACTAACATAATGGAAATGCCGATCTTTTGTGCAATTTCAAATATGGTAAACGTGATAATACTTTTATTTATAGCTTGATGGTAGAAAAAGTTTAACGAAATGAAAAATAGATTTTTCTATAGAGAATCTGTTATTGGTAGAAATACTGATAGTTTATGCGACTCTGAAATGAATTTCTGACGAATATTGGGAATCGTAGTGCTTATTGAAATCGTTACGATTTAAATACATTACAGATTGAACAGCTTATTCGTACATTTCAATTTGAAACTAATAAAAGAGGAAAAATGAATGTCTCTAATAGGCGGAATCGTTTATAACGTAATATAATAGTAATATTTTTTATCGTTCCCATGAAGAGATTCTGCACAAGAGCCCATAGTAAAATCGAGCTCCGTAAACAAATTATATTCTGGAATATTAAAAAAAAAAAACCGTTTACCAATAACCAGAAAATACAAACGTGAAATTTTCAATAAAGTTCCGACGATGAAAAAAAAAAGTAGATGCACGGCCTCCTTCCTGACAAACGAACCCTTTGTGGAAGATGAAATTTTCGATATAGCGATCGATCCACCGCAACGAAAATTCCAATCACCGGTATGGCGACGTATTTTCAATTTCTCCGCAAACATGTCGAGCGGACCGCAAAATCGGGTCATCGAACGACGAGAACGATCAACGGAGTCAACATCATTCCCTGTGCAACGGAGAGTAGGATTTAGTAGCACTCGAAGAGAATTAAAGAGCATGATGACCGGATAATTGTATCCTCGTCGAATGTATCCGCGTTCATTTGCGCGAATGAACGCGGAAAATCGCTTTAAACGGGACTATCTTTGTTCCGCGTGGTATAATGCCAAGTGAATGATTGCGAGAAATTACTGACCAGCCTAATGTAATAGTAAACGTGGGGTAAATGGTTTTCACAAACGTACGTAAGTTACTTTTTCTTTTCTTTTTTTTTTTTTTTTTTTTTTTCGAGGTACGTGTAATATGAGAGGTGGATTTTTTCGAGTTTCTGGGATTATCGAAGCTTTCGTAGTCGTAGGATTTTTCAAGAATTTTACGATCTTTCGATATTCGGAATTTTCTATTATCTCGCTATTTCTGATATATTTATCGTGAGATTTTTGGAATTTTGGAAATTCTGGAATCTTTAATGATCGGGATTTTTCGAATATTTACTCATGTCTGATATATGTAAATTCCTGAAATTCGAAGAATTTGGGGATTTTTTGGAACTTTTGGAATAACTGAAACTTTTCCAATTTTTACCGTTTCCTTATACTTAGATTTATCGTGAACTTTCCGAATTGTTAAAACTTGGAAAATAATTAGAATTTTCAGATTTTTTAAAAATTTAGCAATTTTTTATATTTTCCATATATTTAAACTTATGTTTGCTTACTGTATCCATGTGGTTACAACAGTTTGTTCTAAGAGTATCTCACAGATTACAGCGTATAATCGTCGAAGTACAACCTAGAGGAGACAAGCAGAGCTTACTTGCTATGCGAGTAGAAACTGGTACACCTTCGGGAATCTAAGAGAGCTTCGTCTGCATTGCAGTTAGCTTCATTAGGGATCCGATGACGCACTGATACCACATATGGTGCTAACCTAACCCAGATCCCTGATGAGACAGGCTGCAATACCGAAACGTATAAGCATCCTTCTGAAAGGATCCGTTTCATATCCAGATGTTTCAGAGAAAATTAGTTTCAGAAATCTTGAAACTACGACTTTGTCAAACAGCAATTAACAAAATACTCGTTGCAATATTTATGTGAAATTGAAAAAAATCCATGATAATTTATCAAAGATTAATATTCTTCGATTCTAACAACTTTTTTTTCTCTGCAAGTCGTGAAAATGTTCCATTCAGTCACTTTTTTGTCTGATACCAAACGAGATCAAATCTAAATTTCTACTTGAAGACAATTAGGCGTTTCGAATTTTCTATAAGAAATTTCAAATCTACACGTTTTAGTTCTTTTAAACTATAATTTTATACATAAATCTATATATAAATTATAACTATTATTTTATAGATTCAGACTATAAATTTATAGATTTGGTTTAATAGATGTCTATGTCGTTTTGCGAACCATTCAAAATTATACCCTTCGATAGAACTTAATTAAATGTTTTTGTACAGTAGATAATTGCACAATCTAGACAGTAACAATGGTCGTTGTAGTGAATTATGGTTGAACTTTGTGCAACAACATATTGCGGTTATAATTACTTTGACTGTTACAATATATTGCAAATCAATTTCTTTGACTATTGGAAATTCACAATATTCTATATAATAAATTATACAGCCGCGTGACAAATTATGAATCGTAGACCTAATTTATTAATAATATACTGAGGCTACGAATGTTTATGTAAATCCATATTTTTATTAATAACATTCGAAAAATGAAACGTGCATAGTAAATGAGACTCGCTAAATATTATAATGAATACTTTACTTTGAAAACCTTATATACATTTGCATATTATATCCATGATTACACGTTTGGATTTTCCATAAATGCATAAATATCTGCGGCTTAACAATAAATTATCAGTCTCGCAATTACTCGACGTGGTATCATGTTTTTTCAAAAGTGATATAAATAATATGTAAGTGCCATGTTCAATATTTACAATATCTAATTTACTATTTATATTCGTCCAATTTTACGTATATCAAGATTCTTACTGAGAAATATATATCGACACAACTATAATAATATACCTGTTCAATATTTATATCTCGTGAATTTTACTTTTACAAGATTCGAAGCTGGTCATTTGCAAATTTTTAATAACAGTAACAATGAGTGCCACTAATGTACTCGTTATTTACATCATTTTACTAATTTTACTTTTGTCAAGATTCCACTATTTCCAAATTTGTAGATAATAATGATAAGAAGCGTAATTTCTATGCCCAATATTTAACTCATTTTACCAATTCTACTGACCTTACTTTTGCCACCATACGAAGCATACGATCTCCGAATGTAATTGATATTTAAGAAAAAGAAGTACAATATCGCCAGGCGGAACATTTGCAACATTTTATCAGTTTCACTTATCGAGATATACGTAATTTTGTGTGCTACGCCGAATCACCTGCGCAGTAGTGATACACATATATGCGTGTGAATATGTGTGTAAGTATGTGTGTATATTCGTGCGCAGCGTCTCGTAGAACAAAAGAATGTCACTGTTCCGTACGCATGGTAAAAGTGAGACACGTAATGGGTATCCATGAACATCTTGTAAATCGCATATTACATAAATACAAAACTATTTTATTATCATTCCTACATGTAATAAAAATATTCCTACATATTTATTTCGGCGATTACGATCCACAATTCTCAACATTACTAACCTTACTTTTATCAACATTCAAAGCATACAATTTCTAGACCTTAAAATATAACGAAGCGAAACATCACTGCCACGTCCGATATTTCGAATATTTGATCAATTTCTTATTTCTATAAAAGTCTCACCAAACGATGTAGTTTTCAAATTTCGATACACCAAGAGAAAAGATGTAAGAAGATAGGGGTAACGAGGTCGAGTGAAGAACCTTCTTCGGCATCGAATGCATGCGGTATTAGTATACAGTATACAGTATACAGTACGGCCGCGAATGGGTTAAATGGGTCGTCCGCGTTCACTGCAACACCGGACCGTGTCGCATGCGCAGATTCGCGTGTCGTAGCCGCGAGTACGTCGGCCAACAATCTGCTTCACGGACATCCGCATAACCGACTCGTTATCGCGACAAAAGTGCTTCTAATGCCAGTATTTTGCCTTCCTGGAACGATCGCTGCCAGTTCCAGTTGATGGAAATTAATTATCAAATAATTTTCTAATTAACTATTCTTACATCGCCAAAATTCTAAAACTTCACGATCCACAGCATATTGATTAACTTTCCAATTAATTAATGTCTCATCGTGGAATCATCGGTTCTGAGAAACAAAGCTATAGTTGGTCGTTTAAAATACGTTCACATTTTCGGAACTCAAGTCCTTAGTTGAAGTCAACTTGATTTCATTCAATGTGTATTAAGAGATTCGAAGAATTATCGAAAATTGAAAAAGATATTTCTGATTTGAATCGATTTCTTTTATAGTATTTCGTTTATTAATTAGTATTTTCGATTTATTTAAGTGTCAAATACATATATAGGTACTTGGATGAAATAGTGAATTTCTAAATATGTATGTATAATTTCGAAATAACGAAAATAGTGTATTTTAGCGTCAGGATATATCGATGATTTTACGATCGATCAATTATAGAATGTCTTTTTTGTATTGAAAAAGATTTAATTGAAAGTAGAAAGTTTCGAGAAATTCCATTCTCCTGTAGCATGTTAGTCAGTTTTTCAAGTAATCTTAAAACTAATTTCCTACCTGGTAGGTAAGTGACTTCATCTGTCCACTCATGTTTATCAATCACTCTACAAATATAATTGTTAAAAATTCTAGATAAAATACTTGGAATATTAATCAACTTATCGATTTAGCTAACATCGATATCCAATTTTCCTCGACATCAATCTCTCTATGAAACAAGATTATTAAAAATGTTTCTCCGAAGAATCTACTAGTAGTCTCGTGATATTAATCAATTTTCCAATTAATCAATATCTCGTTTAATGCCTTGTATATTCCTTCATCTACGTGTATTAGTCATTTTGCAAAAACAAATATGAACAAATTCTCACATTTCCAAAATTCCAAACAAATCACAATTACACAAAATATCAATTAATTTTTGGATTTACAAAAAAAGGACACTTAGCAAAAAAATGGTTTTCTCAGAATATTAGCCAATCTTCACATTAATCGCGTCTGCCATAAAATATTTCATGCATCCACTCATGCACATCAATTATGAAGCTGGCAATTGGCCAAAAAATTCCAGCCTTAGAAAGTCAATCAATTTCCCGGATAATCAATTATCTTTCTAATACCACGCCATGTAACAGAAGATATCATGACGGTGGGCTCGATTATATTTAAAGACACGGCATTCGTTCGTTATCGAACATATCGTTTTATTGGCCCCGGGCAAACTCATTTCATCGGTCGATTGTAAATCGCGAGGTAACGACACGCGCGATCACGAATACCTACTTCCGGTCGTGGTTTATCGAAGAAAACACGCATTGTACCGTGGTCGCTCGTACGCTGCAAATTACTTTCCATCGTTAACGAACACAGGATCTCGGTACGCAGGTGAGATCGGTTGGAGAATGAAAGGGAAGATTCATCATCGAGCTGCTCGTAATCTGCATCGGGTGTCGTCTAAATTTATCTTTCTTTCTGCTTATACTGTGTCTCCTGGAAAAATGTGGTTAATGAAATATTATAGTATCTGCCTCGTTAAGGATGCAAATTTTTTAACCATCGGATGGATGGTCTTGGTGCTTGATTATGGGAATCTTCGATGCAAGTGTAAGCTTCGAGTCTGACTGAATGATAAAAATATGTATATATATGATGACAATAATAAATACGCTGCTAATTAACTTGGGTATATGGCTGAATGTACTGGAAAGGGGGCAGATGTCGAAAATTTCAACTTTGTAAATTGAAGCCAGGCTGCCAGGCTGAAAGTTGCAAAATTGCAAATAGAAACTGTTTTTTGAAATTTCCTGTAAAACCTACGTAATGTTTACATGTGAAATGATATAAATTACGAGACTCGGAAGGCGAAAATAAAAGGAGAAAACGACGAACGAAGAATACTGAAACTTTAAAATACGATGTATTTAATTCACTGAAACCAATGAAAATTTCAAGATTGCAATTGGAAGCTATATTTCAAAATTTCCAATAAAACGTACATAATATTCACACCAGCCTTAAATTAAATAGCAGAAATCACAACACTGGAAATGATAGAAATCACATGAAAATAGAAGACAAACGAGGAATATCGAACAAGAAACGCATTTCTCCAGTGACTTTTCCTCTGTTTTCGCCTGCGTATCACGCCAGTCCAGTATTCGAGATCGTGGCCTGTGTATATGTATGTACAGTACCGGACGAAAGTATTCGTACGCCTTTGAAAAGAGAATTTTTTTCGAATCGCTTAAGCTTTCGCGACAAGTTAAAAGCATTAGTTTATTAGACAACGCGTACAAAAACTTGAAAAAGAATTGCAATCGGTCGGAAATACGAGGGAAAAAGTAAAACTCGCTTTTTACAATCTTCTTTTATCTGTAATGAAAATTTAAAAAAAACCGAAACTTTCATCGAGATCGGTAAAAATGACGAAGTTTTATAGCTTTTGGATCAACCGATTTCGATAAAATTATCAACGCGTATGTAATAACCGACATAGCTACTCAAACTCTTTTGTTTCAATTATCATTAACAGACAAAAATGTTACAAGAAGCGACCTTTACCTTCTTCTTTTCGGTTCCAACCAATTGTAATTTGTTCAACATATTTTCTTCTTTTTTTACACATCGTCCAACGAACTGATACACCTAATTTCTCGCAAAAGCTAGAGCCAGTTTGGTCGAGTTTGAGAAAGGTTATTCCGTTTTCAAAGGTGTACGAATACTTTCGTCGGGTACCGTATACCGTAGAATCGTGTAGAAGGCTGTCCAAGGGAAAGAGAGAAAGCAATAAAGAGAGGAGAGGAGAGGAGAGACCGGAGCAGAGAATTATACTTGCATGAGGCCAGGCCTCCCTCTGGCCCTCCGGCTTGAATGGTAATTAAACCGTGCGAGACTTTCTTACGACGCTCTTAATTCCCGGCAGCGATGGGGAAGCTCGCCGATTCGTCCACGAATTCGCGATCCACGCTTCTGCAACGGTAGAAAACGAGAAAAACGAACGATGTACGTTTTATATTACGGTCGCTCCACGCTACACCAATGCCACAGCTACGTATTAACGTGGGATGTACGTTCGTGCGAAGAAAGGTGTAAGTTGCTTGCGTCTATACGATTTTTCGTCTGGACGATACCAGGTGTGCGGTGAATTGGTTGGTAATTGGATGTTTAGAGAAGGTTTTTCTTGGTTCGACTAGATTTTGGTGGAAATGGTTGGCGAAGTGTGCGTAGTATTTAGGAATTTCAGAAGCTAAATATTTAGATTTACAAAGTGGAGAAGGTTTAAAGTTTCAGAGTTGCAGAGTTCCGCAGTTTCCAAGTTTGAGAATTTCGAAGCTTCTTCCAAAGTTGCGAAACTTCGAAATTTCAAACGTAAAGAATTAAGGAGTTAGTAAATTGGAAAGTTAGAAACTTTCGAAGTTTGCAGCTGCGGAATTTAAAAACTCGGGAATTTCACAGCTTCGGGAATTTTCGAGCTTTAAGGCTCGAGAACTTGAAAGTTTTAGGAAATCTACAATCTGGAAATTTAACTTCGAAATTCGTACATTCAAATTGATTCGCAATTCGCGAATATTTGAAAACTGCAACAAGTCCGTGGTCCTGAGTTTTTCTCACGATATTTATAAATAAATTTTCCCGGACAGAACCTTCCACTTTCTTTCGATACGACTCAACTCGATTTCAATTTCAGACTCGTTTCGCGACGCTTCTTCCCATCTACGTGTTTCGGCGGTGTATACAGGCAATTCGATGATCGGAGACGTATTTGCATAATAATCGTCCAATTAACGCAACGAATCGTATGTCGAAAGGGGAGAGGGACGAAGCGAGAGTTTGAACCGGTCCTACTACGGCCGGAAGCTTCGAATATGTTTTTGTTTCCGGTGTGTTACAAAGTCGGTACAGCCACGATCAACAGGTGACCAGTTGAACATCGGTGGAAACAACGTTTCGACGAGCTATGCAGAGAAACAATAATAGTAGAATGTGAAACACGAATCGAGAACGTGAATTCGATAGATTGGTCGATGAATCTTAAACCTTTACGCGTTTATGTCGAATTGCATTCAATATTCCATTTCAATTAGATTTTTGAAATTTATGAAACATATTAAATCATAATAGGATTAAAAAGATATTATCATTGAAGAATTGTTTCCAACTAGAAGGATAATCGTTAATTTTACATTTTTCATTTGATTATTAATATATGGTGATTTTATACTTTGCTATCTATTTACGAAAATATTTTTGGAAATATTTATTCAACATATTATTCACTATAATGTATACAACAAAATATACATGATACTAATCATCATATACCAATCATATAATTCATTCAATATATCAAATATTAGGTCCGAAAAGTTTCTTTCGTCTTATAAGGAAATAATGGATTTTATAAGGAATTACGATCCATTTTGTTCTATCAAAATAAAGATCACAACGTTCGACAGATTCGGTTTCATGTTGTATAAAGATGCGTTGATGTAAAAGACGTGTCTGTAAGAGAAAGACACTTTTCCAACAACCTAATATTATTCATATCGCTTTAAAAATTATTCTGATTATTTTAAAGATATTGTTCTAAGAATGAAGAGAAGTATTCAGTGTTATTATAAAGCAGATGGTAGAATGTTTCACTTTTTCACTTGAGATATTCCCAACGTTTCAACCGTAATGTGTTTCATACTGTGACGAAGGTTGGGTTAAGTTAGATACGTTTAACAGCTTTCACAGTAGAACACAGACCGATTGTTACCAGTAATTACCAGTAGTTAGAGAGGCAGTAGCGAGTAATCAGTAGTAGCCTTTAACTGGCTACAACCGCATGTATCTTCGCAGTTCAATTTACTCGTTCGATCGATATCAAAAAGTTCATTACATACACAGCGTGTTTATCGTTCTCTAAAGGATAGCGAATTAAATCCTCTAGGATTTCTGATTATTTTCATCTTTAAATACAATTTCA
Organism: Bombus pascuorum; assembly: GCF_905332965.1. Lineage (NCBI taxonomy): Eukaryota > Metazoa > Arthropoda > Insecta > Hymenoptera > Apidae > Bombus > Bombus pascuorum. Next base: position 12,234,139 of record NC_083490.1, on the reverse strand, counting down.
AGTAAAACTATAGGTAGAAAATCTGATTCATCTTTTTCAATTTTCATGACAAAAATGTATAATTGCTCCTTCGGACAATTCAGACAAATTTTCATACAATTAATATTCAACATGCGTATCGATCTTCGACCTAAAACGTTTCTTCGAAGCAAAAAATCGCGATCATTGGATTTCTTACGTCTTACGATTCAACGCCGTATATTTTAAATACGATGAAAAATAATTTTCACGATCGATCCTTTTACAACACTGCCACGTTATCTCGGATCATCGTTACATAAATATTCTTAGCTATTTTTAAATTAGATAAAAGTCATCTAAAGGCGACATGAAAAAATTTATTGAACCGTTATCAAGTTCAGAACATTGGCCAAGAATCGGCGGAACAATGGATCCTCGCCTCATCAGTCTGCCACAACTGAAAATCGCTAGAACCATAATCGTCTTACGAACAATCGAATGATCGCAGCATTACAAGCCACAGTCTCCAGCACATACGCCCCGAGCGATCGACACCAAGCAAACCGTAACGCGAAGCTTTACACGGCACTCACCGAAAACATCTGTCAGCGCGATAAACGGTCAGAGTAGGAGGAAGAAAGCGTCGAGAATCGGTTCGTTACGTCGACGTATTCCGGTCGATCGACTTCCCTTCGTCGAGATCGTCCACGGTCGCCGGCAGCAGAATTCCAAAGGAACCCGGAGCCGTCTACGAGATAAATCACCAGTCGGCTGCCTCCCTTTTCAGCTCTCTTTCAGCCATCGTTTCTGTCCACGTGTCCGCGCGTGTACACGCGTGCAACGCGAGTCTGACAGACCCGCGAACAGCCTAGCGTATACTTGTTGATTTATCGACTGCTACACCCGCGACAGCCGGCTTACACCGCCACGCGGAAATAACGGGACAACGAGGTGCGTGTGCCTCGTCCAGTTTCGGATTCTTCTTGCGGACTTTACGGGGAAGAAGACACATGCAGAGTGGGAGCAAGTTTTATATGATCATCACGCTTTAGCACGGACAGTGTTATTTGATTGATATACGAGCCATTCAGAAGCCACATTGATCAACTTAATACAGTGAGAATCAAGAGAAAGCGACGATGTTGCAAAGACTATATGTTAAATGTGCCTTAGAATTTACTAGTATTTATATCAACTTCTTGGCATGAAGGAATTGATGGAAGTAAGTCAATCGTTTCATAAGAATTGAACATTGATCGTATGTTGATATACGAGCCATTCAAGAGTCACACTGATCAACTCTATACATTACATTTATCTTGAAATTTTAAAATATTTATATCAACCTCTTGATATGAAGGAACTGATGGAAGTAAGTCAATCGTTTCGTAAGAATAAAAAACATCGATCGTATGTTGATATACGAGCCATTCAAGAGTCACACTGATCAACTCTATACATTACATTTATCTTGAAATTTAAGAATATTTATATCAACTTCTTCGCATGAAGGAACTGATGGAAGCAAGTCAATCGTTTCGTAAGAATAAAAAACATCGATCGTATGTTGATATACGAGCCATTCAAAAGTCACACTGATCAACTCTATACATTACACTTATCTTGAAATTTAATATTTATATCAACTTCTTGATATGAAGGAACTGATGGAAGTAAGTCAATCGTTTCGTAAGAATGAAAAACATCGATCGTATGTTGATATACGAGCCATTCAAGAGTCACACTAATCAACTCTATACATTACGCTTATCTTGAAATTTAATAATATTTATGTCAACTTCTTGGCATGAAGGAACTGATGTTTAGCGAATGTTATCTGATTGATATACGAGCCATTCAAAAGCTACGTTAATCAACTTTATACAACGAGAATCAGGAGACAGAGGTGATATTACGAAAACTATTTTGAAATTTACTTTAAAATTTATTATTATTTGTGTCATCTTCTCGGAGTAAATGAACCGCTGCAAGCAAGTCAGTTGATTCATCAATCGATTGTGTAATTAAACTGAAAATTCTGTATGATGAAAAATAAAGTTGATAAATTTCACTTCTGAGAGGCTCATATTGGCAATCGAAGATTTTTCAGATTAAGTGGCTTGTTAAGGAGTTGCATCGATCGATCATATAAGATGAAAAATCGAAACAATGCCAGTACTAAAAACATGTATATTACCTTTTTGAACTTATATAATGTATCTCGGGATTTACTGTTGTTTATTTTAAAATTTAATTTACGAAAATACGAACCTTTTTATAAATTTCTTCTTCTATCGGGTAGAGCAAAGAAGTGAGAGTAAAAAATTCGAAGAGCATAGCACGGTTGAAAATAGTTGGAGAATATAATTTTGACAAGAAATTTGGAAGTAATGGAACTGAATTCGGGAAGAATAAAATCAATCGCATAATTCCTCGACAAACGCGATCGCCTCTCACCATCCACGCAACCACTCCTCCGGCCGCTCACCGCGATTACATAACCACAGTGTGGATTGGACATACCTTAGCTCGACTCGTGTTCTAATTAATCCAAATTCACTATAGCCCTAATTAGACGCGCGAGCAACCAATAATCTAACCTACACGCTTCACCAGAGATCAATTAAATATCAGAAGTTCATTACGGCTTAGTTCACAATTTCAATTTCAATCGTCTGTCCAATAACAGTCGACGTAAAATTCCTTTTTAATCGTTAAACTGCACGTCTGTCTTGACACTTTGTTAATTGCAATTACGTAAAGAGAATATGATAAGATTAAGGAAACGCTGGCCAAATTTTGAGATTAAAGAATCGATTTTTAATAAAAATGTCATATTTGTATATTTTAATTAAACATAACTTGCAGAATTTTCTATAGTGAAATTTAAATATTTATATCTATAATAATTTTCTACAGTAAGATTACAACAATTTTGCTGCAATTCTTTGCTATTTTATAGCAATTTATTATAGAAAACTATATTGGATCGTATTGAAATGTATCGAATGGTACTGAAAACTTTTATAGGAGAATTATAGCAGATCCGTACTCCATTCATCGTGAATGAAATTTCATTCGACATTCGATTTACTGAACCGCTGCGGAGCTCCTATTATTTAAGCTACTATCTGGCGCCACTCCACTTATTCGAATGCTTCCAATAGCTCGAACGCAAACAGTAAAAGGAAAAGCAAATATACACCGTCGTTCACAAATACATATTGCTCTATCCAATCTTCTTACTCTATTCAAAAATACAGCCAAAAGTAAAATTTCGTTCCAATGAGTAAATCTCTATTATAACTACTTAAATCTTCCAAAAAATCAAAATAACAAGGACACTCGAATTTTGCGACGTAAATTGCTTCTAAATGTCGACTGTAGTTGTCCTATCACTCATAACCTATTATTTGTCGATGCATAAATATTTCTTAGTAACCTACAAATATGTATGCAAATATTTATAATTTCAACAAAATTGAACTTGCACAGAGAATTGTATTATATATTTTAAACATCGTAAAGAATCGATATTATACTCTGAATCTACCTTTGCATATTGTGTGTATTTTTCGCGTTTTCGCGTGTCCGAATTGCTTTTAGAAGATCCAAAAAAATCCGTAGTCTAATTATTAGTTAATAAAAATCATTATGCAAGAGAGTTCGTTTTCGCGATTCTAGAGTAGCCCGTATGGGCTATAAGCGCTGAAAGGGCTAAAATTGGCTATAGAAAGTTCGAATCGAGGACAAAAACGAGCGGGTACTGTGTTCAAAAATTCTGCTCCGTCTCTCCTCATCGTTCCCCGGTGGTTGCGGTTGCCGTACGTGCGAGCCTCGCGATCCTAGAACCCGATAAGGATCCCCTGGCCCCTCTTCCAGGCCCCTCCCGAGCTGAACGATCCCTCACGCGCTCGTCGTGCCTCCTTCTCGACCTCACCGCACACCCATAAAACGCTCCGACCTCCGTTTCCATCCTACTCTCGTCTTTTACCTTCTCGCTTCATCCAACAATATCGTCCGCCACCTCCGTTTCGCGCTTGAGTTCCAACCTCGAGTTCCACTCTATCTGTCTTCCTCTTTCTTGTTCACCTTTCGCTTTCTTTCTCTCGCACGTAACGTCGAATGAGACAGCGCTGTCCGAGCCTTCCTTACGAGTAAAATTCCCTTCCCCCACTTTTAAGATGTCGTTGTTGAATTATTGAATTACTCGAATTTTAATGTATTCCTTGAATATGTTACATCGGCTCTATCCGAAGCTACGACGAAGTGAGTTGAACGAAAGGGATGCTACAATAAGGTGGCACTTTCCTTTTCGCAGTAATTTGACAGGTTTTTTTTTTTAATTCTACGCGTATCTTCCTTCATTTTCCAATAAATACGACTTAAATATTTGCAGTATGTTATTACTGCAAATCTTTCAATCATCGTGAAGGAAACCTTAGATTGCCAGCGCGACGTTTGAAAAAGCGTGACCCCGTTTCTAGCTTTATGGCAGAACGTTAAACATTTAAAGGGATAAGATAGGAGAAGAAAAAGGGGGAAAGTTGTAGTGGAGCGGAAATAAGTGTAAAGCAAGGGATCCCATTCGTAGGTTAGTTCATTGGCATAAAAGAATTGACAACTCTCGCATATTTGGAATAATGGAATCAATTGATTATGCGCACACTACTCTGATTAAGTACAACGGAACCCCGCATTACGTGGGCTATCTGTTCCGCGTTATAGGAAACAGCTGTGTCATATACGCTGTGTACGATAATATACGAACCTCCTGTATGTATTCTATGTCGGCTGTGAATGTGACGTTATACAAATGTGCGTTATAGGGGAACGCATTGTACGAGGGTCCACTGCACATAATCTTTGGAAGAAACTATGCGATTAAATTTCATCTGACGGATACGTTCCATATGCACTGGCTTAATAAAGAGATAAAGGTACATAAATAAGTAAATAAATATATATATAACAAATAATTAACAATTACATTACAGTACTACTGTATCCTTGCCAATCATCAGAAACTTCAAACAGAAAATAGAACACGCCAATAGAACCAAGTCTCTATACTACCAAGCAAAGCTCTGCGCCAAGATATAGTATCTATTCGTCTATCCTTTTCCATCAGCAAATTTCTTCTCTCTCCAACATCTCCACGACACCCTCGTGGAACCTCTCTATCCTCGTTCCAGCGTGCTCGTTCGGGAACGAGGGTCGTACCCATGGTGTTCCACTCCCGTCCAGCCGGTTCCCTCCTTTCGAAGAGATCCGAGATACTAGCTCCGTCTTTCTTCAACCATAATCCCGAGTAGCACTGTCTCTAGACGAGGCTCGCGAGTGTATCTATCCTCGTCTTACACACGGCCAACTACATCGCGAGGTTCGCTCGTTTTTTGCTACCTTTTTTCACGACCCGTTCGCGTTTCCTCGCGGGTCTATGAAAGTGTTCCTGGTCTTTTTTTCAACCGTGTCTTCTTGCTCCTTTGCCTCGCGAGCATGTACACGAGGTTCGACGCGGTTTTTGTCGGTTACATCCCTTGGTAGTACTACCTTTTCGCTTGCTTTTTTGCGATGAAATAGGCTGCCTTGTTTGCACCAATGAAATGGGATGCAGTGTTCTTTTTTTCTTTTTTTTTTTTTGTAGCAGGTTTTTTTCCCCGATGTGCGTACGATGAGGTTTGCGGTGTCGGAGGTACGACTGTGAGGAAATGGACGCATGAATGAATAAACTTTGCAGGTCTCGCTACTTTTCTCTAGCATTGTTCCCTTGAGAAATTGTAATTAGATCATGGTAGGCACGAACGAGTGAATTTTGAAGATTCGCTCGTTTCCTTTCTTATTTGCGCTTTCCAGGATTTCATTTTAAGAGATGAGTTACTTATATAGTGTCGAAGCGAACATCAGGAGTAAACGAATGAATTTTGAACACTTTGCTCCCTTTCTATTTTATTGTTTTTCGGAGGAATTACAGTGGAACAAAGTTATGTTATAGTACTGTGATAAATGCAGGTATAAATTGCTATTTTTCACTTTTATTGCTTTTTTTTTTTTTTTTTTTTTTTTTGAAGAATTATACGTAATTAAATATCGCGTGGAAAATATCGGATAAAATTATTTATAGCATCTATTTATTCCTAACGCGTAGTATTTATAACAACTACGTAAAACCTGAAACAAAAACAGTTTCTCCAATTGACGGTCGCTCAAAGAGTTAATCTAAACTTTCGCATTTACCGAGTCGTATTGATCAATTATGTCATAATTCATCAATTATCACCATTCGTACTTTTTCACCTCGATCGATCATACCATAAACTACCAATTAATATCGCATTTCGTATGCGCATTGCACGTGCACTTATCTCATTTTCCATCTGGGAGGCACACTTACAGTGGCTGGCAAAAAGGTATTCGCACACTTTTTACCACAGAAAATGTTTACCTGGATATCGTGCGTGTTATATAAAACATTTTAATACTTGATTAACACTGTAACGAGACGCGACTACAAACATTATGCTGACAAAATTTCAATCTGATCTAATTAATATAAAAATACCTATAGAAATTGCACGGTACCAAAGCAAGAGACAATAGCAGTAGAATAAGATAGATTTAAGATAATTAGAATTAACAATTAAGTAAATGAGTGATAGATAGAAATAAGTATCGTGAAGACTTACTGAATAGTCGGCCTTACCAAAATTCCTAATCTTGACAACCGGAAGCCACTGAAAACCGAAAGACAAAAATTAAATAAATACCAACGAATCGTATAGAAGTTGCAAAATATTTCCTAAACTTATATTTCCTAGAATATCACTATATAGAATACGAATACTCATCTTCAGCATATACATAATAGGTAAATGTTAAAGATGGTTCCACTAAACATTGAAACTTATTAACAAATTTGCTGTCTCTGACGAGTATACTCGTCACGAAGAAAGGACGATACTTTGTGCTACGACGAGACCTGTGAGTAATAAAAATAAAAAACAAAGCAGTCGTTACATTGCAACTTAATTCTACATTATATATATTATATTTTACATTATATTCTACATTATATTTTTTTTTGCAACACATTTTTTTAAGTACACATTTTCCAAAGAGAGTTTTCGCAACAATTAACTGGTTAATATTGTAAACGATCGCCTGTTTAAATATCTCGCACATATTTCCAGTTTTATCAATGTAATCGTGATAGTTGAATATCATTAGCGTATCAACGAATTTTGAAAACGTTTAGAGTAACACACGCAACATGTGTATAAAAAATGTCGACGACGACAAGTGTGCGAATACTTTCGCCAGCCACTGTACGTATTGCAATTGAACACCGTTGTCCCGTTTGTGCACGCGAGCACGCACGCGTGTCTCCACGAGCAATGCTCGCGATCACCTCGACAGTGTATGGACGCGTGTACGTGACGATAGCCGACTCGTACACCGAGTCGAAAATGTTCTCTCACCGGCGGGACCCGATGGGTTTATGAATAATAAAAAGCGCGGCCGACTCGTATTTTCGGGACGCGCGCTTTCGCCGCCGCGACCCCAAACCTGCTTCTGAATATTGCGGAAAGTACGTATTTTAATGTGGAGGAGAGTAATTTCACAGCTTTGAAGAAAGCAGAACTTTTGTTTCGTCGGAAATGTTCATTTTCAAAGGAGTAATTTTAGGGATTAATTAGGGAAACGGTAGGATTTTTATGGTTTTTCAGAATTTCTCTTTTATTTTATCAATTTGCAAAATAGTGCTTTAGCGATGATAAGAGTAATTTTAGAATTTCGTGGGTAAAAAGTTCCTTTTGAATTGGAAAAGTGAAGAGAAGTAATTAGTTAGAGATTTTAGGCGAATCAAAGGAGTAATTTTCGAAGGATTTTTACGACGTATAAGAGGAATTTTGCGGCTTTTGGAAATTTATCTGCCGGTGAATATCGGAGAAAAGATTTTAGCGCTGAAAAGAGCAATTTTAGAATTTCGTGGGTAAAAAGTTCCTTTTGAATTAGAAAAGTGAAGAGAAGTAATTAGTTAGAGATTTTAGGCGAATCAAAGGAGTAATTTTCGAAGGATTTTTACGACGTATAAGAGGAATTTTGCGGCTTTTGGAAATTTATCTGCCGGTGAATATCGGAGAAAAGATTTTAGCGCTGAAAAGAGCAATTTTAGAATTTCGTGGGTAAAAAGTTCCTTTTGAATTAGAAAAGTGAAGAGAAGTAATTAGTTCGAGATTTTAGGCAAATCAAAGGAGTAATTTTCGAAGGATTTTTACGACGTATAAGAGGAATTTTACGGCTTTTGGAAATTTATCTGCCGGTGAATATCGGAGAAAAGATCTTAGCGTCGAAAAGAGTAATTTTAGAATTTCGTCGACGGTAGAGAAATTTATTTAATTTGCAAGTCTTAAGTTCGAAAGAACTAATTTCTGCGATCTTTACAATGTAAGGAAAGTTTCATGATTTTTGAAAGTTCATCTGCTTGTAAATACCGCAGAAAGGATTTTATTGTTCGAATGAATCTTCAGAAGTTCGTGGTAAGTAGACAAATCTAAGGGAAGCTTCATGGTTTTTGATCTGCTTATAAACACTATAGAAAGAATTTTAGCGCTGAAAGATCTAATTTCAAAAGTTTACGGAAACTAGAAAGATTTACTTACATTGGAGATTTTAAAGAGATTTCAAAAGAACTAATTTTTATGCTGTGAGTGAAGTTTAATGGTTTTCGGAAGTTTATCTACTTGCAAGTACCGTAAAAAGAATTTTATCGTTGAAAGGTTTAATTGCAAAAGTTCGTGGACGATAGAAGAATTTATTTAAATTTTAATTTTGCAAGGTGGAATTTTATGAAACTGTACGATCGGTATTATCCGTGAACAAAATTCCCAGACCGTGTCAATTGCACTAGGATCGTGTTCTCGTGTACGAAGTCATGTGGTTCGAACGCACGATTTCGCAGCCCGCCACGTCGAGTCGATGACACTGAATTCGCGACGCACGGATCGATCGAAGTACCGTTTCTAGAACCGATAGTTCGTTCGACACGCTCGGGGATTGTGATTTATCGTCTGCAAACTGTTGCTTGCCATGCTGTCGCCGACACTTGCTCTCTCGCGAGAACCACATTCTACGGGACAAGCATGACCATTCTGCTTGTTAGTCATGAGATAGAGGCGTACGGGACGATCGTATGAGAAAAATGAATAGCGAAAATCGCGAATGAAATATCCTTAATGTCCACGTCCGAAATTATTATGTACGCCACGTACTAACTTAAAATTTCATTTTCATAGCGTTACATAAGCTAACACGCGTACCTGAATTTTATATCTTCAATCGTTCCTTGCGTATAGAACGAGAATAGAACAGAAATAAAAGTAGCCCCAGAAGAACTTCACTTTTTTAGTTTCAGTCTCATTCTATGACAACGTCTATGGTACATTTTCCCGAAATTAATAATAAAAGTATCCCCAGAAGAACTTCACTTTTTTAGTTTCAGTCTCGTTCTATGACAACATCTATGGTACATTTCCCCGAAATTTAATTCGCTCTTAAGAGTAAGCGATCTGACTCGGTGATCTAGCAATACCAATCAACGATTAAATCATGTATCACAGTAATCAAGTACAATGCCAGGCGTATAAATAGGAAGTTGCTTGAACGAAGTTCAAGTTTGCTTAATTTCGAACTATTGTTCGAAGCGAAGATTTCCAATTCCACGGTTATGGCACTTGACAAAATGCGAACAATACAAAGTTAGTCGAACCTGTTTATATGCTCGCCACTATATACACAACGATTCTTCTTAAAATTTGACTAAAAATTGTAATTATTCTAAAAAATTCGTTAGTTTAGCCGAACCTGTAATGAAAAAAATTGTACGCTTCGAGCTATTTACTTGCTGCGGGAATTGCCCGGCGACTGCCATAGCGCACGTACAACGAACGATTTAAAAGTGAACACAGCGAGAGGCTGGAGTTAAAAATTTCTGCAATCGCGTAAGAATGCACGTGCATGCAAAATGTTAGCTGGTTGCCGTAGCCAGCCGTTTTGTTCACGAAAGATTCCAGATAAGAGGATGAACAGTGCGCTGCATGTTCCAGCACGTGAAACATCTTCGTGCGCGCGCGCACTCGTGCGAATCGGCCTGATAGTGTCATCTAAACGCACGAACAAGGGATAGGTATGCATCCCTCGCGAAGAGCTTTGCCAGAATTTTCTGCCAACTTGCGTCGAACGAGAGAATTTATTAAGGAAAATCGAATGGAACGGTTAAGTTATTTGTGTCTTTTACTTTTGAAATTAGATCTTTCAGCGCTAAAATTCTTTCTATAGTGTTTCTAAGCAGATCAACTTTCAAAAACCATGAAGCTTCCCTTAGATTTGTCTACTTACCACGAACTTCTGAAGATTCATTCGAACAATAAAATCCTTTCTGCGGTATTTACAAGCAGATGAACTTTCAAAAATCATGAAACTTTCCTTAAATTGTAAAGATCGCAGAAATTAGTTCTTTCGAACTTAAGACTTACAAATTAAATAAATTTCTCTACCGACTATTATACGAGTCAAATAGGGGTCCATTCTTGTCTCCCTATTGGTAACAACCAAAAGATTATATCTTCTAACTATTAGTTCCTGCCCGGAGAAAGTATTTCGTGTGTTCTTTCAACATCGAGGAAGTTTCATGGAAAGGCGAATGTAGTTTAAAAATTATTCCTCGGATCGATAGCGATCGAGCATTATTTTGTTCGATGTTTCTCTGAAGAGATCGATGTAACATTTTATATTCTTAGGAAGAAATTGATGCTTTTCCTGCTATAAAATTTTTCCAACGAGTTTTCTTTTTTAAAATTAATATTTTAGAAGATTGAAACCTACCAAGTCTGAAAACTATCTATATATGTGCTATATTAATTAAACGTAATCGTTTAGAATTTCCAGATTCTTTTTTTTGTTTTTTTTTTTTATTTTATTTTGGTTATTTTACAATTTGTCCTTGTGGACATTTGGTAAAGTGTTATATCTTATTGGTGAAAAAAAATAAAATAAAAATAAATATAGCATGTGGGTAGCTACCCCCAGCGGGGTGCCAGCTTCGTTTTTTTCTAAGTTATATCTTTTATGTGAATTTCCAGATTACAAGATTATTTGTTCCTTTTTGAAAATATGTCTTCGTAAGCATGTATCTCTATCAAATTTAGCAGCTTCTACTTGCAGGAATGTTCAGCAAAGAATTTAAAAGACATTTTACAAGAATAATAATACAAAGCTGTATAGCTAGAGAAGCCATACTATGTTTGCTGGAGAATACGAACACATTAAGACCATAATATTTAATTAATACGTATTACCAATTTTCAATAAGTATATCGATATTTCATACAACTTTCAGCTTGAAATGCCCGAAGAAAAATTTCAAACTGAAAAATTAGAGATTTGCTAATCGATATCGACGGCGACATGAAAGCTGTTAACGAAGTGTTCGAAGACGCCGAGCGTAAAAGTTGAACACGACTAATAAAACCTGCTTGAACATCGATATCATCGATGTATGCGTGTAGTATTCCCAAGAAATTGCTTGGAAACAGCGTGAAGCCGACTTCCCTGCTCGTGATGGAAGAGGGCAACACCCAAAGGGGTTAAAGACTCGTAAAGTCGAGCGAGGAAAGGGTCAACATGGCGGGGAACATAAATCTCTGCTAGTCTTTCTCGGTGGCCACTACAGCCAAGTCGAAGGGCAACTTAAGAACCGACGAAGATGAAAGATGAGCGAGAAGCGGTAGGAAAAAGATAAAAGAGGAGGTGGTGCTAGCGAACGAGAAGGTAGTAAGGCCACGAGTCACGAGCAACCTTTCCATTGCACGGTCCCTTTGCTGTCATAATTAGAGTCGGGGGTTGAGTAATCATGGACTTCGTAGCGACTCTTCTTTTTTTTCTTCTTCTTCTTTTTTCTCTTTAGAAATACCACGACAACAGCTTTTCGAGAAAATTTCAAAGTTTATTTAGGCATACGTACTACGAATGGAATTTTCGAACAGATAATAGCACAGCGTCGTAGTCTCGGTTATCCGACTCCCGTTTAACCCAACTTTCGTATCATCCGAGACGCTTTCAACTTTTTTCTTCGACATTTTAACACGACCAGTACGAAAGCGTAGATAGTCAAGTACCGCGACAGCAAAGTTAATCAAACTTCTGACCGATCAAATAATTAATTAAACCCTTTCTACGATTTTATTCTACGATTTAAGAACGCTGATACAACTTTCCGTATTATTCGAAGTGGACCCGGTCACCACATCGGATAATCGACGTTCTATATGTATTTTCCGTATTAATTACACATGTATGACGACTACGATTAAAAAATTTGAAAACCTTCAACTTTTAAGCGTTAGGCGTACAATTTACAATACGATTAGAATGGACTTTGAATAAATCGATAATAAAATTAAATAGGTGATTGCAGAAAGCAAGCAGCCACTAATTGCTGTTAATTTCGATAATGTAGTCTGGCCTTGACCCTGGATCTACCTGCTCGAAGGGCCACGATCTTCCATTGAAATAGATGCCATTTAAAACACATGCTACGACAATTCCCTTTTCTCTTTTAAGAAGCCAGTCCACGTTTCCATAAGACTTTACGTAGGTTATTGTGACGTACAGCACCAACTAATTCTGACAATAGCGAGGAAAAGAAAGCTGAAACCTATGGAAATATATGAATTTCATAGTATGAACGTACAATGGACTTACGTATAACGTGGAGGATACATTCTGCGCTATAAGAAACAGCGTCGTGTACGCTGTGTACGATAATATGCGTTACCAATCACATGTATGCATTACACAGTGTCGTGAATAATTATAAAGACAATCCTAATTTTAGATAATGAATTTTTATTTTCTAATAATAATTCTAATTTTAGAATAAAGAGATTTTAGATAAATTTAGATAATGTTAATAAAACAGAACTTGAGAAAATCGCTTATATCGTTTTATATTATAATACGATCATAAAAGATATAACTTAGAAAAAACGAAGCTGGCACCCCGCTGGGAGTAGTCACCCACATGCTATATTTATTTTTATTTTATTTCTTTTTTCATCAATAAGATATAACACTTTACCAAATGTCCATAAGGACAAATTGTAAAAAACCAAAATAAAATAAAAAAAAAAATATTATAATACGAAACAAGAGTGAAGATGCGACAAATTTTCTAATAATAATTTTAATTTTAGAATAAAGAGATTTTAGATAAATTTAAATAATGTTAACAAAACAAAACTCGAGAAAGTCGCTTATATCGTTTCATATTATAATACGAAACAAGAGTGAAGATGCGACAAATTTTCTAATAATAATTCTAATTTTAGAATAAAGAGATTTGAGATAAATTTAGATAATGTTAATAAAACAAAACTTGAGAAAGTCGCTTATATCGTTTCATATTATAATACGAAACAAGAGTGAAGATGCGACAAATTTTCTAATAATAATTCTAATTTTAGAATAAAGAGATTTGAGATAAATTTAGATAATGTTAATAAAACAAAACTCGAGAAAATCGCTTATATCGTTTCATATCATAATACGAAACAAGAACGAAGATGCGATAAATTTTCTAACAATAATTCTAATTTTAGAATAAAGAGATTTTAGATAAATTTAGATAATGTTAATACAAAAAAACTTTTCTAATAATAATTCTAATTTTAGAATAAAAAGATTTTACATAAATTTAGATAATGTTAATAAAACAAAACTTGAGAAAGTCGCTTATATCGTTTCATATCATAATACGAAACAAGAGTGAAGATGCCACAAATTTTCTAATAATAATTCTAATTTTAGAATAAAGAGATTTTAGATAAATTTAGATAATGTTAATAAAACAGAACTCGAGAAAGTCGCTTATATCATTTCATATTATAATACGAAACATGAATAAAGATGCGACAAATTTTCTTCTTTCAAATTAACTTGTTAGATATACTATACCCTAACTTATTTAAAGTTCCATTATGAATATCAGCCCACGATTTTATTTATCTTCGAAGTTTAATAATATTTTCTACAGGTGGCTCCTAGCGATCGTAAACTTTGCTCGCCAGAACTTCCAACGCGTTCTCGATCGGGTTCCTATCGATACTGGTCATGGTAATAATTCTACTACGAAATCTTGAACCCACTTTTTCATAGCGGAAGCTGTACGAACATCAGCATTGTCAGGTTGAAAAATTCCCGTTTCGATTTCCATTTCAATTACGAAAAACTACAATTCGCCACGTAACGTCAGGTATTCCATAGCGTTCGATTTGTCTTTTACGATCAGAATTTCGCTCAACGCGTTCAAACACGAGTGGTTTCTCGCAAGTATCGAGGAAATAATACAGAAAATGTGTTCGAGTCTGTAATTTACATCGCAGTGCTGTATTTTATACTACACAGAGTACAAAGCATCACGCGTACTAAAGATATTCCACAAAAATCAGACTTCGCAGAGAACGACCGTGAAACTGTACGAAAGACAAAACAGAAAGAAACAAAGTAAGAAGAGAAAGTCAAAAACCAAGAAGCGACAACGAGTAGATGTAAATTGCAGGAAAAGAGAATTAGAAAGAGCCGCAACCCTAAATTCCTCCCACGCCGGGGTGCAAACGATTTCAAGGGTCGTTACCGGCCCCTCGAAGTCCGCGACGAAAGCCAAGCGGCCCGAAGGACACCGCGGGCCCCGTGCCTCCGTCTTTCTCGGCTCGTTATTCCGGTCAGGGACCACCTCCTGGCGTGGCGGCGGTCCTCATTGTAGGACAAGTAGTCGACGACTCTCTTTCGCCTCGAAGGGTCGGGAAAAGCAACACCGACAACGCTCGAAGGTCGTTATGAAGCGAAACGACCAGGCGCCTACCGATCCTTCTCTTTCTCTCTCGCTTTCATTTCTCTTCTTCCCTTCTATCCTCTCGCTCGTCCACCGATTGTCCAGTGGATCCTCACGCTGAGATACCTCCGGCTTCCTACGCGTCCATTTCACCTAATCTCTGCCTCGACTCGTGTTCAGGTTTGTAACCATTGCGACTCGCAGTCTGCCGCGAGAATTTCGTTCTGTCCTAGAGTGACCTTCTTGGTCTGGAATTTCCAATCTTTTTGAACAGAGGTAGACGTTAAAGGGAACGCGGAACTCGAGAAGGAAACACGTTCTTCGTGAAAGACACGCGTTCCATTTTGTTGGCTTGAAAAATTACGATATAATATTCGCCTAGTTTATTTTGGTTTTTTACAATTTGTCCTGAAGGACATTTGGTAAAGTATTATATCCTAGTTATTAGGGAATAAAAAAATAAAAATAAAATATAGCATGTGGGTGGCTACCCCCAGCGGGGTGCCATCTTCGTGTTTACTAGGTTATATCTTTTATGAGGTCTATTGGGTGTTTCCTTTTTAGTCTTCTTGCGATGTTTTCGCCTACTTTTACAAAATTTCTTACTCGACGTTTTCTCCCAGGACTTTACTCTGTCTTTTACTCCTTGTTCTGCAATTCTCATTTTCATACGTTGTACAGAGAGTCTGCGATTTTCACCATTTGCGTGTTCATTTTCCATTCGCAGAGTCAACAGACGATAATCATTTATTATTCGTGTTACAGTACCACGCCAGAATAATTTACTTATAATTCTCAACGAGAATTCATTGTAAGTTACTTCCAAATAAAAAAAAAACTTTTTTCCATTCGCGTTATTCTCAAAAATTACGAAGAAATAATATTCGCCTATTTGCGGAACGTTGTCTGCGAGATAACAAGATGAGATGTTACTCTGCGTCTGTGTCCTTTTTCTTTCGCAATTCTCAATCTGTCGATGATATTGTAGGTACCCAATAGACCTCATAAAAGATATAACTTAGAAAAAAAACGAAGCTGGTACCCCGCTGGGGGTAGCCGCCCACATGCTATATTATTTTTTATTTATATTTTTTTTTTCTTCACCAACAAGATATAACACTTTACCAAATGTCCGCAAGGACAAATTGTAAAATAACCAAAATAAAATAAAAAAAAAAAAAAAAATATTGTAGGTGAATGGTAGCGGATCCGAGAATGTTCAACGTCATAACGAACGTTGTCGTTCGTAAACGACTCTCTTTTTATAAACGTTATTAAAAAGACAGAGCAAAGGCAGAAATTAATTTCACTTACTAGATATTACAACGAATACTGTAGGTCGGGTGTTTGATTTACTTTCGCACATCGTGCACATTCTCTGCGTTTTTACGCTTTTAATTTTCCCACAAAACACACGGTCTGATAGTAAGAGACGATCGTACCGGGAAACGAGAACCGCCTCCTTTTCGTTTTTCTCGACATTCCCGCATCGGCATGCGCACGAGTCACACCATAGCTTGCAAGACGATTAACAAAGGGACTTACGCGTAATTAAACACTGCAATTTCCTTATCTACGCAACGATGGGAATCGAGTAATTAATTCTGGTGGTTCGTACGAGTAACTACAGAAGTTAGCGTTATTTAACAGTGGAATTAAAAAATTCCTTAACGTAATGTATCTTAGATTTTTGTCCCCGTAATTTGTTCGAGAATTTCCAATGTTTTTTTAACCGTAAACGAGAATCCAGCCATTAGTTGGGATTCTAGGTGAGTTTTCGCTTTGGTTTCTCCAACTATGAACGTAGAATCTTCGACTTTCACAACTATCCAATTACAGCAAGAAGCTGTTTAATAGCGGAATTAAAAAATCTGCTAGAATAATCCGCTTGAAATTTTCATTTCTGTCATTTGTCGCGCAATGTTTCATTTTTCTCGAACAATTAGAAGCCAGCACATAAAAGATATAACTTAGAAAAAACGAAGCTGGCACTCCGCTGGGGGTAGCCACTCACATGCTATATTTATTTTTATTTTATTTTTTTTTTTTTCACCAATAAGATATAACACTTTACCAAATGTCCAAAAGGACAAATTGTAAAAAAAAACAAAATAAAAAAAAAATAAAGGATATAACATAGCAAACACGAAGATGGTACCCCGCTGGGGGTAGCCACCCGCATGCTATATTTTGTTTTGGTAGAAATAGCTTTGTGTTAACTATCGGTAGTTCTAGTGTGAATATTATTATTTACACATCATTGTAGCATTTAAAATCTGACACTTAAAAACTTGCCAGTCCAAGTACGATGAAAATAAGTTGCAGTTGCCGATTGATATTCACAATTAAAAGTCGCAGCGTTAATTGTTAGATAAAAGTAAATAGTTAGATCGCTATGGAAGCACACCACGAGCTTGCAGTCGTGTCCTCGTTCACGCGGTTCACGATATTTCCACGACGGTGGTGTGGCAGCGACGCTTAACGTCCCCGCGAAATTGTAACAGTGGACCATGCGAATTTACGGGCAGAGACCGGTGCAATGTCGGTTTCGTCGTCGGCTGTTATCCCGTGAAACAAGCTGCTCGACCACGCGAAATTTCATAGGCCATAACCACGTTTATTCTTTGCCTGTTCGCCTCACAACGCTATGGGACTCGCGCGATCGCTCGAATAATCGAATCTCGAGTATTTAGACGCCATATAAACGAGTCATCAGGTGGTGAAGCTGATGGTTCAATAACAAATCGTTTTCACGTTCAGTCAACGACGATTGTTCTACGAATTTCTATGCAAATTTACGTTTTTACGAATACAAATATGTACAGGATACTCGTGCAGTTTGGTGTACGGTTATTCTACACGTAAAAATAGAACTGAAATGTCATGTAGCAAAAAGACCATAAACGTATCGTGACAAAGTTGTGATAAAAATATATGTACGTCGATATTCTTTGTCTTAGTTTAACACAGGGCAAGACAGAACGCGTAATGTTCGTGGTACGCGTTGATGTGAAACGAAGGGTCGACGGGAAAAAGGGGAAGGACAAGTTTTAGTATTTCTCAGGAAAGAAAATTTGATTTTCGCCAATGTCACAACTTGGTATTTTCTCATCTGTTAAAATAGAAGATCATTTGAAATCTTCATTTTATTCCGCGTCATTTTCAATGTTTACGAGCCCCGAGATATTCTCGTTTCTTATATCTTTCCCTTTGACATTGCTCGTTTTTTCGTTGTACAATCTAATTTCTTATTGCTTTTTAATTAGGTTGATTGATCATCTGTGTCTTAGCTACTGTGAAACTGAGAAAATTTTAATTCGCAATTTAGTTCCACTGAATTCGTTAAAATTGACCTTTGTTGACATGAGAAATTGACATGTTCGTTTAGTATCTGTTTGCATGATTCTACTGTACTACGGTTTTCTTTCCATTTCGTTGTGTTTTCTAAATTAGTCGCAGAATGAAAAGCGCGCGTGAAGAAATGAGACAAACTCGCCGTGAAATTCTGTCTGATAAATTCAATGGAATATCGATATCAAATTTGCATTGATAAGGGCGAACAGCTTAACTATGCTTAGCTTTGCGTATTCATACTCCTGTTGTAACTATTTGACAAAGCATTTATGCACATCTTATCTGTAAAAATTCGCGACGATGTTTCGCCAACGTTCTCACATCAAACTACGAACGTGTAATTTGGCAAACTTTCTTAAAATCAGCTTACTATCAAATTCTATAGAAACACTGTGATTCGTCGAAGATACAACGTAAAGTTACGAATCCTCCAACGTTGCAAATCGAATCTTGCCGAACTTACAGTTGGAAAAGTGCAGAGAAGCGGCGATGTAAAAATGTTGAATTTAATTTCTGGAATAATGAGTGGCATAGAATGATAAAGAAAAATAATAATCCATGAAAATGGCGAGAAAGAAAGCGTACGTAAATACGTTCGAAAAAGACCTTTCGTGCTATAAATCCGTGGTCCTCCTGACCTTGTTAAAGTCGTATCTCGGGAAGATCTTCAGCACGTACGGCAGGTTTCAAGAGCATACTTGCCACCTGGCGGCCAAGCATCTTCGCCTTCCTCCCCTTTCCTTCCTCCATCATTCCTGCTGCTGCTGCTGCTGCTGTTGCTTGCTTCCTTTCGCAGTTACGCGACAAAAACTAGTCGCATGCTTAGCTAAATGCTCTCCCGTTGGCTCCTTGTCCTTGGCCCTCGTCCTTTTAGAAAGAAGCCGATGCCGTCAGTTTCTTCCTCGCGATGGCCACCACGTTCCCTCTCTGTCTTCGCGTTCCATTCGAGATCGACGCATGAAAACGATCGGGGCAAGGGGAAGGAGTAAGGACGATTCTCGAAGAACGTCTTTATGTGCATTCTGTTTTTTTCTTTCCATTTAACACATCGACAATAGTTTTTGCGCAAATTGTACGATAATTAATGTTAGCATCGAATCAACTTTCGCCTGGAACTGTTACATTTCTCTAAGGATTTTTTCCAAGGACCAACGTATTGGTTAAAATTTTCGGTTCAGGTAATTGGGTTTTATCAATCGCCAAGATTAATTTTACTTGCTGGTTTTAACTTGATCGGTTTATTATTAACGCGAGCCAGCTGCTTCTTTTGCTCGTCACTGTAGCGCGGTTAAATTATAAAAATGATACAGAGTGGAAAATACAAAATTACTTAAAAATACAGAGGGCAACAATTTATGGTTGTTCGCAATCAAACGACGAGCAAAGGCGATCGACTCCAATCCGGAAATTTAATTTCATTAAAGGTTATTAACGCGAACCAATACGTTGTTCTTATTTTGTGCATTTCTTTTACACGTTGTTGCAATACAGTCGAATTATACAGAGAAATAACAGTAGAAATTCTATAAAATGAGAAAGTTGGAAAGTAAGTAGTCAAATGACATTTCGGAAGAAATGACTTCAGCTTCGAACGTTTAGGAGATTAATATCAGTTTAATTGGTTCACATTTTTAATAGTAATTTCGTATAATGTGGGGTTTTACTATAATGAATGTTAATGTTAACAATGAAAAACAGAACGGAGTGGGAAGTATAAATGTAAATCAGGCGAAGGCATCGCATCGAACTTTTACGAACGTGCTACGCGAACGTTTTAAATTTCCTGAAACGCTTGACGGAAGTCAAGCCGTTCACAATATTGCACGTGTTCTTCCACTCGTAGCGCCATTAACCTCGACAATTGCAGCCAGTAACCCGATGTAAGTGTCCTACGTGTCTCTCGTACGCTGCGCCATTTACATACGTACTGCCATGAATTCCGAACTTCTGATTTTATGACCGCGAATCGCCGTACCACTTTTACAACGGCTGTAACGCATACGTTTCTTCGCAAAAAGAAAAAGAAAAAAACACGTGCTCCATTTCGTTATTCTTAAAAGCTAGAATGATGTAACGTTCGCCAATTTTTACGGAATTTTCTATTCGTTTCGTACGCAGATCTATTGGCTGGTAATGACAAAATCCGCAATCATTTAGGTGCCAGCCCAATTTTGTGATTGCGGATTTTGCTGCATTTCGTTATTCTTAAAAATTAGAAAGATATAACGTTCGTCAATTTCTACGGAATTTTCTATCCGTTTCGTACGTAGATTTATTGGCTGGTAATGACAAAATCACAAAATTGGGCTGGCAACTAAATGATTGCGGATTTTCTCATTACTAGCCAATAGATCTACGTACGAAACGAATAGAAAATTCCGTCAAAATTGGTGAACGTTGTATCTTTCTAACTTTTAAGAATAACGAAATGGAGCACGTGTCTTTTTTTCTTTTTCTTTTCTAGATCTATTGGGCTGGCAACTAAATGATTGCGGATTTTGTCATTACCAGCCAATAGATCTACGTACGAAACGAATAGAAAATTCCGTCAAAATTGGTGAACGTTGTATCTTTCTAACTTTTAAGAATAACGAAATGGAGCACGTGTTTTTTTTTTTTTTACTTTTTCTTTTTGCGAAGAAACATATTTATTCGTATTACTATATCTTAAATAGCTTCTGATTCTTCACTGATTTAACGGCGACTGTGATTAATCAACAAAATTGGGCTGGCACCTAAATAATTGCGGATTTTGTCATTACCAGCCAATAGATCTACGTACGAAACGAATAGAAAATTCCGTAAAAATTGGCGAACGTTATCTTTTTAATTTTTAAGAATAATGAAATGGAGCACGTGTCTTTTTTTCTTTTTCTTTTCTAAATCTATTGGGCTGGGAACTAAATGATTGTGGATCTTCTCATTACCAGCCAATAGATCTACGTACGAAACGAATAGAAAATTCCTTAAAAATTGGCGAACGTTATATCTTTCTAACTTTTAAGAATAACGAAATGGAGCACATGTATTTTATTTTGCTTTTTCTTTTTGCGAAGAAACGTATTTATTCGTATTACTATATCTTAAATAGCTTCTGATTCTTCACTGATTTAACGGCGACTGTGATTAATCAACAAAATTGGGCTGGCACCTAAATAATTGCGGATTTTGTCATTACCAGCCAATAGATCTACGTACGAAACGAATAGAAAACTCCGTAAAAATTGGCGAACGTTATATATTTTTAATTTTTAAGAATAACGAAATGGAGCACGTGCTTTTTTTTCTTTTTCTTTTCTAGATCTATTGGGCTGGCAACTAAATGATTGTGGATTTTCTCATTACCAGCCAATAGATCTACGTACGAAACGAATAGAAAATTCCGTAAAAATTGGAGAACGTTATATCTTTCTAACTTTTAAGAATAACGAAATGGAGCACATGTATTTTATTTTGCTTTTTCTTTTTGCGAAGAAACGTATTTATTCGTATTACTATATCTTAAATAGCTTCTGATTCTTCACTGATTTAACGGCGACTGTGATTAATCAACAAAATTGGGCTGGCACCTAAATAATTGCGGATTTTCTCATTACCAGCCAATACATCTACGTACGAAACGAACAGAAAACTCCGTAAAAATTGGCGAACGTTATATATTTTTAATTTTTAAGAATAACGAAATGGAGCATGTGCTCTTTTTTCTTCTTCCTTTTGCGAAGAAACGTACGCGTTACAGCCGTAGTAAAAGTGGTACGCCGAGTGATGGCTGGCATTAGCAGCTAATGACAAAATCCGCAATCACTCTTAGTTGCCAATCCAATATTTGTTGATTAATGACAGTCACCGTTAAATCAGAAGCTATTTAAGATATAATAATATGAATAATTACTTCGATTTGTTTAATTATTAGGAACTTCAAATTCATTAATTTTTCTCCTATTTAATAATAACAAATTTTGTCCTTACGTATTTGTCTATCTCTTTATTCTCTGAAGAAATTCTTGGAAAGATATAATATAAAGATCGAAGAAGATGTAACATACGATGATTTAATTTGTCATCCTTTGATAACGAAGAAACTTGTCTCTTTCTTTTACTAGGGAAACAATATTTAAAAAAGAGCCGAAAGATACGGCGAAATATCGTTAAATGTTTCTTCGACAGCGTCTAATAGAGAACGAAATTTCCTTCTCTGGTCCTCCTACCTTTCCTTCATTTTTCCAAGAAAATAATCCGCAAAAGCGTACTATAAGACGCGGAAAAACACAAAGCAACTTAGGTAGCGTCAGAAAAATTATTTTCTCCTGCGCCAAACACTAAGATCCCGTTGCCTGTTTCCTGTTATACACAGCTCTTACCTCGTTCACCGACTACAGTTACCCAAACAAATCACTTTTCCAGGTACTCGAACAACCCGATTATCTGCATCGTCACTGGTAGGAAAGTTACTTAAAGCAACGTAAGCAACGTACACTGCACTGCTACAACTCTAAAACGAGTATTCTCGATCGAACAAATTCGGTTCGCCACGGTTCGATTGCTCGTCCTCTCGCGGGAGTCAACGTCAATCGAATTCGTCGAGACAAATTCGTACAGCATGGAATACTATTCAGAAGATGATCTTCTCGAAGACGTTCACTTTTTCTAGATGGATTTTTCTTTGAAGAGCAAAAGCTCGGCTTATCTTCTATTTCGATTCATTTCGCTTAACTCGGGTAATTTAGAAAATGGGATATGAATATATATAACACGTTTACTGTCACGGTGGTCGTTGGTAATGAACCACGTTATTAAATTTTTCAGGCCGGTTAAAAGCAAGATAAATTTCATGGACTAGCAGAAACCTTCCACGACGCGAAATTTCGATAACATTGTCGAAGTAAAGTGGATATTTTGCGACGAGTGTTATGGTTGCACTGCGAATATTTACGCGATATTTACACGTATTAATATTTTTACAAACATTGTTAGAAGAAACAAAACCTAAGCAGAAATCTGTCTCATTTCATGTCGAGTACTCTACTTTTGGCAGACAGTTTATGCGTCTACAAATGTACCATAAATGCATAAAAATCCGCAGTTTAGTCGTGGTGTAATATATTTCGCGACTAATCAGAGCGAAAGATGCAGAAAATTCGCGTAGCAGCCGACTCGTTAACAATTACGAATTAATTAACAGTAGAACTACCACACCAGTTGAATTGTCTGGTTTTACAATTTTATTTTAAAATTCCTACTTCGTGTTATATCTTTTTCTGCAATGGTGTAATGACTTTTGCAACGATAACTAAAAGAGTAATATAATGAATTTCATTTTGTTTTTTATGGCTATGGTATCAAGGCTACTTATACCAATACCAGTAAAAATGATTGATACTTGTCAAAGTGTAAAAACGTGCTGCAATCTGTTAATCGAACCCCAATTAACCAGTTTCCTCGTTTTGTACAATTCCCCACACGTTTTTAAAATTTTTACTGCGTATCATTAGCATCTAATTAGCATGCGATTATTTCTGTAATGCCAAACAGGCCACCCGTACGTTATTTGTGCCGTGAAATAATATTGGGAAAGGTATCGATGGTGTTTTTAGAAGATTTCCTACGGCCGAGCGCAAACCACACGATTGCAATGAGTTTCAGTTTGATTAACACTAGAACTACCACACCATTCAAATTGACTGGTTTTGCAATTTTATTTTAAAATTCCTACTTCATGTTATATTTTCTTCCGCAATGATGTAATGACTTTTTCGCAACGATAACTAAAAGAATAATATAATGAATTTCATTTTGTTTTTTATGGCTATGGTATCAAGGCTACTTGTACCAATACCAGTGAAAATGACTGATACTTGTCAAAGTGTAAAAAGGTGCTGCAATCTGTTTATCGAGCCCCAATTAACCAATTTCTTCGTTTTGTGCAACTTCCCACGCGTTTTTAAAATTTGTACTGCGTATCATTCGATATGACGATATCAGTTATCAGGAAAATTCCGGATCGATCGCTAGATCGCTAGATGCTAACGCTAGAAATACCACAGCAGTCGAAACGACCGGTTCTACGATTTCATAAATGTGTCAAGCCTCGTTTAGCGATCATGGTGGATTAATAATACCAAAAATGTACTACACAACATGGAATTGCTTCTGTAAGAAAGTAATAAATCAGTAAATATAAAAATATTCTACTATTACGTATTTTTTAAAGACCAGACATTTTCACTGGTTTTGTAGAAATAGCTTCGTGTTAACTATCGATAGTTCTAGTGTTAATAAATCTAGTGTTAATAAAGTGTTAATAATAAAAAGGTCTTGTAAAATCTTAAGCGCGTTCCAACGAGGCTCATAGTCTGATCATCCAGAAGAATTATGTCAATGAGGAATTATATATAAACCATTTATATAGCATTTGAGACGTATTATCTGGCCAAGTTGGAAAGAACCGAAGAAATTTCGGAGAAGAAGGAAGGAAATGATGGCAAAAAAGAGAAAATGGCGAGAAGTGCGAGAACGAGGAAACGGGAACGCTGAACCGTTATATTCCATCTGCAGAGGCGAACTGCACGGAACATAGATCGCACGACGCCTGCAGTCGCGACTAGGATCGTGACGTCATTTCGTCACGCGCCATCAAGCGTCTTCGTCGACTTCGTCGTCATCGTCGATCAACCTTCCTTCTTCGTCGGCTGCTTTGCACCGGTTGAAACGTGACGAACGAACATGGTCGAGGCGCGATCAAAGCACGTTGAAGACGCTGCTGAATCCTTGAAGATCCTCTGTCGCCATCAGATCGCATACTATGGCTGCTCGTCTCATGAAAATCGATTATAACGCGTTTATTACATGTGTCTTCGTTTGTAAGACGAGACACGTAGTTTCATAGCAAGACAAAATTCAATTATTCACGAGAAGTAATCATCGATAGAGATCAGCAGGACGATGGAATTTTTTTACATTTTGTATTGTATTTTTTTTAAACACCTAGATAACCTTCTGTTCTATCGCAACAGAATTCGATAAGATATTTGGTTAGAGAATCTTCTGTAATTCTTTTTCCAACGAAATCTACGTATAAATAAGATTACAAGGTAAATGAGCCGGGAAAACTCAATCGACCCTGCTACGTTCTTTTGGTTATTATCGACCCAGTTCTATTTTTATATTGTTAGAACGTGTCTGGAGTTTGAGTTTGAGGAAAATAATTGACGAAAGTACATGTAAATAGTAGTGGATAAAAGAAATGTTATTATGTGTGTGCATATGTGTGTGTATATATGTACATTATATTTACATTAAATTCGATTAAATTCTATGTTAAATAATAATAAATCCTTAGGACATTAGAAAATCTTCCTCTGTTTACTGAAATAAATGCAATAAAATTCAAGAATCGCGTTTCGATACTGATCGAACATTTTTTACCAATAACGAGAAATTTACATATGCTTTAACGCGAACGTTTTACTTAGAAACGCTTTGTAATTTAAATTACAAGAATATTCGTTTGCTTCGATCAATGGAAATTTCGACGATGATGAAATTGCATAATCATCTACTTCGAAATGAGATGCAAGTTGGTCTGTTGTATCCTGAGCAGACGGCAGATCCTGTTTTTTTATTTTTCCTCCTCTTATCTATAAACAAAAGTGGACGAAAGTGTAAAACACAGATTTGAAGTAATTACAATTCAATGCATTGCGCAATTCGCTAATTTTGAAAATAGTATACAAGTCCATTCATCACCTTGAGAAAAGATCGGTCTGCTTAATTCTCAAAGAAACCATCGGTGTAACGAATTCGCATCTACTTAGGCAGACAGAGACGTGGACAAACTAAGCAAACCTTGGCAGGATTATTCGATCGATGGAAACGCGACCACTTGGATATCTTGAACCCAAGAAAGGACTTACACTACCTTCAAAACGAACGCTATATATCTACTTCATTAGATTCAGCTAGAATCAAACATACGATAATCATTTATTATTCACCTTATAGTACCACGTCAGAATAATTTATTTATAATTCTCAATGAGAACTGATTGTAAACTGCTTCCAAATAAAAAATATATATATATCTACAATATATCTCTCGTCATTCTTCTTTCGCTCATTTCTTCTTTTTTTATTCTTTTTCATAAAACAATAAAGTCAAAAGTCTCCCGTTTATCAGAATATAAAGAACGATATAACCGAAATGTATAAAAATTCGCTTTTTTAATTCAAAGTTGAGCTGGCATTTGCTCCAAATATCTTCCTTTAGACGACGAAACGAAAATTCCTAATTGCATATTTTTTACCAACAGCGTACTCTGTATATGCATCGACTCAAATAAGAGATGAGACAGACATTCTCGTTTCCACCTTTCTTCCTCTGTTAACCGAATACAGCCGCGTCATCGCGTTGTCGTTCTCATAGTTGACAATGGACGGGCGTGTGTCTAATTAGCGGTTGCCAGCGGCACTCGCGATGGAAATCTATCTAAGGGAGAAGAAAGGGCGAGAGACAGAGACAGAAACAGAGAGAGAGAGAATGCAAGCTGGTGGTTGCTCAGTGGCGGAAAAGCTCCTTCGATCGAGATTAAGAATCCGAACCGGGTGAAATCGTTTTGTGCTACGTCATCGGGGCCATTGTGCCTGGCCCTGGTCTTATCGCTTTTCCGAGCGTGTCGCGGCAAAACCGACCTCGACGATACGTGCTTCTCTATCCCTTTCTCTTCCTCTCTCTTTCATAGACGACCGCTCATCCGTGCATTGTTATTCAGAGAGCAGAATGTGAGCATCGTTGCTTTATTTCGTTTGACGGTACGCACTTTGCAATCGAATTACACGACAGCCGTGCAATGGGAATTATTCAGACGCGTGAAACCATCTTTCCAGTTTCTTCTGATTTATTCGATCGTTTTGTTCAATTGTTGGCGAGCTAGCTTCGAAAAATGTATATCGATTGAAACAACTATCGAACAAGTTACGAGTCTCAGAAGTCCTAGTATTTGAGATTGGAATTCGAATTACGTACAGACGTCCTGTTCGATTCTTTTATTCCAATTGATTTTGCAGCAGCTAAGGCTTGTTAAGGTCGTTGGTGAAGTTTCATTGAAAGGATGAAAGTGTTTTCGTTGTACAATTTACTTGAGAGTAAACTAACAAGAGTAAAGTTAAGGAATTATTTAAATAAATCGTTTCATTTGTTTTTTTTTTTTTTTTTTTTTCTTTTCTTTGCAACTGGATCGATTTTGTAGGATTTAGTCGTCGCTTGATGAATTTGTATTATCCAAAGGAAATTTCTAATTACGAAATTTTGCAGGTTAAATTGAAAGAATCAAATGGATTATTTTATTCGATTTTTTAATTTCATTGATTTTAGAAGAATCGTTGTGTTATACGAAGAATGAAAAAAAACATTTCTTCCAGGATATTTCGATGACAAGTTGATTTTATTAGAAGTATATTAACGATCCTTACAATTGCAAAAGTAAATCGTAACGTATAATTCATAGATGCAGAGATAAACATTTCTGTAAGCGACCAAGGCACATAAAACTCTACAAATCGTTAAAACGTTGACATAAAATAAATTTACTTCCTATCGATTCATCGCTCTCTACTGTTTCTTAGAAAATAATTCAAATTGTTATGCTTTATCTAAAACTGTTATATTATAATTTAATATCGGCTATTATATGGCTAATATAAAAAATAGTGAAGTTTCTGTTCGTTGGTCGAGTAGAAACTCTGCAAGAAGGGGGTGACGGTTCCACCCCAGATGAGCGGATAAGGGGATCGAGGCTTCTCGATTCCGTGCTGCATGGATGGTCAGTGATTCAGTCAGGTGTATCGATGTGCCTCTTCAAGGTGTGCCGTAGTCCCAACACAAACGTTTACGAGCCACATCAAGTTGCCCCGCAATTTTCTCAATAGTACAGTCCAAAATATAAAAGCTGTCGAACAAAATTATTTTTCAGATTTTTAGTCAAGTTCTTCGGGTACGTAAATTTCGAGGAAAAAGTGGCGCGTTCGCAATGCAAATGTTCACGAGTTACGTCAAGTTGCTCCGCAATATTCTCAATAATACAGTCCAAAATATATAAGCCATGGAATAAAATTATTTTTCAGATTTTTAGGAAAGTTCTTCAGGTACGTAAATTTCGAGGAAAAAGTGGCGCGTTCGCAATGCAAACGCTTACGAGCCTCGTCAAGTTACTCTACAATATTCTCAATAATACAGTCCAAAATATATGAGCCATGGAATAGAATTATTTTTCAGATTTTTAGTAAAGTTCTTCAGGTACGTAAATTTCGAGGAAAAAGTGGCACGTTCGCAATGCAAACGTTAGAGCACGTGGCAATATTCTGAATAGTACAATGCGAGATAAATAAGGCGTTGAATAAGATGATTCTTCAGATTTTTCATCATCAAGTTCTTCATATAGGTAGGTAAATTGGTGAGGAACTTTTTAATTGTTCCAGCGTACTCATCAAAACGTTATACATCATATTTGCATATTTTCCTCGTTGGTGTAAAGAGTGTAAAATTTATTTATGTATTTTTAGATGGGTTTATGGAAGTAGGTAATTATAAATAAGAGAAGAAATCGGTTTTCAAGTATTTTTAAAATAGAAGGTTATAAAAATATATAGGTAAAATATCTGAAAGGGTAAGAAGTTATTATTATTAAAATGAGGAAGTGATTTTTCTTGTATCACAATTTCTATTTTTTTTTTTTCTTTTCTATTTTCACTTGAAATAGAATTACAAAATTAGCTTTCCCTTCTCTTATATTTGTTTCATATTTTTTATTTTGCTGTACGTTAGATTATACAAATTAAGGACAAACTGGTTTAAAAATATACTTCGCCAGATCTACGTTCCCAGACTATACACAGAAATAAGAGAATCGATTGCTTCAAAGATACATCCCGTTTTGAAAATCTCCCAATTTTAACGTCAGACACGTGATTTATCGATCGAATTCATCCTTTGCTTATTCTGAAACCAGATGATTAACCTCGATGAAGATACTTGGTTTGGCTTCTGTATAGTTTACACGATAACCACTTTGATCCACTTTTACCATAAAACCTTCTAAATAACGCAATTTATATTTAATATAATTTCGAGTAGAGTAATTTATATTTTACAAGAAAAAGTTTACATTTTAAGATAAAATCTGAGCACGATACAAAGATTTTAATCAGAAGCCCAACACAATCGAAAAGTTCTGATCAAAAATTACAGTGAAATCACAAGAGACACGTCTTTTCCTTTTACTTTATGAAATTTGAGCCAATCTACGTTTTATTCAATTAATTTATTAAATTTCAAAATATAATCGTACGATTAAAAAATTCCAACAGCAACCCTCGAAAACTATACGTTTCTTCAATCCTTCGATATGTTCTATAAAATTGAACCTGTTACGTACTATTCACTTACTATACTTTCAAATAAAAAAGTGGAGAAAGAACTAGTTCATAGTATTTCTTCGATCTACTCTAAAAAATCTAAAACTTGATCAAGTCGTCTATGTATCGTCGATTTATCAAATTCCAAAGTAGCCATACTCGAAAACAAGGGCGATCAAAAAATTGGAACAAAGACCCGAGGCAAAGTACACGTTTCTTCGATCTTCTCTACAAAATTTAAACAAATCCATTACGTATTATATATTGACTTATTATACTTACAAACAAAAGGAATCCGATAAAAACCAGTTCCCGAGGAAAAAACATTTCCTCAATTCATTTTACAAAATTTAACCAACCAGAGTATATATGTCCAATTTATTAGATTTCAAAGTACCATAATCCAAAGACGATTAAAAAATTCTAACGAAAGATGAAAACAGACTACAAATTGTTTGTTCAATATTTGCCAGAAAACTTAAGCGAACGTGTCGCGTATTATCCATTCACTATATTTCCAAATTAGAAAGAAACCAATAAAAACCAGGTCGATAAACAAATGAAAGTAGCACCGACCTACACCCACTATTAAAACAACCTATCTTTTTGCAAACGTTGCCAGCCGTAAATTCTCGAATGACCGCAAATCGTCAGTTCCTAAGCAAAATACCGTCCCTCGACCAATTAGCTGCCAATTAAGGATACCTGTCTGTTTCTTTGTGGAAGAAGCGTGGCGAACGTGGTTCGCACCTGTCCTCGTAATCGATTCAGTATCGCCTGGCGCAAATGACTCGGCTCGAGGAACGCGATAACGATAATAAGAGGGGGATTACCGAACGATAATGAACGATAATGAAAATGAAGTGACACCAAAGGTATCGAACCTGTAATTCTTCAACACCGTGGTAACGTTGTATCGTTAAAAGTCTGCACGTAAATTTCTGCCTACCTGATGAATGTCTCCCTGCAACCTGTTCGCCTTCTGCGAGAACTTCGGTTACGATGCACATATGAAGCTTTACGTGCCTTTTCTACGATGACGTTATCTTGCAGGAAAATTGAATGTTGATCGATCAGGAGAATGACGTACGAGATCGTGAGATTGTTGCAGGTATTGGTGCGTGATTTCTCTCCTTTTCGCGTTTTCCTTTAACGTAGGTTAAGTGGCGTACGACGATCCTTTACACTTTCGGAATTTTTGGTATTTCAGAAACTATGTATATCTTAAATGGTTCAGACGTTTTACAAATCTTAGAAACTTCAAGGCTACTTTTAGGTAATCCAAGTGTCTTAAAAATAATAGAAACTGTGGCATTTTAGATAGTTCAGGTGTTTTAAAAATGTTAGAAACATTGGGCATTTTAGATAGTTCAGGTGTTTTAAAAATGTTAGAAACTGTGGCATTTTAGGTAGTTCAGGTGTTTTAAAAATCTTAGAAACTTTAGGCATTTTAGATAGTTCAGATGTTTAAAAATCTTAGAAATTTTAGGCATTTTACATAGTTCGTGTTTTAAAAATTTTAGAAATTTTGGGCATTTTACATAGTTCAAGTGTTCTAAAAATCTTAGAAACATTGAGAATTTTAGATAGTTCAGGTGTTTAAAAATCTTAGAAACTTTGGGCGTTTTATATAGTTCAAGTGTTTTAAAAATTTTAGAAACTTTAGGCATTTTAGATAGTTCAGGTGTTTTAAAAATCTTAGAAACTTTGGGCATTTTACATACTTTAAGTATTTTAAAAATTTTAGAAACTTTAGGCATTTTACATAGTTCAGGTGTTTTAAAAATCTTAGAAACTTTAACCATTTTAGATAATTCAGGTGTTTTAAAAATCTTAGAAACTTTAAGCATTTTAGATAGTTCAGGTGTTTTAAAAATGTCAGAAACTGTGGAATTTTACATAGTTCGTGTTTTAAAAATTTTAGAAACTTCAGGCATTTTAGGTAGTTCAAGTGTTTTAAAACTTTTAGAAATTTTGGGCATTTTAGGTAGTTCAGGTGTTTTAAAAATCTTAGAAACTTTGAGCATTTTACATAGTTCAAGTGTTTTAAAAATCATAGAAACTTTAACCATTTTAAATAGTTGAGGTGTCTAAAAATCTTAGAAACTTTAACCATTTTAGATAATTCAGGTGTTTTAAAAATCTCAAGTACCTTAAATATTATGAAATAAAATCAGACGTCTCAAATATTTCGAATATTTTACAAATTCTACGTATTCAGCACAGGTATTTTGAATATTTTACATACCTTGGATGTTTCACGTACCTTCAATATTCTACGAAACTTACTTTTTTCAATCTCTACTTTATTATTAAAACTTACCTATCTTACATATTTGAAATATTTTCGAAACTTAAAATATTCTTCATAGCTGGAATATTTCAAAAAATGTCGATCCATATAAGCATTCTCGTTTCTTAATCCATCGCTCGCATACCTGTATAGAAAAAGAACACGAGAACACGATGACATAACAAGAACCATTGTAACTGGCCTATCCACGTGCCTATCCGCATCAGCCTTCGCTTTTCACCTAACCCGTGCTCACTCGGTTTCACAGCATAGGGTCGGCGTACTTTCGAGTCTCTCTATAATTTGACCATTTCGGGCCATTATACGCGATATATCCGGCCGAAGCCACCCTCCCGAGCAACCGTTTTCCCTCCTTTTTCCTTTCACAAGAGGCAGACAGCTGGTTCTGGCGAGCGACACGCGCCGATGCTGCAGCTTGTTCTTCGTGTCTTTCCTTCGTCCAATTTCTACGTGATATTTTAGGTATAACGCGTGCATGTATTGGGCCTGTCAGGATAACAACAGTGGCACGCGTGCGTTATTTTGACGTGGATGTTGCACGGTAGAGGGATTAGCTTCGAGGGAACTGGACGTCGATGGTTTGGCTTTGACGTCGAAATTTTCAATGGATTTTTAGATTTAGGCGAATGACGAGGTGCGACGAAAATTCAAGTTTTCAGCCATAGCTTACTAATCTATAATAAATATATATTACTGTAGTATCGTGGACGAGAGGCCTGGGGGGTGTCGGACAAATTATAAACAAGCGGTTACAGAACATGTGCGTGGGGCTAAGACAAAAGACAAGGGGTTGTTAAGGGACATAAACGAATTAACAGCAGTATGAGTTAAGAAGCCAGAAAGTGAAAATTGCGTTGTCGAGAGAGAGAGTTGAATCCGTGGTGACGAGAGTTGCAAATTAATTATCTAGTTATCTTAATTATAATACGTTGTTGTGATTAGTTCACGTTAAACAACCATCGTTTCCTGTTTAATCCATTTATTGTAAATAAATTAATTGTAGTATAAGATACTACAACACTAAATCTATAATAAGTATAATAATATCAAAAATAGGTAAATCGAGCACCTGAACTATCTAAAATGGCCAAAGTTTCTAAGATTTTTAAAACACCTAAATTATCTAAAATGGTTAAAGTTTCTAAGATTTTTAAAACACCTAAATTATCTAAAATGGTTAAAGTTTCTAAGATTTTTAAAACACCTGAACTATCTAAAATGCCTAAAGTTTCTAAAAATTGTAAAACACTCGAACTATGTAAAATAGTTAAATCGAATTTTAAACAGAATTGACGAGCATCTTTCTCCGACGTTTTTCTTCTCGTTTCATTACGCTTTCTTCTTACGGTTCGTTCCATTTCTGGAGCTAGTGCTTGTTAAAACTTCACTAATTTCGAGAAATCTCTTACGATCTCGTCCAACCTCTGGGATAGCCGATAAAAATGTGGCGAACATCGATGAGAAGGTTGCATCGTTTGAAAATAAATTCGAAAACGTGGCAAATTTTGTACATTTCTTGCACCTCTGCGCCAAGGTTAAACCAAAGTTTCGATCCGCCGTATCTGCGAATTTTCCATCGACGATCTCGATACTCCTCGCGATGTCAGAGACCGCGAAATGAGGATTTCAGAGAGACTTCGATTAGTTTGGATAAAATAAAATGGTAATTTCTCGCGAATAGTTGCATCAGTGACGTTATTACGATTGATATCGGGAAAAAGGAAAGAGAAAAAGGAGGAAACGTGCGTAGTGGCGGAGAACGAGGGGAAATAAAAAGGGACACGATCGAGAGAGCTGAGATCGAGCGGAAACTGTATGCCGCGTAAATTTAGACCGGAGAAAGAGTCCGATTTCTAAGTAGCCTCGTAAAAATGGCCGCCGTTTAAGAGCCAATAATAGGTGGCCAGATTAAAAATAACGCGATATTTGCGTTTCCACGCAGCCACAGCAAACCTTTAAAAAGCGTAAAAAGATTGACGCGAGCGGATTGCCTTGCACGACAAACTCCAAGGATTTAAAATTAAAATCTATCGATCGAAAGCGCGCGTTCGTTTCAAATCGATTGAATCGGCCTTTGTAAAAATAATTTGCCGTTTTAAAGCGGCTTTTAAAGTAAAAGGGACAATCGACACGTTCCAACGAAACTTAACGCGGTATTAATCGATGATAGCATCTTTTTTCTTACTATTTTGAGAACCATCTACGTCACTAAAAAGTATCTATTTTATTACGAATTTCGTGCAGAATAGTATTGAGTTGGCAACTAAGTCATTGCGCATTTTGTCATTAGGTGGCATTGACAAATCCGCAATCACTTAGTTGCCAACACAATAGATTTTGAATTCTTCCTTCGTCCTATGATTCTAACGATAACGTTGACAGTAGAATTTGTAGTAACCACAGAATGTATCATAAACGCGTTGATGTATTGGGTTGTCCGGAAAGTTTCTTTCGTTTTATATTAGTTCATTGAATTATGTGCACGAACATAATAATAGAAATAGAACGAAATGGATCATACCTAGTTCAATAAAATAATATAAAACAGAAATTGTTGTTCTATTGTCACCTCATGAAACGAAAGAAACTTTTCGGGCAAGCTAATATATTTCACTGTAGAATCTGCTCTTTCCACATTTCCAAAATCCAAATTTTGACTCGCTGCGCTGCTCTCTACCTTCCAACTGACAATCGAAGCGATGAGGATACTAAATATTCTCGGATCGATTACCGGTCGACTCGTAAGTAAGAAGAAATCTCGGAAACTACTATCGAAATCCATTTAAACCTAGAAGAAACCCTTCGGGTGTTTCTCCGCTCCCGTAGAATCCTCTGATCGGCACCAAAAAAAAAAAGAAGAAAAAAGAAACAACAGCATCAAAACGCTTATTATACGCGAGCGCAATTATCGCGTTTTTCCAAGCAGCCTGGTCATCCTGGAGCGTGCACGGTTAGACGAGAATTATCGAGAAGAGGATAAAAAAAGCGAGAAAGAGAGAGAGGCGAAGAGAGTGGTAAAAAGGAAAAGAAACGCGGAGAAAGAGCTAGGAGACTCAGAGCTGAAGGAAAAGAAGAAAGAAAGAAAGAGACAGAAGGCAATTCAATGAAGACTCAAAGGATGCTTCGCACGAGAGGATCCGATCTCGAGATCTACGTCGAATCAATGACCGGCTGAGAGGCTTGTCTCAGGAAGAGGGTCTGAAGAAAGAGAAGAAGAGGGTTACTGAAGCGACGAGTTGCGCAAAAACCGACCGAATGAATCCACCGGCCCGCTTCTCGACCGGCGGAAAGAAAGAAAGAGAGAAAGAGACAGAGAAATCTCTTTCGTTCTTTCTTTCTGTTCGCGATCCGCGCGTCAGAGAAAAATAAGGAAAGCAGAAGAAACAGAGAGAGAGATGCCTCGTTGCTGGGTGCCTGGGTGCCGTAAATAATTGTTCCAGCCGGCCGTTTCGTTTCGTGGAAGTCGAAATGTTTCGCGTTGTTCCATGAGAAACGACGAAAATGCCGTGTTCCGATCGAGCTTAACCTTCTGCCACAGATACGCGGCATAGGCCGTGTTTTAATCGAACTTGGGAAAAACCGCGGATCTTACGATGCGTTAGCGTTGTATATCATTGGACGTATCATATCGGTCATACAGAGACTCTATTGGTTTCGAGCTGTTTTCCAGGCAATCGTAAGTATCAATCGGTAAAATTGTATCAATTACATCGATAGATAGTATATTGACTCGATCGGAAGATAATTACGCCGTTGGAGTATCACGAGAGCACCGTTGGCAGAGGCACGTTAATGCGGGCGAAATGAGGGCAGTTCGAGTTGAAATTTCCAGGCTTTTTAAAGAAATAGGCTTCGTTCGAGTTTATTTTACGCTGCCCTTATTTGCACAGCGTTTGATTAATATTTGCCGATGTTGGGTGTGCTTTTTACCTTCGATATCGGTTAAGAGAATGTTTGAAAAACAGAGAAAGTGAAAGATTTGTTTCCAAGTATCCGGAAAATATTCGAAAACGGACAAGAATCTGGATTCCCGTTGAAAATTACAAATCTGCGGCTCGATCTCTGTAACAGGTGTACGTGGAATCGCGAGAGGCAAACTGGCGCGCCAAAGACAACCGCTGATTAATCGTAGGAACGAAATTGAAGTTAGACAATTGGACGCGCCAGGCGCGAGCAAACACAAGGAGAATCTCTTAATTCCTTAAATTATCTACCTACTGATGAAAAGTTGACGAATGACAAGGAAAGATCGATCTTTAAGGTGGCGCACTAGTATAATAGCATATACGTTAAAGTATATGAAAATATAGCGAGGTAAAGTAGCCGCTGCTTGTGCTACCGGTCAAGCGACATTATGCTGGCTAGATGTGTCCGAGGATAGGATTACTCAGCGACACCGGAGACTCGTGAAAACCGAGCATAAGGCCTTTAAATCCGGTATCAGAAGAACCGTGACGATTGCGTGTCTCTCCGTGTTCGCTGAATTGCGCCGCACATCGTAGCCAGAATAAACAGCCTCTGCCTGAGGTCGCAGTGAATTTTCTATGCGGCGACGGAATTCCAAAAGTCACCAACTACTTCCAAATGCAAATAACACCGGTTATAATCCTTTTATTATAAATCACCGTTAATCGTGACTTTTGTAAGATCGTAGTAAGCGAGAAAGCGTTTGTCTCGTTACGGTTGCTATTACGAAAGTTCGATTACGATTTGTATCGTAAACGTCCTGTTACAAATATAACGTTAAGCGTCTAATTACGAACGCGGCTTTAATTACGTTGTTATGAGCATAGTTTTGAATATTAAATATTTTTAACGGTTTACTGTTCGATCGCGGATTTTTATGCCTTCAAAATGCAAAATTTAGAAATATAAAAATGCAACGCACGAGGATATACGAAACATGGAACGTGGACTACTTGTTTGGATTTTTAACGGACAAAGCGAATCTTCGATTAAGTTTATGTTTGTTTAATTGTGTCCATAAAGATATAAATTGAAAATAAAATGTAAAGGTGGTCTCTTTATCATAGATGTAATCTCTTAAATATCTTCTTACAAGCATAAGTTTAAATGTCATCGTTTAAAGGGAACTACTAGTCTTTTAGTGTTTTAGTTTTATCGTAAACATACCTGTGGTTGTATTATGATAAACATAATTTTAAACGTCTTCTTATAAACGCAATCTTAAATGTCTCGTTATAAACGCAAATTGAAATGTGTCCATTTGACCAGAACTAGCTGTATTTTAGCCTTTTAGTCTTGCTATAAACGTAACAGTATCTGCGCTACTATGGACATTATTTAAAACTTGTCTTGTTGTGACAAACATAATCTTAAATGACTTGCTACAAACAGAATTTTAAATATCGTCGTCCGAACGAAATTTCATTTTCATGCTTTTTAATCTTGGTACAAACGTAACAATAATTGTATTATTAAAATTATAATTTTAAGTGTCTTATTATAAACATAATTTTAAATGACTTGTTACAAGCAGAATTTTAAATGTCGTTGCCCGAACGAAATTTCATTTTCATGCCTTTTAGTCTTAGTACAAACGTAACAATAATTGTGTTATTAAAATTATAATTTTAAATGTCTTATTATAAACATAATTTTAAATGACTTGTTACAAGCAGAATTTTAAATATCGTCGCCCGAACGAAATTTCATTTTCATGCCTTTTAATCTTAGTACAAACGTAACAATAATTGTGTTATTAAAATTATAATTTTAAATGTCTTATTATAAACATAATTTTAAATGACTTGTTACAAGCAGAATTTTAAATATCATCGCCCCAACGAAATTTCATTTTCATGCCTTTTAGTCTTAGTACAAACGTAACAATAATTGCATTATTACAATTACAATCTTAAATGTCTTATTATAAACATAATTTTAAATGACTTGTTACAAGCAGAATTTTAAACGTCGTCGCCCGAACGAAACTACATTTTCATGTCTTTTAGTCTTATACAAACGTAACAATAATTGTGTTAATAAAATTACAATCTTAAATGTCTTATTATAAACATAATCTTATTACAAGCAAAATTTTGAATGTCGTCGCTTGAACGAAACTACGTCTTCCAGTCTTTTAATATTAGTACAAACGTAACTATAATTGCATTATTACTATTATAATTTTAAATGTCTTATTATAAACATAATCTTAAATGACTTGTTACAAGCAGAATTTTAAATATCGTTGCCCGAACGAAACTACGTCTTCCAGTCTTTTAGTTTAGTAAAAACCTAACTATAATTGCGTTGTTAAAATTATAGTTTTAAATGTCTTATTATAAACATAATTTTAAATGACTTGTTACAAGCAGAATTTTAAACGTCGTCGCTCGAACGAAACTACATTTTCATGTCTTTTAGTCTTAGTACAAACGTAACAATAATTGCATTATTACAATTATAATTTTAAATGTCTTATTATAAACATAATTTTAAATGACTTGTTACAAGCAGAATTTTAAATATCGTCGCCCGAACGAAATTTCATTTTCATGTCTTTTAGTCTTAGTATAAACGTAACAATAATTGCGTTATTACAATTGCAATCTTAAGCGTCTTGTTATGAACATAATCTTATTAGAAGCAGAATTTTGAATGTCGTCGTCCGAGCGAAACTACGTCTTCCAGTCTTTTAGTTTAGTAAAAACCTAACTATAGTTGCGTTGTTAAAATTATAATTTTAAATGTCTTATTATAAACATAATCTTAAATGACTTGTTACAAGCAGAATTTTAAATGTCGTTGCCCGAACGAAACTACGTCTTCCAGTCTTTTAATATTAGTACAAACGTAACTATAATTGCATTATTAT
Organism: Bombus pascuorum; assembly: GCF_905332965.1. NCBI lineage: Eukaryota > Metazoa > Arthropoda > Insecta > Hymenoptera > Apidae > Bombus > Bombus pascuorum. The sequence goes on along the minus strand of NC_083490.1, from coordinate 12,195,370 downwards.
AATTGTAATCTTAAATGTCTTGTTATGAACATAATCTTATTGCAAGCAGACTTTTGCATGTCGTCATTTAAACGAAACTACGTCTTTCGGACTTTCAGTTTTGTTATAAACATAACTATATCTACGTGATTATGGATATAAATTTAAGTTTCCTATTATAACGTGATCTTAAACGTCATATTACAAACATAACTTGAAACGTCTTCATCCGAAGAGAATCACTTCCGTGAAAAAGAGCACGCAGTACGAACGAACCTTTATTTCTGCGAGTTACTCGCAAAGTCTCGCATTCGTCGACTTTTCGCTCGACTCTTTCCACCTCGTCCTCTGCCGCATTCCGTGGCGAGAGAATATCAGGGCCCGTAAGAGCCCCGTCTATTTAGTAAGCTGTAAATCAACGCGAGTCGCCTCTTTGACTAACAGCCGTGGCCGTATCGTGGCTTACCAACCTCTGCTTCTTTCTTCTCTTTCTCCCTGTCTTTTAACTGTACGCTATCTTTCTTCCGCTTCTGTCCCGCTCGAGCTGCTCCTTTGCGCGCCGTTCCTCTCTTCGACTAGGAGATACGTTGCGAACTGCCTCGAGGAATCTGACCGATTCAACGCGTCGATACCCGTGGTTGGGTCCGTGCTAGTCCATCCACGACTATGAACGAACACCACGACACGACGAGAATGATACGGAAATGCCGAGACTTCTGGCTATTTAAATTTCACTGTGGAAGTTTCATAAATTTTAACGCTCGAAACGAGGATTCGTGCGAATGACGAGTCACTGGTAATCGAAAAAATGTTTCGCAAGAAGATTTGAATAAATTTTTCTAAGGACGTCGACGGTTATTTGGCTATTTCGATTCGAATTTAAAAGAAATTTTGGGAATTATATTTATCGTCGAAATGACAATTTTCGTGCAATATGACGGTTAAACATTGAGTGATATTTTGCTCAATTGAAATGTGTATTGTACTAGGAATCATATGAAAATAGAGAAACGTAGATTTGGGGATTTTCGGAGCAGATGTTGAAAATTGCATCATCGTTAGAATGTGAATACGCGTGGAACGGGACGGTGGAGAATTGAGCGATCTTAAGCAACGATACGTCGAGAACGATATCAAAGTATAAAAACGCGTTTTGCGATCTTCGGAGCAAACTTTGGAAATTGTATTATAAACAGGAAAATGTTTACAATCAGAGATTTAGATTTGAATTTAAAGGAAATTATAGAAATTGAATTGTTAAATTGAAAATCCGCGTAGAAAATGATAGTTAAGAATTGAGCAATATCAATATATTGGGTTGGCAACTAAGTGATTGCAGAGTTCTTCAGTATTACCTAATGACAAAATCCGCAATCACTTAGTTGCCACCCCATATATACACATAACAGGTACATTGAAAAACATATGAAAATACAAAACCATAGGTTCTCGAAAATTTTGGAAATTTTCTCGTCGAAACGAAACCATTTTCCATAAAATACGTAGATCTAGATATTTACTTTTGAAATTTTCGAAAATTTCAAACAATGAAAAAATATACATCGACGTATAATTGTGGCAAAAATGAACTCTGTACAGTTTGCAAACGATTGTAACGTAGAAGAAGCTTTACATAAATAGAGTATCGCCTCTTACTAAACCAGACCACATATCAATGCTCTGGCCGTCTTAACTGCAACAACCCTCTCCCGATTTTCTCTTCTAGGTATTCGATCGGTGAACCAGATGCCCATAAATTAACTATGCTCGTCTCATCCTTGTCTCTCTTGGATCTATCGTTTCATTCTAAGAAGATACGAGTGCGAGCAATACGCTGGAGCAAGGCAACACTGGCTGGCGTGGTTACAGATACGATCGATCGGTTGTTGGAGAACCACAGGAACACCGGCAATTTACGCGAAGCTGCCTCGTATAGTATAGTAATGGTTTCCTGGAAAACTACGTCTACGATGTTGGCGGCCGAGGCTCGTGATTATTGGCCACGCGGTTAAAGCAGCGGATAATACCCTCCTTGCGAGCGATCATTATGCGCGATGACGCAACGATGCTCGATTGCGACACGTTTAAAAAAGAATACGGTCTGCTGAATTGCGACGATCACTTGGACGCGTGAATTTTAACGCTGAATTCATACGACACGGAATTTCAGTTGTATATCGATACGTTTGATTAAATTCATTAAATGGAACGATCGATTATCCAGATACGAATATAAATGAGTATAATATACAATGTAATGATACGATATGAAAATAAAAATTGAGATATTAAATAATGGAAGATTCGTAGATGGTTCTTTGCGAAGAAACACTGACAAAATGAGAACAGAGATCGATGGAAGTTGCTGGATTCTTAATCGAAAGTTTTTCTTTCGTATTATGATATTTATGAAACGGTTTGAAACAGATTTGCCTCGTGTGGAAACAAAGTTACTCGATTAGTCGGGAACGTAGTTAGTCTGATGTATAATAATAATAATATTCTAAAGAAGAGATCGGATCGGAGAATTTGTTTGAGGAAACATTTAACGGCAGAATTTGCAGCTTGAAGGATGGATTAGATTAAGGCGGATTGGAATCGTTTTGAAGAAAATGCTTTCAAATATTTCAGAATGATTGATTAGCATGTAACACGAAAAGGTTGAGATTATAGTTTGGAAAATGATTAATAAGACGGATCTATGGAGTTGAGCATTTAAGTATGTTTAGCAGATTTTAAGGTAGTTGCACATTACGTGAAGCTAGTTAAAGTTCTTCGGACGATATTTTAATTCCGTTTATTGAGATAGATCGCGTGAATACGACGAACAGAAACTCCTCTACGATTATCAATTATTGTAATTTTGTTTCGTAATTCGATTTACCAACAACATATATATATATGTAAATTCTATGGAATTCAAACGAGAGAAGATCGATTCTCGATTTTCCAGCTATTATCTGTTATTGTATTTAATTTAACACTTTGACTGTCACATTGGTCACATATGACCCGCCACGGTTTCCCCTGTGACGTTATAGTGATCATTGGTGACCGGAGCGCTTGAACTTCTTACGATTGTAAAAATTGAATGAAAATTGACAATTAATGTATTTTGAATATAACCGATAAATAGAAAATACTTTGAAATAAACAATACCCATTGGGCAATTAAACATTTTTATTAGAACATCAGTAAAAAAAAAAATGAGAACAAATCTTGCACCTAACACTGTGGCGTCCTGGACGAAACATGTGATTTAGACACGTGGCAGTCAAGGTGTTAACTATTCAAAATAAATAACATCATAAGTGTTAATTATTTAAAATAAACTCGATTTTCCAGAATCGCCCGATTTACCCTAAGGATTCACGTTATTACATATATATACACTTCTACTATAAACGTAACGATTTACGTATATCAGTGAAAATAATTTCAGAAAACGAAAGAAACACCTGTTCGCTCTTTAAATCATCACACCTTTGAAAACCAATTGTATCCAACTGAAAGAATAATTCATTTATACCAGTGCAAACACACAATACTACACAACAGCAATAAAGCATAATTTAAAAACTAGTAGCACAAGAGGAGACTGAAAGAAATACGTAAGACGATAAACGAAGATACCTGGACAATTTGGAAAAGCCAGCTACAGATCGATGGATAAATTCACCAAATGTCACAGATAAATATTTACGAATTGAAATACTCGAACGCGTCAAACGTAAACCAACATAAACCAGAGTAAAAGAAACAAAAGTGCGAGAGCAGTGTGGAAGCAAAGTACGCGAAACGCGTGCAAATGGAAAGAGATCGCGTTCAGTGAGATACGGAGGAGCAACGGCGAGCAGGAAAAGGAAACGGGTGGTATCGAACGAGCGTTAGAAACGTAGAAGAGGAGGCCGAAGGTCGAGCCCGCCACCTGTTGCACAATCGACCAAAAGTCACGCATGAAAGGAGATTAAGGGAGGTCTCTCCTTTTCCCTGGTGCGCGCCGATTCGCGGTGTAATTGTTTCGTCCGCGGTCGAGATCGTCGGCCCGTGACTATCGCACGATTGTCCCCGCATGTTAATGGATTCGTGTCGCGACTTAATTGCTCGCCAAGTCTGCCTCTCTCTGTTTCTGTGTTCGCGACCACGGCACCAATTGCTGTACAGAAGCTGCTACCGTTTACTTACAGCGAGAAGGAGAAATATTCGTTCGGTTGAAATGGAGAAATTAAAAGAACAACACTTTCTACGTAATTTAGCATATTTTACAAAGATAAATATCTTTTATCGTAATCTTCTATGTATTCTATGTACGTAATAATATATTATTCATAGATATAGCGATAACAATCGTTCGCGGTTATTTATGTGTATTTATTTCACGGTATTAACGAATTCTTTTTTTTATTTTATTTTATTTTATTATATGAATTATTGTTTAAAAGCACGAAAAAACTAAACGAGCCGGTATACCAACGACGTCGGTGAAGAGAAGGTTAATATAACACGGGTTAACCCTTTCTGAATTTTGTTTTTCGTTTTTAAATGTTTTATTTGAAATTTACTTTAAGTAAAAGATAAGACAATTTAAATAAATAAAGGGAGAACAAATTCACTTAAATATTAGGTTGTCTGTGTCTTTCTTTCGCAAACGTGTTTTTTACAACAGTGCACCTTCATACAACGTGAAGGCAAGTCTGTGAAACGTCGCGGTGTTTATCTCAACAGAACAAAATGGATCGTACGTAATTACAAAAAAATAATATAAAACAAAAAACCTTATTATTTCCTCATAAAACGAAAGAAACTTCCCAAGCAACCTAATAGCAGTTTTATTCACACTATTTTTGTATTTTGTAATTTTTAAGTGTATGTTATATCTTGAAACAGTTTCCAGGATGCAATCCTGTTTTTCCTTCGCACGTTTCACAAAAAATTCTGGGACTCGACAAAGGAGCTCCTGAGATAAAAAGTGATGTCGAATGTAACTCGACATAGAAGTGCAAAGGGTTATTTAATATAATAAATAATTTACTGTTTAAATATTTTCCTCGTGAAATGCATGGTATGGATAATCATATTGCTTGCACTTAGGTATCTTCTAATTTTTTATACACATTTTCAAATTGCTTTGAAACTTCAGCAACGATAAGCGAATCCCATGTGGGCGCTAATGAGATTTGGAAACATTTCGTAATACGTTCGTTATGGAAAAAGCGACTTACAGCGAAAAGGAGAAATATTCGTTCGGTTGAAATGCAGAAATGAAAAGAGCAACACTTTCTACGTATTTTAGAAATCTTATATAATAATATAATATATAATATAATTGAATATAATTGAAGTTTTTAAATGTTCCCTACGTACGTTACAACCTGATATATTCGCGTTCAAACGCTTAGAAATTATCGTAAAGATAAAAACGATTAAAAAGATGCGACGTCCGATCGACGATAAAAGGACCGTGTCGTTCTAAAAACAAAATATAATTTGAACGTCTACGAACTGGCATATAACAGAATATAATAGAAGAATTAAATGACATTAGCGCTATTGTTTTGGAGATTGTAAATCGATTAAGCCTGAGACTCGACCGAATGATCGGAGAATTTTCACATCCGCGAAGATTTCTAATAGAAATGTCTGTCATCCTGTTGGAAATAATGCAACTTTTATCGCTCGAAACTCTCCTTCGGTCTGAGTTGATTAAATCGGTGAAAACAACCGGACGAAAATAATCGTCGCTCAAGAAGATGAAGTATTCGAGGACGATAACAAGGAAGATATAAAGCGAACCGACTTCCGAATCCAATTACGCTAGGTTTTATTTTATTAAAATAGAAATGTACCTACAATATTACATCGAGCGAAAACACAGTGGATATTAGCGAAGTATTGAAAGAAGAATAATTTTCTTCTTTCTCTCGAAGATGAAATCGATCTTTAAAATAAGCAGGTGTACAGCTCACCCCTACTTCAATCCTGAGCTTCGGATAATCGTTTCTATGTCGTATCCGAAAGCTGACGTTGCAGTTGCGTGCCTGTTGGAAATAAGGCTATCCTCGAGAACTCTTGAAGTCAATTTCTAGGAACAGTAATTAGCGCAGAACGCGGTTAAAAGAAGCTGAGAGAAAGGTAGAGGTACGACTGTCGACTTTATCGTGTGCCAATTGATCGATCGGTTATTTACTTCAGAAAATTAGATAATTAACAGAATATTCGGTATTACTCGATTCTTATTTTTCTCTTCTAAATAGAAATTTTTCCTCGCTATTATAATATATTAAAAAAACAAGGCCACTACCATTGTATTTCATCTTTAGATTCTTGTTAAATTCTTTTATTATTCATTCGAGCTACTCTTTGCTTCCTTTAAATTTTCTATGCTGTTTAGCTCTTAAAATGAAGCTCCTCTTCGTCTTCTCCTTATCTCTAATACTCGTCTTTTGTAGGCACTTTCGTACTACGAATTTCCATTTACAGAACGCGGTAGGAAAATTTCTACGAAAAGCAGTTTCTACAGTCTGCGCTGTAATACAGTTTCTTATTGATTAGGATTAGCAAATGACAGATGTAAAGTGCGAGAAGATGGTCGACGATCTTTATCAATTTATCTTCGACTTGAATCCACTGCAGAGGTAAAGGAATGCGGCCAGGAAATTCATCGAACGATCCATCATTATTTATCGCAACGGCGTACTATGATTTATTGCCGCGATTCACCAAGATACGATCGTCGCTCGAAATCCTCGTAGATTCGATGAATCGATGAAGACGTTATCGTTATCGACAACCAGGTCCAAAGGTGGTGAATCCATTATCGCAGGATTTATTTATCGATTATGAAAAATCAATTTGAATTCGATACGGCGACACCTGCGACGAATATCGAAGTGATCGAAAGTGAAACTTTAATGTGTTGGGTTAGCAACTAAGTGATTGCGGGTTTTGTCATTAAGTGGTATAGATAAAATCCGCAATCACTTATTTGCCAACCCAATACATATCGAAGAAATGTTTGCTCTGCTTCTACATCGGATATCTATATTTTTTATTTTAATATTGGATTATCGTGAAGTGATATTATAATTGTAGCGATTGTAGATATAGCAACTGAAAATGTAGGTTTCCTTTTTAATAGATCAAAGTAGGAAAAATATAAATTTCAGTCTGCTCGTATTTAGATGTTCAATCGCAGTAGCTTAGCGATTCACAGAACATTGGAAACGTATTACCGAAATTTGGCAAAAATAGTAGTTTTATCATGGCATTCCAAGATTGCAAATTATGCGGATAGGATTTTTCGAGCTACAGCTGCAAAACTGCTGATCTCGTTATTACACGTCAAAATTACAAACATACAGTTCTACCATTAGATAATAGCATTAACTTTAAACAGATTTTCATTTTTTCTCTTTCAATGACTCAGAAGTCACAACCTTCAATTCTCATTAAGAAAAAAGAAGAAGAAAGAAAAACATTAAAAATTGCACTTGATGCACCGAGCAACAAGACGTTGCAAGTGTAAACGACAAAAGAATGTAAAACGATAAATTATCGTGTCAGGATCAAAAAAAAAAAAAAAAAAAAAAAGAGAAAGACACGGAGCAAGGGGAGAAAAGAATGCTTACGTTCATAAGTCTTATCATTCATAATTCACCGTGAGTCGCAGCTATGAAACGATGGGACGTCAGTGACGTTTCGAAAGGACATCATAAGTTACTGACAATTCCAGCCGCGGTCAGACAAAATGTCTTTGCAGTGCCGCCATAAGTTACCGACAATTTTCTCTTATCCATCGACCGTTCAGCCTTATCGCGACTCCGGAAAGGCGGTAGGAACAGGTAGAAAGTGAAAGGAGAGAAGGATGCGCCAAGAGAAAGGGACGCGTGTACAAATCCAGCGAAACGCTGAATAGGAAGGAACCTGGAGCAATGGAATTCGAGGAACCTCGACGAATCTCCAATGAAACGGATTGTGATTTGTCGCAGGATCTTCCTCGCCATGGATTATCGCACAATAGTAGAATTCCGAATTTTTACTTAGAAAGAGAAATTTTTTGTCATTTTCACGATTATAAGTTGACCTTCGAGTGGTATTTCTTATTTTAATATCGGCTTCTAATTAGAAGGAAGAGATAAACGTGTAAATGGATATCGTTGTTTTGGCATTGATAGTGACACAATTTAAAAAATGTACATTTTACAGACGCTTTTAAAAATTGTTTAAACGTACGTTCTGAAAAATACTAAATACGTGCCTTATTAATGTAATTGCCCTCTGATGAAGAACTAATGGGATAATAATTACTATAAATATGCCGTCTTACGTAATCAAAATTGGAAATAATTTGGACTTTGCACTGAATAGCAGGAAATTTCTCATTTTTTCAGTTGACCCACTATCAATACCAAGTAGCGATACATGGATTCGCTGGACCGCTTAATAGGATTTCTTTGTCATGAATTTTTCCTTAAGAAAAGATGTTTGTAATCATGGGTGACTTTAATTTGAATTTTACATTGTATTTTTAATTTCGATATTGGCTTGTAAATTAAGAGAAACGTATACGTGTACGAATTCAGTGGAACTCGGGGAACAGAGCTCCTGTCTGATCGGAAAATTTCGAATTTTTCCTTAAGAAAAGATGTTTGTATTTATGAGTGACTTTAATTTGAATTTTACATTGTATTTTTAATTTCGATATTGGCTTGTAAATTAAGAGAAATGTGTACGAATTCAGTGGAACTCGGGAAACAGAGCTACTGTCTGATCGGAAAATTTCGAATTTTTCCTTAAGAAAAGATGTTTGTAATTATGGGTGACTTTAATTTGAATTTTACATTGTATTTTTAATTTCGATATTGGCTTGTAAATTAAGAGAAATGTATACGTGTACGAATTCAGTGGAACTCGGGAAACAGAGCTCCTGTCTGATCGGAAAATTTCGAATTTTTCTTTAAGAAAAGATGTTTGTAATTATGGGTGACTTTAATTTGAATTTTACATTGTATTTTTAATTTCGATATTGGCTTGTAAATTAAGAGGAACGTATACGTGTACGAATTCAGTGGAACTCGGGGAACAGAGCTCCTGTCTGATCGGAAAATTTCGAATTTTTCCTTAAGAAAAGATGTTTGTAATTATGGGTGACTTTAATTTGAATTTTACATTGCATTTTTAATTTCGATATTGGCTTGTAAATTAAGAGAAATGTGTACGTGTACTAATTCAGTGGAACTCGGGAAACAGAGCTCCTGTCTGATCGGAAAATTTCGAATTTTTCCTTAAGAAAAGATGTTTGTATTTATGAGTGACTTTAATTTGAATTTTACATTGTATTTTTAATTTCGATATTGGCTTGTAAATTAAGAGAAATGTGTACGAATTCAGTGGAACTCGGGAAACAGAGCTACTGTCTGATCGGAAAATTTCGAATTTTTCCTTAAGAAAAGATGTTTGTAATTATGGGTGACTTTAATTTGAATTTTACATTGTATTTTTAATTTCGATATTGGCTTGTAAATTAAGAGAAATGTATACGTGTACGAATTCAGTGGAACTCGGGAAACAGAGCTCCTGTCTGATCGGAAAATTTCGAATTTTTCTTTAAGAAAAGATGTTTGTAATTATGGGTGACTTTAATTTGAATTTTACATTGTATTTTTAATTTCGATATTGGCTTGTAAATTAAGAGGAACGTATACGTGTACGAATTCAGTGGAACTCGGGGAACAGAGCTCCTGTCTGATCGGAAAATTTCGAATTTTTCCTTAAGAAAAGATGTTTGTAATTATGGGTGACTTTAATTTGAATTTTACATTGCATTTTTAATTTCGATATTGGCTTGTAAATTAAGAGAAATGTGTACGTGTACTAATTCAGTGGAACTCGGGAAACAGAGCTCCTGTCTGATCGGAAAATTTCGAATTTTTCCTTAAGAAAAGATGTTTGTAATTATGGGTGACTTTAATTTGAATTTTACATTGTATTTTTAATTTCGATATTGGCTTGTAAATTAAGAGAAATGTGTACGAATTCAGTGGAACTCGGGAAACAGAGCTTCTGTCTGATGGAACAGAATTTATATAATAATTTATTCGACGATTTCTTTGCGATCATGTGTTGTACCGTGTGTTGCAGATTACACGATTCTATCTACACGTGTATTCTACACTGGCTATAAGAAATATAGTAACATCATTGTACCATTTTACACTATTCTAACATCTACATACTAATTAATTATATTCAAGCATATTCAATTTTTTAGGTATATCATTTAGTACTATCTACTATCATATTACTATAGAAATTACTATAGAAATTTCGTTACTGTCAGAATTTGTAGAATCTGGTGGTATTATAAATAAAATGTATGGAAGCTGATAAAGAAGAAAAAAGCGCTTGAAAATTAAGGATTAGCCACTGCGTGATAATAACAAAATTTCGGACGTTTGTTTAAAAAAAGTATACTCGTAACGTCGAATAAATAAAGAGACAAGAATTTTCTAAATCGTCCGTTCTTCGCCATTTCGTTACACTGACGAACAATCGAAAGAATGTTAAAAATTCTCACGGAACACCATATTTGCGCGAGACTATAAGCATAGCAGCAAGAACTGGTCTTATCAATGACAAAATACGGGGCGATGGTGACACGAGTCCGCAGATAAGGTGCATGTCTTTCAAAATGGACGATCAGCCGGGTCATGTCCTCGCGAATGGATCACCGAAACAGCCGGTCGATACGTATCGCTTCTCTGCCATTACTGTACCATTGCTTCACTGCCCAGCCACAGCTGCTTTCCTTTCCTTTCCACGACAAATGTTTTTTTCATTATGCAACCGGTCGCGAGACAATTTTGGATATGCGACCAGAAAACAGGCGAGTTGAAAAATGGGTCAATACGAACTGGCGAGACGTGTTCGTTGCGGTATTTCATTTAAAAAAGGTTCGTTAAAAGTCGTCTGTTTTCGTTTTATTTTTTTTTTTTTTTTTTTTTTTTTTTTTTTTTTTTTTTCGTGTAAATGTGCGTTATTTGTGTTATTTATTGGTACGTCAACTAGGATATTTACCAAAGTTTGGATTGTTTGGGAGGCAAATGGAAAAACGATATGGGAATTCGTGCTTCCGTGCGTTCCCAACATTTCGCTGTTTGTTGATATGTAACAGGGAATAATATTGTGAGCGAAAAGTTTAAATTTGTCCGATTACATGGAAATTTATTGATTTCGTAAAATATCCTGCAATGGAAGTTATAAATACTTCTATAACCAACAATGCTGAAACCTTAAATCGACCTGGAAATTCTCATTTTCTTTTTACTCAAAAAGACATTTCGAAACTTGGAATGCAAACTTTTTTATAACCTAGCACATCGTGCGGTGAAAAACTATATCAGCAAACGATTGCGTGATACTCAGTGTAGCGTGGATGGCCAAACATCTTCCAGAAGTATTTGCAGAATCTAAAGTAAACGCTCTGTCCTCAACTAGTTACCCTTTCACAAATATTATTCTTAGGATAATGATTGCCAATTATCAAGTCCCACCACGCCCAGGTGACTACCCAAGGGAGTTTCCACGATAGCAGTTAAAATTAATTAATTACTCGACGAACTTTAATTTTATTGAAATTCGGAAAAATTATACCATCGAATATAACGTCGGCAGTACAAAGTGAAATCTCACTTTCTACGCGTGATCCTCTTTATCAGACATCACTGACCACCATAAAGAACCACTTTCGATAAACATTTTATCTGCTACCGAGTTCAAAAAACAATTGCAGTTGCGACGTAACGTAATTTCCGCATCTCATCGATTTTCTCACAGCAGCTGCCAAGAACTGCATCCGAAGCTTTATTCGTAAAACGGAATGTAAGAAAATTCTTCTTTTTACGAAGGCAGCTTTTGGACCACGAGATACCTACCATCGGCTTTACTTGCCTTTTTTTCACTTATTCCACAGTTCCTTTCCACGGTTGTCGTTTCCTCCTTTTTTCTTTTTCTTTTTCCGTGCCGTGTCGACTCTCGTCTGGCCGCTTAATGAAATTCGACAGCGACAGACCGTGTAATTACCGGCTTTCGCCACTTGTTTAACACTCAATTCATTAACCGGCGAATTCGTAATTACCCGAAAAAAGAGAGTCGCTTCAGCTCGATCCAATTTATTTTCACTGTTTCGTCGACTTTCTTTGTGCCGCGTTTCACCTTTCGCGTTACGTTCGACCTGTTAACCAAGGGATACGAGTTAACTCTTTATTCGAACCGCCAATTTCGTGGATAGAATAATTTCTTTATTCAAAAGCAATTAAAATCCTGCCGTCTTCTTACGCGTCCTTCCGTTTCCGTTAAGAATAATCTGTATCGTACGTTTAATTCACTGAAATTCACCTGTCTCGATTAATTTAGAGTCTCGTAATTATAGGAGATTTTAATCGAAAAGCCAGCCGATTAACAAGTTCCGGCCAACGAATTTGGAAAAATATTTTATATTATATTATCGTAGATTTGGAAAAATTGGTTCCTTTGGAGGAGAAACGTACCTTTGAGCTATAAAATTTGTAGCGTCAGAATGAACCATTTTCTTCGTTGGAAGTTTCAAAGCTGTGAACCTAAATCACTGGTATACCCTGTTAAATTCGATTATCGAAGCATAAAATATTGGAAATTTCTTCGTAGAAGATTCTGTGTAAAAAATAATTCCGTATAAAATTCTTTATAACAGAAGCTTAATTACAGAAGGAGTTCAAACGCTCTTTGAAACTCTTTATACGTATCTTATACAAAAGATGTTGCAATACCATTAGCACGAGATGCGACATTATGTTAGTAACGCATCTGTAACACTAATTATTTGTTTAAGATCACTATTCCTACTGTATACTCATTTTTCTCTAAATATAAATTTGCAACAAATGTCTTGTAATTTCATGTATATTTTCCAGCTGGTTTAAAATTTCTCTATCATAATCGCGATAATAATTGTGTCGTATCACACTGGTGGGTGCTAACGAAATTTCGAAAGGTTTCGTACATATAGTGCACGTAGTATGTTCAGAGAAATAATTCCGTGGCTGTGTTCGAAAAATTGAAGAAATGAGCCGGTGTATGTATAATATATATACGTTGACGCTCATAAATATGTGAACATTATGGTCGATTTCTATTATCAACACCTGACTGTTATCAAGGATATAAGAATTAATGGCAGATGAATATACGTAGTAAAAGGGCAATGCTTGGTATCTTCATGTGGAATTAGATGTTTGTAGAAATTTTATCACATGTTTATTATTATTATTTATTATTATATTTTTTAGACTTATTTTATTGTTAGATGTTTCGTATGAAATTTAAATCGTTTCTTCAGAATCTTACCGATAGTGTATCAAAATTAAACACACGATCTGTTCAAGTATCGAAAGGTTTTAAATATCGTTGGAATCTATGTCACTCGTGACAGCCTTCTGGTCAATTTAGAAAATCCTTTCCTTTCTTAACCACACCTTGACAACCGAGTATAATGGCGAACTGAGTACAATGAATTCCTTAAATAGAAGAACTGCCCCATAATACCGGACGCTTGTACCACTCGTTTCATTGCGTGTTGGCTTTTAAAGACCAATTTTGCGTGCCGTGATATCCCACGATAGCCCTCATAAAGGATAAAATCATCCTCTCTCCTTATTTGTAATCTTCCAACTAATTTACATGCTGCTAAAAGATGTAGGTATCTCCATATATATATTAGGTCGTCCGAAAAGTTTTATAAGGAAATAATAGATGCACAACATTTTCCATTTTATATTATTTTATCGAATAACGTATGATCCATTTCGTTCTATCGAAATAAAGATCACAACGTTCGACAGATTTGGTTTCACGTTTGTATGAAGATGCGTTGTTGTAAAAGACATGTCTATAGAAGAAAGACACTTAAGAACCTAATATATATATTTTTATTCATGTAGATTATTGACAGATACATATAGACATGTAGCAATAGCTTATTATTATTACTTATCGTACTATTGTATACTACACTTATACATATGCTATATATGTAATAACGTAAATCCTTAGGGAAAATCGGACGATCGATTGTGCAAAATCGAGTTCATTTTGGGAATAATTAAATTAGATACAATAACAATTAATAAGAAATCTGGATTTTAACAAGTACTAAATTACCGTTCTTCTCTCGTGATCTATTCTATTCAGCAAATGACTACCGGTAAAACAAAATAAAATTTAAAAATGTCAATTGGCGAGTAATTTGAATTCTATAGAATTTACATATATATATATTATATATTATATTTATTATATTATATATACAGATCATATGTATAATCATAGTATATATATTTTTATTAATGTATATTACTGAGAGATACATATAGACATGTAGCAATAGCTTATTATTACTTATCGTACTATTGTATACTACACTTATACATATGCTACATATGTAATAACGCAAATCCTTAGGGAAAATCGGACGATCGATCGTGCAAAATTGAGTTCATCTTGGGAATAATTAAATTAGATACAATAACAGTTAATAAGAAACCTACTACAAATTTTCGCTGGGAATTCGAGAATCGATTCTCCAAGTACTAAATTACTATTTTTCTCTCGTGACCTATTCTATTCAGCAAATTACTGCAGGTAAAACAAAACAAATATAATACATAATATATATATATGTAAATTCTATACAATTCAAACTACTCGCCAATGAACATTTTTTAATTTTGTTTTGTTTTATCGACAGTCATTTGCTGAATAGAATAGGTCACGAGAGAAGAACGGTAATTTAGTGCTTGTTAAAATCCAGCTAAAATTTGTAGTAGATTTCTTATCAACTATTATTGTCAATTAGCGAGTACTTTGAATTCTACAGAATTTACATATATATATTATGTATTGTATTTATTATATTATATATACAAATTATATGTATAATCATAGTATATATATTTTTATTAATGTATATTACTGAGAGATACATATAGACATGTAGCAATAGCTTATTATTACTTATCGTACTATTGTATACTACACTTATATATATGCTACATATGTAATAACGCAAATCCTTAGGGAAAATCGGACGATCGATTGTGCAAAATCGAGTTCATTTTGGGAATAATTAAATTAGATACAATAACAATTAATAAGAAATCTGGATTTTAACAAGTACTAAATTACCGTTCTTCTCTCGTGATGTGTTCCATTCAGCAAATGACTGTCGGTAAAACAAAACAAAATTAAAAAATGTCGATTGGCGAGTAGTTTGAATTCTATAGAATTTACATATATATATTATGTATTGTATTTATTATATTATATATGCAGATCATATGTAAAATCATAGTATAAGTATATATGTATAAGCATGTAAATATAAATGTGCTATATATTATACACATATTTCAGCAATAGCGTAACTACATCGATAGAAACGTCGTGCTTTCTGTTCTTCATTTTTCCACGATCGTAAAGCGTCAGAAAACGCAAAACGAACGAAGCTAAATACACGTAAAGAGGCATCTCGTCGGAAAATATCGGGTGACGGAACGTCGGCGGTCGCAGTCCCTTTCTTCAATTTGGTAATCCGGCGATGTGGTTTCGTGCAGCTTCGGGAGACGTCGACGGGATGATCGCAGCTGCCGCAAGGATATATAGGAGCATCTGGCTGTTGCACGGTCGCAACATTGCCAACCTTGCGGGTTCGAACGCAACGGCGAAGCAACTAGACCGTAAGGGAGAGAAAGGGAGAGAATCGAGGAGCGAGAAGAGCGCGAGAAGAGGAAGAGGAAGACGATGGAAGAAGGGAGAGCTTCACCGTGACGGCGAGGGAGAGGAACACGGTGGCCTCTCGAGTGGGCTGTTCTCCAAATAGCTCCACCTGCCCTCACGATGCCAACACGCTCTGCTTCTCTTGCTCATCCCCGAACTACCGATTATGCGGCCGCTTTTTGACCCGTGGTTCACGAGTAATGATCGCGACGTGATCGTCCAAAGGGCAAGCTAAAGCCACGCAGGGATTCTACCAGGGCCTCGCACCTGGCCCCGGAAGCGGATTATTCCTCAGACGCTGCTGAGTTAAGAAGGATGGACAGAGCGAAGAAGAAAGAAGAAGAGGAAGAGAGTAAATTTGGTAATTTCGAAGGAATAAATCGTTCACTTTCTGTGCAAAGATCGTGTGTTCACTTTTAATCAGTTTTCCAGACAGATAGCTTCTAAGGATTCTATGGTAATTTACGACGAAGTGTACATTTTGCATACGTTGCGTTTATCTCTATATGAAATAGGTCGGAAATTGCACGTTGATTTTTGGAAACGTAAAACGGCGAAAGTGCGTGTCACGGTTCTTGAAAATATCTATGCGCTAAGCATAAAGGAAAATATTATTTTTGACGAATTTGACAAGTAGATGGAAATTTGATTTTTAGGTCGTAAAGAAACGATCTGTTTGAACTATTCTCATATATAATATATATTTGAGTCGGATTGTTAATTACCATGTCGACTGTCGTGATGATCATCGGTGACCCGCGTTACTAAATCTTTTAGAAAGATTGAAATAAGATTCTGATCGCCTAGGAAATTCTCAACAGTATGCACGACTCGCGTACATAACATCGTCGAAGGAAAATGCGTAAATACGATATAATGTTTGGGAGAAATTAAATGTTACGATGTAGCATATTTCGATCTATCGCAGCTAAAATACAAAATGTATGAAGTTCACGCGGTAGTCAACGTGTTAACCGATATGGAAAACTGTACATATACTTGTCTCCATAAGTAGCTAATACTATGCGAGAATAATACCACTAGAATGATAATAGAAAATATAATAAAATTGCATATATATGGCTAACAAAATACGTTTTCATGGCGTTTAAATAGAATACACTTAACAAACTGTATTGTCATCACCACGAATGGCCAATAATTAATTCCGTAATTCTGTACTTGCAATAGGTAAATCCGCAAGCTAATTACAATCCTGTCATCAAACACTTTCAACGAATACGACATAGTTACCGACAAAAATCTTCGCACATTTCTTAAAAAGAGTACAGAATTATACCGTGTAATCAATGCGTTCGTATCAAGATAACCAAGAATTGTTTCATTATTATTACCGCAATGTTAGAAAATGAATATGTTATTATGCATTAATGTGACTGAGACTGATATGGAGCTCAAACTTGTCCAAGTAAGTTGAAACTTTGAGAACATCGATTCAGCCATGTATTTGAACCCTCAAACGTTCCGTTCCTTACCTTCATAATTAATGCGACTATGACAATACGTTTTCGTGGCTTGGAACCACGTAAATAACCTTTTACGTCGATAAACTGAGGACACTGTTTCACCAGAACCAATAGTGCTGCACTGACTTACATCATTAACCTCGGCGTACGAAGCGAGGTCATTGATTCACTGGGTTCGCTGGGGGTGGCAATAGACAAGAAATTGCAGATGAATAAATATTTTGCCAACGAGTAAAACTGAAGATTTTTGAAAAATAATATAACACGAAGGAAAATGTGTAAAATATTAGATTGCCCGGAAAGTGTCTTTCTTTTACAGACACGTCTTTTACAACGATGCATCTTTACACAAACATGAAACCTAATCTGTCGAACGTTGTGATCTTTATTTTGATAGAACAAAATGGATCATACGTAATTCGATACAATAATATAAAATGGAAAATATTGTCTTACCATTATTTCTTTATAAAGCGAAAGAAACTTTTCGGATGACCTAATAATAATATAATAATATAGAATAATATATATGATATATAAAATGATATAAATGGAATTAAAAGAAAAGTAAAAAACCATGGGATCTTTTAGGGACTTCATTTGATAAACTAAAGAAAGTCGAGCGTTTTACCATGCTGTAATATCATTTTATAAGACGTAGGAGAATTTAATTCGCTATTAACCCTCTCGTTCCAAGAGCTCTTCATCTTGACAATTATTCCATAATTCATACTTCTCGTAGAAAAATTCGCGCAGCTTTGGATTTTCAGGGGTAACAAGCGTATCTGGAACAGGACCGGTCTTTTCACGATAGGAAAGCTAAAAGGTTGAAAATCCTGGTCGGTCGACACGTACTTACGTATCGTCGAGTTCATCGCGCTCCTCCGGCTTTTCTAGGACAGCCAGAATTACCCGTTTCATTGTGCCGCGTTTTCTTTTTTCATTATGCCTTCAATCCTACGTCGAGTTTCGCGATGAATTAATAAATCACGCCAAGCTCTCGTCGCAACCTCGTAATATCCAAGCAAGGTAGGATTCTCTCGACCGAGGACATCTTGATAATAAGCGTAATACGTTGCAAAACAACCAAAAATATGCTATTCGAATGGTAGGACGAGGATGGGTCGTACTGCGAATTCTACGCGGATAAAGTAGGTCGTATGAAATTCATGCAACTTCGTTCCAGTGACATCTTTTTACCGAAGAGATTCAATGTAAAATGTTCCGCAGGCTCGTGAAAGCATTCGACCGCTCGCAGGCATCTTTTATTATACAGCATATTACCGTGTCCTATAGGAAACATTTTGAAATTTCATTAGCTCTGTCGTACGAGACTCAACCACCACGTTTACATCGATGAAGCTTCAAAGAAATCTGAAAGTATACGTGGAAATTACAAGATATTTAGTACAAGATGAATCTTGTTATTTCTGTATTTAGAGGTAGGATCACAATAGCTATTATTATATTCTTTTGATAACTGTATTGTCACGTAAGCGTTTATTATATATTCGATAAAGCGCCCTTATGATATTCAACACTGAATCATCGATCACGCTTTTTTTGATTTTTTTTTTTTAGATTATCTTCTGCGCTCCTCAATATTATTACTATTAATAATATTTTCTATAAAATAATAACTAATTATTGAACCTGGGCTTATAATCTATTGTTATCTCTTTATTTAAAGGTAGGATCACAATAGCTGTTATTGTATTCTATGGATAAGTCTATCACGCCTTTCTGAGCCGAGAAACCTCTATTGCACTTTCTTACATGGACTAGGAATTTAAAAATGCACCTTTATGATCGCGCCGTTTTCTTTTTTTCTTTTTTGTTTTTTAGATTATCTTCTGCGCTCCTCAATATTACTATTAATAATATTTTCAATAAAATAACTAATTATTGAACCTGGGCTTATAATCTATTGTTATCTCTGTATTTAAAGGTAAGATCACAATAGCTGTTATTGTATTCGTTGGATAAATCTATCACGCCTTTCTGAGCCGAGAAACCTCTATTGCACTTTCTTACATGGACTAGGAATTTAAAAATCGCGCCCTTTCCTTTTTTTCTTTTTTGTTTTTTAGATTATCTTCTGCGCTCCTCAATATTATTATTAATAATATTTTCAATAAAATAATAACTAATTATTGAACCTGGGCCTATAACCTGTTGTTATCTCTGTATTTAAAGGTAGGATCACAGTAGCTGTTATTATATTCGTTGGATAAATCTATCACGCCTTTCTGAGCCGAGAAACCTCTATTGCACTTTCTTACATGGACTAGGAATTTAAATATCGCGCCCTTTCCTCTTTTTCTTTTTTGTTTTTTAGATTATCTTCTGCGCTCCTCAATATTACTATTAATAATATCTTCAATAAAATAATAACTAATTATTGAACCTGGGCTTATAACCTATTGTTATCTCTGTATTTAAAGGTAGGATCACAATAGCTGTTATTATATTCGTTGGATAAATCTACCACGCCGAAAAACCTTCATTGCATTTTCTTACATCGACTAGGAATAACAACAAAAGAATATCTTAAATCGATTATATTTAGAACTATCTTCTAGTTACAATTTATTGTAACTAGCACATCTTCATATGAATGGCGAGCATGAACTCACGTTGTCAGTTTCAACAGATCTTTATCGATATCCCTCTATGGGATTACAAAATTCCTTCTTTCTGTCTGTACATCTTCAACCCATTCGTCGTCATAAATAAGAACTAAATAAATAAAAAACTATAGATAAGAACAATATAGATATATGCAATAGAATGTCATAGCTTCTTAGACTATGCCAAAATCCATTCCATATACTGACATAAACTAAGACAGCAATAATAATAGTAAGCATACCTTACGAAATATAGACGATCTACGATAGATTATACAAAAGGTTATACAAAAACTATTTGGTTTATATATTATGTATATATCTTGCAGAATCACGAAAGCATTTGAAAAGTTAATTACTCGTTATATTAATGAACCGGACATTAATTCCTATTAAGCCAGTATCGAACGCGCAGTATTAACACTACAACTACCGATAGTTAACACGAAACTATTTCTAACAAAACCAGTCAAAATGAGTGGTCTTTAAAAAATACACGATAATAGAATATTTTTATATTTATCGATTTATTACTTTCTTACAGAAGGAATTCCATGTTATGTAATACATTTTTGGTATTGTTAATCCATCTGGGATCATGATCCCTAAACGAGGGTCGACATATTTATGAAATTGTAGAACCATTCATTTTAACTGCTGTGGTATTTCTAGCGTTAGCATCTAGCGATCTAGCGATCGATTCGGAATTTTCCTGATGACTGATATCATCGTATCGAATGATACGCAATACAAATTTTAAAAACCTGTGGGAAGTTGTACAAAACGAGGAAATTGGTTAATTGGGCTTCGACAAACAGATTGCAGGATCCTCTTACACTTTGACAAGTACCAATCATTTTGATTGGTGTTTATATAAGTAGCCTTGGTACAAAATTATTTTCAGTTTGAATACATAAAAAACAAAATAAAATTCATTATATTATTCTTTTAGTTATCGTTGCAAAAGTCATTACACCATTGCAAAAAAAAAATATAACATGAAGTAGGAGTTTTAAAATAAAATTGCAAAATCAGTCAATTTGATTGATGTGGTAGTTCTAGTGTTAACAATGCCCAGTCTCTCTCTGTTATTGTATTAGGTTATCCGAAAAATGTTTTTCTTTCGCAAACTTGTTTTGCACAACAGTGCACCTTCATACAAACGTGAAACCAAATCTGTGAAATGTCACGGTGTTTACCTCAACAGAACAAATCGTACACAATTCGACAAAATAATATAAAACAAAAAACCTTGTGCGTTTATTATTTCCTCATAAAACGAAAGAAACTTTAATGCAAACGTATAAACCCACTATACCTTTACGTTACACGGAATTTAACCTTCCAATAGAACCAAGGAGTACGTTACGGGTATCGTAGGTGCGGATAACTGAGCCCGATAACGTTACGTCGCTCATAAACATACGCAACTGATACATCGGAACCTTGTTAGAAACTCAGAAACTTATCCTGTTCCTGCTTGAATAGCTATAGCGCAGGTGTGCAAGAAAAAAGAAAGGAAAAGAAAATAGCAAGGAACAAAACGAAAACGATAAAAACAAATTATTAACAGAAATCTAAATCGCATAAATAAATAAGTAAATTAATCGAGACATAGTAGATGAATGCCAAAGAAACATATAAATAAAAGGAAACAAGGATAAAAAAACAACATACACAGATGTGATAAGAATAAAATCGACGCATAGCAGAAACAAAAATAAAATGTACGAAAGCTACAGATCGACGTAACAACTGGGAAATGTTCACCGTGACACTAATTCGCGTTTGACCAGCCTCAAGCGCGAAAGAATGATGATCCTTGGCCGGTTAACAGTCCCGATTCTCCCTCTACTATATCCCCAACCCCCTGAACCACCCCCGCTCAGCCCCTCGATCCCTTCCATCCGCGACCTCTATTAAGCGTTATATTCCGCTATCCAGCAGCGATGGAGGATAGTTCCAGTGTATTGGCATGCTGAAATACGGGGCGCGTTCGAAGCGCCGGCAGCCGTCAGGGTATTGATTTACAATGCTTACTCCTCTCCACAGCAACTCCCATAACTACAGACCCCTTCTCCGTCTCTCTCTAACCAACCTATACTCGTTCCTCTGCCATATTTTCTGTCTTTCTTCGTCCTTTACGTTGCGCGCAGCGAACTGTGTTCGTTGATCTCTGGCCGACGATCGTCCGCGATCTCGCCGATCTCGCTTTTCCTCGCTCGTCGAACGCTGGCCCCCCCGTGACCGATGAAACCGACACAATCGGTGACCTGGTTGCCTCCAAGATAAGCGGTTATACGAGAGACCTCGAGAACACGGCTGGCGCACGATTTTATTTTCATCCGGTCGTTTCCAACGATGTACAGGGTTGAGAGCGCACAACGGGGTGGTTACGGTGACCCGGTTGACGTTACAACGCAAACATCATTTAGACGTTTCGTGTGGCTTCTTTGCGGCAAACTTCTTCTACAGTTTCTTAATACGGTCGTTCGTTGATGAGGCGTGAACAGTGTTCATTGCGGTTTATTACGGTTTACGCCAACTATTGGCTTTTACGTTCTTGCTTCGTACGACGAATATACGCAACCGTTTAAGGTTTCGAATGCGTTTTTTTTAATTTTTTGAGTTTTTTAACGTAGATGTTGAGGCGCGAAGGCCGGTTACAAGGCTGAGATTTATGCAAAATATCAGGTTTTTGGCTTTTGCTTCGTACGATGGGTATAATCGTTGGAGGTTGCGCAGGGCTTCTTTTCGACAGGTTTTAGAGCTTTTTAACTCTAGCAGGTGTTTGACGTGTGAAAACCATCGGTGTGTGTGGGATTCGTGCAAACTATTACTCTTTGGTTTATTACTTTGTACGATGAATATGATCGTTGAAGGTTTCAATGGACTTTGAATTGATTCATTGGACTCTTTTTAAGACACTTTAGGATCTTTTAATGTGTATTTTGGTTCTGAAGTATGGAAGATGCTATTCTGTACATATTGCTATTCGTAAGTTTATTCATTTGCACGATGAATGTTGGATTTTTTACTCTTTGCACGGGGATTGTGTTTTTCCAATGGTTTCAGTGTATAAAAAGCGTATTATCGTCCTTAGGATTTTAGATAGAATTTGAAAAATTCATTCAAGAATTAATTGAACAGCCTAGATCCTGTTAAAGTGAAAGAAGTAAATGGTATCTTGTCGCGAATTAAAAAATGAAAGAACTAAATTTCTAGTTAAACGTTCTATATACCTATTCGATCATAACACATTCAACATAATCTAAAAGCAAATCTAACTTTAGAGTTCTTGAAGTTATACGCGACATATCTACGATATTCGTTTCTTTTAATTTCGATCAATTCTTCCACGAAAGGTAGTCTGAAAGGTTCGTACCATCCAAATGATCAACCGAAAGCTTTCTTCCAATATTCAACCATACAAACAACTCTAATTACAATAAATAAAAATTCTTCTGTTCAAAGAAAACACCCTCCACGTACGAAACTAATTATTCAAACACTGATAAGCCATCTTCTAGCCGAACAATACAGCTACGAAAACACCACGTACGTTATTTTCTACCATCGATGGACCCCATACAACACACTATAGACGTGGTCGCATTAATATGAATGAATAAAGAAAATATATGAATTTCCGATGAACACGATGGCCCAGATAGCGCCGGTGACGGAATTTTATTTTCAAAGGGACGTCTCGTACAGCGATTGTGCATCGAATCGCGCTTTCATCGAGCCGCCGCCGGCTCTCGCGAATATTGCGCGGATTTGCGTAATCGCGAGGCTCGCTAGGATCAGCGACGCCAAGGGAAAACGTCTGATACCAACGGAATCATCGGAAACAAATTCCTCTGAACGAACGCGAAATGAATATTTACGATGCATATGCCGTGTCTTTTTTTTCTTTCGCTCTTCATTCCCTTTTTCTTCTTTTTCTTCTACTTCCACTCTCCTTCTTCGAGCATCGACGAGCTCGTTTGTTTGCGAAGCCGGCGCGCACAGTCACTGTATCGATGTTCCAGTTTACCTATTCGCCGTTGGAAAAAAGGCGAATAACGTGGAACCCGATGGAAATTGCGAAGGCAGCATGCAAATATTTGATGGATCGGGTAGTGGATTAGGAAGTTGGCATCGAGCGTAAGAGTAAGTGGAAAAATTAGGGATAAATGAGAAACTTATAGTTGCGCCTGGCGTACAAGTACGTGCATTTATTCCTAAATTTGTATCGCGCAATTTACTTGGTACTTGCATATGGAAAATACGTATTCCCAGATTTGTATCGTACATTATCATAGTATATTACGTTACCACGTTATATTTGCGCGGCAGATTTCCAGCGTATTTTAAGCTCATGTAGTATCCGACACCTTCGTCTAAGCTTTTTTAACACTAAAACTACCGATAGTTAACACGAAGCTATTTCTACCAAAACCAGTCTTTAAGAAATACGTAATGATAGAATATTTTTACATTTACTGATTTATTACTTTCTTACAGAAGCAATTCCATGTTATGTAGCACATTTTTGGTATTATTAATCCACCATGATCGCTAAACGAGGGTTGACATATTTATGAAATTGTAGAACCAGTCGTTTCGACTGCTGTGGTATCTCTAGCGTTAGCATCTAGCGATCTAGCGATCGATCCGGAATTTTCCTGATAACTGATATCGTCGTATCGAATGATACGCAGTACAAATTTAAAAAACGCGTGGGAAGTTGTACAAAACGAAGAAATTAGTTAATTGGGGTTCGATAAACAGATTGCAGCACCTTTTTACACTTTGACAAGTACCAGTCATTTTCACTGGTATTGGTACAAGTAGCCTTGATACCATAGCCACAAAAAACAAAATGAAATTCATTATATTATTCTTTTAGTTATCGCTGCGAAAAAGTCATTACATCATTGCGGAAGAAAATATAACATGAAGTAGGAATTTTAAAATAAAATTGTAAAACCAGTCAATTTGAATGGTGTGGTAGTTCTAGTGTTAATCAAACTGAAACTCATTGCAATCGTGCGGTTTGCGCTCGGCCGTAGGAAATCTAAAAACACCATCGATACCTTCCCCAATATTATTTCACGGCACAAATAACGTACGGGTGGCCTGTTTGGCATTACAGAAATAATCGCATGCTAATTAGACGCTAATGATACGCAGTAAAAATTTAAAAAACCTGTGGAGAATTGTACGAAACGAGGAAACTGGTTAATTGAGGTTCGATAAACAGATTGCAGGATCCTTTTACACTTTGACAAGTACCAATCATTTTGATTGGTGTTTGTATAAGTAGCCTTGGTACAAATTTATTTTCAGTTTGAATACAAAAAAACGAAATAAAATTCAATATATTATTCTTTTAGTTATAGTTGCGAAAGTCATCACATCATTGCGGAGAAAATATAACATGAAGTAGGAATTTTAAAATAAAATTGTAAACCCAGTTAGTTTGTCTGGTGCGGTAATTCTAATGTTAAAATTCTCTTAATTCCAGACTTTCTACGATCACAGAATTTGATCGTTCGTTCCAACGATTCTCAAACTTCGCCAAATTTTCAAACGAGGCGAATAACAAGTCGAAAGTGAGAAAATCACGACCGAAATAATCATTCTCCTGATAATCTATATCAAGGCTTAGTGAACTTTCGTGATCCGAGACCCACTTCCGGAAACGGTATATAATTCTTCAAGATCGATCGAACATTGCCGATTTGATTGATAAGCAATTTAAGATCGACCAGATATAAATCTGCGACCTAAGGGAAACTAAATACAGTAGCGGACAAAAGTTTAAGACGATGATTTGTAAACCGGATTACAAACATCTTATACGCATATTGTTCTTCTATTCGGTTTGTCTCTTTGGAATAACGTAGCTGTATGTTTGACCTTCGTAACCTCAGACAGTCAGTTGTTAAATACAAACAATGTAGGAGTTACAACAGTTAGTTACCGCCTAGCACTTGGAAACAGTGGACATTAGTTTAAGACGATCTGTGTAAAACGTGAGTACGAGTACAGTTTTTGAACATTTTGATTCTGGAATGTCAAAATCATTGTTTAGTGTACCTTTTATTGCTTAAAATTCATTTAGGTAGGAACAGACTATGGGTAAATCAAAGAATTTACTTGAAAACGAAAGGGAACAAATCGTAAGGCTGCGAAAGCAAAGTAAAACCTTCACCGAAATAGCAAATATAGTGAACAGGTCAGAAACAGCTTGTAAACAAGCTTGGTATAAATGTTTAAAGACAGGCATGTATTGCGATCAACCGAAAAACGGAAGACCACGGAAAACAACACCGAAAATGGATCGCCGGATTCATCGATTGAGCGAAAAGGATCGTTTTCGTAGTGCAAATAATATTGCTGCGGAGATAAACTATGAAAACGATACACAAATTAGTGCTAGAACTGTTAGGAGAAGATTAGAAGACTTTAACTTAAGAGGACGAAAACCCCAAAAGAAACCACTGCTGAGTTCTAGGAATCGAAAAAGACGACTTGCATTTGCTAAAGCTCATAAGCATTGGACAAGTGAAGATTGGCAAAAGGTATTGTTTTCTGACGAATCGAAATTCAATCGCGTCTGTTCTGACGGGATACGGTACGTTAGACGTCGAATTGGCGAAAGTTTGAAAACACAGTGCGTTTTAAAAACTCTTAAACATGGTGGTGGCAACGTTATGGTGTGGGCGTGTTTTTCTCGAAGCGGCCCTGGTCCGATATGTCGTATCAATGGAATTATGGACCGTTTTCAATACAAGGACATACTCAAGAACACAATGTTACCTTTTGCACGCAACAATATGAGTGATGATTTTATTTTTCAAAATGATAATGATCCGAAGCACACGGCTCGGGTTGTGAAACAGTTTTTTCAAGAAGAAAATATCACCGTGCTGCCGTGGCCGTCGCAATCACCAGACATTAACCCAATCGAGAATTTGTGAAGCATCATAAAAAAGACAGTACAAGGTTATAAACCGAAAAATTTAAATGAACTTTACTCTACGATTGAAACAGCCTGGAATAATATTACGGTAGATTAATATAAAAAATTAATAGATTCTATGCCAAGAAGATGTACCGAAGGGATAAGAAATAACGGATATTGAACAAAATATTGAATTTAAACAAAAATTGTGTATATTTTTTAACCAAAAATTAATATTTTTTGTATAGTCTTAAACTTTTGACCGACGAAATATTATACAGATTTCGTTCCTTTTTTATAACTTAGCTATTGAGCAAAATATCAAAATGAAATTTTTTTTCTAAGTGTACAAACAAATGTACAATTAGTTAATACCAAAAGTAGAACACCGTATTTATATTTTTTATGGAAAGTAAATCAATTATTTATTTCTTCCATTTCGTCTTAAACTTTTGTCCGCTACTGTACCTGGAACTCTCGTCTTAGCTTTAACCGAATGGAATTATTCATCTGACGATTCTCAATGACTAAAACACTCTAACGTGCAAGTAAATTATTCTCATTTAATATTTAACGTGGCTTCCTCTCTGGGTATCGATGATCTAAATCAGAGCTTCTTAAACTATGGATCGCGACCCGATACGCGGTTAGAATCACGAGATCGTGAACGTTTTTCCGACTACCGCGCGACAAATATCAATCGTCTGCCATTAAACGATGATGAAGAATTCATCGAGTTAGCAATGGACAAAGGGAAAAAACACCAGTTTCTTAAAAAATCTTTAGATCGGATTTTGCTTGGAATCAGGACATAATTTCCAGCAATCTGTAAAATGACGTTTCGTACTAGATTTTTATTGCAAAACCTCATCTTCGTCATTGGCGATTGTAAAATGAAAATATCTTTTAATTGTGAAAAACGTTAAAAATGCCCCGTTATATCAAATATTCAGCCAAGATTCGATTCTTCGTACATAAATAAACATTCAAACATATTCATCTGAAGATAATAAACCGTGAATATCAATTATGAATATAACAAAGAACCGTTTAAAATCGAACTTGTTCGATTTATTACCGATCAATGTTTTCTTTGCATGTTTATTTGATATAACCGAGGGTTCGCGTAAAATTTCACCCGAGGAGAATGAGATGGCGAATGGAAAAAGTTTAAGAAACGCTGACCTAGATCAAACATTACGTTTCATAAAGAAGAAAAAAAGAGAACTAGGTCTGAATCCTAATACGTTGCTCATAGATTGCGAATTTGTATGCAAAGTTACGGGTATATTATATAAAAAAATATGTAAAATATATAAAGCAGAACGCTGCAACTTCTACTTCTTCAGTTGTGTCTATTAAAGTATGAATTTGCATAAAAATCTGCGGTCTACTTACGAACTAGACTACGCTTAAATTCTATTTCTTTAGTTGTATCTATAAAAAGAAGGAATTTACATAAAAAAAACCTACAGTCTAGTTATGAACAAGGTTACAAGACACTTGTCGTTTAACTCGGATACTTCTAACGTAGAAAATCATTTTTATCGTGAAACTGCCAAAGACCAAAACACCAACGATAAACGAATTACCCGTCCCTTCTTAGTCATCCTCCGTGACGAACACGTATTATTTACCTGGCTATTATCGCGTATGTAAATATCTGCACCGATGACGCGCAGGTTAGGATGGTATTGTGAAAGAAACTGGCAGGGCAGTGCTTTCTAAAACGCTGTGCACGGTCCCGTTTTTCTTCACCACACGATTCCACTGGTCGTCGTCGTACGTAGAAAGCACAGCACAATAGACTTCTCGAATCGCTTCCGTTCGACCGCGGTTATTAGTTGCTTGTTCCTGTCTGCCTCGCAGCACACGGGGTGAATTGCAAGATGAATCGACGATAAGGAAAAAAATCCTGACAAGGAAATGCAGATGTATTTTTGCCGCGACGTTCGCTGCAATTGCATCGCGTCTCGTAGGCTTTTCTTATGCCTTTTTACTTCGCTGGAAGTAAGTTCTCCAAAGGAGAAGGTAATCTCGAATGAAAGCTCGCGTTTATAAAGGTTTCGATTCAACAAAAATGCAAGAGTACGTTAAGAATAGAGGTTTCGGAGAGCATTGTTATTAAAAGATCGTAGGAAGATTTTGTATCAGGTATCAGGCATACGTAGAGATTAGGTATTTTTAGGTCATTTTTTATCCAGTATATTAATTATTTACAACCGGTTATTATCCACGTTACGGTAATTTTATCGTAACATAATCCACTAGAAATATATTTAGAAATATTAATTCAAATACAGTTCCATTGAATATTATAATTAAGTACGTTCAGATATACTAGCGTTCGAATGGAATTAATGGGCGCGCGAATGACATAGCGATTAAAGTGTTAACGTGATCTAACAATCAAGGTTATGAATGATAGTGTACTACTTATGGTAGCATTGTATTCAAATTGCAATATCCATTTGTGCATTCAAGCGACAACTAAATATTGACTCGAATACCAGCAGTGGGATGATACTTCTTATCGATGTTTGCCATCGTTTCACCAACAATGTGCCTTGCTTTTCATTTTCCATGGCGTCAACTACATCCACATGACAAAACAATTTCATACGTCGCATCGTTCTAACAAATTCTTCGAATACCACGCGCCTTTTTGGCAGTTAATAATTCAAGTAAATAGAAGATTTAAGTAGATGATGGAAGAATTTGAATTTCTATAGAATATTGCATGGTTTGTGTCTGTCATAAACCTTGTAATTTAATTATCGTATACTTCGTCGCTGCATATTTTCATTGTTTGTGTTGCGCAACATTTGTTGGCAATAAACGTTAAGTATTATTGACAAAAGAAATATTTTGCTTACTTTGATACTTAAAACCGCCCTCGTGTTTATCAACTTTCATGTGATATCGTTAAGTCACAGATCTATATATAATATAAACATAATATTTTATATAATATAATACAATATAATACTCTGATAAAATTCAACAGTCGTTTTCGTCGTGCCAAACATCAGACATTCCTGTTTGGACCTATGGGATCCAACTATGGGGAACACCAAGTAATCCCAACATAGAAATTCTTCAACGATTCCAATCAAAAACTCTGAGATCCTTAATAGATGCACCTTGGTATGTTCCCAACGAAACAAAACATCGCGACCTTAAGATACCTACATTTAAAGAAGAAATATCCAAATTCGGTAATGGATATAACATAAGAGTTAACAACCACGAAAACCCATTAGTTAATCACTTGACACGACGGATCAGATCCGCAGGCTAAAAAGACCAGTTATAGTACCAGGTCGGAATAATTTACTTATAATACTCAATGAGAACTGATCGTAAAATTCTTCCAGATATAAAAAAAAAATGTCAGACACATCGAACAAAGTAAAATAGCGCAGAAAGAAAATTCGAATGCAACCAATTGAAAATTAAAATGAAAACAACGGAAAAATGAACACGAAGCCTGGCCACTACAAGTTCTTAGGCGAGATTTCAATGGACGTTCACCCATGGTCGCGGCTTTATGGCATTGCGTAAAATGAGTTACAGGCCGGATAATCGGGTAATAAACTTCCGGCCAAGACCCCCCGTGTGGGCGGCCACGTGGGTCGGACCAAGTTGCGGTATTACGGCGACGACGTCGGTGTAAATATATTTATTATGACCACCCTTGTCGCCCCGGTTCACCCAGGTAAGAGGAACAGGCTCGTCTGGAAATCCTTTTGCTTCGATTGTCTCCCTTTTCTCCTCTGTACGAACTCCGTTCGCCCTAAGTCAAGGCTGCCACGATAATTTATGGTCAAAGAACTTTCCTGCAACGACTTGTGCTTGTTCTACGTTCTGTGGGAAAATTCTCTGCCTCGTCGTTTTCTTTCTCTTTTTCATGCTTTTCCATCATTTGAACTTCGAAATCTTGGGTATCTTGGGCATTGATTTTCAACCAGCTTCTTTTACCGACGTACATCTAATCGAAAGACTTGCCTTGAAAGATCTCGACTCGTGAATTTTCTGCAGAGAAATGTTTTGCTTCTAGCGTTCCTTTTTTTCTTTAAGTCTCGAAATCTCAGATTTGCATCGATGCTTGAGAACGTTTATGATCGTTGCTTTTTCTAACGAAGGGCGTAATTGAACGTATCTAACGGAGAAGAAATCGGTTTCTCTTGGATGCTTCCCACTTACGAATATCTATGAACGTCTACGGTTTGGTGAGAAGATAGGAGTTTCGAGATAATAAGATAGCTAAGTTACTTTAGACGCTTGCGGAAGATAACAAAAGAAGATAGAAGTATTTGAACATTTCCTATTTTTACTACCTACTTATTTACTCGTTATCACGATCGTTAACACAGCTAATACTACGTTACGTGTAGTTGTTAGAGTAGTTGCAAAGCGCAGTGAAACATAGGTGAATCTCACCGGTTTCGAGAATGTGTGCGAGTTCTACTAGCCTCTAATAACTAGAGTGTGAATATCTGCGAAGGGACGGTGCATGTGCAACAACTCGGCGACGAGTGAAACACGAAATTGCGAGTACCACGGCGAACATCACTGGAAGGCGTCCAGCACGAATTCTTGCGCCTCGTTTATTAGGGGATGAACTATTTAATGGACGAAGCGTAACGTAAATATGGAGGCATTCTCAGAAAGCTAAATGGGTTTTACTTTGAAAGATCGTGGACACATTGCACATGGTATTTCCCTTTCGGATACCATTAAGAGTCTCACTTCAGTGCTATTTCACTTGGAAGTTACACAAACAGCTACCTATACGTTTGTATCTTCCAAATTTCATTCCGTTGGTGTTAACGTTACGCTAAATTCGAAGGCGATTATTAAAAGTTTAATATGTGTTTTTCTTCATAAACGAACAGGTTAATCAAATAAAGGGTTAATATAAGCTCCTTTTAAAACCTTACAAATATTCGTTTCGATTGATAAAAACAAAATTCTTCTTATCTAAATAAAACAACTAAGCGAATACACTTGCAGTGGCTAGAGAAAATATTCGCACACCGTTTTATTTGTTGTATATAGCAATTTGTTAACTCGTTCGCTACCACGCGTCACGCACTACGTATGTATTACGTTGTCCGGAAAGTTTCTTTCGTTTCATAAGGTGATAATAGATTTTTTTTTTTTTATTTTATTTTGGTTATTTTACAATTTGTCCTCATGGACATTTGGTAAAGTGTTATATCTTGTTGGTGAAGAAAAAAAAATAAAAATAAAAAATAAATATAGCATGTGGGCGGCTACCCCCAGCGGGGTGCCAGCTTCGTTTTTTTCTAAGTTATATCTTTTATGTGGTGATAATAGATGAACAACAATTTCTGTTTTATATTATTCTATCGGATATATTTCTATTATTATGTTCGTGCATAATTCAATAAACTAATATAAAACAAGAAACATTGTGCGTCTATTACTTCCTTATAAAACGAAAGAAACTTTTCAGACAATCTAATAGTTGCTTTGCAGAGCCAAGCGTCATACATACGTGAAACATATTGTGCTTCAATTTCCTTTAAAATAAATGCACGATATCTTATTTATTTTCACTGGAGGTACTTTTATATGTTACAGACAACAGCAAATTAGCACCAGTCTGGCATCGTAGCACATTGTCTTTGGTTATTTTAACTTTCTCTTTTCGATTGACAGAAATTCCACACGACTATCGTCTTCCAAACACGAAACGTGAATTACGTCAGACAGGTAACGATACAATACATCACACGTGTGTGACGAATGGTCCGCAGCAAAAAGCGATCTAGTCATAACACTGCGTCGCACGTATCATACGCGACGCGTCCTAAAACCCGCTTGGATCTTTCTACTTTGCGTTTTGCGTTATGATATGCGCACGTAGCATAAAAGATATAACTTAGAAAAAACGAAGCTGGTTATATTTATTTTTATTTTATTTTATTTTATTTTTTTTTCGCCAATAATACCTTACCAAATGTCCATAAGGACAAATTGTAAAAAACCAAAATAAAATAAAAAAAAAAAACGCAGGTAAAGATGTATGTCTTATTACATAGGTATTCTGAAAGTTTGAAACTTGACTATGAACAGAAGCAAAAGAATTGAATGAAAGTATATTAAATTTCGGTTAAGTATCGGTAGTGTACCTTCATACGACTACAATTTGATACTTTGAAAATGAAACGTAAGACCTGATGAAAAAGAGGCTTCAATGGGAAATAGGTTTCTTTTTATTCGTTTAATTTGTACTTTACAATTTGTCCAGCTGGACATTTGGTAAATTTTTCCAACTTTATTGCTGAATAACATGTGGATGGCTATCCCCAGTGGGAGATACCATCTTCGAGTTTGTCTATTTTATTTCTTCACTGAGGTCAGTGCGGTGTTTTCTTTCCAATCTTCTTATACCTACATACAGTCAGAAATTTCCGATCGACCGAGTGGAGCTGAAAATATCCTAGCAAAAACGTGTTTGTATACGTGTATACCTATATTCCCAAAGCAGTATTTCTCTTATTAGGTTCTACATTTCACTTTGATTATAGACAAATTTGTACAGTTATGTGAAACTAGCTATCTATTAGCGAATGATAAGAAGCTTAATTAATTAGTATCTAAATTCTGTAATAAATACAATGGTGTGTACAGATACATTTCCTAGCCATTGTATATATATTCCACCAGGTTCTACCTTTCACGCTCAATCTAACTATATGCAGCTCGATGCAGTTGTATGTATGCACATAAATACATAGATGGTAAACCTGACGTAAAGGCGGACGATCGCGACGAACGTCGTCGCGAGGAGAAAAGATGATCCGAGCGGAACGTAAATTCACCGGTAGCGGGCACGTACCTGCGCTACTACCATGGACGGAAGCAATCAATAAGGCGGCTTAAATTACGGGAGGAATCGTCGTTGACGTGGAGAAACAGAGCCACGGGGCAAGCGCTAATAACCCAGATGCAAATTGATAGTGCTCATTATCATAGTAACAACGATCGTATACAGGCTCGTAAGAGCCACGCCGCGAAAGGGGGCGCGAGATTTATTTCGCTCGTTTAAATTCCCTGCTGCCGCTGGCGAAGCGACGAAAAACTTGTCACGAGTGGAAAATATCGCTGTTTTCACGACCGAAAGTGCTATCTATGGTTTTTGCGATTCTCCCATGTTCGTCTTTCGTTTCGCAATAATTCTACATTTACGCGTATTAACGTTTCAACTACCAAACGCGTCAAAACGACGGGTTTCTTCGCTTTGCTTTTCTTCCATTTTTATTAACTTTTATCGAACATTAATTACGTATTACGCG
The DNA here is from genome assembly GCF_905332965.1 of Bombus pascuorum. Taxonomy (NCBI): domain Eukaryota; kingdom Metazoa; phylum Arthropoda; class Insecta; order Hymenoptera; family Apidae; genus Bombus; species Bombus pascuorum. The sequence goes on along the minus strand of NC_083490.1, from coordinate 12,161,180 downwards.
TTACATAAGTCCATATCTCCAGTCTCATGCAAAACGTGATAATTAATACAGATTGTTAAAAGTGATTAAATTGTTATTTCATACGCAAAGAAAATTCTGGTTGAACGGTCAGGTATTCAAGAAACTTTTGCAGAAATTATAACATATATAGAAAAAGAATGAGTGAATTATACATTGACTTCTATCTCTTGGTTTCAAAATGTGTCTCTATGTAAATTTAAGTTTGCCAAATTAGCGGTTAGTGACTGTCGATCGAAGAAAGATGTAAAGACATATAGGTACGTTAATGATTTAATAACGCGCTTTGTCTAAATCGTAGCCACGATAGGCTTTCAGAAATGACCTATAGTTATTAATTTAGAATGTTAAATTACATTCACAGTGTGCTCATTCAAAATGTATTTATGATATTCAATTCGAATTCATTAGCGATACGACTAGACGGATCTCAATCGTACGATCCTTCGTCGCTGATTAAGATCTTTATTCTTGCGACTCTATTATTTGCTCTGGTGCTGCATTGAATCAACCACGTGTTTGCACAGCTGCGAACAATATATTGCTCTGCGAAATATACCGTTTCAACTAATCTGCAATAAATACTACATTATTGTATTATTATTAAGTTGCTAAACTCTGCACAATCCAAGCTTCTTCAATTGTAACTCAGCTAGCGCATCGTCTCGATTTCACAATAAGAAAGAAATTAAATTAGAAAAAGAATGGAATACAGGCAAGGATTTAAGGCTGTAGAAGCAACAAATAAGTTGAACTTGTTTCGTTAGAATATTCCAAACACGAAAACTTCCAACATCTCATTTTGTATGACGAAGAAATAATGTTGCAGGGAATTTCAGCGAGAGAACAATCACAGTTAAAAGTTCCTCGACCTCTTACGTCGAACATCGATCGGTATAACGCGATTCCAGGGAAAAACGTGGAAATTCCAGAGCGTCTAGGCGCACGTTGGCGTCCCGACGAGGTGTCACCTGTTGAATCCAGCCGCAACGCGAAACACGGACCGCCTGTTTCCCTGGAAATTGCATGTTGTCAGAATGGAAAGAACGGACAGAGCATCGAAAGGGAAACCAATGGGTCGGCAACAACGATCGCCAGCCTTTAGAACTCCTTAATGACAGTTTCGATCGGATGGAACGATTTCCATCGAACACCGCTGTGCAAAATAACGATTTATAGTTTTGCTAGTTATTCTAAGAAAACCACACGAAATAAGTAGCGTGTGAGTGCTATAAAATAAAACGCTATTAATATTATCACATATATCACACGTGTAATTAACAAAGGACTAATAATAATGAGGACAAAAATAAAGAGAAAATAGCAAGACAGTGTAAAATTTATAACAATGAAAGAAACTTAATTTTTAATTTTTAATTTTCAAGAAAATCGTAATATAGCTACGTACTATTAAGATTATTCTATACAAAACCATCAATTTCGCTATTTTAAAGCACAAGGTCCATGTCTAAACTATACTTAAGTACAGAATAACATTGTATTAAATTTATATATACAAAAGTTATAAACAAAGTCAGAAATTATTTACCTATAATATCTACGAAAATTAAAAAGACTTAGATTGCTAGATATTTTCATTTCGACAAAATCAAATTGCGTTCCATGCATAGGACGTCCAGCAACAAGTAGAAATCGATCGATGAACAAAAATAGAACGAGCAGTAAACGGGACGCGTTGCGAATTATAGGTACATTTAGTGATTCATATCGTTGTTAATTTAAATTATCAGGTAATGGGTTATTAGCTGGCCGTTCATGGGGATGGTCAGGGAAATTTAATTAAATTCATTCGAGACTTATGAAGAGATATTCGTTCAACGAAGTGCTTCGATTTAACGATATCGCGCCACTGCATATGGAGTCGTATGTTTACTTCGATTAAAGAAAATTTGTTGGCTCGTTTGCTGGAAACGATCGCCGAAGTACGAGACGGAATTTCATTATCACGTAACAAATCCACTCACCGGGTTTTCAAGTTACCCAACAGCATGCAGAGAATTCGAAAGTAACCCGAAGATGAGTCAAAGAACACGTAGCGCAAAACGAGTATGAACGATAAAATCCAAAGAAACCTAAATCTAATGCAAATAATAGGAGGACGAAAAGGAGTTTCCAAAATCAAGTTAAAATATCCTAGGGAATTTACAGAGACTCGAGCCTAACCTAATCCCAGCATCGAAAGAAGTGACACACCAAAATCTCAACACAAACAACAAGAATATAATGGAACTCGATAGTCTGCAGGAAGAACCTTTACTGCAGAACTAAAGAAACCCAACCTAAGGAAACCCAAACTTAACCTGGACTGACCGTAAAAATTAAAACTGCTCGTAAATCTCGGCGAAAATGACAAAGATCGAACGAAACTTACCAGAGTCTATGAAAAGAAGTCTTATTCCGAAATTATTTACAAAAAGCACAAAAATCGAGAGAAACTCGAAGAACCTAGTCATCGAACCAGAAACTCGCAAATCCGCGTAAATCTAGCTGAACCTATTAGAAAGAGCTAGCAACGATGAAAAAAACAAGGAGGAAAAACGAGGAAGGAAAAGGGAAAGGAATAGTCACGTGAGAAGGTACGCGTGCACGCGCGTGTCCCGACATGTATACGCATCGTGAGGCACGCACGGCCGCGTATCCTCGCGCTCGCTACGTTCACGCTACGCTTCCTCCCCTCCCCTGCGTCCACTGCGCTACCCACCCCTCCCCTCTCCTCCCTCCACCGCAACGTTCTTGTCCCCCCTCTCTCCCCCGCCTGTGCATCGACGGCCTGACGCCCCCCACCCCCGAGCCTAGCCGGTTACCCCCTCTTGTCTCCGCCTCCTCTCGGCTCACTCTCGTCTGGCTCGACGGTCCCGAAGGCAGCGGACAATTTATGCCCAATTACACCCTAATTACCGTAATGGCACGACTCCGGTACAGATGGTGCACGGAGTTAAGTAACTGTCACGGGCCACGGGAGCGAGGCCTCGGTTCTTCGATCGGTCGTTACGACGCCGCGCGGCGCGGCGCTTCTATGCCTATATAACGTTTTCGTTACGTTCGCGTTCTGCTGTGCTCCGTAAGTCGTAAGTTGCGCGATCATTGCGATGTAAATATATATGTACTCGCATATAGCGTTAAGAGGTTAGGATAGATATCTTAGAGGGAAGATCTTTTGGTAACTAATACCTTGGCTTACGACTATTTTCGACGATACTGACGTATGTATAAAGCACAAAAGCGCGTTATTGTATTAGCGAGCAAAGCATTGTACAAACTATTGTAGCATTGTATTGTACATGTGTAAAGTATTGTACAAAGCATTGTAGTAGCACGAAGTAAAAGAAGCCCTTCTGTGCTTTGTCAGTGCACGTATCTATACGTAAGATACAATATAATACCTTGGCTTGTGACTTTTCTAGCGATAATTGTTTGAACGTGTAGAGTACAAGTTCGTTTGTTCGAGGATGGCACGCTTCTATGCCTTTGTATCGTTTTCGTTATGTTCGCGTTTTGCCGCGCCTGGTAACGCAATGATTGCGATGTAAATATTACATACAGCGGTAAGAGGTTAAGACGAATGAAAAGATCTTTTGATAAGTAATATCTTGGCTTATGACTTTTCTAGTGATAATCGTAATTGCAGTACAAGCGCGCCTATTCGAACACGAAGCGTTCTTTTATCTACGCGGCGTTCCGTTACGTTCGCTTTTTACTGCGTTCTGTAAATCACGCGATCATTGTGACATAAAGTTGTGAGGTTAGGATGGATACAGAAATGGCAGTTGACGATTAATGTCTTCACGTATGGTTTTCTAGTGGCTCTTCTTCCACGTATAGAATAGCGTTTCGTTCTATTCGCGTTTAGCAACTGCGGCGTAAGTTACGGAATTGAGAGGTTAGGATTAGTTATGATTTGAATGCAAAGATTATTTGATAGGTAATGTCTTGACCTCTGACTTCTTTGATGCTTATTACGTGTATAAACTAAAACTGTATTTATTCCAACATACAGCGCTTCTATCTGTAGCCTTTTTTCCATTCGCATTTAGCAAATTTAGGCGATCCGATGATTGCCATGTAAGTATGTGCATACAGAGTTAAGAGGTTAGGATGTCACGATTTGGATCAAAGAATCATTCGATCGGCAATATCTTGGCTTATGACTTTTCTAATCATAATTTTTGCATTTACAGACCTGTTGCATAAGTTTGTTTATTCGAAGATAAGACGCTTCTGTATGTAGCGTTTTGTTACGCTTCCGTTTTTTCGCGCCCCATAAATCGCGCGATAATCGCAACGTAGAATCCACAGACCTATGGGTATTTCGTGCTTTACGTGCAGAACAGAAGTTTATTTATTGGAACATGGGTTATTTCTAAGTTTATTTCGCGTTTAGCAGCGTCCTATAAGTCGCGCGATAATTGCGATAGGCATGCAGAGTTAGGTTAGGATAGGTGATTATCCACCGCTGTGTATGAAGGAATCATTTGATAATTAACATCTTGGCTTATGATATTTTGGCACGTTTTAAATATTTGATACACACGGTAGAACTTCTCGTTTGAAAATATCGCGCGTCGTCTCCTGAGTTCGATATTGAAAGGCGATAAAGAGTAGAATCGATGGACGTTTGTACAAATTATTCTTGGCTGTAAATGTTTCTTTAACCTACACACGGACACGCTGCAATTCATTAATTATAAACAAATTCTCCTCTTTCGTAACGCTGTTATTCTTTAACATTTTCCTCCTTCAGTTTCAATATGAAATCGCGAAGTGAACGAATCCCGTGATGACCGAACAGACCTTGAACCTTCATCTCTATTTTCCAAGAAGATTAAAACCAATAAACACTTGTGCAGGAAAAATAAATTTCTCGATCGAGACTCGGTGAGTTTCCGGGAAGATTGTTGTAAAAATGGACGATTAAACAAACTGTTTAATGGTAAAACACGGGTGAAATCAAAGTCAAAGTAACGAGAGATAATACGTGAATTTACCGCATCTCTTTGCTGTACTCCGCATCCACAGCGAGAGAAATGAACTTTGTACATTGCAGGCTACGACATACTCAATCATAAAATCATTCAGGAATGTTCAATATGTAGTTATTTCTGGTTCGATCATCACTCAGATCCGTGACAACAATGCGTCTAAAAATATTATAATTGAAAAGACTTTGTCACTTTGTAACCAAAAAATATAAAAGAGAGGAAGAGCACCTGTGAGCGACAAATTCTCTCAACAGACGAAAATAGTACGATCTTAGAGAATTTTTAGACCATTCGGATGTTCCATGTTCGATTGAGCAATCGCCAAACTGCGAAAGAATGCTCGTTTAAAGGTACCTTGGTTAAGTTTGCGAACATCACTACTCGACGATAAGTTTGCACTAAACGAGTAGATACAGGCGAATGATCTTACTCTCGTGCTATCTTCTCTCTCGTTTAGTTTAATATTATATTCCATAATGAAGAAAACGAGTGTAACATAGAGAGTACAAGCAGGTAGTCGAGACGAAATTTCAACTCGCATTTCAACTTTAGTCGTTTCGACTACAGTGGTGTCCGTGTCAGGAGCAGATTGCCGGACAAGTTTCCAGCTTATCACCTTGGAAGCTAGGCGATAAGGGACACGTCGTTCTCGCGATCCCCATTATCGAATTCCTGTTCGTCGTTGGAAAGCCTGGTGGGTTTCGCTTTCCGTACGAAGAAACACGTTAATAAATGGTTCTATTTCGGAGAAACGGCCGCCTAATCGACGTGAACTGACGAAGATGGAAAAACACAGGCGAACGGGTCGTCGCGTCGCGTCGCGTCGGCGTAGCATGTGGGAAACACGTGCTCCGCAAACCTCACCTTAGAAATCGTGACTTTGGAGTGGCTGCTTTGTCGTCATTAAAATCGAACGGCCTTCGGAAATGATGAAACACGAAGGTTAACGCTAGAACTACGTGCCAGCTTTTAATATAGTGAGACTAGGAACGTACATACATTTATTATGGAAAATTTAAAAACGCCAAGATTTGTGAAATTTTGGAAACTTTGAATCAGCAAGCTTTCTTTTGAAAATGGCATAACGCAGCAGACTTAACACGGCTTCGATTTGCATACGTGTGCCACGAAACGAGATACTTCGAGCTTGCGATTAACGCGCGAAAAATTGTGTTTTTCGTTTATTCTAACTCAGAATGTACGTAATATGGGAAAAGATATAGGATATCTTTTAGAATGAAATACTCGTTATAATATTTAATCGGTGAAACAAATATCTCCTCGTTCTATCAGAATTCTCGATCATCGAATAGCATAGAAGCTTCCAAGTATCAACCGTATTAAAATAAAAAATCATTTTTCAAATAACGTAAACGAAATTCAAGACACATAAGTATAGGCTAAACAGGTGTCCCATAGAAGAAATTTTCTGGCGAGGCGGTTGAAGGGTGAAAATACGTCGAGGAAGTTGGCGAGGAACAAGTCGGCCAAAGATAAATCGTTTGGAGTTGCGTGTTTTTTTTGTTCGGGCCAGGAGAGACAGAGAGAGGGAGAGAGGCAGCAGAGAACGAGGCGTGGCTTCGACCGCGACCCCATAGTATTTCACCATACCCCTTTAATTCGGCGTATAACGCGGCTCGATAACGACTGCCACTATGTACTCCCCCATGGGACTCGTTTTCACGATTCCGCGTTTCCTTGCACGGCCAACGTGCTGAAATGCCGCGCATTTCAATTTTCCTGACTTCTTCCAATGCCTCGACGTAGATTAGATACAGAGATAATATCGTCTCGAGCAAAGGCATAGCGATGTTTAACAGTTGACTTTGTGATAGTTTTCAAGATCTGTTAGTAAGCAAATGGAAACTTTAGTTTGACATTAATATTAGGAATTGGTTTCAGCGCCGATGTTTTGACAGTTCTGGATATTGAGGATTACGGGCTTGATAACAGTTGGAAATATTTCACATCGAAGGATCTTGAAGTCGTTCTGAAGTTTCGCCGCTAAGTAGCTAGAAATCTTGGTTTGACGTTAATATTAGACGTAGGTTTCGGTTCGAACGTTTGGACACCGTTGGCTACTGACACGCGTTTCATAAGACTTGGAAATGTTTCAGATCGAAAGTTTCGCTGGTTGGTAAGTAGAAATCTTAGTTTGAAATTAGAGTTAGCGGCAGTTTTCGGTTCCAGTGTTTTGATAGTTTTGGATGTTAACGTTTATGGGGTTAACGACACTTGAGAAAGCAATTTTTGGTGTCGTTATGAAGACTTCTTGGTAAGTAGAAATCTTAGTTTGAAATTAGAATTAGCGATAGTTTTGATAGTTTTGGATGTTAACGTTTATGGGGTTGACGACACTTGAGAAAGCAATTTTTGGTGTCGTTATGAACACTTCTTGGTAAGTAGAAATCTTAGTTTGAAATTAGAATTAGCGATAGTTTTTGGTTCCAGTCTTTTAATAGTTTTGGATGTTAACGTTTATGGGGTTGACGACACTTGAGAAAGCAATTTTTGGTGTCGTTATGAAGACTTCTTGGTAAGTAGAAATCTTAGTTTGAAATTAGAATTAGCGATAGTTTTTGGTTCCAGTGTTTTGATAGTTTTGGATGTTAACGTTTATGGGGTTAACGACACTTGAGAAAGCAATTTTTGGTGTCGTTATAAAGACTTTTTGGTAAGTAGAAATCTTAATTTGAAATTAGAACTAGCGGTAGTCTTCGGTTCCAGTGTTTCGACAGTTTTGGATGTTAACGTTTATGGGGTTAACGACACTTGAGAAAGCAATTTTTAGTGTCGTTATGAAGACTTCTTGGTAAGTAGAAATCTTAGCTTGAAATTAGAATTAGCGGTAGTCTTTGGTTCCAGTGTTTTGATAGTTTTGGATGTTAACGTTTATGGGGTTAACGACACTTGAGAAAACAATTTTTGGTGTCGTTATGAAGACTTCTTGGTAAGTAGAAATCTTAATTTGAAATTAGAATTAGCGATAGTTTGTGGTTCCAGTGTTTTGATAGTTTTGGATGTTAACGTTTATGGGGTTGACGACACTTGAGAAATTAACTTTTGGTGTCGTTTTGAAGCTTTGTTGATAAGTAGAAATCTTAATTTGAAATTAGAACTAACGATAGTTTTTGGTTCCAGTGTTTTGATAGTTTTGGATGTTAACGTTTATGGGGTTGACGACACTTGAGAAATTAATTTTTGGTGTCGTTCTGAAATTTTGTTGGTAAGTAAAAATCTTAGTTTGAAATTAGAATTAGCGGTAGTTTTTGGTTCCAGTGTTTTGATAGTTTTGGATGTTAACGTTTATGGGGTTGACGACACTTGAGAAATTAATTTTTGGTGTCGTTTTGGAGCCTTACTGGTAAGTAGAAATCTTGGTTTGAAATTAGTATCAATGGTAGCTTTCGGTTCCAATGTTTTGACCATCTTGAATACTGACGATGCTGAGTTTGATAAGATTTAAATTTTCATTGGCAAGTGAAAATCATGGTTTGAAATGAATATTAAAGACAGGTTTTTGCTCAAACGTTTTGACGCTTCTCGATATTATGTGTTTACCAAGATTTGCAAGTGTTTCATAAGAAAGAAAGCAGTTTTTGGGATCGTTTTAAAGTTTCGATAGCAAGTAAATGGAAATCTTTCTTTAAGAAGAAAATTAAAAGTTTCCAGCCTGTCTATCGTTAAAGATCCTTACGAAGTTTACAAATGCAATGAAGATTTTTAGAATCTACGTTTTTGCGAGCACGCTTTAACCAAAATAAGCATAATCTTTCTTATTTTAAAACGACCAATTTACCCATCTATCGATCAACGTACAGAACATTATTCCACAAATTTAGAACATCCTATTAATAGCGAAATCTATTAGTTTCGCGACGAAAGAAAATCTCGGCAGGATTCACGGCAGCAAACTGAATTTTCCATCGGTTTGCTACGGTTTCCCCTTATCTTGATTGTCTCATTAAATATCGACGAGTGTCGAAGGGCGAATATCTTGGGGTCGCCGTTGGTGCTTGTCGTTTCAACCCCTCGTTCGTTTGACACTGATTTTCCTAAAATTTGATAATATTTCACCATTCAAGAATCGAGTTACCTCGATGATAAATTGGTCGCCTTTATAATAAATTCATCTTCCCAAAATACGAACGTTCAAGCGTAAAAGAACCTAATCACAGATCGCACACTTGCAACTGCAAAGTCACTCAACTCAAAAAGATATTTATGTTCCACAGAAAAAACGAAAAATTACTTTTGGACATAGGATTGAATCGAGTCTATAAACAGCAGGAGTAACGTTGGTGAAACAGGTTCGGCTATATTTTCCCTTCATTTCTAGTTTTCAATCCTGGAAAAACACCCTTCTTAGTCAAGACACAATTCACGATAAGTGGTATTTATAGAACACGGTACACGAATGAGGAAGAGCGAGATAACTGTGCTTCGCGAGTCAATTTATAAAGATAAATGAGCGAGGTTTTCATAATCGGTCAAGACGGGTTTCCGCAACATTTTCATACTGATAACTTGAAAATCACGTCTTTTTTCGCGTCACTTTCGTCGCAAGCGTGCAACGATTATTTATCAAACATTCGCGGATGCTTGACACGATAAATGGTAAATTTAGAATACCGAAATCTATCTATATATCCAATGGCGCATAAATTCAACGACTGTGACACGCGAAAATATTCGAACACTTACATGCAGAATCATTTTTATCAGTACGTTGTGTACGAAATCTTGTGAAATTTCAATAACAGTGCAAGGAGACTATCGCGATTGTTAAATTTGGAAGCAACTTGAAAATCTTTATAGAATCTACGAGACATTTTTGTAAAAAAAAGAAGTTAGCTTTGAAACATTTAGAATGGAATAATACGACGACACAGCGATGATCTTAGCGTCTCGTTCATTATGTACAGCCACTGCTTAAAATAAAGACGTTCTCGATATTTGTGCGGAATTATGAGACTTGATATTTGAAATTATCCCATTGGAATTGTTTCGCGGTGATTCGAACTGTGAATTCGAGCGTCGAATCGAAATAACGCGAGGAAACGAATTATCATTAAGAAAGACTTTATCTGCGTACGAGTGTTAGACGAAAATCTTTGTCACACGAAACAAGTTGATTTATCATTCATCGGATTCAGGGGATTAACTGTACTTAAACTCTTGTTGGCTTCATTATCAGTTTCTCATGCAGCGTTAACGCGGTTGTATCCGCCGTTTTAGATTAAACTTTCTCGATACTCGGAACGCCACGGTTACACTCTGATAACTTCTAAGTTACCTACACCTAATTATAGAGTTATCGCATACATACATTTGAAATTCGAAGTCCTGGTAATTTGCTTAATAATATGCTGCAACTATTACACGACTGTAAATACCTTAAAAGATTGTAGTTGATACTAAAATTATCCGGTTTACCTAAACCAGAAAAAGAAACAGAAAAAGAAGCACTAAGACTAACAGGCGAATCCCAGTGACTGATAATAATTCCGATTTTCACGAAACTTTGCACAAGTCTTCATTAGACGTATGTAAGAATTTAGCCGGTTTTAACTTTAAGGAAGAATGAGAAAAGAAAGAAAAAGTTCTATGTCAGTGCTTATAAATAGTAAACGACAAAGGATTTCAAGAAGTTAACATTAATCAGTATTAATTATTATTTATTAATATTTGTCAATTAATATTAAAATTGAAATAAAAGTTATGCCGTGTCTTGAGTCCTGTAAATCTGTGCGAAGAATTTGTTGAAAAAATTCATTTTGTCTTACAAAAATTATATCAGAAAATAATTTCTTCCAAAAATGTATATATAAAATAACGCTTCTAATATTTAAATACGAAATAAACGTTTCTAAGAATCATATACCATACTTATACGAACTTATACTGTATCTTGAGTCCTGTAAACCTGTGCGAAGAATTTGTTGAAAAAATTCACTTCGTCTTACAAAAATTATATAAGAAAATAATTTCTTCCAAAAATGTATATATAAAATAACGTTTCTAATATTTAAATACGAAATAAACGTTTCTAAGAATCATATACCATACTTATACGAACTTATACCGTACCTTGAGTCCTGTAAACCTGTGCGAAGAATTTGCTGAAAAATTTCATTTTGTCTTACAAAAATTATATAATAAACTAATTTCTTCCAAAAATATATATATATAAAATAACACTAAATAATATTAAAATATAATATATAATATTATATTATAATAATATATATTATAATAATATATTATATAATATTAAAATATTAAAATAATAATTATTTCTATAAAATAGAAATAATATTTCGAATGTTTCAATACGAAATAAACGTTTCTAAGAATCTATAAATTTCATTATTCTGATGTATTCGTTCGGAAGATAGATCGTGAGAAACTACAGTCATCGTAACATCCGAAAACTTCGACCAAATAAAAAAAGAAAAACCTAAAAATCTTCAAAATACAAAGAAACACTAAACCATAGAGTAAATGCAGAAACTAGAACGGCGTGGATCTGTTTTTCCAGCAAGCACGACACGTTCCTCTGTAACGTTGATACGATCGATAGCCACGAAGAGGCCGGCGATTAAATACGATGGAGTCGTCATTAAGATGATTGAGATATAACTGCTTCCATTCGGGGCCCTTCATTAAGCGCGCGCTCAGCCGAACCGCAAAAGGGTGGAGAAAGAAAAGAATCGGACGAGAGAAGAAGAAGAAGACGAAGAAAGAAAGGATAGCGGTGGGGATGGGAAATAAGAAAACAAGAAATCAGTCGCTAAACGCAGTTTCGTTTTCTTATTAATCAAACCACGTCGGCAAGGCCTAAGATTGTAATTACATAATTACGCGAGTCGATGCGAGATAATGTTACGCTGCGAAAACACGTTCTGCCTTCTCGTTATTCGTCCGATCTTCGAGATCTGCGTCGGTCAAGTACACGCGCGCTTCAACATACAGAAAATGGAAATAAGAAAGAAAAATATCGACGCGTCGCAACCTATTGTATCGTCGAATGCAGATGTCGGAACGAAGCGTAAAATTGTAATAAAAATACGATCGAAATTGGAAAAATCGCATATGCGTTGCAGGGCACAAGTATTGGGATGTCTATTAATGTTTGAAGTATAAATTGAATAATTTTTTTCTATTACTGTTGTTCAGTTATTTTATTAATATACATGTACCAATACGATGTATATATTTTTATTATTTTTATTTTATTTTATTATGTATACGTATTCATTATTATATATTTTTATTATTAATCTGTTAATTTAATCGCATTATACGCGCGTGTTCTGTAATGTAAAATACCAAATAAAATAAACTGTATCGTGATTTTTCAGTAAGCTTTCTAACAGTTATGGTTAACAGTTATACGTCGTCTGATCATCGTGAAAGTTTAAAAATTAGAAATTGTCAATTTAAAGGAAAAATTGGAATTATCAATTTCGGTGACAATGCTTGGTATCAGTGGCTGCTACTCGTTGCTGGTCGTCTTGATAAAAAGATACTTTGCTAGTTTTCCCGGCAATCGTCCACTGGCGCGGTGCCAAAAATACTTGGCCAGGTTTTAGGTTACGCTTGGTAGATAGAAGTATCTACGAAAGAATCGTCAATATCCATTAGAAGCATTAAACTTCCAAACGGATTCGATATTTTATGCAAATAAAACGTTTCTATTTTATTTCTGCATTTTTATTGCTACTGAACATTTATCGATACAAATGTAACGGTAAGATCATGTCGGCTCAAATAAAAAATATTCTGATTTAGAAATAACGATCGTATAATTTTACTGGATTTTATTTATCATCGTATTATCGTCCTATAGTCGTACAGCGTATTACTGTAAATGAGTATAGCAATCGAAATATTACGACACGTGTTGTTCCGTTCCTCCATTTGACAGGGAACATCATTTTTTCGATTCTTTACCACGCTCAATAATTTACGTATTATTTTAAAAGTTACATTTCGGCGATCCTATAATTTTATTGGATTTTATTTATCATCGTATTATCGTCCTATAGTCGTACAGCGTATTACTGTAAATGAGTATAGCAATCGAAATATTACGACACGTGTTGTTCCGTTCCTCCATTTGACAGGGAACATCATTTTTTCCATTCTTTACCACGCTCAATAATTTACGTATTATTTTAAAAGTTACATTTCGGCGATCCTATAATTTTATTGGATTTTATTTATCATTGTATTATCGTCCTATAGTCGTACAGCGTATTACTGTAACTGAGTATAGCAATCGAAATATTACGACACGTGTTGTTCCGTTCCTCCATTTGACAGGGAACATCATTTTTTCGATTCTTTACCACGCTCAATAATTTACGTATCATTTCAAAAGTTACATTTCGGCGATCATTCCGTATCGATCTATCGTAATCGACGAGTCTCAGTACCTTTCGAAGCTTCAAACATATCACAAAGTAAAAGAACTTTCCTTGGTGCTACGTTTTCCTGCCAACGAAAAGGGTAAAACGATCGTTAAAACTCAATAAGTGTACGTTAGGTTACGCAACAATTCGTAAAAAAGTGAAAATCAATTAGCGCGATTAATGGAAAGTCAGTTTCGACTGCATAGAGCAACGATGTTATAAAGCCTGAGAATGTACTATTGCCATAAATAAACCTACGGGAACGAACGATGAATTTTTGTTCGAAACTGAATATTAATCGTGTGGCTACTTGCGCGATAAAACGAAGAAATTGAATGAGAAGCGAAGTTGGTCGGTTTGCCTTACGAGGCAGAGAAAGAGGCAAACTCTTTGTTCTTGGCGAACAAACAATAACGTCAATTATACGAGAGAGAATGAATCCGCGTTTTCTATCTATGAAACATTACGAGAAAAAATTGATTCTCATTGCACGATACATCCACTCGCCAGAGAGAACCCGATACGATTAAACCCGGCGACCTTCTTTTTTCTTTTCCTCCAGTTCCCTTCCCGTCCCCGTTGGTTAATATTAATTGGACGGCGCGTTTAACCAAGCGAGTAGTAGCACTCGTTCGCTTCGCCAGTGCATGGCCCAATGGCTAATGGATAAAGCAGACGAGTTATGCTAATAAGTGTGCAAAGGCTTCGCCAGAACGCATGCGCTCCGCTCATGAATATTCATCGCGCTATCTGATTACGTCACTGATTGCCGGTATTCGAAAGTGTTTGCTCGCCAAAGTCCAGTGCCTGGGTATCGTGACGTCCGATCATCCGCGACTGATCATCCTTTGTCCCGCGGGAAATTGTTTCATTCGATGCGAAGATCATTTCTCAGCTTTCCGGCTTTCGTTTAATGCGACGAATATTATTCTTCAGTTGCTATGTTTACGGGATAATAAGTTTGGATTTATCGATTAACCGTAAGGACTATGTCCGTCTCATTTTTCACATTATGTAAATTTTCTTTTTTTCACTGTATCATGTATACGAATATTAGTTGGAAATAATCGACGAAACATGTACTGTACAAATATTTCTATGAGAAATGTCGTTGATGTCGATCGTTTTACCTAAAATGCACCGAAAATCCTAAAAATACCAACATTCTCGAAGCGAGAAAGCAACGATCGTCCGACATTCATCCCAAAATTCTGGCAATTTTTGGTAAAAAAAAATACTTTGAAAAAGCTTGAGTTGGAAGATAGCTCGTCCGTTAACCAAGAAATTCGAGAAACTGGAAAAAATCATCTACGTAGACCGATGGAGAAATAAGATCGGTCACGCAAACGGTGAATAGCTGGAGTCGAAGGAACAACGAAATGCTTGACGGATAAATGATCATCTCTCTCGTTGGCAGGGTGCGAAAATAGAAAATCCGATTGGCCGGTGCGAAAGAGAGCGGAACAAAAGCTTCATGCAGAATTCAGTGTCGGCCGCTCCTCTATAATCGGAGCGGAGTATCGATCGGTTAGCAGCGGATACACCTGCTCGTGTGCAAAGCTTGTAGCCTCCTCTCTCTTACTCTCTTCACTTCCCCTCTTCATCTCTTCCTTCAACACGCTCTCTTACTCTCTCTCTCTCATCCCATTCCACATCTCCCTCTGTCGCTTTGGTAACGTCTGTCTCTCTCGTTCCCTTTCAGGAATTTCACCCAGGGCTACCTTGTTAATCTCGGCCGCCGACATCGCCATCTTTACGGCGCCAGCCGACGAGATCGTGGTCGATAGCGGGAAACCCGCGATAATGCACTATCATCGACGATACCTTGTTGTGGGCCCGAGATTAGGCTGCGCGAACAAAATGACCAAGTTTTGGGAGCGTTTCGACGTTCGTCGTACCCACATTTTTTCTCCAATAATTGCCATGACGAGCTACCATCGACCATGCACCTCGTTGTGGCTTCGAGATTAGGCTACGCGAAGCAGATTTCTAATCCGGAAATTCTGCGGGCGTCTCAGCATTCGTTCTGACGAGATTCCTTTTCGTATTTGCGATAATGCACTGTACGATCGACGATACACCTCGTTGTGGGCTCGAGCTTAGGCTTCGCGGAGAACATGACGATGTTCTGCGAGCGTTTCGGCATTCCTTGCTGGGAGATCTTTCGCATTTGCGATAACGCGCTATCATCGATAACACACTTCGTTGTGGGCCCGAAATTAGGCTTCGCCGAGAACATGACGATGTTCTGCGAGTGTTCCCGCATTCCTCGCTGGGAGATCTTCTTTCACATTTGCGATAATGCACTGTACGATCGACGATACACCTCGTTGTGGGCTCGAGATTAGGCTTCCCGGAGAACTTGACGATGTTCTGCGAGCGTTTCGGCATTCCTTGCTGGGAGATCTTTCGCATTTGCGATAACGCGCTATCATCGATAACACACTTCGTTGTGGGCCCGAGATTAGGCTTCGCGGAGAACATGACGATGTTCTGCGAGTGTTCCGGCATTCCTCGCTGGGAGATCTTCTTTCACATTTGCGATAATGCACTGTACGATCGACGATACACCTCGTTGTGGGCTCAAGATTAGGCTTCGCCGAGGACATGACGAAGTTCTGCGAGCGTTTCGGCATTCCTCGCTGGGAGATCTTCTTTCGCATTTGCGATAACGCGCTATCATCGATAACACACTTCGTTGTGGGCCCGAGATTAGGCTTCGCGGAGAACATGACGATGTTCTGCGAGTGTTCCCGCATTCCTCGCTGGGAGATCTTCTTTCGCATTTGCGATAACGCGCTATCATCGATAACACACTTCGTTGTGGGCCCGAGATTAGGCCGCGTGGGAAACGTGACGAAGCTTTTGCAGCCTTTCAGCATTCCTTGCTACCACATTTCTTTTCGTATACTTACGATAGTGCGCTATCAACGACCTTTCGAATTAGGATTATTCGAGGACTCGTTATTAGCAGATGCTTTCTTGATATTCGCGGCAATGCGCTGCCATCAACGACACTTCCGTGTGGATCTCAAATCGAAGCACCTTGGTACATGCGTGTGCCTATGGAATTTTTCGAACGATCTGAAGGTTGTTAGCAGGATATTTTGTGGAAAGATGGTTTTGGATGATGGCGTGGTTGGAGCAGAAGATACGAGAAATTGAAAAATTGCGTATCAGTTAACCTATGCTAATTTGGTATGTATAAAATGATACGATAAAATGATACGTTGCTTGCCAATCACTGTGATCTTTCGCAGTGATTTGTGGTTTCTAGCGATCGCCTTTGACTGGTGCAGAGCATAGCTGTTCCTTGCACGTATCACAGTTGTATATTTTATATTAACAATACCAAATGAATATTACAATTTTGGAAATCGACGAGTTTAAGATATCGATGTAACATAGAGAAAAGAAAATTGATTTAGTTTCTATCTTTAATATTGAACAAAGGAAATTTAAGCTACGCGCAGAGAACCTAACGTCGTTTAAAATTTCTCTCATGTTCAGATATCTTTCTGCGAGCTACGTTGAAGTATTTTATAAAAAATAATTCAATCAGGATTTAGAATTCGACCAATTGGACAGTATTCAAATCAGGATACGACCAAGACCTGTTTCATATATGGCGATTGACCTCCGAACGACGAGCTGCGCACATTTATATCACAAATTTAGATATTTGTTTGCGATTTTCGTACGTATCCAGGATTTGTCTAAAAAGTTAAAAAAGTTCGTACAAACAAATGTAAAAAATATATATGTAAAAGAACGCGTTTTTCACTTGTTGCAAAAGGTGTTTCTAATTTCGTCTTCGTCTTACTTTTAACGAGAAAACGTTTACATTATTCGCGCACGTTACATTACGTTTATATATGGTTTCGCGATAAAACATATTTCAAGCACGTAAAAGGCGAATAGTATAAACACTTCCTCATTAAAAGTAAAGGGACTAAATTAGGAACATTGTTTTTAACGACTGAAAAACGCGTCATTCTACATATATATTTTTTACTCTGTTTGAGCGAACTTTCGCAACACGTTGATTACGGATCTTCGTTACCAAGCTTCCAACCTAACTATACAAATTTTTCCGCATTAAAGAATCGATTTAAATGTTGAAAAAGAGCGACATTTGGACGCGTTACCTTATAGAACATATTGTATGGAATTGTAAAATTAAACGTGTTGTTCTAAGAAAGAGCGACCCTAACGAGGGAGGAAGAAGTAAACGAAGATAATTGCAGAATTAAACGTAGATAACATTCTATAAGACGATAATCTTAGAAGCTGAAGCGAGGAATATGTGTAACAGTTAAATTACGAATGATTCTATGAAAGAATAAAAAACCTCTGTTCTACGAAAGAACAATGTTGAACAACGAAGAAAGAAATACAGGGAATTATGCGATCAATTCGATTTGAGATAGAATACGACGAAAGAATAATCACGTGGACGATGAAAGAAGAAAGAATATAAGCTGTTGTAAAATTGGTCCCGTGCCAGCGTGATATTCTACAGGAGAAAACGATCCTGTACGATGATCGAAGGAAGATAGTAAATGCGTGGAATTCCTGACGTTTCCACCTTTTGATAAAAGATATCTTTGTCTAATGAAGGTCCACCTCTGTCGGTTAGCGCGTTAATGAACGATTAACGTGATCACAACTGTGACTGAAAATTGTAGTGAAAATAGAGGAACCGATAGTAGAATTCTATTCGCTTGTTCGAAAAGTGTCTTTCTTTTACAGACATGTCTTAGAAAACTTAGAAAGAACGAAGCTAGCACCCCGCTGGGGGTAGCCACCCACATGCTATATTTATTTTTATTTTATTTTTTTTTTTCTCACCAATAAGATATAACACTTTACCAAATATCCTTCAGGATAAATTGTAAAAAACAAAATAAAAATAAAAAAAAAAACGTCGCATCTTTATACAAACATGAAACCCAATCTGTCGAACGTTGTGATCTTTATTTTGATAGAACAAAATGGATCGTACGTAATTCGATAAAATAATATAAATATAATTATTTCCTTATAAAACGAAAGACACTTTTCGGACGACCTAATACTCAGACAAACCCGTGACAGCAAAATAGAAAATATAGATATAGTGTTCGTAAAAAGGATTGGAATTGATTAATAAAATTGGCGCATCACTGGGTAATTGAAATGCTAATTGAATTATCTGCTACTTAGCGTGTGTATTTAGAGTAGCTAAACGTGATATAAATTGCCTGTTGTAATTCGGTAAAGCACAAATCGAGTCTCTTCCACGTAGCTACGTCATTGAACATGAAACGAAACGGAACGAAATAGCGACACCTCGTCAGGAAGGTATAACGAGGCAAAATTAGAATATGACTGATAAATTCTCTTCCGCTATTTCCAGTAAACACAGATTTAGCATTCTCGACATATTCATCCTCTCGTTTCCTTCCTAATTACCGCGCAGAATTCAAAGAATTTAACTTGCAATTAAACATAGTTTGGTGCAGATCAAAATCCTCGCTGATTTGGGACAAATATTCCAAAAGACTGTGTACCTGAAGATTTCTTAGTAAATACACGCTAAGAATCGATGAGAGAAAACACGATCCATCCACAGTTTACAAATCTTCTAACGTTAGTCAAGTTATTTCCTTTTCTCGGGCAAATACAATTATCTCGGGCTTCAAACTCGAACAACAAACAACAACAAAAAGACAGGCGACTAACATCCAACGTGCGTGGAGAACAATGAAATTGCTCAGAGACTTCGATACATATATTGCAAAACTTAAACTTAATTCAAAACAGTGACAATTCCATCGCTAATGAGGAAGTCGATGCGATCGAATGACGTAAAAAGGAAAGTAGCGATTCAATTTCTCTCGTAGCTTCCAACATTAACCTAGTTTTTTCCTAATTTGGAACAATTGTCCTCGAAACTATCCAAAGATTTCTCACGGTGGGTATTTAAACTCTTATTCTTAAGTCACCCGATATCCATCAACTTTGAGCTGAAATTCCACCGAATTTAAATGATTGATAGAATGTACATTCGTGATATTGCACGCTAATTTTATTTCATAACATCGATTATTTTATAGCGTAAAATCGTGCATATTTTAATCGGTCTAAATAGAGAGGAGGTCCATTTTTCTTATAAATTCCTAACAATTATAAATATTCAAAATATGAGTATGTTCATTGGACTTCGATAAATATATAAAATATATATCGTCAATAGTAATAAGAAGTAAGAAAATGTTAGAGTTTTAAGCAAGCGGACAATGTCTGTTTCACGCTAGGTGGTTTCGAATTATACGTCGCGAAGAAAACACGTTAATGAAAATAAAGTTATCAGGTGTTTTGATTACAATGCTAAACCTTAATACTACGAAACGATAGAATCTGTGACAAAATTAATTCTTCGTGTATGAATCATCAATATGATTCACTATCTTTGGAGAGTGTGACTTATCCTTGGTACTTTAACAGCTTTTCAGATAATGAAGCGAACATTTTTACAAAACCCTTGTCTTAGAAATTAAGTTTAACGTAGGAATATCCACGAGTGGTAAATACAAGAATATAAGAAATCTACGGGACATTTGAGTAACAAAACAGTTGCATTCGGAACTCGTCGCGTCGTCAATTCCAAACCACGAGCGAACGTATTATAAAATAATCTGAAAACAATGGAAATAATCGCTCAGGCTTGCCAGTTAAATATTCTCGTTCCAGTCGAATATAAGCACTTACTGTACAACATTTTAATTTTGACTCATTGATACTAACCTTAACACATAGTATGTAACGTTATTTCATAAAACAACACGGCAAAGCAGAGAAAATTGCACTTTTGCGTTCAAAGAAACACCAAACAGATTATTACTGGGTTGGCAACTAAGTGATTGCGGGATTTGTCAATACCACCTAATGACAAAATTCGCAATCACTTAGTTGCCAAGCCAATAGTATTCCATCGCCAGTGACAATACGTCGGTACGTTCGGGTCAAATGACAAGGCACCAGTGTGTTGTAGTAAACAGAAAGACAACTTGCTCGCGTTAATACGTTTAACATTTTGGCAACATGATTCGTCCCATTCAAAACCTGTCCCTTTCCTACTACCACATCTACCCTAACTCACGTGCCAGCAGTGAAATCAATGCAGAAGATCGTACGTATATTATGATTCAATCATCGCACCCAAAATAAGCAGCTGCCCGATGACTTACTGACTTTTAGGTAGCTACATAGCTAAAAAATTCATGATCGTAGAGAAAAACAATCGACGTATCGTTTGCGAGGTTCCGTGGTACCAACGAAACAACGATCGCTGTAAATTGGCGTTCGGAGGGAAAACGGGTCGGCGATCAACATTACGTTCCTGTACGAGAATACTTTATTATTCTCGGAGGCGGTGCGTGTGGCGCGTGGAACGTGGCGTTCCCGAATTAGAGTCGGTTTTTTATCCGCCTGAACCCGACGCAGGCCTAAGCGGCGGGGAACCCGTTGCTGGCCGCACCTGGAGACGTTCCAAAAGACATTCGTTTGCGCGCCAAAATCGCCTGACGCTGTCAACGCCAAGGTTGAAATGAAAAAAATCGCGCAGCCAACGCTGCGAGCGTGGCGCGACCACCTTTTATTTGCTACTCCCTTAACGAATGCCCGAAACGAGTTCACCACGCGTGAAATTGCCACCAGGAATGTCAGCAGCGTTCCTTTTTACTTTTAATCTGATCGTGCAAACGTCACTTTTAGTTGCAAGCGTCGGCTGCCAGTCGATCAGCTTCACGAATTCAACCTAACTTTGCCACCGTTCTCTCGAAACTTCTTTCAGATCGTAGCGTTGTTCCAATGTTCAAACACGAGAACATCTTACACGTACGTAGGTACAATCTCTCGTGTCAACTTGAATAATCTTGAACATCTTAAAACATTAGGCAATCGAGTTGCTTTCTGTTTGCCGCGGTGACAGCGGGATTGTAATAGAAAAAGTGGCTGGATCAAGAACAAGCAATCTGACGATCTCTAGATCCATCAAATACCAGTCCTCTTCTTTCAAAAATTCTCTTCCCAAAGGTCAACATCTTTTAAACTGAAAATTGAATCGTTCGATATAAAACTGACTACGAATAAACGTAATAGAAGTGGCAAAAGTTCAAAGCTTCATTAGATTGCTATTGTTAGGAAAACAAAGGAGTGTTCTACTTAGAAGATCAGGATGATCGCGAATGGTCATTACATGTTGGCTTTTTTATGGCGCATCTCGGTTAATTCTACGTCGATTGAGTCAGAAAGTTGACGACACGCTGACTGGAATGGTATTGGAGTGAAATCATCGTTTCTTCCAAAGTGGATGCCGATCGCTTAGCGTCACGGCCATTCGAAATCGTCCATCTCGATCATCGTTTTCCATGGAAAACGTCCGTGGAATGGACGGCTGTAATTTACCATGGAAACGCCTTGCTCGATTTTATGCTCGCGAATCACCTTCGCGACTCTAACTTTCTTGGAAGCGAGACAAAGCGTTCGTGTCACGAGATTAGATCTGAAATCCTTCGCGCAGCTAATTGTTTCCAATTGATCGATGTACAGTTGCAATGAAAATTATTTGCACGCCATTGAGTATGTTACGTATATAATATCATCACCGCTGAGGATTCACAGTCGAGAATCCACGTTCCAAATCACATCATCGAACAAAACTACTTTTCCTTAAAACACCGGTTGAAGAGCGTTTGTAGCAGAAAAGACCGTAAGTGGTAAGAAACAAGAGAACCTACGCGTTAATGTAGTCGAAACCCATGAGAAAGAAAGGTATCTATGTAGAAAAGCGTGTATGTGGCAGCTCATATTTATGAAGAAAACTGAATGTTCCATTCGTTGAGATGCAGCATAGATAAAAGCTAGGAAACAATTCAGTGATCTTCTACTTTCTACTAGCGTTATTAATAGTTATTTAAAAAGAGAAATTGGATTTAAGTTCCGTATTGCGGTATTCTCGTCGATACTTAGAAGAACATTTCCCAATAAAGAGTCGAAATTTTCCAATTTGAACGCGTACAGTGTTTTCTAGAGGTACCCTCGATCGCATATCGCATATATATGTTATTCGTTTGCATCGAAGCGTAGAAAATCAAATTGGTAATCACGGCGTTGGTATCATTAGTCATTTAATCGTTAATCTGCCACTGCTATGGAATAAATTATCGTACTCGTTTACTTGACATTTGTAGATATACGCAATTTTATATGATAGATACGTAATATGCGATGTGGTTGCGTACGTCACTTGATGTATTATTATTTATTTATTTATTAGTTACTACTACGTCGTAAATATACCTGTCAATATTCATTCCAATTTCTTCCATCAAAATAAAAAGAAATACTGTTGATTCCAATTTTCTCGTGACAAGCGAAGAAAAGTCTACATGATGTGCAGAAGATTAGGAAGAAGATCCAAAAATACCATCCTCCCGATACCTCTTCTATTCCGTGAAGATGATTCCTTTGCAGAAAGTAAATCTCTTTTGTAACATCTTGCTCTGCAAATCAATTTCAATCGCTTTCATCGAACTAAGAACAAAATCTCAATTAATACACTTTACATTACGCTCGTATAAGCTATTAATTGAACCTGAACGATAAATCCATTATCATAAATATATTGTAGTATCGTGTATCGCGTGAAACTTGTTTTAAATTTTGATAAACCATGTCTAGGTCGATAGAAGATAAAAGGCTAAGAACTAATTCGCTTGTGAAACGGTTACTTATAATTTTCTCTGGATAAAAGTAGGGAAGTCTGCGTGTATAGTTAAAGGCCGGTTAAAGAGGGAAAATACGAGACGATTGGTGGTTCGTTTGATCGGCTTTTTATTTCGGTCAGGTCTGGATAAAAGTGTCGGGTGTACTCGTGGAAGAAAACCCGGTCGTGTTAATTATTAATCGAAGCGGCGCGCCGGCATTCGCGTACAAGTTATTTGTTCCCTCTCCTCTGCTGGCAAAAACGCCGCTTTTTAATTAACGCGCTGCTTGTCCTCACTATTTTTCCGGTAATTGCGGTTACCGATGCTTTGATCCGCTAACCACGAGTGTCGTCTAACAGAACGAGACAAAGGAGCTGGTGAAATCGTGTCAGAAACACAATTCCAGGCAGCCTTTAAATCGTTGCGACTCGAAACAAACGTTCCACAGACATTCGAGCTGTTGTGAAATGAATCAGCTGACGATTTTCCGAGTTAACGATGAGAAATTAATGGTGAAAATAATAGCAAAGTTAGGATTAAAAAGTTAAAAGGGTAGATTTAAGGGACGAAGTTAGAGTATAATCGTTGTAAATGTGAAAAACATACTCGGTGAGACGAGTGTAAAGAATTATAAGCCAAATCGATCCCTAAGCCGTGCAGGCGGAAATAAAAATAAATTAGTATCGTTATTAATGAGACATTGACTGGCGTTTGAATGTTGCGTGTAACAGGTAATGGTTGGCTGTAAGAAGTCGAATAAAATATTACTGAAATCTATTCGACATCGTAATGGTGACACGAGACGTTTTAATTGTTCTTGCAGCATTATCTCGACGATGTCGTAACTAACATCCGTTGCCTATCACACACTTCCCATGCCTTCGATAAAGATAAACGCACGCTGCCTGCGTTGCAGAGGAAACCGCATTCCAGTCACCTCTGTTCAGTTTATTCAAGCTTCTTTGCGGTTTCCTTCGTCGAGGAAAATTTTCACACCAGGGAAATTGATATTTGCAACTCTGTTACTTTCCTTTGTAAGGAATATAATAAATAAGTAACGTTACTTAAGTAGCTTGCGCTACCGCCGTATAAAGGGAAAGTTTTACATTTTTAAGACTTTACACGATACGATATGTGCTTTTGCATACGTAATAATAAAACGATCCAAGCGGCGTTTAGAGTACGTTACACGCGCGATCGCTTTTTGCTGCAGGTCGCACATAATGCGATTTATTGTATCGTATTGTCATCTGTTCGACTTGTAACGTTAACATACGACTTTCCACGACGAAATCAACAAGAACGAGAACGTCCACGTTTATATTTATTTCTCGTCGTACGTCCGGATGATCTGCGAATGCGATGTTCCACCAACTTACTAAACGATGTATCGCATTGAGAAAAGGAGAGGTAGCGCGTAGAATTGTTGATCAATCGAAAGGAAGGTTTTAAAATGTATTACGATGCCAGATCAGTGATAATTTGTCGTTGTCTATGGTACATAGTAGTATCTCTAATGAAGATAAATGAATTATCATGTATTTATCCTAAGGAAAATTGAAACACAATGCGCGTCACACGTGTCTATGTAACGCATGGTAGCGAAACGGTGAACAAAGTAAATAAATGATTTAAGATCCTCGATCGCAAACGAAAGATAACGTCCACACGATTGAATAATAATCGATCGACGAAGGATAATAGCGCGAAAGACAGTCCTCGTCCGATTCGAGGCGTTCGTATGTGAAATTTTCTGCCTTAGGATTTTCCCTTCTTTTTTATATATTAACCGTAATTGTAGGAATTCACTGTTTATTCAATCGACGATGCAATTACGTACGTTTTACTGCAAAACTCGTAAAAATGTTGAATATATTTTTCGGCGAAGAGAGAAACTCTCTGCATTTATTTACAAATATTTCAACAGATAAATTCACGGAAATTCCCATTTGGTACTCGTTGACCATTTTGCCATAAAAACAGGTGCAACTCCTAGGTTAATCCTGTCAATAAGAAGATACGGTGAAGCTACTATGTTTCAGTGGCAGCAGATGCGTGAAACACCTATAAGCGGTGATAGTGCAACAGAGCAGATTTGATTCAGTGGAGAACAGGTAGGACATTAACACATTAACGCATTACGGTTGGCTGATAAACCTGTACACGGGGATCGCGCTGATTTATGAGACTGAACGAAGGAGTGTTTGAATGGAGATAGGATGAAACCTGCAGAGCGTGTGTGAGTAAGCTGATTCAAAGAAGCTTTTCACGCGTCACTTTACAGTGTAAAACGGTAAATTCAGTTGCGTCAACGATCCAAACTAATCTGTCGTAAATCTTTATATCGTACGTTGTAATTATTATATACACACGATGATGGTGAAAATTGCAAAAGAAAAATTTCCAAAATCTTATCGGATTATACGTCACTTTAATACGATAGCTTTCTACGAAGGTTAAAATTATTACCACCGTGTGACTCCAAAAATGATCCACATTCGACACGACTAACAGCCTCCTCGTTTATTGTCATTATACTACAGTTCTATCTTAACTGTAACTGTAAATACACAAATTTCGCAAACCGTTACTATACTACAATATTCTCTCGAATGTACAAGAATCATCGTTATTAGTATCTCTAAATACACAGAATCCGTGAACCATCACTGCACTATACTGCAATATTTCCTTGAAGTATAGTAATCTTCACTGTTCTTGTAACATAGATATATTTATGAATCAATATTTTTTTGAATGTACAGTACCTAACCCTTGAATCATTCTACTGTAATTCTCATCGATTCCATACGTTTAATAATCTTCAACACTCCTCTACTACAATATAATATCGTTCACTATTGTATATAATAACAATGGTTCATATTGACTCTAAATGCACAGAATCCGCAAATCATCACTGTACTATATTACGATATTTCCTTAGGTGTATAGTAATCTTTACTGTTCTTGTACCATAGACAGTTCGTATCAGCTCCTAATGCACAAAGTCCTCCACAATATTTTTTTGAATGTAAAATACCCAATCCTCAAATCATTCTACTGTAATTCTCATCGATTCTACACGTTTAATAATCTTCAACACTCCTCTACTACAATATAATATCGTTCACTACTATATACAATAACAATGGTTCATACCGACTCTAAATGCACAAAATTTGCGAACCATCACTGCACTATATTACGATATTTCTTTAGATATATAGTAATCTTTACTGTTCTTGTACCATAGATAGTTTGTATCAGCTCCTAATGCACAAAGTCCTCCACAATATTTTTTTGAATGTAAAATACTTAATCCTCGAATCATTCTACTGTAATTCTTATCGATTCTATACGTTTAATAATCTTCAATACTTCTCTACTATATCGTTCACTACTGCACAATGGTTCATATCGACTCTAAATGCACAGAATCCGTGAACCATCACTGTACTATACTGCAATATTTCCTTGAAGTATAGTAATCTTCACTGTTCTTGTAACATAGATATATTTATGAACCAATATTTTCTTGAATGTACAGTACCTAATCCTCGAATCATTCTACTGTAATTCTCATCGATTCCACACGTTTAATAAGCTTAAATAATAAATAATAAATTAATAACAAATAGACACTCCTCTATTATAATATCATTTACTGCTGTACCTTGGTTCATATCGACTCTAAATGCACAGAATCCGCGAACCATCACTGTACTATATTACGATATTTCCTTAGGTGTATAGTAATCTTCACTGTTCTTGTAACATAGATATATTTATGAACCAATATTTTTTTTAATGTACAGTACCTAATCCTCGAATCATTCTACTGTAATTCTCATCGATTCCACACGTTTAATAAGCTTAAATAATAAATAATAAATTAATAATAAATAAACACTCCTCTACTATAACATCGTTCACTGCTGTACGATGGTTCACATCGACTCTAAATGCAACAAAATCCTCAACAACGTTACTGCAATACCTGGAATGTATAGTAATCCGCACTATCGTTGTACCATAGATAATTCATATCAACGCTAAAATGCTCGACAATATTCTCTTGAATGTGATTAAGTATTAATTGAATACCCGATACTCGCATTATTCTACAATATACTCTACATCAACTTTATACGTATGATCTTCGATCTAATGATCTTCGACACTCCTATGCTACGATATCGTTGGCATCAACTCTCGGTGTACAACAATCGCCACGCCAGCCGTTACGATCAACCGATAACCGGATCAGGCCAACCAACCTCCCCAAACTGCCTGGCCCTCGGTCATTTAAACCATCATCCACGAACCATTCTTACAACCCCTATCATCAACGTAGCCAGAAAAACATGCTTGCACCGGCAATATGTATGATACAATAAATACAAGGAACAGCCGACGAAGCCGGTAATTCCGCGCCGCGAGTTCGGCAAGCGTTCTCCTTTGTCCGCGAAAATTGTCATCCGGTGGTAGAGGAGGGCCCGTGGTAATTTTCATTCCCGTGTCACGAGCGTATTTTTTCGACCATATCCTGTCAACGATACAAGCAGCAGGGCCGCATTAAACCTTTCGAGGCTTAAGACTATCGTGGGGGCCCCGTTTCATAGAAAAGTGAGAAAAGAAGCAAACAGAGTGAAAATAAGCGATGTTTAAGAATTTTTGCAACACCGTCTCTGATGACTCCAAGTCCGTGTAAAACTTTCGATCACGCGTCTTCTAACGTTCGAAAAATCATTGTCACTCACTGTGCATCAGAGTATTGGCCGTCTTAGAGTGGCGAAAACAGAGATTGCTGCGTCTTAGAGTACTTGCTGATCATGCGAATAATGTACACGTTTTTTAACCTAACCAGTCGCTAATAACCTTGCAATTTACAAGACTCTAAGTAACAACGATCAACGACAAAACATTTTTGGCAAATTCTATTTTTCAAAACTCAGTTGCTTATCTTTCATTTTTCATGGGAAAATTGACTGGCCGTGTGCGTAGAATGAAATATATTTTTCTTCAAAGACAAAGTCCGCAGCTGTATCCCCTCCTCTTAATCAGCGCCTGCACGAGAGGAAAAGAGAAAACGCGGAGAATCCTGACGAGAGAGCACGGAACGACGAAAAGGCTCCGCGGAACGTACGAGAGCGCGAGACCGGAAGTTGGGAATGTGGGGCGGTGATGGGCCACTTCCGGTGGTCCCCGTACACGCCTCATATGCCAAGTCAGTCGGACTGTGATCACGGTGCACAGTCTCTCTTGTCTGTCGGCGAAACCGCAGACAGACCGTCTGTCTCATCATCCCATTAAACGGTCACCATGCTCGCATGGGTGTCACGTCGGTACCGATACGTAGAGACCCAACACCCCCCGTGGGACGCAACGTGGTGATCGCGTTTAACTGGCTTTAATTAACGCGCGAAATCGATACGACCCGTGTGATCGGATTTTGGAGCCTTTGCTTTGGGATTAGGGTTTTTAGAAATTGATAAACGAGTGAAAATAACACAACGATCGCTAATAGTAGCGCTGGACGAGATTGTTTAATACGATTGCCTATATTTATGTATATTTTGCAGTTAAATAAATAATAATAAATAACAATAATAATAATAATAAAGTCGTATTTAAATATGTTTTTGTATTTAATCGAGTCACTGCGAATGCTGCGAGCGGATTTTTGGAATTTTTAATTTGGAATTGAGTTCCCTGAAGAGTAGTAAACGAGTGAATTTATTGCGATTCCTAGGAATAATGGCTCATGATTTTTTAACACACACACACGCATTATTCTTTATGTTTTTAAAGTCGAAGCTATTGTTGTATACTTAATCGAGCATAATTAGCGCGTAGGGTCGCTGCGAATGATGTGAACGAATTTTTGGCATCTTTAATTTGCAGTCAGGTTCCCTGAAAAATGGTAAACGAATGAAAATACGTATTGCAATGATTACAAGCGGTGCTTTTTATACGATAAATGGGTCGAAATTCAACACGATTGCTTGTATCTGTAAAACTGGGGCTATGTTTTTACATTTAATTGAGGATAATTAGCGCGTGGGATTTCTACGCACTCCGGTACGTCTGCGTGATTTCTCGAATTCTTAACTCGGCATTAATATATATCTTTCATTTTTGATTATGCTAACTATATGAAATCGAAAGGACGTAGAGAATTTCAGCAAACCAATTTCAATACCATCGCACGTTCCATAGTGTGTTTTTCGTCCCGAAAATACTTGAAACGTTTGTCAAGCGTTCGTGACATTTCTTAAGACCTTCGATCGTGAATACTCGGATGACTATCGATTTTCATGCAAAGAACGTTTAAACTCGGAGACACGTAAATGCAATTAATCGCGGCCGGCACAATAGAACGGCGATACGCGGCTCGTTTCTTATCGTAGCATAAATTTCAAGCTTTCGCTTATCCACAGTTCCCTCGAGTTATCTTTACGAGTTACACGATTATTCTGCATTGTATCATGCTCGTTTCAACTCGCATCGCACACGTGCATTCGCAAGAAACGCGGCAATGAAATGTATATTTGTTGCTAATGTCGAAGGTCCAAAACGCTGAAATATCACACGCAAATTACATTCCATATCTTCTCGATCTTATCATTTCATAGCAAAATCAGAATACAAATTGAACGTCGACGAGCTTTGAATAAATCCAGGTACGCGATCTACCTATGGCGACTGTGATTCGACGATTACGAAACAAGAACATAGAAACTCAACAACATCCTCGGAGGAAATTTTGATGCGACGAGACCAATTGCAAAAGAAGTTTAATACGCAAAATCATGAAGAACATCTTGTTACAGCTCCGCGTCTGATTGTACGAGGTAGTCACGTGAGCGTCGGGTCACTTAACTCCGGTTCTCTCGCGTGTGCACCTCGTTTCGGGTTTTCGGTATGCGACCAAGCGTTCCTGCTCTTTCTCTTTCTCTCTACGCTTCGCATCCGACCAACGACGCAGACCAACAACCTCCAAATTGCGAAAAGAAGCCAAGTAGGAGATCCGACGAGATACAAAAGAAGAATACGGAAAACCCATAAATCGTCATTCACAGTCGTAACACAAAGCCGCGTGGCAATTCGTTGCACGAATTAAAACGTTATAAACCTGAGCGTTAAGTTACGCGGACAGGCTGACGATGAGCGAACTGCGGTCGATTTTGTAACACGCGTGGACATACTCGATGTACATATCTACAAATGCGTGTTTTTATTGGAAACAAATTCGACGTGTCAGACAGTGGACGGTTGAAACCGTAACAAGAAGTGAACAGGAAGACCCAAAGACGATAGCGATTTAGCGAACTCTGTTGCGGGAACTTGCGTTCCTATCTGTTCGAATAGACGAAATTCTATCGTCCACTTCAATCCTCGTCCATAAATCTTCCACGACTCGCTTATTTCGTGCATCATGAATTTCAGAACACAAATACCAGCTTAGACTTCCTTCTGATTTTACTCTTTACCCATACGATACTCGAGCGAACTTTAAAACAAATTGCAAAATATATGCAACGTTGATCTTACTCGAAAGTAGGCGAACGTCCGATGATTTATGGAAACGTATATAAACGAAACGAGGATTAGCAAGAAGAGTGGAGAACAAAAGAGTAAGAAGGGCAATGTGCGAAATAGCCGGTGAATTAACCGAAGCAGGTTGTTAAACGCTGAGCGAGGAAAGTACTCGAAGAGACGTTTATTAAAGGCGACGAGCGCAAAAAGGAAAAGAGATCAATGAGCCTGCGACCCAATGGAAGCAAGCGGACGGAAAGGCGATAAAAGGAGATCGAAGAAAAGAGAAGAAAACACCAGGCTCTGGTCGCGTACACGAAAGGGTAATTATAATTGTGCCTGTTCGCGCTTCTTCTTCCTCTTCAAGTAACTCTTCCTTGTTCTGCTTGTATTGTATAGGTATAGTGATGTCTCGGTCGAACTAATGGTTGGCTGATGGGGGCGCCACAAGCGGAAGAGAGAGACGCCGAGTGGCACTCATAGGAGCGTAACAATGGCTTTCCATGCCGGCTCAACCAACCAGACGACCGACTGACGATCATGACGAATCGTTCCCCGTGGGATTACCGGAAACCGGCCACTACCCTGGGGGTTGCTCGCTAGAGTTCTATCGTCCACGTCTATTGACCGAAAAGTTAAGCGAATTGAGGATTAAGACTAAACCTATAGCATACCGAAAGAGGAACTGCAGCCGTGAAATCGACCATTACGTTCATTACTAAGCCCTTGGTTGATAATTTAATTCGCATTGTCGTATACTTTGTAAGCAATATTGCCGTAATTATCTTTCACGTACATCAAATCCGTACCTCGATCCCATATGTATTCTTTCGCTACACTAACTGTATACTTGCAATACCTCTGGTACCTTTACATTATTTACGGGTATTTAAATTCTCGTGAGTTGGCGTATTATCTTGGTATTTTAATTCGTACGATTTGTTATGAATATCCGAGGAAAGTTTAGAGATTTACAATCTGCAAGAACGAACGATATCAACAAAAGGCTTGTACTATTTCGGTGTATGGAAATGTTGCAACAGTGCGGCAAACACAACAAACATCGCAAGAAGACTAAAAAGGAAACACCCAATAGACCTCATAAAAGATATAACTTAGAAAAAAACGAAGCTGGCACCCCGCTGGGGGTAGCCGCCCACATGCTATATTATTTTTTATTTATATTTTTTTTTTTCTTCACCAACAAGATATAACACTTTACCAAATGTCCGCAAGGACAAATTGTAAAATAACCAAAATAAAATAAAAAAAAAAAAAAAACAGTGCGGCAAATAACGACGCGTGTATTCAAATACGCTGGGAACAATTCGTGTGTACCAAGAGATACACCGATCGAGGTACGAATATTCACAGTATTCGCCTCGGAAAGTGAGTCAACGATTTAAACTTTTAGCGCAAACGCCGACTTACTTCCCCAGGCCACCGTATACAAATGTACGTACGAATGTCTCTTAAAATCCGCGTGTCATAGCGTAATCTCTGGTAGTTTCCTACCGTTCACGTATCTCGATCGAAGAGTTTCACGAATTGAGGATTAACGTTCAACTATAGCATAGACACTAAACTAGGAACTGTAGTTCATAACGCTAATTATCGTTAACACCTTGACGACCTAATCGAGATTGGCTCATCGTTGTGTAGCTGCTTCGTACACGATGTTACTGCTGTTATTTGTATACGCTGTGAGTATTACCAGGAGTCGGATTCATTTGTCAGATTTGTGGTGAAAGAGTTAAATGTTAAATTGTCACGACGAACGAGGCTCGTTGTTTGAAGCTCCGCTATCCAGTGGTATAGACAGAAATATTAACGATATTGATATTGGAAAAAACAATAAATGATAAACGAGGGAAAGAGCACGAGTCAAATTTTAGGTAGCTACGCTAAAACACTTTCTAAATTTATTTATTTCTATATTTGTTTATTTCAGTTGCATCAATCGAACCGAGCGATTAACAACCGTGTCATTTACATAGCGTGCAATACAAATAGTTAATGTTTGCACTACATATCGAGTTAAATCGAACGAAATGTACCGATACGTTCCAAAGGTTTCAATGCGTTTGAACACGACTTTACAATCCCAGTCGCTTCTTTAGGATTTTCGTTGATTAGCTACAATCTTCTTTCTTGTTCGTATAACAGGCAAGATGTGATAATTCGTTCCATTGAGTTAATTATTGCCGTTTTTTCGCTTTTCGTGATTCTAATCACGAGAAATTGGAGAAATAAAAATAATAATATGCAAAATTATACCTAAATATACCTAAGTGCTTCTTCTTTGCGAAACTAATTAACTCTGACTTATACTGCTGTGCCCGCCCACCAGGGAGATAAATAACCAACTTACGATATGCATTCTTATTGAAATACACAGCATAACAATTTGCTGCTCTTAAAACAGGTAATTGCAGGCCTGCACATACTAAATTCGTTGAACGTGCCATGGCGCTTTTCAATTATCTCAAACCAATAATCGATCGAAGCGAGACACTAATACTAATCCTTACAGCACACCAAGTTAAATTCTAATCTGTAATTATCGACTACAAAACCAGTTTTACGCATCGCTCTAACACCCATTACGAATCACGGCGAATGAAAAATGAAAATGAACGAACGAAGGAAAAAGAAACGAAACGATACACAGCGAGCAAATAATAAAGGGTTGAAGAGAAATATGAGCGGGTTGACGGTGAAAAATCGACGCTGAAAAATCCACTATGATACAATCGTTAATGGCAACTAGGCAGA
This sequence comes from Bombus pascuorum, assembly GCF_905332965.1. Taxonomy (NCBI): domain Eukaryota; kingdom Metazoa; phylum Arthropoda; class Insecta; order Hymenoptera; family Apidae; genus Bombus; species Bombus pascuorum. The sequence goes on along the minus strand of NC_083490.1, from coordinate 12,127,676 downwards.
CGTTGTTGCTCGCGTTATAACGTCGTTACGAACCTGTAACGTTCGATGTTTATCGTGCAACACGATGACTACATTTTAATCGCGCATCGAATATCACGGATACCGGTTCAAAGCAACGATAGACATTAAAATAATCGACAAAGGAAGCAGAAAAATGAATAACAAGAGGCAGAAATGAAGGAGAACAGAGGAAAAAATGTGGCCGTGGAAGCCTCGCGACCAGGTGCTTACCTTTCGCGAATGAAGCCACCTCGAACGAAAGAGGAAGCCATATTTTACCTCGATAATAGCGGCTGGTAATAGACAAATGTAATAAAGCAGCTACTTGATAAACGTAGCAAAGTTAATGGCGAATGCAACATACCTTGTCCGATGAAATTAGCTGTAGCGAAGGAAAGAGAACGGTTTCTCGAATGTTTTCACTATATGGATGTTAATTGTTCGATGTTCCACATTGTGTACGTGCAACATCATAATTCGATGTATTATCAAGTAGCAAAGTAAACGATAGATATATTCGTCTCTGCTGTTTCTACAAGTGCGTTTCTATTATTAATAATCGATCAAGAGAAAATACTTGACGATATAGCGTAATTTACGTTATTAGCTAACTAATTGATAAATGTAAGATTTGTTTCATTTTTCAACGTTAGTGTGTTACAGATACGCGGAAAAATTCTTGTCTTTAAAATGATCGTACAAGATGTACTTCTATTAATAATTGTCAAAATTTATTGTTAATAGCTAGTTTTAGAAAACAATGTTCCTTATAGTTAATTTGAATATAGTTAAGTTAAGTTAATTTTCTACAATTTATTCTTAGTAACTAGTTTTCTTATAGTTTGTAGAAAATTCCCTTTTAAATAACGTTAATGGTAGACCTTGAACTTATAAAACAGAGGAGCAGAAATTCCAACAATGTGGAAGCAAAATGTAGCGACTAATTGTTCCGATTTAACGCTTCTTCATCCTTTCCCGTATTTTCAGTGTATTCTCTCGAGATGCCTAATCGATAGTTAGTTTGCTTACTATTTGCCAATTTGTCAACCGTTTCCTCGGATCACGCGGATAATTAACGATTCGTCGTATAACAAGCGTGGCTACTATGGCAAACTGCGTAAAACTGGGAATCGTAGCTCTATCGAAATATTAGGGAATTTTTTCACAAATGGTAGAAAGAAAAAAAGAATAAAAAAATAAAGGAAAAAGAAGAGATACGCGCGAACACTGGATTCGGCGGTACACGCGACAAGCCGCGCTTTAATTAACACGAAAATTCTGTGCGAAATTTCCTGAACGGATTAAACGATTTTCGTAGTCGTGTGCCTGCAGGATCTGCACACTTTGCCGCTTTGAAAATGTAATTGGAATTGAGAACGCGTTTTGCGCGTGACGTCCGCTCTTTCGATAGTAAATGCTCCCGTTTAATGGTATTCCGCGCCAAAATTACTTCGTTACATGTTCCACTTAGAAGATTTGATGCGATTATCGGTTCTAATGGATTCGAAATTAAACGATTAATCGTAGGTATCATTTAATTTATATACCCAGCGATTTCATTTTTCCGGACTAAATGACAAATTGAAACGTGTAGATTCACCTGCATCATACTTTATCGATAATTTCTGATAAAATTTAATTGCCACAGATTTTATTTTACGTTCACAAAAACAAATTAGATCATCGATCAACTCGTTAACAGCAATATATTTCGTTCTTAGAAAATTGTTCGTGATCAAGCATCGAAATAAATACGGAAGAAATTGCGCACGTTTTACGCAATTAATACCGCGGTTAGAGTTTAAAGATATTCCTTTGAAAATTCATCTAATGTCATTCGAAGACGATTCTAAGAGCAACTCTTGCAAGCAGAATATGTACATACAACTTTTAACGAACCCATTAGTTTTACCTGCAACGTTAACGATTTCCGCCGAATCATTTAAAGAAGCTATTTAAAAGTCTCTAAGTCGATACGTTCGATACTTTCTTCTAAAAAAAAGTCTAAAAGTCGCCAATTTTACGGTCGATGAACCATTGTACCTAGTGTGTGAAATTGCGCAAGATAAAAAAAGATAAAATTAATCTGTCTTCTGAAAATATATTATAACGTCTGTAAAATTTCGTATTAGTACATATGTATAGGGTGAATCAATAGCAGATCCTATAGGTAATGAAACAATTCAAAGCGAAGAGCTTCATGAACGAAGAAAAAAAAAGAACAAAATTACTTGGTATTCGTTAGTTGAAAAATCAATTTCTAAAATGAATTAGCCAAACACGAATCGCTTTGTACAAGGCTGTAAATTCATATTCTTGAAACGATTTACGCTCTAAAATCCGCACACCTCGTCCATTTCATTTTCGTTTCCTCATTTCCAACACGCGTATTTATATCACTAGCCAGGAGAATAAATTATCCGCGAGCTTCGTTACACTTCAAACGGTTAAAAACTCGAACGAACGATGCTCCGCTGATTAAAACACGATATTTACATGAGCCATCGTCGTTCTGACGATTTCCATTTTATTAGCATTCGGACAGCTACTGTTCAAAGGCCTTTTACCTCGTGCAGATCACAGCCCTTGTCACATCGACGAATATTATTAAAAAAACATCCGATATAAAGTTACTCGTTAACAACGACAACACGTTGTACCAGCAACCTATTCGACTCTCTTATCTCCAACTCCTTTAAATATGCAACGACTTGGAGAAGAGAGACGTAAATAAAATGAAGAATCGCGGACTTGTCCGTAGTCGAAATTCAGCGGCGAGGTAATCGACAGGCTCTGTACTAACGTTAAAATTATTGTTTGATTGCCATTATTTATGCAAATTTATATTTTTGTGCGGACAGCGAAGAAAATGGAAGTACCTGGCTAGAGTATCGTTTTACTTGCTAAATATTATAACTATACTAGTAGTAGTGTAAAATACTATAATACATTTATCTACTGATATTTAGATATAATTTATTTTATTTAATTAAAATATTTTGAATATTTTTAATATCTGTAAAAATTGTATTTAATTTTGTTGAAATATACAATTGCATTTTTGAGGGGTTGTACAGAATAATAATACTGTGATATAGTTTTGTATTAATTTAAAAGTATTTTATATTATATAAGAGAAATATGTATAGTAGTATTAAATATTTATTGAATTATATTTTTGGAGTAGTAGTGTAAAATATTATACTGCATTTATTTATTGATATTTAGATATGATTTATTTTACGTAATTAAAATATTTTGAATATTTGTAAAAATTGTATTTAATTTTGTTGAAATATGCAATTGCATTTTTGAGGGGTTGTACAGAATAATAATACTGTGATATAGTTTTGTATTAATTTAAAAGTATTTTATATTATATAAGAGAAATATGTATAGTAGTATTAAATATTTATTGAATTATATTTTTGGAGTTGTAGTGTAAAATATTATACTGCATTTGTTTATTGATATTTAGATATAATTTATTTTATGTAATTAAAATATTTTGAATATTTGTAAAAATTGTATTTAATTTTGTTGAAATATGCAATTGTATTTTTGAGGGGTTATACAGAATAATAATATTGTGATATAGTTTTGCATTAATTTAGAAGTATTTTATATTATATAAGAGGAATATGCATAGTAGCATTAAATATTTATTGATTTATATATTTAGAGTTGTAGTGTAAAATATTATACTACATTTGTTTATTGATATTTAGATATGATTTATTTTACGTAATTAAAATATTTTGAATATTTTTAATATTTATATATATACTATACTTTGGATATTTTACTATTTTATATTTATATATATACGTATATATAATGAATCATGTATACGTATTTACATGCACACTGTACATTTCTGCATATTCGATAATTTCGACGAGTTCAATAAGAATTTCTCACAAACGTACAATTTTTTATTAATTGTTAGAATTATTAAAATGTATTTTATCGCGAGAAAAAAGAGGAATACTTGAAAAACATAACAAAAATGTTTTTTGAAGGTTGCGCTACTGAATTTCGTTTATGAAGCACTGTGAATCGAGGCGAAATTGGAAACGATGTTTTTTATTTTCCCCTCTTTTTGCAAGAATAACTGGTGACTAAAAAGGGAGGAACAGTGGAGTAGTGGAAAATGGTTGGCCAAAAGCAGTGAAAAACATTCGATATGGCGATAGTCCCCTGGAAAAATTCGAGACGCGAGTGGAAAACGAGGACGTAGTACATTTGGACGATCGCTTGAAAATGAAGGATCGTCGTTGACATTTGAAATTACTATTTTTCCTATCTGCTTGAAATCTCGCTATTTCTTCGTTTCGTTTTAGCTTTCGCTTTGAATATCCATTTGCAGTTGTTTTTATTTAATCCTTTCTTTTTCTGACGATAAAGGACTATCGTTCGTGTCTATTTAAAATGTACCTATTGTTTTATATCTTCTCTGCTGACAATTTTCCTTTTCCTTTTCACATTTTATTGGCAGTTAGGAATTTTCCACGTTTAAACCTCGATCGAATATATTTTCGCAATTACCGCTAACAAACCTATCTCTAACTCGCATAATTCCAGATCAATAGAGCAACGCGAAAGAAGAACCGTCTAATAAAACTTCACCTTCGAATTACACTTCGATTACGATATCTCACGCACAAAAAGAATCCTCGAGAAATTGAAACAGAACTAAGGGAAAAAATGCTTTGTAAATGAAGGAGATACGGTTGCATTGCCTTCATTCTGCGACTCGGCTAAACTACCAATTATAAATTAGAGCTACAGAATATGGGTATAGTAATCAGGGAAGTGGAAGCTCCGCCCAACATTTCCCAACTATGCAATAGTATAATAAAGGTGGGCCTGTGCGTCATATAAAAGCTACGTTTTGCGTTATATCAGCGTACAGACAAGCTTCCTAGAATCTAGAATCCTTGTTCTATTGCATCACCTCGAAATTTACATACTTATCTAGCACGCCGCATGCATAACCTATTGCATAGAAATCTCCAAACGTTACACCGAAACCTCGAAGAAAAATGTTGGGGAATATCGAGCATACGCACTAAATAATTGAACGAAAAAATATTTAACAAATTGCAATTTTTCTAAACAATAAATTCGATAGAATTGTATCCTGAGATGTAAAAATAAATTCATGCGTCAACAGTATATGGAAATATGAAATTCGTTAGCGTTTTAACATTAAAGAATTAAATGAATTTAGGCAGAATCGTCTTCTAATACTTAAAAATATATTCTAAATAGAATAGAATTCTACTTTAACGTCTAGAAACAGACGGATAAAATCGCGTTCCTATATTGGAAAATTAATTCATCGACCAAGTGTCGGTTTATTTAGAATTATTTAGAAGCGATTCCTATTTATCTCTCGAAATTTAATTGCTACACGTAGACTTTAGGTATGTGGATACACGTTGATTCAAAGCTGAGAATTGAATTTATGTCAAATACGACACGATCGGCGTCTTGCTCGTTTCATTATAAAATACCAAATCGTCTATTAGAATCGTAGATCGGCATTCACGCAATAATTACTTTCAACTTGCTACAAACTGCTCGTCACATCATCTTTGTTTTATTCTAGCCAACAATAGTCACGTTTCTATACGTAGATCAAGATTACCATCGATTTTTCTGGTTGCAATACAACAACGTTCAGAATATCTGGCGAATAACTCAAGCGATGATAATGATAATTGCATGAAAACTACACTGTATTTTCTTGAAATCTGACCTAACATCTATGACAAATTTTAAGCCTCTTCGATCTATAATTATCTAATGATTTTTGCCTTAAAATGTCGCCCAGAACATCATCTATTCATTGTGTAGAAGATACTTTTTCTTACGAATTGTTGACTAAATAATAACATAAAATTATGAACCAAAGACGAAATACGCAATATCGTATCGTCACCAAAAGTCGCCAATTTTACAGACTACGTTAGTAATAATGTGAATAATGTGAAAAATTTTCATGAAGAAACAAGGGCGTTTAAAATAAACCAACAAGTTACCGCAATAATTAACAGAAAGATTGTAATTGTATTCAACGATTAGGATGCTATTTGAAGATGGTCGAATTGTACTGAATCTGGTACGTGCTATTTCAATTATTTACTTGTCGGATAAGCCTGTCATATAATTTTTATTCCAATACCTTGCAGTAATATGATTAAACCAAATGTTCGTCATTCTGTTCAATGATCTTCAGTCATCTGTTGCGTAATGTCATTATTCCATTCGTGTGGAATTTCTGTTGTTTCTGGGCAAAAGTGTAACCTCAGAAGGGTTGCAATTTACTCAGCCGACAACTCGCTATTATTTTCAACGAAACTATAAATAAAAGGACAGAGGAGAAAATCTGAAAAATTCGCTCGCTTCGTTAAGAATCTTACAATCTGGAGAGCCCAGTCATCTAATGAAAACCCTTAAAATGTTAAATATTCAGCCATTCCATCGCAACGAGTTAATATCGGTGCATCGATCTTGCTCGAGCACTTCAATTTCCTTTTACACAACCTCGTCAAACTTCCACTTTACATATTCTCTACTTACGTACTACAAGCCAACCCCTTGGCAAAAAGATAGTCACCCGAAACAAAGCCCGCGGATGAACAAAATCCGCTGCGTCCTAAGGACCAGCCACTCAGCCTTCAAACTCAAAACAACTTCTCTAACTTCAAACATCGGGTACATTCGCCGGTAAACTGAAATTCTGCACAAAAGAGAATACGCTAATATATCCTTCTGCTTATGGTTCTCAGAATACAAGTCACCTACACTTTGTTGCCAATCTTTTGCCTGAGATTCTAACATCCAAATCTAATACCTGATCTTATCTGGCGCTCATGTTACAAATGCTTCTCCTCAAAGCTAATAATTCCGACGTACGTGTTCTTTGCCCAGAGGATATATCGTCCCTTTTACGTCAAAACCATGAACGTACAATGAAAAAAAATCCTTTTTCTCGTTCCCAGCCTATAGAGGACGAGTGTTAGAACAATCAGAGGATTAACGACGTAACGATTGTATACTAAGGTTGGTTCAGCGTCTTCCGAGTTATCTAAGAGTTTTACACTCACTTGCGAATTTCGCATAAGCGACGTTGCCGTAAGGAAGACGATACATACGAACATACAATCTCTCGCTGTTTTTCAAAACATCCTCTTATCCTTCCACCCTAAATTCGACTCGTCGTTACGTGCATACGTGCAATAATCACGTTGTTGCACGTCGGCGCCGTGGATCCCGCGGCGGAACGTCGATCGCCCGGTGAAAGCGACAGAGACGGGCTACGAGACGGTGCGTGCGCGCGACAAGAACAGGCGGATACTTTATCACGGTCGGAGTGGCGCGAGTGCGACGAAGACGGGAACATCGAGACGCTCGCGCCAGAGTGAGACGCGCGTTACGATATGCTCGCGACGGTGCGTGTAACCAACAGAGATAGAACGAGTACTGAACAAACTGGTAGAGGCTGGAAGTGAAACGGAGGAGAGAAGGTAACGCGAGAGAGCCGCGAGGGCTGGCAAAAGAGCCGAAGGTCTCGCGCTCTCTCGCCGTAGACGGATAACACGCTCGCGCACAGCGGCGCGTTCTCTTGCACGTGCACGCGCGCACCAGCGCACAGTGGCGGCGTATCCGCGGATGGCTTAGCGCTTCACAAAAAAAGAGAAACAGAGGATAAGAGGAAGACTGAGGTGAGAAAGAGAGGCAGAGTAGTAGAGTGTGGTTTGTTCTTTTTCCTGTTTTTGTAAAACAGCAGACGCGCGCACCGCGCCGCGATCCACCGACGAGTATATATGCTACTCCGTTTCCTAAACTTTCTAGCGACTCTCGGTACACTGGAAACGATACGACCGGCTGGAAAACCGGACGACGCCGGTTACACGCGACCGGGATCTGGATCTAACGAACGGGAAGATCCTTGTGGCCACGTTTCTCGATTTGAAGTAGGCAATTTTGAAATTTGATAATACGCAAATGACGGAATTCGATGGATTTTTAGATTAAGTCGTGGATTTTGGAAGACTTTTGATAATGTATTATTTACATCTTTCGATTGGAAGGTCGATAGCTGGCAAATGGCTGTTTCGTGGATTTTTAGGCCAAATTATAGGTTTTGGGAGATTTTGCACAGGATAGTTTTTTATTTATATTTTTATTTAGTATGTTTAGTACTTTAGTGTCCTTTCTTATGTTTACGTAGGCTTTCTAAAATCGCGTAAAGGATATTCTTTAATTTTATTATCCCTCGGTATAGATAGGTCCTTTTTCACAAATAGTATCTACTTTAATGGATTTAAATTTTATAGAGTGTACATTTTAACTGATTCGTTATTTTTTGACAAATCCAACAGAATCATAAAGATAAACGCGCCAAGGATTGACCAAGTGTCACATATACAAGTAAGACTACATAAACGTGATTATCAACCGTCGTGCCGCGAAAATCCTTAAAACATGCGACACTCGACCATTCAGTGAAGGAAAGTAACCTCTTTTCTTTCTTTGGATTGTCAAATAAAAATAACAGTCCGATGTGAATGTACCGTCTTGAAGCAAACACGATATATTTCTTTTTATGAGCCGCAGAATTTTATTAATTGGTCTACATGTACCATGAGATGAAAAAGGCTAGCAACCGCTGGTACACAGCAACGTGTGACGGTCAGCGATAAAGAGCAATGCTTCTCTTGCTCCTACATCGCTCCGCTAATAATCTTCCTAACTTTAGTATGTACACTACTGTGCATAAGTATGGACACTTGATGCAATCCCATCGAAAGATTGATATTTGTATCATATTCTCAAGATTACGAAAGAACGTCTCTCTGCTGTCGATTCTTTGCTTCTTGCCACAACTGGCTTCACAAAGGTTCCGCTAAATTGAAACTAACACAGGGAATAGACACCTGTATCGATCAAGCTTGTCTCTAATAAATAGCTGAAGCTTCATACAATTTGTACTAACTTTTAGAACGTGGTTGAAAACAAATATTCCACTCGTTCTAAGATATCGAACAAATACGCTTAGAGTCGCTTAGGTTTGGTGTTTTCGCACAAACAATCTTCATCCACCTTCGGTTATTGCTCTTTTACTTATACCCATTAATATCAACTATCGTTTTTCTTACTATTTTTATCGTTAATATCATTATTCAACATCTACCACTGCTACTACTCCATATTTACCATAGGTAGCTACACGCTTGCCTGAGATAAAACCCGAGTGGAGAATTAAATTAAACAGGTTTATTCAAAGTACAGTAGCCAGAAAACGTATTGCCACATAGCAAAATTATACGCTTCGTTTTTATGGTATCAAATTTTTCTAATCGTAAACTACTGCTAAATCATACGCAACTTAATACACCTGGATCTAATCAATTAAAATGCAAATGCTACAAAGAATACAACCACGTGCTAATACTTTTCGTAGACATTCTACTCGTATATTTTACATGTATCAGCGACAATTTGGAACTGTGCAAATACTTATGCACCGATTAGTCCACGTGTAAAATGCAACCGGTAGCGAGGAAGGATACCTCCATATCCGGACGAGCAGCGTGGAGAAACGAGCGTACGTATTAAAATGCCGCTACGCGGAGTAAAGATAGAAAGAGGAACGGAAAGAAAGTAATCAGTAGGGGGCAACAGCCAAGCAAACTGCAGCGGGGAGGAGGGCGATTAAGAGGTAGGGGTTAGATCTTGTTACGCGGCGGGTGATCCGGAGCTAAGCTACCGGTCGAAACGCGGTCGGTTCTCGAGGACACCTAATTCCCTGTAGCACGGCTATGAGACATCGATACACAGATTCTCGAGTAGCAGGTTCGATAGTTGGATATAGCGCGCGTCCACGAATTCCTTCGAGCCGCTGTTCTACGTGACTGGAACGGATAGGGCGGGAACCACGCGGGGCTGAAAATCCAAGGGAGATCCCATCGACGATGACAGTGCAACGCAGTCGAGAATTTTGATTCAGAATCTAGCCAATGGAGAATTTTAATAGGCATTTTATTTGATAATCGTTTACAATATTTCAGTTGTTTCATCCCTTTAACGTTACGCCTAATACACAATCTGTTGGCATAATTAGTAATTAGTATCGCCTTGAATATAGATATTATTTACTCTGTTCAAATTAATAGACACTATGAACGAGATTCTATCGTGTAAAACAAAGAGACAAGGGCAATGGAATTTTTGCGATAAATCTTTTACTGTATTTCTTATAGTAAATCGTTCTATATTTTCTTGCAGTACCCTTCTCCATAGCTGGCCGGTGTATTGTTAAAGATCGATTTTAAGATGGCAATTAAAAAGGAGAATAATACGTAACAATAACAGTTACATGATAGACTAATGTTATTATATAGCGAGACATAATAATATAAATGGAACTCCAAAATTATTTCGGACTTCGAAGCGATATAAAAGCTGACATAGCAATCGTAACCGAGACAGAAATCCTTAGACCGAATCCTTGTAGGTAATAGTTACTGGTTACCTTTAGAAAATAACGATTCTATATATAGATAGAACTGTCTTGAGAACATAAATCAATATTAAAACTATTTATTAAACTCGTCTATATAGAATTTCATTTTTAGAAAGAAACATATGCCAATATTTGTGTTTTTTATCTGTTTAGAATATGCAATAACGTTGTATCCAAATAATATTACACTACAATATTATTTTATTGCTTCATCTTGTCTATCTATTCGTACTAACGAGCAATAAACCGTAATCCCTTAGCTTATTTAGTTGGCGCGATTGGTTAAATCAAGCGCACCCCCGAATTTAACTAATCGACGAACTTATAAAACTCAGGACATCGCTATCGTTCTCAGGTTCGAATCTCCACAAGTGTCTTTCCAAGTGTCATTCCATGACATAGGTTTGCAAGAATTTTTAACTTATTATTACCTCTTCTCTGTAAGAGTATGACGATTCTAAAAACTTGCCTTCGAGACCTACCCCAAATAGAAGAACACGGATAATTAAATGAAGTTACAAGAGTAAAATGAAAAATAGAAATCACATAAGACGCAGGGAAAGAAGAGCAAACGTTAGTAGAAGCCATATAGCATCGATAATTAACAATTAACGGGGGGCACATCGATTAGAATTCCAGGCAAAATAATCGCATTACCGCGCGCGAAATAATGCGAGAAATAATCGAACGTAATACGCGATCGCAGCAAAATTAAAATTAAGAGTCTCGTCGATGCTTCGACTAATTTAAAAAACACGACTGTCGAATAAAACCTCGGTAGAGGCACCTCGATACGATGACGCAGAAAGAACAAATTACTGTCCCGAATAATATAGCTACCTACACGCGCACAACTTCCTTCGTTCTCTAATTAGTAACCCTTGCGTTACAGCAGTGCCTTCGCTAAAAATACACGCCGCCGTATAAGCCTGTGTCGCGTTCGATCGAACCAAAGTAACGCTCTGTTCGTAGTTCTATACATTGGCTCTCGTCTTCGAGAGGAGGATCGCGTGGATCTCTCGCGGCGAGAGATCGCGAGGTGGAACGCTCGGTTGCAAACGTCGAGGAAACACGGCCACAGAGAATGAGAAAGAGAGAGAAAGAGAGACGATCTGTTGTCAGTAACACTCCCCGTAGAATACGTAGGACCTCGAACTCGTCTGCGGATCGATACGAGTTCCTGGTGGACTCGCGAAAGGGGGGCTTCAGGAGGGGGCTGGGGTGGTAGAAGAGGCAGCGGACGCGGGGAGGGACAGTCAGTGGTGTTTGTGGGGTGCGGGGGTGGACTGACACAGGGACGCCTCGGGGGTGTTTCCATGGTGACGGGAATTATCGTCCGGGGTGGGTGTAGGGTCTCCTCTCTCTCTGTTACTCTCTAACCCTCTCTCTCTCTCACCCTTTCTCTCACCCTCTCACTCTCTTCCTACGTACGTGCCCTTTTTCTCCTTCTTCCAGTCTGAACTTCTGATTTTCTAACGATGCCTCTTCTCTTTGCACGGAGCTGCTGCTCAAGGAGGTGGCAGAGAAAGAAGAGACAGAGGAAGGTTGGAGTAACAGGTGAACAGGTGTACAGGATATTGTTCCTCAGGGAATTTTGCAAAGGGTAGACTAGAATTTGGAAATTTGAATGCGTAATTTAGAGATAACGTGTATAGGTTTGTGTATATATACAGCGAAGTTTCGTGAAATACGGCTGGCACAAAAATATTAATTTGTACGTGCGTGTACGATAAGCGAGACTTAACTATGTAACACTGGCGTACAGTTCAATTACATTTCATTCATATCCACTACATTGTCTACTTATTCCTGTACCCGATCGCAGTACCGAAAACTATAGATGTTTGAGTAAACTTTGGACATGCGAACATGTGTAACGAGACCTTTAGATTAATGGGATTCATCGGCATCCGAGAAATTTATAGCTGTCTTCTTCTTATTCCGCGCCTTTCGAACTCAACGCAGAAAGGAAACAAATATTGAAGATAACGAGACGATACTGTACCAACCACGAGTGTTCTCCGAGAACGACGAACTACATCACTGAAAAAGGAAAGGTATAGCGTACGATTTTTGCATCAGATAATCGGGATCTGAATACCCAAGAGCCCGAATAATCAAGACCGCGGTTAATTGAAGCTCCACCGTGGTGTCTGCAAACGTTGAACGCTTTTATATTTTGCGGTTATCTTATTATAAACCTGTTACCTCATATAGCGTAGGATTTATGGCGTAAAAATCGCTTTATAACGTAAAATACAGTAAACCCTTGGTTTACAGGTCGGAGAACATAGAGGTTCACCGGCCACTCTTACCTGCTTCCTATTAACCTATCATTGCAGAAGATGCAAACAATTCTATATATCCGTATATACGTTGTATTGTACAACTTTCTCCGCTACGGTTCAAATATTCCTTCCTTCGCTCGTTTCTAACCTCGATATATTTACTATAGCCCTTGTTAATGCTTCGTATCACACGATACAGTGCTGATAAACGACGAGATTCTACTGTGTCGAATAATAAAACCTAAGTGTCCGAAGTTAGTCAGAGCCTTGTAATAAATATAGCGAATCGGTGGGTTACTTACTATACCAACGGTATACACATATGGTGGTAGCCATGGGTAGACGAAGAATACGAAAGGGTTTTTTGGAAGCGCGAATTCGGTGCTGGTAATTTGTTGGAAACAGGTTCTACCGTGGCACGGCCAAAGAAACGAGCACGACGGAATCATCGGCGGTCTCGTAAACGCATCCGCGAAACGGAAGAAAGAGAGAGGGGCAACGAAGATCGGGGCTTGATGTATCTTCCACTGGAAGCATTGCGCCGTGAAACACCGACGATGAACGTATAACATCTATGCGGTTACTGGCGAATACTCGATTTAGATCGCCAGTTTCTTTCTTTCGCTAAATATTCCAGGTGAAAGCAAAGATAGAAGCTGCCTTTCCTTTGACTCATTTTTTAAACGATCGTGTTTTTCCGATCTTATCTTTCACTCGATGCATCCAACCAGAAGATGCTGACTACGAACGCATAGCCGAATATCCTTCTTTCATTTTCATTTAATCGCGTCTCTTTCGCGTTGAACATTCCAGGTGAAATAAAAGATCGTAGCTGTCTTTCGCTTCACTCATTTTCTAAACGATCGTTTTTCCAACCTTATCTTCCATCGGGTACATCGCACAATGAAACACCAGCTGCGAACGTACAACTGAAGATCCTCGTTAGGAGAAAATAAATTGCTACGTATACGAAATATACAAGAAAGCTTGTATATTTGATTAAATGAAAATTACAAGATTCCAACCTGCTAACTAATGGAATTGTTAAAATATCTATAGAATCGTGTGTCGTCTCCATAGCATTCTTTATTGCATTGGACAGCGTTTACTACGATAAGAAGTTATTTAAATCAATTCATTTAAGGGAACAGCTAGTGCCACGTGTTACTTTCTACATAAGATGAATCAACGATATGTTAGAATTACATAAAGTGTACAAACCGATGACTCGTTAAACCAATACTTCTCTCTTAGACCGCAGATCTTTGTGCAAATTCAGATTTTTGCGAACGCAATTAATGAGAATCTGGCCAAACAATTGCTTCACACGCTAAACGTTACAAAGTGTAGGTACTTTGGATATTTTACATAATTTTATATTATGCGCATTTTTGCATAAATACACCAACAACACTCTGTTACATATATATTTCAGATAATAATTACCAAAAATCGAGCTGATTTACTAAACCAAACCTAGAAACAGCCCTATTCGATACAAAGCTGTACAAAACCATCGATAAGCCAATTAGTATACTGCTAGAGTAGCAGAGCAACAAATTATTTGAACAACATCGATGCGAAAGAATCAGTGTCTACGTATATCCATTTTAAAAGATCCGCTTCTCAAAGATTGAGATAGGTTGGAAAGGCGAGAAAAAGGAGATTCGAAAGAGTAGCGCGATCGAGGAGAAAAAGGAGGATCGTGCAGTTGGGCCAATCGGCAATCGGCCCGACCAATCGAGTTCCCGGGAAAATAATCCGATCGAATTTGCGGACAACGGGTGGTCTCGAAACACGGTCAAAACCGATGATCTCACCTCGAGATATCGATACGGACGTCGAGGTCGTCGGGTCTCGTGCTGTGGAAAGTTCCACTTGGCTCGAGAGAGGCAGGAAACCTGCGCAGACGCGGTACGTGATTTCGTTCATCCGCGCGCACGTCGAAAACCTCTAATTTATATCTCGACTTGGGTGCAAGATATCGAGACGATTCTTTCGTCAGCATTCTCTAGACCATTTCGCCGGTTTATATTTTAAATTTCATCGAAATCCGTTGAAAATTCCAGGAGTTACAGCGATTTTCTGGAAAGCCGCTTTGATGTCCATTCTCCTAAGGGATATCGATATTTCGCGGAAAACATCCATTCCGATGCATTCTGTGTAACTTTTTCGTCGTTGATAACATCGCGCGTTAAATGTATTTGAAAGGCTATAGATTCGTGATGAAAAGTTTGACATCAGGAAATCGATATTTCTCCAGTTCCTCTGAATAGCCGCTCTCATGTCCATTCTCGTAAGAAACGTCGGTTCCTACGCGTTCCACGTGTCTTTGCAATTATTAGCGACAGTATTAAACGTATTTACAGCAGCAACAATGGCATTAAGTTTCAGGGTGATAAACTTGAGATTAGACGGGTGCATTTCTAGGCAATTTCAAGATACTTTTCAAACTTGACGTCATCGTGTACGCGAATGCTAACTTTCAGTCGCCTGTTATTTACATTAGACATTATCTAGGTCCTAATCGAAGCATACAACGCGTTATTTTAAGATTATCGGCACAATACGAGCCAATCGAATTTTGTAAAATCAACGATAAAATACAGAAGCTGCCAAAAGCGTGTACATAGACAGATACTTAGTTCGGTTTTATGTGTAACGCGTGATCGCTTTGGTAATGATCCTTAATTTACGTACTGCGGGATATTGCGTTTAGATGTACTTGGTTTTATTACATTTTCTTCCCTGTGGTTTCTTAGATGAACGTGTCTTGATAGCATCTTGTAACGTTTCATTAGGCAATTTGCTTACAATTAGCAAGTACCGTTTAGGAATATGATTGGTCCGATGGAAAGTTAAATCTGACGAGATTCGATCGGTCGCTGGACGATTAACCACGTTTAACAAGAGCCTGTTTATATTTAAGGAGGATGTAAATCAAGGCGCAACGCGAATTCTGTCCGGGAACAAAAGGAGGGTGTGGCGGATTTACGCGAGTTTACGGCTCGAAATCGAAAATAGAACGGACCATAAAGACCGGCATGCTTCGTGCTAACTAGAATACGTGAAACCCGAAGATATAGAAAGTACAGGGGTTTGTCAATCACACGAGGTTCCACGCTTGGTGAAATTCTTCCACGTTTGCTCTCCTTTCCTCGCGTACAAGTGGCACACCGCCTTAATTGAAACACTTATTTATCAACTTCATTATCTCAACTTTTACGTATCCCAAGGAAATAGAATAAATTCTAACGCAACGTTAATTCGTCTATCGCGTAACCGAAAGAGCAATCGCGTGAAAAATTACCAAAATTCGAAATTCCCAGAAAAATCCAGAAGGTAACCGTAATTGATGACCCGTCAAACGTTGACTTCGCCAAGGAAACACGACTGATTCCGATCGTCTTTCCTGCTTTCGGTTCAAAATTATCGCTCGATCTACCGTTTTCACAACTGCGCATGAAGCGATCTTTCGATATGCTTCTCGCAAGTTTTAATCCGCAAAGCGAAAGCGGCAAGACCGCGTTTCAACATGTCCGAAGAAAGAAAAGCAAAAAGGAAGAAAGAGAGAAAATGGGGGTGGAGGTTAGAGCATATCGTGACGATAGAGAAAGCAGCCTCGGTCGAACTACCGCATTCGTGCTGGGACGTGTTTCGAGGGAAGGCCCCGTAACCTGCCAGGCTAACAAAATGGTAGGACCCAGCAGACCTGGCTCAAAATCGAGTAACAAGTTGCTGGCCGCCTCTAACTCCTATAGGGTGTACTAAAAATAAACCGAGGGTGACCACGTTCCTATGAAACGAACAGGGAAACCTTCTAACGAAATAAAATACACATGACTAACATCTTTCGTGTCCGTTTCCGTGGAATCTTTTATGTACCTACTTTCGTTATTCCTTCGGTCGAACATCGTTGAATATACGTATATAGATTAAATATAAAAATTATGAAGCGATTGTGTACAATTGTTTGTTGAAGTTAAATTCACTTGCAGGAAATGGTATTGCAGCTTTCGCAAAGAACAATTTCTTGCAGAAGATCGTTAGATTAAGCTGTACGAAATGCCATTGAGGATTCTGCGAAGGATAATTTCCCGCAGAAAATCGTCAAACATATGTATCATATTAGCTACAGAAATTATTAGATTTTGTACATTTCTTTCTCAAAGTTAAATTCACTTGCAGGAAATGGTATTGCAGCTTTCGCAAAGAACAATTTCTTGCAGAAGATCGTTAGATTAAGCTGTACGAAATGCCATTGAGGATTCTGCGAAGGATAATTTCCCGCAGAAAGTCATCAAACATATGTATCATATTAGCTACAGAAATTATGAGGAGATTTTGTACATTTCTTTCTCAAAGTTAAATTCTCTTGCAGAAAATAGTATTGGAACTTTCGCAAAGGATAATTTCATGCAGAAGATCGTCAAATATATGTAATATTAAATCAGGTACAAAAATTACGAGGAGATTTTGTACGATTCTTTTTCGAAGCTAAATTCACTTGGAGGAAATGGTATTGCAGCTATTGCAAAGGATAATTTCCTGCAGAACATCGTCAAATATATGTAATATTAAATCAGGTACAAAAATTACGAGGAGATTTTGTACGATTCTTTTATGAAGTTAGATTAAGCTGTACGAAATGCTATTGAAGATTCTGCGAAGGATAATTTCCCGCAGAAAATCATCAAACATATGTATCATATTAGCTACAGAAATTATGAGGAGATTTTGTACATTTGTTTCTCAAAGTTAAATTCTCTTGCAGAAAATAGTATTGCAGCTTTCGCAAAGGATAATTTCCTGCAGAACATCATCAAATATATGTAATATTAAATCAGGTACAAAAATTACAAGGAGATTTTGTACGATTCTTTTATGAAGTTAGATTAAGCTATACGAAATGCTATTGAAGATTCTGCGAAGGATAATTTCCCGCAGAAAATCGTCGAACATATGTATCATATTAGCTACAGAAATTATGAAGTGACTATGTACAATTGTTTGTTGAAGTTAAATTCACTTGCAGGAAATGGTATTGCAGCTTTCGCAAAGGATAATTTCATGCAGAAGATCGTCAAATATATGTAATATTAAATCAGGTACAAAAATTACGAGGAGATTTTGTACGATTCTTTTATAAAGTTAGATTAAGCTGTACGAAATGCTATTGAAGATTCTGCGAAGGATAATTTCCCGCAGAAAATCATCAAACATATGTATCATATTAGCTACAGAAATTATGAGGAGATTTTGTACAATTGTTTGTTGAAGTTAAATTCACTTGCAGAAAATGGTATTGCAGCTATCGCAAAGGATAATTTCCCGCAGAAAATCATCAAACATATGTATCATATTAGCTACAGAAATTATGAGGAGATTTTGTACATTTCTTTCTTAAAGTTAAGTTCACTTGGAGGAAATGGTATTGCAGCTATCGCAAAGGATAATTTCCTGCAGAAGATCGTCAAATATATGTAATATTAAATCAGGTACAAAAATTACGAGGAGATTTTGTACGATTCTTTCTCAAAGTTAAATTCACTTGCAGAAAATAGTATTGCAGCTTTCGCAAGAGATAATTTCCTGCAGAAGATCGTCAAATATATGTAATATCAGATCAGGTACAAAAATTACAAGATTTGGTACGATTCTTTGTTAAAGGTAGATTAACTTGCAGGAAATGGTATCGGAGGATTCGCAAAGGATAATTTTGATCTTTCCTTTGACGTCTTGGAGATTTTAAAAAAGAAACTCGGCTCAAACTAAGTAGAAACTCGCCGCGAAAACAATCTTCTATCGTTTGAATAAACTAGCACTGATCGAAAAGCCAAATTGATAAATAAATGATGCCTTTATCTAGAAAAGCCGTGCAACTAACTTCTACGCCTAATGTTAAACGTACAAAGTAACTCGAAACTTCCTGGATAATCTAATACCTACGCACAAAAAGCATCGTGTTTCATACACATAATAATCTTTCAAAGTAACAGGTCCAATTACAGTCACGAAGATCACCGAAATCACGGCTTTCATTGATCAAATTAAATCGTTTGATCGAGTGAACAACTACGTACGTATACGCAGTATACTGGAGCGTATTGGATACAAAGTGGGTCGTCCAATTCGACTATCGCGACCAACCGTAACGTTTCGTCGTCTATCTAATTACAACATCATCTGTCGATCGTACGTGAATAGAATTAATGGACGATATCGATGGAAAACACGTGGAAACAGTATCAGCTGGTGTTCGCCGTCGCGTGCGAAAATCTATTTCGTAATTGAATAATGATCGTGCCAATTAGCGGCACGCCCGCTGAATATATCGAAGCGCGATCGCCGAGTCCCATATTCTTCCCATAAATATCGATATAATCAAATTTTCCCTGTTTTACGAGCATTACGAAACAGCGGAATTTTTTCTCTTATTATCCCTGCTGCGTTCTGTCGTCATTTTCAACCCAACTCTACGTACTTTTTTAATGATAGAGAGTATCTGAAGCTTGCACAAAGTACACGATTATTATCAGTACGTACATATTTAAGTACATGACTTTATCTTCCAATTCCATAGGAAAAATCTTCCTAAAACGTTATCCTTTTTGTTTCCTAAAATCAATTGAAAACGATGTTTGACTGAGACGAATTTACATAAAATTCCGCGATCTGGTTCTACTTCGGATCGTTTGGTGTTTAGCGGAAAGTAGCCGGTCGATAAAATGTTAAGAAAAGAGGAAAAAGCAAGGCGGAATTTAGACGAACGTAACACGAATCGACAACTTGTTTTAGGTATGTCGATGAAGAACGATCCGAGAAATTGTTTGATGTCTAAAGTCTAAAGTTTATCTTGGAGAATGCTACTCGATCTGGTCGGAGAAAGCGCGCTTGATAATCGAACGAGTGTCGAGGCTTCGATCGAGATACGATATCTATCGCGTGTCGCGCACATTGTCTCTATTTATCGTCGGCCAACACGCGCCGCTGCTCGCGCGACAAAAAGGAACGTCCTCGGCGTCTTCCCACGCGTTATCGTGCGACGCTAGCAGCGAGCCAACGACCGTTTTCGACGCCGCGCCGCTGAATTTCGCTCGGAGCGCTGGTTGCCAAACGGAAACCATTTGGTAGCGCTTGCATAGTGACAAAAGCGGTTACAACCGATGCAGACGGGCGAACGTAAACGTCGTCGTTGCGATCTCGGTGCCCGATTCTGACTCTCTACGACTCCGTCTTTGTATTATTTGATCTCGATCTTTATATTACATGCATGCAACATTTTAACTCGACGCTTATCCGTCGTTATTTTTGTTTAAATAAATTACGGCGCACTTAAATAGAAGCTAGTTGCGCATAAATAGTAACCACAGAGGATTCTTCTAAGTAAATCGTAGATGTAAATAGAAATTAGTTCCGTATTACAACTACGAATGATTTTCTTAAATAAATTATAAACGCAAAATAGGAAAACTTGTTCTACGTTATAAGTACGAATGATTTATTTCAGTAAAAAAACCGCATTCTCGTTTATATTTCATTTTCCTAATTACACTCTATATACGTCATTGCTCGTTATGTTATCTATATGCGATATTTCAGAAACGCAGTACAAGCTTGCAAGAATATTTGTAGAGGATACGGTGATTAGTCTAGAAAATCTAAATATCAGAGAACATAGCAATCGCGGTTTATTAGCATTCAAGCGGATACGTAGACGCATAGAAACTGGATGAAAATATTGCAAATATTTGTTATACTTTTATCGCGTCAGAACTTGATTGAATTTTCGCATCCGCCTAGAATCTGCTATAGCGTGATCGTGCATCATATCGTTAAAAAGATAATCCTGCCGTGCCACGTTCATTACTGAAAACCTACAACCAAACAACGTCATAATACAACGAGTATCAAGATAACTAAATTAAAAACGGTATAGATATGGAATTTTTTAAATGAGATCCATTGAAAGTGTAAACTATTTACTGCAGATTTCATAATAATTTTTAGTGGTTCTCCTCATACGTACATATCGTTTTCCAAATTTACCCATTTCTTAACTTACATCTTATTAATCATATTTGATGAACTTGAATATACGTAATTATCTTCTATGCCGTGACATTCAACTACAGTCGAATAGCAAATACAGTATAGTCATTCATTACGAGAATCGACTTTAGTCCACGCGTCATTACAATTCATTCATCTCTATTACGAACATATTTAAATTAATAACGATAGATATATGTACATCTATCTATCTATATATATATATTAGTAAGAGGATATGAAGATTAAAGAATTATCGTTTCCTTCTTAAACTAACAACGTTTCTCAAGAATACATAGTTGAACGGTGTAACGATTAAGACAATTAATCATGAAATTGATACGAGTCGCATGTTGCAAAGATCAAATAAAGATATTGCGAACTTGGTATTCTTAAAGAAATAACAAATTTCTTAATGTTTGGTCTCTGGTGAATATTAAACGCGTTGATTTAAATGCCGAAACGAGTGAATACTTGTGATAGTCAGATATATTTGACGCTCGTTTGATGGTGTGCCATTATAGGTCTAAGAAACATATCGTAATGAAGGATTTAAAAGGGACAAAAATTCGTGCAAAGTGGGAAAATCAATAGGTAAATTTGATTTCTTCTAAGAATTCTTCTCTTTAGGAAAAGAATAACGATCGTAAGATGAAAGTTTGTTGGAAAATTAACTTTCAATTTACGCTAAGTACAGAGCGAAGAACTTGCGATTACGTTCGGTTATTGTTTATTTATTTAAGGATGGAAAAGCTTAGAGCGAAGAATTTTGACCTATCTTTAACATCGATGCTATATAACGATGAACGAAGTTGTATATGCAGTTTATGCGCCATTATAGCCGGTATTGCGTAATTTCTGAGTGGCCAGCTTATCTTTATTACATCCTCGCGTTATTAGATGAAACGATACTGTAACGATCAGAGAAAAATAGCTTCCCGTTTAACCTTTTAGCCGCTCGATTCGGAATATTTCATGCGCGCTATATCACTGGATCGCGTTCGAATGGTACCTTACAATATATCGGTAATTCAACGCAATACGAATCGGATAACAGGTGTTGAACTATGAATATTTCTATAAATTCGTATATTTATGGAAACAATTAGGAAAACGAAATCTGCACAGAGTTGCATCTTTCATTCTAAATATCGTAACAAATATCATCTATCTTTCTACGTTCTTGCATAAATGCATAAAAATCCGCGCTCTGGTAATAACTTCTTTATATCAGAAAATATTTTCTATCGAAATCAGGC
The DNA here is from genome assembly GCF_905332965.1 of Bombus pascuorum. Taxonomy (NCBI): domain Eukaryota; kingdom Metazoa; phylum Arthropoda; class Insecta; order Hymenoptera; family Apidae; genus Bombus; species Bombus pascuorum. Next base: position 12,105,540 of record NC_083490.1, on the reverse strand, counting down.
TAAATCCAGTGCGAATTTTCCTCAAAATTAATAATACTTCTATCACGCTCGTATCACTAATTTCTCGTCTAAAGCGTGAAAACACGGAATACCGTGTAATTATATAGCCACAAAGTTATCAAACGCGTTTTGTCCGAGCGAAACTTGTCCAGAAAATTCATCGATCTAAGGTCATAACAAACCAAATCTCATATAGTTCATCGTTATTGTGATCATAATAATCCTCGTTATTTTCGCATATAAGGACCATTACCACAAATGTATTATTTATGAAGAATTTACATAATGCATTTAATGTATTATAATATCATTCAGCTACAGCGGAACAAAATACCGAAGTTGTCAATTATCAGAGACTACCTTATTGGTCCTCGATGTGTCCGGATTATAATTTTCAAAAGCTAAACGCCGATTCTGTGCGCATACAAACTTTAGAAAAGATGGAAAGAAGGGATTTTCGCAGACGATCGAAACAAACGTACCGAGACTCGAACATCGTTCGTTTCCAGGCGAACGACCAAGCAAAAAAGATACTCGTTCGCCGTTACCTAATCAGCGGAGGCTCTCGAGCGTCGAGAGGTTTTTCACTGGTACTCGCGCGATTACGAGCGAGCGCGCGCGCGCGCGCATACACGTACACGTGGGAGTCGCGGCGCTACTCGCGAGCCAACAGAACGCACTTAAGCGCCGTGAGACGAGTTCGCGCGATAACACGGCGCTGATAACAACACCACGACGTAGGTATATTCACGTTGCTCGTTACGTCGTGTCGTGGCTATTCGCGATAGGATACATATGCCTCGCTAACTGGCCGTTACTATCCCCATTCACCTTTCTTAAGACCAACAACGAGATTCTGATATTACAAGATTAGTATAATATTACAACTATTGCAGTTCACGAAAATTTGTCCAACGCCTGTAGAGGTATCTTCTATGAATATATCGCGTGTCTTGTAAAGGTTTAAAAATTTTATTGACATCGCGAGGGGACTCAACTATCGCTACCGCATTGGCAAAATTTCGCACGAATCTGAAAATGTATCTGTCTGAGTCAATTCGTTCCCTTTCCTCGGTAATTGGCCATGTAAAGATACTGTGTATCCGGTTTCCTACTTGTTACATTTCTGCTTACTTTGTTTTCTTAATTAGATGCAATCCATATATTTATAAATATTATAAGAAATACGAAGCAACTATAACGTATAAGGCAATTCTGTAAAAGTAAAATGCCTATCGCGCTAAGGAGAAAAAGAATGTTTACCGAGTTTTGCGAGTTGATCAGAAATGTGAAGCACAAGAAATTATCCTATAGTCGCTCGTGTGCCTCATGAAAGAAATATAGCGAGATTGTAAAATCGATCAGAGGCTAAAGTTGTTAATGCTTGAGAATACTCGAGCGAATTAAGCAAAGAGGAAGAAAATGAGTATCTAAAACCGCAGTTGCAATTTCATTAAGTACTGTTTTGCTTTAGATCTAGTAGTTTACATCGAAAAACCTAGGTACAATATCATGTGTGATTCAGATTATGCTATTTATTTAATGTTCTAGTTCAGCAGCTCGCTATATTTCTTCCAGCGACATATTCCAACGACCATACTACCTATCTTCATTCAGTCTGTACACGGAAATCCCTTGGATAACACTTGAACTGCACGGAGGATCAAGTAACAAAGTCACCCAATTTATATCGTTCCCTTTACGATCCTAAGATTTGCAGGCACTGTGAGCCTTGAATAGCACGGAATCAGTTTAACAAGACTACCGCACTGTATGTAGGTATAAATATTACATTTATCATGCGTGTGATGAGTTTTCCTTTCATGATTTTGAATGATTTCGAAAAAGGCACGCTAGTACTTTTTGTGTATTATATATGTAATTATTACATATATAGTAGTACATAATAGGTAATGAAGTCAAATCGGAGTTGGAAAAAGGTCCTTTAGAAGGAATGCGCATCTGATTGGTTGTTTTTGACAGATTCAACACAATCCTAAAGTTAAGCATGCATATTGGCCGAAGGTGTCGCACACACAGACAAAGCAATGTAGCAGCGCGTGACACTGAGCAATGGAAGGCAGTACGTCCTTTGCCTCTGTGTCGTCCCACGAGACCTTTTTCCATCTCCATGTTATAGATTCTAGGTGTACCTGCGTATAATTCAATTTCATCGTTTTTTCAATGCCATAACATACTTTTATTTAAATTCTACACTATTTTAATTTGCTATTAATTTTGAATCTTCTGTAATTTTCATTGCAGACTATCTCGGCAACCAAAGTGTTTTGAACATGTTATTTAAGACCTTTCGAGACCATAACTTACTCTGGATTATTAAATCTTTAAAAATTTAAACCTATTACAAACTATGCTATTGTATCATGATTCGACTGTACATTTTTGTGCATTTATTTATAGGAAAATAAATCGATGGAAAATTTAGAGCGGAAAAAATGTGCAGAATGCTCATAATATAAAAAAATGTATAAAATATCCAAAGTACGGTATTATAATATTTATTACTATATATTATATACCTATTGTAATATTTATCGTGTAAAACAAATCTCTGCTTAGGTTCCATTAATTTGCATAAACATCCGCGGTCTAATGCTTGTCACCATTGTTGCAAGAAAAATCCACCTCGAAAGTGTTAAGGGATGTTCGTAAGCTCGTTGTCACGCTGGTAATACAACGCGTTATGCGTCGGTCCGTATAAAGAGCGGCACATTGCGCCAAGCCTATGCGCCGCGCGCTCCCGCCGCTGAATTAATAATCGAACTTACGTGGGTAGTTGCTCGTCTACCGGGTGTCTACAAGGCGAATGCGTGCTTGACGAATCACCGACCATGGTAAGCGCCACCCGACCATTAAAACACTGCCTAAAAATAGAAGAAAGCTGCGTTAACTTGATGGCGGTAGTGTTAAGCCTAGATGATGAATTGATCGTGATAAGAAACGAGGTAAAAACTGTATCGCTGGCACCTTTCTCAGGTACTTAGGTAGCCAAGGATGATAAGCAAGGGCTGATAAATTGACGCGTTATGTGAAGGTAATTGTGAAAGTCGCTTAAATAGCAAGTGCAGAAAAAGCGAATTTGTTATTCACTTTAATCTTACTCGCACTCCATTGTCTTGAATGAATAAGCAACAGCTGAAGCGTATAATACAGTTGGAAGTACCTATGTTTCTTATAGTACTAAATACTTATGTGTAATTTGAGTAATTAGTATGAACATTAAGCGACATATGTGAAAAATAGAGCATATCTTTTCTAGAAAAGAGTAAGAACGTCTTGGTAGAAACTTAAATATGAATAAATTAGACACAGTAGAATATCTAGTTCTAAAAGGATTGTACTCTACTGATATTGATAATTTAATTGATAGTAATTATAACATAATTGATGAATTTCTCAATTGAAATTGAAATCGAATATCAAAAGACATTTCGCTCCGTCTGATATAAAGGAGCGAAACTAAATAGTGTCATATGTTACTTATAATTCCTATATATCTAAAACGAATAGTAAACAATTCTAAATCATGCTTAAAAGTATACTATATACGAATAAGAATAAGAAAACTTCCTAACCAAATTCCAAATTAACAACATACATGGATTATGTGTTGAAAATCTCGGAACTACGCTAATTGTCAAACAAGGATTGTCTGCTTCACGCGCGAACAGTAATAAAATTACTACGTATAAGTGACGCTTCTTCCATGACATGAATGGATATTAAGCACTCGAAGAGCGCATAGTTTGTCTACAACTCACTGTTAAGATTCACGTTACAAATTCTGCCGGTTAATCCAACGGGACGGTAAAAGAGTATGACATCGGTCGAGAATACACGAGCAACTTGAAAAATCTACAAATCCATAGTGTCGGTTACACGAATGGATTCCGAACAATACATATCAAACGCCATATTGTATGAAAGATTCATCGAGTTCTCGCTTTCGAACGACCCAAATAAAAATAAAATTGAGATAAATAAAAAAGACAGAAAAAAATAGTAGAGTCGATTTTTCGAAAGGTCGAAAACGAAACATATAGGTATGGATATTCCTTTCATACGTAATCGAGCCATCACTATTATATGCGACTGACACGCGATTAATCTTTTACGTACACAGGCATCTACTGCGCATTATAAAATGCATATACTGTCTTGGAAAACCGATAATTCATTTACATATAATTAATACATTTACACATAATGATATGCAAGTACATATACGAAAACATAGCACTCGTACAAAACGATATAATTCGTTAAGATTTACTAGTAGTTAATAATTCGAATTCGTTTCGCTTCTCGTTTCGTAATTGGTTAGGTTTAAAAACTGTGTTAGATTTCCACCAATAGAGTCTTAGAAGAGAATAATAGCAACAAAAATGGCGGATAATGAAGAAGAAGAATATAGAAAACGAGTTCCCAATCTCCGAAATGGACTTGAAAATGTCTCCAAGTACGCTAACCTAAAACATCGATTATTTAAAAAACTACTTATCGGATGAAGATGACCTTTATATAAATAAACATGACAAATGGTAGAGAATGTGACGTAGAAAACGTTACCTTGATATCATAATTCGATCCTGAGTTATTAAATGGTCACTTTTTCCACGAGACGACTGCTCGAACTCAGTTCTCCTGGTCTCTCTCGAGGGAACGCGCGCGCACGTCAAAACTACTCGAACGCATATTCTATTATAGCTTTATGTACAAGTAATTCACTGCAAAATGTCACTTTTTACATTTCCCTTTATCACTTATCAATACCTATTAATTATCTATCGATTAACTAAACCCAACTAGTCGTAATCTAGAAACTACACGATATACTAGATCGAAAAAGTTAAGATGGCTATCGTATGATGCTTCTGTACGTTACTCGATATTCGATTTCCCACTGCTATTAATCGATAACTAGCAAAGGATGTAAGGTCGATGCGCGAGATGTATCGATTCTCGCATTCCTGCAATACCATATGCAATACAGAGCGGCTTGCAACACTGCGTGATTGCTTTTGACAGATAGCTTATACGATATTGGAATAATAAAAAAGAATTGTCGTGAATATTGAATATTATTCGATCTTACGTGTGAAACAATACCAACAATTCCATGCAACATTGTCAAGCTTATTGTTTCGCAGTTGCAGAATCCGGCGGATTTCGATCGATTTTCTAATATTCACGATCGATAATCTTCGATGTGATGTTTTCAGCAATAGCATACGGTATGTAACCAAACGTTTCCCTTTATCCTGCATAAATACGTGTGAACGGTTCCCTAATCTATCCACCATTTCTTCGTAACCTCAAACATGATTTACGAGCAGAAAGGATGGTATAGATCATAAATATGATATAGCAATGATTCACTGAATTGAATAAGGGGAGGTAAATTATTATAAGTATAATAAGGTATATTTTAAACTGAATTAATAAATTTAGCGTAATTGTCTTTTAGCGACAATGTTCCTTAATCTAACTTAGTAGATACACTCAATTTTCTCACTTAAGAGGTTAGTGTAACTTTCTATTTTCTAGTATCTCAAAATTACAAATATTGTACGCTAGATTATTTTTCTCTAGATTTTGATCACATGGTTTTATTTACGGTTTCCGGCTCGACTCGTTGGACAGAGAATAAAAGCGTGACGTTTTTGTTAATCTTCGAAAGTGACTCATCATAGAAACGATTTCAACATTTGATAGAAGATTTTGAAGCGGATCCTGACGTACCATTAGATCCACGAAGAACGCGCCACGCCCTGCTTTCGACGTTGCCGTGTCCGCGATGGACGGCCCGCATAATGAGAAACACGAATCAGTGGCCTCATCGTTCTCCCGTATCTTTAGTCGCGTGCGCTGCGACTCCGTGCGCGTTTGCCTTTGCTTATCGCGTTCTTGCGCAGCTTTAATTAGCTAGCCGCCATCTCTTGGTCGCTATGCTACTTCTACGTACTTGCTTGTTCCTTTTATTTCTTTTGCAGTCATATATCTTCGCTCATAACCATAAAGATGGTACGGCGACGCTTCGAGGCATATATCAACAAAACACGTGCGAATTAGATGGACCATAGAATGTGCTTGTTAAGATACCAACGCAGTTAAAAGACATACACACAAGTTTCGTCATTTCGTAATACTGTTATTACACAATCAGTATCGGATTCTAAAATTAAATCAGCTCTCATCCCAGATTTGTCACATGTAGATTGTCGTGTAAACCAAAGTAACGAAGTTAAACATGTCGCGTTTGAATCATTTAGAAATTTGAAATAACGAAAGATTACTTTAAACTTAAAAAGAATCCTGATGGCAGTGTTAAGGAGATTAAGGAGGTTACTTTAAAAGCGTGCACTACAGCAGCGACAACGACGACGAAGAACAAAGGAGAGCATTGCTTATGCAGGGGAAAGAAGGAAAAGGAGGGGACATGCCATAAGCTGCGTACCCGCGGCACGCCATCTACATCGGCTTTGTGTATTTCATGGTTGCGCAATAGCGCGCGACTCGAGAAAGCCGAGCGCGCGACGCACGCTGGCATTTTTGCTTTTGTACGTCGGTCATAGGGTTGCGCACAACACTTCGTCCAACAATTGATTGCGCTTCAAAGGGAGGCGAAACTCGAATCGGACGGCGAAAAGGGAGAAGGGGAAAAGCGAAGTCGTAAAAGAGGGTACGCAACACCCATCCCGCGACAAACCGTACCGAACAAGGGCACAGAAGGCAAGAGAGACGGATTACCAACATTACAGTCAGACGGAGAACAAAGGGGGAAGGGTGTAAAGAGAGAATGGAGGGAGGACGGAAGACGCAGACAAAGAGACGAAGAAAGAGGAAAGGTGCATGCGATGAGAAAGGGTGGGGAAGAGGAAAGGAAAGGAAGATCGGTCTCTTGGTGCAGAGCGTAGTGGTTATAAAGAGAAGCGGCATCGCTGCACGGCTACTTGGCTCTCCAGGGCCAGGATATTTCAATACCGACGGTGGTCGGCCACCGCCGACGTGGCTACGAAGAGGGGAAATGCTTGTGACGATGTGAGCTTGTACATATATATATATAAATGTATATATGTAAATGGTGTATATATGTACTTCCCCTTGTGCCCCTCACCCACGTGCCCGCCCTACGCGACAGCACATACGCGGTATATACGGCTTTACACACCCGTGGGCGTTAAAGAGAAAGAGAGAGAGCGAGATATGACCGGTGGCACGGTAGCGCGCTCCGCTATTCGGGTTTCCTGCACGAGGGGAAGAGTGTGATGGGGAGGGAGAGAATTCGCTGTCTCTGTTTGAACATACACAGAGGGGGAAAGTTGCGGCAAAACGGAAAGGCTGTTGTCGAAGGGGTATACAGGGACGCGCGCGGCACGGCGATGGGGACCTCGAACTGAACCGTCGACCGACGATCGTCCGTGAGCCCGCCTTCTCGACGAGTCGAGGGGAACGGACGTGGGCTGTACCACTCGTCGATTGGTCGCCGTGCTCAGCGGGGTTAGAAGCGTTGGTAGCGCCTCGAGAATCCCACCAATCGAGCGCCACTGTCGTGGCTTTTTTATCCTGCTATTTGCGCCGAAGGACGGAGAAGAGCAGAGGTTCTCCCATCTGGCTCTCTCACTCCTTTTGTATCCCTCTCCTTTTCCTTTGCTGAACCGCTCTCCCTATGTGTTCGTCGGCACGGAGAGGACACTCTCGTTTCGGGATCCGTTGAGGTTGCACACGTTTTCACGAACAGTGCCGCCGGTTTTACTGCGACGCGTTCTATTCTACGTTGATCGTACTCGATACCGTGTGTTATCATTTCGGCGAGTTTCCGATTTTTGCGAATAGTCTGTTCGAAAACGTCTGTTTATTATAAAAGCATCGTATGCGATGCCGTGCGGTAGTGTTATGTAGTGTGTGACAGTACGTCGCAAGAGGATACAGTGTTGTCAGATCGTGGGCGCGAACCGACACGGCAAAAGCGGTACTCCGATCGCTTGAAACATCGTGATTAAATCACGCGTGTGTTTCTAGAAGGACACATCGATCGATTCGTTTCGTTTGTGATAACAAGTGATAAACGTAACGACGGCATAGTCGATTCTCGAGTTGATCGGGTAATACGCCAGTGACATTTGGTGCGGTGCTATCGACGAAATAGAGTTGGCAACGTCGCATCGACTGGTCTCTCACACAAATATACGCATACACGTACCTAGAAGGGAACTTGGGGTGGCTGGCTAGCAGGCAGGCAGGCGGCAGGCAGGCAAGCAGGCAGGCAGCTTTCTTGTTCCGAGGACGGCGCTCCTGGTCGCGCCGTCTCTCTTTTCTACCTCCATTGCGCTTGCTCTTCTCTCCCTCTTCTCCCCACCCTTCTCGTCCTCGGTCACTCAATCACACTCTCCTTCTTTTGCTTTCTCTATCTTTCTCTCTCCGTTGTACGTGCGGCGCACGTACCGTTGAGAGTTTCTCCCTTCCCCTTCTGATACTCTTTCTCTACCGTTACCCCCTCCCCTCCTAACCTCGAGCGGGTCGGGCGAGTCCACTAAGCTTGCGAGGGGAGTTCGGCAGACCTCGGCTCTAGTCGGCCTCGATCCGCAGAATGTGCTAGACGCCGTGAGTCGATCGCTCCAGTTTTTACATATTCGTATATAGACAGGCTCAACGCCGTTCACGAGGCTTTAAAACGTCCTACTGCACTTCGTACACGGATCCACGAGTTTCCAGTGCCTATATCGACGTTAGTTTTCACCATCAGTTTCGGACGCACTCGATCAGCGTATATCCGTACGACGGCCATGTTTGGTGTTTACGAGGTGAGGGGGAATTACTGACGTCACGAACCCCGATCTTGCACGAAGGGAGTAGCAGCACCAGCAGAAGCAGAAAACGTGTGTTGCCGGCCAACACCAGGCACCACTATAAGTCTCGATACCAATTCAGAGACGAGACACACAAGTCGAGCGTACTCGTATTCCTCGACAAGTATCGTACGCAGATTTATCCGTAAGGTGAACACACGTAGAAGAAACTCGCGGCGCGCAAACTGTGCCGCTTGAAATTCCCTTCCCGATGGGACGTGCGTGTACGCCGACTTCGCTCGTGTTCGCCGGTCTTGCCGCGACTACTGGCCTTTCAAAAAACATCGGTCGCATTGCCGCCTCGCTGCTGAAATAGCAGCCACTCTAATCACCAGTCGGTCGACTCAGTCCCGATCAGTGCGAAAAACATCGAGCAATGTCGAGTCTTCTCGTATACGAGACAACACGTGTTTATTGTGTTTACACGGTGTGTCATCTCGATTAAATTAGAGCATCGTGGTCAGATTACGGTATAGGTACATATGGTGTTACGTTATTCAGTGTGGTTTTTTAGTGACACCCTCCACTCTCTTATTGGATATATTAACAGCTTTTATTACGGATCTAACAAACAAGGATTAAAAACATGGATCTAGGTGACAGAGTTTACGCCGCGGAACGGATTATAAAGAAGAGGGAAAAGCGGGTAAGCAAGAGAAATGCGAACCGTCACCGACAGATAGCGCCACTACATGGAATCTGTTTGTCTATGCGTCGTTGCTGGTTCCTTCTCCCCTCTTCGTGATCTTTCTCTTTCCCACCTCTATCGTTTCGACAATTCTGCCCCTCCCGTTGCGATTTCTATCATGTACGATGCTCTCGATATCTCTCATCGAACTCGAACAGGCACGTTTTATTGGTACATTAACGTTTTATAGGAAATACTACGTTTATTTATTTCGTTGTATTGTAAATATGCCTTTAAATATCTATGCATTACCGCGTGCCTTTTCGGGAAAAATAAATTTTATACTTCTTGAAGCTGCAAATAGATGATTTTTAATTTCTTTTTAGTTTTTAATTTTCAGACTCATTATTCATTTAATTTATTCAAATTCTATTAATTGATACTTTTACTACAATTTACTACAATTTATTGAAACACTTAATGAAACCTTGTAATAAATGGAAGGATTACTAAATTTCTAATCAATTTATGAAACTTATTGCTTGCTAATTAACCCAATGTTCTCTTCTAAAGGATAAATGGGTCTTAACTATATTTATATAGTGTATAACACGTGATAGTAATTGGAAATCTGTAAATATACTTAAAATTCTGATTAACTTAATTTTACAAAAAATTTTTTAATTTTCATTTGACAATCGTTTTATCTCCTTATATCACGACTTATGATGGCACAAACTAAAATATCAGAATTTCATAACATTCAAAATTCGCGCCAGAAATATTATAACATGTTCGTAATCATATTCACATCATATGAAGGTGAATACATAACAGTATATTGTTCTCGTCCAAACTTACAAATTCGATATTTCAATTAAAAACGCGCTGATATTCATCTTTCGAGTGAAGAATTCCCCAAATGATCTCACATTAAACTTACAATAATTTTGATTGATTTATTATTGCGCCAATATCTGTGATATGGTTGTTTGAAGACGGTCGCGATTTATGCAAGAATTTATGCGTTTTTACCGTGGCGGTGATCTTCGGAGTAACGACATGGTCTCGGCTGGCAACGTTGTAAATCGACATAAAACACGCGAGATTTCTCAGCTGCGAGCGGCTCATGCGCGATAAAGCAACGTGTCCTATACCTGCACAGTTATGTCATTGTTTTCCAACTGTCAGACTAGCTGCGCACCTAGAGCGGTCGGCATGCTTTCGTTCGTTGGCCGACGGCCAATAGGTGAGCCGTATCAGCGGTTCTCGTGGAAGTCAACGCCGCCCGTTTTATCGACCGTACGCTCCTACGGAGATGGATTCGAAAATCCGTCGTTCCGACGCAGACGCGCGAAACGGATCTTTGCAATCGGCCACATTCTGACATCGTGATCAACGATGACTGGCGCCAAGGGTCTTTTTATCGGTCGACGAATTCAAACAACCACTCATACATAATACATAACTATTATGTTTGTTATATAAAAATTCTATAAAAATAAGAAATTAAATTATGCCTGTATATAATAAAACAGAGGATAAAGTCGAAGTCATTGTAGATCTATTTTTTATTTTTTTATGTGATATCGAAATTGTACAATTCTTAAAATTACGTAAAAATTAAAAATTTAATCATCTATCAAATATCCTCTTGCAAAATGATATCTGCATATAGTATATTAAACCATTAAGAATTAAGTAGTGAGATAATGTAAGAAAATTGCGTAAACGCAATATTATTGAAAAAATAAGTTAAATTATAAAGGTTATCGTTTTATGAAAATATAAAAAATATGGCGTTAACACTACGTTGATTTTTAATGAGTTAAAAGAAGGAAGATATAATTGGCTCTTATCACATATTGAAATTTTATGATTATTCTTATTAGAAAAATTATGTATCAAATGCCCTCGTGACAAATTGTCATCTGCATATAGTACATATGTTAATATGAAAAGGATAAAACATACATCGTAGTCATAGTCTTATCTCGATTTCTCATTGCGTCTATGTCACAGATCTGCAAGATTTGAAAGAGTGCAATGTGCATTGCATAATTCAGTAGAGATTATAAAAATCTTATGGTTTCTATTAAAACGTTTCTCTCTTTTTTCTTTTGGTAGATGCATCGTACCGGGAATGGAGGGACGATTTAGGGGATGATGTTTCGTTAAGTTACTCTTAGATGGAGATATGATAGAATTCTTGCATTTTGGTTATCTTTCAATACATAATTCTTTGGGCTTATGAGTAATTCATTTCAGCGTAATTTTGTTGATAGTATGATATTGGGTATTTTGAGCTGATTTAAGTACTGATTATATTAATATCGTTCCTCTTTTACAAATATCATAAGTGATATATATTATAGTAATTTATTAAATGCAAACTAATCAGATAATTTTATAGATGATGAATTAAGTTTAGGATACTACTTTTTGTTACTCTACATTCACGAACTTAACATAAAGGGAGTAATAATTTGTGCATATTAGTACTCCATGGAATTTCTTATAAACATTTATTTTACAATAGTTAAATTTCCAGTTTTTATGCTTGCACATGTAATATAGCTACAAAATATTACACTAAAAATACTCGTTTATTAGAAGTACTTCGTGTAGCATTGAAAAAATTTTAATTATTATTAAAAATATAACATAAAAATAGTAACACGCTAATAAAGATACTTTATTTTTGAACTGTATAAAATTATTTAGTAATTAAAAATATCGAATCTGTATCTTCGTGAGGTGTATAATTGTCGGATTCACTTCCATATTTTATTCCTATTGGTATGAATTATATTTATAAATGAATGGTTTCTGTTTCTTCTAGGGTAAAGTAGAGTACTTCGTAAAATGGAAAGGATGGAGCAAAAAGTAAGTTAAAGTACAATTGATAAAGTTATTAACAGGTTCGTTAAAACAGATTATGAATGTAAACGTTTTCGTTTTTTATAGACATAACACATGGGAACCCGAAGAAAACATCTTAGACGTCAGGTTAATTGAATTATACGAAGAAAGTCAAAAAGGTGGTGATGTGACTGCAAGGAGACCTAGGCGGAGGGATACTAGATATAGCGTAAATAATTTATTCATATTCGCAATTCATGTTCGCAAAATTATATATGTGTAATATAATAATATATTACTGTGTACTGTACTGTAGCATATTTTCTAATTCAAATTTTCAATTTTAAATTATTGATATTACATTTAAATGTGTTTCTAACTACATGTGTGAAAATGGAAATTATTAAAAATTAAGCTTTCATTCAATTATATTGAAACCATTTCCATTCTTAGGAATAAGGTAATTATTATATTTTCTTTTATAATTTTTAATCTAAAATTATATAAACATTTCAATAAACTAAACCATTTTTATAATTCACAGGAACACGTTCTGGCAAACTTGGTCGTCGAGGAAGAGCCCGGCGGAGACGAGAGAGTTGGAGAAGATAGTCAAGACGAATCAACTACCGGTAGCACTTCCGCACCTCGCCTAAATCCCGTTGCACCTGACGAAGACACGCTTCCAAGTTCCGTCGACGGGCACGAATCTCCAACAGCCCCAGAATTATCTGCATCCGCGTTCAGTGTTGATTCAGATTGTTCCAATAGTAGTATAGACAGTCCTCTACTGCCTAGGAGAGAACCGACTGGTACAAAAAGAAAGGCCGAGGTTCTCAGCAAAGAATCGGGAAAAATTGGTGTTACCATTACTACGAGCAGTCCAAGCAGCGGTAGTGGAAGTCCTCCTCCAAACAAAATACCTCGACTATTGCCTCTGAAGAGTAATCCAACGTCTCCCTCTTATCACGTAAGTATTCGTTCATTCTTCTTCTTCTTCTCTTCATCTTATAGAGTTTAATCAGTGCTAATCTATATTTTGGATTTATAGATAATTAACAAAGTGTTCAATTATATACAATGAATCGTAAAAGTGTCCATAATTTCGAAATCTATCAAAAATTTGTAGCATATATTATAATAAAAGAAAAATAATAAAATAAATAAAGAATAAATTAAAATAAATTCTAAAATAATAAATACATGATTGTAAATACGTTGCAGAGTCACAAGGTAAACGGCAGGAGGCCGTCATCGTCAAGCGTGAAGTCGACACCGGAGGAACCGCTGCCAGCAGTGCCGACGACACCAGCTCCAGCGGTGCAAGAGAAAAAGCGTGCCGAAGCTGACGTGCCTCACGGTCCTCCACCCTCGCTGCCGCGTGCACCGCCAGCACCTCTCTCCCCCCAGATAGACACGCCTCTGGAACAGCCTACCAAAAAGAGGCACTTGTCTGAGCAAAAACAAGAGAAGTCGAACGGAGCTGTGACAGTAGACGCGAACGGTCACAAGTCACCTAGCCCTACGGATTCATATACAAACAACAACAGGTTACCAACCGTCGTCAATGGGCATCATAGTCATAACAATAGCAACAATCATAACAACAACAGTAATAGCAACAGTAGCAATACATCGAGCGTGAAGCAGACAGAAATCTCAAAGACCGACATGTATGTCCCTCTTTCAAGTCCTGGTACGGATTACTGGCACGCACGGAATCCAGTTGCCGATCAGGTGTTCATTACAGACGTGACGGTAAATTTGAAGACCGTTACCATCAGGGAGTGCAAGACTGAAAAAGGATTCTTCCGGGAAAGGGATCCAAAGAGCGATATCTATTAACGATCTTTAAATAAGGACGCTTTAATGCGAATTTCTAATACTGAACCAGCTTGTAAATATAAATTATTTTCACACGTTGAAGTGTAGAGTCGAAAATGGTGAACATATATATATATATATATATATATATATATATATATACACATATACGTTTATATATGTGTGTGTATAGACAGTATCGAGCTATATATATATATACATATATGTATGTATATATATATATATACATATATATATATGTATATATATGTATAAGGACTTTTTCTAAAAAAGTAAAACGGACTCTTTTTTGGTGTTTGCGAAGAGGATGATCGAGGTTATGTGTAATTACAAAGAAATTGTTCAGCTCGCAGTTTCCTAGAACAAGATGTTACGTGGGCATAAAATTGGACGTGGATTTGTTTGGGGACAAAAATTCGAACGGTCAGTTCCGACGTGTCGAATAGAAAATTATCGTGTAAGTCAGCGGATAAAAGATAATAAGACTATGGTTATGCGACAAGTAAACGCGAAAGAACAACGGTACATGAGTCGCTGTCACATCGTGATATACACTTGTACATTTTAAAGACGCTTGATAGACCGTAAACTTTCTGTACCAAAATCAGACAAAAAGAAAATGCAAAAAGATCTGAAGGAAACATTTTAGAGGATAAATAACATTTTCTCATTGATTGCATTTCCGCTTGTATTAGAATTCTGCAGAAAAAAAAAAAGATAAAGAATGGTGGAGTACCATTGTAAATTAGTTAATTTCAAATTTTACTATGATAAAATAGTACAGATCTGGAAAGAAATATTTTTCTAATTCCTTTTTAGAATAATCAAAGCAGCTTCGTAGAAGCGTTTTAAGAAAATATGAAAAAAATGAATTTTCAAGTATATAGAAAGAAGAATAACAAAAAAAGGAACTAATGTTATCTTGATGACGTATTTCTCAGCATTATGATATTATACTGTATTTAAATGATCAATATCACTCTCATTTTTTTCTCTTTTTCTTAGCGAGTAATATTTTGTCACAAAAAGAAAAGAAAAGAGGTGTATCATTCGTTGGTAGATTTTAGATTTCTTTAGAGGCACGAACGCATTATTGATTTTTTTTTTCAAGTTGTTATAGCATCACACTTACACAAACAGACCTACACACATACACATACAGTTCAATGCACAGTGACAAACAAGCTGAAAAAGGGAAGCAAAACGATGTACGTTATCAACAACATAGTACATGATAACTTCATAATCTATATAACATGTTTTATATCGGTTGTCGGTGTTTTTGTTACGAATCGATTAAGTATTGTTTAAACGTGTTAGATGTTGCATTTTTTTTATACCTTCAAAGGTATCTTTTCTTTCATTTCCCTTTTTTTCCATTTCAATTTAAGGACTGACTGCGTATTATACGTTTTCATACACGCGACATTTAATTCCAACGATATATATATATATATATATACTTACGAATTTGTATTTCGAGAAATATTTATGCATATCCTTGAGAGAGCGCCATTTTATTTTTTTAAGATGGGTTGTCGACGTGTATTCACCAAATAGGAATGTTCCTACCTCTAAAACGGTCATCTTGAACAGAGAATCGAGTACAACCAAATTCTAACGATCTTCTATACAAACAATGTAATTAATTAATGTCGTTGATCTTCTTCAAAGATTAACTCTATTCTCTTCCTTTTATTTTATTTTATCTTTCTTTTTCTTTTTAACTTTCGCTGCACCGTATATTTGGCGCGCGTGTGCACCAATTTCGGAACCAGTAAATTCGTGATACAGTTAATTATATAAGCGTAAATCTTAAAAGGAAAAAAATACATATACGTTGCTTATTTATTGTAACTAATATAAACGAAGAAAAGTTTTTTTGGTTTTTACATTCTTAGTATAGTATTAGAGACTATGCGCACAATAGGTCCCATTTTATGAGAAAAGAACGAGCCTCGTTCGAAAGACTTTTCTTCTCTATCGTACATTAAAATTGATTAACTATAATTTAAAATGATAAATCGACGATACATTAGTAATAAATGTTTAATATTTCTTCTTCTTTTTTTCTTTTTTCTTCATTGACTATGTACGATCTATTTCCATGAGAAAAGCAGAATTATAACGATTTATCTTTTTAAACGAGAAAAGAAAATGGGACTATTTGTGTGCAGTTAGGTCGTGCGATTTCTTGCAATTCGCATTTGCAAGGAATTTTAAATACACGTTTATTAAATTGTTGTGTAATGTAAACCAATACACTCTGTATATTGAGAGAGAAATATTCTGTAAAAATTGTAAATAATTGAACACTTACAATTCTATGATAACGGAGCGATTTAAGAGCAAGAATGAGAATGAAAGAGAGAGAGAGAAAAAACGCGTAGCTTTAGACCTTTCAGTTCATTGTAATTGTAAATAGAGAAACAGAAAGCAAGAAACCCCTTTAAGTTGTAAATGTAAGAATCGCAGAACTGCAGATCTAGGAGAAAAATCCTTTTTAGCTTTAGAGACTTTGAGATAGACTGTGCGCGTACCTTCAATATTGTTTCTGTACTTATAGAAATATTCAGATTCTACTTATAACGATTTAAAAAAAAAAAAGATGAAGTCAACACAGATACACACACACTGACACAAGGAGAGAGGAAAAAATGTGAAAAGATAACCCAGCGATTACGCAGGCATATACGATGTGAACCCCGGTAGTACCAAATTTAAACGGTAATTTTAGTTCTGTCTGGTACAGATTCCTTATATTTCAATAAAATCTTTATTTGAATTTTTGCTCGCGTGCAGTACTTGTTTTCCATCCACTCAAAGCTGAAGTTCATGCGCTTTATTTATTGTTGCAGCTTCGAAGCCTGATCAGTTTTTCTTTTTCTAAGTTCCCACTTATGTTACTATCTATAATGTGTAAAGTTAAGGGAGAATAAAGCAACAGTTACTTGAAAAAAGGTTTCGTCGAATAGAGTATGTTAAATTATGAACGATATTATTGTGTTTAATGTTTTATCAATTTTCTTTCTTTTTATTAATATCACACATTCGTTATTAATATTTAACGAATATACAGAATACAATAATATGAGTATAATTATAAAGATACAATTTTTTACAATAAGAAATTGAAACTTATCGGTAGAGGAAGTAATTCAATTTAAAACCGATTAATTATATTATGTTAGTAGAATTAATGAATGCGTAATTCATCTGCTATTGATAAAGAAAATTCCCTACGGTTCGAATCTACTATGTCAACATAGAGTACTGTAGATTCCGATAACAGAAATACTACAGTTATCGATGCATTTTATAACGTGCATAAAGTATTTCAGATGTCGCTAAACTACAATTTCATTTGCTGTAGTGAATGTGTAGTCTGTAAATTAATAACAAGCTTTTAAAATATTTTATTATAGTTGATATCTTTATTTATGAATATTAAATATATAAATAATTAAATAAATCCTTTTTACATTTGTTAAGATTATTACTGGCTGTCGTTACGATTGTGAAAAAATACACTATGATTCTTCCAAATGAAGTTGTACCTATCGATTTAGGTATTTTTATCATTACAGTTGCAGAAATGGAAGATGAAGTTTGTTTAAGTATTTGGATCTTTTATACCAGAAGGCACCATGTGATAGGCATTTAGTTTGGTTAATTTATGTTTTAAGCGTTTATAATTATCAAAATATAATATTTTTTACTGTATTTTGTATCTTATTGAGTCATTAATATATGGGGTATACAATATCGCGTTTAATTATTAGGAATATTAGTCTCATACAACATAAGTGAAAAAATGCAGATGAAATTGAATACGCAACGCGAATCAACAAATATTGAAGTAATTGATGTAGACGATTTAATTGTAACGAGAAAAGGTGGAGGAAGTATAATTGATCAACGGCCAGTTTTTTCACACGATGGAGAGTAAGTTTTAATTCAGCATATACAAAAATTATAATTTCTTTTGGCGTTTAAATATAAAATTTCTGGTTGTAAACATAATGGTACTAAACATGTACTTCATTAATTTTATTAATGAAATTATATGAATAAATATCGTTATAAATGTTAGACTACGGTATTCAGGAAAAGAAGTTGTTAATATTTCTATTAAGTAATACATATACGTTACAGAACATTATACATAGTATGGAAGCATGTTATAAGAGCTTACAGTACACAAACTGGAGATTTTGTTAAAGAATTAGAACCAGCAAATTACAGAATTGCAGGATTAATAATACATCCAGAAAATCCCAATCTGATCATTGCCTGTACAGAAAATGGAGAATTAAATTTTTGGAGTTGTCAAAGTGGCATTATCACAAAGAAATTGGTATAGACATTAAATGTATTTTTTAGCTGTATAAAATCATGATTTCCCTTTTTGAAGCTTTTATAAATCTATAATTGTTATATTTTTTACAGAAATTAACATTTCAAATAGAGCCAAAAATAAAAACGTTTCACATTGTAAATTATAAAACTCATAATGGAAATGAATTGCGTCAAGTGCTTGTAACATATATTTCCAAATGCAACACAAAAATTTATATAGTGTTATTTGATCTGGATAATGGAATTTGTGCAAAGTCTACATGTATATCGTAAGAAAAATTTGCACTTCGATAATTATGAACGAAACTCTTATTATATATTATTTATGTGATATATTATTCTTACATATTATTACAGGACAAAATCTCATGAATACTATGTTGATATAATTGGTAATCATGGTGAGAATTTAATAGCACTCCTTCATGATGTAGATTTGCATATATTGAATCCATCAAGAAATTTTGTTGATAAATTGTATGTATTATACTTAAGAAAAATTATTTAACATTAAAGACAAACTGAAATTTTCAATAAAAAATACTTATAAATGCCACCGTATTTCATGATCGCAGACATAAGACAGGTAAAACAGGTAGAATACCAACGTGCATTGCTGGACATCCAGAAGAAGAATGTGTTGCCACAGGAGATACGACTGGTCGTGTCGTAGTATGGAAGGGTTTGTTTCAAACAAGACCTTATACAGCAGTTTATCATTGGCATACGTTACCTGTTACAGAAATAGCATTCAGTAAATCAGGTAAGATATATATTTCTTATATTTTTTTAAATTTCAACATGTACAATAACTGTATATACCATAAACATTGTAGGTGGTCACATGTATACAGGAGGAGGAGAATGTGTTCTAGTGAAATGGGTTTTAGCAAATCCACATCAAAAATCCTTTCTTCCTCGATTACCTGCACCTATTAAACACCTTACTATTGCTCCTGATAATTTATATGTGGCCGTGTCTACATTAGATAATGGTATGAATATTTTTAGATATTTAAATCTTTAGATTTATTTTAGATAGGTGAAGTACATTTATAAAATGTATCTATATTCATAGGTATCGTGGTTGTAAATCCACAAAGAAAATTGACATCGGTTATACAAAATTTTACATGGGGCGTGACCTTATCTTCTAAAGATCTATTTCCTGCTGGCCTTATTGTTGATCCACGTACGAATTGTTTAGTTTTAAATAGTCGTACTGGACATGTTCAATTTTATAATACTCATACAAAAAGTTTATTATATAATGTGAGTAACAGTGTAATATAAAACAGATAAAAAATTTACGCTATGTCGTTTATTATCTTGTTAATAAATTTTCAGATAAATATTACGGCACAAAATTTTTTAACACAAGAGCGTAATGTTGTTATTATAAACACGGAAGTTACAAAGATAGCAATAAATCACGATGGTATGTGGATGGCGACTGTTGAAGAACGAAATGATAAAATGTCATGTATAGAAGTAAGGCTGAAATTTTGGATGTATGACGTTAAACAACAACAGTAAGTACAAGATATGCATTCTTGATGTGTAAATTTTAAGATACTATATTGTCAACCTGTTAGGTTCGCATTAAATACGTCAATCGAGCTTCCTCACGATGGCGGTGTGAATGCTTTGCACTTCCAACCGTGCATGTTATTCGGTGACGAGGGAACACTGGCAGTTACAACAGGCAGAGATAGAAAATTCAAATTATGGCATCTTGTAGAACCTTCATCCTTACACAGTATGTAAAAGTTATGTTGTAATAAGAGAAATGTAGTATTAAATTTTAAGATTAAATTTGTTGTAGAAAAAAATAAAAGCTGGCAGTGCCATAGTGTAGGAGATTACAGAAATCTGCCTGCCACGGATGCTGGTTTCTCGATTGATGGTTCATTAGTTGGTATCGGTTTCGATTCTAGTCTAACAATATGGACTCCCGACACTTGTACATTTAAATGTAGCCTTACACACTCTCAATATCAGTATCCAGTGACGTAAGTTTTATGAAAAATAGACCATATAATAATCATAAGAACAGCATTGGGATTATTATATATGTTTTACTAGGCGAATTGAATTTGGAAAACAAGATGCTTGTCATCTTGTGGTAGCAGTTTCCACGCAGCATATTGCGGTGTGGAACATCCTGTCGCTTACGTTAATATGGAGTGTACCTCTAAAAATTGCAACTCTTACGGCGGATCCGAAATCAACGTACATGGCTGTTTTTACGACCGATAATTCACGTAAATATATAACTTGCTTTAAAAAATACCCAAATTTTTATTTTCGCATAACAGGTAATCTATTAATTTTAGTGTTTGTATTCACACCCCACAAATCAACGCCCGTCTACACAAGAAAAGATTTTATCGAAAATAATAGTTTCATCTTGGGAGCCACCTTTGTACCACATTTACAAGTGAAACGAGATTCATCATACAGATTGTGGCAACGAAGATCGCAGCTTTTCTTTTTAGATTCTAATCAAGTACGTACACGGCAAATGTATGCAAAACGTATTGATACAAAATATCTGTACATTTATTGAATCATCCAATACAATGATCATATGTACTATATATATTTAATTGTTTTATCAATAGGAATTATTAACGTTAGAACCAGAATCCGAAGTGACTATTTCTCTTGAAATTTTATCTACGAATGCAACAGTTCCTGCGACCGCCTTTAGCAATTTAATAGCGAGCACGACTACCACAGACAAGGAAATACCCGCTCCATTTATGCACGAACAACTGAAAACAGGAAAAGGAATGGTGAAAGAGGTAAGTAAAAAAAATTACACCTTTGCAATTTATGTTTATAATTAGCGGATATGTGATTCGACAGGTAGGTGATATTCATCTCAAAATAATTTCGTGATAGAAAAAATAATTTTATTCTAGAACATATTCTCATTTTACAATGAGATCAAAGAGCGTTTATATATACACAATTTCTCGTAAAATATAGTATAAATAATTAAGTAGGAAACGTAGAAGTACAAGTAATATTAATAATTTAATACAATATGTAGTAATCTTTATTGAAGTTTTAATCTTAGGAAAATGGAAACTGTTAATCCCATAAGATATTTTCATCTTTTTACCTATCTTCTTTCCCGTTTCTATTTTATACAAATTAAAAGATGAAGATAAATTTTGAAATCTTGGAAATACAGTCTTTCAGTAAATAACGAGACGAGTAAAATAAAAATGAAGAATTAAATTAAAATCTATGCAAGTTCCATTTATCAACTAAGTTCATAAGTAATTCCAAAGTGTTATTATGACGTGCCACATCTCATTTCATTTTTATATAAGTTTGAGTATTTGCAGCAGAATATTTAGAACAGCTGGTCGATGAAACTTGAAATATTGTGACTTATTCGTTGCGGTCGTCCATACGGGATTGCGATGAGTTTGTGTTTGTCAGTGTTTCCTTCCTAAACGGTAATTCCGACAACGGCGTACGAGATCGAATTTTCTGTAGCGTAGACAGTGCCACTGTGGGATCTGTCGCATATTTTCGATCGCCTGCAAGTTATACATCTTAAAAAAATAATTGGTAACGTTTAATAAAACTCAAAGAACCATGTGCACTATGAAACAAATATATAAATAAATTGAACAATCGTTTTGATAAAAGGAAGTTGCAATTTAAAATGTTCCTTTTTTATGCAAATTTTATTTATAAATCACTTTTATCATTTCTGTTTTGATAATTATGACGTTCTTTTTTTAATTTAATTTTAGAATTCAATTTAAAAATTATACAAAATTAAAACTATGATATACTTAAAATAATTTAACATCATCCTTCCGTTTCTCAATTATATTACAATTTTAATATCGCTATGAAATATTACAAAAATTTGTGATAAAAATATTTGTGAAATAGAATCTCGGAATTGTGACTTTGGAGGAATTAACTATAATCGAACGGAATTTTCACAAGCATAATTTCTGTTTACGGTACCACCTACAGTTCGGTTTGATTAGATATACCAATACAAGTAGAGAAAAGAGATTGATTTAATAAGTACCATTCGCGAGCAACGTCCACTCGTGCTTGCAATATTATCATATGCATCCCACGTGCTTATAAGAAGAGAAACACGGAATTCCATTTATTTCTATTGATTTCTCTGCACTCTGCGTAAAAGATAAAAAAAATTCATTTAAAGAAAAATAAATAAAAAAAATTTATTTAAAGAAAAGAAATATTCCACACAAACTAACAACAAATGGGGCAGTCAACGTATGAAATTAATTGGAAATTCAATTATAGCTCTATATCTAATTGAGAAAGTCTTTGTTGTATCTATATGAATATCGATGACCGAATTATGTCATTTCAGGCAAAATTATCGTCATACACGTGTATTATGTGTTTCCCCTTTATCTATTTGCTCCATTTTGTCAATGCAAACTCGCGCGACCTAACGATAACATTTTCTGATTGCCAGAAAATCATGACTTGTTTGAAATTATCATTTTTTAAAGCGATAGAACGATTATTTTTTTTTTCTTTTTGTGAAGACAAGAATTATAATGAAGATTATAACGAAGCAATGAAAAATTAATGCAATGAAGAAAGCTGCTTCATTTTCAGAGACTACATCTTGATTTAATAGTTTCTGGATATTCAACGGACATCACCGGTTGCTGTGTAATAGGCTGACTCACGAACGTGTCTTCCTATACTTGTCCGCTTTATCGTTCTTTTCACCGCATCTACGTGCCTAATTCGCAGAGAGGAACGCGACTTTATGAGTCAAAGCCCCAAGCAGATGCCCACGCGCCACTTTCAGCACGTGGTTATGTTTCAAACAAGATTCATATCAAGAATTGATGTATTAAACCATCTACAGGAAAATAAATGGAAAACGAGATGCAAAATATGATAAATGGACCACGATGGAACGCTGATGAAAGACGTATACCATTACGTTTAACAGATCAAAGTAACACAATAAATGTATCATCTTTAACAAATTTAAATAATCAAAGATAGTTGAAGTAACTAGTCAGTATTATTCAAGTGTAAGTTACACAATTTCACTGAAAGTATATAAAGAGAGGTACTCACTATCTCTGGATTGCTAGCAGGATATGCAGACGTGGCAACCGTTAAGAAGAAGACAGCTATTAGGATGCACACAGAATTCCACGCTGTTAACTTCATGCCCGAAATTGTCGTAGATAGACGTCGAAAGCTACTTCTTCTACTCTCTCTTGATACACGAGATAATTTAGTTGAAGAACGTAGTCACCAGCTTGATACTTCAGTGTAATATTTGAAAAATTCTGCCAATCACAAACGTCCAAAAATTACTTTCAATGAAGAATATCAAACAAATTGCAGAATATCAAGATCCTGATCTCTTCTGTTTAAATTTACCTTTTATTTTCTTCTTTTACTTTATACTTGATTGTATTGAAGAATACAAGACACTGTTCACAAGGATATCTTCACAGTAAAGTAGAAGAAGAGTTGATAATGTGTTGCTCGATAAAACGATGGAAAAAGAGTCACCAATGAAGAGTTTCTTGGCTGAGCGTTCAACGTAGAACTGACTTTGGGAAGTGGCCTCGCCATGATTTAATATAGGAGCTACTTCTCCGCACTCCCACCCTCTCACGGCGTTCCAGTTGTCCCTCTGACCTAGGGCATTGTCTTCGACGGAAAAACCTTCGGCACGCGTCACTCAAGGAATCGTCTCGATCTTCCCGGAAATCGTCCAAGTACGTGCTAAAATTGCAGGCTGATTAATTCTTTCAAAAATCTCAACTTTAAACACCTAACACATTGAAGAATTCTTTCAAAGACCTCAAAACATTGGAAATCACAACGAACATATTGGTATCTTTTTGTGAAATAATTATAGAGGAGATAAAGGCGAAGAAAAGAAATAGAAATAATATTTGGTCTCACTCGTTCACTTCTGCTTCAGGATGATAAGAAATTTGTAATTGGCCAACAGGGTGATGATAGAGGCGAAATTCAGAAATAAACTGACCGTTTGATATCACGTTCACACGCAAACATTCCAAGGAACAATGGAGATCGGTCTCAAGAAGGGATGTCCACGTGTACCGCTACAAAATTTCATCGCTTTAAGGCCAATGTAAAATCAATAGACCGAGTTTCCCTTATCGTGACCAAGCTGGTACAACAAGTAGACGAGAGAGAAAGAGAAAGAGAAACTCGTTTGAACTGTCTCGTATACGATGTCGGTCTGCGTGTGATCATTTAAATGAACGCGATAATATCAGCTTGTCTAAAAGTAAAATCTTGCCCCATTTGGAGAACGCCTTTAGTGTCTGGAGGCTAAGCAAATTAAAGATCATCACATGAGTTTCTGCGGTCCTTAAGGCCGCATGATCCGCTAATGATGGCGTTATGGAGAACACGGACACAGCAGATAATTAATTCTACAAGATCGTTCAGAGACCTATACGCCTTATTATTTAACGTTTATTGAGATAATCTATTGCAAGATATCAGTTTGTTTGCGGAGAACTAAACGTTTTTAAATGATTGTTTTAAAGAGGAAAAACTATTTTCACTATTCATATAGTTTTAGCTATTTAAATTTTTCATATTTATCAGAGATATCCTTCTGTTTCATTTTTTCCAAATAATGTGTTAAGCATATTTTCTATATTTTTCGAAATAATCATAAAGATATTTTGAAACGTGCTTAGGAGCGTTTCAGTTTTGAAGACGTATAAAAGCGGACACAAAACATCTCATAGCTATTGATTGATTAGGTAGGTCTACGTCGTTGCTCAAGATTCACAGTACACGGATATCCGCTAGCTCACAGCTTTCTTGCATATTGCGTCAATTCTGTGGAATAGTGGAGTTAATTGCTTATGAACCACCTGATGACTGTTCCTTATTTATGTTACGTTGCGTTCTATACTTTTCTAGAAATGCATAACAAGAAATCAAACACGAACCCTAGTGTTTTTCTAAATTACAAAACAATTTCTTTCTTCGGTAATAATAATTTTATATTATTTCCTATCATTGCTATATATATTCTCACGGTTTTACTAATATCGACAATTTAATTTTAGACGTGCGAAATAATTTAATTTCATATTTCTAAATCCATCCTGATGGACTATATTAATCTAATTTAAAACACCCGCTGCTTATAATATTAAACAGCTTAGTATATCGTTACATAAGTTTCGTATCTCTATTTATTCCAATTTATTAATTCATTCGGTATCAATAATTTATCTTTAACTTTCTCTTAATGTCTCTCTGTCTGCGGCCACATTTGCTCTGACAAAAATGATAGATCACAGCGTGCACCAGTCGGAGCGGAGCTTCACATATGTGTAATAAGTTTCCGATTCTTCGGAAAGATTAACGAACTGGAAAGCAAAGTTCCAACAGCCGTTGAAGAATCAAAACTTTCGACAGTACGAGCCTTTATTCATTCTCGTTACGATGCACAATGGAGAACGATGGTTTTCAACGTCGCTTCGGAATTGTTTGCAAATGTTCCGGTAAAACCAGGTCAGGACGAACCTGTTGGCGAAGCTAGGAACAAAGTCTTATCTCTCGCGGGGGCTGTCCTGATATTGTTACGTTACCTATTAATAAAATCGTATTCCTCTCATGTGTAGGTGTATATCGAGACGGGTATTCTATCTAATCTTGTTAGATTGTTTTAAACTGGTCGCCATTCTCCCGTAAACTTGCACAGCGGCATTGTTTCTTCCCGGTGAATCTGCCGATGTATGACGCCCTCGTGAATTTTGACGAGATCTTTTTTAATTACCTTGTTGTAGCGCGTATATAACGAGAAATCTAATAAAAACAAGCGGTCCGATCGCAATGACCTTGGAAAAAATAAAACGACGTTTGTAGTTAAACCTCTCTTCGGGGCATCGCTGTTTAACATTTTTTTCTATTTTCTAATGGTACTCGATGAACAAAAGCGAAATGCAACGGTTTTCAGTTTAGGAATCCATTGGTTCAAAAGTTATCAATATGTGAATCGATTTGGCAAGTCGTCTTGCGAAGCGACTCAACCGCCAGAAAAATATATAGCCTAGCCAATACTACAGCGATAACGCTCATAGTGTCAACAAAGCTCAACACTTTAAAGTTTAAAGATCTATCTCCATTCCATAAGACAGAGTAAGCCGTATTGTTGACTAAGACGGTATTTTATTTTGTCAAGGTCATAGAGGTCCCACTGTTTTTATTATTTTTCTCGTTATACGCACATCACAACAAGGTAATTAAAAAAGGTTTCGTCAAAATCCATGAGGACGTCACACGTCGACAAATTGACCTTCCTAATTAAATGCACCTTTGATCCATTTACATGTTTCGATTTTAATTTCGTTAAGATAATAGCCCTGTCAATTTATATGCTTAATACATTTGTTGATATTTGCAGATTCGGTGACGCGTACGTAGCATCGATGCAGCTATTTAAAAAGTACTACTTATACGTATATCTTATGAGCTTAAAAACACTGGTAGTAAAAAAGATTGTGTAACTCTAAAGATAGGATAATACTTTAACAGTAACGTGTTAAGCTCTTCGTATTTTTAATATAATAAATGTTAATTATTTATCGTTAATTTGGCTAACATTTTAATATTGCAATTTAAAGAATTTTGTATATTATATGCAGGGAATATCCCAGTAAGGGTTAATTAAAGGAAACTCTATGAAATAATATCATACAAAATACTAAATGTCGTGCAACTATAGTAGACATCTCAATGGTAATCGATGAAAAGGGAAACTCTATGAAATACTCTATTAAGATACTAAATATAGATAGTGTATGTTTCTCGGTATTATCGCTTGTGTTTTGCTTGATGAAACATGCGTCTTTTCTAGCAACTTTCTGGCGAAAACTGGTGTATACCGAGAAGAATATTCGTGTAGGTTGTAAGAGACGCGTCAACCTAGATCTGAAGTAGAAGATTGCAGGAATTGCAGAAATTTTCGTTCGGGGGTGTGCCTGCGTCAGCCTTAAGACTAATTAACTAATCGGATGTCGCGAGCGTCACAAGTATTACCGAAGAAGTAAACGCACGTCAAATATCATACGTATCTTTCCCAATTATAGTTAGCTCCTTACTTGAAATGTTTTCTTCTTGTTTCTTTCTTTATCCTCTTTAATTCGTTGTTTATTTTTATCTAGGTAAACAAACATTTTTATTTAAAAGGAGTATTTTATTTATTTATTTGTTTTTTTTCAAAAAGATATTAAGCACATTTTGAATGTATTAAAAACTGCGTGAATTTCGATATTTAAGATAATATTAATTATACCTTTCAGCTTCTCAGCGTCTCAGCCCACACATTACCGCCCATGAATATGCTTTGTGCATCATTCATCACATCTCTGCTCTCGTCATCTGTGTCAAAAACTCAATCAACTGACGATAGAATCGAAAGGTAATTTAATAAAACATTGTAATTAATAAATTATATGTATACTGTATGGATACGTTTACACATTTATTGTGAAATTTAAAAGAACAACAATAATAAAAGTATATAAAATTTTCAAAGTAAGTAGTCGTTATAGTAATTAGTAAGTCAAATAAAACTCTATTAAGTTAACTATATTCATAGGAATATAAAATAGCATTAAGATCCACAGTCTAATTGTGAGAAATGCTTGGTAGTGAACTATTATAATTCAGAAATTAAAACTACTTAAAGCTTTAAATAATAAATCTTCAAGTAATAGCCTTGAAATGATAACTTACTAGTTGGTTGATTTTGGACAAATTACATGCTTTTCATTTTGATTTGCTTAGGGATGAAACAATGCAGAATGACGAAGAGTCAGAGGAAAGCGAAGAAGAACTATCACGACCGAAAAATCGTGAATCCCCACCTGTAGCTGAAAACGATAATGTCGATGAGACGAAAGTACAACTTGTCGATCACAATTGGTCTTTCCTTAAGACTATACTTCCAGATCGAGAGGAAATTGAACAACAATTGATAGATGATAATCCTGAACCAGCTTTTCCATCCGAAAATATTTATAATCTAGTGTAAAGATTTTTATTTCTACGATATACGAAAGAGAAATTGTTTATAAAATAATTGGCAAAAAAATAGTGATTATAGATTTTTAATGAATTATTGAAAAATAAGAAATAACAGCTTTTATTTCATAAATTCTATTTATGATATTACTTTATTGTAAACAATGTCCATATATAAATAATGTACATACAGTGGAACACCATGCAACAATTAATTAATACAATCTGATTTGTATTTTAGAACAAAAAAACTTGTCATAAAGTGTGAGTAAGAAAACTTGTTATTATGTAATAAGAAATTTCATAACGTTATGTCGGTTTTGGTAATTTATCTAATCGGAAACTGAACTCGACCAATTCAGTAACAGTTTCTGATAATCGTTTCCTATATACCGGATCAATTTTCATTATTTTAAGCACTGTTTCGTTTCTATTTACGAATTCAAACTCATGATAACTGTCAGAATTATTCATAATTTCTGCGCCTACTTTTTCATCCAATAACACAGTCTGGAAATATATAGCTGCAGTAATTAGAGCACATAATCTCTGCTCTTCCATCCCTTCGACTAATTCTGACCAAGATGGAACTTTCACAGAAACTGATTTTGCTGAGGTCAATGTTTCACACAACACACTATAGTAATGCTTCAGCATAGCCTCTTCCCACTTTCCTCTAAAATCACGATCAGCGCAAAGATACAATAATTGTACCACGTCGTGCGCCAGAGGAGAATATCTTATTAGCTGGAAATCTACCAAAAAACACTTGGGAGGTACTGTGTTACTGAACATCAAATTATTCCCCCATAAATCTCCGTGACTAATAACATTTCTTTTTGTAGCTGACATTTCTAAGGCTGCATATACTTCTTCACAAGCTTTTGGTACCAAACTAGCATCCAGACCAAGGTGTTTAGCTACAGCAACTATGGCATTCACACTTACTTCAAACCACATTCTAGTCTTACCAGTCTGAGAGAAAGCATTCTCAACGAAAGCATGTGGATACATTTTGTTCAGAGACTTTCCAAGACGTGCTTCCACTAACAGAGAGGATGCATGCATTCTGGCAATGGATGTTAAACTGGATACAATGAGCTCTTTGTCGAATAACCTATTCCTCAACGAATAGCCTTTAACACCTAAATCTTCAAATACCAAGAGATTCTCCTTGACCAAGAAACAAGTTGCAGTCCATGGTTCATCTTTATACTCATGATATAGTTGAGGAAATATGTCACGATAGAAAATTTTCTCCTTTAGAAAGACACATTTATCAAGCACGTATTCAGCTTGACTGGGTACATCGTATGGCACGACTTTAACGAAGAAGGACAGGATATCTCTTCCATTTGCGGTTTTGACTTCCACACTGAGCTTCTGATGTGATCCCAAAAATCCGAGCTTCCCATCAGTATATGATCTCAAGAAGAATTTGTGTACCACTGTGTCACTGCCTGTTGCATGTTTCACTAAAGCTTGTACGTCTTGAAGGGTGAACAAATTTTGATAAACATCCACATTAGATAGATGTTGTCCGCTGATCGAGTATTCTGGTGCGATTCGAACTTCCAGCTCTGATTTTGACATGGTTGAGGAAGTAACTATCGTAACGACTGATCCTCTTTATATAAGCATCAACTATAAGCTGCTTTCCTTTTTAGACCGTAGGTATCTATGATGAATTTATAACAAGGTACTTGTACCTGTTTTTTGGCGTGTATATTTACCGACAATCACTGCTGAGATAAAGCTGCAACGAGACGAAAGATCTGTGCGCCACATGATTCGGATTACGCTACTATCGAGTACGTGTAAACATCGTAATGTTTGCTCTGTTTCTTCATTCTATTACGCATGCTAAGCCTGTGCAACAGCTAACTTTAACGCTAAAAAAAGCAATAACTGACACGATCGCATAAATCGTTCTTTGTCCACGTTCTAGTACTTTAATTCCTGAAGATTTGGATTTTACGCTATTCTGTCTCGACGAATGAATAACCAATACGGTAATTCGAAGATGCTTAAGATACTGGCACCCATGAAGAGACTAACTGCACTTCCAACAGAAACTAAAAATAACAAACAATTAGATAACGTAACGTTGTAAGATAATATGGTACAAGATGTTTCAGACATTGACAAATTTTAGAAACATATAATAATATTTGAAATATCAGAAAAGCTTATTACAAATATAAAGTCAAATTTGTTTGGTTATTGTAATATAATGAATACTAACTTCTCCATTATAGCTTTATGTCCATACAAATATCAAAAATAAAAATTTACCTACATGGTAATCACAGTAGAAGAATTCATATGTCAAACAATTGATAATCAAGGAAAATAATAATGAGTAATAATGAGTATTTTACAGTCTGTATATATCTTTATCTCAAAGAGGAAATGTGTTACTTTATAAAATAAATTTTTCTTTTATTCTGGCAGTATGGTCATAATTATATGGTTGTAATGTTCCATTAATTTATGTGATTATGTTTTCCCAATTGCTTCGTCAATGTCGGAAAAACAGCTTGTTTAATAGTTGATAAAAATAGCGCTGATAATGAAAAGATCTGTAAAAAAATGCGCGAGAAATATTCTTCCTCTACCTCTATAATCTTTTATTACAATTGACTAAATAATTGTTACTATTAATTATTATTTTTAATCGTTTACCTATAACATCTAAAAGATCATTAACCACATATCGACGATAACGCACCGTTGGATGTGATAGCAAGGTAAAATGAAGTCGTGCATACATTTGACTCGGAGTATCATATTCAGAAGGTTCCAATCGATTTCTGCAATACAAAATACCACTTATACTTAAAAGCACATTATAAATTAATTTGTAAACAAATACAAATTAAGAGATATTTTGTGTCCAATATAGTGCTTAGAAGAGATAAAATAATTCTTTTCAAAAGAATGAGTGCTACATTGTACGATACAAGCGATCTTAGGATATTTTAATATTTTCAAGATATTCTACGCTAATTGTCTTTCAATTAATGCCTTTCTTCAACTCCACAAGTGCGTTCAAACGTGTTCATACATAAAATAAAGGGAACTATACTATCTGATGCAAAACTTTCTATGCGAGCATAATATTTTTATAGGATTCGTACAAGAGCAACAAAGTCCCTTCGCAATCCGGAAGACATCCTTCGTCTTTGAGCGATTGCAAGTCGATATTCGTTTTATTGGCTATTGTGCAGACCGTCTCGGTGCCGTTGCAAGCTCTTGCCCCTTGGGGTACGAGATAATAAAAATTCACGCACCCGCAGAGCTTTATCATTCGTTCTATAATTACCTAACGATAAATACCACTTAATTTATTAGTGCCGACATAAGACTATAAATCATGCTCCGTCGGCCAACAATGGGCAAGGATTATTGCATATTCGAAAACACATCGGTGTAGTTACGACGAAAAAGAAAGATTGACGTACTTCCAGATAGCACGAGTCGCTACTGTAAATGTTAAATAGATTGTTCGCTCGTATTTCGTCGCGAAACCGACAGCCCCTGTGCTCAGCAGCAACATTCTTCACGCCAACCTCGTTGAACGTGTCTTTCATTATGAACTCGACTCGGGTCGTTTTTCCGGCTTTTATACGTATCTCGTCCATCCCCACATTGTTAAGCATTGGTAACTTCAAATTATTCAAAAGATGTACCTGTAAGTGTATAATTTTTGTATCGAGTATTCCTTTTCTTTTTATTTTAAAACAGTATCACAGTAAAACCACTATAGTAATTTATAATAGGCTCTCTAGTTTGATTTATAACGTAATACGTACCTTTTTGTGCATTGAACTTATAATTAAAAACTACTTTTGATGAAACAAATTTGATTAGTATTAAATTTTAAATGACGCAAACCTTTAACTAATTGTCTCGAGGATATAAGAAGGATCAAATTTGATCAATTTGATGAAGCTAACTGTAATGCACAGGGAACATTTTATCAAAAGATCAGACCATGTTTAGATACTTTAAATTCTTGTTTATACATTTGCTTTGATTTTTAAAAAAACCTTAATTACGCGCTGTCGTATTTCTTTAAGGATAACTGTAACTCCCTGATTAATACTTCCTTTTGGAATATTTTTCACCCAATATTGTTCCCTCTATTGTTTACTCTTCCAAAAACACGTGAGGAAGTGATTTGCTTGTTTAAGTATTAAATTAATGACCGAATTATAGCTAAGATTTTTTAAATAAAATTAACATTAAATTAATTAACTTGTTAAGTAACCTTTTAAGTAGGGCGAGTTAAGTCGCCACTCAGATAGTATTAGATATAACAATTTTTTATCTGTAAATCTATTTTTAATGCTGTTTTTATTAAAAATTAAGTATATCATGTTTATATCTACAAAGACTAAAATCGACCCAATTAAAATTAATTTGTTTTCATTAAGTTCTAATTCTATAATTATACTAGTTTTTAATTAAAAAGTGATCCAGTTAACTGAATATACCATAAATATTATTAAACAAAATAAGTACGAACTGTAAATCCAGCGAAAAGATATCTCTTCATCTTTGCATCTAATCGAATATCGATAATAAGATCACCGTACTTCACAGTGCGATTCACGAAGAAATGTACGCCGGGTTTCAAATGGAACGTATTCATCGCGATGCAATATCCCACGCCAGTTTTCCTCAGTTCCTGAAATTCAGTGCAGCAGTCGAATTTTACGTTGTTCCACGTGCATTCCGCTAAAAATTCTTCGCAAGGAACACGCATCTATGATAAATAAAGGTAGAGAGATACATATTTGCAGTATTTCAACTTTAGCGCTCGATAAATGTGATATATCTAACTGCAAGAAAATTAATAATCATTCACCTCTTGATAAAGAGACAAAAGATCTTCCGTCGATGCACGGAGGAAATTCGGGTTGGAATAATTGGTGAACAATCCCGGGTTTCTTAAAAAAAGGACAGGTATCATTTAGAAAATAACAAATTTTTTCTATTTTAATCCATAATATAAATAATTACGATTTCAAATATAATAATATTTTAAATTGTTTAATAGTAATACAAATTTCCTGTAATTAAATTTTAATCATAATGTAAAATGACAAAATATTTCTTAAACTAAAATTTTAACGTACCTTTTGAAATATTTTTTAATGGCGGAAGTGGAAGTAATGCAAAAAGCAACCGTAGGAAAGGGTGTCTGCCAATCAACATATGTCGTCTCGGTAGTTAAAGCAACAGGATATTGAATATAATTTCTCACTACATCCTTAATCATATTTGCACAACCGTACCAAGACAGTACACAAAAAATTAGCCAAAATAATCTGTAAATTAGTTGCGAAAATGTAAAGTTTCTTCGTCATTATTTAGTTAAAATTATTTCTAACCCACTATATTAATTGTATATCTCATATTATAAATTTTCAATCTACATAAAAAAAGAAGGGAAACTTAAAACATTGCATCGGTACATGTTAATACTGTCAATTGTGATTTTTATAAATAACAATTTTTAAATAGACGCGTTTACCTTTCTATATACGAAAGCTGATCGTTCACAAGATATTTAACACCGTGGATAGTACAATTTGTTAAATATTGTTTGATAATTTTCCACCACCAAACGAATTTTGGCTTCATCGTTATGCTAAACTAACGTACTAGATTGAATTAATCGAACTAAATAAACTGCCTTCTTAATTATAAACGAATCGATTAAATATGGTACGAGTTATTTCATAAATTATACAAACATTCTGATTTAATCACTAGATGCATGCATAAGTTTATGATTATTTTATTACGCGACCTGAGCTTGTTTCATGCATTATTTTATATCTTTAGAGATCAATTGAATAGAATATTTCATTTAAATAATATAGATAAAAAATATAGATAATTTAAACTAAGTTAAATAAGTTGACAGAAAATTGATAATAATTCGATAAGAATGGATAAAAGATATTTATAGTCATTTTTTATCGTTTCACTATAATTACAATAATTGAAACAAAAAATTTTCATAATAATAAATTATAACGAATAGTAGTAGTAACAGTAAAAGTATTTGTTGCTCCATCCGTACATTAGTCAATGTTTCAGATATAATATTAGTCTGGTATATATTATAATAATTATAGTAATATATTATAGTAATATTAGTCCAACAGGTACACAAAATATACAAAAACTAAATTGTAACAAATATATGAATTTAAAATTTCTTAATAATAAATAATTATTGATGTATTTTTTTATATTACATTTATTTCATTTTTATTCTCTAAGTATACATTTTGCAGTCATGTAATAGGTATTTATAAGCATGCACGTGCACATATAGTGGAGTACCGGCAAATGTGTATGCATTTGCTTTTGAGGTTAACTATTCGGAAATAAATTGTATATCATAAATTTTACTAATTATTGTTCAATTTATATTAAGTAATTGAAAACGCATTCGTTTTAAATTTAAAAAATGACAAGATATTTTATTAAATTTTCATATCTTGGTACACTATATAGGTACAATTAATCACATCATTTATAATCATAATCATATATCTACTTTTAATAATTTATATTGAACCCACATTCATGTTTGAAATTACTTCTAAAAAATTATATTTTCTGTATTTCTATACAGATTACAGTATGTAAAGAATAAAATGTAGAATTTAAAAATGAAATTTTCTATAATACCAGTTTTTAAGATATTAGAATATAAATTATGTGTAAATTATATATATATATATAATACATATTTTTTATTAACTTTA
Source organism: Bombus pascuorum (assembly GCF_905332965.1). NCBI lineage: Eukaryota > Metazoa > Arthropoda > Insecta > Hymenoptera > Apidae > Bombus > Bombus pascuorum. The sequence goes on along the minus strand of NC_083490.1, from coordinate 12,070,111 downwards.
TTTTATTTTTATATTTAGTGGAATGCAAAAAAATATAATTACTAATAGAAATATTCAGATACATGACATTGATACCATTCAAGGTGCTATAGAAAGTGCTTTCTCAACATTAATTCCAAAATATGTACAGTGGCCAAAATTAACTTGTTGTAGTAGGTAATGTTTCTACATATTGTCAATCTTTTTTATAATTATATTACAGGATATTAATTATATACAGGTGTGTGATTAATATTGGTTAAATAAATTTATAGAACAGATTATGGTGTACATGCAATACATAATTTAGCTCATATTGATGTAAAAAATATACATGATTCTATTTACAATCCTAACTTCATACTTAAATATGTTAATCGGTATCTTATTAGCTGCAATCACAATATAAGGTAATCAAATATTTAATAATTCCTATATTTTTTGATCATTAAAAATTAATAATATATTGTTTTAAGGGTATTGGAAGTAATTCCAGTAAAGAATACATTTCATGTAAGAAAATGTGCAACTTCTAGAACTTATCTTTATAGAGTTCTGAGAGCTAAGAATAAAGATAATCACAAAGTTCCTATAATAGAAATGGATCATTGTATGCACCTTAGGTATAACTTATGTCTATGGGCAATGTTTAGTGTTTTATAAATTAAAAATTTGTTATCAATCTTATAAAGTATTTGTTACAGGTCAGATACTTTTGATCCTGAAAGAATAAAACGTGCAACACAACTTTTTATGGGAACAAAAGATTTCAGAACATTTTCTGCAAAAAGTATATCAAACCGACCAATTAATTACATAAGGAATTTGTACAGTTTAACTTTTGAGAAAGGTTCTCCACTTATGCCATTTGATTCTCTCTCTGAAAATTTTGAATTTTGGGAATTTAAATGTTCATCAAAATCTTTTCTATATAAGCAGGTATAATTGACAAATATTATTTTATGTAAGAGAGAATGTATGTAATGTACATTACAATAGATGTGTTAATAATATTAACTTTTATTTGCAATATGTGTGCTTTTCTAATAAATTATTTTTTGTAGGTTAGACGAATTGTAGCTGCTTTAATTGCTTTAGGTACAGATCGAATAACAGAAAAAGATATAACTGTAATGTTACAAGTTCCTGGACATCACAATTTCCTACCTTTTTTACGGGCAGTTCCATCATATGGTTTATACCTTTTGAATGTAGAATATAACCAAGAGTACTTAGATCAACATATTATAAAATATAAAATATCTGATGATGAAATAGTCACACCATTAGATGAAACTGATGTATAATATATTCAGTTCAATTATTTTTTTTTTTTTTTTAAGTACTAGTAAAGTATATTGACAATGGATTTAAACAGTCTAGTAAGAAGTAAAAAATTACAATTAAAAAAATGCAAGACTGTTGTAACCAACACACTTGGTCAAAAATATGTCGAGATTAATGGAATAAAAACAGAATTGTCCTCTACTGCTACACCATTTATCATAGATGATAGACCAGACTTACGGATTGCACATGTAATACAAGGACTATTCCTAAGTTCTCAAGATCCTGTTGTAAGCAAAGAAATCTTGCAGAAGCGTAAAATTCGTCATGTTTTAAGCATTGGTGTTGATGCATCGGTAAAATTTGATGACATCAAATATTATTATTGTGACTTGTTAGATTTACCTGAGTCTGATTTACTCGTAGCAATTAAGAAATGCATTAAAATTATACACGAATATCGCGATGAAAATATTCTTGTACATTGTAATGCTGGTGTATCTCGCTCACCAGCAATTGTTATATCTTATATAATGGCTTATGAAAAAATATCTTACGATGATGCATATAATAAAGTAAAAAGTGTAAGAAATTGTATTAAACCTAATGAAGGATTTGTACAGCAATTAAAAAAAGCACAACTCTCAAATATATTATAGTAGGTAATTACAAATGTATTGTATTAAAATTTATAAAATTTAAAGTTATTACTGTAGAGAATAAAAGGGAAAAAATAACACTATATTAACAATAGATTAATTATGTATATATATTGTTACAGTAGAATTCATGTATCATGACATAATGTGTACAGAGAATATTATTTCATAATTACAATTACTTTGTATTTATAATTCATTAGAAAAGGTACATTCATGCACAGCATCTATCAAATTTTTAGCCAAAACTAAGCATATTAAAATTGCTAATTCTGGCATTTTTGTATAAACCATGCATTGGAGATGACATATAAGTCGTCGTACCAAGTAGTTTTATAAAAATTACTGTAAATCTAAAAAATATAGATGAATTTCTGTATACACGATAGTATCTATTATTTTATTTGTGATAGTAGTATATTATTGTACCTGTAGTACAATAGCTATCATATCGATTATATAATAATAATAATAATAATAATAATAATAATAATAATAATAATGTAATTATTATCAATATTTATATAGTGTATACATATATATGTGTGTGTGTGTGTGTGTATATATATGTATATTTATATATAATTATGTATAATCTAATATTCACATTCCTCCAACAATTGAAATGAGCTGTCTTGAAGAAAATAGACAAGGCACTTGAACCGAATATCTTTTTCTTAGCTAGTTGGCCTCATAAATAGTAGAATGCAAAAATTTGCACATCATACAGCAAACAGTAAAATAGAAAGAATAAATAAAATTAGCTATTCAAAGAATACGACGTATCGCTTGCATTATAAATATTCATGATCCTTTTCTTTTAATGACGCCAATGATCTCGTGTCTCGTCTTTGATGACTGCACAAGAGCAGTACAAAAATAGCAAGGCCTTCTAAAGATTATGTTCCCCCAATGCACATTAAATCCAGCATTTAATAATATATATGACCATATCTATCTTTTGTTGGCAGATTCATTCGCTTCATAGCGCAGTGAAATTTGACGAATATAAAGCGATCTTATTAATTATACTAGCTATTAAAAAAGCAGGAAATTATATCTAGGAACGTTTTCCTTAGAAAGACCTTAAAGTTTCACATTTCGCAAAAAATTTGTGTAGACTCTAATATCATTATAATGTGGTTCGAAAACAGTTCCACTTAAGTCCAACATAACAAAAAAATGCAATTTATATGTACAAAAAATATAAATAAATTAACAAAACATGCTTGGTTAAACGCAAACGCATTTAACCACGCAATCCATACGGATAGAGACAATCTGAGATATATATAATATACATAAAAAATTAGTTCCTACGAAGCCACAGTCTTAAGTACAACATATCTGTACCTGAAAGGCATATCAGCAGCAATAAAAGTTATGAAGAAATCGGATGTTTCTTTGACAAATGAAATTACGCGCAATTTGCGTCTGACTGTATGTGTGAATATTTCTAACATGGCAATCAACCTAAAATCATGCGTTACAGTTACAGATACATAGGTAATTAGTATATGAACTGTAAATATAAACACCATCGTCAAACGTTATGTAGTAAACCAGTATCAGAGTCCAATAGAGTGGCCAGGTCGTATGCAGCAACATCAGTAATGGAACAGGGAACCACCTAGCACTAATGTATGTACCCTTCTGTATGATTTGTCAGAGGAAAGTTACCATATAATGTTATCTTATATGTTTCATTGATTTTTACACTATTTAAGTATTAACGTTTCACACCCCAAGGACCATCAGGATTAGTTACAGGTACGTGAGAATATCCGGCAAATTGCGGAAATTCTTCAACGCTAGCGGTGTTCGGAGCACTTTGTTGTTGCTGTTCCCAAGGTCCTCCTTTCACTACAAACCCGGAATTTCCAGAATTCCTTTCGTCGCGTTGAGGTGAACGTAAATTTTCACGATACTCATTTTCTATAACATCTTGAATCTGAAATTTAATAAATATTATATAAAGAGAATTTTTTTTGTCATAATTTATAAAAATTTGTATATATGTTTCGTAGTGAACTTACATATTCTTCTTCTAAATTCAATAAACGATCTTTTGCATCAGCTACATTTTCTTCCGTACCCACAATTGTTACAATATTGGGATCAGGATCGGTTTTCCTTGGAAATTTAATATCAACTTTAAACTCATCCATTATTTTACGAATATTCCTTCCTTTCGAACCGATTAAACGCGAATGCACAGCAGCATTTATATGCACTTCTTCTTTCGTCAAGTCATTCTAAATTATAGGAAAAAAATAGTTTTCATTAATAATCATCATACACAAAAAGTGATATTTTAATAAAAAATATTGATTTAAAAAGAAAATGATATTTTAGACAAATAATATACTTACTAATTCGTTAACAATATGCATGATATCGTCTCTTGCGGTGCAAGCATTTTTTTCATAACCAGTGATTGTAATGATATGTTCTTCTGGATCACCTTTACGTGGAAAATTAATTTGAACATCATGATCACTACGTATTTTATTAATCACGGCCCCTTTTCGTCCAATTATCTTTGGATGATATTCTGGATCAACTTCAATCTAAAATAAAATGCGTTGTTTTATTTTAAAATGTTTATTTATAAATATAAGCAAACGTACCTTTAATTCGAACGATTTCAAAGCTCTATCTTGACGTTCAGCTTCCAAAGCTTTACACTTATCGAGTATAGCTTGTTTTGCATTTTCAACACACGGTGGTGTTCCAGAAATCTAAATAGAATACAACATTAGTCTAATATTAAACAGTACATTGATGTTACACTTTGATATTAAACATTATATCGCAAATACCTTAATATAATCAAGTTTTTCCTCCGCTGGAGATAACATGATATGAACATCATATGTATTCATTAGTTCCCGCACATCACGACCCTTTTGACCTATTATAGAGCGATGAAGATCAAACGGCACCTCCACCTAAAAATAATATTATAATTTATGCAACTATTCGTCATTTGTCAAATTATTTGGTATGTAAATTCATCGATAAGAGTACTAACTTCTATCGTAATTGGTACTAGATCAAGCAACGCTTGTTTAGCAGCAGCTACATTTTCTGGTTGTCCAGTAATGCGAATAACATCACACGCTGGAACAGTTTCGGGAACTTCACCATTCTCACCGTTCATTTGTTCTGCTACACGCTGTTCATCTAAAATATGAATATTCCAATCAAAAACTCTCTAAACTGGTAACATTCCTGTAACCCTTCTACTAAAGGAAATTTTTTATACCAACCATATGTATCCCGATCAGGGAATTTAATTTGTACATCATACTCGGATGTAATCATCTGCACTTTACGCCCCTTTGCTCCCATAACTGTACGATGATGTTTTTGAGGTATTATGCATTCTTCTGTTACCATTGATTCCTAGGAAACAACACACATAATTTATTTATAAAATAATTACGAAATTAAAAGAAACAAGAAGACACAAAACTTACCAATTCTTGTACAATTTCACGCATTCGCTGCTTCGCTGCTTCTATACATTCATGTGATCCTTTTAAAATTACTCGATCACTATCGACGCCAGCTCTCGGGAATGAAATTTGTACTCCTCCACATTCATCTGCAATACGATGTAATACGCCTCCTCTCCGAGCAACAAAATGTCTGTGATGCTTCGGATCAATGCGAATTTCACCTTCAGTAATATTATCCTATGAAACAGATGAAACATAAACAATAAGTTGATCCAGATAATGAAAAATAATTTTAAGCTAAAGCAAATTTTAACATAATTAAAGATATTAAAGACTTACGATTTCGCTAATTGTAGATTCTAGTTCAGCTTTAGCTTTTTCAACAGCCTCTTTCTTTCCCATAATTGTAATTACTTCCTTATCTTGATCTGCTTCCGTTGGAAATATTATACGTGCCCCTGTGGATTCTCTTATCTAGAATAAATAAAGCCTGATAAATTATAATTAATATACAATTATGTAATATAAGATATGCAATAAGTTAGCTCACAAACCTTTTTAATATTGGCACCATTCTTTCCAATAAGGAATTTGTGATGTTGTACTTTGGCACGTACTTCAGCTGAATAACTGGACAATTGTTTTTCATTTGTAAGCTCAAGCAACTGTTGTTTTGCCTTCTCAACATCTTCTTTAGGCCCTCTAATAGTTACCTATAAAGAACATAGCTAGATTAATGTTTAGTGTTGATAGTTTAAATTAAACTCTTTACCTTATCACTTCGACTCTCTGCTGTAGGAAATTTAATTGCAACACCACCACAATCTTCCATAATAGAGTGAATTAATTTTCCACCAGTACCAATAAGAGAATTGTAAAACTTTGGTGGGATTACTATCTCATCCATAATAATATTGGCCTAATGTAAAACATTTACTCAATGCAATCACACAATTAACAACTTAATATTTTTATAATATAACGATATAAACATTACCAATTCATTTTGTATTTTTTGAATCATTTCTTTAGCTTTTTCTACATTCTCTTTCTTACCAGTGATAGTTATAACATCACTTTTCTCACCTTCGGCAGGTAAATCGATTTTAGTTTGTGTTTCTTCTCTGATCTAAATTATAAATACGGACAATGATTTTATTCATAATTTATGTTTTAAGGTAATAATTACGCATGTATAATTAAAATAAGATATTTGAATACCAACTTTACGAATATTGACTCCACCTTTTCCAATGACAAACTTATGGAACTGCTTGAAAATAGGTACCTCTAAGACATAATTATTTTCATTGAGTTCTTTTACTAATTTCATTAAATATTTATGGCACTTATCTACATCTTCTTTAGGCCCTCTAATTTTTACTATATCTCCTTTTTCACCTGTAAATAAACAATTTGTTTAATTATTTCTCTTAGGTCTTTCTACATTTTTTATGAGTATAATGTAGTATCGTGGACGAAGGGCCTAGGGGGTGTTGGTCGTGCGAATTATAAACAAGCGGTTGCTGAACATATGCGTGGTGGGGCTAAGGCAAAAGATATGAGACTAAGACAAAAAACAAGGGGTTGCTAAGGGACGATAAACGAATTAAGAGGAGTATGAGTTGAGAAGCCAGAGAGTGCAGATTGCGTTGTCGAGTAGTCCAACCGATAGCTCTCTGGATAGTATTGTTAGCGTTGTTACTTAATTATCTAGTTATCTTAATGTTACGATTAATTCATGTTAAATAACCATTGTTTTCTATTTAATTAACATCTGTTTAAGCCATTTATAATTAATAAACTAATTATAATAGTTTACGATACTACAATAATATTACTACCCCTAAAATTATAACTTTTATATAAAATATACAAATCTTGAAGATAGGATTCCTTTTACTATAACTTTTTAATAACTTTTAAGTTAGTGGTCTCATATTTAAAACAACAAGGATATGCTACAATAGAAAATGATAAATATGACCTATACTCTAAATATGCATACTGAGCTCTTATTGGCTAAATGCCAACAAGAGCCGAGGTCTTTCAAATGTTTGTACCTGGCATAAATCCGAGTTCTAGTTATTGCATACATATATCACGCTACATACCTGGACCAGGAATAGTGATCTGTACTTGATTGAACTTATCTCTAATTTCTTTAATATTATCTCCCTTGTTTCCAATAATACTAGGATAATAACGATGATCTATTATTACATCTTTCTCTTTTTCATTCTCCAATTTTTTCACCATTTCTACTAACTCCTGTAACAAATCGGAAATATTACAACACAAAAAATTTAAATTATGTGTTATTTATAGAACATAAAAGAAGTATTACAAACCGTTTGAGCTTGGAGCACACCAGCAAGATTTCCTTCAATGCGAATTACGTTACTACCATCATTCTCAGAGATATTAATTACAACACCTGTTCCTTCTTTTACACGGTTTACTATAAAAGATGTATTTAAAAAATAGAAAAAAATAACTAAAATTTTAATATAAAATATGTCACATAACATCAATTTCAAAGAACTTACCATTACATCCATTCTTTCCAATAATATGTTTATAAAATCTAGGATCAACATTTAATTCTGTAAAAGTGAGCTTAGATATAAGATCACTAGCCATTACTTGAAGTTCATTTTGTGCTTTTTCTACTTCTTCAGGAGGACCTTCGATTTTGATTTTATCTTCTTTTCCAGTAAACTCTACATTCACTTTTGGCATTTCTTGTGTAATACGTTTAATATTAACTCCTTTCCTTCCTATTATATATTTATGAATCCAAACAGGAGCTTTTACCACAGCTGTACGAACACTATTCGCTTTTTCATATACTTTATTTAGTGCTATAATATTTGGTTAAGAAATGGATTAAAATAAAACAATATTATAATTATTTAAAAGATCATAAGCTCCAAATTACCTTGACCAAGCTTTTCCTGAGGTCCACGAAGAGTAATAGTTCCTGTAGGAGAATCTGGCGCAGGCATTTCTACACTCACACCAGTTACTTGCAGTATCTCTGCTATTGTACTACCACGTGGACCAATGACGTATTTATGCTGAGATTTTGGAACTTCAACTGATACTATTGCACATCTCTTTTCCTAAATCAGAAATGCGGGTTTAATTCTGAAATATATATATAGACCAATTTCTGCTTAATAATAATTTTTATCTAATCATTCATACCATATCTCTATAAATGGCTTCAATTTTTTGTTTTGCTGCTAAAACACCTTCTTTTTCACCAGCAATGGTTATTTCATCTTCTTGAACAGAAGCAGGGGGAATATTAATTCGAGCACCAGTGTCTGCCATCATGGCAATGAGATTCTCATTATGTGCACCATGTATAAATGGATGATATATTTTTGGCACAGATATTCTTTCAAATGCTTTTCTTGACTAATGAAAAAACCATTGTTATATAAAATAATATAATCATATTATTTTTTCACTACAATTTAAATATAATGTAATTAAAATATAGTACCTTACCTGTTCATCTGAAATCACTCTAATTTCATGCTCAGCTTTTTCTATTCCTTCTTTAGTTCCTGTAATAGTTATTGTATCTGACTGATCTTGCACAGATGGAACATTTATCTTTGTTGCAGTTGTTTTTTCTAGATCTTTTAGACGCTGCCCCTGTTTTCCAAGAATCCAACGATGATGATCCTTAGGAATGCTAATCTGTTTGCTTGCCTGCAGTAATCAAGTAAAAATTTCAAGTTTTTGCAAATTGCTATTCTAATTCTAATATTAAATTTATTTATAATATGTAACCTGCGTCTGAAATGTTGTTAAAATTCGACGCTTGGCTTCCAACACTTGATTTTGTTTACCAGTTATTAGGAATGTTAGAGACTGATCTTTCGATGTAGCTATTTCAATGATTGTATTTGTCTCTTTCATTATTGTTTTACATGTACGTATGGATTCACGTTCTCCAAATTTGTCACTATGATCAAATTTGCGTTCCTCTCCAGGTACACGAAACATCTAAACAATAAAATAGTAACAATGAAATATACAACTATAAAGGAAGTATACATGTGTTACAACTAAATAATTTGTACCTGTGTAATAGTTATACGTCCAAGTTGTAAGTTATTATTTAAAGAGAAAATATTTAATTTTCCTGAACTTGAACTGGCTGACTCAGGAAGAACTGGGAATGTCTCATCATAGGTAGGTGGCTCATAGGCCGTTCCCTCTTCCATTACTGACTGCTGCTGCATGTTGGGGTTGTCCTGTTTCGTGCCAAGTCCTTACAGTAGCACTGTAATCAATAATTATTAATATATTTCTTAGATTGCACATAAAATAACAAGCAATTTATTGAATAATACTTTAATTTTTAAATCTGAAATACATAAATTAAATTGCACTCAATTCAAAACAAAAGACAGAAAATTACTTAATCTAATTCATTATCAAATTTATTTACAATATTTATTAACACTTACATTTATATTACATGAAATCACATACAATAGATCGAGAATCATAATTGTGTAAGTTAAGATTTTAAGAATTTGGATTCAGTAGTATATTTTAATTCTTAAAAATATAATAGTAATATAGCATACATAATTACTAAATCCAGAATTTTTCATGATTTACACCATTATGATCCTCAGCTCTCCATATATGTATGTATAATTTCATCACTTAAACTGATCATTTGATAACATTAAACAAATATATAAAGTGTAAATATAAATGAAAAAGAAAATGACGGAAGGAGTATGAAAAAAATATAACATATATATTATTACAGGAATTTGGACGTTGAAAAATTTCTTTGTAAAATTCCCGTATATCGTCTTTTAACATAGATTCTTACTTAATGATTTCGCAGTTGACAAATATAGTAAGAATTGGCAGACGGCGATAGAAATTCGTGACGATTAATATGTTAAACGGGAAATGGGAAAACGGATTTAAGTTAAATGCCAGCATGTCAATGACCACGGAGTAGTTGAGCTAGTGACCACCATATGGAATGAAGTATTCACTTGACACGTCACAAGATCGCTAACCTTTTCGAAATGAATGCATGCACGTTGCATAGATCAAAAATAATGTTTGCGTATTTCTACATCGAAATAAGAAATGGGTAATCTAAGGCTGTCGTTATATTCAGATAGAGGAAGACAGGAAGAGGAAAGAGATGAAAGTACATAGAGAGAAAATGAGAGAGAGAGAGAGAGAGACAGAGACAGAGAGTTTCGTATGGGCAGTCACGACATATCACGAAATACATAATACTTACTCTACCGTAATAAAGAAATCCGGCCAAGTAATAAACGTGTATTACGAAGCCAGTTTATCAGTGATTTGCCTGAAACATTTGGAAATTCACAGATATTAGACACCGAGATGACCACTTAATCTAATTTAATTATCATTGGGCAAGTAATTGTCCACTACTCTCACGAAACGTACGTCTTTCCTTACCGGTAACGCAAAGTGAAATGCGATAAATAGGTACTAGCTGGCTTGCAGGAAGTTACTATAATGCAGAGATGTCAAGCAGCATTCTCATTGCAAACCTTAGAATACAAACAACGCTAGTAAAGTATTCCACAAAAAAATGTTTACACTTTTACACCTCTTTTTATGTAAAAACTACGTATCGATACTTAAAATAAATGAAAGAATTTACTTATAAGAATTCTAAAGAATAAATACATTCGTGTTTTCATACACAATGCCAAATGTTTAATTTTTATAATGATGAAGTAAAAACTTTTTGTTGTTTAAGTATTGTATATGCAATGGAATTAAAAATAAAAAAATGAGTAAGAATATATTGATAGGAAATGTAATCACTAACAATGATTACGTTTTAATACATATATACATATATTTTTTATACCAGCATTTTATATTTAAATTTTGTGAAAAAAATATGAATATCTATAATTTTTATATTATTCTATAGATGTTATATTATATGTATATTTCTATACACATTACGTTTACGTAAAAAGAAAAAAAGATGTGCCACGTAGAATCAATATTTAAATTTATTTTTCTCATATTTAACAAACTTACAAAATAAGCGATATATTAAAATATTTCATTAATTTTTTTCTTTATTATTCACAGACTATAATGTTATAAAAAATTAGTGTATTGTTTACTATAAAATAGATTCGAAATGCGATCAGTGAAGAAATATACGATAAAGAAAATGAATAAGTAATTCGTTTAATTTTACTAGCAATGTACACTATTATCGTTAATTCAGTTTTATATTTCAAGCGTATCATTATGTAACATGATAGAATAAAGGTTGAACATAGGTCATTCTGCGAATATTATATATGCTTAAATATTTTTCTGAATAACGAACTTCAGGTGAGAAAAAGAAGGAAGAATATGCCTGAAAACATTAATCGCATGGGTCCATTCATAGGAGCAATTGACGAAGGAACGAGTAGCGCTAGATTCTTAGTAAGTAAACTTCGTTTGTGTTTAAATTCAAACAATGAAAACAACTGACTGCCAACTGAGATTTCTGAATGGAATTTGAACTCATACAGGCTGTGTTCATGCGGTTGTTTGTCCACAATATTTACTTTTCCATATGTTGTACTATTTTAAACTGAACGATAGTTTCCTATTTAACAATATTCCACATTAAGATTTTTATTTTAATTTCTGTTAGGTCTTTTTATGAATTTGTAAGTTAAAATTTATAAGCTGTTTTGATCGTTGTTTCATCAAATTTTTATTTATAATTATATAAAATTTGTTGTAGCTTTATTTTATGATAAGTAGTAGAGTATATGTAGAAAAATTATGTATAATACAGAAAGCATAGTGCAATGTATTTTTTTTTAGGTGTTTGATGTCCTACGTAGGAAAGTAATAGCATCACACCAAATTGAAATTAAACAAAAATATCCACAAGAAGGATGGGTGGAACAAGATCCAAAAGAAATCTTAAAAGCTGTTATAGAATGTATCAAAAAGACTATAGAAAAATTAAAAGATATCGGCATGAGCGTGTCAGACATTAAAGCAATTGGGATCACCAACCAACGAGAAACTACTTTAATGTGGGATAAAAATACAGGAGAACCATTACACAATGCAATAGGTAAAGTATGTGGTATATTATTAAGATATTTTTGTATTTGTAGCGTATATATTTAAACATATATTATACACATGTAAAAGTATTAAAATAAAATTAATATTATTTTTTATAGTATGGCTAGATATTAGAACTACCACAACTTTAGAAGGTATATTAGACAGCGTACCTAATAAAACAAGAAACAAAAATTATTTGAAACCTATTTGTGGCCTTCCAATGTCACCATACTTTAGTGCTCTCAAAATACGTTGGCTTATTGATAATGTACCAGCTGTTAAACATGCAGTTGATGAAGAAAGATGTGCTTTTGGAACAATTGATACATGGCTTATGTGGGTATGTCCATTTATTTATTTTTATTCATATATTATTACATAATATCACAATAATTGATTCACTTATAATTTATTTATCAATGAAATAAATCATATTTGTGTCATATAGAATCTCACCAAAGGTCAGTTACATATAACTGATGTTTCAAATGCATCTCGCACAATGTTAATGAATATTGAATCATTAAAATGGGATCCTCTGTTATGTCAATTTTTTGGAATTCCACAACACATTCTGCCTGAAATACGATCTAGTGCTGAAGTATATGGAATAGTTTCTAATCCAGAAGTTCTTGCTGGTGTACCTATAGCAGGGGTAAATATTAAAAATAATATATCCAGATATTAATTTTGATTCAAATTTGATTGATTAAATTAACATACTTTACCTTAACATGTAAGTGTGTAGGTGATCAACAAGGAGCACTTCTTGGTCAATTATGCTTAAGGCCTGGGCAAGCAAAGGCTACTTATGGAACTGGTTGTTTCTTACTTTACAATACTGGAAATGTTGTATGTATTTATTTCTGTCAATCAATATATTGTGTAGTATACGTTTTACTGAAAACTAATTCATTTTATCATTTTAGAAAGTCGATTCGACTCAGGGTCTTATAACAACTATTGCATATAAGATAGGTAAAGAACCAGCAATTTATGCATTGGAAGGCTCAGTAGCTATAGGTGGGGCAGCTTTAACATGGTTACGTGATAACATACAACTATTCGCTAATATTACACAGTCTCAAGACATGGCAGAAAGTGTGAGAAATTCTGGAGACGTATATTTTGTACCTGCATTTTCTGGTTTATACGCACCATATTGGCAACAAGATGCACGAGGGTAAGCAGACCGTAATAATAATATTTCAGAAGATCGCTACTCTTATTTTTTGATATTGCAAATTACAATATGCGTACATTTTCTAGAGTGATTTGCGGCATCACCGAAGATACGCAACAATATCATATTGTCCGGGCAGCATTAGAAGCTGTCTGTTTTCAGACGAGAGATATTTTAGAAGCGATGATTAAAGATTCCGGAACGAAACTAACAACTTTACAAGTTGATGGTGGAATGACAGTAAATAATTTGCTTATGCAACTACAAGCTGATCTAACAGGAATAAATGTTGGTATGTAACATTTTTCATTGATATCATTTTTACCTGCAATGAACATATATTTCACTTATATTTTAATAATAACATTTTAATAATGTATATAGTGAGACCCAATATGGTAGAAACAACAGCATTAGGAGCAGCTATATTAGCTGGTATTGGAGTAGGTATTGTTGATATTAGTGATGTAGACGTGTCGCAAGTTACAACATTTTCACCAGAAGTTGGAGACGATGGTAATAATTCTTTTGAATAAAAGAATAGAATGCAAAAGAGAATAAGTTAATAATAATTTCATATATTTACATTTCAGAAAGAGATTTAAGGTATTCTAAGTGGAAAATGGCTGTCGAAAGATCTATGAAATGGGATTGTTCTACCACTTTAATAAACAATTAAAATAAAATAGTATTACTGTAAATAATAAATAGGATAGTACAAAATTTAATGATATTTAAATCAAAGAGTACATAAAAAGTAAATACTATCTTTTTCGAATCAGGATACATGTATATAGATTTGATTAAATATTCCGGAATGTTTAAATCTAATATGCTACATCGTTTAAATATAGACACAACAACCTGGAAGATAATAGAAATGGAGGGTCCAATATTAAAGTTATATATATCTTGTTCCAGATCCGAAATATATATATATATATATTACGTATGTAAAATAGCCAAAATTATACATAAGTTGTGTGTTCATCGATGAAGTATTATGTATATTTTGTTAATGAATATATTGGTTGAATGTGTTATTATTATTTGTTATTGAAAAAACTTTTCTTTTGTGAATAATTGTTATGTGTTTATATATTTTTAACCATATCTATAACTCTTACAAATAAAGTGTATACTTATACAACTTATATATCTGCATAATTTAACCACTACAAATTGATTATTGATAAATTAACATACTTGTAATTATATTGGAAAAATACATTTTAAGCGATTACGAAAAAACATATTATTGAAATTTGAAATTATCCATTTTGTAATAATCCTATATGTAATAATAATATATATGTAATAATCCTAATGATAATATTATATAAAATTTTATTTTTTAGAAATTTTTCCAAAAGTTCCGTATTGAAGATTTTTCGTAGTTCCATATTGCCGTAATGCAGTGCCACGAGTTTTAAATATTCTTTTTTTCACCGTCGAATTATTTTTATCCTATTTATATAAAATAATATCTTAATTTTATTAATCAGATATAAAATATATGAAATTGCAAAGAAAACTTATCTGAAAATATTACTTCATTTTTTTTCTCCTGCTGTTTCTTTATTTTTATATTCGATTGCGTTATATTTTTATCTTGAGAGAAATTAGAATAGTTTTCTGTATAATCAACAATCTATAAAAATAGTATTATTTTTGCTTTATCTTGTATTATTAAAAAGAGTAATACTAAACAATAAATTTCACCTTTGTTGGAGAATTTAACTGGAATCGAAGTTTCCTATTTTGTGACAATACCTATAATTATATAAATTCAATATAAATTCATTTATACACACAAAGTTAACATGTTATATGTACAACTTACAGTTTGTGATTCATTGTTAACTTCTATATCACTAAAACTATATATATCTTGTTCCGGCATTTCGCTTTTATCTTTAGATGTAGCTTTCGACCTATCTACATTTTCTTGGTCTTGAAATTGTTGCTCTTTCATTTCACGAACTTGACTTGTTTGCGTTTGGTTTTCTATTTCTTTAATTCTTGTTTCAATTGCATTATCGTTAGATTCTACTAGTGGTTGCATTTTTAATCCCAAGTTTTCTTGCAGTCTGTTACGATTTGCTATTGTACATTGATCAGAATTTGTTTGTCTATTTTGATTATCTTTGTTCATTTTATTTAAAGCTTCATTTAATTTTAAAAAGGAACAATGTTGTGTAGTTACTGTTTTCGTCATTTCTGTTAATTTAACATCATATTTTTGTTTTAAGGATGTTATTTCTGCCTCGTGTTTCTCTTTTAATAAGTCATAAGCGTGCTCCAGTTCCTATATGCAAGAAGTGAATTTGAATGATTATTTGTAAATTTACAATTTTTAGTTATTTCTTAAAATTATACCTGTATTTTTGAATGCTTCTCTAAAATCATTCTTTCTTTTTCTCTTTCTAAGAATTCAATTTTTCTATTCAATTCTACTATCTTATGTTCGTTATCGCGTTTCATAATATGCAAAGACTGTTCAAGATTTAAATTACGAACTTGTGTCTCCTTTAATTCATTTTCTACATCTATGAAATCATTTTGCACGTTACGGTATTTATTGTCAATTATCTCAAGATCTTGAGCTAAACTAGATTCTAGTTCTTGTCTGGTATTTAAATTTTCTCGTAATTTCTCGACCTATTGTGGGGTGTAGAATTTATTATATATAAAAGAATATTTAAAAGAAATCATATGATCACTATACTTCTTCTGTTCTCAATTGCAATTGTTTTGATAGTTCTTCTTCCTTTCCGAATGACGTTTCATATTTTGAACTTAATTCTGTATTGCGATAAAGCAAATCTCCGATTTTATTTCTGTGACAAAACCAATAAAGTAACAGAGTTTAAAATATGTATTTAATTAATCTAAATTCACAAAACGTTTACTTGTATGTAGAGATCTCCTCCTGTAATTTTACAAATTTATCGTCTTTTTCAGCTAACGCGGTACTTAGGTCTTGTTTTTCTTCCGTAATCTTCTGTAATTGCACTTGCAGTTCTTGATTCATCGACGTGAGATTTTCTTGCTTCTGGAATCATAATCGCTTACAATATTTCACACGTTTATTACATCTATGATAACAATGGTGATAAAATAAGTAAAATATTTTCCTTCCTTCGGAGGAGACAAGATTGTACACGTCTTTCTACTCAAAATAGGAAAATTAAAGTAAAAAGGAAGAAAAATGTAGAGATCAAAAATATTATATTTCCGACCTTCATTAATTCTAATTTTTCTTCTGCATGAACATTGTGCAAATAATTTTTTTCTGAAAGTGATTTATCCTTCATGTCTTCGAATTGTTTTTTTAATTCGGTCTCAGCAATCACCATTTCATGTATCCTAATAATGAATTAGACGAAAGTTGATCATTACTTATATAATAAGTCATTCATACATTTTTCCTAAGTACCTTTTCTCTTGATCCTTTAGTTTGTTTTCAATTGTACTAACAATATTTCTCTGTGCGTCATCTATACAAAAACATATTAACCAAAATTAAAACAAATATATTTAAACAAAGTTTCTAGTGAAATTTACGTATCTATGTACCTTTCAATTTCATAGTACTTAATTCCTGCTGTAACTTTTTCACCGTTGACTGTTGTGTAATAATGACGTCGTTATATAACTTTGATAAATTATCCTTGTGCTGCTGAAACCCCTTGAGGCTCTCGGATATTTCATCATAATAATTAGTAATTGATTCCCAATCGCTGTTCAATCTAGACATTAATACTTCTATAGCAATCATTCTTTAACTGCAAGGAATGTATAAATAATCTATGACAATGTTACTGTTGCAAAATGTCCTCTTTAGCTCGCATCTCAGCCTCGTGAGATGCAGAAAGTGAAGATATAGTTTCTTCAGCACTCTGCAGCTTCTTCTGCAACTTCTGAATCTTGCGTTCTTCAATTCCATACATTCGCCTCATTTCTTCCGTGATGGAATTTTCTTGTGTCTGTTTATTTAACATTTGTTCAATAATCAAACTTTATTCGATACTTTTCAATAATGACTTTTTAGTAGAATAAAAGACAATAGAACAATTTTGAAAGTAATATTGCCCGTTTAATAAGTCTCCATTGTTTTATAATATTTTTAGATTATAAACTCTTTTCTTTTTGAATTTTGCATGTTGTTCCATTGTCTTTAAATGCTTGATATAGATGCATGAATAAAGAATAGACGATAGAACAAAAATGATAGTCACTACTGTTTGAGGCAATGCTGTTCGAACACCCGTAAGTTTGTACCACTGTCCTATTAAGGTATTGACGAATTTTCCGCTTGGAGATGTTTTCTGAATCTTTTCGAGGCTCTCCTTATGAGGTGATGGAATCTTTCGCTTTGTGCATTCTAAGTGCAATTTCACGTCCTTTCTAAAAGACCCTATGGTAAAATATTTCATACATTTAATATTTAGCTAAAATGATTTATGTTACTTTATATATATTATGAATAGATCACGGATAATTGTGCAAATTTATATTTTTATAAATTAGGCTAAACGAATAGTGCTTAAACAAACACTTGGTTCATCTATTAAAAATTACAACGAGTACTTTACTTTGAACATTTTACATATATTATGTATTCTGTATATCTTCGTACCTTTATATCTCGTATAAATGCATGAAAGTCTAACTATAAATTTATTATAATGAAAATGTTATACCGCTACTTTGAGGAGTTTTCGGATGTCTATTCGGGCTATTTTGAGGAGTAGAGTGAATCCTACGTTTAACTTCCGACAGTATATCTTTCCTTTCAGATCCTACAAAACAATTACAACTTCACTTACTGTCCACAAGTCGAAATGTAAGTAGATAAAGCTTACCAGCATCTCGTGGCGTTCTTTGTAAATTTTTTGGAGTTATGTTGCAAGATGCGAATTCAAATCTGCGATTATCTTCCTCTTGCTGCATCTTTTGCATTTATTGCGATCGTGACTGAATTAGAACGTAAACAAAAATTAATTAACAATGTGACAAACTTTACGTATTAACAATAGAATTCCTGTAATAATGATATTATATAAATATCATTAAATCAAAATAATTATATTATATAAAATTATTTGTCTATATGGAGATAAATATTTCTATCAATAAAATTATTTTTCCGCAAAGTGATTGTAAAAAATATGGCAACTTTTTTCTAAAAATAGATATGAAATAACAAACGGTAGTAGAAGCGGCCCTATAAGTAGGCTGATTAATTTCGGACTTTACTACGTAAGTAAGTACAAGCACTATCGATATCCTGTGCATTAAACTTTAATCGATATTACATGAAATACTAACATCTGTTAATAACAATAAAGTAAAACATTATATGTATATATGTAATTTGATCGTGTTTTCTAGAGGAAGAAAAATTATTTAAGAACACACTTTTTAAAAATAATCTTTTCTCTATTTGTAGAGTTTAAATAGTAAACGCTGTAAATGCAACAATTATTTTAACTTTTAGGTCTATGACAAAACATGTACTATTAAATTCACAAAAAAATGTTAATTTTTATGTAATTGAACAATACAAAAATTAACATTTGTAATTTTATTAATTGACCTTATACATTTATACCATACCATTCATATTTTCTTCTAAATGCATAAAGCTAATAAACTCTGAAAATACACGAAATTCAAGTAATAAACAATTTAATAATTTAATTTCAATTTAATATCAAAGCTAACAAATATGCATATACTGTTTTATTATTCTTCATTTATACCGCTTATATCATTTATTTCAACATCTCAATTGTAAGTAAAAAATTCTCCGTCTTTTTATTTTTATATTCATCATAATCCTGTTCAATTAGTTACTGTTACAGTCGATATATATATATATATATATCAATAAAAATTTTATGATATACGAGATTAATCATCGACCATTCGAATGGATAACCATGCGTTAAATCGAATGCGCATCTTTATGGTCCATGTAACAATAGCCCCTTAATAATCGATTACGTGTCAGGACTAAACCTTGTCAGTTGACAAGGGAGAGTCTATACTAGGAGTTCTTTAATAATGTATATCTAATATTGTAGTATTAGTGATTAATGTATTAGATAACAATAATTTTTCAACAATTTCTTGAAATTGGTCTTTTAAAATGAGTTTCTGATGTTAGCTATATGTAAAATGGATAGATATGTCAAAAGAAGGAAGATACTTGCGATCCCTTAGAAATATTTCCTAGAAATATTATTTCCGTCTTTTACTATTAGTCAATAAATCATTCCTGTATATACATTTTTTTCATATCGTTTATTTTGACTAAATAATCTCTTCCTTGCTAAGTGATCACATTTGAAGTATAAGGAAAAAATGAGGAATGTCCACTTTTCATGATTTTCCATTTTATAAGACATTTTTGTTTCATGAGAACGGACTATGGAACTATCACATCATCAATGATTATAATGTTCAAAATACCTCTACAAGATAGCACATTAAAGATTTAATACATCTGTTAAAGAGAGGGAATATGCATTCTTTAGCGGAACAAAACATACATAAAGATAAATATTAATCTTTCACTAATCATTTTTTTTATTCATTAAATGTTGTTCTTTTTCTAGTATTCTAACTAAAATATTACAATTCAATTTTTTCAATAAAGATATTTTGCGATATTTCTTATTTTCTCTCTTACTTCCCTTACTCTTCATTTCATCCTAACCTGTGGCCAATGACTAGGGCAGTATTATAACTCGTATACAATACCTATCATTTAAAACATTCTTACTTATTTATACATATCATTATACCAACAAATAAAGCTAAATTTCAAAACAAAAGTATTGACTACTTACTCATTCATATATATCATTACATCAATAGATAAAGTTAAATTTCAAGACATTTCTGATATATTATAAAATAATTTCTCATAAACGTAACAGAAAAATGTTTGAGGCTAAAATATTGAAAAAGAAATGTATGATAGCAGAGTGTTTGCTGAAACATATTGGCGCGGTAAATCAATGGCGCAGCTCCATAGCGCATGTGAGATTTCACGGAGTCTGAGATATTGCTGGTTGGAAGGGGCTAAATATCTCTCCCTTCTCACGGGGATGCTCGCGAAAGGAAGTCAAGCCAGTGTACGTACCGCGGTAGCCTAACATACAAGCGGAGCGGTGACAGGTGAGTCAGGAGCACTTCTTGTCAAGCAAAAAAATCATAACGTCGAGATGAAGGAGCTCGAGACAACGGGTGCTTGTCAGAAGAAACCGACGAAACTGCGTAACCTCATCTACAAAACCGAGGCTTTTGACTCCCTGCATGCTGGAAATGCGGAGGTACATATAACGAAATAGACACTTCGCAAGCATAAATAATTTTTATTTCTGTTTTTTCCTTCTCATTCCCTTCTGCTTCTTTAATTTTTTATTTGCATGTTTTGTAGGTTACTTTCTTTTATGTATCTATCTTGGGGAATTTTTTATTTGGAAATTTCGGGCTATATTTGACGTTGGAAATTGCACGGTAGCGAATAGCGTGAGAGTTCAAATGAGACTGCGAGTGTGGGCGAATTTGTAACAGAGCGAGTCAATACTATCGAAAAACAAGAGTTCGGTGGTCCACTAGTTGCGCGGATATATGTATAATTACATTCGTTCATAAGTATTAGAACACTTATAGGAGAATAAGGAAAACTCTGACAGACCACTAGTAATCTATTAATCCTCGTTTGGAACTTCATTAGACTGTAACAAATTCATACTTTTTCGACTTCAAGTTTTGTATAATAAATTTAAATGTTATCTTTATTTATATTCATTATATGTCTTAGTTACTGTTTTAGTTACTATTTAAATGTTCATATTACTAGGTTTTTGATTATATTGTAATTATATTAATAACAGTTATATGTAATACTACAGACATATATGTATATTTAGAATTATTATTATAGTTAATATTATATACATATATAATTGAAAATGATTTCATAAGTTATTTTTTTAGCTACTGAATTCATCAAAATTCTTTCTATGTGTTTTAGATTAAAGAATAGACGGCATGTATAGATGGCAAAAATAAAATTTTTACGAATAGTTTTCTTCTACAATCTTTCTATAATTTTCTCTTTACAATCTTTTTATGTGTTTTAGATAATAATATTATTCTATACAAATACAAAATTCTAACCGATTAATTATTTCTCTAACAATCTGAATTAATTATTACAGTGTACAAAATTAGCAAATGTCCTAATATTTATGAACCGAAGTATATGTAATGTAATTATGCTGCTCGAAACAGTCGGGAGATTGAGTTTTGAAATAATTAAAATAAATGAAACATAATATTTTTCTCAGGAATCCAATTTATATGAAACTGGTAAAAGTAATAAATAACTGATTAGAGATTAAACTGATTTGAATATACGATGCGATTAGTGTAATAATAATAATAATCTGATTTAGACGTTAGCTTGTTATTTTAATTAAGAATAGTCTTTTTTTTACTACTTATAACGACCTAAGTAAACGATTAAAAAATACTTCTAATTTTTGGAAAAAATTTAATACCTAGTTAATTTTGTTACTTTGTACAGAAAACATTGTGCTCTGGTCAAGTGTGTCTCGGTAGCGTTATGCAACTACCGATTCATGGGACAGAAGCCCGTTCGAGAGAAGAGACTCTTGTGCATGCGAAAGATTTTCTCGAACAATATTTTTCTTCCATCAGAAGGTACAATGCATTCAAAACATGTTTTATATTTCTATGATATTTTATAGCACATTTTATACGATGACATTTATGATATTCAAGTTGTTAAATAATATCTTTCCTTTAAAAAATAGATTAAACAGCGAAGCACATCGTATTCGTTGGGAAAGCGTGCAAAAGGAAGTTATGGCTACTAGCACTTATCAATTAACTGAAACTGAATTAGTTTTCGGAGCGAAACTAGCGTGGCGTAATGCCACAAGATGCATCGGTCGTATTCAATGGTCTAAATTGCAAGTACGTGACAATATGTGTCAATATGTCCTGATCAATCAAAACTTATGTTTGAAGAATTAAAGATATAGTCAGTATAAGTTTAGGAAACTTCTTCTATCAAGTTCAAGATCGTTTCTACTAATACAAAGCTGAATATATAATAATTAACGATATAAAACCTGGGAGTAAATAGAGAATTACAACTAGACATCGGATTTTTATGTATTTATGGAAAATTTAAAGGTACAAAAATATACAGAATACGCATAATTTATAAAGTTAAAAATTAGTAAAAATATATCAAAATGCGTAAACTATCCAAAATATTTGAATAGTTATAGTATTTAATGAATTAAATAATCGTCTATTCAGAATCCGTTTTTCAATTATATCCATAAAAATATGAATTTGCATCTTCTCTACATTATCCAATTTGTTTCAATTCACGGATAAAATTAATAACAGACTAGAATGATATTCCACGAATTCTCATATATATGTAGATATTCATTTATTATAGGTGTTTGATTGTCGTTACGTTACGACTACCAGCGGCATGTTTGAAGCTTTGTGCAATCACATTAAGTACAGTACGAACAAAGGAAACATTAGGTAATTCAATTGAAAAAATTTTCCATAGAATGCGTACTATTTATTTTTTATTATTTTTAGGTCTGCTATAACTATATTTCCGCAACGTACAGATGGAAAACACGATTATAGAGTGTGGAATCAACAATTAATAAGTTATGCGGGATATAAAAATCCAGATGGTACAATAATTGGTGATCCTGCAAACGTTGAGTTCACCGAAGTAAGCTGATTAATTCCAATTGTCTTTTCTATTTCTAATTTAAAATTATCAGTCAATTTACTGTTTTTACAGTTATGCATGAAACTAGGTTGGAGAAGTGCACGCACTCGTTTCGACATATTGCCGTTGGTATTGTCAGCAAACGGCCATGATCCTGATTATTTCGATATTCCAAGCGAACTTGTTCTTGAAGTACCTCTTAGTCATCCAACGTAAGTATTTTTGTTCGTTATTAATGTATTTTTGTAAAATTTATTAATGTCAAATAATTTTTACTTTTTCTATTCTAGATACGATTGGTTTGAGAAATTAGAATTAAAATGGTTCGCAGTTCCTGCCGTATCTGGAATGGTATTCGATTGCGGAGGTTTGGAGTTTACAGCCGCGCCATTCAATGGGTGGTACATGAGCACTGAAATTGGATCGAGGGATTTATGCGATGTTCAACGATATAATTTACTAGAAGTACATATTTTACGGAATTTTAATATTCGTTCATCTAGATAAATGTGCTAAAATAAATTTTATTTTTAGACAATTGCAACTCATATGGGATTAGATACAAGAACATCCATTTCATTATGGAAAGACAAAGCCATGATAGAAGCTAATGTTGCTGTTTTGTATAGTTTTCAAGTATGTATATATGAATTATCGATAATAATATTCAACATTTTTCATAAAAATTAATAATAAATCTTTGCAATATTTTAGATGAAAAATGTGACAATTGTGGATCACCATACCGCTTCGGAATCTTTTATGAAACATTACGAAAATGAAATGCGATTAAGAAATGGATGTCCAGCCGATTGGCTCTGGATCGTACCACCGATATCAGGATCAGCTACACCTGTGTTTCATCAGGAGATGGCCCTGTATTATCTGAAGCCATCGTATGATGCTCAGGTTTTTATTGAATAAGTTATTCAGCACGTCTCTATTGTATATTTATTATATTTCTTTACTGTAAAATAATAGGAACCTGCTTGGAAGACACATGTTTGGAAAAAGGGTCGGGATAAAAAATCAACATCTAAAAAGCCAAGGCGAAAGTTTCATTTTAAGCAAATTGCAAGAGCAGTAAAATTTACGTCTAAGTTATTTGGAAGAGCTTTATCTCGAAGAATAAAAGCTACAGTATTATTTGCTACGGAAACTGGCACCTCACAGATGTACGCTGAGAAACTTAGCGAATTATTAGGACATGCTTTTCACTCCCAGGTATTCAATATTTAATTAAATATCACAAAACTTTCAGTTTCAGTAAGTTCACTTTAAAGAAATAACGTCTGAAAAATACTTGAAGCTGTCAATTTTAGGTACTCTGTATGTCAGATTATGATATCAGTAATATAGAGCACGAAGCTTTATTATTGGTTATAACATCCACCTTTGGGAACGGTGATCCCCCAGAAAATGGCGAAGTAAATTTATATCTTTTGTATAAAAAAATTGAAACAAATTATGGTTTCATATATATTTTATCTTCTAGGCTTTCGCACAAAATTTGTACGCAATGAAAATGAATGAAACGTACATTAATAGTGGCAATAAGATAAGGTATTTATACACTTAACATAATAAAATAATGAAATTCTTAAATTAAATCACAATGATTTATACCAATTTCAATTTCAGCCTAGCGACCTCAAAATCGTTCATTAAAGCCAATAGTCAGACAGAAGTAAGCAATTCGAAGAAACTAGATAGACTGGATTCACTTCGTGGTTCTACCACAGATTCTCAAACGGAAGACACTTTTGGTCCTTTGAGCAACGTCAGGTATAGATATTTATTTAAAATTAACTTATAAATGTGAAACGAAGCTTATATTTCCTTTCATAGATTTGCTGTTTTCGCATTGGGATCATCAGCATATCCAAACTTTTGCGCATTTGGTCGCTATGTGGATAACTTGTTAGGCGAATTAGGTGGAGAACGACTGTTGAAATTGGCACAAGGAGATGAAATGTGTGGACAGGAACAAACGTTTCGGAAATGGGCAGCCGATACCTTCGCTGTTTGTATCTTATTATTATAATTTTTTTTATATATTATTATGCAGTAATTTTTAAGCATTCCTCATAATAATTCCAGGTTGCGTGTGAAACTTTCTGCTTAGATGACGATGATACTTTACTTGAAGTTGCTTTATCTTTAGGCTCAGAAGCTTTGTCGGCAGCTACTGTTCGATTTGTAGAAGCTGAACCACAATTAATTGGAAAAGGTATGTTAACCATAATTGTTTATAAATTATAAATTTTATAATTGTAATATTTCAGCTTTAAGCAAATGTCACAATAGAAACGTGACTACTTGTAATATGTTCCGAAAAACAAATTTAAGCGGTGATTCATCGAGGTAATGATATATTTTAAATAATAATTTTATAATTATATAATGAACTTTGACTTTACGATTTTGTCTTTTATAGTGGAACTACATTACTTCTGGAACTCGATGATATAGCAGGTATGGAAATACAATATAAACCTGGTGATCATTTGGGAGTTTTCGCATGTAATAGATCAGAATTGGTAGAAGCAATTTTGGAACGAGTACAAACTCCCTTTGATCCAAATACACCGATTGAATTGCAAATACAGAAGCAATCCCACACACCGAATGGTTGGCATTAACAGTATTGAAAATATTAAGTCTCGTTATTGTTCAGTAGTAATAAATTTCTTTTTCTTTGTTATATAGGAATCGTGAAAACGTGGATGGCACATGATAGATATCTTCCTAATTCCTTGAGAATATTACTGAAAAGATTTTTAGATATCACAATACCACCAACACCAAACCTTCTTAGATACTTTGCATCGATTGCTACAAATCCAAAAGAACAAGCTCAACTCAACCTTTTAGCTTCTGTAAATATTATATTAATCTTCAATTTGAAAAAATTTAATTACCAAAAGCATGAAAAAATCTGGAAAATCTTTTCTTCTTTTTAAATATAGGATCCAGCAGCATATGAGGATTGGAGACATTGGAAGTTCCCCAATTTAGTAGAAGTATTAGATGAATTTCCATCCGTGAAACCTTTTGCGCCCTTATTATTACTTCATTTAACTCCTTTACAACCGAGATTTTATAGTATTTCTTCTTCTCCGGATGTACATCAAGGACAAATACATCTTACCGTCGCTGTTGTACAATATAAAACGCAAGGTATCTAATTTTACATACAATCCCTGAATTATCTAGAGACTTTATTTTGCTTAAAAATATAATTATTTATAAAAAAAATTAGGCGGTTCTGGACCAGTTCATTATGGAGTTTGTTCTAATTATCTACGTGAAATATCAGATGGAGAACCTTTATATGTATTTGTACGTAGGTAAGTTCGTATTTGTAAAATCAATTTTTATTAATATAATTTTAGCACATGTAGTAAAATATGATATATTTTTTTACATTTAGTGCACCTAACTTTTATATGCCAATCGAACCAAAAGCGCCAATGATACTAGTCGGTCCGGGAACTGGAATTGCTCCCTTCCGTGGTTTCTGGCATCATCGCCTTGCACAAATGAAATACCAACCAGGTATCATAGTTTATGACATATTATAATATTCTTAAAATAAATATGGAATAAAAAATTTGTAGATCTTGAGTACGGAAATGTCTGGTTATTTTTTGGTTGTCGTCAAAGAAGCTTAGATCTGTACAGACAAGAAAAGGAAGAAATGGTAAAGGTCGGCGTTTTAGATAAAGTTTTCTTAGCTCTTTCGCGAGAACCTGGATTGAAAAAGGTTGTAATTTAAAATGTTTTTTAAAAAATTTGTAACATTACTTTGTAGTATTTGAAATATTATAGTTATATTAATTTTAACAGACATACGTACAAGATTTAATTCAAGCAGAAGCTTCACAAATTTATGACATGTTAGTGTATGAAGGAGGTCATTTTTATGTTTGTGGCGATTGTACAATGGCAGAAGATGTTTATCAAACTTTGAAACATATTATACAGACTCATGGTGAAATGACTGATAAACAGGTCGAGGCATACATGTTATCATTACGCGTAAGTCATATCACAATTTTATTACTAAATATTCGATTTCAAGTACTTATATAATTGTTTTTTAGGATGAAAATCGTTATCACGAAGACATATTTGGTATTACTTTAAGAACAGCAGAAGTACATAATCGATCTAGAGAAACAGCAAGAAATAGAATGGCTGCAGAGCCTTAAATCTTATTGTGATGTACATGTAACCTTGAAAAATTTTCAACAATTTTGTAGATAGTTTTCAATTATGCATATCATGCATTCTTATGCAAAAACTAAATGGAAAAATATTGAGATGTTCTTATTCTCTAACATGTCGTACCGTTACATAATTTACTATAGTTTTATGATAATTATAAATATTATAATGTACAAGTTTCTAGTATTATATGCGTGTATATTTTTGATGGTACTACGAACTACTTAGATTTTAATTAAATAATAGCAAGATTAGTATATCTTTGTTTTTTAGTAAAAAGAGTAAAAATACATATCTAAATAACATCTTGCTCATTGTGAAATTAATCAATGTTTCAACAAATTCATATTAGCAATAATGCGTTATTAGAAAGATATAAAACGTGCAATATAAAGTACTGAATATATTCTATTGCATTCATTTAATGAGTTTCAATATATTATGTTTTACCTCCATATTTATATAAAAGTCAATAGCTGAAGTACATACAAATAAAATCATTTATATCAGAAGAATTTTTATTTACAGTAAACCACATTCGATGTTTATGAAAAATTTGACTTCAACTATGTATTATTTTATTAAATAATTTAAATTAACTATATTTATTCGTTTGCATTTAATCAAACATATTTTCATATTTAATTATAATGAACGAAAAGTACATACGATTGACTAATTCCATTTTCATTTTTCACTTATATAGCAGCATCAATGCCAGGTTTTTGTTTCTCACTAATATTGGCTAACAATTTCTTTATTTCTGCAATAGCTTTGCCAGGATTCAGACCCTTTAAAAAAAACATATTAATTTTACACTGAAGAATTATATTTTTTAGGTCATTTAAAATTACCTTTGGACAAGTACGAGTACAATTCATAATAGTGTGACAACGATATACTGAAAATGGGTCTCGCATTTTTTCGAGACGTTCCTTTGCTTTGGTATCACGCGAATCAATAATCCATCTGTAAGCCTGCATAAGCACAGCAGGTCCTAAGTACTTATCACCATTCCACCAATATGATGGACAAGAGGTACTACAGCAAGCACATAAGATGCATTCATAGAGACCATCCTATATCATAAAAAATTATATTTTATTGCATTAGAATAAAAAATATAAAATTCCATTAACAATTATAATATTTAATTACCAATTTTTTACGGTCTTCAACACTCTGCAAATATTGCTTTGAACCACTTTCCTTTCCATCACCACGTTGCAACCATGGTTGTATACTTTTATACTGGTTATAAAAGTTATTTAGATCTGGTACTAAGTCTTTTACGATATACATATGTGGTAGGGGATAAATCTTACTAGTTGAATTTGTATCAGTATCAATTTTGCTGAAATAACACCAATCAGGATTTATATTTTAAATATAACTTCGTGTTATTATTGAAAATTTTTCAATAAAGATAATTAGTATATACCTTATACATGCTAATGTATTTGTACCACCAATGTTCATAGCACAAGAACCACAAATGCCTTCACGGCAAGAACGACGGAAAGTTAAAGTTGGGTCAATTTCATTTTTAATTTTAATTAATGCATCCAATATCATAGGACCACAGCTACAACAGAGTTTGAATTAAAATAATACAGAATCATAAAAAAAATTTTTAAATAAACTTACGTGTTTAGATCTACTTTATATTCTTGCATATATGGCTTTTCATCTGGCTTATCTGGATTCCAACGATACACAGCAAAGGTTTTTAATTTGGCTGCAGCATTTTGATTTGCAGAAATATGAAATCTCCTAACCTAAATCAATGAAAACTAATATAATAATGAATTTAAATAAAAATAGCTAGTTAATATGAATTATTGTATAAAATAGTGTTATCTTTTTTGATTTAATTAGATAGATGTATTTAATCTTATACTATTGATTACGTGCCAATTACAGTTACGAAATTTTCTCACAAATATAATAATACATTTAATGGAATATTTATTTAATTGAATACGTTCTATTTCAATATTTGCCAATAAAAAATTTATTGACAATAAAAAAATTATTTATTAATAGAGTAAGAAACTAGAATTATATACTGACAATTTATCCAATTATTACACTAAATTAAATAAAAAATAAAATAATGATTAGGACAAAAGCATCGCGTAACATTATTTAACTAATTATTTTTCACATTGTTGTGACATTGTTCTCAATGTTCAAGTATAAATGTCAAAATATATAAACGAAAAAAACAATGGTATTGACATCGGTGATGCGATAGATTAAAGTTAGGTTTTATTGTAGGTTTGCACAACACTTTGCAACATAAGAAGAAAAAGAGTCTATAACTAAGGAAGCGTGATTATTTAATTATCAATATGAGTTTTACCAATACTTACTTGCCGAAGTGCATTTTTGCAAGCCTGCGGTGTAATACCAGCCATTTTTTAAAAATGAATTAGGATGAAGACGTTTGCGGTACCTGTGTTATGTAAGCTACGCACGTGAAGATGTACCAACCTTTCTGTGATCTTTGCTTGGGTAGAAATGCGTTTTAACCCACTGTCAAATTTCATATCAATGTCAATGACACGCAAGGAGTTACTCAATAGAATTGTTTAAAATTAAAAAAATTTTATTTATTGATAACATCTGCATTACACAACTCCCAAATATATTTTGTGTAGTATAATTAATATACTAGATTAAAATATGGATTTATTTTATTATATAAAATAAATTTGTTATACATTATATACTACTCATTGACATTTAATTATAAATATCACCTATTATTTTTTAATGTATCTATATGATTCTTATCAGTTTTTTATGTAGTTTCATTTTGAATAATTCAAAAAATTTATTCGTACTTTTAAATATGGGTAATATAAAATATATCTTAATTGGGTGAAATGCTTAAAATTAGACAAAAACCAACGAAATGTATTTATAAAAATTGATAACATTCAAAGTTTTCGCGTGCATATATAAAAATATGATGTATATATGTTTGTGTATATAAATTTTATTAATGTATGTTATATGCAGTGGAATTGTCAACTTGTACCATCATGTATAGGTAACATAATTTTTGTATCTATTTATTTTAAATACTCCATTCAGTATAAACTGTATACTGTTTATTTGTCTAGGTTATGTTTCATATGTGTATTATATTTCCTAAATTACCATTAATAAGATAATTTCTTAAAATAATCGTAGATACTAAATTATGTAATGCATATTAAATATAATAATCATAAAAAAGGAAATTTATAATATGAAACAAATTATTATAATACATAACCTAACTAATATTTGTACATTTCACTTGCAAGCGTTCCTAAATATTTCGATAAATGTTATATTTTTAGAAATTTAAACAATAGTCACTATCATTTCATTCGCATATATATTTTCTAATAATCTTAAAACTTTCCTTTAATTAATATTATGTAAGCAACAATGTGTTATTATTGTTAAAATAAAATATAAAATTTGTTTTTATGATTAAAGAATAATAAAATAATATTTTTTTCGGTGAACCATTTAAATACATAATCAAGAGATTTTTTTAAATTTTGTAATTAATTTCTATGATAAAAGTATTAATGTCATTTTCAGACCAATTTTATTGCTTGAAAATGCTGTTCTTCAAAATAAGCAAAATTTTAACAAACAATATATAGGAAGAATATATATGATTGCGAGAACAAAAGAATATGAAGGTCGTAAATTAGTAGGGTGAGTTTCCTCAGTTTAAGAATTGTCGATTTTAAACTGATCGATACCTCACGAAGAAATAAAAAATATTATGACAAGTTCTTTATATACGCAGGTTCTCAATGGAACAAATATACGATGTCGTAGCTGATGTGCAAAATTATAAACATTTTGTACCATTTTGTAAAAAGTCCGACGTTATATTAAAAAATGATGATATGCTCAAAGCGAACTTAGTAATAGGATTTCCACCTATAAATGAAAGTTATACATCAAAAGTAACGACAATGCGGCCGCGTTTCGTAAAAGCTGAATGCTCAGATGGTAGATTATTTAATCATTTAAATACGTTATGGCTTTTCAGTCCAGGATTAAAAAATAATGCACAAACTTGTGTCATTGATTTTTCTTTGTCATTTGAATTTAAATCACTAATTCATTCGCATTTGTCAAATCTATTTTTTAACGAAATCGTGAGACAAATGGAAAATGCCTTCCTTGATGAAGCTAAACGTAGATATGGAAAGCCATGTATTAAAACAGTACGATTAGAAAGATGATGTAGAATAATATTAAATTAATAAATAATTAATGACAATATTGTATAATTTATAAATAAAAGCGCTTCTTAAACGTTTTCCTTTTTCTGATTCATAAATTTTTCTTAAGTCAAGGTTGTATAAATTATAATATTAATTACAATTCTTCTACTTTTAAGAAACTACTTACATTTGAAGTAATATATATTCTAATATACATATCTGGTATATGATATTATATATATATTGCAAATATTTAACATCTAATTATAAAATTATTACAAGTTGTTTTTTATATATAATAATTTTTTTATGTTACTACGGATGTTACAAAGTTAAAAGATTAAATATTTGAAAAACAAAAATACAGTATTATTAACTGATTAAGATAACTGAAACTTATCGATAATGATTTTTTCGATTTCATTCTTTGATGTTCAAGATATTATTAAATACGTGACTTCACAATGGCGTCAGATTAAGTCATTGCCAGTGCATCTATGTAATTCAAGATATGTGTACATGTGCGTATCTTTAAATGTTAATAGTATAGTGTATCTTTATAACTAGTAAACAAACACAATTATTGATTTCAGATATTAGTACTATACATGCCTTCGTAGTCACGTAAATTTGATTTAAAATATCGTGAAGGGAAGGGAATATTCGTTTTCGTAAAGATGTGCACGATGCTTGCAACTTTAACTAGTCAGACAGTATTTATCCCGCGGGAAATCATGTATTTTAGTAGAAATATATCGCGATTTTATCACAGTCGTCAAAAATTATGTTGCGTGGATAATTTTCTGTTAGGAAAGCATTCTTTATTTTCGTTTCTTGTTGATACGTGGAGTATACCGAGGACATGTTATAGCGCGGGAAGCAAAATAAATTTTCCTGAATCCTTAACGAAGGAAAAGGCAAAAGAAGTAGCTTCTAAGCTTACCTCGGAAGAACGAGATCTGTTTTTAAAAGTTCTTGAAGAATGTAAATCAGAAGAGGATAGAGCTGGATATCAACGTAATTATTTTTTCTACAGATTATCATTAGATTGCGGATATTTATGTAAATTCATATTTCTATAAATACAATTAAGAAGGTAGGTAGACAAGTGTTTTGCAAATGAAATATTATAGAAGTATTCAATTTCGGGTATTTATATATTTTTACATATGATGTGCATTTTATGCACTTTTATATTTTTGAATTTTTCATAAATGCATAAAAATCTGCAGTTTATTTACTATTAAAATAGAATTATTTTTTATAAATCTGATGAGTAGTGTATGAATGAATTTTGCTTGTACAACATTTATGAGAATTATTCTTTTATTCCATTAAGACCAATTAGCTGCTTTTCGATGGTGTAATAAACTTGGACGACCTAGCAAAATATCATTAGGGGATATGGATCCTACAGGCACTTATTGTCCTGTACCAGAAGATTGGTTTATGCGCAAGTATGGTAAGTAAGAACGTTATTTAGTTTTTGTAATGATCAGTAATTAATAATTTATAATTTTAAATGAAATATAATAGCTTTTGCATCACTACTAAAGTAAATTGCAATAATAGAATTCTATATTACTAAGATTTAACTTTTTTTTTTATTAATGATCTGAATTTCAAAGGTGATAATATTTATTATTATCATATTATGATTCAGTGTAATTTTCATCATTCTTTAACAGTATAAAAAATATTCTTCCATTGCATTCTACATGGACATCAATTTGTAAGTTTATTTTAATATGCACTAAACTAGTATTTTATATGCTACTATGTTTTAATTGTGTTTTAATTCTTTTTACTTACTTCTTCTATTCTAACTGAACTTTCTGGATGTTTTAAAAAGACAACTACAGAGCCACACTTAGGTAATATATTACATTACATGTACATACTTACTATTGTTTTTAACACAATATACATAATGCTATATGGTAGCTTAAAGGGAATTAAAACTATTTAAGTTATGTTTTTATATTATACTCTTTTTAAACAATATATAATGATAAATATTTACAAATATTATAAAGAAACATTTCTTAACACAAATTTTCTTATACATTTCACATTTTTTTAAACAAATATATGCTATTTTTAAATAATAATTCTCACAATTTCATTAAGTAACTTGGATACATTTATGATTTAAGATGTTGAACACTTTGAAAAAAAGTATATTTTTTACAAGAACTTTATGAGTTTCCTCCATTAATTCAACAATGAACATAATGAATGCAGCCAGATACCTGTATAAAAATAAGTTGAACATTTAGGTAAATAATTTTAGAAATTTTCATTATATAAAAAAAGGTCGTGTTAAAATATTTTTGCAATTTAATTTTTGCTACTGCCACTAAATTTTCATGTGGAATGTTTCATGTTTTTGCACGCTAAATGTTCTTTTCATATTGTAGAACATATTCTAAAACAGAATACTTAACTTAATTTTACACAGAATACAGGTATATTTAGTACATATGTAGCAAACTTTAATGTAAGTATTTTTTAGGTAAAAAAATGTACTTTTATTTGAATAAAATTTTGTTTTCAGAATCTTGTGTACTTAATTAATTAATTATTTATCCTATAGATTTTTTTTTATTTGTTATTAGGTAATTGACTATAGTAAATATTCCCCATGTAAATTATATAATGTTATCATTTCATACGAACTTTAATAACTTCCCTATCACTTATAAAGTTATTAAACATGTGTAAAACAACAGTTTTGTATATGTAAAGAAATGAATGCATGAATCTTTGTCAGTTGTAACACAAGAATTATATTTTTCATAGTTACTCATTAATTAGTTATTATTATATCATGTTATAAAAAGATACACATTTACATGTTTCGTTTTCCTCTTGCAGCTGAAACTGTTCCAGAACCAACTACAAAAGATCTAGTATTAGGTATGAATTTTAGATATTAATATTCAACAAAATATATTTAAGAAACATATAAATTCAATATTAATTATTTACTAAAATAATCTATGTAATAAAATACAATAATTTTTTGAACTTGTTATTGTGAAAGATGTTTAATTAATATCATATAATGATATATAACATTCTTACAGTTGCAATTTCAAATGCAATTCCATTCATTGGCTTTGGCTTTCTTGACAACTTCATCATGATTGTTGCTGTATGTATTACGGATGTATATTATGTATGTTCGAGTTTGTAATGTTGTCTTTTCAGGGAGATCAAATTGAAATAATATTGAATAAAAAATTTCCAATATCGACTATGGCAGCTGCCGCGTTAGGAAATACGATATCTGATATAATAGGAATTGGGTCTGTACATTATGTAGAACGTTTTGCTCAAAGTATTGGTTTTAAAGCACCAAAACTTACTCCCATGCAGTTAAATCTACATAGAACAAAAGCAGCCGCTAATTTGGTATGATACATTCACTTTTACATTGCGTTTCAATTAAGAATTTACAACGAGTAAGAAAATAATTTTTAATAATCCAGGGACGTGTTATCGGAGTTACAATTGGCTGCATTATCGGGATGACACCTATTCCTATTTTTTCCTATTTTCATAACGGTGGTTGAAATTATAAATATTAAACGCTTAAAAACCTTTACTATTATTACAATATTTACTTTTTATAGTAAATTGACATACAATAGTAGAGAAAAAATTATCAACTTACGATATACTCAAGACCAAATTTCGTAATTATTTGCAACATTAATGTATGACAATCATAGCGTTTATGTAATATTGTGTAATTTCTGTACAATGAATGTATTTAATGTATACATAATGTATAAAGTAATTGTAAATGTATTATCAAAACTGTATAAATAGCAGTAGTAACAGATAGATTATCCTGTGTCTTATATTCTGATATTATCGTTTTTCTTTTTATTATTTAGTTCTGTTTGTAGAGCTTATATCCTAAAGGTTGTCATAATTAAGAAAAAACTAATGCCTCCATATTTTATATTCTTTATTGAAAAAATGATTTGTTAGTAAAGAAATTTTTTTTGCCAGTTACAGGTTAGTAAAAAAAATATATATATATCTTTTTTGAAAACTCTTCTAATATAGACAATATATCCTGTTAAATTTTTAAGATTTTGATATGTGATGTTCAGTGCTGATGATCGAGTGTCAATTTTGTAACGCAGTTCGTGTAATATCTCCAGTCGTGCAGAAGAATTTCCAAATCAAACCCCAATATATGTTTCCAAAATTTTATAAAAGGTTCGTCTGACATAGTGATGTCGAATAAAAATTTTGTTGTCACTGACGTGTCTGCATATTCGGTTTTATCGTTTGCTGTACGCAATGTTTTTGTCGATTCTAGACCTGAATATTCCGGTAGCCATATCATCATAGAATTTAACCACCATTTCCAATTTGCATCAATAGTCTCGTTTATTGTAATATATTCATAATTTTCTTGAGATTGATTGCAACTTAAGGACGTATATATAAAATCATCAATTAAAATATCTTCTGATGAAATA
The DNA here is from genome assembly GCF_905332965.1 of Bombus pascuorum. Lineage (NCBI taxonomy): Eukaryota > Metazoa > Arthropoda > Insecta > Hymenoptera > Apidae > Bombus > Bombus pascuorum. The sequence goes on along the minus strand of NC_083490.1, from coordinate 12,033,618 downwards.
CTTTCAATTTCAATTGGCAATGAGGTTACATCCATTACTGGATTACAATCTGTTTTCATATCTGTAGAATTATTTATTTGTCTTGGACTAAGTACTGTCCCTGGAAGGTAGCTCGCAACTAAGGCAGAGCCTAAAAGAGTAATTACTCCTGCAGTATATGTTGCCAAACAAATGGTTGATATATTTACTACAACTTGTGCTATTGCTGTTAATTGCGTTGAATTCATTAGACAAGTTAATTCTGTATATGAAAACCAATTTCTTTTCTGTGCTTCTCTGTAAGCTACATCTTTCTCTAATTTCTGTAGTCTTTCCCAAAATTCTTGATTATGAACAAAAACAGTCCAATCCTGTATAATTGGTAAGATTTCTTATTAATAACATACATCATAAATTCAGTAGTATATTTAATTTACTTACAATAGCTTTGAGAAAGTCTTTCTCTAGCTGATTTATTTGTAACACAGTCAGATCAGCTGATAGTGCCCACTCAGTATTGAAAACTTCATCATCTTCTCCTTCGTCATTTAAAAATTTACTAGCCACCATCTGTAGAATAAAAAACAATATATTTTATAATAATCCTCAATAGTTAATTTAATCTTATTTGAGGCAAACATAATACCAAGGTAACAAGGAAGAGCTCAGAAGGTGCCACTTGTTGAAGATATTCTGGATTACAATCTTTCAATCTTTCCAAGTACAGTAATGCTAAAACAAGGGAACATGGCGAAACACATGCATTTCTAGATATTCTGCTAGCCTCTTCCACATCTAATCTTTCAAGTGTATAACCACCTTTCACTTCATTAAACAACTCTGCTGCCAATTCTAAGAATAAAGTTTAATTACATAATCATTAATGATGAAAAATATTTAATCGTTTGTGTAATATTATTAAAATGTAAAAGTTTTGCTTAAGTTACAGCAATTTATAGATTTATGTCAAATAGCTAAAATATAATAATATATAGCTTATAAGAAAATAATATATTATTTTTTACTTAAATAACTTTTTAAAACTATTATATTAGACTAATTAGAAATTATACAATTTAATTAATATAATTTAAGTAGAGCGAACATGGCAATAAATTTTTAATATTACTGATACTAACCAGTAACAGGTAAACTGAGGCATTCAGTCACTGGTAATTTTGAATAGTAAAGTGATTTCGATATACGATTTAAAAATTCGTCGTGATTACCAATGGTCTGTAAATAAAAATAAGGTTAAGAAATTTTTGTATTCCTATTCATTAAACATGTGATACGAAACTAGTGTTACCTTTAATTTCGATGGGGTTTTCGTTCTCCTTGACATAGTCAACATGTTAAATCACTAATGAAACTAAATGAATATTTTTTTAAGCAATATATGTATATATGAAAAATGGAAACAAGAATTTATAAATGTCGTATTTTAAAGCTATGATACATGAAACCCAATTTTGAGTAGAACAAGATGATTTATATTTCCTGTTCATAATGAATGGAGCTATAAGTAAAATATCATTCGTACCACTACAAATATTGAATTAGTTGATCTGAAAAACATCAAAGTATTTATTTATTGAACGGTATGTATGTAAAATTATATCTGTGTGAGAACAAAGATTAAATAAAATAACAAATTAAATATATATATGTCGATTATGTTTATAGGATAACTCTTATTATATTGTTGGTATAACTGAAAGGCAATGAACTTATAATTGAATTACCAAAATCGAACGACTAGAATGAGTGAATAAGAAGCTTTAATTTTGATATATAGAAAAAAGTCGGTGTTCTTATTCAGTTACAAGTAGAGTATACATGTGTAGTCTTATGTTTAGAAGAAGTTCAAGCTCATGTTATCTTTGTTGATGTTCGTAAATTGTTTCGTAAACGTGTTATATATCGTTCTTATTAGTGATTCTTTTGTAGCTACTTTCATACATTAAATAGGTTATTTGACATATGTCAGATTTCTTATTACCGAATTAGTGAATAATTGGTGGAATCAAGAAAGGGATGAACCAAATAAAGAGCGGTATCAAGCAATAAAATTACGTGAAAATGTGGTTGTCGTGATGCGTTTAAAAGGGAAAAATAATACAAAATCGTTTCAAAGCGTCTATAAGGTGCTTTCGCGTATATGCCGTAAGTATATACTATATATCATTTTTTAATTAATTGAATTGTTTAAGTCACTGCATTTCCTGAAGTAATATAATTAGTACGTAAATGTAATAAATGAACCTATTCGATTAAAATCTAGTTGTCATTATGTGTCATATTTTTTATTTTCCTTATATTAGATTCTAGATGACTTAAATTTTTAATAATATTTATAAACTAACAATTCCCTACTTTATAATAAATTAATTGTGAATCCAAAATGTACATTGTAAAATTATATAAAATTAGGAAGAATTATTTTTATGAAGTATTCAAATAAAAATTATGATCACACAAAGGAGATAATTGTTTTATTAGGAACTGCAGATAAAGGACAACTTGATAGTTTCATGGCGGATGGTGCAGTGCCACCAATAAAGAATGGCCATAACTGTAATAATATGGGTTTTGCAACACAACCAGTAAAACAAACTTCTGATGTTTCCAATACCGTTTATGCTGTGGGGGAATATGCTCCAAAAGTTTTAAGGAATTTAAATACCCAAAGACTAAAAAATCAGTTTAGTGATGTAGGCCTGGTCGCTGGTGGAAGCATTATTAGAGCACACAGATCGGTTTTGGCAGCAGGAAGTGCTTATTTTAATGCTATGTTCACTGGTGGCTTGGTGGAAGAACAACAGGAATTAGTAGAAATTCATTCAATATCAGCTAATATACTTTCCCTTTTGGTGGATTTCATTTACTCTGGGAATGTTGATATTACCCAGGACAATGTTCAAGAATTATTTGCAGCTGCTGATATGCTAGAATTAGATGAAGTAGTGTTTGGTTGCATTACTTACTTGAAACAGCAACTGCATTATTCAAATGCCCTTGGGATTTATAGGTGAGATGAGCAAGACTAAGCAAAATATACATTCTTTAAATTGTAGGTTTGTCAGATATACCTTGATTATTGTAAAAGACTATTTCCTAAAATATTTATATTAAATAGATTTGCAGAAGCTCATAACAGATTAGATCTTTTGGAAACTGCCCTACGCTTTATACAAGTCAATTTTCCTCAAGTATCTCAAGAGGAAGAATTTTTGGATCTGCCAAAAGAACATCTTGTTCATTTTCTCAGTAGTGATTATATTCATATTGATACTGAATTCCAGGTTTGTACTCTTATATAGACTGTATTTGAACAGGTAGTACACGTAGCCATGGGTAGAGATTCTCTACAAAAAATCGAAAATATAAAAAAATGACTTTTTGTTCGGGGCCTCGTTTTCCAGAAAAGTTCTAAAATTTTTCATGTACGCGGGTACTTGTAACGTTTTTGACTTAATTGATTGCATTATATGTTAGTATTTTGACCATATTATGAAGGATATTGACTAATACTATATTTTAGCAGAATTAAGACTTATATTAATGAAGAAATTATTGAAATTGTCGTTTATTTTACTATAAAAAAAACTGTTACTCTCCGAATCACGGAAGCATAAACTAATGTCAATAAATTTAGAATCCGTAGTTCAAATGCCTGTGTGGTCCAGTGATAATCCAGTGATGATCCAGTGATGATCCAGTGATGATCCAGTGATCTTGTAGGGCAAGTCACCATTCTACCAAAATCAAGCACGATATTGCTAATCTTTGCATGATCATAAGCACAGGAACGAAGCAATCTAAGTGTGGCAAGTGTTTCACGCACGCAAAGTATTTTCAAATTTAATTTTCTCAGAAACTAAGTCTCAAACAAAATATTATTATTCTATATTTTCGATTTGTTTCTCATAAGGAATCCATCCATATCCGTTTGTACTACCTATTCTGAAACATCCTGTATATACTCTTGAAAATGTAAACTTAATAGTTCAAATAATAGTAAACATTATTTACATTATGATCTTTTGATATGCTACTAGGTCTTCCAAGCAGCATATAATTGGATTGTTCATGATATACCAACAAGAAGATGTTACGTATTTGAGATATTAAGCCATATACGTTTACGGCTCTGTTCATTAGCGAGATTGGAACGAGTTATCTTAGAATGTAAAGACGCGAGTCTTATCGTTGCGTTAAGATCTATACAAAAGGATTTAGTATCAAATAAAGGATGTCTTGTGCCTCTTCACGCACAACCTAGACTTTGTGCTAAGAAAAACATTTTAGTGATTGGCGGATTACGGCGTGAACATTCAGCAGGTAGTTGGGGTAGAGCTGCTGAAAGTACTTATGAAACAATCGAAAAATATGATATATTTACCGGGTACATTTCCATCCATACATACTAATTAATATTAATTTGCAGATTAAAAGTAATACATGTTAAATCATTAAACAATAAAATATTACATGTTAAATCATTAAATGATAATATCTTTTATAGTGAATGGAGTAAGGTAACACCTATTGGAATAGGACGAATATTACCAGGAGTCGCATTATTAGATGGTAAAGTTTACGTTGTTGGTGGAGAACTTGAATCATGTATTATTGCTAATTGTGAATGTTACGACCCACGTGATAATGTATGGACTTCGATTGCCTGTATGGAAGAACCTAGGTGTGAATTTGGACTTTGTGCCTTGGATAATAGCTTATATGCATTTGGTGGCTGGGTGGGTGAAGATATTGGTGGGTCGATAGAGATATATGATCCAATAACTAATTCTTGGACACTTGATGGGCAACTTCCTAAACCGAGATTCAGTATGGGAGTAGTTGCTTATGAAGGTGAATGAATTTAATTATAGAAAGAATCCTTTGTTTTTGAATTAAGATATAGAATATGATTTTATATTTTAACATATTTAGGATTAATGTATGTAGTCGGTGGTTGTACGCATAGTAACAGGCATAGTCAAGATTTAATGAGTTACAATCCAGTAACAAGAGAATGGACTCATTTAGCTCCAATGCTTACTGCGCGTTCACAAATGGGAATTACTATTCTTGATGGATATATTTACGTTGTCGGTGGTACTAATAAAAATCAAGAAGTTTTAACGGCCGTTGAACGATATTCCTTTGAAAAGGTGATTAATTTTTTTTATATATTATAATGTTGTTATTTAAATCTTTATTATAATATTATTCTTATTCCAGAACAAATGGAGTAGCGTTGCACCTATGAATATGGGTAGATCATACCCTGCAATTGCAGCAGCCGATAATAGGCTTTATGTTATAGGAGGTGAACAGTGTCAGGAAATCAATTTTTTTCGGACGCAAATTACAATTTCTACAGTTGAATGTTACGATCCTCATTCAAATAAATGGCATGAATGTGCTTCGTTGCCGACAAGTAGAGGTGAAGCATCGGCAATCGTTGCACCCTTTTGATTGAAATTTTTTTTCGATCATATCACTCTAATCACATGCGTTTCCTTTTGAATTTCATAACGATATTTCAACATTTATTAAAATCTTCTTAAACGTATATATGATATCAAGCGAGAAACATGTTTTTTGACTATCTTCGATTACGTCGTATATACAAACGTGCAAAATCAAACATACATAATCTTCGATGTATTTTTTTATAGATTACAATTTTAACAGTTGAGACAGAATTTTTCCTAACGAACATAAGATGCAACAGGATTTGAAAAAAAAAGAGAAATGTTCCACTATAATACTACAGTGCTATTTTCTGTATTCGCGATATTAAATTACGTATGCTGATTTTCAAAAAAGAATTTATTATATATATTTAATAATGAAAGTAGCTGAAACTGACTTCCATATATTTTAAAAATTCCTTAGCGTAATAAAAATCTTATTAATTGTAGAAGTGACTGAAAGAGACAGCCTTCACATTCTATGGTCATTTACCAAAGTTATTAAGAATACGAAATATGATATTCTATTGTAAATTTTATCACACTACAACGAGAGATAAATGGAGAATATATTTCCATGTAGTATGTGTGAAATGAAACGTTCTTAGTCCAAAAGAATGCAAGTGAGATATATTTAGTTTTCATCAAAAATTGTATGTTACAGTTACGCGTGCTTGAGATATTTATCGATTTTTTCTCTATAAATATTTTTCACAATAATCATGTACGTATATTTCGTTACTTATTTACTTTTTACAGCATAAGTAGAGATAAATACATAATACTTAATGATATTATGCTCTTAATTAATATTTTAAACAATTATGGAGAGGTATCTTATAAATTGCGAAGTTATGTTTTATAGAATCACATGTAATTTTCATAAGTTAAGAAATTGCATCTTATGTTAATAAGTTTTATTAACAAATTTGATTGCAGTTAGTTTTTTGTAAAGAGTATCTCGTATTATATGCAAATTAAAATTGGAAGCATCCGTTTAATGTGTCGTAAAATTCGTACAAACTTGAGATGATACAAAAAGAAAAAGAAAACTAACAAGGGGTTACTTGTCACATTTATATATTGCTTTTTACAAATTCATGCATATGAATAAGTATTTAGCTTGAAATTTTTATAAAGTGTACATGTTGTATCAGTGTGATTCTATAATCAGCTCCTCTTAGCGTTTTCATCACAAAAACAGCTTCTGTTACATCAGTTAATAGTTCCATATACTTCTTATACCAAAGTTCTGTTTAACAAATGATTTATACAAGATGTTATTACGAAATAATTGATATAATAGTAATTCGTATTAAGTTTTAATTTGTTATACTGTTTTAGTTGGTTGTTCTTCTTATATTAGTCTTCTATTGTGTTTATGGTTATGTTTTAATAAATACAAAACATTAAACGCTTTGTCAAAAACTGTTTTGAAATAACGATATTCGTTAAAAAGAATTGTTTAAAATTCACTAAAACGAAGGTTATTATCTTAATTTTATAAACGGTATATACTTTTTAATGTGTATTATGTGTTTCTCATAATCAATTATTTTTTTATAATGAAATATTGTAGAAAAAAGTCTAGTTTTACTTACTTTGTCACATTTATAAATGATATATTCATTCTTATTATACTAATTTACGGATATATGTATACGTTATTGAAAGTGCTATTTGATAAAAAGATGGCCTTTATATATAATTTAACTATGTTAACAATATTAAGAGCTTAGCTTTTAAATTTTGCTTGATTTCCAATTTGAAAGTATATACAATAATAATATGCATAAAATATATATTGCACCTTTGTCAGAACCGAACTTAAAGGAATTGTATTGAATTCATAAATAGTTGAGAAATATCATGAATACAGTGATGTATGCGTATGTATATGTACACATATATGCTTTATGCCAATTTAAAAAAATCTATTTGGAGGTACAGACATTTCACACGCAATTTTTATACAAAAAATATTATGATAAATGTTTCATAGATAAGAAGCAGATATTATGTAAAACAAACACGACTGTATTCTCTAATGATACTTAAAAATTGTAATATAAATACATAAGTTCAGTATGTGAATGTTTTACACAATATATACTATAAAATATTAAACTGTCTTAAAAATTACAAATAAATATTTAAAGATAAATTGCCACTAGTCTCCTTTAGTAGTTTAACAAATTAAGTTTCAAAAATAAAATATTGAAAAAAAATCAAGTTAGTGTTTTCATTATGATATTGTTTTCATGAAGAATACAGTTCATTTTGTTTTATTTTTATGTAAATATACAATTATATGAATTTTTCTAACATTGTAAATGAAGAAAATATATCTTACATAAAATTAAAATAATCATATTTCTCTTTTGCTACAATATAATAAAATTTAAGGGAACAACTAAATAAATATTGAAGCGATATAGTGCTTCGAAATAAATTCAATATCGTTTAGAATACGAAATATTTTATTTATATACGGACTGACAAATATCTCTTTTTATGCAAATTTGTAATCAGAATCAATTTCTAATTTAGAAGAATTTATATATAATTTGTTTAAGTCCAAGAAATAAATACTGTTGTCTATATCTTTTGCGTCACATTTAAGAACATACAATTATTTTAGCTGGTTTATAAACAATAATAAGCGAAGGATGCTAATTTCTACGGAGATTATATAAATGTATGATACAACATCTCTTACATATACTTTAAAATCATTACAAAACATAGTCCAATTCGTATCTAATATACTGATTCTTTGGATCATTCATAATTCGAGGATAACCAGCTACAAGAGCATCTTGTCCACCTATATAAAGAGAATTATAAATTTTCCAATATACATCTCGTACTTTTCGTGCCGGATGGAACAATCCCTGTAAAAACATTATGAAAATATCTATTATATTAATATCTTGAATACAATGTGTTGAATGATTTACCTGCAAAGTGTATTGCAGTATTTTAATTGGCCCAAGAGCAACACGTAAACCATCTACAGCGTCCATAAATGCTTGCACCAAGTGAGGTGAAGTTTCAAAAACATTGGGCCATACGTGATTCAATAAATGTATCAATGCATCTTCACAACCAAATCCGTAAACACCCAGTGCCATGTGTTTAATAGCAGCACATGCAGTTTGCCTGTGCACTAAATCTCTGTATAACGTTATATTAAACTGGATTATTATATAATTATTTCTAATTTAAAACATTAAGATTTTGTATAAATACTCTTTTTACCTGTCCATGAGTGCATCTTCTAATAGTGGGCTAACAGCATAAATGTAATCTTTTCCCATTTCTCCGATATATTCAAACAAAAAGGATAAAGACTTTAATACACCATTTTGTACGTTCAGTTCCGGTACTCTATACTCATTCATCAAAGCAGGAAGTACCGTAAATGGACTACAGGTTTCAGCTACAATAGCTATAGCTACTGTAGTGCATACACGATTTTGACGTTCCTGTACCTTTAAGTTATTCAAGAGGGTTGCTAATACATCGTGAGGTCTACACAGAAAAAGATAAAAAGTTCAAAATGATGTTAAAACGTAATATATTATAAATTCTCTATGTTTAGTTTATACCTACCCTATTGCTTTGGCAATATAACCAAACGTATTTACTGTAGCTCTTCGAATCGCTTTCTTGTGAGCTTTGAGTAATTCTAAAAGTTCAAAGCATATTCTCATCCATTCTCTGGCGGATACATACTCGGGCCCTCTGTCTGCAATTCTACCTACGAGATCAATACAATTTTCTTGTACCTAAACAGAAAAATTCGGGTATAAATAATTTATATTTTTCAAGATTTTTTAATGTATACGTAAATATATTTGTATAAATAATGCAGACCTTTTCATGCCTGTTCTTCAGAATAGGAGTAAGACGTGGTAGTAAGTCTTTAATAGGTGGTGTCATTTTTGTCATTCCTATGACATTTACAATAGCTTTCAATGCGCCCAAAATGCTTCCTAATACCTCAGGGTATTCTTCTCCTAAGTATTCATAAAGAACGACACCTAAATGACCCATTAGTTTTTCCTATAAACAAATAAGTATGATTTTATATTACCAAAATTTAGGTTTGTAAAATTTTAATAAAATTTATGCCTGTATGGAATATGAATTTACCTCTTGACAAGTTTTCATGACAACGGCAATTCGTGATATCAAGTCGGCAGCTTGTTGTCTTACTTTTGCAGATTTATTGTTCAATCTCCACAATATTGTTCCACAAATTTGTGGAAGGTACGCTTTCACTCTTTTTCCTAATGTATTCACAATAGTTCCAAAACCATTCAACATTACAACATCCTGTTAAATATAACAAATATAATAAATTCATTATAATATATGTAAAACTTGAAATTGTTTATAAAGATTATAAATATTACGAACCTCAGTTGTTTGTTCCTGGAAAGCATATAAAATACCGTCAATGAGTTGTTCTTCCAAACGAGAATCAACATCCGCGGCTCCCAAATTTCCCATTATTTTCTCAATGGTTTCCATAACCATCTTCCTATACTGTTCATTTTCATCTTTTAAATCATCTACTACACGATTTATAATTTCTGATGCACCAACTTTATTTGCAATTTCTACAGTCGTGTCAACAAGCTATAAAATTATGATTTATAAAATTTATGCTTTCTGTAATTATTGTAAGTATGCTTATTAATATTATGTAATACATACTTGTCTATAATTTCTACGATCTAAAGCCATTCGGTGGTTCCAAAAATGCTTGAAGAAATGTGGGAGGATTTCATCTTTAATGTATTGTGCTTCTACACCATCAGTTCCACAACATTGTTTCACTACCTACATTATATTGTAATGTAATTGTAATGTATTTAACATGTTATAACTTATTATAACTTAAGGTACTTACTTTCAGAACAATCTTTTTCATTTCTTCATCAGGAGATTGGAATTCACGAATAAGAATTAACATCACCTCACGAGTATAATAATTGGCATATTCGGCGTCCATAAGAGGAATTAAATAACCAATAGCCTTTAAGAATGCAGCAAGACCTTTTCCTCTATGTGTACGAATACCTTTCCAAAGCGGTTTTAGAACGGAATCAAAGCTCTCAATACCATATGGTGTGGCTGCTTCTGCTAATGCAGCAATTGCTAAAGCAGTGATAGTACGAACTTTCTGTTGCTCATCAACGAGACCTATAAATTAATCGGTGACCTCTGATTATCTTTTGAAATTTTATTTAATTACCCTAAAAAGTAGTTTTACATTACCATGTTCTATAATTTCAACCAAACTCTTCAAATGTGGTAATATAGCACATCCCATAAGAATAGCAATCTGTTGTACAATTTTTATACCCGTGTGACGAGCTTGCCATGACTTTTTGCTGCGACACACGGCTTTAAGAAATGGAAGCAAAGAAGGAATTCCTAGAGCTGATGCAACCACAGCGAATGCTCTGGCTGTCGTGTTACGAACGTATTCATCAATATTATCAATATCTGGTCTCATAGTCGAGATCATCGTTGCTAAACCAGCTGCTTTGGCTAAATTAGAGATAATTTCTCTACCTTCGACACGAGCATAGTAATCTTCATCAATAAGTAAAGGTTCAATAACGACCAAAATCTAAAAATAAATCATATTTTTACATTTATCAACGTTAAGAGAAAATTGTTAAAATATTATATAGAGCATATAAAATTACCTTATGTACGTAGGGTCTAACCAAATCATCCAGTTTATAAAGAATACGATCAATAACTTTCACAAGAAGATGACGTTCTTGATCTTCAAGTGTAGGAGACATAAGAAGAGGGAGTATCTGATTAAATAAAGGACCCGCGCCAAATTCTCTTGCTTTATCTGTAATTTGTCTTAGAGCAGCTTTCCTCATTGGTGGTGTGCCATTTTTAATTTTTAATAGTAGCTTCATTATCTTTCTTTCTTTCTGTTCTTCAGGACTAAGTGTTTCTTCATCAACATCGACCAATAACTTATCAAAATATTGTGCGTCTTCTGGTTTCATAAAAGGCAAATTTCCTTTTGGTTGATTGTCTACGAATTTCGCAGTTTTATCTTCAGTTTGAATGAAAAATCCTTGTGGTGTGCCCGCAATAGGCGTCGGTGTAGCAGTGAGCTTCCTTGCAGGTGTGCGAATTGGAATATATCCTATATTATAAAAGATATAATTAAATATTTCTCAATCATAATTTTAAAAATCATTATTTTGCATGATTTACCCGCAGGTGGTTGCAAAACTTTATATCCAGGTGGGAACAGGGCATCCAGTTCATCGTCTGAGAGTGGTCTATTTCTCTCATCGATTTCTCGTTCCCAACGATATGCTTGAAGCTGTTCTGGTGTCATTGACATTAAATGTCCTGGTGTTGGAGTTGCTAATCCCATAGCTTTAGGTCCCGTTGGTGTTACACCACTAGGTGTTAAAATTGAAGTTTGATGTGGTGTAGTAAGAGGAGTTGCTGGAGTTTGTGGCGTCATAGACCCAGGTGTCTGATTCGAAGGTGTTTCATCCCATCGACTTCGACGTTTGCTAGCAGAAGGTGTTGGTGTCTCCTGAATTAAATCTCCTGCAACTCGATCTGTTCTTGGAGTTTCTGCCCAACCACTGCTATGACCAGGTGTTTCTAATATATAAAACAAACATTTATTATTTAACTATTTATTCCTAATTTGTTATCTATCTTCTTAATAAAATATACTTTATATTTACCGCGTTCAGTTTTTGGCGTCTCATCCCAACGATTTCTACGACTTGAAACAGTTTTTTCATGAGAAGGAGTTTCTCTACCAGGAGTAGCTGCACCAGGCGTTGCATGTCCTGGAGTAGCATCCCACATTCTTGTACTTACGCCTGGTGTTGCACCAGGAGTTTCTCCACCTTTACCATGACCAGGCGTTTCATCCCACCTAATTGCAGCAGGTGTTACCTAATAACATTTTAAAATAATAATTTTTATTATTTCCCACATGTTAAAATTAGTTTCAGAAGTATCTATTTACTTACATCTGCATTGTCCCATGATGTTGGTGTTGCAGTTGTACCAGATGGTTTCTTAGGTGTTGGAGCATCATCTGTTTGGTCCCAACGACCTCTTTTCTTAGGTGCAGGTTTAGGTTCACCATTTGCTTTTAATGTTCCTTCTTTGGCTTTTTCTGCTAATTTTTTTCTTAACTGTACATACAAATATTATGTAAATATCTTAAATATCTTAAATATTTTTTACTTAAACATTAATGAAAAAGTTGATCGTGTTAAAATTGCTGACCATATACCTCAGTTTCTTCTCCTTTCAATAACTGTTCCCGCATAATCACGGTATATGTCCTAGAACCGATGTCTGGCGTCTTACCACCTGTAATCAGGAACCAAAAGTCACGCAGAGCGTAACCATTAGTTATTTGTTCAATGAATGCTTAAATTTTCAAAAACTTCTGAACATACCTAGCGATATTATAATGATATTTATTGTTAAAATGCCCCTAGAATATTTGAGTATATTCTAAGTAAACTACTGAATTGACTCCCATTTCCACGTTGCATATATCATCAAATTAAGTGACAATAAAAATGTTTTACAGAAGTAAATGTAACAACAAATCGTAAATAAAATATCGCGTTAATTACGCAACGGGTTTGAGAGAGTTGCAACAGCAGATGGCATATAGCATACGTACGTGAAAATTTGGTGCCATAGGGAGCACTGTCCTGCTCATGTCTTCCACATCGAAAAATACTTTAGCCATCTAAAAATCAACTCATTCTTGTTATTAATAATATTTGCACACCAACCACTCATACTATGTTTCAATATTTATGTTCTCACGAGAAATGTGTGATACAATGAGAATTTATCGACCCATATGTGTTATACATGTAAGCAATCAAAACAGTAAATAAAAAATATGTGAAAAAGGAAACTCATGAAAATATATTAAATTATAATTGAATATAAAAAAAAGTCTCATTGTATCATTTATACGACGTGACTGTAATGCTCTGTGACAATTCAATCTCGCTTAACCTTCGACATAGTATCCTCGGTAAGCAGATGATTCCAAATGTGCAGACCGTCACTAAGATTGGAAAAAAATGTAAACATTAGTATTTATTTGAAAGAATCACATTCACTCTTTTCACTTAAGCCAGTCTGTCTTATTTATTTCTTAACCCTTCCACAATCTAAGCATGAAAAATTTTTAAATCTATTAACTGTTATAATAACTGAGATAAATATTCTGAACCCAAATATTTTAGAAAATAACTGTGTAAGCAACATATAATCTGTACCTTCACTAATTTAGATCTGATTATAATTAGCTGACTGTATATACTAAAAGATCATTATTTGTGCCTTTTATAAACTTATATAAAAACAATATAAAATATAATATTTTTGATATCTGAAACAACTTCTATCTCAGTTATTATAATTAGTAATACTACAGCAACAGAAACATATTGCTCGATGTGTATTCATTAAAACAGACTAGATAAATATACTAATATTTGTTAATATTGAAAATAATTTTTGTTGTAATATATTTATATTTAATGTCTTCTTTGAACATCTATATACAAGTCTATCTATTTAATATAAAATTTTGATTTTGTGAAACATTCAATTACTTTATGTCTGGGATGATATGTATAATAAACGAATCAAATCATGTTACGAATAAATGAAAATAAAATTTTCATATATTAACTTATAAATTACTTAAAACATGTTAAGTTATGTTACTAATTATTTGGAAAACTAAATAACATAATTGTATACAAGTTTAAGTTCATCTTTTACATTATATTACTTTCTAATAAAGATAAAAATGATAAAAAACAGACATTGGTAATATGGTCATTCAGTTATTGAAACTTGTGATACTTTATAATCAAGTTTGTAGTACCATTAAATGATTTAAAAAAAAGTCAACTTGACTATTTAATAATTTGGAACAAAATAATAATATCTAATTAAATTTCATTTTTGCCACATTAAAATCAAGTTGACTTCTTTACAGATATAGAAATAAATTTAAAATGACCTTAGTTTTTTTATAAACTGCAGTGATAGAAGCTTTATTGTGCACATATTTTGTTGCAATATAATTAGCACTTATAGACACTAAGTGATCTTAGTCTTAAAAAAGAAAAATTATATTTAACTCTATTAATTAATTAATCTTCATTATTATTTAGTATATAATTATTATTTTTTTACTCATTATATTGCTTCAAAATATCAACAAGAATAATAATATATAAACACACTTAATATCTAATTACCTGTTTTGTTTTCAAATTGCTTAACTTAAGAAGAAAAAAATACCAACCTTCTGCAAAAGGATCGACACGCTCAGGTGATATAATCATTCTTCGTCTCTTTTGCCTATATTCATCTTCTCTGTCAGCTATGGTGGGTCGTCGTCTATCCGCAAAAGGATCGTAATCCTTTTCACTCTGGAGCATAAAAAAATTAAACATTATTAAATTAAAATTATTAATACAATTAGCAACATTAATAATAATGAGAATAATATTGTTTTCAAAATATTACACCTGTGCAACATCGTTGAGTAATGCTGCTGGTGCAGTATAGCCTGGTCTTTTATTAGTACTAAAAGTTGTTGGTTCATAGTCCTCATCCTTAAAAAAAAATAATACAATTCATAACTTATTATTATGTTACAATAAAAAACAACCATTATGGTAAAAAATGAAATTACCTCAATCTCATCATTGGCTGCAATAGATGTAACGTAGCCTTCATATTTATTATTACTTCCATCGTAAATATCTTGATCATAAAAACCAGTCTTTCCTAATCCTACTTGGTCCTTTTCAGTAGATGCATTTTGAATCTCTTTTTTCTTTGACTGTATTTCCCGTATTTGTGCTTCAATATCTATATAGATCAATACAAATACAAATTACATTAAATTTACTAAGAATGTAACACAATGCAAAGCTAGAATAATTAAGGATTAACTATTAGCAAATGAATGCTTAAATATCAAATGTGCTTGTGTTATTTCTTATTACTGAATCTAATTAAAGGAATTTAGATAAGGATTTGTAAATATTCGGTAATTAAATTACATAAATGAATAGAGTCGCAGATAATAATTTAAAATAAAATATAATTCCAATTATAAATACCAGAATTTAATTTATGACAAACGAACCTTCATGCGTTCTGGGAATGGAATCCATCGTTCAGCATCAAAATTTTACAGAAAAATATCCTCCAGAACATGAAAAAGATTCACCACAGAACCAAATCCCGTTCTCTTTACCAATCTTTATATTGGTAATGTTATAAGATGGCACACTATCAATTATTTCCAAATCATAAAAGTGCGTTTACATGAGTATTCAATTTAAGATTAGCAAAATGTTCAATAAAACTTGCTGTTTTATGTAATTCGGAAGACGAAATCATAAAAGTTCACAAATTAATTCTCTTTGTCCCTTTTGTCACTAATGAAAATTTGTATGAACATTGAAACACTATCGCCTTTTAGCCGTGGAGAGATGGAACTAATCCCTATTGCAGTCTTTGTCGCACATTGTCGCAATTCTCTAACTCAAGTACGTATATCTGTCCTTGTCGCACAATATTGCGATCTTTATCTACGTGCAAGTTATGTGCTGTCATCTATTCTTACTGTTACTATCCAGTCCTTCTATTCAGATGCTGTTACTTTTGTATCAAATAGATGGTAGCATATGCCTCTTCTGTAGACAAGGAACGCAATAGTGTGCGACAAAGATATATATATATATATATATATATATTGGTGTTAGATAGCAATAATGATTAGTTTCACTTTTTTACCGCTATGTGGTGATAGGGTTTCAACGTTCAAGTGTCTATAAAGCGAGCAAATTTTCGTTATTAAGAAAAAGAAACTGATTAAGAGAATTACCTTGTGGAATGTGACTTTTGTAATCCCGTCTTCAAAAATAGATCCTCATCTTTTTTTTTATACGCCATCTGATCCGCAAGATACATGAATAAAAATTTATAAATTACTTCCAAATATTGAATCACTTTAAGTAGATTATTTTAAAAAGTTGTGCCTTCAAATATATTTTTATACATGCAATGATGTTTGTGGGAGTTATAAACGTATATAAAAAGAGAGCACATGTATATAGATGGAGTTTACATCTGACTTTGAACGAATTAGAGTACTAAGAATATATAATTCGTATGGATCAATGAATCAAACATCTTTTAAAGAACCTTTCATTTGTAATTTAAGATACAGTCCCATTTAATTAACTGTTTTTACTACATTATCATGTTTTTCAACAATCGCAATATACACGGAAATTTGTTATATTTGATTCGATATTTTTCTTTATTTGTTCGATATTTTACTTTGTGTATACGTTGCGCTCGCGGTAATTACAAAGAAATTATACAAAAATAATAATACTAATATCACTATTATAGTAAGAATATTTAAACGTAGCCTAATGCAAATTATTTGTTATTTCAGACGCACATGTAATATGATATAACGCAAATATTTAGGCTGTGCTACTTTACAATACAACTAGATAATACAAGGTAAACAATGCACGAAAATCATTATCAACAAATGTTTACTGATAAAGTAAAATTTACTGCAATTATATCATTTCGCAAGAAGAAAAAGAAAAAAAAAATACGATGTTTTCTTGATATTTAAACGTATTTAATACTTTAGTTATTTTTAATACGATTGAAAAATTCGTCCGATAATATATCAACGATAATCTGGTAATTTATCAAAACTAAGCACCCCATGTTCTACAAGGTATTTATTATGATTTTTATCTCATTATCTTTGTAAATTTAATTACGCCTCTGCTGCTGTGATTTATTATCGAATCCTCTGATATATATATATATATATATATATTACATTTACTATCTTTCTATTGCAGACACGTTCTTAGAAGTACCTAGTTTTTATTTCATTTCACAAGTTCTGCAATATTTATTGCTCAAGGAAACGAGGATCTACGCGAAAGTCTTAAAGTAACCACGATGGTCATTAAGAAGCAGGATTATCATTTATTTGTCTCTCAAACATTTCTTAGTCATTTCTTTACATTTAAATTCTTTCATCTAACTTTAGAAATATTGATAACCGAAGTATTTATATTTTATAAACATGTTATTCTAAAATCTTATCAAATTTATCATTCAGTCTCATAAAATGAGTAATACGTGGTTCTCCGATGCAATCCTAAACGATGAGAAGTATTATGTAAATACGTTTTCCGATCCTTTTAATATATGTATATATATACATGTATTTTATCCAATTAGCGAATTTCGAATTGGCAACTGATTGTGAGTTTCTTGCCTTAAGCAGCTGTAGGAAATTTTGATTTGTTTTTCTCTTTTCTCCTACAGGTGTAATGCATAATCAGATGAAACATAGTTTACCATAAATATTTCCCATACTGATAACGGTTCTATTTGGGAACATTTTGTATGTGTTCTTTCATTACTTATTGTATAAACTGTGGCTGACGCAAACCGGAAAAAGATTGGTTTAGCTTGTACAAATAATGCACAAGATTAATAAAACAATTCAAAAGGATAAAATAACAGAATGTAATTAAGAAAATCTTTGCAGCTCGTGCAAGTGGCCGTTTTTTATCGGTCGATGCAAATTACAAATTTTCCATTATAACTGGCAGTTTGATTATGGATTGGACAAATATTAACTCATGACGCCGAAAAAATGTATTTGAAATAATCGTGTGAACAAGCAGAAGATTTTAACTTCTTACTTCGTAGTACAAGATAAAAATTGCAGTACAAATCGACCTAAAAAATATGTCAATATTAACTTGGAATAAATGCGTCATCTATGACTTCAAGAGAATATGCAAGAAAATCACGCTTTCTCACATTCTTCGGCAAACGATGACGTCAAGATTCAGCTGAAAACAGATTACTCTGTGATTTTGGGGATTTTCGGATTACCCAATTTCGTTTTTTACCATCCCTGGTAACTTTTAATGAATTCTTGAAGTTGTCCTTTCTACGGAGCAACGCTTCGAAGTAATTTCGATAGAAAATAAAAAATCATGCGGTATATTAAAATCCATGTATAACTGCAAATGTCAATATGTTATCGTTGATCATTAAAGTAAATAGATTTACGAGCACGTCTTACGTTCGTTAAGCTAAAGAGAAGCCATTAATAGTAGGCTGTTATCGAATGTCCATTTCCGCGGGTGTGGTTTATCAGTGAGACATTAGATGAGGTTAAAAATAGAAAGTACTTTGTCATGATACATAGGTATATATAACCGATATATAACTTCAGTATATGCTATGATATTATCTATATCCGAAAATATTGGAAAGATATAGAGATCAAATATACATCCATACGTATACATACAAATTGGCTCGCAAAAGTATTCGTACATTTACCATGGAATATTTTCATGTGCGTGTCATGCGCATTATATAAAACATTCTGAAATTGTATTAACGCTGTGATGAGACACGACTGATATGACTATATCGGAAAAACTCGAATCCAATTTGAAAATATACATGCATACTCAGAAGTTGCAAGGTATTTACTGTAAACTTATATCTAGTAAACAGTTAGTATTATGAATAATTAGTAGAAAAATCTTAAGCATATTATAATAACTATTAAAATGAATGACTGCCTGTTCAAATATTTTTGTGTCTGCAAAATATATACATCTTGCAATTTCTATATACGTTTACAAAAAACTCGAAGAAAGGAATTCCAAGAGTTAAAAATTCTATCAAATAATAGTTATTAATAATCATAATATTTGGGCATCGTTACAGTGCCAATAAAATTTTGAAATGTTTCGTTTAACACACGTGATAATGTTCATGAGAAGTGTGCGACTAGTGCGAGAGCTACACAGTTGCATTTTTTTACTACTATTTGCATATGTATTGAATAACATGTAGTGATTTATCAAATTAATTTCCTCAGAAAAATGTTGTTAATGTAACATTTCATCTTTAGTTACGTGTAAGTTAATGAAATGTAAATTACAAATGGTTTGTAAATTAATTTCTTAAAGACTGACTTGCCATTTTTTTTCCACTATTTCCTACAGGGTTATTTTAATAATTTCGTAATCTAAGCGTTAAAATATATCGATTGGCATATAACATGTGCATTTTATAAGATGTGCTTTGCAAATATTTCCATTCTATGTTGTTTTGCAAGACGATGACAATAATGCGATAAAAAGTTCTGAAAAATTCATTAATAACTCATCATTAATTTTTATGTTTTAACCTTGGAATTTGATAGACTTTGAAGTACGAATTTATAACATCATAATAAATTATCTTCTTTGTATAATCAGCATCTATAAAGCAACGTGTAAGATATTTTCCTCTCATTATCCGACTTTTTACGTATTTTTTCACTGTTTAGTCCCTAATGAGTAAATAAACACGGATTAAGTTGCGATTAATTATATAAAATATACATGAAACCAGAAGGCGAAGGAGGAAATAATAGATCATATCAATTGTTAAGTACAATAATCTCCAATAATAGATTAAGATAAAACGTCTCTTGAAATTGTATCGATAGTATCAATTAATATTGTATAATACAAAATGTACTCTCTTCTTCTAAAAATAAAATTCGAAGAATTATATTATTTATTAATTTCAACCGCGTTCACGTTATCAGGCTCTACGCTTCGCTTTTGTAATATCAAATTTTTCTAATTATATTTAAAGATACTAACAAATACATAGTACGAAATTTCATGTACCTGAATCTAATTAACTTGAACATAATAAATACAATGATAAATATTCATAGAAAATTTCAAGGTGCAAAATTGTGCAGAACGCGTTTAATATAAGAAAATATATAAAATATGAAATAGCGTAGTGCTTTGCGCAATAGTTGATGGGTAAAACAATCTTTTTTCAAGGCTGTACTTTTTCAGTTATTTTTTTAAAAATATGAATTTCTGTAAAAAGCCGCAGTTTGATAATAACCAGTATTTCTGTAGCCACTGTTTGGACGAAATCTTTATGTTTGTAAAATGATTACTATGAGAAAAGGAAGAACACTCGTTGTGGATAATTTTACCGATGCATGATTCATATAACACAGCTGATTATAGTTGATCTCTGCAAACTTTCCGATTAGTTGATTTCTGCTAATCATACTGTTGTATAAAGATGGCATAAAAAGTGAATACATATTTCCTTGAAGAAAAGCAAGTAATGAGTTTGTTATCGTTCAACAATGGAAACTGATAACATCCAAGTTCAAGAGAGAAATCTAACGACGTATACTTACTGGTGATTATTTCCTTGATTGCGTAAAAAAATGAAAATCAAGGGAAGCGAAATCATTAAAGTTATCTACCTCTTTAACTGACTGTCCGCTATCTCTATCGTTCCTTGAAATTTTCATTTACACGGTGTTTTACTATGTTAATTGCCGATAGGTCGAGGTCTTACAGTCTAGAAAAATAATTTACTTTCAAAGAAAGTCTCGCTGAACCACGAGGCTTATTCATATGTATAATATAGATAATTGATTCAGTTTTCTTTCAAATTTTACCATATATAGAAATCGATTAATCGAACGTATCCACTGGCCAGCCTCTTCTTCATCTTTTAAAAAATTTATTAAAAATTTCAGCTACTTTCTTAAGCCAACTGTTATGTTTTATGGTTTCAAGAATTTATTTGTCTCTCAACTATTTTCAATATGAATATGAATATGAATATGAACATGAATATGAATGTGAACATAAATACGAATATGGATATGAATATAAAATTGATGCAATGAATAAAAAATAATGAATTTATGTAATGAAGTTGAGAGATTAATAAATGTAATGTAAAGCCGCATATTGCCCTTTTGATAAATTGTAATGAATAACTCGAAGAATAATACGAATGATTACCAAGAGAACAGCCAGATAATGTTTTCTCCGGAATGTATTTTCTTTGATTTTTTTAATAACATATTACGATAACGGTTTAATAATAACGATATATCTTTTTTTATTGTTGTTTCGTTTTCTCTACTCGGTCTCGTATTGCGTTTTTTTCTAGATACCTGTAACTTTTATCTGAATGTGAAGTGGCTAATCGAGTCTGCGGTCTTTCAGATCACATGAACGCGATAAAATTAACCGGATGAGAATTTATCAAGTATGAAATTTTGATAGATCAAGAAATTTATTTTGAGCGATATTTTCGGTAGAGTACCTGGAATATGTACATATTCGGGTCATTCCTAATCCGATAAGGAATGTCAATAATTAGTATCGACTGTGTAAACTTACACTTGTATAATTTATGTGGTGAACAGAATAGTAGATGTACGAACTAAAATTAGAGCCAGAAAAGTAAAAACCATTGGCTTCTTAATCAATAATTATTTATATCATCGATCGTAAAGATTATCGAAATGGATTATTCTTTAATAATTTAGCTTGTTTTTTACTCCAATG
Organism: Bombus pascuorum; assembly: GCF_905332965.1. Classification (NCBI taxonomy): domain Eukaryota; kingdom Metazoa; phylum Arthropoda; class Insecta; order Hymenoptera; family Apidae; genus Bombus; species Bombus pascuorum. Next base: position 12,011,606 of record NC_083490.1, on the reverse strand, counting down.
TTTATTATTTAATATCTATATTAACATACTCTGTGCAATTCAGATAAAAATGGTATTTTGATAAAATGAAGAATCAAATTGCAGCGTAATTGAAGAGCTTTCTAATAAAAGAGCCTGTAGGTATCTTCTAGCCAAACAGTTAAATTATTTTAAATTTCAATTATTTTGTAAATATAAAATAGCAAACAAAGTTTCCCAAGAAGTTCTTTATAAGTTCTTTACGAGCTTCTTTATAATTATCAATTTAAAGGTATAATCAAAAAGCTAGAAAGCTTAAAGCTAATATTAAAAAATTATAGCTAAGACCTTGAATGTAATTTGGTCAATTTGCCATTTCGTCTTATGGCGAATAAGAAATCTCCTCAATTATAATACACGCAAATTAATTGCGACAGTTTACAATTTTGACAGTTCACATAACTAGATAGCTTTTACTATTGATAGGATTATTCCGAGATTTTCTTGCTACGTATACCATATCTTTTTGTAATGGAAATGATATGTTATAAGTAAGATACACGATGAAACGAACTCCTTGTAACGTAGTTGATAAGTATACGCCGATGGAAATTCCTGGATTTAATTTCACTCTAACGAGATTTTTATGTACATCGGCAGAACTTGAAAAGGGAAAAATAAGATGAACCGTAATATCTGATGACCGTTCGATACAAAAAAAAAAAGAAATTAATATTTCACTTCTCTTACAGAGAGCACAACCACAGGTGAAAAACATGATAAATCATATTTCTCGTCTTTTATAGATGAGCGATATTAAAATTGAATAGGTTGCTAAACAATTCCATATCAAAGCTGTGTTTGCGTTTGATTTTGGGATTAAATATGTGTTTTTCTTATCCTCTTACATATTTAAGACGTATTAATAACAGTAGTTACATGTAGATTCCTATTAATTTAATTGAAGCAACATGACAATTACACAAACATTATTTAATTCTTAAAAATCACTGTGACTTCAAAAGACTTATAAGCATCATCAAATATATGAGATCACTTACTTCTTCAAATGTGTATTTCGCATTAAAATATAACTTTTTAGCCACAAAATAACATAAAAGCTATGGAAACTAAGGAAAATAGTCTCATTATATTTTTTGCTTTTTCATCTTCATATACAGGCACGCAAGAGTATTTGAACGTTCATTGTGGAAAACTTGTACATTTAAAATTTTCATTAGCACTATATTGAGACACGATTGTCATAATTACATTACCGGTTATACGCAGTTGAACACTCCATGACGTTAATTTAAATTGAATGCCTTGCAATGCCTTTATTTTTTCATTATTTTATTATAAATCTGTTAATTCGTCTGTTAATTCTTCTGTGATCGTACGTGGCTTACAATGTAACAATCAATGCAACAATCGTAACGAGTAGATATATTATCCTTATGATAGGCAGTGTATATTGGTAAAATTTAAACCTAATCTAAAAATTTATCTAAAAGTTACAAGACATTTATTGCAAACATATATCCAATAAAAAAAATTAAACGTATTAAATACGCGTTAAAAATGGTCCCAATATGGAATATCTGAAGATATGTCGAATATCTTGCGCTAATTATCTATAACGACGAGGCAAATGATAAACACCGTATCGCAAAAAAATTAAGCTACTCGTCGGTTTCATCAGAAAGCTTGAAGCAATCATTATTACCTTGGTCATAGAGCGACGTTAATTATGCAATTTTTCTTTCGCTCGGTCCCATCAACGGAAACTAATCATCGGACGATCGAAGAGCTGCTACCATCAATTTGTAAACAAATTCCCACAACCGTGAGCCATCGTTGCATCGAATTTAATATCACAGCCTGGCATTACCATGCACAGCGTGCTTCTTTATATTTTTCAACACACCCAAGCAACTGGTAAATATAGCGCCGCATGGAACGATCGGACTTTTGTTGTACCGTTTCAATGGGCTGCTTCGTTAATTCGACGTGCATGTCCATCAGATACCTATCGTCGATTCTTCTTTTAAAAACGTTTTCTGAAAAATTCTTCTCTCTTCCCTTTTTCAGAATGAATTTTTCTGAAATTTTCGATAATGGCGAATTTTGCTTGTTCCTTTTATTCCGATTATTTTTCATCCGTCCTCGAACGAGGTCGATGAGACTCGTTCGAGTTACGAGGTTTATTGTTAGATCGGGGCGTATTATTAATTCAGCCATCGTTCCAGATACGACATTAAGGAAGAACGAAATGAGTTTCTCTGTTTTTTTTTTTTTTTTTTTTGTTTAACTTAACTTCATTTATCGGTAGGTATACATCGTAGGATTAAATTGTTCGGATAACTGGACTGTTCGCGTAATAGTTCACTGGGTTTTTCTATGGCTTATAATTTTTCTTTCTTATTGTAAGCGTTGACTGTAGTCAGTTACGAAAATATCTGTACACTCTTTTAAGTAGAATAACTGTTCGAAAATTGGACCAAACGACTTGAGCTTTCTTGATAAGCCAGATAATGTGTAAAAGAAATATTGGAAAAATTTAAACAACACATTTTGGACATTTATGTCACTTATATACATACTGAAAATTTCTTCGAAATCGGTTAACGTCACCATAAGTTTGCAGTTCTTCGCGGGTTTTAGCCCGTAACTGCAATAAATTTGAAGAATATTTTCGTGACTGACTGTACACGCGATGACTAATAGAATTTGAAACATACAAAACTGCGTTGGAGGCTTCGTTTTTTGAGAAAATTTTCGAGTTTGAAAATTTGTGAGGTATAGCTAAATTCGTTTGATTCTCAGCTAGATAGGATTAGATCTATAGTCGATGAATTATATTACATGTGGGAATATATATAAAAAATGTAGAATAAAATCTTTTCATCTGAAATCCCATTTTTCGATAAAATCTATGTCTACTTGGACTAATTTTTGGCTAACATATCTAAACTTTATTTACCCCAAAACGAGAGTGTAAACAAAATTTTATTTTTCATTTTTAATTTATTTATATCAGTTGTCCATTCCTGTCCAGCCGACAATTGGTCAAATTCACGTAACCTGTTCCTCGTAAATTTTCAAACTTGATTTTCTCAAACACGAAGCCTCCGACGCATTTTTGTTATTTTTGATTTTCGTCTTGCGTATGAATAACCATTTGAATCATCATTATGTATTTTCTTCGGGATAATATTTGAAAAAGAACAAACTCATTTTTACATCGTTTTTAAATGTTCCAAATAATCGAAAATTATCTGTTTTAACGAGTGTTCTTCAATTACTGTAGTGTTCACGCGACTGGGGTAAGTCAACAACGGTTTAGATTTGGTTCTAGTAAGCGGCCTATGGATAAAGCAAGTGGCACTGCGGCGAGTTCGATTCTTTCCGCGCCAAACGAGATACGCAATCAACTGGTAAATAGAGTACGCGGTGTTTACAATGCTTTTAAGACGCACCTTGTAAGCAAATATGCAGCGAAGGCCATGGTAACAGAAGCGCAATGAATCTATTTTCATTTCGCATATGTTATGCGTTTGCGCGTGCTATGAAACCTAATAATAAAATTGAAGAAAGACAATGAAGCTCGTTGAAATGGTTGGCAAACATCGGCATGCCTTCATTGATAGAATGGAATCAATCGCATTATACGAAAGTGATAGAACCTCTCCTCTCTTTGTGCGGGTATCTTGAGAAATTAAAAAGAAATCGATTCTTTTCTATGTACAGATTAGATTACCCCAAGTGCAAAACCTAATTCATCGATCTTCTATTACACATAAATGAAAGATCTCTGTTTTTTAATTAATTTCTCAAGCTTTCGAGCTTCTACATTTATTTCGAAAATATCAGCAGCAAGAGTAGATTACACGTACACGCTAGACGTTGAAAACAAAAGTGGACGAATCCCAGTTACTCGACAAATCGAGTAATTTATTAAAAATGTCTAAAAAACGTGAGCATAAATTATTCAATGCAACGACCGATTTCATTATGTTATCTTTGTTTTGAAAAAAAGAACGAGTTTCTTCACTTTTAATTAATTAATCCTCACGATTAATATATCTTATTACAATAAGTTAATAACGTATACTTGCATCGAGAGAAGATATGGCTTAGTTCACCTTTGCCCTCGGTGCCTCGTATAAATTCAAATTGAAACGTTAAAGGAAACGTGAAAATAAAAATGCACAGAATGCGCGTAATATGCAGACATATATACGAAACAAGCAAAGTACAGTACCCGTCATGATATTTAGTAGGTGAAACAAATCTTTGCGTCTTTAGTTCTGTTTATAGAAATATCAATTTACATAAACATCTACCCAGGTCTAAATATAATTTATTCTTATACGTATATTCTAATATGATCTATTTTTAATCAAAAATTTTTAAGGCGCTTCAAAATTATTACTTGCGAGTTGATACCGAGTGGAAACTAACGTTTGCAGAAAATATGCTGTTAACGTGCAACAACTTATCTGACAGGTGCATAAGTTATTGTTAATGATCGGACGTATACGGTGCATCAGCGTAGAATGTTTCGCACGCCGTTCCGCAAACAAACTGATTTAGACGGTGTACGTGAGCGTCGTGCGAGATGAAAACGGGCCACGGCGAAATTAGCATGAGAAAACGTTCTGAAGCGGGATTGAAATGTACGGTCCGACGAGTGTAAGTCAATGTGACGAGGAGAATCAGCGGTTGTCGAGGAACGAGATGTTATGAGTATGCAGCATCTTTCTATCAAGGTGATATGTTCTGCGTATGTACATTTTCGAAATGCAGAATGTGTAAGAAAAAGGAAAAGCGTAACTGAATATAGTATGACCAAGATTAATGATAGACACGATATTTCTGCTTAATTTTAAATGGAAATGTTCAGTTGACGTCATTATGTAGTCCTTGCATTGTTGGTTTTTATTATATTTAAATTATCCTACAGCCATTTCTTCTTAGAATGGATTAAAATAAAAGGGAGAATTGAGAATGGACAAATGATCAAATTCCTTCGCTTTATAGAGGACTATCGTGCAGATGATTATATTCTCGGATAATTCGAGAAAATAAGTTAAACCGAAGGATTTTATTGAATATATAAGTAACTTTTAACTTCAAGTTAATATCGATGTTGTATTTTTCTCTGTGTTACGTTAATCTGTCGCGTGTACGTTAATTTCTCTATGTTCCTTTGAATATTCACGTCTTATATAACGTCTTTACATTTCAAATCGCCCGTGATTTATATTGGATCATTATCATTAAAAACTGGTTGAAAGTACATACATAATTTTTTTGTAAATAACTCAAAACGCGATACCTAAGCAAAGAATTCTTCTATTCGCCAAAAATTATACTAAGTAGGTATTATACATTCTGTGGATTTCAAGGATTTCCAATTTTCTATGAATACACAAATATCCACGAACCATATAAAATATTCTAAAAATTTCCATATATTTTTAGTTTGGATTAAAATAAGAGAGACGTAGAGATTCTAATCCTTTGCATAGTAAACCAGAATAAACGTATAACAGTGAGTATTTTAGAAACCTGTTTTATTTTAATTTTTCTCCAATTATCACTATTTTATTATCAGTTTCACGCTGGCCAATAACAATAAGCGATATACGGTCGATATACCATTTAATTCCTTAGCAATAAAATGCTTCTCGATAGTGTAGTATTAGCGACAATATGTCCAGTTTAGAATGTCAGCAACTACAAAATCAATTACGATTTATGACGCAATTTTCTTGACTCATTATCACAACCGGTTACGTTATACCAGACGTGTCCGGGACGAATAATCGAGATCTAATCAAAGTTCAATAATTGGAGGCGGTTCGATGATTTCTTCGCGGAAGGAAGCCCCCATGGCGAGGGTGGACAATACACAAGGCGTGTAATGACTCATCTCTAGCGTGGATGTATCGCGTACTATGTCAGTAACGGCAGAATACATCATACGAAATGTGAGATGCTCGTTAGTCTCGTTCCAGGTGGCTCGTTATCGCTGGTAGCAGTGTGTCAAGTATCACATAAGTTAGCTTCAACGCGTGACACTCGTGTAATACCTAGTAAAGGCAAAATTATGAAAGAACCTCGGGATTCGATAAGAAGGAAGGGAGAGAAAGGGACGAAGAAGAACAGATTCGTTCGATGATGCGCGGTGAAAGATCCATTGACACGACGACCTGTTTCTTCGAATTTGTGAATCAAGCCGGATGAATCTGAAAGAGACGATGCGCCTTGATTTTTGTATATGCACCGAGTATACGATCGATAGAGCGCGTTAAACAAATATTATCAAGCGGACAGTGAGCTAAGTTGACTGAGACGATGCATAGTTAGTTACGAGTGGATTTAAAGAATTTGCAATTCTTTTTCATTGCTTGCGATGTATTGTCGTTTACGTAATAAGAAAATTATCGAACCTTTTTATTTAGACGAACAATCTTTCATTACCGGATTATTCTAAGAAATTTAGACATTGATTAGCATTTGCGCTTACTGGTTCTTTTTACATAGACATTCAAAGAAAAATCTAATCAGTCGTTAACCGATAAAAAATAATATCATACAAGTGCTATAAAGCTGTATAAAATTAAATTTGCATAATACTAGTTTTTAAAAGGTCTACGTCGCGACTATTGATTCTACAATGTACGAATAATAGGTCAAATTATGCGATACAACATAAATACGTTTGTAAGTTAATACCTGCTTGAATCGCCTCCAGGCTAATATTAAACGATCGATGGAATCGATAACCATACAATTGAGTCATTCGGACATCAATTCACTTCATAAATTGAAACGTACAGGAAATGTAATGTTTCAAACATTGTCTTTTAAATTTATTTTACAATTTCCTATTACATATTTGCATCATCTTGTTGCAATAAGTAAATATACCCCAAGCATCATTCGTTTCTCGAGAATTGAACATTAACGTACTTACGTAAAACGTTGATGTACGTACTTATGTAAACAGTAAGCGTACTTAATGCGATGAAATTAAGAAATTAAGAGAAAACGAAGTTAACCCCTGTTTAATCAGATTGGATGTTGAGATTGTTGAGGGGCTCGATTGTTGCGCGTTATCGAAGAAACAAAGAAGACAAGCGAACACGATGAAACACGCTGCACAGAGAAGATTAGATCCTGGAAGTCCGCGTGTTCAACGAAAATTATTTAACGTGGAATTAACAGAAACGCGGATATAATCTGCGTCCCAGTGATGAGATTACGGTAATACAACTTGTTTGCTGCTCGACGTGCGGTGACAGTTAGATTTAACCGCCCTTTTAGCGATATAATTGTAAATGGTAAAAATGAGCGTGTATATACCTTTAGAAACGTGATTTTCGAAATTCAAAACATATATATCTTGTATGACACGCGATATTTATCCCGCGGCTTCTATATTTATTCAGTGGATTTGGCACGATACTGGTCTGGCCTAATAATCAACTGGCACCTAGACACGTCACAAATCTCTTTCTCATCGTTTAGATATGTCTTCCGGCTGTTCGAGTACTTACACAACTTACACCTTGCACTACCGTTCGAAAGTATACCGAAGATTTGTCTAGTTTCGGCATGATGTATTTTAATCGTAAAGTTATGGATAAATGAAAAAAATCTGCAAACTCGCAGATCTCGCAATGATTTTATTATCATTATTATACTCGTAACTACATTATATAATAATATCGTATAATTATATGATAGAGAATATTTCAACATTGCTAAGTTGTTTTTTAGAAGCCAACAAGCAATAAATTTGGCATTTGTAATTGCCAAATCTTGAATAATTTTAGTATAACTTTTCTCCTTGTCAAACTTTTTATCTTCAAACTCATTAATTTATAAGTTATAAGTCAGATTGACTAGCCTTTCCTAAAATAATAGAAAGGTTTCTGACACTTATGCAAGTAATGATATTTAAATACATGTACACCATAGTATATACATATAACCAGTATATATAATAATATACATTATTACATTATATATAAATAGTATATATAATAATGTACATTGTTACGATTATTTTTATAAATTTATATAACTTATTAAAGATTATTATAAATTTAAATAATTTATTGATCTGTTGACTCCGCAAAGATGCAAAATGTGCTGTTTCTAATTATTAATTTACCATTAATCTAAACATCTTTGACAGAATCACATTACCATAAATTGACCAAAGTGTTCGGATGCTTGTGAATGTTAATATATGCACCCGCAACGAAAAATCTGTATAAGAGGGTATTTCGTATAATTGTGGAAAAAGAAGAATAACGAGTGGTTTGATGTTATTCAAGATCGTTTAAAGAGAACTGATTCTTCTACCTCGATGGGAGAGCTTTCGTCGGAGCATTCGTCGTTATTATTGCGTCGGAAGTAGGAAGCCTCGAAGATATTGCTGCGGTATTATGATAATGGCTCGTAGCTTGCGGCTGCATATTTACAGACTAGAACGATAAACAAGCTGCACATGGTGTTCACAGCCATCCAAACATTAGATATATTGAATCATTCATTCGCATAATTCTTGGCAGATTATACGTCACTCACTTTCGTATTTTATATACTAATACATTTAACTCGACACATGCACGCGCGTACAAAAAATTATTTTCTTCCGTTTGACGTCTTGTTTCTTATCTAAAGATTGTCAAATGTCTATTCAGCTTCTCGCTTAATAAACGCGTCAACTATTTGTTCGAAACATTCCGAGTTGAATGTCAAGGATTCGAGACATTTTACGTAACATCATACTGCGAAATAGCAGTCGAAAATTGTACCTGTTCGTTTTTAAACGGTCGACTGTTGAATGACTTTAACATCGTACGATATAAAAAAATATAAACTACGATCTGCACTCACGATATCGTGCTACGTTTTAAAATCATTCGGAATTAGATTTATTTGCCCGCCGGTTGCTGGCTTAGAATTGACAGATAATGAAACTATTTACGATAAAGGATTAGACAATGGCTCACCATACACGGCGTTACGATACATGTCGTTTTGAACAAAATTGTATTTCTTCATCGTCCTGCATGCTTACAGCTGCGAGCTTATTAAACAGGGAAATATGAATGAGGAAATGCTTAACTCGTAAATACGACTAATTGCATTATGATAATCTTCATTTTTATCTTTCATTCTGTGTAATATAGGATTGATATAATGATACAGGATATAATATGGAGTAATATTAAAAATAAATTTTGTTTACTCTCTGAACCATTATAAATATAGAATAACTTTCTCTACTCGTCTCCTTTCTTTTTATCTCGAGTAATAATTTAATTTGGATAAATATTAATAATCTTTCTAAATTCCAGTAATAATTTACACTTATTACAGGCACGTTCTTCGAATTTGAGATACCTCGTGATACATTCGGCACGTATTTTCCCCTTTTTCCTTTCCTCTATTTCTTCGCTGGTGTGACTCGCTCGTCGATTGTTTTCCTGTACGGTAGAAGTAATTTTTAATTTCCTAGTAACATATTCATTCAACGGGAAGGAACGCGAGATATGTAATCGATGCTTCTAGTATTTAATTGTAATATTATGTACGGTATAATTTTCCCGCAAAAAAGTTATACCGCGTGTCTGGCAAATATTTCCTTGATAAATACTATCGTTTTATAGTACGTCGATCGTAGAAAACACGATGTTATTTGAATACGTGATATTTTGATTTATTACAAATTTAATCTTAAGTTAAGTTAAGAATCTGTGAAAGGACGGTTAAAGCGTATAAAAACATTTTTATTAATTACGTAATCAGGTAGACCGGGAGCGATAGTCACATTTTGACTTTTGAATACGATCACGCTGAAAGTATTATGTTTACAATAATAATTAATATTCGAAAATGGTATTTATTTATCTGATATTATCGAGTCACAAGAGTTTCACTATATGTCAAGTAATAAAACAGGGTTATCAGATTATTGATAAAAATGAGGAAAGAAATGAGCAGAGCAAGTGTTACAAGAAAGCTCTTGTCTCCGGATCGGCTGGGGTCGATAGTAACACACGTTTAACTTTATCAAATTAAGATATTTATTGATTTAAATTATAATAATAAGTAGAACAAAAAGTAAAATTTGTAACCGATCATCCAGAATCGCAATTGTGAGAAATATAAAAAAACATCTTGATAGGTATATTTTTCATGTGCCCAATCCTTACACTCGCTACATTGCGCTAATTTCTTCGTGCTGTAGGATTCCATGCACACCATTATAGACAAGTTATTTTATTCACTATATTCGTATTTATTGCGTATCTATATTGTCTAACATTAATGGGTGTATTCCAAATGTTATTTCTCATTGTATATTTAAAATTTGTATTAATATCTATTACATGTTTTGAGATATTTAACGCATTACATTTGCATAGCCCGTTACCACGGATCGACTCAAATGCTTAACATTTTCACTACATCGCTTTAATTATAATCAATTATTTATGTACACATTAGAATCTTATAAAATTGCAATTATATGAAGACATGAATTATTTTCAAGTATAAATTGTCTATGTATGTTTTTCTGTATCACGTATTTCTATGTGTCATGTGCGCTCAATTTCTAATTTAATGTGCACATAATTTATTATTTAAACTAAAGTATGGAAATTAAAACGCATGACCTCATGTTTAATTGCGAACTCTTATGCGAATATTAAATGACGAATACGACATGAATATTTTTTCAAAAATCTAATATCCACTGACATCGTCGTCATTGAATATTGAACGAAATAAAATCATGCTTACAAGAATCTCACAAACTGATACCTGACAACGAGTCAGGTTTGAGCTTGTGGTGAAGAACTTTGGTGTTAATGCTCTTCGTCAACATCATTATCGATATCCAAAGAACCGAAAATGCGAGGCCACGCTTCTAGTATCTGTAAATTTTGCAACTTTTCAATCTAAACATTCAAAAACGGTAAAACATTTGTAATATCTAAAAATGTCAAATTCTTCTACCTGAATCAAGTATGACCAGGACCAGTTGAAACAGTGGAGGAGACAGCTTGCCACAATTATCAACGACCAAAACACCAGTAAATTGAAAGTCACAGATCGAGGCTCATTGGAATGTAAACTCTCAAAGTTTTTTGTCTGGGATGAATATAAGTAATCAAAGATTTCACCGATCGTCATCGTTGGTCTCACACAAAACTTTAAAAGTACTAAAACAATAAAAATATATCTGCAATATTCGGAAATCTCGATTTTCTTTACTTCGATTAAATATAAGCTATCAAAGAACCTAATGTAAATACGTATTATTATCCAAAAAGCACCAAACGAATGAAGACAATGCAATCACATCTGTACTATCTGAAAGGCTTTAAAACTTCTACTTGACTGTAGAGTCTGAGCAGTAAAGAATTCTCCAGCTTACAACGATAGTTCATACACGATTATAAATTGCAAGATATAAAAAGTTCGAAAGAGCAAGAGAGTGCATGAGAGACAGAAATCACGCATGACAGACAGAAATAGTGAGTGGGACGAAGAAAAGTAGAGGAAATATATTAAGGAGGAGGTGACATATTGGATGCATTCATTTAAATAAAGAGTTAAATAGAAAACCTGTTTTCTGCTATTCATAACATGTAGTAACATTTGATTGATAGAACAAATTTCATTTCCATTTATCTTCCGGAAAATGATGGTGCTGGGACGATCCCCCGATGAATCCTTTAAATTTGTCCTGCCACTGGTATTTTGCACTTTTCAGTACTAATGTGATATAGACCAAAAAAAATCAAAAGTTTTTGATTTTTACGCACTTTATGCGCTTTGTTTTCTGTACTTCTGTACGTATTTGTCATGTAGAAAACGAAATTTGTTGGCTTTTTGATCTACAGCGCGTCAGTTCTGAAAAGTGCGCAAAGCCGATTGGAAATTTCTTTCGTTAAAAATGAACAAAGAAAAATCTTATTCAATTCATCGATAGTTACATAATAAATGCGAAAAGACTAATTTTCTCTTGTTTTCATTATTTAAAATATATGAAATTGCAATAAAAGCGTATGATTTTCATGTGTCTACGGTGTAATTCCTTTAAGTATAATAATAATATTATTATTATTATAGATAAAACTGCAGGGAAACTATTTGCTTTCCGATTACGATAATTTCTGAGTGAGTTGTAAATCTCAACATTGTGAAAGACTTTTTTTCTGTACATGGTGTAATTGTCGGTCATAGTTCATCAGATAGTAGCAAAATTCTATTAATATCATTACAGTACGTTGTACTTATAATTATGCGTCCATGGCAGCATAAGCGTCCGTATTAATGATCAGAAATTGAATAGAATGACCTGGTCGAAAACTGACACTTATCTTCTGCTTATATATACAACGAGGGTGAGTCTAAGAAAAGCTCCTTGCAACTATATATGCAAAACTGTAAGAAATGTCTGTTATATGTAATTCAATAAAAAATGTATATAATAAAATAAATATAAAAATATTATCGATGTATTCGTTTTTAATTGTTCACAGCACTTTTTATAGTCACGCACATACAGTTGCGTAAAGAGCTTTAAGATAGCCCATCTTCCGTTTACATGTATACATTATAAACGAAAGATAAGCGGTCAGCAACCAGACTAACACGTACGCTGATAAGGACGTAAAAATAGACAAAATTCAGACGCATGATAGCATCGATCATTTTTTTGGGAACATTTTGGTAACTATGCTCGAATAAAAATAAACTATACAATTACAATGTTGATTTCCACAATCTGAAAGTCTATCTAAGTAAATATCTAAAAGTCATTGGGATTGGAAAGAAAGTAACTTTTCTATAGTTTCATTGGACAGTTAAACTATAAAATTCGTTAAATAAACGACTATAAATAGTACGATTCAATACGTAACGAAAAAGACAACTCCAACTTTTTGTGGACGAACTCGAGTCATAAGGAAAGAAGAAAAATATTTACAATTGATCAGGCTAGTAAATACGATAGTTTTTTTGTAGCAGCTAGATTAATGCACCAGATGTTAGTCTTTCGGTCACACCAAAAATTATTGTAGTAAAATACCGCCTTGCGTTAAATGTGCTAAAAATCATCCGATCGCTGATTGTGCAATAAAAAGTTCATGCTGATAATGTGAAATGTTTACCACTGATCGTCCAATAAGACGTCACATCGATAATGTTAAATCTTTTAACTGTCACGATAATCACCCTGCTAACTACATTATAGCATCAGGAAGTAATTGCACCAGAAACTATCTCTTCAGCTGTGATAGAAGTCGCTCATATATATAATATATATATGTGTGTGTCATACTCGATTAGTCACAGGTCCCCCACTACGAAGATAATCTCTCAATTTGATAATGAAGCTATTACAAAATTATATACATAAGTAATTGGCGCCAACACTCATGCGAAAACTATCTGCTAAAAACTCAGAAATCCTTATAACGAACAAATGAATTTTCCGGAACGATAAATGGAACAATTCAACACAATGTTAGATCACACCTTACGAAACTCAGGTCCAATAAAGGCAAATATAAATGTTATTGCAAATATAAGCCCAATAAAAGTGCTACGTTTAAAGAAGCAAAAAGAATTATATCAAACATACAACAAAAGCATAAGTATAAAACAAAAGAATAAACATAATAAATAAATCAATAAAAAATAAACATAAAACACTTGACCTTCAGCTGATGACTGGAAAAATTATGAAAGAACATCCGTCTAGATAAGCCCTCTATAAGGCTGATTACAAGTATCTTCAATGCAGTACTGCGATCAAAATATTTGCAAAAGCCCAAGCAAGATTTGCATTTAACGACCTCATATAGGCCAATCTTGTTGCTACTAATTATATAGAAAATACTAACGAGAATAGTACTAAGTAACCTGAAATCAATCATCTCGTCTAGAAAGCTTATTATCTAATCATCAGTTTAGATTTCGTAATAAACATCCTATAATTCAATAAGCGTATAGAATTGTTGATATCATCATTACATGTTTTGAAAAAAAGTTATACTGTTCAGCCATATTCCTAGATATCGAGAAAGTATTACCGTTCAAAATAGCAATCAATTTTCCAGCTCCATATTACTATCTCACTAAATCTTACATATCAAATAGAAAATTCATAGCCAAATTTCGGGACAGTTACTCCAATCAATACTCGATAAATGCTGGTGTTCCATAAGACAGTGTCTTAGGATCTGTACTTTATATGGTACTTTATATGCACGATAACGTTAACACTGCCTCTCAGTTTCTGCAGCAATCCCTAGTAACTTTGCAAACTTGGTTCTTAAAACGGAAAATAAAACTAAACGAGGAAAAATCCAGACGCATTACCTTTGCATTAAAGGAGCAAATATCTCGTACTGTATCTCTGAGTAACAAGCTGCAGTTGTAAAATATCTAGGCATCTACGTAGATAGGAAATTAATGTGGAAACACCACACCCAGAAGAAAATAGAGAAGACTAAAATAAAAAGAAGAAACATGAACTATTTAACGAGAAGGAACATAAAACTGAACTCAAAGAATTAACTTTTGTTATACAAGACCATCATTAAAACTATCTGAATCTACGGAATCGAACTCTGGCGTACAGTAAGCATGAGCAACATTAAAAAAATAGGAGCTCTACAATCAATAATCCTCCTTACGCTGGTTAATGCTCTCTGGTATATTAAAAACTAGGATCTTAGAATAGAATCAGTCGATAGTACAATAACGGTTTTTGCTGTGAGATACACAAAGGAATTAGAAAACCGTCTAAATCTACTAACAAACAACTTATGTTGTACATTTATCCCGACAAAAAGGAATTAGAAGACCGCTTAGATCTACTAGCAAACAACTTATATTTTACATTTGTCCCAAGGGGACTGAGTAAGAAACAACCCAATGAACTGATTAACTAAAGCATTTAATAATCTACGAGCAAATGTATTTATGTAACTCTAAGGCACGAACTACTGGGAATATGCCTACAGGTTATTGTTCCAACTCGTTATAGCAATTTACCGAATGTTCTCATGAACAAATTGTGAATTATCTCGAGGAAACTAAAAAAATCTTCATTTGTGCTTTTTCTGTCCATTTAGCGAGATCCGTATTTCCTGACGTTTCTAAAAACTTTATTTCCTGCTTTATCTAGATTTAATATTGTAATAAATTGTTACTAATCATGAATAGTTTGCTCGCTACTTGCTAATCTTGGGTTCTGAATATTTACATACATGCGTACACAATTTTGTTAATTCTTTTTAGAATAGCAACTGAGCGTGGATATTTAGCAATTATACGGGGAAAAACTACTTTCTGGACAATTTCACACATTTTTTGAAATCAACAAGAAACAAGACTTTTTTGGAAATGCATAACATAATTAGAATCATTAAATTTGGGGTTTTTGTTACGTTAACAATTTCTTAACAACCAAATATACTGTCGTTATAAAAAGTATTTGTACACTGAGGGAAGCCCATTTTTTGTGATTTTCCATTTTACGAAAATTCAAACTATTAAATCACAATAATTATAATGCACAGAACGTTTGCATAAAAATTTGGTGTATTGGTTAATAATAGGAAAAGTTCGCTCTATATTGGAGCAAAACACGGAGTGCAGTCTCTACAAAATAATTAATATTCTATTAATCATTTTTTCTCGTAATGTCTAAGCAGAGTATAAACTTCATTTCATAAGAAATACGGTTAAATCCATCGAATGTTGTTCTTTTTCTAGTGGACTAAAATATTAAAACTTAATCTTCTCAATAAAGCTGTTTTTTCTTCTTTACTCTTCGTACAGTTATATCGATAAAAAAGAAAAGCACCGTATTTTCACTCATCTCCGGAAATATTTACGATTTTTTATTTATTTTTGTTACTACATATATATTCCTTTTTTTTTTTTTTTTCTTTTTTTGGAAAATCCTACGATTTGTTCTACCGTGCGGTGCGGTGCGGGGTCGCTTCGAGGAGAAGAGGACTTCAAGCTGTTCCATCGGGAGTGAGCGAGCGAGCGAGACGGGTCGTCCCACGACGGGGCGGCTCGTGGTGGGGTGTCAGCCGCGGCTTATCTGGCGACTTTATGTATATTACGATGCCCAAGGCAGGAACACGAGCAGTTCACTGCTGGCTAACTGGTCGGAGAAGTCGGTAAAGCCGAGTCTGAGCGCGACGGCCCGGTTCATCGAGAGAAACGTGTTCGAGAGCTAACGACACTGAATTAAGACTTCTGACATACGTACGCGTACATATATACTACAAATACACAGATACTGATATATAAATATATATACATATATATACACACACGTACAGATATATATATTGTATATATTTATGTAAACGTATATACATACATAAGAAAGACAGAAACATCAACCGTTGGCGAACCAACTGAATAATTACGGGTATATACGCGCGTGCATACCGGTCAGGTGCGCGAAAACATAACCGTAGTGGAAGCTCGGGGCGGTCCAGAGTTTGGCAAACTGATCGAGCCATTATCGGTACTTCTCAGTGATCACTACGATCCAGGATGATCGTCCTCGCGTGGTCCTTGTTTGTGCTGGTTTCGTTACTCGTCGCCACCAATCAAGCGTTTCTCGCTGCTCCCGTATCAGGTATTAACAAGTGATCATTTTCTCTTCTTTTTGTACGTTAATTATTTCTCTTCTTTTCTTTTCTTTTATATTTTGTCTCGTATTATTTTATTTTGAACGAGAATTGAAAACGTTACGTGAAATCGTTACAAGTACTGTAACGAATATATGTGAAAAAATATTAATTGCTCGGTATGCATTACGTTTGTCGATTTAAAAAGTTAAATACGATGTGTGTAAAATAGTGTGCGATGTGAGTAAATATATTCGATATAAATTACGTATCGATGCGAAAAGTATAGTATATATGTATAAAACAGTGTAAAGGAAATACATATAGACATACGTGAGTAAATATTAGTCATTCTATATAAAATAAAATTTTGCATATATTGGTAAAATGGTATTTTTTCGAATTGTTCGTCGGAAAGTAGTTAAAGTGTCAGACGATAAAGTCGACGTCCTCACGTGGCGTCTCCGGTTGAATTTCCGTGTTGCGTTGACGAATAATTGCCACACACGTCCCTTGTATGTACGAAAGACGCGAGAAATTGTTCCGATCGAAATTTCGGGTAAATGGCGTGACTTTCTCGCGTGTTTGATAAGACTGGTGAGTGTAAACTGTAAACAGTGATCAGCTATGTCTAAGGTTGTTTAAGTTTAAACCGGACGGACACAAGCGGATTTGTACGGTTTCGTGAATGAATCGTGGCTACGATTTCGTGACACACGATCCTATTAATGCTTCCATGTATCATCGTTCGAATTCACGCATCGTTCAATTATTGATCACAGTGAAGTTGAGGCAGCGTAGATTTATACACTTACGTGGGATACTGGTTTGTAATTGATTCTTATTTTGATACTTGAATGCTATATTTGGTAGCTAATACTTTATGTAAATAGGTCGTTTATGTAACCTTCAAGTCACGTGGAGGTATAGAGAATACATACGTCGACTATCGGCCGAATTTTGTACGCCTTACTTTACACATAGTTGATGTGCTCTATCACTTATGTCAGTACGATAGAATATGCATATGTACGTAGTTCGTAAAGCGATTGCAATTGTTTAAGCGCTTTGACAATTTTACGAATGTCTTTACACATTTAAATTTCCTTGTTTACCGATTATATTTTAATGGTAAACGCGTTTACACATACACCGTATAATTCGTTTATACAACTATCTTTATATCCTTATGTCTATGAAAAAACGTATTTTTTTAGCATTTTTCATTACCATTTATTGCATAGACCTGTGGACACGTATACACTCGAAAGTATTTAGATCTAAATTTCATAGGCTGAAGTAGCAAAGCATAGAGTGACTACGAATTAATTTAGCTAGACGCGTACTGTAATAGAGCCACAGAACTTATACTAAGTTACTCCGGTCATAGTACCACGTATAGGTTTATTATATATTTAGACGTCGTTTCAAAATTAATTGGAAATTGCACTATACTTATTGGTTATGAGAGTCTGTTGCCACTATTTGCCCTCTTAAAACTGCCACACATCTTTTTGGAGTTAGCACGTTTAAAGGTTTCTACTGTCAATATCGTTTCTTCTGCCAAGAAAGCATACGATTTTCCAATTATTAGGGGACTATGCAAAGTTCCAATATTTTTATCTTTAATAAACTATTACAAACGTATTACAATTATCTTTTAAATAATGGTAAGATAAAACGTTTACATTAAAGGGAAGAATTACGCTTTATTAGCCGTACTAGAATTTTATACTTTTTACTCTGTTTTTTAATTCTTAATTGATATTATGAAGGCGACAATTTGGATTAAAAAATTGTATTATTTGATCGTAGATTATTTCATTTCAGTTCGTGTTTTATATAACTTGTATCACGTAAAATATAAAATGTATAAATTATAATGATCGTCTATAATGACCACGATACCAGTTTGACGTTCCTTGAACTGTACCTTCTTATAGTCGAATCGTTTGACTTCTCTCTCACAAAAGTCCCGTTAATTTCTGAGCTATCAGCAACGCGATTCAAAATAACTAAAGAATACAGAATTCGATGATGTAAATGACTGGAAAAATAACTGCGAATGGAATTTGGCGTTAACACAACGTTAGTCCTTAATAATCTAAAAAAAGAAATTAATTCATTCTCTGATGGCATTTCACATGTTTAATCTGGTTTTATCCGTCAAACGGATTATTTTATCTTCCGCGAGTCGCCAGCTAAGAGGAAATAGTTAGGTAAGAATTTAGTTTAAGGCCGGTTAATATTTCCGACAAGTTTGTCACGTATTACTATTGATCTTTGTACAAATTCACCCGTTATTCTCGTTTATAGAAGTTTCTTATTTAGAAATTGTACATAGAACTCAATTTTACATCACATTAGTATCGATTTATTTTCACTTGTTAATTCTCATTATTTAGCTGTGAAGCATAGAGTTATGTTTTGTTCGAACTTCTTTACTTCAATCTGTATAATCTTCTAATTTTTATTTTTCATTAGATTGGAAAATTTCGTTGTTAGATTTTTACTTTTACAAGTCTATTTATTCAGGTAAAACGATCCTTACAATTTTGTTTAATCGAATAAAAATGACAAGTGAAATAAGATTAAATGACATCTCTTAAATGATCATTTTCTTGTTTTTTATCTAGATATAATCTTTGTACAATTTTTTCATCGAGAAACATCGAATAAGTATTGTATATTAAATCGTGAAAGCACTAAAAGAATATTTTAATAACAGTAGTTATTACGTTGAAGACTAATCAATATTTAATTTACTTAAAATAATTGAACTTCTCCTTTCGAAAAGAAAAAAAAAGTAGAAAAGAAAAACAATTAAAAAACGATTTTCCTATAAATCTGATATCTTCATAGATATCGCCCTTATTTCTCAGGCAGTGTTTATAGCATAGTTTGTTTATAACGTTCGATCTTACGAACCGATACAATTAAAAACTAATTAGCCAGAGACTCGAATTATGAAGCTCCTCCGCATTGATCGATGCCAGTACGTACATATACTACTGACGTTCGATCGCTATTTCTAGCAAGGTTTATTCGATAAAAGAGACATCCATCAATGATCTCATTCGATCTCTATGTTTATGGATGTCATTACAAAAACGTCATCCCTTAATTTCTGCTCCAGTATAATTCGTATTAGTCATCTAACAAGCTATTTCTTACTCACTCTTACTACTTACACAACAAGAGAAAATTTGGAAAATTTTGTTTATTTGTTTGTTGTTGCAGTTTGCAGATATAATTTGAAAATTTGTTAATTCTCTTGCCTTGCATGTATTTAAAATTCTAAAAATTCTCCTCTCTCGGATAACACAAAAATTCCTTTAAGCTTCTTCTTTTTCTTTTTTGTGCAATTTAAAATTTCGAAAATCCTTCTAGTTCCTAATGGAATTTACAAATTCTAAAAACACGTTTCCTTTATACATCCTTATACATCTTCTATTTACTAAGAAAATTATTGTCAATGCATCCTCGTGTCAACAAAATTGTCTTTTCACTTGATTCTGGAGCTGAATGTACGTGTTTTCATTTTCTCAAAAATTGTCGATATTATTATATTGCTATATTGTAATATATTGCTCATCATAGTACTAAAATATTGAGGATATATGAATATTTGTCTTAATAATTATGCTCTCGGCCCCCACAAAATTTAAACTTATCAACCATTTTTAAAAGAAATAATTTCTAGATTTTGTTCATTTTCAATTACAATTTAACGTTAAAATTCTCCCGCTTATTTATTATAACAAAAAATGGACAAAAATATACTTCATATCTTGTGATCTTCAATTATTAGCAAGCTTTGTATTACCTAGAGTTTAAAATAATAGTTGATTACCTATAGCAATTTTTATCAAGATATAAGTAAAATATATATATATATCTATGAGCGATATGAAAGAAAAGAAACCCTCATGCTTGTATGTGTTAAAACCAAAGAATTTCTGTCTCTGGCTACGTGATTTTCGTGATCACACCGCACGAGATTACACGGTCTGCGTTTTCATTGTGCTTCATACGCGATATCACTTTCGAGATATTTTCAATGATCAGGATGATGAGATCGAAGTAAAGCTACAAAAAATACGCGGCTTAATTTTTAATGAAACGCTCGAGTAATCGGTTACATCGCAATCGCTAATGATCGCGAGTACGGTCGAGTGCTTTCTTATTATCGATCGTAGAACTTGAACATTTAGAATCTTCATAATTAGCTTTCATATATTTCATTATATTTACGATTGGATCAGAGGAGGATTTATGTTTGATTAAAATGTTTTTAAATCAGACTAATAAATAGGGATTAATAATTGATAATATCAATATATTCATTGGTGGTAATAGGAAGATAATAGATTTATCTTTTAACAAAATTCCCATATTTCAATTAAGAAGCTTCGTTATATCTTTTATCTTTGGTATTATTATTTTTACTGTATCTTTTTTGCCAAAGTTTTGATACTTCAATTTAAGCCATTATTTTTTTATCTTTTAATATTTTCTTCTTATTATAATCGTAATCAGTTATTTGTTCAAAAATATTAATAAATGTATACATATTGGACTGAAAGAAATATACAGGTGCTCTTCAAATGTGTACAAGATTTGAAATATTTATTATCAGTGCTATTGGAATAGAAAACTGATAAAGTGTATATATGTATTTATGTATGCGTATGATATACATATATGATTATAACAAGTTTCCTATTTTCGAGGGATGTCTCATTCGAAGATGCATAATTTCGCTGAAACAATACATTTTTTCGCGGAACTTCTCCTTTCTTTGGATCGATTTACTTTCAAGTACAACGCGTGATTCGACTTCATGAGAACTTGGCTTTTCTTGAACGCAGGTACGTTCGAAGAAACCAATCATATCGATCATACTTGTTTTTAGATTGCATGATAAAGCGATGGTCAAGAATAAATCTCTTCTCGACATATGTACATAAATCAAAAATCTTTGATGTAATAACTCTTTTATACAATGACCTTTGAATTTTTCATGACGAATGTTCAATATACAAACTTTCGATAAACAAAAGTTTTCGATTGTTTATATGATTATTCAGAATAAAAATTAACATTGAAGTAAAAGTAATTGAAATCAATGCGTGAAAAGAATTGGGACAAAGAGATAGAAGAATGAACAATAAATAAAAATTCAAATTATTATTTATCCATTCAAAAACGTTGTTATTGGCTACAGAAAGATTTATTAGGCTTCCAATATTTGAAGGAAGGAATAAAAATGTTGGTTTACAGACGATCCGTAAACTGTCAGTCAAAGAGAAAAATAGAAGCGTACGAATCCATGAAAAGAAATATCACGTTTCTTGAGCTTCTATTGAAAAATGCGTAAGTTAAAAGCATATTGCGGCTTGCAATTGTATTAAAGTGGAATACAAAGAATGGGACGAAAAGTGAAAATTACGGCACACGTAATCTAAAGTTATGAGTTTCCATTGTTCTAAGATTTGACGCATCTTCTTCTATTTTTAATGTCATTCCACTGTGTTACTGCTGTAAGAAAAATGGCTTCCTCTAATTGTTGCTGTTTTTAGAAAAACCAAGTTGCTTTGAGAAACGATGAGAAAAATGAAGAAATGTTACGAATTACGTAGTAGACAGTTTGCGCATCATGAATTTTAACCGCAAAATCCAGACGTTCCTTAAAATACGAGGAGTGTTTTAACATACTTCTGAAACTTTTCGTTGAAGGATCAGCAATTTAAGAAAATAAACGAAACGTTTTTACAGAGAAACGAAGAAAAAATCCGCGATCTGTACACGAGATGTTCGCCCTAACTTTCTATTTGATTTTTATCAATTTACCATTAAAATAAAAATATTTTCTTCATTGGCGACTTCAAACCTTTAAACCATAATCTTTTTTTTCATTTTATTAGTATCGATTTTTCTTTAACATTAAAAGCTGTTGTATACTGTCGTAAATTTCACTAATTCTAATCAATTCTACGAATTCCTGGTATCTATCCAACTTTTCTACACAATTTTTATTCGTCGTTAACTTTCTATAAAAAATATCTTTTCGTTAACAATTTCAGATTCGTACAATATAAATTTTTAGTGTTTACTTGTCCTATTTCGTTAGCTGTATATTTTTCGAGTACCTTTAAGAGACTTATTAAATTGTTGCAAATTTTATTAGTCATTATCATTAAATACGAAGTAATTCGATGTCTTCAGATCGAAGAGTGTTTATTTACGAAAACTAGTTACTAAACCGATAAAAAAGAAATCCTAAGTGTATAATAGAAAAATAGGGAACAAAAGTACAATATTAGGTTTTATCGCCTTCGCGTATGCAGTATACTCGACCACACGTTATTCCGCGATCCACTTCACAAAACACTCGACAAACCAAGAACGTTCCCACTGCGCAAACACAAGTGTCAAGAGCTAGCAGAATCAAAGTGCACTTCGGCGGAATTTACGTACCGAAAAGTGAAAAAGAACGTCAGTGGACAGAAAAATCACGTGTCTGGTCGTCACGGGGCGACGGGTTCAACGTTTGACCCCGAATCACGTTACACACTTGATTTTCTTTTTCTACGAAAACGATCATAAAAACCTTCAAAAAAATAGAAGCAAAAAAAGCAGATAGTATGTGAGAGAGCTGAAGAAGTACAATTTATGAGTTACTGGAAATTAACGATTGGAATTAAAAAGGAGGGGAAAAAAGAAAACAACTTGAGAGAAAGACGAGAAAGGCAAAAAACCGTGTAATTTATGGGTTACAGAAAATTAAGATTTGGAGTAAAAAAGAAGCTTTCAAATATTCAAGAGTGTTAAAGTCACGACTATGAACTCGTAACATGTTTCAGAAAGTACAACCATTTCCTTATTGGTTTGCTCAAATTACTAAAAATTAAATACCAATAAAAAACAATCGTTACCAATTAACGCAATAATAATTACCAATTGATGTAATTACCAATGATCGCACGAACGCCACAGGGTTGACCCAGGTCGTTCTCCAACGTATATGAACCGACATTGAATATCCTCAACAGATATTAATAAAATATAGAAAATTGTATGAGTATCTTTTTGTCGTATCTTATTGTTTCACCACAAATACAGTATTACAAAATTTGAGGAAAAGATATCTGAAGGAATGTAAACTTGAGGAGTGAACAGAACAGGGTCAAAGGATGCAGTGACGCAAAGGCTGATAGACACATTAAACGGGAGACAAAACGACGAGAGGCGGAATGAATTTGATTTTACACACGTTAATTACACGTGCACCAACGTTGGGCCGAGTGGTAGTTAAATACCCTGGCCCGATCGATTCGTTTACCTTAATTGTCGCCGGTTATCCGTTAACGAGCCTGTCGTTTTCTGTCAGCCCTATTGGCAGCTTGCCAGTGGCCCTTTTAAACCCGCCAGCAGGCCTCGTCGATTGGATATTGTGGTGAACTGCTGCAGCTGCAGAAAAGACTTGCATGTGCGCGCTTGCATGCCTAAGGCGGGTCCAGCATGGCTTATGTATCGGGGGCAAAAACAATAAATATCGTAGTCATCGAGAAGTGACGAGTGGAGAAAGGATAAGTAACGAGAGGGATGTGATTTCGGCACCTCTGAATCTTTTTTGCAACTTTGTTTAAAATTCAGAATGATGGGAAAAAGGAAAGAAAGAGAGAGAGAATGAGACGTGAAGATTTGTTTGATTTTACGAAGCTAATAGCTGACTGAGAATCATAATTGCTTGCCACTTTATTGCTATTTTTCCTGAATAAGTTTAGTACTACTATATGTATATTGACTTAATGGTGTTAATTAATTTCTTCTATTTTTCATGACTCGTGATTATACTCGCCATCTTGTTACTATTTTTTGTGAATGAGTTCAATTATTATTATTTTGTATATATCGAAGTGCTAATCAAGATATTTTTATCGTTTAGAAATTAATTTTTTATACGTAAACAAAATACTTATTTGTATGTTCATTGCTATATGTATATCGATGTTTATTTATTGTACACTTGATAATGTATTAACATTGAAAATTGTATATTATTGTATAAAACTCTTATTATTTTGTAAAAGTTTTATACGTTAGTCTGATTCAAGCAGAACAAAGTAACAGTTATTTTAAACATTTTTGAGGAAAAGGTGATTTAATAAAAATTAAATTTTATTTAAATGCAAGCCAGTTATCAATAAATCTCAAAGAAATTTCTCAAAAACTGATATGAAGAACTGAAAAAACTGAAGAATATTAATTTTTTATTGTTCTGATTGCGAATAAAGATTATAAATGATTAATTTTTTTAATGATTACGTTCGACTATTTTCGAAGTTATTAATATTACTAGTAATTAGTATTCGTTGACGACATGAAAACATTTAATCATAAAACTTATCTATTTTATTAAGCAAAACACCGATATCAAAATATATGAAACAAAGAATAAGATAAAAGATACTGTAGTACGATATTTTTATTAACTCTCGTAACAATATTGTAATACAATATCTTTTATCCTGTTCTTTGTTTCATATATTTTCATACTTCTCTTTTTGCTTAATAAATATTAAAGTTTCATAATTAACTTTTCTACGTTATTAATAATTATGTATTTACTAATTATAAATAATGTTAATAGCAATCAACAATAGCCGAACGTAACCAGAAAATACTGATACTATTGATAATGGTTATCGGTAATCAATATTAAATTTCCATTATCAATAATAATTATTCGTAATCAAATTAAAATTCCAATCATCGATAATGATTACCGGTAATCAAAAGAATTTTAATTATTTATAATCGTTATTCGTAACCAAAATTTTTCTTAATTCAAGATATCAACTCTTATGCCGTAACCTTTAGAATTTCTAACAGTTACAGCAGATAAAATTTATAACGGTATGATATCTGAATTCAAGTCAATTTCGACATAGTTGTAACATTAGACCATATACTGTAACATGAGATCCACAATAGTGGCTACAGAAAGTAGAACTTCAGGTTAAGAAACCTAAGATGCTTCTTGACATCTCTCCTTGACACTTTCATCTTCTTTGAATTTTATTGAATATTTTTATTTTTCTGAATCCAATATTCAGATAAAAATGAACAATTTTAACAATCATGTGATATTTGGCCATGAAAATCTCAAACATTTCTAATTATTCCAACTAAAGGAAATATAGAATATTATCGTAGATTGATACACATATAATAATAATACGTACATATAGTAACAAAAAAACATATATCTCGATCGCAAAAGATTTCAAAATTATAGCAAATTTCTTCCAACGGAACATCGAACGACTAGATTCGACTAGGCTCAAAGAGAACGATTTACGTACATCCGTCGTTACGTCTCGATTCACCGAGTGGTAACGCGAATTAATCAGAGATCCGATTAATCGTCGACTAATCAGCTGGTGTGGAATATTCTGTCCGATTATTCTAGACCATGAATCTCAATTTCATGCTATAGAGAAGGCGATCACGAACGTCGTCGAGAAAAAATTTAGGAAACGAATGATCTTTGGGATGATGCAACATGACATTGACTTTTACAAACATCGCCTTTCTCTTTTCTGAGACTTAATCGACCTCTCATCTTTCTCATCATCAGTAGAATTTTGTGGAAACTTCATTTATACGTAGTTTAAGAAAAATGAGGGACGATAGTGATATTTATCATCCAATTATATATGAAATTTTATCGCTTAGTAATTTATGATCATAATATCATAAATTAACAAACAATAAAATGCCTTAAGCTCGTTTATTGGGTTTACATGTTGTTGCTCGTTTTTAATCGTTCTTCCCCATAATTATTTTTAATAATATAACAGTTAATTTCTGAATAGTCCTACATTTTTACAACAAAGCGTATAATAATAAAAAGGGTCATAATCCTTATCATAAATCCCTAAATGTAGAGCTTGGAATTTTCATCCTTCCATAAATTCTGGAAATAAAGTTTTTTTATTTCAATGTACACAATACGCCTTTCCCGATTTTTTTTTTTTTTTTTTATTCAAATCGCAGAATATTTAACACTTGATGGATTAATTACTGAAAAATTTATTACCGGATTAAAAGATTAATTACTACGATAACCAAATTTTAATTTTCCTTGTATCCTAGGTAAACAATTGTCAGTTTTAGGAAAACTAAAAAATGACTAATTATAAAAGTATTAATATTCTTGAAAACACTGTTCTATTCAGTGTATTACCATTGTTGGCGCCTATAATGCCACTAGCAATTCTAATTAACGCGTAATTTTCTTCAAGATGTGACCTATAGATGTTTTTCTCGATCTCGATGGAAATCAACAAGAATAAATAATCGTCGGCATTGTGACTCGTTTTCTATGTTGCATATTCAGCGAAGCTCCCATCTCGAAATATTTACGCTTTAAACAACTTTTAAACACTTGCTGTTTACCAGGAATTCATTAAAGAGATTGACACTAATCGGTAATTCGGTTCTCCCACGATTAGTCTTTCTCAGAATAGTCCTTTGCATAATACTTTGTCTTCTCCTTTCTTTGTTTTTCCGGGGGAAAATATTGGAAAATCTATATATATAACAGCTGTTTACATGCTATTTTAGAAGAACGTAATCAATTTTACGTGTGTTGTTGAAATGTTTTATGACTTTCTGCTGCGTTAAAACGCTGCACGTTCCGAAAAATTTGAATATTAACCAAGAAGAGCTGTTTGTATTACCCGAGCAGTTTTTATTTTTTTCAATTTGTAATTAAAATCTCGTGTAATCATCTTTGAAGCTCTTTTATAAAAATTCAAATAATTTTATGTTTATTATTGAAATATTGTACGACGTCATATTGGATGGCAACGTTACAGGAAATATTAAGCAAGGAGTTTTGCTATTAATTAAAGAAATATATTTTTCTGAATTTGTAATTCAAACAAGATAAGTTAAAAGCAAGATCAAAGCACCAAAGGAATAGTGGTTATTTCCTTGCTACAGCGGTAGCTTTACAACCAAATATCTTACTGTAATTTTGTTCGATTTTAGAGTCATATTAGAATTCTTAATTCGTGGAATTTTAATGATATAATCAGATTTAATAATTGTTAAAAAATTAACAAATATTTTGAACGAATTAAAA
Organism: Bombus pascuorum; assembly: GCF_905332965.1. Taxonomy (NCBI): domain Eukaryota; kingdom Metazoa; phylum Arthropoda; class Insecta; order Hymenoptera; family Apidae; genus Bombus; species Bombus pascuorum. The sequence goes on along the minus strand of NC_083490.1, from coordinate 11,983,787 downwards.
GGCAAATTTTCTCTAGTAAGTCTTGTCGTTAAACAATCCAAGATACAACATTGTTCAAGATAAAAAACTTTTCCATCATGCATGTTTCATTAAATATTCAAAAGCACGGAATCGTGTTGTTTCGTGTGCGTTAATGGACGAGAAACGAAACTGGGCTAAGAACAGAGTCGAACTGAAAAATCGAACAGCGCATTGTGCCGATTAAAGGCATTCATTATCGGCGTTGTTTTTGCTGGTCTAAAATCGAAGACACTTCCAGCAAGTCGTAGCTCGTTATCGCGACCCAAGATCAGCAGATTTTTCGAAGATAACCTTCGAATTAGAAGAAGGTTAGAACCTCTTACAGGCAGTTAGAACCTTCTTAATAGGAGACTTCGTTAACCGATCTCGTTTTTATGCTGTAAATTACTCGATTCCCATTAACTCTTGGCATACTAAGATGGGATGGACGACGTTCTTTGTTAGGATTTTTTTTTTATCCCTGTACAGCGAGGTACTATAAAACGTAATTGGTTTTAGAATCTCACTCGTTGCAACTTCTATTGTACATTGTCGGCCTTAAATATCAGGACATCCACTCGTTATACATTTATTGGAAAACTTATTTATAGCAGTTTTATTGCTTGAAAAATACTTTATCCATAGATTGTTAGATTGTTCTTTAAACTATTGGTCAGATAGTACAGATTCTTCTAAATTGATAAAGAGATCATAGTTAATTAATACGAGAAGTACGTCTATATTTTTGAAATATTATTATGCTAATTTATTTATTATCACGTTATTGCACTATTCTGTTGTATGAATATTCTTCGTGTCACGATGTTTCACTCGTCATTGTGATAATGACATTGTATGGTTCTTCTATTACATAATATTTTCCAAGGATAGAATCTCGTGAACTTTGTAGCGTGGCGTCATCCTATGAATAACGTGATTATAGAAAATTAAGAATAAAATCAGAAAATTTGTTACTTCTTTGTTACTTAAATCGCAGAAAATAGACGAAAAATATCGACGACTGATAATATGCAGAAAAATTTCTTCATCTCGATCTTTCCGAACGAAGAAACATACACATTTGCACTGTTTATGAGATAATTATAGTCTGATTTAATTTTTCGCTTAATCTTTTCCTTCCATTTTTAAATTCTCAAATATGTACTTAACAACTTTCATTTCAATGTTTAATTGTAATGGAGAGATAGAGTGACGAAATTGAAGGACTTCATCGCAAACTTTATAATTGAATATAATATGAATTTGCCACGTTGTTTCGAGAGTCTAAATGAACAATCAAGGATTAAATATTTCTGTATGCGTTCCAATCCGTTTACATCTGTGGTTATTTATCAAGTTATGCATTTTGGAATACGGGAAGATTGTAATTAGCAAGATATTAAGCTCGTTCAGATTGGCAGAGGATATACTGTCTGGATGTTAAATATTCGTCGTGCAAAAAACAACCACGTACGAATAGATCCATTGTCTTTTAGGTTTTCGCTTACTGTACGTTTCATATTGAGTACACAGTATAGACTTTTATATTACAGAGTAATGTAATTTATTATCAATCCTCTGTAAGTAAGCTCATAATAATTTCTATTCTAAATTATCAATGTCTTTACTGTATCATATTATTAGATCAAATATTTGAGATTTTTTTTAATAAAAATAAAAAGTCGGAGGAGAGAATCTCAAGTTCTATTTTTCATTATTTCCTTGAAGTGACCTGATATAAAATTCTTCGGTAGTTTTGAAATTTTGAAATAGCGATGACGTTTGTCTATTGCTGTTCTACATTGCTAGGCTTTTCTCCTCTTCTCTTCTCCTTTCACGAATAACAATAAGCAAGAATGAAATATAACTTGTTTCATCAATCATATCTTATTGCAAAATTATTCCAAAAAATGCAAGAAGTCGTTTCATAACTACCGCGAATATTTTAAAAAATAAAATAAATAGAAGAAATTTCTGTTTTTAGTAGGGATAAAAAACATTATAAAAATAACAATGAGCAGCATTCTCAATTCTTCTTTAATCCAAAGAAACTTAATAAGTTTATTTAGATTGGATCGGCTTACGAATTTTGAATGCTAAAGAAAACGGATTATTTACAAAAAGATATTATGCAATAAACTTGAGAAATGTAAATAACTATAATAATTTTATGAATAATAATCGTGAATAAATGTTTTCGTTTTATTTTTTTTCTTCGAAGAAAAACCAGATGGATATTTTGTATACTTCATAATTTACTGTCATTATATAGATAAACGTTCGTTTAAAAACCTATGTTTTTATAAAATTACATTGTTTATATTACGTTCATACTTGTTATTAATTATCTATTTATACTTGATAAGGCACATAAATAATAAACCTAATGTAAAATAGTAATTAATATAATTATCGACAAACGTTCACCTAACTTTATGATTGTAATGGATAAATGTTCAACAGAAGCAAATACAACTACATAGTACTATTACTATGTACTGCTACTATAATTTTATAATTTACTATCATTACTTGTATAAATATTTATTTATTATACCATAGATCACTGTCTTAAAGAGGTACTTTTAAACTAAGGATATCAGCTTCCACACATTCATTATTAATGATTATTCATTAGTTTCTAATAATTTACTATTACTATATAAATATCTATTTATTATACTATATACACTAATATCTTTCTAGAATTATATTACACCTTTGAACCAAGATTATCTATACCTCTAAATCATGAGATCTAATTGGTGTGTCCTAGTTCGAGGCAGGACCATCGTGAATTACCCTAATCTCGCTAAATTTCTGGTCGACCGGTTCAGTGACCTAGCCAGAAACTTTCTATGGCGGATTTATAAATGTTAACGCGTCTATTCTGCGCCTGTAGAACCGTGTAACAGGCCCAGGAAACCGTTATAGCTCGTGGGTCGTCGTTATATTTGTGACGTCGAACAACTGTCCTCGTTTGTGTAAAAATTACACGCGTGAATACAAAGTCGTTCGTTCGTTGAATAAATAAACGTCTTTATGCTTTTTGCATTTACAAGTCTGAACATCTCTTGAATATAAAAAGAATCGTTTGAAATAAAATCACTCGATGTAACAGACGGTGCTTTTTATGGAAAGATGTGCAGACATCGTCTCGTTACTGCATCTGACCATGAAGTTCCGGATGTACTTACACGAAGGATAGACTGCGAAATAGTATAGAATAAAGTGAGAATTTGTAGAGAACAAATCTGAATTGGTTAACACGAATTAATTAGCATTTGATATTCTTATATTTCGTGTAATATCGTAAGTTTGATTAATTAATTTTAGATTACTCGAATTTAGATTAATTTTATTTAATTTTGAGTTAATAAATTCCCTCTATTTTCTCTTATAGACAAAATGCTACGTTTAAAAAAATTGTACGTTTTCAAAGCCATAATGTATGGTATTAAAAGAGCTTGATTACGCGTCCATTTCACAGAGATAAAATTTCTTATTTCACAATTTTAGATTTTCAAAATTTAATAGCAAAGTATGAAAACATTTTTAATAATTGAATATATAAAAGATATACGAATAACAGTAAGATATGAAGAAATTTCATTACACCTGGGTAATTCCAATATTTTCGTATGATAAATATTATCCATTGCGAAGTATTTATCGATAAAATCATGGAACCTGATTGGATGGAATAAAGGATTCGTTAGATGTCTTGTTCAAAAAACTCTACAATTATCTTGAATCTCTGTTCGAGAGGAAGACCTTCGAACGTACTCTTTTGTTTTTGAGGCCGAGTCCAGCCGGTGGAACTTGGCCACCGACCAACTTTCACGTTTGTCGTGTATTATTATCGGAAGTATTGTTATCTGGCCTGAAGTGTACAGCCATTGTTCGCGTGCACGTGAACGGATACAAGAGCCTACACTAGACTTTCGCCGGATGCTGTGGCTCTAAGGGACGACCCTTCGGCGTTTGTTTCAAAGTCGGCCGCGTGAACGAGATCGAGATAGTGCATGTTACACTGATCCATATTTGTCAAATATACCCGTGGAAAGATCTTTCAAATAAATCGAAACACTCTCAACGTTAAAAAGCTAAAACTTCAAAAGAAGTATGTTTCTTCGAACTTGGAAACGCCTTGAGAAATTTTAAATGTACAATTTACATACGCGCAGAATTTCCAGTTTGCGTAAGAAAAAGATTGCCATTTTCCTAAGTGTTCTCCTTAATTGAGTATTTATCTTTCTATGGGAACACGTGTGAAAATTCTCAAAATTTGAATAAAATGTTCGATTAAATCAAGCTGATCTTTTGCTAGAAAAATTTCTTTTTATTTTTCTTTTTGTTCGAGTACCTTGGATTTTGATATAAATTATCAATAATCAGTATCATCTAAAGAAAAGATAATCAGTATCGTTTAGATCAATGAATTCGAAATATACTGTAGGAATCTGCAACGAAAGAAAGAATCGCAATATTATGAAGACTGTGCAGTTACCGATGCAGTGCGTTATCAAATGCATATTACGTGAACGATTATTATAAATATCAAATGCGTGACTATGCTCTTTTACGCGATACAACGTAGACAAGCATCGTAATTGCCTTAACTGCACGTGTATATTTTATCTGATTAGTACGAACGTACTCTCTATTCACCAAACGAATCGGAAAGATTTTAATCGGATTTTTTACGTTCACTAGACGCGTTTCTATAGATTGTTGGCTATCTGCCAAAAGTCTGGTTGTAGAAATTGCTTAAATTTTACGTAAGAATACAGAGCGAGCGATTTTCTCAGTGTCCAAAAATAATTTCACCGTCAAAATCTGATCCCTCGTCGGGATCGATAACACAAGATTCTTTGGCCCTGCATTTTATCTTTCGAAAACATATTTTAATCTTGGCGATAAGCGATCGACGCGATAATATTGAATCGTTAATCATGATTTCAAATTATATTTCGCGTTTTAATTCGATTATTCACCGATCTAAGAATACTAGAGTAGAAAGAGAATGAACTCCGATGAAAGTTATAAGGCTTCTTGAAGAGTGTTATCGAGTAAATTGAAAAATTGAAAAATTTCCTCCACTCGTTTACTGTATTGATTTAATTGTTTTTCAATGAACACTTGGCTGGTTATTAATTGCTTCTTATATCTTCAAATTTGATGAATCCAAGGATAGTATGAAAAACGATAAGGATGTAACGAGTATATATATATACATTATTAGCATTATATCAGTAATATAATAATAGCTGTTTTTATAAATACCGTATTATACATAATATGTTACTGCAATAGAATATCACCGTACAATGCAAAGCAATAATTTAATACACCATTTTTCTCTATTCTCTCTATATCTATGCTTCGTAGTTTTTCTTAAGTATTTCCTTTCTAATAATTAATTTAAGTTAATTGAATTTACCTCTGCCAAGAAAAATCTCTATTTTGCTATTCATTAAATTCCTATCTTTTAAATACGGAGACAAATTATATAAATAACACGTAAAAAGAAATTTCCAATGTCTCCATGTCTACATGGTTTTATTTGGATAAGTACATTAGCAAACTGTATATGGAAAGCTTTCTCTTTCCCTCTCTCTCTCTTCGTTATCTTTTATATCACAACTATTTTTATTGTTATCGTAATAAATCGTAAAATAGATGATTATCGGAAACAATGTATATTCTAGTAAAAGACTATTATAATTTCATCAAGACTATCTATAAAATTGCATCAGCAAAATAATAGTCACCTCGGCATACCACACATATGTAAGTACCCTCTTATGATAAAACTACGGATACAAAATCGCTCTAATACTGTAATAAGATTGCACTAATTCTATAATAATACTACTTTAATCATTTTAGTAGACATTGCAATAAATCTTCTAGTAGGTATCACAACAACAAATTAGTATATTATTATTACTATACTTAATAATATATATATAATATCTTTTCTTTCTATCTGTTTAACTTATTCTTATTTCTTCTTCTTTTATTGTAATTTTTATAATAATACTACGCTCATCGTTTTATTCTATTTTTGCAATAAATGTGGCAATTAATAGAAAAGAAGCATCGCGATAAAGATGCAATTTCTTATGTAAAGTTTCTCATTTCTTCCAAAAGAGAAGAAAAGAAAAAGAACGAGGAAGTAGGTATAAGAAGTGTGACCAAGAAAGCCTCGAGATTCTCAAACGTGACTACTATTTGTCGCTAGGCGAATGAAATTTTATCAGATGACGCGATCATGCGTAGTAAACCGCAGTCTGGATGATTAACCGCGCGTACACGGGCATGTAAGACATATGACCGATTCGCGAACCGTCTAGGAATAGTGCAATACAATGGAGAACAACAGCTTTACCAAGAGAAGTCAACGAGGACTCCACGAACAGTCAACAACACGTTGCGCAACTTTTATAGTCGCGCTACGTACTTACATCACTGCAAAGAAACACTAGTGGATATACATTTATTGTTAGATTCATCTGCCTTCAGATAATTAACTGTGTCACTAATAAGAGTCGATTAATGTTGAACAACATAATTAGGAAACAACTTCATGCTAACCTTCTGTAAGCAGCTCTTATGGAATAATGTTAGTTACAAGAATTATAATTACTCTGAAATTGCTCTCAAGTTCTATGAATATTTTTATTTATGCATTGACAATTATAAATCATTATTCATAAGTTGCATGACTATTGACATCCATCAATCATTTATTTATGAATGATATTAATGAAAGATATACATTACGTTAAGTTGTGCTCTGATTCTTATAAAAAATTAAAAAATACAAAGTTTTATTACTTTTTGTATGTAACGTGCTAGTCGGAATAAATTTGTTAAACTTTTCATTGTTTTCATAGCTATGTGAATATTTCTAAATGGATAACTATAATTGTTCTTAATTTATGCAAAGATGGTTACGTCTTGAGACAAGTTAAACAATTTACAACACAATATTGTTCAATACCAGCGAAATTCAATATAGCGGATATCGAATGTCAATGAATTTTTTTTGTCATTTTGATGCTTAACATTGACAATATGTATGTTGATGATATTAAAAATACGAGAAAGCTATGGAGATCGAAGAAACTTTATTTTCTTTGAAATTCGATGCTTCTCAAGAATAATTAGAGGAATTAATTACACAGCGTTAAGGGGTTAAAAATTACTTCCTCTACAAAGAATTATCATGACTTCTTCCTAATTATTTCTTTTTTTTCCCCTTATAATTTTGATCAGTCTATAGGTGATGCAACGTACTTAACATTTCCTCATAGTAATTGGAAAAAAGTTTCTAGTATAACAGAACAAGCTTGTAGCGGCATGAACCTATTTCATGAGCACGCCGGAACGAGGAGACTTTAAGCACACTTTCATAGCAAAGTTAGCCAGCAACTTTTCGGTAAAAAGTTTATCAACGAGATAGAACCGAGTACCAAGATAGGACAGGAACACGAGCCACCCTATTTCTTAACAACTATGAAACAAACGCATTACGAAGTAGGTCGGCGTTCGTTTTAGAAGTGATAGAAAAATGGCATTAGGTAGATGTAGGGTTTTCTGAGAAACTTTTCTTTACTCATAAAGGAAGAGCTGATTGGAGCCAACGAAACGATAAAATTTAATATATGTGCTTCAAAAGTGTCTTAAAAATATAGTATACTCAAGTAGACAGAACAATTCACTGGCCTATAATACAGAGCGCACATTTTAGACGTCAGTTTTAATTAAAAAATATGCATTGTATGGTGTACTAAAAAGAACGCGATATCGCACAATGGATCATTTGTTGGTATTGTGCGAACAAACGCGTATAATTTGTGTTTATCGTAACTGTATTTTTCCCGTAACTCCCCACTTTTAAATTATGTATTATAATTTACAATAAGCCTCTTGTTTTCCCGTTGCATTCTTCCTCGAATGCATTCCTAGTGATATACAGTTTGGCGTAAATACCAGATAAGAGAAATAGAAAAAGATCGGTGAACAAAACGTGTCTTATTATTTTTCGATCGTAAGACGTTTCCATCATCCACCAACAAAACTAAAGAAAATTCTTGATAAAAATTGTTTAAAATATTACTTGATTTTTGAGTTAAACATTTTTATCGTCTTTTTAACAATTATCTATGCTGGAAAATATCTGTTATATCTATTTAATTACTATAGTAAATTATAACATTATTTTGCGAAATTACATAACTTTTTTTTTGCGTCTTAAACTATCTTTTTTGCGTCTCTGTATACACCTACATATTCGTAATTGTTCTATTAAAGCGTTCAAGAGAATTCGAATCGAGTCTACCTCTTCTATCTGGAATTTAAAACTCATTTGTGACTAACACCGGTGCCAACGAGAGGCAAATTGGCGCGTAACAGCGCGTTCAATGGTTTAACACGATTATTGTATTAATTACATTTGCAATTATCCAAGCAGAATAAGCACCAACAAGTAAGGGTCAATTATCTAAATTGTGCGCGCAAGGTAAACCGCGAACCATCTGGATTGCCATGTCACCATTGTTTTTCCCACCAGCTATATCTCATTTCGGTGATCTCAATCGTAAAACTGTCCGAAAAATTCCACCTCTTTTTTGCAACTGAATGATTCATACCTAATTATTCATATCCATCAGAATTCTAAGACGTCAGTATACACAGTGTGATAGTGTAAATTTCCTGAATGATTAAAGAAGAAAACACGATAGGTATTCATTTATATAAGCTTGTTAGACAATTTTGTCAAGAAGTAACTTCTTTTTCTTGATTTATAAAAGCTACATGGTAATTGTACAATAATTTGATATAACATTAAAAGAGTTTGTTTCCAGGTGAAAAACGTAGAATGTTTCTAAAATATATGTAGTTGAAACGATCGAAGATCCGTTTCCAAAGGTCTTTCTTTATTTATTGTCCACGAACCTTAAAAGATGACCAAAATCGTATTTAGTTCACAGCATGCGTTGCCAGTTTTAAACGTTTCATTGATATTAATACGTGCCGCATAAAACTTTCTATGTCTAAAAAATCAAAAACCCGAGTAAGAATTGTTGCAAAAGAGAAAAATGAAATGAAGAGAAGAATCCCGATATGTGACATAAAAGACAATCTATATCTAGAAAGCTAAAAACTTTAGTAATAATGGCAAAAGAGAAAGGCAAGACAAGGAGAAGGGTAAAGCGAAAAAAAAAAAGAATCGGAAGATTCAGGAAGAGGCAAAATCTTATCCAAGCTGTTCAATTTGCCTGACGGCATATTGGAGACGATGCAAGTCCTCGCCAATTTCTCGTCAGACCATCTCCTGTAATCGTATTCCCGAAGGTCGCCGATGATTAAGACTGCATCGTACATGGAATGTACGTAAAACCGTGGTGAATCGTCTCGCGTTAAGTGGGGAAAAAGGCCTGTATAAGCGGTTCCACGTAAAACGTGAACGTTTCGAGGATCACGTACGCCTTTTTCCTTCGAAGGAAATGAAAAAACCTGAATATGGAAAATCTTGGTGCCGACCTGTTCTGCGCTGGTATATCGACGTTGGCACAACGAAAGTTGCATAAGCTCCAACTTTGTTCGTCATAAAAAAGAAAAAGATGGAAGTAAAAGAAAAAAAAAAACGGATCATACTTTTATTAGTCAGGAATTGTGCTTGTTATTGGATACTTTTACTTACTATTTAACTTACGATACGAAAATTGTGTATACGAAATTTGTGTTGCACGGTGGCAAAATAAAGACACAAATATATTGTTAGTATGTGAATCGCGAAAAAAGAGAAGAATGAAGTGAATCTTGTTTTTATTGCCCAATTACATTATCTTTTTATTGTGTATTTTCTTGCCGAACATATATACGTGGGTGGTAAAATAGAGACACAGACATGTTATTACGTTATTGTGATCTGAGTCACGAAAAAGAAAGAAAATCAAGTGAATTCAATTTTTAGTAACCAGACACTACCAATAGATAATTTTCACTTACAATATATTAAATTTATATTTTAAAAATTTATACACCATCGTTCAAACATAGAATTTTGTATAAAAAAATTTATAGAGCAAGAAAATACATGCAGTAATTAGTTAAATTTAATATCGAATAATACCGCCAGTAAATGAACTTACCAAATAAAGGAATATGTACTTCTAAAGAAAAATGAGACAATCAGCTACACATATCTTATAAGATATCTATGATATGTCAATCCATTAAAAACTGATCAAGAAATCGTCTCGAGACCACAATTTCACTGTTTTACGTTTTAACTGCGTACTCTTGAGAGTCAGAGTCACGAGAATACGAGAGTACGAGAATATCGTACTTAGAACTCGTACCACTCACAATCAATATGTACATTATACTATAATCTCAAACTGAATATCATTTGAATCGCTCCCATCAGGTGATCGTTAACTACGTAAGATTGAATCATCTAATAGTACTTCGTTTATATACAACGTAGTAATTAATAGGAAATAATCGTGTCAGGGTAGACGTGAATTTCTCATCTGTGCTTATAGAACGAAACGTTTTTTCCTTTCCCTATTTCTCGTGACATTTCGATCCTTCTCGAGCATATTGAAAAGAAAATTGCTAATGGACAGTATCATACATGTTGATCACAAAATTATTTGTTTGGGTATTATATATTTGAATACGAGAATTTAAAGAACTATGAAAGTATCTGTCCAAGTAGAGTAGGTCGTGCTATAGTATAGCTTTATAGGGTAAAATCACCCTTTGGAAAAGCGTAAAATCTTCTTTCTCGTCGATATCTTAAAAAAATATAAGACAATTGAATAAAAATCGTAGCATTTCTTATGTGTTGGAACAAAATGGTTGGAAATGGTTGGAAATAATAGTAAAAAAGGTTTTGTTTGTAATATTTTAAATATTTCAATAGCCAATTTTTAAATTCTTAAATTATTTTTGTCTTACTGATTCGCACACATGTATACTTAATAGTTCTCATTTCTCAAATTATTATCTTATCATTCGTTCATGTCACTGATTCTATATTTAACGATTTGTATATTTAAATTTAGAATATTAATTTATATTTTGCTTTGAGCAAGATATACTACACACTTAACGTAACTACGATACTCTTGCGATCAACCATAGAAGCCACTTGATAATTTTGCGACATCATTTTAAACGAAATTAGGTTTCGTAACTGATGCCGTGACTTTATTTCATTCACATCGAAGAACGTAAGAAGTAATTGGATATAACTTCAGATATTCTTGCTTCTTATTTTATCTCCCTTTTTTTTACATTCAGTCTATATTTGTCTTTTCAAAAAGCATGCTATCCATAACGATATATTTTTAAATGTTGGTACTTGACAACTCTCTCTTTTTTATTTCAACAATGGTTTATTAATAATGATTACGATCGTTTTTAACATTAATGACAAGATAAATAAAAGTGATAATTTGAGATTAAGAGAAACGATAATTTATTTCATCAATCTTTTTTTTATTAAAACGATCTTCTGTCTGATTCGAGATTAACGAAATTGACAAGATTAATATGGATTGTTATTGAGACAGAAATATGATTGTACACATATAGAATCATACTAATACGTTACATACAATGAAATATATTGATTAAAAATTTTGTTCAATAATGTATTGCTAAAGAAATATACAAAGAAAAAAAAAAAACATACGATTTCACAGTGAAATTTATCTCGATATATGTATAGATGTAGAAAGCGGATGTATCTGTGAGTGTCTGTTCGTGTAAGAAGCAGTCAACGAGTCGAAGGTGAAAACCATTGTGGAGCCGTTGCCAAACCGTTAGGCTGCTTTCACACGGAGATACGCGTATCGCGATACGTGTATCGTGAATTGCTTTCCGTATGAATGTCGCCACTTGTTTTAATGTTTCGTCTGCCTCCTTCATACCAAAAGTATACTTGCCAAGATACACGAAATGAGTATCACGACAGTGCGTTTCAGGAAAATCGTCGTGTGAACGCCTCCATTGATATACATGTTCATATATTTAGTATCTATCAAACGCGTATCGCGACGATACGCGACCAGGCGACTGCGACCGGACGACCGCGACCACGACCGGGCTAATTGGTAGAGTTGAATCGAAAATAAAATAAAATAAAAAATCGAGTCGAATTGCTGAAGAAAGTCGAAAGTCGTGCGCGGAGTTTAACGGTCGCTCAGCGAGAGAAACGTAAGTGAGTTGCGATACCAAGTGTTGTAACCGATCGCGTTAATTGATATACTGTGGGTGTAAAAGCATTCGCACATTCTTTCAAACGGAACTTCAACAAAATTTTCAGCATGTATATAACATAAAATCTGCAAAATCTACTTTTTTCAAGACATTATAGGCTCAAATGGAAAATTTGTAAAAAATTACCTTTACTATTTTCTTCGCGAGTCCGATCGACTGCTACCTACTCAAGAACTTTTTCCACGTCATCTAGTAAACTAATTCTTCTAACTTTTCAGAAAAAGCTCAAATCTGGCCCAATTTTTGAAAAGTCGATCTATTTTAAAAAGTGTACGAATGCATTTCACATCTACCATATGTGTTAGATCGTCGTAGAAGTTTCTTTCGCTTTATAAGGAAATAATAGAACAAAATGGAAATGGATCACACATAATTGAATAAAATAATATGGAACAAAAACATGTTGTGCGTTTATTATTTCCTTGTGAAACGAAAGAAACTTTTGGGACAACCTAATACCTGGGACAGCCTAAATAAATCCATCGAAATAAACTCTACTGAATAAAATTCCTATTTAATGTACGAATTTGAACTGTCCCTTTTTCCTTAATTTCAATGTTATATATAGATAAGATTATCATAAGAAACGTGCATTGGAAGCAGCGTATGCGAAAATTTTTATTTCTTTTTGAGCACGTACAGATAATCATATTTCTTTTCACGATAAGAATGATTAATACCGTTCTTAGCAATTACATAGAGCATAAAAATAACGTATTCTTAATATGCTTTTCTTGTCCATTAAAAATCGAAAAGAAATATGAAGAAATCGATGAAATCTACCAAAACTTAATCATCGCCTTATCGAACCTTACGATTAAATTCGACCAAGTACTAAAACATTTCAACTACACGCTGTTACTGCAAAAAAAGAGAGGAAGAAGACAAGCATAAAATGTAAAACTGTAACAATGTAACGTAAAAACGTCTTGAACACTCGAAAATTTCGTTCACGTGAATCCGTGATCTTGAATCGTAGTTGAGCCCAAAATCTTAGAGGATATTTGCAGATGACAAGATAGAGGAAACGTGTTTGTCAGTGAATTGGGACAAATCTGGCGCCGTCGAGGCAACATTCACGTCTTGAACGATATATTGCCCCCCATTAACAACGTGTGACACGTGAAATACTCGTTGTCATTCGTTAGTAGCCAATCAATAGCTAATTCTTTTTATCTTATAAGTTTTCCTTCCTTTTTCTTCCCTTTTCTTTCTTTATCATTAGAGTAATATGATTTGATTATTTGAAGTACCTTGATTCTTCGATTCGTGACGTTATGTAATTTTCTTTTACATCAATATTTCGTGTGTATGTTGTATGTAAGACATGCGTGTGTGTATTAAAAAATAGAAATTGTAAAATAAGAAATTTACATAATCTTCCGCATTCTGGAAGTTAATCGATTATATCAGTATTAAGGAAGTACGGAAACTTCGAATTCCTACAGAAATACAAATTTCTAGAAATTTGTAAGAAATAATGCCGAGTTTGTGGTTAGAGTGAAAAAGTTGAATATCTGTATTAATATTGAACTGAAAACTCCAATTTTTAACATTTTAGGTATATATCTGAGTCTTTATTTACTATTAATATCAATATTAATATATTCCATTGAAAACCATATCTTACAATTTAATATCTTAGAAATATTACACTGCACAAATTTTTCTACTTATTCTATTAACAATATTTCTCTATTTAAATTTAAATGATCTTAAATCTATTTCCATTCACACAATAGATTTTTAATCATTTTATATCTTTAAATAAAATTTTAATTCCAAATATCTACAGTAATAAAATTTCTATCTGTAATGGTACAATTAAGTAAAAATTTCAAACTTTTCAGACGAGTATTTCTCTGAACTTCCCAATGAAGCTAAATTAAGATTGATCAAAATTTAGTTAAATAGATCCTTGAGTACAGCCTCAATTCCCAGTTATTCGGTACAATCCTCAATTGTTTCGAGTTATATATTACGAAGGCGTTCGCGACAGATCCAACAGTTAATTTTAATTTTCCAATTGTTAACCTCTGTCGCTTCTACATTGTACTTCTGTTAAATTCATATACGTGTTGTCTTATTGCAGTTCACGGAGCGCCGAGTTACGATGTCACTAGCGTTCAGTCACGATTGGAGACCAACGAGGTGATTCATAAAGTTAATAACAATCACCAACAGCCGGTCGATTTGAGAAACGATGATCGTGACGATGGACAAACGCTCTATGTGATCGAGTTCGAGTCTGAATCGAACGAGAAAGAAGGCAATAAAGGGAAAGACCCGTCTCTCGGTAAGTAGTGATTCATTTTTACGGATCTTAATTGAGAAAGTCAGAAGGGCGAAAATGATTTCTTCTATTGGTTTAAATAATAGAAACGTGATACAAGTGACAAAATATTTAATTCGAAAGAATCGTGGATACAATTAATTCTAATAGAGGAATCTATATATTTCTTATAATTTAGTTAATTAATTATGTTTAGTATAAGCTAAATTTTTGATTCTGACAGAAAAGCAATTAATAATATTCGATTGCTTACTTATTGATTAATGTACATTAGAATGAATTTCTTTTACTTACGAAGAAAAAATTATGACCAGTTACAATCTTTTATTTTTAATGGAAGAATTGAGAATCGAGAACTATTATAAATTAAATTAAATTAAATTAAAGCAAAGCAAATAAGAGAATATACGTATAGATATAGTACAAGAACAAGAATATAAAATAATAGTTGATATTCGATTGTACATGTGTTTTTTAATTTAACGATATAAATACCTCGGAGAAATGAGAGGAAACACATTTTAAAAGGGAAAAATAGATTAATTCTTCCATACTTTAATTATCTTAAGTCACTTGACCGTTTCAATTATACAATAAACCATCTGTAAGAATCCGGATTCTCAGTGAACAGATAAAATCAACAAACTAATGATCTCCCAACTACTTAACAATCTTAAGATTTTAACCAACGCAAGACACAATCCTAATTTTATGCGTAGTATTTTATTAGTATCTTCTGTGACCCAACAGTGCGTATCAACGAGTTAGCAACACGATCAGCCAACCGCCTGTTTGCATATAAATTTTGTATCCATCATTCTACGTACATATTTAATAGCACAAATCCACGCAACACGATCGTTAGTGTCACGCATAAAAATTCGTTCTTCGATTCTAAACGCTTTATTTCGAAAACTTTTCTCGTAATTTATATTCCATCATCGTAGCAGGATCTTACACGAAACATTTCTGATTATTCGTGACCAAATTTGATGCCTTCGTTTATTCAAAATTTCAGCCTCGTACATTCTTTGGACTTCTTTTTTTATCTTTCTAGTATCTTCTTTCGACCAATACAGTTTTTTCGTACAATCAGTTCCATTTCAGTTCTTCTTCAGTTCTCTCTCTCTCTCTCTCTCTCTCTCTCTCTCTCTTTCTCCCAGAAATAATTTTATATTATTTTAATTTGTTTGAAATTGAATATTCCACTTATATTGTCTTTGGCGATAAAAAATAAAAGAGGGAAGAAGGCTACAAATAAATTTACGAAAAATATATAACGTTTTTTTTTTAGAAGAAAACCCATATTCTCAAGAAATTCTTTTCTAGAAGTATACTGAAATTGTTGATCGATCTTATCACAAAAATTTGTTTAAATTTAAAGAATGAATATTAATACGAATGACATCTAATTTCTGTTCAGTCAGCTGATTATCAATGCGAGGCATCAGACGCAGAATTGATTATTATTTATGTTTTCAAATGGTTAGTCGAACGTATTAATAGAAACTGAATATTTAATCGTGAATCACCGAATGTAATTTGCATAAGATCTTACGTACAAGCAGCTAGTGATTGAAATAAATCAATTGCAGCATTGATTTAGCGTAAATCATTAAGAAATTTATTGCGGTAAACTAGCTCTCCAAATGGTACCATAACGAAAGACGTCAGCAGAAAAACCAATAACTGCTTCTCCTGTGTATCTGTCCGTAATCTATTGCTTTAGATTTACGTATATACCTACATATATGTTTCAGATCGCTTGCATGTTATTTTATTACGTGCATTTCTAAAATTTAACATATTCTAAAATTATCTATTTCCTCAAAATGAAACTAGTCGAGACTTATAACGATACACATATGAAAAAGTAAAAATTTTATACAGCTAATCACATAATTGAAAATTGTGTAAAATTTATCACATCCTATACACGCAATACGCATCCTTTAAAATCCCCATCAAAATACCCTACTCATAAATTACATGTATAGATATAATTTTATTTTTAAATAAACTTCCTATGGGATTACCGCTGATTGCATATATGTAAATATATTACATAAATCTTTTATCAAAAATATCTCTTTATTTGCAAGGGGTTTGCACATTTTCTAACCGTTATAAAAAGGGATCGCGACTCGGAAAAGATTGGAAAATATCACCACAGATATTCTTTGTTCTTATTCTCTTGGGTGAAGCAATAGAACCTTAGGTATATTATCACAGTATCATAGTATTAAAATCATGTTCACCTAACAGATTCTCTAATTCTTTTAAGCTGTGCATCTTGATATAAAGGATTGTTATAAACATTTTATTAACCCGTCCGTTCCTTTTTTCACAGGCGGATTTCTTTTTGTTTCAGTGGACAATGACGGTCAAAATCCTCTAGACCCATGGTCGATCGTCTGGTACATCGGATCCTTCGGAGGTTTAGTCGCCTTTTTTCTAATCGTCAGTTGTTCAGAATGGTGTTGTCGTCGTGGTGGACGACCGTTAACAGTCCCCTATACTCAACGAGCTGAAGCAATAAACGGACCAGTAGTAACAGAAACACCGCCTCCGCCATATCATTTATTCGCACCACCGCCATACGATTCCGTAAATTACGGTGAAATCGTGGACAAAACAGCCGGAGAGAAATTGGACATCTACGTGATATCCGTGCCGATTCATAGACCTGTGGTCCAGGCTCCAGCCTAAGGTTTTCCCAAAGAGTTCCTCGAACAGAGGATTGCGGCCGAATCAAGATCGAAACGACAAAGAAGAAGAAGATACAGTGTATTGTGTCGCTTCTGAAGGATTTGTCGAAGCTTCCTCGTTGGTATTCCCCTTTAACCGGGAGCATTTTGACAATCGTCTACTGATCCATGTGCAAGGTTCGTTGAAAACGAGCTGTGGATCAAGGAAGAATGCAGGACGAGCTTAATGAATGTGTAACGTGTTGGTTGAACTTTGAGAACGTTTTAAGTATTGTGAATACTCGAAAGGACGAAGAAAACTCTTGCTCATGACGAAGATAAGCTTGAAAAATATGCTCGGATCCTGCAGATATTTTAAAGGTCGAACAAGATATCTGTTCGTGATAGAGAAAATACTCTTCATAAGACATGTTGTTTGAATTTTGAGTACCTTTACTTGAAGACAATTTGAGTATACGTATGACGAGTCTTTGAAAGGACGAAGAAGATTCTTGTTCATGGTAGAAGGAACAAACAATCTTCTCGAATTATTAATTGCATCTAGGAACGAGAAAGCACGAGAAGAAGCTTCGAATCTCTACGACGCTCGACGAAAATCGAGTTCATAAGAAATCCCAGAGAGGGAAAATTTCAACACATTGTTAACGAATATTTAAAGAGAAACTCTCTATCTTTGTGAGTGTGGACGAAGAAAAACGAAGTCGATGAACAATCAATTAAAGCAATTAATAGAGACTTAAAGATACCAGCGAGGGAGAAGAGCAAAAACGACTATGAGAAATCTCATCGTACACTCCGATGTAGGTCCAACTGCGAAGCAATGTTCTCTGTGATGATGTTCGTGAAACGAACTGAAATTAGAACTAGAGACAATCTTTTCGCGTGTGCTTTTAAAGTAAACCCGTTGTGCGGGTGCCAATCAAGGAACTTTACTTTCTCTTTCCTTTAAGTCGAGTGAAAGATTAACAAGATGCAAATAACGTGTAAATCCAAGCTCGATCTCGTTCGAGGGCCGTGCAAAGAATTAGAATGAATCGCGTGTTTCCATTAAGTGTTTTTAACACTTTAAACGAATTATTTATCCAATCACTGCCTGATCAGGTGAATAATTGAAATTCGATAATCATTCTAATCCTTCCAGCTTATTAACCCGTGTATACGCTGATTTTTGCGCTCGACTCGTCCTAACTAGTTGAAAGAAGAAAGAAACTGCCATATTTTCGTACACCGTGCTCGTTATTCGTTATCCCTCGAGGTCTACGACGCGATTTTTAACCCTGCTGCGTCCTTTCTTAGACTCACTCGTGATTTCTTTAAAATAAACAATTTTTTAAATATAGAAAATTTCTCAAAGTTATAATAAAATATAAAGGAGTCATTATTGATATGCATAATTTCTTATTTTAATTCTTTTTTAAGGTATTAACCTGTTAATACGGGGAAACGAATCATTTACATAATAATCTTATTTAGTAATTCTATATCTGTTTAGGTATAGTTCCATGTTTGTTACAAATAAATTATATGTATAAAAAAGAAATGATGCGAAGAAAGCATAATAGATCGATTTTTGTTAATTTTCTAATCTCTTATAATAGTTATACAAATTTCTGACTAAATGACAACTAAGTTAACAGGTTAAAAGTGAGGTTTATTTAACAAAACAGAAGTAATATTGGAATATGCAAACTCTGTGATCGCAGCAGGGTTAAGGAACTACAAAAGCAACGCACAAAGCAATTTCAAATGACGAGGTTGATCGTTTTCTTCGCGCTCCTACGACGACACTTTTATTTTTGCATTATTCAAACTAGTATATTGTACGATTTGGAAATTAAACGAGAATGTTTGGGATTATTTCTATTTACTTTCGAATCATTAAAGTACACATGATCTTTTATGTTTGATAATAAGTATAAAAGAATCGGTAGAGATTTTTCTTAAAACATTAAAAATCTTTTGATTTGTCGAAATAAATGATATAAAAATGTAAAAATCGTAGTAGCGTTAAGTCAGGTCTTTTTTTAAATATAATTTTACTACGTATTGCGAAGATATCCAAATGCTTGCAATCGGCATATACGTTGAAAATATTTCAAGAAAAATTAAAAGACAAACCGATAACTATTTCTAACTTCATTATAGAATCATGTAAATTATGTCAACATAGAATACTTCATAACGACTACGCTGTAGTTAAAATGTCTTACCTAGCATCTCCTTATTTTTCAAAACATGTCGAAATATTTGAAGTTCGTCATGTCTTCTTTTTACCTTTCGATTAAAGTTAGATTATACAAACTGTTACAAGACAACGATTAAATATTTTAAATTGAATGAAAGCAAACAGATATTACAATTACAATGAATGGTACAAGGAGAATGATACATAGAACGTTTTAAGTTAAATTAAGCTTTATCGAGTCAAAACTCGAAAAAGATTACAGTCAAATACAGATAGGTGCTTCCTTTAAAAGCAGGAAAAAAGATATGATGGTTGAAATGTTCGGTTGCAAGCGTTCCGCTAATTACACCGTATCTTTAATCAGAGCCAATTACAACCGCGATTCTTTATATTTTTTTCTCGTTTTAACGGTAACTCAACTCTTCTTCCGGGTTGTGTATGTGTACAAGCGTTGCATAAGAGGGCGCGCGTGTAACTCGCCTCGCAACCTGAATGATCTATCAACGAGACACGTGTGCGAGAAGTTCGAATAATTTCTAATATTGCTACACGCGATTGACCTCAATCGCGATCGTTACAAGTCCGACAATTGCAGACGATAATATACATAGATTACGAGTTGACTGCCATAAAAAGAATTTAACCGAAGGGGGTTACGAAAAAAGTTCGTGAAATATTCATGCGATTATGTCTCGAGAGAAGAACGATCCTTGTACATGAAAGCGTTTAAATACTTACAGAAACATTTTATGAATATATGATGCTTGTTATACGAAACAAAAGTCATTAAAAATGTCATTAACATTATAACGAGAGCCAACTATCATGATTATATTGGTAAACCGAAACAGATCTGAAAATATATGTATATGAGTGGAAGTAATAGATAGAATAGATATATAAAATATGTAAAAATGGCAAAAAATCATATTATATTATTATATTACACAATACATCTCAATGTTCAATAATAGATAGAGTATCTTTAACGCTTATTATATATTCAAGATAGCTATTCCAGATAAGATATACTAATTTTTTATTAAATATATGTTTGCAATAAATGAGCCATTCAGAAACCACATTGATTAATTTCATAAATTGAAGAATACAGAGAGCTGATGATATTACAAATATACTTTAGGATTTACCATTATATGTATATATTATTTTCTTGTGATGAAGAAATTTATAAAAGTAAGAATTGAGAAATTAATAAAAAATGGAATTCATCAGATTGGTTTGTAAGAGGATCAAATATCTTATAACTTTTTATTTTTAGATTTGTTTCAAACTTAACCAATACATTCATACTAGCCTGGTCTTATTACAATGCTGGTGAGATTTCAAAATGTTTCATGTAACACATATAATATGTACATAAAAGGCTTTTGCAAGTGTTATTGGCAATACTTTCGTGAACAACTTCCTCGGGAAAAATATTTGTAGTCTTCTCATTTTGACGCGTAGAGCGCCTTTATCGTTATAAGAAAACGAAGTTTAGTATTTAAAATGTTAAATGTTCTGTTAGAAAAAAAAGTATTAGATATCTTATATTATAAGTTCGAAATACAGAAAATGTGAAAAATACTCGAAACGGAAAATTAGGGTATTACATGCGAGGAAGCCACGTAATGCGGAATCTAGTTTTATTTATGACAATGTTGTCGCATTGATCTCCGCCATTTAGCTTTAACCGGTCGATTAATTGTTCAAATAAAAGCAGAAGATAGAGAGAATTTGTATATGAATGAGTGGAAGGATGTTAGAGAAATTTATCGTACGATTACGTACAATGTCAATTATTATTATTATTTTTATTATCACTAGTAATGTTATTATCATTGAATTCGTAATTGCGTTTCCGATTGCGATTGAAACACATTACGATGAACTTGCTCTCATTAAGGCATGCAAAATCGCAGCGCTGTCACTATTTATTTTTTATACTTTTATACATACTGTTTATACATATTCTAACATCTCTATGTTATCAATAAAAATTTCTTTTCTCCAATTTCTACTATACGAAATAATTTTTTCATTTTTTCTCCTCGATTAATTATAACTGACTAACATTTACACACATTCATATCCTTATGAATACAATTTAAAAAATAGAACTTAAAATGGAAATTGATTTATCTATCAAATATTGATTTTAATGTGCAATTTGACAATCAAAAAACAGTATATATACTATATAGGCAGTAATGATAACTTTTATAAAGGTTATCT
Organism: Bombus pascuorum; assembly: GCF_905332965.1. Lineage (NCBI taxonomy): Eukaryota > Metazoa > Arthropoda > Insecta > Hymenoptera > Apidae > Bombus > Bombus pascuorum. The sequence continues at coordinate 11,962,057 of NC_083490.1, read as the reverse complement.
TTTTCAAAATCTAATAACTTTCAGTACTGTTTTAAATTTAAAAATGAAGTATAAAAGTCGTAAAAATCATAACGCAATTTAGACTGAACAAAGCAAAGAAATCTGAGATAAAGAATAATAATATTTAAAAATTCTTTTCATTAAGCAAAAAAGTTTTACCTGATTCGTTTGTATATTTCTTGATCAAGTAAATTTTGAAATATTACAAATTACTTACACTAAAATAAGATATAAAAAAGTATGAAAAAATAAAATTTCGATATTGATGGACATTGACAAATAGTTTTAAACGCGCATACAGGTTGACCAACATAAAAGTGCGAATTTAATTGCAATTTTAGCATATGATCAACAGTCTTGACAACATAATATATGTAATTGCCTCTTACATCAGGCAACGATCGCATGTGCGTTTTCATTTTTAAATTTTCAATAAAAAATTATATATTTTAAGTTTTCAAACATTCTGTCGAAATGAAACCACATGGGTTAGACAAGAATTAATAAAACTTCTAAACATGGACAATACTTTAACTTCGAGTTTTAAAAATATAACCTAGTCATGGATTATTTAGGTGAAATAGTAGCGCTCGGAATTGATAGTATAATTTTCGGTGTTTGTCTAAAACAATATTTTCACTGCAAAAATGCAATTACGGCAGTCAAGGTAAATCACGTGTGTTTCTATTATTATCATTGAATACCTAGTTTTGTTACAAATAAAGTATGTTACACGTTGGATATGATAACTTAAATATTCTAACTAATATATCTTAATCTAAATTATAGTAATACGTTTAATGCTTAAAAATATCTCAAAATGTTTAGTTTCTCTACAGGGTGCAGAGTTTCATGAAGTTGGGCAACAATTGGGAGAACTCCTTGATAAAAGTTCTGATAATAAAATAGATTACATAGCAATTAGGGGTATTGTAAAACCCTTAGGAAAACCATTGAATAGCATTAATAATAAAAAATTAACTGGTGTTGTACAAAAGCTTAAAATCAAAGAACATGTTATAGCTAGAACTACTGCTGGCTTCTGGTAATATTTTTGTTTCAAATATGTTATAAAGATATAGAATTAAAAATATATGTATTTAAAACTAATAAATTTTTATTTGCACATAGGTCAGATCAGGAACGTACTGTTCATAAAGTATATAACACTGTACCATTTTCTTTGCAACATGGAAGTTACTCCGTAGAAGTATTAGAACCATTATCAGCAGATATTTTAGATCTGGATGTGGTATCTAATACCTTTGAACCAACTGTACCATCCTTTGCAGACCATTTATGGGGGTTTTTCACTGGTAAAAAATAATTATTCATATACTGTTTAACAAAAGATGTAATAATATTATAATTCTTTATTAATCTTAGGTGTGCGCCAACGTGGTTTACAATCTACTGAAGAACTACTTCGTGAAGGAGCAGTTATGACAGGTATAGGTGAATTAGCAAGAACAAAATCCAAAACACTTACATTACAACCCCCTTTAAATGGTACACCATTTTATTTAACAAGCATGTCAATTAGTTCTTTGCTTCGGAAATTAGACGAGCGTAAACGGACATATAGGTGAGTTTTGTATTTATACAATTCTCAAATATGATTCTTAGTGGATTTTTTATATTTTAGATTATTATGTTTAATGTTCGGTGCTATTGGAATGTTAATTGGTGGAATAGTTTTTCGACGTTATTGGAAGGATAGAACAGAACAAAGATTAGCAGAAGATTTAAGACAATCTTTAGCTGCTTCACGAAAAGAAAGACGACAAAGAGTAAGAGATACTGATCTTAGAGAAGATCAATTGTGCGTTGTCTGTCGCGCAAATCCTCGCGAAATTATTCTTCTTCCATGTGGACATGTCTGTTTATGTGAAGACTGCTCCGATGATATTACTAGTGATTGTCCAGTTTGTAGGGCACCAATTTCACAAAAGGCAGCAGCATATATTATCTAACATCAACATAGATATAAATTTCTCAAATTACTTTTTATTACTTGATGAAAATTAATGTATCTAAGAGTGAAAAGGTAAATAAATATGAAGTAACTAAAAATGCTAATGAAATACTAACATATACTTTTGAACAATAAAATAATTATTAGAAGTGATTAAAAGTAGTACAATCAATCTCAATTGAAATTATTTACAAATTAATAAATTTGTATATTTTGATAATATATCCTAAAACTTCATACAAATATATTTGAAGATATAAGTAATCGTCAAAATTCCAAATTTTTTAGTTTAGTCTTTTCATTGTTTTTGCATTTATCGTTTGTTATAGAATCTATCACTCGTTTAACTTTTGTAGATTTTCCAATGCCAAGTTTAGGGAGTCCTCTATTTAAACCTTCTAACATAATGCAAGCTTTACAAATTTCCTGGCTAGATACGAATCCACAACGAGAACAATTTCTTTGTTCTGGTAGTTTAATACTTTCTTTTATTTGCAATGTTTCTCCTACAAAAGAAAATATATTAATCATGTATTTATATAAATATCAAGAAATAATTTTAACACAATAATTATAATCTTATTTACCAGAATGAATGATATCCAATATAGAAGAGGGTCTGATTTTTTCTAGATCCTTTAGATACGTTCTTGCATGTCCTCTGTATGCATTTGGTGCAAATATACATTCTGTTGAAAAGTATATCAACTGTTTAAAGTATGCATACATTACTATCTCTTTTTCATATGCATATTTAAGTGGCTTGCATCGTCTTATACAATCTGCTCCTGCCTATATTGCAAATAAGATTTTAATTTGTAACATGTATTCACATATACACGTAACATGTACCTTTCATTTTTTTATTTTTATTTTTTTTGAGGAAGCAGTATACTAATTAAACTTACAGTAATAACTGAAGTACATCTTTGTAATCTTGCTATATCACCTCTTAAGATATTCATTAAAACTGTCTCTGCAATATCATCAGCATTATGGCCTGTTGCAATACAATCTACTCCTAAGAGAGCTGCACCTCTATCTAATGCTTGTCTTCGAAATACACCACAGAATGTACAGTTATTTTTTTTGCCAATCTAGAATGAAATAAAGATTAAATAACAGGTGTAAATGATTTTTATGCAAAGCTTCTATGTAAATATATATACTTCTGCCACAATTTCATCCATTGTCCATCCATATAACTCTTTGTAAGATAATATTTTTAATGGGAGTCCATAGTCATCTTTATTTTGTTGAACAGTTTTCAAACTATCATCTCTATATCCTAAAATAATATAGATCTCTTGTAATAAAAATTCTGAAATATTTAAACATTATAACATAATTCTTTTTATTAAAATACCAGTTATTCCTTCATCAATGGACAAAAGAAAAAGATCAATTCCATATTGGTATCTATCATTTAATGTTTTCAAAACATATGCAAGTACTGTAGAATCTTTTCCTCCTGATGCTCCAATAGCTACTTTATCACCAGGTTTAAATAATTTGCCTTGTGTAATTGTATTGTGAATCTCACTTTCAAATGCATAGAAAAAACATTCTTTACATAATGCATGTCCAGTTTTAGGTCTCTGTAATTAAAGATATAATTTTTCTTTCATACACTTCTGTAATATATTATACTCTTAAATTTAAATTAATAATTTAAAACAGTAACTTACTTTAAGAATGGCACCTTTCCCACACTGCTTTGAACATGGAATAGGCATTTTGCAGAATATTACACTGTTTACTTTGTTATAATAGAATGTTATAACAGAAATTTCACTGTGATAATTTAACTTCTAGTTTATATTTTTGTCTTTCTTCTTTTAATTTTTTGTTAAATTAATAAAGAATTCACAAATATTAAGCTTTTATATATGCTTATTTATAGGGGTTATGTTAAAACCTTATTAATATACGAAATTCATTTTATCGCACGTACAAAAATAATTTCAATATATTATTTAATCGAAACCAATCTTTTTTTCTACGATGAAAACAAAAAGAAACTTTACTAGTCCATAATAAAATAATTTTCAACCGCGCGTATAGATTTTACAATATGAATGTAACATGCGCTCTATCGAACTGATTAATCTTCTGGTTTCTCTGGAGGCGGTCCGCAAGGCTGTAGCATTTTTTCCATAAGATTAAATCGAACACGGGCTTTTGCTTCGTTTTCCGCGATAGCGAAGAAATTTAACAGATCATAATGCCCCATGTAAGAACTGCAAGAATCACGATGCTGATTTACAAGCCATTCAAACTTGGTTGTGTCAGCATGCCCTGTGCCAATATACTTTGATTGCAAATGCTCCAACTGACTATGAATGTTGTATCGTTCTCCCATATTCTAATTTTTCAACGATAAAGATTAATGCTTAATGAAAACTTTACTTTTACTTACTTAATATTTAATATTGTTTGTCGCTATCGAATCACTAACAACCATGGAACAAGAATTTCTCTTAAATATGTAAATATATATTACATCGTAAGGTAGAGAACGTCCCTATCAGTAAAAACATAATGCAGGCTTCTCATGTATTTAACAACTTTTAACATAAAATAATAAAATTGTAGGATTAGAGAAATAGAATTATACAAAAAGATATTTTAAAATGTATATAAAATAAGTATTTTAATGGTTATAAATATAATAATATATATCTTTGTATATTTGTCCATATACATATCTATCTCATATGTTTCTTACATTAATTTGAAAACAATACAAAACAAATCAATATTAATTAAATATAAATAAAATATAATATTCCCTCTCTCCCTTTCTTGGAACAAAATATTTAAACCATGAATTTAAAATCTAATTCAATAATATATGATATATAACTATGTGAAGATATGTTATTAATATGTTTCGTTCTATATTTATAATTCTTGTATTTGTCTCTATTCTCTCTAGTTTGATAATGATGATATTTATATTTATATACACACATAACAAATAGATTTATTCCAACCAATCGCATCGAGTATAATAATATTCAAGATTATTCCGCAATTCTGTATACTTCTTACCTAGCCGCAAGAGTGCAGCACTTATCGCTTGTTACGTCAGACAATAATGACGTGCTAATGGTTAATGGCTTCTACTTACTTGAGCTACCTTTATGAGAAAGCCAAATACAATCCAAAGAAAATTCATGAGACATGATGCATCGGCTAGTAAAACTATAAAAATATGATTGCCTGAACATTTAATTGTTACGATAGCTATTAATTTTTATCAAATTTTACTCGTGGCCTACAAAATATGTGTTAAAACTGTTTACTGAGCAACGAACGTAACCATTATATTCATCGCTACGTTGGATCAGCTCGATGCAAAGAAACTCAACATTCAGCGTGTTATTACAAGATTTATATTGCACGTGAGTACTTGTACGAAATATCGACTTATAGTTCCATTAAAAACATTGACTAACTTTCTTTTGTGAAAAGTGGGCAACTCCCTTGCCACCCAGTCGTTAACAATGGCGGCTATGTTAGTTCGGCCGAAAAATTCTTTTCTGTAAAATATTCTTTAAACCGGCAAGTCATAAGTTTGTACTCGATAGATTTTTATTTTTACCTTGGAAATAGAGCAGTTTGTTAAAGATTACCGTTTTCCACTATACATATCGAAAAATCGTGTCGTTCGAAAATACTGTTACGTCGACTAATCTATGTATGTGAATGTACGTACATGTCGTCATACGTATATTATTGTCCATGTGTGTATAATGTCCATGATGATGTGTTGAAAGTATTAAGTAAAACTGAAATATAATATATATAATAATGTTGAAACCTTTTGGTTATATCAATTAAGGTTAAATTAAATGTAAAAAATTCATTTGTTTTGTTTCTTCGATATTTTTGTGATATTTTTGTAAGTGAAATCTAATATATATAAAGCGTGTATTTCTGAAATTATATATTTATCTTTATAAGAAGGAATATCTAAATAAGCTAATGATTTGTACAAATATTACATATTTTGTATGTTTTTATTATGCACACAGATTAACAAGTTAACTGCTGAGTGAATTTTATATGTGTTATCTATAGTATTAAAGCTCTGTCACTTATTTGAATACGATTCATTGTTATGTTTAGTTATGATACATACCTTACCAAAAAAAAAAAAAAAAAATAAAATAAAATTGTTTAAACGAGTTATGAATATGATTGCTTTCATAATTTTGATATTTCTATTAATTCTGCCATTGTTATTTACATATACAATAACATCCAGTGTGTTAATAAAGCAAATAAAGTACTATAGATTACTTTTATATATTAATATTAATGTATTTCAGTAGGTGACATGCCTAGCAGTCGTGATATTGAAAGAGCTGAACGTAATGGAAGATTTCGAGCACGTAGAAGAGATAGTACCAGCAGTGATATAAATCGACATAGTTTTGAAGCACCTGATAAGAAGCATAGAAGGCATGGGAAAAATAAAAGTTCTGGGAAAAAGAAAAAGAAGAGATCGAGAGATAAGTCCATAGAGAATGTTCCAACTGTAGCTTCTTCCATTGTTAAACCTTTGGTTGAATACTCAGATGTGAGCAGCGAAGACTTGTCTGAACCAGAAGCTGGGGAAATTCAGTCAGAAGATAGTAGAGGTAATAGCTATACAGACGGAGAAGTACCTGAAACAGTTTTACAAAGACGTTATTATGGAGGGAGTCCAGTACGTGCACTTGGAGCATCTCCTATTAGTCTTTCGCCATCTCCACCAGTTCAACATAGACATGTTAATAGACATTATTCGCCAAATGAACAACAACCATCTACAATGCATGGTGGAACACCTGAATATGAAGAAGAGTCTAGACGATATGCAAGAAGAAAAGAGAAAAAACACAAACGAGAAAAGAAGAAGAAGAGAAGTCTTAGTCCTTCATCCAGTACTGGGAAAAAGAAAAAACGAAAGTCTAAAAGGCATTCTCATAGTCTGAGCCCACATCGTATTGCAGATGAAATTATCATAAGCCCCGAGCATGAAAAACCAATTGGAAATTGGTCAGAATCACCGCCTTTACCGTTAAAAGATAGTACCTCACCGATATCACCTGCTACACCACAAGAACAAAGGTGTTTAAGTGATGTAGAACTTGAAATAACAAGGCAACCTCGAAATGTAACTCCTCCATCACTTCCTCCAAGACCAACAGAATCCCCCCATACCCCTTTATTACCTCCAAGAACGACGACGCCAGAGAATAGCAAAGCAAGTTTATCAACAATGAAACATACTCCTGAAAGACAAAAGCATAGTCCTAGTATCCATACGCGACGTAGTAGCATTAGTCCAGGGCCCGCTATTAGCTCGAGTCGTAGGAGACCTCATAGTCCTTCGCCACCATCAAGACGAAGGGACCATAGCCCAACGAGAAGAAGAGATTTTAGTCCAAGTCCAATGGTGCATAGACTTAGGCACAGTCCTAGTCCTTCAACAAGGCGAAGGGAATTTAGCCCAAGTCCTGTAAGTCACCGACGTAGAGATCCTGTTAATTCTCCACCTTCGAGTAAACGTAGACGGCGAGAAGAATCCGAAAGACGACATAGACATCATGAAAAAGACAGAAGAGATAAAAGGAAGTCGAGGTCAACTAGAAGTCCTACTGGAAGCAGGTACTATATATTACACGATATAATAATTCTAAATCATTTGTTTTGCTATTGAAAATAATATTTCTTTTCTCTAGGTTACATTTACCTCTTTCTCGTTCACGATCACGAAGTCCTGGACGATGGCGAAAGTTACAATCACGATCTAGATCGCGTTCACGGAGAAGAAGTCGTACTCCAAAAAAATCTCGTTCTCCTAGCAAGTCACATAAATCGACAAGAAAACACAAATCAAAGAGTCCACGTCCTTCGAGGATACCTTCTCCTTCTCCTCATAGATCCAGAGCAAGAAGCCCCTCAAGTATCACAGCAAGAAATCTCCGAGTACAAGCAAAGATTAGTGAAACTAGTTTATTTGCTGAACTCGTGAAAGATAGAAACATGAGGGAATTAGCATACAAGAAATTACAAGCAGCTAAGGAGAAGGCTGTTACTCAAGATGAAGTTCAAATTATAGAAGGAACTGATGAAAAAGATAGTAGTAGTGTATCTTCTGAGAACAAAGCATCCACAGACAATAAGGATAAGTACGTGAATCATAAAGACCAATTGAAGACAACAAATGAAAGTATGAAGCCTGTTGATCTTGTGGATATTCCTGTTCCAATATCGGATGACAATGGAATAGCGGGAAAGACGCCACCATTGCCAATTACACAAACTGTTAATGCACCAAATGTAATACCTGCAACTAATCAGCATATGTTTGTATATACTTCACCTACAACTACCACTAGTGTCTGTCCAGTGACTGTTACAAATAGTCCAAGTTTCCCAACTGTTACAAATCTGCAAGCACCACCATTGCCACAATCTGAGTCTGCAAATACAACAGGTTTAGTGTCTATGTCAGTGCCTATTCCTGTACCAGTACCTGTTCTCCCTAATTTATCTGTTCCACCACCACCTATACCTATACCAGTTCCAGCACCAAATACGGCTATGTCTAAATTTAATCCTCCTAACAATCTAGTTCCTCTTAAGTCGGTAGATCCTCCTAAGCCTCCTATCGTAGCATTCAAAACTAAAAGTTTATCACGGTTACCATTACCACCTGGAATTAATCAAAATGATTTGGAGAGTATAGACTCACCACCGAGTCGATCTCCAAGTCCGCCTAGTAAGGCACAAATGAAATTCCCAGCTTCAACTACAAAACCACCGCAAAAAAAGAGTATTAAAGACTTACCTATGCCACCGGGTAAGTTTGTGATATAATAACATATATAATTTTGACGTCATTAAAATAATATCTTTTTTATTATCTATTTCATTATCTATATGATTACTGGATGTGTAGTTGTTCCTGGATCAGAAGATTTAAGTGGAGAAGATGATCCAAATGCAACGCCTCCTCGTACAAAAGTTGAACGTGTACCACCAAAACCGAAATTAAAAAGACCAAAAATTTTGAAACGTAGAAGTTCTAGAAATTGTCATATGCCTATGTCGGCTTCGAGTGGTAAAGATTGGGGAGAACGCTCTGTTGACGTATTTGAAGTCATAGCTCAAATAGGAGAGGGTACTTATGGACAAGTTTATAAAGCTCAAGACAAACGAGCTGGTGTGCTTGTTGCATTGAAAAAAGTTCGTTTGGAAAATGAAAAAGAAGGATTTCCCATTACGGCAGTACGAGAAATTAAAATCTTACGACAACTCAATCACAAAAATATCGTGAATTTGAGGGAAATAGTTACGGACAAACAAGACGCGTTAGATTTTAGAAAGGTATTACATATATTAAAATATATAATATAGTGAGGATAGTATTGCATATTACAATATTACAGGACAAAGGTTCATTCTATCTCGTATTTGAATACATGGATCATGACTTGATGGGTCTTTTGGAGTCTGGAATGGTCGATTTCAATGAAATGAATAATGCAAGCATCATGAAGCAATTATTAGATGGATTAAATTACTGCCACAGTAAAAACTTTTTACATAGAGATATCAAGTGTTCTAATATACTGATGAATAACAAGTACGCAAAATGTACTATTAGTGAAAAGAAAATTTTTATTTCTACAATTTAACTATATAATTTTTATAGAGGGGAAGTTAAATTAGCTGATTTTGGACTTGCAAGACTTTATAATGCTGAAGATAGGCAGCGGCCCTATACGAACAAAGTGATAACTTTGTGGTATAGGCCACCTGAATTATTACTGGGCGAAGAACGTTATGGCCCTGCAATAGATGTGTGGAGTTGTGGCTGTATTTTAGGAGAATTATTTTCTAAGAAACCACTATTTCAGGTAAGGAAATGATAATGAACTATATTTCTGTTAAAGAAAGGAATTGAATAAAAGATGATTATTTTTATCTTTTATAAGGCAAATGTAGAAATGATGCAGTTGGAGATGATTTCCAGAGTCTGTGGTACACCGACTCCTGCTGTTTGGCCTTCTGTGATAAAACTGCCATTATGGCATACATTGAAACCAAAAAAATCACATAGAAGACGTTTACGAGAAGATTTTTCATTTATGCCAGCACCAGCACTGGATCTTTTAGATAAAATGCTGGAACTAGATCCAGAAAAGCGAATAACGGCTGCTGATGCACTTAAAAGTGCATGGCTGAAAAATGTTCAACCTGAGCAGTATGTTTTCCTCTTGTATTTGAATATGCATACATAAAAAATATTATTTAAGTTTATCATGTAGTTAGGAATAGTAGCAACAGTATTTATGTAGGAATATAATTGAACAAACGTTGGAATACTTTTTTTTATAGTTTTTTTTGTACAAAAATTTTAACTATTGTCCATTCATAAGACCTGTATCTTTTACATAAAAATTAGGATGCCAGCACCTCAGCTTCCTACTTGGCAAGACTGTCATGAGCTCTGGAGTAAAAAACGAAGACGTCAGCAGCGTGAGCAACAAGAAAGCTCTGCTGGAAAGATGCCTCTTCTCCCTCTTCCAAATAAAGGAGGTCCCCATAAGGCTATGGAAGATCTGTCTGATGTCGGGGGGTGAGTAGCTGTAGAGAGACATATTCGCACAAACTCGGACGCGACATCCAGTACTGACCAGATACTAATTGCTTACACACGTAGATGGCTGTGTATTGCAGTTGTGCTTGGCATTTATTTTCTTAGCAAAATGCGTTGTTAGAGATCTTATTTAAAGAATGAAAACATAACTGTTGTAGTATCTTATTTTCATCGTCCGTTTGCATGTGACTTTAAATAATGGATAAAATAAGTTATTTTTAGTTTGATTCACAGTCGTTCAAACACGACGATGGCTATAGTGCAGAACAATGGAATATAGACACGAAAATGTACAGCAACGTTCTCTTTTCATGGGTTTACTACAAAGATTATGTTCTCTAATACTTTTCAAATACATGAAAATATTTCGAACGCATGTATTTAGAAGAAATATAAAATTTATAGCGATATGTTTTTTCACAACAAAATATATCATAATATAAAATAATATTTAAATACTCCTTAATAACTGCAAGAAATGATATCATAATATTATATATTATTATCTTTCTTTCAAAGTAATATCAAATATTATTTGATTTGGAGGATCAGCATTTATGTAAAAGGAAAATACGTATTCCTCTTACAATGTGTTTGTGATTCAATTTAATTGCCTTTAAAATTAATTATATGAGCTTTAAAATTGCGAGATATCTTTTATGTTTAATAATATTAAGATGATCAATAAGTAGCTAAATGTGTACATATTTGCTAATCTATGTTTATGTTAACATAGATATGCATACATTATGACATGTTTGTGTAAATGAAAATGCACATATGTACGATTTTATATCATAGCTAATATATGCATTTACATAAGTGAATGTATATGCATATAATTACTGATATTCATGATTGTATCAATAATATACATCTCTAAAAGTTGAATTTTAAGATGGTTATATAAGAAAGAAAAGAAATACATAGTAAGTATATAATTGTAAATAAAAAAAAGAAATTTCGTATGTTAATTTTCATATTAAACTATTAAATTGAAATGTCTACAAGCGCATGAAACGACACATGAAATGAATGAGCATAAACTACAAGAAAATACACGATCTTTATAATATTTAAAGTCTTGGAGTGTAAATAGGTCAAATGGATACTAAGAAGAACCTGATGGAAGATTGAAGACAATGGAATACAAGGAGCCAAGACTAAAGTGTGAATGTATTACGCGAAATATTAACATCACGGCCATCACCATCGACATTTCATTTTATTTACGTTAATTCAGTTTATTTGAACATTCACATCTATAGATCAGGCATATTTTAATTGATCATATTTTCGCAATTGTGTGTTATAGTTTGTTATTCTGTATTGTAGATAATTATCGTAAGTTTCAATATACGAATGGCAGTATTGAATATTTGTTAAATATTTTCATGTTTTTGCATGTATTTTGTATCAAAGCCATTCTTATAATGAAGTACGGGATATGGACAAACCTAATGTATTATCTTCGCAATGTAAAATAATATTGAATTTCTGTAATATAAAATATTTACAAAATGTCCATAGGCATTTGCCTAACATTTTTATGGACAATGAATTTCCAATGTTATTAAAATATTTTATCGTTTAATTTGTTTAGTCCCTTTCAATGTTTCTATATTTTTATTTGTAAACTAAGTAACCACACACACATATAATCCTTTGATAAAGTCATATCTGACGATGAACACTGGGACCTTGGGAATGAATGATAATACCAGTGTACATGATTATGTACCCTTTCAAAATGACATGCAAAGTACATGTTATTTTTCTACTTATTCCACAATAAGTTTGTACGGATGTTTAATACATTTATTATCTCAATGCAGAATGTATCAAAATAAATAATATATTGATATTATAAAAATATAATTTCACGCGTAGGTAAAATAAAATAAAAATTTTATTTCTGTGTAAACACTAAACAGCATTATATGATAATAAGATGATTCAAAAATTCAAGCAGTTTATTATCACAAATAAAGAATATTTTATTATGACCTTTGTCATGAAGGTAAATGAATAAGATTATGGATGATTAATAATATGTGCTACTTCAAAATATTATAAAAAGAAAATGTTGCTTTGTGATGAATTATTTTAATAAATTTGATGAACTTGAATAAAAACGGAAAACAGAATGAATCAATATAACAATATAAATCGATGTGTAAAATCATTATTTTGTAAAAACGACAATAAAGTAAATATATTTTCCATTTTAGCTACTTTATTTAACATAAAGTATGAATAATTTGATAATTTTAATTCATATTGATTTTAAACAAAATTGTATACAAAGTATAATATAATGATTTTTAAGCATTGTAAGTTATGTAGCACATATTACAAAATTTATTATTAAAATTTATCAATTGTATGATCAAATTCAATTTTCCAATCTTTACTATTTTTATTGTATTTGTATATATAATTATTATGTAACTGATAAAATATAAAAATATTATATATATTATATCAGAAAAAATACGTGTGTACAGAAAATATACATTACAATTATATATAAATATATAAATACTAATTATTTTACTGTAGAATATTATATAAATAGCATACTTTTGGTTATGTACACATGTTATCTCTACTATACATATATATCATAATAATACTATATATAGTAGACATACATTAAATTAATTATTATTTATTTTACATTGTTAACGATAAATTATATTGTGGAATTCGTAGGAGACAACATAATACTTGAAACATAAAGTAACAAATAATTATAAGTGAATACAAATTGGCAAGATATCTAATAAGAAAAACAATTATGTTTCAGGAAATAATGTTATTGTGGCAGAATGATAAAGGGCAAATTTTATAACACTTATAAGAATATAAATAGGTAATAAATATTCCAAATCTGTATAATATATGTTTATACCCAGGGTGTCCAGTTTAATAATTCACACGAGACTTGGTTTTGCGTATCATATAACAAATTGGGCTTTATGACTAAAATAATAAAAGCTTGATCGTTTCGTGCAAAAAGGTTGAGGATGCAATGAATTGAACAATCACATTATAATCTTAATATCTATGATCCTTTATAAAATTGTTGTGTCATATCTCTTCACTTATACAGATATAAGTGATAAGTATGCAATAAATTGTGAAAAATAAAATTTACAGAATACAAATAAAGTTTGATATGCTGTGCCTATTAAATTGCATGTATATCCATAAAAAAGTATTGATTTGTTAGTCTTGCTTGTTTGATATGCACGTTTATAAAACGTATTATCTTTTGCATGATTTCTATTAATTATGAAACAAATATTACTATTGGGTATCCATGTGTTATTGTCCGTCTTAATAATATTTATAAGAATTTTATTTCATATTGTTTTATTAGCATTATTTTATAAATATTATTAATATATTTTATTCATTTTAAGAAATATTACATTTTAATACAGTATAAATCATTATAGAGGTCATTTTACAGAATTATATATAACACACTAGAAGTTTATATTTATTATTAAATATATTCACTAATTACTTTATATATATAAATGTATGTAAATATATATATATATATTTATATATTTATATATTTATATATGTTTTATATTCAATAAATTTGTTTTAACATAACATTTTGTCATGTTCAATAAAACACTGGATCTTTACTTTTATAGTTTTTATGATATGCTTTTGACTTGATTTCAGGTCTTCCAAACGTTTAAAAATGGAAGCAGGTTACAATTCTCATCCAAATCGACTTGATACGGAATCTTTCTATGGGGGAGATAATTTGTTCAACCAAAGCAGACCTTACATGGTCTCATCGCCATCATATTATTACACAAGTCCTCCACCTGTTACACCACGACCCAAGGGAGATGTTAACAGACCTTATATGATCTCATCACCATCATATTTTTATGTTAGTCCACCATCAATTATACCACGGCCCAAAGGAGATACTACCTCTCATATGTCAGAAATATACACAGAAGATAATCTTGTTCGAAAATTAAGTGCTCTCACAAATGTATTAAATCAGGGAAAACCAATTCGTGTTGAAGATCTCATGTCACTTCGATCAGATAATGAGGTACATATACTTGGATTTTTGTTTCAAGTACTTCATTTTTATAACTTCATATAATCGTTAATTCTATAATATAATATTATTATATTGTTATAATATTTAATAGCGTAACTATTATAATTCAAATTACAGAGTGACCCAAAAGTAGTACAATTACTAGGAGAATTGCATGCTGAACTACGACTTGCTGCAAATTCAAGATCAAGTGGACTAATAGAATCTCACCTTCCTGTACTAAATCCACTACCTTTAGGTAAGTTCCGCTTATTTTTTCTTATATTTATGATGTATTATTGTTTTATATTTTATTTTTGCAGATACAAATGCAGCACAGTCAGGAAATTTTGATGCACATGCAGTTTATGCTGGTGATGATGCAATGAGTTCTGGAAGGTGGTCGCAGGTGGCTACAGCTGGTGTTCGCAGTGCATTATTAGCGCTAATGTCGCGCTATGGTTTGGAAACTTGCAATCCTTCCCCTGTTATCACCCGACCCCCAGGTAAACCAATATCCAACCTAACACAAAACCTATCCCTACCCTCGACTTCCTCTCAGTCAGCATTCAGCTCATAATGATTTGTATATATAACTCTTTACAGCGTTCTAAACTATGTTCTGTATAAAGTTGGAAAAGGTCTAAATTGCTATTTTTTAAATTAACTAGGCATGGAAGTGCAACTGCATCCAAGTTGTTTATAGACTCTACTATCTGTTCATAACTGTAAGTGCACATTCGGTGTATAATTGTATATAATTGATGTATTATTAATACGTGACCAGTTACTTAATATAGTACTTGTATCTTTAATAATAACAACATGCTCTTTATAGTGCACACTTATGCGACATATGAAATAAGAGCTTCAAAGTATTAATGTTTATCATCTTAGTTTATCACATTAAGTTTTGTTTTCATATTGGAGATATTTAATACTTATGTGTATATATATATACATGGAAACACAGGTATAGTGTATGTACATCTAAAAGGTTCAAACAAAACGTTTGATAGATCAATATAGATACTTTTATCTTTTTTCAAAAAAAGAATTTGTTTTTAAAGTATTTAGCGTTTATTACATATAGCTTTATGTTAGGTGATATATTTTGTTATACTGAATGAAATTGTTGAAAACGAATTAAAAAATGAGGGTTGAAGGTATTTGAAAGAAAACTAAAATTGGATGCATTCTAAATGTTTATTTGTTGCATAAACTTTTTTTTTATATACGATGTCAAATCCTTATTTATTATGGAAATATTCACGGGATGTAATGTACATAATAATATCGAGACATAATAAAGAGATAAAAGTACACGAATATAGTAGGCTTTTTTTAGGACAGAAGAACGAAATTAATTCAACTACATAAATTCGTATTTATAAATTAAGTATATCATAAATAAATAATTTTTGTTTGGTTAGATACTTACAAAGTTATGTTAACTATTTCTATTTTTTTTCTTATTTACAAGAAATAATAAAATTGAAGTTTTCGGCGTTCTTTTTCAATATAATAAAAAATAGGATAAAAGAAAAATTAACGCAAGTTTCACGAACGTTTCAGATTGAAGTGATTCCAAGAGAAACACATATACTACGAAAGTGAGGTTAGGACGTGTGCTTCTATACCGGCAAGCTGTATACAATATGTATGTGACGATATCATGGCGATTTGTGCTGCAGTTTAAAAAGAAACTGGCGACACACTAGATTATTCAGTGAAGTGATCAGCAGTATGGAGTATGGGAATGCATAATAAATTGTTTATTTTGTTGAGTTTGTTCGATTCTATGCACAGTGTGATAATAATATAATATAATAAAAAAGACAAAATGAATTAATTAACAACAAGTGAAAAAAAGGGACAGGGTATTAAGTTGTTTTAAAAAGAGAATTACCTAACCTCATTCATTTTACTGATGGCTTTGTCAGATGTTTTACAATTCGATTGTTCCATAGAAAATGAGATTGCGCAAAATGCTTTGAAGAATTTTACTGGAATGCTAGGAAAAGCATTCGAACAATATAAAAGTAAGTATATTTCTATCATATATATTGTCCTTATATTAACAAATGGAGTTTCTTCGTTTATATTTCTTTCAGTTATTTATTTAACTTACAACAACAAAGCTTGCTTATTTTAATTACAAAGAAATTACGCTTACGATCAAAAAATTATTCTTTATAGTTTCTGTATGCAATTTTATAATAATATATATTACTTAATTTTTGATTTATGTGCAAATTAAAAAAATGAAATCTTTTAAAAATAAAACATTCATAATGAAAATAATAATGCACTCTCATTATATAAGTACATTGCTTTATATCATGAATGCAATTTTAAGCAAATAATTTGTAGTTAAATTTATATATTTACACAACAGTCTCTTATATTTACAGAGTTATGGAATGAATACTTAAAACTGCGAGAATATTGTGGAAACTTTACGAACATTTCTGACTTTAAGATTCCGTGTGAATTGTTTGAATCAGGCATTTTTAGTAATAAAGATGTGTAAGTTTTAATTCTGTTGCACACTTATAATTTATAATGTTGTATTAGTAAGATTACATTATACATTCTTTAATGTTTTATATTTCAGTATTATACCTGCTAATAACCAAGTATTAAAAAATACAGAAATATTTCCACACGAAGATATTAATTGTGATAATAATTTTAGAAACTGTGATTATATTTCAAATGTAGATAATGCTGTTTCAATTGATACATCTGTTAAGTACCAAATACAAGAAGATAAATTATTAAAGAGCCCAATACTTGTAAGGAAACATTCTAGATTTAAGAAGACTAATGTTATAAAAAATCAGGTTAATCTAAAAAGTCTTAAGCAAAATGAAATGAATTTGTGCTTACCAATAAAAACAGATATTTCTAGTTTAACAAACTTAAAAAGTAATCTTATACAGAATCCATTATCTCAAGACTCAAAAGAAAATAAACGTTCAGTTATCGAAAATAGCAATAATGAGATTAATACATCGATCAATACAACTATTACCAAAATGTCAAAAAAATTGGGAGATAGTAAATTATATAATGTAGATACCACATTACCGAAGAATGGCAAAAAACATAGGCAGTCAAAACTTATACTTCTCGAAGATGAGCAATCAACTGATATTGTAACTCAAAAGAAGCATAACAGATCAGATTTTTTAATAGCACATGTATCACCTAGAAAAGGTATAAGAGAACAGTTTAAAAATCATAATAATTCTATAGAAGAGGACATAATTCAAAATAGTCCAAATAAACGTATAAAGTTAAGTTCAAAAATGAGAAGTTTGAAATTAAAAAGGATGAGTCCAAAGAAAGAGATTACTCAACACAATCTGGATCGTCATTTGGTACCTCTACAAAAATCTGTACAAGAAAATCGAACACATTTAATTACAGAGCCGAAAATATTTGATTTTTATAATGAAAACGTTAACGGTAATGATAAGACACAAAAAAATTTTAATTCAGCAAAAGAAGAAACAGATTCCAATTCCTCAAGCGATGAAACGTTTTGTACTTTAGGGGAGTCATTGCAAGAACAGTCTCCTTGTAATACAAATAAATTGAAAGAAAATGTACCTAAAACTAAATCTGTAAAAAGGACTCTTATGAATAGTTTTGATATGTAAGTATTGTTTACATAAATGCACAACATTTTGTAAAATATATCAAATTTAATATATTTTTAAGGTTACCTGCGAAAGAATATATATTTGATAAATCACCAAAGAAAAAGTCTGAAAGAGCACAGATGAATGGTGTTTGTTGTTGGCAATGTAAACAGGTAATATATAAGTTTAATTTATAACGTATAAAAAAAGTAATATAAATAATTAATTGAAATAATGCTAAATCTAATTTGTTTCTTCTTAATGCTGCAGAGATTGAACTGTAAATCAATACTATATCAATTCTTTATACATAAAATAATATGTATTTTTATAAATGTTTATATGTATGTATGTATATGGTATGATTTGAATAATTTCACTGAGAAAACTTTTCTTTTAGTACTACACTAGTCTTGGACTTTCTGAGAAAGAAATAAGAATGAGGCAAAATAAATGTTCCCGACACAGAACTAAATATAATGAAAGAAATGAAACACCTGAAGGTAATGTAATATATCTTTTTATATTCTTAGAAGAACAGAATGATATATATACTTAAATTCTGTGTATGCTCATATATTTCAGATTTTTGGAATCCTCTATTTCCTGATACTACTTTTGATACTACTTTTGATTAGTAAAATTGAATTACAGCTTGATGATATGGATTTATTTATATAAACATATATATATGTCATTATTATCTTATATATAATTATTTATTTTATTAGTTTGTAAACTTTAAAATAATACATAGGAATAAAATAAAAGTACAAATTGTATAGACATTTTTAAATGTATAAAACTTATGGTTTAAGAAAAGAAAAATTGATTTGAACAATAAGAACACACTATATATTATGATTTGAACATAGACTGATTTATTATATTATAACACATATAGTATTACATCTTTTGAGTGTATGTGTAACATACACACGCGCACACATAGTATAGATTTATATATTATTTCATTCTATATAGACTCATCCCTTCGCATAAAAATATAGAATCTTTTATATGAATCTGTGCTACAGGAGACTAATAAAACATATGTGTTGGTCAAGCAAACTTTCACGTTGAGTTCACAATATATCACTTGTATTAATACAACATAAAATATAAGCTGTTATAATTAGGATTTTGAACTTTCTTATTTGGTTTTTAAAATGTAGCGATTAAGAAATGGAAGCAGCATTAGAAAACGTAATTATTCAATACTATATGTCATTTTGATTTAAATTTATTTCTTTTGTAATCTAACTTATTTGCAGTACCTGATAAATGTATGACTGTCTCTTAAATCGCTATTTAGCAAAAAAAAAAGTAACGTAAACATATGAAATGTGGAGAAGAAAATATTGTTTGTAATCGTACTGCACAATAAAAAGGAAGGAATTACAAATACAATTTGTTCATCTTGTAGGATGTTGGATCTACAGAATGAACAGAGCCGGAGTTTTAAAGCAAAAACGACGCTTCCATTTACGGTTCGTCATATCGACACCGGCAATTTGTGCAAACATATATGCGTATATTTTTCTTTTTATATACCGTCTAACATCATTTTCACGATATTAATGATTAAACTTTTTATTCACGAAGCGTGTTCATAGTAACATATCTGCATGATATTTAAAACATTAAATTTATGTTACATGATCATATTTTAGTTCATATTTTACATCAATAAAACATTCTTATAATAATTTTTAATAATGACGATACTTAATTATGATGTGAATATTGTGCAGCTCGATCATTTTTATTTCTGTATGCGTAGAAAAAAGACTGATAAATAGCGCTTCTTGCGACGTTCTCGCGTGAAACTTTACATTTAACGTTTAATAAAATTTCATTTCACGGAAGCAACAGTCATAGCCGTATTAAAATCCATTAAAATCCATTCTCTTTAGAACGTGTAACATTAGTATAAAAATTCTGATTTCAATTTCTAACGTGGAGCATTTAGATTCTCGCATTCCTAACATAAAAATTTCATTAAAGTTTTGTATATAAAAATCTTTTCTAAAGAAATCAATTCAATAAACCAAATACGAAAATTCAATTAAATGCATCAGTAATTATATGTGACTTAATTAATGTGATCATCAACGTTATATACACTTGATAGAATTGACTGAGCAGATAGAATTATATTATATTTTTTGGTGTCTTATTTAAAGCTATTGTAAAGCACGTTAGTAGAATTGTCCATGAGAGGCAGCAACGTATTTTTAATCCAATTAAAATAAAACTTTTATGGTACGAAATTAACAATGCAATGAACTACATAAAGACTGAGCTACATAATGGGAGGTAAACATTCATTTCCATGATAAAACAATAAATTACATTAAAATTTGATCACGACAGAGTACCGCGAAAGACAAGTGTATAAGGACTTACAGTACAAATGATTCCATTATTAGCCGATATTTAGAATTCCATCAGCTGTATAGCTCAGTCTTTCGAATCTATATGCTTGTACTTGACTATTCAAGTAGGCCGTAGTCAAACGAGATGTATAATTAAATATTATAAATTGCCACAATAAATTCTTCTTTAAAATAATTATTCGGCAATATAATTCATATGTATATATTTATCTCGTAAGACAAATAAACAAACAATATCTTTATAATTTAAAGGGTCTAAAATTCGATGTTTTCTGTGATGAAGTATAGTCAAAACAAAGTTCGTTAAAAGTTTGTAATAGATTTAGACGATGTTAGGATATGTTCAAAAGTATTTAGGAGAAGAAAGTTACAGAAAATAAAAGATATAACAGGGACTTTAGACTTTTGATGCGATTACGGTTGACTAGAAATATTTGGCCATTTTTTTTCCGGTAGATTGTAATTAATTCTTTGCCTCTGCTTGCCGCGACTGCAATTTCAAATTCGAGTCAAATCTTACTGATCTTGCTTTGTCGAAGAATTATTTCCTGGAAGAGATTTTTCTGTAGGGGGGACAGGTAAAGCCTTAAGGATAGCGTGTACTTCTTCTGCCACTGCCATGAGAACAAATTTAAATTGTTGCTTTGTCGCAACCATGTCAGGTCTTTGATCTCTTATATGTTCTAATGTAGCTGCAATGTCAATTTCTTTGGCTCCTTTCATCATACGGTTCAGAACCATGTCAATTAAACAATATGTACCAGTACGCCCAGCACCATCACTGTAAAAGGTTTGTTTCTTATTTCTATTCAATGAATCACGTATCAGATGAGATTGTTAATTATTTTCCAAAAGAAAAAGTTATTATTATATATATAATATCTTAAATGTAAACAATATATTACAAATCTTACCTGCAATGCACAACTATAGGGCAGGATCTGCCTTTATAAGATTTGTTAATTTTTCTAAAAATAGATAATAATAGATATTAGGATACATTCTATATATACTGATATAAACACTTGAATTTATAAGGTACTTACCGGCGGAATTCAAGAAGAGCCTTGATGGAGTGTGGCACGCCGTTTTCGGGCCAGGACAAGAAATGGAATTGAGTTACAGTTCTTGTTTCGCCAGTACGTAGATTTTTCAAGTAGAAGGAACGCACCAAATAGTCATCGCACCAGAAATGCTCGGACACAAGGTGCACCTCGTAGATATGATATAATTCTGATCCTTCTTCGGGCCAATAACGATGACACATGGCGATACCCTCTTCGGTAAGTCTAGTTAGCATCACTATTACGACGCTGCCTTGTTCCCAAACTAGTTGCCAAAAATCAGCCGTCGTTTCTGGTAGTGGTCCTTGTGTGGCAATGTAAGCTGGATTACGAGGATCATGATCCGTCTAAAAAAGAAAAAGAAAAGATTTGTTTGAAACATTATCTTTTTACTATTAATCTTATATTGAAGCAAGTCACACGGCTCTCTTCATTTATATAACAAGCGCATTTACTATTTTTTAAACTATTATGTGATTCTGGTGACCTTTTATATTATGTAGGGATTGTTCAAATTTTATCACATAATTAAACTTTGATTTTTATATTTAATTTAATAAAAGCCATTTTATGGAACTTAAACTAATGCCTAAACTATGTAGTGCACGCATAGCGTTTATCAAAAATGAAGGTTCATCATAAAATGTAGATATAAATTTACAAGTAAATTCATGTTAAAGTGACAGAAAACGTTCATAAAAGTACTTATATTATGTATGTATATTTACTAAACCAATATATCATATCATATTTTCTTAATGCATTTGAATATTTACTTGTTTTCTTATTCATTTCCTTATTCTTTATTTATTTTCCTATTCAAAGTAATTGAAAATACAAACTTTTAGTAATAATGTTATTAATATTCAATATATTTAACAATTGCTTTTCTTAATGACAATTACAATTACAAGTTGAGTATAAAATTGACAAACGTTTATATGAACTATTTCATTACTTTCTATAGAATTAATCCATCTCTAAATTTATATCTATATTTATAATAACTTAAATCATGCTTCGATTTGCCATCAACTAACGTTATTAATACTATTAAAATCTACGCGGAAGCGTTTTTAAGGGAAGCATTGCTTTTTCATTAAAACTGCGAATATAGCAGCAGAATCTTCATGCTCGTCGTGTGACTTACCGATTTCTATTTTCAGTTCCATTTTCAACGATATTAAAATGAAAACCACGTATGTGTTATTTTACTCTGTATTTATGTTTTCCTTGAATTCTGAAGAAGTCTCAAATGATTAACTTAAGAATACTTACGATTGTAGAGGCGTTAATATAGTCGGAGTTATTGACATTAGCGAGATCATTTAGAATCACCCTGGAATGATCGTAGGGAATTGCTGCACCAGGCCGATTGCATTTGGCATTCGCTTCGCTTTGTGCAATTTCAGTCGAAGAAGGATCCACCTCGTAAGCACATAATGCGGCCCATTCTTGATCCAGTCGATCCTTGTTTTTTAGATGATCCTCCATGTAACTCTAGAAATATATGTAATATTGGGAATTTACAAAAAATGTGTAATATACTAATTTATAAATTATATATATTTTATTATATAAATAATTTATATATAGTAATTTAAGTGAAGGCATAAAATGATGCAAGAAATTATAATATTTCTTTTTATGATATATAATAGTTTTCTTTGATATGTTTAATTTAATTGTAATTATAATATAAATATTCAAATTTTTTAAAGTATATTAATATATATTAAAATCTTAGACAATATTATTAAAATAGCGTTTACTATAATAATATTAGTACATTTACGAGTATGTTATTAATTTTTATAGCACAGAAATTTAATAAATAAAATAATAATATATAACAAATTGTACATTTGTGGTGACAACAAAAATATGAATGTCTGTAGTTAAGGAATAATCTCAGTTTTGTGTCATTATCTTGCTCTAAAACATCTATAAAAATATTATATCGACTTACTAGAACCATTTGTCCAGTTAATATGTCCATATTCGAAGGAGCCGGTTCTTCTCCCCAAGAGGATGTGCTAGATCGATTCGACGGTGAATTATTTGACTCATTTTCCCTGCTTAAATTCGTAATTCGCGGTGATTCTGGTTTATCTGTCGGTTGTTTAGCATGCATCCTTGCTCTACATAAATCTTGATAGTCCTTCGATGCTTCCGGATCAGGTGTAGTTAGTCCTGCCAATTTGGCTCCAGCTTTAGCGTGTCGACGAGCAATTACCAATGTGACTACTGCAGCTATAATGGCTATGCCACCTGCAGTTACTATTGCTCCAAACACAGCCGAACTTATTTCAGCTTTTTTAACAACTTCCAGCGTTGCAGGTAGCTTGATCTTTAAATAAAAAAATATATTAATTTTTGTTTTCATAGAATATTCTCTTATTGAAGTATTTGAATGCACTGTTTAAAATAAGCAAAGGATCACGTTTATGATTCTGATCTTTCTACAAATGAGTGATCCTATAATTAATTTAAACAGTATAATTGCAAATATTATTGTTCTAGATATGTTTTAAGATGAACCTTGTCACCTATGCCTGCACGGATCACCTCAACACCCAAAGAATTTTTCAATTTCCCGCGTATGTCGTCTGAAAGTATACAGTTGATTAATTTAGCGCTTTAATACTCTATAATTATTAGAGATTATTAGTTCATTAGTAGACAGTAGATGTTTATGTAAATTCATATTTTTATGAATATAACAAAAGAAATAGGACCTAAAGAGAGAAATTATTTTCACCTGCCAAATATTAAATTTCGAATAGTTTATATATTTTTGCATATTATTTGCATTTTTGCATCTTTAAATTTTCATAAACGAATAAGCATCCGCGGTCTAATCATTCGATTAATTGATTACCTATGTTATTAACTACGTCGGTAGCGCTATAATTTTTATTATTTTTGACGACCTTAAACGTCACTTCCGCACGGCCAACACGAATATCTTTTAAAGAGCCAGATGATAGTCCCAGTAATTTTTCCACCTGGAAATTGTTCGTTTATTTTATCTATTCTTAAAAAAAAGTTAGTACGCTTACGAAAAATGACTATTACCTCTTCGACGACATGTTCACCTTCCGACCATCTGTGAAATGGTTTTTGAAATTCAACGTAAACATGATCCAGATCAACGTTGTACGATTTCGAATCTGTTTGTTGCTTTACTTCTTTCTTCACATATGGAGTAAGTAATACATTATTCTAAAAATGAATATTTTTCTAATTAATATTTTATTTCACATTTTCTAATTAATATTTGTAATTAATAATTTTGTGCACGATTGACGACTTACATCTTGCTCAGTTTCTATAGAATCAGAACGATTTTCATTTTCCGAAACTGCAAAACATTTGATATTACTTTATATCGGGAAATAATGATTCAAGATTTTAAATATGAAGTAATAGTTTACATGAGTAAAGATATTTACTGGATGGGGATGGAGTTTTAAACGCATAGTTATTTGTTGAAAACGGCGGTCCTGGTTTCTTAACATCCCCGCGTTTAAAGCCAGCTAATCCGTGCTCCCGAAGGAGTTCATTTATATCATCGGGAAATAAATTGTAGGCATTTTCTGAAAGTAGGAAAAGTATTTGTAAATTTTCTTTTTCTGACAACTATTTCAAACAAAGTACATATATTATAATAGGCTGTGGATGTTTATGCATTTATAGGAAATTTCGAGATGCAAAAACAATACATAATAATACATAAAACATAATACATATTACAATATTAGATCTTATTCCTCTAGTTGCATTTATGAAAGTATAAATTTGCATAAACATCTACAATCTAATAATAAAATAATATACCGTCAGCATCAACATTAGCTTTATCAGCCTGTATAAGTCCTCCTTCGGTATAAATTCCATTTTCCATCAACGAACTATCCTTCTGAGGCACTATCTCTTCATCGTTCACATCGTCGTAATCGTCACTATCGTAATTATCTTTCGAATTGTGTTTCACGTTTTCCAGAAAACGCTCATTTTCGTCCGGTGTCTCACTAAATTTCCTAGGTTTGTATTTTTCCGAAAACACTGTCTCATACTCGACATTTGGATCTTCGTCCGCAACTTCCTTTTTATCAGAATAATCTTCAGATTCGTCTTTAATTAAAAATTCTAAATCTGAAAGTTTCTTCGATATCCTCTCCTTCAAAGCGTTTTCAAACGATTCCATTGCATTGTTATTGTAGTCTTGTAAATTATACAAGGGAGGTTGACGTCTAGTTCGAGACAGCCTTTCAACAACTCCATCAAAAGTCGTTGGATTCTTACGCAAATTACTTTCGTCATAATTTTCTTCATAATCTTTTTCGTTCATCGAAGAGTCATAATCATTGTGAGAATTCGGATTGTACCTCGGTTTGTAGAACTGGGAATCAATTTCTCTGAATTGTTCCTTGTATGGCGATCGAGAGAATTCATCGTTATAGAATGAATCAGGGAAATACTGATTTTGTGTACCAGGAGGGTAGTAGAGCTCATTGGCAAATTGGCTATTGAACTTGCCATTGTTGGGTGTGAATTTTACTATGGCTATTGTGGGTACCTTCAAAAGCAAAGTTCCATTGTTACGTAGTGAAGGTAACGTTTAAAGTGAAGTTTTACTACATGCGTTGTCAATATTAATAGATACGTTTTGTGTCGTGTAAGATGAACGTGAAATTTTCATTAGAAGAATATGGATATTGACTCAGTACCGAAGTCTTTGAAAGAATATCACAGCTTCAAAAACCTAGACTTTAAAATAAAATTTCCACTCAGGTTAAATACTTTATAGTAGTTTGTAGTATTTAATCGAGGATCTAAACTTTTGAAACCTTGACTTTCTTTTTTTTTTTTAATTCTAACATTATACGTATTGCAAAATTAAGGATCTGGAAAATTCTATTTTTCATTCAAACATAAAATTTAAATAGTTTAACACAATCTTTGTTTAAAGACTTTGTTAAGGTTGAATCTCATAACTAGATATAACTTAATATAGCTTTTCGACGTTATTTCAAGATTCAACCGAATCTACTTTTCACAGTTGGATATTCTACCATAGCTTCTTCATTTTATTACAAAGTTAAGACATAACTTTTCATTTTGTCACGATACAAAACATGCTAGCCATGGTAGTGTAATGAACTCACTTTGGCTTGGTCGATTTCATTCTTGTTTTCGAAATGCGTACGTTGCTTTAAATGCTGACAGAGTCGAAGATCGTAGTTTTCCCTATAAGATATAAAAATGAATTATATGTATAATATATATTTTGATATCTGAAAAAAAGATAATAGCAAAGATAAATAGAAGAATATTCAAGAATACAATAGGACAATAGCATGCTGATTCTTTGTTCTTTATTCTAAAACATTTTTTCTCTTTCTTTTTTAGTCATTCACAAATTTTGTAGATATTTATAGAATTCTTCTAAAACATTCAATCAGTTCCTCCTACACTTCCACTTTGATCTCAAGTACCCAGTACATTTTTAACAATTGAAAGTCTTACACACATTCTTATGAAATCTTTTTTCCAAGAACATAAAGATTATTATAAATGTCGTTTGATATTAACAACATTAATCGTACCAGTAGCGTAAATTGTACAAGGTCATTTGCATTATACATTGGGTGTAGGGATGAGACCATTTGTATTCATCGACTTGCAACCTCTCTAATTGCAATCTTAGCAATTCCAATTCGTCAACGTTGAAATTATATCTGAAAAAAGAAAAAGACAATAAATATTAGCTACCTCTAAATTGAAGAGCTTTACAAGTAAATGTTTATGTTCACAACGTTAACTGTTTCAATTTAATAAGTAGAAGTTCACATTCTATTTGTCTAGAGCATCGTATAAGTAGTACAATCGGTTTATGATCAGACAGCAAATGTAAGTACTTACTACTGTCGTGAAAGATATTGGTATCAACTATATGGTTCTTATACTAAAGTGAAACATTCTATGTTATTTATCACGAAACAAGTAAATATATGTATATAGACTGTTCCAGCTATCTGTTGGCCAAATCTTGTCTTTTTTTTTCTATGAATATAAATTAAGAGACTGCGGTTTTTGTATACATTCATAGGAAATCTGAAAGTGCAAAATTGCACAAAATATATATAATATGAAATAACGTAATCCAAAGTATAATGCTTTCTATAATATCTACTAGGTGAAGCAATTTTTCACCGCGATTCTACTTTTTTATTTACATATATTTTTTTAATTTATGAAATAAACGTAGGCATGGGTTCAGTGCGACGACTGATTTTATTATACTATCTGGTTTTAATTTAAAAATATGAATTTCTGCACTTTTGTATGAGCAATGCAGTATATTGCGATAAATTCAGAAAAATATGACTACTTTTGCTCTAAATGTCTCAAATAAGGAAAATTATAATAGATTTATAAAAATTAACATAAAGAAAAATATTCGTTCGATCAAAGTTTCCCAATTTTATCAATCTTTTAATTTTTCCTTTGAAATCTCTGTTCCTAAAAAGGCTTCTTATTTGTGAATACTCACTGATAATAATCTTCATCGTTCAGGTCAGCGTATAATGGCAAACATTTGCCAAACGCGAGATCTGGAATATTAAAACGGATAATTGAATATTATTCGTATCAAGAGCCAGTGATTGCAAAACAAATATATTTTATTGTTCAAGCAATAACTACCATTGTAACACGTTTCCGTTCGAGGATCGCAGAGGCTCTCACTGAACAGGCACCCTGGAACATGAATTTATACGTATCAATAGAAGACTAATGAAGCTTTAATTAACAAGGCTTTTTTTTAAATACATGATACCGAGCAAAATTATGATAACATCTTATTAATCATCCTTTTGCAGCCAATTCAAATAATATTCTCATTGTCACATTAAATCCAATGAAATTGAAGAAAAGTACAATATTTATAAAAAAATAAATACTAGCAGGATCTAATTACTAAAAATATTAATTTCATCATATATAACAAAAATTCACGGTATAATGTTAAATATATTAAACTATGTTTTTATGATGTACTATAGTCGTAATTTTTATATTCGATAGAATCTCTTTTCTCATGTACGCAACGATTAACAACAATTTCTTTATTAATTTTGTATATTATATAACTGTATTATATATTTTAATATACTAAGTATTACTGTTTTGTTTCACATAAAATTAACTTCATAATTACGATGAAAAGTTGATTTTAAAGTTCAGAAACCGTCATTTTTCATGGCCCATTAACTAACGTAACAATTACTAAGAATATTAAATGTTTTGATGGTATAAATAAAATCACGTTATTTTCACTCATAATACATTGACGCAAATGTTTACGTCATAATCATGTGTGCGGCGATTTTCCGCCGCATATTCTATAGTTGAGATCGCAACGTATTCGCTAATTAGAATACCGAGCACAACCCACTCTCATTCCGTGGCTGCACGATCGTTTAATCCTTGATAGGAGTTGAATAATCACACGGAGACTTTGTTAATTTGCCACATTAAACGTTAATATCCATGCATTTACTTTGTTTTATTGATAATTTATACATGAATTTATTATTGGAATGCTTTTAAATACTGTAATTAATCGTATATTATTTTTATTGATACGTAATACGATAAAATAATGCACGATCTATTAATTATTTATCGTATAATTTAATTGTGTATAATTTATATCGTGTAGCTTGTAATTACATATTATAATATATATTTGTAACGATAAATTGAACCTATCAGAAGCCAAACTGATCAACCCCATTTTTTATTCATTTTTTAATTTCATTGCATAAATACTTGCAGGATTAACATTCGATCGTCAAGAAACAAATAATTTACTTCCATAAGTTCATGTTGACAGATAATGATGATAGAAGACGACGCAAATAATAGTTAATTTTTAAATAAATTTAAAGAAACAGTGTTTTCTATACCTTTTTGATTTATGGAGTTGACCTAACTTCTGAATAACTCAATTATTAATTAACTATATACGATTACTTTATTACATAAAATTAATGAACGCTTAATTATAACGTTATGATAAATTACACTAATTATAGATATTAATATATTGTATACTATATTTATTACATAAAATGTGATGGTATAATAAAAGGTAGAACAATAAAATAAATCTTCATTGTGTATATACCTACATACCTATTTGTATAGCCGTTTTAAGAAGCTTTTCAACATTGGTCAAATAGAGAAAAGAGTTAAAATTTCCTCCCTTGATAAGATCTCATTACTCCTTAACTTCCCAACAGGCAATATGGAACAGGCGGACGTCGTTTCATTTCCCTTGACCTTCGTTTTAGAATTGAGTTCTTCTGAGAATTGCCTCGCGTTAACTACACCGACGCAACGATTCTACATTTTACATCTCACAAGTAACATTAATACCACAAATTTAATCAGCAAATCATTTCATAATTTACACGATATACACTGTACAAATCTTGTTATCCTAAAGTTTATATTCGAATTGAATTAAACCATTTTGTCCAATCGTTTTATTAGAAACGATGTAAAACGAAATAACATTTTTATATTATTATATAAATTTTTATATCGTACTTTACAACATTCTTATTTCGTCATTTTATTAGGAACGAGGAAAAGCTGTATAATAACATATTTCTTGATGGTACTGAAGTTTCTCAATCTATTCATTTCTGGATTCCAGATCTCTTCAAAGAGATTTAAGAGAATTCCCGCATTAAAAGAGCATCGCAATCAAGAATTAATAGCGAAGGAATCTTCGTCAAACAGAGAAACATTCTCGTGGAATCATCGTTACTACTTAAAATTACAGAGCACTTCTTTTAATTCCTTTCCGAAGAGTTGTCAGAAACAACGAGATAAGAGCGAAGAAAAATTTGAAGAAGAATAGCAGGAAAGCAGGTGTAGTCGAAGAATAACGATGAAGGGTCGCAGTTGTGAGTGGAAACGGATCTAGGGCAAAGGAGAGGAAGCAAGTTTGCAAAGGCGGTGGTCGCGTGGGATGTACGGTTCGATAATCGTGGATGGTTCGTGGGCGAAAATCGAATATCACCTCCTTTTCTTTTTATTTTTATTTTTTTTTCGTCCTTACAATCCAGCCCCGGGAAGGAACAACGAATTTTCAAGGTTACGAGTAAATAAGCCCATCTACAGCTTATATTTGATCGGATACTCGTGTGTGAATAGCAGACACGACGAAGAGCTATCGGATAGAAAATCGATGGCAAGTGAATTTGATGAACGAGGTGCTACTGTATGAAAAAAGAAACGTCGGAGAAACTATTGAAACGAGAAAATCCTATCGGCAGTTCAGTTCCTCTTCTTTCGACCTTAAATCGAGAGGCAATTTTCAGGAACTAGATCGTTTTCTCTTCTTTCTCTTTTTTAAACTTTGTGTTTATCTATTTTTTATTAGAGAGAGAATTATCCTTACTCTGTTCTTCGGTGAAAGAGGAACTCTTCAGCAAATCTAGCGATGAGAAAGCGATACTTTTATTTAGGAGAGGACAATGCTTCAAATTGATTTCGTTATATTCGTAAGCTCCTTTTTGGTAATAAATAAAAGTATTCTGTACAATACTATGATATTTTTCGTCTTTTTTTATTGAATATCTGCAGGATATTATGCCATTTTTTAAAGAGAATTTTTCTGCTCTGGTAATAAAAAAGTAATATCTTTGTTTCTGAAACAAAAATGTTTTTAAATTGATTTCTTTATATTCGTTAACATTTTTTTCCTTTGGTAACGGAGAGTAATCAATATTATACAAATAAAAAAGCAAGCAAATTATGAAAGCGAATGCCGAAGGGGACGTAAAGAGACTCCAATACTTCATACGGCGTGCAATGAAAATTAGAGGAATTACTAGTAGTAAGGATAGAAATAAAACTCAAATGGATAGTACAAAGCAATACTATATCAAAGAAATATTATTACAGATATATCTACTTGTATACTAATATTATTGCTTTTAAAAAGGGCTTTAAAATAATAAAGCGATATAATTAACATTTTATTTTAGAATAAATTACAGCTTGTGAAGAAGAAATTTAAAGTTCCAAGGATCATCTTGCGAACATCTCAAAAAAGATGAATGCTAATCGTGTTACTTTAACATTCTTGTTTCAGAAAAAAAAAAGAAAAAGTACAGACAAAGTCATTTGCAAATAATATTGAAATGTTTAAACGAAGTTCATAAGTGAATTGATGCGAAAACTTCCACTAGCTTTTCTGTAGCAATCGTTTCGTCTTACGAACGATAAAAGAATGAATTGTATTTCGGATATTTTCAAAAATCGAGTAAAGCTTTGACGTTTATTTCATCACGCCGTAACAACTCGTAACACTTCAATGTTTGTTTATTGATCATATTTAATTTTAAATATTAAAGATCGTAAAAAGAGAATTTGAAATTTCTTCTCGAATTCTTCGTGCATCCTTTTGTGTATTTCAAATTATCAGATGTCGAATTTCGAAGAAATTCAATGATTAATAATTTGAATTTAAAAAATTTACCATTGAAAACAATAGAATATTTGAAATTTGTTCGAACAATTAAACGTTTCAAATAGTTCAAATGTTTAGTAATTACAAAATATTAAATTGTTAACGTTCATATAGTTGGAACTCTGAATAATTACATAATATTATGTATAAATACATATTCATCATTTAATAATTACATTTTACACGTGCGTGCAAGAGCCTTATCTAAAATGTCACGCGTGATTTTAAAACACATTTTCTGGTAAAATAACGTAGGTATGAAAAGTAAGAAACGAATAAGAAAGAA
This sequence comes from Bombus pascuorum, assembly GCF_905332965.1. Classification (NCBI taxonomy): domain Eukaryota; kingdom Metazoa; phylum Arthropoda; class Insecta; order Hymenoptera; family Apidae; genus Bombus; species Bombus pascuorum. Next base: position 11,929,382 of record NC_083490.1, on the reverse strand, counting down.
AACTGCCAAAATAAAGGGAGAGAAAGACATATATTAATTAAAATTATCGCGCAAAATATAACTAATATTTCCAGCTGGAACTGTCCATAGCAATCCATAATCTAAAAAATGTTGGGTCTTTCTAAGACTTGTGTAATCTTCATTCAATTTCATTTTAGTAAATCTATTTGCAATAAATTAAAGAATACTATATTTTTCTAAACCTTGGTCAATCTTCATTAATAGAAGTTTTCTTGCAGATGATATTGAAATATCATTTTATTCTCATGGATATTTCTCGGAATGAGAAATATCCATCAGAAGAAATGTTTGAAGTGAGACAAAGGAAGGAAGAACATCGGAGAAATGAAATTTTCGCTGAAATATCGATCACGCTGAGGATAAAAGCATGAAATAATAAATACATCGAGTTTTTCTAAACGCGAGGGCCATGAGGTATGAAATCAAGAATTTCATTTATCCCCTTTGCACTTCCAGTATTCCCCTTTGCGCTTTAATATCTAACGCTGCTGTCTTGGCAACGTTTTTATTAATTTTTTTGTAGTATAATAAAAAAAGAAAATCTGGCGTGTATTATATTATATCATAAAAAAGGCACTAATGACGAGATATGATTAAATAAAACAGGTATTATATAATAGCAATAAAAGTCATCCTTTGTAAAGCAGTAACCTACGTATCTTACTATTTATACAATGATATTGGGTATTTATTTTGATTCTCGCTTTTAATATGATGGAAAAAATTGATATGATACAAATTTTTGATTCGATGGTCGAAGATAAAATAAAACGTGTTGATTCAACATGTTGTTTTAAATTTAGTTTTCAGTGAAAATATCTATCTGTAATCTGTGATATTGGTAGATTTGTGTTTCTCTTTTTAAATTTATTTGTCAATGAACAGGATGCAAAATTTCATTCCTATTGTTATTTATTTATTCAAAACTAGATAAGTGAGGAATATCCTCTTTTGCAGTTAGAGGATAATGTAATAATATTAACTTTTCAAATATGGCATTCATTTTTACTACAAATATGTTATAAATATATATATAACAGTTTATATCATACTAAAATTTATGACAAATTGCAAAAAATTTAAAATGTCGTCTTATTTAATTTTCCTTGTTTATAACAAGCTGTTTTTAATTATTCATTGCATAAATTCTATGAGAAACTCGTTGGCATTATTTTAAAAAAGTTCTACGTAGAAAATATTCATCATAGTTTTATCAGATTTTTATGCCGAAGACGTCCATTATTTTTCATAAATTCTAGACTAAAAATAGTCATCGTTGTTTAATAATATTGTACGATATATTATATTACTTTAATATTATTTTTCAGATAGCCATTGAAACGGAATTCAGAGTTTATTATGAAAGGAAAATTCGTTTATTGCTAAGACATTCAAGGATTTAGAAAGTGATTCTTCAGCTATTCAACCTCCTCTGAAAGAAAACTTGATCTCGATTGCTGAAATAATCTTGAATCTGTAGTACTTACCGACATCACCATCACCTAGAATTGTGTGATGGAGAATGAAGAGCACCAACAGTACCGAGCCTCCTCGCCACCACTGTTTACGGCCCATAGATCTTCCTATAATTACATATATCCAAGTTAGTTTGTTATGCAAGATTAAGTAGATAAGTCCATAAGAATATTCTTTTCCTTTAAATTTCAGTCTTATAATATGACATTATGGTTCTTTTTGTAAATGAAAAAAATACAAAGATAGCTTGGACGGGGAGAAAGATAGTGCAAAGATAATTGAGAAAGATTGTTTCTTTTTTCAGAAAGTTCATAGTTCATAGTCGATAGCATAGTTATTTTCATTAAGCTAGGCCGGGCTGATGCTTCCCTCGATTAATGAAAAAGCGTAGATCTTTATTTTTAATGAGACGAAGCAGAAAAAAGAAAAAAAGAGCAAGCGAGCCAGAGAATATCTGAGAGATTGCATCCTACATATATAAATAAAGTACAATTACGAGTTTTTCTCTTCTTTAATTATATGTTGGTAATTATGATGATAATTATTGTTTTCATTGTCCATTCGTTTATACTGTTCAATATTTTTTACTTCGATATTTTCTATATTTTCCTGTACTTTTAATATTTATATTAGTATATAAATTATCTGTAATTATTATTTTAGCAACCTTAATAAATTCAAAAGCAGAACCAAATTTAAAAAAGAAAACAATGTTTTCATAGATTTTCTAACTAGTTTTTTCTTAATGTTCTTCCTAATGTATATGTGTATATTCTTCAACGTGATAATCAACAATGTTATGAATGACAATTACAAACGACCTTATTGACACGAATATACGTGATTTATAAATTATTCTAAAGTATAATCAGAAACTGTTCACTTACAAAATTTCAATTTCACAATGGAAAATAATTTGCGATATGTATTACACCATAGAAAAGTGTACAAGCTGTTTGGATTACGGTACTGGGTACATGGCAACTTGTTAGAGTAATGGAGTTATATCTTAGCTGCTCGAAACTGTTCTCTTGTGATTATAGTAAGGTATAACAATGAGCTTCATCGAGATCATCCAAAAAGCATAACTACCATATTAATTTAATCAACGTTGAAACAACGAGCCGGTGGATACCGCATAGCTTCATAAAGGGTGCGGTACACCTTTGCATAACGACACGAACTCTGCGTTTACGCAATCACGGTATGTATATACCCCTATAGTCGAACGATATCGGAACGTGAACAAAACAAGTTACAGCACTGTTATCGGAAAACAGCTTACTGAAGCGCAACAATCCAGAATTTAATCTCAACCAACCGGTCCAATTTTCCGATCGTACCCCCAAGTAATTACTTCTATCTCAATTACCTATACCTATACCAAAAACAGCTGTTCACTTTGTATCTTTTTAACAATCATTCCTTCAACAATAATTTTTATCTTCTATCTTGTAAGTTGAAAAATGAACACGTTAATATACTTAATTGCACACCTACTCGATCCTGAACTTGAACAGAGTGTAAATTAGCGATTTCTTTAATTTTCCCCGAAAGTGGCAAGATTCCGCGAATCACCGACCACGTCTCTAGTTATATGGCCGAAGCATCAGGTTGTAGTCACGTTCCCTCCCCCTTCGTCTCTCCCTTATTCTTGCGAACCTATATGTCGTTTTGTAGCGGCAAGAAACGTGTCTCTTTCTCGACTTACCTGGGCGTGACACCTGGTTGCTTCTTCTCCTTAATACATCCTTGTCGTGATCCTTCGATCTTTGTGGTATGTACCGCGTGCGTTAGAAACAAGAGGACTGGGTGCGATTTGTTCGTTCGATGGATAAAGATTATCGGCTATGGACCATTTCCTACTCGGCACGTACTGTTATGCCGCAGCAGTGCCACCGACTGAGTAGTCTTCCACCAAGAACGAGCAAGCAGGGCATGCGTTGACCACGGAATCGATTGCAACGCGCACATGCCGGCTGGCAAACGATCAAGGATGTGGATAGTGATGGGACCAATACCCTCCTGGACCTTGAAAACGACAGTTACACAATGCACTGGATACTTCCTGAAATATAGATTATCGTGTTAGCTAGATGTTTCCAATGGTGTGGAAAAATTGATCTGAATTGGATATTTATTATCAAAAATATATTTGATAATACATACATCATCAAATAATTAGTAATAAATATAATGTAATGATGTATTTTAGATATAGAATGGTGCTATGAAAAACACTATACTGTAAAGATACTATAGCTTAATATTTGATAGAAATAAGTAAGATGTGTCCACTGTTTCTAAGAATCAATTATTTTAAAAATGAAGAATTTACTATTTTTTTTTTTTTTTTTTTTTTTTTTTTTTTGATAAAATAATGAAGACTGAATATTTTCAGATGTATGAAATTAAGAGAAAAATTTGTTAAATAAAAATCAATTGATATAAAGGGGACAATAATTTTCTGCACAATTTTCTATTTAAGCATTATAGAAAAATATTATGACCACTTTTGCGTGTCATTTTCATGCTATACACGTAGTGCAATAGGATGATGATGAAATTATAAAAAATTAATAATAATGTAATAACGATTAATGATAAATTTATTACTAATAATATTAAAGTTGTAATATTATATCGTAAATGCTATTACTCTACATTTGATAAAATGAACATGATCTTAGCAAAAAATAGTTTCACTGATAATCGGCCAAATTAGAATTTAACTACTCCATAATTAGACACGCAAACATAATTATACAAATTATAAGAATTTTTCTGCAGAAAAGTTATCAAATATTCATCGTATTTGCAATTTCCCTTTAAATAGTAAATCTTAAATAAACGTTTACAAAATTAATGTTAAATGTGTGAAAATAAAACTTATTTTAGAATAAGTGGTGAAGGTCGTTCCCATCGCTAGAAGTGAACAAGAAAGAAGCAAAGAGGGAAAGAATTAATATCACCTACAATAATAGAGAAACAGTTGGAACCTCTTGTGCAGCTTACTATCAACAAGCCTATATTGTTACATACCCTATCTCGAACAGCTCAAAAACTTTCAGTAAAGTTTCGATTTAAAAAGATTTTTGCCCCAGATAATATCGAATTGCGTGGTGTGTTCGTGAACCGACAAACACCTGCGCATTTTCTATTCTATCCCTCTTGTACTTTCCATCTTCTTTACCGCCGAGCACCTGTTGTTCACGAATTACGTTCCTTCTTTGAAATAATCGAGCTTTGCTTTTTGCACATAAATCATTCAATGCTGAAATACATTAATGTTAATTATATGAGATTACATATTGATTATTTTAAGTATAAATTCATAATATTAATATAGGTTCTGGAATTGTGGAATAATCGTAATTTAATACATTTTGGAGATTCAGACTGCTTTATTCCCTATTTAATGTAATATTTGTTATACTACTTTAGTAATAATTATGCACATTTCTAAAATTATTGTATTTCAGAAATTTAAAGATAAAATTAAAATATTCGTCTTCCTGCAAATATTATCGTTAATGTAATTTTTAATATGACAATGATTCTTAGTGACGAAAAAACGCTTTAAGAAATATTGTATTTCTGTTATCAGTGGCAGCAATGGATTCTTATAATTTCATCGAAGTATCGATTAGGAACACTTGTTGCAGTAGAACTGACCCCAGTAGTAATAACTTTCGCTCTGTCCTCTTCTTTTATTGGGAAGACAAAGACGGAAGCAGAATAGTCTGTGATGAATCAGATAGTCGATTCGTCCTAACATTCTAATTTTTTTTTCTTCTGCTAATTGATGATCAACGTTGATTTACTAAAAAATATATTGAGCATGTTATCTCATTTTTAATATGTGAAATTTATCAAAGTTTATTAATTAACCAATCGTTCTACATTAAGATATCAAATATCTTGGGTATTTTACAAAGTGTATGATCTTTTAAATGATTAAAGTATGTTTATTATTTACATGTATTAAATAAATAATAATATTTAGCGATAAATAAATACTGACATAAATAGCCAATTTTATTGTGAAATATTATTATTATATTAATAAATGATAAATAGAAACGTAAATTATTATTATCATTTATATTTGTTCTTTTTCTGATTTGACTTTTTCTACCATTAGTTTTATTTTATAATTATTTGGCAATATTTATTAGATAAGTATAGTAAAACTATTTTTGAATATATTAAGAAATATAATTATACATACATATAAAATTGAATAAAATTCATTATCCAAATAACAAAATTATTATTCGTCAACCCTAAAATTGTATTTAATGTTATGTTATATAACGAAAGTTACTATTAAATTAAAAGCATCATAAGAATGTTACAAATACCTTTTAATATGTATTCATATTTCTATATTAATTAATATATTTCTATTTATTAATTTAAAAAGGTCACATATACAGAACTGTATAAACCAGTATAAAAAATTTAGTCTTTCGATAATGTGAAGAACGATTATCTACAGAAGAGTATCGATTGCATAATAAATCGATTCGTTAAGAGTTCCGAGAAGTCGATTATTGGTATCGATATAATCTAGTTTAAAATGTAGCACACACGTGTATTTTCTGTAATTCTCATTTTATAAAAGAATAAAGTACGAATAATATTAAAACTACGATGGCTAATGAAAACCTAAACAATAGTGCTCCACAGGTACAAATAAAATTTCTTACGAAGCAGGAACAGTAAGTATTTTTAATTATCTTTTGTAAGCTGCATTAGGAGGTTATTTCATTTTGTTACACAGATATGACATTGTGTTTATGCTTTGTATAATTCGCAATAATTTTGTTATTTCAGTAATCATAATATATGCGGTAAATAAATTTTTCAAATTTTAGGTATGCTGTTCCAGATTTCCCACTATCAGTGCACACATCCATTGTAACAAGTGAATTAAATACTCTTATAAATGAACTTCTAAAAGGTAGTGTACAACTTATTTCTAAATTAATAAACTTGAACATAGATTAAATTTATTGAGGAATATTTGTTTATTAACTGGATTTAATTCTAGAGTCAACCGATATAAAAAATGATATAGAATTTGATTTCTTGGTATGCTCACAATTTTTACGTACTTCGTTAAGTGAACACATAGCAGAAAAAAATATTTCTACAGAAGAAGTGATTATCGTTGAATATGTTGAAAAATATCCACCACCAGAACCTCAGGATTGTCTTTTACATGATGATTGGGTATCTGCTGTTGCTGTTTATGAAAAATGGTAACTTCTTTGATATTTACTGCTGTTATTTATTATTAACATTATTATTTTGTATTAAGATACTTATTATATTTTAATAGGATCTTGACTGGCTGTTATGATAACACATTACATATATGGACATCTAAAGGGAAGCATCATTTAGTAATTCCTGGACATACTTCACCTGTTAAAGCAGTAGCATGGATATCCTTGACTAATGACACGGCCAGTTTTGTTAGGTATGATCTAAAACCAGGAAAAGTTGAATTGAATAATTTTAAATCATTCTTATCATGTATAATTTACAGTGCATCTCAAGATCAAACAGCTATAATATGGGATTGGAACATTATGGAAAATTCTGTAGATTGCATTCATGTATGCAGGGGACACGAGCGTGGACTAGAAGCTGTTAGTATTAATTACGATAAGACTATAATGGCAACTGGGGCGTGGGATACAATGCTTAAAATCTGGTCTACAGGTAAGTATTTTATATAACAAAAAAATTAAGTTCATTAATAAAAAAATATTTCACTTTCATTTATGTTTGTAGCTAATCAAGATGAAAATGAAGATGGTGAATCCAGCTCAAAAAGATTAAAATCAGAACATGGTAAAACAAGGGTAAATAAAATAAATAAACATAAGTAGAATATTTGTCAACGAGGAAATAATTTATTATGATATGTACGTTTGCATTATAAAGGTACCTAAAAGAACTATGAAAGGTCACAAAGAAGCCATTAGTGGTGTAGTATGGTCAGATAAAACAGAAATTATAACGTCCTCGTGGGATCATACGATGAAAATATGGGATTCAGAATTAGGAGGAATCAAACACGAACTGACTGGAAATAAAAGTTTCTTTGACCTCGATTATTCCCCATTAACTCGTACTGTTATAACAGCGTCAGCCGATAGGCATATTAGATTATACGATCCAAGATCTACAGGTTTCGACTGGCATTGTTTATTTATAAATTTCTAATCATTGTTGCATTGAAAGTTGTATTAAAATAATATTTCTTTTTTAGAGGGAACACTTGTGAAAGCAATATTTACTTCTCACACGCAATGGGTACAATCTGTACGATGGTCGCCAGTGGACGAAAATCTTTTTATTTCAGGAGCATATGATAATGAGATGAAACTCTGGGATACCAGAAGGTACGATAATTTCCAATTTTATTTACAAAGTTGCTTTCCGTGTAAAAAAAAACTATTTCTCTTTTTATAGTCCTAAAGCGCCATTATTTGACCTTTCTGGCCATGAAGATAAAGTATTATGTTGCAATTGGTCGAATCCCAAATTCATGGTATCCGGAGGTGCGGATAACACCGTAAGGATATTTAAATCGAAACATATTGTTCGTTAATAGCGAATTATTGTTTTATAACTTTTACATATAATAGAAAAAAGAATTGTGCATAGTGCAAATTAATAAGAATAAGTTTCTTCTTATCAACTTAATATTTATTATATTCTAAATCAAGCAATATAATCATCTAAAGGAAATAGACACGTATCGCCATCGTGAAACATACGGAATCACGAAAACATGTACTCAGTGTAAAATAATCAAAAGATATCGGATCAAACTTTTAACTCCAACAACGTAATTTGAAATAAATTAAACGTGAATGCAGATCGAGATGATGTATATAAACTAATTACAAAATATTTTCGTACAAATAAACACATCTAACGAAATCAAAGAGACAAAAAGTACAACCCTAATGGAAGAAGTATTGCATGGCCTAAGAAAAAGCTCTCAGCATCAAATCAAAATTCGTACTCTTTTTATTTCAATGAGTTCTTTTTACGATGTGTTTGCTTTCCTTTTTTTTTTTTTTCTTTTTAATTTTACCCTTCTATTTTACATCATTATAAAACCACCATTTAATTGACAAAAGAGGAGATCTAGTAATCGTTCTCATACATTGCCAGCATCTCGATTAAAATCTTTTTATCTTCACCTCTTTTTTTTAAATTTCGAATCTTTATTGCGCACAAATTAAAAGCATTTACTCAAAATAGTACAAATCGCATCAGCGTGTAAGGTGTTAAAAGTATTAAGAAAAAGACTCGTTATGTTCTACCGTATTACCAAAAATCGAACATGGCATATTAATTCTCCATAGTCTTGTTACTCCGCAGAAAACAATCCTATCGTCGATTAGTATAAACGCGGACGCTGGATGTATTATTACACAATTAGTTGGGATAATGTGGGGGGCTTATTATTTTAACATTACTTACAAAGGACAAGTGTTCAGTCTGTTGGACATGCTGTACTACTACACATTAGTAAACAGTATAATTTCGTTTAACCGATGTTCGATTGAGAAGAACGTGATATTTCTTGTTTCCTTTTTGGAGTTTCTCCTATTTTCGTTTTCTTTTTCTCTTTTTAATTCGTTAAGCTCACTGTTTTAGTCCTGAAGAATACCAAAAATCTATCTCAGAATATAACATTGAAAAAGGCATATACAGTAGTCGCTACTTGATTCAATAGAAGGCATATCTCTCTTTTTTTTAGTGTTGGAATACGTGTAAATACAGTCACTGATTTTGTACGAGAGTAAGTTTATTTTACAGACTTTACATTTCGTTTGTTCGTTTCTCGCAGAAATTGTTCTTTTACTCTTTGATACAACAAAGGAAAAGAAAAAACGAAAATGAATCTGTATTTATTTTTTTATGAAATTCAACGAAATCTAATGCAAACAAAAGAGAAGTACAAGTTAAAAAAAATGACATCTGAGAAGAAACAATGATATAATTATAATTTGGGGATTCACTCTCTCGCTCTCTTCTCTCTGTGTTGAAGACTATTTTCACAATTGGCCTGCCATTAGAGAAAACTTAGGAAAGGAAAAGAAAATGATTCGAATAAATCCCCAAAACAGATCTTTTATTGATCAAAAATAAGGGATGATAGTAATTAAGAATTTGATTCTTTCACTTTGAATACCAAACCATACTTGTAAGTAACTCTAAAAACTGTTCGGTGCACGCTCCACATACAAAGTGTAAGAAGTGTGAGACGTTTAGAGCGTGCACACGCAGTGTGCAGTTTACAGTAACAGTGTGTCTCTGCAGTCTGTGTCGTGTCATAGGCAGATGGTTGTTCTTCTTATTTAAAGTACGCATTATAAATTATGCATACAACCTACACACCACACATTCGTCTCGCACTTTCTCTCTCTCTCTCTCTCTCTCGCTCGCTCGCTCCCGCGCATCTCATATGTGTTTCTTTTTTATCTTTTGTATTTACTACTTATATCTCACGTTCTCTCTCGCGCTCTCTCTCTCTTTTTGTTTTCTGTTTGCGTTTTTTGTTTTTCTCTTCTTTTTTTCGTTTTTTTTTTTTCTTTTTTAGAAGACCCTATCTATAACCCCCACATTATCTCACACAAAGACTAGCGTTTTTAAACGATCCAAAATAAACTAAGGGCACTTTTAGTGGCGTATGCCCTGTGTTCTTATTCGAGTTCCATGAAAAATCTAATTCTGACCGTTGTTAAACTTTGTTGTTGTTGTTCTTGTTACTTCATTTTTTTTTTTTCATTTTGTTACAGCACCTATCGACTTCTAAGAGCCCCTATTTCTTAACTAGCTATGACACACTTGCCTTAATCTAAGAATTTCATTACGTGCTATGCCTCGCCATCTTAAAAGTATCCGAGAACCTAATGTGTGTGTTCATTTTTTACTTTTTTTTATGTTTTTTTCCCTCCCGATTACTTAATCCTCGTTTACGGATGCGAACTGTCTAACTTAATGCCTCAACATCATATTTTGTTTCTTTCCTTTCTCTCGCTCTCTGTCCCTTTCACTCCCTCTTTCTCTCATCTTGAAATTTACGAAATTTTTAATTCTCATGTATATTCTCATTGGTCGCACACCACATAACAATTAATTATATAGTGGAGAGAAGAAACAAACAAAATGAATCGAATATAGTAATGGCAATTTTTTTTTCTTTTTTTCTATAATTACAAGTGTCATTCTTTCGTCTTGATGCTTATGAAGAGAAGATTCGTATGTGTCGAAAAATACAATGTTGGATGTTGGATTAAACAAGGAGCACGGGAAGGTTATGAAAAAGAAATTAAAAGAGATACAGGAAGGGTCGAAGTAAAAAAAAAAAAGCAAAACGATGAGGCAAATGGAAAAATGTTCGTCTCTCTCTCGTTATAGCTAAAAACCTATCTCCTTAACAATAGTAAAACAATGACTTAAAACCTCGATGAAATCTAAGGACTGTACAAGTCGAAGTACGATGACGCGCGTCACATTATCGGGCATCATCAAAGTCTCAACTCGGACTCGCATCTTTCTTATTATTTCTTTTTATCGCTTAAGCCGACGTTCGACTAACATTATATTACTTATTTTTTTTTTGTTTCGTTACTTAAAAACATCCTACGTTTTTTTCCTTTTTATTCTCATCTTTCTACATCATCAGCCTACGATTACTAGTTGTGAATCTAATCTAAAAAGAGGCTACGCTAGAAATTCTAAAGAAAGCTTACGGAAAGCAGCATTGCTTGGAAACATTACGTTCCAAAAAAGAAATTGGTTTTTTTCTTCTTTTTCGTAAACCACGCCCGGCCAGCCCAAGCACCTGACCCGCGGTGCGCAGCAAGCAGTTCTTACTATTTATATTACAGTAGATAATATGTTGTAGAATAATATATATTTATTATTAATATGAATAGCCAGTCAGTCTTGACGGGTGCGAGGTGCATAGGCTGAACGGTGCCTCGCCTGATGTGTTTTCCTTTCTTTTTTTTTTTTTGCGTTTTTTTAACGAGGAGAGGCAGTTGTATATGTATCCTAACTATCACCTAACTATCTACCTAAACTTAATCACTTAATTGATTACTTCCTATCCAAAAATGGTACCTATCCTATATATTTATAGTCAACACTAACTACACAACATCTCGCAGTGCCCTCTTTCTTCACAGGTTCTATACAATAGATTACGACGCATTCGCTCTTGTTTTCTCTCATGTTCACTCTTACTTTCTCTCTTGTATATTTCACATTCTAGCATCTATCTTTCTTCCCCCCCCTCTCGCTCATTTTTTCATTCAACTTCCTTCTAACCTCCTGCTTTCTACGCACATTTTCTTTTAAATTTCTAGCTCACGCACTTTCATTCGCCTTCTATGATTCTCCGCGTCTCTATCGCTCATTGTCCTTTGCTTTCATTGATCTTCCTCACTCTCTTTCTCTCCTCTCTGCCCGCTCTCCAGTGCGGCTCCGTATCTGCGGGAGCTGGCATTTATGTCGGCCGAACCATCGTTCTTCCGCTCTCTGTCAGCACTATAAAAATGCTGCTCTTTTTTTTGTTTTGGTCGTCACAATAATAATTAGTTATTTAGTACAAGTCTATTAGTAAAATTCTTCAAAATTCACTATTTAATCACATGTGATTTTTGTTGTCAGTCATGGTGACAATCGCTTGTGCAAACAATTTACACACTCGCAAATAGGTTTCCCTTTCGCCTCTTTCTTTCGTTCTTTCTCTCGCTCTCTTATTCTTTTTTTTTATCTCCCTTAATGCGTGGACTCAAATCGAGTAATAATCGGTCTCTTAAAAAATAGTTCATACCACTTTTTTCATCTTTTATCTCTTGTCATCAAATCGTGATGTACCAAAATAAACTAAATATATTATTTACTTCAAGTCTCAACAGTGTAAAAATCTTTCATACTTTAGATGACGTCAATAATAGTAATCATTAATTATAATAATACAGCATATTATTGTAATATTATAATAATAGCTACGATCGCCTCTAACTCTATCTAACTACCTGCCCGCCACTTCGAGCCCGGAGCTCGTAATATTTGGTAGAAAGCTTTCTGCTAATCGTTCCTCGACTCGACCTAAGTCAGACAACGTGAAAACTGTGCCAGATGTAAAAACGGGCTTAGAGGAACGCAGGAGAGGAGGGTGTTTTTTCTTTTTCTTTGTTTTTAAATCTCTCACTTCTCCGTTTTCTCTCACTCTCACTCTCACTCTCTCTCTCTCTCTCTCTCGATACCGCGTAGATAGAAAATCTTCAACTTATATTCTGTATTTTGCGTTTCTTTTTGTTTCCTCGCGTTCGATCCTCTCGCCTATCGTTCTACTCCAGTCCCATTATCTTTTTCGTTTTCATTTGCAACGCAATTTTATTCGTTTGTTCGATATAATAAATTAATTTACACTCTATCTATCGTATTCCGTTGTAACAAGCCTATTCTGTCTCTCTCTTATTTTCTTTTGGGGCGGTATGGATTAGTCTCAGTTAACAATGATCCGCCATTTGATTTCATATCATTTTTTTTTGTTCCTAGACTCCGTACGAACCGTACAGATGTTTTCGGTCCGTCAATCCCGTTAGTGGCAACTATACACATACAAAATCTATTCGAATTCATAACCAAAAAACAAACGTAGTGATATTTAACTGGCTACAACGTAAAAACAATTATATTCTCTTAACTAGAAGATCAAAATTTGGCTCAAGTTTCGCATTTACATACCGACGTAAAAATATATTATAATATTTTTCAGCATATCCCAGTCTAGCGGATTTGTCTGAAAAGGCACAATTCTAAAAAAAATATCTGTATTCACTGTACAATTAAAACTGATATTGATTCGTAGTAACTGTACTCATAAATATAAATCTTCTAAAAAGTACTATGTTCCTTTCCTTCTTGTTACAATAATTACATATATCCTGAAGTTTTTTTTTCTTTTAGAAATAAAGCTTCATCTTTTTCGCTCTCTCGCTCTCTCTCTCTTTCTCTCTCTCTCTCTCTCCCTTAAAATCTTCACTTCTTTTTCGTCCATAAAATATATTCGTCCGTGATTAAAAAGAGAACGCGAACTGTACTTGTAAAAGTAGATAAAAATCTCCGCGTGGCAATACATACATACAATATATGTGCCTGGCTTGGAATGTCTGAACGAAACAGAAGAAAACAAAAAGAAATAATATGATGAGAGTGCAGTTAGTGGATGGGGTGGTGTGCGCTGTTAAGGAAGAGCTCTTTTCTTCAGTATCTTCTGTGAAAAAGAAATACTGATCCACAACCCCTTCTCTTCGCAGCCCAGCCACCGGCCAGCCAGCTGGCACGAAAGTCCGGTAGGTACTGATTATAAGTAACCGAATCTGAATGTTTTTTTTTTTTTATCAATTCTAGCATTTGGAAGTGCTTTTTTCTGTATATTATTATTATTTCTTGGGAAGAATTCTCCTTTGTATATTTCTGAGCAGCGTTTCTTTTATAGTTTACAGTTTTTGTTAAAATATTTTATTCACACTCTCAAAGCCTTCGGCTTCGACTTATCATTTTCTTAGTAAATGTAATACCTAAAGTTAATCCTGGAAGCCTATCAGCTTGACACTAAACTGTCCGTCGCAGAATATCAGTTTTGTCACTGTCGTAATGATGTGTTGGCGTTACAACGTATGGAGCCGTGCTAGTGCCGAACAATGTAGATGACACGAGCACTCGTACCCCGTTCTTATGACAACATTCATTCTCTAATCGTTGGAAAATATTAACTACTTTCACCTATTTATCTGATGGATAAAATGTATAAAAGATGGCTGGCAAGTCAATTATCATGAGGAAGAATCTTATCTGACTTTATGTAATGTATTTAGCCTTATCTACTCTTCATTAATATAGTCCTCCATAACGACAGGTGTGGCTCTCCTAACTTACATAACCCTCTGTGTAATCGTATCTGAAATGTTAAAAAAACGGAAACCTGGTTCAGCTTTGTTTATAAAATCCTATATATCTATATATATATAACAGAAAAATCATTGTGAAATGCTATATATACCTAAAAATCATAGCCTACTTGGGCTGCTGAGCTTGGTATTGTTGGTAAGAATCATCAGGAGATGCTGCATTACTTGTTTGTTCAGAATCACCCAGTGGCATGGTATGAATAATGCTAGGAGGATAAGTAGTATAAGGATAGGGATGTGGGCTTGCTATGTACTGAAAAATGAAATGTTTACAAAATTAAAATTAACATAAATATTGAAAAAATGATTCAAAATTGAAAAGAAAGTAAAAAAAAGATTCTATACTTACGGAACCAGTGCCAAGATGTAACGTAGACATTTGTGTAGTTAGTTGAGGAATCATACTGTATTGTGGATTACTAGGATCAGCTGATGGCATCATCTGTAATATGAAATTCATATTAAAATTTTAAATTTAAATACTTTCATTCAGTTCTTTTAACATCAATGTAAAATTATAATCTTAAATTTAGTACAAAAATATCCAGATTAATAATTATGCACGAATATATGAAATTTTTCAGTAATGGAAGAATAATATTATTTAAGATAAATGATAAATAATTTAAAAAAAAAAAAGAGGAAGCAAAACCAACAAAAAGTCTGTACAAAAACTCACGTCGACCTGTTGCATGTGTGGAGGGGCAGTCTGCACCAAGTAAGGAGTCACCCAGGGCGTTCCTGGCACACTGTATCCTGGTAAAGCTTGACCATAATGACGACTATATTGTGTTAAGGTGGCTGCAGGTAGCATGTGAGTAGTTGCAACCCCGTTTTGGCCAACACCGCTTGTATCGTAATTCAAAGTTATATTCTGTGAAAGTACATACCACAACATTAAAACTGTACATTAAATACTATCTTCACCTTTTTGTAATTGCATAAATTACCTCTCCAGTTTCTCTCCATATTGTACTTTTGTATAATGATTTTTTCTTATTACCACCATCAGCAAATTTTACCAGTAAAGGATCTTTAGCACCTTGTAGTGCCTTTCCATTAAACATCTGAATTATTTGTTCACATTTTTCTTTAGATTCCATTCTAAGATATACATAACATAAAATATTAATATTACTAAATGTAACAAAAATTAATATGATTGATAATTATTTTTTAAATGATAATATAACACTAACCTTGCAAATCCAACACCTTTACTTTGTCCAGCTGTATCACGTAATATACGTGTTGAAATAACTTGCCCATATTGAGCAAGTAAACCCTCAACATCATTTTCTTTGAAGCTCAGTGGCAGGTTTGCAATATACAAATTGGTGGGGTCTTGCTCCTGTTGCTGAGAAGAGAGTAAAAAATACTATGCAACTTATTGTATTACACTCCTGGTTTTTTATATATATTTTAATATATATAAAAATATATTTTATAATATACTTGTATATAAATTTCAAAAAAGCTTCATATCTATCATTTTAACATTCACGACCAAAACACATGTATTTACATATTCCTGTGTAACTATGATTACAAATGAATGCACAGACGAGGTCACTACAATGACAAATCAATAATCATAATAAATATGATTGGAACTTTTTTAGATTAGCTTACAAGATCAACGTTACAGATTTCTTATATTCCTTGCACTTTTTATGATGATATTCGTTATAAGTGTTTATTTAAAATGTCTCATAATACACTTCTATTGTATATACACATTCACATGGAATGTTAAAATGATAATTCAAAATTAAACCTCATGACAATATATACAATGATGCAAGAAATTCAACAAACTAAAATTGTATACAGTTATCACAAAAATTTCTTACATATAACTTGTCAATGTATTTTAATAAAAATAATGAAAAAAAATTGTATAAATCTACAACAAGATACTACTAAAGGAGAGCATTAAACTATAACAATTATTTTAATCTAATATTGAATGTACGAATGAACAAATACTCAAAAAACGATTTGTTATGATTTAAAATAATCATTATTTTCAATACTGAAAGATTATCATGCTTCATGGCATTACTTTACCATATTGTGGTGGTTCTCCAAATTTGCTTTATGGATGCTTAAAACTAATATTGACATCAAATATATACTGCATTTATGTACAAAGCATGCTCACACGCATTAGGTTTTTCATAACGAAACTCCTTTTTTCTAAATTGTATATAAAATTTACAATCTATATGTGCCTATTGCATTCAAAATTTAGTAATGCATAATAATGACCTAAAAGTCAAGAAGCAACTAATGAATTCACAAAAAACCACAATAGTGAATCTCGCCTGTGCAAACATTGTTTATTTAATGCGAATAATAAATTGTTACATTCTTTCAGAACGTATTTATCAATTATTACATCCTTTTTTCCAATTAAATCATTTGTATTAAATGATATCTCGAACATGGTTTCTGTTAGATTTATATTGCTTTGTTAACTGTATAAAATATATATTTGTAACAGTATCTTTCTTTACAAGTAAACTTTTTTGTAAAGAATATTCATAATTCTTTTCTAATTATATTATCTTTCTACTACTTTTTCTAAATTTGTGTTTTAAGAATCACATATTCTTATATGATAAATAACCAGTACCACAAGTAATGCAAGCTAACTAATTGTTTATAATAAACAATACTGAGGATAACCATTCAAAGCATTAATAAAATTTCAGTCACATATGACACACTGTTGGATACAAGCATAACAAAAAAGCACAGGCATGTTCACAAATATACAGTTATATTATAAGATAGAAATGAAAGTGAGTCAAATTATCTTGCAATGTTATTAAAACATATGTTTTCAAAATATATACACATACATATACATGTGTTCATGCTCAAGTTTTTCTTGCTTACGATTCTCATATGTAGAGAACAAAAAGCAAAAAGATATATGTACACTAAACTTAACTCGAATTCGAATTTGATATTTATGCACCCTCAAGCATATTTTGAGATCCACCATTTCTCTCAAAAATCAATCAACTCTACAGTTACTTGAATATACTTATACTTTACGACAATTTACTTCAATCTTGCGAATGCATTAAAACAAAAAAATAAATAATGAAAACATTATGATATAAGCTAAGCTTATGGCATCTATATATGTATATATATATTTCTTTTAAAAAATATAATATACATATACACATATATGTATGCATATAAACACATATACATATATGTATGATAAAACCATAATATAATTTAATGACTTTGTATCTCAATAAATTGATTTAATTGATCAAGTGTGAATGTGTATAAAGGATTTTAAAAATAATTTGTACATATTTCTATACATAGTAATTAATCAGTCACTAGAAACTTTAGCAATTTCTCTGTAGCTATAGTTTACTAAGTTCTTGTTAAAGACTTTTCGAAATTCCCAAATACACATCCTAAACTTGTTTGGTGTGCCGGTTAAACTTTATTAATCAAGCCAAGTGTGTCAATCAGAGTCAACCAACACCCCAGGATTAAGATAGCACCTGATCTTCGCATAGCATCACTAATTGGTATGTAAATACCATGTACCCTGAATACATTTAATAATGGGTACATTGTTTAGTTATATCATATCACATGCGACTGACATCATCACAGCTGCTGATGGCACCCCGTGCTTTTACCGCGGCCAGATTAGAAGAAACATTCCAAGTTAGTCTTTTATTTAGCAATAAATATAGGCAGGAACCAGTACTTTTTATTGGCAATGTGCATACGTAGATAAAAACAAATAAAGAAAATTCAAAGTGAAAAAATTTTTAAACTAAATGTATATAAGCGATCTTTTCTAATATTTACACATCGTTAGAATAAGAGACAGACACATAACATTTGACAGATTGCACAGAGAATAAGATAAACTATACCGTATTTTATTCATGTAGTATAGTATACTACCACACTTAAAAGCAATTTTAATGGAGTATTCTAAAGAATTTTAGAATTTTTCTTAGTATGACAATAAGCTACTGATTCTTTTTTTTACATAGGACACAGACACAGACATCTGAATACATTAGAATAATTTGCTAGAGGCTTGATTTAGTGCTGAAATGAATGCAATCTTCAGACACGAATTATAAATGTGTTGACACAGCAGTATCAGCAGTTTGTGGCCGAGGTACAGCAACAAGCATCGATAGTTTGGTAGGTATATAAGACAGAATGGCAGAGAACTGGTGAAAACTAGAGATTTTCAGACAAGTGAGATAGGTTCTAATAGGAAGAACTTTATAGTACTTCTTTTTATCTCAAAATATGCATAATTGCCTGCTACTATATTTTCATTGATAATACAATTATATAACGTTATACTAGTCATATTACCTTTATGAACATCTGTATCATAAAAAAATTTTTCGAATTTTATCAATGAAAATATAATTTGTGCATAATACCACCCCTCTAGCAGCAATATTTTTCTGTTGTTAAAAGATAAATCTTAAGCATGTGAAAGTTTATAAATTTATTTGAAATCCCTTCTCACTTGTCAGTAAATTTAAATAGTTCTAATTTTTTTATATCTTCCATAAAACCTGTCACTTTCTTTTAATCTGACATCTCTATACTAAAAATACTTTTTCTACAAGACGCAACGATTATAAGATACTAAACAGTCTTGTCAAGATACAAATTCTATGCATTTCTAGAGGGGCTGAGAGCAGAGCAATGATGCCAAGACGATGATTCCATGTTTGTCTTTCAGCTATTATAACAAAAGTGAATAATTTAACAGCATTTTAAAGAACTTCATTATAAGTTATAAAATTTTTATTAATAACAATTTTTCTGCAATTTAAACATAAAATTAAACAGAACAATATACAACATGTATAAAAAAAATATATTGACATTTACTATTTATCATAACAATTTGATTAATTTTTTATAGTTAATAAAATAAATAATAACTTATATATTATAACTGTAGTCAAATACTGCTATTAGCAAACAAATATTGTAAATAAATTGTTGAATCTAATTTTAAAAATCATTTCATTGGAAAGCTTCGATCACTGAAAGACAAACATGATATCTATTGTGATCAGAATTTCAATACTTTTTTTATTCAACATTATATGATAAATAATGCATGAAAGTACTGTACTGTATACATATTTATCATAGCAGTACAGGAATAAAAATCTTTTTCAAATTAATGGCATTTAATAGTTGATATATCAATGGGAGAGCGTAAGGGTTGTAATAATGATCAAATGTAAAAGGACTATAGATGGATTTTAGAATAGGACAGACTGAAAAGTAGAAAGGTCGAAATAGGAAATAAAAAGAGAAAAAAGATAAAAAGGAGTTGGGAAAGAGAGGAAAGAGAAAGAAAGAAAAGAAAAGAAAAAAATAATAGAAAAGAAAAGAAAAAAAGAAAAGAAAGAAAAGGAGTTTACTGTTACTCTGGTATTACTGTACTTGCATGCACAACCAACGTACACTGGGCAGTCTAGGGAGCAACCAGATACCCACTTTCGCCATCTGCGCTTGGATGCCCTTGGCGACCAGTGCTTTCACAGCACCCTCTGCCGCCACTGGTGACTCAAAGTCTACAAATCCGTAACCTGTAACACAACAATTGCATATCAATTAGCAAAACCAGTTAGTAGTAACATTGATTTCATAGTTAATAAAAAGTAAATGATAAAAACAAAGATATAACAGATAAGTTAATTACCTTTACATTTATTCGTATTTTTATCCAAAATTGCCTTTGTAGAAGTGATAGTCCCATATCTGCAAAAACACAATGTATTAGAAACAACACACTCCCACACTATAAATAAAATTCAATGTCTCTTAGTTCTACTAAAAGTTAAAATTATATTGACAATCAATTCAAATAATAATATACTACCAATCAGATATTAACAGAAAATACTAATTGCACGAATGACTTACTGAGAGCACATGTTCACGAGGTCCTTGTCAGTTGTATTTTGATTGAGGCCACGAATATACAAATTTGTTTTTGATAGCTGTTCTGCCTGTTGTCCTTGTATAGCATTATTGCTAAGACTTGTGCTCATTGTCCCGCTTCGACTGCCGGTAGCACTGCTGGAACTACTATTAGTGTTAGCTGGAGAGGAAGCTGTAGGTACCCGTTGTCCACCATACTGTAATACAGTTAAAATATACAATTAAAAACAATTAAAAATCATTAATAACATAATAAATATATTTAAAAAAATAGTAAAAAATGCATATTTTATTATTTTAGAAAAAACTTTACAAAAAATGTATTTAGGACTAGATACATTAAAAGCTTTTAATTATATTAACAATTAGTACTTTTTCAGCAACAGAACTTACTACAAAGTCAATTTAGAAATACGCAAGTAATAAATATTAATATAAAATATAAAATAAATATATATATAAATAACTATTCTGTTAGAAAAAAAACATCTAATATTTGAACTTGAAGAAAAAAGGTATCGAACGTGGTAATCAAAAATTATAAAAGTATACTAGCCCCACCCGGTACGAGAAAAGATTAAAAGTATCATGATATAACACGTGATAATTTTTTATTTTATCATGCCATCTATCTATATACTGCCAGAGAATAAAGCATTTCTTTTACTTTCAATTTGTCCTTCATAATTATGCCGGTAAAACATAATACTACTACTACAATAAAAGAGAAACGAAGATCCATGTGTCATTCTATGCGAAGTACATACATTTTTTGAACAATCAATTGAAGAGACACATTGGAAGTTCAGAAGAGAATAAATGTTAATGAAAGATCGGAAAAACAAATGAGAGAAGAAATCGCACATCGCTTCCATGAGAACTGTGCTGAGTTGTCACGGCCCCACCCGGTTTCAGAAAGGGTTAACCCTTTCTATGCGCAAAATCGTAACTTTTCTCTTGCCTACGCGTATATTCATTTTACAATATCACAGATACCTAAATTAAACAGTTTACATAAAAAAGGGGAACATTTACAATTATCACAAGACACTCCGCGCATACTTTATAGGTTACCTTGTTGCACTACCCAACCATTTTCTAACCATCAAACTGCACGTAAGCCGACTACGAACGTCACCCTCTCTTCATAAAACGATTAACCTTACCCACAAATAATTCAAAATCCCATCTGTTAAACTCAAGTTTAAAATTCACCATTGCATTCTAGATAAAAGCATCAATCATTCTTTAAGTTCATATGTATAAAGAGGCTAAACATTCCAGCTAATAAATCACACTTATATCCGAATAAACAACAATAAAATTGACGTACAATGTTTAAAATCTTAAAATAACAACCCATTTGTCCATATGCCAATCGAGAGAACTAAAGAATCAGTCCATGTTCAAATCGAAAATAGTCCGTTACAGGAAAACGGCATGAGTTCCGAATGGTATACAACTCTAGCTGATGAGGAATGAAAGGAGAGGACTTACCGACGCGTGCTGTGCGTAGGTGGCGGTGGCGTAAGGATTCGCCGTAGGCGGTAGTTGCTGTGCTCCGACAGGCATCTGGCCCGCCGCAGCTGCAGCCGCTGCGCTTGGATACCGCGTGTACGGTGGATAGGCAGCCGCCGCCGCAGCCGCAGCCGCAGCCGCATGAGAGGGCGGCGCTGCGCCCCAAGCCGCTGCACTGCTCGCGCGATACTGCACGGGGTTCCCACCTCGTGGTCCGCCGCCGGTGTTCCCTTTCAATCCATGCCCGCCTCCACCACCGCCGCCGCCACCACCACCACCACCTCCACCACCGCCGCCGCTCGCCGGACCAACACCGATGCCACCGCCCGTAGCGCCGCCGCCGCCGCCTCCACCACCACCGCCACCCCCGGCGCCACCGGCATTACCATTATTAGCACCCACGTACGCCGGTCTAGGGCCATTCGTACCCTGAAACAGGTAACAAACAAGTACATCTTGATCGTTCAATTCTGTTTATTGATTTGTCAGTAGAACATATTTGAACATATTTGAAAGGGAAGAGAGAAAAATAAGGAATGTCACAAAATAGCTTTATTGAAAAAATTATTCTAGTGGCAGTAACATAAAATGTATACCTTACTTAGATATTCTAAAAAAGAATGATCAATAAGATATTAATTATTTTACAGTAATTATCTTTATGTTTTGTTCCAGTACGAAGTGGACATTTCCTGTTTTTAACCAGTACATTACATCTTTAATGCTATCTTATGGAAAAAATTTTGAACATTATAATTATTGTGATTTGATAGTTCTGTTATAAAATGAAAAATCAAGAAAAATGAACTTTGCTTGTTTTTTCTCTTACTCTTTATTTATATGCAAATCCATATTTTTATAAATATCATTCAAACAATAGAACCAAATGTTGTAACAAGTGCTATATTTTGAACATTTTATACAGGATGTTTCAGAAAGTTGATGTCAAACTTCATATACCATTTATCAAAGCGGGCGAAAAGGTCCTAATAAACATAGCTGCAAATATTAGAGACCTTATTATATAAAGAAGTTTTTCTGGATCACAGACATCCAACCAGTAATGTGTTCAGTTCCCTACATTAATTAAAAATCTCTGAAATGTTAAAGGGCAATTTTCAAGACTTTGGAGGATCGAAAACAGTTACCACTTTTGACTTAGAAAAACAGTTTTGCAAAAAGTTGATGAAAATCCCGATACAGGCCGTCGAAGAATAGTATTTCAGAAAGAGATTATTGTTGAGCCATGTCACCATGTGGGAAAATCAGTTTTCAAAAAGTTCAATAGCACCGGTATTGCCTGATATTATTCATGACAATACTAATCCTCTTTTATTACTCGACGAAAGGAAAATATATCTGGTTACATCGAATTCAATCACAGTCACAGTACCACACACAAATCTTTTTAGGCACAGTTGGCCTCTAAATTTAGCTTCGCGGCACGGGAATACAGAACGTACAATCGTAATTGAAGACAGAGTCACGCGAACTGTAACATTTTCCAACGTGATCGCAGCGAAATCGTGATCGTCGGCAGAGAGACTAACGCGAGTCACCCAAGAGATAAATCGTTCAGGATGATTAATATCGCCTTGAGTATATTATTGTGGCAAAGTGAGAATAGGCAACTGGTTCATTACAGAAAGGAAGAAAAAGAAAAGAAGTTTGCGTTCTACCTGAGATTTATGTGGTAACGATAACAATTACTATTTGCGGCGAAAACAGAAAACTTCTCCGCAACATTTTTTTTCATTGTAACCATATCTACGCTAATTTTCTTCGACTGTTCCACAGTAAAGATCATAGCATTACTTCTGTAAACGATATTGCGTGGAGAACATATATACGCATGCGTATACACAAACGGACTCACACTTAACCGCTACGCTACGCCATCCTAATTAGAGTCATTTGCACAGCAAATTCGTGTCAGTTAATGTCTTTAGCAAACACGTTATAACGACTCTTGTAAGTCCGCGTACCAACAGTAAGCACAATCGGTTGGTCTGTTGCCAGATAAATTTGTTCACAAATAGGCCTTAATTGTAACATAGGGAACGTATTATACATGAAACAAGAGAGAGGGATATTCAAAGGTTGTCCTGCAGATGTGTCCAGTTAAAAATTACCGAATTCATAGCTCTGTCTCCATTAGTCTATAATACGTGAAATCATTTTATCCGTCTCGAGGAATACTCCGAAAAATTTTTACTACTAAACCATTACTTTTAATAAGCAACTTTTGGCGTTTTAATACTTGATATCTTTTAATGATGTATGACATTTCGTCATTTTTGTGTGACTACTTCTTACAACTTTGCGGCATTATTAGGTGAAGATATCTTGTTTTTATAAATGTTTAGATTTTAATATAATATAATTAATTTTATATTTTTTATTTATAATAATTTTATATTTTTAATCAGATTTAAATATAATTCAATTAGATTTGACAGTATACTTTTATAATACACATGTTTTAGATCGTAAATTTTTTACAATTATTTTCAATTTATCAACATCTTTGACGTGGCGGAACAAGATGATACTAATGCAGAAGCATTGTTGCGAACTTACAATAATTTTCTGATAATCATATTTGTCATTTTAATAGAATCTTTATTTCTTAAATGTTTCATCTTATATACCACTTATACCTATATATAAGAAAATGTGACGTTATCACACTGTGACATTGTAACATTGAACTTCATACGTAAATTCATTTCTTTATTTTCAAATGGATTTAAAATTCATCAGTTAACAGAATCTTTCATTATCGTAAAATGGCATGTTGGATATGTTAGCACATGTTACATAAAGAACGTAATTACACATTAAAAATAATGTCTAATTTACGTAGAATTAATAAAATTTCTGTTTCTATTATAATCAAAATAACTACACTAAGTCATTAAATATAAAGCTTTTACTTAATTCTATTTTGAAATAAATTGTTTTACTGACCTATGTCACAATCAAAATATATACAAATTAAAAGAATATTATTTGTTTATAATTATTGTGAACAATAACTATATCTATTAAATTATTATTTGCTAAATAAATAAAAAATAATTCAAACTTAAAAAGAATAGAGGAATAATATGGGAACATACATAGGTTCGTTTACATACGTTAAAGTATCTCTTCAAACAATATCGTTCGAGGGGTTTAACGTTTATCGAATCAATTCTTTTTTGTTTTTCATCAACTTATCTTCTAAGATATATTCACGTAGGAAGAAGTAACTCGTACACACACATATATGTGTGAATATGTATTGTAAGTACAACTTTTTATCTATCGCGCTTGACCTCTACATAATGGTACTATCAAATACTAATAATATAGAGAAGTCTCGTTACAAATGATTGTAAAAATGTTTCTCATATTCGACAAGCTCGTTCATTTCTCATTGATGCAAATTCGAAACAGCATTACGATTACTTATGTAACGATAAGATAATGATATTTTATTTGTAACAAGTTCCAAGCGCAATTAATGAAAACTTCGCAAGGATTCTCTAGAAAATGTTAATTCCTAACGGCACAAGGCGAATAAACTGACAGTATTTTGCGAAATAATTGCGAAATTTTGTACCTATTTTATTTGTAAATGTTCTGGAACAGAAATTGTTGACAAGGAAAGGTATAGCACTCTATAACATTTAGTAAATAAAATAATTTTCTGTCTAGATTATATCTCTTTAATTATATTCATACGAATAAGAATTTATAGATATAAAAGTCTATATATAGTAAGAACGTACGTAAAATATATCTTGTAATTTGCAAAATTTTACCAAAAATATTAGTTCAGTTGTGTACAAGAAGGCCCAGTAGATAACGTGTCCCATAATAGCTAATCAATTTTCATGACATTTACCATTTTTCTCGCATAAAGATATGACTTAACTCTTTTATTTAACTCTCAAATAGTATCATTGGATTATATGTAGATGACTATAATAATTTATCTAAGATTAATAAAATCTTAGGACATTTAATGTTATTTTGTACTCTATATTCCCGTGATATAGGTTAATAATAAAATAAAACTAAATTAAAAATTAAATAATCTAACTAAATTATTATGATCTTGAATGACTCAATAATGATGGCCCACATAAGTGCTAAAAAGAACAAAATCGAAAAGAAGTAGTGTAACTATAGGTATAAAATGAGAAAGTAGTGTAGCTAAGTAAATGAAAAAGAAAGGGACGTGTTTCCTTTGTCGATCAACACTCGTAGGATCACTTGCGGCATCGTCTCATTGGACGGATAATTTTCTCATCGAAATAATCAAAAGCTTGCTGTCATTGATATATTTTCTATGGGCGGCTGATTGTCAGACAACATCAAAAATAAATTGCAGTCGCGATCACGGAGGAGTTTCCTCGTGGTGGTGTGGCCGCCATTGCATCTGTCGCAATCGCAGGACAGGCCTTTCCAGGACTTTCGAGCGCGTTGCATTCCAACCTCTTTAGAAAGGCCTCACTCGTTGATTTGCATTTTTGGCATAGTTGTGATAACACGGTTTACCGTTTGTTGGAGAACGAGACGAAAGCCAACCAGCTATGGAAGGGAACAGAAAAGAGAGAGAGAGAAAAAGAGAGAGTAGCACACGGTTGGCAAGTGACACCAGAGCTGAAAATCACGACTTTAAATCACTTATCACGAAACTCGAACCTTGTTGCTTCCTGTACTACTTACCGATCTCTTTCCTCCCGTCTTCCTCTCTATCTTATTAGTAAACACAGGAAAGTCCTGTTTCACGTTTCTGTGTGGACGATTTGTTTCTAAACCCTTGTTATTCAAATGTCTAGATACACATGAAACGTTATCTACATCTGGTAAGAAGAAGAAAGCGTTAATGGATTAGATCTATCGGGAACTGCTTACCGATACGCTTGCGCATCGACTTTATTACTTCCTACATTATCCACCAACTTTAATGTTTCTTTCTTCTCCATGTGATATCAAGTGGACAAGACTGGTGGAAATGGGAAAAACATACAATTTGCTTTATAACAGATCCAAACTGAGTTAAAGCGCTTCTTCCTCATTAATCTTGTCAGATTCCACAAATTTGTCTCTTATAAATAATTATGCAATAAACACTCGTATAATTTCTAAGTTTCTGCCAGTCCTTCTGAGATACTTCTTTAATAAAATCCTAGATACTTTTTTTCTAATAAAATCATTAGATCATACAAGGCCATTGCAATTATAAAAACTGTTATACGTATTAAGAACTGGCGACATTAAGAAAATTGTAAAGTCTCGCAATGGACAAGTCGAAATCATGGAGGGTGAGTGTCTCAGTCTCGAGAGGCTTCGAATCGTCTTATTCCCATCGCTAGGTACGGTACACGTTACAATGATGCGCAGACGTGATAAGCAGGAAGTGGCATCCGGTCGGTACATCACGATACCCATTTCACACGTCGTTCTCTATTTCGCAGTGACCAACGGCCACGTTGTCTGCATGCCGTTCAATTGAACCGGCGGCATCTACGGGCAAATCGTCTGTCTCGTTATCGTTCCGTTCCGTTAAAGCACCGCGATGCCGGTCCTCCATTGTCACGATGATCACAGACGCCTCCACACACCCATCTTTGGAACCTTGCACGCGCCTTTTTCATTCATCGTTAGGAATCTTCATTGATATTAATTGTTAATACGAATAGTTAAAAGAAGTATGTTACATGTACTGGGTTTAAAAGTAATATATAAATAATCGTATTAACTTCTTTGATTGATACATCAAGTGATATATGCTTTTTTATTGGTTTATTAGGTTATCGAGTAAGTCCTCGTTGAGGTCACAATTTTATTTTGAAGTTTAGATGATATTAAAAGTTCCAAAACAAATTTTAAAGAAAAGAAACCAGTAGGAAGTTTAAAGTATGGAAAGCAGTAGGTGGAAGCACTGATATTTGTGTCACCTCGAATAATGTACAACTTGCATTCTCATTTCTATAAGTAGTCATTAAAAACCGTTAAAGAGTCTAGCGAGTTAAGGAGAAGAAAACGGTAAAGATTTAGCGCGTTATAAGACGACTACATTTTCTTCCTCGATGAATTTCAATGACATTATCATTGGCATAAGTTTGCAAACTTTTCATGATTAGCAACGAGAAGATAAACGTTGCACTTACTGCAAAGCTTAACGAGATCACGGGAGTACTCAGCCGGATAATTATGTTCAAGATCCGTATAATCTACTTGATATTCATACAATGTATTAAAATCTTGCCTTGACTCTGAATAATATAATGATGATTAAACTTTAGAGCGACTTTAGACACATTTCAAAGTTTATTTAATTTTGAAGGGTCAAAATAATTAATGCAATTTATTTAGTTTCAATTAATTGATAATAACTCAAATATTATTTGTTTATTTTTTATTTGTTATATTTACTTAATATTAGTTATGAGCTTTTGATATTGATATTATTTGCGTATTTATTGCTATAGAGTAAAAATTCAATTTAATTAATTACGTTATTCCATCACAAAATAGCAAAATTGTATTTGTCGAAGTTTTCGTGATCCTTCTTAATGATTCCTTAACAAATAGGAAGGCAAATATACGTAGATATTTTATGGCAAACATCAAGTTTATAGCTTGAATTGATCAAGGGAAATGACAGATTACGAAAGCATTATAGTAAATTCTGTGTTCGTAGAGAGTACTTTGGTATGCACAAATGTCGATGCTTCCTTCAACTTTGTAAAAATAACGATTTTTCAGCGAACGACTTGTCATTACTATCCACTTCACGCATCATCGTTGTTTGAAAACGTAAAGCTATCTTTGCCATAGACTCGTTCCGCTTTCAAAACGAAATAGCAAAGAGGAAGGGAATAGCATTGAAATAAGGAATTGTCTGCAGAGATGTAATTTGCATTCATGTATAAATTAAAATTATGGATTTAACCTTTGACTTTTCCTCTGATTTGCTTATTTGATAATCTATTCATTAATTCTTTAATATTTAAAAGAAAGATTATTTAAAACAAATTATAATGAAGGAAAAATTTGAAATATATACTTATGAAGAATGTATAATTACAAAAGATAAAAGAATTACAGAACATATGATTCAAAAGTTGATAGCCTTTAAATATATTTGAAATCTTTTACTTCTATTCATAAATAAAACTATTTATATATAACAGATTTTAAGGAGAATAGGATTTCTTAAAATCAATAGCAACAGACGAGATGGTCGATGCACAAAGCAGAAATAAAGGGAGGAGGTAAGTACATATATATATATGTATACGGGAATTGGTGATTCTTTCTTCTTATCAGAGAGGCGTGACTGTACGAGGTCACTGATAAATGATAGTGGTGGGGAATTCTTATCGAGTCTTCCAGTATGCATATGTGAAACTCTCAACTCTCGTAATCACTTTCTAAAACAGTCTTTCACCTTATTTTTTTCATTAATCTGTTTTGATAACACTTTTTCAATTCTGTAACTAATTAAATCATAAAAACATTTTAAAAGGAGATTATACAAATAAATATAGAAAATTTATTACGCTAAAAAATATAAAATATATGCTTATAATACAGTAAAAATATAACTTTCTAAAAAAAAATCATCTTTTTAAACATAGAAGATCTTTTGACTGGCAGAATCTTATATAAACAGAAATTGAATGCATAGGTAATAAATAATTTGCATGGATTGATTTGTTTTGTCTTAAGATAATTAAGTTTGTGCTATTAGATTTACTCAAAGAAATTTAAACACATAATATGATAACTCCACTTCCTAACTTGTAATACCTACAATTTGATATTTTTGGAAATCTCGAAGTTTGTGCAATATTTCTGTCAAAGCGTCAGCAATGTTTTAAAATACAACCTAAGTTGATGTAATCAAGTGATAGATTTATGAAGGAACGCGGGATCTTGTGCTACAATGAACAATTATACGTATTCATCACGTTTGAAAACTCATAAAAATGTAAAACAACGTACTGATAGCCGTTTGAGAATCTATACTTCCTATTGGAACAATTTGAGTGGCGACACTTCAGTCTTACAATTTATGAAGCGATTTCGATATCAATGAACTGCTAACTAATTACAGTTTTCGGTGATAATAAATCAACTTACATCATATTCACCGTGACAGAAATATTTACATTAATTCCTTATAAAATACGTTTCATCGATATGATTTATCCTAGATTTCTCTATCTATATTTAAATTTCTTTTAACACGTTACAGAAAAAAATAACATTTTAGTAGAATCTAAATTTGTCTTGATAAAAAAGTTACATTAAAATATTTAAACATAGAAACATAGCAAGTAATAAATCATTGTCTGCTTAGTAAAAGTTCTTAAATAAAACTTCAACGTGCTACACATTAAGTGCTAGAATATTGAAATTCTATTTTTTGTAATTAGATATATTGGGAATTGATACTAAAAGTACAAAAATTAACTTATCTAAAGGTATACAATTATGATTGTACTAAAATTCTTCCATTATTTCTAATTTCTAGTAAATTCTGTAAACTTCTTATCCTACAAGAACGTTTAGTTTCTGTTTACATTTATAAAGAGTTTATTTATAACGAGTTCTTGTTTGGTTCAAACTGAGCAAGCTAATTTTTTAGACACTAATTTTATACAAAAGTAAATGTAACATGAGATACTTTGTAAGATAGTCCTGACTACTTAAGAGATGCCAATGTGTCTCTTATATTACGTCGATAATGTCTAATAACACCGTATCATTTGGAATATCTAGCACAGTTACTCCCCTAATTGATGATTAATTTCAAGCAATACCTTGTTTCCTTGGGCAGATATATTTAACATTACTATCTCACAACTTCCTGTACCTTTATTTTGTCTTCAAAATTTCTACTCATACAGCCACTACTTAAGTATAATTTTATACTTTTAATAATATTTTTCAGTATTTTAACAACTAAGTGTGTAATTTCATTTATACCAAATTATTGAAGTTTCCAAGGAAATAAATTTCCAAATTTTTAATTTTTTAAACTTAGAATATTAAATATCACTTATTATTATAATATTGTTTTAAATTTTCGAAATACAGCAGATAGGGCATATTGTTGAAAAAAATTACAGTGCGAAGCGGATTAAAGATAGAGCATCTTCGCAGGATATGACATGGACCGAACTTTCTTTTATGTTAATACATCCCACAGCAGGTCCTGAGAGGAATCAGGATGTCCCACATACCATGCCAGGGCAAACAGCGTCAGTTGCAAGATCTCGCATGAATGTTACGCTCTATTAGCAAACGGATTCACGTTACAAATACGATAAAGTTTTTTCTTTTTACCGAGACCGGAAGGGGCCCACCAAAGATTCGTTGCCGTAGAACGCCAACAGTACACCGAAGAGATATTTTCTCTCGGGAGCACCAACGTATGATAAAAATCATCATCCAATCGCTATCTTTTTACTTTTCCTTAAGTGGCGCCCGTACAGATCAATTAGTAGTTTTGTTATTTTTTATGCTTATTTTCCTTGAATTCACTAAATAAAAATCTAAAAAGGACTAATACATATGTAGATAGTATTACTATAGTAATTACAAATAAAGTAAGAGAAATTCCTATGGCTTTTACCAATTTTGTTTCTAGTGAAATCACATCACATTCTAATGAAATTCTACTGCGGCAAATTTGAAATTTTCAATTGAAAGTCATCATAGAATTGCTAGTTTTTTTGATAAAACACTTTCAAGGTTGTTTTAACGTGTAACGATCAACATGCACGAGTTTAATTGAATTCCGTGGCCAACATGCGGCAACAAATTTGCCATAAAAGAGAGTCATAGAAGCGAGTAGATGAAGCGAGCCGATAAAGTTTACCGTGCGTTAGGACTGCAACTCGCTTTAATCCCGTTTACTGCTTCACGGCCAAGATGCATGCAGTCAGTGAACATGGTAACAGATATAGAACGTACAGGTAGATACTCGAACTACTCTCACGCAGTAGCGGAGTGTCCGCTTCTCGGTTTCAAACGCGCCGTTAACTCCATCTAGAAATTCATTTTTCCTATATCAACTTTACACTTCGCGGCACGCTCAACTAGTTGCCCGATAGAGCTGCAACATCATAGCATTGAGTATTTTACTCGCATATAGTGGCAGTTTCAAAGTGGCAATTTGTATATTTAGAATAGTAAATTTCAACACTTTTGTATTATTATAATACATTTGGAAAACATTACATATTGAAATTATGATAGATATGACTTTCACATGAAAGAGGTTATTGTGTACGATATTCTAGGAAGATTAAACATACTTTTATATTTGAAGTAGGAAAAAATGAAACTTTCAAAAGTGCTCGATATCTTCCATTGCTGTCTCGCCTGATACGTCACTGACTGTTTCACGCAGCGCTGGCGTGCATGTATCTAGCGATGGGACCAATATCCTCGTGTGCATTACCAGCATTGAGTGTTTGATTATTTTAGTAAATGTTATTTAACATATTACTTATTTATCTGGAATTAACATTTGTTATTATTTTGCATACTTACATTTTATACACAGTCGACGACAAAAATAAGTGGATGTAGTAGAAATAGGTAGTAATGAAGTTCCGTGAAATATGGCTTGTACACATAAAAATTTAAATATTAATTCTAATTATTTACTAAATTATCTATATGCTATAAAGATATATACAAAGAAAATTTAAGTATATAACACTAGTACTAATTCGGCTAAACTTCATTGATATCTAATTCTATTACCTATCCACTAGTTTTTATTCCAACTATATACATATACTACAGTTTCTAGCATGAAGATGAATTTAGCAGAAAAATAACATAATAATAAAATGAAGTACTAATAAAATTAACTGATTAAAAATTCTATATTGATAATCCATATGTTGTTATAAACGTCCATATGTGGAAAAATCAGAAATAACAAGTAACAAATCGGTAAACTTTCATCATTTATAGTTCTCAAGAACAAATCGAATCAGTCCCATCGCTAAACATCGACGGATGCGCGTGGATGCGCATGCGCATGCGCGTACGGCCTTAATGGTCAAGAGAGGACGGGAAAAGAAAAGTGGCAGAGGGGAGCAGGTAAGAGGGAACCAGTCGTCAGGCTCGCTCATCCCTCTACGAAAGAGTTCCTCTTTGCCAGCGCATACCGGACATTCCGTTTCTTCACCTTGAGAAAATACGTACACTACGCACTCACGCAACACGGTGTGACACGCTCTGCTGTTCCTTTCGTATTTCATCGAGAGACATACGACACATACATACACATATAACTTCATGCTCTGATCTTTAGGTTATTTTACATTTGAGTAGCTCTCTGTATCATATCTATTATCGATAATTGAACTTTCTTTTAGATCCTAAAAGTTGCAGGATATAAAATTCCAATAGCTTCAAACACATCGGGAAAAAATTAGTCAAATCGATATTTAATTTTAGGAAAGAGATCGAGAGCAGACTATAGAAATCTGCATATTCTGCCCAGCCATATGTTTTTGGAAACGTTCGTAGACTGACTAATCGAGGACAATTTCAACGATACCAAGCGAGCCACGGAATACAAAGTAGGATTTCACGCCGAAGAACACAATTAATTACTTTCAGATCGTTGTACCAGCAAGGTCGACCTCGAGGCAAGCGAGTGTACAATACTAACACGTTTACCTTCCGATTGACCGTGCTCTTTCCCTGTCTGTGTTTCAAGTACAAAATGCACGAGGATAATTTATGAGAAGATTTCTAACAAAAACTTGATTGAAATTCGATGAAACTGTTTCACGAAATTAGGAAGCTTTTGATATGATAAAAATCTGTAAATAAGTCTATCGCAGACATTATTGGGAGGCACGTTCAAGTTTTTCACATCAAGGGAAAAGTATGCGTGCTATATCGCAGTTCGTCTGCATAGAGAGAACGTACTTTTTAATAACACTCTTCGTTGAAAATATTTTCTCCTCGACATTCGCTGATGAAGTCACGTATCGTGACCGGCCGGCCAACGTTATTTGAATACTTTGTTGCATGAGAACAACGTTATCGTGTAGAATTTTTTCTACTTAAACATTTTAAACGCTCCAGGTAATTTCTTATGACGCCTTCGAAATTCTAAAGTCATTTCGATGGCATTAACATGATACGCGCTGAATTATGTGGAAATCTAAATATGACAGAGGATTCAAGTAAAGATATAGGCGTACCTATGTAATCGAGCGAGTAAATATGTGTTGTCTTCGATCAAATGGTCAAAAACTTACCTGAAACAGAAAAAAGAAAGCGAGATTAGTGAAATGTAAGCTTTATATACAAAAACACTACAGTTATATCGCTTAACAAATGAGACAAAAAGCTCTAATATACTGCATAAGATACGTATTTAAAGAAAAACATTGATGCACTATTACATATGTTTCTTGCTCGTTTAACATTTTGTTAGAAACAACTGTTTTTAGCAAAATCATTAGATCGTGGATGTTTATGCAAATTCAAATTTTTTCAAGCTCTGTTACATTTATTATATTTTTATTATATTTATATATGCATTGCGTGTATTTTTATATTTTTCAATTTTCCATAAACGTATAAACATTCACCAATCTACTAATTATTGGCGAACAATCTCAACAATCTACAAGCCATTCATGAAGCACTATTTTGTCTAGTCCCTTCGCACATAAGTACATTGATTAGATGTGATTATAATGAAAGTTTTAATATAAACATTAAACTCTGTAATTTACCTCTAAATCTTGGTACAAGAAAATTGTGATACTCTAAGATTCCAATAGAAAAAGGAGAAAGAATATCAAAAATAAAATACCTAAGTAACGATCAGTTATTTATGACTATTTTCGTCCGCATTTTTCTTATCGATCCGGCGATTCGCGGAACAGAAAGTCAATCTGATAAGGGCGTTATGAACCATGAGCAGTACGTAGTGAAAGTTACAAAAGACGTGGTGGTTTATTTGAAATTACACAGTCGGTAAACGCGCGGCAAAACCTAGTGAACACCAATCGTGACTTCCTCGCGACCGTTAATTCTTTCTCTGTCTATGAAAAGATCATTCACGCACGATGCCTGTTTCACATGCGATTTTTATCGACTCTATGTAAAAAGAAGAAGATATTCTTAACTAATCGAATTCCAGTAGAGAACTCAATCTTATGTAAATCGACTTTCGTTTTTTAACGAAACTACCATCGAATAATACAGGCAAAAAAAAATTCTTTTATATTGGAATTATACATCTCTACGAAGAATTTTTAATTAATATATCTTATTCATAAATCATAAATAATCTTCCTTTTAAGTTTATGTTCTTCTTTTTTCAAGTTAGGTATATGGAAGTTTTCAGATAGAATCGTAGAAATTAACACTTTCGTTTAACTTTTAATCCAATAAAATGCAATAGTATACCACGTATATCTTATTACTATGTATCTACGCAATATATACATCTTACGAAAAAAGTCAATATCAATGTATGAGAGTATGTAAATGTTAGAATAAAGTGCATGAAACTGAAAACTGTCGTTGGTTTCAGATCAAAGTTGATTAAAGTAAAAAAACGAGTGGTTTGCGAACAGAGTCGTCAGGACATAAAATGAACCAGCTGCTATGAATCGTTTTGTAATATGTAAAACTTCGTAGCCTCGAATGGCTTAAACGATGCACCCCTGTTTGTAGGCACCACTATATATGAGTCATATTTTTCTTATTTTTTCTTTTTTTTTCTCTCAGCTGACGCAGTCTAAATTCGTCCTTTGCGTTTGCAAGTAATTATATAATATTCATAGAAGGCGATGTTGAATGAAAAATAGTAATTTTTAATAAATAAAATGTAGAAAATGAGATATACCTGTTTGAAGGTACACGTTTTAATCATTATAATATTCAAATATGACGCATATAAGAATTTTAAAAGCAATAAGTTTTTTAACATACGCATCTTAATGTACAAGAAGATAAGTAATAAGAGAAGTAGAAGAAAATCCGTAAAATGCTACAAATTATCAGCTACAATTTAATAACATTTTCTATAGAAAAATTTTATTTTAGAAATATCGTATTAATAAACGTAATAGGATTTCGGTATCACATTTTATATTATTATAATTCTCAGAGTATAAAATCCTCTTCAAATTTTTCAGGACGCTAGCATGAATTTTATACGAATAAAAATTGATACTGAAAGTTGTTTCGATTGGCAATTCGTTAGGAGGCGCGGAAGAAAACACCCAACAGAACGGAGGCAGCCGTTTGTTCGAAACGAAAAAGCAGCCGTTGTCGGCCGGCGAGATACCAAGTTCACTGACTCCGATGACTAATACGAAATTAATTACTCGACTGCTAACGTTTCCTTCCAGACGCCTTAATGGCGCTCTGACTACGTGGAAACTATGCGAAATTTACCGGGGTAGAACCGGCAAATCGTGGAAATCGTTAATTACCGTTCACTTCTACATAGGACCGTCGATCGTATATCGTTATTGTTAGCGGAAAAACTTGCATGAATTTACGACTGTGTTTACGAGTAGATCGTGTTACGAGCACGACATTAATTTCTTGTGTAAATCGTCGTGTATAAACGTATTCAAACGTTAATTTAAAAAAGTATCTCTTTATACGTATTATCTCTTGATGGTTATGAAAATGGTTTGGATTAGAATAGTCTGAAAAGTATTCGTTGTAATATCAAAAACAATAAAATATAAGATTGTAAGGTGAGGATTTCATTTTTAATTTTTTCATATCGAATCGAATAAATCTGATAGAATATTCCGGTTAGGATTCTTCAGTGTTTAGAAAGCAAAATTGCAATCTTTCGTAAACAAATTTAACGAAAAGTTGTATAAAGATACTTCTCTACTAATTATTATATAAGTGATAAAAATATTGTAAATGTTGTAAATTAACTAGATCGTCTCGTAGCCAGAACTCCATCAAACACAGAATTAAGAATTTATAAAATTTATTTGACCAGAATTATCTTCAATTAGGTGGATATTGACATGATTTATTGAATTTCTAAAACTATAATTCTAACATAAATGTGATTTTCTAGTAGATGTTTCATTAAAAATAATTTTACCAAATAATATTAGACTATGTAGCCTATTTTAGTACAATGGTCGTCAATGGCTATTATTAAAACGCATTACTCAAACTATTTTGTCGTCAGAAAATGTCATAAAAAATCAATGAATGCAGTCTATCGTCTCACGTCCTTCGACATTTTGGATGCATTCCCAGATCAACAGGTTTCGTGGAACAAAATTTGACTACGACGTAGCTTATTCTTGCGTTAAAATCAACTCTCGTACGCGACGGAAGCGTAACGACATTATTTATTGCCCGTTAATTTCGATCATAAAAATAACAAGTCCGCGTCGGGAACGAATAGAGATTTCGTATGATAAAAATGCGTGGCGATAACAGAGAAAAACACAGATCACTGTGAATCTTTCTATTGCATTGGTCTATACGTGAAATTTGGAAAATTTGATGCTTTCGTTTTATTGAAAATAAACTGCGAATTTTCGTTTAACTTCATATTTTTATAGATGTAGCATAAAAAAGTGAAATTTATGTAGAGATTTGGTCCATCTACTAAATATAATAATGAGCTATTTATTTTATATATTTTATGTATTTTTCCATACTACGTGCATTCTATATATTTTAGATATTTATATCTTGATATTTCCCACAAATGTATAAATATTCACAGCCTAACGACCACCAGCTGATGGGAAAAACCTAAGAGGTTGAATCGAGGCAACGTCGTATAAGCAGTTGAAGCTGTTTCCACGCAGAACGTTAGAAGTTTCACAGTTAATACCGATACAGTTATTGAAGTAATGTTTCGCAACTACCTCAAAGGAATACAACAGTTAATTTTAATTACCCTGTCTACACTGCAGTTAAAGGACTGAGTCATAAAAATGACATTAATATTGACGATCGTACAGTAATTATATTAATGAAACTTTCAGTGGAGAATGGTGTTAAATGTTGGTAAAGCATAAGTTGAGATTTATATAATAACTTTAATTGATTTTGTTAATATTTTATCATGTACCTCTTCGCAATTATTTTGTAGCATTTCATTTCATAAGCAAAGCTCATTTACAATAGAGAAGAAGATAAATAGTTTTGCTCGAGACATTTGTAATAATGTTTTCATTAAATTTTGTTAATTTGCCAACTGAAAAACGAGTTGTTATATCGAATACGAAACAATTAATAAGGACAAAGAAAATTGGTACGAAGAATACCAAAATTTTGCACCTTTGAAGTGCTTCCAACTTACATTTTCCCCTAGAATAACCTAGTCCAGCGATATCCAACCAGTGTACCTAACTATTTAGTCAGGGACACTAACCACTTTTCCTTTTAGTCGCCAAATAAAAAAATTGTAATAGCCAAAACAGTAGCCGTCCGATATGAACGCCTTGTTGTACACCAAATGTATTTTTGGTTTACCGCAGAATTTTAATAATTAGTTCATGCGTGTCACGAGTCGAGAAAATCGCCAATCTAGTTCTTTTTATATTTCGTATCGATACATACTTCGTTAACAGCGATATATATCATATATAGCTTACCATACCACGAGTCAATTACAGTGGCGCGCTTTTCAAATGTATCAACAACAACGATCTCTGGCGTGTCTTTATTATTCCAAAATGCAATTACCTACAACGGCCGAAACAGGAATTTCAACTCAGAAACGTTCCGATTCATGCACGTGTCGCCGGTTATTACGCCGGCGCAGCATTTAAGCTCCGGCTACACTCGCGTTAACGTAATAATTCAAGACCCGACGCAGAACTCGGTCTGGTCGGAATAGAATGATTGCTCGCATACCACAAATACGTAACACGCTGCGCGCGCGTTACGCGCACGTACGCCGACGATTAAGCAGAAAGTATTATTTTGTATCGTTAAGACGCGTTCTACGGATTTTTATCAGGTAGATGGAACTTCCGCGCGTCATTAGTTTTAACTATTCGTATTGGATTATGTTCAGAGAGATCCATTCTGCGGTTCGTATTCGAGAAACTTATGGCATTTAAAGAGCATGTATTACAGAAAACCTATGATTTATGGACGAAATTACTCGATGGAAAGCGGCATAATATCTATTGATTTTTAAGTTCGTAAAGTAGAAATTTAGAAATTTGATAAATTTAATACGTTCACTGCTGTCCGAGTTTTACATAATTTATAATAGGATCACATTCTAGCGTAATACCACATATATTGCCCTAGGTTTAGATTGAATCGTTTAAATATAGTAATTGTTGTTGCAGTAATAGCCACTGAGATTCATCATATTTGAATTATTCTAATTTAGCCAGTCATTGGAGAGCCACGAAGAAAATTTAAAGAAATAAGATATCGTACTTCAAATCTAAACCATCATATCATCTCCTTTCTTTGGTCAGGTGATCCAGGTTATGGTGGCAATAAATTAATCCTCTATAACTGGATTCTTTTCTGCTCATCAGAAAAGAATTATTGTTGTGGGCAGCATCTTTGATCTGGTGGAAGAAATAAGAACTAATAATTTCTATATATAAATTAATAGATGGCAATAGAATGATGCAATAGTAGAACATAATGACACAGAGATAGAAGACACGTAAGGCATAAGATATTAATCTAATTAGATATATTATAGTTTGTAAATACCTTTTGTTCCCTGTCTGATTTATGATTATTGGGGAAACTTTATAATTAGTTTTCTTTTGAAGATATTAATTAGCGTATAAGAATAGCATCCTTTAAGAGTGAAATCATTTGAGAAAAAGTCAGCATTTTTCTCTTTGCTGTTCAATATAGGTAAGTCTTATTAAAATCCTTTAGAACTTAATTAGAGAAGATCAAAGCCCTTTGTGATACAAATTGCTTTCAACATTTTATGAAAATAAAAATGCGGAAAGCTGAATAAGCTGAATAAGCTTCCAATATCTGTCCATAATCTGGCTATATCTTCACGTTTAACCAATAACGTATATCTTGTTAAATTAAATTTTAATACAGAGGCGTATAAGTTTTTACTATAAGCTACTATATTATAGATTATTATAGCATAAGTTATATGCAAAAATACATTACATAGTACAAAATGCATTAATATACATTGCAGAACGTCATAGTCAGCTCTAGTACTTTCATAAAACAAATAAAAAACCGTAACAAATTAATTGCCGCCAAAAGGATACTGTTGAGAATTAGTGGATCATTGGTTGGCATTCCTAGAATAAAATACTTGGAAATAAAAGATATGACCAATGAAAATTAAATAAAATAGCAGATACAGTTACAGTTCATAGAGAAGGAAAAGTGTTATATAAGTTATACGCTAAGTATAATGCATTTTTAATTCAACAAAAAAAAAAAAAAATCAGATTATTAATAAGAATCTAAACAAGAAAAATTAAGCTAATAAAAGTTAAACGATGAACTTTTTTGTTTATAAAGGTAGATTATAGGGAAACCATTTATCGGCATAGAAAAGACGACAAAATCCGGTTTTATTTAACATCTTCCGAAGCAGATGGTCAGTTAATGGTTCGTCATCAATATCGTCAAGCTGACCTACATACACGGCACCAGGACATGGATCTTTCCTTGTGTTTGATCAGCGAATTACACTTCAAATATGCAACCGAGTTACATTTGACGAAAGTTGATGAATTTCTCGCATTGGAATCCACCTTTCGTTACGAAATCTCTTTGATATTCATTAGCTGTCAATTTCTATATTTGCCACTCAGGTACGAACAATCAACAACCTTTCGCACTTTCAAACGTGTGACGTGTTCTATGCTAATTTTATAATGATTCTGAGTAAAATACAATTTGACGATATCGATAACGGTACGCATAATGGACGATTAACTTTCAAGAGAAAATTTGGGAAAAATGTGAAATGGAGGATAGTTATTAGCAAAATTCAACCTCTGCTTTAAAGAGAATGGTAAAATATTATAGATCACTATTTTAAAATATAGAACTCTAAAAAAGAAGTTTCACATTTTATCATATGATCGGTTTATTTATTATTAATTAACTCAAAGAAGTTTCTTTCCAAAGAAACGAATTAAAAATATCTGCAATATTAATTTTGAATAAATAAAAAACTTAGGCATACAGATTCCATGCTATATAACTAGATAGATACATTTAAGTTTAACTACAGATAACTTCTCCAATTTCCTGTTTTAGATATTTAGATCACCTACAAAAGCATTGCGATCTACAATCGCTGACAAGAATATATCGACAGAGAAAGAAAGAAAACAATATCGTATCCTGCATCCTTCTTTTTCAAGAGTACTCGAAAAAAGGACTATCTAAAAGAGATCCTCTCATCGATGAAATTAAACCTAGTTCGATTCGCGGAAACCTATCTTTCTACGAAAAAAAAATTATCGATAGATGATTCCATCTGGCCAACTCGGTCGTTGAGGCTGCAAAAGGAAGAACGATTCTCGTGTCGCTTTTTCACGGTACATACATCTATGGCTCGAGTCTAGCGATCCATCGGCCGATCTGTGCAGGTGCACGCACCAGAGAGAAGACATTTTGCGTGCCTTCTCTTCCCTTTCTCTGTCTAGTACACATACGACACGTATGGCAAACGTGAGACGCATAACACTTTAGCCATTTGAGAGGCAAGCATCATGATCGCGATTCTATGGTTTCATATCGAATAGTGTGGTTTTATTATCACGATTAAATTATTTATCGTAAGGTTAAATGTGAACTATAACTTATTGGACATACCCAAGGGTTGTATTCGTAAAGAGAATCGAACTTCTCAAGCCTTAGAACTTATTTGATATTTTTTTTCTAAATGTACAGATATTTAATAAATTTTCTATCTTATTTTAAGTTAAGTTGTACAAGCAATCACGATTCCGAGAAATCAATTAATAAGTACGATATATCAAAGGTAGAAAGAAAAAAGAAGATGATTGTATCAATCTCTTGGA
Organism: Bombus pascuorum; assembly: GCF_905332965.1. Taxonomy (NCBI): domain Eukaryota; kingdom Metazoa; phylum Arthropoda; class Insecta; order Hymenoptera; family Apidae; genus Bombus; species Bombus pascuorum. Next base: position 11,887,306 of record NC_083490.1, on the reverse strand, counting down.
ACTCTAATCCTCTTTTAATTCAACTTGCTCAAGAAATCAGTCAAAGAAAATATTTCCCTTTCTCCAATGAAAATTTCATACTCTCTAAAAGTCGGAAGAAATGCGTTAGAATGAAACAACAGACAAAAGGACGATGTGTAACAGACTGGAAAAAATGAACGTAGAAAGAATAAAAAGAGGGAGAAGAAAATAAAGACAGGACTTGGTTGGCCAGCTACCTGATCATCCTGAGTCTGACGCCCTTTAACCGAGTTTAGGCCGACGGCAAGTATTATTAGCCAGAGATCGCGTGCTTCCGTGTCCTTACCTCATGAAACAATGAGATCGTCCGCGAAAGATATGCGTCAGAGCGTTCTACGTTCGCGGTATGTCGAGCTCACGCGAGACTCTCTCTTTACCCATAGAAATCCAATCATCTTGATATTATTCTTTCTCTTTTTATAATTCATTTTTTCCTTCTTCAACTCTATGTCTCTGTCTTTTTCTTTCTCCCTTGAGCTAGGCGAACCCGTTATAGGTCTCCTTGAACTTGCTCTCCAACCAGATGATGAATTATCTCTATACTGAACAAGACCAGAACGTGCCCAAGCTTCTACAGACCGGTCACAAAGACGATTTTCAATGGGGTCGTGAAGACGTAGGGAACTTAAGAGATCGTGGATTTTAGCAGCTTAGTGGTGAGATTTGCAAAGATATTACATGAGAAAGATGCGAAGGTATTGTATGTATATATTGTGATACCTGGAAAGTAGAATATGAGGATGGTAGTCTTAATGGTATCTTTTTTGTTCGTGAGTCCGACGAGATAGTTAATGAAAGTATTCAGCGCATGAGGAACCTTGACATTACATTCAATTCAAGGCTAATGACCTTGAACTGGCAAGCTAGGTCATGAGATAGAGCTTGGAATTTTAGCGAGTAATAAATGGAAACTAGTACTATTCTTAATATCGATATGTTTTAAAGAAAACTATTTTGTTACTCAAAATTATTTGTAAATCTTTTTCCATTTCAATAGAAGATAACAAATTTCCTTCTACGTAAGTTCCAATTTCTTATCTCTGAATATTAGGAACGCTTTCCTAATTCTTGCTTAAAATTGGATTTTAAACAAGTATCTACTTTAGATTGAATTGTACATATGTAACAAACACGTAAAAGTACTACTCGATTCCAAGTCGGAAAAAAAACTATAAAACAACTTTGTACCGCTTCAAACAATTGCTTTTTATCTGTCCAAATATTTATATCGTTTGCTAAAATATCTTATCCTTCAAAGGTCTAAGTTTGGTGAACTACGTATAACAAATTTAACAGACCAAAACAAATAAAACTATTGTTATACTAAGTCCGTAACTTCAGCTCTATTTGTACTATTACTGTTCCTTTTAAAACTACTTAAAACTTTTTTATCTATACTTTTGTTTCTTTTCTACTAACATTTCCCAAAATTGCTTTCGATATATAAGAATTTCTATTTGTTGTTGTAAAAACTACTAAGTTACACGCTATTACAGTTATATATCTAGGTAATAGAAACGCTCAGAGAGTCAAGGCTTTTCAAGCAAGGAATTTTGCAAGAAACGCTGGACATCGTACGACCTTGACTCCGCGCAGACATCGGGTACCGTTGCCTGTCTAGGAAATTTTTTCTCGGTGACCGTGCGCGTCGGCCACGAGAAAGCCGCGCATAAGTAGACAATGACAAAGATTATTACACGGATACACCGTATTCACGTGGGTGTACTTTCCGTTCAGTGTCGGCCACTTTTGTCTAACGGTCTGTATAGCCATCAGATGCGTGTGGTATGTCAACAAATGAACTTTTGCACGCATCCGCTGCCTTGTCAGGTCGGTGATTCAGTCGGTGATTCAGTCGTTGATCGTTACACTCGTTACCTCCAACTTTCCTTTTCGTTATCATCACCCTATTTATCGATCAAGAAACAAGAAAAAGAACTGTCTCAGGTTTTCCCAATTTTTATCGTACAGCTTTCTCTTTCTCTGCGTCAACGTTTACAAGAGATTATCTCCTTGATTTCTAATAATAGTTTAAATTGTTTGTTCGATAAATATTCATTAAGAGCTACTTTTCGACTTTCGACTGAGAAAGATTTGTAATTTTTAAATAGTATAAAATTTCATTTAAGAAGAACATATGTATAATAAAAACAACAACAAGAACAATAATAATAATATTTATGATGTATAATAATTAAATTAGCTAATTGAAACCAATTTCATTACTTGCTAATTTTTGGCTCTGTGTATTTAAAGGTGCTGCTAATTGAGAAACGACTTAATTAAGGTTACATTATCTAAATATGTAGTATGTAAGATATTTCATCTAAATATGTAGTTCACTCTGCAACTCTAAATTTAAATGACGTTTCTAAGAAAATTCTTATGTCTAGAGTATCCCAATACCGCGGGGATATTTGCATGGATGAAAACCAAGAGAATAATAATATGTAGAATGCGATAAGTTTGCCCGAAGCAAAGTGAAGCATACAAAGAACAGATTAGAATGACACATCATTAATGTAAACAGCCGCAGAGATCATTTTCAAAGTGACTCATTTCCGACGAGATGAATGTGCCTTTGCTTGCTTCTCTTCTTCTTCATCTTTTGTATATCTTTTCAGATAATAACCTTAGAATTCTTTGTTATTTGTCTATTATTTTTCTATTTCCTACTTTCTATCTTATCTGTTCCATTTGTTTCTAGATCGATTTTACATATTTACGTATATAAATATTTTTATTATTAAAAAAAAGAACTACGATTACCTATATTTAAATTAAACTCCCAGTAAGAATATGTGTAATATCCTATACATTCTATACATCAAAATTCTGTTCTTTGTATGTAGCGAAGAATCTATTTACATATTATAAACCATGTAAAGTTAAATATATGTCAAGGTATTTAAATTCAGTAAAGTTGAAAATACGAAGATCATCAATCTAAATGTAATATGAGAATTAAGTAAGTATACAGAAAGTATCCACTTCGCTTGTATCCTTCGTTTGTTGGTTAAAAGTATACATCATAATGGTTTTGAATTGTTCATAAAAATTAAGTTCTATGAGAATATACTAAGGGAAGAATATTGAATTATAGTCAATGAGCTACAAGCTGGTCAGAATCATAATTTTACAAGTATACACGTTCATTCTATTAAAGACGGTATTCTTTAGTTTCATAAATTTAATCAAATAATAACAATAGCCAGGAAGTTTGGCAAGAGGCCAATCAAAGAATCTTCAATCTATTCTCAACGTAAATTCCCACAAACGTTAATACTCAATTTAATTACGTTAAATGTACATTTGAAAGCTTATGCTTCCATATCTATAAATTTATTTATAGAGATAAATCTTTTCATAATACAATTACATGAATTTACGAGTAAGCATTACCCTACTATTTCCCTATTTGAATGTTCGCCACTGTATTTCTCGTATTACCACACTATGAATGTGTGATATAAACAGGATACATATAACATGAAAAAAGGCATAAAACACTCAAGGTAAAGCGTTACGGACAACATTTAATGAATAGATGGAATCTCTATCGAAGTTCCATTTATTTAGTTGTAATACATTCAGAAAAATATGAAATGGCATGAACACCCACAGTTTACTTATTAATCATCGTATAGAAATTTCTTAGAAGACCTCCCTGAAAAATGGTCGCCAGTAAATCTAAAATCTTCGTAGAAAAGATGAAAGAGGATATACTCGTTGAAGTATGTATGCGCGAGAATCCTGGAGAAAATGTCAGATGTACGCGGTATCGGTGGCATTAAGAGGCGCGAGCGATAAAGGCAATCAAATTATTTAGCATAAAAATGGCTAGTTGCAGGTTTCCCAAGCAGCGAAACCGCCCGAGGGTGTCTTTCGATGGAGATACAATCACTACGTAGCGTCATGACGAGAAGAGAATTCTTCGATTCAACGAAGGAAAAAGGACGGCTCTTCTCTTTCACTATCGACGAATCAAGGCCCTTCGATTTTACGCTAGCGACTCCTCCAATCTTTATACCGTGTGGCTGTGCGACCGCGTAACGCGTTCCCGGACGATTAACCGTATAGCTTGGTCAGTTATGACCGACGCAGGAATCACCGTAATTACGTAATCACGAAATTGGCCTGCCCCTAAGGAACAGAAGGCAAATTGAGACAAATGGTAAAAGGAATCATGGCCACCAAGCCGACAAAGATGCCGGGCAACGACGTCGCTGAACATTTCTTCTTTCAACCGAATTCTGGCCAACCTTTTTTCTGCTAATTCGACAAAAGTATGACTTTTGAGCGTGGAGAAGTTGGGATGTTAATAATAACGAGCTCTAAGTTTGACACTATTCTTAAGTTTAGTGATATGACTTTCACTATCTTGAGATTATTATTTGGATTTGAATATATATATGACCAGAAATAGGATTCCTTTTGAGATATGTTTTAAAATAACTATTTTAATATTCTCATAGTAATTAAAAATTATGTTCTTGCATTTATGGGAAGAATTCACTTCCTATGCTTACGTTAAACTCTTGTATTAAAAGCATAAGATATAACGATACATAACCTTAAAGTAGGAAATATATTATATAATCAAGGAATAAACTCATTCAGAATGAATATGAGTATTAAATAGTTAGTGAATTCGTCTTTGAAGAATCTAAATAAATAAATAAAAATACAAAAAGAAGAAAGGGGTTCTGATAGGCATAGACCGGTATCGTTTCCCTAGCAACATTCCTCTTCCCTCCGTTCATGGAGACCCTTGTTCATATAACTCGATTGTGAAGTATTTCAAAACCGGAAGGCAAAAATGAGATTAATCTCGGTTCAGTGTATCACATCGTCGAGATTTCCGGATGTTCGTCCTCGCGCTTCAGCGAAGGGAGCGGAGCCTTGCAGCCGCTGCAACCACAAATAATCGATATCCTTGCTGCGTCTATTCTCTTCACCCTACCTGGCCCTTTCTCTCTTCGCCTTCGCGCTCTTCCCCCACTCCTCTCTATCGCTCTCTCTCTTTCTTTCCTTTGCACGTCGGTTCGTTTTTATATTCCCGTCGCTTGTAATTTTTATCCACCCACCAGCCGCTTTTCGACGCGAAACTCTCCTAACAGTGAAAAACTTTCGTTTCGTGGCGGTATTTTCTTTTCAAACGTTCCACAAAACGCGAATTTCTGTCACCTCTTTTTCAGCTTTCAGTCGACTAAAATACTTGGTTTTTGGGCATAACCAGGCTACACCTTCGCCTTTGTCTTTCGTTTACGAGCTGGAAAAAGGTGGACAAACGTTTGTTTTGTTTTCGCTAAATGGAATCTCATCGTTCTGAAGACGTATTTATTCTATTACTTCAATCCAGTTGCTTTCTCCTACTCCTCCTTTTTTCTCGATTTTACTTCTTAGTTAACGTCTTTTCTGATCTGGTAAATTATGATTTGTTATGGAAACTTTTATTACCATTGATTGCTAGTCTTCCAATCGATTTCGATGATTTCGAATTAATTCATAGGATTTCAATAATAATAAGATGAAAATATCCAGACTGTAGGAATGGCAAGTAAGAGAATATCGATAAACTATATGTTTCGTAATATAATTTAAGATTTTTATCTTTGAGTGTTTATTTTCTGGGAAATCTATGTATCGTATGATGGAACGCTTTCGGGTAGTCGATCTCGCCCGAGCTTTGCCGATTCGTCGAGTTCGGGTTTTCTCGATTTCGCGTAACCGCGCGTAATACAAACGATTATGTGACTAAAAACATGAAAAATATAGACGTAAGAAATATAGACCATTCGTGCATTATGAAGATAGAAAATAAATATTATTATCGTAATCTCTCTTCCTTTTTGTAGCAGATATTTTTTATAACAGATAAAAAAGGAAAGGAAGTCTCTGTTTCAAAGAGGCCCATTTTCTCAACTTCGCGGTCTATACTTCTTAGATACGTCTATGGACGAAAATGATACACCAGAGCCAACGATACTCCTGAAATCATCAGAGACACGCAGATCGATGGAAACAATCAATCATCACGATCGCCAGAAGTGGTCGTGGCTCGCGACGAGAATGACTCGCCTATGTAATCGCGATTGAAACAAATCGGTTCAATTATCGTTATGAATTCTCAACGTCAATCGACTAAACGCACTTGGTGAAGCATCGAGTACCGTTCGCAAGCTTAACTGAACGCAGTGAACTTTTCTATTCCTTTGCATATAAAAAAATAAGAAATGTTATGTAATGAAAAAGAAATATTAGGAAAATCATAAAATTCGAGAATACATAATTATATACTATAATTTTCAATTGTTGTAAGATAATAATGTATGCGAATGCACGTTAAATCATAGTCAAAGACAATCATGAAACATGACGCTATAGTGATCGGTAGCGTTCAATATTCATTCGTACTGGACAATTTTCATCTATTATTAGTACTTTATGATCAACGGAGAAATTGTTACACGTAAGAAAGGTATAAGTAAAGACTCGTATATAAAGGTCATTCGCACTTTTTGTTCAACGCTTTAGTTTCTTATTCGTTTTGTTTTTCTAACATGTAACATGATACCTTTTATATTGAAATTTTATTTTATGGAAATGTATTATAAACATATACCAGAAATTACCGATTTTTAAAAACCGCATACATCTTATGTATAATATATGTATATACAAAATCTGTGTTACGTATACGTAATCCGTGAACCTACATAATTTTAGTCTGCTATATATTGACTTGTAAAAATAATAATAACGAAAATATAGAAATACGAAATTTAGGAAAAATCCAGCTATAGAACTAGAAATATAAAAGGATAGGGATAGAAATATAAAGAAACGATTGCATTCTGTCTGAGAAGCTTTTAAAATATAAATAAATTTCGTTTAAATATAAACGAAAATGCAAAATTGAATATTTCCTTACAATCGTTGATTAATAAACAACAATCGAATAATTTTACACCTCCAATCACATTAATATTGCAAAATGATTCGTTAATTCCAGTCTAATCAGCGTAAGAGATCGTCAATTCTACGTATATAAATGGAACAATTCGATGGCTAACATTGGCTTTCGTTCCACAAGACTGCGTACATTTAGGTAAATTTTGTTCAAGCAGTTTCTCAATGAATAAGAGATCAATCGAGGCCCACGAGCAATTGATGCCAAACGAAAGTTGCTTTGATTTCAAGCAGAGAATCTGATAGCGAAATTGAATATCTTTCTAGATCATTAAGCTTGAAGAATTCATGATTAGCTTGAACTGTCTTTTATAAAAACAACTTAGGAATTTGTAAAATAAATCATACAAATAAGAAATCTGACGAGATAAACTTAACCTTTTCAATTATTAACTTTGAAGGTTTTAGTATCAACATAATTCTTTTATTCTACTTCATAAATATGACTCCCAATTTTTTGGATTAATGATTTCAAATATAAATTTGGAGCATTGTTATACTAGTATATATATATATATATATATATTTATTTATTTATTTATTTTGAATGAATCAATGTTATTTGACATACTATAAAGGCATTATCTTCAATGAATTGTTTGATTATTATGTACATAGTTCTTTATGTAGTTTCTCAGGATCTATCTATACATACATATATACAAATCTATGGATGAACTATTTCCCACAGAAATAATTCAGCAATGCTGCTTCTTTTTATTCTAGAAAATCCAGATAACATTAAGTCTTACATTTTGTTACTAATAACATTGTATCATTTAAATTACTTTCAGTATTAGCTTTATAATTTAACATAATACTTATATTCCTCTTCACCACAAAGTAACATTTTTTAGGAAATTTTTTAACAAATAGAAGAATCAGATATATTTTACATTTGTTTGCAAATAGTCTCATCTTTGTATGAAGTATTAAAAAACTTAACCTATGTAAGTAAATCATATTTCCTTTCACTTTGTTTAAATGACTATTAGATGATAAATAATTGGATAAAAAATCTACATATCTGGGAAGGAATTTATTTATACGAAAAAATCCTCTGCTATGTACATCAATAATTTTGCATGTAATTAAAAGAAATTAAACGTAAAGATGTCTGAATTGCTTGTGAAACATGTACAATGTGCAACTTTTACATTCATAAAAACCGGTAAGATAAAAGTATGCGAACTTATTCCATAAATTTCACGCTTAGCTCGTGCTAAATGACAATTTTGTATTTGGTCACGGTAATTTATGCGTGTGGGTCATTAATAATATCATATGAAGCTTCTGAAGTGTTTTATTTTAATACATTGCTTAGTGAAGAAATATAAAGTCAAAAACAATATTAACTATGAGACGATCTAAATTTAAATATAGGCTGTAGATTTAAAAATTTAATAATTTAATGGAAAAATCTAAGTTTAGATACCGCGAGTTTGAAAACGATTTGTATCTGATAAGAGTCATAAATTTAATGAATGATGTGTTCTTGCTACTGATAAATTTTCTACAGATATATCAATTAAGATAAAGAAAGAAACGATCATGAAAATGCACCAAACAATGCACGAACTGTTGAGTATAAATATGTTACAGATAGGCGTTTGTAATCTTGATAAAATATTTGATGTATTAATTAAACACTTCACTTCAGATTGTGAAGTTCAAAGTACGTGAATAACAAATCATGGTTGCGTTCAACTGACCTCTGCAAATTTATTGATTTTGACTTAATATACTCTCAATATGCTTCAATCTCTGTTCTATATGAATTTGAAATTAATAAAATCTTTTTTGTTTCTTAATATTTGAAGATTCATGGATTTTACACGATTGTTTAGTAAAAAAGAAAGTTAAAATAACTGGATATCGATACCTACGTTACTTTAGTTTGTATCAGTATGATATTCAAGTATCAATTTTCCGTTGGTAACACTGAAAAGAACAGCTGTTTGCACACCAATCCGTTTAAACACATTTACCATGCGATAACCTTTACATTGGCTACATTAGTAATCAGTAAACTTCGAAACAACGTGAAACATTAATTGTCGATAATGTTGATCATAAAATGACATTCTATAATTACACTTAACACTTTTATTATTATATAAACTTTAAAGAAAAATTGACAAATATCAATATATCAATTTTCAACTTCTTACTAAAATTCAGTTATCATATTATAAAACAAAAATAATTTCGATCATAAATTACGTGTTTAAAAACTATGTGAAAATGTTATTGTTGTGTCACTAAAAGCATACAAGGTTGGCTACACTGACAAGCGTTAGGTCGAATTTCAATGTGCAGATTAAGAATGCTTCCGGATAGTGGCTCCACGTCGCTTTCACAAGCAACTAAATATTATATTAGTAAGCAATTGAAATCTCTTTAAATATTAACGAAAATATTTCAGAAATAACATAACAAACAAAAAATAGTTATTTATCTCATATTCCATCCAAATTCATAACTATTATTCATAAAAATGTTGATCATAGGAAGAGCAATAAAAATACTAATCAAAAAACAAAATTATGAAAAATACGAGAATTCCCTTAAATGGAATTCTTACTCGTTTCTATTAGTTTTATTAAGCAATAAATTAAACGAGAAAAAAAACATTCAATGATGTTTACTTATCTAGAATTATCACTTTCTATCGCAATTGGTATATTCAATGTATTATTTCTAACTTTATATTGAATTTATCGTACATTTATGAGCAGAAAAATAAGTATTTTAAGTATAATAAAAAATGTAAAATTTCACGAAAATCGGAGCAATTGAAAGTAGACACAGAGCAGGAAGAGACGACAAGAGCCTGCGCAGAATGCCAGGACCGTATACATAAGAATAAGAACCCGTCACATACGCTATCCAAATACCAAAATATTTATTTTGACATTTCTGTAAAGACAAATCATGAAAATCATAAATGGTAGTTCTATTAAAAATCTTACAATATCTTGACCAACGAGAAATGTATATTTTCACATGCTTTCAATTCATAAGAAAAAATAATAGGAATACTATTTTAAATACATTTATCCGATTACATTTCAGAGGAGATTGTACTCAATGAGTTAACAGTAATGATATTCATGACTATAATGTAATAGATATGTTACTGAGACCATGTGGTTTGAAACACTTTACTCTTGATTTTTCAGGATCAACTCAAACTATTCTAAGTGTTACAACTACTATAAAGAATAGTATAAAAGTAATAGATTAATAAAAACTGTAACAACAAAATCATATAATAGAAATATATATTTATTCCAATGAACGCCATTAACGTATTACCGGCAACTAGTATGTACCTACTCGTGACAATCGTCAATTCGATCCATTAAGTTGATCATTCGTAATTTATTTAAATAATATCGACAGAAACTGCGGATTTTTATGCATTTATGGAAAATTTAACGATGCAAAAATACGCAGAATGCGTACGCAATACAAAAATGTATAAAATATCCAAAATGGAGTACCGGTTTTGATAGACAAAACACATTTCTGCTTAGGTTCTCTTTCTTTCATAGTGTTTAATTTGTATAATATCCACAACCTACTAAATAATAATGATATTGTGGATTTTCATGCATTTATAGGAAATTTGAAAGCGCAAAATTGGAGAAAATGCACATAATATGTAAAAGTATATAAAGTATACATATAGTGCTTTTTATAACACTAAAGTTATAACAATTACTATTATATAGCTAGTAAAACTGTTTTCTATCTAGTTCCTATTTTCTTCATTATGCTCTCAAAAATATGAATTTGCATAAAAACCCACACCCCATCAATAATTGAAAGCAAAAAAAGACAACCAAAATGAACGTATTCTAAACTATTTCAGACGAACTCTCCTCGGTTACAAAGCACGATAGACTCTATCGAGGGAGAGAAAAAAGGAAGGAAGGAAGAAAAGAAGCAATACGCGAAGACGGCCGAGAGAATTTGAGTGGGGGAGAGAAAGAGGAGACTGGGTGGGGCAGCAGACGCCCCGCGGCAAACTGTCAAACTACGCCGGTTCCGCAAGGTTCGTGGCCATCGGCCGTCCCCATGGTAATGCTACGTTTTCCAAGAGCATGTACACACAAGTAAATATGCACGTACACCGACACGAACGCGAAGCATGGAGGGTTCGATGCGGAAAACCGACCGATATGAATTGATTTCGAATATAACTAAATACCCAAGTAAATTATATGAAATAAAATGACAGAAAATATCGTTGGATTTCATTCGACTTACCATCATTTTATAGTTGAGCTTTCTTGGCGCGGCTACGTTTTCCATTCTCACGGACATGTTAGCGGTTTTATCGCTCGTGGCGCCCGCTCGAAACGATACGCTGTGCCGTTGTCCTATTATTACGAGTAATGCGTGTGTCTCTCGTCTCTCCTCTTATTTCGTACTTGTAGGTCGTTGCTGGTTTCTTCAGGCTGGTGTTGCCCGGCCGTTAAAGCAGCGTCACCCGCGGATTTACGATATCTCTTCCACACTGGTCAGATGCAAGCAAAGAACCAACACAGCACGGTCACGAAACGAATTTGCACTCCGATCGGCCGATAAACCGGGGTGGAGCGGAGGCAGAAAAAGAGTGAGGAAGGAAGAGAGAGATGATGAATATAAGTGTGGGTGAGACGCTTCGTAGAACGAGGAGGGTTGTCGAGGAGGGGGTAGAACCTAGGACGAAGTACAGTATGTATGGTTATGGACGCGAAGGGACAGCAATAAAGTCAAAGTCAGTCGGTATAGTTTTAATACCGACAAAACCCGATGCGAAAAGCGCAACAATAAATCACTTTGCAGAAAAGAAAGAGAAGAGAAAGAAGAAAAAACGATAGGACGAGCTGGATAGAGAAAGAGAAAGAAAAAAAAGAGAGAGGGAAGAGAAAACGAGAGCTGAGGGGTTGAGACGTAAGGAAGAGACAGAGGAGAAAAAGAGAAAGAGGGACGTGGTGTGTGCGGCTTTCTGTTGCAATGACCGAATGTACACGCGGTACTACGTAAATGTAGCCAAAGGATGGAGTGAGGAAGAGCGAGAAAGATGAGGAAAGAAGAGGGTAGAGAGCCTGAACCGATGGCGATATGAGACGGATGTCGAGTGTCAAGAGGGTGTGTCGGCTTATACACTTCACTACTATTATCGGTCGAACACTTTTCTCCACGTCGTAATTCGTTATTAAAACACGCACCACATCGAGAGAATCAGTTAGGCTACACCGAGAACTAAGACAACGAGCAGGAGAGACTACGCGAGATTATCACCTATTTCGGTGTCGTTTTCAACCAATAGTGGCTGCTGTTGCGGTACGATCGTTCTTATCCACGTCGTTGCCGTCTTCGTCGGAATTGTTCCCTTTATCGTTGTCCTCGTCGCTTCGGTCACTGTCTTCCTTAAGTCCTTATCTTAGATCCTTCGTTTGCGTATCTTTCCAATCACACTGTCTTCTTCCTTTATCCTTATCCCTCCTCTTCGTTTTCCTTTTCTTCTTCTTCTTCTTTCGCACTTAGATCTTCCAGTTATCGCGAAAATCTTTCTATCTTTTTTCGTACTTTCCGTCGTCTTCTCGTCCGTTATATATCGCGCGTGTGGCCTCGCACCTTTTTAATATCGTACAAATTCCACGAAGCACTACTAATACAGCATGTTACAAAAATAGAGTTTGTGTTCCCTTAAATAAAATAAATGTACAATTAATTTTTACTTGTGGTTAGGAAACATTTAGTGTATGTGTTGTCTTGTAGGTAGAGTCTAAGCTACTGCCCGGCGAGGTTCGCCCATCTTGCCCGAAACTAAGGAGAGTCGCCGCTTGGAGGCGCTATGCACGCCACCACCAACGGTGGGGCTCCGGCGGCCGCACCTGTCTGCACGACCGCCACTCAACACACATTCACGTATAAACACGTATACGAGCGATATCTTACGAGTTCGTAGAGTGCGACAAAGAGATAACCAATGTACCAATCGTCCGTCCAATAAAGACAGGGAAACTACAGCCTAAACGAATGACGTAGAGGAGAGAGGGCTATGATCACCGCGGTTTTCTTGATGAGTTTCAGCGTGGCGCAGTTGGCAAGCATGCGAATGAACGAGTGGCGAAAGCTCGACGGAGACCGCTAGCAACAGCGCCCCGCGAAAGACGAAGAGCGATAACGAAGCACGATACAAGGGAAGAGAATGAAAAAAGAAGAGAGAGAAAACGGACGACAGACAGTGGCGGGTGGTATACTCACCCCCGTATACGCGACCCTTCGCGATACGGCAATAAACATGTGTGCCATATGCCCTCTTATGTAGAAATCTACCTGAGATAGAGTACCGACTCTTCTCTTCTTGTTCACCGACCATTTACTAAAGGAGAAAAACCGGTAGATATTAAGATCTCTCTCTTTCTTTTCATATGATGAGAGATCGATTCTTTCGGCCCTTTCGTTGATGCCCGACGAGCTTCTTTCGCACCTTCCCGCGAGAGACTCGCGTTATCGATCGTGGAACGACCTCACTCACTTCTCCTACTCCCTCGAGGTCAGGAGACGAGATTTTCCCCTAACTTTTTTCCCCCCTTTTCAACAGCAAATCGTGGTAATTTCCTTTGCGGTCATCGACATTTCTCATTCACCGAGATGCTGCCTAGACAAACGCCGCAGTAACGTTCGATGAGGATCAATCTGAAAAGCAACGCGTATGATGGTTTCAATCGATCTTTCACTTGCACTCTTCACTATTTAGTTCTATTATGATGTTCGAGCGAAATTCTCTTTCTGGTTACCGCCTGTTGGCCATAGCTCCGTACTACTCACAGATGCCCTCTACATTTCCAATTCTAGATTCTCGATCAGTGGCGTAGCAATTGGAAAACTCGATTCGATCGGTTTTGTACATATATCCTATTTCGTCACCTATACAACTAAGTAGCGATATAAATTGAATGGATAAGTTATGATTATAGGATCGTATGCAATTTCTAAAATACATCGTAACGAAGAAAGTATCCATAAACCGGATTTGTGTAGCAATTATGTTGTTACTAAATTTATCATGCAGATCTACAATGGCAAGAAAGCATGTATTATCAAAACGTTACTTTCGGTAATGACAATATTGATTTTATATACGTCAAACAGATGTCCGAACATACGCTTTTACTTCGCGAAAACCTTGAAAAAACTGCAAAAATCTTTCCATTCGTATTAGTACAACTTGCACGAGTAATAAGTCACTTTGATATAACTACTTAAAAATGTACTACTTACCAATCATTTTGTGATTTGTCTAATAAATACAAATCGTGCCAAAGGCATGCATATAACGTGTCTTCGAAATCCATTGTCAAGTGTTCCGAACATAAAACTACACCATTCTTAGTAAGAAATAAATATAATATTATACGTTTATATAAATTATGAATCGTTTAAATCCATAAATCATATATGTATAATATCATATATATATAATCCATAGATTAGAATATATATTCCTGTACTTACAGTACACACGGTACTTACATACATAACGCATCAACCCTTCGTCTCGCATAATGGTATGGATCCTAACTAATAACACTCTTCGTTGTCCAAACGAAGCCGAGGACCGATAAATCAGTAACTGCATAACTCTTTTACTTCTAAATCGTTGGCAGATTAAACCCAGATTCTATACAGCACTTACAAGAGACTAATAGGAGTATTTATGTAGTCATTATCATTGACTGGCCGTTTACCTGAATTTGCTTGCCTGTCTGCCTGTCTGCCTGCCTGCCTGCCTGCTTGTCTATCTGCCTGTCAATCATATACAGCATCTTCGATTTTGAAAAAACTGGCCACTTTGTTTTGACCGGTGTCTTTTCTTATATCTCTCCTTCTCTTTCCCTCTCATTCATGACGAAGTCACGGACAAGGTCAAGGCCGTTGGCCTTCATTTCTCGACATCCTCCACAACCTCCTACGAACTACCTCTCTTTGTCTCTCTTGTATATTCTTTCTAATCTTACACATTTACCTTGATACATAAGATCTAATGAATATTTATTAACTTTTCTATCGAAGTAGTTCGGTCGATACATTCAACTTGTATTGTTTGTCCAAGGGTTTATTAATAGGGTTTGTCCAAGGATTTATTGTCTTTTTATCATTTTCAGTGCTAACTATGCCCTCCCTTGTACCGTTACTTTCCCCTTCTGGCCGGGCCATTTTCCATCTTCGATTTCACAGGCCCTGCCACGGCGAGTCGCCTTCAAAGAAGGAGGAAGGGATTGAAACAAAAATGTCTCTTGCAGAATGAACGATCTCACCTGGTCGACTCGTTCTACTACGCGTGGAATTGCACGGAGATGAGAGGACGGCAGCCACTCAGACATTCCGTTCCTCGTACGAACAGGTTTCCTACCGATTGCAGAAAAAAACTACTTAGACTCAAGTAAGCTAAACAAAGTTATTCGCGAAGAATCGATACGCCCGATTTCGGTATAGAGAGAAAGAAATCTGTAAGCAATCTACAACAACGGTTACAAAAAGTATTGACACGATATTGTATTTGATATAGTATTTACGTACTAATTAATTAGATTCAAGTATGTTAAATATCGTATCATTTGCAAATACTTTCATGTGATTACAAAAATTTGATACTAGAATATAAAATATAGAATCTAATATAAAAACGTTTCATTAGAAGACGGATATGTGCCAATACTCGTTGCGATAGCTATACTTTGCATTTTTTATAATTGAAACGCTTTAACTTTATGGGATAAATACATATGTATATGATAATATTAAAAAATGAAAAATTAATTTTTGTCATATATATAAAACTTTAATTTTGTATATACGATTATCTTTTGGAAAGAGAATAGTGTTCTTAAATTATATGAACTTTTTTTATTTGCTTTTGTAGATAATTGTTGGAAGTATGCTGAACCACATGGGAACTCGTCGATCGCGCTATGAAAAGACCGAAAGTGATAGTCCCAAAAGACCGTATCAATGTTGATTAAAAATCGTCGTTTCCACGCATGCGTCACTCTTAGCCACTATCAGTCTTATTCGCCGAAAATATAAATGGACGAATATGATATGTAAGAATGATTATTTTTAAAATACTTTTTAGATAACTTAGAATGTACATTAAAATATTATTTGGTAACCATATAATTAGGTAACATGTATTTATTTGATGTATAAAATTATATATACATCTTTTGTAAATACTGCGTGAAATGGTATCGAAAAAGATGGTTAGACGAGATATTCGAATATCATGGTAAGAAATTTCACGATGTACGCCAAAATTCCCTAGGGGCACTTGGGTCAACAGGAAGTCAAGGCCACGCGGTCAATTGCCCCGCGATCCGTCGCCGTTATAAATAGATACGAGCGGCCGGTATCTACGCATCTATTTGCACGCATGCTGTAAAATCCGAATCGGAGTTATTCCGACCGAAGTATAGATGGTTTTTGCTTTCCCTGAACTTTTTTCCTAGCGCGTCTCAGAAACCTCCCATTGATAAAGTGGCACGTAATGAATGTATCGATCGTTGAATCCCCTAACGCTCTAACTGTTTATTCCTATTAATACCAGTTTAATGAAAGGAATGAGTTTCTTTCAGATATCCCTTTATAAATACAGCCGTCGCCATTCTAAATAAAGGACACAAGAGAAATGGAGAATCGTGGGCCTCTGGTTTCTATATAAGTTAATAAATTGAATAGTCCCAGAATAAAATAAAGCAAGGGTTGAAGACAAGCAAAAGATCATCTACTTATTGTTAAAGAAATTGAAAGTCTTTCTCTCAATTTTTATATTTTAGTACATTCACTCTGAATCACTGATTATATGTAACTAGGAAAAACTTGCAAAATATGAAATACAAGAGTAATCTATAGTTTCTTAGACTTTTGACATTATTAAAGAAATAACTCACAGTTAATTTGTCATTTAATGCTCTTCTGAATTCCGCCCCTGTTATCTTTGCTTTATAATACGTGTTTCCGAGAAATGCATCGCATGATTTCCTCTATAATTTACAAACAAGTGAGTTCTTTCGAAAAAAAGGCAGCATAATTATCCGACATTCAGAATGTTATGTTCTGCTAGTATGTATTAACACACAAAGATACGTTGTTGTAATGAAATGTCAGATATTATCACAATACAGAGAGATCGTGCAGAAGGAAACAGTTCCTATGAAACAAGAAGAGTACTTATTGATCCGGTAGGTAGTGGATGTAGCGAGCATGGCTTATAAATGCCATCCGCTACGAAAACTACATATAACCGATGCCAATACTCTCTTTGACGTGGAATTATTATGCAAGTTAATTCTTTACGAGAAGGGTCGTCAAATAATTCAATGAAATAAATCAATTAACGATACGGTCTATTTTATATTCTTAGACGTCGGAAAACGCAAAAGTTGATAGCAGGATGAATTACCTAGAACCAATGATTTGGTATAATCCTTTGAAATTCTTAAATGTAATACGTACATATATTAATGGAGTACCTTAATATTAAACAGGCTCCAATTTTTTATTTTTCCTCTAATTATGTTGACATGTATTTTTTATTTTATGACTCTTTGTTTTATTTTTCTTTCATTTTTAATAAATATTTAAAATTTTTTCTGACCAGGCTTCAATACGATTTGATAAAAGATACAGCTTCGCGGATAAATTCAAGGGGAATAACTCTGTACCACCCTATACCGGCAGAATATATAATCTCGAGGTCATTGCCCGAGCGATCTTTGGGGGTTCCACCATGCCTGAAACGAGGGTGAGGTAACTCGGAATACTGGGCAGATATCGACCACTTTCCCCTAAAAGCTAAAATGCAAGGATGTAATTAAATATCTTTACACATCCCATTTATAAAATACATAAAAACCAATTTAACACAAATTTACAAAAAATATTAATAAATAACTAATTACCCTATCATTATATCTCTAGACATTAGCATCATTTAATATCCTGATCCTGGTAGACACCTTCATCACCTTATATTAAAAGTAATTCAATTTCTTTTTTCTATTAATTCAAATTTTAATTTAGATGTATTCTTCTCTTGTTTTAAGAGTGGCAGGTGGATGTTAAAGAAATCATTGGTAGTCACGGACAGGCTGGAATTGAAATTTTTACCAGGAGGTTACCGACATGACTAGTCCTCCATTTTTCGTTCATTAATTAGATTCTGCAGAGAGTGGTCCCAAATACCTACCGGCCCACCGGGAATTTTCCAAATTCCTCGATGGTCAATCCGCCTTGTTGTGTTAGATATAAGGACATGCACAATACAACTATTTAATTTTAATTATATTTTATTGATAATAATAATATCAATGATAATATAGAGAAAATATGAAAATATGCTTTATGATCTTCAATTCGGTAGAAGTTGACCTTCCTATTTAGAAATCACAAATCAGACCGCAAGATTAATCGGTGCAGTGATATTTGTCAGTTCCTCTTGTCTTTTCGGCGACTGTACACGAAGTCTGTGTGCAAGGACGAGGATTCGATCTTTTTCGACGTATGAGACGGTCAAAGGAAGAGGAAAAAGAATAGAAGAAGGAGGAAGAAAATCGAAGAACTGTCTTATGGGTAGGAGGGAGAGATAGGATAAGGGTTATTCGATGGGTGGCCGTGCCTTTTGGGGCAGTGGCCCTTGCTGCGATGCCTCCGAGGGTGAGAAGGGGCAGACGAGGACCTACGCGTTATTGAGCGGGCATTTCCCACAAAGCGCAGACGAGGGCAACCACCCCGTAGCGTTGCGGCGCTCGGAGTTCTCTACTCACTCTTCCTTCTCTCCCTCTCACGTTCTCTGTCTCCCTTGCCATCCCCTTTTTCCTGTTTCTCTGTTCACTCGATCTCTATCCAATCTCTGCATCTCTCCCTGCCCTATCCACATTTTTATCTTTTTCTGTCGCCTTCTTTTTCTGCCTCCCTCCTTCTCGCAGTCTCCTCTCATTTTTTCTCTATATCCCTTTCTACTTTGGTACATATACATACACACATACCATATATATATATATATATATATATTATTTGTATATATTATTATACTATGTATATATATGTATATATATACATACATATTTCGATATTACACATTCTTGTCCTGTTAACATTGAAACCCTTCGTTCCTGCAAATTTCTTGATGTCAATAGGCGCTTTCGAGTTTAGTGCGCGCGTTAAATTTGTCGAACACAATGCTCGTGAGCCCATCTAAAAAAGAGGCGATGAAAGCCGAGGAACATATGTACTTTGTCCCTCTATTTCATTTTCCTTTTTCTTTTGGATCCTGAAACTAATTACGAACATAATAGAAAACAGATAAAAAAATTATATTATGTTTAAATATATAAAATTAAAGAAATTTTTTTTCTTTTACTAGTGTATACTTGGTGTATGATAATTCTGTTTGAAAAGAGAGGTAGTTTATTAGGGTAGTTTTAGTTTGTTAGATTCGTGTTTGTTTCTCCTTTGGATTAATTTCTCAATTTTAAACTATCTTCAAATTTTTAGGGAATTCTATATGAAAAAATGTCATTTTTCCTCCCGTCGTTTTTATTCCTACGTTTTAGTCTTTGTCTCCATCGTTCTTCGTTTATCCTTTTGTTCTCGCGTAGCTTTCTGCGCATGTTTTTCATTCGCGCTTTGTCTCCGCAAATCCGTCCGCTTTCTGTTTTCACACTAAGAACTATACGATCCTAGAGTACCCTGTGATAATACTGCAAAAATTATTTTTAATTGCATTCCATTTTCTCTTACTTTATGAAGCGTTATAAATAGAATACTTATCTGGCTGCTTATAGTTATTGCTACATGGACTGCATTTTTTTTCAAAATAATACATGTTTGATTATTTTTCCATTTTCACTTGATACTTTATCTTGACTTCTATACACTTCAGTTGTATAAGACTAATAGAAAACATTTTTTATTAATATGTTACGAAAAGATCTTTTTATATTGATACTTTGAAAGTGTATTAATTTATGTTATACATCTATATCATAATATTTTCATTTTTTGTCGCTTGCTGTGAAAAAAATCTGTTACAAAAAGTTTTGATTTTCTGTACTTCAAGCTTTTTTTTAACTCGACTGAAATCGATGAGTACTAACCCCCGTGAAAACATGAGGGAAAGAGAAATGGATGTATCGATCTCACCTCTAGGGACTTGGTGGGATTAGGACATCACGGTAGCCACCCACGACGAGCCATGAAGCACCATGCAGTAGCGGAAGACGGAACTTGTAGTCCCTTAGCAACGTGTTATCATGAATCTGAGATACATAATTTCAGATAACTTTACATATTTCAATTAATTTCTTTTTAAATATATAGTTAAATTATTTTTATCTTTTAAAATCTATTATTACTAATAAATTTCCTAATTAATTACCATACTTTAGATATCCACCAACAACTATCTTTAAAAGTAAATACATATATATATTAAATATAACTTTGTTTAAATAGTTAAAATGAAAAATAATAAAAAATTTGAAATCTGTTTAGTATATTAGATCATATAAATAATTTTATTATTGAAATATTAATTGTTAGTACCTTGCATTATAATTTAAATATGTAATATTTTCGTATCGAAAACTACTGTATATAATATATACAGTTTTTATACATTTTAAAATAATATTGATTTTCAGATGGAAAAAGACAAACGTACGCCTCGTCCCTGTGGTACCAATCATCCAATGACGCAACATACCACCCTCAACCTGCACCCTCTGCGTCACACCCATCCTGTTTCCGCATACCACGTGCCCTCAACCTATATCTGTCTCCTAGGTCGTTGATCTGCAAAGGTCCTATTGCACATACGGTGTAAATTTACAGTATTTATTACAATTTATAAGGAAATAATCATTAAATAGTCCAAAACAATTGGTATAAAAATGATCGCATTCTATTTATGTATGTCAATTTTGTTACGAATAACAATTATAATACTTCGTAAAATATCTGTAGTTTGCTTTCGTAAAATTGTTAAATTTTATTTAATAATATATTTGATTAAAATAAATAGGATAGCATTATTTTACTAATTTGTTATTTTACATCATGATTTAATAAGTTTTTGATTTCTTGTTTAATACATATCATCCGCTTATATAGTGCATATGTACGCTGCATCTATGCTCTGCAGAAACACGTGATACAAAAATGGAAGAGAGTATACCAAAATTACAACAAAATGAATTAAATGATAAAAGACCACAATTTGGTAACAGAGTCCTTTCCAGTAGTGACAATATATTTCAACATAACGCGTGGTACTTATATATGTTTAATGTTTAATAAAGAAAATTATAAAATTGGGTTATTGAAATCCTAACCTATAAAATATAGTTTTCTCAAATTGAATTGTTTTTACACGCTGAAAACATCAATTTTCATTAAAGAAAGAATTAATTTATTATATTATAGACTTATTATATTTTTTTAACTATGATACATTATCATTTTACAATATATTATTTAAAGGGACAATGTTGTGTGGGATGAGGAGCAGCGAAAGTTAGCTCAATTAAAAGTGAATGAAAATTCGACCATAATTTTATCAGATGAAAGAATTCAGGAATATGAGAGCAAGGCTGATAAATATTGGAATAAGTTTTATGGAATACATGAAAATAAGTAGATATATGAGTTAACTATAAATTCTATAATTTCTGTAAACAGTGCATATAAGAAGAAGAGTTTTACTTTTAATGTTGCAGATTTTTCAAAGATAGACACTGGTTATTTACAGAATTTCCTGAGCTAGCTGCTGATATTGTAAAGCAAAATGTTAAACAACCTCTGAGATCTACAACTGAAAACACAAGTGAAAATAACCAAGGATCTCATATAAAGATCCTTGATTTACCTAGTAAGAAGGGAAATAAAATTCTAGAAATTGGTTGTGGAGTAGGAAACACAGTATTTCCAATACTTTTGTATAATAAGGATCCAAACTTATTTGTATATTGTTGTGATTTTTCTGATAAAGCAATAGACATATTAAAGCAGAATTCTTCTTATGACACATCCAGGTACAGTCCTATATCTTAATATAACATATTATAGCAATCATACATAAGTAACATATTACTTACATTTCATTTAAAGATGCAAAGCATTTGTTCTTGATGTAATACAAGAGAAATGGGAAACTCCTTTTGCACTAGAAAGTTTGGATATTATAGTGTTGATATTTGTCCTTTCAGCTATACATCCTGAAAAGTAAATATTTAATTAAACATTTATATATGTTCATATAATTGGAAATACAAGTTACATAATTATATCTTATTTCTCCAGAATGAAGCATGTTATACAACAAGTACATAAGTATTTAAAACCAGGTGGATTAGTTTTATTTCGAGATTATGGAAGATATGATTTAGCTCAATTAAGATTTAAGAAAGGCAGTTGTCTTGCAGAAAATTTTTATCTTCGAGGTGATGGGACCAGAGTATATTTTTTTACCCAAGGTATTTTGTTTAATAATGGAAGATAAATAAAAATAATAAATAACTAAAATATCTACTTACAGAAGAAATCAGGACCCTGTTTACAAGTTGTGGTTTTACTGAAGAGCAGAATCTTGTAGATAGAAGATTACAAATTAATAGAGGGAAGCAACTTAAAATGTACAGAGTATGGATTCAAGGAAAATATAGAAAATAAATAAAAAATTATGTTAAGATAACTGTATTTCATTTTTCTTCAACATATTACTGTACAAAAACGTCTATAGAACAATTAGAGGCAATTTTTTAATATTTTTAAAATATTTTTTGTTAAAATATTGATTATATTTTTGATTATATGAGCAATTTGAAATCATTAAATATGAAAAATGAATAAAGCTTTTATTAAGAAATATGCCATGCTTTTTCTATAATACCGGAGATTTCTCTCGAATAGTACTGTAGTATATTTATGCTAATAAAACGAAAATAATGAAATTATAGTTCAAAAAAATAAAGATATATTGGTAACACTGCTGCACTATTAGGACATAAACATGGCGTTGACCGTCATCGTTCTGGTTTAGAGAGAAACAAATCGTTCCTGTATTTTAGTACTAAACTTTTTACTTTAAATCGACAAAAAAATAGAACAACATGGGAAATGCTGACACAAAGTTAAATTTTCGAAAAGCAGTTGTACAATTAACATCAAAAACACAGGTAAAAGCTATTGTTTATTATTTCATTCAGCAGCATATGATATATTTGACATTTTGATGCATTGAAACATATACAACTTTATTTGCTATTTGCATAACTTTCAATTAAAATTAATAACTTTTTTTCTATAAAATAAATTAAATTTTACGTGAGACTAACTACGTCGACAATTTACTACTTGGGTTAAAAAAGTACATTTTTATTTTTTAATTACAGGTGATTGATGCTTCAGATGATAATTTTTGGGATCAATTTTGGTCTGAAAATGTGACTAATGTACAAGATATTTTTACTTTAATCCCTGCACCTGAAATTCGAATACTAAGGGAAGAAGCTCCTTCTAATTTAGCCACATTGTGTTACAAAGCAGTGGAAAAATTAGTAAAAGCAGTTGATAATAGTTGTAGAACCCAGAGAGAACAACAAACTGTTTTAAACTGTTGTCGCTTGTTAACAAGATTATTACCATATATTTTTGAGGACCCTGATTGGAAGGGATTCTTTTGGTCCAGTTTACCTGGTAAAGAAGATGAAGAGAGTATACCATTGGCTCATTCGTTACTCAATGCTCTTTGTGTAAGATGCATGATACATTTCATTAAAATAATAAATTTATTTTATTATTTATTAAAAGTAGTAGAAAATATCAAGAAATATTATATTGTTATAATTCCCATTTTTATTTTAGGATTTACTATTTTGTCCTGACTTTACAGTAGCTGCAAATAGAAAATCTGGCCCTGTAAGCATTTTCTTGTCTTTTGAAAATTTTAAAAATTTCAGAGTATTACTAAAATGTTTGAAATTATTTAGGATAAAGCAGAAGAACTGCAATCTATAGATAGTTGTGAATATATCTGGGAAGCTGGTGTGGGATTTGCACATTCACCTCCTAGATATCCAATTTTAGATTCGAACAGAACAGAATTATTAAAGTTATTACTCACTTGCTTCAGTGAAAGCATGTATGATCCTCCCTTGGATTTGTCAGTGACTCCAAACAGGTGGATTCAATATTTAACTAGTTCTGAAAATAGGTAACTCGAAGTTATTATATATACTCTAATACATAAAAATAAATTGGTAAAAAATCTTCCATGTTTTAATACAGACATGCTTTACCTATGTTCACATCATTGTTGAATACAGTATGTGCATATGATCCTGTTGGACTTGGAGTGCCATACAATCATTTATTATTTACTGATTCATTAGAACCATTAGTTGATGTTGCATTACAAATCCTTATAGTAACACTAGATCATGATACTAGTGGTGGTACTCCATTAGAAGAAGGAAATATTGGAGATAATTTATTCATTAATTATCTGAGTCGAATTCACAGAGATGAAGGTAACATTTATTTTTATATTTAATTACATGTATTTTAAACAAATAATCAAATAAAAGCATGATTTATAACAAACTTACTTTCAGATTTTCAGTTTGTATTAAAAGGTATTACAAGATTATTAAATAATCCATTAATGCAGACGTATTTGCCAAATTCAACTAAGAAAGTACATTTCCACCAAGAATTATTGGTACTTTTTTGGAAAATGTGTGACTATAATAAGAAATTTTTATACTATGTACTAAAAAGTTCAGATGTTCTTGAAGTACTAGTACCTATATTGTATCATTTAAATGATTCGCGTGCAGATCAATGTAAATATTTATAATTCTAATAATTTACTAAATTTAAATTAGTATTTCTATTATACACAGTAATTTAATAAAATTTTGCAGCTCGTGTTGGATTAATGCATATAGGCGTATTTATTTTACTACTATTGAGTGGAGAACGTAATTTCGGTGTTAGATTAAATAAACCATATACGGCTACTGTACCTATGGATATTCCCGTTTTTACAGGTACAGTATATTATTAATACACTTTATTTAAAAATAATATATAACTTCTAAATATACTTGCAGGTACACATGCTGATTTGTTGGTCACTGTATTTCACAAGATAATCACAACTGGACACCAAAGATTACAACCATTATTTGATTGTTTACTAACAATTCTAGTCAATGTGTCTCCATACCTTAAAACTCTATCAATGGTGGCTAGTACTAAGCTATTACATTTACTTGAAGCATTTAGTACTCCTTGGTTTTTATTTTCAGCACCTACCAATCATCATTTGGTATTTTTTCTTTTGGAAATCTTTAACAATATCATTCAGGTAACTTTTACATATATTGAAGGAAGAATTTTTAATATCTAGAGAAGAAGGAAATTGTAACAAAGTTTATATATTATTAGTATCAATTTGATGGAAATAGTAACTTGGTTTATACTATAATACGTAAAAGGCAAGTGTTTCATGCATTAGCAAATTTACCAAGTGACTGTAATACAATCGCAAAATCTCTCAGTAAAAGACAACGACGACATGTACCCGCTAGTACATCTAATGAAAATGTCAATGAAGCAGCAATGGAAGGTTCACATCCTGCACAACCTGCAGAACCTGGAACTTTGAAAGCAACCTTATTAGAAACACCAGGTATATTCCTTTATTTTATTATATATTATTTGAAAAACAACTTTATGAATCAATTCTGCCAAAGGTATTGAAAAAATGACTGAGAAGGAGTCTGCACATCCATTAAGTCCTTCAGTAAATATTGATGTAGGAAAACCTAATCATCAAAATAACGTGAATGCTGCAGAGGATTTAATGAATTCTACTTCTAAAAGTTCTGTTATACCGGTAAGATCACAGTGTAAATAATTAAATTTCTTTAACATCCATAAACTGTTTACATGTTATCTTATCGATGAAATAGAAAGGCGGTATCAGAGTGGCAGAACATATGAATTCTTCTAATAATATAAATCAGTGGGTTCCTTCTAGCGAATGGGTATATCAATGGAAAAGTAAACTTCCATTACAAACTATTATGCGATTGCTTCAAGTTCTCGTACCTCAAGTTGAAAAGATATGCATTGATAAGTGAGTATAATTTACTATGTTTCTTGGTAACTTGTTGCAATAATATACATATTTTTTTTATATTTTAGGGGACTTACTGATGAAAGCGAAATTTTGAAATTTCTGCAACATGGTACATTAGTTGGCTTATTACCAGTACCACACCCTATTCTTATTAGAAGATATCAAGCAAACCCTGGAACAACTGCTTGGTTTAGAACATATATGTGGGGCGTTATATATATAAGGAATGTCGAACCACCGATTTGGTATGATACTGATGTAAAATTATTTGAAATCCAAAGAGTTTAAACACGATGCATATTATTAAGTAAATTATTATTAGCTTTAGCACTGAAATTTCTATATTATTCTTACATGAGGTATCATTCCTTAATATAAAAGAAGAAATTTCAGTGATCTATACTTACTATAAATTGCACCAAGTGATAAAGAACTTTACGACTTTATTAAATAACGAATGACATTTTTACAAGTGTAGTCTTTCGTACAATTCTATTACACAGAGTTACAGAACTGATTTTACAAATATTGATTGTGAGAAACTATGATGGTATTATAATTCTCAACTTTCACTGATAAATATGTAAATATTTGCGACTGTTTAAGTGCCTTCACAGATATAAATGACAAATCATTAAACCGAATTGACATCTATTTAATTAGTAACGTAGTTTCTTATTTGTTAAAACTATTTTTAGTCTAAACTATTTCATTTCATTAACTTGATATTTTTAGTAAAAGAGCACTATTGAATTGCTTGTTTGACATCACTAAAGATAATGTAATAATGTATTTATTAAGAGTAAATGAAATTACTCTAGATAATGTAAAATGTTGGTTTTGTATGTCTGTGTAGTAGTCACGAAATTTTTGAAAGACAACTTGATAATTCACGCTTTGTAATGCATAATATGTTAACAAATTTAATTTGAAGTTAACAAATCTTATCCTGTCTGGTATATCTTTATTTTGTGATGGTACAAAACCAAGTATATCATATATTTTGTATGTAAAAACAAATGTATTTATTTTTGCATTGTAAATGCATTAATAATCTCAATTTCTTAGGTTTATAGCATTTCAAAATAAGATAATAAGTTCCTTTTTATTTATATTTCTCTCATATTTTAAATTATCTATAGTTTCAAATTATAAAAATTCTCTAATCTTATAATGTAAAATATATTTATTTGTTAAATTTTAGAAATGAAATAGAATTTTTATAGTAAGATATTTTTTATATTTACATCAAAGCAGTTGATTAAAAAATTAATATGATTTTATTTAGTAAATGCGTATATAGTATGTATATATATAGTATTATTTATATATGTATTATATATATAATTTTATTTTTTACTTCAACTTGAAATATTTAACGTAATGATTTATTAATGATATCATTTTTCTTGAAAATATTTTACTTTGATTATATATAAAGAAGCCAGAAAAATGGTATAAAGGTGACATTATTTCAAATTTAGAGGCTTTTTTATGCTTTTTATATTTTTACTCATGTACATCATTTATGTATTGGTGCAATTACATGGTTGTACTTTAAGATTAAATTATATTTATTTTAATATGTAATAAAATGATATAATAAAATATTTAGCCATATTATGCATACAAAATAAGCACCTACACTTAATTATTATGTGACAACTCTATACAAGTGTAGTGTATTTAGAAATTTGTAACACATTTGGTATACTAAATTGAAGAAGTAATAAAACAAAAAAATTGAATAATACTTTTCTTGGTTCAAGCTACATTTTAATATGCAGAAACATAGCTTGAAAGTCATTGTTAGTTGTAACTATTAGTTATGATATTCTATGTGATGATATATATTATATAAGTTTATTTCAAATATAAAGCAAAGTTATTGCATAAAGAGTTTCAATACTGACAAAGAAAAATTATATAAAATCATATACATATGTATGTATATTAAGTTTGTGTCATAGCCAAAAATTTTGGAGCAAGAGAAAATTATGCGTGTATGTACGTACACACTTATCTATATTATGTACAATTATGTAATATTAAGTATTATAAAACACATATTATACTTAACCTATGCTCTTTTAAATTATTATACAATAGAGTTATTGTACTTTAATTTATAGTAAAAGATTTTAGATTTATTTCAAACTTGATAGATTATGGAAAAAGTGAACAGTTTATATACCTAGTATGACTCTGTGCTGGTTTTCTATAAATTAACTTAAGTTTCAATTTTATTTTATTGCATAAATAGTGGTTTCACTTTGTAAATAAATACATATATTAATCCAACGTGAATTGCAATTTTATCGTAATACATCGGTTTTTCTTATGTTTATATCTTATAATGAAAAATTTCTTTAAAGGTGAAGAAACGTTACTCATTTTCTACAGCAAATCATTTTGTATATTTGTATTTCGCTTAAATAAACTTATTCAAGTATAAAAAAGGAAAATATATATTAGTATTGCATTAAACATAAAGTATCGCGGACATCAGTTGTACTTTCTGACTCACAATCAGATATTGTGTATAATGCCCACAACAGTGCCTCTTATGTTTCTTTAAGTTGCAAATGTTACCATGGGCGACATTGATGTTACATTACTATTTTGTATCACAGATGTAAAGTTTTCCTAGCCTAGAAAAATTGTTAATATCTTCATTAACTTTTCCTCATTTCTTTTTTTGCACAAATCAAAAGCTCAGAAATGAAATATTTATAGTTAATGATGCACTTTTGATAATATTATGTATCAATGTTTTATGTTTAGAAAATGTAGTATATGAAAAATAGTGATAGTATTTTATATAGCTTTATATTAATTTACTAATATTAATCTAACGCATAATTTTGTCATAAGATGGTGGTGGAGCTTCTTCTGATAGATTGTTCGAGGGAATCAAAATAGCAATATGATAGGGTGGTGGTGGATTCTGTCTTATTACAGAAATAGGTCGAATATTTTCATTAGGTATTGGAGTTGTACCAGTCACAGATGCAATGCGTTCCTCTTGAATTTGATGTTCTTCATGATTATTGCGATGATGTCGACAACATAAAATAGTGTATAAGCATGCAAATAATAATGATGTTAACAGACCCCAAAATACGAATATTTCTATACCTTGACCCTGTTGAGAAAATGTTCAATATTGATAATAAAGAAATGAAATTAAAATTACTTTTACTTTGAAATTACTTTACTTTTGAAATTAAAATTTAAATTAAAATTAAATTTACTTTATAAAAAATTTCAGCTTCAACTTACTCTATCACTGAAATAAAATTTTGCAGCAGCCACAAATCCTGTTGCAAGCACAAACGTTATCCAAACACCACACCGTAATCTGTAACTTGCAAGTTCTGCATCATTAAATTCCGAAAAATCCAAAAAGCTCCTATTTGTTCCATTTGATGTAGTATTTGATAATATCAATTGATTATTCCCAGCAGTTGTTACATTACTGTAAATAAATAAAAGCTTTAATATTTTGGCTATTGTATTCATAATAGTTAATAGTTAAACATCCATATTGTTCATAACAGTTTATCATTAAGGGCGAATCATTTATAAGTACTTTCTGGTGATAGACATGTATAAGTGAGTCACCCTGTATATAAGAAGAACATGTTCCTCAGAATCCTCTTAGTAGACCTTTTTCTTTAATTACTTGGAGATGTTGTTTAGCTGAAGGTGTTGAGTAGAGCCAACTGGAAAATGTTGTGTTTCATTGTTTGGTCTTATCGTTGTTCTTATCATTCTGCAAGTATTCATATTACTAGGACCAGCTGTATTTCCCATAGCATTCAGATTTTGAAATCGGTGAAGTGGAGTAACCATTTGTCTCAAATCTGTATTATATCTAGATTGATCTGTAAAAACAACAAATATAAGTATGAAGATCATTTGGTCTACTTAATGAAGAGACTAACAATTTTGTTGTTGTGTATATTAAACAATTTTCACCAAAATTTGTAGGTATCATAAGTAATAAATAAATTTATGTATTAAAAAAAGAAATTGAAAATATTTTCTTACTTAAGCGGGTCTTTGGCAAAGGTGTGGCGGGGTATCGGCGGCCAGTGAAACCGTAATACCTGCCCGCCGGTTTGTTAATCCAGAAATGCATGCTCCGTTTGAACAGTTTTACATATCCATTGCTATTTATGAGACTTGGCCATCAACTACTATAGGAAAATGTACCACCTTCATAAAAGTCTTCACAAAAAAGGTTGCGGATGGTTCTAGTTCAAGTTTCATTGTCCATACATTTTAAATCGATGCACCGCATCAAAGCATTTCTGTTATTTATCATTCGTAAAGAAGATATTTAAAGGATTTAAAAAAGTTATACATTTCTATCTTCTCTGATTAAGAACTTTAATCACGTTTAATAAACATTCTGAGAAATTCAATACAGCCAAACGACAATTTACATTCAAATCTGATTCGAATAATATACGTCAATACATAATGACTGAACTGCAGCTTGAAATTTTGTCATTGTCAATTTAAAATCAGGTGTACCAACACAGATGAAATATACATCATGGATTTGTTAGAAGAATGATAGAACCAGAGAGTAAATTCCCTTTCTGATACAATTGAAGAAAGTAAATTTTTCAAATAATCTGTTTGAAATAAAAAATGATGAATACTACTTGATATTACTCAATTACTTAACAATGAAAATATATTTTTTTGTTTTACATTTTCAATCATAATGATATTTTATGTGTATGTATAATACACGAAGAAACTAAAGAAATAACATTCAAATGTAATTTTTCAAGATAAAAGGTTTGGAAGTAAATTATATTTTTTATTACATATTTGTGTATTACTTCGTTCTTTATTATCTCTTAATTTTTATTTTATTATATCATACTACATGTTATTAAATAAGTTCGAACATTTGAAAAATAAATGTTTTGTCTTTAATATTTCCTATTTTAAAGAAATGACAAATATGTTTAATTCATTTTCTAATTAGAAATTTTAAATTGTAATGATTTTTTGTGAAGCATTTAATTATTATATATGTATATGACTTTAATTTATGCTAACAATTAGTTGAAATAAGTTACGCAGTTAACTTAAAATTACAAATTAAATAGCGTATTAAGTTTGTGTCTAATTTGGCATGTTATCGTTATATGATTATTTCCAGACATTTGAATTGTTCTATATGTAAATATAAATTGATAGAACCGAAAATATTACTTGATGCAGTAAGAATTACGTTTTAAAATTTGTAAATAATACTGATAAATTAATTTACAGTAGTTTATTCATGTGAATGTTCAAACCTAACCTATTAGACCCTTTATAATCTCAGTAAATAATGTGTTAATAATTTTATTGGCATAATGATTTCATTTAAAATCAAACAATTTGTGCTTCAATCTAACATATTTTTTTTTAAACGATCCTTTTCTTGCTCTGGTATTTGGAATGTTAGCAATGAAACACAGTTAATAACAAATGATCAAATTGCATTAAATAATGGATCAGACTTATATCAGGGAATCAAAAAATTAGTCAAAGTTGCAATCTTGGGTTTACCAAATGCTGGAAAAAGTACATTGGTAAATAAACTCGTAAACAGATCTGTATGTATTTTCATACATGTTAGAATAATTTATTTATTTCATAATTTTAATATAAAATAAGTATCTTTAATATGTAATATTAATATACAGGTATGTCCAACGTCTTCAAAAGTTCATACTACAATGCACAAAGCAGAAGCAATATATACAGAAGGAGATACTCAAATTGTATTTATGGATACTCCTGGATTAGTAATATCTAAAGAAATGAAGACTTATAAATTATCAGAATCATTCAAAGATGATCCTAAAACTGCACTCATTGAAGCAGATATTATTGGAATAGTACAAGATGTAACTAATGTATATACTAGACATAAGATTGATGATTTTGTCCTTAATTATATAAAGGAAAAGAGAGAAGACACACAACTATTGATGATTCTTAATAAAGTAGATAGATTAAAAAAAAAGATGGCATTGTTAGAGATTACAAGACTATTAATAAGCAAAGAGAATTATCCAAAATTTGATGATATTTTTATGATATCTGCACTTAATGGAGATGGTGTGGATGATTTAAGGGTAATTTATAATAAATATTATGATAAAAATAATTTTTAATGATTATTTATGTTTCGTATTTAAATATATGTTGTAGAATTATTTGCTCGACTCAGCTAGAGTAAGTAATTGGAAATATGATGAGAAACATTATAGCGATCAACCAACTAAAGTTATAATAGAACAGACAGTTAGAGCTAAATTAATGGATATGCTTCCACATGAAATGCCATATAAAGTAAAAATAATAACAGAACATTTCGATTTGGGTGATGATGGTAGTATTAATACTGTTATAACATTAAATTGTCCTAAAAAAAAATATGTGGATATATTATTAAAATCAAGAGCCCAAAAGGTTAAATGCTTATCATTTTACATAGAGAAAGAATTACGTCACGCATTTAAAACTAATGTAATTGTTCGTATAAATGTAGCATGTAAAAAATTGGAAACTTCTCAACTAGGTCAATAAAGTCATAATTTTAAATGGTATTGTTTTCCTTTTATATATTATAGTACAATATGTAAATTTATTTAATACATTGATATAATTTAAAATACACCTATTTTGCGTACAAATATTTAGAATATATAAATATATTTTA
This sequence comes from Bombus pascuorum, assembly GCF_905332965.1. Taxonomy (NCBI): domain Eukaryota; kingdom Metazoa; phylum Arthropoda; class Insecta; order Hymenoptera; family Apidae; genus Bombus; species Bombus pascuorum. The sequence goes on along the minus strand of NC_083490.1, from coordinate 11,854,364 downwards.
TTTAACAAAATTTCCTAACAATAACAATAATAATTTATTTTCTAGTCTTCCAGTCATGAAAAGGGGACTTATTTTGCATTCTCGACTATATATCCTTGATTTTCGATACACGTATTTACACATTCTTCTCACCTAATCAAAATTTTCTAATTTTTTCTTAAAAATATTAAAAAATAATTAAACGATCTTAGCTATTTGAATTATCAGTTTTAGTTATTACTAATGTTATTAAAATACGGGAAAATGAGATCAGTTCCTCTCAAATTTTCTTCTATCCATTTATCAGCTTTAGCATTAAGTTCCTCAGTGAAAATATCCTGCCATCCACCACTTTTGCCTTTTCTGACAAATATTCCTTTTGTTATAATACTACATTCGTTTAATTCTGATGAATTCACCATTTGATTATTTCGAAAATTTTTTACATTTAAATAGTCTGCTACTTCTTTTAATTGTTCTTCAGTATAAGTTTTTCCAAGAAATTTAGCAACTTCTTTAATTGCTTTTGCAAAATCCTAAAAATATGCGAATAAAAGAGATTTTAAAAAAGGATTAATCTTTTCCAAATATCGTGTTTTATCTTACATGTTGCATATCTTCATAAAACATAAATAAAACGTTTGGATGATTTCTATTTGCCCATGCTTCCTTTAAGTGTTCCCAATATGGACCCCAATATGCTAAAAAAAAAATTATATAGGGGATTATATAAGACATAATTTATGTTCTATAAAATTTGTTAATCCTGTTATTTAGGTTTAGTATGAGTATTTTAAAATACTGCGTAATACCTACTAAGATTATTCTGAAAGTAATTCCAAAATGTTGGAAAATCACCTATGTATCCTTGAGTTTTAATACCTATATTTAAATAATACCAAGAAACAGCAACATCCTTTGGATTTCTTGCAACGTACACTATCTTCCATGTAATAATACAATTTTACATAAAATTATACAATAAAAGACAATATGACATCTTCATAACTATAAGTTTACCTTACAACCACTCTCCAAAATATTTGGTAACAAAGAAAATGGAAAATGTGATTTTATGAATCTCTTTGAAGGCAATTTTGCTAAGACTTCATACCCTGGCTCAGCAATTTTTTTACAAAATTCTACTTTGTCTTTATCTCCCTCATTGATTTTTATCAATTCTCGAGTTACCTCTGAATGATTAAACATACTAAATCTAGAAATAATATTTGTAGCTGCATTAATAAATTCTGTATGTAACACTGTTATTTTCATTTTGCAATATGTATACCTGTTATACATTAAAATATTTATACGTATGATTTTAGATTTTGCTTATGGGACTATTAACCGCTCTAGTAAAAATTGTTTTATTTTTAATAAAATAAAAAAATTGTTTTTAATGTAAGATAAATTTCACATTCTATTTTTTTCTTTAACTATATAATTACATGTTGTTCGTACGTAATATTATGGTCACAGGATATTGTATATTAGTCAGGAATAAATTGCATAATTTTTCAGGGATGATAAATTCATATAACATTAGTATTGAAACATTATATAACTGTTAGTTCTGTTATATTAGAAACTACTGTTATATGAAAACCAGTGGCAAACTTCTGCAATCACCATATCGTCTGCTAATTTTTAATTTATCTTAAGACTTCATTAACTTAATTTAATTAATTATACTAACTCAAGAAATGGAAATCGTTCTGCCAAGAATTCCGTCCTTGCTCTATTAAAATCTAAGTCATTTGACAATAACCAGACTAATTCTTGAGTCCACGTCGTTCCTGGAATAAATTAGAAACAAAGTAAAGTATTTAAATTTATTCTAAAAATATTTTAGTATACTGTCTTTTAATATCTAAATTTAAAAGATATCGATAATCGAAATAATTGAGTTATATCGATTATATTGACTTTATGCATTCAAGCATTTAAATTTTTTAACCTTGGTACTTTTTTAAAGAGAAGAGTATAAAAATTTAGATAATAATCACGTTGAGAATTAGAACTATTTTCTATTATCATCAGTGATAAGAAATTTGGAAACATATTTACTTACCTGATCTTGGATAGGATAAAACCCACGTGTCGTCTGGCCTTGCCTTAAAGTTATAAAATCCTTCACCTTCTGTCGTATATTTATAGGGAAAGAACCATTTTTTTGGACCTACTAAAACAAAACCTGTTCTTTCACCTTTAAATAATTCCAACATTTCCTTTGTATCTTTTTCGTTCAAGTATTCATATTTCGGTGATTCAAGGGCCATTTTTCTATATTTTTACTCTGTAACAAGTTACCATTGGCGGATTATGGAAATTGACTAACAGTTTTATTGACTCCTGTGCATTATCAATAAACAATCTATTGATTGTTATGCATTTATACGAAATTTGAAAATACAAAAAATGCACAGAATGCGCATAATACACAAAGATGTATAAAATATGTTAAGCATAGTACTTTCTATAATATTTCTATATATTAATTATGTTATTCTATATATTAATTTCTACATATTAATATATTTTTTATACAGTAAATAATAAGTAAAACAATTTTGATTGGTAAAACTTCTTTTGCAAGTGATCATTTCCCACGTTACCGGCACTCGATATAAATGTATAGAATTACAACGTTTATAACTATACATGAGTAAAAGGATAAAAACATAAATCCTGAACATGGGATGAACATAAGAAGAAACTCTAACATGATATCTACAATTTTGTACATAATAAAAGGTGCAGGATATCTGTGGATAATTCCAACGTAATTCCAAAGCAGCAGCCTGGGCGAACACTTTAAAATTACGTTTTTTAATTAATATAGGCTTCGTGTTTCCGTCACGAGTAATGTTGTTTTGCGAATTTATTTTTGGACATAAGTTCACTTTCATTACGAAATGATATGTGACACGCTATTAAGTTATAGCAATATCCTTCTACTACTGTTCAAAATATCATGTCAGTGGCAGTGTGCAGCTGGTTTATTCCTTATTTACATGCGGGGCTAGACAACCCATATAACCTTTTATTCATTAATATGATTTAAGAATTGAAATAAATAATAAATAGATAGAAATAAATTTATTAACGACAATGGAAACCATTTTACATTGATTCTGTAATACTGATCGTTTCTCTAAAAAATGTAAAATAGTAGAATTTTTGCCAAAAATATATTACCGACTTTGAAACGCGCTAAAAAGTATGAAATAATTTCTATTTTATTTGTATTTTATTTAAGTAACTTAGTAAATGGTAATTAAATAAATGGGTGATCTAATTTAACAACTTGCATATGTGTCTAAAACAGATACAAATAAAATAAAAATTATTTCATAGCGCATAACATACCTCGTTCTTTCTTTCTTTTTTTCTTTAATGATTAATCGTTTATGAAGAAACATAATATTAGAATCAAAATAAATTAGCGATTTTTATTTCAGAAAATTATATATATATTTATTTTTCAGTCAACAATTAAATGTGATTACTTACTGAAATGTAGTAATGAGGATTTTGAAAAGTCTTCGTTATTAAATTAAGAGATTGTTGAATTATGTGTATCACTAACAAGAGACGACGTTTACGCACGAAGAAGAACCCATGAATAAAACCCGAAGAATATAACGGGAATTCAGGTTAACGGATTTTTACTCAAATAAGTATGTTCCTACCGGTCTAATCCTACTTCTCATCTTTTTGTTTTCTGGTAATAAGTTTGTTATCCAAATTAAATCCAAATCCAAAATACAAAATAAATTTACATAAACATCGATATGAAATAATCTAAATAGCACTTAATTTTAATATGTCCGCATTAAATATCTACGCGTGATTATTTATATGACTACCAAATATACGATAACATTCTTTAGATAAAAGTTGTATGGTATTGAGGGGAACATATGATGATAATTGTTTGATCTTGATAAAATTGAAATGACCTGTAAAAATCACTTTTGAATTTTTAAATGGAACCCTACACTCTTTATTGTATATTCTTGTAGTTGATTTCGAGATCTTTTCAAAACAATACCTGCACATGTAATTTACATACGCCGTTTTAAAGATCTAATCTCTTAAAATTGATGTTCGCCAACCTCAGCGTTATCCAATGTTACACCATTCTATCTCTCCATAATTGCAACACTTGAGACCCGAATTTTTATCAATTATTAGATATTTCCTGTAATATCATCTCCAAAATATCATTCATGATTGGAACATTTCAATATTATTAAATTTTTTACTAAAAAAGCAAAATTATAGTATACTTTTGGAGTTTACAAAGTTTTTTAATAATAAAAAACATAACATTTATTGGATATTAAATTAGATACAAAATAATAATAATATAATCATAATAATCATATATATAAGATAAAAGTTGCTCTCTATTATCATTATCACGGTATTGGTTTTTACTTTCGTCCCTCCTCCTACTCGGTCAATTATGAGTCGCTTACAGGGCCGCGTTAAGAGATGAGAAGAAGAGACAGGGACAAAGACAACAGGGTACGGGTTATTTTCACACGATGGCGTTACACAACGACGTTACAAACTTCTCGATTGAAGCGCCTTACTGCGGATAAATTGACATCATCGTTCTTCCCACCACAAGAGTTTCCAGACCTGTATGTATGGTGGCTCCAGGAAGAATAAATTTTGTGTGCATTTATATGTGTGTTTCAGGGAAAAGTAACATCTGATTTTAATCAATTAGGATAATGTTCATAAAATCTTTTGCATACTTTAAAATAAGATAAAAATCCATCGCCTTGGAATAATACATATTCAACTTTTTCTTCAATAGAAAATGACATGAAAGTTTAATAATCTTTACCCTTAGTGTAAGACTAACTTATTATAACGAAATTCTTTTCTTTGTTCCAATTACAAGATTGCAACAATATATAGGTACTGATGACACTGCAATCGTATGGCAACTAATAAACAGAATCAAATCGACGTGACTCAAGTCAATTATTTTGATCTACAAAAATAACGGAGATTATCGGGTAGCCTTTCCAAGGTGGTGTACATAAGAGTAACGCTAATGTTAACGGCACGTCAACTGAAAAGGTTTCGAATATACAATTAAAGTGTAGGGTTCTATTTGAAAATTCAAAAATGATCTGTACAACTCATTTCAATATTATTTCAAGGTCAAACAATTATCATCATGATATGTCTCTCTTAATACCATACAACTTTCATTTAAAAAATTTTTTCATATTTCCATTAGTTACAGAAATAATCGCAGATAAACACTTAAAGTGCATACTGTATGCATGTACGTTTGTCGAAAATAATAACAGATTCGGAAAAGCTACTGCTATTATTTTAATGTTGAACTAATAATTCTCTAGTGGGTGGGCAAAAGAGTTTAAGCAAAAAGGAAATCTTTTCTTTGATGTAAATCAGAGTTGTTAGTTTCACAGGGAAGCACATGTAACATTTAAAATGCAATGTAAGATTAGGTGTTAGATTTTGAATATATTATTAAAATTTCAGGTAAAAGAATGGAAAAGAAATAAAATTAACATGTACTATTAGAACCATAAATAAAAGACAGCAACAATGTAGTAGAAAATATTAGTACACTTATCCTGCTGACGAAAATTTGAGTTATACTTTTTTGCCTGCCCACTAGAGAATTTCAAATGACTATCGTTGCTTGACTCCACAAAGTGTTCAGCTTGGAATCATTTCATTCGCAAAGAATTAAATGATAGATAAACAATTAGTAAAATCATTTTTATAGACTAAATTTTTGGGATATGGATATTAAAACGTCTTTATTTTTTTATTTATTTTTATTTAATATTTTATTTGGTTTAAGTGGCAAGCATTTTGTGTGACTTGTCACTCTGATATAAAAAATTTAATGACTAAAAAATTATTACTATGATAATAATTACAATAAAGAGATTTTAATAATATATACTTTCGTATAAAAGTCATTACCACACGAATGATACATTTCATTTCATGATCAAAACTTAATTATTTTAAATAGGAACTTTCGTAGTTATAAATTTAAATACATATCTATTATCAGTCTTCTTTTTCTTACCACTAAATAAGCGTATGAGAGTATCATTTCGCTTTGATGATAAACCTTTGATTACATTGAAAAATATGTTTATACTAGTAATTTTCTTTGGTCTTGAAATCAATTTATTATCAAGACGAGGTAAATAGTTCTTTAGACAAAAATCGAAATGCACGAACAATAAAATAATGATAAATTACGTACTGTTTTGAATATGAACAGTAGCAATCAAATTATCGTGCAAATCGATTTTCATACGATAATCTACCTAATCTATAGTCAATCGATCACGAAAAAATGTATTCCTCGTATAAAAATATTATATAATATTAAACCTTAAACATTAGTTATCATCTAAATTTAGTCAAACATATTAAAACTTATTAAACATAAAATATTTATGAGTTCATAAGTCTAAGTACTTTTAAATAATGGACATAATTTAATAAAAAAAGATATTAATAATTTTCTGGCCCTAAGACATTTTCAAAAATTGACACATTTTCATTTTCTGGAATTAACCTGTCATTGATATTTGTGACTTTAATTGCATTGATTTCAGAGGATTTCATTACTTCTTTTTCATTATACATCTTATCAGAATTCCATGTTTTTTCTGTTGGTTCAATGCAAGAAATATTTAGCCCTAATTTGCAAAGATTTAATGCAGTCTTCTGTTCTTGCTCCACAGTCTTTACTATTAATATTTCATCATTCTGGTTTTCTAGAGAAACTTGAGACATAGAACTTGTCATATTACCAGTCTTTAGTTCTGCAGTTAATTCTGCTATGTTATTGAACGATATTGTCCTTTCTCTCTTACTTAAAAGACTTTTCAGCTCTGGATTTGCCAAAAATGGTTTACATCGTTTAGTATGTATCTTCATATTGTCCAGACGATTGAAAGGTTTGTCACATCCAGGACAATGAAATCTATAAATAAGACATATATTATGATTAAATAATATTAAAAGATTATTGACATATTGTCCGCCAAATGACTCAATATATATAATGTTAATATATATTTTAAATACTTTAGTAGAAAAATAAAATTATTTAATTGTTTTACACTGCATTTAATATTTTACATTGTTATTGTAATATTAAAAGTATTTCAAACTTTCTGAATATGATTGATACTTTAATATAAATACTTCAATTAGTTCTAATACTTCCAGTCATTAGTGTATTTCTCAGGATTCAGTGAAGTAAGAGACCATTAAGAAATTATTAGAAAACATACCTAATTTTGCTATGTACTGCCATGTGAGCAGCTAAATGAGATTGCTGACCAAACGTCTTTTCACAGACATTACATTTATACTTTCTAATACCTTCATGTTTTAAAAGATGTTCTTTTAGTATTTGACTACTCTTATATACATTTGGGCATAGAGTACATTTGTATTTTGCAGCAGCGTGAACCTATGAATATAATTTGTGTTTTTAATTATATTCCAAAGCAGTAACTAATTAATTTTAAATAAATTAATAAAATATATCTTACATTTTGATGATTGTGTAAAGCTTTTCTTGACTTAGTGTGTTTGCCGCATATGTTACAGACATAATCTTGCATGTGAATGTTTCTATGATGCGTTTCTAGTGCTTCTGCATTAGATAAATAAGCAGAACATAGTTTACACATAACAGCTTTATCTTTGTTGTGTACAATCATGTGTGCACGCAATCTGTTTTTTGAATAAAACTCTTTTCCACAAAGTTTACAATTAATATCCTATAACAGTTTTTAAATAAATAAATAAAATATGGTAATTAATATATTATTTAATAGATTAATCAATTTTATTAATGGTACCTTCAATGGTTTATGAGTGGCATTATGATAATTTAATATTTGTCTACTGGAACTTGCAAAATCACAGAGCTTGCACTTGTATGGACGGGCACCTGTATGAGTATTAATATGCTCTTCTAATAAAATGGCATTTACATATCGTTTTTCACACAGATGGCACGCGAATGGTTTAATTTTTAAATGACTTTTTCTGATATGGCATCGAACATTGCTAACAGTAACTGTGGCAAAGTCACAAGCTTTGCATTGATAGGGCTTCATTTGTAAATGTCCCCAAATATGTACCTACAAGAATACAATATGACTATTATTATGTATTTTATTACAAATTTGAATAATTTCTTACGTATAATAAAAATAATTTGTACAACTTACCTGACACTTATCCATCCTGAGATAAAGAGTGCCACAAATATTGCAGCGTATATTCTTTTTATTAATTATCGTTATGTTCTTCTGTACTTCTTCCAAATTTATTATTGACATGTCCACCGTGTAATAAGTCTCAATAGCTTGTTTTTGTTCGTCACTTATCAATTCGGAGATTTTTCCAAACGATCTATCTTTACTTTTAATTTTATTAAAACTATCTTCATTGAATCGAGATAATGAACGTTTGCTGAGGTTACATTCTATCTTATTTGTAGTACTTTGGTCTATTACATCTATTGCAATGCACGGTTTTGTGGAATCTTCCTGCATCATCTTTGGATTTGATAATTCATTAGATCGCAAAGACCTTATAACGGTCACACGATTTTGTTCTGTAAATATTTTTGATTGCGGATTATTAGAAACATCAGAATGCTTAATAATATTTTGTACTGTTACTAAATTAGTCTCACTATTTTCAGTTTTTTCAGATTCCTCTACCAATGAACAAGATATCCGCGTTAAATCTATCTGTTTTTCTTTTTGATCATGATTCTTCACTACAGTTTTATCTATCATCATTAGTATCTCATTAGGAATCGAAACAAGCTGATTTGTCTTTTGATTCTTTCTAGGAGGAGTACTTTCTGCTTCTCCTTTCTCTTGCTTTACAATAACTGATATTGCTTTACTTTTTACAGAACAATCTTCTGTATTGTTCAAATAGCTGCCAGGTTTTTCTGTGTTTTTATCAGATTCCATTTCTTTTAATTTATTAATTACTAAATCATCATTAGTATGATCATTTTCATTATTTATGTATACAATATCAGGTTCATTAACTTTGGTATAAATTATATTTGAGGATGTGTCCACCACTGCCACCTGTTCCTTCACTGCCTCTTGCTCAACTTGTGGTTTGGGAGAGGTTTCAATATTATTAATCACACTATTGGACTTATCATTATCGTAAATAACATGCAGGTAGCTTCTTTTGCATTTGTTATCCAAACTTTTTAAACTACTATTTAAACTATCACTCTTACCCATATCATTTTGGATTATCTTCTCTTTTATTTCTTCAACTTTTCTCTTTTTTCTGTTGCCTGCTGAGAAACTGGCTCCTTTCATCCTCTTCAATTTGTTTTTCTGTCCTTTTCTACGTCCTACAGGTTGATGTGTATTTATATTAATGTCCTCCTCATCTTTTTGCGGCGAGTTCAAGTTATTCATTGACCTTGTACGAATTGCAGTCTTTTTTGATATACTGTCGTTTAAATTTTTATGTTTTAAATTGTTTGTATTCTCTTCTAAATTACTAGCATCACTCCCCAATATTTTTTCACATGAAATTACATTGCTTAAATGCACCGTAGTTTGTGCAACCGAGTGAACATCATTAATAGGGGAATTATTTACTAGATTGACGTTTTCGTCTTTTCTTCCAGTCCTGTAGCATGATGTATTATTTTCGGACAGATAATTTTTTGTACTCTTTAGACTGTCAGGTGATAATGCCTTAGCTTTCCGTTTCATCTCATTCGCAGAAGGAATAGCGTTCTCCTTATCAGATTCAGCATCGCTATCTTGCTGGAACTTCTCATCTGTTGCATTTTGATTCTATGAAATAGAAACAAAATACTTCCAATCTTTCCGAAATGAAATATTAGCTTCTAAATATTTTAATTCTATAATTAAAAAAAAAAAACATTTTGATTACGTAGGTCATAATCAATGAAATCAAAATGTTCTTAAAATCATATGCAACAAGTGAATACAAAAATTAAATCGTATTCTTTTTAAGATTACAAGCATAGAAAACAATAAGCTTAAGAAGTATTTTAGTTTTAAATTCATACAACTTATGAAAAGCAGCGCTTTAACGTTCATGTTGTCTTTGTATTTCATATGATAAGTTTTGCAAACTTGAAATTAAATACCTTTTAAATTAATCGTATATGAAAAAGTAAATGAATCATATATGATTCAATTTAAAAAAATACAAATACCCTTTAGTAAATAATATATAAATATACAACTATTATTTAAAATATAATACATAAAATACAAATATTTGGAACGTCTCCATTTCCAGTGTAGCTTAATATAACGCTTGAACGTCTCAAATTTTTAAATTTTGTATAATAAAATTTTCATCTATCCCCTATCATTTTAAAGCTGTCTTCGTTTGTTTATAAGAAAAATATTGGTATATTTTATTTTCTCTAACAACAAGTAGATATGAGCAAACGCGAGATTTTAGTTAGATAATGTATCAAGTTACAATAGCTTACAGCCTGCAAGAACCCCTGTTGTACCAGATGACAGCGATCATAAAAGTCGCAGATGAATTCCAGGATGCCCAAACATCGCAAACAAACAATCTGCGGCAGCCCATCGTTTTTCTTTATCTGAAACAACAAAAAGAAACTTCTGTGTCCAAAGAATGATCCACGTTATCTTTATAGATAGCATAAAAAAAGCACAACACTTTACTAGAAGATATACCCCAATTAATCACAATCTATTTTGCAATAAAATAAGACTAAATCTAAATGGTTTTAAATTTAGTAATAATATACTGCTATTTCTACTATCTTAGAATTCTACAGAGGAATTATATTAGTAACAACAGAACAAACCTCGTTGACTCGTATCTTTTATGTACATGCAAGATAAAAATAAATTACCATGCAAGATGAGTTAGAAGTGGTATGGAGAAAAATAAGGCTGAAAATCAAGTAATTAGCGGTCCCAAAAATATCGTACCTTTATTGAGAAAAATTGTGGAATCCTTAAACAAATGTATGCTTTTTTCTTTATTGTCGAAAAATTGTTATATACGCTAATTCATACTGCACATTAATAACATATTAATGTTTACCTTAAGATATATACACAGTATATATAGTGTATATATATACAATATATATATCGACTTACTTATTACTTACTAAATGGAAAAATAGATTGGTTTAACAAACGTCTTGTACAAAATAATAATTATTGCTTATCACTTATGTTATCCGAGGAGAGTTTAAATGTTAGACGTAATATCCTTCGCACGATTTTATTAACAGTTCTCACGGGGAACAATTTGTCCCGAGGAAAAGTAATAATTATAGTTCATACATAATTCTTTGCGCTCTTATCTTAGAAACGCGGTAGACAAGTAGAACGTTTTACTTTGTAAAAAAAAGTTAAAGTATTATACATATACTGAATATTCTGAAGCATTGTATAAAATAGTAACTAAAACATTATCAATTTATTATCATCATTAACTAAATTCTGCTCCATATAAAACTATTACATTTTAAGTAAAAATAATGAAAAAATGTATATCATAATTATTCCTATCTTTTATCACTTAACAATTATTTCATGTAACATCTCTTTCAAAATATTCAATATAGTTCCTAAATTATATTAGGACAATTTGAGCACAAAGAATTACGACTAATTTTCTTCTGAAGGAAGATCAATGTTGCACGTGATACGTACTCAAAGAATCATTAACGATTTTTTCATTCACCAATGCTCTTGCTTAATACATGAATAAAATATATATTGAGTTGACCAAGGCACTTATGATATAGTTCTACGTTTTTCTTTCTAGCAAATCACATAATATGCTTTCTTACATAATTTATTGTATGCGCTACCCTTATAGCAAAATATCCGTTAGTTTTAATAATATAAGATCTATCGGAAACAATAGTACACTTAAATCTAAAGATTTTTCATCATCAATCAATAATAATATATTTTGAAAATTTTCAATTTTCTTATATGAATCATTATTTTTGCTCTGAATCTTTATCTATATACATATGTAGTTTTACATATAAAATAGAATCGAAAATATAATAAAATACACTTTATACATGTATTATTTAAAAGTTTTGCAGTTCTATTAAAAACAGTCATGTAAAAATATGTAGAAAATATTTTTTTTCACTTCTATATTCTTTCTTGGTCGGAGTTTTTGACTTTGGAAGCCCTGTATTTACATCTTTTCATGAATTAATCTTTCCTAGAAAGCTAACTGTGCGATAGACATACAAATTTTCCATAAAAATGAATCCAATAATACTCTTTGGCTTCCTTACAATTATAAGTATCAATCGTGACGTTTCTTTTTTTAATTTTTGTTACGTCTTATTCCAATATTCTGTCATGTTTCATGGCTTGTCTTTATTATAGCTTTGGTAAATTCTAATCAATAATGTTTCACGTGCAAAAATATTTTCTAATGTAGTATATGTAAATGGAAAAAATACTTAGGAGATACCAGTAGTCTCTTAAATGCACACCTACTACATTATGTACAAAATGACGACTAACTTACTGTAAAAAAAGAAAAAAGAAAGAAAAACAAAAAATGAAACGAGCGATGAAAGAGGAAAAAAATTGATTACAGTGCAATTATTCACCTGATAATGTAAGTTACTCCAAAATTTAAAAGTAAAATCAATCAATATCTCATGATTAATATTGCTAAATTTTTCGCGATTAAAAAAGCTTTTACTTTTAATTCTTGCAGCAATATTTTTGAAAATTTTAATTTATTGAATAACTAATGCTTTATCGACTAACATAACGTTGTTTGACTAAGAGTTAAAAAAAACGTCTCTTTTGGAAAGCCCTAGCTCATCCATGAATTAAGTTAAGTCTTAAAAAAATATGAGAGTTATGTCAGTACCGTTACTTTTCGTTGGACGCAGTGGAAGCAACGTCGCCACTAGATGCGTTCTTCTGTTTGCTATTACTAGTCTTTTTTTCTTCAAAGTGTCTTTTTCTATGTACCTTCATGTTATCACGCCTATTAAACTTTCGTCCGCATTCCGGACAGGCATGCTTTTTTTCACCGTGCACGTGTCGGTGTGCAGCCAGATGACTAGCTTGTGCGAATCTTGCACCACACTTTTGGCAGATATGTTTCCTCAGCCCTTCGTGTTTCAATAGATGTTCGTTTAGGAATGCTTTGGAGGCGTATCTATTGTTACAAACGTTACACACGAACGGCTTAGGATTTGAGTGTTGTAACACGTGAGCCTTATACTTGGACGCGACTTTGAACGTTTTACTACAAACTTCACAAGTGTATGTAGTCGCGTGACGCGTTTTAATATGTTCATTCAAAACTGAAAGACTTGAATACAGGTTGTAACAGAATCGACACCTGAAATTGCGACGATTTTTTAAATGTACGCTAGCTATATGACTTAACAATCTCGTACGGTACGGGAACACTTTGCCACAATATTCGCAAGCTAAGTTCTGTGGAGGTAAGTGTGATTTCATGTGGATTTGTAGAGACACTTTGTGATGATAACTTTGACCGCAGTCTGTACAAGAATAAGGTCTCACACCTTTGTGCACGTTGTCGTGCTCCATTAAATAAAATTTCGACTTGAACCTTTTTGGACATTTTGGGCATTGTATCGGTCTAGGATTAGTATGTGAGCATCGAATATGCTTCATTACATCGGACTTGCATACGAATTTAGCGTTGCACAAAATGCAAGTATACTGCTTAATACCGAGGTGGGTTTTCACGTGAACCATACATTTGTCCTTACGTTCATAGAACTTACAACACAATTTACAAGAGTAGCCGTTTTGATTATCCGTAACGACATGTTCGACGTTATCGTCGACACGAATTTCTTCTCCGTCGATCCTGAAAAGTTCTTCTGGGTTCTGAGAAGCCTGCCATTTCTGCTCGAATTCAGCAGAATCCTTCAATTTCGTTGAACTGCCATTCTTCAGGCTACTGTTGATAATGGTGTTTATTATACTATTTACTTCTACGCAACTTTGATTTTGTAAAAGACCAACGATTGCCTTGTCCACCAAACAGGAACCTTGATCTGGAAATACTCGCGCTCGAACAGTAGCTACATCGTCACTTTCCTTTTTACATAATTCTACAGTAAAACTAATATCTTCAATGTCGCTGCTTTGATTTCGGGATTCTTTTACAGAAACTTCGATGTTTGGAGAGTTTGACACGATACTTAGAAGTTTATTTAATGCTGATGTTGGAATTTGTATAGTGTGTGGATCTTGCTGCTTCCCAACTAGTTTCTCACCAATTTCATTAGGGCTATTATGTGGACTAACAGTTATTTCTGTGGCAGTATTATCATGACTTCTAAGTCTATTTGCGATTGGCGTATCAGTCACTGTTTCATTTGCAGCAGTTGTTTCTGTACTTTGTCTACTTCTAAGCCATCGCGTGGGAGTTGTTTCAGAACTTTGAACAATTTGTATATTCTCTGTATTGTCTCCACTTGTACTTTGAATACTATTCTGCTCTTTTGGAGCTTCTTCATTGCCTTTTACTTGTTGTTGACTCCTCAAGTTTCTCTGAGTCTTTGTAGCTGTTCTTAAAACACGTTGCTCTACTTCTTTAACACTTCCATCATTAGGAGAATTAAGATTTTTGTTGGTTTCATTGTTGTTGTTGTTTGTTGATGTACTTGGTGTTGTATCTTCAGTCTTTACTTCAGCCTAGAGATAGATTGAAATAAAAGTAGAAGCGGGTACCAGAAATAGTTTTATTGCAGAAAATGAATTCAATCCGGTATTTGTGGTACATACATTTTATTATAAATACAAATATATTAAAAACTGCATATTTAATAAACAATTTTTTTATGTTATGATTGAAGATTGTTTTATGAACCAAAATACCAGATGATACCACTTTATACTATTTGAATTTCAAAGAAAAAAGTGAGCTGTATGCTCTGGTAGCATCATAGATGAGCGGTAGAGCTATGTATTAAATTTGAATACGAACTTACAATCTCTGTTAAGGGTGGTAGATTGTATCGATCGCGTAACACTTGTTGGGTGCGAAGACACTCCTCTTGGAAGTCGCAAACGAATTCGAGCTTGCCCAGACATTGAACACAGATCGCCTTGGGCAGAGGATCCCTTTCATCTATCTGCGATTCAAACAAAATATCTAAATACTAAATATATGTCATTTTTAAAATCTTACTTGAAGATCTGATTCTATACAAATTTTAATTGAATTGAGAAACCATATTTTATCTTATTAAAGGAGAATTATGAATATATAAACAATTTAATTAAAACCCTACCGCTCTGTAGATACACCATTCTGAAAATTCTTATAATCTGGTACCCACTCTAATAATATATATTGCTAACATTCATACTTATCATTATAATTGTGTAAATACAATAACATTTATAACCATTTACAAATATCTAAAAACAAATATATAATGTTCATGTAAAAAATATTGGATATAGAATTAACAAATATTTTCTTATGTTTATATAAACTTCAAAAAGTAAAGATAGATTAAAAAAATGAATACTTTCAAATCCAAATTCAGTCTTTTGTTAATCAGATTCCAAGAACAAATCACGTTTATAAAACATTGATTATAAGATATTTCATTTTAAAAAAGATATAAAACATAATACAATCATAAAATAAAGAATACCAATATGAGGATAATAAACGATTACTTACAAATTAGATATCTTGTATTTAATAAAATAGTCATTGTTGTACAGCATATAATCATAACATACAATTGTACATGTCTCTAAATTATAAATATATTACATACAATTATTTAGGATTTACATAAGAAGTCTTTAAGTCTACGTAAACAATTTGACACACATTTGGAATAATAATATGAAACTTAAATAAATATTTCTTTCTCAAAACAAACATTAAACATAGAAGTAAATACGATATTAGTACTAAAACTACACAAGTGAAAATTAATGCGAATAAAATATAATAGAACAAAGGTAGCAAAAAAAAGAAAGAATATCTTTTCTTCTCATGCTCTTCTCCCCTCCGGCCATTTTTCTAACCCCCTCCTCTAACTACAAACGGGGCCCGGACCCCATGACACACCTCTTACATTTGTACTCACCAGAATGTTGATTTTTGTGTGGATCTTTAATCCTAAAAATCGTTTGGTGCCTTCCTCACCGAAAACGTCGATATATATACTCTCGCATTGGCCGCAAAGTCGACAAATTTGCGCGTCTCCCTCCCCTAACTCCATTTTTGTTTACGTTGAAGGCTGCCTGAATTCGCTTTCGACTACTTGATCACACTGAAAATTTACCATAGAACCAATGCTTGTATTATTTGGCCCGATCCCCGTATCATCAGCCGCTTGTTTCAACGATGCCACGATTTTCGAACTCAACCAGATTACCGGGAAAATAAATAGAAATGAATTAAACAAAAGACAAAATTTTAACGTTAACGTTACTACTTGCTCGCTGATCTGACACGGGGATGTAGCCGCGTTCGGGCCAGACTAGCATACATTCACTTCCCTTCCCCTCCGCCGTTGTACGAATTTCGACCAATCGATGATCTCTGTTTCGCATTACACATTTACTGTGTTCGTAATTGGTCGCTTCCATCGCGGTCTAACTTGAAGCATTGTATATAGACCGACAGTAGATCGACAAAGTGATTGAAAATTTCGACTTTTTTCTTGGGTTTTCCTATTTTTGAATCTTCTAAGGCACGTAAAGAGTAAAGCTACAAGCTTATACTATTATAGCCATATTGACATTAACAATCAGTAATAACGCATTGCCGCTCAATTGTTGTATAGCCTATTTCACATCTATTTCATACAAATCTAAAAGTTTTATTTATTTTGTGTTTATTTCTCTATCACTTACTTTGTGTCCTCTTATATTTCATGTTATATATTCACGGATTAATGGTAACTAACTAATTTTGGTGTTGTGTATTGTGCATTTAAGTATCTACTATTAACATTCTTGAGATTGATATTTTGTAACTATAATGATATTTCGTAACGTATTTAATATATATGCAATATGTAGTATTTCATATTTATCCAGTTTTCTGCCCCTAATAATATTTACATTTTTATTTATTAATTTATTTTTGTTTTTTGTATTGTTCATAAAAATAACAAGAAGATAAACAACATATGATATAATGAAAGTATCATTTCAATTTTTCGGTGAAGTTAAATTTAATACAGTGGTACGATGTAAAGAAATATATTAGTTTTAGTTATTAAAATAATTAAGGAAATAAAATAATATTTATCGTAAACATATGAATGGTTATATACTCTCTAAAGCAATTTCAATTGGGTTAAAATTTAGAGTTATGTTATCATGTTTTGTATCTTTAGGTTAGACTGTAAACGAGGTTAAATAAAGATTAATGACGGAAAGATACGAACATTTAATTGTGAAAAATGTACAAGATTTGTGAGCGTCATAAGAGAATTTAAGTGGTGCTGGTGATCTGCATAATTTTACGATATTATTGATAAACAAAGTACGAATATTTACAAGTATTGATTCATTC
This sequence comes from Bombus pascuorum, assembly GCF_905332965.1. Classification (NCBI taxonomy): domain Eukaryota; kingdom Metazoa; phylum Arthropoda; class Insecta; order Hymenoptera; family Apidae; genus Bombus; species Bombus pascuorum. The sequence continues at coordinate 11,836,739 of NC_083490.1, read as the reverse complement.
TATACTTAATATACAATATATTATTCGTAAGTATCGAATATCTTAAAACTATTAATTTAATTACTATTAATTTAAGAATTATGGATTACTATTTTATAAATCTCTTGTTAATACTAAGTGATATTTAAAAATTGTTTTTACATATGTTTCAAGAAACGAAACTTCATTTATTTTTATTTTATAACATGTAAATGTTAATTTAAGAGGGTGAAATATTTAAAAAAATGATTTAAAAATGAGTACTTTAAACAACTCTGTTATAATTTGTTACGAAAATCAAAAACCAATGAAACAAAAAGCATTTTCAAGAAAAAAAAAAGTACAAAAAAATGTAAAACGAACATTCTATGAAAGTCCACTAAAACATATCCAATTAAGGTAATAGAAAATGCAAAGAGAATTTATACGATATATATAAAATGTAGACATATATACACACACACAAGTAATTGTTTTTATAATTGCAGTAGCAAAAGATGGGCACAAGCACAAAAACGACTATTATGTAATACTAACCAAGTCTTTAACAAAAGAAAAGATTCTTTTTGCTTTGCAAAAGAATCTTTACAAGATAGCGTTATTATTTTAAGCGATAATGAAAATGAATCAAATAATAAAGATGATGAAAGTAAACAAGAACTACAAACAAGAAAGAGATTCTTAGATTTGTCAACAGATGGTAAAGGAAATCCTCAATGTAATTCAAATGAAACATTAAGTCAAACAAAAACTGCAGTAGAAGAAGGACCTCCAAGGAAAAAAAGGAAAAAGAACATTGTTGCATTATCAGAAAATAATTCAACTTGTCCTTCAGTATCTAACACAATTATTGATTTAGATGATGAAAACATAGGTAAAAGATATGTTTTCTATAAAATAACATTTTTCTAACTAAGAATATTATTACAATTTAATATTTTATAGCTTTGGTTTCAGATTCTATAAATCAAAGTTTAGATGATATTGTTGTGGTATGGTCATCAACAAAAACTATTCCACCATCTGCAGAAATTGTTCCACTATCTGCAGAAACTGTTCCACTATCTGCAGAAGCTGTTCCACCATCTGCAGAAACTGTTGTGCCCTCTACAGAAACTGTTTCACAGTCTGTAAAAACTCCTGTGCCAAGTGCAAAAACTCCATTATCTGTAAAACCTCCACCATGTGCAAAAATTCCACCACAATCTGTGAAAATTTTACCATGTGCAAAAGCTTCTTTACTCTCTATAAAATCTTTTGTACCATCTGTAAATCAATCAGAAGAAGAACCTATAGATCGAAAGAAGAATGATAGAATTTTTATGATAGATACTACACCAAATAAGAATAATCTTAGTTGCTTACGATCCAATGAGGATATATTGCAACAATATGAAACAGATACTGAAAAGGATGCAAAAAACAAAAAAGTAGAAGAAGAAGAAAATGCGAGAACTTGTTTACCTTTCAGCAAATGTAGATTGAAATTTCCTAAACCTCATAATATAAGCAAAAATATTACAATGACAAAACCAAAGACAACTCAAAGATCAAGAAATTTCAGACGATCAATAACAAACTATACTACATCTACATTTACATCTACTACATCTACTATATCCACTACATTTAATACATCTGCTACATCTACTATATCCACTACATTTAATACATCTGCTACATCTACTATATCCACTACATTTAATACATCTATTATACCTACTATATCCACTACGTTTGATACATCTCCTATACATACTATATCTAGTACAAGTACATTACCACTTGTATATAATATGCCAGTTGCATATAACTATCCTAATTTATATGACTTTTCTAATCCTGGATTTCAAACTACTTTTGAGCCTAGCTTTATATCATATCCTCAATTGTCTACAACTGGATCATGTGTATCTCAACCAATTAATAACTTACGGGAGATAGTTATTGACGGCAACAATATAGCTATGGCGTATGATGATTGATTATTTGGAGATTATATTTAATTTATGTATTATAATTATATGTGCAGCAAAAATTTAATATTTTCTAGGTATCGTAAACATAAAATATTTTCAGAGGAAGGAATCAAGATAGTTGTGGAGTATTTCCAAAAAAGGGGTCATTCTGTTAAAGTATTTGTACCTAATTATAGAAGATCATTAAACCACCCATTACTTGAAAAGTTATACACAGATGGAATAGTAATTTTTACACCAAGTCGTGTTATCGGTGGTAAACGGATAACTCCTTACGATGATCGGTAAATTGTTTTTCTTTCTAACTATTGTGAGAACTATTCATTTTATAAAATGGTATTCCTTATCACTTCTAGGTATATATTAGAATATGCAACAATGTGTGGAGGTATCGTAGTTTCTTTAGACCAATATAGAGATTTATATTTGGAAAAACCAGAATGGCGTGATACAATCGAAAAAAGACTATTGATCCCAACATTTGTAGGAAATTATGTTATGTTTCCTGAAGATCCTTTAGGTAGAGGTGGTCCTACACTGGAAGAATTTCTAAGGCATTGAATGTAAAAGATAGTAAAGGATTAATGTAAATAGAAATTTAGTTTAGTTATATAGATAAGATTTTAAATTTTCTAGTGACTAATTAATAATAAATTACAATACGTATATATATGTGTATGTAAATATTGTAATTTATTTTATTTGTAATTACGAAAAAATTATAGATAATAATACATAAGAAAATATTTGATTAATCTAATTAAAAAAAAAGAGCAAAATTTTTTTTATTGTAAAAATATTTACATCTGTCAATTATTTTCCAATTTATCTTTTACATGTAAGTGCCTAAGATATGAATTATTTCGTATAGGTAATATAGTGGGGTGAAATTATTGTATACTTAAAAACAGTAAAATTCCTTATTCCTTAACAGTTATTGTTCCTAAACCATTGAAATAATACATTATAAAATAATATGTCGTTATATTTAATATACAAAAATAGTCTAATATTTAATTAATAAATGATTATATATCAACGTAATATTTTACACAATTAAAAAAATAGAAATTAATTTACAGTGGAAATGCAAAAAAGATTGTTTTAACATAAGGTTTTGGAAAAATACTTCAAGTTCATAAATGTTCATTGAGTTGTACTTATATACTTGACTTAGTTTCAAAAAAGTGTTATTTTCTATAAACATAAATTTAGATCAATATTAAGAAGATTCATTTGTTTATTTAATTAGAAAATTTAAGATAACTGAATAAAGAATCACTTTCAATAAATTATGTAAACTAAATGTTAATTACTTATATACATCTATAAAAATCAGTAATTTTTTGGCGACATAGAATTCCACATGGGCTTCCAACACCATTTACGAGATTTACGAATACTGTCCATATTTTCTTGTGCTGTTTCGCGCGCTAATCGTTGCATTGGATTTTTGTCATCAGAATTATATTCTGAATTTGATAATACTGTTTCGTGTTGAAAAGCAGAAGTCACGCCTAAGAAAGAATATTTTATATATTTTACTATTATTGTATATAAAAAATCTTAATAGAAAATACACTCGTATAATAAGAGAATAATTACTCGCTTTGGCAAATAATTTTTCTAAGACGTATTGATCATCTTCAATTAGTTTAGGTTCCTCTGTCAGAGAACGTTCAAGACGTCGTCCAATTAAATGTGAGACACGTTCTCCTTCAAATAGAGCTGAGGCAGCATGCTCTTCTAATCGTGAACTTCTTTTTCTTTTTTCTTTGCAATGATTTTTATTTAAGTTTGACAACGTATCTTCATTCATATTCACATTACATGTTACTGTTTCGTTATTTCTATCTAAAATTTCAGTTATATTAGCATCATTAGATAGACATTGTACAGTAGCCTTATTTGATGTTTCATGTATTTTAATATCAGAATTTGATCTATTTGTTAATGTATGATCTTCATCTTCCAGTTTATTATTTAAGGTGTTGTCTGTATTGTATTCAATATTTTTTGAAATTTTATTTTGGATATTGTTGTCATTCGTACTTTCTTGATTTGCAGAAAAAAGTATATCTTCATTTTTTTTATGAAAATTACTCTCGTTTTTAATACCCTCTTTTGTTAAATTATCCTTGAATATTTCATAATTATGTTTTAAAATATCTTGATCAATATTATTATTATGGCAACTTGAAACATAATGATTCTCTATAGCATGTGCTATTTGTATTACAGGTGTAGAGTTTGAGGTATTTTGACTTATATTTTTACTAAGGGTAGCTGCTAATTTTCGCATTTTTTCAATTTTATTAGATGAAAATTTGGTAGACGAAGAAACTGGTCTAGATTGTCCAAATAATTGATCTATTTCACTAGAATTATTATCAATAGATTCATTAAAATTAAAAAGTTCAACTAAATCGGAAGTTTTAAACAATCTATGTTGACGTGGATCTTCTAAAACCTTATTTGCAAGAAGTATTTTAAATATTTGTCTGTGATACATCTGAAACAAAACGTTATCTCATAAATACTTCGAAATATTCAACAAAAAGAAAACTTAAAATTTTACCTTTTCTTCAATAGTACCAGCAGTAATAAGTCTATAAATAGTAACTTTTTTGTTTTGTCCAATTCTCCATGTACGTGCTCTTGCTTGAGCATCAGTTGCTGGATTCCAATCCGGATCATAAATAACTACTCGATTTGCTCCAGTCAAATTTACTCCCAGACCTCCAACACGCGTAGTTAACAAAAACACAAAATATGATGGATCCTGTATGAAAAAGATCAAATTACAAAAAGGCTTAAAATATTAATAAAATACATTTTCCGTTTATCGACACACACACACACACACACACACACACACACACACACACACGCACGCACGCACGCACGCACGCACGCACGCACGCACGCACGCGCGCACACACACACACACACACCTTATTAAATAAACGAATTGTTTCTTGTCGTTGTGACATAGAAGTAATTCCATCCATTCTTAAATAAGAATATTCTTCGCTTTGTACTAGAGATTCTAAAACATGCATCATCTGCAAATAAAACTTTGTTATACATTATTTTGTACATAACGTATGTTTATAAACAATTATATAAGTTATTTACTTGTCTCCCTTGAGTAAAAAGAAGTACTCTATGTCCCTGTTTTTTCCAAATTTTAAGAAGGGACCGAACCACTATCATTTTACCAGAGCGCTTCCAGTATCCAAACTTCTCCAATGCTTCATTTGATACATCAATGTCTTCATCTGAATCCTAAATGTACATTTACTTGAATACAATGAATATTAGCGCGCTGCGTGATATAAATATTATAATATAAATTAAATTATGATTTAAATAAAATATATAAATTATAAACTTACAACTGGATTTGTATAAAGAAACAAATCAGGATGATTACATATCTTCCTAAGCACTGATAATGCTATGAGGAGGCGAGCCCTGTATCTTCTGCTTACTGAATTATTCCTTTCATGCAAAATGAAACTAACATCTGCAGAACGTAAATATTCTTTATATAGTTCCTTTTGTTCTCCTGTTAAACTACAAAACAGTACCTAAAAAAAACATGAATTGAGATGTGAAATTATAAATTCTTACAAAATATCCTACTGTGTAACAAACCTGTTCGTTTTTTTCTGGTAGACTAAGATGATGTTGCACATCATTTTTTGTTCTTCGGAGCATATAAGGTGTAATAGTATCTCTAAGCATTGTAGCGACCTGAAGGGCGATAGCTTCTTGCAAAGGAGAAGCATTTGTGTATCCTCCACGAGTTATAGGGGTTGCACAATGCTCTAAAAATGCAGATAAAGTGCCTAACTTGCCAGGTAGAATAAAATCAAAGAGGGACCATAATTCTTTTAAGGAGTTTTGCATAGGGCTACCCGTTAATAAAAGTCGATGTGGTGTTGAGAATTCCTTTACTGCTTTACTAATCTACAAGAATTCAATTGCAATTGCATTTGTACCCAATTGTAAAATTGTCACAGATTAAAAGCAAGAAACTACCTTTGCTTGTGGATTTCTTATTTTGTGACCTTCATCAAGTATGACATAGTGCCATTGACTGGTTACAAGTATATCTTTATGTATAAGCATACCAGAATAAGAAGTAATTAATACACCACCAGATTTTAAAGAGTGCATTAAATACTCCAAATTACCTGAAAAAATATTTATTAATAATATAAAAGTAATAAAATATCACATTATTACCATATGTTAGTGCAGAAAGTAACAGATGATTTTATCTTACCATTATAAGTTCCACATTGATGTAGAACAGCCACTCTTAAAATAGGCCACCATTCATGAAAATGATTTACCCATTGTTCCATTAGAGTAGCTGGACAAACAATTATAGTGGGTCCTAAACCTCTGAACCTATGAATAAGTAGTTATTATTAATTAAATATGTAATGTGACTTTGTTAAAATAATCAATAAACAGAAAGTAAGTACCTTCCACCATCTGACAGTAATTCACTACAATCTAAACCTGCAAGAAATGCAATTACTTGAACAGTCTTTCCCAAACCCATTTCATCACCTAGTAACCCTCCTAAGCCACGTAGATGCAGTTCCCACAACCATTGTACAGACACTTTCTGATATCTAAAAAAATAGTCAGTTTTATATATACACATAATAGATATATATATAAATCAGTCTTTTAATTATTCATACTTATATAACTTTTTCCATATAGATTGAGGGATTTTAAATAAATTATCTATTTTGTGTAGTGGTTCATCCTTTGGATAACCACTTTTCTCTACCCTTTCTCTATACATCTCTTCATTTCCATCATCCAAAACTAAAATTCTCATAATTCTATATTAATAAAAGTGACATATTATAATGAATAATGTTAAGATGAATCACTATGTTTACCTCTTTTTGTATGAACAGATTTGGTAAAAGATTTTCTCTTTTTATATGATTTTCCTTCATCCTCTATAAAATAAAAAAAAAACGATGCTTTATTAATAAATATTAAGTTTCAAATTAAACTAGTGATAATATATACCTGAATCTATTTGTTCATCACTCGGTACATATTCACTATCAGAATCATTAGTTATATCTGCAAATTTAATGTTTGTTGTATTTTCAATCAATGTCTCTTTAGTATTATCTTTGGAACTATTACAGGAAATGAATTCATTTTTTGAATGTTTAGCCTCTTTGGTAGAATTCTCAACTTGATCAAACTTACTATCTTCTGTTTCATAATTAATATCATTGTTTTTATTTAAGCTTTTTGATGTTTCAAATTCAGAAACTAATTTCTTCTTATTAGCTTTGATTTTTGTTTTTTTCACTATTTTAAATTCTTTAGGGTGAGTATTTAATAATTTTGGTTTTTTAATTGTTACTGCGTTATTATTAGTATACTTAGATGCCTTTGAATTTTCTTTCAAACGTTTTCTTTGTTTGGCAAGTTCAGCCTGCTGTTGAAGATATTTTTCAAGATCAAGTAAATGAGAGGATTTATTAAATGTCCTGAAAAATGAATATTAAGTTTAGTTTTTATAATTTTTACTTATAACAATTTTATTAATATCATATACCCTTTAGTTTTTAACAAATCAAACTGTTTTTCAATTGCTTGGAAGGGTGTAATTTCTCCAGTTTGAACTTGTTTTTTTAATTTTGTTTGTCCTGAACAATCTATAGTACCAGTTCCATTATCATTGTTTAATTCTTTTGAATCCTTTCTTGTTTTTATATTTGATTTCATAAAATTATCAATTTCTTTTGATGCTTCATTAAAAATGCTTTCCTCACTTCTTATTGACAAAACCTAATAACATTTCTTTATTACTAACAATATGATAAGAATAGATTAAATTTTATGTTACATATTGTATAATAGTATATGTTCAACTTTTTCAAATATTACAATTGCAGATAGTAAAAGTAATATATTATGTTTTATTGTCATATTTTAAATAAGATATATAAGATATATAACATAAATTAAAAAGAAAGATAAGATAATAAAAAAAAATGTTTTATATATTCTCTTCCGTTATAAAAATTTAAAAATATTCTAACTAAATCAATTTTATAATATAACCTTCTCTCTCAAACTGTTATCTCTCCCATTTATGTGTATACCATTAAAATTTTCATTATTAAAAACTTGTCCTTGATCATCACTTTCCATGATTGCAATAATGAAATCAAATGATACCTTCACGTGTTACAATACAATCTGTGATAAACAATAACCAGAAAGTGGCTAAAAATTGAGAAAATGTAGAACTTTAAGAACTACATCTTAAATGGTTTTAATTTTAAATTATTAATTTTCCTGATATAATATTTAATAAATAAACATTGTCATTCAACTTGCGTAATATTACAGTCAATGGAAATAGATATAACTGTTGTCACGCCTAGCTTTACCGGCATATTAAACGTTATTTCACGTAAATATTGTTAGATGGTAGCACTAAAATCGTTTTTTTTTTTCATTAAATTCAAAATAATATTATAATCTCTGTTATGACTTACTATGTACCATAAATAAATAAATGTATATATATATATATATATATATATATGTATTATAATCATTAAATTCTATATAAAATTAAATATAGTATCAGTACAAATTATGCAGATCAAAATCATCAGAATATAAAAAATGTAATATACTCGCGAATTTAATGGGTTTTAGTATTAAAATAAAGATTCAAGGTGATAGAAATAAATTTGGAAACACTATAAATTCTTATGTTTTTATTTTATTTTATTTCCTAAAATTTAACCATAGGCGGCTAACATATGAGCCAGCTATAAAATATTTAAATACTATAATTAAAAACTTTGTCTAAGAAGAATAAAAATCAAACTGCGAGGAATTGACGGGAAATCGTCTTCATTCTCTTAAAACTGCTTGAAAATGTTTTTAAAAAAGTAAGTTAGTTTTAAGCAAAATTTTAATAAAATTAATTAGGCCCAAACCCATTTTGGAGTAACGCCTTTAAATTCGAAAGAATCCGGGTGACCTACATGCGAAATATTGGGGAAGCTTTTCGACCATTGGAATGGTGTTCGCGATTGTGATGTAGATGGTCCGGAAGTAGCTTCAAAGCTTTTGAGACCATCTGCACAAATTGCTAAAATCTTCGTATCTATAATACCATACGGTACAGGTATATCCTCCAAATCTCCACGATACGTCAACTCCCGCAATTGATTTGTTTTTGAATTTTGTTCCTCGGAAGTGCAACCTTCCTGGCTGCATCCACGCATCAAGTTTCGAAATTGCTCGAACGTAGTGATATTCTCTTGTAAACGCGTTAAACGGGGTTTCAAAAGATCTACATCCTTCTTGGCAGGCCGTACGATGTCGTTAATGTTTTGAAAATTCGATATACCAATGTACGATATGAAGCCGATTTTCTTAAACTTCTCGGTATAATTCATAGCAACGGTGATGCGTGGTAGTTGTTCCACTAATAATACAGTCATGGAACGTGGCTCAAAACTGATCCATTGCAATGCAGAAGCTCCACCATTCTGATAAGATATAGTGTCAAACCAAGATTGACTGTTCGTTGCTAGTCGATTTGCTGCCATTAATCTTACAGTTAGCATTACCTATAACATTATTATTATTATTACTTAATAACTTTCTGTACATAAAATAAACTATATATATGGTATACCTGTATATCATGTCCGAATTGGCATGAGGTGACTCATGAAAAACTAAGGAGAAAATATACAATAAAATTTTTTCGTTCGAGACTTAGTTTTCGAGAAAATCAAGTTTGAAAATTTATTAAGTATACTTGAATATAGCTAATTTTAGATGTGATAGGAGTTAATAATCGGCATGAGTTTATTCTACATGCCAAAATGAGTACAAGATGTGGAATACTATTTCATCGTTTAAGGCTTCATATTCAAGACATTAGAGTTTAAAAATGTTTAGTTAAGAATTTGCTCAATATTTATTTTTTACATGTGTAGATACATTTTCAAATTTATTATTCTAGGAAATAAAGCGTTTTATGAAAAAATTCTATTTTTATTTTTATTCGACTTATTTTCACATGTGGAATAACCTTATGTCGATTACTTATTCCTATCCAGTCCGGAATTAATTATGTTCCAATACATTTTATAAATTTCCAAACTCCATTTTCTCGAAAACTAAGTCTTGGACGAAAAAGTTTTATTCTATTTTGTTTAATTTTCTTTTCATTCTGTCATAGAGAATCGTCTCATACCGTGCTTATACATGATATTCAGGCACATCCTATGTAAATTTAACAATAAATTCATACATGATCTTTTGGATACAAAAGACTCCACTCATTCTGATTCGTTGCCAGTAAAGATGTTCCAGTGATAATCATTTCATGATTTTCTCCATTTATTAAGTAGAATTCATCGCGGGACGATAATGCTCCAGGATAGGAGGAGAATACAATTGATCGACCCGGAATTAATGCATCAGTTCTTGTCGTAGGTAGCACATGATAGCCAAATGTGTATTTTTTTAAGAGTCTTAACATTTGAGTGTATCTATAAAATAAGAAATAAAAATTTGTCGTTTATTCGTATTAATTTCTATCACTTAATAAGGTATACATTTAAATATATTTACATAGTTTGTAGTTTTATATAGATTAAATAATTACACCCACGTTTATTATAATTATCCTTACAGCATGAAAATACAAAGCTTATGTCAGTTTATATTTGAAATTCTTAAACAAATTGATCAATATAAGAAATATATAATGATTCACTTACGGTGCTGATGTATGTTGATTGATTGCAACTAGAGGTTCCGAATTGTCTCTTGCAAGAAATTTGAAGTGGATCATAGAACTTACTACGGAATTGGAAATATTGAATACTTTTTGGAAACCAGATAAATCGGAAGTCAAGGCGAGCCAAAGGAAATCGTCAGATTCCAATGATACCGACACACGACTCCGACGTACGGCAAATTTCCAACCAGCTTCCAAACCGTCTAATTGTGCATAAAATAATCGTACCTAAACAAAAATCAATTTTATTTTTTTTATTAACGTATTTCTTATATTTTTTAATATTTAGTATTTTTTTTAGTTATAGTTTATTTTATCGTCTTTTAAAACTACTAAAAATATGATTTATTATTAAGACAATAGAGTAATTGTGTACCATATGCCAAAAAGGATCAGTAGACTCCGTCAATTCAGCACGTTCACGAATGACGGCAGTGTTGTCTCGAAGATATCGCATTAGCTTTTGGCACTCAACGGGTTTTGTTTCGCATTTTGGCTTTATAGTGTTGAACCAATGATGATGAATTAATTGCCAAGTTAGACTACCTTCCAACAATCCGGCGGCATAAGCTTGCACAGTATCTGGGTATTTTGATGATGTTTCTATTTCAATATAGGACCATCTGTAAAAATTATATTATGAATTATTTTATCTCTTTATTATAGATATATATACTTAACATACAAATATTATATTGTATTTGTAATAGTAGCTTTATATATATATTTTTTATATTAACTTTATGTATGACATTGACTTACCCATGCTCGAAAATTTCAGTTTTATAATAGGCTCGAGCTGCATGCAATGGTATAGCAGTTAGATCATTGCCTTGGCCCCAAAACTCAATACGATATCCTCCTTTACGGTTCCATAATACGGTGGCTGAATAGATTCCATCTTGTTCGACACTGTTAACATACGATAGGTAGGTAATTAGAAAAGTCTAACTGGTGTATCTGTGCACATATGAAATGGATATATTAGACAAATAATCTGGAATGCCCACATAATTGACAATAAAATAAATTTTAGTTTTAACTTCTACGATTAGAAATTATTGTTAATAATTAATGATCTGATTATAAGAGAATTAAAAGTTTATTATGTCTCTATGTGAAATATGCAAAGTATATATTATACATATCAATATCCTTCACATACAGAACCTACTTCTAATTGCAAATCCTGATTGCAATCACATGTATAATTTATGCTATATTATTCATTTATATCGAACTTTAGAAACGTAGGCAACTCATGAAACTCATTAAAACCAGTTTTTAGTAATTCTTTACACATTCACACACACATACACGACTTAAAAACATCTCGATTGAAATACGAAATATTTTTCCCTACTAGTTTGTACCTATGATTTTTGAAACAATTAATTTCTTTTAGATTACCTATCAAATTATATAATAACATAAAAATCTGCTTGAATTGAATTAGAATTAAAGTTAGAGTACTCGAAAATTCAGATGCCATATAGAAATATATCATAAACTTTTGCCAAAAATCTTACTTAACTAAAACAATACATACATATATCTGAAATGAATAAGAGGCAATTAGATAACAGCGACGTCGCATAATAAAGATCAAAGGACAATAATTTATTAATTAAGTAACAAAAATAATAATACAAAAATATTACAAAATAACAAAAAGACATTTAATTAAAAAAGCTAAGAATAAGACATATTTCAAGAATTTATCCAGATCACATGCAAATGATAATGACCGGTGCAAATACGACAATGACAAACTTATGACAATAAATAAAGTAGTTTTTATTATCTGTTCGGCGAAATTATCGTTTGCTGTTCGTGCACGTGGCAAGCAAGATAAACCGCGTGTCAAGTACGTAAAAGCTTTGGTACGTCGGAAGCACAACGTGTGCACGCACCAACCATGCTGTGATAGCGACAAGTGTGAATTCGAGAAGCCAGACGTTGCGTTACTCGATCCTATGTCGCGACCGGTCCCATCCAGCTTGTTACCATCGAAATACCGATGCTTTTGATCGCTTCACTCACATTGCTGTACGCGTTTCACATGTGTCGAATGCGGTCGGAGCTATCGTAGGAACGTTGATCTTTCAAGCAAAAACACTTGTTTCTTGATAAAAGATCACGACATCCGTTATATGTATGTATATTGAAATTGTATGTGAAATAGCTTGATATAGATCAATATTTGATTTATGGCCTATAGTGATTTAAATAAGATGTACATAGTTGCATTGTGTATTAATTTTTAATCTGTATATGATCTAACGATAGGTGAATGTTATCAATTTAGTATTATTTCAGTTAATGAATGCTATAATGTTTTTAAATATTAAATTATTATTTTTGCGCTTTTCATCTAAATATAAATTATAGATTATTGTATTATCTTTTGGAATGCTTTTCATACCTTTCATACTTTTTTATATTTACATTCCATATATTTTTGTAACATCTGTATTTTTCTTATAATTACTTTTTGTCAGGACAGTCTAATTTAAGAATATTTATAAATATTAGCCATGTCGTGATTATTCCTATTCAATTCTGATTACTATTAACGTGATATAGTGAATTAATGAACTTACTGTCCAAATTCACTGAGAATTATGGCCCCGACTCCTAGTAAAGCTACGGCGATTAGGATGTAAGTGGAGATGCGTGTCTGCAGCCAGGAGGCTCCTACTACCTTCAGCATGGCTCATCGGTAAGCTATACACCTTGGTTACGAGAAGAGAAGAAAGCAGAAAAGCACGAATTTCGCGTTCTCAACCCATCGATTACAGAAGCTGGTCTTCGGCCTCCTCAGGCGTTTCAATAGCTGCCAATACGCGCTTGTCTCGTGATTACTGAAACAGTTAAACAATTTCCAATTCAGTCAAAATATTAATTTCTATTAGAATTACCTATATATATATATTCCACTATATCATTAAAAGTCACTATGGTATTAAAAGCTTGATGAGAGACTTAAATTATTTTATACAGCATCTTGTTTTCATGATAGTCATCGTAAGTTCTCTAAATCTATATCTATATTAAAGATTTTCCTGTGTTGTAATATAAAAAGAAAGTCTATAACTTTATCATAGAATACACGTTTGAATAGCAGTTATTTGAAGATTCTAGTTCAGTTACTCTGCTATACTTTGTTTATTTGGACATTATTGCAAAACAGTTGCTATTTATATGCAATGAATTATTAAAGAATCAAGGATAAAATTAATTGATCGCGTAAGATTCAGATTTTATCTTCTATAAATTATCCCATGGTCCATCGTTCATTTGTCGCTTATCATCGTTATGTATTTTGTACCGGCACAAGACAAGAATGAAACAGAGGCTAAAGTCGATTCTCTTTGAGTATAGCATTTGGCACTTGTAATATGCATGAACAAATTGATAAACCTACAAAATATACGTTTACTATTGATACTGTGTATTTCCTATAAATCGACGCATTTTTTTCAGAGCATGATGATGGAATATAAATATTGAACGATTTTTTTGTCAGTTGACGGTTTATTTTCAATTCTCAAGCATTCTTAAAATTTTCCCAAGAATCTATCAACTATATGTAGAAATACACAATCTCTGGTTAGTAATCTCTACAGTGTTATTTATTATAATTTAAACAGGAAGCAATGGTTATTGAACGTGAACTTAATGCAGTAATGTGATTTAACTAAGACAACCTAAATTAATGATTCACAACTCTGGCTACAACTCTTAGTACATCTCTAGTCGCAACTAACTAACGGCTACCTTTTATACCACGGTTTTGGTACTCCTAACACGCAGATGTGGATGATCCATGGTCAAATATACTTTTTTTAATTATCCCGTGTCGTAAAAGGCAACGGGTATATGGCCCATCTTTCCCTAGCCTGTCAACACTTTTATTGTTTTTTCTCTCAACGCTAACAAAAACACTGATATGACTTTCTAAAAGAAAAATGAAGATCAAGGTCATTTTATTGATTGATAATTATTATATTATCATGTTGTATTATGAATACCTTTATGGCAAAATGTAATACAATATCAGCTTCTATGTGAGAGAATATTGAATTAAAACTTTTGGTATTGACAGTGCTGTTTTTATACAAATACCTCTCCAGGCCATAGAAGACTAGCGAATGATCTTAGAAACTTGCAAATTGCTGATGAAGATTAAGGTCTAGGTTCGTTCACAGCATTTCAAGGATTTTGCGTTGATATTTGCAATTAGATGTGTTTAGTTCCTTTAATTATCGTTCATTCGGCGAACTATGCTTATAGATAGTAACTTGTTACGTAATTGTAAAACACTTATCTGTAAAGGTTAACGGATAAATTTGCCATTAAGTATGGCGTTAGACTTAGACAAATATCTATGTCATAGTATATAATTAAAAAGATAAGTATAAATTGAAGTAACACATTAGAAAACATTTTAGATAAATGTTGTTAGAAATTTTCATATCCTATTAATGATATGAAAGAGCACAACAAATAAGATATTGCATATATAGAATAAAAATTTGTTCTCATTTAAATCTGAAGATAGCAAATTTGAAGATTTAGATACAATAGTTATGTATTACATACACTGTTCCTTTAAAACGTTAACTAAGATTCGTATAAGTATTTTTTTTAAATACTAACTTTTAATGAAAGATATACATGCATATTGTATAAAAATAAATTCGTACTAACATTTAATAACACTGCAAAAATATTGGCAAGTACGATGAAGAGGATTATTATAATTCAATTGCAAAACTCTAAAACTATTCTTCAAACGGAGTTACAATCTTCTTCTTCTAAAAAATAGCTTCTTTTCTTAATTCATTATAAATTTTATTGCCTTTTTTCTGTAATTATTAATGTTTTACTCGTTAATGATAGTATCATCGTTTATAAATGAATCTCGGGAACCGAGCCAATATAAATTTTCTCGTTACTGTCAGAGTTCACTTGCGTCCGATATCTATATGTTGAATTGTTTTCTGCGACGTATTATCTTTACAATTGACGTATTCTTATAGCAAAATGTAAATAAATTTATCATCATTCAAGACTCTGTAGAAGCTCATAAATTGGATGAACATAACTTCGAGAGGTTTCTTGCTTGCAATGCAATTGCTGAAACAATACTTCCTTTTACAAAATATAACTATGGAAGCGGAAAAAAAATATTATGTTTTAAGTAAATATAATAAAAATTCGGAAAGAAAATCGTTTTAAATTACTTTGTTATTTAAAGAATTATGTCTACTATTTTTGTATTATAGAAACGAAATATTTGAGACCTTCTTTCATAAAAATTATTTTTGACTGTATTATCAAAGAGATCACTATACATATAATCAGAACAATCTTTTTACGATATCTTTATATTTTTTTTATATTCAATTTAACAACTGCTATTAACGATAAAAAGTCGTTAATGGTTATCATATCCGCTCGAAACAAAAATCGTCTTATACCAAAAATTGTTCTTTTATATTTATTTTTTCACTTCTGAGAAATGTCCAAGGACGTATAACAATATTTCTATATAATGCGATATTAAATTACAAAAAAAATGTTATATATGAATTTGTTTAAATAATTACACATGTTTATTCCAGATAAAAAAATGATAAAAGATAATAATAATCACATTTTCTTTAACGACTCTTTACGACGAGATCCTTAATAAAAATAATATACTTTACTAAAAGATTAAAATAAACCAAATACATAATAATTACTAGTGTACTTTTGCATCAAAAAACATTTTGATACATATTATATAGAAAATTTGAGCATCTACTAATCCTGACGTAAATTAGAATTATCAATATGCTAAAATAACAATGGAAACTTTAATAGAAATATAACAAAGCAATCCTGTGACGATTCGGAAAGCGCAATAAGCTTTTTTTATACTACCTATACATCCTCCTATCTCTACAGTAGTTATTTTCCAATCATAAATCTTGTATCATGATTGAATGGCAAATAAAGTTTTTCCATAGAATTGGGTGTGCCAATCGGAAAAATCTATTAGCATATTCCAAATACGCTCAATTTCGAATGAATTCATAATCTATAATAATTTACAATCTTTCCTGTCGATTGAAAATATTTAAAATGGATAAGCGTGGTACGTCAAACTTAACGATTTTAATTAGCAATTGGCAAAGTACAAATATTCACACGCTTATATATTTAAATTTAGTCACTTTGGTACACGATGTTATAAATCATTACAATTCATGTTTCCACATGTGAATGGCGTCTTCGTATCTCATAATCATAATTATGTGAAGTAATGACGTTCGTCAAGATGGAAAAAAAATATGTGGTCCGTAAACACTGTGGTAGAATTACATTGGTATTAAGTAAAGAATGAAGATAACTATGTATTAAATATTCTTGTCAGATTTTCTGGCTAATTATAAAGAATAATTAATGTAAAGAATAGATATAAAAAGTAAATGTTTCTATATTTATTGTCGAGCTAAAATTTGTATAGGAATTTAGAAAAATATTTAGTTTCTAACTTTGTGACTTAGTGATTAGTTTATGGTTTTAAACATATTAGCCGGAAATACAGCACATGAATAGATACACTGCCAATTCGAATCAAATCAATGTATTGTATAGAGTCACGATTTCTTCGACCTCCTTATCATTCGCCAATTATTAATCTGAGTCATCGTTGCACACTTTGACGTGGGATTCTAACTTGCAATTATCGAACGACCTGAATAAACATATACTATATGAAGAATAGTATAATATGTACATTACTCCTTTTAAATTCATTTCAGAGTCAATGAATATGAATAATGTACGTATGATTATGTATGAGTACAGGTACGAATAATAAAGTAAATGATGTTTACACCAATTTGAAGTTACTATATTTCACACAAATAGAATGTACTAATTTACTCTTATTTAAAGAATTTGCAATAAAACCACGATATACATATAAGTTACCATGACACGAACAGATTTATGAAAACAACTGTACCCCTCATTCTAAAGCCTCAAACAGGAAGCAATATAGTATGCAAGATAAGAACTCTGACAAATATTTGTAAATAAATTGATAAATTTTTATATTTAAATTCATATTTAATTTTTAAAAGATATCGTACATTATGCTAATAAACGATTTACACTTTCACTAAAAAGCAAAGCTAATAAATCTGTTCTAAATGATATGAATACACAATAAAATCCAAAAATCTAAGAAAATAAATTATACACATGCCTTTGATAAACGAGAAATAAATTCTGATCTTCACTTCAAAGAACTTGCAATGTACAACTCTCATAGCCGATTCCACACGACATGAGAGCGCGGCAAACAAGTTACATGCAACCACGTGAACAGACTACCGTCGCGGCAGCTGTGTATTTCACTCCAGAAAATTAGAACTTAAAAGTTCTAAAAAGGGAACAAATATAAAAATCAATGTTCTTTATAGAAAAACTTCACATGAGAAAATATAATAATATTGAAAAACAGGAACACTTCTATGAATCGCATACGACCTATCATCAATCGACCGTCTCGGAATATTTCTATTCAGTATGCGCGCTTGAGCCATACACGTTCTCGTGCATGTCTCCTTTTTTTCCTCGTATGAATTCTTCGTTCAGTCACTTACCAAGAGTAATAGAATAGATTCTGAATTGAAGCGCGTCGAACACGGGTAGAAAATCAGTCATTCGTACGGAGATTACATTCCTTTGGCGTGCTTTTTTGTCGCGACTTTACGACGTGGACCAGTTGCTCCGACACTGAAGTCCAAGCGCGAGCATACGCTGCTTCTCAACTGACGCGGCAACCCGTCGACCAGAATTTCGAGTACTATAAGTTGGATATTCCCTTTCCATCTTCCACAAGCCAACCGGCGTCGACGGCTTTTGCTGTCGTTGCCACTGCTGGGTCACGTTGTCGCGGCACCCTGCACTTGCATTGATACGCCCCGTTGTCAATTCGCTTTATCATTTTCAAGTTTCCGTATATTGGTGCCATTCCTGAGCAAAATGATTGATGTAAAATGTAAGATATTTTAAAATTATAGAAAATTTTAGATACATCTAGATTCTAGATATCTTAACAAACTTTTTATATTTTTATTTAATTGTATTAACATATGTGAATACTAAAATCAAATATTATATAATTAATTATATTGCTTTTAATTATATACTTTGCAACTATTTTGGAATAATATATGATTATATTGTAGCCCTACCGATTTTATCAAGTTATCAATGTTTTTGCAATTTGAAAGATAAGATATATAAAATGATACTAATGTATACATACAAAATAAATAGAGTTATATCTTTGAGAGATTTCTGAGAATATATTATATTACATAACGATGAGAAGTTCTACTGTAATAAAAATATGTTTGCAAGCTATTTAGTTTATTCAACATGAAAATTTACCAATACTTTATCAGGACATCAGTTTTTTAAGTTTATGTAGGTTTTTCAAATACTTTGTGTTTGTAATATATATATATATATATATATATATATATGTTCCCTTTCAAGTAGTAGTTCCAAAATTGATAAAGTGTTGAATAATCTCTAAAAAATAAATGA
The DNA here is from genome assembly GCF_905332965.1 of Bombus pascuorum. Classification (NCBI taxonomy): domain Eukaryota; kingdom Metazoa; phylum Arthropoda; class Insecta; order Hymenoptera; family Apidae; genus Bombus; species Bombus pascuorum. Next base: position 11,817,326 of record NC_083490.1, on the reverse strand, counting down.
AATTGTTTTTATTTAAACATCACAAAATAAAATGCTTAAAAGTCGATATAATTATAAATATATATGAAATAAATCGTATCTATACTGTACCGAGAACTACATAGCAGTTGACTAATGCACAGCTCTTTAGCAAGACAGTCATCACTGTTGAAACTTAATGAGTTTTAATTGGATGTAATTGAAAATTTTAGTCATCTCGCAACTGTGACTGACCGAATAAAGGCATAGATGCACTCTGTTTAACTGGATTATACAAGAAATAACGCTAATCCTTTGCAACGTATTTGCTGTCATAGAAACGGAATCCAGAACGAAACGTTCTAACATTGTAACAATAAACCGCGTTGTTCAATAATAAAGATTATACGTATAGAGCACTTGTGAACAACAGTTTCTCATATAATGAGTTCTGTGTAAAATCGACATTTTCCGCTGACGTAAGATTCTTGTATCACAATTGTATCGCATTTTCAAGCTTCCCATAGTTTGTCATTTTCTTTTTTTTTGTGTGAATTATTTTATGCTTGTTATTTTGACAAGGAATTTAATAAATTTTCTTAATAATATCGTGAGTCAAAGATTTCATATATCATGTTGCGTGAATCATGTAGGTAAATACTAAAGGTACTAAAAATAATAATGCGTTTGAGATACTAAGAAATATTCGAGACATTTGATCTGTCCATCATTGTACGCGCAAGCACTCGTCAACTTTTCATCATTCAGTGACCATATACGACCTCCCACTTGAGGAATGTTGTACTCCCACGTTTGAACTTTCATTACTGTTGTAAATTTACTTATAATTATCGCTTTATTTGCTACTGTATAATTAAATAAATTTTACTATGGTTTTATTTTTCAATATTAGTTGCTCAAATGCTTCTTTTCCATCTTCTTGTCTCTATTTAATTAGTATATCTACGTTCAAAAGTTCCATCGTAAACTTCTAGAAAACACGACGTTCTTTTGAAATGCAATAATAAGATAAGACACGCAATTTTCAATGAGTCAGAAATTGTACTAAGTGCTCTGGAGGCTTTTATGAAAACTATCGCTGTCATTTCAATAAAACAATTACGTAATATGAGATTGTGAACGCTTTTAACTAGTTGAAGCGATAAAAATTTTCAATTACAATTCAACCCAATCTCGTTGACTTGTTTGCATGGTTCTTTGAAAAATCTGAAAATACCATTTTTGTCAATTTTAAGCGAACTTAGAAATGAGAATTAATGGAAATTCTAAGAAAAATATAGGAATAGAGATATTTTGGTAATCCTTCGTAGGAATGTTATACGAATTATCTATAATATTCGAACCAATATTTCACAATTCGGTACTATTCTTTCACAAAGTTACCATCGGTGGTAGACTGAAACTGAGATAATCCTGAATATATTCTACATTTCTGAAAATAGATTATCTGTGTATACAACAGTATTTCTCAACAAGTTCTTCCTAATTTTACACGGCTGACACATTCAATAAGATGTATAGTTACTACCGACATATAAGGTAACCTTTCTTAACTTAACCTCCTTTAGATCGTAGGATTTATTACATATTTTTCAGTCAATGCTTTCCGCTATGTAAAATATATAACATATCTAATATAGTAAAACATTTCTGATGAAGAAACGATCTAACTAACGAATTAAAATGAAATGAAATGAAATGGAAAAATAAGATTTGTTAAATATGGAAAATTTTCAGCTTTTACTATACTTTACGGACTATGCATTTAATTGCAGTTTACGTTGGCGCAGACTATCCAGAAGTTAAGTTCCTCGGCAAGATCGGTTACTTGATGCGCCGGCAGGTATGTTTGTGAATTCGTGAAAGCAACCGGATCGTTAGCCAAGAAAGGATTTAAGGCATTCATTGATCCAAAGACTGCTGCACAATGACTTGTTGTTGCTTCAACAGACACTATTACTGGTTCTAAGAAAAAGTACAGGGAACATTTATACAAGTATTATTTAGAAAGACAGTACTTTCTAGTAACATTTATATTTGATAGCTATAATGAAATTAAAGGAAATTATTGCATAAATAAATAAAATTGTAAGAAATTGTGTCCAATAAAATTGTTAAGAATTATTATGTTCAATTATTTTACATTTGTCACTGGTAGAATTCATAAAAAATACTTAGCTCATAGCTTATAAAATTACATATCTGAAAAATCACATAGCTCATAATATGAAATACCTGAAACTATAAAAAAATAACGTCAGGGAGATGTATAAATATTATTATATCATTATAGGTTAAGAATAAAACAATCTCACGTAAAAATAAATAAATTTTCTAATTATCTTCATATTCCGGAAATTTCGGTAGTTAATTTTGCAGCTGGATAATCCAATAATAGAAAGGAAAAATAGTGAAACGCAGCAGTGCCCTAAAAAATAAGTCGCATTGAAAATCAATTTCGACACTAGTGTCACGTGACCTAAGCTATTTATTCGCATCAAATAAAGCCTTTCGCGAAAATTGTTCTCGCAATAAGAGCCGCGGAATTTCTTGATTGCAGCTAGAAGGAAAAGCACGCGCCATGACTGGAATGTAATATACCCCCTCTGGCATTCGATTATTATCAAGATATTTTCTCGATGTTCTGGCATCTTTTTTCTTTTTGCCTATGAACGTTATCTATCTAGTGTGAATATGTTAACTCATAAAGAGTCGACGTTACGTTAACATTTAATTACATAACATTTAATTGCAATTTTTTTCAATCATTTTACGTTTTCAAATTCTGTATTTTAACATTGTGGTTATGAAATTTAATTTTTGTTTAATATCTTTTTTTCTTTTGGTATCTTTTCTTTAAACTTTATAGTTTTATAAACTGTAAAGTAATTAACGTGTTCATAACATTATAATAAACCGTTTCCTGATCCTTAATGAGTTAATATAGCAATCCACAACTTTTTTACCTACGAAGAAAAATAGTATAAAATAGAACAAGAGGATATGTGTAATCAATAGTAGATATTACACTTCTTATTTTATAATGAAGTTTGATATCTATTTTGATATGGAGTATATCTTATTTCCATGAATTTCATTAAGGCAAAATCGGAATCAGTCGAACTTGACCCCGAGTAGAGTGATTTTCAGTTTATTGGAAATTGATAACCTGTGTAATCTACTTTCGAGTAAATGGAAATAACGAAGCCAGAGGAAAATGGATGTAGGTAGAAAAATATAAATCGCTTGAATAAGAAAACTATGCTATTAAAAAAATTAGAAATTAATATTATGATGTCATTTAAAATTTGTTTTAACAATAGATACATCTTCATCGTAGATTTGAACTTACATATTTTTTCTATTTATTATATTTTAAACTTTGTATGTAACATATACAAGGTTAAACTAAATTAATATTTTTATATACCTGTATAATTTTCTTCAGTAATTACTACTTATATTTTTGTTGCAGTTCTTCTAATGCACAAGCACAATTTCGAAGCAGTATTCACATACGCGCATGCGCATCTATTACAAACTTGGTATATATAAATTTTATGACATTAAAAGAATTTAATCATTTGAGTATGCACTTTTTTAATTTTCTTTACATTTTTTACGAGCTAAAAATTACTACGTGTTTGTTTACTTACCTTTTTTTAATAAATGAAATGATTGTGTGTATACATATTATGATGTAGTATCATCGCGCATGAGCGCCGCAGAGAATCGGCGGCAAACCAGTATTATATGAAGCCTTCGTCTTTTCGGATCCTTTGGAACCTGTTAGTAGAAATTGGCGATAAGAAGGTGAAGGATCATGGAAATATCTGTGAAGCTAGTTCAAAATTGAGTAAAAGATATATAACATCTAATAGATTATAAATCAGAAACGAGTGATTTTTCAAGTAGAAAATCCACTGATTTTAAAATCTAAGATGCTTTTGAAGATTTATTTATTAATCTTGTTTACAATTTTAAAAGATGTATCGTGTTTATCCTGGCATGATCATCATCAGAATAGCGAAGACAGTTCGAACAGGAAAAATGTTCATACAGTTCCGCTTGGTTCAGGAGCCACTTTTCATTGGAGGTATATTTTTATAACATTAATTGAATTTAATGTTAACAGATACACTGAGGAATAATTAAAAAATTGAAGAATAACTTTTTTAGGGTTGATTTTATGAGCGAAATAATAATTGCGGAAGTCCACTATATAGGTATCGACAACACTTGGTTTGCCATCGGTTTCTCGAATTATGGTGAATTAAAACCTGCCGATTATTGCGTTCTGTGGATTGATTGGCACCGACAAATTCAATTACAGGTAATCATAAAATACATTTAGCAATTACACGAGAAAATATGATAAGTCTATTTTTATCAATTTTATAATTTTTATATCAATTACATTATATTATAATTTCAGGATGCATGGACAGATGAAGAAGGAAAATTAAATCTCGACCTGCAACAGGATTGTGAGAACTTCGCGTGGAGAAGAAGAGGAAACGTCACGAAATTTACCTTCTCCAGGAAGTTCGATACTTGCGATGAAAATGACTACATCATGGAGGTAAATTAACTATGAAATTAATAAGAGATATTAGTCATTTGATTATTTTTCTTTGACATAAAAAAATATTTGAAAATTCGTAGAGAGGTACCACGCACTTAGTGTGGTTAGAAGGTTTGGGACCATTGTCGTCCTTGGCTGGTTTACAAGTATCAGATGCAGAAGCTTCTGGCATGTCCAGAACAGAATTGATCAGGGTACTCCATAAGAAACCAACATTTCCATCGAATGCCTGGCAATTGGAAATGTTGACTGATCATGTAAAAGTGCCAAATAAGGAAACGACTTATTGGTGTCGCGTACAAAAATTACCACCCGTTTTGTCTCAAAAGTGAGTCTATTAGACTGCAACAAAATTCGCCAGAATTAATCTTTTATCGAACTATTATTTCTAGACATCACATTCTGCAATTTGGCCCAATCATACAAACGGGTAACGAACACTTGGTTCATCATATGGAAGTTTTCCATTGTGCTGGACCAATGGCTCTTGAAATTCCTATGTACGATGGTCCTTGTGATGGAGCTGATAGACCGGAAAAAACTCAAGTGCGTTAAGTTTCTTAGATTTCTTCATTTATGCCTTTAAAAAATAATTAAATATGTTTTCTAGAATCATTTTATTTTTTACTCCGTTTCTTAGGTATGTAAAAAGGTCTTAGCAGCATGGGCAATGGGAGCAGATGCTTTCGTTTATCCAGAGGAAGCTGGTCTTTCGATCGGTGGCCAAAATTTTAATCCTTATGTCATGTTGGAAGTTCACTATAATAACCCCGAACTTCAGGATGGTAACGTCGATTCTTCAGGAATTCGTTTTATTGTTACTACGAGTCTTCGCAAATATGACGCCGGTGTAATTGAACTGGGTTTAGAATATACTGATAAAATGGCAATTCCCCCACGACAAGTAATGAATCATTGCACATATAATTAATCAAAGATATATGCACAGATATATATTATAATATATGTTACTAAAATCGGAATTAATAACAAAATCTTTGTAGGAAGCCTTTATTTTATCAGGACATTGTATACAAGAATGTACAGGTGTTGGTCTCCCACAACAAGGAATACATATTTTCGCATCCCAACTTCATACACATTTAACAGGCGTAAAAGTTGTTACTCGTCATATTAGAGACGGAGAGGAGTTGCCTCTGTTAAATTATGACAATCATTATTCCACTCATTTCCAAGAAATTCGTCTTTTACCGAAACCTGTTACCATTTTGCCTGTAAGAATTAAAATCTAATACTTTATATATTTCACGTGTACTCTATTATATTATGTACATATAATAGATTTTAATGTAAATTAATGATAGGGAGATTCGTTAATAACAACTTGCACATATAATACGATGGATAGGGAGAATATTACTCTTGGTGGATTCGCCATTTCCGATGAGATGTGTGTGAATTATATTCACTACTACCCTAATGCTCGATTAGAGGTATGAAATATTAATATTCTTTTATAAAAAATTATAAGATTATTAGAAGAATCATAAGAAATATTCAATCTGTCTTAGGTTTGCAAAAGTGCTATTAGCGACGATGCACTGAGAACTTATTTCCGGTATATGAGGGAATGGGAAAATCAACCAACTAGTGTCGATAATGGAATTTCTGCAAATTATGAAAGTATAGAATGGACCAAAGTTCGTGTACAAGCTTTACATGATCTATATGAAGCTGCTCCATTAGGTTCTTAATTATTTAATTTATTAATGTATTAAGCATCTGAAGTCTGATCTTGATATTTCAATTGGAAATTTTAATCTATATTTGATCAGGAATGCAATGCAATGGCTCTGATGGATCTCGACTTCCTGGATTATGGGACAACATACCAGCCACACCGGTCAAACTACCCTTACCTCCACCAGCTCGAAATTGTCCACACTCGTCGTTAAGACAAGAAATGATAAATTCTATATAAAATTCTTTTTCTGTTACATACTGCTATCTATTTTCGAAAATATTAACGAAATCAAAATTCATGTCTACGGATTATACACAAGTCTGAACATTAGTGAAACATAAACGAAATAAAGTATAATTATAATTCATATGGATTTACAATGGTTTCCATAAACCTATAAACTTATCAGCTTACGCATAAAATACTTTACAAATAAAATACTTCGTTACACACATTATTTAACAGCTCTTTCACTTTGTCTATATTCTTTTAAGACTGTTTCATTTAATTACATAATTTTAAAAGAATATAGTTTCTAAAAAAAAAAAAAAAAAAAAAAGAAGAAGAAGAGAATGAAAGAAAAACAATTCGGAATATACTACAAGATGTTCAAACTTAATATAGTATTTGTGTAAGCCGAAAAAAAGGAAACTGAAAGACTATTAAAAAGTGTACCCTGGGAAAACGGTAAACATATTATCAATATATAAAAGTTTATAAACCTCCAGTATATTTATGCATCTTAAGGGTTCCTTTTTGGCAGTACATTGTCTTGCTGCGAATAAGCTAGCTTAATCGAACATTCGTTAACAAATACTTGTTCTATTGGAAATTGGTATTTGTAAAATATGAAATAATAAAAATAATCATAGTTATAATAATAATAATAATAATAATAATAATAATAATAATAATAAATCGTGATAGCTGAAACTTTGTCTTTACACATTTTACGAATGTACAAAAGAGGGACGCGTCTTAACGTTAAATGTGATATAAAAATTAAAGATATCCAATTATTTACGATATAATACACATGGGCGGGTTATACATACATACATACATACACACGCACGTACACGCTGAAATCACGCACACAATAGTTGCCTTGTTCGCTCGTCAAGCGCAAAGATCACTTCCGGAAAAATAATGTAATGTGTTCTTTTTTAATTTCTGTTTTCTTGCAATTTGTTCTTTTGTTTCTTCGTTTCTTTTCTCTTGTTTCATTCGACCCTTATGTACGATCTTTTGATCGAGCACTCGTTACATTTTTTAATCTTTCAACTTCGATTAGAAGTTGTTCACAAACGTCCTAGCACGTAACACAGAATTCTATCGAGTATTAAATTTGTACTGCCAAATGCACTTCTGTGTGTTTCAACCCTTTGAAGTATATATTTCCAAAAAATGGTATCTTCTTCCTTTTTAGTAAAGCACAATTCTTTTAAAAATTTAGTGAACATGAAGATATAGACTTGATTAGCTGTATTATGTAATAGTAGAAAAATACCATTATCTACCTAGTAGATAAAAAGTGAAAAAATTTTGTTTAAAATTTGCAAAATGATTTGTTTTAATCTGATATACTTCAAAGGGTTAACCGTAGTTCTCTATTGAAGGTATGGGAGAGAATTTTTCTCTTTGGTACTTAATTAAGCTGTACTTAGACTTGAAAACATTGATTTAAAAAAGAAATTTAAAAAATGGTTGCTAACAGAAGCTGATTAAAATGATTTCTATACCTTATTGACAATATGGCAAAGGAATGCACACACACACACATATATATGTAATATATAAATGTGTATATAATAATAAAATATAATACTTTAAAATTGCATATACAAAATATTTATGTTTAATTTATCCAAGAGTTGAAAGAATTTCCTTTTAAAAACAGTATTCCTTTTCAATTTTGTAAATAGATCGTTAAAATATCGAAGTTATTACAGTTATTATTACAAACTTAAGCAACTTGAATAAAAGAACAAACACGAGTCTAATCACAGCTTAAATGTTAAAAACTTGAATTTAAGTCATTTCGCGATATTTCTTACAAAAAATTCGAGAACGCAGATTTCTTTAAAGATATTCTTATAAAGAATAGAATCGGCAGAAAAATGTGGCTTTCCTAGAAAACATAAATATCAAGTGACAAAATGGAATATAGCCAGCATATTTTGCATATACTATTAGAAGCTTTGATTTGCACATCTCGAGAAACGTGCTTCCTGAAACATTTAGGAACGTGATTGTTTTGAATACGTGGACATTTTTGTGGACATATGCGTAAAAAAATTTAGATTCTCTGCTAGGAACACGCTCCATTGGAAAAAATACTTACTTTCTAAAGCGTGGATGCGTTAACGACCGGAATTCCATATTTATGTTCCTTTTTCTCTCACTCTCTCATTCTACTTCATGGGAAGAATTTTTCCTTCAACATAGCTTTCTTTTTTGGAAAAATGTTTTACGTAGAATCATCACGTAACAAGAGATCGTGGCTAAGACTTCGCGGGTATATAAGTATAAAATATATATTACGGAGCTTAAAGTACAATACGTGTTCTTTAAGTCCACTTTGCTACATTATTCGTATGCATACCAATACAAGAGGAATTTCATTGTTCAGGATTTTGTCAAAGCCTATCTACTTATGCGTCTAATTCAGCGTTGTGTAAACGATACGTCACAAAACTAATAAAATATATATTATAAAAAATCGTTAATTTTACATTACAACGTGAGTTGCTGCGAGCCTAATTTCCAATGAGACTCGCGAAAAGCAGCTGACGCTACGATGTATCAACAAGAACCTCTCGACTAGAGTGACTGATTGTTCTGTTGCATATGCATTTGCAAGAAACAATAAAGTATACCGGCCTGTGCCATCACGTCCACGGTCCCCGCAGCTAATGGATCTCGACTTTTTGCATCAGATCGCGAATTCGTACCAGGACGCAGAAGCGTCGGCCCGAATACCGTCGCTAGGTTGTGCAAAGACATTTTATTTTGAGCCTCGTGTTTATTAACTCGTATCAAATGAGTAAGTAGAAAGTCGATGACTGCCTTGTTCACGGCTGGTAGACTTTCGTATACTCTTCTGAGAGCAGCACCTTTTGATAACTCGCCAGTTTGGAAAGCTTCTAAAAACGCGGGATACAGAGCATCCGTAAAGAGAGCTTCCGGCATTTCACGGAGATACAATTTGAGCACACCTGTTACAGAGTGAACGTCAACCTAAAAATATAAAAATAAATTCATATTAATACACAACACTTTGAATAATGAGGTACTTAAAAAAAAAGGATTTTATTCTTTTATATAATGTATTGGCTACCTCTTTAAGCAGTTGTTCTGCTTCGTACGAATTACTTTCAAATGATTTGCGTAATTTTGTTAAATCAGAAGCTGAACCAGAAACGCGATATAATCCCACTTCTCCGACTCCTCTCCTTTCTACCTCTCTAACGCATGCGGTTATAATAAAAGGAACATCGCGTTTTTCACGTCTGTAACAAACATGTATTTATATTTAACTCAGATGAAAAAATTTTTTAATAAAACTATATAATCAAAAGATTTAAATAGAAGTTCATAGTTCATAGTTCAAAAATCATAAAACATACTTGCACACTTGTTGAATTTTAGCTCCAAATAAACCTTGAGGTTTAGCAGATGGTACCCGCCTTAATGTCACTTCACTTGGGACAAAACGAAGAGCTACATCTAATGTAGCTGGGCCTAAATTTAATGACCTTTCTACTTGATCCGATTGAAGCCAAGATCTACTTAATCTTTGTATGCATTTGCCACGTAATACAGAACGCGTTCCACATTCTTCGTACAACAAAATTCTAACATTTTGACTTCCCTCTAGTTCCACAACGAATGTTTCGCCTTAAATAAGTGAAAATCAATTAATTAAAAATACTTATTTATTCAACTTTCGAAGTTTTATAAAAATAAAATTTTACCCCAAGTTGGAGCTTGGCCTCTCGCAACTCGACTTCTTGCACGTTTAAAATAGTGTCCATAACTATCAACTTCCACAATAATATAAAGATCTCCTACTCTATCTAAACCAGGTGGTGTCAAGCCAAGTAAAGTTAAATGAAGATCGCCTAATAATAAACTTTCATCGCGTCCTGATCTAAGTAAATAACTTCCCATATCTGTTTGAAGGTAAGTACGACAGGCTGTAACCCACGCCTGTAATTCGTACATTGATAAAGGTAATGGTCCTGGAGGTTGTCCACCCTAAAAAATTATCATTTGCCATTCATTTCTCTCTCATTAGATTGGTATGATCATTTTTTTTCTAATATCTTTACTTGCATCCTCGTGTTGAATTTAAATAAAGTGTATTATTACATATCTTTATCTTATTTATTTATTCGAAATCTGTGAATTACGCACCTTTGACTTATCTAGGTACATATGGGAACGCATTACCTGTTGCAATGCCTCCACAGCTTCAACCCATTGAGAACGTTCAAATTCACTGGATAGAAAGAATGTATACGAGTTTTGTACTCGATGTTGACTTTTATGCGCAACGCGTAATACTAAATTTGGGGATGCTAATACTAATTGAGCTTCAAGCTCAGCAAGTTTCTTCCTATTTTTTTCTGAACCTCTACCACCGAGTCTAATTCGTTTTTCATCATTCCGTTCTTCCCATAGTATCTGATCACGTACTGTACATGCTTGTGATCTGAATATGTATAAATTATTATTATTATACATATAAATTATTATTAGGAGTAAATGATAGACTTTTATATGTACCTCAAAGCTACAACATTAGCTGGACTAGTCTCACGAGGTTCAATGCCATCTTCTGTCACTACCGCCTCTGCTACTGGTACATACCACTTCAACTCAAATGTAAATTTGTCTCTGCCAGAAGCTTTATACTTTGCACAAGCAATTACGTCATTAAAAAGAAAAAGATGTCTCAACTTTCTATGACCATCTGACAGTTCTACCACAAACGAGTTTTTTACTAATCTCCGTTGTGCTCTATCATGACTCTAAAAATAATATAGTTTTACAAAATACTAAATTAATTATTATTGTAGCTATAAATATAGTTTATTTACCGGAAACATTGACTTCGTCTGAATAATATTAAATTCGTCTAGGAAATTTCTAGTCATACCAAGAGCCTCTGAAAGTGGCGCATGATCTGCATGATTCACTGGTGTGTGCTTAAGAAGATCCTACAATCAGTTGAGACACAATTATCAATGCGAATTGAGATAAGATAACGTTTACGAAGTATATTTCCACATCATTTTATCAACTTATCCAATCAACGTTTTATCTACGATGTATATCTATATCTATATAGCTTTGGCTAATATAACAAAAGCATAAACTATACAATACTTACATGCAATACTAGTGCATTTTTTTGTACTCGCGCTACTGGCTTATGTAAAAGATCTTCAAGAGATAAACCTGGTCCTTTTGGAACTCCTCTGAGTCTTATATCTCTTGTAATTTCACCAAATTGAGTCGAATGTGCAGAACACCTCCGCACAGTATCAGTAGCACGAGCGTAATTATGTAAGAAAGCTCCATATAATCCTATATTGCTGGCCATTACCTTAATTTGTAATTCATAATAGAATATTAATAAGAGGGTATGATGTGCGAATTTCTCAATATTAATATATTAATATATTTATTTCTTACTTTAAATTGTTCACCTATAGTAGTTTTACTGTCCCATTTGTCTAGTTTCTTTCTAAGACCATCCAAAAATGTTTGATGTAGTGCATGTAATTCAGGAATTTTATAAAACATCGTACCAAATTCATCTTCAGAAATAACAGGTTGGGACGTTGTTAATGTTGCCCTGATGGCTTTCATGTACTACAAACAACATATACTTTTTTAATTAAAGTAATGTTAATGCATATTATGGAAAATGATAGATATATTACATACTTGTAACATTACATTTAGACATTCGACATAAATAGTTTCACTCTCTACCACCGAGTTTACGATGCATTTAATCATAGACGTTCTATCATCTTCACGGTCTTTACTTTTCTCTTGTCGACGAGGTGTAGTTGGTGTTGGAGATTCTAAGCTACCTTCACTTAGGCTTAAAGGCTCCGCGTCACTACTACCAGTTTCGTTATCCGTGCTAAGGGCACGTAATAAGATTGGTGGTGCAGGACTTGCACCTTCTTCATCCTCACTATCCATTGCAGCTCGATGTCTATAAATAAACAGATGTATATTTGTAAATATATATATATTTAATGTAAAGTTATTTTAAAACCAATAATGTTCAGATACAAATAACTTACTGTATAAAATAATCAATGTTGACATAATTACTCTGATTCCCTGGAGAATCAGGTAAGGAGGGTGGTCTTCTGGGTGGTGCTCTACTGCCATTATTATTTCCAACAGGTGGAACACGTGCATCAATATATACATATTCTCCTGTTTGATCTAAGGCTACAGAATCATAATAAGGTTCCTCCTCTGATGCCTCTGCATCACCATCCTCTCCATCTTCATTAACTGCATTTTCTAAATCTATTTTTAATTGTTAATATAGATGAAACGAATATAATTAAATTATTAAATAAGATTATAAAATTATAAAAGGATAATATAGCAAAAATATAATACCTTTTTCATCTTCCTCTTTAAGAGATTCTTCATTTTTATCTTTCTTTGAGCTTCCTGTCACTTCAATTACAGTGACATAGTTACTTGGCACATCTGGGTCACTGTTTCTTCTAAGTTCAGGCACTTTATCAGGACTCCTTGGTATTTCACTTTTGGGTCTTTTGCTTGTACTAAGAGTAGAACTTAGTTCAGAAACACACTTGTCCTGAAATTTACTTATATCTTCACGTGCTGGAAGAGGTGGAGCTAACGATTCCACATGTTGAACATTAGATGAGCTTGTAGAATCTGCCAAATTATTCTCTGTTGTTAAACAACTGTGTTGATTTTGTGATTCTGTGGATTGCTGTTTCTCAGGTGTAGTTGTAATATTACTATTTGCTAATTGCTTATGACGTTCAACATCAGCCAATAACCTTTCTAAATATTCCACATAAAACTCTTCCTTTTCAAGCTCTTCTCTCAAAGCAGTCACCTGTGAAAATAATAATGATTCTGTTTAAGTATTTTTTATGTAGCTACATTATAAAATGTACATAATATAAATTTGTATCCTTAGTAGATCATAACAAAATTGAAGTGAATAGCGAGTGGTTAATTAGTGAGAATATATTGTATGAGGAAATTTAGTAATAAGAATTGATGTTCTTAGTATAACAGATGGTTAAATATATTTAATGGCTTCATTTCCTTTATAGATAATAATAGATAATATATAGAAAAATTTTATGTATAAGGTAAACAAAATTATTAAATTTATTTGAAACCAATACAATGAACATAAATAGTAGATCACATTAAAAATATCAATTATGGTTAAATATAAATTAGCTTAATTTCCCAGTTAAGTAAGAAATTAATACGATGACTCATAGAATAAAGCATCCAATACCTCAGCAAGGAGGAAAGTTTTATGTAATAAGGAACTAACAATTTATTAAACAGTCCCCTTAAAAATATAAATCCTACTTAAAGTTTCCAATATATTAACTCTTCTACTATTTATTTCTAAGAAATAATTGGCATCAAGATAATCATATCAAGACATAATATTCCTATTTGGTCTTACTTCTATTAATAGTACAGAATTAGAATATATTACATACAAATCATAAATAATATATTATAGCTTTTAAAATAAAACCAGCTATGTTAAATTAATTAAATCAAAATGCAAGAAAACATATCCCTTGGTATTCCATGTGTCTGATATTTCCAATTTTTATTTAAATAACTATACCTACAGAAAAATCTTAATATAAATACTTAAAAACTTCATAGAAGAAAATTCTTTTGCAATTAGAAGATAATAACAGAATTCCTGACTGGATTCTCACCTTCTGTTTATGCTTGACTAGGTTGGCCCTGACGTCTTCTTCCCAAGCTGCCGGCAAGGCGCTGTCCGGGAATCTCTGTACCCAGACACGCTGGAAATCCCCGAAAACGCTCATTACTCTACTCCAGGCTGTTTAAAGAGAGGACTCCTCGGGGACAGTGATGATCTCGGGCACGATTCAAGCCGCTGTGTACATTGCACGGGCGCGGCGGCGGTCGTGGCTCTCACCCGAATACGCCTGATCACGATCTCGTTTTGACACAGAGATTCAATTGAAACAAACGTGTCACCGTAACGAGGCATAAGTCGTTCGTTTCGTTCGTGAACGATTTTCCTTTCTGGTACACGCTACAACGCTATACCCGAAGAATCAACGAAACGAGCGTCATACAACCGCTGTCATCTTGTCGACATCTCCTGCGTAGCTCACGATCCGATCCCCATGCCCTCTCCTATCATTTTGACGCCTCCGCTATACTTTATTCACAGACACTGCCCTTCCTTAGACGCAGCAGGTGCGCTTCACGGATGATGATACTTTTCACGGTGCGCTTACGCAAAATAGAAATTCGTTTCTTACGAAACGTAGCTAAAATTATGCATTTTTCTCTTCGTTGACAGATACAAGTTATACTTTTCTACGACGATATAAATCAATTTTCACTCGGTTTCAACATTACATTAGCGATGAATTTTAATTTTCGAGATATTCACTGGAAAAAAGTAATAGATATATTATAACGATACATGACGATAACTTTACGTAATGATTTAGAATTGTTGTTTATGTATATATATATACATTTATAAGAAATTTAAACGCGCATAATATGAATGAATAGAAAGCACATAATGCACAAAATATCCACAATACAAAAAGTAAAGTATTCATTATAATATTTAGAGAGTGACACATAAATATCTACCTAGATTTCGTTTCCTTATAAAGATGTAAATTTGCATAAACCTTCGCAATTTAACTATAAAATATAGGGGAAAGTAATTCCATTTTCAAAAATGAAACGAACATTTGGTTTATTTTGAAATCAATATTGATAAAATTTCTATTAAAGTATATTTCAAATATAGATGAATAATAAAAATAATTTTTTTGATAATAAATCGATTTTTTTAAAACTATAATATTGTATTTATTATAATGTATATACTCTCTAAATTCATTTTAAAACATTTCCATTACTAAAATGAGGGAATCACTTAAACATTAAATAAATTTAAAAAATAATATGTATATATAGTAACAGATGATAATAAATACTTCTAAATAAATTTAAATATATATATAATTGTTATTAATAGCATTTAATAGTTACTTTATTAATTATTATGTTTATCAACTACCTTATCGAATCATTAATATGCTCCACGATTACTTCAATTATGTTTCTCACTCTTCCTGTATAATATATATCTAATATCTACTAACTCCACTGAAAGCATTGTAGCGCTACAGTGTGCGTGTTTAAAAGCAATCAAATAGCGGGATATTTAAAAAAATAATTCTATAAAATAATTAATTAATTATGTTTACAAAATTGTAAATTTGGATATGAAATTATGTTTATGTGTATTTTATAATCTTTTTCTAAACATATTTTGATAACGAAGAATTATTAATTAGACTGAATCTTTTTTCACTTATTTTTGTAAGTTGCTGTACGGGTGTAGCTGTCAACCTCGGTGGCAGTACAATTTAGAGGTTATGTTTCTTTTAGAAAATTAACGAATTTTCATCAATTTTTCCAGTTATTTATAAAAATACCTATTATGGACGAGAGACAAAACGGCCCGATATTACAAGAATTAGTAAAATGCATAAAATTGGAGTCAAAAGGCGGGATTTTGTCATGTTTAGTACGTCTTAAAAATGATTCAAAATGCTATAAGCAATTTGCCAAAGATGGAGGATTAGGCATTTTAGTAAATTTACTTCATTATTATCATAATATAAAAATACTAAACGTGACACTGAGTATTTTAGCGAATGCTTGCATGAATTCAGATGCAAGGGAAAAGGTACAGATATATTTATTTTCATCTTTAAAATCAGTTGATAAAATTTATCTTTTATATACTTATAAACAGAGTATCTTTCCTATAGAATTTGCTTATTCGTAATAATGCAGCACAAATTTTTTTTCTAGGTCAGAGGCTCTAAAATAGCAAGTCGTGTAGTTTCTATAATAAAACATATCAAACTGGAAAATACTATACACTGCCGTGCATGCAGACTAATCGGGAATTTATCTGAAAGTGACTGGCATGCAAAATCATTATGTGAAGCTGGTGCAGTCCAAGCTTTGATTAATCTTCTACAATTAGATACATATATGCAAACATACTTAATGGCTGTCAGAGCAGTAAGGTATTACAAAATGAATATATATAACAAAAAATAATATCCGTGTACTAGGTGGTATTTTTAATTAATTTGTATATATTTTTTATAGGAATATTTGGAATACATATGAAGGTAGTAGAGAAGAAATCTTAGAGTCTGGAGTAATATTTAGAATTACATGTTTATTAGTATTGGCAAAAGAAAAATCAGAAACAGATATAAAGTATGTGGAGCTAATAGAAACCTGTTTAAAAGCCATATGTGCTTTTTTGGCCACATTGGATCCACGAGTTGGAGAACAGTTACGAGGAGAGAAAGACATACAGGGTTATAAATGTATTGTGCAATGCTGTGATATGAATAATAAAGTGGCAATTAGGTGTTTGTACAATCTTTGCCAAATTGCAGAATGTCGTCCCATTTTAGGGAATTTTGGTGCTATTGAAAGTTTTGTTGCCCTTATTAAAGATCATTTGGAATTATCTAAGGAAACATTAGTCAGTTTATGTTTATTCTGTAGAGAAGCTGTAAATCGTGCGAGAATTAGGATGGCATCGGGTTTAGAATTAATGTTATCTTTACTAAAAGATACTGAGAATGAAAAATATCATCCCATGTTATTACATGCTTTAGCACAATTTGTTTATGATGATCCAAGCATTACAATAATGGTAAAAAATGGTTTGCTTGACGTTTTGGTTATTAGATTAAAAAAAATGGCAACTGAAGATGTATCTAATGAGAGAACAAATGTTTCAAAGAAAAGAGAAAGTGATTCTCCTCCTAGTAGACAAACGGAATTAAAATACTATAAGACAAATTTAGGAAGGTATGTTTGTAAAATTTAATTTATGTCTATATTATAGAAAATGTAAATGAAAACTTTGTTCATTTATAGATTTAGTTCAGACTATTATCGAGATGACTGGAGTCCAGGAAGTGCTACTAGTGTTTCCTCTTCACCTCCCAGTACACCACCATTACCTTTTTATGATTCTATTGAAAATGACGAAAATGCCGAGGATAATTACAGTCCAGTTTGTAGTGATACAGATATGATGGATACAGAAGATGGTAAATTAGTTTATACATGTACTTTGTGATAATTGTTATAAAATCATCTTGAAAACACTTGGGACTAATAACTTACACTTAATTTTTTAGAACCCCAAGCAGAAGTCGAGTCATTAAAAAGTTGTAAATCAATAACTATAGATATAGAAGAGTCTCAGAATGTGGGAAAGGAAACTAAATCCTCGAATGTGTGGGAGTATGCAAATGTGTGGACATTAGTATTACTAAGTCGATTAAGTCATTCAAATGATCCAATTGATCGGTTGGCCGACCCCGTAACTATTAATGCGTTATCAGCTTACATTAGACACGCGAAAAATCCAAGAGCATCTAGAATTTTAACTAGAATTATAAGGTAAGTAATAAAATAACACTCATGTTATAAGACTTATATTATTTAATAAAAAATTTTGTATATAGGAATGGAGCGTATTTAATGCCATTGCTAAAACAAGGCTTCGTTTTTGAAGCTGAAACGTTGTACGGTTCGGAACAGTATATGAGACAGTTATGTGTTTTAGCAGAAACCGGCGGAGCAGTAGGTGAACTTACGTCTATACTGCTTCGCGGAGAGGAAGCTCATAAATTGGTTATCGCAGTTTCGATACCATTCCTAATCAAGTCGCGATATGTTCTAAAATCGCTACTGAACAATCACGGTGGTCTTCAATTAATATTTGACGTTCTGTCCGACCAAGAACATGTTCTTCACGAAAACGCTATTTGGTCAATTTGTCGACTAGCAAACACGCTTGAAATACAACCTGAGATTATAGAGAAGTGTCAAATCACGGACACTGCTTCGACTGATTTTCCAAGAGTATATGACAATCATCCCAAACCTGCAACGGTTACATTTGAACTGGACGACGGTACGACTGTCGACGCTTGTAGGCAAACGCTGTGTCAAAAATCGGACGCATTTTCCGCCATGCTTGAAGGGTACTTTTCAGAATCGGGCAAGAAACGTGTCAAATTACGAAACACGTCGAAAGAAGGTCTTAACACATTATTGTTAGCTGCTAATGGAGCAACTTTCGAAAACAGAACTATCGAATCATTGCTAGATGCCGTGCTATTGGCTGATAAATTTCTTATGGCTGATATATCAGATATTCTTACAGAAAGTACTATTTCTCAGTTAAATCACAAAAACTTCAGTAAAGCGTGGAACTGGGCAAGAGTGAATTCGTGCCACGAACTGAAATCCTGTTGCGTGAAGAGGTTTTTGACAGCCCCGATGACAAAGCCTGAAAGAGTTCAAGCATTTCAAGATTTTTCTACCACTGAAAGTTTTCAGGAATTTCTAGACGAAATAAGAAAAATCATCAACAGCGTTTTGTGCCAACGTTAATGACGAATTAATTTCATATCTACAAGGTGTTTCGATCCGGTTTCTAAAACTAGGTATGCTTAAATTTATGGAGAAGTAAATCAAAAATATAGAATGAATAACAATGTTTTGTTATTCTTTATTATACTATCCACATCGAAACACCCTGTGAAATTGTGATATTTACTAGCAATGGCGTGAACAACTGTTATAATTATGATTTAATCATAACATTCTTTAATCAACATTCTTTAAGTAGAAGCACTTAATGAGATTTTTATATAACGAACATTTGGTTCATACTATACCTCGATCATGCTTATTGTGAATATATTTTAAGAGATGGAATTGATGTATAAATATACAATATATAAGTGTCATTTAATTATAAATATATATTTAAATTCTGATAATTGTAAATAATTACATGCGTGCGCGTACATACACAAACATATATGTATATATAATGACGAAAATATTTCAATCTTAGTTTATTCGATATAAATGTAAATGGGTAACACATTGTTTCAGAGGAAAAAATAAATAAAAAATAGGAAATAAAAATACTTTCCTTGAATGATATCTGACTTCGATATATTATCTATTAGTTTCTCTCCAGTAGCTTTAACTTCATCGGCTCCGACGGTACAGATATCAAGTGTAAAATTAATTTAATCTGATCCTTATTTATACATTCTATTTTGAATGATTTAATCAACTGTAATTTTTAAGATAAAATCAAATAAATTCAATAAATCTTAACATGTCTTAAGTTCATTATTTTCGTACCTCTGCCAATGCAAGCGATATTTGTATTTCTGCTAGTTTTCGACCAATGCAACTTCTAACGCCTAAGGCGAATGGTAAACTCCCATATGGATGCATTACACCTTGATAAGTGCCTTTTTCCGTTCTAATCCATCTTTCTGGAAGGAACTCATTTGGTTGCGAAAAATTCGCAGCATCGCGACCACTCGAATAAAGTGATAATACGAGTAGCTCCTACAATAAAATATCACGTGATTTTTAAATACCTTTTTTATTATTTATCGATATGTTTATTATAAGTAACATGTAGTATAAATTCATTTACCCCTTTTGGTACAAAGTAATTACTAATCACACTGTCTTCCGGTAAATATCTAGATATAAATGGAGCTATAGGATATAGTCGAAGAGATTCTTTGATTACGCCTTTTAATAATGGTATGCGCAATATATCTCTCTGTGAAAGATCCTTCAATTGTTCAAATAGTTCCTCTTGCCTTTCGGGATGATTACACAACAGTAACAATATCCATTGCAGGGTGGTCGCTGTCTGAGCGTAAAGTATAAAATTAGTTTTCAAGTACTAACAATGTATGTAAAATAAGTAACAACTGAATCATATTGAAATTTAAATTTTTCTTGAATTCTTTTCTTTATTCTATTCTTATTAATCTTTAAATTCAAATTTCAAATGAATAATATTATCCTGTCGGTTGCAGTTGAGCTAACCGTATCACCAGCTGCTAAAATGAAATCGGTAACGATGCAGATTGCGTCTTCGGCTTGAATACCTTCATCCATCATTTTCTTTAACAAACCGTCGCCACCTAATTTAATCATTTCCGGGACTAGTATTCGAACAATTTCGAAAGCTGTGTCAACAGATGCAATGAATTTCCTCCAAACAGGTAAGCGTAAATTCATAGCTAGTTTGGCTGGTATAATGGATAATTTAGCTGAATACTCGAATATTTTGTGCAACGCTTTCGCTAATATTTCGAAGTCTCGAGACAACTGTTCCTTATGAAAATGCCAACACGGTCCCATTAACGTGGCCATCATTGCTGCAAAATAAAAAACAAGCTTCTATAAATACTTTTCTACCTTGGATTTTCGATTAAAGTAAGTTATTTTTACCCTCGATAGACCATTGATAAAGTTGAACCTGTAAGTTCGCTATGATAGCATCAGTCTTAATCTGTTTTTGCCATTTCTGTCTAAGTTCAATGGCTACCTCTTGACACGGCTCAAACATTAAATTTGTTGGATCTGGTACTAACATTACTTTATTTAAAATCTTACGAAAATGTATCCATTCCTGGCCATCCCTATCAAGATATAAATGTTCATTTTAAAATTCAACCAAAAAATTTGAATTTCCTTCATTTACGTTCTTAACATACCACCATACTACGTGGTATGTACAATAATTATCAAAACTGAGTTTTATCTGTGATGTACATATTTATACATTAAAAATGATTTTTGTGATATTTTTTAACCAAAGAAATGCTTAAAGTTACTATACATGAACAGTAAACCGCGGCGACATTTCCGTATTTCGTTGTAAAGTGTCCAAGCTTCCGGTAGGAAATGTTTTGGCGCCAAACCTTCTAGTCTAAAAATTCTTCGATATTCATGGATTGAATTTACGAAAACTGCTGTAACTGGTCCTAAACGTTCCCTATAAACTGGACCCAATTCCTTGTGTCTTCTATGAACGTATTCATGTTGCCTTTTTGGGCCGCCAGAAAGAATGAATGACAAAAGCGTCCCAAAAATAGGAATTCCCCGTGGTTCTGGTGCCTCCCGTAGAACATTTTTGGTCGCTGTTGTCTCCACAGTAGCCAGATTTCTGTGGCGCGATTTCTCGGTGATCTCTATATTCGACTGATTCGCGCCATCTGTAGATTTCGAGATATCGGAGAGATCATCGATCTTCGATGCTTGCGACGCGCCTGTGCAGTCGCAACCAGATGCACATTGTTTCGACGCGGTAACTTTATTGGATACGTTTACAGATTTGCCGGTTTTGAAAACATTTTGCGTAAATTTCATCTTCGTAATTTACCGATGATTCTTCCTTAGCTACCGTTAATACGAAAAAACGATGATTACCGCTGACACGGTACTATTTTAGGGTGTTATATATTTTACATTAAACACACGTTGTTGAGTCTTAAATTTAAAACTTTTATTTTGCCGACGAATCGTTCTTTCTTTGAAATCTCAGAAATGACTTCATTGAAATAGAAGTCGTTTAACAGCACTAAGGAAGCTCTTCTTTTCTTTCTCTGGTGTCATGTTTAATAACTCGAGATCAATCCGGTGATAACGTTGGTTGGCAATTTAAAGCGATAGCAGAATCGTTTTTATGATCATTGTATCAACGCCAGTTAGTATATTTTTTCTGATAACGTGATCAATCATAATTCTCTTGTGGTAAATATTTTTCAGTTGTACTTTTCTCCCGGGCACCTTGACTTATTTTTGAATTATTGCGGTTTCCAGTTGTAACCGGAAGTAGGTACGATAACGGAAAGTATTGAATCGTAAAGAGAGCGGAATTCGAGAAAAATATTGAAGTTACACGCCGATTACAAAACACTGGTATACATGTGAAGAAGAAGATCGAATACCGTTTACTATGACCGTTATCTAGAAGCCGTTTACCTCTGCGCTGCAGGTTTCCACTTTCATCCACGAGAATTCCTTCATTTTGTGATTTGCTACGTTCTTATTTTCAAATCATTTACAGCGTCGCTGAGATTAACATAATAACAAGTAATTAATGTAAATCGCTGTTTGTAATACTTCTTCGGTTACTTTGTTATTATCTTAATATTTATCCAAAATTAATTTACATGATATAGGCTATGTATGTGTTAAAGTGATTACAGTTTGATGGTACCGAGAGGTTGTTGGTATTAGAACACACACGTTTGTTGTGTACTGACGTAAATGTAATATCTTTCTTAATGCGTACTTCCGGTTCTTATATATGATCAATTAAGTTCAAATTGAGGCAATCACTATAACTATAACAACGAGTAATTAAGAACAATAAATAGATCAAACAGTTTTGTGCTTATTATAGAACAATATTTTTATATATAACACTATTATTTCTTTAACTCTCTGTAGATTCACTAATTTTACATTCACTAAAACTTGTCTTTAATTATTGCCGTTGAGCTTTTTATATTTATTATTGTGAAACAATCATGTCTGAAAATATCATATTAATATATCTTTTTATTTTTATAGAAACTAATCTGTTAATATTATTTCAAATAGAGTTGCGTGATTACAACTCCTTTTTGAGTGGCACTACTAATCAGTTTTTCATATGTTGGCAAACACTGATACTTCCTCGCGGTCTGATCGTGGTTACCCCGAGCCCATAACGCCCGACTACTACACACTGTTTAACAGTTTCGAAGATATTTAAATCTCCTGCTGAAACTTCTTACATGGAGTGGGGACCACGTGCGAGGTTCCAAGAATAAAGTATTATAAGCTATATAAAATTTCATTATAGGAAGAAATTTAATAATACTATCATGTATTATATCTATTTCATAACTAGTATTATTATACTAAGTCATGATTATTATATGTACTATATCTGCTTTTAATACATAATAATAATCAACAATTTAATAATTTAAAATATTTTCTATATTTAATACATTTCAGAATTTCATTAAGTATTTCAGAAATGTTTAACGTATAACTAGTGAAAAAATTGGCTTTTATCAGTAATAAATATTTGTGTACGTTAACAAATATGTTATGAAGTACATGAAAACGGTAGCAAAGTTCATCATTTCACGTGTTGATTTGTTATTAAAGACTTGTAAATGACTATTTTAAGGAAAACGCAGTGTACAATATATCTAAGAACATAGTAAAACGTAATTTACATGAATAAGAAGGAAAGATATTCTACATGTGTAAAATTAAATAAGGTAAGAAGACTTCGAACAAGATGATAACATTTATAAATAATGCATTCGATACTTTCCATCTAGACAGAATATCTACTTTTGAATACTACAACAAAATAGGTCCACTGTAAAAAGAAGCCACTGGTAAAATTCATCTTATTTCAAACGGTGCGCTCGTGTTTTTGTCAATTTCTCATTTGAAATTTTTTATGAAGCAATACGCTTATCATGTTTTGTAACGTATATCTTACATGTTAATACAAATTGAAAACTATTTAAAATCTTGCACTAGTTACAACATCATGATAGTGATTAAAATGTAATCCTCATTCAGGCATACTTAACGATGCAATGCCACAATTATACATACTGTTGTAATCATACATGAAAAAAATTTGTGAAAGAAAATTATATTTATTGTTATTAAAAATTCTATTATATTTTAATCATTGACTGATTTCTGAAACTAATCAACATCTCCAAAGAAATGCTTATCATTGAAATTCGTGTATTCCACGACGGATGAAGAAACATCCAAGCAGGTGATACTTTTTACGCGTTGGGTCAGAAGATCAACGTTGAACAGTCAAAATGAAGTGCGATGAATATAAAGGAACATGTTTACCAGAGAATGCAAAGCACTTTTGTCTTCGCAGATCGGTGGAGCTGTCTGGTCAACGACCGTGAAAAAATTCGCGTGTTCAACGATACAACAGGACGCGGGTTAAATTCACCGACTGTATGGTACTGTTCGCAAATGGCGATTCTACCGATAGTTTACCTGAACAGTAGCTCGATCAGCTGATATTTTATGATTGATAAATTTGAAACACGAGTTCAAATTAATAAATGCCTAATTACTCTACTAAAAGTATAAACAGCAACCTTCGTAGGTAAACATATATTCAAAAAGTTTGAAAAAATGATCTGCGTCTACGTTTTTATTAATGATTTGTTAATTAGAAGGAAGAAACTTTATTTGATTTTAATATAATCTAGAATTATGTATCGAAAAAGCAATATTTTCCAATATTTTCAGAAGATATTGTTAATTTTAATAGCTATATAATTCTTTCTGCTTGTAGCTATACACTATATACTTACAGCTTAACATACGAAATGTACAGAATATTATAAAATATATGGAATGTATTAGATGTAAATTTGTAATTTTATTTCTTACAAAATTTTTCAATATTCATTCGTTATATGTTTCTTAATTATTCACATTAATAAAAATATGTCGATTTCATCACCATGCTAATACTATTTAAGTAATTCCTGCTGTAGTCAAATTTAAATTGTGTATTAAATATAATTAATGAATGTGATATCATTATCACTTGAATTATGTAAGATGGACAGTAGCGAAATGCCCAATTTTACTGACAAATAACTCAAATATATTTCAGAAAATTTAGCAATTATAATTATATTTAATTCATTGTTTCATAAAAATAAAATTTCATAAAAGTCAACTTTTTTTACTATTCAAATATAAATTGGAAAAATCTAATTAAATATTTTGATACAATATTAAAACTTTTAATCTTCTATTTATAGAAACCAATGAGCGTTATCAAACCTGTTCTCCAAAATCTTCCATTGGGTTTGCAAAAATCTAGAAGATAAAACTTGTTAAAATGCTTTAGAAAAAAGAAATGTTCCAAATAAATATGCATTGAAAATAAAATTAATAATAAAAAATAAATAAATTTTAATATTGGATGAAGTTGAAATTACATTGCAAAATTTAAATTCTCTTTGCTAAATATGAAATACATATTCATCATATATTCGAAGATTAGCACGACTAATAAGAGTCTGTTTCCAGAGCTCTCCTTCGCTACTTAGATACACGAGGAAGTACTTGACTCAGGTCTATAAGAACACCGCAAATCATTGCGTACCTGAAACTTTAGTGAGTCGTTACTCGTTGGCCATCGTCCCTTTTTTTTTTTGCTGCGATGGATACTGATGTTGAATCCTGTTTAAAAGATTGGAACGACCTAGCACAAGAGTACAAGGAATTAGAAGTAAGATAATTTTTTGTTAATCCTGGGTACTGATGTTGTCGGTGGTTTAAACGTTGGACCATTTTCTATGAGGTTAAGTGTATTTTTTATTTATCCATAATCGCAACCGGTGCATAAAAATACTTATATATATAATATTTCCTAAAATTTAAAAACCCTTTTTTCGAAAATATATTCATAAACGTGTTTTAAATACTATCACGAAACATTTCTTTGTTCTTTTCGTTACTGTTCATTGTTTAATCAATACATTTGGAACAAACAATATTTCTCCATATTGTGTGAGGTATTTTGAATATTAATAGTGTTTTAACGACATCAATATTTCAATTCTGTTAACAGGCATTGAACAAAGAATATCTTGCAAAATTAGAGGAAGTAAGTGAACTTCAAGCAAAATGTTTGAAAGGAATTTCTCACCAAAAATACCGGATGAGTATAATATCAAAATCATTGAAACAGTAAGTAATTGTTTTAATACGTATATACTTTTTCAATTAATTTTCTTTAAACAATTGAATATGTTCTCATTTAATTTTAGGTTACATGCGAGCGAAGCACAAAAAAGTTTAAGCAAAGAGATGGCTAAAAGAAAACAGCAGTTACATGAAATAGAACAAACATTACCAAAACCAAATGGCACATATCTTCAAATTATTTTAGGCAATGTTAATGTTTCCATTTTAAACAAAAATGATAAGTAAGGATGACTGTAATAGTCGTTTATCTAACAGACAAAACATTATAGGACATATATTTGAACATTTCATTTATCTTTCAGGTTCAAATATAAAGATGAATATGAAAAATTTAAATTAATCCTTTCTGTAATCGGTTTTATTTTATCTATGTTAAATTTGGTAACTAATGTCAGGTAATATATATTATTTATTTTGTATTGAAACAAAAAGTATATTTATAACTTATTATATTTATATCTTATTGGTAATATCTGTTGCAGAACTTTGGAACTTAGTTTTATGTTCCTTTTAGTCTGGTATTATTGTACATTGACAATAAGGGAAAGTATATTAAAAGTAAATGGTTCAAGAATAAAAGGTTGGTGGAGATTTCACCATTTCTTTTCGACTGTAGTATCTGGTCTGTTATTAGTATGGCCTAACACAGGGCCATGGTATGCATTTAGACAACAATTTATGTGGTTCAATGTTTACATCAGTATGTTATTTATCAAAAATTTATCCAACAATTTCTTTTATTTACATAAAATATAGTATGTTTTATTTGCAGGTGTAGTACAGTCTCTGCAATTTTGTTATCAGCGGGGTGTTTTGTATCGATTGAAAGCATTAGGTGAAAGGCATAATATGGATATTACTATTGAAGGTTTCCATTCATGGATGTGGCGTGGATTATCGTTTTTATTGCCATTCCTTTTTGTTGGATATGTATTTCAGTTATACAATGCATATGTCTTATACACATTAGTATCCCATCCAGAAGCTACTTGGCATGTTCCAGTCCTTAGTGGTATGTTCTTGGTATTGTTCCTAGGTAATACAATAACAACTACCATGGTAATTCGTCAAAAACTAAGAGAACGCGTTAAATATCACTTTGCTGGAGTATTTTTCTCCAAAACTGAACGAAAAAAGGAAGTAAATGGGGAAAAGGAAGTGAAAGCTCAGAAATGTGAGTGAAATAAAATTAACGAGAGCTTTTTAATGAGACGAGTATGATAAAAAGATTAATGAAATATGGAATGAATATTCATGAATAAAAAAAATGCAAATGTCAGGCAGAACTATAATAAAGAAATGCAAATAAAATAAATATATCGATTAACTCTGACTAAAGAATACCAACCAGAAGTAAAGAAAACACTGGAAAATTCTTCCATGGATTGTCGTCTTTCTATCACTCTCATTAACACAAGACCCATTTAAAATATATGTACTAACTTGTAATGTAGAAATGAATTATTTGGAAGTATTCTTTTTGTATGCCTTTCTATATCAAGTTTACTTTTCTAGATATCAACAAAATTACGCGTATTTACTGTCAATTTAAAAAAAAAATTAAAGTATATTAATATACCCTTTTAAAACTAATTTTATGTAGCAATTTAGTAAAAAATTTGTTCACATTCTACCTTCTAAAAAAATGTTCTTTGAGGATGTTATATTTTATACTTACTAACATTTAAATTCATATTGAAATTTAAATTTATTTCTCTCAGAAATGATGTATAAACAAATTTTGTTTGCGTCAAAACATAAATATACCTTGTACGTGTACTCAGAGAAAAAGAAAAATGGTCTCACACGTAATGTTATATTCATATAGGAGTACATATGCGCCTATATGTGTGCGTGTTATGTGTACTATTATGACAATTTAATTAGAATAATATATGTTCACGCACACACCCGTATACTCATGGGATACTTATGCTAGTTACAGCTAATAGTCACTTATAATTATCATGCATGACATTTTGCACATTTGTGTAATATAAACTTATTTGTTTTGTTCTTAATATATTTATTAAATTATATATGTAAATAAAAATATGTAACTCGCCTAATATTAAATAAAATAATAAATTTTCAATCATACGTGTGTACATGATCATGTACGTATATTTGTGCTTATATTTCTATTGATCCAGAAAATCAATAAAATGAAACAATCTCGTATCTAATAGCGAATACATATACCAACATTCCAAATTTTATAAAAAAAATAGCGATTTATTGTGTAAAAAATCATGAAATATTCTATCTGTAATGAAACTATTTTTTTGCATTCATTATTGTTAGTACGTTATTTTTATTAAATGTGTGTATAATATGTTTTTATCTCATGTATGAGAAATATATGATTTTATATGATAGTTGTAATTTTATTTATAATATTAATTGCATTACATTGCATATATATTCATGACGATTTAAATTCATCGTAATCATTGTTACCAATGTACGTAATAACGGATGTAACAAGTAAAAGTGTGTAGGTGTGCCGATAGTTCTGCGAAGTAAGTGTAAGCAGTAAGTACACCACTAGAAAGACGTCAGTCGCAAAACGTAATAAACGCATTTTCTCTACTCTCTGCAATCTATGTTCAGGTATTTTGAAAAATAGTCAAATAATATTTCCTTCTAAGTAAAATGCCTGTAAAAATATCTTGGCCGGTTGTGGCAGCTGTTATTTATCCAAATATAGGAGGATGGGCTGGAAGTTATATCACTAGAAAAAATATCAAACCCTGGTATGAGGTAATTAAATCGATTAATCGTTAGAACTACTCAAATCCAATAGTGGAACGTAGAGTCAGAAAATTTTAGCCAATAAATTTAATTTATGAATAAATATACATAGAAAGTGGTATAAAACTTTGTAATATACTAACAAATACTAGTTTTGAATATTATTTGTAATAAAATAACAAAAAAGTCCCGATTATTGTATCTATTAATTAAAATTGATTATGTTCAATTTTGACTCGGTTAAAATAAGAATTTATTTCTAAATAAATTATATATTTTTCCGTTTTATTTTATTATATTAAATGCTTGAAAAACCTCATATATATTCAGCAATTTAAAGAATATTGTAAGATAGAGATTCTTATCTAAGAGTACGCGAATCATATATTATTGTGTGAACATGCGATATAGGAATAGGAAAAAAACGTTGCATCGAGGCTTCTTCTGTCCTTGTCTAATAAGATACACACATTTACGCTGCCTGTTGATCGATGTTGCGCTTTCGTATTTGTTGTAAGCGTTATTAGAGAAAGACACAAGAGGCCTGTATGTAGCGTTTTCTTTTTATCCCTACATCGCTTTTTAAAGTGGCTCACGCACTCCGTCTTTACATCTTTACAGTTTTATACTAAGAGAAATTCATTCGTTTTTAATATAGTACACTGTATCTTCACTTTTGACCATTGATTACATTAAAATTCTTTTCAAATGAAGTTAGTTTTAATAAAATAATAAATGTTTTAAATCATATTTAACAGTCTTTAAAAAGACCATGTTGGACTCCACCAAACTGGGCATTTGCTCCAGTATGGACAACCCTTTATTGCACAATGGGGTATTCTTCATATTTAGTATGGAGAGATGGTGGTGGTTTCAGAGAAGCAATAGTACCTCTTTCTATTTACGGAACTAATTTAATACTAAATTGGTCTTGGACACCACTGTTCTTTGGATTACACAAGATAAAATGGGTATTTTGATAGAAATAAATATATCACAGATTTTAATTACCTTTCCATTTATCTCCTTTTATGCTTTTAGGCTTTGTATGAAATTGTTTTATTATGGGGAAGTACTGTAGCAATGGGTATGTGTTTTTATCATGTGAATTCACTTGCTGGTTGGTTGACTATTCCATATTTAGCATGGACTACTCTTGCTACAGCATTGAATTACACAATTTATAAGGATAACAAACCAAGTATTGAACCAGCTGTGGATGAAAAGAAAAAATAAAACACTTGGTGATACTTCTGTAGCAAACAACATTAATATAGATCACCTAATGAAAACAATACTTTACTCTTGTTTTTTTAACAGTTACTATATCACTATAATCTTATTTAATAAGAAACATGCCTTGCATTGAACGCACAATGCTATTAGTATACACATGTTTATTGTTTGATATGAAATAAAGGTTAGTCATAAAGTTAATCAACCATACGTACATTACAATATATATATATAATATAATATCTATATTATATATATAATTTTAATTCATTGTTCATATTATTAATAAATCATATAAAGAAACTTGTACAGAATCACTTTCGTACTCTTCCACGGGGTAATCTACCCTATCCTGTGTAAGATCTAACAAAGTTACTATATATGTTATCTTAAATTTGCTTCTTTCTACAATGTCATCTTTGTAGCAAGATCTTAATGATTAATGAATTAACAGTTTTTATACAGAATAGGGCAGAATATCTTACAGAAAAGAGATATCGAGCACGGTACGGGATTGGGCGGGTCGCTGCACTCTGCTGCCATTTTTCACAAGCGCTATGTAGGATCGGTTGCATAAATGTAACCTTGTTGTTGAAGTACGTATAGGCGTTTTTCAACAGCATCTTTATCTAAAATAAAATATATACCTTTTAATATTTTGATTTAAAATATCGCGTTTAAAATAGGAATATTTTCTTATATTCTACAATAAATATTATATTCTACAATAAAAAAATTATATAAATTACATTTAATAAGGAGGGCTCTATCCTGACTGTGGCTGACATGTTGCGATAAAGAATGGAGCAATATCTGTGCTGTGTGATACCGCTGAAAACATTCTGCAGGGTTGCCAAACAATTCGTCTAGTGCTGCTGACTGACACTGTTAAAAATATAGTTTTTCATAAATATATCTATTTCATAGGTATATTTTTACCTAGTTTTCAAAAAAAAAAAAAAAAAAAGGAAGTAAAGGAAATTTACCAGATACTTACCATTTGGATGGCATGGTTGTAAAGAATTTTATCTGCTGTAGCTCCTGTCTGATGAAGAAGTCCAGCACTATTGAGCTGTTTACATTCTGAGAGGCACGTTCTGAATTTTTCGTTCATTGTATTCACAACTGAAATATAATCATCTTTATATATTATTATATTTAATATACAATAATTATTCATAATTATAATAAATGAAAATTACCTTCTTTAACGGTGGTAGTTGGCTGCAATCGACCAGCGTTAAGTTGTTGAGTTGCAAGATTTAGTCCAGAACTAAGCCACTGAAGAGCTCTAACAAGCAAAATTACTTGTTCCGCTCTTCTCCTCGTTGCAGCAGTGCTTGCTTGTTCAATACCACCTAAAGGCGCACCTAAAGGTCCTGCTCTTGTTCTTGCTACCTCACATACACATTCGCATAATGCAACAACAAAGTTTAACTTCGCTAATATTTCGTTGTGTTCTCGTTCCAAAAGTGTCTCCTCTGGAAGTTCAGGTGCAAAGAACGTCAATGGTCGATCATCTGTTATCGTAGGATTTACTTCTGGTAGGAGATTTTGGAAACTACCCGCTTCTGTAAATATAGTACCAAGAAAAAGAGTGAAGATATTAACTAATTTAATATAAAATATTTCTCCCGCTGTAGTACAAACAATTTGCAAATGATATAAAATGCATACCAGATATTTCAGGAAGTGTAACAGCCCTTGTACCAAAAGGAATAACTGGCGAATGTCTCAATGTGTTGTTATTATCCTGAAATGCTCTCGATGTAGGAGAACCTAACACTGCCAACGGTCCTGTTAGTAATGGCGAAGATGCACTATTATTTCCAGTCGAACGCCTTAGTGGTGACGTCCCACTGGAAGTATGTGAATGCCTTGCAACAGGACTAACTTGCCACGTATTTGGTGGTGGAGGTGTTTCACTTAATCTGGAAATAATCACAGTTAAAAAAGATGATACACATACGACAAATAAAATAATTTATACCAATAAAAAATTAGTATACCTTCTACTGGGTGGTGTACCAATGACGAATTGAACACTGGGTGGACTAAGAGAGCCAATATCAGGAGCATGACTCCTATGAGTATCCACACTGCGTTTCATACTTATAGGTTGCGAGCGAGGAATAACACTACTTCCCGATCGTACATTTGTAGAAGGAGATGATGGTTGTGCAATACTTCTTTGAGACGGAACGGGAATTGGTTCAGAAATGGGAAGAAAGCATGGTCGTGGTGGACTCACTGCCTCTCTACTAGTTTGTTTGATATATCTAATCAATTAATAACAATATTAAAAACACATATAATAATAAATAAAATAAAAGATAAATAGAAATTCTTTGTATAAGATGTTATTAAATTACGTACTTTACTTGTTGTGTGTTGGGATTATTGTCTGTGTCACTACTGAGATCACTTGGCACAAGCACAAAGTCATCTTCAGGGCTGGAACACGGACTGGTTGTTTCTGGCTCTGATCTTGTAACAGCCGTAGCTCCTTCTTGAATCGCTAATGTTCCTGGAGAAGCAGGAAGTTCAGCAGGAACTGGACTAGGGCTCTCCCTGGAACCTTGAAGGAAAGGATGTCCAAAGAATTCATCAAAAGGCATACGATCTCTAGCATTACGTCTTAATAAGCCCATTAAAAGATCTGATAACTCAGGTGAAGTTCCAGGTGGGATTCTAAAATATAAGCAATTAAAACAAAAAAGAAAATGAATATAAGCTTCTCTTTTCTGCAAAAGCACATAAGTATATTGCAACATACTTAGGTCCAAGATTTGCATTTTTCTCATAAAACAATTTTAAAGCCTGAGGTGTGTGAGCTTGAAATGGAGCTTTCCCAGTAAGACATTGAAAAACTATTGTTCCTAAAGACCAGAGATCTGCTTTCGCATCATACTGAAGTGACATTATAACTTCTGGCGCCATGTACATTGGTGAACCACATAATGTTGCAGCCATTACACCATCTTGTAAGAACCTAGCAAACCCAAAATCCGCTGGAACAGAAAAGTATAATTTAGAAACCTTTTTCTTTACTTATCCCTTTAATTTAGATAAATGTAAACTTTTTTTTCATGTGGTACAATATGTATATTAAAGAAGTAAAGAAATAAATACTTGCCAATTTTTAATGTTATTTGATGTGGCTGTGGACAAGCCTTGCCACAATTATGACTGAGTAAAATATTTTGTGGTTTAAGATCTCTGTGAACTACACCTTTGGCATGTAGTGCTTTCATTGCACCTGCTAATTGCTTTAAAAATACTCTGATAGTATCTTCAGAAAGAGTTCCTTTTGCTAATTAATGAAAAATGAAATAATAGAGTAAATATAGTTGATCTTTAGATTCTGTAGATATCATTTCAATGTTTTGATAAGACTCTTTTTTATAAAAAACATACCACTTAAATAATCAGCTAAATCCCCACCATTACAATACTCCATAACCAGGAAGACATTATAATTAGACTCCTAAACAGTAAGTTCATAATTATACCAATATCGATACTATTATATAATATTTACAAAGAAATTGAAGATATTTAATGCTTACTAACATAAGTATTATGTGCTAATTCTCATTCTACTAACCTTGCAGTCCAATAATGCAACAACATTTTCATGATGTAATTCTGTTAGTTCCTAAAACATAATGTTTTAGTCAGCAACCAAACTCATTACGCAGTTGTTATTGAAATATGAAACATTTAAACCATTTCTTAACCACAGATAATTCTTATTAAAAAATATATGTATTACTTTTAAAAATTCAAACTTCCTTATAGTAAATATTATTGTTCTTATTAATAATTAGTTTAAGAAATATAAGTATTTTACAATTACTTTAAAATTTGTTATTTCAGGTGAATAACATGAGAAAGATCATATTTCTTTATGAGTTAAATAAAGGCAATTCTTTTATAATATAAGTCAAATACAAACATTGAATGTTTCTCAAAATATAAATGCAATAGCACAAATTACAAACCTTCAGAATCTTGATTTCTTTCCCAAGTAGATTCTGTGATTTCGCCAAACTTTTTTTGGTGATACTTTTGATTGCCACTACAAAATTTGGTTTCTACAAAACAAAAAGGACCACATACAATCACCAACACATATAATAATTGCAGATCACAGAAGAAAACATAATAAATCAGACTTTTCATGTTTTACAGAGAAAAGTAACATTAGAATTATAAAATCAATGCAAATAGACTTATCATGTTCTTTCTCTGTCATCTTCAATTGTGATGGTGAAATCTGGTTTCCACAAAACGAAAAGGAACACATGTAATCACCAACACATGTAATTGAAGATCACGTGAGAGAAACATAATAAATCACACTTTTCATGTTTTACAGAGGAAACTAGCATCAAAATTATAAAATCAAAACAAATAAGCTTATCATGTTCTTTATCTGTGGCCTTCAATTATGATCAAAGCTTCATTGATTCGCTCCTTTTTATAATTTCATTGACGATCACGATTTTCAGTGATCGAGAAAAAACAGGAAGACTCACTTTACGATGTCTACCTCTGAAGACGACGGCGAATGCGCCGTGGCCTATCAGATCTTTCGTGTTGTACTCGTAGTCGCCGACGATTTCCATTGTTGATCGTAATTTCTCGGCGATCGAGAATCTTTCACCGATCTTTAACAAGCAAGGTCAACAGTTTATAAACATAGCACGACAGGCTAGGAAGATGCATTGCCTGCGGAGAGAGAGATCGATACGTGTTGTAAGAAAAGTTGCGGTCCGTAGGATTTTCCGTTCGGTATCGGTCTTATTCTACGATGATCCTCTTCAAAGACTTGATCAACCTCAGTCATCGATCTACATTTTGTTCACCCTTATAAATCACATCGATCATTAACTGGAATCACCACACTGATGGTAATGTATACTCGCAAAATACAAAACACTACGGAGTACGCACTCAAACGTACAGTTGCCTTTGCAAGATGTCAGACAATTCCGTACAGAGGTCGTGTTAACATTCACAGGTATGCGACTATCGTATTAGAGGCCCGCGGCTTAAAATTTCTTCAAATTGTTTTGTGAACGAATATGAGGCTTACCATAAAATTTGATGGGATTTAAAATGAGTAGATTGCGGATTTTTATATTCCTGAGAATATAATTAACAAAGTAGGACCTTGGTAAAAAATTGTTTTACCTACCAAGTATTAGTTGGATATTTTATATATCTTTTCATATCATATGTATTCTATTTAAGAATGCAATTTTGCACTCGCAAATTTCATATAAATGCATAAAAATAAGGGTCTCGTATAAATTTTTAACGAAAATTGTATTCTTATTTCAATCCTACATTGTATGTATTATATGTATATATACTTTTAAGTATTTTGTACTGATAGTAGATAGAATTTTATATAAAGTTTGATATTTGGAATTGAATTTGTACTACATTTTATAATAAAATTAAAAAAAAAATATATATATATATCTTTTATTTTATATTCTGTAAAATTTAAAGGAAATTGTAAAGTTTTAAATGAATATAATTTTGCAATTAGAGTTGCTAAAATTAGATTTTATATGTATTTCGATTAATATCATTTTCATATTAAATCATTTAATAAAAAGAAATAAAAAATATATTTAAAATTGAAATAAAATATTTTGAATATTTTCCAGAATAAAATTTGATAATAGTCGCTAAATAGTTAATTATAATTTATCTTATGTTTATTTAGAATGTTAAAATTATGAACAATTAAATTATAAAGGCAAAGTAATGCTATTATATATTTCTCTTTATGTTTTCTTTTATTAATTAAATTGTAATATTCAATCGCTAAATGTCAGAAAGCGTTAAATAATAGTAACTAATCAATAACACTGTAAATATAATTAACATATTTTGCTTTTTATCTTTATAACTATCGAGTAACGTATGGGGGCTACAACTTACCAATATACAGCCTTGCAAGATCTAAAATATAACTATAGTCAGCTGTGGTCCCTGAGCGCGTGTCATGTACACACACAACACTTACATTGGAAACAAATAATCTAATGTTATTTTCGCATATTTAGCATTCTACCATTCTGTAAATGAGATTATAATAAATACATATACATATTCTTTTAATGGCTTCTCAATCGATTTCAAAACTCTATGATTAAGATTTTATACATCCTACTGGTTTCTCTAGATAAGATTTCATCAAAGAATTCTTAGTTTATTATTCTTATTGCTCGTATATGTTATTATGAAATTATACATGCCAAAATTTTTATTGCAGCCATCGAAATATTAAAAACAAAAATTAGTATATTTATCGTATTATGAAATTAATTTTGTTATTTTATATAAATTATTCTAAGTATTTTCCGAAGCATTATATAAATAAAGACAATTATGTGGGATTGCATATTGCATAAAGAAATCATTGACAATTATTGAGCGCGAAATTCAAATCTAGTGTTTTTCATACACTGCGTTGTTTTGATAATTGTACGCCGTGTAAACTAGGAGGTTCGTAAATAAATTTTGTTTCTGTAGTAAAAAAAAAAACTGTATTATATTCGTTTTTTTAATTATAAATATTATTGCAAATTACATTTATTAACGCATTTTAATACATTTTTGTATTATTTTATATCTGAAGAATATCGATGAATATAAGCACCTAACCTTACGATGCAGTTGTAATTTGGAAATATAAGAGAGAATCAGAGTTAAATATTGTTTGAATATTTAATATGAAAGTGTGAGTAACTATCTTTTCGTATTTATAATTGTTTTAGTGAGTAGCTATTAAAAACTTTCAGAATGAATT
This sequence comes from Bombus pascuorum, assembly GCF_905332965.1. NCBI lineage: Eukaryota > Metazoa > Arthropoda > Insecta > Hymenoptera > Apidae > Bombus > Bombus pascuorum. The sequence continues at coordinate 11,780,237 of NC_083490.1, read as the reverse complement.
TTATGTTAGGCTCAAGGATTGTTCAGCTTACTTAAGCAATTATGAGGTTCTAAATATTCTGCAAAATATAAAATCAAATAAAAAACAAAACATGAAACAAAATCAGTTAGCAAGTATAACATATCAGACTATAAGATATTTAGAAAAGACTCCATGTAAAAGGCAAACTCCTGAAAAAATTAAAGGACTACTACAAGCATTGGAACCTTATAAACTAACAAAGTGCGAGAAATTAACTCTTTTAAATATGTGTCCTAAAACACCTCTTGAAATACAACTGGTAATATAAAATGTGCGATAAGAAATATAATATTTGAAAGTACATATAATTATGTATATATATATTTTTTAGATTATAGAAGATAGCGAAGACCGTTTGACCGATGATGAAGTAAATTCTTTACTTCAAGTAGTAGGAAATTTCTTAGGTGAAGATGAACAAGAAGGATAGCATGGTTTTACTACTTTAACTGTACAAACTTCTTAAAAATTAAAAATTTTATATACTTTATGTACACTTTATTTATATTAAACAGAAATGGAAATGATATAATATTAAATACATTGTGCAAATAAACTTTCGGTTTGCTCATTATCTTTTATGATCCCCCAGGTCATCTATGGAATCTTCATCAATCTAAAAATTTGTTAAATATCATAGATTGTGTATTGTTAATATCATTCAAAAAAATAATTATTGTTCTTACTTGTGGCCACTTTTCTGGAATTACTTCAAATAGGTCATCTTTTACATCCCCTTGTATAACTATTTCATCGTCTCCTGTTACACTAGATCCACATGCAAATTTACTACCAAAAAACTTTGCAGCTACTTTTAGGTCTATGTCTGTAAATTAATATGCATAAAGTTTTAATTTTACAGTTTTAATTATTTAGAAAAAAAAGAATTGTTATGAATAAGTATTTTATATTACCAAAAGTGCTAAGACCAGTAACAACTGTAACAGATTTCTTTTTCCCTCTAGGTGCTCTAGATACGGTCACTAATTTTGGAACATCTTCTTTTTTCTTTGTCTTAAGCATGCCTTTACCACCACGTTTTTGTCGTTTCTTTTCATCTTCACCTCCACCTGCCTCTGTAGTAGTGTCTTCTACTATTCACAAGTAAATAAAATTTATAGTATGATAATAGAACTTACAATTTAGAATAACAATATAGAAATTATAATTACCTAATTTAACTTTCTCAAATTCTGTTGGTAAATTCCTTTCTAGCCACTGCTTACACTTTTCATATTCTGGATAATATTCACAATACTGTGATGCAAATGGGAATTACATTTTCAAAAAATCCAAGTATTAACTTTTTGTCATACAGTATAAATTTCAGATACCAATTATTCAAGATTGCCTTACCTCGATGGGAAGAGAACAGTTTCCACAATATTGTACTTGTATCGGATAAGTGACATTAGGATCAGGTCCTAAACGCAAATTTGAAGATTCCTCTGCCGACATTCTATCAAGACACCTAACCTTACAGTTTCCTGCAGTTTGATACGAATTTACTAAATAACAAATTAATCCCTTATTAATTTCTTCAATCAATTTTCTTTTTTCAATATCTTTTTGTACTCCTATAATACCTTTCTTAAATAAGGTCCAGACAATTTCTTATTCAAATGAGTAGCCACATAAGGTTAGCAATCCGACATCTAGTAATTTTAATTCCGTTTTGTTAGGTGCCAAAAAACGATTCCATTTCTACCAATTTCTACCAACGAAGGAACGTTCTAATAACGTCCAACTTCAAAAGGAACCATACTGTTTGATACATCGGCAACGACAAATAATAACCGTTCAAAGAACGGCGAGGGGTGGATCACGTGACAAGAAGCACCAATCAAAGAAGGTGATTCGATAAACCGCTGGACAAGGCAACCAATCGTGTGTATTAGACTTTGTACTTCGTTCGAAACGCACGTGCAATACAGAAAAGCGGCTCGGTGTGCCTCAGAGTTAGTGTGCTGCCTTGTGAAAAGAGTCGGACGTCGTTTTTACGGTATAATTTCAACGAAGTGTGCGCGCGTGTTATTGTGAATAATAAATACGTGCCTGTTTCTAGAATCGTGTGAAAACTAGATAAAACTTATCAAAGAAAAATGACATTGGTCACACAAATAGAGACCACCACGGAAAATGGGAGTATGAAAATCCCTCTGCTCAATGGCAATGAGAAAGGGGCCAGTACTGGTTAGTATACTCATGATTATAAAACCGGCGACCATCAATTTTCTTATTTCTCATGGTTAAACAGGGTACGGCTGATCATGTTATATAATGATTCGATCAGGTTACCATGTTCTATCCGTTTTAATGTGCATTTTTAACGATGCCGCCTCAGTCAAAAGCCGGGCCTTCTGTGTTATGTAACGCGCGAATTGCGCGAATCTATGTATTGCAGGGTCATGTGAGCTACACATAACTTTTACGAGAGAAAAACTAGCAGAAGACACGACCTAAACTAGCAGACGAATCTTATTCCTTTTGTCGGCCCGATTATCACCAAGAGATAATGATTTTTTCTCATAATTAGTCGTAACCCTTGCCCCTCATTTTGCAAGCAATTACACATGAACGCATAAATGTATCGTTTGACATGCTTCTTCCTTCGAAGATGCACCTTTCAATCGATGTATAGTCTCCATTTAACCTTTCCTTACTTTCTGCATTTTCTGTTGGTGTTGAGTTAGAAATACATTTGTATTAAGGATATTTGCTTGTAGCACGTGATTAGTTTCTCTCTGGATGATGAAACCATGTTACCTGCCCTGTTCAATTTATTTCAATACATCTCCCTTTATCTCAAAATTTTCACACTCGTAAAACGTGGTTCGCTAGCTTGTTATTACTATTTTCTATTATTATTCTATTATATTTGTAAATGTTAAATAACTACTAAACTGCTGAACAAATAAGTATTTTTGCGTACTGAAAGAATAGAATCTAAATAGATATTTATTTATAAGTATTGTGACACTTATACTTAGCAATGTTCTAGTAATTTTTTGCTATTTTGTATAGTTTTGTATAGTTTATTGCATTCTGAGTATTTTTATTCATTTGAATTTTCTTTAAATACACAAATATACCTAATCTAATGATTATTGATCATCAGATTTAGATAATCTTTCATTTAGTGATATTCATATTTTCGTCATATATACATAGTTATTATTGGTTTGCACTAGGCAGAGGATATCTAGGAACAATGAGAATTATGTAAATTATATTGCACAATTGTCTCTCTTTTTTCGTTAATGGTAGTTCAGTTTGAATGACCTTATGGTACATGTTTAAGTTCATTTTCAAACTCTAATGGTCAATGAAAAGTGAATATGTTTATTTTGAGAAAGAGCTATAAATTTTCTAGGGACGTATTATTCATCACTGTCGATTGACGCTAGACCCTTTCTGTTAATTTGCTCTTGTTTTAGAACTCTCATTTCGTGAAAAAAAGAACCGAAGGAAAACACGTGCATGTTAATGACCTCTCGCACATAGGCGTAGAAACGAGGAAATTTCAAATTATGAAAAATGTGTTTGAAATGTTCAAATACTATTTAACGAAATATCTTTATTGTGAAATTTATTCTATTTTAATTGTTTTGGTAGGTGCATTGCAAAATATATTTGATATAACTATATGTCAATTTAACTATAATATTTTGTACTTGATGATTTCTTCTTTAATTAAGATACGTTTTCTCTATTTTGTTGAATGGGATGAAGGGAATAATAAAAGTAAAAAGGGCTAAATTTAAACGATGCTAGAACAGTGATGGTTTTATAAAGGGTCACGTGTTTTGAAAGAACAATAGTGAATTGCGAAGAATTATCGATAGCAGGGGTTATCGGTATTCCTTCTGACGTTGTTTCCCTTACGTCTTTGGTTTCTGATACAATAAAATGATATTTTAATAAAATATCTCGTACAATTTGGGAATTTCCCAAATTACATTTTTTAATATACATGCAATGGCTTATGACAGTATTCAAACATTTATTACATATTTTTTTCCGAATATATTATGTGCATTATACAAAACTTCTTTAAATTTCGTTAGCACTGTAGTGAGAGACGATTATTGTAATTATAACAGTAAAATTTGAATACATATACATATATATGTATGTATGTATGTATGTATGTATGTATGTATGTATGTATGTATGTATGTATGTATGTATGTATGTATGTATGTATGTATATATGTATATATGTATGTATGTATGTATGTATGTATGTATGTATGTATATATGTATGTATGTATGTATGTATATATGTATGTATATATATATAGAAGTTACAAAACATTCGTTGCAAATATATACTTAGTGAGAAATTAATATACGCCATAAATAGTAATCTTAAACATATAATTAGTGCTGAAGGTAGTCGATAAAATATTGTGGCTTATTAATATAGTAAATAATCGATTTCAAATATTTTGGTGGTCTTCACGAAGTATATGCTTCCAACAAATATCTTGTAGCCTTCATATCCATTTTCAAATTGGTTTCAAAGTTTACCGATATAATATCGATAGTCTTGTCTGTTTACAGTGTTAACAAAATTTTAGTTCCATATAATGCACATAATATATTCATTAAAAATTTCTGTATGTGTATATTTCTGACTATATGTGTATATATATATATATATATATATATATATATATATATATATATGTGCACATTTAATAATTACATGAACATGAACAGGTTATCGGTTACTTGTATTTTCGTAAACATATCGTAAAATGGTTATGTAAGAATTTTTGCATCTTATGAAAAATTCTGTTATCGAAATATCTTTTGACAAAGTCTCTTTTATCGTTTATGTTCGAAAAATATAGAATTATTGATTATGTTACGGGATTGTTTGTTAAGTTTAGTAAAACAATTCATTATTTCCGTTTATGGTATTTCTTATGTTGAAGCTAGTTATTTTGAGTATGTATTACAGTTTAAGATTTATAGAGATTCTTATCAACCTGTTTATGTATAATCGCTTCGTAAATGGTTTCGAAACTTGTCAAGTTTTTCTGATTGTAATAACGAAACGAAAAATATTACATCTTCTAGCATGTGTAAGTCAATGGTTAGTACTTGCCGAGTTCGATGTTTACATATCGATTCAAATGCCTGCGATTGTAACTCGTCTATTGTCAACAGATCGTTATTCTGCTTTGATTGATCTTGTTTCCAATTGATTTTCAAATCTCCTTATTCATTAATAATATTATCAATCTTTTCTTTTATTAATGAATATAAAAACAGTTCCATGACATTATATTCATCTTTTTATCGTTAAAAACTATTAAATTAAGATGTATGAATATGATTTCTGCTTCTATCATTTCGTTTTTATATAATAAGTTAAATGTATGTAATAACCTTATATGATAAGTTAAATTATTTTCTGCCATCAAATAGTATGAATTCTTTTACTTTTACAAGTTTTTATTATTGTTTGATTTTTTCTTAGTTTTTAAAAGATAGAATTTTAGAAGAATCTCTTAGGCAAGATAAGAGATACAAAATCGTTTTAAGAAAGCCTTGCTTTTTTTCACATTTTCATCTTTTTATCTCCGAGTCTTTCTCACGGTTAAGTTTTTTATCTTCTTTCTTAGTAATAGAGAAATCTAAAAAAGGAGGATCGTTTTTGTACAAACCAGTAAGATGTATGATAAGAATGCGATAAAGCAATCGGTGTCTAAGATAAATTGCTGTAACTTGATAGTACATGAATACACATATTCATAAGACCATGCAATCGAACGATTTAATTTTCACGATAAGAAATGTGTTAGAATAAATCTGATAAAAACATGTTGTTGTACATATCATTATAACTATAAAACAATTAATTTATTAAATATTTCTGTAGAACAAGATTCGTACAATTCCTCATAGAAATTTCATGTTAACCTTGTTGCAAAAATAAATGTTATCGTGTATAATTTCCATATAGCATTGAAATTATTTGCTTGCAAAATTATCGATAAAGATAGTTTATTACGTTAATTGCTACGCGACTTTTATGAATTGTTTATAATATATAATTTTATTATGTATAGATATGCTTATTACTTATAAACTATACCATAACACTTAATTTTTCCAAAATATTCTATTTTATTTGCACATTTTTCTGATAATGTTATATGAATTAAAATAAATAAAAAATGTCAATAAATTTTTTATTCAGCAAAATTTATCTTATTTTAATCATTCTAAAAAATTTACATACATGGTATCGTGTGTCACCAGTGACCTTCGTGCCGTTCAACATGTCAGAGGAAATCATTATATGCATAAAGAAATACTGTAGCTACATATTGCAAAGATTGTTCGCTTTTGATTTTTTTTCAATCTTGACAATCATAGATGAACGTCCTCTAAGATTAACAAGATTTTGAGTGGAGATAACTCGATGAAAAATAGATAACTACTTCAAATAAACCAGCATGAATGGATATAAATACTTGCAAACAAACATAATTTTAGCCTTATACATATAATTTTTATTAAATCTTTTTGATTCAGTTATTATGTTCCATAATTCCTAAATTCGTAATAAATATTCAACGTTTATTTATTTTAAAATACCCGAGTACTGAAATATTCATCTAAAATTGTAATGTTTATAATATTTTTATTTTTGTTCCTTTTCTTTTACGAAATTTGTATATACGAAAGTAGAATTTAAAAAGATATTATGACGATTTTTATAATCATTTATTGCATCAACACATGTATATTTTAAATTCAATTTCCATCTTTTGGACTGCAAATTCAACGAAAGAAAAACGTTTGGTTTCATATTAAAACAATAATTTGAGAAAAGGCGATGTATTAAAAATAGTAGATATATAATATATAGAAATCATTATTAGATTAATAATATCTGCTTAAGAGATTAAGTACATAAAAAAATCTTTCGTGTAGAGTAATGCACAGCCAATCCATACTGAAAAAACGATAATTTAATCAAACATTAAAATAGAATTTCAATTCAACTTTATCCATTTATCACACACAATACCTATTATGCACAGACAAATAAATACTTATTTCAATTCTGTTTGTTTTTTCTTTTACTTCTCCATTCATTTATTTAATAATTTTTATACTATCAATATACTGATCTTATTTAAAAAGAATTATTACTAATATTTAATATCTATGTATATTATTACAATATATTGTAACATATACATATATAGATATGTAATATACTGTTTATTTTTGCAATTATCCTAATCTGTAATCATCAGTATATAGTAGATTTTTATGTAATTTTATAATAATAATAATAATAATTTATTTTTCAGTTTTTTAGTTATAAAGAAGGACTTGGTTTACGATTGTTATTTTTGTCTTGCATTTTTAATCGTAAAACTTTTATGCAATTCTATATTTTTATTAATATAACTATCGATTTGTCTCATGTATTTAATGTTATAAGTTTTCTACTTTAGATATTTTATACATTTATGCACATTTTTTTTATTCATGAAGCCTTAAAAAATATCCTTATTAAGAGTCACATATATCATTTTGCATTATCTTCCACATAAAATTTTTACATTGTAACTTTACTAGGTATATGAAGTATATCTCAAGGTATATGGGATTTTAAATATTAATTGTAGAAAATATAGAGAAAAATTACATCTTTTCAAAGAATGGTGAGCATGAGAACACATTTCAATGCTTGTATTCTCTGTATTTTTGAGTCTTCAAACTTCTCATACATGCATATAAATCCGTATTTTAATCATCATCAAAGTATCATTCTAGGAAGACATCAAAGTTCAATTTTTTATCAATTAAAATTTGATTCTGCATACTCTCTTAACTTATTTATGCACACGTTCAATTGTTACCGAATTATATGCAGATCATTATAGAGCGAAGGCCAGTAAAGATCAAGGTTTCACAGATCCAAATTATTTGAAACATGTTAGAGTATTTCAGACGTGTCATCATCATAGGGTTACGGTAGTCACTGATAAGCGAGTCGCACTTTCTATGAATTGTAATTAATATTATAACTGCCTAACATCGGCATATGCCAGAAATGGATGTATATCGCAAACATAGTATCGATAAAATTAGTTCGGCATTTGAGTGCAGACTATTTACATTGCCGTTTATTTATAAGTACATTGGTGAATGCAAGTGGCAGCCCCACAGATATCCACCGTCGTATCTAGTCGAAAATGTGCCTTGTTTCCATGGAAATAACGCGTGGACTCGGTTATTCGTATCGTTGTCACCGTTGTCTACATTGAAACATAGATCGTTAATATCCATCTTAAAAGAAAAGAAAATATTACGTTTCATCTAACATATTATCAAAATTAATAAGGTAAAACTTTTGTTATTATTTTTACTTGTTTTATTATTTTTTGTGTTCTTGAGAATTACTCGTTGAAACCACTATGAAATTGATAATATAATATTTGAAATAAACTATTTTATTGTCATATTGTTAGTTATTATTTTGCTTGTTTTATGATTTCATTGATTCTTGAAAATCGTTCGATAAAATAATTGCATAAATAATCATAATTCTATAAAATAATCATGTAAATAAGTCTGATATAGTTCTATAGATATTTCTTTAGTAAAGTAGTACTTAGCAAATACCATAAATTTATGATAAAATCGCAAATTAACTTTCGGGATAATATATATAAATAAAAAAATGCAAACGTTCCCATATTTAACCAACTATCAATCAGTAAGGTATTCATAGCTCTGGTATGTATTATATAAGCTAAAAGCGAAATTGTTGCTGTGTTATTTATTTTTGATATTTGATTTACATTTAATGTTTAATATAATATTCTCGATTAGTAAAAATTGATCATTTGCTTCATTTAATATACTTTTTTTTATAAACTCCAATGTTTGAATAAAAATTTATTAATTCGTGGATTGCATGTTTAGATCTAAAGGAAGTTGTAGAAGAAACCGGAAATGTGAGCACAACTGTGAAGAATGTTGTTGAGAAGGGTGAAGTCGAAGCTACGAAAGAGAAAGGGAATGAAAAAGAAAAGGAGAAGGAAGAAGACAAGAATAAGAAGAATGACAAAAGCGAGAAAGAAGATAGTGATAAGGATGCTGGGAGCGAGCAAGAAATCCTTCTCATTCAAGATATGGGATTTACTGTTAAGATCATCTGTCCAAATGCTGAGCCCTTTGATATCCAAGTTTCCAGTATGGAGTTGGTTCAGGTAACTAATCATCCATTCAAGAATTTCTTTTCCTATGACAACAATTAATAAGAAACAAGTTAATAAAGAAGATTAGATAACAAATTTTATTATCTGTTAGGAAATCCATCAATTACTCATGGATCGCGAGGACACCTGCCATCGCACATGTTTTTCTCTTCAATTCGATGGTAACACACTGGATAACTTTGCTGAACTGAAGAATATTGAAGGCCTAAAAGAAGGTTCCATTATTAAAGTTGTGGAAGAACCGTATACAATGCGAGAAGCTCGTATACATGTTAGGCACGTGCGAGATTTATTGAAATCTGTGGATCCTGCGGATGCTTACAATGGCGTCGAATGTAGTAGTTTATCGTTTTTAAATGTGGTTACTAACGGCGACATCCTTGAGAAGAAGAAGAGCAGAGCAGATTCGGTTGATTGTACTCCACCTGATTATATTATACCTGGCTGTAAAGACAGGCCACTACTACCTCTACAACCTCAAGCCAAAGAACAAAAATGCCCTCCTTGTTTAAAAGTAACTAATATAATATATGTATAAATAAATTATTTACTTCGTCTAACTTATTATTAATATAAATATTTAATTTATTAATTTATTTATTGTAGGTATTAACAACATCCGGGTGGAATCCACCACCCGGTCACAGAAAGCTTCACGGTGATTTATTATATCTACATGTGATAACGTTAGAAGACAAGCAATATTATTTGACTGCATGTGTCAGAGGTTTCTTCCTCAATCAATCGACAAAGGAAGTGTTCAATCCGAAACCAGCGACTCCGAGTCATTTGTGTCATAGTTTAATTGAACTACTAAACCAGCTCAGTCCGGCTTTTAAACGTGGTTTCACTGCTATGCAAAGACGAAGAACGCAGAGACATCCATTTGAACGAGTAGCCGCACCTTATCAACTTTATGCCTGGTGTGCGCCTCAAATTGAACATACAATCGATGCAATACGCGCTGAAGATAGTATGTTTCATTTTATACAAATTAATAAAACTTTTATATTAAATGCTGTATTAGTTGTACATACGTATAACGTGCAATACTTGAATTAGATTTTTTTCATTAGAAGATATATGTTTTACTATTATCACTTCTACTGACTTTAAATTAACTGGCTAGTTAAGGTGTTAATTGTGTTGCATCACGAGTACACACGATTCTATGTTTAATCATTCATCTTATTTATTTGCAGCTTTCTCTTCTAAGTTGGGGTACGAAGAACATATTCCCGGCCAAACTCGAGATTGGAACGAGGAGTTGCAAACAACGAGAGAGTTACCTCGTAAAAACTTGCCCGAAAGACTGCTTAGAGAACGTGCTGTTTTTAAAGTATGTTAAAACTTGACATATTAATTGCATTTCGATACGTTGTTTCAGTAATACGAATTGAGTTTCATGGATGACTTGTTTAGGTTCACAGTGATTTTGTCACTGCTGCTACTCGAGGTGCAGTAGCCGTGATAGACGGTAACGTAATGGCAATAAACCCTGGTGAGGAGGCAAAGATGCAAATGTTTATTTGGAACAATATTTTCTTCTCTCTTGGGTTCGATGTCAGGGATCATTACAAAGAGCTTGGCGGTGATGCAGCTGCTTTCGTCGCGCCTAAAAACGACTTACAAGGTCTTAGAGTATATGCTGCTATTGATCTACCCGGCCCTTATACGCTTGGTACCGTTGTAATCGATTACAGGTTTGTAGGAAATTAGACACACGCATTCCTTTCATCACATTATTTGTACGACGTGGATATTTTGTAGCGGATCATTTGTACATACTTGTTCAGTATTCTATCGCAACTTACATCTCGATCGAAAGGATGTTAAGTTTTCGTGGTAATCACTCGTATTCCTCTGCATAGAGGATATCGTGTCACCGCTCAGTCAATCATCCCTGGAATCTTGGAACGCGAGCAGGAGCAATCTGTTGTTTATGGTTCTATAGATTTTGGGAAAACGGTTATCTCACATCCTAAGTACCTTGAATTGGTTAGTTTACAATAATGCTTTTTTGTAATTTCTGAAGAATTTATCCAGAATTTTATATCACATTTGTATTACGTTTTGTAGTTGAACAAAACTGGTCAACTATTAAAAATTCTTCCTCATAAAGTTATCAATGATGTTGGGGAGGAGGTTGAACTCTGCAGCAGTGTAGAATGCAAAGGTATAATCGGAAATGACTCTCGACATTATGTGTTGGATTTATTACGAACTTTCCCTCCTGATGTCAATTTTCTTAAATGTAAGTCGATATAATTAACGAAAAGTTCAGAATTAATTACTACTATTATTATTGATAAACTTTTATTCTGATTTTTGTAGTGGAAGGCGTTGAACTGAGTAAAGAAGCTAGAGCTTTAGGTTTTCCAATTGAGCACAAGCATAAATTAGCCTGTCTTCGTCAGGAATTGATCGACTCCTTTGTTGAAGCTAGATACGTGCAATTTATTAAACACGTCGCTTTTCATCTACAACAACTTACATCCGTAAGAAAAGTACAGAAGGAAAATGAAACCACAGTTAAAGTAAACAAAATTTTTCAAACTTTATAGTAAATATCAGTTTTAAACATTGTTATTATTTGGCATTGTATTAATTTCAGGAAGATAAAAAGGAAGAATTGAATGTCGTTGCAGTGGATAGTAACAAAGAAGATTCTTCTCATACTCTAATAGAAACAGATGAAGCCAAAAAGATTGTAGAAAGTATAACTGACTCTATCACTGGTGGAGAGAAGCAAGAGTGTATGTAACTTAATTATTCCTTTTTATTTAAAATTTTTTACTTCAATTCTTCATTTAAATCTTTTTTCTTTAAGTGGAAGAAAGTACGAAAGAAGTAGTTCGCAGTGCAGCAGCAGCAGTTGGTAGCCTACGGGAAGCCGAATTTGATGTCAGGTTTAACCCAGACGTATTTTCTCCGGGTGTTAAACATCCAGATCCAAATGGGCCTGCTTTAAAAAAACAAAGACAATTGGTGCAAGATGCGGCCGACTTTTTACTTACCGTACAAATACCCACTTTTGTATGTTTCGATATAGAATACTTTTATATTTGATGCATCGATACAACTTTGTATACAAAAAATATATATTTAGTTCAATTTTTTTATTACAGATACGAGAATGCTTAGATCATACAGCTGCTGCAATGGATGGCAGCATATTGGTAGAAGCTTTACACGGTAAAGGCATCAACGTACGATACCTTGGTAAATTAGCAGCCATGTTATCTACTGTTCCACAACTGCAATATCTGAAACGTATTGCTGTTTCGGAACTTATTTTACGCTCGGCGAAACACATTTTCACATTTTATATGCAGGTATATTTATTAAAATTGAAATTAAAGTGGTTATTTTAAATTTTATGAATATAAGAACCTAATACTTTTTTTAGGGTACGGAATTAATGAGTCTTTCTGCAGCTATTAGTCATTTCTTAAATTGCTTATTCTCTTCTGCACAAATTATTCATCCACAACAAAATCTAGAAGAGGTATGGCAACATTTGTTTATCAGTTAAATGATATCAATAGTTGAAATAATTTTCTACATAAAAATTTATGTAATTTTCGATTTCAGCTTCAAAGTAAAACTGCAAAACGACGCAATAAAAGAAAAGGTAGAAATAACGGTCCACAACAGTCTGAAGTGGAATGGGCTTCCTTGACGCCTAAATCTCTTTGGCAACAAATTAAAACAGATTTGAAGAGTTATTATGATTGGGAAGCACCATGTCCGGAATCGTTGGATGCCACGATAGAACATTTTCACCTTCAGAAAATTTCTTTGCTTCGTAATTTCTGTATAAAGACTGGTATTCAAATTTTGTTACGTGAATATAACTTCGAGAATAAGAACAGAGCCACGTTCTTCGAAGAAGATATACTTAATATATTCCCTGTCGTGAAGCATATCAATCCTAGAGTAAGTAATGCATTTGGGATACAAAAAATAAGTCATATAGAAATTTCCATAATAAGTTATTGGAAGTTATTCTATTACTTCATTTAGGCTAGTGATGCATATAATTTCTATACAACTGGACAAAGCAAAATTCAACAAGGTTATTTGAAAGATGGATATGAACTGATCAGCGAGGCACTCAATTTATTGAATAATGTATATGGTGCAATGCATCCCGAAATTGCACAGTGTCTTAGAATGCTTGCGCGATTGAATTACATAATGGGTGAGCATGGAGAAGCTCTTGCCACTCAACAAAAAGCAGTCCTTATGTCAGAAAGAGTCAACGGTATAGATCATCCATATACCATTATTGAATATGTAGGTATAAAGTAAACGTACTTAATTAATGATTAAATATATGTAATAATTGCAATTATTCTAATATTATGTTTCTATTTGTCAACAGATCCGTCTAGCCCTATATTCTTTTGCCAATGGTCAAGTCTCTGTGTCACTTAGGTTATTATATAGAGCACGTTATTTAGCCTTACTAGTTTGTGGTGAAGACCACCCAGAAGTAGCACTTCTTGACGTGAGTATTTATGCGAATACTAAAAATTCTAAAGCTTTCTAACCTTGACCAACATTAATTGTTTGTTTAGAGCAATATTTCATTGATTCTCCATGCTGTCGGAGAATACGAATTGTCGCTCCGATTTTTAGAGCATGCTTTGGCTCTAAACCTTCGATATCATGGGCCACGATCTTTGAAAGTTGCTGTTTCTTATCATCTTGTCGCAAGAACTCAATCTTGTATGGGTGATTTCCGAGCGGCTTTAAATAACGAGAAGGAAACCTACGCTATTTATAAGCAACAGTTAGGAGAGGATCATGAAAAAACCAAAGAGAGTAGCGACTGTTTGAGACATTTAACGCAACAGGCCGTGGTTCTACAAAAAAAAATGAATGAAATTTATACCGGAAAATCCGGTGTTAGCCTACCACCGATTCAGGTGCAACCGCCCAGTATGGGATCCGTTCTTGACATGTTGAATGTAATCAATGGTATTTTATTTGTTCAAATTAGCCAACAGGATATTGAGAATTTTAAAGCGGAAATAGAGAAACGACAGAAAGAACAAACACCTGACAGAGAGATAAAGGCGCTTCAAAATGGAAACAAGAAAAACGAGAAGGAGAATAAGAAAGAAGAAAAAGACAATAATAAAAAAGAGGAGAAAGAGAATAAAAAGAACGAAAAAGAAAGCAAAAAAGAAGATAAAGAGAATAAAAAGGACGAGAAAGAGAATAAGAAAATAGAAAAGAAAGCGGAAGCACAGAAAGAACTGAACAAGTTGGAGGAAAACAAAACAGTGTTAGAGCCAATAGTAGCAGAGAGCTGAGCTCGCTTTAAACCGCTAATGATGATACTTAGTAGTTTTTTCTGAATCCTAGTCTTTCCCTGCCCGCGTCCGATCTTTTTTTAAGAGTAACGCGAGTACGGCATGTATAACTGATTGGGATAAAATGAAAATGGAAAGTGTTTGCTCGAAATAAGGATCGTTATTTGATGTATCGTATATACGTTTATAAAGTGCTATCTGAATCTAACTTTTATAGTGTGGTGATCAACAGCATAGGTGAAACATTTCGAAAGAGTTAGATTTCCTCTAATGGCTCGCGATGCTCAACTACAATACGCCAGGCTACAGAATTTATTTGACTGACTTATAACTGCATATAATACATACACGAAAAAAATTGATTCTTCACGTATGTAAATAATTCTAAATGAAAAAATTCATTGCCTTAGCACTTGCTTATCCAAATCTTATTCGTAATTTGATGTATGAATTTCACAAATTATCGGACAGACAAAAAGAGAGTATGATTTGATAAAAATATAAATAAATATTTGTGTCGCCTAATATTGTCGCGTTTTTCAAAAGGCTCAATTCTATGCCATAACGATAAAAGTTATGGATATTGCATACGTTACTCTTCTATCGATTGACGAAATAGTAAACTAATATTTGTTCCAGCATATTGCACAATTGCTGCTGAAACTCAAAGGAAATGCATTGTACCAGTAAAATTAAAATGCTACGATAATTATTTGTAAAACAAATAATGGACTTTATTATCGTAGAATATAAGTCAATTGTTTTTTCCTACACTTTCGATAGGTTATTTTATTACTACATATTTGAAATCATTATTTTGTTCTATTTAGGCATTGCTGTCACTTTCCCACTTTAGTTGCCATCATTGAACTCAATATATAATGAAGTCATATAATTGTTTTTTATCTTTAGATACTATTAATTTGAGGTGAATCTTGTTGAGTTCAATATAAATGCTATAGGTAAAACTAAAATCACATGAAAATCAACGAGGAACGGTATCTGTATCGTATTCAACAAGACAAATTCGTTTAGTTTTGTTAATCGTTTTTATACTGTATGCATCACATGAAAAGCTTCCTTTCATCTTTTTATCATCATTGTTTTATCGTTATTTTTATCATCTTACATGAGGATTTAAATCTGAAAATAATTTTGAATCTAAACAAATTTCCTGTTATATGGAAAGGAAAAGTGTTTTTACAAAAATATGGTGGTGGCAGGAAAAGCATGGTATAATGACAAGTGTGCTGTTATATTTCACGATCATTAATAACAGTTATCAAAAAACGACTCATTAATCAACATATTATAGAAGTAGCGTCAATTTCCTAATTACAATTAGAAATACTGCAGTTAGTTCTAGAGTTATAAACACTGAGAATTATCTGTTACCGAGCATATATCTTTATCAAATAGCATTCGCTAAAATGAATGTTAGAAATATGCTATGTTAAAATTTTATCATATTACCATAAAAATTTTGAGAACTTAATACCTATAATTTGTTGACATTTATTTTAAATGATAAAATTTTGTTTTGAGTTCGTTATTTTATAATAGTAACGTCGATAATAATAGCAAAAGGCGAATAAATGAAAAGCTTCGAATAGTTTCTGTTGAACGAGTTTGTATACTTTATAATATGAATTAATATGGAATTATACTGCACTTGTTAGCCAAAATGTACGATAAAGAATGCTAGTTAATAAGGATTATTCATTATGAATAAAGTTAAATACTTCATACATATGTTACCTGTTATATAATTTCATAAAATTTGCGTATGAAATAAATCATTTTGTATAGAATATAAATTGACATCTTAAACAGATTCCGTATCATTCTTGTGCAAGTTTTCGATTTGTTCCGAATTTATTTCGATTTTACTTGTTTCTAATCGTTTTCTCTTCCTTTTATTTGGTCTTTCATGCTGCTTCTGAAAATATTCTCTAACATCTAATTTGTTTATTAAATACTGTCGAAACGTTTCTAAAGCAACCTTGCCACCAATTCCTTTTTCAAAGATCATAGATATTTTTACTTCATCATTTTCAGGTTCTTCATGTTCTATCATTTCAGCAAAAAAGTTACATATTAACAAAGGTTGGTTCTTTCTCACGATATCTGCCGAGTTATTCTTTATTAATTTTTCTGCATCGTTTTCTGTAATATCATTTATTACAGATGTTTGTCCTGTGTCATGATTCACAGATTGATTCATTAACCTTTGAGCTAATCGACGTTTTCTACGTGCATGCGACCATGTATCATTGTCCGCAATTAGTTGACACGACCAACCATTAAAGTTACCAATTGGCAAAGTTAATTCTTTGATTTGTATCTACATGAAAATGAAAAATATGTCAAAAACTAAAATATTATAAATACAACATGATGGAAATATAAATATAATGTTACATGTAACTCTTCTATTGCATCTTCCAAAAAATTAACGAGGTTGTCAAAAGAAGCAAATTTATGTCGCATTGGGAATTGTATCTCTATTGGACGTTGTTCTTTCAGTAGTTTTGCAATATAATCTCCACTTTTTCGAATAACAGGCGCATTTGTCAAATTAATAACATCTTTAGGTAAAAATGACCAAGCTAATCCCCATCTGTTAAAAAAATAATATTCATATATAACGAAATAAAAAATTAAAAATAAAAAATGTTTGTAAAAAATATATTTACCTTTTTGTGTGACCTTGACAAAACTCTGTCCATGTTGAGTTTTCTATGCCTTTTTTCTTGAGAAATTTTAATAAGAATAGTAAATTACTTCTTCTACCAAACATAGTGGTGTAAATTTTTGCCTTTTCTTTAATTTCCATACTTTCTTCAATCATTTGCATTATAAATGCTCTTTCACCACCTTGAACTGTAAGTTCAACTTCGTTTCCAGTTGGAGCATTTCTTGGTGGTAATCGCTTTATAATTTTCTCTGATGATCCTTCTATTTCAAAAAAGGGAGGATTACACATTGTAAAATGATACACATTATCCTCTTTTATAATTTCTTTCAATATTGTTCTTTCATCCACTTTATATACTGCAAAACAATATTCTAAAGTAAAAAATATAAACTTGTGTATATTTTATAAGATAAATAATGTGTCATTAATTTGCCTTTTATTGTGTCTTCCAAATTATTATTTTTAACATGTTCAATAGCTGTCTCTATACTTGTTTTGTCAACTTCTGTAGCGATCATTTTATTTCCATACATTTTTGCAAACAATAGAGGATAAATACACACTGCCCCAGTACCTATAAAAAAATGATTATTGTCACTGAAATTTTCTAATACAAAATTTTATTCATAACTTGATTTCCAATATACCAATATCTATGCCAATTACTTCCTTCATTTCATTGAAAGAAGCGTATTTCATTAAATCTTCAATCCATAAAATGTAATTTAAGCGTAATGGCAAAGTTGGTACTAATTTATTTGAAGGTATTTTTACTTGCAGATTAAAATCATGTTTTAATAATACCTCTGTGAGTATTCGCAGAGTACCTTCTCTTTTAAAGTCAATCTTTATCTTGCCGGTTAAATTCTATAATATAATAATATAATTCATTAAATAGATAATATATATCATATTTATGTACGAGATGGAATATATAATAATAGTAAACAATTGCTCAAATATGTAACTTACAATAATTGCAATATCACGGAATTCTGGATATAGCAAAACAAGTTTTTTGAAGTCTGGTATTCTCTTATATATATTCCTTGGGTGCATAAACTTTCTCAACGACATTTCTAAATAATTATTTTTTCTTCTTCTCAATAATGATGTCAATACATGCTTTATGGTCTTAAATTAAATAAAATATATGTATCCATAACAATCAGTAACAAATATTTTTTATTTACAAATGTAAAACCATAGATGAGATACAGAATAGATCCGGCATCTTAAGAGACTTTGTATAACATATTCTGAAATACCGACCGTTCAATAAACTAGTAATATAGTCACAGACGATTTATAGAATAGACGTGACATATAATCAGTTCATGTTACACATTTTAGGGTAACTGATCACCTTACTATTTTCCTGTCACATGTGATGTTATCGATTCAGTATAGTACTGGTTTAAATGAAGGTTATAATTTTTTATAAAACTAAAAAATAATAAAACAGAGCATCCTATAATTGCAAACGAAGCATACTTTGTATTTCTACAATACTTCAGAAAATATTATTTCATTACAGACTATAGAAAACAGTTCATATTCGATCATAATCTCGCTAACAGTTTAATAAGCTTCTTAATTATATAAAAGCATAATTCCGATCGCAACTGGTTATCATCTGCATGCGTGATCGGAGGAATAAAAATTGCATTCCGTGAGGATACCTTTATTTAAATTCGAGCAAAATTCTACATAAGAGGCCGTTCATGAGTTACTCAACACTATACATAAATTCATTCAAGCTGTTAACAAGAATGTCGACATCTTTGGTCCGTGTAAAGAGACGTAAAAATTTCATACCCTCTTTGTGAAACACTTATCCCCATACGGAGATTATATTTAAATTTGTTTTGTAATATATTATACTAAAAATTTGTTAGCGTGCATTTTTTAAATGTTTGCCTAAATAATTGTTTAAATAATTGTTTTTTTTTATTTTTCTTAAGGTAATTCACTCGTTGTACTCGCAAAATAAAATTTATTTTTTCTACATTACATTTATGCATTAATGATAAAGAAAGATTAGCGTTGAACTGAATTCGATTAATATTATCGACGTAAGGATGATAAAGATCGCAAACTTCAAAAAGTCCTTATATTTATTTGTTTTGGAACTGTTATATTGGGTTGGTATATCACCTAATGACAAAATACGCAATCACTTAGTTGCCAACCCAATAGTTCATTGACCCAAACAAATTTCCCGGCATACAATATTTCAATTTTCTGCGCAGCTTTGAACGAAAAAGAAGCCATTCCGCTTCAGCCAATCAGGAATCAACTGGGCAAAGTTGTGGCGCGAAGCGTCACTGTACCGTTGAAAAGCGTGGTGTCAAGATGTGATGTTCTCTAAAGTAGGTAATTTCAACTACGTATGTTTCTGTTAGTATTCTATTGTCTTCTATCAACTGTTGTCAGGCTTGTTGAATAATAATATGTAATATGTCCTTATTTAGTATTTTATTAAGTATTGGTATATCGAAATTCTATAGTTTCTTAAACTTATTCTAAGTGTTAGTTTTAATAATAGTAGCTAATAACTTGTATTATAAGCTTTTAATACAGAATTTGAGTTTAATTATTGTTTCATTCTAATACAATTAGTTCAATTTTATACATTAATTAAAAATTTTTGATCACATTTTATACAGGTCGTTGGTCCTCAACTGGTACGAAGATGGCTTCAAAAGGATAAGAAACGTACAGATGTTGTCACAATTAAGAATGATTCGGTGTGGAGAATGTAATTTGATGACATTCGATGCAAAATATTTGATATCGTTTTTATTTTAACAAAGATGAGCGTACGTATACGTTTATATTGTTTTTTAACTGATTCACATATTGGTATCTAACTAATATGTAATATGATAAACAATTATATAGTTTAACAATGAACAACATAGATTCATTCAATTTTTATTATATTTACACAAGGAATTGAAGTTTGAAATAACTTCTATATTTTGTTACATTTCGATCACGAATTCTCTATGCGTAGTTGTTGCGTGGTCTTTTGATTTAAACAAAAATCTTCATTATTGATTAATTTTCTATCTTTAAACTTCAGATAAATAATTTTCTTTAACTTCTAAACTTGGATTTATTTAAATAATATTAATTAAAACTAATTTAATAAAACAATTTTTAAATTTCTAATTAATTTTATAGTCTTATCATTTTAAAGGTTTTATTACAAATAAACAAAAGATTATTTAAATATTTATTAATAATCAACAATTATGAACAACATTTTCAATTAAAAACGAGCGTATTACACATAACATATAACATGATGTTAGATAAAATTATAATCATATGAACTAAAATGTTAGAATTTTATGATGTTTGAAATTCGCGGCAGAAATATTAAACAAATTTCCGCCTACGTTCGTGGTGTATCAAGACGGATACGCAACGTTTACCATTGTCAGATTGTAACATTTGAAACGTTGGCAGCAGTGTAAACGAACGAATCTATCGTGATGACAATTTTAAGTGGTGACAGCCGCGTATGTGTTCCTCAGCCTCAGAGTAGCATTATATACGTTTTTGCTGACACGAAACATAATTTTCTTAGTGCGTGATTTGTTTCATAAGAAGCATATGGAATATTAATCACACGTAAGGTATGTGCTTTACGATAATTTTAACGGATATCAGAAACAGATGGTCGTCGTCGATTTCGTTTCGCCTGACAGTTTGTTAATATGGACAAGTGCCACTCTGACAGTTTTCCTCTCTCGTAGTCGTATTGTTAGGCACCTGTTACCGATTCATCGTTATTTACATTCCTGTTATCTGATTCTCGCCACTTTATTATCGATTTGCGTTTCATCCGCGTGAAAAGCGGCACGATGTGAATAAACTGTATGTGGAGTAACGTTTAATGATGTCACGTTGGAAATATTTATTTCTTCTGGTTTGAAATGAGTTTCAAGTCAATGAGAGTACATTTCGTATTTTATATTTTCATTTTTCTTAAAATAAATTACGATAGAACTACGCTGAGTTGATGTGGTTAATAATTAATTTAAAGATATAGGGATGCTTTTAAATAATAAATGGTTGTTGGAGGTTGTTTTTTTAGACTATATTGGGATTGAAGTAACAAAATAATGCACAGTCGTTATTTTTGAATAAGATTGTAATTAAACATTATTATACTGTGGATGTGCTAAATGTGCAAAATTATATAAAATTTATATGTTATGCATTTACATGTTATTTACATGTTATATAGAGTTTATTATTATATATCCAGAGTAAAATATTTGAAGAATAAAATGAGTTTCTACTTATGTTCCATTTTGTTACTTGTGTTCACAAAACTATAAATTTATGTAAATATCCATTAAATATTGTATAAGTCAACTCAATTCTTAAAAATTCATGTGATAGGTGAATTTATCCTTTAGACTTTAGATGAATCTTTAATATAAAATACTAAGAATTACTATTTTATTAACATAATTTCAATTTACATTTAAACTTGTTTGTTATCAAACAAATATCAGACCATATATTTATATTTTTATACTTCTATGAACTTAATTAAGAAAATGTAACTTAAATAGATGTAAGTTTTAACTATTAAATATTAGAATAAGTATTTCACATTGAATATTTCATACATTTTCATATATTATGTGCATTCTATATACTCTTGTATTTTCAAATTTCCAGTGAATGGACTAATTATAAATGATTTAATTGTAAGGAACTTTACATATTTGTATACTTTATATATTCGACAGGAAGTGGAATGAAGAACCTGATCGATAAATGCTTCGTTGGAAAATAGGGCTATGCGTAAATACCTTTTATAGTCACTTAGTGGGAATCACACAATAAACCTCTGCAATCAT
Source organism: Bombus pascuorum (assembly GCF_905332965.1). Classification (NCBI taxonomy): domain Eukaryota; kingdom Metazoa; phylum Arthropoda; class Insecta; order Hymenoptera; family Apidae; genus Bombus; species Bombus pascuorum. The sequence continues at coordinate 11,758,047 of NC_083490.1, read as the reverse complement.
GTGGAAAGCAAAAATACGTGTGACTAGACTGCAGCTGTTCATGCATTTATGGGAATTTTAAGTGTATAAAATTGGACAGAATGCACATATTGTACATGAATATACAAGATACCCAAACTAAAGTATTCATTATAATATTTAGAGAATAAAACAAATCTCTAAATTTAGGCTTTATTCCTTTAATTGTGTTTATAAAAATTTGCATAAACATATGCAAATGACCAAAATCAAAGAGTGTGAGAATCATTGTAAGATAAAATAATTTTCTTTTAATTGCCCAATCTAACGATAATAGAGTTCATTTAAAAAATTTTATTATAGACTGATGTCTACCAAATTTAAAGTGAAAATAAATTTTTCAGGCTGTTCCTGCCTTTATTTTGAGGAAACTTTTTTCATTAAGCTTCATCACATTTTATCTATACCAGTGCATTCTCATTGGAATTTGATTGCTGAAACCGTGCGAAAGAATTCTTTTTTTCAAATCATCGCATTCCATGGTGTGCAACGAGTGTGCTTTCTTCCTTCCCCCCGCGCGTTTCTCGGTCGCTTTGTTTGCACATGCATTTGGACGATTGCTTTCCACGTATACAACCGCGTATACGTTGTGTAACCGTAACGGTAAAGCGATCCGTCATTCATCGTTACGGAACAATTAGGAAAACATATTGTAAGGAGCATGAAGATCCGATGTAATGCGTCGAGCGCAGATCGAACACTCCAGAATACAGTGGTTCATGAAAGTATTTGAAAACTTAGGATAGAAAACTTATACGGGGTGATTTGTAATTCATAGTACAAATGTAGTCAGGAAGATTTCATGGCTCAAAATAAGACAAAATAAGAAGATCAAAAACAACAAGATTTGTGTTGGAGGCTTTGTTTTTGAGAAAATTAAGTTTGAGGGTTTATCTAGTACGCGTGTAGCGGGCTAGATTTTGACTAACATATTCAAAATCTATTTTCTCCAAAACGAGACCTTAAACGATAGAATTTTATTCTTCATTTTCGACTTATTTTTACATTTTGAATAACTTCTTGTAAATTATCTATTCATGTCCAACTGAGAATTGACAAAATTCACGTATACCTCACAAATTTTCAAAATTTATTTTCTCAAAATCGAAACTTCCAACACAGTTTTGTTATTTTAAGATTTTCGTCTTATATTAAGCCATAGAATCTCCCTGATCCCGTTTGTACCACAAATTACCATAAATTTGGACCATTCTGTATATTGTATGTATTATATAAAACATTAAAGAATTCCATTATCGCTGTAATGAGACACGACCACCATGACTGTATTGGTAAAATTTGAAACCAGTCTGAATATGTACATATATTTCACAAAAAATTTCCATACAGCATGAATAGCGATCTTAAACATATAATAAGTGTTACAGATAGTCCACTGAATATCGAGGCTTGTTAACATAATGGATAAACTGTTTAAATATTTTTATAGTATTTGCAAAATATATGTATAATCTTAGTTTAGTTTAGATTAGTTCCAAATATTACCAATGGTGATAGTCCCGTCTGATTGCAATGCGAGTATTTTATGTAACACACATAATATACTGATAAAAATTTTCTATATGCGTTTAGATAGTTTTATGAACCAATGCAGCCAACGTAACGAATTTGTTTCGGTAAACAGAGACCGGTGAAAGGTTCGTTGCTTTTTTCCGCGTGTAATTGTTCCTTGCGCGAGCTGATACGCGCTTTTTCTACGATTCCATTTTGGATCCAGCTCACCTAGATATTTTATTGCGTTTCTTTTTTCTCCTCAACCTTCTTAGGACTAATTCTTGCTTCAATGTCTCAAGAAATAATTTCAGATATTAGTCTAGAGTACGACAAGAAATTTAACTGCAGTTACGCAATGGCAAATAAATTATAGTTATGTAATTAAGTATATATATATTTTTCAACGTATCAGGTGATATAACTTTTTTCATTAGAAAAATGTAGCAGTCTGTTATTAAAAAAAGAGTAATCAACATAATTTGTTGAAATTTTATTGGGAATTTCCAAATTATAAAAACAAAGGATTTCTTTATAGATACATAAACTTAAATGTTTACAAAGTTAGTAAATCCTCATTGGATTTTTTCATGAATGATGAATTTACTGTTTAGTTTAGTTGAGTTTTTCATTGAAAATTTTACAAGTAAAGAAATAAAAGAATTTTTATATAGATTTACTTTTTATAATGCTGGTCATTTTCGTCTCATTGATTTTTCTCAGTTCTATTTAAAAGATACCAATTGTATAAATAAACAAGTTTACTACAGTTATACACAAGACTAAATTATCGGTTCTACAATAAAACCAATCAATTTTGCCTCGTTACAAAGCAGAACCTGCTATGCACGAAACGTATGTTTTTGTTATTAATTGGAACTCCAATTGTGGAACGAGAAAGTTAAGAGAACCTCTATATCTATATCTCCTTTCCTATAAACTTTAACAACATTCGCTATAATTTATATAAACTGTGACTGTAATTTATTTTTGTAAAATATATTTATTCTCCTCGGTATAGACAAAATAGTAATTAAAATGAAATATTGTATGACATTTTTATTATATATTTATACATGATATTTTTATTAATTCATTAAGCAATAGATAACACGTAAAGGTTGTACAAATGCAATATTATTTAAAAATGTAAATAAACTAAGTTACTGTTAAATTAAGAAGAAATAGAATAATGTAGAGTAATAATAAAAAGTTATTAGAATAATAGATACATTACAGAAGTCCATTACACAAATAAATTCAACGAATATGTAATTTAGTCAAAGTTACTGTGTTTATCGTCCGGAAGAATTTTCTATCTGATCTCGCTTGGTGAAGAGCGTTTCATTAAATTTGCGTACATAGGTCATTGACCAGTTATTTGATTTTTCGTCGAAATTTTAAATAGAATATCAATGAGAATGAATATTTCGTCCGATAAATGTTTTAAGAAGAGGACACTATTTTTCTTTAATTTTTCTCCAGTTCATCGGACATTATTTTCAATTCTATATTATAATATAATATTGATAATATCGCTAATCTATTCTCATTATTCAATACAAGTTTTTGAAGTCTTGCAATATTGCATAAAAAAATATTTGTTCAATCTGGACAATTTAATTTCTTATAATAAAGAATGATATACTTCTATCAATATTTTAATATTCTTATATTTTCTTAATACCTCATATATATTTTCCAATATTTCAATAATTCCACTAATCTTCGCGATTTAATATCCCTCTCATTTACCGATACGTTTCTGCTTAATTTCTCCCATATGTCAGTGACCCTTCAGTCTTCATTGAAAAAAACCTACATATCTAAATTTTACTTTTTATCGTCCTATCCTGCACTTTAATGTGTTTGCTCCGTACATCTGGGATCCGAGGAATTGTAACATTTTTATTTATCGACAAAGTATCGGTCTGAATTTTAAAACTGTTCCTCTATAGAAAGTAGAAAATGTGACTTATCATATTCTTGTCTTACAGCCTTTATTGTACCATAATATCGTATAAAATATCGTAAGCATGTGAACGACGCCGTTTCGTGAAATACGTCGACCATAGCGTCGCACATCACGAAAATTGAGATCAGACTATGGTTACAGTGGACGCGTATTTGCATATTCGGACGAACTAACGTTCTGACGAATGAAACATCATAGCACTCATAAAAATCTATAAACATATTTGATTACATCGACGTATTGAATTCATCAGAACTTTAATTTGTCCGAATATGCATCTACCTTGGACGTTAATCAATCTAGCGTGATCTTCATAATTTATTCGAAAACAGATTTTTCTGTACAAAGCCACGGACGAAATTTACACCGTGTACAAGTTTATCGAAAGATCTAATTAATATAACAGTGATATAATGTAAGAAACAAGAAGCCAACAATCTTCTTGTAATGTTTCATTAATTCGTAATATTTTTCAGTCTAAGCTACAGATAAATAAATAAAATTTAAAAAAAAGTAAAAAAGTAAAGGAATTTTGCACTGCAATAGGATAAAATCAACAGAATAGATTAAATAAAATAACTTAATTTAGTTAGAAATTAACGGAATAAGTAGCTTAACTGAATTATTAATTATCTCTACTGATCCAATGCCTCGCTCTGTCCCTGAAAAATCAACATAATCAATATCACATTTCTTCGTGATATTTCTAGAGAAAATTTGCTATCGTTCCGTCGGCGGAATCGCGTAGGTCCTTTTATTTACTTTCTCGTTACGAAAGAAGAAAGAGAGGTCGGTGCGCATGTGAAGCATCCTGGCCTGCGCGGGCTCCATCGACCCTCAAACCATTTCGTATACGTTTCCAGTACGTGTTTAGCGATCCTACTGTGCCAGTTTGATCGGAAAAGGGAACGAGATAAAATCACCATCGATTGGCCAATTAACCGGCGCCCCTTGTCGGACAATCGTGCCTCGACTGCATTCGAGACCAATCGTTATCTCTGTGTGATATCGTGATATTACCGTATACCGGTTAAGGCAATCGTCCACACCTGTCACGCCACTTGATCTCGATCCTCGTCTTTTCTGGTTAGACATGTACGGTCGTTTCGTCGCAGTGAACGATTTTAGTTTATTTCATTGCTATTACTCTCTTTGTTATTTCGTTATCAACACGTTGACTGTCGTGCGAATTTGACATACTCTGTGTTGGCAGCGGCGACAAATTGAAATGTCGATGGTTTACTCTACAAATAATGTACGTTCGATTTTAGCGTTTTCGGGAAAAAACCGTTTTACAAATCTAATGGTATTTTATAATTAAATTAATACTTTCTGCGTTGTATTCGTCTTTATCAATGTTATCGTAAAATTATTCGGCAAATTGTCCATTGATCCCTTTTAGGAACGTAAAATGACAAAGGTCATATTACGGTTCAGGATCATGGCTCTTGAAAATCTCTCTCTCTCTCTCTTTCTCTCTGTATATATATACGTATAAGTACAATAAATAAAAAGATTAATTTGAGAAATTTGCCAGATGTAAATGTGATTTTTATATAACGCAATGAAACAGTGAAGAATTATTTGTTACGTACAAAAATTCAAATTTCACAAAAAGTGGACGTACGATTTTTGTGCAATAAGCCATTGATACATTTGGCGATAATATTTCATTTTTCGAAAATATTATATCGTCCACTTGTTTCTGATAATGTTATTCGAGTAATTCACGTTTCTGACGATTGATTAGTCTGTGAAATGTCTTATCTTAATTATCCTACAAAATTTTGTAACGTGAGCCACCGATGGCCACCGTGGCAGTCAACGTATTAATACGTATTTTTTCCACTTCTTTATTTTAAATGATATTATATTTTATTATAGTAGGAAAGAAGACGAAAGAAAAAGACGATGGTTGTCTTAAAGGGGACGTTTTAAAGGGGAGCGAGTTCTCGAGTTTACGTAATCGTGTTTTAGACGATTGTATACACGGTGACTTGGAAATCGTACTGTAATAGGAAAAGAGGTGATTCTCCGTGTAGAAACAAATCGAAAACGTAGAATAACGATCTTCGGGTATCTCGCGCAAGGATTCTGGTTTAGAATCGAATTAAGGGATATAAAGGGTGTTGGTATAATAATAGATCAAAATTGGTTTGATCGGAAAGGATTTAATGGAGGAGTTTCTTAGGAATTACTGAGATTAAATCGGCTGAAGACTTAGAAAGTAATTCACAGAGAAGATTTCAGAGTTTACGTAATCTTTACTTTAGATAATTCTTCTCAGAGCAATGTATTAGAATTTTTGTTTGGAGGGAAAGAGTAGAGGACAGAAATTTAAGAGTATTCTACGCTTGTGTATATGTAATAGATCAGTAAAGGCAGAGTTTAGAACGGAAGAGTTTAAGTTTGCTTTTATTCCGGTGGAAGACGGATTGAATTTAAGGAAGCCCTACGAGATCGTTTCTCTGGAATCTTAGAGTTTACGTAATCGTTTCTCGGACGATTATATGTTCGTTAGGTTAATGTACTATTGGTGCTTTTATTTGGAGTTAGGGGATATACCAACATACGACATAATGGATAGAAAGTGGTTGAAGATTGGAAGGAAGGGTGTATTGGGGATGAAATAACAGAACGTTTTACGTTTGCTTCCTCTTTGGTGATTGAGGTTTTATCTTTCGTTTCTAAGTTTCTTTTATATTTATGGAAGAATATAATTCTTTATGTCGCAATTAAAATACTAAAAATAATATTTTTAACTTATTTAAAAATTATACATTTTAGCGTACTACTCGAACACTGATTTTTCGAACAATTTGAGCCGATCAAAAGGCTGGTAACTATGAGCATCATCGAGCCTCGATATTTATAAAAGTCGCATCAGCGCGATATATACAGCGAGTCAGAAGCGATTCTAAACAGGTTTTTTCGTTACAAGCGATTTCTTCGTAGATTCTACGGTATATTCGACTCGTCATTTTATTCCATTGTATATCGAGCAGAAAAGTGACTGCAGAACTCTATACATACCTTATATAAAACACGAAGGATCTTTACACTAGGTATACATTGTCAGGCGGTTTAACAAAGTGAAACACAATCGATCATCTAACGTCTGATATAAATTGTGTCTTGTTAATCGCATAGCTTGCAATATAACTGTAACGTACACGTAGCTTTTCCTATGGCTTAGCCCTTTGTGCACTTTAAAGCATCCATTTTCATTAAGATGCTTATGTCCTTGATGATTCTTAAAAATAATACTTTCTTATAGTTTCATATACTTTTCTTGTAAGAACTATTTTTATAAATACTATTTAAACTTTTTCTTTTGTAAAAAACTATGTATATGTAGCACACGTGCTAGTCGGAAAGTTTTGGAATATTTCGAAGAAAGAAAGCAACGAGGAAGATAAAATTGATGTATGTAGTTCAGGGTGCAAATGATTAAGTTAGATCTGCGCTAAATTTCGTCGTTGATATTAACGCTAAAATTATAATAAATTCGGTACTAATAGCAAATATTAATATACATATACGAACATATATATTTCTCTTTATTTCAATTGTAAATGCGTTGTTAATTAAATCTAGATATTCAAACGAAATTATAGAATGTTCCTGCAAACGTGTTTTTTTTTTACTTGAAATGAAATTCCAGTTTCGTGACCATTTCTTCGAATAAAATATTCTTTCTCTTATCAATATACATACATATGTACTGCAATACCAAATATGTATCATACGGCTTGGGCAAATATTGTTGTTAACGATAAGTTTATCAGGATGTATACTGAAAATCGCTATCTTTTGAATAATTACGAACAATATAGATTATCAGAGACTTGTCGTACTTACACAGCCAGATATTATGTGTCTAACATGAATGTAGAACGTGAGATATTCAGATATACGATCAAAAAGTTCTGTCACACCTACAATTAGTTGTTACACTTTTGCGAGTGAAAACGAAACGGAACGTGGGTGGGAAGCATGGGTCGGTGATCACGCGATTTTACCTTGGTTCTATTCTTAGAGAGTTTACAATTAATTTAACGAATGGTTTTTACATTATAACAGTAAAAAATGTCCACACACGAGTTACAAATATATCTGTGATTATACAGTCGCGAATAGAAGCACGAATTGTGCAAATAGTTTTAGATTCGTTGATATTTCGCAGTGTTTATATTTATTACTCGTTAATTTTTCATTGAATTATTATTGTAAATATATTATTATATAGGACCGCTATTCGGTAGATTTATTGGGAAATTTCTACCTTCTTTGATTTTTTATATTACAAGGCATTTACAACGCGAAATAAATTAGCAGATTTACGATAAAATAAGTTGAAAATAAAAGCAACCTAAAGAATACATTGTTCTGTTTATGTATTTAAACTTTGAATATCGTAGAAGCTGCGCGAGAATAATAAACATGGGAATTTTTAAAGATATTAAAATTAACATGATTAAAGTAATACTTAATCAAAATGATATTTATTCGGAATGGTGACATGTTCGAATGTAATTACGTGGAATTTGTAGGAAATAAAGTAATTAAGAGGAAGAATAGACAGTGTTCTGTAATGAATTCTACGCGATCCATCATTTTAATTTGTGTTAATTTCAATGTAAGATATGAAAACATATTGGACTTCCTTCTCATTAGCATATGAAAGCAGCCTGTTGTATGATACTATACTTCCGATAAATGACTCAGTGTTCACTTACCTCTTTAGGAAAACACGAAAAAAAAAAAGAAAATAAACAAGAAGAATGTTTCTACCTATTCGAAAAAGAAAAAAATTATCAATTTTCTTTTCTGCTCTCTATTTTTGACACGTTTTAACGTATCCTCAGATTACCAATATATATTTTCAATGTTCTTCACTAAGAGGATCAATATGTATCGTCAATATCTATTAACAAACTGCATTTTCATCGTGAACCTTGAAATACAACAATTATTAATTGAATGACAATATTTATCGATTATGTAAGAACACTTTACTTCTATAAATCAAAACTATTAACTAACAGGTACATAAATAAATAGTACAATACATAAAATTCATAAATAATCTTCAGAAAATTATAAAAAAAATAATTCAATTAGCTACTACTATTATTAAATACTTAACTTTAATTTCGTACTTTGTTAAATTGTTCAACGATTATTTTTACTCGTAATATTATCAGTTTAATTTGCACTGTACGAATCACACGCGTGAAAATATTTTCCCCAACAAAATATGGAAAAGAGTGTGTCAATATATTAGATTTATTTATCGTGTTCTGCGACAGTTCAGTATTTAATAGATGATGAAGCACGTATTTAATTTAGCACTATTTGTTGTACAATTGTTTATTTTTCAGTCCAAAATTTACCATCGAGACGTACTTATTATACAATACGATTTAATTTATTAAAACCGTTTCAAATCGACTGTCGAGCGATCGTTTAAAGTATTTAAACGATATGGTTGCTGCTAGCGCAGATGTTCGTACACGCTTGAAATTCCACGGTAATTCAGAATACGTATACGAGAAACACGTATTATCCCATCTCGCAGCCGACGTATGGCATATTGCCAGGAGTGTTTCGCGCGTTGCATTTGTTCGCTAATTCATTCGCACGCGCTAATTGCTCGGCTTTCTTCTTGACCTTTTGTCGTTCGTGCGCGTCTGCTCGCTTCGAACTCGACTGGAAAATTCGAGGCACGAAAGTTTAAACATGAATTTCAGTCTTTTGTAGAAAAGATATTGAGCGATAAATGTACACGAAGAAAGCTGCAAGTAATAGAAACGAGCAAACATATGAATTGCGATAGTTGAAATTTGAAAAATTAGTTGCAGTTATTCTAAGAGAAGTTGACGAACGAACATGAACGAGATTGTACGTAATAACGAGTAGCGGAGATATAAATTATGGTAGCCAAAGTGGGAAATATTTCAAGGAAAATTAATTCGAATGTTTGATAGGAATAACTAAAGGATTTCCTGGTTGGGAAAGGAACCGTGAAACTCTTCGATCGACTAGAGAAACTTCGGTCTCAAGGATAAAGTTGCGAAGCATATTAACGTTAGACAGCTGCATGAGTCATTTCGTAGGATTGCTCTGCAGATTCCAAGTAAAATGCATTCGTTTTATCTAGGATGGAAAGTAATGGAGGAAATTTAAAAGAAAGTTTAATTTCTCGTATTCTGACAATTTTCTACGGTTTCAATCTAATCGTAGAAACTTTCGTTCACGGAATTTTCACAACTATTATCTTTATTTATAAAAATAAGTTTCTTAATTTTATCGAGTTCCATCGTTTCGCAAAACTTCGCTAATTTTGATAGATTTTCACAATAATTATATTGCCCGTTATTTTAGTAGGTGTTCTTGCGATTACATTTCAAGCAAAAATGTAATATATAATTCAATTTGAAAGGTCTTCCGGTAAACCGGAAAAGGTTTATCTCAATTAACGTGGAAAAGTACGTAGAATAAATTTTTTCCCGTAGAAATTCACCAACCTACTCGGGCAGAAAGTTATTCCAAGAAAAAGATGCTTCTGAACAATGCGAGTAAAATGGTTCCGGGAGAAATGGTTGGAAAATCGTGCGCTGCGACGAACGTTTCGTGGAAAGATGGAAAGTAATTTGGTAAATCGAAGGTGGCGTGTCTAAAAGTCGATTTTTCGATCGAAAGTTGCGCGAGTGAGGGAAACGAGAAAATTTCTCGATGGTTCTTCGTGGTTTGCTGGCACCAGCGGCGGCGCGATGGACACGAAATAAAACAACGAAAAGGTAGAACGATTGCATTAATTGAAGTTCTTAATGAACGTTGGACTGCGTTCAAAAAGAGAACATAGATGAAACATATATAATGCTTGTTACGTAGATATGTTAGAGATAAAACGCGAAATTCAGAGAAATGGTGTTTTAATTTCAAATTCGAATTGTGTGATCCTTTTCGCAAAATATTTAAATAACATCAACGTTCTTTAGATTATGGACAAGGTTGAGTCGTTGAAAATATTTGATGCGAGCTAAAAAGTTGTAATTAAAATTTCAAACTGACTTGAGGAATGAAATAATCATGAATGACAATTATAAATTGTTATTGGAATTTTATTATGCTCAGGGTACATTGAAATAAAATTGTTACAATTACGTGTACAAGTTTGATTGTTCGATCTTGCATAATCTTGATTAATTTTTGTCGTATTGTATCTTGTACCTTGTAGTTACATTAGAATTAAAAATGTTAGGATGTTTTTATAATTATGATACATAGCGTATAATAAATAAATAACAACGAGAAGCATAATATGAATACACACATTAATTATGAAATACGGAATATTTTTTACATTGCCGGATGTCCTCTTTTTTTTCAAACAATGACATAATATTATTTCAATTTATAAAGTAATTTATTCTTCTTAGTAAATATTAGCAATGCAAATCATTTGTCTTGTTGTTACGTTTCGTATAAATTGCTTGAAAACGCTATTTGTTCTATTTCGCGTGTTATTCCTTTATATTCAAACACAAGCGTGTAACAAATACGTAAAATAAGGAGCTGAGAAGCACACGAGTTGGAATTTTAATTGGACGTCTATGAAATCCATTCGTCGTCGCTTGAACCTCATTGATCTTGCATGAAACGATATTTTATTTAACGACGAACGATTAATACAAGAAAATATAAAATCGATGTTAAGGCCGACTCGTTAACGAGATGTTTTCACACTTTTCCTTTTTATTCTTTTTTGTTAATTAATTTCCACGTCGAAAAGGTGAGAGGTGTACAGCGTACGGTTTATCGACGATCTCTCTAACTGCGTAGACGAATAATTATACCAAAATAGAAAATAGTATTTCAAACTACACGCTTTTCTTTTTCGACTATAATTTTCGCGCGAAACTCCATATTGTGTCTTATTAAGCGCAAATAAGAGAAAATCAAAGTAACCAACGGTAATGTTAAGAAATAAAATTAAAATGTAGAAATTATTAATTAATTCAGATTAACTGAGAATGATAATATAATATCTTTTACAATAATCGTATTTTTTCTTTATATATATATATATATATATATGTAAATTGAAAATGAAAGATAAAATTTCTTCAAGTAAGGTTTCGTTTTTGAGAAAATCAATTTGTAGATTTATAGATGTATGTGCTTCAAGTTATGTGCTTCTGTAGAAGCACATGTAGAGAGACAAAAATCGATAAACCGATAGATACCAACAACTTGTCACGATAATAAACCGGTAGAATAATAGATAATAAATCAGGACGTTTGTAAGTGTACAAGCAGGAACAGAAACAGATATGTATGTACACCAAGGTTTATCATATCGTTACTTCAGTATACGCGTAAGTATACTTGATATATTGAAATGTTTTTTTTCAATTAAATAAATATAATATTATCTATAATATTCTGTTCCTTACATAGACATTGTATTTATTTTTTTATGTACATCTATTTCATTTAAACCACAGTTAATAGCAACATGTACATATTTTTGCATTAAAAAGAAAATTTGGTCACTTGCCAATGAGGAACATAGCAGCGGATGCTTTAAGTAATGAGACGACAATTTCATTTAATCCTAAAAACAACCCAATTATATGTAACTAAATTAATAAATATAAGTTTTATTATATATCATTATTACATGATTCCAGGTATAGAATAATATTCTTTTGGTATTTGTACTGCAACATTTCCATCAAACTTTCACAATCACATTAATAATAAATAGACTATGGATGTTTACGTATTATAAATTTACATCTGTGTCATATTTATACTTCTTTGCATATGCTTTGCGTATATAATCACTTTATAATTCTCCATAAATGCTTAAACATTGGTAGTTTACTAATAAAGTCATAATATTTTTTAGTGATATTCCAAAAGAACAGGCCTAGAATGATAACAGTAACTAGTCTACGGAAGGTGTGCACATGTATAACATTTTTGTTACGTCACTTTACATGCTGACACGAAACAATGATCATTTTACAGGGGTCAAGAGAAGCAGGCAGCCGGACAATTAGGATTATCACGTTATGGACCGCAGGTGATGAGTGTGTTGTGTTTATGCACCACGATACACCAGACGGGTCAGAACAACAATCAGGCTAGCAAGATACTTCCGAGCACACCACCGATCTCATCTGAGGAAGAGAGGATAAACTCGTCGCAGGAAATACCCACCGACGAACTGGCTCTATTAGCTAAGCTGGAGGAAGCCAATAGGTGAATCGTCGCGCTGACTAACGTTCAACATCGGCATTGCATGTGCAAACGAATCGTGCTTTAGATACTGCGTATACATTGCCGCTTACACGTTCAATTATGTTGTGTTACGTGACTCAATATCATTCCATACACGATCAGTTGATTGTGAATGAGAGAAGGTGTAACTTGAATGGGACGAATCGAAACATTTCTACATAAAAGATAGCTTATGTAAATCGAAAAATAAATATTTGGCGCTGTTCTGAATGCGATAGAATATACTAAATTCTAAATTTTTTTTTAAGCTTTCAATTCTTTAGTAAATCTAAAAGAGGAAATATATTGTATGCATTTCTACTCGACTAAACGATAGGCGAATAAAAGCACTTTTAAGCAAAAAGTGGCTTACGTGAATGGAAAGACAGATATTTGTTGCTACTCTGAATATATTGACAGTCTTTGCTAAATTTCTAGCTTTTCAATCGCGCATCTTTACATTTAGAAAAGAAGAAATGTTGTATGTTTCTATTTAACTCGATAATAGGTGAATACAAGTAGATATTGATTTCACATTAATGTGAAATCATTTAATTATTCTGAATAGTCTGTTTTTGTATTAATTTGGCAGTTATGTTTATCTTATATTTTTATATTTCTATATTTGAGACTCAACTGATACTAAGCACACTTCTTTTCTTTAGAAAAGAATATATATACTCTTGCATTAATTAGGATATTTATTATACAGGGTGCGCCGTTAGAATCCGGACAAAAGAAGTTTTGTGCAGAAAGTTGTTTATTTAAGTCAATACACAAAAACACATGAAAATGTTGTTATATCTCATTTAAAGGGTCCTTGCTGAGAACTTTTATTCTATGTAACCACCCTCTGCCTCTATGACCTGCTCTATTCTTGCTCTAAAGCGCGAGCACGCTGACTTCAACTGGTCGCGTTTAATTGTCGCGAATTCTGACTCGATAGCAGCTCGTAGGGAGTTGACGTTGGGGTGCCTGCATTTATTAGTTTGTCTCTCGATAACGCCCCACACGTAATAGTCCAATGGGTTTAGGTCGGGACTGTTAGGAGGCCAGAAATCTTTCGACCAAAACATGTCCACATTGTCAGAGAGCCAATTTTGAACAAGATGACTTGTGTGAGCAGGTGCGTCATCTTGTTGAAATAAATACGGCCTTCCAGAAGCCGTAATTTCCATCCACGGCTTTATTACTGTCTTCAGGACCTCCAAATAAACCTCCTTTGTGATTCTTTCGCCTTTTTGGAAGAAGTGCGGAGGCATGACGTCGCCCTCACTTGAGACAACGCTCAAAACGTGAACACTTGCTGGAAATTTGGTTTTGCCCACAACAGGAACATCTTCGAGATTGTGGGCCAGCCAACGGTCGTTCCTCCGATTCACTTTGGCATCCACAGTAAAAATTTTCTCATCGGAAAAAAACATAATGCGGCCAGCAGCTTCGTGTTTTAACGAACACAGAATCAAATGACAACGGGCAAATCTTTTAAGCTTGGCGGCCTCGGAGAGCATCTGACGGACTTTGAGAACGTAGGAGGCATATCTAAGATCCTCTTGAGCTATTCGACGGACAATCGTTTCACTCACCCCCAAGACGGAGGCTAATTTTCGGAGAGAAGTTCCCGGATCTTCCAAAATCATGTCTTGGGCCCTTTGAATAATTTCTGGCGTCCTTGTTGATTTTTCCCTAACCTGAACTTTTCTCGCCGGAGAAGGAGAACCCTTCTCGAACCACTCTGAGGCTGCGTATCTCTTAGCAATGTCGTATACCGTCGATCTTGGGTAGCTAAAGAATTTTATAATTTCGACCGGCGTTCTCCCGGCGCGAAGACTTTCTATAATCGCCGCTCTTCTATCGTATTCCGGGTTTTGCTTAACGAGTTCTGTCATTTTGAGGTTATAGAAGACTTATTGACATATTTAACTAACTTCAGAGTCAATCAGCACAAACATCTGAATTCTAATATGGTGGGAACTACAAATTGAATTCTGTCCGAATTCTAACGGCGCACCCTGTAGTCTTGGGTTGTAACATATGAAACTATAATTTTGTATGACACTACTTATCCGTAATGTTCTATTAGCTGAGAGTAATTATACAAAGAACTGGCATTTGTTAGTAAAAAGAACTTCAAACTTTATAGCACCACTTGATCGTATTAGTCCATTATATATCTATATTTATAAGTAATTTTTATGAATGTCCGAAGTTAATTGGATTTAAAAATTCAAGTTAATTGAATTTAACAAGATAATTGTATTTAACTAAAATTGAAATCTAATTGATCAACATATTTGATTTATATCTAATTCATCCACTGTTACTAATAAAGATGAATTTAGTTCATATTTATTTTTATTTTAACCAAGATGATCAGATATCTCATATGTTACCACTCAATAGTGTTTTAACGAGATTGCATTAATGTGAAGTACATGTCTAAAGAGTTTGATGTAATTAATAACAGGCTTATCGAATCGGATGCAAAGTCGTTGAACTCGCTCCAAAGCAATCACAGTAGAAAAGGTTCCGACACATCTCAGGTGTCCGTGGCGTCGGGGGGCAGCGGAGGAAACGGCGATGCCGCACCCCGACGCCACAATTCAGCTGATGGTGAAGAGAATACGTGGACCCTATGGGGTCACATCGTCGCTGATTGGGATTATCATTGGAAGAAGAGGAAAGAGTTCGTCAAAGAATTAGTACGTCAAGGAATACCTCATCATTTTAGGTAATCAACTCTTTAGCAAAAACTTAAATTTATCAAGTTCATTAGTATCTTTGGATGATCCACGTACTCTTCTAAATTTAATAAGAATCAATAAGAAGTAAAATTATAAGATAAAAAAATATTATAATGAGTGGAAAACTGATTCATGTTCATCGTTACAGAGGTATTGTTTGGCAACTATTAAGTGGTGCTCATGACTCTCCTGTGAAAAAGCAATTTGCTGAGTATATCAAGGCTACGTCAGCATGCGAAAGGATAATCAGGAGGGATATAGCCAGAACGTATCCTGAGCATGATTTCTTTAAGGAGAAAGACGGACTTGGTCAGGAGAGTCTATTTAACGTTATGAAAGCGTATAGTCTTCATGATCGTGAAGTGGGATACTGTCAAGGTTCGGGATTTATTGTAGGATTACTCCTTATGCAGGTACACTTTAATATTTGAGCGGGATTAGAGAGCTATAAAAGAATAAGAATAATTATTTTAAAGAAAAAAAAAAAGCGAGGACATGGGATGAATTCTGTTGAGTCAATCGGAATTAAATAGGTATATCAATTTGTTACAGCAAATGCCAGAAGAAGAAGCTTTCGCTGTACTGGTAGCGCTTATGCAAGAGTATCGTTTGCGAGACATGTTCAAGCCGAGTATGGCTGAATTAGGGGTGTGCATGTATCAGCTAGAACATTTAGTTGCTGACACTCATCCCGAGTTACACGCTCATTTTACGGCTCAAGGTTTTCACACGTCAATGTACGCGTCGTCTTGGTTTCTTACGCTTTTTACCACAGCGCTCAGCCTACCGCTGGCCTGCCGCATTTTTGACGTGTTTCTGTCCGAAGGCATGGAAATTATTTTCAAAGTTGCACTGGCCATGTTGCATTTAGGCAAGGAAGATTTGTTAAGCTTGGACATGGAAGGCATGTTGAAGGTAACTGTTTATCATCAGAATCCAACATCTTGCCCATAGATAAGAACTTTAAAAAAATATAGAACATATTACGTTTATTCGTAGAGAAAAATCAAGTATCGCAGGCTTGATAATTAATCCACACGTGGATTTACGTTAATACTGTTCTTATTTTATTAATATTTATCAGTTTTTTTGCGTGTAGTTCTTTCAGAAACATCTACCTGGAAGAGGCGAAAAAGATCCTGATGGTCTCATGAATCTTGCCTATGGTATGAAAATAAATCCGAAAAGAATGAAGAAACTTGAGAAAGATTATACTGTGCTGAAAATGAAAGAGCAAGAGGAGATGGTTGAACTTCGTAGGCTTAGAGCAGAAAATAGGTTACTTAGGCAAAGAACTGAACTTCTGGAAGCTGAGTCCGCGGAGTTGGCAGATAGATTAGTCAGAGGTCAAGTTTCTCGAGCAGAAGAGGAGGAAACTGCTTTCGTTGTACAAAGAGAATTAGCAGCTCTTCGACACACGCATCTTGAAACAAGTCATCAGCTTGAGCAAGCTCACGAAGAACTAAGATCATTGTCGCTTCTGCTAGAAGAAAATGTGACATCGAAACAATCCTCTTTGGATGAAATTTTGTCAAAGCAGGAAGCATTGTCACAAAAAGAGGAAATGATACAGTGTTTGCAAGAGGAATTGGTAAGAGTTCGACTACACGAAGCAGAGAACGACGCAACGATAAGAGAACTTAGAGCAAGAATACAAGAATTGGAACAGGATAAAAAGACGTTGCGTGAATCAACGCCGGATAATTCTGTTGCTCATTTACAAGAAGAACTGATTGCTGTGAAACTAAGAGAAGCAGAAGCTAATCTCTCTTTAAAGGTAATTCATTTTTTTTACACGTTAAAAGTTGTGAATTTTCTATATTTATAAAAAATCGCTTAAGGTTCTCAAATATTTATAAAGTACGTATTATGTATTTAATAAACTTATCATAATATAAGAAATTTGTTAGGATCTTCGGCAAAGAGTAGTGGAATTGAGCAGTGCCTGGCAAAGGCATCTGCAAGAACATCGTTCCGCTCAGAATCAACCTGCAAGCGATTCCACGCCGAAGAAACTTTTGTTTTGGGAGAACCGAGGACATGAAGTGCAAAAGTTCGAAGAGGATTTAATGACAACCAGAATTCGAGAGATGGAAGCTTTGACAGAAGTGAAGGAGCTTAGACTTAAGGTCATGGAGCTTGAGACTCAAGTGCAAGTTGCCACGAATCAACTTCGTCGACAAGACGAAGGAGGGAAATTAATTAAAGAGGAATTAGAGGCTGCCTTAGCTAGGGAGAAGGAACTTACTGCCAAACTACGGGAGCAACAACATAAGTATTCCGATCTGGAGTCTAAGATGAAGGATGAAGCTATGATGGCTAGGATACGTGATGCAGAGCATGCGCAGCAAGTGGCAGAACTCACCCAGAAAATATCTCTTCTTGAATTAAAAGTACTATTTCTTTATTTGTATTAATTTCTTTAACTATCCCAACATAAATATTTACATACGGATATAGAAAATATGGATTATCCCTACTTTTTACAGAATGAAGAGATGCACGCGGAAGGTGAGCTTAGAAATAATTTAGATGACAGTGAGAGAGTCAGAGAATTGCAAGATAAAGTTGCAGAATTAAAAGCTGAGGTATGTGAAAATTCTTTGCTTTATTCATGCTGCATTAATGAAAGCATTGATTAAAAAAAAAAAAAAAAAAAAACTGCAGTAAGAGGTGAATGGAAGAAACATTGTTAAAATGTTATTTATAGTAAGATCCAAATTTAGCCTTAGTATTATATTTTTTGCATGTATTGCTCAATTTGCTCAGGATATTTTTATTATTTCTATAAAATTTATCATTAAACGATGTTAAGTTAAAAATAGAATCATTCATGTGAATCTCAAAGAAGCATACAGTATTTTAGTATTGAAAATATAGCTGCAAATGCTTTCAATTATGCACAAGTATAATTATTACTATACATATTTATGATTGACGATGATCCTCGTTAAATTTCCTTGATTAAAGTTGAATCTTATCTCTTTGTTTAACATATTAACTACACTATAAGTTCAAGGTATCAATGGTAGAAGTAATGATGGTAGTTAATAAAGACGTAGAATTATGATCTTATTACAGTAGTTTAAGGTCTAATTTTTATTCGATTTGCTATTAGACTGCAACATAGTAAATTTTAAAGCTTGTAGAGTTACATAACTATTAAAACATATCGTATATTTGGATATAGAAGTAACTCGAGTCGTTAGCCTGTTATAGGATCTTGATTTCTTGTTTCAGTTTGTCCATTTTCATACGTCTATTATCATATAATCATATACATAAATTCTATACAGTTGTCGTAATCATTGATACATTTAACATTTCTAACAAATTATTTTTGATTTTAGTATTTTTAATATTTCTATGTGATAAAATGATAAACTTTATTTGCATAGAGATAAACGTTTTATAATATTTTATTAAATTTTTTGTTTCTAGGATTTTGCTACATAAAATCATCAATTTTAATGATACTTAAAAATCATGGCTCAAGTTTTTTCATGAGAATTTTGTACAATTCACTGTGACAATTTTCTTTTAATCATATTTACATATCTGTGATAATGCACATTTTTTGTAACACCATCTTGTGAAGTACCCATGTTTTTCACACACACATTTTTTCTCTATCTTGAAGTCCATATTTATGGGGGTTTAACACTATTGTTGCTCTTTTCTGTTGCACTGTTAATTCACATATCACAAAGGATTGAAATGTGATACAAAGGATTGATGTGTTTCTAATAATGTTCTAACTGATTATCATAAATCCTTTCAACAAGAAGGATATAAAAAACATGTATATAAATCAATTGTATTTGTTGGGTGCACAATATTACGTCTATCGTTATAATATATAATATAAGCGAGGATGTAATTTATGCTTTCATGTTATTGTAACTCACAAAATTATGCACCAAATTGCACCTCTTACTGCAATGTAATGCTAATCGTCACGCTGACAAACAACTTTTTTTTATTGATAAAATCATGTGCTATAAAAAATTTAATTACAATTTTCGTTCCAGAATATTTTTCTTTCTGCTTGTAGGTGTAATATTAAAATTAATATGAAATTTTATTAACATTATTTACTATGATATCAATTAATTAATACCGAGATAAACGTTTTATAATATTTCCAAAATTAGTCAAGTGAATACTAATTATGTGACACATACTTTTCATATTTGTAATTAACAATTAACTGTTATGATAAAATATAGCTTTTTCATATTTTTCATATTAAACAGATAACATGTTCCTGCAGAGGTACCTGTACACATTAAGAATTCATTGTGCTTTCATCATCAAAAGTACATTTGTGGTTGTTTTAATCCTCTCCTGATTTTGTGTGAATTTTCTGTTCACATAATTTGTGTGAATTTTCTAAGTCATGGGAGAAATTCTTGACATGTAAAAGCTTTGAGGTGCATTCACAGCTTGTTATGTCTCTGCTGCAATGCAAAATATAAGTAATAAATGTCGAATCGCTTCTAAACTTAATCGTGGTTACGATAGTCGCTCATTTAATGTTATTTTTTGCATTTATGAAAATAAACTAATCATCATCGTAACTAAACTAAAATTTATATCTTTGAGGGCATCATAATATAATAAAGTATGTATTTGGATAAAATATTTATGTTTTAATTGTATTGTACATTGAAAATTTGCAATAAATTAATTACAAGATTTTAAAACTAAAAAATATATTCTATCTAAAATTTATTATGAATTTTTTTACAACATTAAAATAGATATAAGTATCAAATTTTCAATGTTTTAGCATTAACATTTAAGGCGTTTTGTGTAGTCACATACTAAAATCACTTTATTATAAATCAAGCTTGCCATTTATAATACTAATTGTGCTTCAAGGACATTGTATTAGATATTGAGAGCTAGCACAGCACGGAGTAATAATTGGTTCTAATTCTACAAGTAATTTTAATTGGAAAAAACATGCAGAAAGTATGATTTCGAAGATACACCTTCAAAGATATCTCATTTATTTAACACCTTTTTTTAATTAGACATTCAGCAGAAATGCATTGCAATGTATGCTATTAAAAAGATACATCAAGCAAAAACAATCATTCATGTAGAAAGATATAGTATCAATTGAACTTGATTTTAATATGAATATAAATATGAATGGAATTCTTATTGTGTAAAGGTACCAACCACTAACACAAAGAAATTAATGGTCTTGTAAAACTAACCCTCTATTGCTGTGTTATCTCTGTCTCCTTAGTTCCCTACGCCAATCACCAGCCCGGAGACTGAGCCTTGGCGCTGGCTCGAGTAAGTCTTTACCCATCCGTAAGCATTATTTTCTTTCCATTTCATGTTTGTAGCATGACAACAATGTGTACTATATCAAAAAATTGTATTTTCTTTCCATATAGTTTTGTACATACATTTTATGAGATAATTACATGCTATATTAAACTATAGGACAATTTATCCTTGTCTATAATAAAGTGCTATAAGACTCAGAAAAACATTAAAATGAATTTCGATCTCATCCTGATATCTCCTTGGACTTTTCATTCATCTACACATACACATATAATTCCCCATTACATTGTTTTCTTGTGCTGACTTACAATTGCACATCTAACAAAGCACTGATTTAATTCACTAACTGTGTTTGATATATGCTTGCAACTTGCACATTGTAATCAGTATCTGCCTGCTTTACTTTCATTTTTTTCACTAATTTATCACAGGTGTAAATAAAGTTCTTTATTGTAGAAAGAAATAGGAAGGACATTTGTAAAGTGCTTTAAAAACATTTATAAGCAATATTACAGATATCTTTATGTGACACATTGCTTAATCAATGTGTTAAGTAGTGCATGCTATCCATTATAATTTTCCACACAATTTTCAACTCTGTGTGCTTTATATGAAATATAAAGTTCATGTTATCAATAATTTATTAAATATAGTAGAAGAAATGGATATTGAGGATAATTTAACAGTTAAAAATTTGTGCTATATTGATAGAGATGCACAATCGAATAAGATTATTTTCATTTAGAATTCTAGTAAAAATAACTACTTGATAATTTTTTATTATTCTTTGTTGCATTTTTTTAATGAATTTTCGAACATACAAAAATAAAATGCATGGCAATCATATTTGGTTTATCTAATCTTAATCATTTATATTTATTTGTTGCAACTTTTAAAACACATCATCATCTGATTTTAGGCAATTTTCATCGCTTTAAAAAATGGAGTGAAAGACTTCAAAAAGTAAAAAAATTGAAAAGATCAGAATAGAAGCATCTGAATAAATTTCACAAAGACTACATACATTATAAAAATTACATTATTTTGTGAAAAAAAAGTACCCAGAGATGGTAATCTCACAAAATTGTCCTAGAAATAATTTTCAACAGAGTGATTGTTATAATTAATAGAGTTCCAAGCCATACAAACTAGAAATTACAATGCACATTTGCCTAACAAACTAGAAAGTAGTTGAACCATGTCAAATGGAATACTTTTAGAAAAGGAAACATAAAGCACATTCCTTTTGAAAATGATGATGTACATCCGCAGAATCTCATAAAACTCCCTCTCAATGAAATTTACAAATATTACTGCATGTTAAATGTGTGTCACAGGTCATGAGGCTAGAAAGCTGGAAGCAACGTTGGACAGGCAATGGTGGGCAAAATGTAAGAAGTTTCAGTGTTGACACTGAAAGCGAGCTGGACGAGCGGGATCTCAGAATTTGTTTACAGGATCATATCAATGCAACTACACAGAACTCACCAGAGGTATAGAATTCCATGCATACCAGACATTAGGCAGCTAATTGTTCGAACACACACAGAAGTATTCCATATGTCAGAGCAGAAGGGACCTTTTACGTTTCATGATCATGCTTTCGCTGTAGAAAGAATACGACGAGTTATAACACACATATAGAATATTATAAATCGAAAACACATAGGAATAATAGCGATATTATGTTTTTAGTTTACGTGTAATATCACTATAGCTCGTGATGTATTAACATAGTAGTAATTAAAATAGGTGTAATCTGGAGGTCATTAATAACGCAATATAAAATTATCTGACCCGGATCGATCATTCGTTGCAATCAGACTTCGAAGTAGTATGTATTCGTAAAACGTGTTCGTTTAATACAGAATGGTGTCTAAAGTGTCTCAATGTCTCATAGACATTTTATTTCAATAGCATAGTAATTAATATTTGCAATTCTAATTATTTTATCACGAGTTTCTGCAAAACCAAAAACCACCTTCAATTCATTTCATTAATTTTTATGATAGATAGTTCATTGCATTTCGAAGTCTGCTTACAATCGACGAATACTATAGGTTAAATATAACTATGTGACGCATAAACGACACGTTTTTATACGTATTACGCATTCTGTGTATTTTTTGTAATTTAAACCAAATGTAATTCCATTTAAGGAATTGTATATTGAATAGAATGAAATCCGGCGACGGGGAAATCGGAGAGTTAGAATTGTGTCTTGTACGAAAGACTAAGAGTCAAAAGGAAAAAGAAGAAAATTGATAAAAAAAAAAAAAAGAAAAAAAAGACGCGTTTTTCCTGATGCGACGGAATACTTAGTCTCATTAACAAGTCGTCGCAGTAGCGTATTACTCCGGTTTGTAGAATATTATAGGAAAACGAAACAATAAAACAAAACACAACATATATGAGTAAATAAAGTATGCCAAATACTCTTTGGATTCATCAGTATTCTTCTCGCGTACATTCGCGTATTTATAATACGCTAAAAGTAGTAAAAAAACGACACGAGGTTAATTTCAAACGGTCCAACTATTGAGTGGAAAACTTGCGCACACAATTAAAATACAGTACTGTGCAAAAATCTTAGGTTATTTTTTTAGTTTTTACATTTTGCTTTTCAAAAGTGATTGAAGGCATGGTTGGCATTATTTTAATATTATAGTTATATCTAAAAAGTTAAAACCTATTTTTAAATAATTAATATTTTTAAGTCATTAATATTTTATTCGCGAATCATGTTTTTATAATGCAATAAATATTTGATAGTATTTGGATCAAAGTTTTGCATGTATTGCAAAATTTTTAAAAAATTTGTGAATCAGAAAAGGCAGCATCTTGAATAAAATATTGAATTATTCGTTTCCATATAATAACATATACAAAACCTTTTTTATTACAGTAACTAAAGTAACGTGGATAATTTGGGATTTTTTCACAGTATTATGTACACAAACATTCACATTAAACAAGATTAGAAAAGAAAAATGATCTTGATTAGATAGAGAGGGGTAGGTAGGCGTTATAAAAGATTTGTAATTTCGTTAAAATTGGATCTAAGCAGCTGCTGATCGGTGAAGGGTGAATCGGTGTTCTTTAAATCAATTTACTAATTGCAGATTATTGAAAGTGAAAGTGAAACCGAACGAGATAATCGGGAGTACAGTTGTAAAACTTAAATAGCCCGGATAGCTCGTTCCTTATAGCGAGGACGTGATAATTACTTCCAACGTAAGTAGTTGCGCAAATCAGAACGTCAAACTGCTTTTATCTCAATTTTTTTTTATTCATGGATTCGTATTTTTTTTGTTCATTTCTTTTTTCGGTTTATTTTCAGCTTAATCAAACCCTTAACGATCCATTCTCGTTCCTGCAATGATTGTACGTGTTTTCAGACGGTTTAAAAATTCAAGTAAATATCCTAAACGTATTTGCTTTTAAGATAAGGGGAGCAGCTGATCGATAAGGAGAGCAACTTTTCATTATCGTTCCATAATGATACACAATACATAATTTTCAGCCATTTCGGCTTCGTTTTATCACTTTGTCTCTTCTTTCGTTCTTTTTCTTTTTTTTCATTTGACAAGTGCAATCTTTATTTATGCTCATTAACGTATCTTCAGAAGAGTGTTAATAAAAAGTATGTATATTGAAAAATGATCTTATGGGACATTGTAAATAGGCAATTTTGTTATCGATTATTCTTTTGACTAGATTTTGAAACACAAAAATATCTTCAGTGATATAATATTTATAAACTTAAAGTATGATTCGTGCATAATGCATGAACTTGGCAAAATTTTTATTACTCATAAAGAGATAACAAACTAGAGATTGGGAAGAAGCAATACTTAGTAATTAGTATATTTAAAAATTGATAAATGTATGTTTGATATTGATTCTAATTAACCGTCGTACATGAATATTCATTTTAATTAGTTTTATGTATCGTCTGTATTTTTATCTACAGATTACTTTAACTAGAATAACCATTAAAAATTTTTATCAATTTCTAGAAATAAAAAATTTATGAGGTATATAATTTAAAATTTTTATAACGAAAATCGCGTTCTTAAAGTCGATGACAATTTTACTTACTGTACCTATATTAATCTTTTTTAGCTAAATATCAATTTTAAATTAATTTATTAATAATGAATTTTATTATAAATAACGCTGGAACGTTAAGGGTTAAACGCGTCCACAGTTTTTCGCTTTGGCCTAAATTATACTGTACATAATTTCGTTTTGTCACGAATAATTGGCACCAGGATTATAAAAATCGATCGTGAACGCACCGAACACAAGTATTCTCTCAAAGAAACGAGACTTTCTGCTTTCGTGCACGTTTGATCAGAAAGGAAATTGCATGTAACCTTTGCGATATCATAGAATCTTACTAATCGAGTAAATTATTAATATTGAGTAAATCTGCTAATCAAAAAGAAGGGCTCGATATTTAAACTTTTACAACGTGGATGATGTTTACTCTGCAGCAAGTAAAAATTCTATTTGCCACTCGAAACCCACATTTTCACTCGCTTTCCAGCTATTGTAATTTAAAAATCAAGTCTAAAATTATTTTATTGCAATTGTCTACTATATTTAAATATATATGTATTTATTGATTTGTTATGGGGATTCCTGTGACGTATTTTGTATATGAAGATCACAGGAGACAAACATAATAAGTACATTTTTGTTGATCCTCTGACTTTAATATCACTTTACGATTAAACAATAATGTGATTAAATAACTTGTTAGATTTAAAAATAATATTAATTATCAAGACATACAATATTTTAATATCATGATGAGGAAAATTTGAAAGAGGATGAAAATACACGTGTCTAGCTTCACAATCAAATAAAAGAGATAGTTCTGCTAACATGAAAGTGATTGACATCGTACTGAATTTTAAAACTGTTTCCCTGTAATAAATGTTTCTCTCCTGTACTCCTCATATAAGATTTCAATGCATATACATGGTAATTTATATTTACGAAACTTTTGTAATTTTTGCTACGATTTCTAAATTTTGTTATTTTATAATATATAAGAAATATTTGAATAAATCAGTGTTTAAATTCGGTTTTTAAACATTTTTAACATTGTGATTTTTTAATAGATCGCTTTTTAAGAAGGAAATTTTTCGATTAAATTTTTCTAATCTTTGAGGAATATTTGTATTATGAGAATAATGGATCCCCTGTAGCAATTCGGTATTTTTCAGCAAATCACGAACGAGTCAGTATGTCGTGTCGCTTTTACACAATTCACGAGAAGGGAAAACGTTTCTGTTACAGACAAAAAATCATTCCGTAGAAGTCTATACTTAATTTTAAACAAATCATAGAAATACGCTAAGGCAATGCTTAATGGCACAAGCTCAATAATTTATTACTAAGAAAGGCTTAGTTTCTCGTCTTTTCAGATATTTCGCCAGAGAAATCGAAACATGTTTCTTTCGTCTATTAAAAATAAGGAGAGTAAATAGGAATAATTTCGATACTGCCTGATATTCGAAACCGAGTGGATTAAACCATATAAATGGCTAAAGAGAAGTGTCCATTAGAAAATATCCAAAATTCTCTCACGCCGCTTTTGCGAATATAGGTGTGCGATTATCTGAAAATCAATTTTTACGCAGAGTACAGCATTTTCTTAATTTTAAGCTTGTTCTAACAACTAATGAAAGAAAATAACGATATGAAAGATAGGAGAAAAATAATGAATAACTGTATTTAACTGGAAAATCGTGAAAATCTAAAAAAAATTATATAAATTAATACGATTTAGCTACAGCTCTTTTATTAAAAAAATGTAGAATTGTGATATATGTATATGTACGTGTGTACTTTAGTATTTGTTATTTTAAACAATTGACCAGTAAATGCATTTAAAAAAAAATAGTTTGATCTGTTGCTTTTATCGAAAAGAGAAATTATTTATTTATTCGATCTTTTTATCGGATTTTTTAGCGCTTCTCGAAAATACTGATCGAGTTTAACACGAAACAATCTCTTGTACACTCTCGAGTATTTTCTTGAAAAAAGAAAAAAAAACAGTTTGGTACAGAGAATTGTTTTATTTATATTTATAAACGATTGCTATATTTATGTAGCAATTATTTGTACAGTTTTGATATAAATACTTCTGTTTATTATGAATCGTATAATTTATTTGCGTTCAATAAAACTATCATAAATAATGTCGCTATAGTAATCAGTATTTATCATGATGGCAAATATTTTCCCAGGTATTGTTTGATTTTTAAAAATTGTCTATTTATTGCCTTTATAATAAACTTATGTACAGTCATTATTAGTCTGTCATATTTAAAAAAAAAATAGTTTTAATAAAAATTAATCTCTATTTTATATATTTGCAATACATATTGTATACTTTCAATTTGAGGTTTAGAAAGAATTCTTTAATCATATTTTTTAATAATTATTCTTAGTTAAATTTTATTAACAATCTCAGTCATAACTCTCTTAACAATAATAATAATATAAATAATTATATAAATATAAATTTACCGGGAAATATATCGGCTATCATCGATCAGTATTCGTAGATATTTATCGATCAGTATCAATATTGGAGTAACTTTCACCATTGATAGCGCCAACTTCAGTCGAGAAGGAAAATAGTACTAAAGAACGTACAGAACTTTTTTCTTATCGTTATCGAAAGTATGCGAGTGACTAATATATGTCTTACTAACATTATTTATCCTTTTCTACACGTTTGTACTTTAAGAAACTATCGTGAAACTCTTCAGATATTATATTCATTCAACGTTTTACACAATGCAACGAGTCTCTGTCTGAATATACCTCGATATCTTGTTACGGATCATTTCGAAGTAACTATATAAACTGTACGTATTCTGCGCATTTAAACTGTATTTCTAGAACTAGCGTTCGTTAACGAATTATTTGTTAGTGATTTTCCTGTTGTATACAAGGTTTTTGGACAGATAACGCGCACACTACGAACAACGATATGAATTTGTCACGAACATTGTGGGGAATATTATAACATCAGGAGTAAATAAATTTTTATTCACTTTTAATGCCGTAGTTTTCTTCCCTTTGGTGTTCAAACATCAAACTATTTAAAGAAGATTCCATAGTATTGAAAAATGGTGTGTTTTCATGTTTCAAAAATTTATATTTGATTTTTATCTTTCTAAACAACACTTTGTGGATAGTTACAAGACGTTCATATATAACGAGTGACATATGTACAGAGTATCACAGTAAGCATGGTACAACTGGCAAGAGGAAATAATAAGTTGAAAATATAGAATAAAATTATTTCACAGCTTCTGAGAAAATTAAATCGAAAACTGCTCAAGTATGCGTGTACTCAATTCATAGTTCAATACATTCAAACTCTATTTTCTAGAAAACAGAGGGACAGAAAAATTTTATTCTACATTTTTTACTTATTTTATCACTTTTTTCGTAGAATTATATGCTTTTCGATTGTACCGCGTTTGCTGAAACACCGTATAATATATAACAATAAAAATTAATTATGAGCATCTTGAAATTATTCACGAAACTTTATTTAAAAATATAAAAATTACAGTAGCTACCAAAAGTATTTGTACACCACTGCATTTATTATTTCATTTTTATATACTAATTAACTAGATCCGACTGTAACACATTTTGTATCATTTAATGGTAACTTTCATATGATTACAAAAATTTCATACTATGGAAATGAAATGTAGAATTTAATAAAGAAACGCTTTATTGAAATATAAGGATATGTACAAATTACAAATATATACTTTTTGTAGCCACTGTAAATATAATCTTTTATATAGTATTTATGTATCCTTTATTCCACATTTAGTATCTATTTATCTTTTTTCCGGTTGGTCGATAATCGAAATCGCTTCGAACTTCAGTTCTTACCCTTCGATCATTAATTCGCGCCTCGAGACAAGGGGACTCGGTCGTCTCCTTACGCCTATTGATGGTCCCCAAGCGAAGCGATAACCCACAGGAAAGGTATAATCCCGCTTACAGACTTAACAATCTCGATACGATACTCCGAAGGAGCAAGAAGGATGAAGAGGAGAGAGAACGCTGAGAAAAACGTGTGAGTGAGAGTGTGAGAAAGAGAAAGAGAGAGAGAGAAATAGATAAAACGAGCGAGCGCAAAGACAAAAGCAAAGATCCAAGGACCAGGGAGAATTTGCGTTCATGGGCGGCGCTAGTTGTGGCAGGTAGTTTTCCAGGAGTCTATCGGCCAGAGAGTGGAAAAAAGTAATCCGTGAAAAGGGGTTCGTTGTTACGCCGATCTGATGCGACGTTGCCGATTCTGTACGAATGAGAAGAGCGGTTGGCTGGGTTGGTCCAGGACCGAAACTAGAACATTATAGAGCCCCTCCCTCATATAACCTCTCTCTCGGGGGAGCGGGGGGCGTTGAAACAAGCGCTATAAATAATATAAATCCTAAACTTTGGAATATTTGAAACAAAAATACAAATCATTGATGAGAGAA
Organism: Bombus pascuorum; assembly: GCF_905332965.1. Taxonomy (NCBI): domain Eukaryota; kingdom Metazoa; phylum Arthropoda; class Insecta; order Hymenoptera; family Apidae; genus Bombus; species Bombus pascuorum. The sequence continues at coordinate 11,728,663 of NC_083490.1, read as the reverse complement.
GAGAGAGTGCTATTTATATGGGTGTAACAATTAATCCATATGATATATATTTCGTAAAAGTAAACAAAAATTTCGATACAAAATTCGATGAATAGAAATAGAATATTGTTATGACAATGTATGTATTTGATAATTCGTGCAGGGTACCTAAATACATAGTTGCGAGTTTGTTCGGCCCTCTTGAGGTGGCGGTGGCGGCAGTGTTGCCAGGCGAGACTAACCACGACGAAGTGGAAGCCGAAGCCTGCTTATGGGGGTTCTCGCGGGAGGGAAGGAGGGATTGAAAGGGGAAGTTGGATGAAAAAAGAAAGGTAGAATCAGGGCAAAGAAAGAGAAAGAGCGGCACGCGGACCGGGCAGGGGTGGCGGACCAATTAAATATGGCGACGGCAGTGGGGTGTGGCGCTTGCGCATGCGCAGCGCCGGTTTCAGCTGGGGGGACAGGAGCCACGGACAGAACGGGGCAGCGACGAGAAGGAATCAACCGGCCGGCAAGCAGAGGGATTTAGACGAGTACTCGGCGTACGTTTGTGTGGTGCGCGCTGTCTTCGAGAGGATAGGCTCTTCCAGTGTCGCTCGAGAACTTGCCCGCCGACGTTTGTTCGCTTGGCTTAGCTCCGCTCCGCTCTGTAACGAAGCGTTTTCTTCGTTTTCACTTTGAGACCGGGTCGGACCTGTGAAAAAGTAAGAGTAAAGTCGAGAGATAATGACGATGGCAACGGAAACAGAAAATACCGGGCCCGAGAGCAAGGAGATTAAAGACGTGAAAGAGATGAAGGAGGCATTGAAGGACGAAACGCCGCCGGACAACAAGCAAGAAGAGAAAGATGCGGCGAAGAAGGAAGATAGTGGTAAAAAGGAAGAGGCCGCTGACGCTGCGGCCGCTACGCCATCCAACGCACCGACCAAGGCTATCAGCGTGCATAAGGCCAACTATGAGAAGGATATTGTTTATCTCTATCAGTTCTTTCGAATACCGCTTCTACCCTCCATCTCGCCGTATTGTCTTAAGGTGGAGACATGGTTGCGACTCAACGGCATCAAATACGAGGTAAGTATTTTCATTTATCGTAGAAAAGATTTACATACTTAACGTTTTCAAATTCTTGTTTGTTTGCTAGAATAGTAACAAAACAGAAAGGTGATATATAAAATTTGGCGGAGATTACTTAAAAATAGTACATTCGAAATAGAGAATTATTATCACTCGACTATCTGGGAATAAAAAAATGTTTTTTTTTTACAGTGTAAATAATCCTTAGATTCTTAAGTTTCCTTTCATAAGATATTGTTTCTGTTCACTGATTACTATTAAACATAGGATTAAGATATACTTTGTATTCTGACATCATACTTATTACATCGTAATCTTGTTAAATAATTACATTTCCATAGCTCTATTTTAGAGTTAATTTTTGAAGACATCTTACAATTGATGTTTTTCTAGATGTCACTCTTCTAGCAGATATACTCTTTCCGTACTCTCCGATCATTTGAATTTCGAAACTCATGACACGGGGCAAAACAGGGAGATCGATGCGAGCACAATGCTCCCAAGGTTGTACCCCAGGCGTCATGTTTCTTCCGGGTATATCCAAGAACTCTTTTTTTTTTGGACTTCCGTCATTATAAATCTACCGAGTTAAGTTTCAATGTATTCATCACGCTTCATGTCGGGGATATATACAATTCCATCGAACCGATGAGCATGATATATTTTAAAAATTGATAGAGAAGGTGGACCTTTACCGATTATTTCAAAATGGCGACTCTTGTCAACCTTTGTGCATTCAAAGTAATGTTTAAATGCACCTTCGATACTGTTTTCTGTCACTTTTCGTAGTTTTCTGCACAATCAGGATTTCGTTTTAATCACAAATTCGTTCTTCTTATTTTATTAATCATTCGTTCTCTCATGATTCGTGATTTTATCGAGAATTTAAAAATACCTCTTATCACGATATCGATTTCTCTTGACTGGAAACTCGGTGGGCATTTGCATGAATTTTTCGAATCATTAACTTAGATTCGAATGCATGAGATGTTGCATTGTTAATTTATTATTTATCAGAGTAGTTGCTATTGCAACTTCTGTACGCACTGTTTAGTTTAGAACTTCTTAGGTTTCTTTAAGACAAAATAAATTGATCCAATAGCCTACCTTGAAAATTTTGCAACTTTATTGTGTTAATATTGATAGAAATCGTACTGTTCATACTCGAGCTTGTAGACAAGCATTAGATAATATACTCACGACTCTTTGGACGAAGATGAAGCATGTAATCACGCACGTAATAGCTAAACATACAAGAATCTTATTCCTATTACACGATACATACAGTGTCTGCAAAAATTATTGGCACACTATTGTGTGTATTAGTGCATTTACATACTAATTAATTAGATTCAAGTATATTAAATTTCGCATCATTTAATAGTGCTCTCATACGATGACAAAAATTTGATACTATGAAAATGAAATGTAAAATATACAGCCTGTCAAATGGACTGTAAATTTTTATGAAAATTAATATTTATGTTTACCTATTAGAAGTTTGTGAGGGGTATTCTGTTGTATATATATATATATTATGTATTGTTGTACACTATATACATTCTATGCATTGTTGCATCTTCAAATTTTGCATAAATGCATAAAAATCCGCAGTCTACTAATAAAAAACTCCTCCATTGGAAAATAAGTACATGTGCCGATACTTTTTGTAACCATTGTATACATATACTTATCAACCTAATCCGCTGGAACCATCAAACCTGTTACGCTCTTTCGAAACCCAGCAATCTTATACATATCGACCTCGTTATAGTAGATCTCGCTCTGTTACACATGCTACATACATATTATTCTACGAATCGTCCATTTGAATAAAATAATAAATATGAAATATCCATGACCCGTGTCGGGGTCACGTTCTGATTTCCAATCTAGCGTTTCGAAAAAAAAAAAAGAAAAAAAAGGATATGTACATTAAGAACCGATTTCTCTCTCCATGCGCGATGTAGCTACCGTTTTCCATCGTAAAAATTGTATATCCGGCGCGAGAGTAAGGCAGCCGGATGACTGGCACACGCGATCGAAAAGCATGAAAATACATTTTCTCGCGAAAGAGGTGAAAGGCCCGGCGGCATGCATTCCTTTACGGACTTTTAAAACGGGTTTCAACGAGTCGCGTGGGGGGCGAGCCGGGGAAGCCTATTGGAGGGCTTCCAACTTGAACAGAGGCAAAAGTGCCCCCGTATGCGCCGCTGATCCTGCGCGTTTCTGTTTCCGAGGGGGGTGGAAAGGACGCGTAGCAGACTATTTCGTTTCCGAATATACGCACCAGAGATACTACTAACGATTATCGATGTGTTAGCGATATTAGGGGGCTTCTGAGGAATCACAATGTCTAATTTTTCGCTCTATAGATTTATAAGCGATTCACGATCCGTTCCTAGGGATTGGAATAATTTTTTATACAAATATATAAATCAGGAAATATATAACCTGTTATTACCGATACTGAAATTACCAGACTGGACAAAATGATCAATTCGTAATTTTTAATTTTATAGATTTACATATTAGATTATATTTTTATAGATTAGTTTATGTACTGATACAATTTAGTGATTTTTCTCAATTTTCACTATTTGATACTTTTTTTCTTTACGAAATAGAAGATTTGAACAATTGAATGCCTTTTAAGTTTAATTCATTTAATGTTGAAAATGTACCAAACAGGTTAGGTTAGGTTTCTTTGCGGGGTAAACAATTTTTTAAACGAAGAGAGTACTTTTATTTATTCAATTACGTTGTATAAATATTTAAATAAATCTATCGAAATCTAACCTAACCTATCTTGTTTAGTAAATTTTGAACGTTATAATAACAAAAGTACATTAGTTTCACCTACAATTGATATCTTGTTTTAGTGGTAAAACGATTCTTTTAAAAAAAGACTGGTTAAATAGAATTGGGAGGAGTTAGTAAACTGCTGTGCCAATTCTCCAGCAATGATTTCTTTTTACCGTCGTCATAAAATTGTTCTGTCGTATTTTTAGGCGACGTAATACTTGCTCTTTCAGGATAGTGAATATCTTTCTGTACACAAAGAAAGAGACGGAGATATGGTGGTTTCTTATTGTTACTCTCGGGATAGCTGTGATATGTGATCAACTATCTTCGCGGCTGTTTACGCGCGTTTTTGTATCGATTTATTTATATCGTCGACGACGGTGATATTGGTCGTGGGTCACGAAGCAGACAATAAATAATCGGAATGTCTTATTACGGAACTTACATATGGAACAAATACATATCACGTTAGATAGTAATTCGTATTTTTTCTTGTTCTAGTTGTATGAAATTTCGTTCAAATAAAAAAACAATATACTGCTCAAAACTGATCGATTCTAATTTTTAGAATATACATATACTTTTGTGTTTATACATATTTATTTTTATATTTGTTAAAATCAGCCTTACAGTAGGTATCATATTCTATGAAATATATGGCACTTTTTACAAACGGTACTTCCGTTTACTTGGTTGATATGGTAGAACTTTTCATATTAGCAATCGTATGTTGTTATCGTTGTATGATAATGATGTCGATTGATACATTGTAATACAATTTCAAGTGACAAACGAAAAATTTCCGTAGATGGTAAATGATATTGCGTGTAAATGTATATTACGTTTTTCGAATGAGAATAATTTTTAGAAGATAGTTTGTAGTAGCCCATCATAATATCCATCATTACGATACTGATATAGACACAATGTATAATACGTACATTAACAAAACACGAGTAATTGCAATATCAATTTTTAAAATTATCAGACTACAAATCTTTTTTAAATTATATATTAGAAATAACTTAAATATTATATATATAAACTATATATAATATTCATTTTAAATAATAAAACAATATACGGTAGATCGTGTCATTCTTTTCGCTTGAATAATTTCCATAATTAATATAACATAAACAAAAAACTATAAAATAATTAACGTATTTCATATTATTACAAAAAGCAAATTTTTTCTCTTGCAAATATACAGTAAACCGTCTCCCAATAACGGGAAACAAATTCTTCGCGTATTTAGTTTCGTATTAAAGAAGGAAAGAATCCAGGAATTTTCTGTAGCGTGTTTGGAACGAATGGAATTTCGTTCTAGGGTGGTCGCCACTTTTGAAACACTTTTGGAAGCTACCTCCATCTCCTTCTAACTGTTGCTAGAGCGGTGTTTTTCATCTGGCCGCCAGAATCGCAGGGGTCTTCTCACGACATCTGTTGAACATATAACGCTTTCCCCTGAAAAGGAACCACAGATACTGCTTGCAGGGACCTTCTAAAAAGTAGATTTTAGACATCCATATTTCTCTACCTAATTCTATACTCTCGTCTATTGTTCATCATTGCACAAAAGAAATGATATTATTATTATTATATTAGTATTAATAATATTATTACAATAGTATTATGAAATTTTACAAGACACAAATTACGAGTTACTAGTATTAAATGATAATTGCCAAAGTTGTGTCAAAAGCAATATTTGTAATGTCTTTTTAATCAATTCTCATTTGTAATTTTCTTTTTTTATCAAATTACATTATCTAATTTGGCGCAGTCGCGTTGCATCTGGAAAATAGAATTTAAAGAATTTGTTCAACATTCTCTTCGTTTTTAAAACTGTTTGTCTTAAAACGAAGGTTTATAAGCTATAAACCATAACTCGTGAATTCTCTAAGTGTAATTTCGATAATTGATAAATTGTTCCGCAAAGAGTATGTAGAGTATGAAAATATACTTTGCAAATCTCAATTATCTCAAATTCGTGTTGGATGAATAAATATAGTATTGTTTCGTCTGGTCTTTTCGGATTGGCAGGGCTATTTTTAGACATCCTAATGGAGGATTGCGCTTTATGTAATTTATCAGTCGCAATTGTCAAGTGTTACTGACGCCTCCACTTCCGGTACCCGCTTCTGGATTCCCCGATCGCAGCTCTTGATTTCATACGCATGCTCTGACTGAATCATAGTGGTAATTGTTGCATTAGTCACCTAATATAATGATATTTAACACCAAAACTACCAGAATAGGCAAAATAACCAATTCGGCATAATAAATTTCGTCCAAATTTTGTAAATGTATAAGAGTTGCATGTCTAACAATGTGAAACAAATTTTTGTGAAATATATAATTATTATATATATATAATTATTATTATTATTTAATATATATAACATCTCTTCTCATATAAGTATATTTGTCATCTTAATTCCTCTGATACAAATTTATGCTTAAAGACGAGTCAAATTAACTGATCTGTATTATTCATATTTTGTAACAAAATGCATTTTTAAGAATTTTAATGATTTAACACACTTATTAGGAAACATAAAAGATATAACTTAGAAAACACGAAGCTGGTACCCCGCTGGGGTTAGCCACCCACATGCTACATTTATTTTATTTTTTTTTTTTTTTTATTTACCAATGAGATATAACACTTTACCAAATGTCCTTCAGGACAAATTGTAAAAATTAAAATAAAATAAAAAAAAAACACTTCTTAGAAATATATCAAGAAAGAGATTATTGGGAATATTGCAAAAAGAGTTACATACAAATGCATAAATCATTTTTCATTACTATATGTTTATGTTTACCATTCTCTCTGTTATTAAAAATATGCACTACTATCTTCTAATATATATGACTATTTCTTATTATGATATGCATGTATTTATCGTTTTCTTTATTAATAGGAACATTCCTTCCTAGTGTAATTTTCTACCTCTGCAGAAAATTCCATCAATTAAGAGTTTCGATCTCCGCAAACAGAAATTAAAAATCAATTCTTTGATGGCTGCAATAGAACTTATTTAACTTCTTCGCGATACTAAACGCCTCGAAGGACTTAATTCCTAGACTGTGGATGAAGATAGGAAAATCGTATCTTGTTCGTTGGAATCTAGTCGAAAACGATTATAGATCGTATTCCCATCGAAAGAATCGTAGTAACTCGTCCGCAATGTATGGCTGTTCGAATGGCAAAATGACAGAAGCGAAACAAAAGAGGTCACAGGTAATACGGAGGAAGTTCCTATTGAACTAATCATTACCAAGATAGGTATAAATAACGCGTGGAGTGGCCGCAATCAATTGGCCAACTTGACCAATTTTGCACCGGCTATAAACGATGCCTGTAATTTCTAAGAAATGCTTTCTATCCTTACAAATTCCGTGATAAATACTATGCATCCCTATATTTGGTGTTAGATCACTACATTTGGAATAGTATTGTTGTTATTATTGTGGTACACTGAACAACACTATTCTATTGTCTTCTATCTTCAGAAGAAATCGTCGTTTTCAACGGCAAACACTAAAAGAAAGCGTCGTTTTTTCTCTTCATTCATATTTCTAAGATTTTTTAGATCCTTTACAGCCCTGCTGTGATTTTCAAAATCTTCTATTTCCATTTCGCGCTCGTTTTACCAAAGAAAAGAATTTTTAATCGAAGAAGATATGTAACATAAAATTAAAACGAACCAAATCGTGTATTCCATTATTAATTTCTTTTATTCGAGCTTAAGACGTTAATTAGGAAAATGCAATTTCGTCAAAAATGATGGAATGATTGCAACGGGATTGTTTCTTTTTTTCAATCTGGAATATTAACCATCATTGTTTATTGGAAACACAATTATAGCCTTGTTTAAGGCTACATAATTATGCCACAGAAATCGACGTCGCAGCCTCGGTTATTGTGCATTGTCTGTTAGTTATTCTCTTAGCCTGAAATTATATGGGGTGTGTCGTGTGAAGTATTACGAGCTGTTCTCTTGGTTACCGTGTTAAGATCAGCCGTGGAAAATACAGAATTGATATTTTGGGATTTCTCAACATCTTTATGGCTGCCTGAATGTGCTACACTGTACCTTTCATCCAGTTTTAGAAACCAGTCGAAAGAAGCCTTTTTTTCGTCATTTTTCAATTCCACAAATATTTGGATTTACGTCGCGAGATATTTATTTTAGAAACAAATAAAAATGTAGAAATGTCGGGCAATATTAAAGATAATAACAACGGCCAAGTCTCTGATTTTAGCTTTGTAAATATTTATCTTTACATCTCGAAATACCTATTTTAGGAACGAACGAAAAATCCAGATAGAAACTTTTAAATCGTCTTTGTATCGTATATACACACGCTATTGTATCAAAGATAAAAATAGTATTTCTCGCACGTAGATTCTCTTGTCTCTCGCTGATTTGAATAACAAATAAAGATTGTAAAAGATATCACATAATAAAACAGCAGGTTAATCATCGTTCCAGTGAGTCTTAACGAAAATTTACAATACAAAGGGCAACAAAAAGTTTGAAGAACAAGAGTTGTCTATTGTCCGAACGTGTTTGTTATGAAGAATGCTATGGTAAATGAATATTCATCGGAATATTGGAAGTCCTTGAAAGGATGCACGATTTGCATAGAGTTGCGAAATAAAAGAGAAGGAAAAGGCTACTTTCGAAGATGTGCAGAGAGACCTGGAGCAACGCTAATACGCGAATCTAGGTTATGAAAAAATCTGAAACAAGAATTCTCTGTTTCGTATCTGCTTCTCACGCTTTCTTGGCAAGACGCGCTTTTCGGTGCGAAAGTTAGCGGGACACGGGAACGCGTGAAATTGTGCTAATTTATCTGTAGTGCCTTCTCTCCTTCTCTTCCTTTAGTTTTTTTCCAACCTTGTACGGTCATGTGTGTCTTGTTATGCTGCATATTTTTGATATATTATTAATATATATTGATATATATTACAGTCTCTAACGATATATTTATATGCCTGCTTTCCAAAAAACTTATATCATAAAGATGTTCGTTTCATCGTTTGCTTGTTTGTTCTTTTCCTATATATCTCTCTGAATCTGAGAAGTTACCATTAGCGTCGTCGAGACTGTGATTGCTATAGAAATAGCTTTGCTTTCTGATAATTTATTATGTGCTTCACTTTATTGGGCTTTTTATCTATATATAATGTATTATTGTTAAAATTTGCAAGGTGGTATATTTAGTGTAATGTTCTTTTCCATTTATCAATTAAAAATTCCACACAGTCGTAGGTATTCTGATTCATAATTCCAATATGTAATTCTTTCTTATGCATATGTATAGTTCTATTCTAGTAGAGTCTATGTAGAGTTCTATTCTGAAATTTTACCATTATAAGCCATAAGACGTAGAAATTACGTATTTGTATCTTTATATCCCACAATCGTTCTATTACTATACTCCCCTGTATAAGAAGTTCGTAGCATAATATTTTTACTGTCATCTCAGCAACGCTACGACCATTTGGTAGGGCGAGGAATGCAGTTCATAGCCTTATCTATAAACAGATTAAATTTCGCGAGTCTACGATAAGCTGTTCGCTTATGGCAACTTCTTTAGTATGCTCATGTTTCTTTCGGCCGACACACGTCCTGGAAACGTCTGGTGATCTTTTTAAAGACCGAACTCTCATTTGAGTCTCATTGCTTTTGAAGCAACAATTTTTAACCTAACTTAGTCTCTTTTCTCAAGGGAAAAATAAGAGAAAAAAAATGCGATTATAACCTAACAAATCTCATAAATTTCTATTACAAAACTTGCAAATCGATCAGGAAAGATTCGACGGGATGTTCGACGAAGGTCGAAACAGGTAGGGCAACGAATCATGCGTGCGAACGACCGAAGAAAGAACGAGGAGGATAGAGGGAGAGAGAGACGCGCACGTAATGCGCATGTCCAACGAAGGTTTGTCGGGCCGAACCATTTGTGCTCGGCCAATCGATTGTTTCCGACGTTTCTCCAACACGCTAAACTCGTTTCCGGTCCGATTTACCCGCGACCAGTATCCGCGATACATACTGAGCACGAGAAGTCGACTACGAAAGCGATACATTATAATTGCATCGTACAGTCGCCCGTTAAACGGCCGATTGTAGCGGTGGTTTTATTGCCAGGAGTGGGGGTAGAAAGATGTTGGAGGGGAGAGAGTGGGGATTGTATCGGTTTCTTTTACAATAAGTAGAATACGGATTTTTATGTAACATCATATCTTTATGAATATAAGTAAAAAAAGAAATAGAATTTTTAGTGGCTACAGAAAGTACGCCAACTACATTTATTACTGTACTTGTGTACTAATTAATGAGAGCGAACATTCATATGATTACAAAGATTCGATACAATGGAAATAAAGCGTAGAATCAAATAAAAAGAACGCTTCCTTGGAAAATAAGGGTGCGTGGAAATACTTTTTGCAGTCATTGTATAAATAACGATTTGTTTCATTTGAAGGGCTGTGAAGGCATTCGGCGTAAGTGAGCTTTCCATGAAAAATGATTTACCCTGTAAAAATACCTCTTCGTTGGCGGAACTTTCAATCGACGGAACAGTTAAATAATTACGTTACAATAACTGAATTAATCAATGAATTATAAAGAATAAATCGTTCCGTCGACAGAAAGTTTCGAGACGAAAGAATGTAAATGAAAAGCTGACTTACGCCGATTGGCTTCCGAGCCCTCCTCGTGTTAAATGTTATAACAGGTATTCTACTCTGAATATTTCATGTAGTTTTGCATATTATGCACAGCCTATGCTTCTCAACACATTTGAATTTCCTATGGAAACATAAAAATTCGTAGTCTAGCAGTAAGCTTATAAGTAACCACTTAATATTATATGAGGATCTCTCGGTGCTCCATCGAGCATAAGTATTATACTTTCATGACGGCGTAATGAGAGAAAGCAGATCTCGTTGCAAGGAACCCTGGTAAACTCGATCGAGGTCGCGCATCTCGGTTTAACGATCTCGTATATGTCTATCTTATGGCTTTTAGGAGAATCGATTACAGCTTAAGAAGCTTGACGATGCTTTTAGATATTTAGAAAGATTCAAGCGTGTAACAGGTGGTTGTTGCTGTTAATCAAGGAATGATAGGGCAATGATGACTTTTTGTTCCTATGGTAGAATGTTCAAAGATGTGACAATCGAGTGGAGAACTTCTCCATGAACCGCAGGAATTAATAGATAATTAAAAATAAATAACAATTGGTGGATTCGAGGCATCGAGTCTTGTACCAAAGAAATTGAATTTTAAATTCGTTTAATTTAAAATTAAAATTAATTAAATTAGATAAAAATGAAATTAATTTAACTAAATTAAAATAAAAATTAGTTAAATTCGAAATTTAGTTTTAAATTAAATTTAAAACTAAAAATGTCTAAATTAATAAATCGTTTGCAATTTTTCCATTTTGCAAAATTCGATACTACCGCGGAATAAGAATAAAAGTCTTCTATTGTACAAAAATCAGTGCGGATGCTGGAATGACCATAGATCGTATATGATGATAGACGAGTAATAAACTACAATGTTGATTACGTGTACAAGTACAAAATAGAGCGAGAAAAATCGTCTGAAAAGTGGTACAAGGTTAAAGAGGAATTCGAACTCAATTTTCTAAGACAAGTTTCTCCTATCGAAGTTGAGATAACGTATCCATCATTAATTGTAAATGAGAAGGTGTGGATGAAAAATAATAAATCAGACGCAAGTGGCAATGGCAACGATGTTGCAATTGTTTAACGAGGAGACTGGTTCCAGAGGAAACAGTCCAAAAGATCTCCAGTTATGGCTTGGGCTGGGTCGGGATTTAACGAGCCATGGAATGAGCTGACTCATAGGAACTGCAGAGAACGCAGTTCACGAGGAAAAAACAAAAGTGGGCCTGGTATTTAGGTTGGGAGGAGTTATCAGCCATGGACACCTTTAGCGAAACTTTATTACATCGTCTAAGTGTTTCCGATTAAGCGACGTGCAGTTTGGTCGAGTGCTTAAATTGCATGATTGATCGGTCGCTTCGTATCGTTGTCTATCTATTTTGATATTGTAAATTATGGGACTGACCTTCGTGAATGGTTCAGACGTGGATCATTATCGAATATAAATGAACTTGATAAACGTGATACATTGTAATTGAGATGAGTTTTATTGCATATAACTCGATTATATTTTCTATGCTCTCCAACTATAATAAAAAACGTAGATAGAATTTTTGTTCGAAGAATTACAAGAGGAGTAATATATTTCTTGAGATGGTGGAGTACTTGCAAAAAGTTTTCGAGAGGTTCTAGTTTAGAAGCTAATCGTGGCGTGTATGTTCTACAACTTTGATGCTCTATGCTTTTACTATTATTATTATTTATACGTATACGAACGATTTGAGGGAAGTCTGCCAATTTACCTGTTAAAAATCATGAGAAGATATTATTGTGTGCAGCAATGTAGATTTGTAGAGTTATTATATATTTGTCCTTTATTTTCATACTCTTAGCCCTTTATTACTATTTTTATTAGTATTATTATACACAAATGATTTGAGAAAAGAATCAGTTAATTCAGAAACGTGAATTTTGTTTATAAGAATGTATAAGATAATAAGTACGATTATTCGCGATAGATGAGGAGTATTTTAAAATTCCTATTCATTTTCTATGAAACATGAAACATGAACATTTCAATGTAACACGTTCTTGCCACGCGCTAGCCAAGTTTCCACATGGCATCGTGTATCTTAATCTTCACGTGCATTCTTAGAACTGTTCCTCCCTCGTAACCTGTATCTTAAAACAAATTCGGCTGTTCCGTTATATTCTCATCATCGTCACATTCGTAAATTCAGATTACATTTATTTATATTACATAATACATAAATATTATTTTGCACATTATTTTAAGTAACAAACCGGTCTAAGATAACGTTTAGAAATCGATTAACATTCTATAAGATAAATAATTGATGAATTATGAATCCTATTCATAAGTGTTAGGTTTCTGACGATGGTTTATCAAATATGATAATTGATTGGAATTATCAGGAGAATGATTATTTAATTAGAATTATGTATTCGTGCGAGAACGTCGAAAGAATGTGCAAGTATTACTTGCAAAATAATCGAGGAACTTGGTTAATTAGAAATTGTATATCAACGCTCTCGTTGTCATCATTTCTTAAGATCGTTTCGAAATGGGAGCATTTAACGTGGCCGCCTAATAAATTCGACCGCTAAATTATACACGTTGGAAACTGTTAGCAAAGCGTACTAAACTCAGCGTACTAAATTCTTGAGTTTCAGAGTTACTGAACTCGAAGTTCCTGGGTCCAGAAGTTCCGTAGTTAGTAAATCCAGAGTTCGTATATTAAAAAATATCGCTGGCTTCATTTATTTTCACTTCCACTGGTTTTTTCTTCGACCAGTTCTCAAGTAGTGGTAAATGCAGCTCAAAATCTGCAAATAATCCTAATAACCTTTTAAACGGTGCTTCATTTACGAAGAAGCGATAATCGAGACTTGTAGGTTCTTATTTTGTAGTGACGTTAAAACATGATGATTATCGGAGCGGATGGTAACAGTTATAATCATTGTTTATTAAAATTCGATATATCTGTCTCTGTGGTAAATGTTGAATTCAGATTGTTCGAAATAGTTTGAAAAATTTGAGGAATTAAGTAAATTTCAAATCGTATTTTGCTGAAATTTTCAATTTTCTACGTGTGTTCTAGTTTCTTGAAGATGGGTCATTTGAATTGTTTAATATTTGGTTTCATAGAATTTAAATTTCTCTGTTTTTATCCTCTGAATTTATTTTGTATGAAACACAACTATAAATACAACTATACATAAACAATGAGATCTTATTCGAGCAATAATCTAACGATAAGACAGTCTTGAACAACAATAGTCATCCTATTATTGTCGTATCGCGTGTGAAACGACAAAGAGCCTCTTGGAGTAGTTTTCAAAGTTTGTTTCGTCGCATACGAGTTACACGAGCGTAGACCAATGCCTGTGTTAATTTAGAAAACCGATTCGTGTTCTTGAAGTTTAGGATGTTCTCGAGAGTTTATAACGCGCCGATCCCTATTGAGTCAGGCGAGACGAGTTTCTGATCTAATTAGAATTCGTAACTTCCCTACCCATAAATAACTAGGCTGAACAGTGACGGGACAGATGTTTGGGGTAGTTTGTTCCCAGTTGTCGAAAATTGCAAGAAGCTATATGGTTAGCTGACGTTCTAATAGTATATTGCGTTTCGTTTGAATAAATTTCAAAGTTGAAACAAACTTCATCTTTGATTATTATCACGTTGTATCATTTGAATAATACCGTGCTTAAGAAATTGCTATATTTAGTAGAAACTTATATTAAGACAAAGTAATATGAACGACCCGTGAAGCAAAAGCTTTGTAAGATGGCTTAAAAACTTAATCCATTATTTATTCTATTTGTTATTCTGTTAATGATAAAAGATTATAAAATCTTTATATTTTACACTATATACATATTACGTGACTTGCAACTTGACAATTCATATTATATTACACACATTAATATATATATTTATAATTGGAAGGATATACCGTTGAGATAGCAAGGCAACTAAGAATAACGATTCATTGTAAACCGAATCCCTATCCAAGACCAGGAAGTTAAGAAATAAACTATTCCATAAGTATTATTATATACATTTATATATACGATATACAACTTGACAATTTATCGATATTATACATACATTAACATATACATTCATAATTGGAAGGATGTACCGTTGAGAGAGCTTGGCAACTAAGAATAACGATTTATCGTAAACAGAGTCCCTTTCCAAGGACCAAGAGGCTGAAAGATAAACCATGACATATCAAGTATTATCATACACATTTATGTATACGATATACAATACTAATATCAATATAATACAACATAGCATCAGTAAACGATTTTACAAACAAATTCGAAAATCATCCCATCGTCATTGTTACGTCGCGTGAGATGGTCCGTGCGACGTCCTTCATGGTCTGGGCGCCAAGGCCTTCACATCGTTACACTGACCCGCAATAAACCTAAGGAACTACGATAAACCGAATCTTTTTAGCTTAGTCTCTATTCATATAAGTATTTTCGGTTTATGGATGGTCCTTCAAACAGTCCTTACGTTTATTTCACGCTCTTACAAATTACGGAGAAAGCGGGTGTTTGTCTAGCGAAATAGCAGGTTTTTCCCATGAACAAGGACACCCATGAGCCACATCTGCAGGAGACTTTCTCCTCATATTTTTATTTATTAACGTTGGCTATAACCAATGGGCATCGCAGATCGTTATCCTCACTTTTCTGCCGAAAAGTGTGAGCAACGAATCCTCGTTCTTAGTTCAAAAAGACACATCCACACCGAGCTTTCCTCCTTAATAGTACGAGACGGGTCTTCTACTGTTCTTCTTATTCTTCAACGGTCTTAGAGCAGTCATCTACTGTTTTTTCCATTTCAGTGCAGTCATCTACTATTGCTACACATTTAGATCAGTCAAATCTATTGTTCTTTCAATCTCGACGTAGTCATCTACCGTTGCTGCAAACTTAGGCCTCACTACGGTCTACGCGACATTAACTTAATCTACGTTTTGCTTATACGAAGCAGCTAGCAAGTATACAGTTATCAAACATATCTTCCGACACGGCGCAATAATAAGTGTAATAAATTGTTGAAAATATGAATCTTATAAAACTGTTGATTATTACACAACAAACACCCCTATTATCCCACAAGAAATAAGGGGATCGGCCTGTTCGTGGTGTCGATTGTATAATCGTAACGTGAATTTACGACTCCCGTTGACGCGCTTCAACGCGATCGCGTCTCCCCGCGACTGGACGGAAGAACAATCATCTTTTCAATTAGGCCACCTTGTCTGTCGAAATATGCCGCTATTTACCTTAGATCACGAACCAATTGCAACGTCAACGGCATCTACACCGCGCATAATTGTTGAGCGAAATGATCCCGTGCTCGCTATAATTTCACAATATTATCCGGCTCTATTAGTCGCAGTTGGCGAGCGTGTTAATTCAGTGATTACGTCGGGCTATAGTACGTGAAATAGCGTTAATAAGACTTTCATTCTGTACGGCGCACGGTTGGCCTACTGCGCCTCCTGCCGATCGGCTCGAGCCTAAAGCAAAAGGGGGATGAGGCGAGACAAGGAGGCGAGTCGTGTGTATATATGTGCAAGCGTGCACGCTTCACGCTTGAGGCAGGTCGGGCTCTTTAAATCACCGGAAACGCGCAGGTAGAGAGAAGATGTGGGTAAACTGTTCTCCCTTCCCCTATCTTCGCTCTCTCAGCCTTTTAAAAACAGTTTCGTGGAAGGTCTACACGCCTGAAAAAGCGCGTGCACGACCGTTTAACATGGAAAATTTGTCTCGTCAGAATTTCTAGGCGGACCATGTGCATTTTAACGGAGCAGCGGTTTTCCTGTTAGGCGTCCCTTCGGGATGTTACGATATGATTATGGTGGTAAATTCTTGCCGTGGAAAGGTTTGGAGATTAACGCGAAGATTAGGTTTAGTCGACCGGGAAATTTCGAGGGCGTTTGTATACCCATACAGGCTGTTCTACTGTTTACGTAGACGTTTCTGTATTCGTATCTGCGCTTGCGGGATTAAGTGGAATTTCGAAGTGGGTTGTTGTACAGGATTTAGTACTTAGCAACAGTTCGAATCGGAGTATCGTGGCATTACGTGGTATTTGCGGTATCTGTAGCGAACACCGTTTAATTCTCTCTGTACTCTATTTATCGAGATTTTATTGCATAGCGCACTTACGGAATATGCTGTTCGCTTCTAAATTTCGTTTTATCGCGTCGTCTATAGAAGCGGGGTTACATTGTGCGATGAAATTGCACAAAAGATTGGACGGGGAATTAATTCAAGTAGAATTTCCTGTTGTATCGTAGTTTTCGAGCGGAACAATAACAGAGACGAGGACATGGAAAGAATTGGAGAAGGTGGAGTACATACGCGAGCGATATTTTTGAATTTCAACGCTCAAACCTTTTCGCATATCGCACTGCGACAAAATTATTTATAGTATTACGTCAACGGTACTTGGCTGTATTAATACGATGCCAACTTTTAGCATATTTTTTTAGATTGGATCAGTTATGTGTATAATTATGATATTATTCGCAGTAGCAATAAGTAAATGGAAAACATGCTAAGTCTATTACACGAATAAAAAATGTATAGTATTAAAATATATTCCAAAAATATATTTTTTTATTTTAAAGTACAGTTTATACGCAAACTCGTTAGTTGTCCTAGGCTTTTGGCAATTTTAGTCGAATTTTCTCAGGATTGTCTTGCGAACATTAAATTAAATTAACGAAAGACACGAAGGTAATTTTTGGTAAGAATTGAGAAAGCGATGTTGTTTTCGAGTTTCGGAACGAAAATGATTTTGATTCATTGGGAGAAGTGTCCAATATGCCTTCCGGCTGTTGGAACGCGTAATTCGATTCTCTTTATCGAGGCTATTGCACGAGCCTCATTGAGTGCCGGATTTTTTTCTTTAATTCCCGATAATAATCTTAATGGAAATGTTAATGGAATGGACATATTGGTGGATGCTAATAATAGAAGCGTTTTAATGGACGCGTTATAACGGTGCTGTAATGTTCTGCATTTGAATATTACAGCCGTATAAATTAGCAGCAATTTTCGAATGAAAGTAGTGCAGCTTTATGATCGATATTTTTATGACATTCCATACTTGCTGGTAAAAAATTATTTCTACATTTTGCAGTGAGTTTATCATGCGAGATCTATTCAGCAATAAAAGCTTCGATCGCGTAGATAAATAAATTTAAATCAATTTTTTCTGCAATTCTAGCTTCATCTAAAAATGAAACGTTCATGTTTGCGCAAGCCATACTATTCAGCTTTGAAATGAGGCTAAACTCAACTATATATCGTTTCTTTGAAATCGACAAATCAATAAGTAATTGGTTGAACAGTTTTTATCGTTTTTTTACTGTTTCCTAAATATATTCTATGATAATATCGTTAATGCGTATTTTACGATGAAAAGCGTCAGTTTTTTCTCGGATAAGAAATTATGACGGTAATTTTACCGCATGAATCTGCAATAAAACTGCAAATTTTTCTGCGAGTAGTATCTCTTTGTTTATAAATAATGCTAATAAAAATAGCTTACGGTACTTTATAACTAATATTTTATAAAGTTTTTTCTATAAATAATATCAGACACAGATATTCCTATAAAAAAGAGGGAAAGTGCGATGTAATTTTAATAATGCTATGGAATTCTTCTCTGTTAATGAAAAAGGTAAGAAGGAATGCGGAAGTTCCTCGTTAACATTTCCAAAACGTCTCGTGGCGAATTTAATTTGTATCACGCATATCGTCACGTATACATATAACGTGACAGAGTATGCAAATGAAATTTTTCTTTCAGCTGAAACGAGGCTTGAAAGAATTTTAGAGCGAGAGAGAATTTCGTAGTGGCGCTCTCGAGTATCCTTGAATTGATGATTCTACATACATTAAAAATATATGCATTTTTCTCATGCCTATGCGTGCACCATGATTACCTTGTGCAGACTGCGACGTGCCTTGCTATTTTATGGCTTATGCTTATCTTTGTTCCTCGTCCAAGTATTTGCGTTCTTATTTAATAATAGAAAAGTACTAGCGAAAACAAACTCGTCTATTGTTCCATTTCCTCTTTCTATTGCGATATCTTCTTAATAAGCATCAGGAACAATTAAATATAATTATGAATATAACACGCAATGTAATGTCTAAAATAAAGGACTAAGGATATCGATATAAATTTAATTTTACATAATAATAATTTTTAATAAAAAAAACTTGAAAATTTTCGATAGCCCAAAAGTAGTTTGGAGAATTTTAAGAGCCTAACAGACTTAAGAAAAAATTGCAATCTTTCTAACAATATTATTCCTCAGTGTATTACATTACAGATTTTTTACTGTATTTAAATTGCACATTTGAAATTAAAAAAATATATTTTTTCTGAATTACATTCTAATATAAAAATATTTAGACTACAATAAAACTCTCCCATGTGTTATTAATTAAATAAGCGAATAGTATAGTTTTTCACAGGTATTTTAATGATCAGGATAATACATAGACAATAAATATACGATTTTCTAATTGTGTATTCTTTCGCGCTTGTTTTATAAACCTTTTTCTTAATTGAGACATTTATTCCCGTAACCGTAACATTAGGTTCGTTTAACTTAAACTCGTCAGCTACCATTTCCTTCTGATTTATTCTCCAAGGAAAATTTCCTAATCACGTTGCACGTGATTCCCCTGTGCAGTTTCTTGCTTTGCAACTTAAGCAACTTACCGCACGATCGTAGGCAGTAGTAGATGTTATCTTCAATTGAAGACAGAATTTCCGACGTAGTAACATGATCATTGTCGATGCACCAGACCTTTCTTCCATTCGTCACGATTTTATCTTGCAGTCCTTTTGCTTTTCCACTTTTTCTTCGCTGCAAGTTTTACTTCCAATAAGTTATCCACATTGCGGTTACTCAAATCCTTTTTTCGCTATTTCGTTTGTTATTTCTGACTTCGATCAACGATAAATTGGCTTCCGTCAATTGCTTCTTTTCGCTACTTTTTGCCTGAAATTACGCCAATTGTACCTGTACCGCGTAAAGAAAACAATGGAAATTATATTACTGTGCAAGAAAGACAGTTCATTATTCCAAAACTTCAGATCTTCAAACCCATTCAAACTATTTCAAACACGTTAAACAATCACCCATATTATCACGAAACTTTTTTATTATTTCAATTATTATCTTTCATGCCCAAAAGTATTCCTTTATTCGTTCAAAAAAAAAAAAAAAAGATCAAGAGAAACGCTAACTCAATTCCTCAAACATCTTCAATCCACGTCAAATGAATTACCGATACCCAATTTCGGAATAAGCCAAGTAACTTCATCTCCCCTTTGAGTCTCTTGCAGACAGCGGCATTATAGACGTCTGTTTATTCTACTCCAGATTTCAACTGTATACTTCGCACAATAACCTTGCATACAGACACATTCATTTACCTACAGAAAGAAATCAATTTCGATCGTGCATTGAGCGCGCGCGAAAGATCGTCATTGTCTGGGCGCATGCGATACATAAAGAATAAAACGTACGTGTATATGTGTAAGGCCTTAACACGCACCTTGTTTTCCATGGACAGCCGTCAATAGGTATCGCATTATAAATCAACGCGACGCGGTTTCCGTCCGAGGACTGTCCATTCGAAGACGCAATACGCGATGTACGCGTTCTTTCGCTATATAAAGCATCCTCCGTTCGATTTGTTCGACTCGTCCGTGGCTGGTCTATTGAATCGCCTCTCGTCGTCCTGTCGTGCTCTATGAATACAGATTTACTTTGTCGCTTGCACATATACAGTAGCCGACGAAAGTAATTTGAACACTTGCGACAGAAGACATTGATGTATGCGCATATATGCACGTGTTACATAATACATTTCGAAATTTCAGTGTAACGGGATACGTCTGCCCTGATTATACTGGTCAAATTTGAAACCGATCTGACAATTTATATAGAAGCTAGAAGATAGTTGGTAGAAATATATATATTTCATAGAATGTTAGTATACTGCACGAATGGTAGCCTTGAGTTTATAATTAGTTAAAGATAGTCTCGCTAAGTATTGTTTGGATAATACTGAGATAGCGAATAATTGAGTGTTTAAATACTTTGATGAGTTTTGTGAAGATTATGGTAAATATTTCGTCGCTTCTGTATATTGTAGATTTTGAAAAACGCACATATATTTGGTAAAAAATTATTTCACAGCGCGAACGCAATGGTCATAAATATATAATAATCGTTAAAGATAGTTTCACCGAATGTTGAAATTTATTTTAAAAGATGCGCTAAATATCTTGTAATCTCTTTGCAGATTTCTTTCAAATTTTATCGATGGAATCGCGACAGTCGGGTTTCGTTCATGTTACCTTAATGTCACCTTAAGGATTAATGAAACATCTTTACGATCGACCAAATTCGTGATACTAACTATACTAACGTTACCATTCGAGTTTGTTTTGAATTCGTGCGCGTGCCTAACGAAACGCGTTCACGCGACTTATTTGTAACGCGTAGAAAGCGTTTCCGTTTGTTAGGTGAATATTCGGTAGCAGCGAAAGTTCTCCTTTAGTCGGCGATAGTCGATATTAGTTGACGAACGCAAACATATAAAGCGACGCTCGCCGAATAGTGTAGGTAGAATGTAAAGGTTAGATATGTTAGGAATGTATTTATGGGAATGATTGGCGTTTAGCTTTGGGTGTTGAACTGTAGGCTGTGTTGAGTAATTTATTGGGTATGATGGTGTTGTAGGCTTTGAAGCGTACAATTGAAGGTTGAACCTTTCGTAATTACGTCGTTTCTTTTTATTGTGGCCAGAAATATTATAAGGGGTCAGTTATTCAATTGAATAATTGGTTGGTAGTAGATTTTGTTTAAAAGCAATCATGTAGTATAGTGTAACAATACGGTTATATGTAATTGTACCAATAGCATTTATAATACCTTACAATTTAATTAAATTTTATTATATAGCTCTTATCAAATATTCTAATTTAGTTCATCACGCGATAATTAGGATATCCCTGAATTTTTCAAATTTTTCGTTATTGACAATGTTTTGGAAGAATTTATATATGTAGAAATGTAAACAGTGGCTCTTCCTTAGCACGATGCGAGCAAACGGTTTCACTGTTTACGCTGTTTCCTAGTCCTTTGAATCCGGCTAACGTATATATACGTTCTGTATATTTTGATTGAATCCGGACAACGTATATATACGCTACTGTATATTTCGATTGAATTCGCGGGAAATTTATGCGCGCTTTTGTTAAGTAGTTATTTATTTTAGTTATTTATCTATGAAGTGCCGTTTGGGAACTCGGCGTTGGCTTCGATACCGGACTTGCACGCTTTTGCTCGCTCCTAAATTATATCGAATTAATAAATGAATTAATGAGTATTTGAAAATGTTTGTTTTTGCGGAAATTTCAAGGTAGATAGTTCTAGAGACAGGAATTACAGTTGTTTATATGAAAAAAGTCAATGAAGAAATAAAAGTCAATAATGAAGTGTCTGTTGAAAAATTAGATGGAGGAGTTTTGAATTGGTTTTCTTAATATTAAGTAGTACAAGTTACAAAATAATGAAAGTAGTTGTCATAGGATATTAAATTACATTGATGAATGTAAGTCGCGGTACACGTTAAGCGTTAGAGCAATCTTTTTTTATTTTATTTTGGTTTTTTACAATTTGTCCTTATGGACATTTGGTAAAGTGTTATATCTTATTGGTGAAAAAAAAATAAAATAAAAATAAATATAGCATGTGGGTAGCTACTCCCAGCGGGGTGCCAGCTTCGTTTTTTCTAAGTTATATCTTTTATGTCATTAGAGCAATCTGAAGGAAAATTGCATCAAATTGTATATTTAATTAATGCAATTAAATTTAGAAGCTTAGCTGTTTCCACAATAAAATGATAAAAGGACTAAGATGAAAATACACTTAGCGAAATAAAATATCGAGAATTTCAATTGGTACAACTAATGTAATAAGTTTCGCTTTCCTTATAATTTTGGAATATTTAGTATTTCTAATGCTTTGCTAATGTTTATCGCTTGTATTCGTTAAATTCCTTTCCTTTACAGACAGGTGGTTGCATTAGAACGTGTTTCAACATACGTTTCAAAGCGTCAATTTAGAAAAGCGATTGTGCTTACACCTACTTTGCTTGAGCAACGAATTAAGAAATATCTGTACGCATGCAATGAAAATTGTATGTATATACTTGTGACAACTATCATAGGTCGTAGGTACACACACGTCAGACATTAATCTTCTTAGTTAAATTTCAAATATTTAAGCATTATAATGCAATCAATCAATTTCACCGTAGGAATATTATTATCTAGAATCGTTAAATTCTATTTCTAATTCCTCGTTATTTCCTAATTAGTTACAATTAGCCCGCAGCGAAATAGAATCTACTGTTTGTGAAAGAAGTTTGGAAATTAGTCCAACAGTTGATTTTACGACAGACTTTTTCAGTGCTGTAGTGAAAACTACCTGCATGCCCTAGATATTTTCACATTGATACTAAATAACGATAAATAATGTAAATTGCCATGGGCTACGACGCAATATGGGAAATTTGATTCTAGAGTTTGAGATTTGAAATTTCGAACAACGTAAAAATGTGAGGAAATTTTGCAAGAACATTTTGAAAATTTAATTCATTATGTTATAATTTAATTCCTAATGTATTATACAATAATTCGTAATAAAATAACACAACGTTTTATACTCGAAAAATAATGTTTCTTTTCGAGTAAAATTTCAAATAAAAATTTCAAATCGAGTTGTTCGAAAACTATGGAACTTGGCCAGCAGCACCAATATTTACACTCCGTATATCGCCTCGTATTATTTATAAACTTCGTACAATCGTGTGTATCGATATAAATATATAAATTTATTCTTTCTCTCTTTGATCATCAATACTTCTCATTCAGTGACCAGAAGGCATTGATTCTCGTCGAGCATAATTATTTAATATTGATGCGAATGGATCGGTATACGGGACGATAAACGCTTTATCCTAACGAGACGGTTATAAATTAGAGGATTTTAACGTAACGTAATGTGATTATGCGTGGGTAACGTGGGGATTCCTTATCGAGCAGAACGATCAGAAAACAGACGGCAATTATTCATGGTCGATGATTTACTGGAATGGTATGTCCTGGAATCGACACAGTGAAGTCTCGATCGTTGTTACATCGTACAGAATGTAAAAGTCATAGTCGGAAAGCACATTTTCCAAAAGTAAATATAATTCTCGGTAGAAAATGTAATTTTTCTATAATAATCAAAGACTCGATGATCGATGGCTTTTCGCCACATTTGCTTGAGAAAGTATTTTTAATCAGATAAAGATTACACACCGAGGATAGAATTTTCCAAAATACATCAATTTGGTGTTTAATTAGATGATTATGCTTGTTATCTGGGCAATTTGGAATTTGAGAAATTACTTGAAAATTAGCAATTTACACTTCGTGTGTTCCCCCTATGTTCACTTTATCCGAAATTATGATATGAATAGTAAATTCGAAGATTCACCTGTGTGTCAGAAAGTACTGGGTTTACTGGGTTCGTTAAAATTTCATAATTTGGATCTCGAGGTTGTTAGTCCACAGTCGATGTACTATGAATGCAATTAGAAGTCTCAGTCTTCAATAGTTGCCTTTGATGTTCCATCCAAGCAAAATGGAGCTGGATAATGAAGAAGTTCAACCTCAGCAGTCTGGCTCGTTAGACAGTAATCAGTAAATGAAATAATTTTAGAAATCACCTGTCTTAATTTTCAGTTACTAAAGAAATTACTCTTTCGCTCTTGCCTCTTTTCAAATATATTTCTACTTTCTTGTAGATTTTTATTTCCTCTATTATTTACTATATTTAAGTAACAGAAATATTTCTATTCCAATATTATAGTATTACTATGCAGATTTTAATTCTTTTTATATTATATATATATTATTACTATATATTATTTACTATTAAATATCAGAAACATTTGTGTTCCTATACCATGACCACGTTGTACGATATAGTGTCTCTTTCCAGTCACTTTTCCAATTTCTTCAGACAATTTTTTCAAGTAATAGCTTCAAGTATATTTTCCTCCTGTAAACCGTTCTTCACGCACTGGAAAACCTGTTTCTTCGTGGTAACAAAAATGAGATTAAGATAAAAACTTTGAGATTTACAGGAAGTTCGAATTAAATGATAAATCACCTTGCTTTATGTTTATGCACTCTTCTCAATTTTGTTTCAACATTGGATAAGTCTGAGCTATACATTACGAGGCTGTAGAGCTATACATTCCCTAAGATCTAAGCAACGCTAAACAGACGTGTAATACAGCTTACTCGTAATCTGTAACATGACACCAGCAATATTAGTGATCCCGTTACGTTAGCACTACTTGGGTGCCCAGATCTCACCAGCCGATTCAGAGAGCCTTCAGACACGTAAAAGTGGTACTGTCCACCAGCTGGTGCATCGATGACACCGTAAATCGCGAGTGATCATGTCTGCACTTGAGAAACCTGCTTGGAACGATTTCGTTTCGTTTCTTACCGCAATAATTTATATGTATATATATATTTATTTATTTAATATTTATTTAAGATACCCTATATATGGTGTGTTAAAATGGTTGATAACATCGAGTTGTAGATGATTTTATATTAAAAAATAGGTAAAGAATACGAAATAAAATTCTATCATTTGTGGCTTTGCTACTGTGACAATCGAATTTTTAAATCTCTCGGGTATTCGTGCCTTTCGTTGACTATTGATGCAGTAAAGGTATAATAATACCGTGTAGATGATAATTCTAAAAGCAAACAAACGGTTTGGTTAGTAAAGTTTAGTTAATTAATAATTGGAGTTTAAAAATGTCGATTATTTTGGGATTCGATATTATCGAAAACGACGCGTTAAGCAAAAAAGTTACATCGATTCGGACCGTGTTTATTTGTAAATATACATATTCCATAAATTCTGAAATTTGATTTTCTTGAAAAGAACAGCTTCGAACGAAGAGATCGTTATTCTACGTTTCCCACTTATTTCTGCGCACGCCATAAGTTATTGCTCGCTTCTGATACCATTTGGAGACACCCGGTACATGTGCACTGTACACATATCTGGTGATTATTTATATTGGTGGTATAATAACAGGTTATGCGTTTTCAGCATGGAACGCAGTATAGACAGCAATTGAAATTCATGGCTCGATAAAGCTTCATCTGGATCACTGCTTGATAGCGTTGGTGGATCTAGGAAATGATTCGCATAATTGCGATTTAGTAGAAAAGGGATCTGTTGAAAGAAAGTTATAAAATATTGATTATTCTAGAATCTGTGATTTAAAGTAAAATGGTAGTTTATGATGCGTTTCATAAATGCGATAATTATGAATGTATCAATTTATTATTGGTATTTAAAAAATGTTTAATTAAGCATTTAATTTCGGCATTCAGAATGTTAAAGTAAGCTTGCAATTTAATAAAACTCGAAGCCTTGGAATGCACATAATGTATATCTCTTTCAAGGAGATATAGTTTTTATGAACGTGAAATGTAAAATGTAAAATCGACCAACGACGAGTATACACATCGAACGCAAATGTTCCTGTTATAAATTTGACGAAAGATGTAAAGCAAAACGAGGAGGGATTACATTTTTATTCGATAAGAAATTAACAATTCATGGTTGAAAAAGGTGTTGTTATTAAAAACAAAAATTGCCAAAAAATAATAAAATTCATAAACTAGAAAAATTGAAGAAAAAGAATTTAAGCAATTTAGTTGATTTCAGTGTGGTATTTTTCAAAGCGAGGTAGTTCCTATAGTAAGTGGTAATTCTTTATTTTATGCGACGAGTATACGCGTCGAACCTAGCTAACTTGTAAAAAAAAAAAAAAAAAAACTTGAAGAGCCATTAAAAGTTCCTAGCAAAATTTCCCAACATAAAATAACTATTTTAATATCCTTACTCTATTAAAATTAAAAAGTAAATTTTGCTACAAATTTTGTCATTTTTTCGTAGTTACAATTTATTGCAAAACAGATTTTTCTGAAAAATCGAGGATTCCAGGCGAAAGTTTTGCTTTTTCGAAAAGAAGATCGCGATCTTCTATGAAATTAGTTTTATCACATATCCAAAAACACACTGACACAAATCGATTTCGATAAACCCGCGATACCATACAACATCGAGGACTCAAAACTTCGATCTATTTTTATATCTATCTAAAGAAATTAAAAAGAAAATTGTGATTAAAAATCTAATTAAAAGCTGTATCTTATAATCGTCTAAAATTATCCTTAATTGTTTTACGATCGTTATACAATTTTTAATATTCATTTGAAAGATTTACCTTTCCTCTAAATCTCTTTTACATGCTGCATTCTTGTTTGAAATATACGCAATACCTAATTCAACGTGCCACGCTTGAGAAACAGGCTGACTCACTCACCTGGCCATTTAAATCCCTGGAAAAGAAATAAAATGTCGCACCTGGTGCAACGTGTCGTCATTCGCAAATCCTAAAATATACACACACATACACACGTACACATAAATATAAATATTACAATCCATTAAATTTCATGGTGTCCATTTAAGGTGCATAAAATGAAATCTGTATAAATTTCGTAATATCGACCGCGCTCCCTAAATGGAGATTTTACTGTAAATCCAAAAATATACAAGGTGTCTCTGGATTCTTTAAAAGTGAAGGATATCAATATAGAATTGTCGTTGAGGCGAAATTCGATATGTAGAACGCAGTAAGAAAAATATAATAACAGAAAGGATACAAGTGGCAGCTGGTCGATCGTTTCAAGTG
The DNA here is from genome assembly GCF_905332965.1 of Bombus pascuorum. NCBI lineage: Eukaryota > Metazoa > Arthropoda > Insecta > Hymenoptera > Apidae > Bombus > Bombus pascuorum. The sequence goes on along the minus strand of NC_083490.1, from coordinate 11,701,206 downwards.
TACAGTACACTTTTATTTTTAAAGGCGATCGATAACTATCGATCCTCCGTCGTTTCATTCTTAAACCTTGGTTACTTTTAATGTTTCCTCTGGATAATTATAATTTTCTTCTTATTCGCCTAAACATTCCGATTATGGAGAATTGGAACAACTCTGTCTTATATATAGAATGGCAAATTTGAAGTATGGGAACATAAATATTTCCAAAAATATGTGAATAAATAAAAAAAGAAAACGAATATGTACGTACATACAAATTGAAATATATCAAACGTGTAAATGTGGATGAATTATTTTAGGGGTGTAATTCTTTGGCTTAATTTGTTTCTTGTATATGAAAATGCTGGTGTAATTTTTTAAAAGTTTCTCGACTGATCTTTTCTTAGATGAAACATTTTGAATATGAACTAGCCTAATTCACAGTTTAAAGAACTAGATAACTATAGTTATTCGATGTTTGAGAAACTTTAAATCTACGTATTTTTCACAATGTCAACCTTCAATTGAGATTCAATCTTATTTCACAGTAAAAGTTTATTTTATGAGATATCTATCTTAGATATTTTGTATTAATTGCATTTTTGAAAAATATTGTGCATGTGTGATTTTAATCATTCTGGTAGCTAAATTGTCGATCCGTTCCCTATTTGCATTTTTGTCCTACGAATTGCGATTTTTTTTTTAAATCTTCTCTATGTTTTTCCTTTTATAGACTAAAAAGTACGTAGATGTTTTTGTTTTACGATCTTTATAAACCTGTTCATGTAAATCATCCATGGAGAACATGAACAATATGTACATTGTAGAGCTTTTACTTCACGAAGCTTCTTAAGTATTCTAAAGCGCACTGTATAAAGACATTTGCGACTGATCAAAGCATGGTAATTCCAAGAATACGTAGCTGTCATAAGTATGGCCTTAGGCAAATAAGTAGAACTTATAATCGGAAACTTTGCCGACTATATAGAATTTTCCAAATTTTTCCTGCTGTTCCCGAGTATTCGATTTAAGTAGAAAATATTCGGAGACTAGGAAATTTTCTACTGAAAATTGACAAAACATGGGAAAAGAATACGAAACCGTTGATAAAATATCAAAAGGTAAGGAAAGTAACAAGAAATGCTATAACTCTTTACTTACCATAATAAATAATATAAAAATACAATATTTTATGGAATATTTAAGTATGTAGAAATACGTGTAGGTAAAGTAAAATATTTGTTATAATATTTAGAGGCTGAAGTAAATTTAGTATATTTCTTTAGGTGTGTTTATAAAGATAGGAATTTGCATAAACATCCATAATTTATTATGAAACTCAAGAAAGCTATAGTAATCACAGATGGCTATAATAAGAAGTAAATTTTTTTTTTATTTTGGTTTTTTTACAATTTGTCCTTATGGACATTTGGTAAAGTGTTATATCTTATTGGTGAAAAAAAAACAAATAAAATAAAAATAAATGGCTGGCTACCCCCAGCGGGTTGCCAGCTTCGTTTTTTCTAAGTTATATCTTTTATGCATAAGAAATAAATAGAAAAATATAATCAGTATGATAATTCTTTTAGAATTTACGTTCACAAATATCAGAAATATAGGGGCTGATTTTTAAATGAAATAAGGAACAGGAATGAAAAATCGTTTCTCTTGAAAATACATGGCGAACGTTGGGAAGAAATTTCTCTGAGCAATTTTAAGCTCCTTAATGGATCCGCATGACACGAAATCCTGACACGTGTCCGCCTAAGGAGGTATTAGAACTCTGTGCGTGAGATAAAGGAACTTGGAAAGGTCATTTTTAATTTCGTATGACGCAACTGGTTTAAGTAACATGTTTGCACATATTTTCTCCCCGTTATCGTTAAACTCCTTGCTACGTATATATATATATATAAGATGGTTCATGCAGCTGGGATAAATCCGTGTTTCTTTTTTGATCGCAATCTGCAACGAGTGCAAATATAAATAAAAGATAAAAAAGTATGTGGTTTCGGAGAATCATATTTACTTTTAAAAAGGTAGATGTCCATTTTCGAGACAAGGCCATCGTTGAAATTTTAATCCTCCATAGGCAGGCTAGATCATTCGTGTCCACATCTAAATTCGTTTTTGCTGTTCTGAGCTTTCAAGAGATCTTCAAACTTGACTACAACAATTCTGAGATGTTTGTTGCAAGTCTTCGTTACCTTAGAAAGTCAATGTTTCAATGAGAAATATTCGAAAGATTTTTCAAACGAGATGTTAAAAATTCATTTTGAAGAATTTGGGGGTAAAATTTCACTCTGGAGGTTTAATCTGAATTAATTATTCTATTCATAGCATATCGTGGTGATATCAACGAGTGTTTAAGAGATGAAAAAAAGGAAGAAGAAAAAAGGAAACAGAAAATGGTAAAGGAATTCTGGTTAATCTGTCGCAACGAAATCGTTCCCCTTGAACGATCTCATCACCAGACACCATCATGCGTTTCATAGCAGACGAAGCATACGACAGAAAGACTGTTTCGTGGCCAAATGGATGCTGGGCGTGCATCTCGATGGTTTCTATCGCGGCAGAAATAAAGTCGCCGGAACGAATGCGGGGGCAGAGGCTTCTTAAAATAGCGTCGAGACCTCTGGATGGACCTCGCCGATTGTGCGTATCTCTTGGACACGATGAAACAAAGAGACGAGTCGATCATCGTCATTCGTTATAGAAAATCGGAGAAGCAATATAGGAAGATATTTCCAAACCGGTGATACAAACCAAAAATGGGTGAATTTACGTGAAAGATGAGATAAAAAATAATATTTGTTTAATATACGTATAGGGAGACTGGTTTCCAAGTAAATTGATGTTAAAGGTTCGTCAAATACTCGAACAATTGCCTTAGTCTCTGTTTCTTCTAATTGAAAAGATACAGCGAACGTTTTTACGAATAAATGAATCACCAGGGAAATTAATTTTAATCTCTTGAAGTATATTAGCATATAATGCATACACAATTAGACTTTCTTTTCATTTAAGTGTGATTGTAATTAATTAAGTGATAAGCAGTATTTTAGAGAAATATTTCTAAGTATACGAGATTCTTTTTTAAATCATCGTGCATTTCAGATCGTTGTGTTCAATAATCAGGTATTTGTACATTATTTTCTACAGAAGGAAATTTCTGTAATTTTGGTTAATTTGTCTCTCCAAGAAGCTTAATGACCAAGTACTTGGATATTATTGTTGTAAGAAAAGAAAAAGATAATTACTTGTCGTGGTCTTGATAAATTTGTCCTTCAAGAGGTTAACATCCAATGGTCGCATATTTGGATGTTATCTTTCCAAGAGAACTAAGTAACAACTCTCGTTTTCTGGCCTTAATAAATTCTTGAAGAAATTATTTCATTCGATCTTCTCAAATTGTTGGATTATAGTCAACGTTTCGTACAGTATATGGTAAATTTTATCAAAGAATTATACGATTACCGCCATACAAATAAAGCTTAATAAATTCCATATTACAATGTAAAATCCTATTATGATATTATAATTGTTATTGTTATATCGTAAAATTAAGAAAATTCAGTATCTACCTATATGAAATTCTAGTACATTACGTACAGATTCTATGAAAAATTGTATACAAATTTTGGTCCACATTAAAGTAAACTTTTAGAATTTCAACAAATTCCATATTACCCTATAGAATTACAATCACACAGTGATATTACAAAAACTCAGTATCCAATTACGTTGTACGTACAACAATCTTTGTCGACAAAAGTGAATAACAAAAGAAAAGAAGGCTTAAATAGACGTGGAATAGAAGGCGGAGAAAAGAAGAGAGACGAATAGGAGTAAAAAAAGGTAGTCGTTTTGCTCTCTTGAAGTCGTTGATTAGTGAGCGACCAATTGACGTGCTCCGTAACTCATCCATTCCCTTTCCCCGTCTTTTTTCTTCCTCTTTTTTTCTTCATTCTTCTTAACGAACGATCCCATATTGTCGGATAATTTAAGCTAGTTTCCTTCGTGACGATGCTCGTTTCGGGAATGCAGGGTCGTTTAACCTTTGACTTCGTAGTCACACCGGAATCGCGTGAAGAGTATTCGTGGGATTTCGAGCATCCGTCTACGAACTTCGGTTCTACTTATCTTCGACTCTGTTTAATGACCGATTATCGTTGGTGAAAACAAGATATGATAATTAGGAGGAGGAAATTGTGTCGTTCCATTAGATGCTGTTGTTGAGTGAAGAAAAATGAAAACTACGCGGTATTTTCTACAGTTCGTTTCTTATTTGTAATAGTCGATCGTCGTTGGCGAACAAGATATCGTAATTAAAAGAAGAAAATTACGTTTGTTCCTTTTATTCGTTAGATATTCTTAAGAATAAAAGAAGTAGGACTATATGATATTTTTTATAGTTACATGTAATTAGAAGTTATTATTTTTCTATCTAGGTTGTTGATACAATTATATATCTTTGGTTTCGTTTAATTAATTGTTAATTAAATCGTTAATTGTGTATATATCGTTGAATTAAAAAGGAAGGAGTATATATTTTTATAGTTAGATTGAGATAAAAGTTACATGCAAATAAATGCGGCTACTATATATGCATTTTGAACATATATAGCAGTTCATTATGGTTTTCCGTCTGGTTGGTGTAATTTTATTTTTGATCAAAGCTGCTATTGTTGTTTCATCAGACCATCTCTTTCTATCCTCTTCTTTATTGTGTAATCGATAGGCTATTTATACGAGGTTCTTTACCTCATACAGTTCATTTAAATATAATATGAAACGGATTATTATTAAACACAGTGTGAGAGAAGATCTTGAACATAAATACAAAAAAAATTACAAACTTCATTTCTTTTAATATACTGTGTGCCAGTTTAACGTGACATATAAATAAAAAAGATCTTCCAAAATTGGAAATGAACGGTAAAGAATTTCTCGGAAACGAACGTACGAGCGCAAACATTTAAGGAAGTGTTACATGACCCGATCCACTTTTCGAAGAAAAATTCCCGAAAAAGTAAAAACAAAAATTTCTCCTTAATTCAGCTCCAATTAAGCCGACCCGAACTACTTCTCAAAGAAAAATTAAAAAAAAAAAAAAAAAAAATAAGAAACAAAAATTCCTTGATAATTTAGCTTCAATTAAACAGGACACTATAATTACTGTGTTTCATTATATTAGAAATTTCTTCGTTATGTACTAGATCAACTCACACGCGTGTGATATATATATATTACAGGTAGTAAATCAAACGATGGGTAGACTAAAAAAAGTTTTTAGTTTTAGAAAGCATCGCATGACTCAACACACTTCTCAAGAGGAAAGATTAAAAAGAAAAGAAGAGCAGAAAAAAAAGAAAGAGAAAAAGCAGAAAGAAAAAATTTCTCATAATTCAACGTGGCTCCAATTAAACATGACAGTATAATTACTATACTCGATCATGTTGGAGAATTCTTTATTATGTATTGGATGAACTCGTAACCTCCTAGGTGATGGATCTATTTCCTCGTATCGTGAAACGAATACCTATGCGTAAGTTACTTGTAATGGGAAGTTATGTAACTCTGGACAGGCAGGGAAATTGAACAGTACCGTTAGGTACCGCAACTGCGATAATCGAACTCCGCCCATAATTAAATTATCCTTTAATTGGATCACAATACGACTATACACGGGGCCCACGTTTCCTCGCGATGCATCATGTGGGCCCTATAAACGTTTCTTTTTCGAATCCATCGTTAATACAACCTCCGCATCTGCCATAAATCTTTGGTTGCTCGTAATTCTTCTCGTTCTCTCCTACTTACAGTATTTTTAGCTCGTCTTGTACACGTAAAACCGTTTTCTATTTACTCTTCGAGTTTCTCGTCTCTTGTTCCATTCCCATTAAGTTCGCCTGTTAACCCATTCAGCGTTCCATGAAAGTTTCTTTCGTAGACGTTTCTTCTTGCTGCTTGGCATATTTATTGCACCTTTTTGCTATCTTTCTAACATTTATTTATTTTCATCGTACGATAGACAGGTGTATTCTCAAATTGTAGGAAATTTGTTCTTTTCTATGAAGCAAATTATATTTCTTATAATTAATATATATTTATATAAAATGAAATTGTTTTTAAGGATATTATCGGAAATTTAAAAACGTAGAAGAAAATTTAAAGATGCAGAAGTATGGCAGAAAAGATAGAAAATGTGAAAACTGTAGCGTTCGTTGTATAATATTTTGCGCGTGAAGCTCTCCGTGGCAGTTTTAGTTTTTTAATTGCGTTGATTAAAATATGAATTTTTCCACAGCCTGTTTATTATACGTATATCTTGTAGCTATTTTTCTTATCCTCTTTTCACAACAGAGAACATGCATTTTGCTATAATTCTAATTTCCAATCTGTATCCGTATCTATATCTTCATTTTAATGCCATATTAATGTCAAACGTGAACAAAGGATACCTACGAGTATTGCAGATGTCATTCACGTAAATGTGATTCAGCGAGCAATGGATTAACCTTTAATTCGATCATGCCTCCTAGGCGTAAGTTACGTTTCTATTGAATATCGCTGAATGTCATGATGCATATACAACACAGCCTACAAATTACCTGAATTAATATTATAATTACCTGATAGAAAACCGAGTGCCCAATTTTGCAAATTCCTCCTTAATTATTACGTTTCTACCGTATACTTTTACGCTTAAATTCACAAGATTATGTAAAAATAATATATTAATAATAATTCACAATAGGATGTAAAAATAATAAATAATAAACATGAAAATAAAAACGAACGATATAACGGTATGTAGTAGCCGACGTCATGCACATTCTTCTGGCAGAATTATCCTAGTCGTCATAGCACTCTGCTTAGTACGAATTCTGTTTTTTTATTTTTTCCCGGTTACTGCGAAGAGCCCTAGGACGTTCGGTTTAGCGTAGTGGCAACAGAAGCATCGTGTCGGCATACCACCGCAATGTACCCAATTTATCCCCTTTGCCGCGGGTCTTAATTAATTAATCTTCCAATTGAACCTCATCATTGCTTATCTTATCGCGTTGGAACGCTCGAAAGACTGCACGCGGCCAAACGTTCTGCTCTCTCTATGGTATTCCTCCACCGCGAGAAATTCGTTTCATCGCGTAGGTTCATTGCACCGTTTCAACATAGAACGAACAAGAATATTGGACGTTGCGATATACAGGGCGATTCTTTCCCTAGAGGTCCGATCGATCCGATCACTGCGATTTTAACCGGATCATACAGAGTGTTTCGTTTAGCTTGGATTTCCCCATTGGTTTAGTTACTTTTATCAACAGAACAGATTGGGGCAAATTTGGTTGGATTAAAACGGCCAAGATCGTGACTCGTGATTTTTTCTTACCTAAGGTTATTTTTTAATTTTTTAAGATTATAACGAGATTGTTTTAAACAAAGATATTTTTTTAACGAATTAATTTTTGTACATATCGCACGTATCTTTTTATCTTCGATAGAAAAGTGTTAAGGCACTCTTCAAGTTATTTACATTGCATCTAATTGATACGAGTACTAATGTGACGATCTCACGACGATTTAAAAAGTTAATGAAAATTGAAAGATCTTAAAAAATAGAATCTTAATAATTTAAGAAAATCAAGTTATTTACATTGCATCAAATTGATATGAGTACTAATGTAACAATCTTATGACGATTTAAAAAGTTAATGAAAATCTAAAAAATCTTAAAAAATAAAATCTATAATTTAAAAAAATCTAGCTATTTACATTGCATCAAATTGATATGACTATCACTAATGTGACGATCTTACGACGATTTAAAAAGTTAATGAAAATCTGAAAGATCTTAAAATAATCGAAAAAAATAAATAAGAATCTTCGTATTAAAAAACACTAGATAATGTAAATCCTAATAAGAGTGTAAATCCTAAAACTTCTGAGAAGAAAAGAACCTTCACATGGTCGTAAGAATTCATTGGAAAGTTTTATTCGTAATCCTCTATGTCACGTAAGCGTTATCTATTCAGTATCTCAAGAACGTGGAAAGAACTCGTGTCCCTTAGTGTGTTTCGTTCGACGTTGGTAACCCTTATCAAGGATACGTGATGCCGTAATCGCATCGAGTGGATGATGGCTTGGCAGGCCTCAGACGAGAAGACGCTTCCTTCGAGTCTGTTCTATTGTCCAGATATCAAGGAAGAATTATCTTGAACGTTTCGTAAGACGTCTCACACGCGGCAATGAAGGAAGTTCATTGTTCGATCGCCGACGATCTATCGGAACGCGGCCATAGAAATAGTCGTTTCAAGATAATTCTGTATATGATGAAAAAACGAGGATCTTTATCTGTTCGATGGGCTGGAATATTTTTCTTTTCTTATTGTCAGTATGATGCATGTTAAAGCAGCGATGTATAATTATATAATCCAGTAATGGTTTGATAATTTTCACTCGTGTGTCTTGTGCGGTCCATAATTTTTATAATATAAATATTTATATCCTAATATATTACAGATATATATTCTTAAAGCGTTTATACGATATAACAAAATAAAATAAATAATCAGAAAAATAACATGTAAAAATGTTACATAAAAAATCATCTGCTAATACAAAAAGCAACGGCGATTTTGTTTTACTGTATCAACGATGAAAGCGACGAATGCGATATAATTTTCTAATTGCCCTCGATGTATTCACAATTGGTCTCCCACAGAGCGTAACTCCCCAGTCGGCATACTATTTACTATATTAAATGGCTATAAAAAGAATTTACATTTATCTTCCTTTTCTAACCATGTGTGTTTTTTTTTTACCAGAATCTATATTTCATTTCGATATTATCAGATTTTTCTCAGTCATATGAAAGTGCTATTTGCTACTAAATGACAAACTTATTTAATTAGCATATAAATGTTATAATAAATACAAGGATATACAAATACTTCTTCTAGCTACTGTATGTATGTATGTACGTATAATCCAAGTATACACGGTAGAATCTCATATCTGTCTATAAACGTCGTCGTTTCGCACAACGCTAAAGAGGCGGTAGCCCGTGAAACGACGGTGCTGGTGCACGTTGACGCGGAAACGCGGCGAACAAGGTGAACTATCTGGACACACACGTGTTGAACTGCTGGCCGACATGTGCGGCATCGAGTGTCGATACGTTGAGGTAGGCCGGCCACCGACCTCTCTACCGAGTTCTAGAGTCGACTCGCTCGGGCCGACTCGTTCTCCGTTCTCAACCGGTGTCCCGTCGCATACCGCTACATTTTTATTTATTTTATCCTCTATACGTGGACCTGTTCCAAATGCGTAATCGAAAATCGCCAGGCAAATCAAAATAGATAAAGAAGCTATGGGATGATTTGTTTTCGCGTTTTAATGGGATAATGAAAAAATTGAAATATTGTTTTTTTATCGTATCATATATTGGATTTTATATCTATTATTCATTTGTCTAATGATACCACATTTGTATTTTCGGACCTTGAGGACTTGGTCTTTACATCCTTAAGATTACTTGTTTCTAGTAGATAGTGGATTTATTAATTTCTTTTTATTTTTTAAGAAAAGATCTTTGTTTGGAGGAAGGAAATTTGATCTTGAAATTAGAAGACAGAGAATCGAACATTTGTTTAGATAATAGATTTATATGAAAGATATTTGCAATATCGTATTTCTTAAAATTCATCAAGAAAAGAAATATTGTCAAATAGGTTTTGAAAACACTAATATTACAACGTAAAATTCCAACGAAAAAAAGCTCAAGTATAATCAGTATTTATTTTCATATTTTAAATTTGGAAAGCAGGAACTTCATTTTCATATATGAATGATTACGTAAGAATTGTATTGTCACGTTTGTACTTACAAATATGTCGGGCGTTTACGTAGCAGTAATTAATAATTAGTCGATATGCATACAAGTGTTAGACTTATCTGGTTGGCCTTAATATATCATAAAAGGTAGAAGTTAGTATTCAGTTAGTTTGTAAATATATAGCTTGGCGAATGTTAATTGCAGGCCTGCCATTGAAGCAATCTTTTAAAAAGATTCTCATAATTTCCTACTTCCACCAGTCAAAAGTGTTTATCGTTCGTTAAGTAGGCGTTTTGAAATGAATGTAGCCGGGGATCTTCATTATACACGTTCGTGCTATGAAGAAACCGTTGTTCTCCATAATTAACGCTGCAATCTTGTGATGGTAAAAGGATCCTTAACCCTTTTAATGTTTAAACTAAGGTCAATGTGGGTCAAATAAAAAATTGTACGGAACAGAAAATTAAATACTAGTCGTTAAAACACAAAAAGTTTTCGTCATTACGCTGGGAAATTTAATTCATTCAATGGATTGCTCACGATTAGTTTCGTTGGATGGAATATATAATTAATGAAACTTTCAGGCGTAGGTTTAAAATCCACGTTTTAATTAGCCTTTTATCGTAGTACGTAAAGAATACATATTTTAAATGAAGAATTTTCAATGTACCAAAATATAGGAATTTTCAGATTAGGAAATACAATTTTCTTTAAATAAGAAAGTAGAAGATAGTAGACAAATATAATGTAATGTAAAATTTAATAAAAAATTTTTAGCATTATACTTAGAAAATGTAAGAATTTGCAAAACTGCAAATTTTAGGCTGTTAAAATATCAAAAGAGTTCAATCCATTTCATAGAACAAAAAATCCAACTTCTTACGATTTGAAAATCCTCGTATATTTCATAAAATGTTAAACACTAAAATTTAACTAGAAAATTACGAGCTTAACGTGCCAAGAAAAATGCACAATACACTACGTGTATTTGTGAATCTGTTAGACTTAATCTTCGGTCTTGTCGCACCTTGAGGAATAATATATATATATATATATATATATATATATATATATATATTAGGAGGAATATATATATATATATATATATATATATATATATATATATATACACAAAACATACAAAGTCATATACAATACAAACATACATAGTTATTTACAAACATACAATACAAAAATTATTTCTAGCTTAAAAACTTGCTTGGATACATTTCAATGAGAAAATCAAATCAAGAGAAAGCATAAAATAAATCAATAAAACGTCTGTCTAAAGACAAGTCCAATGTTTGCAACTTCAATAATTGAAACGATTATAATCGACTATAATGTCGTACATCTGTTGTACTGTATCTCTTGTGCTAGTCAGACAATGTAGAGCGTCAGATACAGTTCTGCAAGCACGTATGGTGCACGCTGTCCGTTAAAATTTAATTGTATGATTATGGATCGGAATTTCGTGGCAGGGGGCAGACAACGAGCAGAAGATTAGGCGTTATGCAGCTACTGCAATCTTCTTCCGAGTAATTTCTTCTCATAGGCTTTTCAGATTCGTCGTAAGTGATGCAGACTGTTGCATCCCACATTGGACCACGCATTACGTAGGATTTCCTTCTGCCATTCCATCAGTTGCCACGGATAGTAATTGGCACGTAAGTGCAGCTTCAAGATTCACGAGGTTCTCCTTCATTCACAATCTACCTATGAAATTCTACTGGGGAAACGAGGATTTCTAATTTATGGAAAACGATACATTTTGCATTACCTTTCAAGTAGGTCATCGTGTGAATCATAAAATGGTTCGATGGAGAGGAATTTAGATGAGTAACGCAGAGCGAATTAAACGATGAAAAACGAGGAGAAAAGAGAATTATTTTATACTAAGTCTTCTTCGATTTATCTCGCTCATTGTTAGATATGTACTTTCTGGATAGTTTCAAAGTTCTCCCGTTTAATACATTATATCTCGGTCGTTTTATATGTTCTGAAGTACCGTTTTAAGGTAATGGAGAGTTAAAATTGGATTGAAATTGACTTGGCTTTTGAATCATCGTATCTCGCCTTATGATCAATCTTAGTACATTTATTAATCCGCCTTTTAGTATTTCATCCCTCTTTTATCGTATACACAATCATTCTGTGAATCTTATTTATAAATTTTCCACAGATGCATAAATGTTCATACTCTACCCATTATTAGAAATACAAACACTCTCTGAATTTTTGTATTTCTAAATGTTTTCACAAATGCATACACGTTATTCATTATCTTTCCATTCGTCTAAGTCTCTCATAGATATCTGCAAAGAAAAACCATCAGAAAAGATATAAACTCCTCACACTCGCGTCAAAACGATAAGTTTTTCTTCTCTTGCATTGCCTCCCTTTATATCGGGTTCTGCTTTTTCGAATCCCGCGAAGTTAATCGTCGGTGAAGACCACGAACAGAATATAAGGACCCACTCGTTTTACAGCTTCTGAACATCGCGACAGGGCGCCTATTAGGAATATTTATGGGGTACCACGATTCTGTCACGTCCAGAAAGTCTTTGTTTCTCTTTTATAACCCCTCGATATCTTTCTCTCTTTCTGGCCAACCGGTGGATGTAATCGAGCGATAGGGTCATTTGTTAACGGTTAGATAGGCCGGCCAGCCTGGTGTGTACGAGTTAGAGAATGGGGACCACTTTCAGTCCTCTCCATTACAGTGGTAGGTATACCGGCGGTCTCAAAAGGTCGAAGCGCATCAAAGTGACCGAGCTACGGCCATTTTACGCAACAAATTGCCCATTGTTTCAGGGATACACAAAAAAAAAAAAAGTAAAAAGGAAAAAAGGAACTTCTTCCTACTTTCTGTATTCTGGGATATTTTCCGCGACAATCGTCAACGAAGAGACCCATTGTCAGATACGCTGTGCAATTTCACGTTTCCGCTTTTCTTGAAGCTATATTTCTTGGAAAAAGTGGATGGTTAACGATGAGAACCGCCTCTTTGGGTTAACTTGGTGGTTTGTTTGGTGGAGTATAGCAATACTTGCGTATTAACAAGGTATAGATGGAAAAGTATTTTTTCTTGGTTTATAGTTAGTATTCGTTAATAATAGCACGAACAGAATTATTTCTATAAATCTCGTTTGACTATATTAAATGTTATTTCCTTCGTGAATTTATATATGTAGAGATTTTTGTTGCTATATAATGTTAAATTTTGTGTATTTGGATAAGATTAAAAGTAGTGCTAGAAGCTCTATGATACACATAATCGTTTCTCTTGTTCTGAAAAATGGTATTAATATAGATTTGATAATGTGATACTAGGAATCCTTATAACGCTGTATATTATCTTACGTTTCATTAGTCACCAGTTTCATTAGCAAAAAAGAGATTCTAGTGGATAAGATTACAAGTGCATTATATGAAATTACAATAAGATTGTAGCCATTAATTTAATTTTAAAAGGGCGTGTAAAAAACATGTTATAGAAAAGTAGGACACATTTAGCTATACAAAATGTCTTCTTCACACCTCATGTTTTGACACTTTCCTTCTACAAACCTCGTGCCACATTTAACGACTTGTAACTATAAACTATCAATGACATATTCTGCTTTACAACTTCCCTTCGCTGTCATTCTCTCAAAGTAGTTCTTCACGTATTACGTGGCTATAAATTACGGCAAGACTCTTTGTAAACTTAGTTGCAACGGTGCTCATGCATGAATTACACCCTGTGCATCTATTCCCTCGTGAGTCATAAACGTGACTCATCCCTGTACATCAAATAATAATTTCGTGTATGTGTTTCACGTCCGATTAGAATCGTCCTATCCATCCCCTAAACCAACGAGTCTCGTTAACACGGGGTAAGAAAGAAACTTCATTCAAGAAAATTGGCTGATTCATCGGTAACCGTGTCGAACGGATCACCTGCAATTTCATGGATGCCAGTGACAGTTTTCTGTGCCAACATCGGGCACCGACACTCCGCGGTTAAAATGGATTTAGGTTTAGCGGGTTCAGTGTATTAAAGACACTCTTGAGCACGGACGTCGGCTGCCAAGTGGCAGGTTCGTTGGACTTGGCAGTCACGGCTCGCGTTTGCTTTCATTTTCGGCTCGATCGGTTCTTCGCGGTAGCGGCCGACTTTACGACATAGCCTTGTGTAGTGAAACTATTTTCACGTGCCGCGAACCATTCACCTCTCGCTGGTATTTTCATCGAGACGACGTGTTCCAACCATTGATAGCCGTCCGACATTTCTGCACGACGTGTAGGTGTCGGTGAACGCGCGCTTTCCTCTTGCAATTGGCGAACAATAGAAATGTTGTGGACGTATTTATGTTCCCTTTGTATGCTCCATACATTACTTTTAATCCTTTTGGAAGCCAATGTATTATTGTCGTGCTGGAAAATACAGTGATATATTAATGTTATGATTTTGGTTATAGTGAAGGATTAAAGTAGTAGAATTAATACATGTAGAAAATGATAGAGATATATAAATTACATTTACTCATGAGTTAGATGTATTTGTACCTCATTTGTATGTCTCGTGTCTAGTGGAAGAAATATGGTTATGTTGTGAAACATGTCGCTTTCCTATTTTATATATGGTAAAGAAAGAGCGTAGTATTGGTACAAGTGATAGGTGTAGTTAGCTGATGATGAAGTTGGGTTATTTTGAGATATATTGCGATATAATTAGACGAAGGTTCGACGTTTGATGGGGAGAAGATACGGTAGGGTCATTGATTTGATGTTCACATTTTGCACACATGTAGCACATGTGATGCATGGCTAATGGATTTAGAGTATGTGAACGATATCGTATAAAATTATGGCCAGAATTTTCTCATGCATTTTATGTATATATTTAGATCTTTATGTCATTATCATCTCTATATGAATCTTCTGCATTTATGTATCATAGTATTTTGTATTATTTTAATGTCTGTAACATTTCTCAATTTCAACTTGGACACATTTTCTCTTCTAAATACAAATAGTTATTATATTCTTCTACGGTTCCAAGAAATGAAACAGTATGAAAGAACATTCATTATCACATCTCTATGTTTTTCTATAATCATCCAACTACCACACCTATCAAATTAATCAATCAGAAGTTTTTTTAGCATCTAAAAAGATAAAGTAACAATAGTTTGTTACATTTACTTTCATTTTTGGGCAACTATAATGGGTAGATACAAGCAGAGTAGAAAGTCAAGAGAGAGAGAGAGAGAGAGAGAAATTGGTGGTCCTATTGGTCCTTGGTGTAGGGCTGTGGCTAAAGCTCACTGTTAGCCGGCGCTGGAGCAGCCAGCAACCAGCAGCAGCTAGCAGCAGCATCCCGTACGATCAATACGCAGCGCAAGCTGCGAGGCACGACTACGTGAAAATACAACAACGACTACCATGATCGTCACTGACGAAGACGATGACACGACTACTACGTCCATGACGAGGACTGCCTACGTACGATACCACGACATAACGGCTTGGAGCCTCAGAGAGAGGAGGAGGAAAAGGGAGGAGAACGTTGCCAGGCGACGGAAGCTGCCTACCGCCAGAGTTCATCGTCCTCTGGCATGTTTCTTCTCCCTTCCACCCACCCATTCACCCTCCGTTTATCCTTCTCCTCCCCTTCTCTCCCCGCTCCACTCGACTTTGTCTTGTTCTCGCTCTTTCTCGTTTTTCATGCTCCCTCTATCTCCCTCTCTCTCTCTAACCCCACGCATGCCCCCCTCCTTGACGGTTCGCTGTTGTACCACTCCCTGATTCCCTCTCTGGCTTCTCTTTTACATTCTCGTTCCTTCTCATCTCATCTTTTTCTCTTTCAATCTGTTTCTTCCTCCTCCTATGTAGAGTACTCTGGCCCTTTTTCTTCAGGTTTCGTATTTTCCACATCGTCCCACAATGTTCGGTCAATGTTTTTCCCTAGTCCGATTTTTCCTAGACTGTTTTCTGCAGCTTTCTCTCGGGGGCTCTTCTCATCTGAAGAAAATTACTTTGCTGGGTTATCTCTCTTTCGCTTAGGATTCTCGCCTTCCTTTCTTTTTCCTCTTGTACTCGTCTTACCTCCGCGCATTTATTTTTCCCTTTCGCGTCGGTTTGTTTTCCTTCTTCAACCCTAGCTCCCCTCGATGTGCAAGCGAACGTACACAGAGAACGCGCATGCGCGTATCGTCTCGTGTCATATACACGCGAGTCGACGGGAATCGCTAGCGGAGGGCAGCTGCCCCACGGTAATTTGTACTCCACCGACCTTCCGCCTCTGCTCGACTTTTCATCTCTCGAAATTGATACACGCTTCTCCGCGATATTCCACGGCGTCGGTTCGCTCTCTTTTTCCCGGTTATTATGCGCTTTTGAATGCGCGCGGACGTTTTTTAACGATCGTCGCCGGGTCACACCGGTGTACCACGATCACCGCGCCATCTGCGGAACCGTGGACCCGCGAATTAATCAGTACCGACCGCCTGCATTGATTTTACGCCAGAGGATATTTAATTCTGCCACGGCATATCGGATTTTCATGCTTTCTGCTCAAGTCGTCCCTCCGTTCGGATACGGCTTCAGCGCTCAATTCGCGACCATTTTTTCCCTCTATTTTCTCTCGTCGCGCGTTGTATTCGAAACAAACACAACGCGCGAGTTCAATGTCCAGCCTGGATGCTCGTTTCCAATAATATTCCAGCGAAAACGAGAGAGTACATATACAGTGTATCTTCTCCATATCCCTTTATCTTTCCGGCTACCGTTGCACATGTGTACCCGGTTTCTTCTTTTTCTGCCCTCCAGTTTAAGCTTCTCTTTTTCTCGATTTGTTTTCCCCCCTCGATTGTTTGTTTTTTTTTCTCCTTTCCCGCTTTGTGTCTCTCTCCCTAGACCGTTTCTCCTGCCTGAAATTCACATTGGTATATATTCTCCGCTGCTCTTCGTTTCCCCCTTGTCCTAACCTCTTTTCTCCCTCACCTCTTTTCTCATCTCCTACTCCCACCCCTTCTTGTACCACCCGTTCGTTACTCACCATTATCACGACGCACTCGTATTGCAAAACAGCAGTTGCACCTCCGTCGCTGCCGTCGTAAACGTCCACGTCGTTTCCATCATCGCTATTATCACTCACACAGGGAAGATGCGCACGGAAGCTGCGCGTACTGCGCTCTTTAGGGCCTGTCCTCAACGCGCCTCCCGCCTCTCCTCTCACCATCGAACTGAGAGATCTTCCTATTCGACTTACTTTCGTTTATTTCCGATGATGGTGCAGCTGCACGCGGCAATCGCTGATTGCTGACGATGATGAGCTCTTTCCGAAGAGGTATTCCCACGTATATATATCGCGACGTTGTTCCCCTTTTCGTGGGACCGGACTCGATGCTCCGGTCTCTTCGTACATTATTGTACGGTTAATTCAGGTGATTTCTATAGACACGAGCGCGCACCATTTGTTCCGCTCGTCGATTCGTAATTGACATGTTTCCTTGGCATTTTTCTTTGTCTCATGTTTCAGTATTCTTTGTTCTTTATGGATTTGGCCGACGATTCGACAACGACGCCATATTGGTTTTTTAGGGAATTGTTGAGAACTAAATTGTAGGTGCATACACAATTAAAAACAGAAATAAGTGAACAGGTAGTAAAAATAGATATTAATGAAGTTTCGTTAAATACGGCTTTTTTTACACAGAAATGTAAATCTTAATTTTAATTATGTAATAAATAATTTATATACTATAAGTATATAAGGTAATTAAAACTTAAGTGTATAACACTACTATTAATTCGATTAAACTTTATTGATACCTATGTATTGCTACTACCTGTCCTTATTTTTGTTCCCAACTATATGATACATGATATCTATTGACATAGATATATAAATATCTAATGTGGTATAAACAGATGAAAAGGAGAACAGGGTTAAAATGGAATAGGTTGGAATGTTCTTTATGTTAAAACTAATAATTTCGACGAAGAGGGGATGGAAATACGAATAGAATATATAATTTGTGAGAACATTAAAATGAGGAGTTATATTCACTGCACCCGGAAGAATTTTTAATATTCTACTATTACTATATTCACTGAATCTCCAAAAATGTATAATAACGTTGCATACACATGCTGTGTCATTTATCATTTTGTACCAATTTGCTTAAAGAAAGCCGTAAATCGAGAGATTCTAGGTCACCGTTCATTCACAATAAAATGTGCTAACAGATGGCCAGCAAATAGCTAGAAAGTTTCTTATGTACTGAGGTGAAATCTCAGGTAATATAAATGTTATTATTCCCATTGACAGTGTTTTAAATCTTACCCATTGTAAACGGAGATTGAAGAAAGTGGATCACATCCGTATTAATTTTCATATCCTTACATATCAATGTCATCAGAATGATTAATTCACTGGAATTTTATTTTTTATTTGTAGAAACATTAATATAGATTTATTACTCTTCTTAAGTAGCTTATTATCTATCGTCCTTCATCGAAATCGTTCCCTATTTTGAAACTATATATGCATTGAAATCATTTGCAGACCTATTGTTGTATAATATAGTATAGTGTATACCATAATACTGTTTTGCAATATGATCCCCACCTGTAAAGGAACACCAGAGATATCTTATTGACTGATGTGGGATGAGGATGTGTGTATTCTCTGTCTGTGGCGCTGACGCGTATAAATGTAGCGTGTTTTGCTACAGGTGCAACTGTTTGTATATTTATTTCAATGCACCAATTAAATACTTTTGAACTTAATCGTACATCTGTTTATTTAGAAATCCATGTTGATAAGGAGAAATATGTTTTATTTATGTTGAAGTAGAATGGAATGAAAGATGGAGGAGTAGTATTATTTATTTATTCGTATCAGGATTCGAACTCGAGCCAACAGCACCAGTAGCGCGCGCCTTAGTCGTGACGCTATTGAAGCCCCTTGGTGTTCCTTTACTTTTTCCGGTTTTTTTCCCTGTGAATTTACAGTTTGTATCGCAAAGGCTTCCGATCCCACGAGCACATACGCTTTCAAACATTGCGTGCAAAATATTCAATATAAAGTATGAGAGAAATATGTATTTATTACATTGTGTATAATGTGAAAATTATATTTCTTTTGGATAGATCTTATTATATCCAAAATGACGGATCCACATGAGGAGGGTATCATTCAAAAACGAGTAACAACACTCTACTAATTTTTTGAGGAAACTGCCAAAATTTTGGAAAGCACTAAATGCTATTTTCCACCAAAAGCTGCTCCCCAAATTTTGCAAATTAATTTTCAAAAGCACGAAAAATATTTAGGTTAATATCAAATAATACTTAGGTTATTTAGTATTTTCCACCTCGAAATACGGAATTTCAAATTTACAAATCTCCGTATATAAAAAGAAGTTTGTTTTAATAATAAAGGAAATAATAAAGAAAAAAGATTCTAAAATTTTATTTTCTGAGCGAAAATATTTCTTATAATAATAATATATTAATGATTTCAATAAAAGAAAAGATCTAAAATTTTATTATTTTCCTTCTGATTTCAGAATGTGGACCATAAGATGAAGTTCCGCTCTAAGAAGGGCGCATTGCCGTTCGTCGAGTTGAACGGTGAGGAGATCGCGGATAGCACCATCATCCTTCGCGACTTAAGCGCGAAATTCGACAAGGATTTGGACGCCGTCCTTACGTCTGAGCAACGAAGCGTTTCTCACGCAATGATATCGATGATCGAAAACCACCTGGTATGGGTTGTCATGTGCTGGCGTATCAAGAATCTCGATCAGGTTTTGAAGGGTTACAAGGTGAACCTTCAGCACGCGCTCGGTACTCGCATCCCTAATGGTATCCTCAACTTTTTCTTCAAGCTCACATTCGGGCGTAAGGTAATTTCCTATTCTAAATCCCGTTATTATATCTAAAAAATTTCTTATATTTTGAGTATTCAATCTTTGGAATAGATTATAGCTAGATGTATCACTAAATTAAGAAAAATTTTTTAAACATTAATTATTGTAATAATTAACTCAGATATACCCAATATCCTTCGAAGAGAATGATTCAAAAGTAATTTTATTATGTTCTACTTAAACTTTATTTTTAAGAAAATTTCATTTAATAATATAAAAAATTTTTAATTAATATATAAGGGAGGGAACAATATTTCAAAATGTTTTATGAGATGGATTGGGCATATTTGAGTTAATAAATATGATTACGTCTATGTGAAATGTAATATTTTAAATATCTGAATCAGTACAATGAGTACTTGTTCCAGGGTGCGAAAAAAGCGAAGGCGCAGGGTATGGGTGTGCATACTCCAGAAGAGGTATTCCAATTCGGTTGCGCCGATCTCAAAGTACTCTCCGACATGCTTGCCGACAAGCCCTTCTTCTTTGGAGATGAGCCGACTACGGTAAATTTTTATTCACTTTCTTGGCAAATCTATTTGAAGACTACTGCAGAAAAGCACGATAAGCCACATTTTCCATTTGTTATAGCACAGCAATTTCCAAATTCAATGCATTTTCAAGTAATAATGTATTATTGAAATTCCCCTTTGGGGCTAAATATATATTTCTACCTTAATTTGTTATAACATTAAAATAAAATATTTCAATTTCTTCCAATACGTTAATATTATAACAAACTTTCAAGCTTCTGATATTTTACATTATATTTTTTAAATTATGGAGAAGGTAAAATAAATAACAATTTTGAATTAATCGAGAAACAATATTTTAACATCTTTCAATATTTCATTAAAATATGTTAAAATATTTTAGCCATACAGTGACAATGAAATTATAAATTCAACAAAAATGTACTTATCATGTTTTCTCACGTAATCTTCATTCATATTTAATCTCTGCTAAAATACTTTTATATTTGAAACAGTTGGATGTGGTGGCATTCGCCCACCTTGCCCAAATCCTCTATATCGACAAAGACACGCCGTACAGTCTCCGAGATTACATGCAGGAGAATTGTCCAAACTTGGTTGGTCACTGTTCGCGAATGAAGGAGCGATGCTTCCCGGATTGGGATGAGATCTGCTCCACCCTTGACATGAACACGCACCTACCGAAGCCAGAAAAGCAAGAGGAGAAGGAAGGCAAGGAGGACGCGAAGGAATCGAAGGAATCAAAGGAAGAGAAGGAAGGCGACAAAGAAAAGGCGGATAAGGAAGAAAAAGAGCTGGAGAAGGATAAGGAAGTTGACGAGAACAAAGAAAAGGAAAAGGAAGGGAAATAAGCTGTTTCGAATGGACATGCAAACAAATAAATCGTTCAAAAAAAAGGGAAAGGAAAAAGAAGATTTGAAACTGAAGAAAATTGAGGGTGTGATCTGGTGAGATATAGAGAAGGGGGGAGGGGGTTGAAAAAGAAAGGAGTGTGGAAGAAAGAATGATCGTGTGTGTGTATGTGTATATGTATGTGTATGAATGAGCGCGCGCGCACAAGCGTGAATATGTTTCGTGTGGAATGTTCGACAGAGAAGAATAGAAAGAAAGAAAGAAAGAGAAAGAGAGAATGTGTGCGTGAGAAAGAGAAAGAATGGGTATATAGAGAGCATGGTGATAAGGAGAAGGGGTAAGAATGTGCGTGAAAGATCGAGCGACAGAAATTCGATGAGTGCAAGAAAAAAGAGGGTAGTAGGGGGGTTTCAGGTTTAGAGCTCTCTACTTATACGTATAGATATTAAAATAGACTCATAATGTTAAATACTTCGTTTATACGTTCGTAACACGTTACGCCATTTCTCATCGACACCCCAGCACACCCAGTATCGAACAACAAACTTTATTATTATATTCGACCCAGGGCCCTTTTTTCCCCCGCGAAAGATAATACATACAATGAAAGGTGGATTAAAAAAAAAAAAGAGTGGGAGGAGTAATAACAGAAACGGGGCTATCTTATAAGTCATTAGAATATCGTAGGTTTGCAATATATCAAATGCAATAGCCTGATACATTCAGGTGTGTGAGAGATCTTCTTCGCTGGACAGTGGCCAAAATGAAATGCATCGTACTCGTCGTGCGGATAGACGCGATGTGTATTGTATACGATGCAGTTTAATGCGAAGGAGCAAGATCGTTTATGGTTGCGATACAGGACGATAGATAGCGCCCCTGACACTGATTCAGGGAGAAGGCGTCTTGTGGTCGCTTCTTATACCATTGGCTCTTACTGTGCAAAATGAGTTACGTACCTAGCGTTCCAGCAACGTACCGTATATCACATTATGATCTTCGTTTGATCGTGTTCTTTAGCCACATATGTACATGTCCGTACTTTTAGAATTGCTATTTAATATGTGATGATTTTAATATTTTGCATTTTTTAACCATTCTTTCGACACAATCGGACTCCATTCGAATTATCATCATTCAAAACGCAATATATCATAAATTCCTTTTTGATACATTTGAATACTCGAATGACCTCTCAGAAATCGTTTTTCATGCAACGATAATCAGAGATCGAATTGTCAGGTGCATCAGAAAAAGAATGATAACTGTTTTTCATATTGTCTTCAATTTGCATCGTGATCTTTATTTTTTTATACGACTCTCACCTCGAGTAAACTCATTCACGTATACGCGTGCGTCGAGTTGTGACATTTTTTACAATCTATTAACGTCTCTTCGACGAACGAAGGATCATTTGCGATTGCGGATCGACGGTAAATGATAATATTTACGATGATTTGTATATTATTAGAGATATTTATATTGCGTGCACGCGGATGCAATCCGATTGATGGCGCCGCTGGAAGCGGAACGGCGCCGTCGCCGCGCTCTGAAATCGTTTCAGGCGCTTTGTTTCTTCTTTTTCTTTCATCAAGACAAGAAGAAAAAATATAAATGAAATAAAGAGACAAAAGGAAACTATGAAAGAGGCATCACACAAATATCGATTCCCTCTATCTGTGTTTCCTTTTGATATTCGAAAACAAAATAAAAATTTTTTAAAATAAAAGAAAAAGAAAAACGAATGAAACGCTGTGCTGCCCCCGTGTGTTAGTTGAACTTTATTAGATGACTTTTTTCTTCGAATGTGTGAGAAAAATTTTACATAACGAAGTAAAAGAAGAAGAAAAAAAAAAAAGAAAATACAAAAAAGTGTCTTTCACGCATCGAAATGAAGGGAAAAAAACAATTTACACACAAAGAATACACCAACACATACACACTCACATAAACACACACGTACAGACATTTTGATGTATAATGTTATATCGAACGGGAATTGAATGTTTTTTGTACGAGGCCCGCTTTTTAGCAAGCGTTGGTCAGAAAAATAATTCCACGAGGACACGAGTTTAATATAATTAATATTTAAGTAGCTTACTATAATTAAACGACGATTACGATTACATAAAGGACAAAAGGAAAAAACAAGTAAACAATTAGTGTGTGGAAGCTGTTTATACCTTAGGAACAACGCATACGTTTACACCCGTGGTTACATTATTATTATTATTAATTATTATGGATTATTACGAGTACGAGTAAAATAATAAGATAATGAAAAATTAGACGAAGAGAAAAGGAAAGAAAGAAAAGAAATGGAGACAGCAAGTAATAAGGAAACACAAGACCATAAACGTTGTAAGCACAGTAGGTAGGCACACATCCAGTACAGTAAGATTATTATAAGAGGAATAATAATAATAATTATAATATGACTGCTCGTTTTATGCTCGGCGCTATACATTTCATTGTCATTATTATATCACCATTTATTAACGAAATACATACGAACAAATAAAATGTGTTTATAAATATAATGTCATCTTTACGAAATTTTCATCGATCTTTATTGAACCGACCTGATACGATGAACATTATTTTTTACAAGTAACAGAAAAAAGAAAAATCTATGTTTTATTTTATATTGCTTGTATTTTGCGACACATATTTTCTCCTTGTGCATTTTTAAAGGTAGCACGTATACACTGCATGCAAATTTAGGTTAGGCGATATACGTAATTTAGTTTTCGTTTTTAAGAGAAATCTTCATTTTTTAATCTCCCCCTTTTAATTATGTTATAATTATAACGAATATGTACATACGTCGTGTATAAGCTGTACGATCAATAATTTTTTTCACACAAACCTTGATATAAGTTTTATATTGATATACATATATACATAAATGAAATTAAAGTATAATTAGAAACAAGTAGAACAATATGTGCATTATATTATAAATAATGAATAAGAACAAAATTGTCGATGTCGAGTTAGAGATTTAATAAAACACAATAAAAAAATATATTCACAATGATCGATATTAATGTTTATTTTAGTTTATTTTCAAAAGTGCCATAAGACGAAGATGATAAAACTGAAGAAGCATTTAAATAGAATAACAGTATGATTAGACTAATTCTTGTTTATTATCTAAAATCTGAAGATTTACATAACAACGAACGATTGAAACGATTCTGTAAGATAGTTTACAATAGAATACTTTTAATTTGGCATAATTTTCAACTGTAGCTGTATTCTTTTTAAATTTGTTTGTACCAAATTATTTGAATTAATGAGACATATAACTCGTTCATTTTTATCATACAAGTTTGAGAAAATTTTACTGTTGATTGCCTTTAAAAGAATACAGCTTAATAATACTTTTTATTAATTAAAGCTTTATTTTACGACCTACTCGGCACCAAGATATGTATAATATTGCTATAATTTAACGCTACGATTAACGATGTATACAATTATTCAATGCCACGCAGATAGCTTTTTATTTTCCGAATCTTTTAGATTTGATTATGGTTACACATTAATTTTTATTTCCTGTTTAACTTTTCCTAAAACTTCTTTTAATCGACTTTTTTTTCAACAATGCTTAGTCTATAAAGATTAATAACAGGTTTGTAAAAGCAATAATCAAATCAACTTTAGAAACTAAAAACACAAACTTTTAGATATTAACTCTCCTTTTATTACATTAAAATATTTTTATCAATCGTGTAATTTGATAGTAAGTTATTTTCTGAAAGTCAGAAAATTCTCTAGATATGTAAAAATAGACGCAAGCAACTAATATTGCTATACATGTGGTCCCTACTGATTCAAAAATATTTTAATCATGTTCTAAAAATTGTTATTAAAATATAACCAATGTTTTATTTTCTAAAAAAATAATTTCTGTTTATATAAGACTAACATTTAAAGAAATTAATATACATATTCGTAATGTTTGAAATAAATTACTGTCAAATATCTCATAAAACAAAAGGAAGTTCAGCAGAAACTACATAGCTTCAAATCTCTATAGTTTATCGCATATTTATTTTTATCTTTTCATAGATATAATTAATTTTCAAGATTATATATATTAATCTAAATATCATTATGGACTCGATCTAGAGTACCATGTTCGAGGTAGTGTAATTAAGATCTTAATATTGGTTTAATATTTTATGTTCTTTAGTATCTCTTAATATCATCCTTCCTAGGATTTTTAACTCTCCAAACTTTTGAAGATGTTGAATCAATCAGATTCACAATTAAATTTAGGAAATTATTTTTTCAATTCATTTAACAGGATATATAGCAAAATATTGTAACACACATTAATTCCATAATCGCATAATTCCATTTTACCTTTATTCTCTTATCTAACAATATTTTCTGCGTTTTTTGAACTCATATCACAAGAAACATTAATATTTGCAATTCGCATATTCTAAAAAGTGCCATTGCAACATATTAACATCATAAAAAATATAATAGGTACTTGGCCAGTTCGTCTCAAACTCTACTATTGAAGGATTCTCATATATAATATCTTAACAATCACTCTCAAGCGAGCGAAACAATTTGAAAGAACTGTACTAACGGCAAAATGCAAAGAATCATGACAGCCTCCTCAAAAGGCTGTGGTAGCCGTGGACGACTGCACGCCGGACTTTGAATTTGATCGTCCGGCGTGTGACTATAGCTACGTGGACGCAGCTAGACTTATCGATGTCGATTCAGTGACGGCTGATCGTGGTTTCACGTCCAACGAGTCATAAAGCGGAAACTCACAACAGAAGAGGCATTTCAAGAAGTACGGCACCTCGACGTAGAAGGATGGTGGCATTGGAATTAGTGGCGATGTGGATTGCTTGTAATAGCGATACTCGGCGTTACTGGAAGATAATAGAATATTTTTCTCGACAAATCTTTCTTGTTATTACATACTACATCTTATAAAAGATTTATATAAGACTTAACCCATTAGATCTTAAGATTTTTCCAGTATTTACTTTAACCCTCAAACAGTATTGTTGGGTTAATTATGATAATTGTTATAATAATTATTTAGTTTACGTTTCTTAATCTCACAACCAGATAAAAAGTCAGTTTTGGCAACATAGAAGTGATTATTGACAAGGTGATTATTGATAAGACAAGGAATTAATAAAGACTGAAGATTTGGTAAAGTGATATATGGATTGTAAATCGGGAACTTACTCGCGATACCTCTCATCAGAAGCTCTTTCCAATAGAGGCATACCAGACAAAAATAGGATAATAATTGTAGTGAAGATTGGGGAAGCTATAGCGATCCATTCAAAGCCTTCAATCACGTTTAACGATATCGTGAAAATGCCCCACCATACCACTATTTCCCCGAAATAGTTTGGATGTCTGGAGAGTCGCCATAATCCTGCAATTAAATATAAAGTAAACAGCAGACTTTGAATAATATTTTAAAAAGTTTAGTATAAAAAATATACCATCATTGCACCACTTTCCATTATTTATTGGATCTTGTTTGAAAGAGAATTTCTGTAAATCGGCATATGTTTCGGCTAATAAACCGGTCACAAAGAGCCCTGTACCAGTGCTATCTAATGTCGTCATAGTTTTAGGAGCTGGTGGTATTTTATGCCGCGGTGAATTGATGATAATCACTGGTAAACTTACTACATAAACCCATATAGCCTAAAAATAAATTTTAATTAGTTATATATACATATTTATTGTGTTCTAAACAAATATTTGATTTTGACTAAACTGTACGTAATCTTAAAATTGTCTGTCACCTGAAATGTCCAAAATATAGCGAAGCGAATCACATTACTGCGGCGATCTTCAAACCTCTTGTCACGACCAATTTTAATAATTCGATACAACAGATATCCAGAAAGACGAATACCCCATAAGCAAACGAATATGGTGACCATAAGCTGCCTGCTGTCATAAGGCTACGATACAATTGTTTATACAAATATAAATTAATAATTTACAAATTATTTATGCGATAATAAATCAACAATTTTAAAAGTTTTATCTATCGATACATGTAACATATATTTCATATGTATGATATATACTATAGAAAGTAATTTTCTTTTTAATTTCTAGTCTCTCTATAGAGAAAGATTTAATGTTAAATATTATATTTTTTATAATAATCTTAAATTATTTGCAGTTATAATTTAATAATTTACAATTATGGATAATATAAGTTTTTGGTGAATCTACTGAAGTGGATTATATTAATCTATTATAATATAATATAAAATTACTATAAAACACTTCAAAATACCTTATAAATTTCATTTCATAAAGATACGTTAATAGTTCCTCGAACCTGAGAGGAAGTGTTTGAATTACCTCTTAATGGCGGCCATAGATCTCTTTCGAAAACAAACGGTCGTGTAAAAATAAACTGTGGCGGTTGAATCAAACGTTCAAACGTATCTTTCCGCGCATTTTCGATTAAATGATTTCGGTCTGTTGTTCATTTACACGAACACGATTATGGAAGCGGTTTTATAATTAGAATACCTTGCCCACTTGGCCGAGAAAAAAAGTGAGAAGGGCGAGGATGATGAAGTTCGTGCCACCGGCAAAATCCGTTAATTTGTCCAGCTGAAAGGTCGCCGCAATCGTGAAGAAGATGATTTGCATGCCAACGGTGACGATCGCGCTCACCGCGAAGTGGTCCTCGTCTAAAATATCGACCGCCATTGATCCTCGTTGATTGCCCACTCCCGCGCTCGATGAACTATTTTCGAATCTGGAATCGTTAATCAAGATATTACATGTGCGTTCATGTATATGCTTAGTTAGATAGAGATCTAGAATTTTACTGTTTTAATTTCATTACAGAATGAAACTTTTGGTCACCTATTCATAACTTCATATGTTATTATGTAAATAATTTTTTTATGTAATTTTATTTTATGTAATTAGATATTTTATGATATTTCTTTGAAGGTTATATTTTTTTATGTATTTAGATATTTGAACTACTTGTTTATAATTTTATGTAATAATTAAATGTCAAAGTTATTTGTAACTTTTTATTTTTATACTTCATAATAGTCCTTTACAGGTTATGTTTCTTTCTTTAAATTTGTTTAAATTATCTAGTCAGTCTTTTATAATTCCGTAATTATTAATAATGAATATAATCAAATAAAGTAATTTAATAAAATAATTAGTAATTAATAAATAAAAGAAAATTTATTCTTTGTGTTCTTCTAATATCATTTATATATAATATTTTAGCAATCTGTGTTACTATAATTCCTTATAATACGATTGATGTAGTAGATTACAAGCGTAATAAGTGTAGTTGGAACAGCAGTGTTATAACTGGTAAGTAGTATAAGCAACGGTCTGATCAGACTTAAGAAGATTGTGTGTTGATACATAACTCAAACATCTGACATCTTTATGATTCTATTTTGTTTCTTGTATAAGCAGCCTTGATATCTATAAGCAGGCTCATTTATAAATTATATCGGTTCGTGCGTACTGCAATTGCATTACTCAATAAGAATAGTATGTTTCCAAAAACATAATATACCTATTTGAAACTGAAGAAAAAACATCAATAATTTTATTTTATAACTTGAATCGTTTAATTTGGAGTCAAATTTCAATAAAATTATTGATAGAAACTTAAAACAATTTATGTGTGTCAACTTGAGATAAAAATGTGAAAGATGAAAATAAAGGTACAGTGTCTAAAAATTAAAAATTTTTAATTCAAAGTTAAAAATACAGATGCTATATATTCCCCTGCTAAGCAAACATTAGTTTGGTTAATATATTTCATTGTATAACGTTGATTCCTGCGTCAACATTATGATCATTTTAACTGCCACTGCATCGTAGAGCGTCGCAATGCAGTTCAGTTTGTTCAATATCCTCACAAAAAATGTTCAGAAAGATACCATTCCTTATACAACATATACTCATAACACTTAAATAATCTCTTTTATCTAATGCAGTAAGATTTCACAAAATATTTTCACTCATAAAAAAAGTCAAAAAACAAAAATATCATTATTTGTACTTACCGTCCTTTAATTCGAAACTTTTGCATTGTATACTCTCACAATTCTATCTTTAATCAATCATAAGATAAAACGTATCTTCCTCAAAAAAAAAAAAAGAAAAAAAAAAGGAAAAGAAAGAAAAGAAAGAATTTCTGAAATATCAATTATTTATTCAAAATAGTACGAATTTCCGGAAGTGCACATTATCACCACTTTCGAGCCAGTATAAAAATTCCTACCATTTTTCTACTATGAAGATTGAAGAAGCAACTTGTTCGATGTTATCAATGAAAAACAACGCGAAGCACCATTCACGAGCTCGAGTATCGCCAAATATCAAAACTGAAATCGTTAATTGTTATTCGATTAACCATTTTTAAGTTACGCATCAACGCTACGTTGGAGATGAATGCGGATCACACGAGCCACTGTCACCTCGAGAATACCACGGAAATTTCAGCGGACTCACAATATCTTAGTAGCGCGAATTTTTAGCCAATAAAGAACGTACAGAGTCTGTGCGATGGTATATACATTGGTTAAAGGGATACGACAATTACCTCGACAGAGAGGGACATCATCGTAGTAACTGACAGAACGGGTGGACTTACTTCCACCCGCGGCGACAAGCAGCGGCAGGACTACGAGGGGATTCAATGTCGAGTCGAGTCTAAAACGAGAAACCCATGATCACGTGCTATGAAACGACCGCGAGCGCATCGGCGCTTTTCTTCTAGCTCCGTCCTTTTCTCGCTACGCTACGCGTCTCTCTTTTGTTTATTACTCTATGGTGTCGACCTATTGGATTTCCCGATTCAGATTGACCCCATCTGGCATTATGGTTTATTATAATTATTTCCATAATTAATATTTTTCCGCATGATTACTTTACCATTAATAGTGTCATTAGAAAAAGTTTATTTTACTTAAAAGTAGGTAAAATTAAAATATCTTACATTAAAGAGAATTATTATAATTTGTTATTTAAAATGATTTAGAAAGGGGTAAAAATATACTATAAGGATTTTAATTTATTTCATGTTCTTTAAGATACGTGTATATGATGTTTACTTTTGTATGTGTATATACATTTTTTGTAGGTATAGGTAACGTCTTTATGAAAGATGTCTTTTGCTCTTTTTTCGATAAAATGATACGTGATTGTTTTTCTGCTTTCTGCATAGTTATTTTATCACAATTGCTCTTTTCTCTCAGAGCGCTGTGATCTGCGCCCATTCAGTATGGAATCAATACGTACACGCGAGCGCGGGTGAGTTTCCAGTTAAATGGAACATGGCGCATTACGCTTTTCGTTTGTATTGTCATTCATTTGTACTTGCAAAAACAATGGGCATCCTTTAAGAGCATCTTTTAAAATGCTCGAGTTTGGTATTGAACTTGGGAATTTTTTTTGTAATTATACAAAGATGGATGAAAATAAAAAGAATTAGTAGATTGCTTTTTCAAATCGAATTAATAATAATTTATTTTAGTATTGTACATTATATTATTATAATAGTAACTTTACAAACAATAACTATGTCTTAGATAAGATGACGCTTCTCAATGCGTATCTTCTTATAAATGTTATAAAATCCAGTTTGATGAAGATAAATGATTATAATAAGTGTTTCATGATCGCGCGTTAAATTTTGGTCTTCCTTCGCAATAAAAAAGTATAGAGATCCATTGTGTATGGAAATGTAATAATTTATAACTTGCAGTGCTCTGGTTCTCTTAAATGAATTGGAAAATAATATTAAAAATGTAGCATGTTTTCTTGAATCATATTGATCTTCCGTTTTTACAATATCCTCAACTTCTTTTTAATTCACTTCAACAGCTGCACTGCACAACTCGTTCCAATTGCTTCATTTTCTTCTTAAGCTAATACCTATTTTAGATCTTAAGATCTGGTATATTTGCCCCAGATGTGAAGCATGAAGACAGATGCAATGAAGAGAAGAGACATAACAAGCACAGGCACTGGTCCTCTGTAAATAGATATTTAGATTATTAGCATTTGACTCAAATATATTAGCTCATGAAACTATTTGAACACCTTTAGAAACTTTTTATATATATATTATAAACAATATTTTGAAATTTCATTAGCACTAGAGCAAAACACGACTATTGTGATTATATTGATAAAATTTGAAATGGATCTGGAAGATCAGTACTTACAAGATATTTCTTAGAAACATATACTTTGCAAAGATTATTACGGTATTTCAACAGTCAATAATTTCATATATTAATAAATTAGAATATTTAGCAAGACCATTTCTAATACTAATTGTGTGTTTAAGGCTACTATTCATGTTTTATATTAATTTTTCATTAACCATATGTTTGCAATAAATGTCTTGTATATTATATATATTATAATAAATGTCTTGAATATATTTATAAAAAAACTTTGCAGTTAGTATCCAAATATTTTCATGGGCAACTATACATATTTGAATTCTATATCCCTATATTTTTTCTCAAGACTTTACGTTTACTTACACTTTGATGCCAGGAGAGTCATCGGTATAAAACCTCCACATGCCATCAGAACCAGCTCCTGTGTTTCTATTCCTGGTTGAAGTAGTTGTCGCAGTTTTCCTTTGTCTAACTGTACCACCACCTGTTCTAGGTACTATAGCTTTGCTTGGCGATCGGCCCGCGGCTCCAACTGAAGTAGCACTAGCTGCAGCAGGCTTAAAAAGATGAACAAAATATAACCATAAATATCTACACAAAAAACTGTCTTCATTTCCTATTTAAAATTTTTACGAAAATACTTACCATTGTTTGTTATGTTTTCTTGACGCTTGTTCGTCAGTGAGTACCAAATCAGGAAAAGTTTGTTTTATAATTTAAAATTTTGTTTAAACTCACAATGAATTAATATGTGGATTCGCTTTACTTTTTTTAAGATACGTTTCGTTATCTTATTGCGAACAACATTAAGAGAATATTGGAATAAAGTCACTTGGTAATATTGTATCGTGCAAAGCCTACCTTCAACCAATTAGTTTTAAACGTTTACTGCTAACATAAAGCACAGTATAAAACGACGTGTCGCATGCATACCATCCACGTAGTGAGCTTCAGACACGTCATCATATGCCGTTAAATTCATAGTGATACGTGAACGTTGATCTTTATGCCGCGTTTTCATGTGAAGAATTGTGATCAAACATTTTATCAAATTATATATAATTACAGTCTGTTAATAATATCCAATTATCTTTAAAAAAATGAGCAGTTGCATAAATAATTATTTTCAAATTAAATTAGCAAGTTTTGTAGAACTTATTACAGCATAAAATAAATAGAACACAGTACGGCAAATTTAATTGTAAAATATAGCTTGATATTAAAAATTATCTGCTTTATCAAATTTAAAACAAGATTAAAACGAAACAAAGATATAAATAACGTATTTTGATATATAATATAATAAAAGTAAAAAGTTTTGAAATATCACGAAGCGCTAATGATTTAAGTATTTGTAATTTTATAAAATTTCAAATTTCATCGATTTTGTTAAATAAAAAGAAACTATAATGTTACATACTTATGATAGCATAGGGCATTTATTTGTTATTTACAGAATATACGTTCATTAGTTTGTGTTTCACAGTTTTCTATATTAATTATATTTTTGGTAATAAATAACATATAACTTTTATATAAGTATAGATCGCACGAACTAATGCATGTAATTTGTCATACTGTGATTCTATACAAAAGATCTTAAGTATTACGTGCATGCATAATGGTCGCACGCATAATAATTTATGTTCTACAATTTTATTCTTTAATCTTTCCCGTGTTTTAGCAGACTAGTTATAAAATTATGACAACATATTACACTATCTCTTACAAAATTGTTCACACCATAATTGTGCGATAGAATCTTGGGATATAAAAGAAAATCGTACATATCGTTACAGGAACTTTCCCTTTTTGTTTCACTTGTTGTACATTTTTAGCCAATGTAAGGTAAAAAATACGAAACTGTGTTGCCATTGTAAATCTTTACATGTAAATCTTTACACAAATGCTTTCATTATTGATTAAAGTAAAAAGTTTATAAAATACAAAGTTTAATACTTCTATTGGTCTCAAGGTGTACAGTCTCAATAATTCTTCTCTTTGCGCCAATAACAGAAAATATTCTGTAAATGCTTATAAATGCAGTAGTTGCATGTATTATACAGTACTTATCTGTGTAAATTAGATATACCTTTTCAACGGTATCAAAACAATGATTATTGTATGATTGTTCAGTCACTGTAGAGTATTTTAAATGCATAAATTCGAAATATTTCATACGAATCTTACAGTAATATATTGATATACTAGCAATACAAAATTTTGTAAAGGTATGTTGCATATCTAAGCTACTGTAACTTCATTATGCTTTGGCATTCTGTTATATATTTTACAATATAGAAATACTTAAAAAATTAAAATGACTTTCTCATCCATATAATTATTTCTTTTGTTAAAAAACCAATCAGGAAATACGCTTCACTTTCTTGTCATTCAAATAAAACTTCTTTTTTGTATGTAAATATATACATAGTGTTAAGAAATATTCATATGGACCCAGCGCAGTAGTTACTGTTTGGCACAAGGAATATTGTTGCAAATTTTGATATACAATAAACATTATATAGTGCGATTTTTACGCAGGCGCATCTAAATCACGTTTTTTAAGCATAATTTTACATGAATGATAGCATCATTAGCCATTATCAGAAAAACATTCCCATACAATCACATTTTTTTCAACAACAATAACAAACCATAACAGGACCTTTATACATATATATCTATTGTTCTAATGCTCTATTTCTATTGCAATTAGAAACGGATATTATGCCTGCAATGTAACCATAACAATCAGTGAGTGTGCATCAATTAACATTATGCCCCTATTATAATTGGAATCGTAAATAATTGTTACAAATATGTTTTAAAAATAGAAATTAAAACACAAAGTATTTAATCATTTTGTGAAAACTAACTCAAAGATATCTTACTACTGGTCATAATCTAATACAATATTTGGCAGACATATAGCTCCAATAAATTGACTTTGTTATTGTATAGAGCGAAATAAATATTCTTCTTAGACCAAATAGATCTCTTATTTGGTATTTAAGTACTTGTCACTCCCTTGCGGGCTACTAATAGATTTAATACTGGATGCTTTCTGATATATGATACCGCTTTTTTATGAGTTACCATTGTAAAATCGTACCCATTGCACTGTAAAATTTTATCATGCATACGAAGACCGCTCTTTGCTGCTGGTGATCCTTCGTGTACTTCAGTTACATATATACCCTAAAATATTGTAAAATATCAGTTAATAACATCTGATAATATGGGATGCATTTACAATATCCTATATCATATTAATCTCCATTACATTATCTGTATAACCCTGAGGACTTTTTCTGAAATCTTGATCAATTCCACCTCCAATTTTAAAGCCACACTTCATTACTTCTTCCCCATTTTCATTAACATCCGTTTCTTTTACCAATATAATTGGTATCTAAAAATAAAATAAAGTACATAGTAAAATTTGTTCATAATAGAATATTTTGTTTAATATTACTGCATTAATATCTTTTATTATTATTATTGCATCGTATCAATTTATATTGTATGAAAACGAAAAAGATCAGAAAGAATTTAAAAATAAAATTATATATTGTCAAAAATAAAAAACAATTAATCATGAAGTTCAATGCCTAAAAAATACTTGACAATAATCGAACGAGTATCACTTGTATACTTACGCTTAAACATTCCATAGCAGTGCCAGCTTGATGCTGAAAAGCCATTTTCGCGCACATAATGATAAATCTTGTGTCTGATGAGATCAGATTGACAATTGCTTCTGATGATTCAACGTTACCACCAATTGCTCACGCACTATACACACCAATGTACCGATCACACAACTATTCAAAGATGAGTGTATGAAAATGTATTTAGAAAAACGTGTTATTTAGTAGCAGACAAATTTTGGTTCACTCTGAACGTGAAATTAATCGGACAATGTCAATAAGCTTGGTACACTTCAGCGTTGTTAAGATCAATTAAGTTAAGACAATTTCGTTCTCACGTTGACAGCCATGCGTACTGTTCAATATAGATAGGAAAATATCGTTCCAATAGAGTGTATCGTAGAAAATATCATTGACTAAGTATAGGATAGACTTGACATTCAATGCTTTTTCGTGTTCCATGTTTTAAGAGTTACCTGACTCGCTTATCATTTATGTGTCACATGCGATATTATCGATATATCATGTATCCCACCACCGACGAGGTACAGAATAGATGTGACATTCAATGCTTTTTCGTGCCCCAAGTTTTGGGGGTTATCGACACCTCATGCCATTTTCATATCGCATGCAATGTTATCAATTCAGCATAGTAGAGGTTTGAATTGAAACAAAATTTTCCTATGAAATTACAAATAACGTATAGAATAAGATAGTTTGCCTATGAAGAATTTTTACGATTTAGAATTCTACACTTTTGCAAATATGTATTTAATTATTTCTGTGGGTATTTTCTTAATTTTCTCGGATGTGGTAAACAAGGCATGGGATACAGAATAAAGGTTATCGAATGCAAAAAAAGTAGTGATATGGAGTAGGAAATACTGAATGTAGGTTGTTAGTATTGGATTGTATATATTAGATATGAGGTAGAGAAGACTTAAAATTGGGAAGTGAAATAAGGAATACGAAATGACAGTGAAACTTGACGCGATAAATGTCTGTTCCTCTTTATTAACAAGCTGAGTTAGCATACCTTGTGAAAGTTTGACACTTCGATAAGACATTCGATTGTTTTATTCTTTTTTTTTATATTCTTTATTTTATTTTCGCGTTAACCATAACGGACGACGATTAATTTTATCGAATTCGTCCACGGATAGTTATACGAGGATATGATACATAAGTTCTAAGGTTCACGGATCTCATGTATTATACAAATAATTCGCTGGTTCGCAGTAGCTGCGACGAGTTTCTATATCACACGCATCTCACCTATGCACGCGTTCATCGGACGCACACTCGAAAAACCAATTGTGCTATTTTTTGTTTTCGCCCAAAATTCTTTCTAACTACGATCACGCATTTTTTTTTTTTTTGACTTTGAAAAAAATTTATTAGAAACCATACGGTCGCTGCTATCGTACGTTTTGCGCACGATTTGATTTTCATAAAATTCGCCATGTCCGCTACGTTTGTACAGACGAAATATGTATTTATGCACGTATAATAAATTACGTCGTTATCTCGTAAGAGGGCATACTCTGCATATTTGATGTCTAAATTATGAATTTTTTTCTAGGGGTTTTATAATTTAATTAGTTAAGTATATGTTGCACATCAATAGTAAGGCGCGTCATTAAAAAATGTAAAAAATTTAGAAAACATTGGGATAGCCCTTAATAAATACACACAGTAACTCACAAAAGTATTTGAACACTTATCATAGAAAACTTTTATGTATATATTGTATATTTTATTTATGTCAAATTTTACCAATATAATCATGATAGTCGAGTCTCATTAGAGATGCTAATGAAATTTCAAGATGTTTCGTAGAACAAAAAAGTTTATAAAAGATTTCTACAAATGTTCGAATTGTTGTTCACTTTTCTGAGCTACTGTACACGATAAAAATGCGACGTATTATTGAGCGTGTCGTTAGTGAAAGAGGAACTTCGGAAGTTGAAGCTGTACTCTAGTAAATCCCTGTAAAAAATTTGAAATGGGAAATTGTTACATTCAAAAGTTGATATGGCAGTTTATTGATTAATTTTCAACTAAAGTATAGATATAAATATATTAGTACTATCGAATTCGATAGTTTCAATAGTACTTTTATACTGTTACTTATTAAAAACGTTTGTGTATTAACATTATTACGAACAACCTAGTCTGTTAAAAGTTTTCGTAGAAATATATTATTCATATAGAAAATGAACGTCTTTCCCTCTCTTTCCTTTTGGATAAAATGCACGGAGTATGCCCTCATTTGTGAAAGTTCTGAAATTATCAGCAGTCGAAAAACGTACGGTCTTAGACGCCATGATAACGATATCTCGTTTAATTATTACGATTAAGGCAATAGCCTTATAAATTAATAGTCTTTGGGAACCGTAAACTCTGTTTGGCAGAAATCAACTTAAGCGTAGTTAATTAGCCTCACTCGCATCATTTTGAGAATACGATGCGTGAGACTTCAATTGCTTATTGACATTTGAAAATGCCTTATCAGTCCGCGTAATGGGTAACTTATCGATCATCGTGAAAGTCGTCCGATTCGATAAGTTTTGCTTCGAACAAAATGTTTCACCTTTTGTTTCACTATGCATTTCAAGAACAAGTAATTTAGAAGTTTTTACTCGCTCTTTAATAAAATTTGTATTAGCTTTCATGGAAGCTAACCTTTATTCTCAGAAATCAACTGTCGATAAAAAAATTTCCTGTTTGTTGCTCTTCCTTCGTTTCCTTTTCTTCGTTTCGAAACGCATGGTCACGAAAGGTTAAACATTAAAATATCTATATAGAATATTTCGCGAATTAAAACAACGTAATACTTAAAGCTATCTTTTGTCGTTAATTAATAATCGAGCTCATTGTATGTCGATAAATTGTTCACCCTCTAAATATGATGCATACATGTATGTACATTTTTAAAACATACCGTTAAATACTCTTTCTCACTCACACTTCTCGATCTTTGATCGAAAATGCGCGTTTTGACGCAAATATAATCCTCGAATTATTTTATCAACATAATTAATCAAAACGAAATGTTGAAACACACAGTCGTGCTTTCTTAATGCCGATATTTAGGAATGTTGTTGCAATTAGCACTCTGCGTAAAGCGGAAGTTGCCATGATGTATTTGGAGATTCGTTTCTTTCTTGAAACATCGTTATATTATACTTTCTTATTCTTATTAATTTATGTAGCGATAATTTTACAAATGATATTTGTATGAAAAGAAGAGAATATATAGATTTTTTTACGCTAAAATGTAAACAGCGTCGATTTAATATAGTTGCCCTGAATACACTGAAATAAAGTTGTATTCATTCTTCTTAATTCTTTGTCAGTATAATAGAATTACAATTGTACTTAGTTATCATATCATTAGATTTTCAATGAACGCTTCATGTCAGCATTTTTGTTTTATGATATAAAGCGAAGACCACAGGTAAAAGACACGATAAGCAATTTTAAAATTCAATAATCAATTCCATGTTACTAAAACTATTCTTTTAAGTACTTGTGGAATCACATATTTCTTGAATCCTACTGGACGTTCCAAAAACAATTCATCAGTTGCTTCTTTATATAATTTTAAAGATATATTGCCCGTTTTTTTTTAGACATACCTGTGCACCTAATAAGTTGTTCAAAATCAAGAAATTAACAAAGATGGACTTGTCACGTTCTTTTCGTGTGCTGTTCAAGTATAATAGAAGCGACTATACAATAGATATTTAAACGATGTTTCTCGAGGATAGCAGCAAACGATTCTCGTTACCTCACTCTCATCATGCCTCTTCAACTATACAATCCATGGTAACAGTGTGACTAATGATACGTACAATCTATACTATACAGTAAGACGATTATACACGTGTGTAATCCATCATTCCATCTTTAAATTGACTTGTAACTCTCTGTTGATGTTCTTGTTTCTTCTTGTTAATCGCTGTTGCAGAATCTTTCTAGGAATGATTGCGTTTCTTGCTCTCACGTAATGTATGTGGTTGGGTTTTAGAAGATGAAATTCTTATATAGGGCTAAGGACTTTTGTCGATACTTTCACATGTAACTGGTTCCTGTCGTTTCGCGATTGGTCGATCGGAAAGAACTGCGAATAATGTAACGGCAGTATTCGATGCAACGATGAAGCGATCGTTCAGACGATTTGTCGATAACTTTTAACAGGAGAATGCACTGAGAAAAATGTTTAAATATAGAGAAACTATCGTTATAACCTATAGGAACATTTTGTATATATACATATACAATATTGTGCGTATATATACAAAATGTTGTATATGTATTGTATATATGTATTGTATATATACATATACATATACATATTATATTAGATGTTATGCTAACATTAATTTCTCTTAAGTAAAATGGACATTATCTTCGAAATGTTAAACGCTCTTCTCAGTGTTCCAACGTGAGCAAAGATTTTTATTTTTACGACGAAAATCCCTAGTTAATTCCGATTTTGACAAGAGTTATAACCAGACTCTGTCAGTTGTCGAAAATTACAATTTTTCACTGTACGTTGACGTTTCTGTAAGATCCTTAGATAGTCAGAGGATTCTTTAAACCTCTGTTTATACCTTTTCATGAAGAGTTCCGCTAGAATTGCTAAATCTTGATCATACATGTATAGTGAATTCTTGCCTTTCTTGTTCCTTTCTTTGTTGATACCTGAAACGAAATTGTGTAATGACGTTTTTAGTCGTACTTCAAGTTGCAGGAGGTATGCTATTTTTCTTTAAATACTAATCTATCTTTTAACGCTAAACAAGCTTTGTGTCATTGAAGCTTTTGCTAGATTAATATGTGGCGTGAATTTTTATTTGAGTACGACTGATGATGCTTTTTGGTGTAGCTTCTTTAATCCTTAGAAGACATCTGTTCAATTGGAATCTTTAGATCTAGTTTGAGAGTCTTAGAATAAAATAAAATTGATAGGAATCCTGTTTATTTATAATTCAATAAAATTTTACTATATTTATTCTGAGAATTCAGTGAAATGGTAATTTTGGTCTGAATATCATGATTCAATCTTTACTTGCAGAGGATTCGATCAGGATACTTATAAAATACATTGAATTAACTATAACATCTATTGACCATAATAAGCAATATTCGAAGTCCATGAAGCAAACCTTCGATATTAAATTTAGTTTGCATTTATAAGTACATATTGAACTTAATCTCATCATTAATAAATATAGTGGTGTATAAATACTTTTGGTAACTATCGTATATCTCCTGATGAAATTCATTGAACAGGATATAGTCAACCAAAATTTCAGAGGCCTTCCCAGGATTAACATGAGTAGAGAAGGGAATCTCAACGTGTCAGCTTACTACGGTCTACGGAGGTTCGTGTCGATACCTAGCGAGCATAGATTCGACGGCCTCGATCGGCAGTCTACCCAAACTGCCGCCGTGGCGGGTCCCGGTCGACAGATCTTGCCAGTCCCGTTCACGATCACGATCACGATCACGGTCGCACTCTACGTCGCTCAATTCGCGACTGTCGCTAAACCCGCTTGGCGGCAATAACGTCATGTCCTCCACCGAACTGCACAATGTATCAAAAACACAACTCTTAGGAAAATAAGAAATTATTCATAATATTATATTGAAAAATATTCTTATCGCCATTCATTAAGAAATTGATCTTTGATTCGAGTTTGACTAATTATTCTGGATCTGGTATTTAATGGTTAAATAACGTTTAAATTAAATATTTGTATAATTTCAGTAGATCCAGATTAATTTAGAGAAGTTTGAAAAAATGTTGTTATTCAATATTTTATATGGATATAATTACTTCATGATGATGATGAGAGATTATGATGATATATATGAATTTAATCGTCAAGGAATTTGATGAAATTTATGAAGATATATGATACGATATCTTCAAGTAATAGAAAAATGTAATCAATGTAGTAGTAAGAATGAATTTTTATGAAATGTATTGCATATGAAAGATTTTAATTCTTTTATTATCATCGTGATTGTTCTTCTAGACTTTACATTTTTCTATTATTTATCAGACATGAGATTGATAAAATCGTGATACGAATATTGAACATAATCAGGACTGAGTGCTATGTGGAAACAAACAAACCTTGGCTACCTGCGAGTAGACCGGCTCGGCTGTCGGCTTCGTCGTCTCGCAAGTGAAGGTGAGCCTTCGTTATTGGATTCTGTACTCGATTCCACCCCTCGTGAAAATACATCTACAGAATGATTTTATGCAATTAAGTATGTAATTGGAAATTTATCAAACTATAGACTTATTCTATAAAAAAAGCAATAAATTAAATCAAAAACTGTTTTTACAAAATTACTACCTTAATTGCGAATCTTTCTAAAAATTTAGAAAATAAAATTTTGTAGAAAATTTGCATCATTCATGGGGCAAAGTAAAAATATACAAATTTGAATGAAACAGCGGGGCTATTTATTAATAAATCAAAGAAAAACAATGAATTTCCAACAGGAACTAGAAATAATATTACAAAATTTACCTCTGCAAGGCTTCACTGGCACCCTGTAACTAGGTCCAGCGCACTCTCCGCAAGGGCTTCCGGACGTGTCGCTTCCGGAACCTTGACGACTCGAGCGCAGTTTGCTTTCCGCTTCTGCGATGCTTGGGAAGTATCGTTGCTTGTGCCACCTTGGAGTTTTAGACCTGAACGTGAAAGAACACCAGAAAGAGGAAGAGAAAAGGGTTTGGGAGCAGGATATCAAGCTTTCTTTAGCAAGGAAGTCGAGCAAGGAACGTTTACTCTGTCTAGCATGCGTTTTAAATAATAAAAAAGGGTTGAAAGAAAACAGTTACCTCTCGAAGTCCACGCTGGACCTCTCGTAATCGATCGTGTTGATGTCTTCGTTCTCCAAATGTCCAAACGTTTTGAATTGCATTGTATAATCGAGCGTGGCTGTTGT
Organism: Bombus pascuorum; assembly: GCF_905332965.1. Taxonomy (NCBI): domain Eukaryota; kingdom Metazoa; phylum Arthropoda; class Insecta; order Hymenoptera; family Apidae; genus Bombus; species Bombus pascuorum. Next base: position 11,659,284 of record NC_083490.1, on the reverse strand, counting down.
TACTGAACGATTTTCTCTTCCTGGTACGCTGAACGTGGCGTACGGACTTATTTCATACATTTCTACAAGAGAGAAAATGATTGTTAGTTAATATGTGTAATAAGAATGCAAGAATATTATCTAAAGATTCCTTTAGAAAATTATATTTTTAATATAAGTTTCTAACTTCTTTCTATTGAATCTAATTCTCCAATTTGACAAGTGATAAAAACAAACCTGATCCATGGTCGTTAGACTTATGATTCTCTTGCTTCACTGGCGAACTGGTGTAAACCTGATGATTTCTTCTATTATCACGTTCAGCAGTGGACTTCAATTGCATGGTCGACATACAGCTTGAAAGGTGATGATGTTGCTGATGCTGCTGCTGTTGCTGAACCAAACCCAATCCTGACTGTTGATTCTGTTGTTGTCCAGGAAGAATTTCTCCTAAGTAATTAGCCCTAAAAAGCACAAATAATATCATTCTTAATCATAAGAATATTTATTAAATAAATGACAAGTTTTAAAATTTATACATATTAATGATAATGTACATAAACGGTAGTTTTTGAAACTTATATAATTCAAATTTTATATATAACTAAAATTATAATTTTGAAAGTAATATACCTTCCATTGCGTTTCAGCATTACATATCCCAGAATAGCGGCGGAAATAATTAGCACGATTGCACAGACGAGAGGTACAACCACGTAAAGTACTTTATGATTAGGTATAGCTTTTTTAACATCGTTTTCCATAATCAGGTCATTTGGAGGACCAATACTAACGCCACTGAGAGTGGTCGTCGCGAATTCCATTTGCGTTTGCGTGGATCCAGCGTCATTATGAGCTGTCAGACGTAAACTATACCACGAGGCAGTCTTTAACTCTCTTATGACTAGATCTTCTGTAGCACGACTTGCCACTAAATTCCATGGTTCAGTGCTGACACGTCTACGGTACTCTACGGTGTAATATTGAATTGGACAACCACCATTTGGCCAAGATATAAGATTTAATTTGACAGAGGTGCCATTGGCAGAGATGATGTCTCGTTCTTTTGGTAATAAAGGAGCTGTGAGAAAAATTTGGGAAAGTTACATCGTATTTTAATAGGAGATTATATAAGAAGTTAAACTTGTATTAAAAAGTTACCAGTTCCTTTGGTCGTGGCACTAATTAAAGGACTTGGATCTCCAGTGCCCACACGATTATGAGCTGTTAAATGTGCCAAGTAGGAAGAACCGCATTTTAAACCTGATAAAATGAACTCAGTTTGTTCGGGTGATAATGCGATTTCTTCCCAACCACCCTGGTCCCTTTTGTAGCTTAACACGTAGCCTGATAAAAGTAATATTTTTATATCAGTTTTATTAATTATCATTAATATTAGAAATAATATCATTCTATCGTTTGATTGTTCTATTACGATTTTTGATATTCTATATTTCTAATATACCTTGAATGGTAGCACCACCATTATTAGGATGATTCCACCTAAGTCTTATGCTATTCGTTGTTGTATACTGTAGTTCTAACATTGGTGCTCTGGGAGGCATCACCACGACCAATGTGTAAGTGATGGAATCGTCACCGAATAAATTGCTAGCTGAACACGTGTAATTCCCAGCGACTGATTGTTCTAATCCTAAAATTTTTACTTTCTTTAATTTCTTCGTTTATATATTTTTTAACTTATTCAAAGTTGCCTGAATCTTACATAACATTTTAAAGTTGCAGCAATTCTTTAAGATTATTGATTGAATGAACAAAGTACATATAATAGATTAAAGTACATATAGGTATATTAATTGAGGAACTTCCTGAAGACTCATAGGTTTATATGTATTGTATATTATATATAACTAAAATTATAATTTTGAAAATAATATACCCACGACTAAATACATATATAATTAATCATTTTACCTTATCGATATCTTTACCAGAGATCATTTTAACTATTTTTATACCGATATTGTTAAACTAACCACGGATATTGAGATGACCATCAGCAGTTAATTCGTAATGTCTTCCAGTAGAAACTTGACTATTTCGATATGTCCATATTGGACGAGGCGTAGGATTACCCACGACCAAACAAGACAAGGTAATTGATGATTTAATCGCTCTTCTTAATAATTGTGAAAAAGACGCCACTCTAGCTGGAGCTGTAGAAGCAATTTTATTAAACCCTATTAGGTATATTTAAAATTATCTATAAATTAAACAATTTACAAAGAATATTCTATGAGCAATCAAACCTCTAGTATTTGTAGTTTGAGTTACTATGGTGGTCGGTTCTCCTTCACCCAGCCCTGTTGTTGCTGACACCCAGAACTCGTACAGTTTACTGATACGTGATTTTATTTTACATCATTATTTGCATTAAAGTTTCATTACAGTAATTTTATAAAATGGCTATTACCTTTCAACCAAACCTCTTAGTTCCATAGTAAGAGTGTCAGTCGGTGATGATGGTGGTTCATGCATGGTGTGCGTGTTATGGTTACTAGACCCTGCCTCCCTGCTGTAAACCGTGTACTTGGAAACGTTCCCATTTGGTTGTAGGGGTGGTAACCACGAAACTAATATACTCTCCGCGGTTAGTGCTAAAGCTTTGATACCAGCTGGAGGACCTGGTACTAAAATGAACAATAAACAAGTTACAAGTCATAAATAGTGAAAGAATTTATATTAGGCGAATAAAAAAAATAATAAAAATGTGATTCTTACCATCTTCCTCTGTTGTACAAAAAATCGGCGGACTTAGAACTCCATCACCAGCACCAGTATAAGCCAATACTCGAATAGAGTAATTCGTATACTTGTACAGAGTGTGTAGATAAGTTTCTACGCTGGATGTCTTCTTTACTTCACCCACTGTCGATATGTCCACTGAAACAAATTTTAATGCGAACAAGCCTTTAATGGAGAAAGAGAATCAGATACCTGTAATATAAAATACTTAATTTGAGTAGATTGCAATGCTAAAAATTCTATCATAGATCTATCATACATATATCTGAGAAGTACTATAACTTTAATCCGTGCTACAGTACCAATTTTTGGATCAAAATTATACAAACACATGAAAAATATTTGTTTTTATTAAAATAGATCTAATTTATAAAACAAATCACTATTAAACAAAACATAAATATTTCTTTGCGACAGACTGAGATATTCGTTTGTTATAGAAGAAAAGTAGAAAAATATACAATTAAATACACTGTTAAAAATCAGAAAAGAAGAGACAGCTTTATGATGTGCTTGAAAATACTTACAGAATATAATAAATATTGTGTTTAAAAATGTTCATAAGAAGATACAATACACATTATTTTACTTACTGTTGTCAGTGGGTACTGGTCTGTAATATACTTTATAACCCTGAATGATTCCTCCATGTTGATGGGGTGGAGGTGCGCTCCAAGAAACTTTTACACTTTGGGAAGACAGAGGAATACACGATACTTGCGTTGGCGGAGTCTCAGGCACTAAAATAATTACAAGACAATACAATAAATTAGTAAGAGATCACCATCGTTCCATTAAACGGTAAAACAATAATATTCATAAAAAGGAAATGTTCTTGCGAAAAGTTTATATATATCGCACCTCCTTCCTGAGTTGTTCCAACAATGGGAATGCTGGCTGGGCCGCTGGCTATACTATTGAAAGCTCTGATCGATATATCGTACTTGGTGAACTTTCTCAAGCCTGTAAGCTGCACCTTTGTAGTCGCCCATCCGTTCACGGTTAAACTTTTGCTTTGGTTCACACCTGATGTTGAAGATGAATGCTCCGACCATGTCACTATGTAGCCCAATAGATCTCCGTTACAGGATTCCTTTGGAGGCGGCTGCAAACGCAATAAACCTTTCAGCGTTTCATTAAAATTACATTGAATTAACATCTTCCTACAAAATCAATCAAATTTATCTAGCATGTATAATTGATATATTAGGTTGCGTAACAGTATGCATTGAGTAATAGTCGAGTACTTATATATATTATAAATTATATTTACCTGCCAGCTAACCATAAGTTCTCCAGGTCCTGCTGATTGCACTTTGATATTTTGTGGCGGTTCAGTAGGTGCTGTTAAAAATAAAAAATATGGAAACTATGAAATAACAATGAATAAAATATTTATAAGTTTATTAAAATTATATTAGGCAGGGGTATATTTCTGTACCTTCTTCTTGAGTTTTGGCGACCACGGGATCAGTAGGCACACTCACATCTATTGAATTTATGGCAAATATACGAAACGTGTAAGTCACTGCTGGATGAAGTCCTCCTACCAAAGCTACTTCCTGATCGTCGCTAGTAGTCTCGAAAGGAGATAAACCTAAAAAAAATGAAACTGCAATTATTATATTGAATTATATTGAATCTAATTATTATATTACGTTCTATTGAAATTATTATATTAAATTACAATGAATACTAGATAAAAGCAAAGATGCTACATTATCTAAAGTCAGAGATTAGTTAAAAATTTTACTTTATGTGAATGCGAAGGATATCGATACTGTAAAAAGAAATCAAACTAAACAAAAATTTAGTGCTTTCGTAAATTACATTTTTTTGTAAACGGTATACTTTATACATATAGCAAATAGATAGTCATCCATTAAATATCACAAAATTAAGCTCGAAAGTATTATCGCTTATAAAGATTAAAGAGAAGTAGAATAGAAATAAAAACGAAGACATTTTCAAAAAATAACGACAGCTATAGTTTTACATAATTTAAAATGAAATTACCATTTTGCGTTGGATGTATGTTATTTCCGTTATTGGAACTTCCAGGGGTGTAAGTGACGTTGTGCGTTTTTGCGGGATTCCAATCGTCAGCTAGACCGTGATTCAGAGATCGATACTGAATAACGTAATTTCGTATCGGGCTGTTCCCATCGAAAGCTCTCTTCCACAATAATCGTATCGATCGCGAGCCAATTTCTATGACTTCTAGCGAGGCTGGTGGATCTGGTCTCTCTGTACAGGCGATAGAATTAGCATAATTAAATTATCATCCGTGATCACAGAATAAATTAATTCGTTTGGACACAGAAAATAGAACAATAAATTTATTCATGATGATAATGTGATGTTTTAGGAGCGTGTAGAGATATATTATAGAGATTAATTAAATATTTTTTAATTAATATAATGAGTCAATAGCAATTGTATTATCAATTATTCAACATACACATATCTTAATCGTATTAACAAATATCATCGTTATTAATTATTTGCACTTTAAAACCTTTTCATTTAGAGAGTCTTTCAACTTGAAGAATTTTTTATTCTGAGTATTATGAAACATTTCGAGATTTTAAGAATCTCATGGAAGTATTAATACTGAAAGTATTATCAAGGATTTTAATATTCTAAAAACTATGATTAATACCAATACCCAGAGTTATTATAGTATTGTATTAAAAATATTCTCTCCATTTTTAAATATTTTTTGTCACACTTCTTCTAGTTGAATATTTCATTTCAAATATCAATATTTATATTTATATTTAATATTTCATATAAAATACAAAATTAAGAAAGAAATCACCTAATTAATAATATCAAAAAATTGAAATATGATCCTAAAGGTACAACAATGAAAAATCAAAGGGAGATAAATCTTATCAAAATACTACCTTGAACAGCAAGATAAATCAGATGTTCGCTTCTCCCATAGGCATTGTCCGCTGTGCACCTGTAAACTCCAGAATCTTGACGATCACTGCTTGCTATAGATAATTGTGACTTGAGGCCGTTGTCTGTTTTTATTTGACTGATGCTTAACCGGTGACTGTTAGTATCTAAACGGTCACTATTGTGCATCCATTGGACTTCTATGGGATTATCCCCGATGACAGTACAATCAAGCGTCACGGATTCGCCACGACGGATCGTCACGTTCTTACTCTGGAACTCGAACCTCGCTGGTTCTATAAAAATACGATAAAGTATTCTCGTTTGACATTACTTTATAAGATTACTGCAACGAAATTCTAATAAATTTGGTAATATTTTACAAATATTTTCACCTTTATGTATTCTTAAAAAAAGAAAAGGAAATAAAAGAATGGAATAACTGTGACTATATAAGGACGCCAATTTATTTTCAAATTTCCCAGATACTAAGAATAAATAAGTGACGATTATTCTAAAGTTTGTGATCAATGGGGCTCGTAATAAATGTCTATAAAAAATAGTATTTGAAATGCTGTACAAATATTTCATAAACATATTATCAATACTAATATTTTAGTAAATTTACAGATATATGTTTAATATTTTCTTTTGATCCAAGATTGAATATTAGGATCACAAATTTAATAATACAAAATAGAATATATTTTCTTAATTAATAATATAATAGAAATTAAATACAAATTTTGTCCTTTAACACTCAAGACATAAATGTAGAATAGATAATGTCAAATTTTGCTTAACACAAAATATGAATTAAATAAAGATAATGTCCCCATCAGATAAAATTCAAATATTCACCTTGTTAAACTTGACTTACCATGAACAGATACATAGATCACTTTACTTAGACCTGATCCAATGCCATTATTTGCTCGACACAGATAATGTCCTTCATCCTGTGGTCCAGCAGATGCTGTCCACAGAGATCCATTCGGTAGAATAGTTAATCTTCCATCAGAACCATCAACAAGAGGTTGATAGTCGTTGGAAGTTCTTTCCCTGGCACGCAACCACGTGACACGTGGCGGAGGAAATCCCTTGGCCTCACAATGGACGTTCAATGGATTTCCCAGGAGGGTGGCCACGTCTTGCGGCTCGAAAATCCATTGTGGAGGTACTTTTACCAAAAGTTCCGCTGTGTGGTTGACTTTGGCCGCACTGTTAGTCGCTACGCAGGTATATTTGCCACTGTGACGTGAAGAAAGTTCCTTAAAGACGAGTAGACTGAAGAATTCAGCTACTCTCTCCTCGATCTGAAATGCAAATATTTGTGAATGGAGCTTTTTTTCAATTTAATAGTATTTAATGGCTTATTTTCTAATTTTTTGAAGTTGTTATGGAATCATAAATGGTATTAGGTAGATATGTTATATTGGGTGTTTACATTTATTACACTTTATATGTTACAGTATAATTGTACAGAGTATGAGACTATAAAAGACAGTAAGGGATTTCTTTTTAGAAGCCTAGAATTTTATTTTGTTAATTATTTCTTTCTCAAACAATAGAGTACAGTTTTCAAATTACTTTGAGACTACCAAAAGATACAATTTTAATTTATTTGTAAATTGTTACACTTGAGCAAATAGGAATAGAAAGAAATTTTGTTGTTAAGTCTAATATTGGTTCTTAAATTGTGGAATTAAATATTTTTTTGTCATACGATATAATAGTTGGCTCACATAAATTAGTTTTCTTAGAGAGACAAAGACGTACACGTAAAGAGGAAGGTAACGGTTCACCATCCTTTAGCCAGGAGAAGTAAATTGGAAGATCACCGGAAGTGACGGTGCAGGTGACCTGGGCGCGACTTCCTTCTTGGAGGTTTGAAGGGAAATTGAAAGGACTCATTACAGGTGGACCTGAAACGAGTGATATTTTTTGCTCTTACTATTTCTTTAAATTTCCTTGTCTTTATTCATTTAATCATTATTTCAAATATATATAAATATATTATATACTATACACATAAATCACGCTAATTATTGCAGTAATTTTATACCTTTTTAATATAATTTATATGTTGTTATTTGCAGTCATTTGTGGAGTAAAAATTGACATACAAGAGAAGAAAGTAAAAATAATTATTGTGGTTAACACTTATTAGTTTCCATCCACGTGTATACTTTTTAGCTTACTTTCTCAAACGTCACGATAAATGAGAAAAAGTTGAGAAGTAACGCTAGAGGAATTCTTTCCGGCGTGCAATTTACTTCTTTCGCCTAGTCTCGTGACTTCTTCGTAGACGTAAGCGACCCGACCGTAAAGAAACAGAAACAAAAACTCGTTTCTCGTTAAAATGAATGTATGTATGTGCATAGTGGTACTTACGGTTTTTGCTTCTACTGAAATACGATCTTACCGGGAAAAATAGATAATTATAGTAAATATTTACCTTTTATAATATGTATAATATTGTGTTCCATTTTTCATTATACTTTCATACTTCAATTTCTTATAAACTATCAAATCTAAGAAAAGCATTTTAAACTTCTTAATACACTAATAATTAATTTAACCCTGTAATCACGAGTACTTCAATCTTCTATATCTTAATATTCCATCCGACAAATTAATATTAATATTAATATTCTATAGTATTTTATAGTTGAAGAAATATGAACATTCTATAACAAGTAAAAATTAAAAATCAATATTCGATGAATATTCTATAATTAAAAAATATTTTAACGTAAAAGAATTACTCTATTTTTATTCCCAAAATACTCACTACTGACTGTTAATCGGATGTCTCTGCTCGCCGTTTCACCGGATCTTGCTTTAACCATGCATGTATAAATGCCAGCATCGTTTGGATCCACATTGGCGATGGTAAGATGGCCCTCGCTGTCTACACGGTGCCTTATGTCAAGAGGCAGTGCAACTCCTCCACGAGACCACTCGACTGACGTGATAGGATAGCCGGAATAAGGACAAGCTATGGTGGTATCGACACCGGCTATCGCACGAACTGGTCCTATCGATCGGATGTACGGCGGTCCTGAAATTATTAATCGACGTGAAGTAGCTTCCAACACATTTCACCTGGCCACTAGTCGAATTATTATAGGTACCCCCCCAACGTAATTAGGAGCGATCAATGTTCTTTGAGATTTACCGCCAATGTTTCATTACAACGTCATGTTCTAATATTATCATATAATTTTTTAAGCATTCTCAGTGCCAATAACTAATTTTATTTATTATTTATTTAATTTTATATTTATTTATTATGTATTTAATATCTTTAAGATACTAAGAATATTAGTATTACTAATTACGGAATTATAATAAAAAAATTAATTAGAAAATTAAAAATAGTAATATTCGTGTGAGAAGAATATTAATATTAATGTTATTAACATTCTTGTATTCTTAAAATATTACGAATTTTTATTCAAAACCAACGTTTCTAAATTAATCTATGTTAAATAAAATTCTTATATTAATTTGCCAATTTCACTATTTTAAAACCATCAGTTTCTCTATCACAGGCCTTCTCTAGCGTGAAATTAAAAATCAATGAAGTCGAATTAGCTTCGGTTAGATCAGACAATGTATTAAAGACGACGTAACCCTTGTCAAGTAAATTACCAAGTTCAAAATTACAACTACACTTCTCTCATTAATAATTTACCTATCAAATTCGCAAAATTGCTTATCCAATCTGTTAGACTAAAGATTAAACTTTATTACAGATGCAACCTGCATACTTGGAATTGAAACGATACAATCTCTCTCGCTTGATATCACAAACCAAAAGATGATTCCAATTATCATAAATCTAAAGCCACGATAAAGATGAAATCTTATCACAAATACAATCTCCTTGACCAAATTCGAACAATATTATCCGTGTCATGGCATTAGTCAATGTAACAAGTCAAAGGATGAATCGAATTACCATAAATGTTTAGTCTAGCTTTGTGCTCGACTGTAGCCAAGGTATTGGCAGCGACACAAGCGTAGAGACCACCATCTTCAGCACCAGCCGACGATATGTTCAAATGACTGATCACGTCTCCGGACTGATCGACATACTGTCCTATCGCGTACCTGTATCGGGCATTGTGCTCGGTTAAGAAGCTGAATATTGATCGATGAGAGATCTAGATACGCACCTGTGTCCAGAGGCGATCTCGCTTAGAGGCTCTCCATCCAGCAACCAAGTGAACGATGGTGGAGGAGATCCGGTAGCAGAACATCTCAAGGACACTGGAGGACCTGGCCGCAGTGCTTGCTCGATGAACGTGTATTGCAACTCTGGTACAGTATCTGACAGAACAGATCGAGCGTTAAATAGTTAATTGGGCCAAGTTACGTAGAAATCTGTCAATCCTAAAAATGACAAAAAATTAGTTAAACATGATACGGAGCTATTAAAGGTATCAAACTATAGTTTTATTTTAAGCTTACGATTACTTTGCAGAAAAATTCTAAACTACATATTAATTATACTACTTACTATTAAATAAGTCATCAGAAAACATTGTAGAATAGTAACAAGAAATAAAATGTACCTAGTAGAAATTTGGAAGGACATATCTTTCTTGAGAAATTAAAATCTTAATTTTAGATCGTTAGGACCGGTAATTGAGGGCCTCAACTGAGTAAACAGTCTATTGGAAAATACGTTCTTCTTATAATAAAAAATACAATAAATAAATGAGGCATTTGTTATTGTGAACTTCTATAAATAAAACATTTGTTATATCATATATCTTTGTAAATGAAACACGTGCTAAGGAATAATATTCTTCTGACAAACATAGAATGTATCGTTTTGTATCTTTATTTCTGATTTTGTTTATATGAATTTCTAAGAAAAATGGGTTATTTGATTTCATTATTGTTGATGACTCATAACTATCGTCATTATTTGATTTCATAATATTGATTTTACCATGTTCAGATTCTTGTTTCTGAGCCTTTCAATTTTGTATATCATAATGGGGATGAAGCTTTCAAGATTTCAATAATAATTGAACGGATACCTCGAATAAGAGAGTAAAGTACATGTAGAGGCACTTGGCAGCAAACTTTCCAACGGTTTCTGTCCCGTGACTTGCTATACAAAGACCCTATTCTTCGGACAAGATGATTGCCAGATATCGAAACATCTTCATAGCATATTTTTAACTAGCCTAAGGACCCGCTATAAATCTTAGGATTTCTCAAGCTAAGGTTCTTCAAACGAACAAATAGCCTTTGTCTTAGCATTCTCTAAATTTATCACCTACTACGGAAAGATACGGGAAATCTGTTTTTTCTCACGTACGATGCTTCCCGCTAGCAACTTTCCCTCGAGGGCGGTTAGCATCCTTCCTCAACCACCACCCTAGAGATTAACCAATTAACAGCAACGTCCATTTCCCTCACTTTCCTAACGAAGGTTTTCCTCGACGAATCCGATGATCTCGTATCCTTAGACAACACACCCCATCATAGTTTTCCTCCGCAGCATCATCGTGACGGAAAGTCAGTTGGTAGTTGATAGTTGACTAGAGTTCCTCGGAGCATCTTGAGCAATCATCATCCGAACTTCCTCCGCACATTCTGCTGAATCGCTATCGTAACGCATCGTCTAGAAGTCGAACTTGTAACCGCGAACCTCTAAGTGCAATCGCGAGCTCTACGTAAAGTGTACACCGAGAGTATTGTTAATAAATATACTGTTAATTAGACTCTACTTTTTTTTCAGTATCTATCACGACCTAACTATCTCATAAATTTAACACATTTTTGGAGAAAGCTGTTTCTAAGTTCAACTGTTCCACAAGTTTCAAACATTACATCACCCTTTGAACAGATATCTGCCATTTACGTCTACTAACACAATCCACATGTGCTATAAGCCCTTATTCAATGTTTCCATTCAATTAACGAGTTCTTGAGGAAAGTGATACAAGCAAAGGAAATTCTTCATTTAAAAGTTAGAATTCAAGCAACTTGCCCAATCTAAACAAGACTTTATCAGATGTATTTCTCCATATAGTGGACTAATTAGTTCAACGAAAGAATATAGGCATTCGAGTTGTCATGGCTAATTCTGAAACTTCTATCAGATTTTTAGATTTTGAACTTTCACGATGACTAGATGATGATATCTATAATTAATCTTTCAGTCCTGTTGAACCTGACCTGAAAATGAAGATTTAAAAATGGTGGCGCGAAACCTTCAATTTCAGATCTGCTTCGAGCAAAAATGAGCTGGAATGTTCACAAAACGTGAGAACGAAGCGCAACGTGCTAATAACGCGATTGAAAGCCAACGAATCACAAATACGTATGTCGTCTTTATCAGATTCAGTCGAATATACCTCCAAGCTTCAATTCGGCGGTAGCCTGCGCGTTCTCCTTGTCGCTTCTGACCAGGCACTGATACATCCCCTTGTCCTTTCGGCCGACCGAGCCTATCACAAGCACCAGAGGAGCCAGCAATCTGATTCTCGTGTCCTGCGCGGTCAATACCGGCACACCGTCGTGCAACCACTCGACGCTTTCGACCGGATAACCCTCCACCGTGCAATTCATAGTGGCTGACTCCCCGGAATTGATGATCTGTAAATACCGGGAAACGGTTAACGATTCGTGCTCGAAAGTTAATGCCCGTGCCGCGATTTACGCAGCTGCACGATCCTTTTCCCTTTGACGCAAACACTGCACTGTTCATCCGCTTCGTTGGTTGCCCAACCGTTTTATGGTGCTCGCATTTTTTCTTTATTCTTTTTTTCTTCTTTTAGTTTGTAAGATTTAATCGATCTCATGGAAGAGTGTAGAGGTTTGTTGCAATGTCGGAGATTATTGGAAAGAAAAGTCTTTCGTGGAAAATGGATGGAATCGTCGAAGTGGAGATTCGATTTTGAACTTACGCGGTAAGTGTTGAGATGTTTGTGAGAGTTTCCGTGTTACGAAGCTCTTTGGGATTCTTTGTTACGACGTTAGATTTTCTGGGTACAGTGATTGTATGAGATAATATAATGTTGGATTGTATGTGTTCTTTTTAAACTCTTTCGTGAATCTTTAATTTGAAGCTTGTTAGGAAATCGTTATAGTGATGAGAGTTTTAATAACTTATATGTAATTTTATAGAAAAGATAATCGTCTCTTATCTTCGGTAGTGTAAGTAGAATGCTACTGTTTGAAATAATAGGAATAAAGTTGGAGAACAAATCTTCAAATGATTTGCTTCCTAAATTTTCATTTCTTATTTTTACTAATGTAAGCAGAATACGATTACTTAAAGAAAAATAGAAAGTATAAGACGCGTGAACTGTCAGTAATATTTTCTACATATAGTAATATTATTAAAAAACATATGTGAGAATTCAAGCAGTACCATCTTCAAATCTTCTTATGCCATTTTTCTAGCGATCTGCTGTAAGACGTCTGATAGCTATGAAAGTTTTATTCATTAATTTATCTGTAGGTATCCTTAGGTAGTCATCCTCTACAATTAATCATACGAAAGAAAAATTATCTTCAGACAGTCATTTTTCACGAGCCTCTGCTTTTTCGTTATTTTGAGAACGAAAATATTTTCACATATCAAATTGCTTACAATTCAAGTACCTTATACTTGATTCAGTTGGGACGTAATACATATGAATTGAAATAAAAATGACGCGATATTACAAAAAATATACATGTATATGTGCATGTATATGTATATTCTTTTAATTATATTTCTATTATATTCTATTTATTATTATATTTATATTATATTCTATTTATTATTATATTATATTCTATTTATTATTATATTTATATTATATTCTTGTATATTCTTTTATTATTTTTATACAATTAACAATTTGAGATTTGAAATTAATAGAGGAATTTCACATTTTACTTGCAGTTTGCTAATTGCATATGCATGTATATATATATATACACACACGCATATACTTTGAGTAATAAGAGGAATATGTTATCTGGAATCTTCATAGGATCGAATGATCCGATCTTTACGTTATTTCCGCGATTCTGGGGCGATAGTCGTAAAAGTTAACAGTAAGTGTTTTAGTGTCATAGCTGCCACTTATGATAAGTATTTCACTATTGTGGAACACGAGGGTCAATTGTAATTGGATTTTATGACTCAGAAATGGTCGCGATTGAATTTTGTAGCCTGGGAGTTACCATAGTCGACTTCGATGACAACGAATCCTTGCCAATTTATGTGATTTATGAATTCATAGAAATCGACACCATTACCTATGACTTATGACTTGTGAAGTCATGATTATGGTCCGCCCTTATGTTCGCTGTTATAATTAAAGCTCAAAATTCAAATTTTTTAAAATCGTGATCTAGAATTCATGTTTTAAAAATTCATATTGAAAAATTCATATTTAAAAATTCACAAGTTATAAAAAAGATATTCATATGCCTGTGTTCTAATTTCACTTTTAGCAGGAGTAAAAGACTTTACAAATGATCAACATTATGCTATTGAGAGTGCTAATAAAAAATACAGAATAAAATACGAGCAGATTTAAGACGTCTGTAAGCTATATAAAAAGCATGTAGAATTAATATAGTAACAAAATTATTACTGGAATAGAATTATAACATAATAAGAGAATGGAAGTGATAAAATAAAGAACATAGAGGACGTAAGAAGAATATAGGTTTACAAGTAGAATAAAAGATATAGTAAATAAAAGATAGAGTCAAAATAGAAGAAATAAAATTAAAACATGTGCAACAAATAAAAAATCTATAAAATTAAAAATAGTATAGATAAACATATATGAACAGTGACATGAAACAGATTTTGCAACTCCTCTTTATGTTACAACAAATAAACAAATGAAAAACATTTAGACATATAGAGTATCTTTTCATGTACAATTCTGTCAATTCTTAAGTATTAAATATATCTCATCATAAAAAGTACTATTCTTCAACAGCTTCAAGAAAACTATAAGTAGCATAATTGTTTACTAACAAAATATGAAATAGTTTTTTGGAAATGACTTGACGTTATATTAGCGAGTACCTCACGATCAGTTCTATTAGACTTTTGATGTAGGCTAATTCTTTATTATATAATGGAAGTATAAAATAAATCATTCTTATTGTTATTATTCAGAAAATATGAAGTACGCTTGATAACATGACGAAAAACGAAAAAAAAAAAAATATAATTAATAATCTCTCATTGAAGAAAAGGCAGAGCACTACAATCTATCGCGGATATGCCATCGTAGAAAAAGTCACAATCCATGATATATGTACTATGTATATTTCTTTATTTATCGTAACATGAGGAGAAATTACGAAGATTTTTAAGTCAAGTAAAGTTACACAGGAATGAAGGTGATAAATCTAAATCCTACCTGAACTCGGGGTTGTATTCGCGCGTTAAGTTTTGACGTGACCGACAGGTGTGTTTCCGCTCGTTGCTCGCCGACCTGATTGCTGGCTCGACAAATGTACCTTCCTGCATCCTGAGCGTCCACGCGGCGAATTTGCATTAAATCGCCCCACAGTTGAATTCGACCAAATGACTCTACCGGTATCGAATGACCTGCAACAACGGGATATTCGTTGCTTGATGTTCGATACTACTCTCGCTAACGCGGGATATTACATGTTATCGTATCTCGTCATTTTCATGTACACTTTCGTTCAAGACGAAGAATGGAAGGGAATGAAGTTGTTAAATTGAACTGATTGGCATAAAATTTAATATAGATGATGTATGTATTGTAGTTTTGATCTCACGAAGATTAATCATTTTCATTTATTACAATTATTATTTTAATTTTATAATTCAGCATAATTATGGAGTATATAAAGAATTGGATAGTATAGAAGTAAAAATTAACATTTATGACCGATCAATCAGTACGTAAAAATTCCAAATTTTGTTGTTACCATCAATATAACGAAATAATCTTACTTTTTATTATACTCTTTATTTAAATTCGCGGAATTACTTAAACATTCCTTTCTTACAGCAAAATGCACGATATATAGAAAATAGCAATCAAAATTCTTAATTGTGTGTATAATTCTTTCCAAAATTGATCATATTACAAATCTTGTGGCTCTGATATTGTATCATTTGAGGACAGCATTAATAGCACATTAATGGCAAATATTTAATCGTGCACAAGCTTGCAAACAAATGTTTTGTATAAATTTTATAAAGTGACCATTGTAGCCAAATTCACATGAGATCTATTTTTTAAAAGCAATCGTTGGAATTATAATTATTTAAAGGATATTATGTTTATGATCTGATATGGTTTGATCACGTTGGAATATATGATGCTATAGTGCATTTAGATTACACAGTAAACAATCCTATAATTAAACCAACCGTTAACATCGCGATACCAAGTAAATTGCGGGGGTGGAGTCCCCTGGGCTGAGCAAGTTAGATGAACGTCCGAGCCGCTTTCAGCAGAGATGGCGATCTGAGATCTCTGCATCAACCGTGGTGGCATAGATCCCGTTGGTTCTAAAAATTAAACGATATATATTCTATTAAATGTTCATTCTCTTTGATAGTTCGATGAAAATTGAATTTATATTAACATTTCTCTAATATAATTCATATTGTATAATACGGAATGTGAGCAAATATAGGAGACCAAGTGAAATTTTGATATCGACGCAATTATGAATGAAATAATAATTAAATAATGTTGCAATTGATGTTGTTATTTAATACTTCAATTAAAATTTCATTCAAATTAAAATTTCTGTAATTCGTAGTATGGAATGTTAAGTGAATGTGAAAGTGTAAATTAAATTGTAACATTGTTATGATTATAAACGATATGATACTTGAAGGGTAATAACAAATTAATTTTATAGCGATATAAAAATTAAACAGTATTTTAGTAATAGTTACATTATATCTAAATTTGCCTTCTAGCAAGAGAATCTTGATAATGTGGAGATAGAATTGCTTAAGCGGAGAAATGTTCAGCAGTAAGAGAAAAATATGGCTTATGTAAAAATACAAGTAACATGCCTGCGACTGTTAACGTTGCAGGCTCGCTTCTTCTTCTTTCACCGGTCAATGCGTGAAAAGTTAAGCACGAATAGGTGGCTCTGCCGTCTTCCGGTCTGGCGGCTCGGATATGTAGGTCCCCCTGAGACGTGACCACGAACCTTCCACCTGCGATCAAATCAATTTCTCGGTAAGAAAAATCTTAAAATTGACAAAGGAATAGATTAAAAAAGGGAAACATTGAATTTAGTTCAATTTACGATACTATGAAATTGACAATCGCGTAAAAAGCTTATTAGTTTCACTTCTGAGCAGTTCAAATTATTATCAACTTTCAAATATCTCTTAAAAGTAATATAATCTATTTGTTGGACGATACTGCAGTTTTTTTTCTAAGTACTATAGTAGAAATTTCACTTATGTCTTCATCTAGACTGGATCTTGGTGACAATAAATGTTTTAATTACAAGTCCAGCGTGATCAATTTGATTTCTCAGAGGCTCAATTTATTATCGATGATTAAATGGTACACCTCCTAAAAGTACCATAATCAATCAATTAAACAGCGTTGCAGTTTTTATTCCGCTACAATACCAGTTTTCCTTAAGCTTTCATTTAGACTGTTTCTTGTCATCAGTAAATGTTTTAATTACAAGTCCAGCGTGATTTATGGCGTTTACGGATGAGACTGGTGAATTACATCGTCAAAGTAACGCAATACGTCAGCGGCCGACGTTAATCTCCAGTATTTGACGCGGCCTGCGAACGCCACGTTTCAAATAATCCCTTTGAAATAGCTTTACAAGCTGTACAACTTTCCCACGGTTCAGCCCATCGATATATATCGTGCATCGTATCATTTAATTCGTTGTTCGATTTCACGCGTTTTTGCCCAAAGCCCGCGAGAAATATCATTTTTCAACGTTTCGCTCGCGCGTCCTCGTTTTGCGCAGCTTTTTATTTAACTTCCGTTGCAACGGCGGTGTATATCCGGAAACACGTCATATATTACGAGGTTATACATTAAAAATCGCGAAAAACAAAATGTTCTTCCGACTCGTGAAATTACTTACTGCTATTTATATCCGCGAATGTAGCACGGTGAAATAATTTATTTAACGAAAGAATACAGATATTCCAGTACTTATGGACAATTTACAATGGAATTTATCTCCCAATTTAATCGTTATCAATAAATTAGATACACGAGATGAATGTCTACCCGATAAATAAAAAGTGTACGTAGATTACTTGAAACGAAGCTCAACTTGAAATTTCGTCGAGTATCCCGTAGAATTGACCATTAATGTTCGTTTTCCTCAATTCTTCACCGAGTAATAATTTATATAATGGAGACAGCGCCTTTGATGATTTATTAGCTAGCGGATATAAATATGAAATAATATTATGGAAGTAAGTAATGAATATAAATATTAAAATTGCTGGAAAGTATCATCAATCTCTTGGTATCGTTCACGATATATTTGTGTGTAATAAAATTTGATAAATGAAGAATCGCGTGATAAATATGTTTTGTTCGATTATTTTCACAACTATCTTCATGTATTAATTCATTTTGTGTGTAATATCTCGTTTCTTTTTTTTTTGTTTTTAATATTTCGTGAGAGCTTGATGGAAAAAATACACCTTTAGACCATTATGCTCTGTACGTTATTTACATTTCACCTATCTTTCCATTGAAAATAGTTTTTATTAACGGTATAGAAACATGTATCTTCATTTTGATGATTATCTAAATAAATTTTTCAATAAATTCAAGCTTTATGAAGCTTTTGCAGTTCGAAAAATTATTAGAATCTTGAAAAATTGTTTAATCGACAAACGAAAAGTGTATCTTTTATATTTCATATCGGAAGAATTGTAATTCGAATTACAAATTAACTTGCGTTACGTACAATTTAAAAATATTAATCATTCAACATGAAAATCATTCAAATGAATATAGAAATCGCAAAAGATAATTAACAATTCACCATGGAAATTAAATAACACTATATATAATGCTTATTAATTTTTATATATTCAATTTAACGAATATAAAATATTATTAAATCGATATAAAATTTATTATAAATAAAAACACATTCAATGCAATGTTTCATAATTTATTATGTTCCATATAATAAATATAAAACGCAGTAACGATTATAATAAATTGTTAAAATGCACGAAATACGCAAAAATATATAAAACATTTAACGTCATATATAAATTAAATTTGTTATAACATCCAGTAGATAAAACAATTTTCTATCTAGCTTCCAATCTTCTAATCTATATTAAACTATGAAAGCAAATTAAAGATTCAAACTACATTAAAACATGTATATCTATGGTAGATATATACACATTACAAACAGAAGATGTCCATTATTTACATGCATTATGTTACCATATTTACCTGTCATTATCTATAACAGATCACAAATAAATCAGGAAATTATTAAAAGAATTTATCTACGATCGCTCAATCGCATTCAGTACGAGAAAACAAAGCAATTTTATTTTGCACATCTTCGTAACGCGATCGAAGCCGATATTCCTTTTGGAGCGCGACTGTTTCCGATGAAAAGCGGCTTCAGGAGGCCGGAAGCAGTCGGCTCGATTGAAAACAAAAGCTGGTTATGCGTGGATTTCATGGATCCGGAGGAAATAACGCGATAGCTTCGATATTTTCGTCTCGATTCCAATCCACGCGAGAGGTTATGCAAAATCCTCGGTATCTGTCGATGAAATCCCGCTGCCGACGTACCGTCAGGCGTGAAATTTTCAATTTAGTCGGAGCCAACGGCCGCTCGATTCGCCGGACCTTGGTTCTTTTCTGCTTCTTTTCAAGATCCTTGCCTCGTCCACCAGATTTCGACTAAGCTGCTCGCGTGTAACTGCCCTCCACGCCAACGTAAACGCTCGGACATTTCGAGTGATCCTTGAATCCTCCAGTTCAGCGAAAATGAAATTACTCCTCATAACGATCGTGATGTGCAGATTGTTTTCACTCGGTGTCTTCGTTTTACTTGTCGAAGCTATTTCGTAGTTTGGATTGCCAGCTTTTTGTATCGTTGGAGTTTTCACAAGTTTTGAGATTCTTCGGTTCTATTGTTATTTGGTATCTTTCTATCAAGGAGCTTTTTGTATTGTTAACAGCTTTGTATTGTTAATAGTTGAAACTCTGTATCTTCTGTATTATTAACAGTATATGGAATTCTATATCTTCTATAGCCAAAGAAGACGTTATTTAAGATTCTTTGCTTTCATTGTTATTTATATCTCTTTATTAAGTTAGTGATATCTTTATATCACTAACAATATGTAGAACTCTATATTCTCTATATTATTAACGATATTTAAAATCCTGTACTTTCTATTGTTACTGACAATACCTAAAATGCTATATCTTCCAAAGTTAGAAAAATAGGAATTCCAAAATCTACGCGCCAGTTTTCCCCAACATTCTACGTCTGCTTTTTAAACTTTTTAAACTTCACGACAAAACATTTTTCTTTCTCTACCCAATAAATATTTCCAATCCATTTCCAATGGAATCGAACGAACCAAAGTAGCTATTTATTACCTCGATCGAACATTCGAGCTGGTGCTTATTTCCTAAGTACGCACACAGTCTTTTTGTTTATTACATCAAATAATGTTTTTAGGCACGAAGGTATCCAACAATACGTGAATAGCCCTGAAAGAAACAGGAAATGAGGTTGCTAGACAGCCCCGACGGGGCCAAGTTTCTTGGATGTGAAAGAAGCAATTTAATATCGTCTCTCCCGACGGAATAAAAATACGGAGATAAATAGCTCGTAACTTGCAGCTCGACAGCCCTATGCGAATCGGAAGTACGATTACTGTCGTCCACCAGTGGGACGGCGCATGCACGTCCCTGTCACGAGGCATCAGGATGGATACGTGGACGTGGAGTCGCAGGAAACGGGTCAGTGGCAATCGATTCGAGCTTTATCGACTGTATCCCTAGTTTTTTCTTTCGTTCGATATTCAATATATATAGACTTTGATAAATATATAAAATTATCTGAAAACTCATTGTCAATCCCATTTTTTAACCGCGGAAGGCGTATAAATACGCCTTTAACTTCGTTACAAGGCGATGTCTTCGTTATTTTCAACGACACGCAAAGATGACGAAGAAATAAATTGTTTGGTAGGGAGAGACAAATATCATGGCGAATAAAAATTTTGTCTTAAGATCATATTTTTCGTGATTTCAAAATGATCGATGTTTTTTTTAAACGGAACCATATATTTTGTAATCCTCTATAAAAAATTATTAATCTACTTATCTCGAAACACTATTAATTTAGTAAATATTCTGACTTTTATTTTGTAAAACTTATTTTATGAAAAAAGGGGAAAACGAATACAAAAATAGTTAGCCTTACGTCTTTCTTTGTTTATTCCCTGAAAATTCCCTGAGTTGTTTCTACTGTAATAACGATAACGATGAATTCATAAATTTAAAAACAAGCTGATTATAAATTAAAGTAAACCGGGTGCGTCATATGCAGTTAACAGCGATTGTCTTCTTGCACTTTATCGATCAATGACAAAAATATCATTCGATCTGAAAACCAGTTTCAGAATGTACCGAAAACGGTACACGTGGCTTTCATTTTTACGACACTTCCATTATCCCCAATATCAGAAGGTCTGACACGTCTTCGAGGCTTCTATCCTCTCGCAGGAACAGGATATGAGGAGAAAAGGGGTCTGCGCCGAGGTCTATCGATTCTTTTTGAAGTTTTTCTTCGAGTCACACCGGCGGCTGTTCGTGTCAAACGTCTGTCGGCCAAGCTTTGTCGTCTTCGCAGCGTCTGGATGGCGCATTTTCATTTTCTCCAAGAAGGGCAACATCCAGCCTTCTTGTCACGTCGTTGTCTCAGACACCGAGTAAAACAACGGAACACACGAACCATTCAGCACTTTTTTCCTCGAAAACATTCGTCCTTTCATGGAGATTCGTAGAGAAAAAGGGGATTAACGTCGAGAAACAATACCAGTTTGGAAATTCTCTGGTAATTTGTTCCAAGTTTCGCGTGCTCTTCAGAGAAACACGTACATTTTTTATAACGTTGAAGATAGCGTGTGACTTCCTTTGTAACATCGTTTTAAGGTTTGAATTGGAATTGTTTGTTATAGTTGTTTCTATTTATTTTGCCATTTTTATAATTGGCCACAAAAAGTATCTGACTGTATTACATATTTATTAAGTACTACTATGTATTACTATTAAGTACACGTATATGATTCAAATACTATATTTAATATATTCTTTATAAAATTATGTATTAGCAAAGGGAAAATAAATTGAGATTTATTTTTAACGAACACCTATTATTGTATTTTATAATGATGGGTCAGTTGTTGACACTTATTAATTATCACACACCACTGTAAAACGTGCTGAAAACGACAAAAATAAGGACGATAAAAATCACAAATATCTGTAATATTTACGTAAAAAGAGTAACTTTAAAAGAATTATTTTCAAAATCAAGTTTAATTATATCCGGCTGAAAATAATAATCGCGAACAACTTCAAGTATTCTTAAACCACAACGTTCTCTTCAAAACTATATTAATAATATAAAATCACTTGATACACATCTGGAAATTTCCATGCTCCAATTCTCGTAGAAGCCTCAAAATCTTGCAGAAACTTGCGACAACTTGAAAATTTCGTTGAACGAAACTTCTCACTCGATAATTACGCTACGAAAGCGCAGTGAAAGACGATCGTTCTTTCGTTCAACCGAAGTATCGAGAAGTTCATATAACGGAAGACGAGGCGTTTACGTAAAAGCTTCGAACTACTTTGTAAAATCTTCGAATGCCCTATGGACGCACGTCCGCGACAGATTCTCCTGGCACGTATTTCAATCGAGCGTTCGTTCGCCTGTGAAACTATCCCATTTGATCCCCTTTTCTTATAAGAACCGAGTCAAGAAAGAAGAATATTATTACGAACAAAGGTGGAATAATTCCACGCACGATCTTTGAACCAATGCCAACGAAATATAGACGAGCTGTTTTTTGAATAATTTAAAGGAGTAATGGAGAAGCAGTGTAGCAGTGACGGAGCTTTTAATTTGAGGAAATTGCTGGCAAAGCTAAAAACTTTGATCTTCGATTAATATCTTCTTGCTGAGTTATAAACGATTATAATAGTTTTGGTTTAGTTATATTTAGTTATATGGTTAATTAGTTTTTGGAAAAATTTATATTATTTTTCCAAAATGTATTATTTCTATTTGTTGTTTTTACTTATTGTTTATATTTCTTTATTTATTATACATATATATTATTTTTCCAAATATATTATTTTAAAATAGTTTATATTATTTTTCTATTATGCTGCATCATCGATGGACGTAAAAAATAGATTCTTCGATTTAGTCTCTTATTTTGTATCATAATCCTTCTTAATAGAAAAATTATAATAGTATTATAATAGTAAAATTATTTTTAAAGTTTGAAAAAGTAATTTCAATTTAATCGATTATAGTTTGTGATATAATCTTTCTTGATGGAAGAATAATCCTATTTTCCGAAGTAATGAAATAATAAAATAACATCCAATTGAATTTCTTTTTCATGCGTGAAAGAGTAATTTAATTTGACTCGATTATGATTTGCGACACAATCCTTTTACGAAATAATTTTTCGTTTAACGAAATAATGAAATAACAAACTGATTCCTAGATGTGGTATTTCAAGCGTAAAAAGGTAATTTAATTTTATTCGATAATAATTTATGACATAATCCTTTGTTTAACCAGAGATTTTGTTTCACCGAGTAATAAGATAATAAAATGATTTTTAGTTGGCCCCTTCGAAGCGTGAGAAAGCAATTTAATTTTTTGGCTATTATAATGCTTGATCTGTGATATTATCGAAACAGTGGAATAACTTTAACGAAGGAAAACATGGTTTATCTATTCTTCCTCTATAAAAACTGATAAATTTTATTCGTACTTTTTCAAAATAGTCATTTATTGCAATGGAAAATCTGAAATAGCAAAATATTTTTGCAATCGCTATTTTTTGTAGACGAAAATCTAATTTTAAATAGAATTTACGTATACAATGTTCGATTGTTGCGGGTAATAAAATCTTCAATCTTTCTTTTAAAAGCGCAATACAATTTTATATATCTGTATTTTTTTTCAAATAAAACACATTGTAAACGTAATTTTAAAGAGCTTTACATCAAATTTGTTCTGGAATATCAACGAAACCACTCGAAGCAGCGATTTGTTCCATAAAATGATTCTATCGTTTCATTCTACTCCTATTCGTTATCGATTTCGTAGGAAACGCGAAGGGACAGTGAAATATTGGCAAATGTTTAAACATGCCAGCAAGTGTACGTTCCATGGTACAAATGCCTCTATGAAATACCGTTCAAAGTCCTTTCTTCGATTGACGTTATTCCGCTTCACGTGTCAATTTTACCTGTCGTACAATTCATTTTCAAACGACGTCCCTCGTAAATGTCTATTCTCCCTGATGCCTTGTAAATACGTACGTATCGGATTTTCATAGTGATAAGAAAAAGTCTTTAAACTATTAAATTGTTCCCATCGCGTCGTGTAGTATTCGCAGCAATACGTATGAAAGTCGATGAAAATGAATTGAAATTACTCTTGATTCTTCACGAAGAAAGTACAAACCATTCATACGTAACCAAATCCTACCGTGATACTCATCTCCTAAATATTACACTTAGCAAATGTATTATACTTCGAATATTTTATGCATTTATAAATATTATAGGTATTTCATCGTTTCCAAATTTCCCATAAATATTTAATCATCAGCAGTCCATTCTTCTCCTAAACCGAGGAAAAAAGTAATTCGCAAACGCTTCCCTGATCGCCTAATCACAATCTTGTGAAACCCACTCCCCTAAATATTAAATATATACTTAACAAGTACCATACTTCGAATATTTTATATACATACTTTTAAATATACTATGTGTATTTTTATACACTTTTATCTAGCTTCACTTCTATGTAAGAAAATTTTGTAATTGAATTTTCGCCTACTCCTACATATCCGATAAACTTGAACCTTGGCACGCGTGCATGGTTTCCGTGACAATGTACAATGTTTTAACTTATTTATATGATAAAAAATTTACAGACCGATACGACTAAAAATTGCACTTTCAATCACCCCGGAAATCTATTAACATCCACAGTTCATCCTCCTTAAAAAAAAAAACTGTTTCACAAATTCTTTCGTAATTACCAATCACGTGGCGTATCATTCACAGCAACGAAATTACTCTCGATTCTTCTCGCGAAGAGTGTGCAAAACATCCATACGTAAACAGACATCCACCCCCATCCGTCCATCCGAATCCAGCACGGGCTAACGGGCCGCTTCTACTCTCGTCCTGTACACGCTCAGCCATTCATGTCCCATACATATTTATGTTGGTCGGTTGCACGTAACAGGTATCACCTTCCACCTAACCTCTCCCTCATCCTCTCTCTCTCTCTCGTCTCTTGTATCAGTACAGGTATACACGAGGCACCGTGTGTCCGCTGACGCAGGATATCACGGTGAACATCACGTCGTGTCCGCCTATGATACGTTTGTTTCGTAACCAACTGGGCCAACATTGTGCATGCTGCACGTCGCGTCGCACGGAAACACCTGCGCGTCCTCCTTAGTCATTGCAACGAGCAACGTTATCAGCGACGCTATCCTGACCCAAGAACAGTAGACGGAGCAGCCTTCGACGACGTTGTATCGCGGCGACGTGCCAACGTCGTTAACGCGTTCGTCGTTAACGGGTGAGGTAAGGGGTGGGTTGGTGACGAAGGTGGATGGCGTGTCTCTTGCGTCTCCGGGGAACGATACAATCGATGGGACGATGGGTTTTCTTTTGTGCTTCAGGTTGGAGTATAGGTAGGGATGTAAGATAATGGGCTTACTACGTGGCGAAGATGATGGCGAGACGCTGTTCGAGAGGGTTGATGATTGCTGCTGAAGGGTCTTTTTAGGGTGCGGATGGATATATCTATAATTTTATAGTTGATTTTCTTATGTTTTAAACAGGTATGTTAATCGGAAGATCTCGTTGTGCAGGCGAGAATTATTGTTTTATTAGTTATTATATTTTTCTAACTAAACGTAATAATCTTCCTTTCTTTGTCACTATAGATTTTCATGTACTAATATCCAAAACGAAATTTCGGTTTATATATCGATATTTAGATTGTATGCGATATTTTTGTATGCGATTATTTTGCATGCGATATTTGTATAAAAATATTTCAATAAAAGTTGAGAAGCGGAAATAAATAAAGCTGCAAGTGATGAAATAAAAATTTCGTGAAAAATACCTTTCTGTTCGCCGAAATGTAGTTTATCGATAGAATATAACGAAACTTATTTATTATAGGTTCTGTGCTGCTCTATATAATTTTACAATATTTTTAGTTTTATATTTCGAAGGTTTGTTAATAAATAACAAAAAGTATTTTATATTTCAAGTGAAAGTACCAGTACACATTTTCTGTCTTGATGGGATAAACGAAGCAGATTTATCTTTAATGTCGATGGCGAGTAATTTTATTTTTTTCTCTGTTATAATTCCTGTTCGATGTCCGAATTCTTTTTCGTTCATTACCTTTGCATCTCTCGTCACTTCGTCGTTTCATTTTTTTCCAACACTCATATTACTCATCACGTTTACGTTTTTCACAGGTATGGCGGGTGTATATATGTATTTATATTACGTTTATTTATAGTATACGCTGTCCGCATGGAGTGGTCACATAACGAATGACGAGCAACGAAAATAAAAATGAATTCTTCTCGCAATCCAAGATGCAACGTACATGACCGAGCACTAGGAGCTCGCAGGCACATTTAGTCTAATCTCGGAGACGAATCGTGTAACATACATCCTATATCACATACGAAATGTTATAAATTAATAACACTTGCCTCCATATTTAGTGATATTGGTTTCCATATAAACGGCCTTCTTAAGGGAAAAGGAATTTTTTTTAAAAAGGCACATACAGTTTTTTTTTATTTCCACCCTTTGATTATTTCGCTATCTAAGCTCTTCAGGAAAATGGTACAAACGATGCTTCTTGGAACAGATGTTGAGAAATTATTAGCAAATTGTTAAGGAATATCATTGTAAGAAATTTTCTGTTTGCTGGAAAAAGAGAAGGATATGTACAATTTTGTTTCTATGAAATCAGTTATTGCAATTATCGAGTAATGCAATGGGATCCAGTGATGGTGCAAGTTCATGGCCAAGACTCTAAGCTCCGAGTTTACGAAGTTTCAGAGTTTAACAAGTTCCGTGTCTATCGAATTCCCACGAGTTTGGAATTGTTTTCGCTTGAACTTCTAATTTGTTTTAATCGCGAATGCTAGTCATGATGTTCCAGTTAAATTGATTTGTTTAACCTATTTTTTTAATTTCTTTGAACGTTTACGAAAATTTGATAAACGAAGATAAATATGAAAAAGTGGCTGAAATATTAATTATACTTATACTATACTATTTGTTGTTTTATTGTTGTTGTTATACTATTTGTTGTTATACTATACTATATATACTATACTATTAATTATACTTTTGTATAAATATTATAGATAGTATCAAAATAATGTGCAATTGGATAAATGTAAAAAGATTAGTTTTTAAGTCGTAAAATTACTATTTTAATTACTATAAACCCAACATTTTCACTTCAAAAACTGACCTGCCCGAATTTAAATTCTACGATTGACTTTATTCCCTCCGATATTTTTTATTTTATATATCTCGTATCTTATATGTATGTGTATTAATATTTGAATAAAAATTTCATTATGTCCATTTAATATTTAGGCAAATTTATATATATAATAAATATTTCGAGGTCAAACACTTTTCCATGTCACAATTCTACAGAAACATCATCTGTGTCATAACTCTCTATGTAACTTCTGTAACATCTTTTCCTTTCTTCTTGTAATTCCGCATGATTACAATAAATTACAATAAAGCAATAAATTAAAATTTGAATTCTCTTTGAAAAGGTATGGAATCAATTTAAACACAAATTATTTTATCAGCGAAAGTGGAAAAAATCCTTTCATAGCCATTCAACAAACAGAACCAGAATTATCCTGAACCAAATCTCGTGCACGGTCCATCGACCGGAAGCTGGTGAATGATTCAAGCCTCCATCTTCCGCCAGTCCAGTAATTGGTACTACTCCACGAGGACGGCTAATGTTGACATCTCATTCTCCGGTTCAAACTAGCTTCCATTTCTATTACCGACGTTCCTCCAACTTAAAAATCTTCCTTTCCGACAGCGAAGCTTCGCAGAAGCTGGCCACCTTAAGCGTAAGTGTGTCCGCACACATTTGCACAGCAACTTCTCCGTGCCTTCTTGTTCTCTAGCTCATCTTCTTCTCCCTTTGCGTCGTCGCGTTACGACTTTATTTCTCTGTACCTAACTTCGACTTCTTCTTTCGCTTTTGCTTCCGATTCTTTCACGTGTGTTTACTGGTAGACTACTTGTATCGTGGAACTACAATTCGTCCAGTGTGTTTATAGCGTCTGTTCGTTTTACTTTGGTTTTAAATCTAATGTAGCGAGATACAGCCGAGGACGAAGATAAGTGGACAAATAACGAAAGTAGGTATCCATGAAGTTTCATTAAGTAAGGCAAGTTTAGATAAAAATTCAGATATTAATTTTAATTATTTATTAAACAATGTGCGTACTATAAAAATGTATATACAGAACCTAGTCGAATAATATGTTAATATAATATAAAATATAAAAGCGGCTACTACGTGATTCCATATGGAGGAAAGAATAAGAAAAAATGTAGAATAAAATTGTTTCACTCTCGGCTTAGTTTCCAAGAAAATCCAGTTTGAAAATTTATCAAGTATACTAAAAACATGGCTAATCCTGGACTTTGAAATTAAATAAAATTATATAGGGTTCTACTAAAAGATCGTGGAATCTGATAAAAGAATTACCTCGTCTTGAGATAGCGTAACTTTCTTCTGAAAAGTTTTTCTATACAGTAATTAATAAATCAGATATTTTATGTGATCCCACTTAGCTGAATCACCCTGTACCGTAGTCACGGATTGCCTCGAATTAACTCCTGGCAATTTCGAATCAATAACCGTTCAGTTTAGAGATCAGAAGTATGAAATTCCTTTCTATTCTCATAAGAATCGCAACATCTGTAGGGGATGTCCTCGAGGGCCCTGTAAGGAATCGTTACGACTCCTATGGAAAACTGAACGATAAACGTTCGCGTCGAAGTGGCGCGCTCCGCCGGTTTTAATATCGGCAATAGAGAAAACAAATATGGCCACCGGAAGAAATATGGAAATATTCCGGGGGAAAAGCATTCAGAAGCGAACATCAGCCATGACGAGATGGTAATATACCCTCGTGCACGATGCCCCTCTCTCGATTGCAAACAGTGGACGGTTTCGTGACAAAATGTGGACAAAGAAAGAGGATGGGAAATGGACAGAGGAAGCAGAAATGGAGGGGTAGCCTTTAGAAAATATTCAAACTGGAAAGGTGTTTTAGTTAGGGGACGAAAATTAAATTTGTCTGAATGGTTCTTGGGAATTTTCAAAGTACATTCTTTTGATTTTTGTTTGTTTGTTGCGTTTCATGGGGCATGTCTTGATTAATCGTTGAGGTAATGGAGTTTGAGAAGTTATGGTGAAGTTGGAAAGGATTTTTTGGTACTTTAGATACCAAAAGAAAATCATTACCGAAAGAAAAAAAATTATTCTTTACACCTTTTTTCAAATTCCTTATAAAGATATACTGTTACTTCTTTCGTTATATTTTTAAAACTTTCCAATTTCTAACAACAATTAAATAAGTGTCCATCACGAATTAACAATCTCTATCTTCCAAGCAGTGAGAGGCCAATCAATCTCTCTAAACTAATTAATTGCAAACACACAAAAGACGAATTATCCATCTTTCCACCATTTTTCAAATACATTACCAATAAATTCTATTATCTCTTCTGTTACATTTTCTTAATCCGAACATCTAACATTAATTAACATCTTCAGGCTTCTAAATATCTAAAAACCAATCAATCTCCTAAAACTAATGAATTGCGAAGATCAATCTCTCCAAACTAATTAATTACTCCTTTCCAGTCACATTACCGTAAAACCTGAAATTTCTAACTTCGTCTAATCCCGATCAAAATAAACCAAAATCATCGTGAAACTCTCAAACTATTTAAATTCACGATACTCGCTGGCCAGTAAGAATAGTTGAATTTTCAGTCAGCTTTTTAATTTGTATCGGCGGTGCGTGGCATGAATTTACGAATAAATCTACTGAAAAAGAAGTAAGGAGATTAAGTTTCGAGTAGGGTGGCGGTATTTTTCCCCGAGGGTGCTTCGAGGATTGTTTATAGAAAGGCACGTAGCGAAAGTCTCGCGCCGTGGAAAATGAAGTTTGAAGACCTCCACTTCTCTTTTTCTTTTTCCTCTTTTTTTCGTCCTCTTCCTCTCTCTCTCTTTCATTTGATTTTCCAGCGAGACTGTTTCGGAGATTGTTTATGCAGGATCCACCGATGAAACTTGCACGCGTGTCGGGTATAAACGTTTAAACTTCTCTCAGCCACTACGTTCGGCTTTTTAATTGAAATCAACTCCTTTCACGATTATAAATCCATACACGTGGAGAACTTCGGCTTTAAACGAGCGGATGCAGACTAAAAAATTATTTACGAGTTCGATAATGGAAAGCGTGTTATATTGACGAAGTTTTCTTATGTACAAATTTTGTAATACGTTTTTACCAATTTTTTTCGGTTATATAATTATATAACGAATGTATAGTACTTATGTAACTAAGCGGCTACGAAAGTACTTGTACATATTTTTATTTTCCAATGAAGCTTTTTATCGGGTTTCACAATCGTTTCACGTAAGTACCAAATTTTTATAGTCATATGAGAAGTATTACGAAATGGTCCGAAATTTAACGTGCCTGAACTTAATTAGTTAATAAATGTTATAATATATTCAATGGTGTACAAATACGTTCTATAGTCACTATACATTTATCCGTATGACAAGCATTAAACATAAATATTCATACTGAATATTGAGATTTTTGGTATAATGGATAATGGACCATTTGAATCTATTTATGTTTTTTACGAAATATATACTTGCAAGAAATATTTTGTAATTCCTATGGAGATTTTTGAATCAGTTTCAAACTTTACCAATATAATCATGATAATTAAGATATTAGTACAGCGCTAATGGAATTTCGAAATGTCTTATGTAACACGCACAAGATATTCACAAAAGGTCTACGAATATCGAAATAATTTTGTGAGCTAACGTATATTTATTAGAGTAATCCAAGATACGTAACTAATGTTAGATATGCAAATATAATTTGTGTTTAATTAAAATAATCCGAGTCAGCAGATTTAATGCTTTAAGTCCTTTAATTACCGAGAATGTTACATCACTTAATTTCTCGACTTCCATCATAAATCTTCATATCCGTTAAACCTCTCGAATAATTAGTGTCGGATATGTAAGCATAATTAGTGTTTAATTAAAACGATTTGAGAAGATTTAATGCCTTGTTACTGAGAACGTTACATCATTTAATTTCTCCACTTCCATTACAAATCTTCAAATCGGTTACATCTCTCGAAATTTCACCCTTTCAAGAAAACTACACGCTACAACACACACGTCATCTTCGTGCAATTGCAAGAAGCTCGCTTCCATCCTCATCAGAAGCTTTCTTTTGTCAACGCTTCGCACCTCAAAGATCTCTAAACATCCCTTCGAATATCTGCATCCTGTCTGATGTTGATCTTTGATCCCTCTGATGTTTGATGTAACAAGTGAAAAAAAAAAAAGAAAGAAAGCGAAGGAGAGTGAAAAAGAAAATGGAAATTCGTCGTCGACGGCGGATAAACGAAACATCGCGAAATAAGAAAGAAAATGGTAGCAGGGAAAGCTTCGAGATCGTCTGAAACTGCTTTGTCGATTACGATGTGCTGTCGATTTGGATTTAACAACCGTTACGCTGATGAGACGCATGAGAACACGCGTCGTCGCCGTCGCCGTCGTCGTTGAAAGGACAATGAGGCACGGGAATTGTACAAAGGCATAAAGCCGGAGAGAAGCACGGCTAAAACACGCTTGAAACACGTCTGAATCGCGCGTGCTCCGCTGTCTGAAAAAAACGGAAAGGAGTCGAGCATCTATTTCCGGTGCTGGGACGTCCCAGCCGACCAGAGAAGGGGATGCGATCGTTATTACAGGTATGAGGCTAGTTTTGTTTTAGTTGTTACTGCATAAAGAGATTGAAATGCAAGAACCGAGAATGCTGGATTAATAACGAGCATCTGTACATTTTAGCTTTTCATTTATCTGGCATATTAACTTGAAGAATAGATAAATCTGATTCTCTCAATATACACAATCCGTCATTTGAAAACATTACGTAAAATCTTATATTCATAAAAATCGATTATATATACATTTCCTAAATGTAACACTTCAACTGGACGAATAGATGAAAATAATTTTATCAATACACATAACCTGGTTTTTAGAAACGAGATCAAATTGTATTTTAATGGAAATCAACATAAGAAGCTTTCTTAAAATTTAGGATTTCAATTTTAACAAAGTAAACAAGGATAATTTCCTCAAATATGTACAATCCACTTTTGCAAAAATAATGTCAAATCCTGTCTCAATGAAAATCAATATAAAAAGTTACATATACCGATAGAATTTCATCATCCATTTCTTACTCGTTTAATTATAAGCTACATAATTAAAAGAAGTTTTTTCAAAATACATAAATAGACGTCGTTCGACTCTATCGATATCCATTAAAGTGTCATCCAACGTTTATTCCCAGTTCAGGCACGCAGACCGTTTAAAAACTATCAAACTCCGTTCACAAGTCCTACCTACCACCTGTTCGAAACACGTCCATCGAACGAACAACTTTGAAACAACTCAACAGTTAGTTGGCGTGTTATATTCCGCCCCATTCCTCCGCTTTCCATCTTTTCAACTTTATCGTGGACTCGTGTTCCTTTCGTCGAAACCGTTCCCGCCATCTTCTTTTCCCACGTTTTCTTCTCGCGATCGAATGTCATCCTCTATCTCTCTGGGGACCCACTGTGTTTGTACTCTATTCAGGTGGATATTTTTATGCTTTGTTGGACTCGTTCGATCGTGTTTAGAATTTCATGGCACGAAACGACGATTTATCATCGTGTCGCTACTGATCGATTCCAGATTACATTTTTTGCTCGATTTCCGTTTGATTCGGCTGTTGGAGGTCTTTAAACCTTTGGAATGAGTTTTGTGAGAAGAATATGGTGATAACATGTGGACGAAAGAAGAGATTGCATTATAGTTTGACGATTTTGCTGGTTTCTCGTAACGTACTCATGTTGTTAGAATAAACAACATATTTAAATTTCAATTTGCCGCGCGTTAATCGTAGTATGCAACTCTCGCTTCCGATCAAATGTGACTCAAAATAGGATAGTGAATTGCAGAGTGAAGATAATGAACTGCAGTGAACGAGAAGAAAATTGTGGAAAGTAAGAGAAATTTTTTTAAACTGAATGATACAGTTAAGAGAAACGATAAATAATCTAGAAAATGGCGCTAGAAAAGGTAGAGGGAAAAAGAGGATGCGAATAGATTTTCCTAAATTAAATAATACAGCTAAGGAAAAGTTGCGAATAACGCAAAGAATATTGCGAGAAAAAAGAAGGAAGCGAAAGAGGAAAATGATTTTTAAATTGAGTATATGTGTATTATAGCTAATTTTATATAACAAAATAAAATTCATAAATAATATAACTTCGAAACGTCTAATGTTAAAGCTGCATTATTGTAAATTATTGAAATTTGTTCAAAATCGTTTTAAGAAAGCAATAAACTAATAAAACGATATTCTTTCAATTTCTGAGAATTTGATCGCAGAAAGTTGAACGTTTCACTTCACTTGCCGCGTTAGAATTTTTGTATCTTGTATTTTGAGACAGTAACAGTTGAATTTAATCGAATTCTTAATTTAAATTTGTTCTTTAATGCTTAAGTCAATAATTTGTCGTTATTTGTTCTCCAACATCAATTAAAATTTTAATAGCTTTATATTAATATGCTGTGAGAAATGCACAATATTTACGAGTTTTTTATAATACGTGTATAGTAATTATGAATATTTTTAAACATTTTCAATCAAAAAATGAAAAATTGAAGGGATGTAACATCGCCGAAAATACGGTCGTTTAAGGATCGAATTCTCCTGGTGAATTCCCGTGGAAAACTTGTGAACTTTAACGAACATATATCTCGACGCTGATATTTTGTTTTTAAATATCAACAAAGGTGCGCCGTTTGTCAGCAATTAAAGTCAACTATGTCACCAGAAAGAGCGCGCTTTAAAGTAGGTTATTTTTTATTTTTTAGAAATACCTAGACAGCGGAATGCTGTCGGCCATTTTATGAAATATTTTATGGAATATTGCTTCGTCGACAGGCATTCTAATTTTTACGCTCTCATTGTTTCACGACAACAGGAAAATATTGAAATATTTATCATTGTCGTAAACGTAGGTAATATAAATGTATGGGATGCCAAAAAAGTATTCTTCGTGGCTTTGCAAAGTGATTCTACACTTTCGGGTCGATGGAAATCTTTTAAAAATGTGGAGCATAAAATTGACCTTGAGTATTAATTTGAATGCAGAATCTTTTTCGTTTGCATCGTATGGTACTCATCACGAGGAACAAAAGTCTCAAAGGAGCCACGGATCGTAAATGACAACTTGGAAAAAAATATTTAAACTTGTATTAGTCTCCTTAAACTGATTTTATTTATTATATCGAGGTAATATATGAAAAAACAAATAAACAACAATATAGTGATAGCATAATATATCAGTAGCATCAGCTCTCAAAACCATGACAAATACTTTTTTGACACGTATTCTATCATCTGTAGATTTGAAGAAATGATTATTTCTTCTTCAATGTAGATGGAATTACTTCAGAACTTGTGTTTGGAAGTATCTATATATAAGTAGTCTTGAGTACTTGCACAATAAGTAGAGTGATGTATCTGAGTAACAGATACTTTTCAAGTAGGTATCTCATTAACAGATTTGATTAATCATATTAAACCTGCTAAGTTGTTTTGGTGGTTTTCGACCCAATTGTATTCTTCTGACGTTACGAAGTATCTGGAGTTTGGACTAAATACGAAAGAAGTCTTATTCAAGTGCAAGATTTCTCGTTTCATTTTTATGTTAATATCTTCTCCAAAAATATTACAACTTCTTTATGTTTACCAAAATGAAAGCAAGATTGAAATACAAGAATTGGAGAATCGTTGCAATGTTAATAGCAATGGCCAGCAACTGATCTTGTACTTTAAGAGCTCGTCCAGACGATATTGGTTTTCGATCGATTGGATAATTGTATACCTAACAGTCGAAAACAGCGTTCACACAATTCCTTGTTTTCGCTAAAGATCCTGATTACTTGCTTCATTTGTTCGTCTATTCTGTCATTTACAGTCAAACAGGATGGACGTAAATACATTTTTCATTATGTTTTGATATTACGCTCGTAGAAAAAAGACCATCAAAAAACATTGGTCACAATCTATTGTAAAAAATAGACATCAATGTGGTTTCTATCAGATGCTCATAATTCAATTAAGAAGAGATGAAATAACATTTTTTAACTATTTTCTTCTGTCAATATTTACTATTTAATGATCTGTTGAAAAGAGTGGAGAGGGGTTTAACAAAGTCAAAATCTTCTTTTAATGAGATAAATATCCCCTTCCATTCTGTTTCTTTGTTTGTTATTTCTTCTATGTCATACAGCGCGTCTTTACTTTGCTAACATGATGACAAAAATCTGTATTTATTTCTGCCATTTTCCACGGTTCGTGTACGCTCTCCTCTATAACTCTTTCATAAATACAAAAAAAAAAAAAAAAAAAGAAAAAAAAGGAAAAAGAGTATCGACCGTTCGGTTTTATCGTCCACTTTATACCATCGACAAAACCAAATGTCAAAAGCGAGCGAATCGGTGATCTCATCGAATGCACGGATAAGTAAATGTGCAATTACACAAATAAACAATTGAATCGACAAGTGAACAATTCGCCGTAGTGTGAAGTAGCTATTATAGTAACAGCTATTACACAATTCATTGAATCCACTAATGCGTATGTATTGAGAGCTGAACATGCGACGTGAAATATAGAAATGTGTGGACGTTGATAATTCGACAAAATTATTGAATCGTTCAAAAAAACCATATCGTCCGGACGTAAAGCTGTAAGCTATCAAAGGCATCTAGTAGCAAGTATTACTTCTCTAATAAACATGAAACATATAAACATATGAAAGAAAGCATAAATATATTTTTAAAGAACGTTGACACTCACCCGTGTCCGTGCTTCCAGGTAGAAGAATGGCATCGTCACGAAACCAGGAGGTGACTGTCAGATGTTCCTTCACGTCTTCTCTTGCCGTGCAAGATAAAACCGCGTTGCAACCCTCCACCACCGGAGACCTGTTCACCCTTACATCATACCCAGGTACTGTCAACACTGAAATTCGAGCACAAATTCCAAATTAGAATTATTAAGCTGTTCGTAGCGAAATTGATGAGAAAATTTAAAGACAGTGCAGAATTAACGTTTGATTAAATTATCGTCGATATTAACCCTTTCGCTTCGGCAGTCCAGTCCGCCGAAGTACTGTTATTGAACAGAAACGCGCGCCAGAAATACGCACAGTGTGCGTGGTTGCTGTATATACGTTTCCCTAAGTCTTAAATAACAATAATTCTTGTAAGAACCGTATATGAAATATCGTTTCGCTGTCAATGGATTTAATAGATGTTTTAGCATGAAACAGTATACGATCGATTGGAGGTTTGAAATATATTGCGTGAAACGTTCTGATGCTGTTTCAATAATAAGTAACTTTAAGAAGTGATTAATCCAATATGTCAATAAACTCAACAGAAGATGTTCTGCCGATAACGAAAAAATATATTATTGACTACAGATAGCACTTGTATATGCATCATTTGGATGCCGAATATATGGGGTGCCGGACCCAGGAGTCATCGCGTGGTCACCGCCTATATGCGGCGCTCGTACCCACAGGTCATCTCGTGGGTGCCGCCTATAAGCTGCGCTCGAAGCGAAAGGGTTAAAATTCGAGCAGAAGCTCTAAATTAGTACTATTAAGCTGTTCGTAGCGAAACTGGAGAGAAATTTTAATACAACGCAGAATTAATATTTTAGTGAATTGCGTATGACTCGTTTCTTCCAATGTAACTTCACGTTTTCAAACGACTAATACTCGTATTTTTCAGCAACGAGTCGAAACGAACAATTATTAATACAAACTTGGTAACCAGACTTGACAAAGCGTAATTACCCAATGCTTCATTAAAGTTTCCTTTTTCTCCATCTTTTCTTCGTTTTTCTCTGAGCTTTACGTTTAAAAAGTTTCATCCCTTAAGGAAAAAATGTTGCTGCAGATGTTTGCGCTGCTGTTTGCGTGGATTAAGCGGAGATGAAAGGGAAGTTTGACAAGTTTGGGGTTGTAGATTCCTCATTCTTTAGGAATCGGAGACTTCGAAACTGAGTTTATGGTAAGGGGTGAGTTATCGATTTGTTTTCGAGTGCGTTTTGTCGGGATTCTCTTGAGTGGATTAAAGTTACGCGAACTTGTAAAGGTCTTTGCTTTTCGAAGGTACAGATTTTTGTCTGTTTCTTTGTACGTTTCGAAGTTTCGAATCCAATCGCGAAGTTGTTTTGTACGTTGGGTAGCAAGTTTCTGATTGATAATTAATGCTCTAAACAATACTTTAAAGTAAAGTTTTATCTCCAATTTGTATTTTTCAAATAATATCTTTTAAATGTTAGTCAAACATTAGTTATTTCAAATCCTACTTCATATCTTTCATCTGTTATTGATAAATTTAATATTACGTACATTATTATAAGATTATCCAACAGGACTTTGCGTTCGAACCTTCATAATCATATTCCAGTAATATTCTCTATCTTTTTTTAGTTACAACAACAATCTTCTCTAACAGCCAAATATGATGTCCTGCTTGTAAAAGACATTTTCTAATAAAATATCGCGATTTATTTTTATCCAACGTCACAATGTAGCCATATTAAAATAAATACTAAAAATCTTCAATCAAAAATCATCTCAGCGATGCTCGCAAAATACATCGATCCACAGCTGAAGTCAATTTTGAGATTTACGAGAATGTAGAGAAATAATCTATTGCAAGGATCAATTCTCATAAAACTATCGTAAATTATTACCCTGAAACAAAGTAGAACAATCAAGTACGCTTGTCGTTCTATCCACACGATCCAAAAGAAAGAATCGCGACAGTCGTTTTCGCCCATCCGCTATTTACATAAATCCCCTTCCGGACGAGGATTTTTCACAGAGCTCCACGTTGTTTACCGACACGTTTCGTTCGAATACCGATGCAGGAGCTATAAATCACGCGGATGGACGTGACATCCGTTTCCGACCCGACACGGAAAATTCTCAGAGTAAAAATCGACGATACATCCCGGGAAGACGTTACCACCCCCGCAACGCCATTACGTTCGCGATTCCACTGTTAAATCGATAAAGTAGTGGATCGAAATCTTTCATTCCCGTGTTCCAATCTCCTTTCGCTACAATCGTTTACACGATAAAGTTGCTTGAGCGAATTTATCAAGAGTTATGTATCGAGATAAAATATAATCGTTCATGGAAGTATTTTTGGAGTTTCATTAATTAGAACTGCAGTGAGACTCGATTATCACGGTTATATTGATAAAATTTGAAAAGAATTCAAAAAGGTACAGTGATCCGTATTAATTTAATTTAACTCGGATATTTCATACAGTTTAAAAATTATTTAGCTTATTATTTTTATTTAGAAAAAGTATATGCATTGGACAAGTAAAATATTTTTCCAATTATTTGTATTAATATATTAAGGACTGATTAATTAACTCGTTGACTGGAGACGATTTTCATTCCTTTTTATGTAGTAACCGGGATAAAGTTTATTTCACGGTGTATCGTCAATAATGCGTTAATTATCAGACATAAACTTATACAATAATAATTCTGCGCACACCATGGTGCCGGAATATTAATGCACGCCTTTGTACATAGAAGCCACAGGATACATATTTAGCGGACTTGTATATTTCGAAAAGTTCATATATCGCTATGTATACCGACGATAATAATTTCGATTAAATCATATGATTTTAGAGTTCTCTGGTTTAATCTGTATTTATTATATAATAATAATATTAGTGACATTTATCTT
The DNA here is from genome assembly GCF_905332965.1 of Bombus pascuorum. Taxonomy (NCBI): domain Eukaryota; kingdom Metazoa; phylum Arthropoda; class Insecta; order Hymenoptera; family Apidae; genus Bombus; species Bombus pascuorum. Next base: position 11,620,113 of record NC_083490.1, on the reverse strand, counting down.
ATAGCTTGAGATGATAAATTAAAGGAGACAAATTAAATCCAACCAATGAAATTAAATAGCCTGATTTGAATTCTATACATTAAATTATATCACTCGACGATACCAGCTAAAGGTTAATTATTATCCAACTTCCAGTTACGTGAAATCAGTGAACAACAAATGATTCTCGATTATTACTATTTTCACGTTCACGGATTCGTTTAGGTTTCCTCGGTGAAAAGAAAGGAGGACGTTTGTCGAGGTAAATTCCGTAGCGGAGATAAGATTAGCGTCGCATCCGGAAATTCGTTTTCAGCTCCAGCAGTTCCGTCGCCGCTCCATTTATTCCCAGATCTGACAGGTAGCTACGATATTGCTCTTAATAGCACTGTCAGCTTGGGCGTCACGCTGTTACGCGTCTCATTTCGGAGGCACAATTTAAGTATTAAACGTAACGCGTTTAAGTCACTCCTTCCCTGCTTCTGACATTCGAAAATTTTGCAATAACCCGGCTCCTCTCTTTTCCACGCTTTCCATCCACGGAAAACGCTGTTGCACGACAGTGAACAACGTCGTTTAAATGAATTAGATTCAGTTTATAGTGTTAATTTAATACCTCCGGACAAGGTACTTGTCTGTCATCCGGATGTCAATTTCAGTTCTACGTTTGATACAATGTTATTTCGATTCTAAATTCTATTAGGCTTCTTCTTCGTCTATGGTTGATGGACATTCGGAACTAATTAACAGTTACACTGTTGCAATAAGTTACAAATTGGACAATGTTTGGTGTTATTTTTTAGTTGGATTTTATTCGATTTTGTATTTAGATTTATTAGTTTTCCTTTTTAAGTATGGCAGATATTTGGGATAAATTGAAATTTCTAGTTGAGTAGTATTTTGTGTTCTTTCCCATTTGTATATTGTTTGTTGCTATGTATGGAACACGGAGAAAGAAAATTCGGCGAAACATCGGCGGCATTTAAATAAAACTACTGACAGTCCCATCGTTCGTCTTTATGAAATGTTAAAAAAGAAGAACGTGTCTATCACAGAAAAATTTGGTAGCACGAGAGTGAACAGAAAACAGTGGAAAAAAGGAAATTCGAGGAAGCGTCCAATTGCATTTTGGAGATATGAAAAATGAAGAAAGTAGAGTGTGTCGTAAAAAAATTTGAAACTGAAGAAGCTAGAAAATGTTGGATATAAAAGAAGAAAGTTGGAGGAAATATCGAGTCAATTACTTTCTGCTATCGTAAAAAAAATTAAGAAAATATCCAGAGACAGAATGTCTCATAGAAAGAGTTAGTGGAACGGAAGGAGCTAGAAAATATTCGAATATAAAAGAAGAAAATTCAAGGAAACGTCGAGTCGATTGCTTTTTGGAGACGTGAAAAATTAGGAAGCCACTTGGAGAACGCCCCGTGACTGGAGCTGGCAAATACCTGGATAACGATCAAATTCCGTCGAAGGGGAGGAAAACGAAACGAAACGTGCAAACGAGGCCAATATGCGCAGATCTCCAGCGAACCGGGCAACGATATTTCCCGTGGATTCGCAGCCAACCCCAGGATTAAGTTTCTTTTCGATTCACGTTCCCTCGATATCGTGGTGCAGCCTGCAACGCCTCGATTTCTCTCGGTTAGATTGACGTAATCTGTTGAGGACAGACCGATCATCCGCTGAATCTTCAATTGGAAACATTGTCAAATATTTTTGTTAACTTCTTTATGTAGATACTGTATCGTTGAAATTATTATTATTTATTCGATGGTGCTTGACGTAATTATGAGGATAATTCTTTGATATAATTGAAGACGAGAATTTGTTGTTTGTTTTCGATGATGTCTTTCTTTCTGATATTTTATAGTAAGCTGTTGAATTACGTATTGAATTATTTCATTGTTCAAATTATTGGGTTCTTGTTTCGTTATAAACTTTTGGATACGAAGTTGAGATTCTATTGTCGATGACAAACGAAAGACAAACTTCTCTATAACTCCAAAGACAGTCTTAGAAAACATTAAATCAGTGCAAACCTTGTTACAAAATTAGCCAATCAATGCACCGATCTTTTATCAGCCACTCTTTAAAAACGAAATTTATAACAAACAGTAATATTAAACAGTCTCAGAATTGTCCAAATTAATCTCCAAATCTGATCCACCAATTTATATTTGTAATTGTCAAATTATACCATTAGACACATACTTCTGAATGATCTTAAATCTAGACAGTCTCGTCCTATAAACTCCAGGTTAATGAAATTCTAAATGGAAATTTCAACAACACCGAACAAATTTCAAGATCTTTTTCTTTTTTGAAAGACACGATATTACACAACAAAGTCTAATCTGATCCCGTGATCTAGTGAAAAATAGTAATAATCGAGAATCATTTGTTGTTCACTGATTTCACGTAACTGGAATTTGGACGATAATTAACCTTTTTAATGCGGTTGACGCGACGTTAAAAATCTCTTAAGAAAAGAGAAAAACAGAGGAAAGGAGAAACCAAAAATTCCAAACAAATTTCCTCGACGAACCAAAATAAAAACCATTTCTCGATTCATCTCAGAATCAATTAATGATCCATTCGTTCTCGGTGCACGATGCTTTGCAGTCGCTGTCGGAGGTCATCGTCGGAAGTGGCGTGGCACGAGCGCTTCCCGGGATGCCCTTACGAGAAACCCGCGCCAAGTTGGCCGGAGAGAAAAAGAAAAGCACGTAGAAGGAAACAGAGAGAGAAAGAGAGGAGAAACGGCTCCCCTTTTTTCTCCAGACAATGCAGCTCTTCTCGGGAACAAGTCCTTTGGCGGACGACGAGGGTCGAGCCGATGTCATTTCAGATAAATTCCTCATCGCTTTTCAGCCGGGTCCAGGCCTCACCTCTGTATCTCGGCCCTTTCATTCCAGTGATACCGTGCATCGAGAAGAGAGCAAGGAACACGTGGAAATCAGCTTGCATCTCTCCTCTTTAATCGTGTTCCTTCCTTGCGGTTAGTTTGATTTTTTTCAGGTGCGATGAGTGTTCTTCTCGTTTCTTTCAATTTCATGCAGCGGTATTTCTTTTCTAGCTTTGTCATTGACGTTTATAATACGATTGGTGTTTGGTGGTTTGAAGAGGTTGTTTTGGAAACTTGAAAAAGTAGTTGCACTTGTTCGTTGCGAGAGCAAGCAATTATGTGAAATTATTCATTCGTTTCTTGTACTCTTCACGATGGATAGTACGGTTGATGCTTGTTGGGCTTATGAAAGATTGTTTTAGAAAATAAGGATTTTTCTTTGGGAATTTTGTTGTTTATCGCGGGAGCAAGGATTCGAGAAGTCGAATTCTATCTTTCCATTATAATCGAATGTTTTATCTTATTTAAATTTGCTAGAGAGATCATACAAAATTACCTTTCGTTTCTACAAAATTGTATTTTAATAGTATAAAAAAAGTGATATAACAACAGTGTTTCGTTTTATAATAAAATGCAAAAATAATCTGTTCATAGATATTAAAATTGTATTAATAGAAGGAAGAAGGAAGAATTTAAGAATTAGTTGTCGAAATCTTTTTCATATCAGAAGAAAACAAGAACAAAACGAATTTCTTCCTTAAATTAGCTGAAAATTAATTCTTATCGAAATACAGAATCTGTATATTCTACAATTCAAACGAAAATAATTTCCCTGAACTAAAAACTCGCTTTAAAAATTTATCTTTTTTAAACTAGCTTCTAAACAAATTTTTAATTAATTAAACTACGCTTAGGAATAACCCCCTGCCGTTATATCTCAAGAATTTCACCAAAAACGATCAATTTTCCTTTCACTCGTTACAGAAGCGACAAAATTAATAATATCCGTACACGAGAACCTGCAACTCCTCCCCTAAACTTTGTCTCACATTGTCCGCTATCCTTCCATCTGATGAGCCAGCGATAATTAACGCGCGCAGCAGTTTCTCTTATCCGGAACCGCGGCACGAAACGCAAACTGCTCGAATTGCAAGCGAATAGCTCGGCGAATATATCCCAGTGTCCCCTTCACGACCAATTAACCGTTTCATTCGCGGTATCCGCGTCGGATCTGGCCTGTAGAAGACGCTGCGACATCCTCAAGTACGTCTGTCTCTATCTTCAAGCGCGACACAGACGTACGAACCGGAAACGGGACGGAAATGGTACATGTTGAGGTTGAAAAGGCGCAGAGTTGAAAAGCCTCGGCTTGAAAAACGGAAGGAGAAAGACACGAGAAATACAGAGGGCCAGGCCTAAGGTCCAAGCATCGCGAGGCAACCCTTCTGCCCACCCTTTTACCACCCCTGTTTCTACAGCGGAAACGTGGAAAGAAACAGAGAAAAGGGTAGGAAGATTGAATGAAGATGGCGAGTCCTCTCTGATATTATCGAGACAAGAAACGAAAACGCTACTTTCACAAACTAAAGAGCTAGCGCGCGAGAGAGAGAGAGAGAGAGAGAGAGAGAGAGAGAGAGAAGGAGTAGAGTTTAACCAGAGGGAGGGAATCGAAATGGGGATGAAACGCAGAAGAGCAGAGGTGGGGATGAAATCTTGCTGAATGCCGGGTCACTCGTTTAAATAATTAAACGCGTAATTACCGCCGGCTGGAACACATTTTAATGAACGGTGCCTTTTCCAGGAAGCTCTGCCCCGTCTCTGTCTACCTAAGCTAAACCGTCCTCTCCTGTGTTTTTCTGCCGGGCTGCAAGAAGTCGGGGAAACTGTGCGTGGGTCTAAGAGACTCTCTTACGTAAAAGGAAGTTGCCAGACTTTTTTGGCAGGTTTCCGTGAGTCGTAAGTTTTGCGTAAGTCTACGCGAAGGTTAGGTTTCGCCGAGAAGCCTGGTGAAAGGGTGATGCCGAGCGAAACAGAGTGGTTGATAACGAGCCACTTCTTTTCGAAATCCTCTTTGGCAATCTGCTTTTAAAGGGTGGATTTATTACGAAACGCTGAAGGCTCGAACGGTCCAAGACGTTCGAGAGATTATCGAAGATTTCGATTCGACGGCAGCTTGTTAACGACGAAGTTCGTAGAAAGTCCCTGATGTAACGAGGTTTAATTAACGCCGCGTCTCATAGATCTGGCTTCTATGATCGTTTGCGTTCAACGTCTTTTCCGTTGCCCCCTTGTCGCGTCTTCTCTTCCGTCTTTTTCCCTTCGTTTTCCTTTTTTCTCTTGTCAGGCGGTAATTACGTTTAAGAAGAGAGGAAAGTCGCGTCGTTTATTAGTCGGCAGACTTGTTACCACCGGAAAACGTTGAGTTTTCACGGTGGGACGAGGGAACAGGGTGGGAGGACTTTGAGAGTAAATTTGGCGGAAATTCTTGGCGAATTCATGATAATTCGATTGTTATTGTTGCATCTTTCATGGGATTAAGCAGCACTCAATAGCGTTTAATTGGAAGTTCTACTTTGAGATGAGTTGAAGAAGTCTGTACTTTGTACTAATTTAGAGAATAGTAGATATCTTTAAGAACTAATTTTTTTTTTTTGAACAGAGAATGTTATTTATTTTAATTTTTTAAATGCTTTAGATACTTACGTTGGTATAGTTGATCAATATAAACGAACATTGGCGAACTTGTATATTTTTATATACTTTTTAAAAGTATTTTTATTGACAGATAGGCATATTTTTAAAAATGATGTTCCTCGTTAAAAGATTTAAATACTGATATTTGGGATATTTATATTTGTTTGATTTTATGTTTAAACTTAAAATATAATTTCTTAAATCCTACCTTCAATAGACGGTCAGATGTCGCACTGACCAATTCCATAAAGTGAAAAGTACAGAAGAATAATGACACTACAAACACTGTTTCTTAAATTTACTTTGCAATTTATCATTATTTGTATCATCTTCCTGCATCATATTTATATCTCTCCTCATCTTATATCATCGTCTAAATGAACTTATGGAACTATACATAAATTTATATTTCTTCCTTTCTTTCTTGAGAGTTGAATATTAATCGTGTAGGTATTTATGTAACGAAATAAAGAAATTAATAAACAGTGGAATTGATAAATCTGTCCTCTGTGAGGTTCAGTTTTCCTTTACGAATAATTCTAGTCTAAACAGCGAAATCCTCGAAACGACATCGCGAAACGAGACGAAACTCATGGGATATTAGTCGAAGACGCGATCAAAGTAAACTCTTCTATTCTCGTTCTTCGATCTAATAAACAACATCAATGGAAAACAGTCGGAACACGTGCTCGTCGGACGATTCATGTTCGAGAACTTTTCGCGAAGTGACCGACTTACGAACGAAGGATGAAGTTAAAAAAGGGGAAATCGTATGGTCAGGATCGTAGGATTTGACTTTCGAATTCTTCTCCAGTTTATTTCCTTTTTTTTCTATACCAACTGGTCAAATTGGCTGGCCCGTATACGCTCGCGTTTCCTGTCGGAGAACTTTCTCGCAGTTCCCCAGACGGGGATGTCTCGACGTAAAGTAGAAAGAAGAATTTTCTGTTGCCGCTGACGGCCGCGACTTACGAACTTCCCCAGACGAAAAACCTACCAATCGATACACGTTTCTCCACCTTCGTCTCAAGAACTTGGCCGAATTTACTGTCATTACGTCTCTCCTTCGAAAATTTGTCTATGTGGTAATTGACGAGCACTAAACCTATGTTACGAAAAAAGAACACAGTGGTTATAATGTTATAATTGTACGTATATTGCATATACATATGTATACGTAGAAAAGAAAAATTAATTAGATTGCAGATTTTTATATTTATGTATTCATAGGAAATTTGAAGGTGTAAAAATGCATTCAATACATATAGCGTGCAATAATGTATATGTATAACATTAATATATAATATATATAACAGATATAATATATAAAGTATATAAAATATTCAAAATAGAATATTCATTATAATATTTAGTACATGGAACTTCTATTTAGATTCCATTTCTTTAGTTACATTCATAAAAATATAAAACTGTATAAAAATCCGCAGTCTAATGATAACTACTTAACAATTAAATAATTGCAGAGTTGATTGTTTGAATTTGTAGGAAGAATCAGAGAAGAATTTGACACGGTTAGAAATGTAATTTACGTAATTGCATAATTGCATATCTAATGACGAGGTCGCTAAATTTAAGATCACTTATCAGGAAATTGAGACGAAGACTGGATTATCGTGCGAGGAACGCGAACAAGTATTAAAATTAATAAATTGGCGTAGCGGAGGACTGTGAACGAGGTTGATATGTTTGGATAGAAAAAGAATATCAACGATCTTTCTCCAATATACTTGCTTCTCCAAATTACTTTCTTTAAAATACTTTTATAATTATATTTGTTGGTTTTAAGTTAAGGCGATCATTGATCGTAAGTTTTATTCGTAAATATTAGGAAAAGGGGAATCTAATTTGAGTTAGCTTTCATTCTAAGATCTTAATTTAGGTTGAGTAAATTTGGGAACTTCTTGCTCTTCTTTTTTTAAATTAGGGTATTATTCTCTTTTTATTTTTTATTATCAAACACTAAATTCCAGGAAGAATCCTATTCATAAATATTAGGCTGTCGCATAAGAAATGTTTTTTGAGAAATAATAACTTTCACAAGGCAAGTATTTGTAAAATTGCGTATTTAAAAATGCTTATATATCATAATTTCAAAAAATATCTGGTAAATTAAAATTAAAATAAAGGAAAATTAAAAAGTACTATATTATATTGACCTAAAGTTCAAAACGGAAAAACCTTCATCAACGTTAATTTTCTTTTCTCCTAATCAAACAGAAATCCACCTAAAAATGGGCTAAAAGTAGAGAGAGGACTCGTTTACGCGAAAGTAAAACAGCGTGTCGACGAGATCGCATTAAAAAAGCAACAGAACGAATCGAAAGCAAGTTAAATGGAAGGATTCGAAATTTTCTTCTAATTTCGGTTGCACAGTGTACACGTGCTATCCACGGCAGGCGAAAGCACGTAGCTTGCTATACGCGTTGGTCGGCATAAAATCAGCCATTTAAATGGTGGCTCACGTAAAGCTCGTGGTACCGGACCAACCTTTGTCCCATGTTCTCGCGAACGATGTTCCCCAGACGTTTCTCCTGTCTTCTTCCTCTTTCGCTTCTTTTTTCCTATTTCCATCTTTCCTCTTTCCTTCTCTGTCTGGTCGTTTGTTCAAATCGAACTTGCTTCGATACAATTTAACGGCTTTCATTGGCGTTTTCCCTCCGGTATTTACTCGACGATGTCTCGGTGAAAACGCGGGCCGCGTTTCCGGCATAATGGGATCTTCAGCAACTTTCCGCCATTTCCGGCGACCAGTCACGTTCCAAAGGCGACGTTGGCTACTGTAATTGACGTTTATTGTGCTCACGCAACGCGCCGTGGAAACGTATCGATGGGTACAAGACCTCCTTTTAGTGCTCCTTTCGCGATTTATGTTTTAGGTCCTGTAGCTTTCAGAATGAAAGATGACACGAGCTACCTTTGTACAATTCCTTCTAAATAATTTTTCTTAACATTTTCTAAATAATGAATATACGATTATAATTTTCGACGTGTATTCATCGTTTGCACTTTACAGCTGATAGTTCGGACAATGCAAGACGACACGCAATACTTTTATGCAGTTTCCTTTTCGAAAATTATTAGGCTCTGTTCTGGACAGGGAATTATTATTTTTAGCGTTTCTTTTTTAAGTTTCAGCATTTGTCATTCGAAGAATGAAAGAAAGACGAGATGGAGTATTTTTGTACAGTTTTTCTTTCAAAAATTCACTAGTCTCTATCCTGTATAGTGGATATTCGATTATTATTTTCAGTGTTTTTTTCATCGTTTGCTCTTCAGTTTTATAGATTGAACAATATAAGAAGAACGACGAGTCTTTATGCAATTTTGTTTGCAGATTATTATTTCTTAGTATTGATAGTACAAGATCACTACTCTTCATTGTAGATATTCTCAGTAGCATTCGACTATTATTTTTAGTGATAGTTTCATCGTTTGCTTTATAGTTTAACTGCTTGCAGAATAGAATAATTATATTTAGAATAATTTATTCTTACACAATTTTGTCGTCAAATCATTTTGTCCTATTCTGAATCCTACACTGGACTGTTTAATTGTTTCTAATATTTTTATATAGCGTTTACTCCTTAATTCAGTATTAGGTGGTCCGAAGAGTTTCTTTCGTTTTATAAGAAAATAATAGACGCATAATGTTTTTTGTTTTATATTAGTTTATTGAATTATGCACGAACGTAATAATACAAATATAAGGAAATGGATCATACCTAATTCAATAAAATAATATAAAACAGAAATTGTTCATCTATTATTACCTTATGAAACGAAAGAAACTCTTGGGACAACCTAATAGCTTGAAGAATATATAAAGAACAAAGTATTTCCATACAATATCCTTTTATTTAGTTATTATTTGCTATTCCTACGGTATTTTTTTATTACTTCATATTTCCAAGAAATATATGGAAGATATAACATATAAGACTCGAATAAATTGAAGAAGTTTTTAATAATAAATTTCAGGTTAAAGTCGCGACTATTATTTTCCCGATATATCGTGTATATGTGTATCGCTTCTATACAGCAGCCTGCATGAACATTCCCCTTCCGATGCTGGGACATCGGGGGAAAAAAACATAGTAATTAATGAGCACCGCACTGGAACACGATAATGAGACTTCTGTCCATAAATGCAGAAATACGGATAGAGATTTTCCCTCGTGATATTTTCCGCTATTTTTATGTTATTAACGCGTTGCCCTTTACTCGACTACCTCGCAGAACTGAATAAAACGCGACGCAACCAGAATCTTTTAATTATTCGTTAAGCTCCTTATTTGTTGCCATTTCAACCGACTAAAAAATATACCATAACTTCGATTCAGTTTCATCAGTATTAATCGGAATGAAATTATAGACAAATGCATGCAATTTAGTATGTTTATATTTCTTTTATATTTATTTAAATTTCATTTGAGCGTTAGCTTTTGTTATTGGCTACAATTTTTAATTATGTATAGAATTGTTTGTTCCTTTATGTTATATACATTGTCCATATGTCTTAATATTTTTACTGTATTATTAAAAATTTTATTTCGTCTTTGTACTCGTTGTTTGTTCCAGTATTAAGTCATTGCACTGATTTTATGAGACTATTTGACGACCATAAGCGGAAAACACGATGAGTCACATCTTATGGAAGAGTAATGTCATTTTTCTCGGAATGTAATTTGCATTTGATTTCTAGATTAAATATGTATTCTTCTTCTCTTCTTGTACGTTTAAAAAAATCAAATTCGCATTAAAGATTTATACATGTATAATTTGTTAATATTTATTTATCTCTATACATATACATTTACATATTTATGAATTTCATATCATTCATATTAATCCGTTCTTTCTTATAAACTGTTAATATATAATTATGTTAAACTGACATAAAAACCGAACAAACATCATTCGTTTTTTAAAAAATACATTGTGAATTTATCACCTATTTTCAAAAGATCTGTACTGAATATTACTGTTAATAAAATACTTCCTTTTAGTCATCGAGCGACGTAAAACTGAGAAAATCAATAAAAACGCACTCATCATATTTCTCCTGTCTGTGGTCTTCATTTATAAACTGAATGTCACATTACGAGTTAAAAATTCGATCAGCCAACTCTCTAAATTTTACCAAAAGTATAACAAACTCACCAGCACGAAGAGTAACTTCCCTGGAAAGCACGGTTCCAACGGAACTGGTTGCACGACACCTGTATCTAGCGTTGTGCACTTCCGCTCGAAAGTCCTGCGCCAGAAATGGCGGAAAGTAGAGGGTGCCGTTCCCGAGCAGCTGTCTGAAACAATGGAAAAAGAATGAAAGAGTAAGAAAAAAAAAAAGAGGAGAGAAACGAAGAAGCTAGAATTCTAACGTCTTCGCCCAGGTTCCATTACTGGCGTTACCATTTCGCGATATAAATTCGCCCATTTTTAGCTTCCTTTTACCATTCTGCCTTTTTACCACCGACACTCTCACGAGCAAATGCCTTTTATTAATTCGCCCAGGAAAGCTTTTAAAATTGCAGAAGAAAATACGTGGTTCGAGAATAATTGAAATATGCGAATAAACGAGAGTAATTCTAATGTTGCATTGAATAGAGTGTGTTTCAGATTAAATTATAGCAAATAAAAATGGTACTATTTAAAGCGTTGCGTTGATTCTTTACTATTCACGTACACAATGTTTCTTTGTTTAATTATTCAGTCATTTGGTTTGCGAGATTCAGAGAAATTATTTAAAAGTTTCGTTTTTTAATACCGTTTAAAACATTTCTACGACTTTCTTGTATCCTAAGAATTTTTATACAGCGTAAGGAAATTAAATTATGGAAGTATATTAAATTCTAGAAAATCGGATGCTATTATTTAGAGTTTCATGTTGATTCTTTCCGGTTTTAAGAATTTGCTGCATTTTTATTGCCCATTTTTATGCCCCAATTTTATTTCACTCGATTATATTATCAAAAATAGTTACCTTTTACTTGATATATTTACTCTTCTGTACATAAACTAATAAAATTCAATTACACTAGACAATGATAAGATTAAATTTCAGCTTTAATAACAATAAAGTATTAGCTTGAAATCTAGTGTTACCAAAATCTATGAATAAATGCCATATAATTTAATTTTTATTCCCCTCGAACCCTATGCTTCCTTCTAATCTGTTCCATTTATAGTCATTTTATCAAGAATCGCTAAGTCTATGCACAAATCGCGCTCGCGTCGATCGAAATTTTAATTTCTTTTTCTTCCAGTAACGAAAAAGTCGTTCTGCAGACGCATCGTGAAAAGCGCGCACGTCCATATAAACGAATGTCCTTCCCCTAAGCGATAAATTGTCGCTAATGTATGTGCATAACATAAAAGTCGAGTCTCTTTGGAGCTGCGATAGAAAACATTCTGTAGGTCGATCAACGAATCGAGTTAACCGCAAACGAGATGAAACATTCAGGATTCGCGTCATAATAGCATAGCTAAAAATGGCTAAAAAGGTCTAACTGTGTCGGGATATCGATTCTTCGAGAGGTCAAACTAGCAGCTAGTTTCTGTTCGTCTCGTCACACGTGGGAACATCACGAAGCTTTTCAGTTTTTTGAAAGAATTTAGGATTTCAAAATTGAAATTAATTTGGATCGACTGGGATATTTCCTTAGATATTTGCGTATTATACTTTGATTACTATTATTACGAAGATCTACCTTCGGCAAAATATTTGATAACCTTCGAAAATATTATGGCAAACTAGAATTATAACAAATATGTCTTTTGTTTTCAGTATAAGTATGATATCGTCACAATGAAATCTTTCGATTTTTAAGAGTTGAAAAATTGGAAAATTCCAAAATTGGAAATTTCTCTATGCATCGAAATTCTTCTCTTCGTGTGAAATGAAATTTTCCTCTGTACAATAAAAATCTTCATTCTCTATGATATACGTATAATATCTTCATAATGAAACGTTGCAAATAATTTTTAAATACCGATATATCGTAAAAATTGTAATGCAGTATGATGCATGACATTATTCCAAAATCTAGTCATAGCGAGGTCCTTCATTTTTCACGCTACAAATATAATGCTCTCAAAATAGATCCTTTCAACATTCAATTCTTAAAGATTGGAATATTGTAAAAATTATAATATATTACGATGCAAAATATTATTCCAAAGCATCAACATAATAAATACCTTCGTTTACTGCGCTACAAACAAGATACTAGTAAAATAGGTTTTTCTCAACATGTTAAAGCTAATATTGTTTCTCGTCAGATGTCCGAGTATACGTTGTCTTATGCTACCTGCGTTATTAGAAACCGTTCTGTATTCGCTGCGTAATTACACGCGTTCGTGTACGCCCGTACAATGCGGTTACGTTCCAGGTTATGATAGCCGGCTGACAAAGCTTTCGGCTATACTACTTGTTTAACTACACACCGAACCATACTACTTAATCGCTTACGTAACCTACTTGTACTGATTACTTACACAATCGGGTAACAGTTGTTTGATAAAACACGTTACTGTTGCCGTTGTCTGATTAGATATTGTGTCGGACAATATTTACACCTATTCTACTTGTCTAGTTTAATGCAACCGTATGCTATTGAACTCGATCGTTTGTTTTAATCTTCTGACCAGTTTCGCTTTAAATTTGTTTAACAAATTCTATTGAATGGCTATTATCTACTATGATCGATTTTCTACTCAGAGAAGGTTAGTGTTCAACCTGTATTATGTTTACTGCATATTGGAGGATAGTAGAATGACTCTATTTACTGACCTATTCTACTGCAGCATTCTGTAGAGCTCTATTTTACTTGTTTGACCACATACAATCCAATTCTACTTATCATACAGATAATGTCCTCTACCGATAACTCTATTTTATTATTCGATTATGCACCGTTTTGCGATAGTTTGATCTTGATAGTTCTTTATTGTTTATGGAAATAATAACATGTTTGTAAGATAGAAAAGAGAATAACAGTTTGATATATTTCTAGATATGAATTTTTGGAATTCAGTGCCAGTGTACTATAATGCGAGGTAAAAGTTACGTAATTTTATAACTAAATACGTATATATTGTGTAATTAATTCTAATTAAATGTGTTATTGGTAAAGGTTGTATTAATATACGAGATGCTATGACAGGATTAACATTATCTCTGTATGATGCTATATATGCTCTGTTGAGATACTTAACTGTACAAATATCTACCTCCTCATAAACGGGTTGTGTCGAAGGCAAATAACGTCATACGTGAGACAAATTTATTCAAGTGGATCGGATCATTTATGGAACTACAAACGGAGATCAGAAATGAGAAAGTGTCATGTTTCAGTCTCAATGAGGTTTACTAATACATAATTTACATAGTATCAATGCTAATATCTAATAATTCTAGTAATAATCTACTAATTTCAATTATTATTCGAGAATCAAATTTTCCATAGATCGATGGGGAATGTCAAGTTTTAGCATTTCTCAGAAAACAAACATTTATTTCTCAATATAATATTAGATATAATTCAATAAATATTATATTAAAATAAAACATTTCATTATATTTTTATTCTGCATTATTTTCAACTTCTATGTATAATTTTAAGTAATATATGCATAAAACGTTAAATTGTAAAAGATGAAAAATATGTTGCATATCTCAATGTCTTCCAATTGCTTTAGAATTTAGCCAATTTTAATTCAAATTAATGCAATATAGCCAGTGCTAAGCATCACATACACAGGGATATACGAAAAACAGTTAAACTCGAAAATTTATTAAATTCATGACACGATATTTCCCTCTTTTCCCATCGACCTTTCAAATATATGAATAATAGTGGAAGGAAATGTTGAATCGGATGTGAAAATCGTTGCATACGTGCAATTTCAGAAAGTGTTGAAGAATATATTAAGCGGATGAACATTTGCTTATATCCTCCACTTGTACGCAGCATATCGCACAGTGCAACTAGCACACGCTTGTCATCCACACTTTTTCCGCGTGTCGAGTGTCATCAACAGATTTTCCAAGCTCCGCCTGCGAACGCGAATGTCCCATTTCGAGCTAACTGACTCTTGATCATACATCCTGCTGACTATTGTAAAATGTGGAAATATAATTATCTGATGATGTCGATCCTTCATTTGTCACGAGCCATTTCACGAATCACATTTGTTCCAGATAATTTCGTAGGATTTACGAAATTCCAAAATAATAACATACGAATGAAGATATGAAAGCTAGAAAATGCAACATTTTCGGTTCGCTAGAAGAATAATTTTTTCAAGGAACCAGGTACAAAATAAACACGAATTTGTCGAGACGAAAAGTTATTAGAAATAGTAGAAAAGATGGAAATAGAAAATTACTAACAATTCAAGTATTTGGTATTTAAAAGACTTGCTTTCTTTTATTATTCAACTAATATTCTTTGAGTGTAGAGAGTATTTAATAAGATATCGCGCATTTGCTATTATTCAAGGAAAATAAAAAAAGATTTCTGAATTGTAATATTTTTAGGAAATACTATAATTTTGTTGGATAACCACGACATTTATATTCTAGCAAATAGTAGTACACTATTACGGTAAATTTTTGTAAATATCAATATCGACAGCTTAAATAATATATTACTCTTCTAATAAGCTACGTAGGAGAAAAGTTCAATTCTAAAACAGAGAAAGCAACATCTAATAACATCAAAATTTCGAGGTAAATGAAGAAAAAAGGGAAACAAAACGGAAAAATATAGCAAAGAAAGGGGTTATTCGAGCGAAAACTGCTCCGAAATGGCAGAAACCTGTTTCCAGTTTCCAGGTAGCTCGTTGTTCGCGTTACTTTTGTATGAATGATTTTATAGGTGTTATTCCTTTATGCTGCACTGGCTTTAGTTCTTGATTTCATGTTTTCACATCACCCGTGTTATTTGTTTCTCGTGTATTCATATTTATGTTTCTTTCCTTTTCTGTGGATACTCTTTATATGCTTTTATTGTTTATTATGTAACATTTCCTTTGACATTTTCAATTTCTACCTTTTATCGACGATCCACATTACGTTTCTTTTATACTGTACGTTGTACAATCTCTTTGACTTTCACTTTAATTGTTTCTCGTCTATTCATCATTATGTTTCAATTATACCTTATTTTCAATCTTTCCTTCAATTTCCTTTTCCATTCGAAGAACTGAAATATTCAAGAAGAGGGTGTTTCTTTTATAAACACAACTGCGAAAAACAGCATAGAATTCACTGCATCATTTTAAGTGCAATTTATATTTCAATGGTACGAGTATTCGTTTTCATTAAATATTTCTCTGTGTGCCATTTACATTGAGAAAAATGACTGATTATTTTCATTAACGCTTTTCATATAATTTCAAAATTGAATTTACGTCTGAATAATTCAAATACCATTCCTCGTAAGGTATTCTACGTTTACTTATCTGTATTTATCAAAATTTTCAAACTGCATGTTTGTTTAAACTTGGACCTTTTACCATAAAAGACTTTCATATTTTACTTCATTTATTTCCTTCAATTTCATTTATACTTTTTCTAAATGTATTTTATTTACATCTAACGTACTACAATTTCAATTGTTGAGATATGTATAATTTTCTGTGCTGGACTGGGTTAAATGCGTATTAGAGATGCTTGTATGTGAGTATCAGTGTGTGAATACATGTGTGTAAGCGTCAGAGGGCGTCCAGGCCTTAGTTAGGACAAAAGACGATTGGCAGTGGTTTAGAAGCATCTGGCAGAGTCGGTTAACAGTCGAGTGTAGAAGAAAGTGCTGAGACGCGTGCAAGTGTGTATCGATGAATATATGATAAATTGTCCATGAAATAAATATATTATTACTTTAATATTAATCCTCAGTGTATATTCATTCAAAGATCCACAATTCTCAACATCAATATCAAATGTTTATTTAACGGTTAGTTAATGAAAGACGCATATTTTATTTATTTCGTAATCTCTGACAAATATTTGCACCATTATCCATTCGACTTTCATTTTAATTCGCCAACCTTTCACTACCAGTTTGATTCCAATTTATCAATTCTTCGTCTCACTATTTTATTCATTCCACCCTCCCTTTTTCACCTTTCATCTTCATCATTTCCATCCCTGCATCCTCTTTCGCGCGCGCGTCGTTACATTTATTCCAGCAATTCCTCCTCCGGTTGCTTTATCTTCTGCAAACGAAAAACAGCCTCCAGCTGTTTCCTCTCGTGTCTTTAATCGATCGACGTGTATCGAAACACCAACACCGCCGGCAGTGAATTTTCGTCGGATGCGAAATGAACAGAAAGCTCGACGTCTGAATTACTGAAAACCGAGAATCGAACAGCAAAGAGGAATGTTTCGCGGATGAACGTCGAATCGGAAGTCGAAAGGGGTTGCTTTTGCTTTGAATTCTTCCAGCTTCTCTTGCGGCTTCTAACTGATACAAAGTTTCGACTGCTGAATGTTCGACTGATTCAAGGCTGTGTCTGTTTCTGTTTTGGCTCTGATTTGCTTCTGATCGATGCGTCTGGAGTATGAGAAAGACGAAAATAAAGGCTTCTGCCAGGCTTCAGGGGCAATTAGATTGCGTAGCCTTGACGAGGAACAAAAGATGGTTTTTGCAAGCTCAGCAGTCTTTAACGGAATATTTGAGGTTGAAGAATCAGCGAATAAAGCGAAAGTGTTTTAAGATACTTTAAATATTTGAAGTATTTTATATATTATGTCTTAAGTATGCTTCTGAATTGTGTTTTTTAAAAGAGAGGTTTATTGATTTTTCTGGAATTCGAAGATATTTTTGTAGAGGACAGTGTATCGTACAATTAGCTTGAAGAACAAGAGCTTCCAAAGTTACATTGTATGAGACAGAAAGTTATAGTTATTATATAATTTGAAAATTAGGTGTGAGTGATAAAATTACAAACTAACAAATAAGAATTATAAAATTCTGTGAAATCAGTCGCGGATTATAAAACGAATGAATTATAAAAATAAAGTTAGAATTCGGAGTTGAAACATTAATGAAAAGAAGTAGCAAAATTCGGTATTAAAACTGCAGATTCTGAAATTAGAATTTGGATATAGGTTTTCCAGTTATCTGTTACATAGAAATCGGAATTCGAAATATTTAACTTATTTAAAAATTAAGATCCAAGAGATGTGGAACTTGAGGTTACCGGAGAAAATAGAACTCCAAAAAGGAAGAAGTTAGATCTCCTAATTAAAGAAAGTTACAAAACCAAAATGATCAAATTGCAATTAAATAAAGGATTAAGAAAAATGGAACTGAGTTACAGACCCAACTCTATTGGGTATATCATGATTAGAATTCTAGGAACTTCTTGAAAGATAATTCGTTTCCTTTTTTTTTCATTTATAAGATCACTCGTTGGTTAAAAGTTCATTAATGTGCGATAAGGGTGTTATCGAAACGAGGTCGAGCGGGAGGCTACGCTTTCCTGTGGGACGTCTGCTTGCGGACAAACTTACTGGACGACCATTGGATAAGGAACATTTCAATTATCGAGAGGAAATGGCTTGCCCAGGTGCTACGTTTACGATATTGCCGGACGTGAGGCATCAAACTTCCAATAATATTAACCTTACGCGATTTGCACGCGTTTTATATTGGAATACATTCCGGAGAACTGTTCAAGTTCATGTGCCTACACAACAAAAATGTTGAAGTGGTCACCACTTTTAAGAAAACCCTACATCTGGTCTTTTAATTTTCTCAAGCACTGAAGCCATCGACAGCGTATAGACAAAAGACTGGGACGAAGGCAGACCATAAACAGTACACAGGCGACGATGGCTTCAGGGTTTTCAGTCATAGGGTGACACTGTTAGTATGCGGATCTGGACCAGCTCAATTATATTCCAACTTGTATTTACATTTCCGTATTAAAATATATTTTCTACCTTGCAATTTATCCACGCGTTCCTTTGTTCACATACATCTAATAATTTCAACAAAAAGCATTTACAGTAGAATGTTCAGATTAATAGAACATCAAACGTTTAATAAACTTACCTTGAAATATGATATTAGTAATGTTTAATTAACGAATGGTTCTAGAACAGAGAACTACGAGTTTTGGAGGGCATCGCTGTATATCTAATTAGATAATTAGTGCATAACCGTAATGTAATTGAACAAGTATAATAGGATGACACATGATCAGACAAGTATAATAGAACAATGCTTGATTTGGTAAATGGAATACGTTGTTTGTTCGTGCAAATAAGTATAACAGTACGATAATTAATTAAATAGATTGATTAATATCGCGTTTGATGTAACGTGCTATGTAGAAAATAATAACAATTTTGAATTAAATTACATAGAACAAAGGAGTTCTTTCCCTGTGAAATTTTATCACGCTCGAATTATCTTATTCTTTGTTTCGAAAATGAAATAATTATACGTGAATAATATTTGAAATTACACAGAAGTAATACGTTAAATAATTGAGAACTAAAAATAATTTCATTTCAATCACATTTCAACCACCTTGTTTTAATATCGCTTTGAAACATACGCAGATAATATTTTCAACAATTGAAAACAGTAAAACGATATTTTAGGACATTTGGATCATCTCAAACCTTATTATCAACATTGAATAATTATTCTCGGATATTATTTTATATTTTGAAAATATACCTTAAATATTTTGAAATAATAAAATGATATTTTAGATCATAACGTTGACAGTAAAATTTAGGTTCTCACATTCTTCAAATTTTTTATGGTGGAACTATGTTCGTACAGTGCTTCAACTATTTCCGATAAACGATATTAAACAAGTCTGTAAAGTACAACAAATGAGAAAACCGCGAAAAGTAAACGAAGAAGTTCCTTTTGATTACTTTCCCCCGTCTGATATCAGTAGTTGAACTTCCTAATTATGTTTTGCGCCGTCGTTGCAGCTGTATTTTTTCACGGGACACCGTAATTCCGCCGGGTTCGAAACTCCCGCAATTTACAGCAGCTCGCAACTTCTAAATCCCGGCACTATAATCCGCTTAGACCCTTTCTATCGCGTCGAGCACTCTTACAAATCGTGAATTTTCAGCCGAAAATGCGGATCTTACAACAGGCCAGCGATAGTGGAAACGCTATTATCGGAAGTTATGCCGCATCGATGAAAACCTATTCTCTTCATGCACGTTTCTCAGCAAAATTTCTATACGAATTGGACATATAGAATATTGTTGCGTTGTTGATTGTTCGTTAGTTTACTCGTATATTCAACTAAGTTGTATTTGTGCGTTTGTAATTGTGTAATTTTTGTATTTAATTATACGTTTATTATCTAAAATGGCTATCTGCAATGAAGAAGGTCCATTGTAGTGAACATTCTCCAAAATATTAATTTAATCGTCTAAAGATTAGTAGGAGCAGTAATATATTGTTTTGTCGACAATAATTAATTTATTCTATATATACAGATATTATTTATTACCTTATTATTGATTTATTTATTATTTGTTATTATTTATTGATTGATTGATTTTGATTTATTATTGATATTATTTAGTCAACAGGTGTTATTAGTTTACACATTATTATCTTATTCACATCTTTACCACAGGAAACATTTATGTCTATATTGTATATATTATATAGAACGTTTCGAAACATCATTAGCATTGTAATGATTATACTACTGTCACGATTATATTGATCGAATCTGAATCCAACCTGAAGATGTATATAGAAATTACAAGATATTTATTGCAAACATATAGTTAATAAAAAACTAGTATCTAGCACGAATAACTATTTTAAACTATAATAAGCGTTACATACAGTGTCACAGAATATCGCAGTTCATTAACACAATTTAATTGATACGGATATGGATAATCGACTGTTTAAATATTTTTGTAATCTTTGCGAAGTATATTTAATACATTTAATACTATTTTTAGTACATTTTTATTTCAGTGAATTATCCTGTAATTTCTATATATATATTGTCAGATTTGTTTCAAACTTTGCCAATCATGACGATCGAGTTTCATGGCAGTGCTAATGAAACTTTAAAATGTTTCGTATAATACGTGCAATAAATTAAAAAAAGTCGCCTGTAAGTGTTCTACTTACTTTAGTGAGCATATGTATTTAATTGCGAATTTTACGAAACAGAATTTTTCCACTTTCAAACCTACTGAGAACCTACGAGCCTAATAAAAAGGTTGAAGTATAGTTGTAAGTACTTTGTACTCATGTTAATTAGCTCACCTTAGTCCAGGAACTGCGGTGACTGATCTTTGATCCGGACTAGTTATCCAGGTGACGTGCGGCGTTGGGCTCCCATGAGCGGAACAGCTTAGCTGTGAGCCTGTGGTATTGGAAAAGACCAGAGTACTTGGTGGCTCGAGAACGAACACCGGACCTTGCTGACCAACCACGAGTTCCAGAATGCAAGCTGAAGAACAGAGTAAAGATAGACGGATACGTTAATGGAGTTCCCACATTCGCAAATAATATAGATATTTCGTTTGCTTTTCGCGATCGACAAATTCGACTGTGCAACAGTTTCGTGTGCAAGTAAAAATACGTACAAACAACCCTCAACTGTAAACGTTCTTACGGTAGCTTCGAACCGTAAACGTGGGTCTTTTACGTCCGAAGCATTTTTCAGTAGATAACAACCTGTTAAAAAAATCCAGAAAAATCAAATATCTTCAAACGTTCTAAATTAAGGCTATCATAAAACTTTTGTCAAGCAACTTTTTTTAATCGGACGGAGGGAGGAAGATTTTCTACTTCAAGGCTACTCCCTTGCGAGAAGTTCAACTCGGTCGAAATAATCCGAGCATGAAATATCCACCTTTACAGTTTAAGGGATGAGTACAAGGAAATAATTCTTAAATACAGTGGAACTACGTTTATGTGAATCTGCCGGGGATAAGATAGTTCATATAATCAGGTGGCATATATAAGAAGAGTCCATCTGTTTCTTCATATCACCTATGATTTCTTATTCAGTTAATAGGAATGTTCATGTTCGTATAAGAGTACTCCACGAAACATTTGCTCTTACATAACGCGTGTCCCTACTGTTTACATCTTATCGCTAGACGTTCATATGAGTAGATGGACCCTTGATAGTTCAGATAATAGGAACTCGGCTAAAGCCTATTTAATCTGGCACTACTGAAATTTCGTTCATATAAGTGGAGTTTATTACAAACAAAGTTCATACAATACAACTCAGTATATTGAGCCGAGTCATAAGACACAACGTTTTTTGAGGGTGTCATCAGGAACAAGGGTGAAAGAAGAATCTGTATTTGTCTTAATGTATCGTGTCCTAAATTAAATATAATGTTAGTCTATATACGAATATTTAATATTTTTTTTTTATAAAAGTTATTAGATTTCAATGAGAAAAGTAAGGAATCTATGCCATTATTTCTTGAAGCAAAATTCATTAATTTTTATAGAAGAACCAGGGCACAATATATATGAGAAAAAATATTTAACATATAAACATCCATACATGTAAATGTAGCTGAAAGTATAACAAAGCAAGCTAATAAATAATAAATAACCAAAAATAAATTAATTAGCCCTTTTCTTCTTTTTTTTTAGCAAAGGGAAACAACAGAGTGTGCAATAAATCACTTTTTCAGAAAGTTACAGATAACTTGAGCCATACAAATTTCTTCTCCAGTTTCCAATGTTTCTTTTACGATTGGTTAACAAGAATAGTCGATTAATCTTCTAATATCTCAATGTCAGGCGATGGATATTTACATATCAGAGCAACGGATTAAAACAAACGGACAAAGATAGACAAATGGACAGTCTATGGAGGGATAATTCAGAAACCGGAGAAATCAATTCTGGTAAGCCGAATTCGACCTACATTCCATATCGATTTGACACTATACTATCGGACAGCTTGAGATTAAACGGCCTGGGAACCGAGTGACCGCATCATCGGCTTGCTAAAATATTTAATTCGAAATCCAAAGGATTAAAAACCGTTTTCCGGAAACTGGGCCGTCTCGATTTATGATCAAATCATTTCCCCTTCATTGGCCTCTGTACGATGGCGTCTACGTACCCTAGATGCATTCTTTCGCATCTTGTGCGCCATTTGTGGTACACGGGTAAATAAAAGATTCTTATTGAATCTATATTTACGATAGAACTCCACTTATCTGAACATGTAGGGAGACAAACAGTTTATATAACTGGAATTTCTGTAATAGTACTTCACCCACTAGTTATTATTTTTCGTTTACACAGTTGGAACTCGCGTTCAGATAAGTGGATTCGATCGGCAAAGATACAGTTTAAAACAGAGTTCTGGAAGAAGATATCTTCTGATTTCGACAGAACACTGATGTTTCTACACACAGACAGGTTACTTTATCCACTCGCCGAAAATAGAAACTCGGTTTCAGTATTTAAATATGGATGTTATGGATGTTGCGATCAATAACTGCCACGTTTTCACGTGTTTCTTCCTTAGTTTGTGAGGGTTCGAGTTATTTCTTTAAATATATATCGAAGTATTTCGGTTCTATTTTACTTTACTGTCAAACGTTTAACAATACTTGCTTTCTCAGTATCTTAAATATATTTACTTGATAATATCTTAATACATTTGCATAAGTTTCACAGAAGTTTATACAAATATCAAGCTATCGATCGATTTCTAACTCCTTGCAAGGTATTCAAAAATATAAATCAAACAAAATTAACGAATATAGCATAACATTACCAAGTACACAAAAGATATAAACGCTAAGCTATTAATCGATACGCATCAATCTCTAATCTCTTATAGGGGATTAAAAGTTATTAATCAAAAGGAAATTTTTATCTCACGAGAGTTAACCTGGTCGTTCAATTTGCTGGATGAAGCATCGTCCAGTTTTCGCGATCCTCAGCATCGTGCAGAGATTCGGCAACCCAATGCCAACAGGCAACATGGGAAAACGCAAAGGGCAGCGTTTTTACCACGGCAAGCAGGCAGCCGTGAAAACGTTTTCCTGCCGTGTTTGCAGCAATGGATGAAGATAAGGAATTTTCGCGCGCGTAGCCGCGATATCCACGAGCGAGACTTCTTTATGAAACGCAACGACTTGATATTTTTCGAGTTCTGTATTGGTGAATAATAATACCTAAATATTACGTATATATATGTATTTTATGTACAGATTACAGATTATTATTCGTTGATATTACTCATCAGTCTATAAGTAATAAAATTAGAATAATAATTTTCTCAAAAATCGATAGAGGTTTAGTAAAATCGTTTATACAACAAAATCTCATTACTTGAAAATTTGCTCGCTCATTCATTATATTATACATTTTATATACATATATTCTACATTCTTGTCAAATAATGTTTGTTATATCTTAAACATGTAAAATTTGAGCAAAGATACTAATATTAATTTCCGCTCTAAAAATGTCATTCTTCCCTTAAAGAGCAATTTGAAGAAGAAAAAAAAACGGTTTATACCATCCTGTAATTTTGATTGTTTTGTATCAAGAAGGTACCGTAACACATTGCTGCACAATATTTTTCTGCTACAAACTGTTACACCGTACGTTCTTTACCATTTTAGTTAAATCCATTGGTAATGACGACTTGGCTGAAGAATGGATTTCTGACAAAGCTTATTTGAAGAAAATCTTAAAAGTTACACAAAGCCTCTGTTCCATACTAAACGTCAGTATGAAATGGAAAGGAGGATAAATGATTTCTATATGACATTATTCTTATTCCCGGCATTGGGGCTACTTACTTAACCACCACCATGTATATTTAGAAAAAGAAATAAATATCGAAGAAATTTCAACTGAACCAGCGAGTAAGAAAAATACCAACGAAGACTTGACAAACAGACTTTTACTGACGTCGGATCCCTTCGTATCAAGTTTCAGGAGAACTGCACGTTATATGCATTTTTTATTTTCGTTTCGAACGCTCCGCTCCACTTCTTCAAGAAGCAGATCCAAAATATTCTTCTCGCTATATATTCTGTAATATTTTTCGTAGCGATAAAAACACGATTGAGACACGAACAACCACCGGTTGATGTGACATTTTAAAATGTAAAAAGGTAATCGTAAGACAAAAGTACTTTGCGCAACACGGGTTGCCAGGATCGAGGGAAAGCTCATGTTTGAAATGGAATTTCAATTTCCCGGCTATGGGGAGCGTCGTAGGTTAACAGAATCTAACGAGAGATGCAAATTTCATCTGGCGTCGGGGCGCTGAGACGCCGAGCGTCAAAACGTATTTTAAGCCGTGACACGGACCGAGGGCCGACTGAAATAATTCATCCGATGAATTATTTCCGCTCGTGCGACGCCCGTTAACGAGGATCGATCGTCTTTCGTTCTTCCTTCCATCGATCGAAACCGATTACTCGACCACCTCAAACTCCCACCCTCAATTCGCTCGAAATACGCGCGAAATCACACCGATTAAACGAACCTCCGCTTGCCGTAGAATTCAAATAATAGAATTTCTTTCTGTTCTATTTCCTTCCTTTCTGTTGCGCTCTTCTTTTTACGAGCTCGTTTCTCTGCGAAGAATTGCTTGTATTTTACAGCGTGAGAGTATGATGGCACGTTTAAAGAGTAACGTGTACGTGGGAACTTAATTTCAGATACAAAATGAACAATCGTATAATGTTATTTATAAAATAGAGTCTGGTTTTATGCATGGAGAGATAATTGCAACAAGTTTCCAGGGAAACGATTAAGTGAATAAAATTTCGCATTTATAAAAAGAATGTGACGTCCCGTAATGCTGTGACCTACATCTCATTAAAAAAATGTTGAACGAATTAGATCAAAACTTCAGAGAAGTTCATATGTATATTCGAAATCTTAACGAAAGGAAAATTGAAACAAGCGATATGAACAATAAACGTTATAATTATGGCGAAGAATTGTTTCAAAGAACGAAAGCTTTGTGCAATAACGACTAAACGAATTTTAATCAACGAAAATGGTATTATAATAATAATTGAAGTTTCTTGGAGGAATACAAAATCCAAAGAAACCAGAACTTGAAGTGAAGAAATAAATCTCTCTGCCACCTTACGAACAATTATTTTTATAATTTTTATAATATAATAACTATGCTACTTATTGCGTATAACGCTTAGCGAGTGAAACAAATCTCTGCAGAGATTCCGCTTCTTTAATTAACTGTATAATAGTTAAAATATATAAAACTACAGTATAGTGATACAGTATAGTTTTATAATAACTTTCGAATCATCCTATACGATAATTAGCATGACACATAAATTTATAAACTTCAATTTGACAATCACAGGACTGTAATGAAATATTCGTAAAAATATCCACGTAATTCAATCGATCCTTAAACAGTGCATAAACTCTGAAAATAAATAACTCTGTTTCAATAACTATCATCGATATCGGATTATTATTTCACCGGAAACGTACATCAACAGTGTCTAGGAGGATCGAAATCACCTTTCGATTGGCGCGCATTTAAAACAGGCATGGGCCAATAAATCAGCGATAATGCATTCGCTGTAATGAATAAATTGATCGAGTTATTGTACTGGCAGCCATATAAATTAACGTAGACGTCGGTATGTCGAGCTTTGTTCAGCCATGTAGGATTTGAAGCATGAAATCTATAGCTGGTGTACACTGTTACCGCCATTGGCTCCTGTTAACAACACATGCATCGCCTTCGGTACAATTAGTTTCACGAATGTATAAAACCGACGGTGCTTGAACGAAAATGGCAAAAATCCTGGCTGCTTACAAACCGGCGTATATTCCACTGTAGATAAGTTTTCAATGCCATCTGCGAAACTCTGTACTCCAATTATAATAACATTTGTATATTTTTGCCACACGATATACAGTGGCGGACAAAAGAAAGTTTATAAAATAAGAAATGTTACGGCGTTAGCAATTAGTTTAAACAGGATGTACAATCCGGACGCGACTTTGTTGCTATTTCTGAGTTTATGTTTCTATACGCATTGCTACTACAGAACACGTAATTTTCTTTATAGTCAGAACTTTAATTTGGAGAATTAATGGGATAGTCAAAGTTTCGTTTGGAACCTCAATAGCATTTCACGTAAACTCTCGGAGTGTCGAAGCTTACGCACGCTACATTGGACTTACGCTTTCCCTAACTCAAGTGACCTCTGTCCCGCACCAACTTCCTGAGAGCGGTGTTTTCCTGGGCGTTAACAATGTGAAAGAAGTTGAGTCTTCCTTGGACAAAATTAACTCAATGTTAACGAGGTTAATTCTTCGTTAGACAGCGCATAGTCAGCTCTGCCAAAAGGAATTTGGCGCATTCTATTTTTCTGCAAGAGGATGGAGATTGCGAGTTTAAGAGTTTAGAGACACTTAGATTACTCAAACTTTCGATGGTAAATTGTAATTACACATTATCATACATCTACTTTCATATTAAGCACGTTAAGCATTCGTGATGCAACAAGAAGTATAGAGATACCATAATTTCATATATTAAATAACAGCGATGAATAAATGTGATATTGTATATAGTACAGAACAGATGATTGTTATCAATATGGTAAAACATTTTCGGTAGTTATCTTAATTTTTTCATTTTTAGTGCAAAGTTCATAGTATATCAATTTTTAACTTTCTTTCATTTGTCACTATAGATTCGCCATGACAAGGGGTTTTGAAATATTTTTGTTGAAATTCGAAGATTTTGATAAGTATTTATAGGTTTTATCATGTAGAGGAGAATTTATAGAAAGTTTGCCAGATTTTTTATTTGTCAATTATGATATTTATATACAATTTTATGAGTCGTACTATGATCATTTAGGACTTTTGGTCGAAATTTTAAGTTTTTGATGGTGAAATACCGGTGTTTAGAGATTATGTTATATGAAAGATTTCCAGAAATTTTATGAAAGATTATTATTTTCTTTTTTTTTTTTTTAAAGAACGTTTTTTTTAAAGTTCGTTTTTTATTTTTTTCAAGAACAAATAAAAGATGGTAATTAAATTAGTTTTCATAGGATAACGCGTTATAAATTTTATATTGTCGTTATATCAATGAAGATTTTATCAATTCTTTGCATTCATACAGAGTTTTCGATAATCCAATAGAATTTTTGAATGCGGTCTTGCTATGGAAATTTTATGTATGTAGGAATTACATAAATTCCGAGAAATATTATTTATTGGGAGGATTAATTTTTTAGATAAAAGATTGTAATTTATTATTCAAAGTATCACAGATTTTACGCTGTTATCACGTTGACAAAGGTTTTCGAATTTTTAAAAGTTTCGAAGTTTCTCTCCCGATATCTCCTACAATGAAATGTGTTATTACGTGGTGACGTCTTTTTGACATGGAAATTTAACGTTATACGTAGGAAGATTGATAGAAGTGTTGATTCAGTATAAATGCTTTATTATCAATCTTTTATGTGAACAATAAATAATCAGATTTTATTTACTGGATGTATACATAAAAAATGTTAACATTTTATGTCGTTGAATATTTGAAATTTTACACTTCTGTCACATTGACAAATCAAATATTTTACTTCCATTTCAAATTTTCAACGACGAAACAGTGATGTTTCAACATGGAAATTTTATGTTATATAGGGCTGGATTTATAGAAATTTTATGAAACGTTTTACTTTTGAAAAACCGCTTTTCATCGGCAAATGTAAATAATATTTTGCTGCTGTATTTAATTTTCCATAATGGAATTAATACGTTCATACTTTTTAAATCTAAAAATTTCACGAACCCATAATATCATCATATTAATAGCGACGTATAAACAAGAAGCAGCAACTTTTTGTATTTTCCAACGTATTGTAAATTTTCTCAATATTTGCCAAGACTTTCGAAATATTTCACTGTTATTTTAAACTCTTGTATACGTACAGTGGTGGTTTTTCAAATTTTTAAAATTGACAAATATATACACTTACACATATATTTATTTCTATATATATCTTATTATTTCTCTGTATAATGCATACATTGTAATTCTTGGATACAATCAATTATCACAAATATAAGTTAGTCTTAAACCACAGACATAAAACCTAGGGCCTACAGCTTATAATTAATAGACTGCTTACCTGTGATAACAAGAATTCTTTGGCTTTTATTGCAACTCAGTTTTCTTGCCAATTATTCCACTGTCCTACTATACACAACTATTTCACTAATCTGTCTACTAATAAACTATTCATATTTTCCTTTGTCATTTCCTAAATATTTATATTCATACGATGACATTCATAAAATGTTACATAATTTGAATATATTTTCAATAATTACATTGTAGTTATCATTAATCAATGGATAATAAAATTTGTCCTGTGTATTTCGCCTAACGTTTGCTCTACAGCGAGTAGCATAGACCTACATGTAGCCAGACAAGTGATGAGGCCCGAACACTGGCCGACAAGTGAAACAAGCCAGTGTAATGTCGGACAAGTAGCTTGCTCCCGTACACGATCAGCCACGGCTATACATCCGACACAGTTGAACAACCGAACACGACAAAAACTTAATTTCAATATTCTACTAACACGAACAGAATAGGACTTTACGATTTATTCTAGAGATGAGACAAGGTAGGAAATAAGATTTTTTTAAGAAAAAATAAAATGGGGCAAACATGATGCTATGAAATTTTTGTAAGTATCCTAGCGATTTGATTGTGCAACATTGTTACGATTAATTTTGAATTTTATATTGTTTTGATATTGTCAAATTTTGATAATCTATCTATAAATGATATTCACAGAAATTCTAGAAATATTTTCTCAAAATAAAACTTACTTAACAAGCAATGTTTGTCACTAAAAATTTGTTTTAAACTATTATGACATTAAATTAATAATACAACCACTTTAAAAAAAAAACGCTTCCATGTATTTCTGCCTTCTAAAACTTCATGCAACTTTTTTCTAAAACAAAACATATTCGAAAATAAAAGTATACAAAAATTCGACACTAAACAAATTCCTATACTAACATAGTTCTAAAATGATACCGTAGTAACCTACAAAAGAATATTTACATATTTCTCCAATATCGAAAAAATTCTATCAACTCCACAAAAAAAAAAAAAAAAAAAGAAAGAGAAACAAATTCCTAAACTACGACAAGTTTGAAGCTATTAATAATTCCTAAAGGGGCGAAATCCAAATAACTTCTGACAGAAAACTGTAGTTGACAAAACAATTTCATTGTGTGCGGTCTTTCTTTTTTACTGGTTAATTTAGTCGCGTGATTTATCACGTGACCGGGAAATACGTGTGCGGCAACACAGGCACGAAGATTGATCATTATTATAATCTGGGAGGGTGGTGGCGTACGGAACATCTGCTACTGCGAACTCCTCTCATCTATCTCCATCACGCAGCCGTAGTTTCGCACATGCATAATCTCGCGAGCCGCGTTGTCCGACAAGGAAGATCCATTTCTGATCTTATTTAACCCAGGATCTCCAAGCCTGATTCGTTCCCGCGATTGTGTGTGCGCCTTTGCGTTTCCGAGAGGATACGATTAGTATTCCACACCGTGTTTTAGAGCTCGTTTAGCGCGTTAACGTTTTCAAAGTGTTAAGTATAGGGGAACATGTATTATTATTTGAAGGGATTTAACTTAATTTAATTATAATCCATTTAAATATTAATTTTTAATAGTTATATAAAATGAAATTATTATATTATATTATATAATCTTCAACTATATTTTACAGAACCTAGATGTTCTCTATTTCTATAAAATTGCCCATTATATTTATCATATAAACAAAAAAAAAGCAAACAAATATATATATTCTCAAACAAATATTAAAATGAAATATTATAATAATAAATATAATAAATACAATATGACATTTATATCGCATAATATTTATAATATAATTTTTACGTTTTATATAATATTACAAATATAAAACAATTTCTATCCACTGCAAACAAAAGTCTAAACCCATTAGTAGCAAAATGATTTATGAAACCCTAGAAACTTTTATTTTGAAGGTAATTTGGTAAGCACACGTCGTGAGGTGTTGTCCCATTATTCAATGTATAGCATGAATATCAGTACCACTTTTTGTAAATTTCTGGACACCTCTCTACGTAATAAAATCTCCTTTATTCTTGTATATCTTTTTCTGCCATCGATTACAATCGTACAATCCATCACAGAGACTAAACCAAAATTCAATCAGCTGAAGTAATAAAAGAATTTATCTTCAGTCAGCTTGGCGAACGAATACGAAGGAATATATCCAAGAATGAGATCCAATGGAAATCGTAAGTTCATTAAAGCCCGTACCGTGATCCTCGTTTAATTAATAACTCGAATGTGCGTCGGTTGGCTGATCGGTTGGATCGATTTCGTTTCGATAGCGATCGCTGATTCAAGCGACAGATACACTCTATATCCTTTTTATTAATTCAATTCAATCTCTTCGATATTCATCGATGCGCGATTTCATCCGAAGAATGGAGGCATTCGGGTAAATAAAAAGCAAGAGGGGGTCGGGCTTTCATTAAATTTATGATAAAAGTCTAAGGAAAACTCTCCTCCATTTGAAAGAACCGTCCTTCTTTATCTCCAGGCGTTCCTCTACTTCCGGTCGGATCTATTATTGCACGACAAATCAATCGTCACTTCGAGCCTTAATAAAAATTGGTTTCCACGTAAAGGTTGTCGGAAACAGATGCTACAAGTCAAATTTTCTATTCTTGAAACACTCGCGGTGTTTATCTCAACAGAACACGATGGACCGTACGTAATTTGACAAAATAATATAAAACAAAAAACACTGTGCGTCTATTATTTCCTCATAAAACGAAAGGAACTTTTCGGACAACCTAATGCAACGTCAAAAAACCGCAACACTATAACGTCTACTAAATTGATTAAAAATTACCATAAATTGCAAATGAAATATCGCACCAACTAAAGATTGGCTTTTAATAGCGTAATTTCCAATACAACAGCCACACATTATTATCCCATTGCAAAGTTAAAATTTGGTCTGTAAGGATAAAAAGTCGTGCAACCTTAAAACGAAACAAAATCATAGAATTTCACGGATCCCCTCATCCAGTGATAACGAAGTAACACGTTGGTCGATCCATCCGATACGTGAATAATTCGTGTATCCGATTCGGTCTGCGAACCGAACAGCTGGCCACGTCTTCCAAATAATCTGATCAATAATCCACCCCCCACTGGTGGCCATCGCGCAGACCAATTTCGGCGACCACGTCGAATAATCGGCTCACCGTTCGAGTTTTGCCGCGTGCACTTGTCCCAAGCACGATTTACACACGTCC
Source organism: Bombus pascuorum (assembly GCF_905332965.1). Classification (NCBI taxonomy): domain Eukaryota; kingdom Metazoa; phylum Arthropoda; class Insecta; order Hymenoptera; family Apidae; genus Bombus; species Bombus pascuorum. Next base: position 11,588,182 of record NC_083490.1, on the reverse strand, counting down.
ACGTCGATTCTTCAAATTTCGATTAGCTGCTTCTACTCGAATTGCATTTCTTCACTGGTAGCTATTTCCTTTCTTTTCTTTTATTTTCCTCCTCCCTCCATACTTTTTCTTCTACTTCTTTTTGCAGCAGCGGTGTTATTGGTTATGGAAATTGCAGAATTGAATTTTTCTGGATTTTTGACGAGCAAAGGAAAGATATTACACAGCACGAAAATTATTTACATGTTGCATCAGAGATTCCAGAAACTAATTAGAAATAAAAATATGGATCTTTTGGTTTTTAACTCAATTATTGAAATTTATGTTTTTATGAATGTGATTGAAGGAGAGATTTGATTCTATTATGAAAATAACATTTTTACGAGGTACATACGAAGATTTTCAATTATTTCATTGTTTTAATTATTATTTAGAAAACGTATGCGTTAAATTCTTTTTATTTACTATCTTTATATTTCCTATCTTTTTACATGGCATTTTTCAGTTTTCTTATATGACAAACGAATATATTATTATATGACATACAATATACGACAAAGAGAATTACATAAAAATATTATATTATAATAATGATTGTTAAATAATTCAGGAATAAAACAGTTGAAAGCCTAAACAATTCCTATGCCTATACAATTTCCTACATCATTTTTTCTAACATCGTTCCACCCCATAAAGCCTGTACTACTTCCTACAATCAATCTTTTTCACCAAACCAATTTGTTTTTCTCCCAACGAAACGTGGGCTATTCGTTTCGTTTTTTAACGCAGCGTTTTTTGCACAATAGTGAACGCACGAGATGGCAATAAAGCGCGGGCAAAACGACATAACATTAAACGGCACCGTTCCATCAATCGTGAAAGTCGCGTGTCAAAGGGAACCCACCGTTTCCGTTCCGGCAATCCGTCGATCGATCGATGCGAAAGCTCATTCGTAAGCTCGCAAAATCTGCCAGAATAGCGTGCCTGTACGTGGCACGTGAAGCTGTGGAACGTGAGATCCGACAGTTGCAATTTTACCGCATCTTGTCACCATCCAATCTACAATGTCCTCCCTCTGGTCCCTTTCGACCCTTCGCATCCCCTTCTTCTGTGACCTTTCTGCTTTTTCGGTCACGTTTCCACCAATTTTCATATAGTACTACATTTTTCATTTATACTCCTTCTAGTATCAATACCTGTCAAAGTGTCTTACCTTTTTCGCTCGGTCTTATTATTATACGACGCTTCTCTTGTTATTAGAATATTTATTATGTTATATATTATTATATATTATATACTATATATTGTATATATTATATTATATTCATGCATTTATAAGAAGTGCAGATACATACACACGTAAGTACACAGATGTGTGTTAATAAATAGTAAATTAGTTTTACTTCCTTCCATTTACTTACTTCAAGGTTTACTTCCTTATCTATGGTTTAGAAATATCTGCCATATAAATACCATATATTGTATCGAAATGTGATTTGCATGTCTAATTTAGAATTTATATTACTAGGATCAATTTAGTCGATTAATTTGTTCGATTAGGTACTATGCTCATTCTTACGCTGTATTTTGATGATGTATTGTTGCTTAGAAAAATTATTGGATCATGCTAATATTGTTAACTATCCAGGATAGAAAATGTCTGAAACAAGGTGGGGATGATGGTATCTTCAAATTGGAAATTTAAAATATAAATTGAAAAAGAAGATGAATTATTACAAAATGTGAAAAAGTAAAATTAACAATAAAAATATAACATGTTGACGTTTCACTAATGTCAAGGATACCATAAGTATTCAAGGATTACTCTAATTAATAAAATATAAAAGATAGTACTGTAAAATATGAAAACGTTAACAATAAAATATATATGCGAAATATTATTTGGAAATACACATTCACGGCCATTCACAAATCAATCACGGCCTGGCGATCGATACTGTTAATGTTAGTGAGAGATCAGGGTCGAACGATAAGTTTCCAAGAGGGTCAATAACTCATAATTGCAGCCGTTATGTCGCTGTTAAATCACAAAGGTTCGAGGTGGACTTCAAGGACGTTTGTTATTGGATTCTGCAATTACCACGGGGCAATAATCGTTCGCACCGCAAGAGCGATCGAAAACACCGGGGGTAATTGCTCGACACGTGTGGAAAATGGCCGCGTGAAGGGGTCCGTCCAATTTTCCTGTTTTTAGCAGCCAATTCGGAATGGTTACGCGGCGAATTTGAATGGGGAAAAAAGAAGAACGGAGGGAAAAAAAAGGGGAAAAAATAACGCAACGACCAGTTTCGTTCCAATCAGCGTATTCGTCGCGAATACAGTGTTTTCAAATTTTTCCGATTAGTTCTGGGGTGAACGAACGAACTCATCACGTGAAATGAGAGAAAACTTTTTCATATCGTAACTAGGAGAACCGAGGATTAAAACTATTATTGGATCAATTTCAGTATGTATTTGCAGATCCAAGTCGATTTTAACGAAAATACGAAAGTTTTATATTTTAAACGACAATGAACTATCTAATAACTAATAGCTTATGACATTTTCTATTAAATAATTCATTCTTTGCAATTTGTTATAATTTTATAATATAAATTGTTAAGTTGGAAATTCGAATCTAGGGCAGTTATATTAAACGCGTAACGCATATTGTACCCATGCGAGAAAAGCGATTCAAGTTGAGAAAGTATATTTTCCAGAAAATGGGAAAAACTGTTTTTCAACGTAATTGAATCAAATTTATGATCGGCAAGAATAACGCTTGTAACACTGGCTCAGACGTTTTTTCTTTTTCCATTTTTATTTCTTAACTGAGAGACCACCCTTGCAGTCAGGACACAACAAATAATAAGATGCATTTGCAGGACACAGCACAGTGCCACATATGTAAATCAGGAAGAGCGACATAACTGCTCTACCGGCCAAATTGTGAAGATAAATGAATAAAATTTACATAATTGCTCGAGGAGCGTCTCTGCAATATTTTCAAAGGGATAACTCGAAAATCGCGTTTCTTGAATTGTATCGCTTTCCTCGCGAGGATGCGGCATACATTTACAATCACCTATAGTAGAACTCTATTTTTCCGAAGGAAATTTTAGTTAATGTCCGATAGATTGAACTTTTGCTGGTTGAATTCGTTTATGCGAATCCAAGCTCCTATTGTGTGAACGAAAAATAGTAGATATTAGAAGTAATTGAGGATAATTGGGATAACTCCGATTATATACACTGTGTGTCTCTCGACAAGTTCAAATTCATGGAGTTCTGCTGCATTTCTAAAAATTACATATTGCACTAACAATATCGTAAAGAAATTGACAAGTTACATATTTTACTGTAGGCTTAATTGAAAAAAAAATATTACAAGTGGAAATAAAGAGAAGAAAAAAATACGAAAGAAATGTTTTAATACTTATGGCCAGTAGAGTAGAAAAGTAGTATTAGTTTTTATATGGCCAGACACGTGATGGTATAAGCTGCGGTATGGTGAAAGAGGAATCACGAGGCATTGCATGCCACGCAAGTGGAATCGCACTGTGCATGAACAGACCACTAATGATGAACTCATTCGTGCTCTGAAATGTATCATGCATTAACAAGACGCCTATGTTATATAAACTAATGAATTTCTGTTATTTTAGCGACGTAGATATTACAATAATGTTGCTTGGATAAAGGGATATTGCTCTCTCTCTCTCTCTCTCTCTAAATATGTCGTTTATATGTAAATCTAAAATAAATGTAACGCATTAATTTGTGATAATTATTATTACTATAACTACTACTATCACAAAAGCGAGCTCAGCTCGTGTTTGTCTTTTTTCAACAGAGTCAAAAGATATATGAGGATGAATTAAAAATTTCAGAATTTAAAATGATATATATATGTCGGGTTAACATTAGGGTTAGGGGCGTGTAACGAATCTTTCTTTGGATTAGACATTGTTATGCAAGAGCGATGATATTTACTAGTACAATTATGATTGTGACCGAATTTGACAAGTAACCGCGGTAATTAGATACTCGGAATGTGAATGGCAATGATCTTAGACTCAATAACGAATTCACGGTCAACGGGATGACGAATACGATTTCTGCCATAGTCTGAGTCGAACTCAACTTACTGATCCATGATTCGGGTGTGTCTCAACGTACTTGTCCACAGTACAAGTAGAACTCATCTGACTGGATCTCAGTCCAAATAAAACTACCCTTACATACTCCTCTCTGTAGCTCTCTGTATCCCTCGGATCAATCTTTGTTTTTAAGGAGAGCTATTTAATTACTCCATACCTTTGTTAGATACACGTCCCTTCCGTGGTCGTGGCTACATTCAGCGACCCATTATGTCACTTTGAGCCTAAGCCCATTGTCATTAATCTGGGGCACTTATAATCAGCTTAAATCACAAATAACTATTTCTCAGTTTTATTATTTAAATATAGCTATAATAAAAGGTCTGGACTAAAGTATTGGGGACCTTCCCAAACCTTCCGAAAGAAAAACCCCGATGTCCTTTCATCTCCGACATGTAATTGACAAGATCTTTGGCACGCTTCTTGCTCTAACTGGTAGCCCTATCATTATTAATTTCTGGACTGACAATTCTTTTCCTATGTCTATGTATTTAATACATTGATTAACATTCGTGTATATATGTCTATAATTATCAAAACCTGAGTAAATAAGTAGATAAATAAATACGTATATTTTGTTGCTCATAAAATCAACATACATGGAGCAAACAAAATAATAGGTCCTCCAATAAATGGGTTTAAAGTTATTTGAAGTAACCGGAACGAAAGTTAAACAAGGGATGTAATATGCAACAGTACAATGCAACAGACATCTCAAATCGGTCATCTCATTTTTATTTAGTTTTCATGGTGAGACATAGCACGAAACTACTCCATCGTTCACGAACGAGTCGTAAAAAGCTACGATATAGAGACGAACGAGGAAGAGACAAAAAAAGGTGAAAGAGGAGAAGAAAAGAATAAAAAGGTTGGAGTTGGTGTTGGAAAGGTTGGAGCGTCGATTCGGCGTCGCATCTTCGTCGTCGTCGCCGTAATTCAAAGGGTGTCGAGGGATCCTAAATGTATGACGCAGTTATATGTCGATGGTTTTTTTCTCACCATTGGACACGATAGCTCGGGCTACAATGACATCGAGCGAAATATGCGAGCACTCGTACGTTATCGGCGCGTCAGGAACATGAACCAATTTACAGCGCGTCGATATTCCGCCGTAGACTCGTGACCCGTTGCGAAAGTAAGAGATACTCGTCACGCTAGTATGTACATACGCGTATATTCCTCTGAATTACGAACATTCGAGAATTCGAAGCATCGCAGGTAGAAGCTTCGGATTATTCTGGAAACTATTGTACATGGAATTCTTTTTCGACGGTTACCTTTCTGAATGAAATTAATTTTTCTACATTTAAATTTCACCCGATCTTCGTATCGTTGAAGTAGTTGCAAATTTTAATGCAGGTTTACAACATTGAAGATTAATGCTTTGAATGATATTACTCGCTCTGTGTTTGAAAACAATCAAAAATATTAATAGCAAAGAGCTAACGCTTGTTAAGAATAGCTAAAACAATAAAGCTAACCTACTAATAATAAACCTTCAACAAATTTCAATGGAAATTCAGAATATTTTTAGTGTCTTTTCCGATGATTCTATTGTCTCCATGTTAGAAAATGATGAAAACAGCCTAGTGGAAATAGCTGCGGTATCCGGTCCATGAAACTGACCCGATGAATCGTCTTTAATTATCGGAATGAAATTAATCAACAAATACACGAAAAGGTAATAGATCTAAAAATGTAAGTGGAAGTTAACTAATCACAAATAACAGAAATAAAACAGCTGAATTATCGTAGTCTTCTAAAAAGAATAGAAATGGCACCAAAAGACAAATATTTTATTTACGTCATAAAATACCATCGTCTCCAAGAATAAAAAAAGAATAGATTATTAGATACCAAAACGGAAGAAACAAATAAAAACGAATAATGATAATAAAATAGCAGAAGTGTCCATAGACTTACATTAGAGAAAGAAAAAGTATGAATGCTTGCGTTCTCATTTTATTAAAAAAAAAAAAAAAAAAAGAAAACACGCACACGCGCATGCACAAAAACTAACAAAAGACAAGTAGCAGAAATAAAATAGCAGAACTGTTGGTAGATTTGTGCTAGAAAAAGAAGACTGTCGGAAGATCGATCACTATAAGTGGTCGCGTTTCCGTTTATTTCTCGGGGTCGTATTATTGGACACGTAGGCGTCAAGCACACGCGTGCGTGCGTGTTACGTGACTAAACTCCAAAACGAAAGCGATAAAACGACGGGAAAGGAGAAACATCAATGCAGAATATTTTGGTTTTCCCTTGCAACTTCCACGGTTTTTCCCAGCCCTCTCAGCCGGCGTCTGCTTTGATGAGGAATGCATGTGCGATCGCGGGGCTGCATTTTTTATGAGCCACGAGAGAGAACGTCGCACGGAGACCGAATAACCGAACGTCGGGTTATTCCAGAACAAAAAAAGAAAAGAAAAAATAACCTCGACGCCGGTGAAACGTGAAAACTCATGAATGCCACGGGTTCCCGTGGACTTTGCGGACCGTTCGATCGATTCCTGATTAATATTCGACGGGAAACACCGATTTCTGGTAATATTTTCCCTACCACTTCTAGAAAAGCTTTTTTCTGGATGTAATATTGTTGTCAAGCATGAATGATAGCACGGCGCAAGTATTAGATTAGGGTTATTAGAATTGAATTCTTGGACTTAACCCTGTGATGGTATTGCGGGGTTACAGATTGGGTAAATTTTATTTGAGATCCAGATAGAAAACGACGATTTGAGATAAGAAATTATTTCTGCTACTTGAGTATTTTTATTTCAATAATAACAAGTAACATAACTTTATTTCGTGGTAAGATTGAATAAATTATTGTCGAATAAGTTTTCGTTATAGTTAATTTTTTCTGATACAAGCTAATAATAAGATAAACATTTGAATTGTAAATATTAGCTTTTACATATATACATAGAAATCAATATTTTTAATGCAGTCGATAATGTTGCCATGATAGGATCAAAAATGATCTGAGATCTTATTTCAGGAAGTATTAATCCAAATACAAAATATCTAATGAGACGAAGGATTATCTTTTTCAATGGCTGAAAACTAGGATACATGGTTTTGCGTAAAAAATTGCATATTATACAACTCACAGCAATGTATTTGTGTATGCAAGATATTTAAGAGATTCAGAAACCAAAGAGTTCTGTGTGAACCAATAAGTAATTTGATAATTGGAGAAACAATTCCAAGAATTTTCATTATTATTATCAAGTATAATTTTATTTATTCTACTTTGCATTCAACGAGTGGAAACTTGTCTATAGCCAAACCTAATAATATCATATGTTAAATAAATTTCACGAAGAAACCAAATTTGAATTATAAAGTATAGATATAATAGAAAATAGCCTGAGATAATATGAGCAAAGAAAGGTAATATGCGAGCGTATGTGACTAGGTAAATGGTACGTGATCGTATGCTGTTAGACAAGTAGTACGTGACCGTATGTAATCAGGCAAGTAGTATTAGGTCATATATAATCGGGGCAAGTAGCAGCGGATCGTATATAATCCGACAAGTAGTTCTACGCAGCGTTGTACAAGTGGTATGCGCCGATGCGTGGCCACACACGCTGTGCAAGACTACCGCGGCATGCCGTTCGCGGTCAGGCAAGGCGTGTGAACTATTAATTTTCAACACGAACACGTAACGGGCACGTGTTGATATCATTTAATATTTTATTCCGATATAACAGAACATAACAGAGAAAATAGCAAAAACTTTTTACCAAAAGTGAGTCACGGTTGCAACATGTATATTTTGGTTATACAAATATTTTTAATAGTTTATTTATAAAGTATTTTTACTACTTTATTTACTGTGTTATTAATTTTCGTTTCGGTATGTATTTCTTTCTTCTGTTTAAAAAGATTACATATACTTGAGACCTATATTTTTGCTAAAATGTTAATATTTAGTATAATTCATTTGTATAAATATGTATATGTGTAAATATGTATAATGCAATATCCTACTGCGAATTGATTATAGTAAATCAAAAGAGCAAAACGGTATTTAATTGAAACATTAATTACAATCATTTCTCTCTCTCTCTCTCTCTTAATGTTGACATCTCGTATTCAAAGTAAAATTATTACATGAATTCCCTATTTTTGTGCACAGTTGAAATTAAAGATTTGAAATAAAATAAAAAAATGTTTAAATAAGCTGCAATATTTACTACACAATGTAAGAAGTAACAATATAGCTGAACATAATACACATTGGAAGTAAATGATATTAAATTCTAGACCGATAGCCTACGCTCCAGTTTTGAGGCGGTTGTCTGAATATTGCATACTCAATCTACTCCACTTAACGTTCTACTGCATCATGTACATTCAGTGAGTAATTCAGAAGCAATTTGACTGGTGGTTTTGCTAACTGTAATAGTGAGTAAATATAACATAGACTTGGCTCTTCTCAATTACAACTTTTCAAACTTTCAACTTCTCTAAATATTATATTTTTTTTTAAAGCACATTATTCTATCCGATTTCATTTTCTATTCGATTAAAGCATCCATTTCTTTATATCCTAAATGTTCACAGCTATAATAGTACAGATGGACACAATGCTATTCTTTTATCCATTATCGTTAATCAAGTACTTGCTTCCTCATGAATTTTATGTTATATGAATCGATTTTATTGGCTTGATATTTTCTAAAACAGTTTAATCTCGGTATAAAATGGTCTTTTCCATCGCTAAGCCTCAACCTGCTAATAATTCTCAAAAGTGGTTGCTGCAATTTTAAGCAACAACAGAGAAGAAAGAATTATTGGAACATAAAAAAAGCTACTAACTTTGCAACGAATTAAAATACGAAAGATATTTATAGGAGTTTTTTCATTGTTCCTGTGTTCTCCATCTATTCTGGGATAGGCCGCACATGTTACGAAAGAACTTGTATGCTTCCAGCTTTGAAAGTTTAGTATTTTATTTATATATAGACGAAGACAAACTGCATCAAACGATAGCTTCAAAATAAGAATGTAACATACAATTTCAAATAATTAGAATAATATCAAATCAATTTCAAATGTTATTTAATTGGAATATAAAAATATTACAGACTATTTCGATTTAACGAACCTAATGTCACAAAGTTTCAGAGGAAGACTAATAAAAGATCAATCAAATTTTAATATCAACGATATTGAAAGTCATTTGCAATGATCGTTAAAAAATTGTAATAATTGTTCGGTTCACTCGATCGATTTATACCTAAACGTGATCGACTTTTTAATTCATGTTGACTTTGTATTGCGAAAAACAGGAACAAGATTTTGGTCGATAGTGGCGTCCCAGCCTAAGGCGATTATGACACCGCCTCTGGGCTTCGGGAATCTCATTACTGTCTCGACGCTAGTGTTCTTCAGCCTCCGAGTCGAGACTCAAAGAAACAGAATTAACAGCGAGAAACAGACGAAAGAAATAGGGAAATATCAAAAAGGAAGGACGAACGAGAAACAGATGTTTGGAACGATCCGAAAGAGCATTGAACTCCTGGAGAAAGTTAGAAAAATCAAAATAAAAATACTACATACATACGTGTGTATGCGGATCGGCTGATAAGTAGTGCACGTTCGACTGCGTCTCTTGAACGAAAGCACTTATCGAAATGAAGCAAAATGAAAGTGCCATTTATTAGCTAGAAAATACTGTATTTGTTTTGTATGTATATTATTGAAATATATGTAAGTTTGTGCGCTACACCGGATCAGCCGCGTACTAGTGATACACATATATGTGTATGAGTATGTATATAAGTAATTGCGTGCGCAGCGTCTCGCAGAACGAAAGAATGTTACTGTACCATGGTAAAAGTGAGACAGAAGAACGCTGAAACACGAGTAATGGATATCTATGAACATCTTGTAAATCGCATATTAAATAAATACAAAACTATTTTATTATCGTCTCTAGATGTAATGAAAGTGTTCCTACATATTTATTTCGGCGATTACGATCCTCAATTCTCAACATATATATTGCGAATTCTCGACTAAAGAGCAGCTGGTCAGGTCAAACCGATCGGTCGATATCGCGTACCTCGAATGACTTAACGCTCAAAGTGGAGGAGATTTAATAGATCGAGTGTTAGAGTAATCCAGCACTGTATTTGCACTTGTTTTATAAAAGTAAAGTGTGACGTTATGAACATAGCGGTGGTAAGATCTTGTTGAGAGTGAAGTATTTCACCCGCACGATACGATGTCTGATGATGTACTGTCTTCCTACGTTGCTGATTCTCCCTACCAGCCGTTGGGTTTCGTCTGTCGTGCTCTTCCGGTTAGGCTTTGCCCGGGGTTTTTCATCTGACCTTGGAGTCATTAGGTTTACAGCTCGAGGAGGACATGTAATTCGGAATTTCCTGAAGAAGGGAATGGGCCTGTGCCATAAACGGACGGCCATTCAAAATTCCAAACAATATGTATATATTTGCCAACGAACAAAAAGTTTTCTCATTTTGTCAGCGAAGAATTTTGCCGGTCCGATCTGAAACGAATACTTTTCAAGATTCTCTTCAATTTTGAGAGGAAATAGGAAGCCGAAGGAGTTAGATGTAGACTGTGCAACAACTTCAAACATCAAACTCGCAAAAGCATCATGTGTTGCGAATGGGGTGTGCGGTCGAATGTTGTCGTGCTGCAACTATATCGTCTCGATTGAATTCCAAACCCGACGTGCACGTCTCCGCTAATGCTTCGCCAATGCTTTGTTTTAATGTCATAGCATACCTTGTCAGTAAACGACGATGAATTTCCGGGGGTGTAAAGCTTTCCACGTTGTTTGAATTTCGTTCATATCGCATCCATATCAAACCTCACTCTGAACGATACTGTTCGTGATTGCGCTAAGCAAACTTGGTATGTTTATAAAGGAGGGTAGTAGCTTTAAACGAGTGCTCACGCAGAGCTGTAACTTTTCCGTTCTCGAGATACAAACGAGGGTGCACTATTTATCAACCGACACTCGTATATAAAATAACTGTTGTAAATCGTTATTATAGTGTGCCACTGTAACAACTATGAAATAACTAGAAAATGAAACGATTGAAATCGCAATATCGAAGATCTTCTCAAAAGATACGTAAAACACTCCCAACGGAGAACCAAACGTGCGCATCGCCTCTTTGCTAAAACTCCCTAGAAACCTTCCCTTTCGCAACAAAGCCTTAAGAAGGATTAAAAGCGTTAACAGCGATTTATAAAAACCTGATCAAGAAGCCGCTCGTCGTCTACGAATGGAATTTGCCACGGAGGGGAAACTGCGAGCGAGCCCGCGAGACCAGGAAGAGCGAGGCCAGCCGAAAGACGTGAACACGGAAAGAGGCAGGAAGCTCTGGTGGAAAGTCAACAGTGGAAGGGAAGACGGGAAAAACCAACAGAAGAAGATCGGCGTCGTCGTGGACGAACGCGAGAAAATGGGGGAAAAAAAGGCGTGGAACTCTGGCGAGTTAGACAGAGCGGGAGAGAAATATCGTCGGGGATTCCAAAGTCGACGAGAGAGTAGGTAGTCACGTCGACGTGAAAGATCGTAATTGCGAATTCGTTGACCCGCGAGTCGAGTGAGCTTTTCCACCAAGTCGCAATAGAGGGATACTGTGTTGAAGAGGGGTTGGAAGGTAACCAAAGCAGAAGAGAGGGGTAGCATTCTCTCTTTCTTTCTTTCTCGGAGAGAGAGAGAAAGAGAGAGAGAGAGAAAAGGGACGAAGAAGGGATAAAAAGAGAAAGAAAAACAGAGAGAACGACGGGGTAGGGGTAGAAGCTGTTACACACAGAGAGAAAAAGCAACGAGAAGAGATTCCGCGTGAGAGGGAAACTAAGGGTGAGGGGATGAAACGACAGAGAGTGAGAGGGGGATGAAAGAGGCGCGAGCAAACAGACTTTGCGATCGTTTATTTTTCTGGCAATTATATTCTTCCGTGAAAGGAACCCGAGCCCTTTTCAACTTCGTATTTATTTCTGTCGTGAATACGTCGTGAAACGTCCGACCTTCGCTGGTGCTCAAGACGGGGGCAGGGGGCGGATTCTCCACGCTTTTTAGAAGCGTCAACCGGCGATTCCGCGATTTAAGGAAAGCGCGCTAAGGTTCGGAGTCGCTCGGGCAGCATTGAAATTTATTTTCCATTTTCTTTCATTTTTCTTTTTTTGTGTCGCTTGTGTCGCGAGGAAACGCGAGAAGATGAGGAATAAGCGAAGAATGCCCAGCTCGGCTTTGATGCAGGTCTATCGTAGGTTCTAAGCGATAGAAGGCTGCGTGCTATTAGAGGAACATTTGTCGCAGAGCGACCGAAGAATTGCAAAGGCGATGGATTCGCGGAAAGCTTTTCGAGGGGCGAAACGTGTCCTTCGTACAATCTAATGAATTTGTTAATCTCTTGAATCGTTGGGAGAATCGAGGTAGCTTTAAAATTAGTAAAAGAATTGCCTTTTTCTGACCAACTAAATTCTCAAATATATTAGATCGTAACGTAAGTTCGTTTTTAAAATGGAAATTTTAAGGAACAATTTTGTGTTCAATTCGTTTAAAATGTATTATTATATCATAAATATATTACATGACAAATGAAAAATCAGAATTTGAATTTTGTTCGAAAATGCACCAAATTAACTTACGCGACTAATATATATACACATGCACATACCTGTAATATAATTTCATTGTAAAAAGTATCGTTCCTTTTCCATTATGGGCATTGCCACAATAACAAACAGAGAAAAAGAAAACATTTGTAAAATGTTTTTTGTACGTAATTTGTAAAATAACTGTCCTATAAAATAAGTGTAAAATAAAATCCTGACCATCACCTGTTGCGAACATATTAAATCGGAGCAATTACTCCAGACGAAAAAGCATTCGCAACTGATTGCAACTTTTCACTCTAATGTTTTCTCCCAAGATACTATCTTATCAAGGTATCCAGCAATCCTACAAATAGAATTGTCCGCTGGAAACTTTTTCGTGCAACAAAGAATGTAATAGTTGCTCTGAAGGTGAATCCTTTAAATCCACCGATACACGAAGGATTCTGACAACGTGACGGAGAAAACCTCGGGACAGGCACTTTCACGCGAGCAAAAGTGTCCACGTCAGAACTCTGTTCACCTCACGGGTCAATTCTGTCCGTGAAACGGAAACGAATGATTCTTGAAACGCTCCCCCAGGAGGATTTAAAGGAAAATATCGGAAATGTCTGTTTTATCTTCACTACCTTAACTCCTCGAGGGAGTTGCGTCTTCAGTTTCAGCCTTTTCCACCGTTTTCAAGCTTGTATCCGCGTAACTACTCCTGATTTTTATCTCATATCTCTCAAACAAGTATTTTCCTTCCCAGGTTATCGTTTACAGTAGCATCAACCGCTTGAGGAGAATTATTAGCGACTTCGGTTCAAACTATTTCAACCTGGCATATCCCAGACAGTTTAATTTATTTTGAAGATCGGGAACTGTAGTTAATAAACAAATTAGAGTAAAATGAGCAACTCTAATTAAATAATGTTTCAATTTTACGAAGTTTCAGTAATTGCAGCAACTTTAATAGAAATATCAATCTTCTTAATTTTCTTGAAATTCTATTCTCAGATTTCTGATTGAGATTTCTTGAGATTGTATTTTTTCATGGCACTCTGCCTTTTATTATTAAAATTTTCAACATAGCTTTGCACGACTGTAAGACAATCGTAACTATTTCTCACAGTTAATTAATTAATTAAGCGAATTGTAAAACTAATTTATCTACGTTCTTTAATATCTATGAACTTTATTTTTCCTTCAACAATTCGACGCTTCATTAAATTATTTTGTCTTGCACAGTTATTTACTGACAATTTGTCAACCATTTTCTCTTTGCATTATAATAAAGTAAACGACTGAACAACCCATAAACGAACAACCAAATAAACGATATGCTTCTCTACCATTTACATACAATTAATTTCTAAAATATTAGACTTAGCAATTGTTAGGAGAAAATTCAGCTAGAAGATTCTAATTCTAAGAATTCTTCGTTCAACAATTCGATACTTAAATCTTCGATACTCGAACATTTCGAAACTTTTCTTGCTCATTATACTCTTCCGCGAAACGTCTAATTATTCGCGGAAATACACGTTGTAGCCGAGGGAGGGGTAGGTCTAATTAAAAGTAGCACAGCATTCGTTGAAATTTCGCAGACGGGTCAACGAAATAGAAAATGCCGAAGGGACGGAAGAAGAAGAAGACGACACGCGATAACGGGCCAGGAAATTCCGGGGCAAATAATCGATAGGCAATAATTCTTAATTACAGTCGCGTCCCTAATTATTGGTTTTCAAGTTCGCCTGGCTGAGTTTTGCGATTCGAGTAAGTCGATAACGAAGAGGATTGATTGATCGACACGCACCATTCCGATCTAACGAGGAAACAGAGGGCTTCGCATTTAAAAAAAGAGCAAAAGAAATGTGTTAACGAGGATCGTACATGGAAATGCGACCTCGTGAAGATACAGGGTATCTCTCTTCAATTCGATATCTAAGTTATTTCCATTGATATTCGAAACGAGAAAAGAAATGTAGATGAACATCTGAATATATTTTGCATGATGTTCGATATAAAAAGAAAAGGTTTCAAGACTGGTTGCTTTCAAGATTTGTCTAAATTATTTCCACGGACATTCAGAAGAAGAAATGTAATTTAGATGAGGATCAAAATGATTTCCATTGTTGTTCGATATAAAAAGAAAAGTTTGTATGGTCCGAAGACCTGGACATCTAAATTATTTCCATTGGCATTCGAAACAAGAAAGATCATTTAAACTAACATTTAAATTATTTATATCGATGCAAGTATATATCGTTTGAAAATTTCAGCATTTAAATTATTTCCATGGATGTTCGGTATAAAACGTACAAAACGTACTGCTTTAAGACACGAACATTTAAATTACTTTCATTGTTCCTTTTCGAATCGCATTAATCTATAGATTTCATTCATATGCTTCACGAAGAATAATTAAACACCTCAAGAAATACCTCGTTACCGTGCATCGTAATTTATGAAATTTTTATGAGAATTCGAGAATTATTTTCATCACTTAACTGATTTTATTCTTAACAATGTGGAAAACGAAATAAAAAGGTGGGAAAGACGCGAGGAGGCAGCCAAAGTGTCCTCAATTTACGCGACGCGGCTTCCGGCTGCCACAAACAAAACACTTTTCAGAAGGAAGGGGTTGAATGTAAGTATGCCCCCAAGCAATACGTGGGCGACGAAAAGGGTCGAGCACTTAATTAATCGAAGCTCAACCGAGGGAAATTCAAACAATATTCGAGGAGACCCTCGCCATACGCGCTGTTCTCTAACTTCTGCTCGCGGCTTGCCTTCTTTTTTTTCATTCCTACTTCCCTTTCCTTTCCTTTCCTTTTTTAGCCAACGTTATCCCTAGCCATCATAAATATTCGCGATTACATTGGATTATAATGATCACGTTGAATATGCATAGTCTGTTCGTGTCTCATGCGGAATGTATTCTTGTCTCGGTGAATTCTTTGCGCGTTTTATGCCACATACGCATATTTATGATAATAATTATTTATTAACGTCCCACGCGACTGAAATAATTTTTTCTCTCATTTTGCTTTTATGATTTGGTTTGATGTCGTTTGGTTTGGATTTAAAGAAATAAGCGAGGTGGAAACTATGAAGCTTTTATTTATTGGAATAATTGACATTCCATGGAAAATTACAGTCGCTTCTTTGTTCCTATTTTCTTTCAATTGTAACTTCTTTCTTTTCCTGGTCTGACTTGATTCGAATTAGGATTAATCCTTAAAAGAAGAAAAAGGATCAGTGTGATACCGCAGAATAATAATTCATTTTTCCTCTATTGTCCTTTTCGACACGGTTTGATTTCGTTTGAATTAAGTTTAAGATGCACTGTGCAAATAGTGGATTTTAAAATTGACCTATGGAGATGATTAGTCATCAACTTTCACAAACTCATGGCTGTGTTCTATCTTTTCTTTATCGTTGAATTTTGATCCTTTAATTTAGCCAGAAAAGGATTTAAGAAGTAGCATGGTTCAAGTTCGTACTTCTTGGTTTTCTGAATTTAATTCCGAAAATTGTTTTTCTTTTATTCTCTTCGTATAGTACTGGTTAAGGTGATCAGCATCACGACAGCTAGCGATATTTATAAATTTAAAATTGAAATGCAACGAATATGAATTAATTAATCAAGCAAAGATACGCTGCATTACGAATATGAAATTCGTAATTTCTGGGAATAATAATTTGGGAATATTTGGTTGATTCTCTCTCTTTCTCTTTCTGCATGAAAATTATTTTATTTCCTTTAATGAAGTAAACTTTAATGATTATTTCTTTGTGTATTATGAAATTCGCAATAATCCACTGTCAAATATATCTCATTATATCAGCACGTAATTTTCTTTATATTAAATAATGCCAAAATAAATTACATACTATACCTTTTACATCAGTTTAATACATGCTACTTTACACCAAGATGTGATATAAAATTACAGCAAAGAATTATTACAAATAGAAAAATACAAATTCTAATATTAACACACAAATGTGTGTATCTTTGTTTTACTTTAGAGCACAACAATTTCTTAAGAAGATAACATTCATGAATGATCTCAATAAGAAAATGAAAAATTCCAAATCAAAATCAATTGCCTAGCACTTTCAACAGTTTCAACAGAAGCAAATTGTAAACCTACTGCACCAAGCAATCACAAACAGTAGCAACACGAAACGTTATAGGAGCAAACATTCCAGCAATAATCAATCGGCAGAAAAATTTCATTCGCTCCGACCTTAATCAACTTCTGAACGTCACCGACGCGTTCACAATTACCTATTCCGCTTCCTAGCTGAAATTTCAACACTAAACGCTCCGATTACATTCATTTCTAGGCTCATTGTTACGTTCCTAATAAACGGGACCAAATTCACGAGATTCCAGTAACACGTGCACAGTTACCAGGTACTAGTTGCTAGGTAACTATCAGGGCACTTATTGATGAAAGCATCGAATAACTTGAAAATTAACGAATACGCTATTTCTTTTCTCTGATGATCCTCCGATACAATTCTTTCTTATAATAAAAAGAAACATGGAAATTACTGATATTAATTTATAACGTGGAAATGAACATCCATTTGAAAGTTTCAGATTTAGTGTTTGAATTATATTCAGAAGTTATTTACCACATGAGTATAGTATTATTAAAAATAAATGGTGATTTATGTCTTTTTATTATCACCTTTTTTGTATACATTAGGTTTCAGTTAGAGCTGCAAGTTTTTAAATAATTTTTATGTTATGGAAGAAGCATCAAGGTCTTTTCCAATAACAAACATCCAGAGATAACAGATATCTCTACCTGAATTCAGAGTAAAACTCTAAACAATTATTTTCAATAAATAACATAATATTTATCCTTATGTCCGTTAACAATATGATCTGAATAATACAAAAGAAGCTCCAAAGTCTTTTTAAATAACGACTCCAATTAGTTAACATTTCTAATTTCAGAGTAAACTTTGGAACAATTATTTTCAGTAGGTAATATGATATTCACCCGGTATATCTCCCACAATATAGTCAAAAATATAAAAGAAGCATCAAATTTCTTCTCTAATAACTAATAACAGACACAGTAAGCAACGCAATATTCATCCAGTAAATCGCTTGATAGTATGATTTGAATAATAAAGAAGAAGCTTCAAAATCTCCTCTAATAGGAGAAACCCAAAGATAATTTTGGCTTGTAAAAAAACCTTTATCTTATATCAGCAGAAAATTTAAATATTTAATTACTTTCATTAAGTAGTTTAATGTCCACTCAGTATGTCTCTTAACAATAAGGTCGATCGCATGGACAGATATGCAGATCCCGCAATACACAAAACGGGGAGAGTGGGGCGGCGGTGGTGGTGGCTAATGGCACGTTAATTAGTTGCACGTGCTGATCGTTATAATTACCGATAACAGCAACATTTTAATCGGCCTCGTTTAAATAACCGCGCTAAATTTGTGTCGGTTGTTTACGATCGCTAGCCACGCCGGTTTTTCGTATTAATTTCTCGTCCTCCCACCCGAAAATTGCTTCCATAAATTCGGCATCGTACAACAAGGGAGGAAAGGGTAAATCGGGGTGAAAAGGGTAGCCGATACAATTCACCCCGTGACCTCGATAATTCACCAAATTAATATCGAGCCATAAGTCTCTACGATTCTCTTTACGTGACTCTCCATTCGCTGGCCAGTGCCGTTGAAAAATAAAGGAACTGTTCCTTGTTGATGTTCGACCGCAATCAATGTTCGAGTAACGTTGCTGTTTCATCTTTTATACGTCCAATAACGTTTTCGAACTTGTTGACAAAATTTCCAGCTTTTTCCATGTTGGAATAAATTAGTTGGGTGGCTTGTTTTAGCAAGATGTGAATAAAAATCTTTAATTGAAAGTAGTAAGAAAGATTAACTGTCTATCAAAAAGTCTCATTTAAATACTATTACCAATCCTTCTGTCTTTTCTCGCTGTACGAACACGCTGAAAATCATTTTAAAGACTTCCAAGCTTGTCCAAATATCCGCGAAACTCAAAATTCAAAATCTTGAAACCTTGAAGACTAAGAATTTCAAAGTGTTACCCTCGAACGCAAATGTCCAAAGAATTGAAAATTCATAAAGTCAGCGGAGAGAGCGACAGTGCAAAAATCTCACTTCAGATATCGAGCTAAAAATCCAAAAACCTTTATACCGACAATTTAAAAAATCCGACTGTTGCACGAGAAATATCCTTCGTTTCCAATCCTCACTTTCCACCAAAGATATAATTACTAACCCCCGAAGCTGCCACCGATGCCAGCGAACCCGAAGAAACCCCAGACCCGCAAAACGAGGAAGCTCCGCTCTCTTAATACTCGTGATCCTAAAAATCTTATCGCTGGATGACGAATATCTTTCATTCTCAAGTTTTACTCTCCATCAAAGATATAATTATCACAGCCTGTCTGCTCGATCGCGATACCACCATACCCAAAATTTCAAAGGCAGAGGAGCCAACTTGCATAACAAGGATGCAGGATTTCGAGGCCGCGGAAAAATGCACGTCGTGTCGTTGGCCTCGTACCAAGTTCCCCGCAGCCACAATAGGCATCCTTGCCACCAGATAGGCAGATAATTTCCACCCGTCGTTCTCATTCCCTGTGCACACTCCCACACGCCAGCCTACACATCTATGTGCATATACTCAACATGCACGTGCACATTACACATATATCTTTGTTACGCGATGCATAGGAAGGATAGTCGTCCAGTGAAGAGACATCGATGACACTATACATATTGACAAGACACTCGAGACCGCCTGACTGGGTCCTCGCCCTCCAGGCTCCTCATCGCCCTCCAGCAACCCTCTACCGCCCCTATCTATACAGAGTGTCTCTGTAATCGTGGTGCAACCGGGCGAGGAATGATACTTCATGAGGAAATAGGTTCAGTACATGGAATAAAAATGTTGGCTGTACTTCAATTTAGTGAAAGGAAGTTTGAAAAAGATAAAGGTTTCCGGGAACGTAATGTTAGCATTTGAGGAAGGTTAAAGATACTTCTTATTCTATTTAAGCAAACTTTTCGACGCATACATTATTTTGAAAAGACCTGTAAACGAAGAAATCACGATCACTCTGTCTTTAGATTGAATTGTGAAATACATAATTCTTCTCATAATTCTTAAATCTTGCAAAAGGATTAGCACGTTCTGAGGTTTCTTGAATTGTAAAAGCGATCACTCTTACGCAAGACCCAATGAAACGAAATAAACATTGAATAGGAGTATTGGATGATATGGACATTATTTGAATGAAGTATGGGATATTTTGAGAAAATGATGTATTGTACGATTAACGTTTTCTAATCCAAATCTAGTCCAAAATTAATAAAATAAAGTTTTTGCGTATGAAGCTTGGAACACGTGTAGTAAATGTGACTTCCGACTTAGCAGACGTCGTATAAGACACATAACGTATCTACAAATGCTTTCCACCATTACCTACCATAATATATCCAAAAATATTCAAATACTCTCGCGGGCAATCGTATACTTGTCAAGTTTCCAAACTCGATCATTTGAAAAATGAAACGTTGTACGAAAATATTCTATTCTACGTTTTCCACTTATTTTCCCGTATGAAGTAACCTTTTTTCCTGTTTGTATCACGATTACTGGGACACCCTGTGTATCTTCTCTTGCTTTCCTTCTTCTCCAAGCTCCCTTTCCATCCATCCAGGCCAAAGGCAGTCGCGTAACAGAGAAACGAAGCGCCCCTGGACCGATGGATCGTTACTTTTTTTCGATTGGACCAGGGGAATCCTGGCGACTCACGAAGGGGTGGGACAGGGGTGGTAAAGTGGGAGGCTGCATCGATCTCCGAACGCGGTGAACTCGAGCTTAAACTGTCACCGGCTGTCGATACCGTATCGGAGAGATTCTCTTTTTGCGAGCGTCGCGAATGTTTGGACACTGCGTTCCACGCTACGTTTCCGGCCAACCGGGGGATGTTTTCAGCTACGGCGAGGCTTCTGCAGAGGAGTTGCAATTTTATCGGCTGGTTTAGCTGTGCTTTTTTTGTAAATTGGTTTCTTAGAGGGAGAGAAGCGAGTAGATTGGAACGCGAGGTTTTAGGTTACTCGAATCTTGCTGTTGGCTTCATAAAAAATTCGATAGAAGCTCATGACTATCATTGAGGATTAATTAATTCATTTTTCGCACTTTCGGTGGATTTAGTTCTGCATTTCTAAAGATATCTGCGAAGGTAGCGGTCTACAGGTATTCAGGAGAGAATTTGTTTGCGATTTTCCAAGGTTATATACTATTTTGGAGTACTCAGAACAGTAACAAGTTCCGAAGACTTTAATGTACAAAAGAATGCTTCTCAATGCATTCGATTCAACCACATACACAAACAACAATAAACAGAAATGGAATAACCCATCGACTTAATTCAACTGCATAAAATCTGCTTCCTTTCTGCTTCTAACTATTTATTAATATCAGCAACGTTCCAACAATACCTTTAGCTTCAAACAATACCAAGGAACAAAAATACAAATCATTAACCCCTGACCTGCCCCATTACCAATCTTTTCTCAATTCCCCCTCGCGAATCAACCGAATAATCCAACCTCACCCGATCTCACAAATATCGTTGTCGCATGTACCTACAGGAACAAATCGCACGATACACGACACATTGGTGTAGCACGCATGAAAAGAACGGGACGCAGGACGATATTTGCGAATGTTCCGTGGCAGCACGCGTAAGTATAAATCGAAGCTGGGAAGCTAACGAGGCTGAACCCGCGCGTCGATAAACCGCGGGACAATGGTACGCGTTTATTCCACAATGCCACTCGAAAACTACGAGTGCAACGATACGGAGACCCCCGTCGAGACAATACGTCTCTAAACAATAGCGATATCTTTCGGCCAATTCAGAGTCGAAACCGATGATGGAATAGCGATTGTTCGACGGTTCGGAAAAGGGTGGAGAGAGAGAGAAAGAAAAGAGAGAGAGAGAGAATTCGATTCGTCGTTGAAATCGTTCTACCTTGCGCCAACGAAATCCGTCGATGACTAAATTGGAAGTTACCGATGGATTTCATCTATAGATTACGGGCTATGGTTATGGGTTAATAAGTCTTTTTTGTTTCGTTTCTTTCTTTCTTTTCGATTGATTGATATGTGGAGATGGATTTTATATTTGAAGATTGAGAACTTTGTATAGATTGGATAGTAAAGTAATTTTTTAAATATGTATAAAACGTCATCCCGGTGACCATGTGTCTTTTTGTATTTTTTGATTGTACAAGGTTTGTTATATTATGGTTATAGTCACAATATAAATCAGAAGAACAAAGAATAAAGAACAAAGTCTGATCTACTTATTTTCTTCCTTAAATTATTCGTGTCATTAATATATCGAACTTCTACAGAAACCATAATTACAATCTTAACCATAATAATTTCCAGAGTAATAAATCTACGAAGAAAAATATTTTTACTTTTACGATTATTCCCATTTTATATTACAATCACCCAATCTAACCATCGTCTCTTGTAAAAACTAAAACCTTCGTACTAACAATGATTCAATGAAAATGCTTCTCACCACCTTCTTCTGATATCGTCATCAAGTTTCAGGAAAATTGCACATTATACGTGTTTTTTGATTCTTGGCTGGAATCCTCGTTCAAGTGCCGCACTGTGGAACGTGCGAATATGGCACGCAGTGGACTAAAACGGAAATAGTCATTGTTCGACTTTGGTTGATGATATCATCAGCCTGTATGTCAGTAATGTAAATGTAAACAATAATCGTTTCCAAAATCGATGGAAGATCAGCAAAAATCAGTACACCAGAATCGAATCTTTTGGAAATTAGCTCAATAGTATTTGTTGCGCGTTAAATATGGAAAATTTGAGCAAAGATACATATAACATTAATTTTCAACATGTAAATGTCTTTCTTTCTTTGGAGAGTGGTTTAAGAAAAGACGATTCAAACAGCTCTGTAATTTTGATCGTGTCGAGAAGATATTCCATTACATTGCTATGTAATCTTTTTCTGCTACAAACCACTACACTGAACATTTCTTTTCTTTTCTTCTTTTTCAATAAAATCCATTTCATAATCGTGACTTGATCGAACAGTGAATTTCCGACCATATTTATTCCATGAAAATTTTCAAACTTACTGAAAGACTGTTCTTTACTAAATGTCAGCGCGATACCTGACGAAATGCAGAGGAGGATAAACGATTTCTGCACTTGCGAAAAAATGAAAAGATTGTTCCCAGCGTATGCATTATTTATTTAAACGCCACCATGTGTTTAGAAAAAGAGATAAACATTTGAGATATTTCAACTGTATCTGTAACTGTAACACAGTACAACAACTGTAACTGAGGAAGTAGGGAAAATATTAAAAAAAATATAAAATCTAAAATGTCCAACTCTCAAAGAAACAAAAAAAAAAAAAAAAAAGAATGAAATAAAAGGAAACATAAAACTATACTCGATGGAAAGAATCAAATTTCCGAATGTTTAGGCCACAATCGCCTCGCGTAAGAGCAAAAGCCTGAAATCTAGCGGAAAGTAGCGGCCGAAAGGCGGAGGTCGTCCGCACGAGGGTTAGTTTCCTCATAACGGTGCACGGAGATCTAAAAGACCAGTCAAATATTTACTGGGACTTCCAACGGCCCCTTTAATAAGTTTTTTATTGGACTTCCCTCTTTATACTCTGCGAGAGGCTGGCCTGGTATTTGCGCGCGTCCGATCATCTCTCTTCTTTCCCTCCTACCCCTTTTCTCTTTCTTTTACTCTTTCTCTCTTTCTCTTCTCCACTGAATCTTCAAACCAGGAGGCTGACAATGAACTTGCGTGGGATGGTGGCTGGTTGTTCGCGTTCCTGAATCATTCTCGAGGCGGCCGGTATAAGGAGAGCCGCCGGTACATGGCGGGAATGCGAATCGACGTTGATTACCCGGAGAAGCATCTCCGGGATTTCGCGTTTACTCGACTATGAAGCAAACATCGCGTTGCTATCGATCGCCCGCGTGCAAACCGGCCATCCTATCAGCGTGATTTTATAGAAGGAGAACGGCGAATCGAGCATGTGGATTAGCTTTGTTTCTTTGAGTTGTCGGTTGAAGAGCGTCTGGGGACTGGGGGTGTACGTTTGATGCTGAGGATTCTTGCGTCCAGGCCGAGGACGTATTTTTGAATCACCCGAACGGGTATTTTTAATGAAAAGACAGCGGGCTGGTTTTTGCATATTATGTGCGTTTTGTATAATTTTGAACACTTAAATTCTTCATAAATGCTGAAAAATTTACAGTCTAATGATAGTTTGTTTTAATTATGAGCTTGGTATCTGAAAGATTGTTGAAGGTGTGTAGGATGAAATTTTTGGGAAATTGTAAGATTGTATTGGTGAATTTGTTGGACGAAAGAGCTAAGAAACAAAATTGCTTGAATTTTGAAATGGAAGGCTGAGGTACGGGGAGTATAGTAGAGTGGTAGCGTGTTTTTAAAAGGAAGGGTTTGAATATTCAGATTATAAGAGCGTACAGGGCAAATGGTAGGGGCTGGTGCTACTAGAAATTAAGCGTTGAAACGAAAAGAAATTTAACGTGTAATAAACGAGTTAAAAAGTGTACTTTGATATTGGGGATTCTTGTAATGGGAGTAGTGAAGTATTAAAAATATAGCAGGTGTAGAGGAAAAGAAAGAAAAGAAAATAAGAGAGTGGGATGAAGATATAGTAGAGTACAACTCTATGTTTTAAGAAAGAGAAGTCGGAATATTAAAGATACAGAGATGCAAGTGAAAGCAACGACGTTTTGAAATTAAGCGTTTAGATTAATAAAGAAAAACTTAATACGTAGTATTAGTATGAGAAGAAAAAATCTTAAGAATCGTGAATTGCAGAGTTCTTTTTTTTTTTTTTTGAAGAGAATGCGTTTGATGTTGAGAATTCTTGGATTGGGTGGGGCAGTTGTTAATGGCCAGTATAGATTAAAGGAGTATAATTTAAGAAGGAAAGGTTTGAATATTGATAACCTAGAAAGTGGAAGTGTGAGAGAAGAGTTACTAAAAGCTGCTCATATATTCGAACGAAGGGAAATTTAATATCTAGTGGGAGTATAAGAAAGAGAGAAATCTTAATAACGGTAGATTCTAAAGTCCTTGTTGCTGGTGTTTGATACTGAGGATTCTTGGATCCGGAGTGAAGAAACTGGTAAGAAAAGATGTTTTTAATTAAGAGTATGAGGTGGAGAATATTGAATATATAGTAGTTATAGACTGGAAGAAGATTTAGGAAACAGAAGGATTATTGGTAAGGTGGAGATGTAAGAAATGAAAATTTTGAACAAAGAGAGGCTGAACGTAATGGAAGAGAAAATCCAAAGAATAAGAAACTAAGAGAAAATCTAAGACTCTGAAAATTAAGGATTTAATAAAAAAAAGGAGAAAGAGGCTAAAGTCTAGAGAAGGAGAAGGAATCAACAAAGAATTTAAGTAAAGAAATACTTAGAAAAGAGAGTTAGATACAGAAAAACTAGCAATAAAGGAAAATAGTACAGATAAAATATCAAGGCACGTGTTTCAGAAAGATATAGCAATAAAAAGAATAATATAGATAAAATATCAAGGTACAAGTTTCATTGAGAGTTTGTGTGTAGTTTATAATTATGATAGACCATCATTATGACACTTGGGAACATAGAGATATCTACGTAATACTTAGGAAGCACTTACAGAAAGTAAGGTTTTATTGAAAACGATGTGTACATTTTCAGAGATCTCCGAGTTTTATAAACTCTGGTTTATCGACCATACTCGACATACTATGGAGTAGTGTCGTAGCTACAAGTTAATGGCATAAACGATCTAACCTATATGGTACTCATCTTCTGAATGGCTACTTCAAGTCTCTAGGGAGAATGAGTTATGATTTTTCAACTTTCATCGAATCTACTGCTTACAGCCTTCCTGTATAGGAGAAAAACGAGAAATAATTGAAAAATGAAGATTGACGAGAGATTGGCGCAAAGATATGATTTTAAGGAAAGTCAGCATCGTGAAAAGAGAAATTTGTTATCCCTATCATGGATCAAATATACCTAAGTAACAGAAATCTCACTTTATAATTGATCGTTCTTCGAAGACGTCTTCCAAGTTCTCCTTTCACTCAACATACTTATACCTATTGAAACAGTCGCCAAATCAGTTTCACGAAGGAACACAAGCTACTTTGATAAAATAATACAAAACGAAAAATATGTATCTATTATTTCCTTATGAAACGAAAGAAACTTTTCGGACGACCTAATAGACCCTCTTACGTGGCCGAAAAGTCATAGCTAATAACAAGAATCACCGAACTACCCTTCTACATACTCTGCGGATTTTCATGTATTTTATGCAAATTTTAATACGCGAAAATGTATAAAATATCCAAAATAGTAGATGAAACGAATTCCCCATCAAATCCCTTGAAAAAATCCTTTGAAGCATAAACATATAAAAATATAAAAATGCATAAACTCCGCAGTCTACTTATATCAATTCCAATTTGTACCAACTGCTTTTGCCCCAATGAGTCTTCGTAAATAGACTCATAAATTGTAAGACGTAAATTGTACAGTACATCAGCTCCAAAGCACCGCAATACGTTCGTCATTTTCATTCAAACGTCGCCGTACGATCACCAGAACCAAAACGTTCCGAGGATCAAAGGGACACGATGACAGCAACGCGTTATCCTCTCCTTGTGAAGGGATCGGGATTCCTTGTGGATGCAGGACGATCGGGAGTGGTATTAATCCGGAGCCTAGAAACGGCAAAGGAAGTGAGAAAGCATAACCAGAAGAAGACAGGAAGGGAGGGAAGAGAGTGGACGACTGGTGTCTTTGAAGCAGAACCGTTGGCGGCCGCGGAGTGAAGGGGATCTTTGTAGCTCGTACATCTTGCTAATTAAATAAAAAAAAAGGTCCCCTCCCGGTATTTTCTGCCGTTGCTGCTGCTCTCTGGCTGTCGTGCCGCTATTCTTCTGGGTGTCGGCCCGCGGGCAACCGTCATTCGGTGAAGCATATAGAGGGTGAAGAAGAGGGAAAAAGAAAGGGGGCGCGGGGATAAAGAGCCGTAGCACTCCGTACCGAGCATTGTCTCCGCCATTGTTCCCGTGTGTTTGCGTTGCTCGCGGTGAGAAACCAGTCGAGCGACGTTACGCACTTAGCGTTTCTGATATCGAGTTACCGATGGGGCTTTTGAGATTTCCAGATGGAAGACTGGTGTAGGTCTTTTTGGAGGTTATGGGGGTAGATCTTTGAGTGGTTAAACATGGTGAGGTAGTAGAAGGTTTGGGTTAGGTTTAGAGTCTCTCAGGTTTCTCAGGTTTTTGGTATTTTGGAAGAAATTTTCGGGGCAGGGGTTAAGTTTTTGGGAGGTTTGCGAAGGGACTTGCGTAGTTGCCATTTTCATACTTCCTGTGGGATATTTAAGAATTCAGAATATTTTGTATTAAGAGTTAGCGAGTGAGAATTTAAGATTTTGAATGTATTACGAATGATTAATATCCTTTCGTAAAGTATGTTGACTTTGAAATATTTTCAGGAGTTTGAGGTTTTCGAGATGTTACGAATGATTGATGACTCGATCTGCGTTTCATATAGAACGTTTCTGAAGTTGGCAGAAGAGTTATAATGTTGATCAAAATTTCCTGTCAAGATAATAATTGAATTAAACTATATAAACCTTCTAAACAATGTAACTGTTTAGTTGTTTGTTGGTTCGATTACTTTCAAATTTCAAAATTCAAGCTTTTAGTTTTTTAGCTCTTTTGTCCAACAAATTCGCCAATAAAATCTTGCAGTTTCCTAAAAATTTCATCCTACATAGGTTTGACTGCAAATTTTCCCGCATTTATGAAGAATTTAAGTGTTCAAAAATATACAAAAACGCATATAATATGCAAAAACCTGTGAGATCCCCAGGGTAAACATCTCGTTATAATATCATAGGTATAAAACAGATATTTACCTAGCTTTTACTTCTTTTACAGCGTTCATAAAAATACGGACGTTTCTAAAATCCGCAGTCTATTCACCATACAAAGAATCAACCAAATAATATTCAAACTTAACCAAATTCCCTGAAACCTCATCCAACCTCTTCAACGGGTACAACGGTTTGACAGCGTTCATAAAAATACGGATGTTTCTAAAATCCGCAGTCTATTCACCATGCAGAGAATCAACTAAATAATATTCAAACTTAACCAAATTCCCTGAAACCTCATCCAACCTCTTCAACAGGTACAACTGCGTGCAAAATTTTTCACATCATATTTCAAATACGGTATTTTAAAGAATTTTAAGGAATATTATACAACTATATAACAATGTTTATCTATCATACTATTTTATTTTTACTCGACACACTCTTATACCCAATATTGTTTAAGATTTGTTTATTACACACAAAAATGAATCTTCTCCAATTTTTATGTAAAGTGGAAGTTTCATTGTCGGAAGGAATTCGTTTCTGCATCTAATAGACATTGCCTTTTGAATATGAATTTAAAAATCCATTCTTGCCGGAAATCTTCGCGCGCCGCTTTATAACATCGGCTTACTCCACGCGTCTCGCGAACATCACACGAGTTCCCCAACTGGTGAGCTCTTAATTCAGCTATCTAACAATAAAACCCCTCGCATGGCGTTCCCCTAACTCCGTCACCCTATTCATCAGCAGCCCTTTGGTCTGTTCGCGTCTCGAACGAGATCTATTCTTCCGTCATCGAGGATGCGCGCAATTTTTCAACCGAGTAGACACTTGCGCGGCGATCGCGAGGAATCAAGAGCCAGAATTACAAAGTCATGAAGAAAGGGGACGAGACAAAAAGAGAAAGAAAGAGAGAGAGAGGGAGAGAGAGAAAGATAGAGGGGAATAGAAGAAGCTCGGTATCCAGGCTTTTTGCAGCGCGAAACAGAAGACACTTTTCGCTTTGATCGGTCACGACACGAGGAGGCTGGCGAACCTATTGGACATTCGACGCGTGCGTTTCAATTTCGCGCTCGCGGCGACACAAGCGTGGATTGGCCGTGATTATACGAGCCACCATTGTTTTCACCAACTGTAGAACGGCTTGGTAACGTAGCTTTATTATTCTTGCGCGTTCAAAAGTATCGGGCTTTATTTTTGCTTCGAGTGGTTGATCGTGGCGATTGATGCTTTCAAATGATTAATTGGATCGAATGAAAAGCGTGGTATATTGTTTGAGGAAGAAACGTAACATTAGATCATTCTGAATGTTTTCGTAGTCGGAAGGTGTTCCTTTTGAAAGGATATAACATTTTCGAAATTGTTTTTATCTAATTTCAACTGTGTAAATCGATATTTTTGATATTATCAGACATGTAGTTCAGACGTTTGATATTTTATTTATTAAATTGTTTGGTAAATTAAAGCGTTCTTTAATCACAGATGGGTTTGTTAGGATTTTTTTGTACGATAAAAAACACTCAAACGCAGAAGTTTCTGGAAATCTTTCCTAGATTTTGAGGATTAAATATATAAATAAAAAATAGAAAATTTGTGTCACGAAATCTCAAATTTCAAAGATATTGTCCGATGGAATTTACGTACACAATTATTTATTTATTTGTTAATGTCATATTCTTCATATTCTTCTGTTATATTTTAAAATACTGCAAGTATTTTTTCTTAACGATTAATCGATTTTTCCATTCAGATTGACTGTTCTTAATAAAGTTGCAGTGCTAGACAGTATTGGCTGAAATTATTAGTAGATTTCATGATTACAGTATATTCTGGTGGCGGGTTCATTTATGCACGTATAGTCGGCTGAAAAGCAGAGAGACAGTGGCACCCATAGAGACGCAGATTAGTCGAGATTGTGGCTCGCCAGAGGCGCTTTCTCACGTTACTCGAGTTTATTACGTTGCCGTACGTTATATATATATAGATAATTTATTAATGTAAATAACGCACAGCGGTCCGCGGTGAACCTAACTATAATTGTATAATAAATTCGTAACGCCTTCTCTCCTCGCTCTTCTCGCTTTCTTCATTTCTGTTATTCGCGATGCTGAATCATTTATTAAGTTTCGAGATGAATAAATTAGATAAATCGCGTCTCCGTAATCGGAATAATCTATTTCGTTTATATGCAATTTCCATAAAATAAAAAAAGAAGAGAATAATTACGGGAAGAAATAAAAAATAAAAAAAGATCAGCCTTAATATATTTCACTAGAATATTAAATGATTAAAATAGAACAGAAGGAAGAAGCGAGAAAGTTCTGTATTATTTAAAATAATTCCACGAGGAAAAAGAGTCCGAAATAACTTCCAGCCTAAAAAATGTAGGGAAGGGGACATACAGAATTTAATAATCCTGAAAAAAGGAAGAAAACTAGAAAGAAAGATATAAAAGAAGAGATATTAGATGTAGGAAGTTAAAGAAGTTGGAAGGAAACTTATAGAAGAAAAAGGTACACGCGGCGCTGTCTGTGAAAATAAGAGCTGGAAGTTTGACGCTTCTTATCGCGAGTCGTTCGACTTAACACTCTGTTCGATTCTTTTCTACGCCAAGCATCGAATTCTCGTCATTATTTAGATTACTTCGCTCCTCGCGGCAACCAACCACCGAAGAAATAACTTTTTAGGTTTGAACCTGCTCCTCGAGAAAGTTTTCACAATCACGATCTTGTTATATCGTTCCACGGCAGTGGCGTCGATCAACCATTCGATTCGAAAGTCTAGCAGACTCCTTGGATGAGTCTAGTTTGGACATCCTCGACAATTTTTCACTTGCTAACGAAGCTTAAAAGATTAACTTGCGCGATAGTAGATCGAAATGCTTTTAAGTATTCCACACCTGGCGAGATCTGTGGAAAATTTGATTGTTAATTACGAAATTGGGTTTCAGGTGTGTGTACGTGGATTTCTTTCAACATTTTCATCCAAATGTTCATTCATGTATATTAATTGTAATATATGTTTGATAAAGTGAAAATTGAAGTTTTCTAATGGCGATAAAAGTCAAATTATTTTGACAATTTTTGCATTTACTGATGAATGATAGATGGATGTTTCTTTCAAATGTCCGTTTCATCTATTGATTCATCTATTTCATCTAGTTTAGTTATAATACGAGCTTGACAAAGTAAGAGTCAAGTTTTATGACGATGATACAAATCAAACGTCTTTCTGTTTAATTAATGAATCAGTTGCAACCGAGAACTTGACAGAAACTTTCCATCCGTTTCAAGCTACGGGCTCCTCATATTCGAAGTTAGTTCAAATTAAAATTCAATAAACTTTATCTCCTAGTATTCATGATATATTTGCTGAATTTTATTCTATTTCCTTATCATCAAAAACTATATTGAGATATGTATAATTTTGTGTGTTAGACTATATTGGCCGCGTAGTAGTGACACACGTATGTGAATATGAGTGATGTGCGCGGTGTCTCGAAAAACAGCTTAGCTGAGACGCGTGCAAATGTATATCGACGAAGATCCTGGAAATCATTTATTAACCCATTTGCACCCAAGCGCGGATTAATCCGCGCGCTGCGACTGTCTTCTATCACCAAGCGCGGATTATTACGCGCGTTGCGACTGCTTTTTTTTATTTCCATTTTAATCTAAATAATTTTTTTAAATAAATAATTTTTACTTTTTTCCTCTGTTACAAAGAATGTAAGATGCGATGGTTGCAAAATAACATTGTCTACCAATCGTTTTGAATAGCAAATTTTCGATAAACTCTATGATGTCATTTGCTGCACCTACGTCCGACCGCACGCGGTGACAGGGACCAGTCCTCTGAAGTAGGGCCATGACGCAAATGGATTAAATAAATCTATAACTATTTTAATTTGAATTCTAAGTGTAACCCTAGTGTTCCTTTACTTTTATTTCGGCAATTAATTCCACAATTCTCAACAAACTATTTTTATTTATTACATGCGATTATATTATTGTACCGATCTCCAATAGCAGACTATTCGCATCAATTCTTACCTTTCGACAGTACTACGTTAAACAAATATTTGTATACGTGTAAAGCGCGAAACGATATTCGTATAAATTTCCAGTCGCAAAAACCTGCTAAATTTCTGCTAACAATAAAACAAAGCTGATCCAAAGCTTCCACTTTCATCATTTATACATACTTACGCTTAAGGATATTAAATTTTGCAATACTTCCACAGGAATATAAATATAACTTCAATCTACGAAAATGGAACATAGAATCTGATGGAAACACGATTGATTAGAAAAGGATATACGCAAATATGTTTGGCAATCACCGCACGTAACTATCCTTTCCAAACGAAACAAGAAACGATGAAAAGGGAGATACAAAATTACGAATCAACATTCTAATTTCCTTGTTGCAGCGTTGTGACACTTCGACAGGTAAAAAAAACGGGTATAGAATAGGCGGAAGCCAGCTCGGCCGCATTTCGCGGGAAATACGAACGGATCACCCGACTCTCTCTTCGTATTTCCATTCTGTTGAAGTCGTAGACCCCGTGAGCGAATGCCGGCTTTGCCAGGCCGAGCGAGCCGAGAGTAGAGAGAGGGTGAGAGAGGGTGGGAGTTATATCGGGGCTTTCGAGGTATCGAGGCTTTTGGGGATCAAGTCTGCCCGTCCGTTCACGGGCTCGTCAGGCTGCGTTGCTGTAAGCCGATTATACCCGCTGCAGCCTGCATCCTTGTTCATCCGACACACTCGCCAACCTCCCACACACTGCTGCTGCAGCCCCTGATCGACGGCAACGTGGCGTGTTCGACGATAGGCGCTCGAGTTTTCGACGAAACGCGAGATCCCCAGACGTGGAATCGTAGAGACGGGTTACCTCCGAGACTGTTGCCTTGATTTATCGTGTCGTTGTCTTGATCCCTTGGCAGGTAGGTTTAGATGTTGCATGCTTTCCACAGTTGGGAGGAATGTAGTGATTATACTTTAATAAGGATTCTTAATGTGACTTATGATAGCAAGTCACATTTGTGACGTGTGTGGATTTCCTCAGGAAGCTTTATACTCGCGAGGAAGAATTAAAGATTAATTTTAAACAATTTTAACAAACTGTTTGTTAATGATGATATTTGCTTCATGAATTATTGGATGATCGAAGATTTCAATATCGACGAATGTTCATAAGAGATGCCAGTTTCCTCTGAGATAATTGAAATTTGTACTACGTGCAATTACAATATTCCAAGTTAACGTCCCTTTGGCTAAATTTTTACAGACTTTTTTGTCTCTTTATAAGACACTGATAAATTCTTAAACTTTGGCCTGCCTATCCTGCTCTCTATCTCGATCCAGTTTCACAAGAAAAATTCTTTCTGTGTTTCCCGGTAGATACGCGTATCCCTTTCAACGACAATCTTCCAACTCCTACGTTCTCCACGAATATAGAAACAAATCGGAAACTAAGAACGTAACTGTTGCCCGCGTTTCCACTTCAATTCCTGTATCACAAATTTTCCAACATTCCAAAAATTCTCTTCGCATTTATCTATCGTCTATTCTTCCTGATGACGATTCCGCGATCGCAGTATTCTCCTCCAACATAGAAACGAATGAGAAACTAAGACACTCTGAAATGCTGCGAACTCCGACTATTTCGTCCTTTAAAAATTCTCTCTACACTTTCCAATTGCGTATCCTTTCCAATGACGATTCTTTAATCCCAATACATCGGTGCAGTATCGAAACAGGCGAAAAGCACACGACAATTCAACAGGGGAATGTTTCTTAATTTTCTGCGATGCGCACGTCTCGTTGCAGAATCGAGCCGTTAATCGTTGCTAAATTGCCGATGAAATCCTGCACGTGCATCGGATATCATACGGATCGCGGATGGAGGATGAGCTGGACGATCGAGAGGACCGGCATCGAATCGAGCAGGGATTTAGAGAGGTCTGGCTAAGGGACGGAGGGAATGTTAGGGCAACGGGGTCATCGATAAATTCGAGGGAAATGCAAGCTTCTCTCGCAGGCCTAGCTTCGTGTTTTCAAAGCGTTTTCAAGCATCGTTCGACCAGGCTAACCAGACTGTTTTTGACCTGGTTTCCGGTGCATCCCGTGTCTCCTACTTTCACGTTTCTACGTGAAAGAGAGTATACCTTAGCCTCAAACGTTTCGCGAAAAGGATATTCAATATGGTTTGCAGGGATGATACCCACGTATTTCGTTTACGAAATATCATGTTCGTGTGGTTGCTATTTTTTGTCCTTGTTTCACGTTCCTTCACCGTGGAAGATCGTATATATATATATTTGCGTGCAATTTCAAAATAATACTTTTTCTCTCACTCCTTTTTTTTTCTTTGGCTTGCTTTTAGAGGATTTTTGTTTGATATCGAACGATGGTTTGTGGCAAAAAAAAGAAAGAAAAATAAAAATGTTGCTTCCTGATATAATTGTCTCGGCGCGGATAACGGGTATCGCGATTTGTTGAAATTTAAGGAGAATGAATTTTTGCTTGTTTCATGCACTACTTTCGTGATGAATGATGGATTAATGTAGATAAAACGAAGAGAAATATTATCGTAGATTGAATGTTTTTGTTTATGGAGATGTATGTTTTTAAATAAGTATGATTAAATGGATATTATATAAACATCGTTAATAAGTAGCGTTATAATGAATTGCATGAAAAACAATTGTTACTAAATCGATACCTAAATTATATGTAGTCTTCTTCGTCATGGTTTATTGAATATTCTGAATGGTTCTATATTATAAGTATTTCTCCCTACTATACTCTTATTATTGAATACTTCTTTTTGACTAAATAATTTTTTATTTATTTTCTATAATGAACACGTATATTTTCATACTTTTCCCGATTGAAAAAAATACTGTTTATCGTAATATTAAAACGTCGACAGGCATTTAAATATCGAGGCTGTTGAAATATCGTTCGTTTTAACAGCTGTATGTTTAGCTGTGCTAACACAGTCATAAATGTCATAAGGCATCATTAAAATATCATAAAGTGACATTAAAATGTCATAAAGTGACATTAACATCAAAAAATCAATAGAAACGTACTTCTCATCTTCACCTCCCACGATCTTCAAATACAGTAAACTAAATTTACGTAAACTAAACAAATTCCTTTTTTAACTACCGTTTCTCATTTTCGTCATTTCTACAAATCAAAAAAAAAAAAAAAAAAAAAAAGAAAGAGAATGACAGAAACGCAATTCTAAATTTCGCCATGGTAAAAACGACGATAAATAAGCGCGTGACGACCGCGAGAACGGAAGCTTTGTATGTTTCGAAAACGTTGGCTATACAGGCTCGTCTCTACAGGGTAACTGAACTGCACTTGACCCAGTTTCCGGTATATTGCTATCATCTCGACGCGCGGCAAAACCGTGCTTCAGATCAAAGCCAGCCCGCGACGAGAATGTCCTTTACATTTTGATTGTTTTGTCGCTGCCAAGCTTTACAAATCGTCGCCCCGAACCACGCTGCTAGAACTATTCATTTTCTTCCAGAAGCGTTCTGAATTCATTCCACTTTTATATCAAACGTCACCACCTGCATCATTCGGTTTATGCTTTCTCTGCCTTTCGATTATTATTCTTTCAATGCTTTGTTCGACGTCGCGTTTTTCGGAACGTTTGCCAATGTAATTTGCTATTTGGACCACGCAAGAGCTTTTTGCCTGGTGTTTTTCCGTTCGAGATTTTTAATTTCTCTTTACTTTGCTTCGACGCAAGGTAATATTCGTCGAATAATACAAATAGGCCGAGATTGCAAAGGACTTCTTCATTCTCCTGCTGACTCGGTTTTTCAGGTTAAATCTGGATTACACTTTGTGTTCGAGAAATGTTAGTTGGTATTGACGAATAGTAAATTCACGTGGAAGCGAGCTTAAAGAATTAACGTAACGGCCAGCATTGGAATCGACGTGGATCTGTACCAGATTCAAGTGAAAGTAGGTTAAGCCTGGATTAAGTATATTTCCTTTAACTTTCACTTCCTATGTTACATTAAATTCTCGTCACTTTTCTTCGTTCTGTTGATTAGAATTTTACAAATATGACAAGGTTCTGACTAAATTTCATCGCTTCATAGACGCCTCACGTTTCTTCAGATTCTATTACTACGTGTAACCATTCGTAACAATGAGAGATTCCTCGCGAATTATGTTAATTTGACTCTTCACGATCGGAACTCGTTTGATAGCGAAATAGAAGATTACAATTGATCTTTCGATATTTTCGTCTGATTTGAAACATAGGAATCAAGAATTGCGATTAATAAATGGCTAACAATCACTGCTATTAATAACAAAAAATAAATTACATTCCTTCGCGTACAATCACCTTAAAATCAAGTAAAATCATAGTTCCTCTAGTTCAAATTTTCTAGTTTAAAAAGTCATTCGTTACTGATTACTGTTGCTAATAGCGTTAAAGAAAAGACCTCGTTCCTCTTTTTCGTGTTATCATGGAAAACGATATTGTAGCGACTCCAAAATACAACGAAATGTTTAAAAAACAAATGAAAAGCGTTTTATGCCATTGAAATGCTATTAAAAATAATTCCCATCGTCGATACAATGCCCAGGTGAAAATGTCCGATTTCGATCGCGGTACTCACGGTTCTCGAGATAATTGAAAGCGAGCAGGAAAGCAGGGCTGTCGCGCGTTCGAAAACAACGCCGCCGGAAACAGTTTCCTGTTGAATTCGAGCGCGTTCGCCCAACGTATTGTTATAACCGATGATAGCTGAATGGAGGGTCCTAAGTAACTCTAAACTGTTTGCAGTGTACCGTGACTGTTGTTCCGTACGAATAGATCAATCCTCTAATGACGAACGCATTGGGCAACAATTTTCGGATTTGTCGATCTGATGAACTGTGTTACACTCGGTATATATGTATCTAGATTTCCAAGCATTTATATAGTTAGTTTTATGAATTGAATTTACACCAGTAGCAGTGTTATCAATTTTTTAAAAATGGATATTACGAAATCTTTAAAAATTACCTTCAAATCTATCATTACATGTGTCGATTCTGTATGATCAATAAATTTACGACGGTGGATCGTTCGTTTTTTAGGAACTAAATATCAACTGTGCGATAAGAAAATTGACAAATTTACAAAAAGTAAAGTCAATTTGACTTTTGAAAAGAGGCACGTTTACTGTGACTTTTGTCACTCTTTTGTGATCATTTGTCAAAGTAGATCACTTGTTTCTTTTGCTATCTTTTTTTTTTGAGAATCGGGGAATTGAATTGAGAAATTTACAGATCAGCTTGGATTCTGAAAGGCACAATTATATTTACTGTTGTTTGTGTCGTTTTGAATCGATGAATTTCTGAAAGTAGATGATTTGTTTTTTGAGAGTTGAATATTAGTCGATCTAGATAATAAAATTGGGAAATCTACAGAAAGTGTGTTTAATCAGTTTGGCTTCTGACTCGACTATCAGAAAATAATTAGCCACATATAATACACAATAACATTGCAACGAACCGAAAACAGAAACAGACATTCGAAAGAGATTCAAAGAAGATTAGAAAATTGCATAAAGTAATCTAGTGGTTTGGAAGAGAAACGAAAATGAGATAGACCCTTTAAACTATTCAACCACGGTAATATTTATCGTAGCTTGGTTATACGAGGGAAGTTTTCGCAATTTATTTCCCTTGCGTTGGCCAACGAATAGATTTCGTCTATTTCTACGTAACGTAACGTCGGATTTAAACATCAAGCATAGAGGCAAAAGCTCCAGTGGCCGTCTGTTACGCCAGGGATTACGTCATTCACTTTTAAATGCACATGAGTGCAACAGCAGGAAGAAATTTTAAATCGAGTAGTCGAGATATTGCAACGTGGAACGCGATCTACGTAATAGCTTGCTATGACCCGGAAACAAGAAAAATTCAAACGTATCGTGCTGATTCGCCTTCTCTTGTTTTCAGATCGTCACGTATGAAAATCCCTCGCAGAAATATGGCAATATGGTTTTGTATTGGAAAACGGTTTAACGATTGGTGGAATAAAAGGGATATATGTATTTAGGTTTATTTTACGATAAACGAAGCACGGTATAGCCTCCTATATTTGAACCAATATGCACACACAAGTGTCTGAATAATGGAATTCTTGAATAACAGAACGTTCACTTTCTTGATATTTTTCATTCCTGTGAATGACACATTAATTCGTTCTAACATTTAATTTGTCCAATGTTCTAATTCCGAATATGATTTTCTATCAAAATATTGTAGCTATAATTAATGGAATAAGAAGGATATATTGAAAGTGAATAAACCATGATGATAGTTGTAGTAGTTGCTGATGAGTTTGTTGTAGAGTCTCCTTAGTTAATGTGCTAAGCCTGTGTGTTGTGTGAGAAAATTTCTGCTGTGGGTCGCCGGCGATGTCGCTGGTGGGGTACTGCTGTATTTCCCTTCTCATTTTTGATACCGCGGAAGAAAAATCGGACTCCGGTTGCCGGGATTTGAACCCGGGTTCCGAACGTTCGTAACCTAAGGCGCTAACCACTGCACTGCCGTCGTTGGACAACTAGTTAATGTCGAGTGGTGGTATTTTACTGTCGAGTGCCGCCACATATATTTAGGAATTTTCTATGATAAATGGAACACAGTAGAGACAGGGCTTTGACAAAATAATGGAAACATCTCCTATACGTCATATACGACAGATACGTATTTATCGTAATTTAACATGGAAATATAATATCAAAGAAGTGACTGTAACCATCATCCAAAAAGTGCATGTATATGATATATATATAAGAGGCGTTTCCATTATTTTATCCAACCCCTGTATTTCAGCCAATAAGCAGACAGAAATGTCTGAATAATAGAATTTCTTAGATCATAAGTATGGACTAAGAACATTAACAATTTGTCACATATGTAACATTGTCTATCAAACTACATAAATTGTTTAATATAGATAAATAACTTTGCAAAATTATATTCTCTTTATGTTTCTTTTCCCATCCTTTTTCTGGTTCGAATCGTCGAAGTCCTTTCCCAAGTGCCTTAAGTTTAATACAACAACTATAATACAAACAAGCCATTTCTTATAGCAGAAATTATTCCCTTCAATAAACAAACCACAACAGTTATGACTGTAAATGCTTTATGGACAAAGTATCAAGCTTCTTTAAAGATACGATTTACCCTGTGAAAACCTGTAAAATTGAGTCAGAGCAAGAAGCTGTGCTTTTTATATCCCGCTGCAATGTACAGATTAATAAGCACTTTCTTCGTTTAATCATAAAATCTGCTTTATGGGATTAATCTCCTTCTTCGTTGTATATTACTTGTTCATTTTAATTTAGTTTCTACTAAAATAAACCAGAGGTCTACTTCGTAATACCAAGAACAGAGTTAAATAAAGCTTCAACTTGCTATTAATATCTCTGCAGAAAGAAACTCCACTTTATTGCTCTTCTAGTTCATCAAACTACTTTGTAATAAAGCAGCGACAAACGTTACAAGGTTCGCGAACGGAGGTTGTCTCTGGTAAAACACGATCCGTTGTTTGTGGAATGCTCGTAATCGCGACAGAAAGCACGCCGAACGTTTCCCAACCCTTCTGTCCCTCTCTCTTCGCCCTTCAGTTTCGTCTGGTTTCGCAAATCACCTCTAACAACGAGATTGTGCGCGAAATTTACGGAAGATAAGCGGGATCGCGGCAGTGTCGATTTCGCTCGCAGGAAGTTTCTCGGTAAACCGAAGTTCACTGCTAATTTCTCGTCCCGCCACACCTCAAAGTACACTTTAATTACGTTAAACGGTAAGTAAATGACATTAGATTGTCAACGCTCGAGGATGTAAGCCCCAACGACACAGAGCCAGGTTCCGACTTCCGGTACGCCCTCTACGTTTCGACAGAGTTCAGTCTGCAGCACGAACAAGATTTAATTAATTACTCTGGATATCGGTGTATAGACTGTTTACAATCGATAAACTAATTTGCAAATATGTTGCAAGATCGTCAAAGAAGAAGATCGCGATGAGAATGACAAGGAAATAATAAGGAAGTTTTAAGCTTAGACAAGTCGCAGGAATAATATGCCCGAAAATGGTGATAAGTGGATTATAAAATCGATCGGATGGAAAAATCATCAAGGGAGCAGATGATAGAACGAAGATAAAGAAACAATAAAAAGTTTTCGAGTCAAGTCACGACCTCAAGATACTCACAGTCAAAGAAGAAATATCAAAATTCAGCAATAGACGTAGCACAAGAATTAACAACCACCAAAACCCTCTAATTACTCAACTACTCGACGCGTCGGAACAGATCCGCAGGCTAAAAAGATATTACACTTTGCACCTAAGCACTAGACTCAGATAGAACCAAACATATTATAAACACTTACTAATCATGTCATAGTACCACGTCAGATAAATTTGCTTAAAATTCTCCAACGAGAATTAATTGTAAAATAAACGCAAATAAAATAAAAAAAAATAAAGTTTAGAAAGTTCTTAGTAACCAAGCCTCTATTAGAACCTCCACTGGAAAGTGTAGAAAATGTTTGTGAAACGTAAAATCTATTGAAAGATCGATAAAGCGGTAGACTGTGAAGCAACCGTAAAGAAGGGATAAGAAGGTTCCAAAGATAATATATTCCAAAATCCTCTTGAGACATGAAATCCTTTGAAAGATACCAAAGGGGAAAGTTGTAAAACAACGATAAAGAAATAATAAAGTGATCTGAAATCTAAGAAATTCCAAAGTCAATATTTCAAAATCTTGATAAAGCCGATAAAGGATAAATCGTAAGGCGACGAAATGATACAGAAATTACACAGACAATATCGTTGTAAATTCACTAAAAAATTCTTACAGAGGAAGATCACGAGACAAATATCGACTTTAGTGGAATCTTCGCTCTACGCTTTTATTGTTCTTTAATAAAATAAAAGGACAAAAAAGATTTCAAATGCTCAAAAAGTCCAAAAACTAAATATATACAACGATTCTCATAAA
This sequence comes from Bombus pascuorum, assembly GCF_905332965.1. NCBI lineage: Eukaryota > Metazoa > Arthropoda > Insecta > Hymenoptera > Apidae > Bombus > Bombus pascuorum. Next base: position 11,547,380 of record NC_083490.1, on the reverse strand, counting down.
ATACCACTGATTCAACGACTAATCGAAATACTCGAAAAATAAAATAAAGTCTACTAGTCTATTTACTAGATAAGCCTAACAGTGGACCAATAGTAGACTAATAGTAGTAGTTCAATGGTCACGAAATACCAACAGCTTGACGATTAATCGAAATACTGAAGGTAAAATGTTCGGCCAATGAAAAAACCGTCACAGAAGAAAATCAGAAGAATTTCATTGTTTGTTTGTCGTTGCTTCATGATATTCTTCCGTCTGAAATCCGAAAAATTCCAAAGCGATACACACGCTGAAATTATATACAAACACAAAATCAATGGAAAAACCGTGAATCACGAAGCAGCAACGATCGAGTTTAATCGTATCTTTTCAGTATCTGGCGAGTGGTCTCGATTTATCCAGAGCTCTCTATTTCGTAGCTTGTCGTCCATATTTGTACATTATCGAAACATCGTGGTGGGGTTTGCAGCTGGGAAAATGGGGATGGAAGCGAGCGGGCTTTTGACGGCGGGTTGCAAAGCTCCGGAAAAGCGGAGAACAGACGGAAGCTTTGATATACGAGCAGAGACCGGTCGCAATCTCGCCGTGTCCTCGCGCGCCCCGTGACTACCAATAATCGAACGTTATTGCGTTACTCGTGGCCCGTGGTTGAGATCCGTTCGCAGTCGTAACACGTGCACGTCGAAATGGAGAACGGGTGTTGGTCGATAGGGGTGGAAAAAATCAGAAAGAGAGACAGGCAGAGAGAATAGAAACGAGATTCGATCGTGCGAGAAAGATTTTAACGCGTCGTTTCGCGTGTAACTCGCTCGGCCAGCTTGATGATTGCTCGTGACTAGGGAGAGATATGTGTTGCTCGAAAATAGGGTAGAAATTTAGGGAAGAATTGAGAGGAAATTTCAGCCACTTTCACTGGTTGGGAATTAGTTACAGGGGCTTGTTATTTAAGTTGTATAGGTATACTTGGGTTATTTGGGTTGTTTGAATTATTCCGAGTTGGGTTTGGTTTCTTTGGAAATAAGATGAAAATAGGAGAGAATTAATAGAAAGCATGGGAAAGTTTTTCTTGGTTAGAAGTTAGTTTAGAAGTTAGTTTGCGAGGTTCGTTTTTCTTAAGACCGGTGAATTTATTCTGTAATTCTCGCGTTTAACGGAAGGTAGAGGGATTTATTTATTGAAGTTCGCGGTGGAAAATAAAGTTTCTAGATGTTAATATTCAAACGCAGTTGCAATGAAAGATATAGAATGAATGGGTTCATAGCGGAAACTACAAACTTTTTCCTTTGGATCTAAATAGTGAAACGAAATTTTTTCAAACAGAGTCTTTTTAAAAGTAATATAAATAAATATAATAATAATCAAACGACTTTCCGGATCAACGATCAGTCTCACATTGTTCGTCTCATCAACAAAGAGTTCTAACTAATTAAGCCACTTCCACACTACTAATTTCTACGTTCGTTTTATATTTTACAATTTGCTCGAAAACATAATATTTTGTACTATAAAAAAAAGAATAAAGAAAAAGTAATTTCCTGCAGTTCTTTATTTCGATTTAACGCATCTCGTGGCGTTATCTTTTTTCCATGGGAACCGGATATCTCGTTTGCGAAACGCGAACCACGTTACGGCAGCCGGCGATGTTTGCTGAATTTTTGAAAATTTGTTTTTCATTTGTTCGGCCTGATAGTGTGCGCCCAACAATCGACACATATATGTCGACGACAATGTTCCGTGTTGTTCGTGACTGCCGTTGTTCCCAGGTAAACAATTTATTTATTCGAACAGGCCCTCTACTTCTGTCCGATCATTTCCAAGGCTCTCGCTCTTTTCTACGCGTGAATCGAACCGGTTCGATGGAATGTTTGCGGATCGTTCCGAGCATCGCGTCGGCCGTGTTAAATGAATTCGAAATAAAATTCTATCGATGGCAGATGGTGGTAAAAGAGACGAAAGGGGGCTGGGGAAATAGAATGAAAGAAGGGATAAAATCGAACGTCGAAATAGTGTCAGGACGAATAAAATATTTCTGACCTAGATCCACCGATCTGTTTAAGAGTACCAAATTTAGAATTCTTGTCCTGTTTTCTTAAATTGCATTCACCTGTTTCTTCGTTACTTTTAAAAAATCATTCATCATTTTATAATCGACCGTGTTACTTTGAGATTTTACACGTAGGTGAAATTTCTTTGATTTCTTGTGTTGGATTTTTCATAGCCTGGAATATATTCCAGCGTTTTTGCCACTTGAAAAATTTGTACAGTTTAAAAATTTACAGCCGGACTATTGGCTTTTTGTTGTTTTTAACAGATTCAATATATCCCAATGTTTTCATCATTCAGACAGTTTTTATAGCTCGAAACTGTGCAGTTTTATTATTAATTTGATCCTACAATTTAACCGACATCTGGATTATTTAAATGATTTTATGATGTAATTATTTTATACTGCTGTAATGTGAGGTTTTTGTACGAATATTAATATAATCGATATCGAGTAAACATTAAATGGATAGTTTAATTTTAAGTTTGATAATAAAGTAAATTTGCTATATCGTTTCTTAGTCTACTTTATACTTTGTGAAGTTTTTACTGCATGAGATACAACATCCCTGATGCATCGTTTTATAAGTTTAAAAATACCACAGTTCTTTAAGATGTTGCCTCCTATTTATCCTAACTTGCACGTATCGTATCATATTTTCATACGCTTCGCTCCTCTTCTTCGCTACTTTTATTCATCCTGCTTCTGTATATCTTTAACGTCCTATACACTTTATAATATTATAGAGAATCTCATAGTTGTGTCATTGGATCTTACATTATCGTAAGCACAAATACCAAACTGATCTTCCAATTCCTTTCCTTAAATGCAAAACTTCGAACACAATATCCTTTTAAGTCACGATATGCATTCGCTGTGAAATTCGAAATTCATTCGAAGAATCGATAAAACGCAAGAATTTCTCGCATAAATAAAATAGAGCAGAATTTAAATACTAGAAAATGGTGAAAAATATGGAAGGCAGATATTCTATTCAGGAAAATGTTTATTCTCTTTTTATGAAAGAAATGAACATTAAAGCTGTTTGAAGAATTGGAGAGAAATTCAAAAAATGATTATAAACTCGACAAGGAGTTTAGCAATTACGTTTAACCGTTATCTTTATCCTCAAAAATACATAAATAATTACTAAAAATCCACTAAGTATTCTCAAAGGTTGTATAACTATTCGAAAATGTGTTAGTTCCTTTGATGAAAGAGGCAAGTACCACGAAACTTTGAAAAATTGTTCAAAGCACTAGCTGCAACTCGCCGAAGAAGAGTCAAAATCTCGGCAAAGGTTTTAACAGTTACGTTTAATCGCCACCTTTTTAGTCCATAAAAAAGTACAACGAAATCCCCTAAAAGCGATACTTTCAGATCTCCAGAGACGGTAAATCTCTAAAAGGAGGAACATCAAAAGAAGCAATTATAACCTTACTACACAATATACGTAGGCTAAAAATGCCAGATAAAAATCGACAAGAAAAAACAAAGATAATTCTCAAAGATTGAAATATTCGACAAACATAACTTTACCAATCACCGATAGACGCATCCTCCTTCTAATATCTTCGCAAAAAGCTTCACGTTGTCTGTTCTACCGCCCGTACTTCGGCATCGACGAGATTAAAACACGAAAAAGAAGAACGGGCAAAAAATCTGAGAGAGAAAAAAGTGGAGACTAGAGAGGAAAAAAAAACGAGGATGCAGGAAGAGTTGCGGTCCTCGTACGGGAAATACGGTCGAGTGGCCCTCCAAAGCTCCTTTTACTATTTCTCCCTCTCTCCCTTTATCTTCGTTTTTCTTCTCTCTTTTCTTTTTACATTCCTACAGTCATGAACGTTAATAATGGCAGAACGTTATTGCATTATTCTGTCCGGCGGCGAGTGGGCCGACAGTACGGAAAGACATTACTGTGTGCACACTTCACGTTTACAGTTCCATTATGCTATGATTACGTCAAGTATCGCGAACGAAGGTCCGCCCAGCTTTTTAACGAGGAATCGACGCGGTAAAACGCGGGACCTCCATGTTCAGGGTATCGCCACTTGACTCCATATTCTTCTGCCCTCTTCTCCATTGCACCGAGGACAATGTTCCGCCGGGAATTACGCGGTTCTCGATGATAATTCAGTGGTAGAGTGGAAATACACGAAATTATTGCGATTATGTGACGTTATTAGGGAACGTTCGATGGATAGGATAACGAGTCGATCGTTACGCGTTTGGTCCTGAGGCTCGTCGATGGAAATCGATACATTTCTGGTTATATGCAAATATCGAGACGTTTATGGCCGATGAGTGTACTTGGAAATTATTGACAAGTGAGTAGAAATTTTAAGAATTATTATATGTACGCTTGTGGTTGTATGAGAATGTTGAGACATTTATGGCTGATGAAGCGTACTTGAAAAATATTGAGAAATGAGTAACAGATAGAAGAATTGTTATATTGTAGTCAATGAAAATGTTTAGTTGTGATTACATGCCAGTATCGAGACACTTATGAACGATGAGACGTATTCGAAGATTGTCGAAGAGCGAGTAAACGCTTTAAGAATTATTATATCGCTTGGTTGGAAACACTGGCTCAAATAATTGTTAGAAATCGTGACATTAACTAATTGAATTCTGTGTTAGACACGTCAAATGGATTCTGTGATTAATATCGTGGCTTCTGTATCTAACATAGTACATACGTATGCAATTACTACTAGGTACGTGTATCCTCAGGCGTGACTAATAGGACATTTATAGAAAATGAAATGTATATATTTGGAATATAATTTCACATCTAATCAAAGAAAATGCATAGTTTTATACCGTTCTGAGAATTGTTAAAAAATTAATTAGCGTAGGCAAATAAGGAACGAAGATTAAGTCAGATTAACACGTGTAAACTAATTGGAAAATAATGATTCGTATTGATGCTCTGTACCGAAAATATTAATCCATCCTTTCGTTCGACGTTGGAATATTAATATATCTCACGGGTTTAATATTTTCTTAATTAGTTAAATTCAACAATTGCCTAACGAACATTATTTTACATATACATAAATACATTTGCACCAGAATTATTGCAGTAGCGAAAATGAAATACACAAAAGCTGCATCGTAAAACAATTAAATCTAACCATTCACCTAAAATATCCGTGTCAATAATTTCTCTCAAAACACAAATTTCATTCACCCGTTAGATATTACAACTCTCAATTCTTGCTCCCCAATTATTTCAAATCTCTCGATCAATGTAACCATTTCTCTCTAATTAAACCTGCCGCAACATCATCGGCAAGTGTTCATTTTCCTTCGCTATTATCCGCAAACCTTCGCAAACCTGCACAAACAACAGATACAAACTCATCGCGCCAGTTTCAGCACGGTGTCGAATTATAGAGACGAGTCATCGATTTCATCGGAAATAACGGTGGAATCGTGACAATGGGACAATGCTGGATTCGCTAGACGCTGCAGATAGTACGGAATTAGCCCTCCAAGTGCATCGAACCAGGGGAAAGGAGTCAAGTGGGCCGGTTCACCACCTAAGCGGTGAATTAAATATAGCCACCGTGTAGCAGTCGAGTGGCTGTTCGATAAGTGGTCTAAAAAAGGCAGCCCTGGAACGCCCTTCCGTTCGCGCCCGATTCCCCTTCCTTTCTTTTCACACATCCTCTTGTTTCAATCGCGTGAATTCACCCTCTTGAATCGTCATACCGTCACGCCACACTGTAGGTCTTCTCCCCTTTTACTATCAACTTGTCTGTTTGTTTGAAAGTTCTGATAATGCTGTGGCAATGCGGGTCAGCGGGTCTGGTGTATTAGACGAAGGAGCAACTATGTTTTAGAGAATTCACGATGACCAGGACTGGCGATTTAGGGGAAACTCGAAGACACAAGAATACACAGGATGCACGTAATAAGCAAACCGAAAATAGAATATTATAAAACTCATTGTGGTATTTAGCAAGTTAAAAAGCTCGAACAGAATATGAAAAGATCCTTATTAATATGCATGATCTTTCGTATTGAATATTTTATTAAGTCGTTGGCAGACGTCGACTCTTTGTACGAATATTTCATATTTATTAAATTCATATCTTTAAGAAGGTAATTACGAGAGTAGAACCTCGGTAGAAAGTTGTTCAAAAGTATTATAGAATATTATAGAAAGCACTGCATTTTGAATAATTCGTATATTTTTTAATATCACCCTGTACTTAATGTACCCTGTGCAATTTTCCACTTCCAAATTTCCTATAAACGCGTAAATCGCCGTCTAGTCATTACAGGTTCTCGTTAATTGGTAAAATTGGAGCAAAATCGGGATATAAAAATTGAACGATCGCAGCGGTGTTAGCTTCACGTAGAATCAACGTGTATGCGATTTATACGTTTAAACTTTATACAAATTTCGTATAACTTGACTAATGGACAGAGATGTACACCTATACATCGCTAAAACCACAACTTTCCATAATCCATAATCCATAATCAACCCTCTCTCGACCCTTCACACAAACCTTTCTCATAATTATTATCAACAATCACCATCGACGTTCATTCAGCTTTGACCGAGGTCAATTTGCGGCTTCGTACATTTCAAGTACGGCGATTAGATGCGACCAGTCAGATAGAGATGATGAGTCGCGGTTCGCTGTCCGATCAACGCGTAAAAGCGTCGCACGGTGGATGATTCACTGGCGGAAATACAACGTGCCACCGACACTAAATCTTTTCGTCGAGGTAGCCTTCTGTATCGCGATATCGTGCACGCCTTCCGCGAAAGACGCGATTACCAACGGGCACGGATACCAGCGGTACACGATTTACCGATTTAATCGGATCCTCTCCGTTATTATGTAGATAACCCGGCGGCGGTGGGAATAATTGAATTTGGCGCGGCGATCGGACGCGTCATGGAGACGAGTGGGATTGGGAATTCCGCGGACCGTGAAATAGGATTTCGCGAAATTCTCTTTCGCCGCTGGGATGGGTTTCGCGATATTAAAAATGAACAATTTTTTTCCGATTCTTTTCACAGAGGGCCAACTATTCCAGGAAATTTTTTCCCCGATTTTAAGGGTCGCAGAAGTGTAGTTGACGAGGTTGGAGGAAAGTTGCACGGTTTTAAGGTATTTTTAGATTTCAGATTGCAGCTTCGGTCCATTCGGTTATCGACGTATACTTTGGAATTTTTAATTGTTAATTGCCTATGTTTAGGGCAATTTGAGAAGATTGTGGTTCGTGATTCTTGAAGCTTTGTCTCTTTTGCTTCTTCATGGTTGGTACTTTGTATGTTTGTATGTCGGAGTTTAACCATATTAGAAATTTCATTTAATTTTTTGGGAGTTTCAGTTTTTAAGTTAACCAACTCAAGTTAGTTTAAGTTCGCGTCTTGTGGATTTCGTCCATTTGTAGAGTTGCGAAAAACGTTGTAATTAGTTGCGGTTGCAGCTGCTCTCTGAATTATTTTTAGATTCTAAATTAGAATTTCAATCGGTAGGACAATTTGTTTTGTGAGACGTTTCACACCTAAAGCGCTAAACTACAACGGCTGAATCTGTAGGCAAAAGAGGGAAAAATATAGTTTGTCAAGAAACGCTTTGTTACAGATCTGTAAACTAAATATCGCACGTATGAAACAAGCAACGACGTATTTTCCATTACTGCACACAAAAATTAATTGTATTATCGTGTTAGCGTAGTTACGTGCTTTTTATCATGTGATAACAACCGCGTGCCGTTAATAGCTACAATAATAATACAATAAAAAACAATTAACTAGTATTTTTAATTATACTGTCCCGGTGGTTGGATACAAGTTTGACATCGATGAACAATGGAATTAATAGCATTTTGTAATTCCTGGGAATTTTGTTGAGTTTCAACGACTGCGTGTTTCATTCGTTACGCTAGTTTTTCATGCGAACTCGTCTCTATAAAATAAACCTCTTCTTTTACAGTTTCCCGTAAGTAAAAATCAAAGTACGTAACGCTCGGTGATCTCGGTGGCTAAAAAGCTGCTCCACCACGTCCTGTACAGCTTTCAGCGTACTTGGCACGAAGAACTAATCTAACGAATAAAAAGACACAGTTCTCGAAACTGAACAAAATTGTTCAGGACTGCGAGATGTTATTAATCCCATTGTTTATCGACGTGAAACTTATATCCGAGCACAAGGAGATTTCGAAACGTGGGATTAAAAATACTAAATAGGTAATTGCTTTTTATTGTATTATTATCATAATTATTCTAAACTGGGCACAGAATTGTTACCACGCGATAAAGAGCATGTAATCACGCTGACACAATAATACAGTTAACTTTTGTATGCTGTAATGGAAAATACGTCGTTACCTATTTCCTGCGTACAATATTCGTTCATAACTCTGTAACAAAGCGTTCCTTGGCAAACTTCATATAATAACGTTTCTTTCTTGCTTTTCTTGCAGTTTAACGGTTTAAGTTTCCTACGCGTACGCAAATTTCAAATACAGGTAACGGGAAACGCGGAACTTTATCTTTCTGTATATTTCAGTGAATTTTTGAATATTCATATGTTTTCTTAAAGGTGTTGATATTTTTGTATGACAAGTATTTCGTGCCTGAGTTTGCAAGTTGTTTAATGTTCTAATATTTCATAGTAAAATAAAGAAAATATATTGAGAACAAAAATTCTTCCACAATGTGACTTATCGTACAGCGTACCATTCTCAAATAAATTTTCTGCAGTTCCGCTTAAAGTAGCATCAAACATCCGGCATATGGTGTCACTTGGAGACAAGTTCCTTTTTGGTTTTTCATGATGTTTATTGACCCAGAAAATTATTACATATGTATGGCATTCATAATAAACAATGAATTTCGGCCGTGGGGTGGATTAGGCAAAAGTATCGATACGTGTCGTTACGACATAGCCATACAATGTTATGTGTGTCTGAATTACATATTTTTGGCATTACAATTTATAATTTGGATTTAAATCGCTGTAGAGCGGTGCTTATATATGATATTATTTTTTTTTCTATCTCTGTCCTGAAAACCTGGTCGCAAAAACAGGGCAATTTGGTAGTCTGCTTTTGGAGACAAGTTCCGTGGTGGTTTCTATGATCCTAAGTTTCTATCCCTGAAAGCGGTCCCATTTTAATAAACAGGTCGACGAGATCGCTGTAAAACGCGACACCAGCCACGAGAGTCCGCCAATTTCCGCTCCCCCTAATATCTCTCCGATTACAACGTTGTTGGGCGGAACAGGCTGGCAAACCCGATTTGTTGTGTCAAGCTGACAGCCGAGACGAACTTCAACACGCAATAGCGAACGTGTACGCGTCGACACGGCGTCGCGATGCCTAACGCCGCTGCCACGCGGTGATGGATTAGACGCGCGGAACGACGCGTCACGGATACCAGATGAAAATCTGATTCGGAACGTATACACAACCAGCGAGTATTCCGACTGGTAGAGGATTCAGCTTTCTCACGGATATTTCAGATGTAACATCTAATTTTTTTTTCAGTCGGTATACAAAAAGATTCGCATTAATTTTTGAGAAGAATACGGTGATTCGAATTTTCTGCGAGTTTTAATTATTAAAGACTGTGAAGAATTTTCGAAATTTGGTAGATTATAATGTAACGTTGATGTCTCGTAAAAATGACTAAAAATATGATTTTAATATTTAATATTCTTTGGAAGAATTAGGTTAATTTAAAGTTAAGAATGTTTTATTGGAAGATCAGTGGGAAGGAAGTAAAATAATTCTGTAAATACGTAACACAACGCTATTGCAAAATACTGTATCTTTATGTAAATAAGATAATTACACATTTTTTGAGAATTTTGTGTGTGTTAGATGCAAGCGAGCAAGAAGAGAATATAGGAAGATCGACGAAAATTTGTATCTTTTAAATTCTGAGATTTAAACATTATAATTATTGTAATAACAAGAACATAAACAGTGAAATCATTAAAATTTAATTAAATGCCTGTTGGAATACAACGATATTACACACATAGACACAAATACTCTTATACAGACACCTACACAGGCATTCGAACAGGACACTTACACAGGTCATACTCATTACTGCATAGAAGGTGAGGTTCAAAATATTTAAGGGATCATGGGTCACTACCTACAGTTAATTTGAGAGTAACTGGCCAACAACCCATAAATTCTTTACCTGCATACTTTGTTAATTATAGCATATCACTCACTTGTATTTTAAATACGTTTGGTTCTTTAGTTCTGTTTAATAAATATCACCTAATATTATTTTAACATAAATATGGTGTCTTCCACAGATTATTTATCTTAACTTTAAGATTAAATTCTAACAATATCTTTAAGTGAGCCTGTATCAATTTTATATCAGAGTTCGGATATTTATTCGAACTGCGAAAGTATCACGTCACGTCTTAAGATTATATTAGTAGTAGACAAGAGCTTTTGTGAAATGTGATTAAAATTCTTATTCCATCACGCGTGTTACAGGCACGTGCGGTCGTTCCATTTTTCGTGTTGCATCTTTTACGATCTTTTAATAACTTTCCCTACTACGTTTCACAATGTCAACGTGTCAAAACGTAGGATAGAACGTGCTTTGAATATCATCTCATTTCTCTTGAAAGCTATCCCATAAGCCTATTAAACCGTTGCCTGCTGCACCTTCAAACCTCCTATTAAGATGTTAAACAGCAAAATAGTTTGGTACGCGACGATCGATCCAAAATCATTCTATTACGATCGATTAGAAAAAATAGAAGATTTAATATACGTACCCCTACTCCAAAGCTACTGATTAAATTTCAAAATTTTTCACTAAACTATATTTCGAAGATTGGGAGAATTTTATTCCATCAAAATCGTTGTTCGGAATTTTCCCTTCTTTAGGAAAATCTAAAATACATGTCCTCTGCGAGCTGTAAACCTAATGACTCCGAGATCAGGTAAAAAACCCCGGGAAAGGATCAGCTGGAAAGGCACGATGGACAGACGAAACCCAACGTCTGGTAGAGAGAATCAGCAACGTAGGAGGACAGTTCATCATCAGACATCGCACCGTACGGGTGAAATACTTCACTCCCAACAAGATTACACCACCGCCGTGTTCATAACATCATACGTTATTTTTTGCTGAAGTAGTCACCACTTCTAAGAAAACTCTACATCTGGTTTTTTTAATTTTCTCAAGCAATGAAGCCATCAACAGCGTATAGACAAAAGACTAGGACGAAGGCAGACCATAAACAGTAGACAGGCGATGATTTCAGGCCTTTCAGTCTTAGGGTAACACTGCTAGCGTGGGGATCTGGACCAGCTCAATTATATTCCGACTTGTATTTACACTTCTGTATTAAAATATATTTTCTACCTTGCAATTTATCCACGCGCTCCTTTGTTCACACATCTAATAACCTCAACATTTTTATACAAGTGCAAATACAGTTCTAGATTAATCTAACACTCAATCTATTAAACCTCCCCCACCTTGAGCGTTAGTTCATTCGAGGTACGCAATATCGACCGATCGGTTTGACCTAACCGGTTTCTCTTTAGTCGATAATTCGCAACAATCATTAATGCTATAAGATTCTCAATTAGATATCTCAAATCAATAAAAATCCTCTGTTAATTAAATTTTCAAATCAGTCGAAAAATATTACGTAGCTTGAAATCAAAGACGATGTATACGTACATTTAAAACCTTTGCTCGGAAAAATCACATAAATTTTTACAACCTAAAATCATTGAAATCTATCTATTTTCGTGAACGACACAGATAATAAAAATAAAAACAACGACTAAAACAAAAAAAAAAAAGGCGTAAGAGACTAAAAAATAAAAGCAAATAGTGTAAAAAAGAACGAAATGAATCAAAATATAGGAACGGTTGTTACGGGGCAGGCTGTCGATTTTGTCGAAATCGATTTTATCCGCGATATTACGGCCCCAGCCGGACGTTTACGTGACCGCAGAGCACGCGTTGCCAGAGGCGCTAAAATGCGCGCTTAATATTTACTCTGGACCGCAAAGCGGAACGCATCGCTGCCAGGTATCGCAAATTTCATTAACAATATCGTCGATCAAACGTAGCCTGCCGTCGATAGTTCGCGATCGCTTTCTCTTCGGGCTTCGCGTTTCATATTCGCGGTGCTTTATTCGTTCGCGACAGTGGCAATCGAAATATTATGTGGGTCAAATTGAAATTCTACGGTAAACGGATTCGCGATTGTCAGAATTGAGCAGAGCATGTCTGCTACATGTACTGAAATTGAACGAATAAAAATAATGGCGATCTATTTTGTATAAAAATAAGGGATTGAGAAAAAATTGTTGCGAATGAGCCTGTCCTTGTGGGGAAATGATTTTGTACATTTAACGAGTGTACATTTGACTATTTTAAATTCCCGCGGACTTTTGCCGGACAATGAGGTAACAAGGAAATATGAAATCGAAGTTTATTTCAATTTATAATGCAATTTCTCATCGTCTGAGTAATAGTCATTTTTTATCGATTTTCTGGCTGGATGAGAAATGATAGCTGTTAGCTGTTGTAAAACAGACTCATACTTTACCATGTTTGATATATAATACAAATTAAATACACCGATGTTAAAAAATCTAATTTAAATATAATACGATGATATTCTATAGTTTTATTTTGATATTTGATACTCTGTGAATGGCCTTTAGAATATTTTTAATGCTTTCTAACTTAAGATCAAAAATACACCGAGATTGATAAAAGAAAAATAGAAAAAGGTAGAACGTATGATACGAATGTACCTTTTTCACGGTGTAACCCGTGAAAATTCGTCAGTCGTTGGACGAGATGGAAATCCGGCAAATTCGATCTATCGTTTTTCCACCGCTTTGATGTGCATGCCACGGACACGATTTAATCCGGAAAATAGGGGTGAAGCGAGGGTTGACTAGAGTGGCGAAGGGTGAGCTGCAGGGAAGAAACGAAAAACACATAATAACGGGAGATCAAAATCGGATTCCCCGTGGTACCGTGCAACGCGTGAAATTAGTTTTCGCGGTGTTCTGAAACGATCGAATGTTAAAAATATAAAATCGATTTGTGGACGATGAGGATGCCTGCAGCGAATTAATATTCCAAGTATCTGTTTGTTAATTAATCTGATGGATTTAGCCAGCCAAATAAAGTTCGTGATCGATGAACGGTGATTATTTACTTTGGAAATTTTCCGTTAAATATTTTTGGTGAAAATTTATATTAAAGGCATTAAATTAGATAGTAATGTACTGTGCGGAGCAGTAACTGCTTAAAAAGATTCGACACGAGGAACTTAGAATTAAAAATTCAGGCTCTTAAAAAAGTTGGTTAAAATCCTGAGAAGGTTCGTTAAAAGTTTCAAAAAGAATTCTCTGAAAATTTCAAACATGATCCTCGAACTGCATGGCAGAGATTTGTCTTTTTTCAAGTAAAATTACACGATAATTCTTATTAATTGGATATAACTCTCCATCTACTGATTTATGCGTCAATCGATGACACTGAAAACAGCGTATATATCTGTACATTTGTTTTATTAGAAACGCTAATTAAATTAAATATTAAGTTGTCCGAAAAGTGTCCTTCTTTCATAAACGTGTTTTTTAGAACAGCGAACCTTCATACAAACGTGAAAACAAGTCTGTGAAATGTCGCGGTGTTCGACAAAATTCGACAAAATAATATAAAACAAAAAACATTGTGCGTCTATTATTTCCTCATAAAACGAAAGAGACTTTTCGGACAACCTAATACGTAAAATTGTAGACAAGGAAATACAGAATCGTATTCTAACACACTTTGACAATCTCAAAAGATGCTGCCAAATTCTACATTGCAAGCCTTTCATTCATTACCGATAATTGAGCACGAATGACAGACAATTTATAGAATTATAAAATTATCATCATACAATTATTCAACTACCTTGATCTATCGTAACTACTCACGTAACTCGCTATATTATACTATCTCCTGAAACTACTATCACAATGAATCTATACTTTCTATATAAATGTCACAGGTCAGCTATTTCAAGTTCCACGATGAACCATCGTATTAAGGCTCACTTATCAAATTCTATATCTGAAGCCTGAAGACGATTTATAGAATTATAAAATTACTACAATTAGTAGCTACAATTACCAAATTCTATCGAACCGTTACAGTCACTTCGATAGCTCATTATATTATATTGCCTCATGAAACTACTAGCACAGAGAAATGAACCAACGACCATCTCAAGTTTCAACAACCCCTATCATTCACTTCGACCCTTCATTCAAGATGTGACACTTTCTATATCCACCCCGAGAATCAGTTACTTCGAGTTTCATGGTGAGCCATCGTATTAAGGGTCACTTATCAAATTCCAGATCACAGACCTACATCGATGGTTTATTGTCCATGACAGACGATTTACAAATCCATAAATTTATTACAATTATCAACTGCAATTATTAAACTACAATTACCTACATACCTCGCTGTATCATACTGTTTCATCAGACTATTACCACAGACAAACAAACCAATAGGCACGTCAAGTTTCAACAACCCCTATCATTCACTTCGACCCTTCATTCAAGATGTGGCACCTTCTATTAGTTTGGTCGAAAAGTTTCTTTCGTTTCCTAAGATGATAATAGATGAACAACAACTTCTGTTTTATACTATTTTATTGAATTAGGTATGAACCATTTCGTTATATTTTTATTATTATGTTATAATTCAATAAACTAATATAAAACAGAAAACATCGTGCATCTATTATTTCCTTATAAAACGAAAGAAACTTTTCGGACAACCTAATATATCCACGTCGAGAATCAGCTACTTCGAGTTCCATGGTGAGCCATCGTGTTAAGGGTCGCTTATCAAATTCTATACGCCAGATTTGTCACGATTTACAGAATTATAAAATTAATACAATTATCAGCTTACATACCTCGCTGCGTTACACCGCATCGTAAGACCAAAACTACTAACACGGACAAGTTAACCAACGACCATCTCAATTTTCAACAACCTCTTCAACTTCGCTTCGGCCTTTCATTGAGGATGCGACCATGTTCCGTGTCAATTGTTTGGAGTCTTACGATAAATTATCGTATTAAGAACCACCTATAGATAAACAGAATCTTTCGATCGGCGAATGCTGGAGGAGCGAAAATGATCATGGGATTATTACGCGTGCATACGCGTTATCAGATAGCACTCGCGCTATCTTGCGAACTGAACCGTTCGATCTGAGAATACGGTCACGTTTCATCACTTGGGAACGGGCACAGAGTTGAGTTATGGCAACGTAAGCATTGTCAGCGAATGAAGCTCGAGCGACAGGCGCATGTTTTCAGCTGCTTTTGCAGTGAAGCGAAGCTGAGAAAGAGTAGTGTCGCGTCAGGAAATTGCTCCTCGCGCGGAATCGAGTGAGTTGCAGGTGGAATGGCACGAATTTCGCGGCCCATTGATGGGCTCTTCGAGTTCCCCGGTAATTATGCGGTGTAGCGCGAGTGGATGTGGAAACCTATTGGGGTTGAAATTTCTTCGGCTTGGCGATAGAGTTTCTCCGCGTTCAAGATTGACGATTTAATTTGTTTTGCAAGAAGAATTCGTCTAAGATTTGAGAGGAGAATCATTTCCGTATGTGGCTGTACTTAGGACAAATTTCAATGTAAAACAATGTGTAGATTGCACATCTGCGTTTCTTAGGAAGGATTCGTGTAACATTTACGAGGAAAATTATTTGCACGTGTGTCTGTACTTATGAGAAGCTTAAACGTAAAACACTGTGTAGATTGCACATCTGTGTTTTTTTTAAAAAGATAATCCGCATAAAATTAGCAAGGAAAATTATTTGCGCATATGTCTGTATTTAGAAGTTTAAATGTAAGAAGAAATCGTATGTTCGCGAGAAAAATTATTCGACTACGTATGGTTTGTTTATTTATAGGAACTTTAATTATAAAATATTGTACAGATCGTACATCATTGTTTTATAAGAAAAATTCGTATGAAATCTGTCAGAATGTTTCTTAGGAAGTAAATTATGTGAGAAAATTAGGTAACAGTGAATT
The DNA here is from genome assembly GCF_905332965.1 of Bombus pascuorum. Classification (NCBI taxonomy): domain Eukaryota; kingdom Metazoa; phylum Arthropoda; class Insecta; order Hymenoptera; family Apidae; genus Bombus; species Bombus pascuorum. The sequence continues at coordinate 11,531,233 of NC_083490.1, read as the reverse complement.
TCAAAAAATGAAGATGTTATACGAAAGTTCAATTTAACGATAATGTATATGATTTCGTGAAACAAATTCTTCTGAAGTAAAATAAAATTACGTCAAAAAATTCGAAATATGCTTATTTAGGTATTTTGGTATAGCTTCAAACGATTCGATGTTATTTTCGATGATTTCGATACTCGCGTGAAATGATGGAAATTATTCAGTTCATTATATGACAGTTAATTGCCTCTGTAACGTGAAACACTAAATTACATTAAATTCGGCTGTTTAAAAAAAAACCCTAATTTAATTTTAACGTACTTAGTCCAATGATCAATCAAGTATCGCTCTAGAAACGGATACGTATTTATACTGACGGTAATATTACGATCATACAGATTCGAAATTTCAATCACGCTTTGAAATTAATGGACATCTCTGATATCCCTTCTCAATCATCGTTTAAAGAAAATCGTACAAAATAAGGAAAATTAGAAGGATAAAGAAGACAGGCCGAGAAGATAAAATAGTAAAACGATATACAAAAATATTAAAATAGATTCTCCAATATTATTTGACAAACTGTATTAAAAATTATTTCGTTAGATCACTGCAACATTTATTATCATTAGGTAATGTTATAAACGTCAAAATATCGTTATTTACGATAATATTTGCTACATTGTCAGATTTATTCAAACGAATAATATTAATAAGTAATTGTCACGATAAAAAAATCATAGATAACTAGAGAAAATATCTCGTTTAACAAAGAATATGATATTTATGCTTTGTATAAAGATTTTGACTGAGAAATAAAATAAGATTTTTGCGCGAGTGTAATAGCTAGCTTAGTATTCAATATTTTCGCAATAAATAATTATCATTCCGTTATCACTAAGCGAGTAAAACAATCAAAGAAAGACGATCCCATCAACGCCGATCTAAATAATTTATATCGAATCCGAAATCGAAACTGCTCCATTTTTCTTTTCTTTTCTATTTTAATCGTCGAAATATATAACGATAAATCGAAGATTTTCACTGTGATTCGAATAAAATGTGATAATGGAACGCTGATTAAAAGAAATGGTAAGATAAAAGAAGATGAAGGATTGAAAAAAGATGGCTATCGTGCCTCATTAAAAACGTATTCTTTCATGAAACGTAAACGAGGTGAAGGGAAGATCGATGGAAACAGCAACTTGTAACGCGAAGGGAAAATGATTCATATTTTTCAACTTTCTCAATATTTTAATTTTTACAAGCAAAGAGATATGCCGCGATTGTTTTCAATTTGCTTTGCAAATGCATTAGAATCTACAGATGCCGAAGTGAATCAAAATTTGAATTGTTAAATCACATGTTTTTATAAAATCAATTTTACGTGTTTTTGTGACTGTTGAAATGAATAAATTATTCTTTCAAACATTATGCATAAATGTAAATTCTTGGTGATTGATATATACCATAAGCTTATTGAATTTTCCTTTGAACGATAATTTTTTCATACTTGCTGAAAGAGCATTAATTCGAGTTCCATAATGTATTGCTAAAAATACGAATATTTTATTAATATATTGTATCCTAAAAAATATGCAGCTTCTAAAAATAACAGAAGCTTATTCACATGCTATTTTAATACTACTTAACAGCAAAATCTTTAAATCATTTTTTTGTTCTGGGTTTCCTCTATATATTATATATATTTGTATTTTTAATTTTAGGCTTCCTGATATTCAATAATTATTCAAATTTTCCTTCAAATATTGCACGTACAAAATTTCGTAGTAATACATTTTTGACCAATAGTATACGAGTGTCTTACGCTATAGCACAAATAACTGATTCAGCCATTCATTTGTCTTATTAATTTCTAAAATCAAATAATAAATGTCCTAGCAGGTTATACCTCAACGAAGAGTATTAACAAACCAAACAACTCCGTCATCATCCAGCTTTTTACAATACAAACACCGAAAACACACAAATCCAAATCCATCATTCGCTAATTAAAAAATTAAATAGCCCGAAAAAACCTAGAAACAACGTTCTGTTAGCGATTCAAACGGAAGAAGAAACAGGAAACTCGTTCGCATGCTTATCTTCCATTAAATTCCACCCCTAGCGAAGACCAAACTCATCTACATCTAGCATCCGTTCGTTCGCGTAAAACAAACACAGCTAGAATTACCATAGGTAGGAGATTCCCTGCTGGCGAAATGTTAACAACGATCGCTTTCCAAACAGGTCGAAAATTCATCATCTCGTCAACGTTGAAGCACAGTCGAAAGCCACGTGCAACGTGTATCCGAGGATCCGTGCCCACGCGATGCTTCCGCGAAAAATACAGACAGCGAAGAGGCATCATACCCCTGTAGTCCCTGTCCCCCTGGCCATCCCCGTATCGATTTCTGCCCGATGGAGTATCGCGATACTCGCTCTTTGCCGCGTCTACCCCTTCGCCAACCCATCCAACAACCCCCGCTGCCTGCCTGCCATCGTTGGTCCACCCTCGATCGCCATTCTTTGTGACTCTGGCGGGCGACCCACCACCTCCCGAAGCCTTTTTTTTTTCTTCTTTCTCTGCTACCCCTCGTGTCCTTCGTCCTCCGACCATTTCCCTTGCACGCGTGTTCCTGCATCACCGTGAACGGACATTAAGCGAAGGTACGTGTCCGCTGGAAAATGGACGACTTTACGGTGGCTACCGTTATTCCGGTAGCTCGCATCTTTCGCACGAAAACGTCACTGTTAGGGGAATGATGAAGGGGGTGTTTGAACGTGCATGGAGTTTTGAAACGGTGCGATGTAGTAGCTGAAGAAAGGTGTTCCAACATTTATCGTTAGACCGAAGATTTCTATGCGAGTTCGTATTTTTTAAAATTTAATTAAGAAACTATAGAACCTCGGGAGAAGGTCGTTTTATCTAACGGCTACCGTGGAGAGCATATTTTATATATTTGTAGAGAATGGTTGGTCGTGTGGTAGTTTAATGACGAGATTACTCGATGTTGAAACCGTCAAATATATTTTAAAATAATTAATTATAAATACAAAGTCAACCGTAGATTGCTCGATACGGGTCATTAAAAGAATGTTCGCTAAGCCGCTCGGTACTAACTGATTCGCTAAAGACTGTGTGTTGATCGCTAATAAAAATCGCTTGAGCCTGAGACTGAAAAACTGGCCACCTTACGATCGTGTTCGTTTATTTATACTGGTCGAAGGGGTACCAGTAAATTTCCATTCGCCTTTGTTTGCCGGTTACACGTGGCGGCGATATTGTTTTGCCCGGAGTTGGTTTATTATTACATTATGTATATCCTAACGATATCAGTATTCCGAGGCAAAACAACAGCGTGGCTCGAATTGTCCTCTAACTCATGTGCCGCCACATATTTTTGCGTATTATGTACACTTTTGCATCTTTCAGTTTTCTACAAATGCGTAAAAATCCATAGTTCTCTTATCTTGGATTACAGTATATATATATGTGGAAAATATATACAGTGGCTACAGAAAGTATTTATTATGGCATTCGCGTACCAACTGATTCGATTCGATATTAAATTTTGTACCAATGTCGATATTAAATTTCTTGTTTAATTCTTGTCTTTTATCTCGTGGTACTTTCATTTGATACTATGGAAATAACATGTAGAATTTGAGAAGAAAAGTGTTTCTTTGGAAAATAAGAATATTTGCCAATATTCTTTGTCAGTATATATCGTGTCACCGTGTATATCGTGTTTACTATGTAGAACATTTTGAAATTTCATTAGCGCTGTAATGGGACACGACTATGCTGATTTGATTAGTTAAATTTGAAACTAACCTGAAGATATACGTAGGAGTTACGATATGTTTATTGCAAATGTATATTTAATAGAAAATTAACATACAGTATGAATTACCATATCAAACATATACTGAATATTAAAAATGGTCTCTGAATATTTAGATTTATTAATATAGATTTATTAATAAACGACAGTTGACTATTTAAATACTTTCGCATTATCTGCAAAATGTATACTTGCACTAAATATCTTTGCAGTCTCTATGTACATTTTTATATTTTGAAAATATAATTATGGTAGTCGAGTTTCGTCACAGATTTCTTTCAAATTTACAACCGATAAAACTATGATAATTGAGTTTCGTTACTGTTAATGAAAGTTCAAGTAGTTTCATATAACACACATAATATATTCGTGAAAGATTTCCATAAGTATTCGAATACAATCGCGAGAAACTGCATATGGGAGAAGCTAGAGCTTTTATTATAAGGAAGCAATTAATTACCAGGACGAACACTGTAAGGAGAAAAGGGTCTGCGTATGGTCAGACGCAAGTTATCTTCGCCATAAGCGTCATCCTCTGACGCTTGATTTAAAAATTCACGTGAACAAAACTTTCCCACATATTTCTTTACTTTCTCACAAACCCAACCCAAACAGGTTAAAACTTCCAGAACTTTTATCGATAATATAATAGAGTTTAAAAACGATCTACAGAAGAGTATTATACGATTATAAATATTAACTTTTAAAATTATTTATATTCCATGAAAATATTCTGTGGAATTAAATTTGCACCTTTTTACATGCACATATAACTGTATGACGTTTATTGGCAATGATCATCTTTGTTATAATCAATTATTTACTTTATAAATTCGATCAAACTTTTGATTAAAACCGCCACGAAATTGAATTTTTAATACCTTCATCGTTTTTAACTCGTAACGTTAATTTGAGTGAAAGCAGGGAAAAAGCATTGTGAATGAAAATTACGTGCTTGAAGTAGAACGAAGCACGGTTTTTTATTCGTTTGATTTTGCAACGGCAAGTGTTATAATTATTGGTGCTTCGCATCAATTCTAGTACTTTAGCTTAATTGTTCGTTAATTAACTGCGAGAAATTAATTAATACTTCATTCAGCTCGTTACAAAGTTGTTAATGCGGACAAGTTATTCGATGTGGATTCTGCTGAAGCAGATCTCCAAACATTAATTCGAGCTTATCGAAATCCTAATTCTTGGGCGGATGAAACCGTTGTTAATTAAGAAACAAGCGCTTTTAGCAGGGAGAATTCTAATTAAACTATTTGTTACATGATCAGTCTTGTTTAATTCGTTTGTTCTTTTATTTTTCTACTAAAGTATTTGCATTATAAATAATCAAAAAATGTTGGATTTCTATAATTAACATTACGAGAAGAAAATACTTCCTGGACATTCAACTTTTTATCCCCTTATTTGGCTAATAATATACACAAAGTAAGGATAATTAAAAAAGTTCTAATTTTTATGAATAACAAACTATACATAAATATTATTTATTATGAAATGTTACGTCGAAACAGAAGGCGTTAATTAGGAAACTTCTTACTTTACAAACTGATTATGGGATATTATTTCTGATTTTTTAATTTTCTACTGATGTGCAATTAAGTATAACATCACAAGTATAATGTAAATTAAGTAATTACCTAGTTAAATTTGATTTTCATTTGAAGTTCTTGATTAGTTTTGGCAATATCTTTGTAGAAATATTACGGTGATACTTCGAAAATTGATGTAAGGCGGGCCAAGTTTCTGTTGGAATTGGATTAAACCATACCGGCAGAACAAACAGAGGAAGGAGAAGAGGACTGGCTTTGGTCAGACGCACTTATCTTCAATCCTAGGCTTTAATTCTTGTTTCAATTTTTTACGTGCTTAATACTACTTTTTCGACCTATCGCTACAGTAATACTATCCTCCTTTAAGACGCCTAATTTTCTATTTTCGAAATTTATATTTTATATTTATTTATATAATTTTACATTCAAATTGGAACTTCAAATTGAGACTACCAACGACTTCAAATTCGATTTAATTCCACTATCACACATTTCACCCTAACTTTTTACCATAATTCACCTTCTATAATAACAAACCACTCAATACCTAATCAAATCTCGACCAAACAGTACAACATTAGGTAATCGTAATTAAATGTTATTTGAAATATTATAATTTTTAAATATAAGTAAATATTTTTTAATCCCACTGAACGCACAGAAAAGTTAGGAAAAATCCATCCAAACACTTCATTCTCATCTGAACGAAGCCATCCTATTACCATTAATTACTCAACAAATCCCACTTTGCAGAGCTCTTCGTTACCATCAGGCAGATTAAGAGGAATAAGCAGAAGCAAAATCTCAACGGCGTATACCGACTTGTGCACCGTAATAATTAGCGAACAAGCGATTCGTCAGCATTTTCAGATTCGGCTGATTCGCTGACTTCCGTTCATCCAAAATTAACTGATAAAAGCAACGCTCTTTGCGATCGTTTCTCTTAAATATTTAAAGAATATTCGTTTGGTTTCGATTCTTACCGATATCGAGGACCGGTTGAAATCGCGAATCGTCGTCATCGTCGTCGTATCACCCTGTCGTTTTCTGTCGTTTACTCGTCGATATTTCAACGCAGCCTATCTTCGCTGTCCTCTAATGGATAATTTCCACCCCACCCCTGTTCCTGCATCGAAACTTTGTACGAACGAGCGAAAAAACCCGGTCTGATACGCTTGTTGGCATCGACGATTGCCTCGATCAGAAATCAATAGGCCTGTCTAGAGCGTCTCTTCTCAACGCGAGTCTCTCGCGTACGTTGCTTGAATTATTGCCATAGTGTGACACGTGATCCCAAGATCCTAGAATCCTTGAGACGAGTATGCGTGTCTTTTCTGTGGTGCTGTCTGAGGAGTGGGTTTTACCGAGCTGTTTTTCGTTATTAACGTTTTGCAGCGTTAGATATTGTAAAATATTATTGTAATTCAGCCAAGGCAAAATATCAATTTTACAGTTGTCCAGTCGAGTAAAATACACAAGCGGGCATGATGCCAAAGAAGTCTTAAAAACCACATTCCAAAGTAGAATACCATCAATGCTCAAATTATAATTCCCAGACGATCAAGATAATCCGCAAAATGTTAAATTTGGAACTAATCTAAAAATATATGTAGAAACTACAGGGTAAGATTTAAGCTGTTGTAACAAGTTTAAATTCTAACGATGTAAAAGTAAATTCTAGTGAATTAACTCGAAATCGTTACCTTCCCCAATCTTTTCGATCTACTACAGTACGAAACATCGATAGACAAACTTCAAATGCCTTCCCATAGCTTTGAAATTATACAAGTGTTCTTTCTTAAAATTTTGAAATACCCTGAACGCACAAACCATCATTCCAAGATTCGTCGAATCCTGCGACCTCTTGGCATCGATAAACCGTCATAAATATCATGTCATCGATAAAGTGTCGAGTTTGAAGCGAATATACATATATATAAATTACAAGACTATATTGCACACTTGTTACAGCGAGCTCTAATCTTTTTAACCATCTAGAGTAACAAGAAGTAGATAGATTTTTGTGCTTCTAAACTTTAAAGTGTCTTCTCATTGCTTGGCAATTGCTCTGGCAAAAGAGCCAACGAAGTCTTGAGAAAACACATTCCAAAGTAGAATATACCCTGCACGCTCAAATCATCATTCCAAGATTCGTCGAATCTTGCATCGTACCGGCATCGATAAACCATAAAATGAGAATCACTGAGCTGTTCGGGCCGGAGTGTTGGCACAGTGCTCGTGATCGATTACTCGTCATCCGCGCGCGATGTCCCGAGTTCGACGCCCACCGCCCGCTGCCAAACCAAACGTACTTCTTTCTCTTTTTTCCACACCCCGCCAACCCCTTCTGCAACCCCTTCTCGCCTATCCTCCTACTCGAGCTCGTTGTCTCCTGCTCTCTTTCCCCTGTTCTATTTCCAACCTACGGGTTCCTCTCTTCGGTCGTTGCATCGATCTCTTCTCTTTCGTTCGCTCCCACCTTTCTCTCTCTCCTTCTCTCTCTTTCGACACACGTAGAAAACGGCCGTTGTATACGATGGACGTTCGCACACTCAGACTGATCCTTCCTCTTCTGCTTGCCATCGGGACCGCTTCCACCGGAAGGGAATCGTAGGCGCAAAAAAAAAAAAAAAGAAAAAGAAGAGAGAAGAGAGAGACCAACCACGCGGGAGGAGTCGATCTTTGCCAAATCAAACTTAAGCCAGCCCCCTCGTCTTCCGTCGCATGCTGGACATTCGGAATATGGTTCGCCGCGTTCAAAGTATCGATCGTAGGTGACTAGACGACCAAACTATGCTCTAGTTTTATCTTCTTTCGATTCCTTCATAGAGGACTCTTTCTTGTCCACGTTGTTGCGGACCAAGGTTCTTTATTGGAGGTTGCTTCGAGTCGCTTGTGTGGATTTTTGGCTTAAATATCGAGAGCTTTGTACGTGGAGATAACGACGTTTGAACGGATGATAATTTGCAATGAGCAGAGTTATGATTTATCCACAACTTTTCTTTCTCTGTTTCGAAGCAGATTTTTTGAAGGTATTTCGCTGTGCGGATTATGGTTGGAATATTTAGAGTTTCGTACATGCAGGTGGATAATTGAGTGGATGGTGATTTGGAAGAAAGTGACTAAGATACGATCAGGATCACGATATTTTTCGATTTCTTGATAGAGGATTTACCTCTCTCTATTTGAGAGAGGAAGATGCTTTACAGGGATTTGATTTGGTTCGGCGAATTGTGATTTGAATATTGAGAGTTTCGTGGATGAAGATAGGATTGTTTGAATGGATAGTGATTTGAATAAGAAGATCACTAGTCTACGACCATTCTCGATACTTGCGTTTTATCTCCTTTCGATTCTTTGATGGAAAATTTTCTTCTGTTTTTCGCGATAAAGCTTCTTTACAGAGATTTTGTTTGATTTGGAATAAGGTGACACTAGTCTGCGATCATCCACGACATTTTACGATTCCTTGATACAGGAAATTCCTCCTCTATCCGTTTTCCGGAACAAGGTTTTTTAAAGATACACCGTGCATTTATAGTGGAACAGCTGTAAAACTATAACAGGCGAAAAAAGAACAATACGTATTTCTTTTAATACGATAAATCTCAATCGACGCGTAATCGAAGTTGAGCCGATCAAACGCGTTATTTTTATTCGAGATTAAAAACGCAAATGTATGAAAACCGCGGATGCTTTCAGAGAGTGCGTGTGACGAAGCTTTATCGAAAGCCACGTGCTTCTAGCGCAAACATCCACCTCTGTCCTTAATTAAAATGTAGAGTAACAAACAACGTGTTGAGCAAATAAAACTCAATACCGGAATTAAAAATACGCAAATGATGATCCACCGTGCGTTCTTAATTTACATCCACGGCTCCCGTGACTTTCAAATTATTATCATAATCTAGCCGAACGGGCGACTAGCAAGATATTTATTTTCATTAAAAAATCATGGTTGTTATACAGCATGATAACGTGCGCATGAAAATGTTTCCAACGTGATTGAAAGAAAACATCAGATTTTCTAACTCTACTCTGCTAAATTTTACAATTAGTAGACAAATATAGGAAATATAATTGATCTTTCAGCTTGTAATATTCTTCTATCGTTTTAAATAGGAATATTTGAATCATCCAATATAGAGACGAATGATTTCAAATAATAAACAGGTTTTATCAGGTTTGTCAATTACAAATTTCAATTCTGCTAATATATGTTGATGGATTCATTTATACAATACGGAAATTAATGTTACTGTTTGTATTATTTCAGTATATTAATATTAATTGAAATAATGGTATAATAATAATAGGATGCTAATTATACTAATTAAAGTTAAATAATGAAAATTATTATAGAGTCCTGTATATGTAATTTAGTCCACTGTGATTTTATTTGCTTACAAGAAAAGAAAATATAAATTCAATATTCTATTAAAATTCTGAACGTAGAACTGTTAAACAATATTAATTAATTGTTTAGAATATAAATAAATCAAGTTTCACTTTCTTATCACCCTTTGTAAAGATGTGAATTTAACAGTTTTCGTCATACAACATTAAATTACATTCTGATTAGTTACTTTTTAATAATAATTAACAACTGTATAGATTTCGTAAACATTTTATCCTGGGATACCTAGTTACTTCTCGATAACAATTAACTTTTGTAAACATTTCGTAAATATTTTATCCTCGGATACTTTTAGATAATATCGTATACAAACTTCCTTGCTTTACAATTTAGCATCTTAAGCGATATGAAATTTAGAGTACCACTTCAAAATGCAATCTCTCGTTTTCTAAACCGAAAGAGAAACTCAAATCGCAATCACACGTCTTATCTACGCTATTATCAATTTCTCGATAAACCAATCGGTCAACCGTACAAAGGAAACAATCTCGTTCATATAATGTTTTCTTTGTACTCCACATAAAATGGAATTCAAATTACTCCATACACTTCTGAAAAAGATCGCCAGATTGGGTAGGTCATTGTCTTACGTTGCTTCCATATAATAAGAACGCTATCTGTCCATTAATCTAGACACAGTTCAAGCACGGCAACGCGTCCCCTAGGATACACAAACCCTTTTCTTTCCCCCTGCTGGTGGCTATTATCGAGGCGAGAGAGAGGGAGAGAGAGAGAGAGAGAGAGAAGAAAGTAGAGAGGCAGAGGTCGTACTATGTTCAGAAACGAGAATAAGCCTAGACACTGGACACGCCAGAACGCTGCCAATTCTCCATTGTCCTTGGCAATCGGCCATTCTACCATTTCACCTGTACTCCTTGTTGGGGTGAACATTTTTTGGAATTACCCAGGTGGAAAATTTTGTTGCAGAACGTTGATTTTTATTCCATTATTAGACAAGACATGTCATTACGTGTACAGAAAAATATATTTCCGGAGGTTATTTTGCGAGCTTGATTAACGAGCTTTCACTCTGTTGAATGAAGTATGACGATGAATATCGATCATATAGAGAATAATATTTTTGAAGAGTTTGTGTCGGAAGGTCAATTACAGAATTTTGATTTCGATCGATGAATTATTAGGTTGTCCGAAAAGTTTCTTTCGTTTTATGAAGAAATAATAGACGTACAAGCTTTTTTGTTTTATATCATTTTGTCGAATTACGTACGATCCATTTTGTTTTGTCGAGATAAACACCGTGACATTTCACAGACTTGCTTTCACGTTTGTATGAAGGCGCACTGTTGTAAAGAACACGTTTGTGAAAGAAAGACACTTTCCGGACAATCTAATATAACGATGAAGCTGAATTAAATATACGGAAGATACCATTTTTTGGAATTTCATAGCGAAGAACGAATCAAAGGATTTTGATTCTGTTGGACAAAGTAATACGATGAATACGGATTATAATATAAAATATTATTTTTCGAGATGTTCTTGCAAGATGAATTAAAGAATTTGTATTCCACTGGGTAAAATATGGCAAAGAATTATTTCATAATTTTTACTAAATTCTCGGATTCTGGAAAATTACTGGAAAATTGTATTTTTACATATCTATTATACTACTCTAACATACTAATTCAACTTCCGGAAATAAAATCATTTTATATCGTTGAAAATAATGGAAACATCGAACCGATATAGATAACCGAATAATTCATTACATTCCAAAGATAGCAGATATGAAAATAAATATTTTTAAAAATGTACAACATACACGATATAAGTTTCTATAAATTATAACTCGCAACTGTAAGAAATCAGTTTACAGTAACACGATGTACAAGAAATATAAGTTGAACGATAAAGTTTGAAAAAGTGACTACTCACCGGTCAGAAGGAGTAACGCCACGGTCGAGTCCATTCCCAAAGCCGAAACTCTTTGAAACGCAATCAATTCAACGCATTCTCGGAACATTCCTGTAACAAGAATTACCAGGTGGTTAGGGAACGAAGCAAAAAGCTGGGATCATAGGGTGGCAAGTAGTTTGGAACAGTGTACGTTTTGCTATGATGGATTTTGGGAGTTTCTTGTGGGCGTCGGAGACCGGACGGAAATGGCTTTCCAAGCGATTAATTAGGATAGAAGGTTCCAACGGATTGGTCGGTGATGTATCGATGTTTGAGCGGTAAATACGTTTACTACCCGCATTTATTCGATAAATTTCGCTCGTGAGGTCGTCAAAGTCTATATTAGGATATTATATATAATTCTATACCATGAGATATATATTGGGAATATTATTGTTGAGAATTTTCGATCTTAATAGCCGAAATAATGGTATAGGAATACTAAATTTACACTTAGAATTTATATTAGAATAATTATATATTTATTTGATAAACGATTTCAAAGATATTCATCGATACACACTTGCACGAGTCTCAGCACTTTCTTCCATATCCGACTATTAACTGACTGAACAGTTTACATTCCTTTGTTTTCGAAACGCCGCGCACACACATACTTGCACACTGATATTCACATACAAGTATTACTACTACGCAGCTAACCTAGTCTAGCACATAAAATTATACATATCTCAATAATTATGTACAACGCTTTATGTAACTTTGTGTATTTATTTATATCTAAAGGATGCGTTTGTCATAGAAGAAAATTAACTTCACCAAAAAAGGTGAAAAAATTTATCCTATTATTTATCTATTTTTTATTTATTTATTTTCTATTTCCATTTATCCTGTTTTATAATTTAAAATTGCTTCTGTTTAGAAAAACAATCTTATCCTTTTATCAGCAGGTATTTTTTACCTCAGAATTAAATTTGACATAAAAATCCAAAGGGATATTTAAATAATTCATTTAACAATATTTATCTTAATTTGAAACAACTTTCATTTCATACGAGCAAAATCAACTTCGGCCAAGTACAAGTTGATCCTACCAAATTTGTCATAATTCTGTTCAAAATAATGAAACTGTTTGCTAGCACGGTATTAAACAACTTTCGTTCATAAAATCAACTTAATCCATGTAACTCAGAATCGAGTCAAACTTCGAAACGACATTCGCTGCAAAACCTACCATGGTACGAAGCAATTCTCATTCATAAGATCAACTTCACCTAGAAATGCAACATTGAAGCAACTTTTCTGTGAGATTTCATAGGTTTAGCAAAAGATATTTTGCCAGCCTATCTTATAAAATCGTTTATACTAATACAACTTATACTTAGTTAACTTCGTTAACATACTTAGAACAGAACAGAGCTTCGTTAAAAATCTAGAAAATTACGGATCTTTTATTATTCCTCTTTGTTTTTCCCACTATACAGTGTAAACAACGACTCGATCGATTAAACTGAAGCTATTGGAACGTCCTGATCTTAAAGATCATTCATATTAATAAGGCTTAAAGATCCATAAAGTAACGTTTTACTGAAAAATCGTTGCCACATCTAAACGCGAATCACAGTTGCAGATTTGTTATCGTCAACCTCTCTTTTGTATTATTCTAAAGCGAAAATTAGGTTTCTATATTTTAAGGTCATTCTTGTTGATACGATTCAAAAATCGTGTTGTAGCGTGAGACTTCTCAAAATGTCGTTAAAAAAATTAAGAAATAAATCGCACTTGCAAATGTTTTACTAAATGATCGCGGATTTTGTCATTAGCACCTAATGCCCAATATTACGTATCACGAGTTAGGTTTGTATGTTTCGTATTGCAGTCATTCGTATTGACGTAATTGGAAAATCTCTGAAAATTTCTCTAAAAGGAGTGTCGAAGAGGATGGGACATTTTCGAATCTTTTATCTTCGTCATCCTAATTTCACGTCATTTTACGGGGTTAGTTGGACGAGTTTTGCGAGAGCTTTAACGACGGAGACAGTTTGAGAATCAGAGGGCGAATTAGCATGCTGCCTACGCATCTGTTGACCATTAATCAATTAGCGCGATTCCACGAGCATGCAGGCGGTGTAACGACTGTCCAAGCGATAGAGTGTCCCCGTGGCGTAAAATTTCAGTTAAATGGCGCACGCTCGTACTACGCGCGTGTTAAATGATCACGTCGAAAACCGCGGCGAGAGTAAAGTTTAATAACGCGACAGAAACGGCCATCGTCAAACCGTACCGGCCAGACCATGGTGGCCGTACGAAATTATTCGCTTTATGGTGCAATGGTGTATTGTGGTTGTTCATGGTGAAGGATAACGCGCAATGTTTTCGGGAATTTGGTTGGGTTATTGGACGTGAAATGCCGGTGAATGGGCATCGTTGGTGAGGATTATGAGGTGTGCTGTATAAATGGAACGAAAGCAGGTGTCGAAGATAAATGTGATTTTTGCTATATTTTTTTAATGAACTATTATAAAAGAAAATGGTAAAATTGGAATAATATTGATACGCGAGATATACATATAAGAGATAGAAATCGGAAGATCAGCTTCATCTTTCATTGTCGAAATATATGACTAATGCCCAATTTTCCAACAAAATAAATGAGCGTATGATGTACGCTGAATAAATCGTATGAAATCGCGTGTCGGATATAAATGTGATTTTTATCAGGTTTCTTTAATTAATCGTTGCAAGTAATAATAAAATATGCTAAATATTGGTACGAGTCTCTTAGAAGCCACAAAAATCAATTCTCTACTTTTTTATAAGTTTCACAATTTTACTGTCGAGGTACATAATTAACGTTCGACTGTTAGAAAATAAATAATTCATTTCCATAATTTTGCTTATCGAAGAAACATGGCATAAATAGTAGCGGCAGCACCTAGACTCGAGAATCAACGTTAGTAATCGATAATTAGAATCTAAATCTTAATAAATTCGATATCCTATTATGTCGTTTTTTAAAAAGTAAAACTACCTTTGCCTTCATTTTTCTTAACAAAGTAGAATCATTTTATCATTCTACGTAGAATTAATATTCATATGGCAAGGAAAGTATTTGAGAAAATTCTACGATTTCAAATCCTTCGTATAATTCTTCCTAAAAATATTTTTAAAAATATTCACCTCTTTGTAATATATTTCCTGTTACAGTTAATCAATAAATAATTCTTACCCGTGTCAATTCGATAAAGCTATTAAACGTATTCTACATCTGTTAATTCTATAAAATTCTATAAAGACGTTGCTTTGAAAAGTAACATGATGTATAAGTGAAGGAATTTCTGTTCGAGATTCCTCGAATGTCCAATGTTGGAATTGAAACGTATTAGGCTGAACGTGGGTACACGTATAAACCGGTCGATAAGCGATAAGATTGATGATGGCGTGGTTAAGATATTCATTTATTTCTGAAGAGTGACACGCTATTTTTCAGGACGCTCTTCGACGAGCGTAATACATTTATCTTAATATTTCATGCTGTCCAGGGAGCCGAAAACGTGTGTGCGTATGTATATATATAGAACGAATGTAACTGCGAACGTTGGAAATAGAAAGAATTACACGACGTATTTTATTTTTTGCCATTCACATTTTATTCTATTCTAACTCTAAGGGATAACAGTAATTGTAGCTTTCCATTTATATTATACTCTTTTTATTCTTCGTATAAAGCTTTTATTTAATATTCAAGGGTCGAAGATATTGTGATATATGGTAAATGGTAATATATGATATAAGAAATATTTCATCCTCTGTGTATAAATTGAATTTTAAATTTCAAGGCGATTCATCTCCCTATCAACTTTGGAATAAATCATCGTATTCAAATTCTCTTCTCTTTCTTTTCTTTTCTCTGATGCAAGAGGTCTAAAGTAGGTATGGCTAGATATTACAAATAAAAGGGAGGAAGAGATTTTTTTATATCGACATATTGTTGAAAATGGCAACGTGAGTTCGTGCTCTCTCTCCATATGCAGATGCGCTAGTTACAAAAAGCAGTAACTAGAAGATTGTGCTAGATACAATCGATAGACTCAGTCGATAGTTTTAAGATGTTCTCTTGTTTCTCTTTTCCCATAGTCCATGTAAGTGTGTGCAATAAAGGTTTTTCGGTTCAGAACGGTGTGATAGATTTATCCATACAAAATAATAATAACTATTGTGATCCTACCTTTAAGTATAGAAATAACAACACATATAAAGAACTTTTCCTTCCTGTCTAGGATATTCCTACTATTAAAATATAGACAAAATTGAAATTAAATATGAAACTACTTTGCAAAGTGTTTCAACTAACCCTTCATTCCTTCAAGATTATATTTTATTCACTTTTTGATAATTCTCCCAAAGGATGGTCGATTCTTCGCTTTCTCAAGATCTTTCGATAAAACATCAGAAATTAAACATTACCAATATCCTCTATCCTTCGATTCTATCTTTTTATTCTCATTTTTTTTTAGTATTTTATACTCATTTATCAAATTGCAACATGCTACTCTTTATCTCACAATTCTTCATTCTTTATCATCCTTCTAATCATCCTTCGTCATTCCCCAACACAGAAATTAAATTAACAGAACATGATCGTAATATCAATTGCTTGCTACTAACTCATGCTACCAATAATTACTATGATTACTTCTTATTAAATAATTAATTAATTTTTCACATCATTTTCAGAGCGTTTGAAAAACAAGAGAAGAAAATTACAGTCAAAAATACTATTCCCTATCCTTCAACTTTGTCTTTCACCTCTATCCATCCTCTCTACTCGTCTTCCATCATCCGTGAAAAAATACGCGTACCACCAAACCCCTAGTTCCTCGATTTCTTTTTCGTACAGCAGACTAAAACTCCAAGTATCCAGAGTCGCACGTACTCTGCACCGCGGTATAACTTCAAAAAGGCCACGCACGCTGCTGTAGTTGGTTGATCCCAGCGGAACGACGACGACGTCCGGGTTATGGTCGCGTGGGGGTTTACGGGGGTTGTAGGTTGGGTGGTTGGCTTTAGAAGCACATTTCGTTGACCGGACAGAAAAGCACGGGAATAGTTCAGTAGGGATGGTGCGGTTGTACTGGTGTCCGGAAGCGCGACGACGGTCATTTTTCACGGCACGGACGTCCGTTTCTGGTCCACGATCACCGCGAAATACAAACAAAAATGGGCCAGGAAATATGCAGGGAATGAATAGTGGCTTCAACTGACTTGTTTTCCGCGTATAGTAACTTTTCTCTTGTTTCTTTCTTTTCTTGCATCTTTAAGAGGTTAACGAGTAACGAGAAGATTAACGTTGTTTGTTAAGAGGTGCATAATTGTGCGTACGTACTTCGCGGTCACGTGTTATGTAAATTTGCTGGTTTCTTAATGGCACGTTCTTTTATCTTGCTTTTAATTATCGTGATTTTCCGTTCTATGCGTAAATTTAATTTTAACATTATAATTGAGAAGGTTATTATCGATGGTTCCTCTTATGACTACATGAACCGTTTTTTCCTTTTTAAATGAAATTGCATGAAATTTTCATTTTAATTCTTATAATTTTTCGTTGTATTATAAATACTGAGAAAAAGAGATTTGTTCTGATACTCAATTTTATCATTATCATTGAATGTGTAGCTTCCTACATTACTTAACACTTTCTATCATATCACTGTGTTTTATGAGTTAACTTATTAATGCAACATTCGATGTATATTTATTTACAACAATTTTTTACAATTAAAAGTACGCATATGTTGGAATGTCTACAATTTTCAGCCAGAGCCCGGTAATGAAATAAAAATTCAATCTTTAGGAAACTACAAGAAATTGTTTAATAACTTCTGATTGTATTATACAATAAATACTAAGAAAAAGAGATTTGTTCTGATACTCAAAATTTTATCATTGCCATTGGATGTGTAGCTTCCTACATTACTTGACACTTTCTACCACAATACTGTGTTTTATGAGTTAACTTATTAATGCAACATTCGATGTATATTTATTTACAACAATCTTTTACAATTAAAAGTACGCATATGTTGGAATGTCTACAATTTTCAGCCAGAGTCTGGTAATGAAATAAAAATTCAATCTTTAGGAAACTACAAGAGATTGTTTAATAAAAGAAATTGTTCGACTTAATCCTACGATCGTTCACACTTATAAAATTACACTAATATACTTACGTACTTACACTTTATAAAATAAATTCCAAACAGATCATTTTATATATTACGTTCTATTAAACGTTTCCTCTTAATCTTCGCGTATGTAGGTAAAACCTGAAGTTTGAATAAAATAATAAAAGATAACTAAACAGCTAGTGGCTGAAATAACTTAAAAAGGTACTCAACATGAAATAAATTCACAAAAACGAAATACTCTGATAGTTGTTGCCAGTGGGTGACTTAGCGACCAACGACAAATATCGTCTCGGTTCTCTCCCCTGTCGATCGTATTTTTTCCTGGTTTATGGTGCGTACACAAGAATTTACTGTTAAGGTCTCTTAGGGTCTCTTTTTCTTGCACAGCCGAATAGCGACCAGCTTGACTAAAGTAAGCCCAAAAAGGATGATTTATGATCCGACACGGTTTCTTTCCAAGCTTTTCAGGGAAATCGACCCCTGCGATCGCAACGTATCATGCGATATGAGAATGGCGCGGGCGAAAAGAATTTAAGCTCAACCGTTTGATAGGAAGTAGATAGTTGGAAATTGTCCCGAGATGAAAATTTTCGAGAATATTTTGCTAGGAAGCTTGTGACGGAGAAAAATTGAAAATCTTCAATGTTTGTGGTTAGTATAGTTACTTTTTACGGTCTGCTGAGAATATAGAACATGGTTAGAATATGGTTAGGATATGGAACATTTATCAAATCAACAGACACGTGGAACGAGATCCAGATATAAGCAAACCGTAGCTAATGACCGTGTTGTCGATGCGACGTTGAAGAATAAAAGAAGAAAAAGAAGAAGAATATTGTACAGAAAATATTTCCTTACGAAAAATTATTACATAAAACTCAACTCTTCACTCGAGAATAAAGCGATATATATTCGACATATTATAAGCGTTAAAAAAATTTATAACTTTCACTTCTTCCATTTATCGTTCGATATACAAATTACGCTCAATATATTAACACGTTCGTCGCCCAGCGTGATTCGGCTAAGTTTCCTGCGGGGCCCAAATCCGACCGCCGGTACGCAGAATGTAAATAGAGCGACAAGCAGGAATTCATCGTTTATCACCTTTGAGTCATTGTAAAGAAAAGATTATTTATTTCTGAAATGGAGAAAGCGATAAGCTATCCAGCTAGAGTATTCCGAGGGATCTCATGGCAGATATCTCAGATCTTTCATTTAGTCAAGAAGCATACTTGTGAGACGTACATCAGTGATTTTTTCTTCCTCAAAAGTCTATAACTATTGTTCGAAGTGCCCAAAATCACCCCAAATGTGTTTGGAATGTTTTAACGAATACCATGCGACATAGAATAATGTAATATATTATCCAGAATATAAATTAATAAAAAGTATGGTATAATGTGTTTTTAATATTTTTATGTTGTATATCCTATATATAATATCGTATGTTTAATTAACTCGAACAAGAAGAGCGTCACCATACTTTGGTGATGGGGTCCCCATGGAAGTATACCCGTCGCATAAATATGTGCGACGTGGTGACGAACGTGTTAATACTGTACAGGATAATGGTATTTCACATACAGTAAGCTCGTTACTAACTTGAGATGCAATCATTATAATTACTAATGTTACACAATTAGAAATGGAATTAGACCATTTATTAGCAATATTTTTTATTTTTCGCCGCCTCTCGAGAAGGTTGCAATACAATTAGTATACTGTTTAGTAACTAAATGGGTAATCTAATCGCTGTTGCATATGTGCGTAGATAAAATACAAATAAAATAGAAATTATGTCATACTTTTTAGCGTTTTTCGAAGTCAGTAATATTTTTTGGCAGAAAGTCTTTTATTTCGCATTTCGGCAGCTTTTGACGCGACCAATACGAAAATTCGAGGACGAGGAATCATCAGGATCGTTGCTCATTCGACCCCAAACTGCAACGTTGCGATTTTTTGCAATTTAAATGCAATAACAACGAAGCATTTTCATGGAGGACAATTTCATGGAGAAAGAGTTCCCGTTACAACATCCTCTCGAGTTCGGTTAGCTTTGCAATTTACGTTGCATGTAGCTGCGAATACAAATCGGTTTGATCGATACACCGAACCAATGGATCACTGTCGAGTTTCAGAACTCTCGTTCATTTGTTGTAAAGAAATGTGTCGTTGTTGCATCGTTGTCGTATCGTTCGTGCGGTGAAAAGATATATCGGAAAAATTGACGTTTCATTGTACAAGCTTTTATGAGTGTCAACCATAAAAGATATTTGGTGCACGAGAATTATTAAAATGGATTGTTATTTCCCTTGTTTCTATTATACTGATTTATCGCGAATTCCATTTACAAATTTTTTATTTTATGAAATACTTCACGTTCCTGTTAATCATACACTGAATTCGTTACATTGATATAGCCATGACTATTCGTGCGATTAATATTTTAAGCAGCAGTGGAATTTTTGTTAACTCCCGACGTGTTACTATGTATTCCAAAACTCTGTTCCAAGTATCGAACGAAGACTTTAGCTACAAAGCGCGATACCAACTCTTAAACGTAATTTTTAATACAGTACAAATTAAGGACGCAAATAAATAAAAAAAAAATACTACAAATCAAATTACCAATCATTACATACAAAGTATACCAAAGACTTGAGCAATTACCTACTCACAAACTAAAAAATAATTTCACAGAAGGAAATCGCCTCTCATATATATACAATCCTCGTTAAATTAACAAGTAAATGGCCAAACAAAACATCGACGTTTCCCGACCCAATTTCACGCCCGCATACAGAACGAATAACCAAAGAACCCCCATAGAATCGCGCCAAGTCGCATTCAATCCCTCGATTCGAGAGCCGCTGCTTGTACTCTGCGTAACCATTAAACCACCCTTTCCTCGTTCGCTCGCTATCTTCCTACAGAGAGACGCATCTCGAAAACACACACAAAACGGAAAAGGGAAGAAGAAAAATATTCCACGTAAACCAGGAAACGGTAGTTACGTTGAAACGATAGCGCGTAGCGTACAGAGAAAATACGAGAGGAAGATGGATAGGACAGAAAAAAAAATTATTAAAGGTCTCGACGACGACGTCGACGACGTTGGAACATCGCTACAACCGGGATCAACCGTTTCAGTATCGCATGAATGCATTATTCGCCTGAAACGCGCTCACCGCGGTGAGTAACCATAGACACGCGTGCAGAGCCTCGACAGATTTCGTTCGATCATGCGACCGAGGGAAAAAAGGTTTTTTCAACCTCCCTGCCCCGCCGGGGGTTGTCACTTTGCGCTGACGTTTGATGCTTTTACTCTGGCGTCTCTCTCGCTTTCGTTTCTTCTGCCGTTTCTCCCTTTCGTTTTTCAAAGCTTTTTGCATCGGTGAAAAGAAGCCAGGAACCGGGCACGGGAAACACCGACGACGACGACACGATTTCCTCTGGTCGTCGTCGTCGTCGGTGGTTTTTACGCTATACACGCGTCGAGAGCATCGCGAGCGTAACTCGCCTATACGGCGAATGGCTATACGTTCGTTACAACGAACTGCATGGAAAAGGGAGATTTTTTCGTTGATATTCGATTCGTCACGAGAAAGGGAGCCTTTCAGGGGCTGTTTCTTTTCCCTTTTTCTTCTATATTTTTCTGCCAGTCTCATGGCAGTGGTTTAAGTCGAGTGGTTGAAAGGGAACGTCGATGGATAGCTTGGTTTGATCACGTTAGAGACGGTTTGACGAGGTCCTCTCGCCGACTTTCGGAGTTTTCAGAGGTTCATTGGTCGCTTGATAGAGTTTCGTAGCGAGAAATTCGTACGATTTGGAATTTGAAGCTTTCTGCAGCCTGGTATCGTGATGTTATTAAATTGGAAACTTCAGTCAAATGGAACCCGTTTCATATCCCTTTCCAAGCAATACGAATTACGTCTGAATTTTCCACTTTTATAATTGCCGACGATTGATCACGATCGTTCGAGTATTCGCTAATCGATGACAAACATTTGCGTACTCTATCAATTGGAATTTTAACTTGAATCCTCAGAAGATTGGAAAGATCTCTTATGCAATTGCAGCGACTGATAAACGATAAATCCGTGTAAAAGAGAGCGTTGGAACCGTGGTGACGTGAGTTGTAAATTCACTATTTAGTTGTCTTAGTTATAGCTCATTATTGTATTTAGTTCACGTTAAATAACCATCGTTTTTTGTTTAATCCATCTTAAATAAATAAAAAAATCCTACAGTACCTTAATTTCCTCGACACGTTCGATACTCCTTTACGTAAATACTTCTTCACCCACACGACAAAGAATTCTCGTCGTATCCTGAAAATTACATGTCTCGATGCATTTCGCGGCGGCTTTCGCTTAAGGATACCCTCCGGTAATGGAAACCATTATTACGGCGAATATCGAAAGGATTTTGCGGGTAAGCGGGCAAAGGGAAGGGGGAGGAGCGGAACAGGATCGGGTTTAATCGGTGGAAAATCTACTTTGCCAGAAAATTACGATATTGAATTCGTTGGCACTTTAACAAGTCCCCCACGGGCCGAGTCTTCGCCGCGATCGATCGATTGCAGAAACTCGGCCCCGCTTTTGTCCGCCACCGCGATACGTCTAAATCGCTTATCCGAACGTCTCTGCGTTCTCTCACCTGTTGAATACCAAAGAAAGTTCGCTCGGCGGGCGCGTCGATACGCCGCCGCGCTCAGGAATAACGAGAAAAGGGTCTCGCAGTTGGTTGCGCGCGAATAATAGGTCAAAACCGGTCACGTGCCGACCTTTTCCTTCCTTTCGTTCGTTCGAACGATCCCTTTCTCTTTCTTTCATTTTCTTTTTTTTTCTTCTTTTTTTTTTGTGGGATGCGTCGACGCGTTCTGATGTTTCGTTTCATGCCTCGCTTTAGAGGAATCTTCAACTTTGCGTACAGTGGCTGATGAATGAAAGTATTCGAACGCTTGACCGTAGAAAACTTGTATGCATATATCGTGTGCGTTATATAAAACATTTTGAAATTTTTATTGTAATATTATAATAGTATTGTAACGAGACGTGACTCGTGATTATGTCAATTAAGTTTGGAAACGATTTGGAAATGTAAGTGGAAGTTAGGAAGGATTTATTGCGAATGTATATTTAGTAGAAAATTAGTACGCTGAAGGAATAACCAATTAAACTCGTGAAAATGTTTGAACATTTATCATAGGAAATTTGTATGTTTGTTTTATGTTTATGTATCATATGAAACACGAAATTTGAAACTTTGTTAGTATTACAATAAGACACAACTGTCGTGGTTACATTGTTAATATTGATAACCAATCTGAAAATGTATGTAAAAGTTACAAGAGATTTATTCCAAATATATAGTTGGTAAAAATGTAATATATGTATAGCCTGGACAATTATGTTAAACATATGAGTATTAAAAGTAGTTCCAATAAACATTAAGGCGTACCGATATACTGAATAATTAATTGTTTATAAATTATTATATTTAGATACATAATATATATATATCGATTGTTTATAAATACTTTTATGATCTCTGTGGGAGAATCACCTACACTAAACATCTTGAAACTTCTATGTACATTTTCAAATTTGTTTCAAATTTTACCAATGTAATCACGATAGTCCACTTACATTATAGCGCTAATGAAACTTTTAAGTGTTTCGTACAAGACTCATATTAAGAACACAAGGCAAAATATAATTAATATTCACAAGAAATGCCTACAAGTTATAAGAATAATTTCGTATCAGACTCATATTAAGAACACAAGACAAAGTATAATTAGTATTTACAAGAAATGCCTACAAGTTATAAGAATAATTTTGTACAAGACTCATATTAAGAACACAAGGTAAAGTATAATTTGTATTCACAAGAAATGCCTACAAGTTATAAGAATAATTCCGTAAATAACTGTATGCATGAGAAAATGCGGTTTATCTGTCGTTTCAAAATACTTGAAAAAAATATGTAAGAGCTGTATGAGCAGAATGACACAAACGTACGGAGGTACGCAGAAGAAATCGAGGAACGCAGCGTTTGTTTTGATGGTACGACAAGGCATAACAGACGACAGAAATCAAGAGCAGAACTTTCATTAAGCGAAGGAATATACTTTTTACTGTACTTTTTCCAATGAAATTTAATAAAATGTCATACTAATTAAATATTTACTTTCAAACATTTTTCGCAACGCAGATGTTGACTCTTTGACGCTAACACATGTTCATGAATCGAAACTACACAACAAATCGTATAAGAAATTATACAAAAATATTCGACACAGAATGGTTTGTACTTTCCATTTATACTTTTTCTTTTTCAGCAAACGTACAACCGTACAACAACGAAAATGTAATAAACGCGTTACAATATTCACGGGATATGAATTTATATAAAAGGAAAATAATTTCATATAATAAATAAAATAATAAATATAATGAATAAAATCTCACTATTAAGAGGTTAAAACGTTCCTCCTAATGCATTTTGCACAATAACACCGATGCAATTCACAAAATGTCTAAAAAATTAGACTTTTATAAATTTATTACAGCAACGCGTTAACTATTTGTTAACTGACTTACTTACACTCAGAAAAACTCTAAAATCTTTTACAAAGTCGTCTAAAGTAGAAAGAAATCTTACTTGTAATTCCCTATGTTCGTGTCAATTTTGAAAAAAAAAAAACAAAAACGTACTTGTATCGGTCGTTCCTCCACAGAACTTCTCACTTAACGTAAAACAAAAGGAAACTTTTTCCAACCTTCCACATCGGTCCCTAGCAGCCTTCGGTGTTTTTCCACGACCTCCACGATGAAACGCACCAAAGTTGCTCCATTATCACGAAAAACACGTTTACTTCACTATCGAGAAGACCGGTAACTAATCGAAAGTTTCGCGATACGACCAGCTCCGTACGGCTTAACGCGATTAACTGAAGAAAGAAAGGGGCGAACGTGAAAGGTCACGGTTGTTTAGCCGGCCGAACTTGTCTAAATGCAAACACAATAAGCCTCCGGTGAGGGCGCGAGTCACGTAACGTCGCGTAAACAAGCTGTAACGCCGACAGCGACTCATTATGAAATCCAATAACGCGAGTTAAGACATCGTTACGCGACACAGAGCAAACGAAACTGTCCTCGATTCGTTACCTGGGCCCGACTAATCGCGACTAAGCTTGAAAATCGATCACAATTGACGCTTGGCGAAAGGTCGTGGAGGGGATGTCGTAGTTCTCTGCCGATGATTCGACTGTAGATTTTCATGGATTTTTACACCCTTCGACAAAAAGATAGCACATGTGTGCTATCATTAATTTCTCATAGATAGAGTCCGAATTTCCCAAGTTTGACGAATGGCATATAAACAGTACCTTGTAGTAATAAGGTATATGAGCTTGAAACTGTATCTTCGCTATTCCTCTTGTATTTATCAACAATGATTGTGAAATCCGGTCGGCGAAATGATAGCACACCAAGCATTTTGTTTCCATTCCTTAGTATTTCTGTGTATTCTGAGTGGTGTAGACGTAGTGAAAAGTAGAAGAATTTCATTAGAAACCTTACAAATTTCGATTCAAACAATGGGACGTGGAAAACAGCTAAATAGTGAAGAGATTCAAACAGTTTTGAAATTAAAGAAAGAAAACTTTACTATTTCTAAAATTGCAAAAGTTCTCAGTAGAAGTCGGAAAGTCATTTATAATTTACTGAAAGATGTAAATAATTATGGAACAAAAAAAAGCAGTGGGAGACCTTCCGCGATTAGTACTCGTGAAAAACGTGCAATTTTACGTGCCGCGTCAAATTCGCTTCTCACGTCACGTGAAATTGCAGAAAAAGTTGGCGTAAAAACTAATCCTCGGAATGTCAGACGTGTACTACAACAATCCGCGCACATAAAGCGGATGAAATTAAAACGAAGACCAGCTCTAAAGCAGATTCACAAGGAGCATCGATTATATTTTGCAAAAGAACATATACGGTGGAACAAGAAGTGGAGGAAAGTTATATTTACAGATGAAAAAAGATTTAATTTAGATGGCCCAGATGGATTCAATTTTTACTATCATGATGTAAGAAAAAAAAAATTGTCACAAATACGGCGTCAAATGGGTGGAGGTAGCATTATGCTTTGGGCAGGTATTGGGTATAACGGAAAGACTGATTTAATATCAATTCGCAGCAAGATGAATGCTATAACCTATCGTAATTTGATACAAAATCAAATTGCAAAGTACGCAACACATATTGCGAGACAAGATTTTATTTTTCAGCAAGATAATGCTGCAGTTCACACCGCTAAGGTTGTGAAAGAATATTTTTCAACAGAAAATATTGCAGTTTTGGACTGGCCTGCATGCTCCCCCGATTTAAACATAATCGAAAACTGTTGGAGTAAATTAAGCAATGCCGTTTATAGAGAAAATAGGCAATTTGAAAGTATTAATCAGTTAAAAAAGTGCCTTGAAGAGGAATGGAGAAATATATCGCTGGATTATATTAGAAAACTATATCGTTCTTTGCCGAAACGAATGCTGGAGGTGGTGGAGAATAAGGGAGGATCCACACATTATTAAATTTTAAAAGGTTTTTTATTTTTGTACAATTTAGTAGATAATAAACACTACAACTTTTGAAAGTGTGCTATCATTTCGCCGACCGGATTTCACAATCATTGTTGATAAATACAAGAGGAATAGCGAAGATACAGTTTCAAGCTCATATACCTTATTACTACAAGGTACTGTTTATATGCCATTCGTCAAACTTGGGAAATTCGGACTCTATCTATGAGAAATTAATGATAGCACACATGTGCTATCTTTTTGTCCAAGGGTGTATATCCTTGCGAAATATTTCTATTGTTACGACTGAACGTATACATTATATGCGAATGTATAGTTATATTATGCAAATGGAATTTAGATAGAAAATTATTTTATATTGTTATGCTTTTATGAACAATGATCGACGAAATAGAATTTCAATAGAGGAATAGAGAGTTTTTCGGTAGAATTTTGTATATGCATACACATTATAAACATTTTTCACATTTTTGCATTCGCAGATTTCACATAAGCTTATAAAAAATGTATGTTCTAGTTATAACAAATACTCTATTTTGGATATATATATATATATATATATTGCATTTGTGTAGATCGTGTGCAATTTTGAGTCATCAAATTTTCCATAAATACATAACAATAAACAATCTTGGACACTAATGAAACATAATGTTTCTTTATGAATTAAAAGTTATTTTTTAGTTTGATAAATATACAGCGTGTTACGGTTTTTTGATCCAACTTTATTAATTTATTCTGTAGCAGGCTTGACCATTGGTTAAATAAAATATTGGACATGTAATGACCAAAGCAATACAAAATACCTTATTTTTACTAGATATTATATTGAAATAATTATGTGTTTCCTACAAATTATTTCATTATTTAATAATATTAGATATTTGATATATATCATTAAAAACGATGAAACAGTAAGGGACCAAGTCGAACGTAAATTTAAGTAGAAAATGCCGTAGTGATCAGACACTTGTGACCAACTGCATACGTTACAACCTAATAGAAAACGAGAATAGATTGCTAATAACCATAATCGTTAGTATTAACATCCTCTATCAAGATGTTTACTGTATTCTTATTATAACTTTTCAATAAAACGTTAATTTAGTAGTATTGAGTCGTCCGAAAAGTTTCTTTCGTTTTATAAGGAATTAATGGATGCACAATATTTTCCGTTTTATATTATTTTATCGAATTGCGTATGGTCCATTTTGTTCTATCAAACTAAAGATCACAACGTTAGACAGTGCATTGACAATTGCATAAAAATGCATTGACGATTTATTTAAACATTTAAATATTACAAACTTTAGTATTGCTATAGTCTATTTATATATTATATACCCTTCTTTAAACACGAACAGGCAAATATTTATATTTTTCCCTAACACCTTTATTCCGCTTTCGCAAGAGAGAAATCCACTCTCATCCCCATCCGTCTACAACCGCACAGAGACTCGAGAGAAAAGTCATTTCGAAAATCCCCCTTTTCAATCATCGCATTCCCCGCTTCTTCAAAATCCATCTCACCGGGTTCCCATATACATCTCTGACTGTTTCCATTTCCTTCCTTCCCCTCCTGTGTCCTCCAACGCGTATTTATAACGGCGTTATCGATCGACACACAGGTTCACGGGACACTAATTGAATAGCCGTGCCTTATCAGATGCCACGAGTGCGCTCGTCGCCGAGCAGATCGAGCTTTTTTTCGTCGTCGCCTCTTTCCAATTTACCGACCAACGACTCGGTGCATCGTGACAGACGACAAGGCTGAAGAGCGGAACGGAGTGTCGCTTCGACCACTTTAACGAGCTCCTCTAGTTTCCTCTTTTCCAGCGAACCCTCTCTCGCCCCCCCTCCTTTCGTCCTCGTTTTATCTCTTTTTCGACCTATAACTCGCTGTTATTTAATTCTTCGGCCATCCTGTTTTCTAGTAAGCGTTAGAAACGACGACACCATTAGTGATTACTAGATCGTGTACTTTCATGTAAATTTATACCGCTGTGAACGTAATTAAAAGGATGGAAGTTAAATAGAGACTCGTTTTACATAGTGCAAACGATAAGAAATATCCTATCTCGAGAAGTGTCATACACATTTGTCTTGTATTTTTTGCTACGTTATATACGAATTCTGTGCATCTCCTGCGTCTTCAAGTTTTACATCAACGTAGAAAACGACAGGGTCTGGTGATTACGTTTCGCATTTTACACGTCAAGCGAGGTTTCCAAAATTCTTCTGTCATAAAAATCGCAGAAGAGTATTTTTGATATATTTGCGATTCTTCGTGTTTAAATGTGTAAAGCAACGCAACAGTGATCGGCTGACCTTCTCACATTATTTTTCTGCATTTTCGTGTCTCTCATAAGTCTCAAAAACCGTAATTTTCTGACACACGCATTTCGAAACGTTTTCCTACGTTTGAAGGGATCGTGCAATTGAGAATCGAAGAAAAACGCAAAGATTTGGAAAAGCGTAGAATATTGAAATATTACATGGTGGAATTTAGAGAATGTTCGAACGAGACTTCGCTGGAACTGTTTCCGAATGATCGAAGTTCCGTGTGGAGCGACGCGGTGAAATTACAGGACGCAATTTATGTGACGCTCGAGGGACGTCCCGGTAAAGGATACAAACTAGGACCATTTTTAAACGTGTGTTCGTAAAGTGCTAGCTAAACCTTATCTAAATTCCGCACCCACTTTATCAGTGAAAACGATTGCAGTTGTCAGTCTCTAGAATCGCTGTGGCAGCTTTTCAACCTTTCGCTTGTCAGATAAAAGAGAGAAAGGCTTGGTTGGCTTTCGAAGCGTTTGACTTGGAAGCATGTGAAGGAATTTGTAGATTAGCAGATGCTTTGCCAGCTGAAGAAAGAAAGAGGAACGTTGAAGAGGGAGGAACAATTTTTTGTATTGCAATTTCCTCTAGTTCACGATACGTATTAGTTTAACGTACGAAACGATTATCAGTAAATTGTTATAATTTATGGAAAAAGTTTCTACTATATCTCTCTCCTGTTTTTAACGATGCGAGTAAAATATAGTCATTCACTTAGAGAAATAAAAATGGACACTTTTAACGTGTAGGTAAATGTGTTGCACCCAGTGAATTAGAATTAAAATAGTACGTCGAAAGTTAACAAGCACGTATATTGGGTTGGCAACTAAGTGATTGCGGATTTTGTAATTACCATCTAATGACAAAATCCGCAAACACTTAGTTACCAACACAATAATTATTAAATATGTAAGTACAGGTAATTGCTTTTTCGTCTCAATAAAAATAGGCATTTCTATTTTCGATAAAATCGACAAATCTGATAGCGACAATTTTTCATATGGTGAAAACAATTAATACGTAAATTATATATACATTTTCTGCGTATTAATAAGAATTGGAAACTCTATTCGTTTTAATTGCTCTTATACGCGCTCGAACTATTCATTCAGACCACGCGCGATCAAAGAAATGTTAAAGTAAGTCCTAACCTAACTAGCTTCCTATCTTACCCTAACTTCCTTATCCAAATCCTTAACTTCTTCCTTATCCTTAATCCTTAACCCGTAATCCTTTCGAAATCCTTAGCTCCTTACCGAAGTGCAAAAAACAAGATCTAAAAACCAAAACTCCATTTCGTCATTCCGTTTCGTGTAATAAAAATCCAATCGCTCAAGCGACCAAAATCATCGCTAAACTGTGCGTGTCTATGCATTTATGGGAAATCGAAATGTGCAAACATAAGATGTTTGAATTAAAGATGTATAGAATGTGCAAAGTAGAGCGTATCTAGCACACACGTCATAATATTTAAAGGATGAACCACATTTCTATCTAGGTTACATTCCTCTGGTTACATTCGTAAATGGATTTTGGATGTTTGCGCAAATCGGTATTTTCATGAACACGTTTAAAGAAACGGAAGTTGAACAGAGGAAGTCTTTCGCTCCTTCATATTCTGTACACCTTTATACGGTGGTGGATAAAAGAAGGTTTATACAATAGAAAATGTTGCAAGGGTATTATAATTTTTCAAAACGAATTTATGTTTAACGATAAGAGCAACGAATAAATATGACACAGGGTGAGTCAATAAGAAGTAGTAATTAAATTAATTCCTTATCTATTGGTTTCATCGAATTACACTGTATTTCGGTGGATGAATCATCGACACGATAGAAAGCTTTCGATACGATAACATCGATTTGAAACTTTATATATTCTTATATATTCTTCTGTATATTGTAGTGAATCAATTTTAAACTCTCTTTTATCCGCCGCTGTATTATTTATGTATGATTTCGTGCATTCTCGCGCCTTTAAATTTCTCATGAATGCATAATCTGCCGCGATCTGTTCGTACAAATCTGAATTTTCATAATCGAAAATCACGGCAAAAATCATCGGTCGACTCGGTAAAGACGCGACGAGTGAAACGACCGCTGTGAAACGTAATAAGTGACGGATATAAGATCGCCAGGGCCGCGAATACCTAGCAATCTCCGTTTTCTACGTTCTCAATTTCCACCCTTCTCGCATAATGTGGCTTCTTTGTCCCTCTTCAACTCTTCGCCTTTTCCTTTTCCAACCGACGCAGCCAGGTACTAAAAAGGAGAATTTATTTTCTCCGACGGTTCATCTTCGATTCAGTCGATTGTCATAGCGGACACTTTGGAGGACACTTGGAGAGGACGAAGCTGGCTTAATGAGAAGCCGGAGCTCGGTGTAAATGTTCTAGCAGAGGTTTGAGGAACTTCCAGACCGCGGAAAAATCACAGCTACCTGGAGCTAGGTTCCTGCTGCTGAACGAAGGATCGGGTCATCGGTGACCTCTTCAGCGGCGGTGAAACGCCTCCGGTGAAGAGAATTAATTGAAGCGCTTGGAACGCGAAGAGGGCGAAGAGAAGAGTTGGATCGGTTTTGTGTGACGCGAAATTTATGTAGCGGTTATATAGCAGTACATAGCGCATTAGCATTCCCAGGGAAATTGATAAATTGTGTGTGAATTTATGTTTGGTTGTGACGCGAAGGAAATTTAAAAGGTGGAAACGTTAAAGTGAGAAATTGAAAATATTCGGCAGAATAGTTTCTGTATGTTGCAGATATTTCAGTATTTCGGAGGAAATTGATGCATGAATTAATTTTTAATTGTGATATGACGGAAGCTCTGAAGTATAGAATCATTGGGGCGAGAAATTGGAAATATTCGCGAGAGTAGATTCTGTATGTTGCAGATGTTTTAGTATTTCGGAGGAAATTGCTGTCTGAATTAATTTTTAATTGTGATATGCTAGGAGCTTTAAAGTATTGAATTATTAGTATTAGAATTGTTGAGGCTGAAAATATTTGGAAAGGTAGTTTTGTATGTTTTACATATATTAATACTTAGGAGGAAAACGATAAGTGTGAATTCATTTTCAATCTTAAAAGTATAGAATTATTACGACCAGAAATAGAAAATATTTGAGAGGGTAGTTTCTGTACTGTTCGATGTTATAAATCGATAAATGTGGAATTACTGGGTTGACAAACTGACAATAGGTTTTTGAAATATTTCATAGCTTAATACCATGTAATAGCATGTACCATAGTACATAGTATACCCAGGAGACTTGAATTTTGTAAAAAAGTTACAAATTAGTCTTTGAATCTAACTGGAAAAATTCTATGGAGATAAACAATTTACAAGACCATCGTCTTAAGTTTTACTTCTCCTCTTAAAAATTCCTGTGTTTAATACATTTCTAGTAAATAAAACTGTGGTAAAGAGAGATCCATTTACAAGGAAAACAAGTTAATCGAGTTTTAAGTAGAATGCCTCAGTCGCTAGTCAGACACGGGGAACTCTGGAAGTTGGACAGTCAGATCGTCGCACAACAAGCAGGAACAAGGATTTTGCATTCTCCTTCTACAAATTGTACCATAATAGCTTCTTCCCTTTGCGCGGCTTGTACCATGTCAAAAATTAAAGTCGAGAACCAACTATTTACCAAATTATATAGAGTAGAATAAGAAACTAATTCGTGAGAGTTAATATTACAAAAAGCAAAGATTCGACAAAGGAAATAATTTGCATCCTCTTTCACTGCACAATCACACTTTTTCTTACTCTAAAAAAAAGAGAGAGAGAAAAACATAAAGAAAGGGAATAAAACAAAAGAATAATTAAGAAAAATAATCCCTTTGCACAGAGAACAATCTCGGCGGCACGCAACACGTCACAGGGATCGATCGACAGCTTCCGTTTCCTGGAGAAACCTCGGGGTGAGCGTCAACGGTAACCCGCTGGAAGTTGAATAGCTGAGCCCGAGGGGTAAGACAAGGACGGCCAAGAGTTATGCATTATGATTCGCCGTTCGCAGGCCCCCTTTTCACCCTCCGCCGCCAACCTAATAGCATCACTTGTTGCACGGGCCGAGAGCCTCTGTGACCCCGCTCCAACCCCCTCGCTTCGTCGAAATCTCGAGCTGAGAGCAAAACTATTGCTCGCCAACCACCGTTTCTCAAACCTGCAGACCGGGAAAGTCCCGTCTGGAGGATAGCGAACCAGTCGTCTTATGAATTTCATTTATCTCGCGGAGCATCTCGCACGCGAACGACGTCGCGCCGCGTCCCGACGCGTCCAGATGTCTGCGAACGTTTATGGTTGGAACGAGACCACTTGTACGATTATTCGCCAGGCTATTTTCCAGGGTTTAGAGTGGATTGAGATTTTATTGGGGCGTTGCGAAGCGGAGCGGTTGGTGGAACCAGCAAAACGGTGGTCTTTTTTATAGAAATGATTTTTTAATAGGTATCTTTTCTGTTTTATTTTTATTTTTTTTTTTTTTTTTTTTTTTTTTTTTTTTTTGGTGTTTTTATTAGATTTGAGTTATGTCGGTATTAGATTCAAATCTACGCTACGTGGAGGTGATTGTATTTTTATTGAAGCGTGGCGATTATTTCAACAATGTACTGTTGTATTTTTTGAGAATTGTTGTCGGGTTCGAATTATTTAGCTGTTAGATTTAAATTCCTGCCATTTGAGATCGTCTGATATTTTTATCGAAATCGTGGCGAGGGTAAGGTCTGATTACATCTGAGCAAAGTGCAATTTCAAGATATTTTCTTGGAATTTACAGTCGGTATTAGATCGGAGTTCAAGTTATTTATAATGGATTAATGTTTTATTGGAGAGCATTAAGAAGATGAGACCATTTAACGAAGGGCTGGGATAACGATCTTCAATTAAGGCGCAATTTTAATGTATCTTCTTTGTTAACTCCAACTTGTAGCTTCCTAAACTTCCTCCTCTAAATGTCTGGCGAAGTAGTACTTCACGTGCCACAAAGGAGAACAAACTGTATCTTCTTTCATCCAAGTATTCAGTTCGATTGTCCATTGAAAGAACATTAATTCTCGAGTATATTCAAGCATACTATACAAATATTGTACGCATTTGTATGCATTCCACGAATTACATTTTTTACAACAATCGTCACGAAATACTATTATTGAAATATGTATAATTTTGTATAAGAATAAAATGTTAAATTCTGTACATATGCAAACGAGTTACTTTACATAGTTGGAGATTGTATGAAAGATAGTGAGACAAAGAAAGTGCTGAAACGTGTGCAAATGTATATCGACGAAGATCCTGGAAATCGTTTGTTAGATAAATCTAAAACTATTTTAATATAAATTCTAAGTGTAACCTTAGTGTTCCTTTACTTTTATTTTGGCGATTAAGATCCACAATTGTCAACAATTATTTTACGAGAATTATCAACAAACCAACTAACGCTATAATTTACTGTACAATAAAGTCCATAAAATTTCACCGTGTAAAGAAACATCATCAAACCCATTATACATAGCAACGCATTCGAACGTCAATGTACCCTTTAAAACGTGAAATCATTGGTGCTATTAAACGAAAACTATCTTTAACAGGAGATCGTTATCAGGAACTCTTGATTTGTTGTTTCATCGCGCGATCGTGGCTGCAGAGGCAGGGTGCGCCGACATCAGCTATTTTCACGAGAGCTGTGCTCGGTTTGATTGCGCGTCCCGGCCACGGCTCGTTGTAAATCTCATAAATCTTTCATCAAAGCGATCGGGACGACGCGTCTGAGAGCGTTCTTCCGTTAACGACCAAGCGTGTCAGCTTGATATTTCGGCGAGCGGGCTACCACTCTCCCCCCGTGATATACGACGAACCCATTGCTAAAATCCGCAGCGAGGAATCGCTAACGACTGTTAGAATCGCCGCCAACGATGAATCAACGTTCGTCCAACCGTCGAGATCGATGTACTTTTTAACCTTGTGATCGATGGTGAATCGTCGTTCAATGAAAAGTAATTTTGAAATTTGCAAATTCCTTGATCATTGCAAGTTCTCAATTTTGTCATTGAAAATTCTTTTTTATCTTTCTTTTTTATCATAGTCTATGTTCCAGGTATTAGGTTGTCCGAAAAGTGTCTTTCTTTTACAGACACGTCTTTTACAACGATGCATTTTTATACAAACATGAAACCTAATCTGTCGAACGTTGTGATCTTTATTTTGATAGAACAAAATGGATCGTACGTAATTCGATAAAATAATATAAAATGTTGTGCATCCATTATTTCCTTATAAAACGAAAGAAACTTTTCAGGTGACCTAATATTTAAAAGCTACCCAAATGACGTATATTACCAGTGTAAATATTTGCTGCAATCATTAGAGCGTAAATGAAAAGTGATTGACGCAGATAAGGTTTGAATAATTTACATTATTTACTTCGTCTACATATTTGGAGCTCAGATTCTGAGTGCATCCAGCCGATCATTTTAGCAAAATTACATTTTACATGTTACTCGTATCAAATTTTTCACTCTTCCCGCGGGTGAACATTTTTCTGCCCCGTGTTTGTCACATAATAATGCAAAAATGATAAGTTTGTATCTCGTTCCAAGGCAAACAGTGTATTTTTCATTTCAAAAAGCAACAATGTCCAGTACACAAATTCACATCCAAGCAATAAAACTCAACAGTTTTTATCTGCGTTCGTATAAACTGGGCAAAAATTTTGTATACGTTCAACGATCACGAAGTTACAAGGTTTCTGCAACTTTGATTCGCTTTCCTCTAAAGTTTGAAAATCGTAAATTAATACGCTTTGATTCTATCAGCCAGATATATATATTTATATACAACAAGTATCATTGCTGGGAAATTAATTATATTTGAAAATTCCTTCAGAAACGATGTCGCTTGAACACGATGAAATTTTCTTTCTCGACATCGAACGTTGAACGTACGTAGGCAACAGAGAACGGAGCGATTTTTTTGTCCGATGGTCAAATCGAAATCAATGCAAGTTCGATAACCGGGTGCGCGTTAATCGGCGTTTTTCGTCGACCGTAAATTGAAAATTCGCCGACTCTTTAACGAACGAGCGCTGTTGCCGATTACCAGATACCAGGAAACGAATGTCTGACCGAATGGGAATAATCGAGTTCCCCTCTGTCGCCGCGTGGCCGAATCGCGGCTGGTAATAGCCACATTGCCACGCAAAATTAAAAGTGCCGCGTCAACTGAACTATGCAACGTTTGCGTCGCTAACGTTCCATTTCCCCGTGCGTATTATCGTGTATAAGTAGAAGCACATTTTAGTCAATTTATTGCAATATATTGGCTGTTAAGTTTATGATAGTAACATTGACACTATTATTACTATTAATAATGTTACGTAATATACTATTACATTAATACTATTTACGTTTTTTTTTTTATCAAATTGTAATTGTTGCAAAGGTACAATTTAGTGCTTATCTGAACATATATCAGAGCGAGCATGAATCTTAATTATTTTTAATTATTTCTCTATTTAGATTGTTTACATATTGCAGTTAGATATTCCAAAGTTAAAAGTTCCAAATGTACAATATTTATTAAATTCCAATTAATTTCGATGTTTTTCTATCGTTGCTGAAAAATCTTCTTTACTTATCTTCTTTATTCCTACAATAATTTAAAAATTACACAGAGCCTGAAGATTCCTATAAGTTTTTTAATTAAACACAAGAGTTCCATACAACTACTGACTACTACGGAGTGGCTTTAAGAAATTACTTTTATCGCATAATAACGTAGAATGAACATAGCCAAACAAGTAGAAACAACATGTAGATTTGCTTTGTCTTCTAAATATTCTAACGAGTTTTAACATTCTGTGCACTTTTATATATTATATATACGGACTATAATATATATTTGCACGTTTCATAGTAATAGCAATAGGCTAGTGTACATAAATGTACCGACTACGTAATATTAAAGTGATCGCACAGATTCTTTTACGAGCGTAATTCTATTAAATTGCATTCTGTTTAAAACGAGCAATTAGTTTCAATGAAAATCCAATGGTTACTCGCCGTTCGAATATTCGTGACACGATTCACTTGTGATTTTATTAACTAACTGCCTTATTAAGTCACACCCTGTACATTGTCTCGTCGACGCACATATCAATTAAAGTCGATATCGACGAGCTGGCGAGCTTGATTTTTCATTCTGTAGACGAGCTTTGTCATCGATGTAATTCGAATATAACTTTATACATATCTATATAATGTAAAAGCGTCTCGTATCGAGTTAGTCGCGTCGAACCTCGATTGCACTTGAGAATCAGGGGCTTATTTCGCGTCTGTCTGCGTCGCGACGCTTCCGATATTGCGTATGGACAAGCTTGCATCAGTCAAATGGAAACGTAAATCAGATTGAGACTTGCTCGAGTAGTTTGTGTTGCGTTATATTATGAGAATCGTATAAGAATAAAATGATAAGTTCTGTGTACATGCAAACGAGTTACTTTGATACATTGAGAATGAAAAAAGCACAGGAAATATAGAAATATAAATAATTGTGTCTGCAAGCTATTTCTTGGTTCGTGCTTGCAGAATTTCCAATAATTTCTATAATTTTAAATTTTATGAATTTTATGAATTTTAAAAGTTCATACGTGTTCGTATTAATTGTAAAATCTAATCATTTAAGGGGTTGTCTACATCTCATAATAAAAATGTGCGTTTCTTAAATTGATAATTTTAGCAATTTTATATATCAGTACTATAACTATTGAAATATGTATAATTTTGTGTAATAGACTAGACTGGCCGCGTGGTAGTGACTCACGTATGTAAATATGAGTGTGTGGAAGTATGTGTGTGCGCAGCGTCTCAAAAAGCAGATGAATGTGACTGTTCCATTGGCAGTATGGTATGGAAGATATTTTATTTTATAATGAATTCTCGTTAGAGAATTTTAAGTAAATTTATCTGACGTGGTACTATGACATGATTAATAAGTGTTTATAATATGTTTGATTCTATTTGAATCTAGTGCTTAGGTCTAAGGTGTAATGTTTTTTTAGCCTGCGGATCTGTTCCGACGTGTCGAGTAGTTGAGTAATTAGAGGGTTTTGGTGGTTGTTAACTCTTGTGCTATGTCTATTGCTGAATTTTGATATTTCTTCTTTGACTGTGGGTATCTTGAGGTCGTGATGTATCGTTTCGTTGGTGATGCGTCTATTAGGGATCTTAAGGTTTTCGATTGGAATCGTTGGAGAATTTCTATGATGGAATTACTTGCTGTTCTCCATAGTTGGAGATTGTATGAAAGATGGTGAGACAAAAAGAGTGCTGAAACGTGTGCAAATGTATATCGACGAAGATCCTGGAAATCGTTTGTTAAATAAATCTAAAACTATTTTAATATGAATTCTAAGTGTAACCTTAGTGATTATGATTCACAATTCTCAACAATAACTCTACTAATAAAAATTTGATAATTCTATTTATTTGGAATCTCAATGATTTCCGTAGATTTTGTCAGGGGAAAATGTTTTCATGAATTTTTTCTCAACTCGTAATATGATTTAATTATTTTATGTTTTCTTCGTCTCTTATAAATTTTTATAGGCGTTGAATATTATTTTTAAATAATCCTCTTACTTTTCTAAAGGAAACCTAGTTGCTCTTCCTTACGATATTTTCTTGCTTGGCCTCAATTTTGATACGAAGTTCTTGCCAAAATACTATTGAAAACGAGTCCTATTGCGATTTATTAGCGTTTGTCGTGAAACGTGAGAAACTTCTTAAGGCTAATTCTCAGAGTCGTTGAATTATCGCGACAGATTTCTAACTGAGAAATGACCGTCGTTTCCTTACGTGCTATTACCAATGGCCATTCGTTTCCTTGCTGTCGCCTGTTCACGAACTGCGGTTGCTTTTATTAGAATTCGTCGAGCGGCACACTGTATATTCGCGTTCCAAAAGGAACCCTAATGGAAGCAAAGGCGACAACTGTACGTCTAGATATTTAACTTAATCGCGTCTGAATGTTTGTACTATTTATTACGTTTATTTATTTCATCTCTTTCTTTATTTGAATGTAAATTAAACGTATTTTTTATATTTTTAGCTGATTTAAAAAAATATAAAACTATTTTTTCAGGACGATATTGATATTGTAGAGATCGTAAAATATTGTTCACGATTATCAATTCGGATGGCATTGAAAGCTGTGAGTTTAAAAATTTTCCGATAGCGTTTTGTTAAAATAACTTTTTTTTCTATTTCCGTTACATTTTTCCGATATTCGATTCTATTGATATTTAATTACGTCTCATATTCATAATTTGATATTTATTAATGTTAACTATTTCATATCAGGATAGATCTGAGTACATTGTTAAATTCGTCATCGACATTGTTTAAAAGTGCAATAAATATAGTATGATATTTGTATTAATTAAACCTGCTATTTTATATTATATATAATAATTAAAATATTATTTCACTCGGAATATTCTTTATATATTTTTCTATTTCACTGTGTTCCGATATGGATTTCCGGTAGACCAGCTTCCTCGCGACGTTGTATTTTTCAAATTTAATAACATCACGCTACAAGTACGTCGAGAAGCAAATAAGACAATAAAATTGGTATTCCCGTTCATCAAAAGAAATCAGATTTTTACATCCTCGTTTGTTAAGGAACTAGATTTTACGTTCGAATTCACCTTCAAGTGTTTTTTATTAATTGACTGCTTCATTTCACTTGACTTACTCGTTGGTACTTTTTTCAGATCATCAGCATACAAACACAGGAAACGTATTATTTTATGCACTTTCTTTTCTTACTTTTCTTTTCTTCTACTTAAACAGGAATATTCCTTCTTTATATTCCTATTTCCCTTCCATAGTCTTCTTATTTTTCATTTTCTCCTATTTTTCTATCTTTCTTCTTTTTCCTACTCTTTGTGGTATATAATACACACCATAATATATTTCTAAAGAAATACATGCATGATATGTAAGAATAAAATAATATACTATGATATATCCATAAATAGAGATAAATAAACGTATTAATAAGAAATTATATTGGAATAATAAATATTTAACTAATATAAAATGTTGTCAAATATCAGAATAATTATTATAAAGATTAGAATGTTACAAATCTCAAGAGTTTGAAATTGAGTATTATCGAGTATCGTAGTTTCTTATGAGAGACTTTTAGCTAATGAAAAGAAAATAGTCGAGACGAAGGTAGAAAAAAACGTACTACGCAAGCTTAAGGCGAACAACGCGTTAATATATTAACATATATTAACATCGATGGGCAAATTTCCTGTGTCTTGCTCGCAATAACATTCGTTTGCTCCACCACGTGATATATTCCAACACAAATATACTTTACAACTGTAATTTATCTCTAAAAAGCGAGAACAATTTATAATCCAAAATTAGCGACTCTTAATCTCAGCATCTTTCTAGAAGAAACCTGATGGCTTCTATTATTTTCATATTTATGGAAAAATTATTAGCCTAACTCTTCGAACTTAAGTTACAGGCTGAAGGTTTCTCAAACGAGGACCAGATATTGGCGATAATCTCAGAATAATAATAACACCAACGAGAATAATCTTGTTAACCCTGAGATATGAATTTAAACAATGGAACTTGTTACGATATTCTACTTGCAATTTCCAAAATTCGCAACAAGAGAAAACTTGTCATCGATCTAATCATAAAGCTCGATTTATCGTATATATTCGCCATACATTTGCAATATTATCCAGTATATTTCCCAATCATACACCAAAATTCCAATGAAACGTAGAAAAATATCTTTTAACCGCTCTTCTAGCCCACTTAATAAAAGATTATCCTCATCAATATCAATCGATTCTACTTTTCCTGATCCATTCCAACTGCTCTCCAATTCGTATTTCAACGAGATAAAACGAGCCAAGATTGCCGTGGATATGAAAACATTTATTACAGCGTAGCTCGACCGGAACGCCATCAATAGATCAAAGAAATCCTCTGGTTCCCTTTGTACGCGATTCGACTCTCTCTCTTTCTCTTTCTCTCTCTTTTTATTTTTTATTTCGTTATCGACGCGAAAGGACGCATAAACAACAGACCGAGGAGGCTTTTGTAACTTGCACTCGAAGTGTGTCCCCACTTGGCGACAGGAACACGCAGACGGATCGTTAATTTTCACTTTGGCCAGGAACCGCGTTTTTTAAACGCTCGATAACATCTTCGCGCTGTTTGTCGTTTCACCGTGTAGCGTACCGTTACACGTATATCCGATATATCGGTCGCTCAGAGAGCAATTTATATCGAAACGCAGCTCCATCTCGAATCTCGGATCTCTTTTTCATTCCTATTAAATCCTTTCGAAGCTTCGATGCGATACGATCGCTTGCATCCCGGTCCAAATCATCTTTTTGAATCGTTGATACCGCTTTTCTTTCCATGTTTCATGGTGTATTTATTTTTTAGATAAAAAAAACTATCATGTGAGATGTATCTCTAGCGATATTGATATTTGTTACAGCGAAATGGCAATTTTTGACAGATTTTTCGTAACAGTTCGACATTTTTTGCCAAAGTTTCTGTATTCTTTTTGATGAAACTTTTACGTAGCGCAGACGAGTGATAGAAGAGTCGTGGGTTTTCACGAGAATGAAAATCAATTAATGGACGTTTCCGTTATGGGTGAAACGGCAAGTTTTTGCAAAGGAATAAAACGCGCGACGTTTCGATTTTTACAAGCGTAAATGAGCTACATATAACGCATTAATTGATATACGTATAATTCATATGAAATGAGAATACGTTGAAAACTAGGGATTCTTGGATGAACCGTTAAATTTGAAATATTGGAGGTCCACACCTCTAATTATTTCTACTATTTCGAAAATTCAAAAACGATCTTCCTCTAATCTGCAAAATCGATAGATGAAAAAAATAAAATAAAATCTACCAATTGCAAAATCATGCGATACGTAATCCAATATACTGTAACACCATCCATATATCTTTTATCTCTACTATCTGGAAACCTCGAATAACCTCAACTCTCAACTAACCTGAAAAGGACGCAATACAAAATCCACGTACCATTTCAATATTCAAGCAAAGTAGCTATATGAGCTGACAATCCAAACAGAGAATCCAAAATGAAACAACGTCCAACCTATCTAATCTACCCCTAACTATCCATTTCCGGCGCCTGGAAATTTCAAGCAACTGGTGAACAAGCTCTTGCGGAAGCGAACAGCGAAGAAAGATCCTAACCATCCAACCAAATCAAACGTAACACAACATACAATCTACCAACATCCACGAAACTCGAATCGTCTGTACAACATAGAGATCCGCAACAACCGTCGTAAACTACCTGGAACGATGGAAAAGAGGCAACTAGAACAAAATCCCTGATGCACGATTACCCATCTAGCTGAACTCCAGAGACACGAAGCTACGATGCTTGTAGTCCTGGTCGGAAAGGATCTTCGTTATCGTCCTCCAATTGCCTAATTCTGAGGAACGAGCTAACCCTCCTTTGCAGAAGGTGGTGGAAAAAGACCATCTCCTATTCTCCGCACGCTTAACCCTTCCGTTCGATCGATCGATGCCTGAGCGGCTAGAAATGAGATAAAACGAAAGCGAACGGTGTATAGAGTGCAGGAAATAGAGAGACGAAGAAATGGAGGTTTCGGGAGGCAACTGGGGAGGAGGAAACGCGGAGGGGAGAGAAGACAGGAGGAAGGAGGGTGGAGCACGAGGGAGGTGGGTGGCAAGGAACGACAGCAGCGGGTTTCGAAGGACTCGAGGGAGGCGAGGGAGGCGAAAGGAGGATGTGCTGTCGTTCTGAAAGGATAGATTGTTAAGCTACGGCTGAATGGGAACGTCTCCTTTTTACCTCTCGTTCGGCTCTTTTCTTTCGCTCGTCTCGCAGCCGACTTTTCGATTTTCTACGTCGTCGCGAAGAAAGGATATTGTTCAGCTCCGGCAGGAGCAACCTCGGGACACAAGGTTGCTTCAAGAAGAAGAGTAAGATGGAGGAAAAAGGAGTGAGAGAGGGGGGAAGGATAAGACGGCCAACTGCTATGAGGATTTTTCATCAGCGTTTGCCCAGCCAAAGTGCTGATTAGCGGGAACCGCGCCGATGAAACTGTTTCCTGCTTCGAAGCTGCGCGCGAATGGAATCGAGAAACGCCGACGGATCCTTCCGCAGACCTGAATAGATAGCTGGTTCTTATTGAACCGGTGAAGCTGTTTGAAGACACGTGGCGATAAGAGGGGAAAACGGTGCTTATGGGGAAATTTATGCAGTTTTCTTTATGCATATTTTATTTAGGCGTTGGTTAATTTATTGAAGATGAACGCTGGCTTGGTAATTCCATTATCAATGTTGGCAATATTTCATCTGTAATTTCTCTTTTAGGCAATTTGTGTTATCGAGCGTTAATTCTAACATTATGCTAACTACGAAAGTGTTGAAGTTTTAGGATTGAAATAATCTTTGTAATTTGTTGTTGTGTAATTTATTGTTTCGTTTAATATTGTATTAACGCACTGTTTTATTTGTAGTTTTGTTTTTTAATATTTTTGAACGTTTCAGTTATGGAAGAAAATTCCAAGGGTTCCTTTTATCGTTATATGTTCCTCCATTAATCTATCATTTTAGTAACAAATGGAAATTCTAAGAATTTGTTTGGCATTTTCCCCTGCTACTATTCTTCCATCTAAATTACGCAGTGAAGATTAAAAAGATTTCGGTGAGTTAATTTAAGAGATTTTTGGTACTATTCACTCGAAACCGTTTTTACTGCGAGGCTGATTTCTTACGCGTCCTTTTTTGGAGTAGAAAAGAAGTCACCTTACAAGTAAGGT
The DNA here is from genome assembly GCF_905332965.1 of Bombus pascuorum. Classification (NCBI taxonomy): domain Eukaryota; kingdom Metazoa; phylum Arthropoda; class Insecta; order Hymenoptera; family Apidae; genus Bombus; species Bombus pascuorum. Next base: position 11,487,524 of record NC_083490.1, on the reverse strand, counting down.
GATTTATCTTCGTTTTCTATGACGATCAATCGGCGAAGTTCCGGTCAGATTGAGGGTACAAGACATTCCACTATCATGAATTGACGGTACAGTAAACGCTATAGCATTGTAACGTCGATCATGGTAAAAACGATTAAAGTGATGAAAACTATCTTATGCAACTATTATACAACAGGGACTTTTTTAATTTGTTTAAACCGAAGAGAGCCTTGAGCGAATTATTGAATTGTAAGAATCACTTAAATTAGTAAACGTGTTGCCAATTGTACCTTTACCATCATTCGTCACTAGAATATCTATTAGTAGTCACTATAATGAACTATTATTTGCTACCTACAAATCCATAAATTTCCATTTTTTCGCGAATTGCGTTCACAAAGACTCGGGATTCATCGTCAGAAGCTCTCCAAACAAATTAAAGCTCACTCTCTCCACTTACAATCAATCTACATCTACAAAATTTCGTTCTCTCAAAACTCGGAATTTATCATCCAAAAACAAAACAAAAAGAAAAAGAAACAAACAAACTAAAGCTCGCAAAAATTCTCAGCTTGTAATGTACCGATCCTAAAGTAACCAACATTCTCATCCTTTTGCTTCTCCAACCCATCTTACACCATTACATCCCGACAACTTCCAATTTCACCTTGTATCCACCTGTGAGGGTAATCCGAACTTGCCATCGAAGCGAGGTAAAGCAAGGGATGACGAAGGGGAGGAAGAAACGACGAGAGGCAAGAAATAGGAGACGACGAAAGGGAGATGGACGAATCGTCCGAGTAGTCGGTTTAATTTCCGGTTGGATAAATTTTCCAACGTGGAGAAGCCGAACCAGGTTTCGCGAGAAGCAGCGAAGGCAACGAAAGGTAAACCCCTTTTCCACCCTCTCGTAGGAATGGAATCTTTTATGCGGTCGAAATGCAATCAGCTTGTACTGCACGCTGAAATATCCGCAGCAGGTACAGTTCGGATCGTGTTTGCGTATCCACGACTCTCGATTCTATTTTCCAGCGGAATTATTAGCGAAGGGGTGGAATGGGGTGCACGAGAGCGGGTTTGATCGTTTGAGTATCACGAGGACAGGAGAATCGAAAAGGTGAATAGGAATTGAATGGTTTTTCAGGTATTTAATTAATACGTTCAAAACGGCCGAAACAATTTTGGAACGTTTTTAATTTATCAATTAACATCACGTGGAAACTCGTTTCTTTCCGAATACCATGCTTCTGTCGTGGGTTTTTCCAACCCATACGCGAGCACTCGTAATGAGCGTGATTAGTTATCGAGATTATTAGACATCAAGATCTGGCAGGAAAAACAATTTCGAAATTAAACTAGCTATTTTTCTCAACAAGACGGAATTATTATTGTTGAAGTGGTCACCATTTCTAAGAAAATTCTACATGTGGTCTTTTAGTTTCCTCAAACACTGAAGCCATCGACAGCGTATAGACAAAAGATTGGGGTGAAGGCAGACCATAAATAGTACACAGGCAACGTTGGCTTCAGGGTTTTCAGTCATAGGGTAACACTGCTAGTGTCACAGGTCAAACTCTACTAACTATGCGATAAGATAAAAATCCAAGCGCCTTATCACGTGTGACTGTCCCGGGTAGCATTTGGTCACTCTAGCCGTTCTTAGAAATATATGACAAGTACGACCAAAGGGCTTCTCCCACTCCAACGAATAAAGAATATAAATACTCCCTTCAAAATCATCCAAGTCAGAATATTAAAAAGATTATCTTTGCAAATCGCAAATACTATTGTATAAATTGAATAAAAATAAAGAACTCGATCTCCTGTTCGGAAATCGACGTTCTTTTTTTTATTTTTTGTCAATTGTTGAATTTTTTACGCGACACTAACGTGCGGATCTGGACCAGCTCAATTATATTCCGATTTGTACTTACACTTCTGTATTAAATTATATTTTCTACCTTGCAATTTATCCACGCGCTCCTTTGTTCACGTACATCTAATAACCTCAACAATTATTAATTACGGAATAAATTATGGAATCGTTGAAAAGAAGATACTTGCTGCTGGTTATTGGCAAATATTGTCAAGGAGATGGAATTTCGAGCTAAAGACTACAACGTTATGTTGTCGAACTTCGAGCAACTACAGTGAATATTCGGATACAACGGTTTGCCGATTAAAAGAAGCACGTGTCGAACATATTTGAGTACATTCTAACATATGGAATATTGAGATACTATCAGCAGCAATCAATTTTGGAATTGAGAAACTTATTACTTCAGCAATCTTCTAAGCTTTCAATTGAAGTCGCAGAAACGCTTAAACTCGAATTCCAAATTTGATGATGATAACTATGAAATTACTGTGAAATTATAATTGTGATAAAATTGTCAATTCTTTCGTGAGATTCCATAATTCTAACGAAATCTCGATGTCGACTGAATAATTATTACAAGAAGCAACGAAATGGAAAATTTGAAATGTAACATTTGTTTAAACATATCCAAGAGTTAAATGCACGTGAGAAATGTCCTATAAATGGCAAATAAGCGGAAGGTATTTGGAATAGCGCGAATAGATCGAACAGCAGGAATTGTTTCGTAATTAGTTGTTAAGAACGTGTTTGCGGATAGAATATATTTTTTGGAGGTGAAAATCCATAAATTCCAGACGTAGGAAAAAATGAATCCGTGCAAGGAATTTATGAACGTGCAGCGTAACAAAAATTAATCGCATGGTCCGCGCGAGAGCACAGCCGCGAACAATAAACAATGTCAGCCAGGAGTGAACGTGTAAAAGTGCTTTGCGCGGATTTCACAAACGTGGCTGGATATAGCGATCGTAAATTAGCAGAATAACATGGCATGAAGGAAAAATGCGTCGTAAGTGTCGCGACAAACTTAAATCATACTGAGATTTTTTGGATCGTTAAAATTTCCCTAAAGACGATTTTAAAACAGAACAATAAAATATTTCTTAAATAATAAACAGAATATTTCTTTTTCAATTCATTTTTAGAATATTCTGTAACAGATAGGATATCTAGCGTTTGTATAATATTTAAATGAAAAGTATTCTTAATTAACTTTCCAACATATGCAGTAAATCAATAAGAATTACTAATAGAGCCATCGCGTTACCGGTTGATTTAATAAAGAATTTTTCATATGAAATATATTACATTTTTTTTCATCTTTTAGTGTTTTATTTTATCAGAGACGTCAAAGAATCTTCTGAGCTTTTTAAATTTCAACGAATCGAACTTCCCACAAAATTCATCAAGCTTTGTAAATACTTTCTTTAATAAGTTGCAACCAACAAAAGGACGAATTCAATGATTTCTAATATTAACAAATATTTCGTGTATATTTTAATGTTTAGAATACTAGCAATAGGTATACAAATTCTGTAGTTGCACGGATAATGTTTAATATTCATGTATTTTCGACAGATTAATTGATATTTGTAACACAAATATCGAATATCGATATTTTACTAATATTATCTAAAAATAATTATTAATTTTGTACAAATACCGAATCTGTTTATTTATTCTGTTGTTTGTATGTGATTATAAAAATGGTTTGTTTGACTCTATTAGAATAATGTAAAATCAAAGCCAAGGAAAAGGAATTACATACCAAAGGGATTTCTTTAAGGAGGTTAAAGTGAAAGACTCGAAAAGAGAGGATTATTTCACATAATAAAAGATTCTCTTTTCCTGTGATAGAATAAATCTACTTTCTATCTCAGTCATACTTTGTAAATCCTACAATATCCACCAATAAATCCTATAAATTCTGTCAATTTTTGACATCGCCAAATTTATATTCGCATATAGCATTCTGACTTTACACTCCATATTATTTATGTACGTGTAGTACCTATACTTGCCATATCTGTGACAAAAATATACAATTTCCAATATGCATATCTGGATATTGTAAACAGGCTTCTCGCATATTTTAATATCGCGACTCGAATTATTTAATGTTTCATCTACAAAATCATAATAATCCTTTTTTATACTAAAGAAATATTTGATGTGAAATGGAATCTTCATAATATCTGGATAAAGTTAATATAATAAATCCAATGACTAATAAATAATCAAGATACCATATGGTATTTGTATATAAAACGCTTTAAAAATCATGCAACTTTCTCTACGTTCAAGAAACATCACATTCGACGATCGGTCATTTTTCTACCCTTAAATCCTTACCACCCACTCTAGGAATCAAACTCTGTCGTTTTAGCTGAAATTGGTATGTTTCTGACATCTGATGAATTATTAAGATTACTATGATTTCTAATTAATTAAATACATGTATCTTGCTCAACTGCGTTGAAGTTCTTTTTTCATTATTATATTACTTTGAAATTTTCTACGTGAAACCCCCGATCGCTTTTACATACATACGAACATTACGCGTATATTTTTAACATTAAATCTTGAAACTTAAACCTTCTAATGCAACAAAAATATTACATTCTAATATCTCTAATAAAATTCGAAACAATTTCTTTTTCCACTCGAATTTCCTCGAGAAACAAATCTGTTCCATCCAAAGCCATAACGCAAGAACCGCAGTGTCTAATAAATAGACTGCTGACTTTTCATGCAAATTCGTATTTTCACACTGCCGATTAAACAAATGGAATTTAAATTTCAACATTTTTAATTTCATCCATTAAATATACTGAATAAGTGCTTTGGACATTTTTTCTATTTTTGCATGTTACGTGCATTTTGTGCATCCTTGCAATTTCTAATTTCCTGCAAGCTCATATAAATCCACCGTGCTCTAATAGATAATCAAGATGCTGTACTGTACAAACTATCAGCTAAAATATCGTACAATGGATGCAACGATTCTCAAGCGTCTCGTCGAGGCGTTTAACGAAACCTCTCTCAAGAATCTCTCCCGAGTTCCCGGCATATTTTAGGATCGTCGAAGCTCGCCGTAGGATCCAGGACCGTGCCATTAGCCGGAAGATTCAATTACCTCGACAAGATATCCCTCCATAATCGAGGTCTTGCCGTCCGCGTCGGTCGAGCGTTTTATTAGCGACCTTCCAAACGCAACCCTCTACCGCAGCCATTTTACCAACGAACGATTAAGAACTATGGCAGGATAACCGTGTGGATAAGATAAGACACTATAGCCGGCCACCCGTTCTCAACGTGTATTTGAACGTCACAATTAGAACAAGTTTATTCCGTACTTAAACAGAAAGTTCCAAGCGTTGGAAGCAAATTCAAGCGGATATTCGTCGTTCGTTGAATTCGCGTTGATTTCCACCGAATTTGCGGCTCGTTCGCTATTTATCCCCACCTGCGCTCCCTGATCCCGCACACTGATTGTCCCATTAACTCCGGAAACGACGATAATGAATACCTGCGCTAATAGTGTCTGTTTCCTTTCTTTGAGTCGACGATCTTCGCGCTCGTTACAAGATGAATGTTTGAGGTAAGAAGCTTGGATTTTGTCTCGTTTGTCATCATTCGAGGCAGAGAATATTCACTTGTATGTCTGGCTATTTGCATTGTTTTCGTTCCTTGTAATTTATCTTGTTGTAACGTGCAACGATTATATTTTGCACACTAGAAATTATTTTCATTGGATGTTGCGACGTGCATTTTTGGGAGCTTGTGAGAAATTTTCAAACGCAAAGATATATGTGAAATCCATGTAATTTGCGATATATGTGAAATATGGAAAATAAAGTGTTGAATACCTGCGCTAATGGTGTCTGTTTCCTTTCTTTGAGTCGACGATCTTCGCGCTCGTTACAAGATGAATATTTGAGGTAAGAAGCTTGAATTTTGTCTCGTTTGTCATCATTCGAGGCAGAGAATATCCACTTGTATGTTTGGCTATTTGCATTGTTTTCGTTCCTTGCAATTTATCTTGTAACTTGCAACGATTATATTTTGTACACTAGAAATTATTTTCATTGGATGTTGCGACGTGTATTTTTAGGAGCTTGTGAGAAATTTGAAGCACAAAGATATATGCGAAATCCATGTAATTTGCGATATATATGAAATATGGAAAGTAAAGTATTCGTTACGATATGAACTAAATAAAAGGAATTTCTATTTAGAACTCTAAAATCCATCGCTTTAATAAGTTCATCGTTCCGTTGGTAATGTTATTCGTACTCAATCTTCCGACTGTGACTTTAAACATTTTTCTTTTATAACAATTTATATACGGAATTTCAAATCTATCATTTCGTTAATGTAGAATCCAACTTAAGATTCATCGTTCCGATAAATTACGATACACTTTCGAATCTATCATTTCGATAATTTAGAATAAAAGTCCTACGTTTCATGGTTTGTCAGAAGAATCGTGTCCACTGTGAAGTTCATTGTTCTGTCAGGTTCGGTATTTCTACGATTAACGATATTCACTGAGCGTTGTCTGAAACTTCTTTGATAATTGTCCTCTCGACAAAACCGAGAATGGCGCGCGCTTAAACGCGCTATTACCCGCGTCGAGCTTCGATAACAAACGGGTTTCGAAGGAAAAGCACGCGACTCAAAGGATCAACACGCGATAATTACCCGAACAAAGGACACAATACCTCTTCACCCGCGTGCTTTCACACCCCTTTTCACCGAAACTATACACTTTCTCAAAACAAACGTTCGTCTGGCCGTTCGTCGCATCGACTGCGAACAACGCGCGATTTCTCAGTAATTAAGAGTCACATAATGCAAGTCGTTTTAATTGCGGAATCTTAGCGAGCTTCGCTAAGGTTCGTCCAAACAATGAACGAATGTCTTTCGGAATCGCAGCCGTGAAAGTGGCGTCTGAGGGCCAACGCGCGGCGTTGATTGTTCCCGCGCGTTGTTTGCACCATGGAAAAATTTCGAAAAGGAAGTTTCTATGATCGACGACTGTTTGGTCGTCGTGGCTACTTTCCTGAATAAAGCAAGGTTGTGCAGATTCTGGATACGAACGTGTGTTTCTTCGTTTCCATCGATTAAGTCTCTGAATTAATCGATATCGCATGTATTACTGTGATTTATTAACCAATCAATGTTCAGATGCGAAATGTGTCGATAGAATATTTTCTCAAATATTTCTAAAATCTCGGACAATAAAAAATTGCTTAATTATGTGAAAGGCGCTGTAAGAGATTTTTAAAAATTCATCAAAACCTACGATGAGATGTAATCTATCACTGTGATTTATTAATCGGTGTTCAGATGCGAAATATATCGATAGAATATTTTCTTAAATATTTGTACAAGATCGGACAATAAAGAATTGCTTAGTTATACGAACGACGCTGTAAGCGATTTTTAAAAATTCATCAAAACCTACGATCTTCGATCCTCATATACATAATAATAATCTCTGTTTCCATTAAACAAGTGAACTTCGAACAAAGTTCCACAATTTTCAACACTTTCCTTCAAGAGGCTGCCAGTCGAAACTCGACGATACTCACAAACCAAAATTCATTTCTCAATGACCAACTAAAATGCCCATAGTACCTATCATTTCCTTATCCTCTGAAAACCACAGAACTCGTTCCAGTCTAATTTCCACCCTGAAAAAGGATCACAGAGACAATCGAGGCAACGTATTCACCGGTCGAAAAAACCTTCACCCCACAGTATCATCGGCCGAATCGAGATCCACCCAGGCGAAAGCGAAAAGACAGGGCGACGACGGGGTGCCGTTTCTCATTTAGCCGGTACATCTATCCGCACGGAAATCGTAATTGCATAACTCCGTTGCCGACAACGCGAACAAAGAGCGTACCCTAATCATTGATTTTCACGGTTTCACGATGGCAGAAAATCGTTTGCGGCGAATCACATCTAAACACAACAATGGGCTATATGATCAACAATGGAGGCTGTATTGTTTCCTCCGTCATCATGCATCCGCCCCCGCGAACATCGACTCGCGATTCCATCATCAGAACTCTGGAAACCAAAACACAAAGGGCATTTCCAATCACCGATACTATGCTATTCGCATCTTTCGCCCTCTTGCTCCGCCCCCGACGCGATAATCTACCCTTGCTGTTTCCTTTTTTTCTCCCCCCTCTCCCTCTCTTTTTTCTTCTCTTTTTCTTCTCCTGCGTTCTCAGCTAATGCGAAACGCATAGCCTCGCACAATAGTTGGATGATCTCTGCGGGCCTCGAGGGCGAAGATCCTTCATCGTGGTGGCTTCGGGTCGATGACATCGAGATATTCAAGTATCTGATGGATTCGTCGATCGTCTATATTGTTGCTCGTTTATCCGCGATAGTCGTGGCTGTTTGTCCATGGTGTCGGGGATGGGCTTGGCGAAATATCGAGGAATCGCAGCAGCGACGGAGGATGTTCAATGGAACATTTTCGGAAGACCGTGAAAGATTATTGACGATAGCTTCGTTTTTGATGATAGCTCGGTAGAGTATGCGAAATTAGAGAAACGATTGACTCCTCTTTTTGCGTTTTTTCGCCGATAGAAAATATTGATCCGCGCCATTGATATTACCGTTGATTGGTAGCATTGATGCGCGATATTGATTGGTCATATTCAAACATATTGATTTCTATATGCGACGTATATGGTGTCGGAGTTGAAGTTTGCAAAATATTAGAAGCGCTGGAGAATGTGGAAGATATGGTACTCGTCTCAAGAACCTTCGAGGCTTCGCTTGAAAAATTCCATCTCGCAAACTTAAACCTGATATCGCGCGTACAAGAAAAAGATTCTTCTCGTCTTATTATTCGAAAATACCTCATCTAACTTTCCCTATCGGTTCGTGTTCTCCATAAGTACACCGAAAATGAGAATCGTCAAATACTACCACTTGAATAAAGCTGGCTCGGATGTTTTCAAGGAAACGACAGAAAAAAAACACGCGCTGTCCGTTTATCCGGCTAATAAATAAACGTTATCTTCGCGACGCAGAACGATTAAGCGGAAACGTCGTGCGACACATAGCCATTTATACAGGGTGTCCCAGACAGTTAGCTGGAGTTAGGTAGGTACGGGTTTGGAAATGTTGAAGATAGAAAGTAAAATTGCAATGTTAAATGGTTTGCAGGGGTGTATTATATGATGTACGAGCTTTATACATAGATGGATACGTCTCAAGGTCAACTGGATTTTTTAACGTTTCATTCAACGTTATTAAAATCTCTTAACGTGCTCGTTTAAACAGAATCGTATATCTTTTTCACGTGTTAATTGACGTACTTTACAATTATAATTTTTAATTATATTATAACGTAGGTTTAATTATATTATAAAATAAATTTATCTCCGTATAAAATGATATTAAGCTGCTGCTGTTTTAAAACGATTATTTTAAATGATATATTAGCGCCGATTTTTCGCGAAGTTATACTTGCGCTCGCGCACCTTCCTCTTCCTTTTGTTGCTAACAAACATTTTTTTAATTTTACATTCGAAACGCAGAGAGAGATATACGAGAAATACCAAAGCGTAAACTATTGTTTCATAAAATTAAATGTAACATATCTCGTATCAATTTTCTGACATGAGTATTTTAATATTTTACATCTTTAATGCTGGTTAGATGATATATTTGTGGTATTTCGGGTCTCGGTCGTATTTTCATTGGTACGTTGCGCATTTTTCCGATGTTTCGTAAATATCTTCGTTCACTTCTTCAAGACAGACCCGAGGTCTGTCGGAACAAAGGGCGATATACTAAGAGAAAGAGGATTGAAATTCAGAGAACTACAAATATGTCGAGTATTTTAACACTATGTGGCAAAAAGAAAAAAATTCGTCAATCTATATTTTAATGAATATCTATTGAAATATAACATCCGTTTCAGGTCATGTAAATCGGAAGAGATTAAACTCTGAGGCACACTACAGTAGCTGACGAAAGTATTTATACGATTTCCTGCGTGTTTTATGAACACGTTACTTGTATTAGCCATTTTGAAATTTTATTGGTAATGATACATAACTATATCATGATTATATCGGTAACATTTTTAACGATTCTGAAGCTGTATACAAAAGTTAAAAAATATTTACTGCGAGTATATATTTTCCAGAGATCAGAAACGTATTTGAACAGGAGATCATTCACGATATTATAGGACTTTTTTATTTATCGTATATGATAAATTTATTGATCGATAGATCTGTTTATAATAAATTAAACAGGAAACAATGGTTGCTAAACGTGAACTAAATACAGTAATGTGCTATAACTAAATAGTTAATTCACAACTCATAACAACTCGGCAACTCAACTGTCGACACCTCATAACTCGACTTATCACCACTCGACTGTCAATTCACAACTCGACCACTCGACTCTCAACTCATGACTCCTTAACTTCTCACATTTTGACTCTCGACTCACGACTACCTCAACTGGATTCTCAACTCGGCTCTCAACTCACGACTATCTCAACTCGATTCTCAACTTACGACTATCTCAACTCCTCACGCCTCGACTCTCAACTCACGACTATCTCAACTCCTCACGCCTCGACTCTCAACTCACGACTATCTCAACTCCTCACGCCTCGACTCTCAACTCACGACTATCTCAACTCGACTGTCAACTCATGACTCCTCAACTCCTCACACCTTGACTCGCAACTCACGACTATCTCAATTCGACTGTCAACTCAAGACTCCTCAACTCCTCACACCTTGACTCTCAACTCACGACTATCTCAACTCGACTCTCAACTCACGACTCCATGGTAAAACAGCCAGGCCTTTTTGGCCTAACGGCACTTAGGCCTTCCCGCAATATTGTTTATGGTTCACCTGATATTTCTTAGGCCCTTTGTCCACGATACTACAATACATTTACAATACATACCACGATACACAAAACACTTATATGCTTCACACGATCGTTGATACCGTACACTAATTTCTCGCTAAATATAAGTTTGCACTAAATATCTTGCAAGCCTTATGAATATTTTCAAATTACATTCAAATTCTGCCAATTTAATCTTCCGAGTCGCGCCTCATTACAGCGTTAATGAAATATCAAAATGTTTCACGTAATACGCATAGTATGAGCATAAATGAAAATTTTCTATGAAAAGCGTACGAGTACCTTTCGGAGTAACTGTATATTCGCGTACACACGAAGCAACAAGGATAATAAAGCCATTTCAACCGAGCTTGGCGTCCGGCGCGCTCGTTGCGAAAATAATCGCGGCTGAAAATGTTTCTCGGACGAGCGATTTATCGAAGGAAAAAACTCATTCTTGCGCGGAAACGGAAGCACGCGAATCCTCCGCCGCTCCTCTTCAGGTCGCTGCTCGCTGGTCAAGCCACCGGAAAATGTCGCGAAAATTTATGCGACCATTCATTGAAATTTCGAAATGAATCTGATCCTACTACGTTAGCCGGTGTCTGAACGGAAGCTCGACGATACAAGGAAGTTGGCCGGGAAATTTATAGCGGCACGGGAATGAAATTCCAACGAATCGTGCGCGCGTTCCCAAAGAATTGTCTCGTTTTAACGGTAACGCACGCCGCGGAAAATTTGACTGAATTGCAAGCAATTGTTTCGCTTTCTGCGTCTCCGTCGGGGAAACGGAAACGCGTCGAGTCTCGTTTTCAACGATGCCGCAATGAACGTTTCGGGGATATGAGAGCTCGATGAGACCTCGATAGATCACGCGAGATTTCGGTCTATAATCGTGACATTTTTGCGGAAAAACGTTATTTCTCTGTTGTAGACATACGCGTTTTGTGATAGACCACGTGTATGTAATAGATTTGAACTATCTTCCTTATCAAACCGAAGATGCTTCGGTGTAATAAATTGAAGTACCTGCGTTATCAAATTGAAGGTGATCGAGGATCGCCAGCAAGCGAGACGATGGTTTGGAAGGAAAACGGGAGAGACAAATACACGTCAGGAACGTAGTGAACTGTAAAATCGTTAATTTGTAAAGCTTCCGAAACGAAATCCTTTCTTAATGTCTCAGTTAACTAGTGGGAAGAGTTGTAACGTGTTTTATATCAGTTAGAAGAGTTCAACAAATTGTTGCTTCGTCTATTTATCGTTATCTCTTGCGAAATGTTGTAGTCATACAGATCTTGTAATATGATCAACTATTCCTCGATCAAATTGAAACTTAAATAGTTTTGCCCTTTCCATGTTGGAAGATTGCTAGAAAATATAAACAATAAAGAGTCATCATCTCACAAAGGCAGTTACAATAAAAAAAACTGAAGAATACTAACTTGTCTAGTGTATATAATGTAAATAAATAGTATGTTGTTCGATACAGTGCTCATCTCATTCCTCCTTCATGTTCAAACGAGCTCTCGATATTGTCGCCTAAGAATAATCTCGAGCGAGTTAGCCTCCTTCCTCGGATATTAAATTTAAAAGCGATCTATCAGTGACAGGGATGATTTATCGAGCATCCTGACTCGTTGTCCTAATCCAATCGCGGTCCAACCCTTCTATTTATCCGAGGAAAGTCTCTGGCAGTTCGAAAATAAACGTAAAACGAAACTCTTATAACACAAACTTGATACACAATAAAAAAAAGTCATAGATCAATTGCAAACGATGTATTTGCCTGGATCGCTCATCTTGCATAATAGAAAATGAAATTGTTATTTATCCAGGAAAATTTTCTGACAGCTTCAAGATAGACAGAAAGACGAATTCCTGGTCGATTATGCAACATTAATTTATGCAAACGCGTGTCTTTCCGAACTCGATTAAAGAAATGAAACGAGCAGGGATTTGTATGACAATGAATACTGTATTTTAAATGTTTTCTACATTCTTGCATGTTATGTGCATTTTATGCATTCCTCCTATGAATTTATTCATCGTATTCGTAAACATCCGCAGTCTACTCGTCACGCAAACTCAAAACACGATGGAACACCCACAAATTGCAAATGATCTATCCCGCTGGACCATTTATCTTACATGATAAAAGATTCATACAATTGTTATTTAAATCCTTATTTATCTTCTCTTTTCAAGACAACTCGCCGACAGTTAGAAAATAAATGAGAAACAAAATGTTCGTCAACTCGAAGCACAGTAAAAGTGTGAGTGACAGACCGATCGCAAATGATCTGTAGAGGACTTGTGTAGAGGATGTTTGACTGTGCGATTTATTGGACCAGATTGCTCGTTGTTGAAAGCGTCGAATATATTTACAAATAATTAAATAAATTAATGTACAAACAATATTCCTCTGTTCCTCTGTTCATAAATCTAATAACCACAACAGCGTGTATCCTAACTGTTAAGGTTTTTTGATGTATGTGGAATCAAAGAAACGCGTGGGTAAATTGTAAGGTATTGTAAGTATATATATTGTGAATATTAAAGTACAAAGTGTGGAATACAATGTAAACTGGTCCAGATCCGCACGCTAGCAATGTTACCCTGAGACTAAAAGAATACGTCGCAGATCTTTGTCTATGCGCTATCGATAGCCTCAGCGCTTGAGAAAACCGAAGACCAGATGTAGAGTTTTCTTAGAATTGGCGATCACTTCGACACTAAAGATCTTGATACTCCGAGGCAAAACAACATGATTTGAATTGTCCTCTAACTCATGTGCCGCTACAGATTTATTCTCTTGCACCAGTTACGTGATAGAAATCTTCTGTCTATTAAGTTCTTTTTTATTCCAAAAGAGAAAACTCTGCAATCCTTCAGCCGTGGGCAACGTGGAAACTGCGTTCCTGGTACATTTCTTGTTAATTTGCGCGGATGACGCGATTATCGAGTTGCCGCGGTATCCGCCAAACAATGCCAAACGATGGTTCTCCTAGATTGAATTGTATTTTCTATTTGACTACATGGAGTCGCTATTTCATCAACTAATGTCGCTATACAGAACATGTTTGCAGATATATCATGCTGGAAAACAGTTTTAACTTTCCTTCTGTACAGTACGTCGATATTCGCGTTTCCCGCAAGATGCCAGAAAGCAAATAGAAATATTTCCTTCGTCGACACTAACTTTCAGATTTCTTTTTCGATATCAGTGAAATATTTTCACACGGTAAACGCATAGGCGAGAAAAATGCCCGTGGTTTTATAAGGCAGCGGTTGGCTGGTTAAATTCTAAAATAAAACAAAATTAATTTTGCTCGTCAGCTTGAGACACAATAAAGCAGTCGAAGATCGATCGCAAACGATCTACTCTCCCGGACTACTCGTCTTCTTGGGTAAATAAGAAACCTTCGTAGGTATAGAATTTCTATCGCGTAATTTCTTACGTATTTCTTACGAAGGTTTCTTATTTACCCAAGAAAACTTCCCAAGTTTTAACGCGAGCCAAAAACAAACGCCTTGCCAACTTGGAACGAAAAAAAAGTCATTGATTGGTCGTAAACGACCTTTTCTCCTGTCACCGCTCATCTTACGCGATAGAAAATTCATAGCCATCCGATTGCCGCTCGTATTGTGCTACGATCGCCAGAAGAACAGCGTTTTCAATTGGGGCAGTACGTTGGAATCTAGCGGATCATCGGATGACCATTAGCCGAGTGCTCCGGTGCATCTAAAATTCATGTTTCCATTACCAGTTTCGAACAGTGTGCACGATCGAGAGGGTGAAAAAGAGGCGAAACAGGAAAATGTACCGACAGAGTGAAACAAACGGAAACGAGGAAGATGGCGGGAACAGGCTGCATCGTATATTTCATCGGGTTCGCGGCTACTGAGATTTATGTCCGCGGTAGTAACCCGTTTTATCAGGAACGAGAAGAATCACACGATATTTTATATGTTTTTGCGGTGAACACAGAGGATGCACGTTTTCTGTCTGGCGTCGTTAACACGCCAGGGCGTCTCGTATTGCGTCCGGTGAGCGACAGACTTTCCAAATAAAAGCCGCGCTACTTTTCAAATGCAACTATAGCGTAACGACGCTGGTTCTTTTATAGACGACGACTGTTTTCCTCGAGAAACTAGACGGTCATTGAATTTTTAGAATCATTGTTATTGCTACTGAATTTGGTTGAGACCGACGTAATAAAAATTATAGATCGACGACTCGGAATTTAATGTAGTTGTTATATATGTTTCTATATCTTTACGAGTGTTATTTTAGTTTTACCGATAGTATTCTTGGAGCACGCATATGAGAGAATTGAAGAATAATTCCTAAGATTTTGCAAGTAACTGTGGAGGATGGTTGGTGGCGTGGTAGTTTAAATGACGAGATTACTCGATGTTGAAACTGTCAAATATACTTTCAAATAATTATAAATACAAAGTCAACCATAGATTGCTCGATACGGGTCTTTAAACCGTCGTTATCGTTAGACCGAGGATTTCTATGCGAGTTCGTATTTTTTAGAATTTAATTAAGAAACCTCGAAAGATTGCCGTTTTATCTAACGGGTACCGTGGAGATTTTTATATATTTGTAGAGAATGGTTGGTCGTGTGATAGTTTAATGACGAGATTACTCGATGTTGAAACCGTCAGATGTATTTTAAAATTATAATTATAAATACAAAGTCAATGCTCGATACAAGTCGTTAAAAGGATATTCGCTAAGCCGCTCGGTAGTAACTGATTTGCCAAAGACTGTATGTTGATCGCTAATAAAATCGCTTGAGACGGAGACTGATAAACTAGTCACCTTACGATCGTGTTCGTTTATTTATACTGGTCGATGGAGTACAGGTGAGTTTCCATTCGCCCCTGTTTGACGGTTACTCGTAGCGGCGACACTGTTTTGCCCGGAGTTGGTTTATTCTTACATTATGTCTTACCTAACGATGTTGGTACTCCGAGGCAAAACAACAACGTGGCTCGAATTGTCCTCTAGCTACGTGCCGCTACATAACAGCGGGATATTTTTAACGTGGACCGTCGTGCAAAGATACTAGTTCTTTTAACACTACACGTTCGTAAATATTAAGACACCTGCTGGTCTCGCACAGAACATTACAATTGATGTATATTATCAGGGAAAAGGGTTATATCAATTAGAATTTTCTATTTATATAAAATACTACCTAAGGTGTAAAAGATGGTACAGATTGTTTGCAAATATTATGGGAGAATAATAAATTAACTATTCGGATTCCGTTTATTTATTTGGAATTTTATATTAATAATACATCGGTTCTTTTTTTCTTTTTCTTTTCATTATTTGAAACGTGAAAACGAAGAATGGAGAAAATTCGAAGGTTTAACTATAGTTTCTCTGGACCTCGTGTGAAAATTTTCGACTACTGAAAGAAATTTATTTTCAAAGTTGCTTCATTGGTAAAATCTATACGAGAAACATACCAATTATAATATTTTAACAATGTATACTTCAACGTACACCAATTATAATATGTTTCGGAGATTGTGTGTATTCAACGTGAATTTACAGTAATGTTTTTAATACGATACGTAGAGTTTGATAATAATCTGTTTTAATGTTGCAGGATGGAATTTAATACAACTTTAACATATGGCCACAATATTTTTCTTTTATTAGATGAAAAAATTCAGAGAATTTTCAAAATACTTCAATGATGGTACAGACTAAAAGGTGGATTTACCTAACAGCATATTTCGTTAATTATTTTTAAAGATGGCAAAGAACGAAAACCAATGAAAAATCAGCAAAATTTCTAATACCGAAAAATTCACGAGGGTAACAAACACTCACTGACTGTTTTAAAAGCGCATAAAATCGAAAACCCAATCGTATTCGAAAGTTGGAAATCGGTGGACGATAGCAAAGTTCAAGTCTCGTTTCCGATTCAGGCCCGATAAATTAACAAACAAAAGTTAACAATCGCGTTCCAGTGCAATAGAAGTTGCAGCTGATCGAACGTTGAATCGGAAAGTATCAGTGAGTTGCACTATATCTCTCTCGAAGGAAGACTTGTCTAATTTCATTGTAGAAGAATAATAGAGACGAGGGAACGCAAAGAAGACAAGAGAATTCTCTCGAAAGATGTTTTAAATTTTGAAGATCGTCGTTTGATCTAACGTAATTTTAACTTGTAGATTGACTGTTCCCTTCCTTGAATCAACGATGAATAAAGATACATTCTTTTTCTCCATATAGTATTCCAGATCGATGACTGGTGATTTGCGAATCTGAGCGTTTGCCAATTTGCAACTCAAATTTGTATTGTACCTTGTCGACTTGAGAAAAGAGTACTTTTTATACGTTTGCAAAGATAACTAGATAAAAATATCATTTACAAATCATCCCTTTAGAGCTCACCTTAAATCCAGACCAATCCCAACACATCTTAATTCTTGAAACCTGTATAGAGAAATTTAAACAAAACCAAATATCTCGACGCCCAAACCCATCCAACGTAGTGGCACACCGTACGTCATTTACCCTAATGATCGTTCACAAATAATCCCTCACGATGAACGCTCACAATGAACCCAGGCCCACTGAAAAAATACATCTTGGTTATTCAAACCTACCCCTACAGAAAAACATGGCGAACAAAAATAAGAAAACAGGTTCTTCGACCCTCTCTATATATATACAAACAAATCTAAAACCTTTTTCCGACCTGACCATACGTCATACAACATGTAACTCACGGATCATCCCACGAGCCATCCTAAGACCTTCCAACAAATCGCAGCATTCTAACTACGACAACAAACACGTCGTAATTCTTAACTCCACGAAACAGATCAATTTTGCTGAATGGGTACGAATTCAAAGGGAGACGACCAGCATCGTTCACAATCCTCCTACCGATTATGGAGGCACGCGAACAGGCTGCGAACACCGGAAGCAAGAACGCGAGTTTTGTTCCGCGTGGCGGATGTCGCGTCGCGTACGCCTATGCACTATGCAGCCGTTTGTACACGTACGCAAGCGTTACAGTGGACACATCGTCTGGTCTATACTGGTCGAGATAGGGCTTTGGATCCGGTCAGGCACCGGTAGGAGGCCGGCGCTTGGATTTATGTCCTATTCATTACGTAGCGACACAACGACGTGGCGTCACGCCGCAAACGCACACGGGGAATCCAGCAAGCGGGCATCGATCCCGCGGCCTGCATCTGCTGCTACCTGCCGTGTTTACCGTGCTCCGAGCTCCTGTTTGCTCGCTACCTACGCCAGCGATACATTAATGACAGGCGGTCCGCCGACGAGGATAAGGCTCGTACCAGAGGACGTAGGACTCGCTGAGGGCCACTCTGTCACGAGGACTTCCGTGGTAACGAATGGTTTCGAATGGTGAATTTTCGGCTTGATCGGCAAGACGTGCAACGTGGTACATAGACGCAGGAAATTGTGTTTTAAAAAAGGTGTGTTAGATTGAAGAAAGTTCAGGATGATTGGACTACACGTCTCTGAGTCTTTGGATTTCGATCTGTGTATCTCGTCGATCCGTTTGTCCTGAACAGATGAAGCGCAGACATCGCGACGAAACGCAACGTACCGGTAACTCGATTGAAACGAAGATTCACAAATATGCGAAAGAGCTGTTTTAATCTATTTTTGGGAACCTGTGGTTCAGGATATGCACGGTTTTTGCTGAGATTTCTGACAAGCAGAGATCAATCTTTGATTTGGAGATTTTGAACTCGATGGAGCGTGGAGCGTAATACACAGATGCGAAATGGTGGGAGTAGTTTCGCTTGATTTTTGCGGATTCTTCTGTAAGTTGGGTCGAAAGTGCTGAATTTTTTAGAACAGGTGATCTGTGGTATATGTATGTTTGTGGGTATTTGTTGAGATCTATGACGAGTGGAAATTAATGATTTCGGAAAAATGCTTTTGAGAGTGGAATATAGAAGAGTTCTAAGATTGGTGACTTAATAAAGAAAATGCAGAACGACGTGCCAGAGCCTCTGAGAACGTCGTTTTTGGCACAGTTAAAGAGTATACAGTGGAGAAGCTAAGACAAAAGTACGAAGCTGCTTTTATGCTGAAGAAATGGGTCAAGGTTTAGGTACACAAGCTGGAATACTGCTAAGCTAAGTACTGCAGGTGGCAGCCATCTGAATATTAGCTTCAAGTAGAATGAATTTGTCGATGGCCTGGATTATTCCACCAGTTTGTCTTTCGACAACTAAACAAACAACTAAAGTTCTAATCCTTTCATATTAAAATATCCCAAGCGAAAGCATTAGATTTGTTTTTTGAAAAGAGGAAAGCTGAAGGCAGTAGAAGGAAGGTAATGCATGTTGATTTTATGCTAATAAGATTGCAAATTCAAATTCCCATTCGACCAAATCTGCATTTCTTTGCCTCTGCAAAGCATCCTTCGAAAGAACTTTCGGCATATCCACGACAGTCATTTTGCATTCAAACTACCCCTCCATGGTACATATGAATTATATCTACACAAGAATTTGAAGAAAATGTTTTAATTCAATTGCTATTCTAAATTCCCAAGTAAACGAAACGGAACACGAGTTAAAGATTCCAACAGCGAATAATCTAATTCTAACGAAACAAGATTTAACCACGCCATCAAATAACCACGAGATTTGTCCTGAATTAAGAAATCAAAAAGAATTCCAAGTTACTGGTTACTCGATACGAGTTACTACAATAATCTACGCGATATCGCTCAGTATTTTCCATCGTTTACAATGTTCCGAAACCATGCAACCTAACTCAAAGTGTGCACCAAAGTATTGTAATCACGTGTGCATTAGCAAAAGCAATCAGAGTTCAAGCACGCCACTACAACCACGAAATTCTTCTTGAAGCAAGAAATCAACGCTTGGAGGGGCAATTCGAAGTTACCTCTGAACAAGCCACAGTAGTGTTTCCAAAGTTGGCAGGCCCGCAATGGCCCTCGACCATCGGCGTTACAAAGCAACCAGTTGTTTCAGGGGAGCGTTGTCCCACCTCTGTTTGTGCAGGCCTGCCAGCCGCAGTATCGTCGCGTTTGATGGCGCGGCTATTCTCGCTGAATTACGATGGAAGCGTGCGTCGAGCCAGGTCAGAGTATTCCGCTCGGACGATTTCTCGTTGGTCAGAGCGTACAAGCATTGCTCTTTGTGAATGTAGCATGCATGGGACACGTGCGTGCTGTGGTCCTCTCTGTCCAGCGATCACGCTACTTTCGCCCGTCGACGCGGCAAATGAATGCACCGTCACCGGCACCGCGAGTATTTAACCGGATGTCCGGCGTACACCGCGCGTTTCACGGCGGCCGCACGCGCGCTCATCGACGTTTATGACGACAGCTTCTGGTTCGATATTACGCCAACTGGTATATCGAACGCGTGATGTTCCAACCGACGCTGAGTATTGTATTTTAGGCTGACTGAATTGGGCATTTTATAAATTTGGGAAAAATGACAGATAGAACGTTTATATATGGCATGATTGATAAATTGTGTTTCAAATATATCATATATTGAGGATCTATGGTAATAGCAGCTAAATTTTTACGATTAGGAAACTATGGATATTTATATTTTTAAGAGCAAAATTAATGGAATGCAAGCTAAACAGGCGATGTCTGAATAGATACCGAGAACTGTGCGATGGAGTATTTCGCAAATTTGGAAAAATTGGTAGATAAATTAGGTATGTATTATATTTTGAGCAGCTAAATTTATGTAGTTATTACACCATGGATATTCGTACGAAAACTAAGCAAGTGATGTTCCAACCGATGGCGAGTATTGGATTTTGGAACGAGTAAATAAATTTGGAAACGATGGTAGATGGAAGCTTTTTATGGAATGATGTGGTCAAATTGTAAAGATATTAAATTTCGAGGCTCCAGGATAAGGGTAGCTAAACTTATACAGTCACTATATTTATAAAATATTATATATTTCTATGGATATAATTAGAGGAAACTAAGCAGAGATATGTTTCCTCCGTTAAATATTATTCCTAACAGTATACTGTTACTATTTTCCATATTTCACGTATTCTGTGCTCTGTTGCACCCAAATATTTCTTCTAAATGAGTGTAAAATGTACCACTTGCTGCTTATAAATTTACTATATACTATATAAATACACCATATTATATTTCTATCCTGCCTCCGTTACTATTCAAAAGAGATATTACACGTTGTACCTGTAATTCCAAGAATTCCAACATTCATAGAAAAAATAAACTTATCAATTCGCTCAGGAAAACGCTTCGACCATGCGAACTCTAACGACTGGTCAGCTTTATTATCTCGTTATACGATGCAGACTATTATAAACACGTTTCGAGGAAGTTTCATTACGTTGTTGAAATTCTGACTACTTTCTGAACAAGCAGTCTATGGACCTAGGTGTGTGTCAGCTGGATATCGGATCACCCGATAGAAGAGAAATCGATAGCATTGTAATCCCAGCGAAGGATTTTCGGGGAACCACATTACCAGCTCACCCTCTTTTCTATCGATGGGAAAGAAGTACTCGCTGCCAGCGAGCTTATTAAGATTTGCGAACTTTCCTCTCTCGTAAATTTCGCGGCAATGGCCACGGTCAAGCGTTCGACGTTCGAACACTCCAAGAAAGTTCCCGTTCCGCTTGGAAATCCTACTATTTATTCCTGTGCTATACAGCAGCCCTGTAAACGATTTCATCGATACTACCCCGTTCTTTGTTTATTTTAGAAGGCTCTTGTCGAAGGAAAGTTATAGTTTCTTACAATTTATTCGCTGAAATTTGTGATTTAATCGAAATATGTCTGAACTTTTCTCCAATGTTTTGTGAAGTAATATCGTTTCATTTAATAATAATAATATTTTATACTAATCATTCGCGATATCATAGAACGTTGTAAAGCATATAGAATAGATCGTAGAGTACGTTGTTTATTTATACGTCAGTGATAAAGATCTTGTAAATCGACTAGATCTAATTGACGAAGTTTGACGATTGGAGAAATTCGTATTCGAAGATTATTGGAAAATGAAGAGAAATCGAAAGTGAGTTACTCAACAGGAAACGAGTTCCTGTTGATAATTACGAAGATAAATATATATACGCCTCTTATTGATATAATTTCACTGGAATGACGAAACAGTAGGACAGAGAAACGCGAGAATGTGGTAGAGACGATAGAAGGGAAAAAGCAAATAGCAACATCTGCATCACGCCACATTATACCCATATTTCCCATGGGGTGACAATGAAACTCTTGTAACCAAGAGAAGAGCTGCGTTGCGTTCCAGAGATCATGAAAAGCTCGTACATTTTCGAGGGGAGACAATACGATTTAAGATCTCGATAATAGATGAGATGAGATGAGAGGAGAGGAGAGGAAAGGAGAGAGAAAATGAAATTTTCTCGATACCTCGCCCTTTAAGAACCTCGTGAACGACGTCGGACAATGGTCTATCGAGGAAAAAGTTAATACTCGTAAGTAATCGCAAGACGTGGAACGATTTTCCAACGGACATACCGATGAGAAAGTTTTGCGCCCTTTTCTACGGTCAGAAGCTCGAAGAAGCTAACGGTGTCACAGAGTTGTTTTTTTAATTTATTTTTAATTATAGTTATATTATAGTATAGGTATTTTATTTATTAGTTGTCGATACGTTTGTTCAATTGTTGTCGAATGAAGAGATCTTTCTTCTGTTCTTTTGATTTTCTTGACATCTTTGCTACGAGGTTATTGTAAATGTTCTTTGTAAATGTTCTTAAATAAATAAATTACTAAATTTTATAAAGATCATTAATTATTGAATATTACATCGAATTGACTAAATTCATTGAAGTATTTAGGTAGATTAATATTGAATATCGAAAAAAACATTATTGCTGATTATCAGAACTTTTGTTCAAAATTTATAAATTGATGAGTAATTATTAAATTTGGAATAGAAAGTGTCTGGAATTTAAAGATAGTAATTCCTTTTAAGGTTCTTAGATTCTTTTAACGTTTCTCCCAAATATTTCTTTTGTTATCTGTTACAATGTGTGAATTCACTGATTTTCATATCGCTTGGTAAATAATTTTAATAACATACATTTAAATTGCAGCTAAAAATCAATAGCCTATAAATGCCAATATGTAATATTATGACAGTTGATATTTTTGGAGTTCAGAAAGGTGATAGAAATACATATTTAATCGCAAAGCGGAATAAACTGACAGTTTAGAAATTGATTAATAGAACTGATTAACAGCATATGCAATTTTCAAATTTATCTCCCACAAAAACAGACTAAACAATAACCTTACAGTTTAAAATATTGGAAAAAATTCCTATAACAATTTTTTATTCCTTTTATTCCTTTCCATAGATTTTAAACTCAAAAAAATTCCTCTTACCTCAAAATTCAATAAAAAATCAACGAAACTCTACTTATCATGTCTTTACTCTGTAGTCTTCAAATACAATTGACAATTGATAAAAATTATTAAACTATCAAAACCACGTTACGCATGGTAAAAAAAAGCCGAAAGGATTCAAACAAATCCCTAAACAGTAAATTCTACCAAGTTCCATCAAGTTCTACACAAACGAAATAACAATACTCCACTACGTGAGAACAATCCGAGATTTGCGTCCCGGAAACACCCGCCTCTTCCATCAACATGTTCCTTTCTTTGCTGATACCAGGCGGCATAAGCGATCCGGATAAAACGAGCGGAAAACTCGAGTTTTCCTTGGTATTAAGAACCGATTCTCGATTTTGAGAATTCCACGGACGTTTCTGGCCCGGTGGGAATGGGCCAGCATTTAAATTCTCTGCGCAGAAGAATCGATTTTCACGTAGATCTATTTCCACCTGCTGTGTTCACGTTCCAGAAACTGTAAACGAAGTAGGAAAAAAGCCACACGTTCATCGATCCATTTGAAGCTTTCGCATAAGCGTACCGATACGGTGAAGAAGAGAAAGGAACATAGAAACGTGGTTTTTCTTTCCTTTAGAATCTTAGCTTTGATGTTTCATCTTTGATTTAGAAATCTTTCTAGGGTTTCTGGAAATCGAATTAAAACCATATGTGGAGGACCGAGAATCATAGCGGTGTAAGTCACTTTGCTGATTAAAGTCGTTAAGTAAATAGAAAATTAAAGAAATGATACTTGTCCAAATTGAAATAACTGATTAAATTGAAATTCTGAAAATCTTCATTTATGATTTTCAGCTTGCTATGTAGAAATTCACTTTTCCAATTAAAATACTGTAATAAATGGAAAATTATGCTTGGATAAGCAGATTAGCGATGAATACTACTTTGGAATATTAAATGTGCAAAACACACATAATACTCAAAAATATATATAACCTTAGCATGGAAATATAAATTTATACAAATATTTGCAGTCTAGTTATTACACTTACGTTATACCGAAGAAATAAATTTGTTACAGAGTTCCTTCCATTGAAACGAACTGTATTTATTTTATTGCTACGCGATGTTACAATTCTACTGCGAACGATATCAATTTTCTCTTCCTGTTTCGTATCGAAAAAAATTGTAAAAACAATGAGAGATCGAGAGAAAAGTTCAATTTCTAGCGCTATGTGTATATTCATAGAAATTCGATTCTATCATCATACGAGATCTTCAACTAGAATGAAATAGAGTAGCAAAATATCAGAATATCATTATTACAATATCATATTAAATTAGAAGTTGAAAGATTCTAAAGAATTTTCTATTCAGCTATAAACAAATACAGAGAAGTTTCTCCACTTCTCCAAAGTGAATTACTTACCAGAAACTTCTCCATTGTATCTTCTTTGTATTCCATTTATTTTCTATTAAAAGACAAATTCTATCTCTTATATCTTGACCACATAAATTCCACTATCGAATGGCATCATTATTCAAAGTTAAATCTGTCAATGTAACAAAGCAAATTCTTCAAAATTTCCCATGTGGCAGAAAAAAATGAATAAACATGGAATGTAGAAGCTTCGATTATTAAGTTGATTTTTCTTCAACGTAGATATATGAACAGATAGATAGATTTTCAAAGTGATCTTTGATCGAGCACGCTGTCGAACATTAGGAGCAACACGATCATGACAGAGGCTCTTTTTTAATGCGTCAGCGAGCAGACGGCCAGGACCATACGATGAATAATTTACAGGTTGAAAGCTTTTCGGGCAAACATCCGTGCCGGCGACGATTTAAAATTCCGATTGACCCTCGTCCGGCTATGGTTGCGCTGGGAAAACGCCCACGGGTTCGTTTCACCTCGGCGTTGGATGACCACTTCCGGTCACTCCAACCGATCACCGACCCTTCGCTTTTCAATAGAATTTTAATTCTTGCAAGGAGCTACTGATCTCAAATGTTACTGTCTCAAGTGTCGCTTGAATGAATTGAGAATTGGGTTTTCTTCTTTCTTTTTTTGTGAAATCAGATTTTCTAAGCTGATAAATTTCTGTAGTATTTTCAATGGTTGACGATAATGTTCCTTTTTTATTGTGATTCCTCAAGAAGAGGTTATTTAAGAATTTGAGAATTTTTTCTTGCTTCTGAAAATCGAATTTAATAAGATGGGATATTTTGTGGTGTTTTCTACGTTTGACGTTTATATTCCTTTTATACTGTAATTTTCCAAGAAATATTTACCTTGACTGTTGCGTAAATAAGCGTTTGGGGTTAGGTTTCTAACCAAAATAACGTTAGTATTCAAAAGCACAATAACATGGATCTCTCCCAGCTTTGAATTTTTCGTTTCAACTTGACTTTTTCTACGCTCATGTGCAAATAAAATGAGAAACTCGCTTCGAGTGACAAGTACTTGACCACACTCAAAACATTCTCGAACCCTAAATCACTCCCATCTAAACTCAACAAAGAAACACCGAACGTTTGTCAGAGCGATCAAACTAACTCGACAAAGGTACACACAACGCGATTTCCCGGTGTTCAAGCCCTAAACGAAACGATTAAAGGGAGAGACCTGACCCTCGTAGCTCTCAGTCGAACGCGCGTTAATCGACATCGCGATTACATATATCCATTGTCGTCGCTGCTCAGATATTCAGATACACCATGGTGTAGAGGGCCTAATCCGGACAACTGCAGTCCAATAACGATAAATAGCCATTTCACGAGGGCGTGTGCACCAGCGGATAAGCATCTAAATACCCGGTGTCCCTGGCATCCTGAATCTCGCAGAGCAGGCTGACTATTAGCTTCCCCAACAGCCAGCCGTTGTGCACGCCGCGTGTAACGCGATATAAACACCTTATGATTGCCCTTAGGGGGATTTCGTAACCCTAGCCAACGATAAAGCCATGGTATTTATAGGGGAACAGGGGGCCCAAGCAACCAGGGTAAACTCAACCGCGATTTACCAGGATCATCGTCGTTCGATTGAATGAAACAATCGGACACGGTCATTAGGTTTATACGGGGACGTGTTAATAAATGTCGTGTCAAAGTGGGCGGTTTGTCGGAAAACTCGCGATTTCTAGCTTGTTGAACATTTGCAAGGGAAGATTCCAGGATTTAGAAATTTTGGAAATATTTCTGCCTGCGTTTTTATTCTCGGTAGAATCTTCGACGATGCTTTCAAACATTTCCGTAAATTCTGGCACTTTAAATTACTATTCGTGTACCTTCTAATGTTTTTCAAGAATTTTAGAGGAATTCTATAGGAATTTGATAGCTTTATTAAGGTGTTTAGTAAGTTTCTCGGAATTCTTTGAAATATTTTCGTGCATGCAAACTTTGGCAAAGCTTCTAAGATCTTTTGAATATTTTTGTGAATTACGAGGGCGGTTGATCGCTGGTAGTTCCTTGCAATGGATTGATAGTATTCGAGAACTTTTGTGAGTTTGTTTTTGTTGAGAATTGTGGATCTTAATCGCCGAAATAAAAGTAAAGGAACACTAAGATTACATTTAGAATTTATATTAAAATAGTTTTAGATTTATTTAATAAACGATTTCCAGGATCTTCGTCGATACACATTTGCACGCATCTCAGCACTCTCTTTATCTCACCATCTTCTATACCAAACTGCCAACGAAACAGTTGCATTCATCTGTTTTCTGAGACGCTGTGCACACACATACTTCCATGCACTCATACTCACATACGTATGTCACTACTACGCAGCCAATCTAGTCTAGCACACAAAATTATACATATCTCAATAGTTTTGTATTTAATTACAGGTAAAGATAATCTTACGAGTGTGGACAGATACAATTGAAAATTAAAAGGTGGAATTTTTTGGAATCCAACAAAGACGTTGATAGGTGCGAGTATCCTAGGAAATGGCAAGTTAAAATTTCAGGATTTTGACGGTGGCTCGAAATAAAGCGCGCCGGTTTGTTACCCCGAGGAACCTGCGCCGCGGCTTTTTACACAATTACAACCCCCTGACGACTTGCCCAACGGGTTTGTTTTTCGCCAACTTAATTACGTGGACGAAACAATCTTGCCGCGTGGCAGCATGAAAATTCAAGTTTCGGAATGCAACGAGATTTTTTATCTCCTACTTCCCTGCTCTGAAATTATTATACCACGTAATAATGACAATGATGATTATATATAATAGGTAATTGCTGGTTTTATTTTAGTTTATTCAATAATTATGTATATTTCAGAGTTTCTGAGAAAAAAGAGTTTAAGGGAATTGCTGAGTTTAAGATAAAATTCTGAAACACATTCTGAAATAATTAAAACGCGGGGTATCTTGAAATGCTGCTAAAATTTCTCTTAAAACGATACGTTTGAAAGCCTGAAATTATAAAAGAAGCTTCATTATCCCAATATTTTTCGTTGCAAATGTTATCCTTAAAAATTGATGAATCTTAACCCAATTATTTTGTCCCATTATATATAGAAATTTCTTTGTACTATCATAACATTAATTCCTGACTGTTAGTCTTAATAATCAACGACTTAAAATTACTTAGCTTGTCTTGTTAACAATGCAAGACCTTTTATCCTATCATTGATCTGTAGCTATTATTTTAAGAAATAAACAAATCGAAATGAATTATTCTTCTCTGTTAAAGATAAACGCCAAGCGATTATTATTGCTCCTAAAAATAAATCTCAGAAAACTAATTAACGTCTTCTCTCAAACCTAAGTCTCTTCGTTCTACCATTAAAATATAACGATCGCTTCTACAAAGAAACAATTATTATTTCACAAACAGAAGCACCAATTTCACCCTCCATCGTTCCTCAACATCCACAAACAGAAAGTACCACGCGTTCTAATCAAAACTTCATCTTCTTTCCAATTCTGTCCAAGACACTTCGTCATCCCGCGTTAACTAAAAAGCGACAGCAACAACGAGAACCATAAAAAATAATTAACATCGACGCGCGGAAACTTCGTACAAAGAGTCCGGTAGAACAAAAAGGAAGGGCACCTGAAACATAAATAGCCGCTGGAAAGGTAACGGAGGCCACTTTCAAGAAACTGTGTCGAAAAAGCAGTAGAAAGGTAGTTTGCTTGAAACGTGGCCGTACTTTGGTGCTTTCCGTAAACGAGAGCGACGTTCATTGTCTTCTGGTCCGAACCGTGTCACACCGTTACAGTCGTGCAATCGCAGATTTCCCTTAATTGTTGTGCAAATTGCTCGACAATGCAAATTACACGAGTACGCGCGATTAAAAACAGCTCGCCACTCTAAAGGCGACCTGGAAACGCATCAGGTCGTACGTCGTAGTTTGTTGATTGAGAACATCGATTGTCTCTTCGTCCTGCAAATTCGTGTGATCGACGATTGTTTACGACAGAGGCTACAGAACTTGCTTGTCAGCCGCTGCATTTCTTATTGCGTTTGCACTGGTGTACGTGCGCTAGTTAATTAGCTTCAACTGTAATAAGTTTCGTATTATTCTGCAGCGCTTTCCTGATCGTCAGTGTGATTAGAGAAATTCGGTATAATGTGGGAACGAAGCGTAAAATTCAATAAAACAACGCTTTATTAGAAAATAAGGTTGTGGACAAGTACTTTTTGTACTCACCGTACATGAAAAGGATGAAGATTTGTAAAACTGGTTGTGTAAAAGTGGGGGGGAAAGGCGAAGAACGATAGATGATACGCGAGTGAGAAAAGTGATGCAGACAAAAATTATACACGATGATAATGTATTTGATGTAATGATGTTATCTCGATGCAACGACATCATAGTTAACACGTTGATTTGCATTTACATGAAACTTGTACATACGTTGCCCTGAGAATCGGAATAGATCGAAACGTATCTACGCTATAGCACGTTTTCTCTTACGATATTATTTACATCATTCGTATCGTTGATAATTTGTCAGTGCATGAAACTTACTTTATTTTAATCATTCTAAAATAATTCTAAAAAAAAATAGCCACCGTTGTAGTCAACGTGTTAACACAACAACGCGATCTATGCTCGATGCAACGACGCAATGATGCGACAATACCATTGTACATTGAAGGTAAAAAAAGGGTGCCGGAGCGACGTTATGTTCGATGTAAAAAGAGTACATCTCTCGAAAGCTATAAAAAGATTCTTAAAGTATTCAGAATTTCTCTCGTGAGAAAAGAAAGTAAAAAGTACATTTCTGTGAGCTGTGAAAGAAGAACCAATCGAAGAGAAACGCAGGTGTATTCCAGCATTCAACAATAACGCCATGTTCAACGCAATAGCGAAATCAATGCAATGACACAACAATACTATTGCGCGTTCAACGCACAAAAAAGAGGAGAAAAATGTAACAACGTTATATTCGACGCAAAAGGAGTCACATCTCTGGAAAACTATGAGAGGATTCTTAAAGTGTTCGGAATGTTCCATCTGTCTCGTAAAGAAAGAAAAATAAAAAATACATTTTTGTAAGTAATCGAAAAAGGATCAATCAAATGGAAGCGTGGGTATAGTTCAGCGTTTAAAGTGGGCTTCTCGAATCGAGCCGTAAATTCACATCACTCTCCCTTTTCATAAAAGCACCCTCACGCACGTGCGCCCTCGATCACAACGCGTCGGCGATTCTTGCACCCTCGACACCATTCGCGTCCCGGTGCACCGTAAAAAGAGGAAAAGAGAAGCACAAAATACGACGATGATGAAAGAAATGGCGAGAAAAATTCGTAGTTACTTCCCAGCGGAGATAGTTGGAAACGAAGTTTCGTCGCGGTCGAATCGAAGAATATCCTAAACATGTTTCAAGTATTCTATACGCTCCATGCACCAAGGGAATGGAGAGCGTCGCGAGAAATTTCCAACTAGGTCTAAAAGTTGCATTGTGATACGTAATTGCAGGAAACTGCGATACCATTGCAAAATTTCCGATTCGCTTCACTGGAGAAACATTTTCAAATTTTTCATTTAGAATTTTTAATCCACGTTGCACATCCGACAATTGGTAGAATTCACAAGGATATTTGTTAGAATTTAATCTTGAAGTTAAGATTAATAATCTGTGGAAGACACAATGTTTATGTTGAAATAATATTTAGTGATGTTTATTAAACAGAACTACAGAACCTGATGTATATAAGCAAGTGATATAATTAACAACGTATACAAGAATTGTTGATTGTTGGCAAGTTACTCTCAGACTAGACTTAGGTAGTGACCCATGATCCCTTAAATACTTTGAGCCCCACTCTCTATACAGTAATAAGTATGACCTGTGTAAGTGTCATGTTCAAATGCCTGTGTGGGTGTCTGTGTAAGTGTATTGTGCCTATGCGTGAAATATCGTTGTATTCCAACAATATTGTTGAACTGACGTTGTTCGACGAAAATAAAAAATTCTCTACGTAAAGAAAAAGAGGCAATGCAACAACGTTATATTCGATGTAAAACGAATACATCTTTGCAAAGTTACAAAAAGATCTTTAAAATATTCAGCATTCCCGTGAAACAAGAAGATGAAGCACGATTTCTCTAAGCACTGGGAGGATCCATCCATCGACGATTAACGTCGTTCGAACAACTGATGTTTTGAATAATGAACAGTGAACACCTCCGATTCTACCATCGATTAAAACTCGTACGTGTTTTAAATTCAAATTACCCAGGAACGTCGTTCGATTAATTACAAACAATGCGCCACGTTTTTTATCGTATTGTTCGTCAAAAACTGCACGTACCTCAAATTCGAATTATTCGAAAACTATCCATCAGCTGGTAATGTCGATCGAACAATTACAAACGGTAACATACAAACGATGTACATCGAAGAACCATCTTCTTTCGCATAACGAGGATTCGACTTCCGGTGGCCAACGATAAGACAAGGGCGTTGATGGAATATTTGACTCTGTTTAAGAAATATTTCTCCTACGCGAAGAAATTTAACTGGCCACCCACGAGTAAGATGGAAAAGATTTTCCAGCAACCTTCTGTCCACGTGGACCTTCTGAATACGTAACGAGAACGAAATGATTATAAATTATGTGGAGCTCGTGCCACGGCGTATGAGGGGTGTTTCGACGTTGTTGGGATTTCTCTTTTAAAGAATGAAAAGGGAAGAAGGAAGGAAAAAGAAGAAAATATAGCGAACTCGAGCGGAATACAAAGATGCGGGTGTTCTAGCGGAAATGTGCGTTGGAAAAATTTGATGGATTCTTTCGCTACTTTCCCTTTGGACGATATTTCAGCAGTTATGGGATGTCGCGGCATTTACATGTCAAAGAAAGCCAGGATAGGAAAGATGCTCCGCATCAGAGCGTATTCTCTTAGCAAAGCTGAGCCAAGGGGCGTTCTGTACGTCGCGTTTCTCTTCCTTCCTACGAGAATGAACTTCTTTCCAAACGCCCGTGGCAACGTTCTTTTCAACCGATACTCTGTTTCTTACGTGAAATGATGAAATAAGAGCAAACGTCGGTTTGATTATCGCTCACTTCGTATCTATTGCCTCCCTACGTGAGCGATTTGCAACAATGTGTAATAAATAATTTCGCGTTATCATTTCTGTATTTTGATTTTTCCATGTTACGTTTATAGGTTCTCTGGAAATGATATTCCTGGATTAAACGATAAGAAGAGCAAGATTAACGAATGAGAGAAATGATATTCCATATTGTACTTTCTCCATCCTATAGTTATAGATTTTGCTGAAACGATATTTCTCGAGTGAAATAAATAGAAATATATAACTTTTAGTATTATTATTATTCTTGCGTCTTTGTTGCGTGTCTGAATGATAAATCTTGAAATACCGTGTAAGATTCATTGTATATCCTTCTGCCATTAATGAATCTCATATATCATCTGCTACAGTCTAGATCGTTATGAAAAATGACCTGAAGAATAAATACATATGTCCAATATAACCTGTTAATAGAACGTGTGTGTATATATATTTCATTGTTAAGATCTAGGATATAGAAGTAGCAGAATATGAAAGTAGAAGGAAAATTTTCCTTTGCTTTATCTTTTGCGTAACTTTAAACATAATTGATGGAAGCAGCAAGTTCGAAACTAGTATTACATGTAATCCGTCATGAAAAGATTACAGGACTTTCCTGAACCGAGAAACTGCTGTATTTATTACGCTATTTATTATGGTTACTATTCTGTCGTTTATGTCGTTTCCGTTACTGTATGCTACGAGGAATACAGGATGGTATAGGGAAACATTGTAACGAAATGAAAGATTAAAGTTTCAGTCGGTGGATTAAAGTTGAATATATGAATGGAAGAGAAAACATTAATTGTGAATTTATTTACGAGAATCTTCTTTGTTATACGCCGATCAAGATAACGTTCCTCGTCCAATTTAAATCAGCCTCTGCCAGTGATATAATATGGAAATGTTACTTTCTATTTGCATAGAAGTTCGTTGCATCGATGTGATATGAATTGCCAACATGTTTTAAATCAGTATAACGATTATAAAATATCATGAATAATATATTAAAACAGGATGCAACTATTTCTTCGATCCTCGCCGTTCTTATCAGAGAGGACTGATAATGAATTATTACTAATTCGTAAAGAATATCGTCGGATAAGATGCACGCGAATTTTTCTTTTTACATTATTGTACTGTAATAATATCATCGTAATTTTATTTGCAACGATCTTGTACAATAATTTAAAACGTAGACATTTTTTTATTATTCGATACGTAAATCAATTCAGCGTATTCTGGAACAAGAAAAATTCCAATTTCATTTACGAATGTGATATAAACTTAATCGCTAAAATAATTTTTATTGTCCATAAAAATTAACTGCAATTACAGGCAGTGCTTCTACAAGATCGCAATTTAAAATACAGTCATTTAGAATGAAGTCATAAAGGTTTGAAATATTCGACATGAAAAATAATAAAGTTGACATTTTCGAATTACTCATGAATTTCCATGATTTTGTTCTATTAATTAATCGATCGAAGATCAAAGAATACCCGAGCTTGTGAACTTTCCCTCGTAAAATATCGAGGGAATAAGAGCGAAGGGAGCAGAGAGGGGAAAAAAGGAAAGGTGGAAAAAGGGCGCAAGTGAAGTTTCAGGAATGTTTTTAAAATGATAATACAAGGGTGTGCCATCGTATCGGGGATTACCACGAACGAGGTCCGACACAAAAGGCATTTTTATGTAAATCCTTCAGCCGGTGGACAATAATTCTACGTATTATACGACGGAACCCTGGGATAAATCTGAAATCTCTCGTGAGATACGGTGCACGACGGAAGAATGTAGAATTTCGACAGTAAGAAATTCAGAAACGGTTAACTAAGAAAGGAAGCACTCGAATTCTTGAAACGAACGCGTGGAACGTGCTGCGCAAGTCCTTTGGTAACTTATAATATTTTCGTGTTATCTCCAAGTTTGGAGACTCGATCTTCTGTCGCGTAGAGAAGTAAAATTTTTAATTTACAAATCGACACCTTGGTTCCCTTTTATCTTTGAGGAAGAAAATTTTTGAAAACGAGTTTCGAGATAAGTACTCCTTCGAATAAAATTGTAGACGAGAATTAAATGTATTAAGCAATGGCTAAAACAATAGCAAAGACTCGCTCGATATATCGACATAGAACTAAATATAAAGAGAAGATATGCTGAGAGAGACATAATAAGTGAAATTTAATATAACTTAGGAAAAGGGATTAAAATATTTTGTAAGTTTATTTTGGGTGGAAAAACCAAAAAATGCAGCTTTGTCTGGGTATAGAAATAATTTTGAACTAATTTCTAACTTAATCTGGAAAAATTGAAGGTAAGTTTGATGTGATTTATTGAATAGCTGACTAAGTAACGTTTCTTCGTCGTCAGAAATAAACACTCTGTTCTAGTTCAAAATTATCTTCGCCTTTGACCTCAGTGGACTATAATCGTCCAGAAGCAGTCCATAGAGGTATATCGTATGTACTATATTAACCTATGTTGATACATCAAACACTAGCGCAATAGCATCTGAACTTCGAAGATAAACAACCTTCAGCCTGATATACCGTATATTATTTCTATACTAATCTAGACTACCTATTACTAAAAATTCATGCGAAAAATCAAAATACTCTTCAATTCAACAAAAAAATAAGCTTTTCCTACGAAAAAGACGAATGTCTAGAAATTCTAATAAATTCAGACTCTAAACTAGCTGTAACAAAAACTTCACGCTAGAAATCAAGTATACTTCCTAATCGAGTAACATGCTCGATTGCAACATCATTCTACAAGAAAGATGAATACCTAAAAGTTCTAAGCTACGATTTCTAATTTCTCTTAGCGAAATACATTCTGCCGTAAAAATATTAAACCAAGATAGTTTTAAAAGTAAAATAAAAATGCCCTTTTCCCTCGCGTATATCATAAATTCTACCTTTAACGACACCTTTAAAACCCGCACCTTGACGAAGCTAAATGGCCAGCAACCACGCAGCTCCAAACTCATCAACGAACGAAGCCATTACACAAATCACACGCGATCGTCGGTAGATCGTAAAACGAGCCAAGGAACAGCGATCAACCGGCCGAAAGAAATCGCTAGAAACGGATAAACTTCCTCTGGTGAAACGAAGAGGGAACGCGGAAACCTGGAATTGAGGATCGACGTGGATCCAACGGCGGAACCGTTCGATAGACGCGACGGTGGCTGTTTGCCATGGAATCAGGCGCAGGACGAGCGTGGAGAGGTATTTGCCCTGATGAAAGGGCCTTTCAGGCCGAGACAAAAGCGCCGCCGGCTTTCCGGCGCGATCGATCCGCGCCTATGAAGGGACAGATGGAAGCCGCGAGCGGACTAATTCGAGGAGCTGTCCTCGAATCAGCGCGTCGCGGCGCGCTGAAAGACCAATCGCCACCGATTCGTTTGCAACGAGTCGAGCGAAACGAAAGGGATGGTTCTCCTTTCGTCAAATAGAAAACTATTTTTCTTGGTAATTGAGACGCTTCACTATGTTTGAGAACGTTTGTCTCGCTGGGGAAATTTATTGCTTTGCCCATTCTTTATTATGAAATTTGTGGTTTGTTTGAGAATCTAGATAGAAAACTATTTTTCTTGGTAATTGAGACGTTTCACTATGTTTGAGAACGTTTGTCTCGCTGGGGAAATTTATATCTTTGCCCATTCTTTATTATGAAATTTGTGGTTTGTTTGAGAATCTAGATAGAAAACTATTTTTCTTGGTAATTGAGACACTTCACTATGTTTGAGAACGTTTGTACCGCTGGGGAAGTTCATTGCTTTGCCCATTCTTTATTATGGAATTTGTGGTTTGTTTGAGAATCTAGATAGAAAAATATTTTTCTTGTTAATTGAGACGCTTCACTATGTTTGAGAACGTTTGTCTTGCTGAGGAAATGTATAGTTTTGGCCGTTCTTTATCATTTAGTTTGTGCTTTGTTTGAGAATCTAGATAGAAAACTATTTTTCTTGGTAATTGAGACGTTTCACTATGTTTGAGAACGTTTGTCGCTGAAAAGATTCTAATTGTGATCATACTTTGTTACTCAGTTTCTGGTTTCGTTATCTGCATTCAACAAGAAAACTATTGCTCTTGATAACTGAGACGTTGCACTATGTTCGAGACAGCCTGTGTCATCGGAAGAAGATCATAACTTTGATCGTTCTTTTTTATCTGAATTTTTAGCTTCTTTATACATCTACACTGGTTCGCGAAAATATTTGAACACTTATCCTATAGAGTTTTGCACTTTCTGATTTGATGCACTTTTATCACATTGTATGCGTTATACAAAATGTAAGATTTTGAAATTTCATTACCACTATAATGTCGTTGCCACGTTCCTGTCATGATTATATTGGTAAACTTTGGAACACAGGCAAATAATTCGTGCAATTTAATCCAACTGTAACTACAAAGTATCTAATCAAGATAGAAATTTACTTATTAGCTTCTACCAAGATAACCTTTCCTTCCTGTTATATTATTTCAAATCCAGTTTTCCAATTTTCGTATCTCATACATAATTCAACGCATTCGGTCGCTTTAACATTCATCGAACTAATCTTCCAATCAATTCAGTCCACCTATCGATCTATTAAAATCATCAAACTCAATCCACGCAAGAAATATTCCATCTTCATAATCTTAAATCTAACAATCCTACCAACTCCAACATATCCTAAAGGAATAATTTCATTGAATTTATAAATTTATGTAACAAAATATCCCTGAACCTATAAATCGAATTCGAAACCCGTACCGAGGGTACTATCAATCTGGCGATAAAAAAACTAAAAATTAATTTTGTGTTACGTAAAGGATATTGTCATGGCTCTGCAATTTCTGTTGCAGTGATATGTAACAGCGTGAACCGCAATTTCTGTATCGCGTCAAAGGGATCTAATTCACGCGGTAAATTTTTCTCCGTGCGATCGCGAGGCGGTCGTTTTGCCGCTAATTACGCGTACGGAGATACGCGTAGCCGCAGCTGGATGGCTCGCGTAGATCAAAGCTTGCCCTAACAATGACGAGCGAGCTCGACCTCTGTCTCGTTGCCCTTTAACCGGCCTTTCGACCTCGTCCTGATGGTCACGTGAGAGAGGAAGGGAGAAGACAGGTTGTACCTCGTTATCGGTCCCGTGTGACCTGGTGATACAACCTGTCGGTCGCATTGCCGCACAAAAATTCCACTGTTCGACGAAAATTAATATTCCCTCGTTTCGTAGAACGTTTACGATTCTGTGGTGTACAGGGAGTGTTAGTCACAGCTGAGAAATCTTTTTAATTGTTGTTTATCTTATCCTATGCATACGTAACGACTCGTGAAAATATTCCAGCACTCGTAGAAACTTTTTATACTTTTATATTATGTGTATTATAGGAAGAAATTCTAAATTGTATTACAGCGAGACACGGCTGTCGTAATGGTATTACTGAAATCTGAGAATGTTTACAGAAGTAACAAGGTATTCTATTTACATACATTTATCTACTAATAATAGATTCCTAATTCGTTGATGCAACACTCTTCTCATCCTCTATTTCTTCCTCGTGTACAATTTCCTCCTTTCAACCGTCTCTCTTTGTTCACACTCAATTTCCTAAAGATTTCCTCATTAGGACTTTTGTAGAAATAAAATAGCTGTACACGGTACTTTTCAGTCATACTCGATACACATAATACGTACGTACACAGTATACCTTTTGCAGCTAAATAATTATCCTCTACCACTATCGTACTAATAATTAACTAGTAATAGTTCCCTAGTTCATTAACGTAGTGTTTCCTTCACTTTCGCTACAACGTCCTGTACATATACAATTACCTCAACCCTTCCAAACCTTTCCCTTATTCTCACCCGACTTCCTAAAGATACTACGAAACGACTACCTGAAAATGAAGAAGTTGTAGACAGTATACCTTAAATTTGCAATCACGCATGATGCAATATATATGTGCATATGTTGCATACACCGAAATAATAATTACAATACCACTAACAACACATTTCCACCATTGCCATTATCTATGAATTTATCTGCCAACAATACTTTCCTAATACACCCACGTTGTGCCTCTTCCATTCCCCCTCCAACTTCTTCCACCCTTCGAATTTCCTCGATCCTGTCAACCTTTCCTCCTGCCTAACGTTCTAAAAATATATATGGACACACGAGAATTAATTTCCCGATAGCCTCGCCTACTCTCTACCATAAGGGTCAATTATTTCGTCCGTTGGTAACAGTTCTGCACGAGGTCAGTGTACACGTAACCCATTTGCACGCGTGTATTCCGTATCGTCGTGCGTGTACGTATATAGAACGACGTGAAAGGGCCTTGTGTATCTGGCTGTATGGATGTCCAGTGGGCAAATACACGCTAGGTCGAGCACGAAGGCAGCAGAAACTGTCGTGTCATTACTCTGTCGCGAGTCTCTCCGTGCACAGGCTCGTGAACGAGAATCGCGAACGAGGATCGTGAACGGCATTCGCTTCGTTATCGAAAGGGCGTGGTATCGTGATCGATTTTAACGGTATCCGGTCAATGACAGAGCGATACGTGTGTTTTCGATAACGAAGTTTCAACGTGTGGCTTGTTATTAGACCCCGTTTCCCATAAAATCTGTTTGATTTACCTGTCGATATTTGTTTGCTCCCTTTACTCTAACAACGCGACAATTGTTTGACGAATTAATAATGCCAGCCGGTCAACTCGTATCAACGAATATTCTTCGCTCCGATAATTATAACGCGGGCTGATAGATAGCGTGACGAGTGAATATTTTCAGAAATATCGCTGGTATCCAAAGAATATTGCACGAAGGATATTGTAGCTTCCGGAGGAATCGAGTTTTCGATCGTTTCGTTGCTTGGTATGAGACAAGCTTCGAGATATGGTAAAGATACTGACTTCTTTTTAACGCGTTCAGTGTGTACGATATGAATCCAAAAATTGATACTTTTAGATTGTTTATCGTATAGATTCGAATGTAGGAGACGCGAGTCAAAAAGCACGAAACTATGACAAAATATTTTATAATAATTCGCATCGAATAAGTACGTAACAATTTACGTTTAAAAAGTACTTGTTAATATACAGCACAGTAAATGGAAATCGAATTCGAAGGGAACGGATTAATGATTTTAATATTCTGCTTTGGATATGATGCTGAAGCAATAAACGTGGTAAGGGCAATGCCAATGTGCGTGTAACGTATGTAGGCAAAATTATAGTACGATAGATCAATTACGTAGGTATGATAATTTTATCAAACTTCGACTTTATAAACAAATTTCTTCCAAGATAGCGAAAATTTCATCGAATTGTTTGACAGCATATGATCAAAAATAAAAGAGATACATACGATTAAATGAAAGTTTTGCAATTTCAGCATGGAATCCGGAAATATCAGAATTTGCAAGTTTGAATTTAAATCTGTATTCGTGAATATATAAATTTGAATGTAAATTGAAATTTGAATTTTGAGAGTCGTATGTTCGAACGTAGATTTGGATTCGTATTCGAATAATTAGAGAAAATGTTTTTCGGACACATGTACAACGAGTAACAAGTTTTACCTAAGTTGCTTATACTTTATACAAGCTTTCTCGTAGTCGTTATGTTTGAAGCGTTGTTAAAATACTACTAATTATTCGTTATTACAAAAGCAAATGAATAATCATGCCTCATGTAGAACATGCAACGGTGCAAGTAGTCAACGACGGAACCGCCGCGTCGTGTCTGACCATTGCGGTCTTCTACTACTGCTGTTCTTCCTGCGTTTCAATGTTAAACACGTCAAATATTACGCAGCCATTTACCGTGAGATTTAATATAAACTCGAATGCAATGTTATTAAAAAATAAATTATAAAAGATCTGAGCTTCTTTTTTAACAAAATAAATCAAATATTAACGCAACTCCTCTTAAACAGGAAGATCGGCTATAATTTTAAAATACGAAATATATCGTTTATTATTAATTTTGTTAAACGATTAACGTTGAAATGATTCGTAATAAACTAACTAAATAAATTGAATATAAATAAAATAAACAGTACCAAATAAAATAATTTCTTTCCTATACTATACTATATTATTTTATCAGATAAGAAAATAATTTTTTTCTACGCACCAGTGTGATTACTTAATTACACAATTAACGTTAAAATACAGAATATACTAACATCACGTGACGTTCAATCGGTAAAATTAGCGACGGTTTAACACTATGAAGATTTAATTGATAAATCACCGTTTGGTAATAACTTAAAAGCATCCAGCCACGTCACGAACGTTGTACCAGGATCGCTAACGAATTAACATTAAACAGGCGACTAATTTTAGGCGACCCATTAAATATATTTGTTGCCGATGATTTAGTTACGAAAGGAATTTCGAAATCGAACCCGCAGTTTACAACTCGCTTATCCCGGGTTAATAGCGTTGATCATCGAATGGAGAAATACGATCCGATTTTCAGTTCCAGCAACGAATATTTCGATAATTGATAATTATGTATGTTTTACGAAATGAATGTTATTATAGAAGAAATATGAGATTGCAGGACACTCACGTTAGAGTTGTTTGATCATTCAGGCCTGACCTCCAGGATGACCTCTGATCTGCTACACCCACGCTGAAAAAAGAATAAAAATATTCGTGGTAAAGGAATTTCTTTAAATTTGCTGATCGAATTTATACAAATTTGAAGAACTCGAATCGAAAGATAAGCTTTTCATATATCGCTTGCAACGGGATACGAGGATTTCATAGAAAATGACATGCAAGTTTTTTAAGAATATAGAATTTTTTTTAGCCAATGATAAAATTCTATGGTGTAAGGTTTTTGCAAATTTTCATCGCACTTTTCGAAGAAAATTTATAGAAACGAAAAATTTGAAAATGCCAGCGCCTTGTGTTAACACGTTGAAATATAATTTGAAAAAATATTTAGAACAATTTACATGGATTTCATTAAGTAGACATTCGTAGTTTCAGTGTGTAATAAATTCTTTAAGAATACACAAATTTTTACTAAACTTCTTTATGAATCTGACATTTTTTCATGAAGATTATCAAATTTCTTATC
Organism: Bombus pascuorum; assembly: GCF_905332965.1. NCBI lineage: Eukaryota > Metazoa > Arthropoda > Insecta > Hymenoptera > Apidae > Bombus > Bombus pascuorum. The sequence goes on along the minus strand of NC_083490.1, from coordinate 11,446,726 downwards.
ACATTTTCGAAATCTACCGCGAAATCGGAAAATTCAAAGAGACGTAATATTTTAAATTAATAAAAGTGTACTAGTGAAACTTTAAAATCATTGAAAAAAGAAAGAAGTCTATAATCTATCAATTCAGTAATATTATTAACTGGTGAATTATCGTAAAAGACTGCAAGTAACGAAAGCTTGAAAAATGAAATTTCTCATTTTTCCCGTTCCTGTCTCATGATTTTCATGTCGCTTCGTTCGAAATCGCGAAAGGTGCTCGATCCGTGTCGGACATAATTAATTCTGTGGCGCATTCCATTAAACGCGACAGGTCTGGAATTATTATTCTAATTAATATACGACGGCCGATACGCGTGTATTAGCGGCCGACTGTTGCTCTATTAAATGCGACGCCATGACCGGACAAAATTTAAATTTCAAATCGGTTTCGGTTGCGCGACGACGCGGCGGCCAGGGATTCAGCGCCCCTTTTCACCTATGCCACTGATCGATACAATCGTTCGACCCTCTTTTGCATTCGCCAATTTTCGTTTATTAAAAATGGCAAACCGCTCGGTGCATACGCCAACCTCTACGAGATAGTATTTCGCGAAACGATTCAGTTGTTTGAACTTCGATTTCAGTTACGGAACTATGAACTGGAAATTGTCGTCCAGGAAACTATCTTCTTGAGGTTAAGATGATAGAAAGCGATATGGTGAAATCTGAAGGTTGAATGAAAAACAGCAAACGAGATCATCAAATTAGACACAAACTTCTTATCCGATAAAACATTCTATCCGCAACACATTGAAATTGTAAAACAATTACTTATATAATTCTCATAATAATTTAATTGATCATTTTCAAACCAGTAGAAGCACCGTAGAAGTATACAGATATAGTGATCAAACTGAAGGAAGATCGTTTAAAAAATAAATATATGTATCTAAATTAATCGAGGCGACTATAAAATCTAAAAACTAAACAAAGTCAATTTATCGAATCTAAAAATCATAGAAATGATTTGTAATGAAAAACGATGATCATGAGTATATTATACTCTCTATCTTTATGATACCAAAATTTCATGTTTCAGTATCGTTTTTCTCCGTAGTAATAGATTATAGGACAAAGGAAAAAATTTCAATGGAATTTTCAGATCGAACGCAAGTTGAAACGGACATGACAATCGAGAAACTGACTGAAACTTTTCCTCTCGGAGAACCTCTTCGTTCAGCATTCGAATTTCCACGGCATCCGTTTAACAGGAAGTTGCCGGTCCCGTTGGCTCCACCGGCGCTCTCCGCGAAACGTAAAACGAAATCGTAAGCCGCTTAAAGACTTAACGGACCCGACGAAAATTCTACTGGTTCGCCGCAGCTCGCACGAAATCCTCCTCCACCCTGTTTCATGCTGCTCCACTCGCGTTTTTTCCCGCGATACGAGTCCAGAACAAACAAAATGCAGCGGCGCCTGTTACCGTGAGATAGGTGAGAGAAATTTTTGTTGCGTAACGGGGTATAAATAGATCGTTCAACAATAACAAAATTGTAATGAAACGGTCCAGAATGAATGAGGTTACTATTTTTATCGTTTTTCTATTTTTTTTTTTTTTTTTTTTTTTTTTTTTTTTTAGATCTTTAAATCTTCAACCTTTCGAATTTATGAGTTTTTAAATTCGAAAAATTTGAACTTCTTCAACAAATTTTTCATATTTTCAATTAACTTTCATATTTTGAAGCCTTTGATCTTTCGAAATTTTGAACAGTCGAATATTTAAATTTTCAATTTCTATTTAACATTTTGAAGTCCTCGAATCTCCAAATTTCATTTTTTTATATTTCCGAATTGCCGAGTTTTTGTATTTTTACATTTCTGCATCTCTTTCGTGTAACTTTTTTAATGTTTCGGGCAATTTGAATTTATAGATCGTTTCAGCTTCAAATTCTTTGGAACGAGAGAAATTTTGAAGAAAGAATTCAATAGTATGCTTCGAAAGTGTTATCCAAGTTTTATTGAAAGGAATTTGAGAAACCTTAGTAATCCTAATGCTACATATCAACGATAATATCCTGAAAGGAAGACCCTACGGCTATAGGGCTGAATAAGTACCATAAATAAGAGGAATAGCAACCACCAACCGACTTCACCAACGTTTACTTACTCATAGAAGTACCTGTTGCGACGTACATTCTATTCCTCTAAATTTAACTACCTACTTCAAGAAAAATCCTCTTAAAATTGACATTAACTTAAACAAAAAGTATAAAAACTGAAAAATAAAGTAAACCCTCGTTAAACATTACACGAATTCCACTAAACGAAGCTAATATCTGTTTACAGAGAACACAACAAATTAATTAAAACTCGTGTTAAATTACTTAAACAAACTTTGAAAAAGGAAAAATTGCAATTAACAGAGTGTCACATTTTTCAGTGTGGGAAACCATAATGAGAATCAGAGGACGGAAATGCAGAAATTGTTAAGTTGAAATATTTGAAATTTCGCAAGTTGAAAGATTCAAATTTTAAATCTCTCGATCTATCAAAAATGTCTTACGACAAATTTGAAGAAAATGACTAGAACGATAATTATAATTTAATCATAACACATATTATGTAAGACTAGTTCTAAAAAAATTATAACTGACCTATATTTTTTCAAACTTCAGTGTATTATAGGTATATCTATTAAATTTCTGTGTTCGTCGTTGAAAGAAAAATTCATGTGGGAAAGTTTCAAATTTATGGCTCCTTCAAGCGATACTTCGAACACTGAAAACTGAAATATCGTGGATCTCGGTACAACATCTTAGAAATTACGAAAGGAACAAATCGACCAGTCGAAGAATTATCGTTGGCGATCATGTTTCGTGACCGATCCAGAATGCAGGGTAAAGCACAGATGAAAGCCGACGGGAGATGGAACGGGTATTTTATGGAAAACGAGAACTCGATAGAACGCGACGCGCTGCGTCGGTTTCCAGGGTGCAAATAACGCGCTGAAACTGGAGACTCTCGAACGTCGCGGTACGTTTCCAGCACTGGCTTTATTATGCGAGAACACGGCCATTCTGTGGACGTTTGATGCGCTCGCGAGTAAAAAGAATTCTCATTCTTCTCTGCGGAATCTAATATCGAAACGGTGTCAGGTGTTAAGACGTTCTTTTGTGCTTAAGAGAATGTACATGTGCGATATAAAGAAACGGAATTATCCACTCTGTGAAAAGTTCCAGTTTGATTTTCTAACGTTCCGAGTATTTAAGGAATTGAACGATTGAAATGTAGAAATGTTTCTGATTGAATATTTATATTTTTGCGGAATAAAGTGTTCGAGTTCTGAATTTGTTCATACGAGTGGAATTTTAAAGCAAATAGGTGGATTTGATGGAGAAATTTATTTAACAACAACCTCCTTTACGTTGTTGTATATCGAATAATTTATAATTATTGATATTTTTTAATCTTGAGAAACAATATATAAAGAGATAACTTTGGTTGTAAGTAAGTGGAATAGGACGCTACGACGGTGTGGCAACCTTAAGTAGAATGTTGCCTTATAGTCAGACAAACTTACATCCCTACGTTTCTCAACTAAAGATTATTTAGATCTTCCGTCGTTAAACGAGTAAAACACATAACACTAGTAGTGGGGTTACGTATTTATGATATGGAAATATCTCTTATTAAATGAAATATACAGACATACACATGACGGTGTAAACTATTTCAAATAGAATATTATTTGAGAGTCAGACAAACGTAAATCCCTATGCATCTCAATTAAATAAGCCGTTTACCCAGCATGAACACAGATTGGCGTTCTAACTGAAATCTAACTAAAATTATGTTATCTGTAACGAGCAACACGACATAGTTGGTGTTCGATGCGAAACAGAATAGAAACATTATAATCCCTTTGACTCTCACGAAAGAGGTGTACAAATGCGATATTCTGCAAGGTATAACATTATAATTAATAATTGCCTATCAGTCATTTTACATTAATCGAAAAACGAAATTTTATTAAGCATGAATAACATCTTAAAACGACGGAGAAGAAAATCTTCACCCAACACTCAAGAAAAGAATTAAACATCTTCATTAAAAAATAAAAAGAACTTTGTTCGTTAACAGTTTCCAAACTACTTGAATACGATTGTTATCCATTAATTCGCAGGTTAACCAAAGTGAATAAAACTCAGTGATTGTATATAAAATTTAAATAGTACGAAATCTGCAAAGCTGTACGCGGGGGAAAAAAGAGGAGAAACAGTAAAAAGAAATTACAGTTCTAAGTACTGTTGGACGAAAGCAGTCGTCGCTTAACGACACTAGCGTCGAGTTCACCAGAAGAAAAATCTAACGCCTGGACACCGAGGGCAACGTAATAACCACAAATTGTCGAGTACAATCGCACGGTGAGCGCTTTTCCTTTGGAAATTTCCATTGTAGCGAAATAGAAAAAGTAAAATCGTTATCTAACCGACGAGGCCGCGGGGATTCGTCCGTAAAGAGGGGATGCTATGAAACAACGCTGGAGAGGGTCTCGCAGCTTTCGTCTGGTAAACGCGAGGAAAAAGAAATACCTAATTAAGTAGTGCGTTTGAAACGCGGCAATTTGCGTGAAGAGCCGAACGAACAGCGAACAACCAGGGAAAACCGTCTCTGGATGTATCCCGACTCTCGAAGCTCGATAAGAGAACCTCTGTTGTTTCTTCTTTCGAATGCAGATCCCCTGGAATCTTCTCTATCCCTCCCGGTTTGTTTTACATTATTTATCTTCCTTCTATTTCTTCTTGTTGTATCGTTACGATCGATGTTACGGGGTGAATGACGTATTGCGAGGAATTAATCGACGTGTTATATGTTCCATGTATTTTTTAATCGAGGTGTATACAGCAAAAAATGCGAGGTTTATTTTTGCCGAATGTTTGATTTTGATACCGTTTTTAACGAACAACTCGTTAGATTAAAAGTCCAAATCTTTCAAAAACAGGAGATAAATCTGTGGAACTTTTAGATAATCAAGGGAATATTTTATGTTATCGCACTTGGTATTTTTGAAACGTTCGATAGGGTGCCAAAAAAGGCATGTCTGATTCTACAGGCGAATTAGAAAGGTGTCGATCGGAGAAAAATTATACAGAAAAATTATTTTGTAAATGATTTGAGTAGAAGAGAAACAAGAGGCAAAGCGCAAGGAAGAATGAACAATGATAATGGTTAAAACTAACCATATGATAAAAATGATTTTAGTAATTTTCACAGGTTTGTGGCTCTAACATCGAGAAGAATACCAAATAAAGAGAACGAAAATTCGTGTTAATTAACACGGAACAACTAGCTGTCTGTCTAGTCGTAAACAATTAAGTAGAATAACTATCGAACAAAAGCGCAATGACAAAAGCAATATCATACGAATCTAATAAATTCTCTGCTACGGAACGTCTCAACGTAAACTACAAGAAGAGTAAACTGTAAGGAAACCGCGTTTCAGCAACTTCTCCCTTCGATAAGACCGTTCCGTCCGCGTAGCAAACACATCAACGAAATATGAGACAAATTTCAGCGGAAGTTGCGAGGTATTTCGGGACGAAAGGGATCTCGGCAGAAGTCGCTGGAATCCCAACAAAATATTCCCAGGCAACGTGTATCCGTGCCCGTGTTTCAATTCGAACTATCCGACGCAGCTTCGTCCCGGAACTTTTTCTCCTGACTTCGTACTATTCTCCTACGTTTCTGCATCTTCCTCTCTTTCTCTTTCTCTTTCTCGCTGTCTCTTCATCGTGCGATGGCGAGTCAGAAGTTTGAAATTCAAATACGCGAAAGTTTCGCCAAGAATAACGTTGTCCCGCTTGTATCGTGGACCGAAGTTCCAACGGTGAAAATTCTTGGTATTCTTTCGTGACATGGCCTGCCTCTTTTCGCTGGGACGTCGACTGAATTTTCCGGCAATAATCACGAGAATCGAGACGAGAGAGGCTTTTGTCGTTTCTCCGCGTATATTGAGTTTCGGAGACGGCGGAGTTTAGGTGCGCCGTGTGCGATACGTTCGCTGGAATCTTTGATATGAGAGAGTCTAGAGGAAAAGAGGTGGGCTGTTTTGTTGTAACAAGTGTATTCGGAGATGGGAATCGAGCGTTAGGATTATTTGATGCCACGGTGATGTAAATTGCACGTTACCGGTGTAGACCTTTGTCCGTGAAATGTGAAAATTTATTCATTTAAAAAGTATATATGCTACTGCCAGATACTATCTGGATAATGCTTACTGTATTATAAAAATAAATTAACGTTTCAGCTTGTCTTGTGTATTGTGTCAGTACATTATGAAACAAAATAATTCTTCCCTGATATAGTTCCTTTCAAACAACGGATAATATCGTTTTTAATTACGTAAAACATACTATTACAATTATGCGAATAGAATATACAGTCATTAAAATTGAGAATACTAATAACAATTTGTCAATCCTGTCCCTTTTATACATATAAGATAACGACATTACGTGGTTAATTTATATTTAAATTTCTGTTTCTCCCTTTCCCTTGGTAAGGTGTTCATCGATAAAACGCAGAAACGAGGGAAAAACGTTATTACAGTTATTACACAGAGCCATAAACGTTTAGAACCTTTTGCTTCTCGAAACGCTTTAGTTTAAAAGAGTTTCATTGTGGCAATATATCGAAGTCCTTTCTGATCATAAAAATGTTCAGAGCGCAAAAGCTTAAACCACGGACGTCTTAAACTCATCCGTATCAACTTCGCCAAAACCTCAATATCTTCGCTATAAATCTCCAGCGTGAAACTGCTACACATTCCACCGCTATTTCCTCAACTTTCGGACGAGCATCGTCTCGGACAGCAGTTCTACGTCTGCTTTCGGTGCAATTTGTTTTCCAATGATCCGCAACTCGTAATTCCGTACGGGAAAGAGGGCAGCAAACAGCGTCCGTTAATGCACACGGCGCAAACCAAGGCACGTGGTGGAGAACACATTTTTCAGATTCCACGTTTATTGCCGCAGCTTTATGATACCTTTATGATACGTGCGCGCACACGTCCGGCCACCGTTACACGCTCTTGCTCTTACCTCGTTCGATTCTTTTTGCACGCGCAAGGCGTGTGCAATTCGCGTTCCAGCCGCACCGCAAATTCCATTCGTTGTTGTCTGCCCATAAATTACGTGCCTTTTTCCCACGATACGATGCAGCTCGCCACCTTCCAGATACGTTGAACGAAAAATAGACGTCGAACGCTATGACTGGTTCCACTTTGTGCGCAAAGATCGAAGCGATTCGAGAGTACATGAGTTCCATAAAAAAGTATGCGTCTGCTGGATGTTCAATGTTCAATGTTTATAGCGCGATCAGCATTTGATATTTAGTTTCTTCTTAGTTTATAGTCAAAAAGATATTCTCGGAAGCTGCTCAGAATTTAGACAACGACGCGTGTATCTTAAAATATTTCTATCGAATAAACATGTATTACGGAAGAATATTTTATGCATTATATTTTATATGTGAAAAATGAAAAAATTCGCATGAGACAGAATGTCAAAAATAAGATTTTCATTCAAACGAAAGTTCAGCCAATGCTCTAGCTAAATAAACGTTTGTCGTGAATTATTCGGTGAATCCAGTTATCTAATCGCGACTGTCCCTTGTTACACGCATGAAAAATTACAAGTAAAGAGGAAAATCAGTGAACTGTTCATCTCTTGATAAGTTTATATGAATAAAGTTCTATCGTAATTCGTAAGTGGCGCATCATTCCAGAGTTAACATCATTTGATATGATAATTATCCTTAGTCGTATGAGAGATCTAACCTACCAGCAAACGACCATAACCGCGGTCAGAACTGTTCATTAAATTTACGCTATCAGTGTGACGACTCTATGAGACAACAGATGTTCACACGTATTCGATAACATTTGTTTAAAATGGCTGTTAAGTTAGAGCAGCATCGCCCGATGCTCCAGATGTTCAAAATATTTGGATACTTTTCAGATAAACGTCCTACACGCACGTAACATTTCAAAATGTAATATTCAAGTAAAAACGAGAGTATAAAAGTTCCATTCTCCTGTGACTTTATTTCGATACGCTCAAACGCCACCCTATGAAATATTGCAGCCTTTTGGTCGCTTATGGATGCCTTGGAAAATGCGCGGGTGAACGTGCAACTTCTCTGCAACGCTCGTTCTGATAGCGAATATTTATCGTTGTCGTTATTATTGGAATTTTGTGGTAGTGTTAGTACGTATAACAAGAAGATGATAAGATTGCTCGTATTTAATAATCCTGAGAAATAATAATAAAACGAGCTACCCTATTAGAATTCGATTCTTCGCATTGCAATTATGATAGTGTGAAAAGGATGAATATTATGCGAATATTACATATTCGTAGGGACGCGCAAACCTAACTTAAACTTTAACGATCGTAAATTGTACAGTTTTCGATTATGAACAAATTCACGTGTTCGACGTCGTAATAAAATGGAATGGGAAAGGATTAAAAATTTAATTAATTGACAAATATCAATTTAATTTGGCAAGTACAGAGTGTTTCACGCAACTGGACCAAGCCATAACTCTGAGACGATAAGACATACTTTTACGGAAGGAATGATAAAACACATCGATAGCTATGTGAAAAAATATATGGTTCATGACATATATAATTTTATATTCAATTTCAATATATGATTTTGAAACATCTCCATTTCCAGAGTGGATACATACGTCGTGTAATGTATCATTCGAAGACAGGTAACCTTTTTCGATATTCTACCATGTCAGAATTACAACTTGGCCCAGTTGCAAAAATACACCTTGTAGATACGTAAGTTATTTATTACGTTATACTTTACTTTGCTATTCATCGTTACGAAATACACAAGAACACAGTTCCCAACGAGATAATAAATTTTAAAGCTCTCGATAATTCCTTAATTTCTTAGAGGTTCACTGAATTTTAGAAAAGTGCGTGAGAAAGAAAAGCTTTGCGTAATATTAGCATTTTCATCAAACATAATGTTACGCGGATGAAATTTTAGAACATAGGATCAATTATTTTTCGTCAATTCTCTAATTATTCTTTTGCAAGGATCTCAATGCTATGGAATTCAAAGCATCGATACGATTTAAGCATCTTTCCATATTCTCCCAAATATATTCGAAAATTCTCTACGTTCATAATCGATCACAATACAACGTTGAAATTAATTTAACCACCTTCCGGGCGAATCTTTCAGCGTACAGCCGTATCAACGAACTCATTAACGCATTCGACGCATTATACGGTCCGTATTTCTTTGTCCCTTTGTTTCGTTTCGTCGCACTCGCTCCACGATAATTCCACCCGCCATGGAAACTAATCGCAGAGCTCACGGTTTGCCGAGCAGAACTAACGTGGCATTATTCCGGAAACGGACAAATAGGTAACCGTTGTCGACAAGCGGGACCGAACAGATCATATTTCTCTTCGGGCAACCGGTTCCCAATCCCCTGTTGCGTTTCTCTGCGAATTGAACGTATGGCGATTAGAATCGATCATTCGGTTCCTTCGATGAACGAGGAAAATGTCGAACTTTATGAAGAAAATGAAAGAATGCTTCGAATTACTCTCGTAATTACATAGCGAAAAGGAAAGTAAACAAATATTTCAAACACGTCAAATTGCTTTAGCTTTCTGCCAAAGGGAAACATACTTTCGATACCCCTTTTTCTATGTCGATAGATTTTCTATTTTATACCACTGAGCTTTTCTTTGAAACATTTCTTCGTTAAATTATTAGAATCAATTTAATACTGGAAAGATCAGCGGGATTATTTTGTCCCGTTAAATTAATTTTGCGTCGACAAAGTTACTGTTTTTACTAACAAGTATAATTATCTGCGAGGTTTTAACTTTCAAAGAAAATCGTTTCCTTGTTTTAGACAAAACTTTCTGTTGCAGACGAAACAAGAGATTATTTTTAACAATGGTTTTTATAGGGTATAATAATAAAAGTATAGATACCTAAGGGAAAGACCAGAAGCAAGAAACTCTGGTACTTCTAATGCTGAATACCGTAACGATTAACATCTTCTATAAAGAGTTCACACGTATAGAAGAAAAATGGTACAAAAGTTTGTTCGTGATATTAACTGACACGTATTTGCGATAAATACTTGAAACTTCCATGTACATTTTCAGGCTTGTCTTCAACTTCGTTCACATAATCGCGATAATGATGTCTCGTTACAACGTACACGAAGCTTCAAAATATTTTACACGACATACGTAACAAATAAAATTTCCTTCACTCAGTTTCTTTCGAATAGTTTAACGAGCCACGTCGATACGCTTAATGTTGCTATTTGAACGACCATCCAATATGCTGAGGAAATTGTAGAATTTCTAATTTCCAAATTTTGTATTATCATCATTTTTTATTAATAACGCTAACGTGTTAAATACGCATATTCACAAACACATAAAGGATATCGTATTCATCAGAGAAAGATTTGCAGGTTGAAACGAGATCCGTACTCGAGACACAAGACACAAAAGGATTGGGCACATGAAACTTTAAAATATTTCAACGAGGAAAAGCGCAAGTACTAAACAAGATCCGGCGAGATTCCCGTCGCATCAAAAACTCGGCTCACTTTAAAAAATGCATTTTCTGTGTACATCTGCCGTGACTTCCCTCTACGATTCTCCAAAAGCCCTTTCCCGTGACGCCGTCCCTAGTTGAATTCGTTATATGGCATAATGTAACTCCATGAAATACCTTGTACACGTGACGTTTTATTTAAAAACCCGAGACTCGCTCGCACGTGTACCCTTCACAAGCCTCCACAGCAATTTGTTTTCATGGCTTTCGAATGTTCGACTATTCGATGCGACGATTACCACGTTTCGCTGCTAAATTAAATTCTTCGTGAATTTTTATTCCGATATATGCGTAATGCGTTGTTACATTTCGTAATCCTCTTTAGAATATGTGTTTTTTTTTTCTTTTTCATGTGACGTAGATCAGGAGTGACGGAAGTACGTACCTGACTGAGTATTTCGTATTCAATCGTTCGTGCATAATTCGGTAATTCTATTTTATCTTGAAAATTTGAAGATACGATTGTAGATAGGAATATAATAGATATTCGTGAAAGAGAGATTTCGAATTGCTTTCTCATTATCGATATCTCGATATTAGCTCGTGAAATAATAATTTTATATAAAGCAGACGGATAATCACTAATTTTAATCGAGCGTTTCGTATTATTTATTCATTTTGTATCGTCCCTACGTCTGTTTATATATATTCATATTTTTCCATGATAGAATAGTTTATATTCAATATTAGTTCTATATTCTAGTTTACATTTCTCCATCCGTGTTTACTCGTAATAACAGAGATTATTATTTATATAGCAATGGAATTATACAGATCGGTGGATATTACATTGATAACAATCTGTGACATATGTAATACGATGTTTCACATTTTAAAGCAATCTGTATGTGATTCATATCATATGAAAACCGTTTCACCAACCCTTCTATTCCGTTCTTACAGAATACATCATTTGTCAGAAACAAATTAACAATTTTGTTTTGCGAAACAAATTAGCGAATTACCGAACGAACTTGATTGAGAACGATTTCATAAGAAAACGCCGATTATGACTGGAATTAGTCCAGTCGCGTTGTGTCCAATCAGAGCTTCTTTTATCCGATACAGAGTTTCGTCAGATAATTACAGTCACCTTTAGCAAGCGTTCGACGTTAGGTAATTATAGTTACCTTCGACTTCGATGAAACTGTTAAAAAATAATCACACGTATACACATACAGAGAATATACCTTAACGAACCATTTTATTTTATCCGCTAGCGACCAATTATCGTGGCTTTCATCAGATGGCAAAAGAACGATGGCAACGAATCTGGGTCGAACGTGGTGCCGGCTGAAAATTGCTGGTATTATAAACAGTTAACGACAATTAGCCGGACGTCCGGTATCGTAGCACCGTGTACGAAATCTGTTATCCGCCAGCCGATAACAACGCGACACTCGGCCCGCTCCGAGCCAAATTTATCGTCAATAATTGTCAACGCGAGCTCATCTGTTTGCGCGAATGGTGGCCCCGATTTCCGCTGTTAACGTTTACTTAATAATTTGTAATTAGCGAGCACACGATCGCCGTTAATCGACTCGCCCAGGCGAACGCGATCATTCTTGCAAGGGAGGAGGGTGAATTGTGACCCTTCGGTGACTTCATAATACGATCTATGATATAACCAGGTCGTAAAATTAGTCGAAGGATTAAATTTATATGTTTAAACATGTTATCGAGTGAATTGAGAGAAATTTGATACGAGAAACATTCGAGAAAATTTAAATAATAACTTCGATCTTATTAATAATATCTTTTCTCTTCTTTTTTTTTTTTGTAGTACGTAAGTTGATAAAATTTGTTCTTCTTCTTTTTATATCGTCAGAATGGTTGATTGGATGTTTGAGATTTTGAAAACATAGTATTTTACTGATATAATATCTGTTGTTTAAATATAATACTTGAGATTTGGAAAATATGTTTCTAGTTTTATCGATATTAATCCCAACCCTTTATAATTCTTTCCAGCCAACCGTTTCCTCTTAAATATTCCGTTTTCCACACACGAACGTCCGCTTCCACGTCACTGGAAATTTTACGCGCATTTCTACGTGGATAGCTCGACGCGAAACACTTTTATTGTCCATCGCGAATCCACGAGCAACGTTCTCCTCTTCGTTGCGACGCGTCTCGTCACACGCGTATAAACACATCAACGCGTTAATGGACCGCAATTTCTACACCGTTTTCGTGTTCAGTCGTCAAATGGAATTAATTTCATATATATTCTGAGGTACGAGCACATCGGTACTGGCAAATCAAAGTAGGAATGATATATGTGCGTACGTGATCCTGGACCAGATATGGAACATTTCTGAAGAACAGTACTTCGGTTCAACACACGTTAATTTTTCGTTACGTGTACAGCGATACTTAAATGTGCGGTGCAAAAGCATACGTAAAGTAAACACAAGAAATATTCGTATACATCCATTTTTATTAATTATTGTTAAGGTTATTGGATGTATGTGAATACAAAGGAACGCGTGGATAAATTGTAAGGCAGAAAATATATACATTTTGAATATTAAAGTGTAAGTACAAAGTTCGGAATATAATTGAGCTGATCCAGATCCGCACACTAGCAGCGTTACCCTATGACTGAAAAACCCTGAAGCCAACATTGCATGTGTACCGTTTATGGTTTGCCTTTGACGCAGTCTTTTGTTTATGTGCTGTCGATGGCTTCAGTGCTTGAGAAAACTAAAAGACTAGATCTAGAGTTTTCTTGGCGACCACTTCAACAATTAAGTCCCATATTTTATTTTTATGACAAAATATAGACCCTGATGTGTGATATATTTGTTGAATTTATAATCTAACGGTTACATATAAATAGATTATGGTAAATTGTTAAATATATTAATAAGTACTATGGAATTTTTATAAATGAATTTTTATAATTTATAAATTGCATGAGAACGTAGGCTTATAAAAGGAAAAGAAATAATAATTCTTGTTCCAAGTACCTGGTATAAAGAAAAGAGACAGAAGGTAAAATAAATTAAGAAAAAGAAGCAAACAAATACCAGTCGAAATTCCACAAGTAAAACTCTACGTCAAGTATCCTTCTTCGTTTTATTTCCTGACAGATGAAGGAAACCAAGAATTTAGAAAGAGGAAAGAAGTAAAACGAACATAGAAAAGTAAACAGAGCTGCAGAATTAAAAGACCGCGTCAAATTGCACGAACAATTCCTTATCGTATCATCCTCGTCGTTCTCGTAAATTGTCCAATCGACCAGATAAGTCTACAACATATCCTAAATCCACTTGCATTCGTTCCTCATTCTCGCAGATAGAACCTCATCATCGTAAAACAAGACGGAATTATCATTCATGAACTTTCTTCGACCGTGGAAACCGACTTCCACCAGTTACTTCCGTCTTGTTGCAACGGCGCGGGCAAGAACGATGGAAAGAAGAGAGGAACTCTTTTAAAAGTTCCGCGCGAGAAGATTAATTAAAAGACGTCGCGAAGAAACAGTTTATACCGTGCAAAAGCGACATCGAACTTTTTAGCTTCAACGTGATTCGCGTGTTCTTCGTTCCATCCGCGACCTTTCGACCACTTGCGTCCTTTTAAGCGACTTTCTCCATCGACTTTCTCCAAGGTACAGACTCGTCTTCAGAGGAGACATCAAGGTTTTGATCTCGTTGGATCTCTGGCCTCTGTCTTTGAGAAAAGTTGCCGATGCTTTTCCGCATCAAAGAAGGAAACTGTCGCGATCCCTGCCGATAATTGGAGGAAAACGAGCAGCGAGGAATTCAGCCGTGCGATTAATGAACGTATAAATACGTCGTCGTTGGCCGCATTTTGTTTCCCTCGTTTCCTTTCGCCACGGCAGTTTCGATTCTCTCATCCCCCTTTCTATTTTCTTCGCGTGAACTTTTAACGACGCAACTTTTCTACCTCGCTTCTTGTTAACGATTTGCAATCGATCGAGGAAGCAGCTTTCGCTGTTTCCGGGACCTTCGAATCTCGCTCTACAAGTTTTTGGGGAGGAAAGTTGGAGAAAAACGTGTTACACAGAGCGAGGACACTTGTTTTAATTTGACCGATACAAATGAAATTACAACGTAGCTAATTAGAGTGCAGATGTTTATACGTTTGGCAGAAAATCGCAAACCTGTACAAAGTGCAGATGATGTGAAAAGATATATAAAATGTGCAAGGTATAGTGCTTTTCTACAGTACCTGATGGGTAAAATAATCTGCCACGTTTTTTTAACTATATTCTCAAAAATATGAATTTACATAGAAGAAAAGGAAAACCGCAATCTACCGATAGTATTGTCCTTTTAAAGTCGATTTTGTCTGCTTCAACCAAGCAGAAAAGGTTCTAATATTTTTTTGAGGAGATCTTTGATAGAATTTTATTTCTGGGGAAAAATGCATTTGCGCTGATTGCGATGATTGTTGAGGTTCGAGTATCTTTTAACTTTCTTAATTCTCTATTTGGAATCGCATGAAAGAAAATCGTAACTTTTCGTTGGAAAGTTATCCAATTTTAAAAGCAATCTTAATAGATAACTTTGCTGAACTCGCTAACTCGCGTGGTGTTTCTTTACGTCGAATGATCTCAAGAGAGAGAGTTCGCGACTCCGAGAGTTTTCGATGTGACAACTTAATGGCGCGAAGCTATCATTGTTATCGAAGACGGTGCGACGAAAATTGAAAGAATCGTTTAATTTAAACTAAACTACTGTTGAAATACTTTGCCCTTACTTTTAAGCACTTAAGTGCCTCAAGTAATTTAATGTATCACTGTAAATTGAATTATTGTATTTTCACAAGCGTAAGAGTAATTCTTTGCTTATTACAGTGCTTATAATCGAATAGAATATTACACGTATATTTCTTTCTCAAAGCAAACGATGTCTTTCTACAGTATTTTAATGTTCCTTATATTGCAACGACAGGTGAAATATCAAAAATATTTTAGTAGATGAGAGAACGACCATTTAATAATTCCTCTTCTTATTTTTCTCTCATTCTTCGTCGGGAAGAAGCATTTAATAATTCTTTGCAGATAAAATGGAGAGCAGAAGCTAAAAATCCATAAAAAGAAAAATTGGAGAAGATCTATAAATCGTAGAGATGTAAGGAAAATGAAAAGAAGGTAAAAAGGTTCGTAGAAATAAACCTAAAACATTTGCCTTGATTTATCCAGAGATATCAAATTTCTTAATATTAATAAAAATTCCACGCCGAGTTTAAGTTCACCGTTTCACAGATAATTTACAACAATGATTCTTACTACAATCGACTCATTTCGTCAAATCTATTCGCTTTTAAAATGCTTTTCTGTCCTACCATATCTACCATTGAAATCCAAAGAAAATATAAAGAACAGACATGAATCTTTCCGAGAAACCACTGAGACTGGTTTGTAATTTCGTTCCTGGTAGAACGATCAGTTTCAGTTGCATGGGACGCAAAGATGGAATCTGAATGGCGCGATACAACGAACGAACGTTCATAATCCGTACGCAGAATCCTATAAACCAGCTCGCCGATCTGCAGTTGATTGATTCAAAAATGTTATGACCTGTGCGAATGACAGCTCGATAATGAGTTTGTCAACGAACGACGAGCTCGAGCTGATCGCGACTCGATATCGGTGAATTATTTTTTCCCCCGTAAACAATGGTCGGACAGCGTATTATCTTCGTTCATTCTCAACAAAAATATACCAAGGAAATATTCTTCACCGAAATTCTCTCGAACGATCTTTAAAGATATAAACGGGACCTTCGACGTTGCTGAGATAAAGTTTCTCTAACGCTTTCGTAAAAATCTAAATTTACATAAATATCCGTAATTTAACGATTACAGGACGAATATGAAAAGCATCTTCCTGTTTTAAAGCAGCGTAATTTTTCAAAGTATACTCATTCGACGTGGTTAATAATCGCATCTGTTTAAACAGTTAAACTTAACAACGAAAAAAAATCGTTTCGTCGATTTCTCCGTTGCAGGATATTCAAGAACGAACAGAGATAAAATATAAAAAGTAAAAGAATGGGAAGTAAAGCGAAGAAAAGGGGATGATACTGGAATAGGGAAAAATAGGGCTCTCTGTGTTTGAACATTTTTTTTTCAACGACAAGAGCAGACTCGACGTGCTTCAATATACTAAAAACCTTGCTGTTTTTCATCCTTTGGAAACTCTATTTAGAGAAGTCGCGTGCGCGATGCTACGCGTGCATTCATGGGACACGTGTCCCCCGTGTGTTTTGCATATTTCGAAACGGAGCATTTGACTGATGAAAACATTTTTGTGTAGACCATCGTAACGTACAATGGACGTACATGCAAAACCACCTCCTCCCTGCTTCACCCTTTTTTACATCTATAGTCTCATTCCAGTGGATGTACGCGAAAACGACGGAATATCGACGCCGCTTTAATTACTTTAATTATCTCGAAAATATTTTACCAGACGTTTAATCGCGGGGGACAGAGGTAAGCAATTTCGTCCTTCGACGAAATTATGAATTTCCCCCAGCAATTCGATATGGTTTAAAATGTTCCTGTTTTTAAGATTAAATTGAATTTTTGGTATTAGCAGATTTTTCCTTATCTTTTGTTGTATCTTTTTATTTCCCTCTTTTTTAGGAGCCAGGGGGAGGAAAGATGAGGAGATAGTTTTGGAAGGAAGGAAGACTAAATACACTGGTTCGAAGAAAGTGTCGTTTAATTGAGAAGTAGAATTCGAAGTACTCTGATACTTTTAATTTCTATTCGATATATTTTAATTACCTTTGCAAATCGAAAACCTAAAGAAGACACTTGTTTCGAGGAACAAGCAATTAATTGACAGATTGCGTTCGGGACGCTCTGGTATCTTTAGTTTTCGTTCGACAAAGTCGTTTCTGCAAAGTTAAAAACTGAAATCTGAATTAACACGATCTTCAATTTCGATAGCGAGTAAAGAGGAGCGGAAATTATTTTGAAAACATCGTGACAACATCCTTTGCTAATTACATCTGAATGTATTTCCCGTGTAAAACGACGAAGCAAAATTCGAAAAAGCTCGCTTGCAAATTTCCAGCTGTCTATCGTGTTACGTTCGGTCCATAAAATCTTGTCTTTCCTGTCGTTTTTCGGGAAAGTGTAGAAGAAAAAATGCAATTAAAGGGGGAAAGAGAGTAGAATCGGGGGAAAAGAGGAGGAGAGAAATAGAGAATAGCGGAAGTAGGCTGTTGGATTACCGGGGATTATTCAGAGAAGAGACATTCGCAGAATGCAACGTCGATGCGCAGGATCTAGCAATAAACTGCGAAGCCACCCGCTGGAAACGATTCGATTTTGCGCTCGTACGAGCATGCTTTTGCCACCGCTATAGGGACGTCACCATAACATGCGTCAAATTATGTCTGCAAGATACTCTCCTCGTTTCACGATGAAAACACGTCGTCGTCGAGCTTCTCTGAACTTTAACCGATAACACGACCAGAGGAAAACAAACATTTACTCGACGACTTAATCGTTCGTCTTAATCTTTTATTGAAATTCCACGGGAATAGCGAATTTCAATTTAATTAGATCCCCGGTGTTATGTACTTTTTCATATAATATTTTTATCTCTCTGAGTACAGCCGCTGTACATACTTGTTTCCTTATAATTCTAACGTTATCATTGTATTATTGTAAAAATCGATAATTCTACTTTTTTTAATTAATCCATGCCAAATCTTCTTTTCTGCATTATTGCCATTTATCCATTAAGCACCGGTACTGCATTAACGCAACATTATATTTGCGAATTTTTTTTTTATGAATCTGCATTATCAAGTTTCATATTCCGTATTTACACTTTTTCATATTGTAGCTGTGAGAGGGAATTTTAAGGATTCGTTTAATATTGCAATATTGTTCCGTCATTATTTCCTTCATTTCGGTTCTACGATTTTATGAAACTAGTGCGTCATATAACGTTACGATAAACCATTGCTCGATCCTTAATGGCTTAACAGAAGCTTTATTTACTAGAATTGATGTATTTTGCATGAATTCACGATAGATAATTGCCTTTCAATTTCATGAAATACGTAACGGATCATATTGATCCTCAAAGACGTACCTGACTTCTCCAACAGCTCAAATATTTATAATAAAAGAGCGTTGAAAACTTCATTTCACTACTTCAGAACGTAGAAACTATCGAGATTTATTAAATAAAATTTGGTAGCGGATTATTTCCACACAGAGGTAGAAAAAATATCATTGTTGAATTTATTATAACGTCGGGATGAAATTTTTTAATTTTAAAGGAACTACACTGTG
This sequence comes from Bombus pascuorum, assembly GCF_905332965.1. Classification (NCBI taxonomy): domain Eukaryota; kingdom Metazoa; phylum Arthropoda; class Insecta; order Hymenoptera; family Apidae; genus Bombus; species Bombus pascuorum. The sequence continues at coordinate 11,427,778 of NC_083490.1, read as the reverse complement.
ATCAAAGGTTCTCCTGTTACGAATTGCTGTAATTATTTTAAATAATACACATTTCCCCCGTCCTTTCGTTAATCACGATTTTACAACTTACGAGAGATTCAAATCTCGACCGAAATTCCAGGCGAAAAAATACAGAGGATCCACACGGACGGTCTTGTAATGTACAAAACCGAGTTAATGGTGCTTCGTTGTCTGTTGATTAACATACGATATTATTTCCGACGAGCTTCTGCTTTTTAAATGAAATCCCCCAACAAAATCATTCTGAAATTAACACGTGCTTTTTAATTCCACGTTTCGACCAAATTATTATTACTGGGTTTAAAATCTCTCGTACGAATTATCTTTCTCGTTCAATGAACCGACAAATATCAAGATATTTGCATAAAGAAATACGAAAGGATCGTTTGACAATCTTTGTTTCGTCGACATTTTTCTATTTATTTCGATTATTTTCTCTAGAAGATAAAGGCAAAGAAAAAGATCTTATCTTACATTCTTCTTCTATTTTTCATTCTATTCTTGTCTTATCTTTCGAACAGAGAAAAAGATATAAGTAGAATTTTTCATAAGATTTTTCAACGATTTCTTAATAATATTCTGCGTGAATATTTTTCCATTTTTTCTATCGTCTTCTCTGAAACATAAAAATACTGTAGAGAGATCTTGATGCTGTGGTTCGTATACGCTTCCGCGTTTTCTCAAAAGGACATAACTCCCTGGTTAAAACTTTTTCCGCGGTAACACACGCGAATACTCATTAGCATTTCCTGTGAAGCCGGTTGAATCACCTCCTTTGATAGCATATTATCTCGCTTTTTGAAAGAAACGAAAATTTGCTTTTTCCCCTCGTTTATATGCAAGGAAAAAGTATAGTGTATGTCGAAAGTTTATGATATTACATGTATACAGGTTGTTTTATCTGTTTACTATTTGCAATACTTTTGCTATATTAAAGTAAATTGTATGCAATGTTTTCTATAAAAATTATATGTCTTTTCTGAAAGCCAGCGTACAGTGATAATTTTATTCTTTTATATCTCTGTATTTAGGGTGGTAAAGTTAAACGACCATGTGCAATACACGCTTTGCTGGAAATAGGTCGAACATACGTACATGTTTCAAAAGGTACCTTGAATTCAATGGAAATTGATCATTGAAATTATTAACTCGATAGAATTCTTTTAATAATCCATAGCTAAACGTGCCTTTAATATCATACACGAAACGAAATTATTTCAAATTACTAATAGATGAACGTTCGCGATAAATTTATGCATTTTCTCTTCTAATTATGATCCTATGGTATTGATTCCTATGGTATAGTTATGGATCCTATGATATTCAACTAAATATAAAATCCTATCAAAGTGGAAAAGAGTTCATTTTCAAAATAAATCTTCCCCTATTCAAAATACTGTTCTCGATGATATTTTATAACGTGTAACCAACATTTAAACGCACAAAAATCCATAACATTTGATAAAAATTAAAATTCCACAAAGAACTATGTGTAATATGCTTATATGTAATGGCATATCTAATATGTATATATATAAATAAATATAGAATTTTTTTAATAACTCCCATTCTCCTTATTAAAATGATATGTAATGATATTTAACAATATTTGTTTCGAAAACTATGATGAATAAAGGAGTTTCTATACGAGAGCGTAAGAAAGTAATGATTGGAAATGTATAGAAACTGAAATGAATTTAATTCAAAGATAGTCCGTGTAATATCCCTTTTCCATTTTCAAAGGGTTATCATCACAGTACGAACAAGTTAATTGAATTCCTCTTGCATCGTAGCATCTGAGACATTACTGTTGACTATTCAGAGACTGATACGAGCGAATTAACCCAGTCGATCGAGACACGTACAGCTCCATGGACGTCTCAGATAGAGCATTATAGACAGCTGTTCGATGAAGATGTATAGGGTGCCCGCAATATCATCTACGAAATAATTCGAACAACGTACGTGCAGAAATAAGACGCTTTCAAACAAAATTTCTTCTATTAAGTTTAAGTAAGTTCAATTTGTTGCTAGTTTTTCACAAAACCCTGTTTATATATATATTTAATAGAATATATTCAATAAATTGTTAAATATTAGTACAGTGAACGTTTAGTAAAATTTATCAAAAATATTATCCGCAACAATGTTAAATACACCAAGTTCTATGAAATTTCACGATATTAATTTTGCTACGGTCTTTAGTTCATTTTCAACCTGAAAAAGATCATACTAAAATCTCGAAACGAGTATAAAGAAACTATTGCTACGATCTTTTCTTAAAACTACGAAGAAGGAAGATACAAATTTTGCACACCAGTTCTCTCCCAGATTAAGTCCGCAAATTTAATAACAAAGAAGATTCTATTTCCCAATTTATTTTCGCCCATTGCAACACCCTCTAGTCCAATAAATCTCATCGTGCGGATCCACCCTATATACATAAAACACGCCAAACGTCTAATCTGATCAAGCACCTACTTGTGTAACGATCTCTATGTACTACACATCAGATGCTTCAAAATCCTTTCGCCACTCTTTCGCGCCTAACGCATCGTGAAACAACGGGAAAATTTCATCGAAAAACACGTTTCAGTCTCGAAACTTGAAGAAATGGAAAATATCGGGGAACACGGATGAAATTTCATGGCGAACAAAATGTTACATAAAATCGGGGCCGATCGCAGAGGTTCGAACCGATTCCCATGGAAATACGTGGAAGAGCACCGCGAACGCCGCATTATGCACGCGCGGATTATTCGTTCGAGGAATATATGCGTGAGATTCGCGCAACTGACGTACACGTATATCGTGGCGAGCCTCGAAATTAACGTGTGAGCGTAATTATTTCAATGGTCGCGCCGGTGGTCGGTCCGCTGTTCGACCTACATACCTGCAAAGCGACCGAACCACCCTCCCAAACGCGTTAAATTAGCGATCGGCCTACTTAACAGCCTCTACGACCAACCAATTGTCATTGTCTCTCTCTCTCTCTCTCTCTCTCTCTCTCTCTCTCTCTCTCTCTCTCGCATGCGCGCGTGCGTAATATCGTTCTATTAATGTGAAACATTATTTGAAACAGCTTTGTCTATGCGGGTGCAATTTGGAAAATTTGGATGTTTCAACATACGTGGGATTCAATGCTGAGATTTTCGTTGGAATATAAAAATTACGAAGTTGATAGCGTTGCTGAGTTTCTGTGCGTTCAGTGCCGTTTGAAGCTGTGAGAAGAGGCGTGCATCTAGTTCGGAGGATTCAAATATTTGGGAATGTAGAGACTCTCATGGAGATGCAAAAATTGTCGTTATTGAGCGCAGGAACGTAGAAGAATGATAATAGGCATACAATTGTAATGGATGTTGATGAATTATCAATGAATTTCGTGAGTAATCCTGTTTGACCTTGTCTGAAGTTCCTGTGAATCTCAATGTTCTTATAAAAATGTAAAAGTCTTGAACGTGGAGTATTAAATTGTAGCAGAGTCTTACGAGCTCTCTTATTTATGTAAAATAGAAAATATTCATCTTATTCGTTGGAAAGAATAATTTAAACTCGTGGAAACGTACAATTATAGGAATCCTATAAAATTTCATAGCGACAAATAAAGCAGAAAATAAGCATCAAAGAAAGTTTTAATGCAGGATTTGCACATTTTATTCGATTTCCAACCACCGAAACCTCATTGATAATTTGTACCTCTCTCGTGTAGTACTGCACATTTTACACGCACCTCCGCAATCCAAAGGCAATCTAACGTAATAACATCGAAATATTCAATGTAATTCCAAGTAAAATGACAAAATGTATACCCGACCGAATACAGAGAAGCTGACTCGTGTTCTAGCCTTAATTAAAAGTCCGTGAAATATCCGAGTAACGGCGTAATAAAGGTCTCGCGGTAGTTCACACCTGTGAACGTTTAAATAACAGGCATTTCAGCCCACCTCGAGCAGAGAATCAAGAATCTATTCGCGTAAACTGGCGTCTGTTGAACAAAGAGCGTTTATTGCTCCAAGCTGTAATAAGAAAGACGCACTTAATTCTTTCAACGCGCTCTTATGTCATGGAACACTGACAAACTATGATAGTAATTAAGTATCAAAATTTTTTTGCATAGTAATTTATTAGCCGTTGCAACATGGATAGATTTATACTATTAGATTGTCCGAAAAGTTTCTTTCGTTTCATAAGATGATAATGGATGAGCAACAATTTCTGTTTTATATTATTTTATTGAATTAGATATGATCCATTTCGTTCTATACCTATTATTATGTTCGTGCATAATTCAATAAACTAATATAAAACAAAAAACATTGTGCGTCTATTATTTCCTTCTAGAACGAAAGAAACTTTTCAGACAACCTAATAATTTCTCTTATTGTAACTCTACCTGGTCATATCAATCAATCGAATTAAATTTATCACTAGCCAAAATACATAAACAAATTTATCTAATTGACTCCTAATATGCAATTTACAAAAAATTATCTGGAGAATTATTTGTAATAAAAATATTTCAAGTTATGAATATTTATAAATCAATAGTAAATTTGAGATTTAGGAAACTGAAATACATTTTGTCTAATATTTTGCAGTAAATTCGTCGATTCAAACTTTCGTTTATGTAAATCGAATTTAATTACACGCAATTTGACAGTAATATAACTGATATATAGAATAGAATAGAAAATAACAATAATCATCTCTAAAAATGTACAAGCTACTTTCAGAATGAATCGAAATACTGTGACTAATCGCAATTCTTTTTTTTTCACTATAAACATTCTGATCGCAAAAGATGAAGAAATTTCCAATCAGCGAATTATCAGTTTCTAAATATTATAATCTCTGTTTGTCTATGCTTCTTTCTATACTTGCCAAATTTATTCTAAGTTTATGAAACACGAATTTCTGTGAGAAACAAAGAATAGACGAATATTTCTCATATCTGAAAGAAGTCGTCTGGCACGTGCATGATAATGGTATGTTGTATCAGTGCCAAGTGTCATTTATACCTTGGGGAGAAACGAGCCACGCAGATTATTGGTCGCCCGTTTGTGGGATCATCCTATCCATGGATTTCGGATACAAGTGCCTAACCTGCCATATTCAGGTCTCCATTGCCTTTGAACATGGACAACCGAATGCCTCTAGCACATCTAGCCCACAATGTGGCTTTGCTGTTCTATGAAGATGATCCTGTTCTTCGAGGACCACACTGTTCGATCGCAGTTCCCAATACTCTCTACATACTACGTGTTTCACAATGCATTGCGTGTAGTTTTAGAAATCTTACGAAGAAAATACAGAATATCATTGTTGAGAATTTTGGATCTTAATAGCCAAAATAATGGTATACGAACACTAAATTTACTCTTAGAATTTATATTAGAATAGTTATATATTTATTTGATAAACGATTTCAAAGATATTCATCGATACACACTTGCACGCGTCTCAGCACTTTCTTCCATATCCGACTGTTAACTGACTGAACAGTTTACATTCCTTTGTTTTCGAGACGCCGCGCACACACGTACTTCCACACACTGATATTTACATACAAGTATTACTACTACGCAGTTAACCTAGTCTAGCACATAAAATTATACATATCTCAATAATCACAAATACGAAAAAGAGTGGGAATATCGTTAAAATTAGATCGTTAGTGTAAATGAAATGGAAAAGAATAGGTGCGTTGGGTGGTGAGGAAAAATACGTCACAGTATATTTACCCTTTCGTACGGTTGTAGTAGATTCCGAATTTTCTGTAATATCAGCATTTTAACGTAGAAAGCATTTGTAATTTTGAAATGATGGAATACCGTGATTAGTGCTACTTTTGTGTCACTGGGAAAATTCTACGCTTTTAGAATTTTTGTTATTCCAATATTCGTACTTATGCGTTATTAATATTTTAATACGGGATTTAAAATTTTGAAATGATAAAGAGGTAGTTGGCGTTGCTTTTGTATCATTAGGAGGATCCTGTTCTTTTCTAATTTCTATAATATTAGAATAATAATTCTTCTACTCCCATATAAGGTGTATAGAAATGAGAATCGACAAAATAATGGTTAGAGAAGAATATTTCTTGTACATGCTTTGACTATTCGAAAGCATTCGACTCTCCCTCGTCGCTACATTCGCCAACGTTTCCCACCCCTCATTAACCCATATCGCACCACCTTACACAATCTTGCATTTCCTTTCAGCATCTCGATCATCTTCAATGAGAAACCTACTTCCAACACACTCATTCACAGTGAAAATCATACAAAATAGAATTGAAAAAAAGCCATTCGACCATCACAGTATCAGTGAAGATGTGATTCCCTGGAATTAAAGAATACGACAGAGAAACACGCATTCAAACTCCCACCAAAAAAAAAAAAAAAAAAAAGAAAAAAAAGAAAGGAGGAAGATAAAAGAAGAGAAAGATTTCACGGTTTAATAAAAGCTGACCTATATGAGAATCATTAGAGGGAACGACGAAGCCGCGTGAGAACATTTTGAATCGAGAAATACGCGATATCAGTTGAAAGAGGTTTTTCGTCGAAGCGCGTTTTCAGAGTGCTTTTACTTTTCTTTCGCACCTTTTCGCTGGTTACTTTTCCAGACACACCTTCCGCGTGTTAACGTTCGCTTTAAATGCCCTTCTGCTTCAATTCGCTCGATTTTACGCGCTTTTCTAATAAAAATATACACGTGCACACAAAATTTCACGAGAGACAGGGTTCTCGAGCTTTATGGCGGTGCTACTTAACACGTTCCGTGCCACGATGAAATTAACAGTACTGGTAGCAGTTTAAAAAGAGAGGAATTATACAGGGTGTTCCATCTACTCTGTCCACCTAACGCCAACCTAACCTCTTCGTTATTTTATTATTTGGATTAAATTTGGATTAAGTTTGAGCTGTAGTATAATATAAACGCTTTCTTGTTGTTATTTAAACACGTATTTCTTAAACGAACATATCCATAGACATACTGTTTATCAATTAACAATATTTATAACGTCGCGGAGATTGGCCGCTCAAAATCTCCAAGTCTTGAAACCCTCGAAACTCAAACCTTTGTGATATCAAAATTCAGACACGTACAATAATTTATTTTTATTGCATTGATAACGATGCAATTGAGCTTGTGTTTAAATATCGCTTTAATCGGTAGCATTTCACCAAGTCACTACGATCGTTTATATCGAGAAAATGAATTTTAGTTCCTGACAAAATAGGCAACCCTTGGAGAAAAAAAGAATTATCGATTATTTAGTACTGACCAGTCCAGAACCAAGCCATGTTTAATTACACTCGATAAATTTTCAAATTCGATTTCCTCAAAAACTAAAGTTTACATGAAAAAAATTGTATTTTGTTCTTATTTTTTCATAAGGAACCGCCTCGTGGCCGCCTGTACATGTTATTCGGCCGCATCCTATATGTTATGTCGTCATATCGAAAAGCTGAAAGTGCCACGCAAACAAGCTTCGAAAAAGCACCGACACGGCAAGTAGCGAGCAGGCAAAGGACACGGTGTTCCACCGGACATTCAGCAGGCATTTCCTGTACGCCATCGACGAGCTTCCGCGCTCGCGAGACAATGGTCCGGCGAACAAAGGAAAAACGAAAAGCAGCGGCTAACGGTGCCTCGAAAAAAAGAAAAAAAAAAAGGAAATAACGCCGTGCTGCATCGTCGTCATGGTGCAATCGGATGCAAATCAAACAAGAACGTAACGACGAAACGAAAGGCTAAGAGAGAAAGAGAAAGGAATAAATAGTATCGAAATAACGAAAGCGAGATAGAAAAAGAGAGTGTGTGCCGTCTAGCGAACGAGCCTAGCTCTTCTTTCGGCCTGGAACACCGCGAAAAACGCGTTATTATTAAAAAAGTTGGGCTTGTTATCTCGCCGGTATTCATCCATTAATTGCACCGCGTCTCTCGCGAGGTTTGTCCGCGTGCAACTGCAATGGCCGAGAGTCCTGGCGAACTAACCGAATCCTCTCACGGTGCAAAAGGATTAATAATTTCGTGATACCGCGATATTGCCACGCGATAATCCCTTCCTGGTCTCAGGAGGTATTCCCTGTTTCCAAGGAACCAGAGTGACGAACGTTCTTGGATATTAACATATATGGACCTCTGAGACCTGATACGTAGTGTTCTCTAGTAATCGCTATTTACGCTTGACCTCCATTAAACTTGGGAGAACAGCAAGATTGGTTGAAAGAGTTTATTCTTTCGTTTTCACTGGAACTGCAATTAGAATTAGCTTTCAATTTACGAATGTTGGGAATAATTTTGTCTTCTGGCGAAGGCAGTTAGGATCGTCCATAGAGGAATTTGTATTTGTCAATAATGTTGATAATTAGGAGAATATTCGAATAATATATAATATATAATATATAATATTTTATTCGTCAGGAATTTTCGAAAATGGTGAATTTGAATTTAATACTTCGATAATCGGATATGGTGAGAGTTTATATTATTTATTGGTATTTTATTAATTAAATATTAATAGAAAATCTCACATTCTGTTAGTGTCTTATCTATTGTGCATCAAGAAAGCGATACAAATCTGTCTTCTTAACAACTCTTCTTCGCAAGAGATTTATAAGAAAAGCCATAAGCAATTTCTTCGCGATCTAATTATGTATTTATTATACGTAAACTACTTTCACGTATATCTGCGAAGAATTGAATTAGGTATTTACAGGGAATTTTCAAGCCATTAAATTACAAAAATTAAAAGTCTACTTGCAACAACACCGGAGGCCGACCAAGAACTTAAAGTTCAAAGACTTCAAATCACAACAACCGGTCGCGGCCCAAATTCTTCGACGTTAAAGACTCGCTAAGTACGTATATTCCAAACGACTCCACGGCCTACGAAAGAAAAGTCGTGGAAATTCACCCCTGCCGATTTGGAGAGGCTTTTCTCTTTCAATATCGACGACCTCGACACCCCTAACACGACTCCCCTAAGTGAGAAACAACTCCGGTGAACGTTCCACGTCTTCGAATAGTCGCGGAACTCATTCATTCGACCTCACTCAACCCTCCTCGACAAGATCGAAAGAAGAAAAGCGGCGAGGCGAGCGAAGCCAAGTCAAGAGTCTCGGGATTAAATTGCAAAATAGTTTCGGTGGTAAATAACGAGGAGGGAAGTTTGGCAAATGGCGTCTTCATTTTCGCCGTTAGAAACCGTCACCAGCGTGTACATACAGTGAGAATCAAAAGTGAGCATACACCTTGCAAGCATACGGAGATATCTTGGAAATTTATTAAAAAACTTTTATGTGCGTGTTACGTGAACTAAAAATAAGTTGGGAAGATTTTTTATTTATTTATTTACGAGGCAAATCATTTAGTACAAAAGGATATATTGTAGGGAAAATATATGTATAATGCAATGGTGAATAAAAGAAAGTTTGAGATTAATGCACTATGAATCTTAGTAATTTCTGTACTAACAATTTTTTGTCATATTAATAATCTTTTTATTGCTTTTGATAAATGAGAAGCAATTTTGTCAAATTGCGTTCCTCTTTTATTTTCCTTATTTTATCAACTTTCTTTTCGCCACCACTGTATATTGCATATATACAAAAATGAAAAGAAGCGAAATAGAAAAGATAAGGAAGAGAATGTTAGAGAAAGAAATATATAATTAAAGTATATGCCCTACGAATCTTAAGGATACTAGGAATTGATACAAAGTATATAGGAATATAAATTAATAGTAAAAATCATAAATAAATTTGTGGATAAGTCAATATTGTACGAACCTGATTTTCCTAAGATGTGTACTCACTTTTGACTTTCACTGTATATACGATTACATAGGGTTGACCCTACCCCTTCTAGTATGAAGACCGAGCCTGCCCAATGGGGAACGACCGAATCGAATTTAATTACCGATGTGCAGATATTTACTTCGTACACCGGCTCGCCGGCGACCAGCTCGTTAAAAATTTAATTTTCCACGACGTCGGGGCTCGCTGCCTCGCGTACACCCACGCCAAAGGTCATCCAAAGTGTGTACGGACCAGATGGAATTTATTTAACCGCCAACTTTCCATCGATTGCGAATCCCCTTCCATGTTTTTCTTCTTGTACTTTGCTTCCCATCCTACGTCTTCTTCATTCATTACTCACCGTACTTCATTAATGTAGAGGAAAGTAGCCAAGTAAAAAATATCTTTTCTTTTTTCCTGAATGTCATTCTTGCAGAATCGATCGCAACAAATAAAAGACTTTTATGGGTATTCAGCCATATAATTACGGTCAATTTAAGACCAGTCACATGTCTCTAACGTTATGAATAATTTTCAATATTGGACTAACATTAGGCAAACATAAATTTATGTACCTAACGTGGAACAGGTTGTCAAATATGAGACACTGACATCAGATACGATGCTTTTATGGAGAACAAGCAAAAAATAATTGTATTCTTCTTATTGATTACATTAAAAAATTGCTCTGCAATAATCACATATCCAAGCGTCAGTCTACAAACAGCATACTAGTCGTATGCCTAGAATGAATTAAATGTGTAACGTGCATTTAATTCATATTTCCTCAGCAGATTATTGCGAGAAGAATTCTTGTCAGAATTGAACGAGTGAGATAGCTCATAATCGGCAGACGATAATTTTTAGCCATTTGTTATATTTTTAAAATGATGATTAAGATTGACACTACTCCATATTTTGCCACTTTCCTCTAAAGGATATAAAATTCAATACGTTCCAGTCTTCGTCTATCTATAAGCCAATTTTTTTAAATTTTTCTATTTGCCAAATGAAATGTATTTTCAATCCCTTGGCAATCCAATTCAACCAAATTTCAAATATCTTACGTGACGTTTGTTGCTTAGCTCTATGGAGTTTTAGAAAGTTTGAAACTGCTTAGTCCGGTTTCGTATTGGAAAGTTTCGGGGGTTCATTGACCATCCTCCCCACGAATCTTCCAGAACCTTATGATTTTCTTTCGCGACACACACACACACGTGAAGTAGAATTGTGCTGACTCGCGTGGAGTTCAAAAACAATTCTCGTACGTTCGCAAATTTCCTCCTTCAGATTTCGCTGGGATAGTGGCAAGTTTCTTCGTTATCGTTACTTCGCAGTTTTACAGTCGATAAGGCTGAAGGAATATCAATGAAAAATACGAACGTCGATCTCGCCCCTGCCTTTTCGAATATCTCCTTCCGAACATGAAGTGTCGAATATTTCAGATCTAGGAATGAATTTTCTTTCATACATTTTCTTTCTCGAATTTTTATAAGATTGGGATTTCTGATATTCGTTGGTTGTTCAGAAGTGAGAAGATTTATACAAAAATTATTTATCAAGCAAAGTTAGTTAGCAAAAAGATCAAAATCCGGGAAACAGTATAATTTTTTCAATTTTTCATTCTTAACCCTCGAAATTTCTCTTCGACGATTTTCATATTCTTCCAGTGCAAGACTCAATATGATTCAATCCACAAGATTCAAATTCTCAATCAAACGGAATTCATCCTTAACCCTGCCATGTCCCTTTGCAATTCTATGCCATCAGACGATTTCCCAAATTCGAAAAAGCTATTGTTACAAAAGAATCCTCATCGGAACGCGTCGTGTTTCATTTGAATTCCACTCCAAAAAGTATCAAAAACTTTTCCCTTGATCGAAATTCTAACAAGATAAAGATATACGAAATACAGTAAAAATAGTACGATTAAAGAAGCCTAAAACTTTCGCCGAAGCAACATAAAATAACCAACCTAACCCAACCTATTCAAACATTCAAACATATACAAAATCTCCCGTACGTTTCTCGGACTTGCAGCTACGCGATCTTCTGCCCTACGACCTTCCACTTACAGAAGCTAACGAGCAAAGACGGGGGATGTAACCCTTCGATTTTTCCGCTTCTCCGGGCGACAGTGCCAGGATAATTGTGATTACGGTCTGGCTCGACGAAGAAGAGAAAGTCAGGAAAGGCTAAAAAGTGGAAAGAAAGGAAGAGGAGAGAAAAGAAACGAAACACCCGGTGCACTGGTGAATACTCGTTTTTTCGGTCGTTACGAAATCGGTAATAGGAGCTGCGCCAGAATGCAAATGAAACCGTAACACGGCAGAAATGTAAATCCGACGTGGCGACCGAACTCGAGGGGGATCTCGTTACTTATAAGCACTTGTTACCCGGTGGTTACCACTTAATGGAATTAATGGGCGACGTTGGTGCACGCGCGGCTCCTGTTACTTCGTGAACGTGTTCCGGACCTGTGTTCCGGTTGTCTGTCCGAAAATGTAGGACGTTCGAGCCGAATGAAGCTAAAAGAAGCTCTGTTATACCGTGAATTTCTTGTCCTACTTCGAAGGTTCGCTGTAATTGAAAGGTTAATTTGGGAACACGCGACTTTTTCTATGTACTGGTTGTACTTGGTCTTGTTTGTTCAGTTTTATCTTTCAGTACAGAGGTACGAGGGAAATATCGAAGAATATATCGCGTTTCATACGAGAAGCTAAGATGATGGCTTTCTGCAAATCAGGCAATTTCTATTGATCGAATATAGAAATAATTAATTTTCCATTCTCAAGAAACAAATACAAATATTCAAAAATGTAGAAGAATACGTATGAATGCAAAGGTATATAAAATATCGAAGGTAAAGCACGTATTATTAAATTCAAATAATGAAGCATTCTTTCACATGTAAATTTCGTTTCTTTATCTGTATTCGTGACAATGTGAATCTGCATGAACATACGCAATTTTATACCGCTCTAGGTATTGGCTTATCCAAAAATGGAAGAAAGTAAATGTCGGAAGTTAATCCCATAAGAAAATACCTGTAACAATTTCCTTTCATATTTACTGTAATCTTCTTCTCCTTTTAAATCTCCACAGTTTCGTAGTTCTAACTTGGCTAATGCACGCAAGCACCCGCCAAGGGAAAATATCGATGAATCGTTTCTCGAATCAATTAGATCGAGATTTTCCAGAAGCTGGGGCGCAAACATCGGGGTATCGGTATGAAAACTTGAAAAGTATTTCACCTGGTGGAAAGCAGTCCGTGGCAAGGGTAGTAATGAAGCACCGCCGAATCTCCTGGGAGTCAACAAAGTTTCATTAAAACGGAAGTAGCTCAAGCTGCCGGGTTCCCTCATAAATGAGTATCCCCCATGTAGGTAACTTAAATCGATTTTCGTGGAGTTACCGCGGCCGCATCCACAAACTTTAATTCCCTCCGTCACCAATTATTCCAACGCCGACGTGGGACACTTTTGTTTAACTCTATCGGATGTACACCGACGTACAAAATCGCTTCTCACATTCCCTCGATATACGCCACGCTTCTATAATCTCTGCTCTTCTTCTTTTGTAAATCGTATCAATTATGGTAGATGTATGAGTAATATTACTCTTAGGCATGATTCTTATCGTCGCGATGCTTTCAACGAAAGCGCTGTGGCTTTGGAGAAAATTATGCAAACGTTTATTTTATTTAGAAATTTAAAGGAGCCGAGGAGTATTTTTATTTTATTTGTAAATTTATAAGAGTTGAGAAATTGTTTATTTCGTTTGAAAAAGAAACTGTTTATTGTATTTGTGTATTGTTTTATATTTATAAAATGAAGATCAAGTTGAATATTAATGAAAATTCTCTTTCTCTTTCACAATCGAATTTTGCATCAAATACACGGCACGAAAGACTTCTGCGTTATGATATTCCGCAAAAATGAATCTTATCTGATCTACGTAACTAACAATTTTCTACGATTAACATGCTTCAGTAATGGTTATAAAAATGAATTACACGATATAAAAGATTCCTGTACTATAAGTCCCTCAAACATCAAATATACATAAACTTCCTAACGTTACTTCTACCGACTACAAAATTCACAACTGCACGACCTGCAATAGACAAAATTGCGCCCATAAACGTGCATCATTATGTACAAAATACAGACAAAGTTGAAGACGGAAGAACGTTCTTTCTCTCCTGAAATCAACGCTTTAAATTAATCACGTAACGTAACATCCTTCTGTGTCACGATATCCTTCAGAAATAAATCCATCTGATTTATGTAAAATCTAAAATTAACACTTTCTAAGAGTATTTACAAAAATTAACTACTATCTAACTTAACACCCATCAACGATAAATCTACCTCACCTACCTAACAAAAAGTCTTCTAAAATCTTAAAAAATTAATTGCACCGTATAAAAGATTCCTGTATTATATAACGTCGGTCAAAAGTAAATCTGCTCAACCCTCTTAACGATACTTCAACCAATTAGAAAATTTACAACTCCACAACCTATAATAAAAAAAACTGCACCCATAAAACGGTTAAACTACTCATTCCGTTCGGTAAACGAGGGTTGCAGGTGACTCGGAAGGTTGGACGAAACGCATCGTCGGCTAAATGAGTCGAAACGACGCGAAAAAGGGGAACAAGCGGATACCAGCGGTGCATCGTGATCGAAGAAAATCCTGCGTGACTGGGCGAGAGGATTTAACGAGGCCCGTTTATATCGTGCCTCCGTTAGCCGGCTACGGCACAATCCAATTTTTTTGCCTCGTTCCTGCTCGTCTGGCGTCCGTAATGCGCGCCGCCCACCCCTTTCATCCACCCTCTTGCCACCTTGATCCCATGGTGGAGGCAATTACCTATGCAAAGAGGCAAAGGAAAAAGTAACGAGCGGAGCGGACGCATCGACGGTGGAACGCACGTCAGAACGACGCCCTTTCGAGCTCGGTTTAAGCTCGTTGTCTTCCTGGACGAGCAAAGAAAAGAGGGGTTGAGAATATGGGCTATGGGGCCTGCTCGTGATAAGCTTTCACGTTAATGCCGGTAATCCGGGACTTCTTGGAGGGCATTCGCCGAGTTTTAAAAGGATTTCGTTCGGAAATGAATTATTCCAGCCGCCTCCTTCTGTCCTGCTTGGATTTTACCTTTTTTGGCTGCACTTTCTTTTTTGGGGGAGGGGGCAGTGGATGGAAGATTATGCGCAGATTTCTGGTCTTTTCTTGGATGCAAGAGTTTGGCGATTCATCGTGGAAATGGGATCTCGACTTTTAAAAAATATGTTCTTTCAACAAAATTTTGCTTAGGAATTGTTCCAGCAATCTTTGGAATTCCGCCTTCACTTTCCTTTTCCCTTGTTTCCGAACATTTCGCGGAGATTTTGCATCTCTGTCGAATACCAGAGTTTAGCGTTTCATTGTGAATTTTTAAAAAGTATGTTGCTTCGACAAGGTTTCCTTCAGCAGAGAATTATTTCAACGATCGCTCGAATTTCGTCTCCGCTGCAAGGTTTTCCTTCTTCCCTGTTTTCCAGTAAATAGAAGATTATGTGGAAATCTCTGGACCTTGCCCGCATGCAACAGCTCAGTATTTCGTTGTGGAGACGAGATCTTGACTTTCAAGAAAATATGTTGTCTTAAAACAATTTTATTATAGAAACGAATTATTCCAACAATTTCACTGAAATTTGGCGTTCAGTTGGATTTTCCTTTCTCCTTGTTTTGGCGCGGATGGAAGATGATATGAAAATTGTTGGTTCGCACGCAAATACAGAAGCTTAATGTTTCGTTGGTAATTTGCAAATGAAGACAACGCCTTAAATGGATATCCTACAATAGTATTTGGTCTTGGAAGTGTCGAGTCAGAAACTGGTTTATCAAGATGAAGTAAGAGGATTTAGTAATTCGAAGGGTTGTCGGAAGGATGGAGTGAGATTAAACAGTTTGTTGGGTAATTCATTACTCATCTTGAAGTATATAATCCCTAATTTGAAATACGTAATTGAATATATGCGAGAGTCCCAAAAGGAGATTGATGTCTGGTCATATATACGCTCATACTACTTTTCGTGTTTGATTACCGTAGTAGTAAATTGCTTCCTTCGATTTTCCTTAAAAATTTGTATACACTGAAAAATAAGGAATCTACCTAAGGAATCTAAGAAACGTCGATCTACACTTTTTTCCCTTATCATCTCAAAAATAAGAATTCTGTCGAGTAACTTGCTAAATAATTTTTCAACAAACTCATATCGTACATTCTCTTTTCATTTACTTTCTTCACCTTCTATCTCTCTTGCCTCGTTTCAAGATAATTCTATGCTTGTTTTACAAAATTTCACTTGCTTACCGTAGTCACTGAAGCATCTCTAAAAACTTGTGAACCAGAAAAGATTGCCAACACGTAAATAAATATTTAAAACAGTCTGTGAACGCGTAAAGAAACGCATAATAATCGAACAAAATAACAGAAACATTTGCAAAAAAGAAATCGCCGTTTCATCCAAGCTCCGAGAAAGCTGCAATAACTTCAAGAGGACGATTAATAATCATCGAGGTCGATAGGAACGAGCTTTAAAGAGTCTCTTAATATTCCCCTTGGCAAGCAGCACGAAACACGGTAAACAGAGAAGCAGAAACGAACTGATTTTCACCTAGGCCTCTCCCTCCGTCGGGGACTCACTTTAATTAATTGCGGTCAGTCAGCGGAAACGACGTCGCCGTCCTATCAACGGTAAATTGCTCGACATTTTGACCCTTCGCCTTCGGCCGATGCCTCGGAGTAATTGAAATTTAAGACGCGAAACGAGCGCATCCACCAAGACGTAGACGACGGCCACCAGTTTGGCCTTGCGTCGCCTCGATTCGATCCAATTAACCACCGCCTCGAGAAATCGAACGACGACTACGACAGACTACGTCTTCGTTCACGAAGAGATTCGATTCTGGTTTCTGTGTTTCTTCCTCACGTTTACTCTGGTCTTGTCCCGTCCTCTTCTTCCAGGGAAGGTGACGTACAAACAGCGGCTACAATGACGCGAACCAGTTTCCAGAACATTGCAATCCCCTGGTCGATCGAGCGTCACACTTCCGGTAAGAGACTCTGATTAGACCGGTGCCGAGGATCACCGAAGGAGTTTACGACGCGACGTGTCCGCTTGTGCAGAAGATTTTTTGATTTTGATAATTTGATAACAAGTTCTTAAATCGTTAAAAGGGGCAGGCTTAATATGTTGGAAAATGAGAAAGGCAGGGGAAAGTGGTAATGGAAGGAAAAAGATATTGAAAATTCTGGTTCTTGACTTTCGACGATTAGCGAGGAATTTTTAATAAACCAGGAAGGCGATGAAACACTATTATATTGACTCGAGAAAAGCTATTGGAGCATTCGTTTTCAACACAGATCTTCTACTTTTCGTTTGGCAAGAAGTTTTGATTGGAAATAAAACGATATAAGAAATTTGAAAAGCTACTTTTAAATAACTGAGAGACTTTTAATTTGTGCTACAGAGGTTTTAAATTCTTGAAAACTTCGACAAGTTTGATTTTACCTATTTAGACACGTTCCTTCGCTACTTCTTCCGAGTACGTTGACCTCAACTTCTCTGTGTCTGACATATGACGATCCTACGTTACTTTCTTAATTTAAGGTGAATTTACAAATTTAACTTTTAATTAAATTTTAGTTTAATTTCTTTGGTGATAAATTAATGAAGTTTTATGACATCGTAATAAAGATTGAAATATTTGTAGAACTATTAAAATTTTAAATTTAGAGAATATATATATATGTTAGAGATGGAGAATATTAAAATATTGATTTAGTTTCAATTATTCTCGAAAAATAACTGCCAGCAAGATGTTTAAATTGGGTATTACATATTAATCACATTGAATAAATAACTGTACCTACTATAAATTTCGTATAAACGTTCATTATGTTTTTCGTTAAATTTATGCAGCGACATGAACGCTCGAAATCCACTCACAGCAGACCGGTGTTAAAATCACTATACTTATACATCCTACGTCTATATCTACACTAAAGCTGACGCTACTAGCCGTGAAGGTACTTAAACAAATTGGCTTAAACCGAGTACTTGTTAGGAAGTAATCTTGTTGATGGAACAAAGTACACTCTTGTGGATAGTAGATGAAGTTCTATCGTTTTCTGACTCTGTGGTCTAGATTTCCTTGTAAAGTAAACTTGAAATATCTTTTTACTTAATTTCTCTGTCTCATTTAACGAGCAAAATAATTATCACTCTCGTCCTGAATATTTATTAACATCACTAAAAACTGGACAACGAAAGGATAAAAGTTTCGTGAACGATATTCTCGAAAAATATAAATAACTTGACTTGCATATTTAGTTTTATCAAGAGTTTTTAATTAATTCTATATAGAGCTGTTACAACTTCTTCGAACATCAGAAAATTGAATCATTTAAGTTACAGAAGAAATAGTGAGGCTAAAGATATTGTCGAAGATACTTCTTGTTATAAATTCACCGGTATAAAGTAATTGAAAAAACAATCGCGAATGAAATGTCCCGTTAATACAATGCTAAACTTTAATAGCTTAAATAAAACTGCGTTGAAAGTTCTATTCGAACTACTTTAAAACCAAAAGAAATAATTCGAACCACTTTCCAAGAACGAAGCTCAACCCTTCACCTTTTCAATTCCATTTCCATTTGAAGATCTATCAAAAGCTCTTGAAATCCTTCCGAAAATTATTCCAACGCGTCAAATCGTCCTCTTACCAAGAAACCAGAGAGCAGCTCATAATCTCGATTCTCGGGAGACCGTCGAAAACTCTCTCTCCCTCTCTGCCTCTCTTTCTCTCTCACTTGGCCTTTATCTCTTCCCTATTCTCTCAAGACTTAATATCCGATTTCGCCTTCAACGGGATACAAACTACGCTAATGCAAATCCGTGTCGAGGAACGTTTGAAAATTCCGCGAGCGGAACCGCCGCAGATTGCAGCAGATTAAAAGGCAAAAAGAAGTGGGAGGAGGTCTAACCGGACACGGAAATAGATAAAAATAGTAAGAACATCGTAGCTAGCTACTCTACTGGATGTTAGCTGCTCTTAGTAAATCCCTTTTATCGACTTTCTATTCGAAAATCTACCATTCTTGCTTATTGGTGATTATGGTGCTCTTATTTAGTTTTTTAAACAATATGAAAGTATTATATGCGACCAATTAATGTTAATAGTATACTGGATTATCAACTATAGTGTAAGAAAGTAGATTTTGGGGAAATGAATTCTTTTTGTAAAGAAGATTCGTATACGAAGATGTTTCGGAAGTGTAGCATGAGATTTTTTTATTTGAAGATTCGTTTTTGAAGAGACAGTAGATTTGAAAATTCGTAAAGCGTACTGGGGTAGTTTTAATTACCTCGCTGTCATATAATTTTTATTCTTTCGTTTTGTTATGGATTGCGTTAGTTATTCAGTGGCGTTTAATTGTGTCTAATTATTAAACAAAATTTTACTGCACGTATACAGCCGACTGTAAATATTAGAAAGGGGATATTTCCATAACGAGACAAAATGTAATATTTTTTTACAAATCGAACGCTTTCAAATATTATTTTTATAAATTTACTTTGGGATTTACTATTATTTACGCTATACGTTTCCTATCGATGAACATATTTACAAAATTGAAACATTAGACTCTTCAGTTGCAGATGTGCACTCCAATAGTGAAATTTAAGAAATCATAAAAAGCAGGATTCACTTCACCGTCTAAAGAAGCTCGATTGATATTCGAAATAAAAATGTTGAAGTTGTTCCACGTTTATGATACTTGAAGCTACCACCAACTGCTATGTTATAACAAAATAGAAATGAAATACGATTAGTTAAATTTATAAATTCATTATATATCTATATATAATAAATAAATTTACATATTACAATAAATTTACAAATTTCCTTATTAGTACTATCACTATTGCACACCATTCCTCGTTTTAAAAGCACAGAGAACTTACAGTAAGGCGTTGGTGTCACGATATGCGAACAAACGCCGATTACGACAGTCTCTTAGCTTATGACACCCTCGTGTGCAATGGGAAACTAAGAAGAAACCTTTAGAAACTCTCTTTGTACCTTCGTATTGGACGAACTTTAATGATACTTCCATCTGAGCTGACCTTAACGTGTCTATTTTGCGAACGAGTTTAGTCCCTGGAGAATTGCATGGCAGGAGGGTGTGTGTGTTTCATGATCAGATTATCGCGATTGTTATCGAGGGATGAAACACTGAATGGAAGTGTAAGTTACCGTAGTGTGATTGATATTGTTGCTACTCACTGAAAGCGGATATGTTGGATGGATCCGAGCTTGTAATTTTGTTTTCTCCTTTAGACGCTCGATACCTTTGTTCTTACATTATTGCTTTTTGAAATGAATATGTATACAGGGTGCCTTGTTTGAAATTACCAGCTTGTACGATTATTTTCGTTGTTATGAAGATCGACTGTGGCTTTTTAAATCAATGTCCGATCAAGTCAAGCCCTTCGAAACCATTCGACTTCCATTCGAATATTTCTCGCTGCGAATGATAACAACGATAAAAATCAAGCTGGTAATTTCAAGTGAAACAGCCTGCATTGTGAACCTGTGTTTTATGAAAATGTTAAAATGTTCTTAAATATAATTTTTAAACATCATATATAAAGTATCATGGCATTAGTTGATCGGAAGTCCTTCATATCGAAAACGTCGAATTAAATATCAGAATTTTACTTAAGTTCAGATAACACGTTGCATATTTAGAATATTTTATAATCCATTGAATTTCAATAAAATATTATCACGCATACTGTCTCAATTCAACCGCTTAAAAGCTTCTCTAATATCTTAAATAATAAATTTTAAATAGACTTTATAGATATTCTATTTAAATATTAACTACATTTTACTATATTAATATTTCAACATTTTACAATAAAACATCTAATTAACATCGATATTATTAATTAAACATTTATTTTTTAAAACACCGAATATTTTTGTAATAGCCTTTAAATCGAATTATTCACAATTACCCTGCAACAATGCAACCACAAAACTCTCATAAAGGAACGACAGAACTCTAAGATTTAATGTGATTCGATGGTTTGTTGGATTAATGGCAGGACGACGTTTATGTAATTCACGTTTCCTTGTTCGTTCCTTTAAGGAATGCAGCGAAGATGGTAGCGCGGAACAGGAACAAGGCGGAATTAAATCGATGGAATGTTCAACGACATTGGCCCTGAACGAAGCGATCGCTCCAAGTCGGTGTAATTCCTTGATTAGAAACAAAAGACCGTCTCCTTTACTGGCTCGGTCGCTCGATTCTTGATTTTTACTTTTGTCGAGGCGAATAGACCAGAGAAAGGTGGTCTTAACTTCCCTTGTAATCTCTTAGAGAACTTACTTTTGCTCGCTGAACCTTGGCAATCGCGTTATTGAAATGTATTTGTGAAGACATTTTGTTAAATATCATCGTCCTTCTTCTTTGAGTTATCTATCAGGTTAATTCGTTTAAGAATTCAATTAATTAGGAATTATAACATTCTGATTTTACTGCAGAGATGATCCCGCGAAATATCATTTTTATTAGTTTCAATACGCAATATATTATTCTTAATTCTAATCTGCAATTTGTTCAGAAATTTCGTTAATTGATAATTATAATACATATTCTGATTTTGTTGGAGAGGAATGTGTGAAATATTATTTTCATTATTTTTAAAACTCAATGTATTATCTCTAATTTCACCGTGCCATTTATTTAGGAATTTTATTAATTGATAATTACAATAGTCTGATTTTGTTAAGGAGAAACGCGTGAAATATTATTTTTAGCATTTTTAATGCGCTATGCACTATGTCATTTTTAATTATGGTTAGACGGATTGGTACTATTACGGTAATTGAATGAATGTGTGGCGAAGGTTTAAACCAGGCAACGCAAAGTATATTGGAACGATAATTATAACAAATGTGAGGAGTTCCGTCTCGCGTGAGCATCGAGCCGCGACTACCTGAACTCGGCGCAGCTTTGCTCTACTTATGCTACTTCGCTCATGGTAGTTCCGTCACAGCAAATGAGTGTAACGTTAAGAATGTTTTAACTTAACGAATATAATAATAAAACTACAGTACTACAACGGAAACTTCGTTTATTCTTCATCTTAAGTTACTTTACATTTCATTACATGAAATTTCTAAACGATTTTTTAAGTGACAAGAATGATGTTTGACATTTTACTAATTTCAAATAACAATTATTCTAATTTTCATCCATTTGCTTTAAAATTTGTCAATTTATCCATTATTAAAATATCACGCCGATAAGATTTATTAGATAAAATTTATGCTCCAAATGAAAACTTAAAAAACCTAAATTCCCTGAATACCTAAAAATCTATCAATTTTTCTTCCAATGTAATTAAAAAAACAAAAATAGAAAACAAATACCGTAATCTACCCAACGAACCAAAATCTTCTCTTCAATTTGATAATGGGACTGTTTGCCACGCCTAAGCGATTTCCGAGCAATTCTTTCGGCGACAAAGCGCGCTCGTTAATTATTCACGGAGTTGCAATGGGCAAAAGGATTTCGCGGTTAAAAATTTCGAGCGACGAAACAGCAAGATGAGACGACGCGCACGCGAAAGAAAACCGCGAAAACCGAGTCATTAGGGGAACAATGCCTATCGCGAATTTTTTCCTTTTTTCTACTCTCCACGACTATTGTCCAGCCACTGCAAACATTTTTTTCCCTCACGATACGGATTCTAACTATTTGTAAACGTAACTCATTTAACTAGTTAGAAAAAGCGTAACGTTTCCAGTAGAAACGCACAGAATAATTGTTTATAAAATTGCAGAAATCAGTTGCTAGCTTCAATCAATAAAATTGCTTTAATACATAATATGTCACGAGTTTCTTCTTAATAAAATCAGAATATCGTAATCGTCAATTAATCAAACTCCTAAATAAATTGCACGTTAGAATTGAAAATAATATGTTACTTATGAATTTAACATTTTTGTTGAGATATTGCTATGATATTGGAATTTAGAAAACTTGTCGAATCTGAACGAAGGTTAAGATATACAACGATCGATAAGAGAAACGACGAAGAAGGGAGAAAATAAAAGTGGAAAATCGTTTTAGAAATTAAGAGCAACGAAAGGCAGTCGTCCAGGGGCGGTACTTCCGGCGAATAGGGCGTAATGCAATTACCACAGGCTGAAATCACGTTTCGGTCAATCGAGTTTGCGAACGAACGAACGAATCGGTCGAACCATCCTGTGATACTGCAGGAATTTATGTCTCGCCGAGGTTCTTCGTAATTTATATTTGACGTTTTATTGTAGCTTCAAAACGATTTTCTTTGGTCGTATTTCATGGCAGAGATATTAATTGTGTTTGTAGAATTTTACTTTCGTTCATTCAGCAACATTTTAAATTAGAACACTTAAGTGAAACAATAAGATTAAATGACAGAAATTGTCTCGAGTTATAAATCAACGTGGGATTATTTTGCTCTTCTACTGGATTTGCTTGTGAAGATAGTACGACATGGAAACGAAGGAACTCGCTGATTTATAGTTCCATGTAATTTTCTTTCTACGATCATTCAACAAAAATTCCAAGTCAATCGCTTAAAATGTTTCTTCTAAATCTTATTCGAAAGAAACAGATTACGTTACTCGTTCGAACAGCTTCCTGTCTCTTAGATGCTTCTCATCCTGTGTGACAAAGAGATTACAACAAAAGGGAGCGACTTTGAAATTATACCAAAAATTATTCGGTTATTCCTACATAATCTAACAACAAAACAGTTACGTTTCGTTTAGTATCTCGTTTCTTTTTCCCGTTATTTTTCGTTCTCTCTTAACATCAAGTAATACCTTTGGTCGTTAACAGAATAGACGATACAGTAGTTCATCAGCTACTTTTATATCATTGTAAACTCACCATAAAGTATATAAAGTATTACTATATTTATCTTTCTATTATCATCCTGTTGTTATTGCATCGCGTTAAGTTAGAACAAGAGAACGAAGCGATAAAGAACGTGAAATGGAAGCTCTATAACTCTTTAGGGAATCAATGAAGAAGTAACGATCCACAGTATCAAAACATAGCCATCCATCACCTACTCCAATCCGCGCTTACCACGAAAATTCCTAACAAACGATCGTCCGGAAGTGGCGGATTCTCCGGCGCCGAATCGTATCGCGGTGTCTGATTTCTGTGTGGGCTGGTCTCCGACGTATCAAAGCGCGAGGAAAACGCGCACGGGCTTTGCGTACGTTCAGGGTAACTCTCGGTGTGCCGTGTATGTATTATGCAATGAAGCTGGAGTGTCGCTCTCGACTTGGTCCCTCGTACTCGCGCGCTCCACGCGAAGAGGGCGGAAAGGCGGGGGAGGATGGGTTGGCGCAAGAGGCTGAAAGAGGAACCAGGGAACAGGGACGTGTTTGAACAGACACGCGACACTCGTGTTTGCCCTCTCTCCTACTCTCTCCGTCTCTGTCCACCCTTTCACAACCTGTACGCTGTCTTTACTTCCGTCTCCTGTCCCGCGCGCGCGTTTCCAACACTCGCTCCCGATTCCCTCTGTGTTTCGTTCTTTCTGCTTTTTTGTCCTTCTTCTTTGTATCATTTTACAATGGAGACACCGGTGCCGTCGCCGCTTCCACCGCGTCGCCTGACCCCTCGTCCTGGGCCGAGGATTGAAGTGCCATTCATTTTCGAGTTGTGCGAGATTCCGCGCGCCAAAAGAGTCGAGCGTCCCCTTTTCCTTCGTTCTTTCTCTCCATTTTTCTACACCGCCGCCCCGCCCTTCTCCTCCACTTCGCCACCGTCTTTCGTCCACCGAGTAATACTTGCCCCGTCACCGGGAGGCGAGAAACTGGAGAACGTGGAGAAAGGACCGAACGCTGGACGCGATTGAGAGAAAAGCAATGGGAGGATTTTCGGTGACACGGTAATGGGAGATCGACGAGGTTCCTACGATCCGCAACTTGATCGACGCGATTTTGAATAGAAATCTTGTGGAAGGAAGATGCGACGAAACGAGAAAGAAGGTCATTTGACGATCGTAGAATGTGGTTTGTAGACCACGGAATTTTCTTCATTTATGAAGAACTTGCGCATGCAAAGATTAACAGAGTGCGCGTGAAGAAGAGTGCAGAGCGAGAAAACGTATCAGACATGGAGAGTAAAGCACAGAGTAAAGAGCTGTAACGTTTACCTTACGTGAGGCAAACTTTTGTTTAGGTTTTAGTTTCTTAATCAACTTGATAAGAATACAACTTTGCGTAAATATTCGCTGCCTAGACAAGGTTCTATAATCGGAAATTTTCGATATAGTTGAAAGACGATATAATTGAACGACCTGTTTCTAAACAGAGATCTTATAGAAAGAAGCTGTTGTACGTGTTTTAAGAAAGAAAGTGTCATCTGTAATTGTAGGCCATAAAAAGCTAAGTTATTGACAGTATGCGGTATAACTGAGAGAATCGCTCCGATTCAAATTTAATCGGCGTACTTTTAAATGGAGATATCGTGAAAGAAAGACGTGATACCAAGAAAGAAATGATTATCTGCGATTGTACAATAAAACAGAGGAAGATAAGATTCTACGTTCGGATATCTTCGATCAGAAGTATAAAATGTAATTGTGCTGCAATTCGGGTTTGACTGACGTGTTTTTGAACGGAGAATTGGTACGACAAAGATGTGAGGAAGACAGAGAGAATTATCTATAAGATCTGTGTAATGTGAAAGATAAGGGTAAATTGAAAAATTTTAGGTCGAGATTCTATAATACAATTAAAGGGCTGTTCTAAATTCGACTCAATGGACGAATCTTTAGCTAGAGATTTCATAAAAGATGATGTAGTATAGCAGTTGTTCGTGATTATAAAGAATAGAAAAACTCTGAATTGAACAGCTGAGAAATTATTATCGACTCTTATAATTGTAATCGTTTATCTCGTTCAGATTTGATCAAAGATGTTGTGAAAGATAAAACTATGGAAGAAAGGAAATTTGCAAATGAAATTTAACTATCAGAGATGGAAAGAATTATTTAGAAATTCAGAATTAATAAAATCTTGTTTGTAAGCTCTTAGAAGCTTCTAAAATTTTATTAACTAACAGCGACTGCTTATAAAGAATCTACAACTTATCGAAGAAAGGTGTCATAAAGGTGTTACTACCGATATTATTACCCATATCCCAATCCAGACAAGACGTGCTGCCATCAAAAATTGATTAATAGTAGCCATAACCTGTATCATTACATATTGCGATTACCATAAAACAGACGAAGCACATTTACAGGCTCGTATAGACAGCTTATTAATTATGGGGACTTTTACGATGTCGACCTAACAAATTAACGACAGACACGAAACGCTCGTAACGCGCTTTACGACGTATAATTATCTGCAAACGCGACGTAAGCTTTCCAACAGGAGAAGAATCGTCGTTTTTTGCAACGTCGACGAGACAGACAGACACGCGTTCTTTAATTATAATCCGTTCACGAAAGTTATCGCAACGTTTAATCCAGTGGCATACTAAAGCTTTTCACACTGAACGTTGCCTATTTTTACCTATTTTGCACTAAACGTTGAAAGCTTTACTTTCTGAAGTTATACCCTGGCTACAAAAATTATTAGCCTCCTTATTCTCCGATAGAGCGTTCTATATATCGGGTTTTATACATTTTGTTTTCATAGTATAACATTCTTGTAGTTGAATTTGAATCTATTTTGTAGGTGAATCTATAATTAATTAGCATGTAAATGGTGTCCGAATATTTCCTGCAAGCCATTGCAACAAATAATCTTCAGAAAGTAAAACTAACTATAACTTCAGAAAGTAAAAATTATATTTCTGTCTCTTTTTTTTTAAATATGTGATTGAATCGAAATTCTTAAAATCTTGACCTACACAACTATGATATTCAATCCGCTAAATATCGCTTACCGCGCTTTTTAATATCCTGTATTTGCCAAGCTTTCGACCGAAACTTCATTGCTATAGAAACAGGCTGCACCGCCATGTGACTCTGATGCGATGAGAAAATCATTTTTAAAGGGTCGACGTCGTAAATTGTGTCACCGGCTGTCCTAAGGGCTGACCTCTTAGACGTATTTCACGCTTGAAATTCGAAGGGGACGACGGTCTGGCGCGAGGAAAACCAACTGAGCGAAAAGTTGCGGAACTTCCTGCTTCCAGGGAGGATTGACGAGGGTAGATTTTACTGGAAAACGCAGCAACTAACGTGGATACGAAAGCTGCGCTTCATATTTTTCAAATATGCTAGTACGTGGAATTAAAGTCTCTTTTCGAAGTTTAATACGTGAATTTCGATGCGATAAGTGGAGATTAAAAAGTTTTCTACCGACGAGCGAAATATACGATTACTGGAATTTGAATGACGAATGATGTTTGCAATTTGGCGTTTTAATTTCGTATTTAAAAAATTGCTTGATTTGGGAATTTTTTGAAAGAAGAAACCTGGTGTATTTGTTAAAATTTTTGTTATAGAGTATAGAAAAGAATGAGTTATCGCTATAGGATATTTTTATTGAAGTTTAGAAACTCTAGAATTTCGTATTTCAATAATAAAAGCACTCCGAGTTCTTTTTCTAAATGCGAAACACCTCCATCATTTGGGATAAACTATTGGAATAATAACTATCTCGCTTCCCAAGAAATGAGAATGAAAATATGAATTTCCCTTCCGAGTTCACTGAACCAAAAAATCTTCCAACCTACGGTACAAACTTTCGTCATAGTGTAAGATATATTTCTGCGAAAGTAGAACGTAGAATTCCAAATTAAAATAGCGTCGAATCTGTGAAATATTCAGAAATTAAAATAAAATTCTACGTTAAAAAATCTGAAATCTCGAATAAAACTTCATAGTCCTCAATTTCCCATCAAACGCCAAATATTTCCAAATGTACCAAAATGTAAGGAAAATACTATAAAAAAGAAACAAATCCTTAAACGTAAAACTAACTAAATTAAATTCATTGTATCAAAAAGTATGTTCTAAACATAGTGTTATAAAGATCAGCAAATACTACAATTGATACAACAAGATACGTAATTGCATTGAAAATTCAATGAAGAACGACCTCGCTTTCCAATAAAATAGGAAATTGTATACTTTGTGTTGCGTTCGAATCTAAAAGCTGGAAATAAACCATCACGTTGCGAACGTCTCTATTGTAACCGTGAAACGTCTTATATATGTACTTCTCGTAAAGC
The DNA here is from genome assembly GCF_905332965.1 of Bombus pascuorum. NCBI lineage: Eukaryota > Metazoa > Arthropoda > Insecta > Hymenoptera > Apidae > Bombus > Bombus pascuorum. Next base: position 11,399,621 of record NC_083490.1, on the reverse strand, counting down.
AATGAACAAAACGCGGTAACTCGAAGCAACGTTAGCGAAACGTCGCTGCGACGTCGGGACCAACAATAAGAAAGTAGAAGGAAAGTGTCGGTGGAAGGACGAGAAATTATGGGGGCGGCGTAAAAATGCACCGCTGGGCGATTTTACGCTTCGAATAGAGACGCAAAATCCTACCGCAGCTTTATGTACACTACTGTCCAAAAGTATTCAGACACTTTTGCTAGAACGTCTCTTAGCTACGAAATTACAAATGGGAAGGTCTGCAGTCATTTTATTCTTTACGATCATCATATCTGCACGCTATAAACTTTGAAGCGTCCTGCATTTTTTTAGATAAAATATTTGTAAAGCACATGTTTTTGAAGAATAAGAAAAAATGTATTGTAGCTATGGAATTACAGATGGAAAAGGTGTGCAACAAATTTTATTCTTTACAATCATCGTATTTATACTTGAGGCTATAAGGTAGGAGGGATGTTGTGCTTTTTAGGTAAAATAAATCGTTTTGTACGTTTTACGATATTTTTTAAAAGTATTAGGATTATAATTTTCATTTTTAAAGCTTAATTAATTGCAGTTTTGATTCTTCTGAAAAATTTAACGGAATTTTACGTGAAATGATAGAGAAAGTGGTGCTTCTAATTATCAGCTCGTCGTTAATATCGATTTTAATTAGAATTTGTCAAATTAAATTTAAATTCCAAAATTTAATTCCATCGATTCAACTTCAACTCCGAAATTCGTTTGGTCCTGTTCAAGTGCAACTCCAACTACGAAATTTAATTTGTATATTCGTCTTGGTCAAATTCAAATACAACTCAGCCAAAGTGTTTGGATACTTGTAAATGATAGTGTATATACATAACGCATTGTACATAATCGTCTAAAGGACCTAGTTTGTTAGAAAGAAATATTTTTCCACTAATTTTCATTCGTCGACATTCATCAAGTGTGGTAATTAACGAAACATAAGCGATAATACTATCGATTTTACCATCATATCAGATTACAATGTAATTTCATGGTGAGCTACTTATGTTACCACAATACACGTCAGCACGTTAGTAATTTGAGAAATCACAGTGATTGTTATTATTATTATTATTATTATACCCGCGTGATTTTAATGTTATTAATGAATTCGTGATGCATAAGCATAATCTCGATGATAAATTTATACTATTTACTGGGTTTGTGGTACAAACTGAAGATACGATAGATGAAGATTATTTTTTTAATTAAATATTCTCCTTCGTAGTAAATTATACACACTTATCGTTTATTATGTTATCGAGTTAGACTTTTGTTCTTAGTATAGATTTTTTGTGAGAAATTCAATCACCTTAATACCTTTGGAAGAATAATTAAAGGTTTATAAAAAGGTATTTTCTTGCTTCTCATCGGTTCTTCGCGCGTATTAAATTTCACTTTTTTAGTATCGGATATCAAATTTATTCCGAAGAATGAAAATTTACATCGTCGTCGTCTGATGGAGATGAACAAGGTATTATTATAAAAAAGTATCCTTCTTTAGTATCCTTCGCGTCGTGTCAAATTTCACAACTTGAATAACACTCGGTATATTTATTTAAATAGAAAATTTTTAATTGGCCGTGAATAATTTCTAAGAGAACATTTTCAACAATTTATCCGAAATAAAAAAGAAAACAATTCGTCAATCTCAAAATCACTGAAAGCCACTCTTAACTGCATTTTCCTCAGACGAAATCTCCATTACTGAAATCCCAGCGACCTAATTCGTTACTAAAATCACTTTTCTAATTATACATCCTCTGTCCGACCCAAATACTCGTTTCATTTTGCAAACTTCTCTCATAAACGTCTCTCAAACATGTTTAAATCGAAGCTGCCTGTATATTTCAACCGTCGATACATTACCAAAAACTATTTTCTTAAATACACTATTAGGTGATTAAAATCTATATGCAATTCAACATTCTCAACGTTTCAATTCTCTCCAACATGTAATTAAATATTTTACACGTGTATAAATCATTATCGTTCAAACGATATGAATTAAAGTAAATATGTCTATATAACAGAAACATCAATATATCAATTGTAGCAAATACTTGTTAGAATTGCAAGAATTTGTTATTTCGATAGATTTGGTAATCGCAGTGTTAATTTTCCAAAATTTACAACGTGAAACCTAAGAAGGGAAACAAGAAACAATAGGCTCGTATTTATATCTTCTTTCCAAGAAATGAAGCATATTTCTACCATCCCCTAGATTCGCTTCGCTCTCAACCTTCCGAACAAAGAAAAAAAGTACAAAGTCTAAAGAACAACCCCAATAACTCTGTCCCTGTAACGCTCTCCAATTATTCTTGCGAAACGAAAAATTGTTCTTGTTGTTTTAATATTCGGATGCTGTGACACAATTGTCCAGCCGCAAAGAGAAATCAAAGGACGTGCTGGTGGTATGGTGGCTGTCGTTCCTAAATTTTCAACTTTGATTCGTCAAAATTGACGACCCCAAGCAGAAAAACGTAAAACCTTGTAGCCTAGTATTACCCAATGCTAACAATAACACACTTCAACACTTTTTCTGTTTTCTTTCCTCAAAATTTTCAAGAAACAACCGACGATGTTCGGATATATCGTACAATTGGATAGCAACGACTTTCCCATGTAATTTTTTCTTTTCATTTAGCAGTACAAACTAGCTCCTCGATACTACGACATGAGTCTCGTATAGTGAATATCTTCCTTCAAAGTATAGTATCTTCCTTGAAAGAAAAGAAGCATACTTTTTCCATCCCCTAGATCCACTCCGCTCTCTCAATCTTCCAAGCAAAGGAAAGAAACGCGAAGCCTGAAGAACAACCCCGATAACTCTGTCTCTCGGTAACACTGGCCAACTATTCTTGAGAAAGAGTTACTGCAAAATTCAGAAACCCGCGAAACAATTATTCGGCAGAATCAAGCAACGTCGTAAGGGTTTCGTGGCGGTCGTGAAATTCTCACGGAAGTTCGACGTGTTCGAAGCATGCTCACCATGGTGTACACCCCTTCGGATAGAACACTAGGTACACAGGGTCGCGTTTCAGTGGCAGAACGACCGTAGGAAACGTACTGCTTCACCGTGGAAACATTTTTAAACTGGCACGCTCGTTTCTCTCTTTAAATCGCTCGATGCCGCTGCGATACGTTACAGAGATCCATGGCTATGGCCTCGAAACGTTCCGCTCGTTTCTTCTCCGAACGTTTAGGGATCAGTTACCCGCCGTGGTCACCCTTATCCCTTCCGGATAATCGCGCCGCGATCTTCGCTCATCCGTCTTCCTTCCTTGGTTTTTTCCCGGCTGATTTTCTCCAAAGTCACCGGAGTCCATGGAAACGGATGGGATAACGTTTTTTTGCACGGGATGGAAGTGGTTTTCGTACGGATAATTAGGTTAACGACCGTTATTGAGACTGACAAATTGAACATGATTTCGACATGTTGATTTTTGTTGGACACTTCATAAATAGACCTTCGAAGGGAAGAATATTTTGTGTAATGAACAGAGGTGATAGGAAAGAAGGGGGATGTACGTGGAGGAATAAGAGAAGATATCTGTATGTATATGTATGTATTTTAAGAAATAAGATTTTTGAGAGCAAGTGTGATCTGATAGGATTTTGTACAGAAAGTTTTATGTAAAATTTGTTAGCCTTCCTAAATTCCTGCTAAGAACGCTTTTCGAAGAATAAAATCTTTTAGAAAATAAGATCAACTTTGGGAGAACTTTATACATATAGAGAATCTTATATAGATTTTTAGAATTTTCTACTTTTCTTCGAATCCCTTGGAATCAAAGATCATTCGATTCACAAGTTTCGTCGTCAAGTCGCACGTCTAAATCTTTAAAATTTTGTTGGTTTTATCATTACATCGTTGTACTATTTTCTTTTACAAATACAATATTAGCTTAATACCGAACTGTTACAATGCATCTCATGGCCTATTTATCACATGTAAGTTCTAGATAAAAATGTTCAATTAAAATACTCTTGCTCCCTCTGAAATTACGATTCTAAAAATTTTGCAATTTTCATCGTAATTAGGAAATTCCGTAAAAAACTTCTAAACTTGAAACTCCATCATCGAAAGTAACCCGATAAATATACTTAAAACGAGCATCATCTCATCCGAGCCCCTCGATGCTATCAGACGATTACCACACCCCTACTCGATCGAACCTCGTTCGATAATTAAATTAGTCCCGCCTTTAATCGCGTTACGCGATTTTTCCTCGATACAAGTCGGAGGGGAGAGCAACGATAGATAATAGAATACTTTTAAGAAGTAGCCGATTCACCTCGTTGAAAATCGTGTCTATTTTTCAAGAAGACCGATCTCGATTTCTATTAAATCTGACGTTTCGTTGCATTTACAGATCGAATCGTTCTTTCGCGATCATTGTATCCTCAACCAATCGGATTTCGCAACTTCCTGTTTACTTTAGTTTCGCGCGTCTTGGATAGAAGAACGAGCAAGTAGATATTCGAGAAATGCTTGTACCGCAAATTCGATAATGGAAATTCGCCGATATCGCCTGTAATCTTTCCTTTCCGTGAACGTTTCCTGGGAAAAAATAATATAGTACACCCATGGTAACTAAGCTGCAATAATATTTTTGCATAATTTTTATAGATACAACTGAAAACAAAATGAAGTTGTAATTAGACTAAGCAGATATTTAACTCGCGTTTTAAATATTGTAACAAGTGTTCTACTTTGGATATTTCGTATTCTTTTGCACATTATCTGCGTTCCTTTTTACCTTTAAATTTCCTAAACTATTATATAAATTATTAAGACAAACGTATAAAAATCCGTAGTCTGTATGTTTAATTAACTTATATGCCATACATGTAATAGATACATATAGTATAATACAAATATAGCTAGATATAGTTACATATATTTGTCATATTACTTTCATTCTAATTAATCACGTATGACGTGCCTGGTTCTAGCGTAAAGTAAACTTCGAACATTTTGAATGGCATTCAAATCGGCTGAATTGCCGGTCCATAGAAGTACGAAAATGAATTTCGACGAAGAGAACTCTGTGATGGACTTAGCTCTGTGACATTGCGCAGCAACAAATTCAAAACGTCTACGGATCAAATTCGTAAAACAAAAAGAAGAAAGAAAAATACCAAACGAATAATAAATAAATAATTAATTATAAATAAGCAAATAATTAGTCTAACCAAAACATTTCCTAAAATTTTCTACATCGTAAAAATTCCTAAATACGCTTCACACAAAATTTATCGAGATAATAGAAAATAAAAGATTTAAAAAAGGAATTCCAACGATCGATATGAAATATCAGAAGCACAGGACATTTCCATTTCAATCGCGCATACAATTTACGCGCGTTGCATGTTCCTCGTATTACATCATCTCGCGAATCAAAAGCCGCCGCTCGATTAGTCCATTGAAAATTCGCCGGGCGATCGCCGCGTGTCGCGTCCATCCGGTTGAATGTCGGGTTCGCATGAATGCGACGCGACAGGCATCGAAGTAGCGAACGTCACGCACTCTTCAGACGGGACACGCGGGATTTTAATCAGCCGCGGCGTGTAATGAGGCCGTATGCTGCGGGTACCAACGATTTTGAACAGGCTTCGTCCTAATGAACACAAGTCCTGATCGAGCTAATTGAAGAGCTCGACTCTCCTGTGACTTCATCGGGATAATTAACTCGTCAATGTAAAATTGTCGTCGTTAAAATTAAAATACGATGTCACGACTATTGGACTCTTGATGTACGCGACTGACTAGTATGCTGTTGAATCGATGTTAGTTGCATAGATTTTTTTATTCGGTTCGAAAGGGTATTCTACAAAAATTGGCAAAAATATTTTCAAAAATTCTATTGATAATTAATTCGGCTGCGTGATTTAGTTTCGTGGATTATTGAAGTTACGATTCGGTGTAAACTTCTTTATAAAATATGTATATTTTATTAAATGTGGGAAATATTGAAAATTTCGTGTATCTTTGATTCGATTATAACTCGAATTGGATACAGTTAACTGAGATATTCAGCTATCGCGTGAAATATTAGAATCTTGTCGTAATTTAATGATACAGGTCTTTTTGAACGGTTCTTGAGAAACTGAGACTTTTATATTGAAAATTCTAAGCAGTGTCTATATTAACGCGGAATGTTATAAACTAATTTTAGGAATTCGAGATTTTTAATGTATCACGAGTAATTAATAGTCCCGTATAGAATTATATTAAAAGATAATGAAGAATATCAGCTGAAATTTGTGTAAAATACCCAGAGAAGCGTGAAATATCTTGATAAACCTTCAGATAAATTTTTCTATCTCGCATAATTTCCAATTCATCTTAATTTAATCTCAATTTAATCAGTAGCGATATAAAGTAGTTACTGTACACATCTATTTCCTTAATAATTTTCCCTTAAAGCGTTTGTTCGCGCGGAGTATCCTTTTCCAGCTGTCTAATAACTCAATTACCACTTAATTAATCTCAAACGATCGTAAAATTCCGCCTCTCATTCATAAACCGATCTCTTCCTCGACGATCTACATCCGCTTTCAAGCTAACTCGATTGAATAAAACACAATAAAACTCAAAAACATATCTGTCATCATCGTGATTTCTTCAAAGACTGAGAACAATCGTCGCAGTCTTTGAAAATTTACAAAGTAGAATTACTAATTTCGATCCTCAGAAATATAACATTTTTTAAAGAACGAATCTTCAGAAAGTTGAATATGAGAAAGAGATACAACACTGATCTGAATACTAATCGAAAAGAGACAAGAAACAATCTAATGTTTTTAATAAACACAACATTACTGACTTGATTGAACGACATTACCAATTTCGAGAAGTTCACAACACACCCTAATCCTGCAACAATGATTCTGATAAATACGAAATTGCCGATTGCTCGAACCAATCTTCGGGATAAACAAAGAAAATGAAAAGATCCAAAAATCCAAACTTCATACTCGACACTGCACAAATCCCAATATTACACATCCAAATCCTCCAACAATGTTCCTAATTAATACGATATTCTCGATTCGCTGAATCGATCTTCCCTACCCCCTCCTCGTCACATAGCGAATTTAATAACAATACGAAACGAGAAGCTCTGAACGCTGAAATTATATCCTGGATTCTGTACGTATCTCTCTAATCCTCTAATCCTCCAATAGTGGTTCTAATAAATACAAACAAGCCCCGACGAATTGTTAACACCTTAGCAGCTAGCTACGTCAATTACGACTACAAACATCGGGAATTTACCCTCGTCGACTAATACTCGACATAACGCAACAAGAAACGTTTCAGCCAGAGTAAAATTGGTGGTCGATAGCGAAGGATCTGCGTTCGTTAAGTCCGGCAACGATCTTGAGTGTTTATTAATACACGAACAAGAGAGGTGGAGCCAGGTTGACGTACACGTAACCTGTTTGATTATGCGACGGTTTGCGTTGTAATTAGCGCGGCCTGTTTGACCAGGCCGACCAGATACTCGTGCTACGTGCCTGTAACTCATGTGACCCGGTTGCAGGGCCACTGAATTACATAATACACACGCGACGCGCGTACGCGAACGCTGCAAATGACATTTCCATGACGTATGTAGCTGCAAAATGAACGGACGGGTCGGCCCTTGTCGCGAGACCGGCCCTCTGCCAACGAGTGTCGTGAAAACACGTTTTAATACGGCCAGCCGGACAAGACGACCACTCTCAGCGAAGAATTACAGCGAAATAACAACGACGTAGGATAGGTTCGTGGATGGAGAAAGAGGATGTTTAACTGAGGACAAGGTTGCGTTGTTATTGTCGCGAACGATCGAATATTTTATCAATAAAAAAGAAAAATTCGTAGCAAGGTTCGAGAAAGATACGTCGTTTTATTAAATTTTATGGAAAACTTGTTATTCTTTTCAGCAACGAGCAATGAGTTTTTTTTAATCTTCGAGTATTCCGTTTTCCATAATTAGACTGCCGATCTTTATACAAGTTAACATTTTCGCGAATAGAATTAAAAAACGGAAGCTTCCCATCTTTTAAATTTTATAGTAGCAGCTGTTGTCCGCGACTTCGTTTGCGTAGAAACTAATATGAGTTTAACTTCGTTATTCTAAATTCACTGCATCACATTCAATCGTTTGTAACAGTAGGCAATATAGTAAACAGTTTTGGAGGAATATTTGGAGGAGGTGACGACTATCGATCAATCGAGGCGCAATGGAAATTAAACTGCGTTAGTGCAACTTGGATCGAATGTGTGCTCATTGCTCGGTTCCTTGAGAAGTAAACAATAATCATAAATTATAGACTGTGTCCACGTATGGAAATGTACTTTCCAACGGTGAAAGAAATAACCAAATCAATCGAACAGTTTCTCGGATTACCTTGGACACACGTACATATACCTACATACTTAATGTTATAATATATATATTAAAAAATTCAAAGTATTTAATAAATAAAACATTACTAAGAAATAATCTCAGAGTAAATTGAAGTATTCACGTCTAAATCTCCTTTATCTCTGATAAATTGTTAAAGTGTAGATCGAGTTAAAAATAAAAGAAACTACATTGACACAAGTATTTTGCACTTTATCGATATCAACGATTGAATGCGTAAAAATTATATTATTTGTCGCTGTTTTATTCATTAGAGAATTTTAGTCTAGTCTTTATTTATCAATTTTACACATCCCAATATAAGCAAACTAATATTCGTTTAATGTTCTCTATTCAGAAGAGAACTCTTTTAAGTCCAATCCCTTTTGCTCTATACATCAAGTATGTCCAAGAAAAGTGTCTCTAATTTCAATAAAAATTTCCCTATCCCATAATTCTGAACTATTCCAGCGTATTTTACTTAGCTCGCATCTAATTTACACCTTTCCAACTTCAACCCCGCATAACTTTCCAAGCCTCCGAAGACGTATCGCTTTCCCAGTATGCGTACCAGCCACGAGATACATTTTTATAAAATAGTCGGAAGGTAGCCGACTGCGCCCAGGTGAAAAATTTTAATACGGACAATGGCGGTGGAATTAGCATAAGCGCATCGATCATTGCTCTCGCGTAGTATCGTCGTCTAAGAGAAAGTTTCATGACAAGAGACATTCTCCTCTGCCGTTTATTTCCACGGGATGAAAATGGCCTCGTCCCTTTCTTCTCTCCGTCGTTCTCAGCATGTAAATCCGCGAGAATTAAATTTCACCCCGATGAGGTGAATTTCAGAGGCAATTTAAGATCCCACGATGCCTTTTGTAAGAGCGTGCACCGTATCGACGATTACCCGGTTAAATGGCCTGGAAGTATCAAGTCGATTGTAACCGCGACAAAGTGGATTACCGGTGTAGCATAATCTCGATTCTACGCCAAGGCCGTCGTAAAACTTCCATGCAATTCTTTTCCACGATGCGCAACCATCGTCGAAAGAACGCGGACGAAGCCCCTCGCGACATTAACGAACTGTTGTGCCCCTCGATGCTATTCGAGGGATCAATGGCTCCTCGAATCGGAAATGGATGATTCAAGAGCTTAGGACGCGTTGAAGAGAAAAAGTAAGATGGTAAAGCGCCAACGTTTGAGCTACTGGGTTGACAACTAAATGATTGCGGATTTTGTCATTAGGCGGTATTGACCTAATGACAAAATCCGCAATCACTTAGTTGCCAACCCAATACACTGGAATTTTTGCAAATTCTGTGCGAGGATGCTAGTGAATGGACGATGTTCATTCGTTTATGATGAGCGCGAATATGCAAAACTCGACAATAACGAGATACTTTTATGCAAGTTTTGTACGTCAGTTTTCATGAACTTGGAAATTTGCACGAGTATATATGCAGCTTAGTAACAAAGAATCACAGTTGAAATTAGGATATAAATGACGTAAGAGATTTAATTAGAAATTTTGTTGCAGGTATTCGTTTTACGGTAGCTTCTTCGCTTTGCCTTGTATTATGACCTTGTACATGTACATACATGTACAATATAAGGGAGATTTCTTCGAATTTGAACATTGATCGAATAGAATGCGCTTGGAATAAAGATTTTGTCAAACTCTGTGTGAGAATATTAATCTTTAAAGTTAGCTACTGTTTCGTACAGAAGCTTACATTAGCCTAACACCCCTATCATCGTAACAAATTCTCCAAAGCAACTCGACAAACACGCAAAAGGCGTTTAGGAGCATCGGGCCGTAAAGAAAGAAATAAAAACAAGTTGGTTCCGAAACAAGCGGCGTAAGAATACTCATTTTCGAAGAAACGAGCACGAAAGAACAAAAGTTGGGAAGTAAAAAAGCAGGATCAGCCGTCGAGTAATCCACGTTTAATCGAATCACTCGTCAAAGCTCGCGGCCCCTGTTCTCTCACGGGTCGTAGAAAATAGATTTCCAGCTAAAATATTTGCACGCTGTCACTGGTCGTCATATTCATGAGAGCAGCACGAGAATGGAGTGGGAAATGGATGACAAGAATTAGATTCCACGTAGGAAATGCGACCGGCTTTTCTAGACGATGCCTACGCGCCATGTCAAAGCTGACTTCATCTCCGTGGTATGCTCCCTTTTTTCCATTTTCTCGTTTTTCCAAACGGTGTTTCTTTCCAACGGTATACCTATGGCTTATTTTACCGTGTCTATGTAAAATCGTTTCTTTACACTTATCTTCGCTAGAGACGATAGGAATAGATGAAGAATCGGAGAATAATACGAATTGTAGAGACTTCCAACAATTTGGAATACGCACGAGAAATGTTTTCAAAATCGAAAGAAACTTTAAATGTAAAAGAACAAATATATCTTATCTCCACTAAACAATAGTTGCACGACCTATTTCATTACAGTGTATTGGAACATTTATTTTGTCCAACTGTATTTGCTAAAGAACTAATCCGTGGCAAATCGATATGATATCAACGTTACGCCATCAATTTCTTATTTACAGTTCAATTGGACTACAGCATCAACGTTTTAAAGACGATACTCGATGATACAGTTAGTAATTTTCTTGTTTGTATTTATTACGTTTTGTTCAAAGGCAAGTAAGCGCGTTACTGGTTTTTATCGTAGTACTAATTTCAGGAAACTTGAAATCCAACGAAATAATTTTATTTCCAACTAGAATAGGAAAGTTATTTCAGAATAACGCGAATAAAGACGATAGGCAAGCGAAGCATACAAATGAACGTTTGTTTAAGGAAAAAGAATACGACTCATAGAAACTAAGATTAACGTGTTGCTCATAGGAACAGTTGGCGTGTTCTACTGGCTAAATGAAATAACAAGCTTCTGTATGGACTTGAATGAAATTATACGAGCAACGATGTCTGGGTCGGATGTAATAGACTTTTAAAACTAGCAATTGTTGATGTAAATCCATTGCGAACGGTACATGCGATTGAAATTCGTTTAACGCGTCTCTGTTACATCGATTGCGGTTGAGAAAACGTACTATGAATGTTTGATTTAGACGCCATGCTATATTGATTTCAGTACTTCCTTTGATTTATGGTGTTTGTTTCACAACGGAGGAAAACAATCGGACTATGTATTTCTCGTATCAATATAACTCGAAGAAATAGAAATGTAATCGTTAAGGTGCTGTTTGCTCCATCCGTAACATTTTAATCTCGTAAAGGATAACTCATTGCTAATATTGGCGTCATTTGTAATTCCTTTAGCCTGCAAGAATCACTTATTCTTAATCCTTATAATTTTTCCATTGCTTCTAACAAAGTTCAAATAATGCCATATTTCTTTCATAAAATACCAGCAAAATATAATGTAAAAGCCATATGTTATTACCATATAACCATAATAATATAAAACAAATAATTTCTTCATTTTTCCCTGACAATTATTCCCTTCTTCCAGCTTTGAAATAATAACAATTCCGCATGAAAAATAATCCTGCTGAAAATCTCGCCTCGAAACTAGCCCCTTTCGAATCCTCTGTTGCTTTTGCCTTCTTTATTTCTTAAAAAAGAATCATTCGTTTGAAATGACTTCGTGTCTTCGATTCACAACTGTGCCAATGCTACAGCTATGGTGTAAAATCGTTATAATCGCGACTCGAGGAAAGAAAAACGACTAGGAAAGAAAGAAAGAAACAGAGAGCCAAACGAACGGTAGGTAGCGCGCGTAAGCACGAGCGCGGAAAAAAACGCAACACGAAAAGCTCGCGTTAATTTCCGTAGGCAACGCTTTAAGTACGAGCGCAATTAACGCGATCCTGTAACAGCGGTATCAAAAGGCTGGCATTCCGGGTTTATTTCGCGCCACTGTAACGTCGCTCTTAAACTTCGTCGTCGTTCCAACGCTACTACTTCCCCAGTCGCTATTTTCGAAGCCGAACAAAACTTCATCGCGGTATAGATGAAATATATTTATCACACGATGCTTAATGCTCCAATTCCAAACTAAAAGTTAGTCAGATATCTGGGCATGATTCTGGACAGAAGAATGGCATGGAAACGTCACGTCATAGATAAATCCAAACAACTTATATCAAAATTTAAAAAATTCTACTGGCTTATTGACAGACGTTCCAGCTTAAGCGCGCAGAGTAAAATAATGCTATATAAGGCCATGCTAAAATCTGTTTGGACCTATGGAATCCAACTATGGGGAACAGCAAGTAATTCCAACATAGAAATTCTTCAACGATTCCAATCGAAAACTCTAAGATCCTTAATAGATGTTCCTTGGTATGTTACCAACGAAACAATACATCGCGACCTTAAGATATCCACAGTTAAAGAAGAAATATCCAAATTCTGTAATAGATATAACATACGAGTTAACAACCACCAAAACCCACTAATTACTTAATTACTTGACACGACGGATCAGATCCGCAGACTAAAAAGACCTTTAGACTAAATAAGATTATAAATTAAGAATAAATTAAGATCCTCAAGACTAAAATTACCCTTTAGATTTAAGCACTAGATTTAACTAGAATCAAACGTACGGTAAACACTTATTAAACATGACATAGTACCACGCCAGAATAATTTACTTATAATTCTCAATGAGAATTAATTGCTGAATTCTTCCAAATAAGAAAAAAAGATGCTTAATGCGAGCTACAGTATCCTGGCTGTAGCGTGTAATTCATGCCACCAATCCGATGGAGAAGAGGATAATTCTTAACTAGTTTCTAAACTAGATTTAAAGGTGTTGAAGTAATTACTTCAAGAAAAACTCTACATCTTTTCTTTTGTATATCCGTGACCTGTTACCAAGAGAATAGAATTTAGTGAAAAAATTCAAAATAAGGAGAGGTCCATATTATTGTGCCCTTGAATATAAACTTTCTTTTGGGTTACAAGGTCTAGAAACAAAAGAACTATAAGTAGATTTCTATTGCTGTTTTCTTATAGTCTTCAGCTAGATCTACGCACCAAGGTTAATTTTTTGGTAATGTCTTTTGCTATAAATATATGAACGTGCTCCCTATCATTTTTCCTATTGTACTGTAACACTGTAAGAGTGAGAATTTGGATCACTTATACTTATTTCAATATATTTTTCTATTACAAATTCATCCACTCGATCGTCTATCAGTGAACCTGAACAAAAGGATTAAATGCTGAAGAAAGAATTGTCAGATGTAAAGATTTAGTAAACTTGGATTCGACGATTTGAATAATTTATTCAGTGTGGGATTCTATGATTTGTTATTTTAATGATTCATTGAATGTGGACTTGGTGATTTAGCGGTTTTAAGGATTTATTAAACGTGGTTCGCATGATTTATTAATGGAGCTTTGTGATTTATTCAATGTAGATTTCATGGTTTGTGAGTTTAACGAATTGTGAAACGCGGATTCGGTGAGCCGATGACTCGTGAATCGGTTGAAGGATAAAAACGATCTGGATGTGCGATTGGAATTTTGAGAAGAGAATCTTAAAATCTTCGATATTTTGGTTATTAAAGGGTAAAAACGAGATTAAACGTGTGACAAGAATTTTCCAACGATGGAGAATTTTGTAAAATACGTATTCCAGGCTAAGATGAAACAAATTAAAGGAAATCTTAATCGTTGTATTCGATAATTTTCGAAACATATCGTATGTTTTCATGATACGTTAAGCAAACTGACAGAAAAATAAAGTAAATACGTATACCTTTGAAATTACGGAATATGATTCTCTGTAAGGTTGAATTGATCCATGAAGATATGTCGAGAATTCTTTAAGGGAAACGAAGTCGACGTTAGAACATTTTTAATATTTCAGATTTCCATCAGCAGATTCCGTCTGTGAATTCCTAATAGAAGTCTCGATGTTCCTCCAACATTTTATATTCGACCTTTTTTCGATTTCAAATTTTTTCTCGAAATATTCTTCCATGTTAATCAACAAGCTACCATTTCAAAGGTGAATTTTAAATAAATTTCTCTAAATTGAGATACATCAAAATCTTTGGAAAAATTTCCGAAACAGTTTCCGAATTAGCTTGAACAATTCCTCCAAGCATCTGACGTTCTCTTGTATTTCTTTATATTTTCAAGCCGTGTTGCAGTCTACTTATCAGAAGGCATTACGCGATCGCGAATAAAACGAACACGGAAAGCCTTATATTTTTCCATATCTCCGCTATCAGTGTAATCTTCGTGAAATCGATATGCTGTGTAAAGAGAGAAGAGCAGAACGAACCTATTCACATCCCTTTACGTTTGCAAGCATTTAACAATCGTTTCGTAGTGCTTTTAAAACTCGCAAGAACTCGGCAAAGTGCAGAGTGTACACAGTGTATCAGACACCATGAATTTGGCCGGGTGCGGATCGAAAGTGGCGCGATTCGAAAGGAACATTCGCTGCTTTTCGCTTACACGAGCGGAGCCATCCCTTCGAACAAACAGCCGGAGAGAAATTCGGTGGGCGTGACCGGTCGTAAATTTTTACACTCTAGATTACCCGGTGCCACGGCAGCGAATACCACGTTTTAACGGCTCGTAAATTTTTTTACGCACCTTTTTTTTATATATACATACATTTTGTTACGCTGTCTCTAGCTGCCGCCTCGTTAATTCCATTAATAAACCTCGGGACCCGCGTAACAAACGCTACGACGAGCCTTAGCAGTGAAAACAAATAAAATGCAACAGCTGAGTGCTATTGTGCCGTATAAAACAAAAGAACTACTCAGAGATTATGTTAACCCTTTGTCTTATGATATTGATTCACGCTCGTCGAGTGAATTTAAATACAACGAAGGTAAGCTGTACTTACGTCAAAGTTCCATTTTATATTGCAATTGTAGAAATTAAATACGGCGTTGTCACGTGTAATTGTGAGTTTGCCTTAAACTCGAATCTTTTTCCTCTGCTTACTGCATAAATATACTATGTCTATATTCTGTGAAATTTGTGATTTTATACGCAGAAGTTGTTGACTATTTCCTTATGCTGTATAAAAATCGTATTTATACCCAGTTTATAAATTTGTCAAAAATAATATTTTTGTTTAACGTATTTAGTGTATATAAACCATAAACCATCTTCATCATTTTAGAAGGGATCAACGCACAATTTGCAAGTAAAATGGCGTTAATAAAGATAAATACAATACATAAAGTATTTATTTAATTATAAAATATCATGAAATGTTTCAAACTGTTTCTCTCAAAAACACTAAAAGCATAGAATGTTTGTCAAATAAGCGATCGATATTTAAATCTCTTTTTTTTTTATAGTTTCCAAGATGTCCTATAAAATATATTCCCACCGTTTCAACTTAAATTTTAAAAACAAAAATCGACCTATTGAACGTTTCTTCGAGAAGTACATGACTCGGACATTTTATAAATAGCAACGACTTATTCATCCACCATAATACGATCCATCATCGTTCTTCGATTTTTGATTGGTATCGTTGAATCATAGGTGCCCATAACATCTTAGGGATCAGAGGTTACTTAAATTTAATTTACATTCTATACTTCATTTAATAAAGACAATTTGATAACTCTCATTGCGTAAAATATCGATTTAAAGGAATTAGATATTCCAAGTAACATCCTAAAGGAACAGCGACATTGTAAGAGAAAGTTTCCGTTTGATATCGAAAATTCAAATTCAAATTGTGGCTGATAGTCGGAGTACCACTAGACTTGGCTCCTGTTCGTATCGATAATGTAAAAAAAAAAAAACGAAGAGAAGACAGTATAGAAAATATATTACGGAACGAAACAGTGGGAATTCGAGCTCGATGGGGAATTTAAACGTAACATAGCTGGAATTGAAGTATCGCGACGACTCCTCGAGACTTTTAAAGCTCCACGGTTGCACCTCCGAGGCCGAGTATCAATTCCGTTCAATCGACGTTACAAATTTACGAGGGAAACTCGTGATAAAGCGGCGCGTGCCTACGATATTTTAATATTATTCTCTGAAACTGCACCATGAGGAGGACGCGCCGGCGAATATTCCATGAAACATTGGGATGCATCGGCCGTGAATCTTTGATATCTTCATCGGATATAGGATTATGGAGTGGCGCTAATATTTCAATTGATCCCAGTTCGTTTCGATGAGCACCCGACCGATGTAACAAGCGAAAAAAAAAACCGCTGAATAAAACTCGTGAGAATTATTACAAAAGGCGTTGATCGGTGCATATTTTTTATTTTAAATCGATTATTACGCGAAACTGTCTCGTCTGATGTTTATTTATACCTTGAACGATGCATTTTTCATCCGATCTTGAATAATACCCCGTCGGTGAAAAATGGGATCGAGGGGAGAGGGAAGAGAAAATTGAAAAATTAAACTCGACCGCTGACCAACGCATCGGAAAAGTTGATATTTTCATATATATATATATATATATATATATATATATATCTGTACCTTCTATATATATAGAGAGAGAGAGAGAAGACACAGAGAGGAAAATAGACGGTTACTAAAATTGCCAAATCGACAAATAAATCAGAATTTTTCTTTTTTTAACTGGAGAAATAATAACACGGGCTCAGCAGAGGTCGGAGCGCCCTATCAGCGAAAACGTGAAAACGTTCCGTTAGCTCGAGCGGACAATAACGCGAAACGATTATTAACGAAAATCGTCAGCGGTGGGCTAGTTTAAATGTTTTATACGCTGGTTTGATTCTTTTATCCAAATCAGAATGCCTCGAAGCAACTAGCATTTAAAATAGTTTCGCTGAAATTATGAATCTTTAACGAGGTAGAGAAAAGCTGACTTTTAGGGAGAATGAACACGATATTTGAAATAAAAATATTACGTGTTACCAATTGTTGAATAGAGAAAAATCTGAATCTAGTAGAAAGTAGTAACATATTAACAGGATTATTGAACTACCGAGCCAAGATCAAATTTAGTTAATATAGATGTATTGTGTTGTATCGCGAGTAGAATAAAGTATATAGTCACACAAGTTAATTGAAAAAATTTCGAACGATCAAGGAAATAGAAGAGTGCCACCGAAATGATAAATTTAACTAACAAAGAGATATTACATGCGTTGACAAGTGAAATAGGATTGTATATAGTCAGACGAGTCACGAAAATATGATGCGAACATCAGGATATTAAATCAATCAAAAAGTTGGGCTAATATAAAGACATCGTGTGGCTTCATAAGTGAAGTAACATTGTATGTAGTCAGACAGGTGAAAACATCAAATAACCGAAGAATAGAACTCCCATTATCATGGTCGCGTTGGATTAACATAGAAAGACGTTATACAATTGTCTGGCGAGTGAAATAAGACTGTGTATAGCCAGACGAGTTATGTGAAATAAGGTTGTATACAGACAGACGATTTAAGTGAAATAATCCGGACAGTAGAACACATCCGCAATCGGTGAGAATAATTTTACAGGGCCATCGACTTGAAAATACTAAAGTCCTAGATCAGATTCTGCTGACTATATTAAATTCCACGATTCTGAAGTGTCTACTATCTACGTTCGTATATCCCATGGATCTGCATCAAATCCTATGTTCTCGTGATTTTTATATGGAAGTCTAGGAACTTAGCAGAATCCTACATCGAGACCATATGTTACCATGGCCATCTGTATCAAAACCCTATCGTTCTATATCCTGAATTTATTTTATTAGCAGGCATTTTCGTATTCTTATATTCCATAGCAACTTACTGGATTCCAAAACGTCTCGTACTATGGCTGCATGATTTTTATCGTTTTGTTCGATGTTCTACGCGACTGTGGCTTCCTAACGCATCTATATTATGTCAATTACGATCTGGCAATTTACTTCGGACGACATCGCTCGATGTAATTTCATCAAAAGCGGTTCGATGCAACATTCAACGCAAAATATGATTCGGAAACGCACGAAGCGCACGTCATTGATCATTCCGTGTATCATCGCGATAGATATAAATACCAATGACACAATTTTCCAGAATTCACTCGGCTTGAATCAGTTGACGGGTTTATAGTAACACAATATGGTTGTCGCGGACGCGTTCGAATTAAAATTACGCGCGTTATAAGCCAAGTGAAAACCGGGTCAACTCTTTGAATCGCGTTGCGATGATAAATGACGTTCCAGTATTTCGCCAGTGTGGCGCCGAGCTAAGAGAACGAAATTCTCAGACGCGCGTCAAATTCCATAAACTAACGTAATCGAGCTCCTGTACACGCCTGTACACGCTTCGGTTACGGGGTGACAAATTAAGAGAAACATTAACGTCGTACCGACGCGACGCGGATCTTTCGAATGAACCGCGCTCGACCGTACCGATACCCCACATAATTTATCTCTTCTCCCAGGAGGAGATTATCGTTAGACAGAGACCAGAAGATCCATTGTTCCTATACGATTAACAACGACGAGCCATACCGATGACGGTTCTCGTCTACGATCTATCGATCGTGGTGCACGCCGAGACACCGAGGAAGATTAATCAGCCGTCAAACCGTCACGGATTAATTTATCAGGTGAATTAATGAATGAGAGTTATGTGCCAGGTTCTATCACTCCGAGAAACGTTAATTGTGGTAAAATATGTGCTTGCACGAGAAATAGAAGGAGATTTAAGCACGCAGCACCTTGTAAAAGTTTTAGAGACACAGCAAGTAGAAACATTCTGGTCTTACGAATGAATGTAAAAATACTTGTACAGATGTTGCTCTTTGATCAATCTCGTCTTCGTTTTAATTGATAGAAAGGTTTTTAATGGTTTAAGAGAAGCTAGAGAATAAGACTTAAGCAATTAGAGTTTTAAGTTTTTTGTATAAGCTGTGTAGAGGGATCGATGTCTGACCAAATACGTATTTATACTACTTTGGTTGACAATTATCATATCGTACTACCTTCTCGGATCTTCTTCAGAAAATTTCACACGATGAGCTAAAAGTATGAAATCGAAACACGTAACGTAAGAAAATTTTCTTTGAAAACATAATTCTTTCTTTTATTCTCTCCTTGTTTTCTTGTCAAATAATTTTTCAATGGACTTATTTCGCATCGTCAGTCATTTTGCTTCCAATATTTCAAATTATCTATTTACTTTTCCATTCCTAACTGTTTTATATATTCGTTCTAAATCGTTCTACATATAATGATTCAGCGAAGCTAAAAAAAATTCGAGAATCGCGAAAACTGATAAAAAGTTAATACTATAAGGGAAATATCTAAAAATTCATCGACCGCGTCGATCCGCAGCCTAAATTTATAACTTGAAAAATAAGCATTGTCCATCGTGAATCTTCTTCATCATCTTGATATCTAGAATTGAAAAAATTACTCGAATTCCATGCATAAATTTCAATCCTAAAGTTTAATCCTAACGTTTTTTCTAAAATCATAAGAACGTACTTAAGCATTCCTCTTCTGTGACTTAATTCCACCCAATACAAATATACCGTGTGACACCGTATAAAAATATTTCCTAAAAGGTACGATTAGTCTCCGTTATGAAACTTACTAACGTAGGTAGGCTGACTTTTGCATGATACAGCATAGAGAAAGTGTGGATAAAGGAGAAGCTTGAACACGGCAGAGTAACAATGCGACCAGCAATAAAACG
Source organism: Bombus pascuorum (assembly GCF_905332965.1). Taxonomy (NCBI): domain Eukaryota; kingdom Metazoa; phylum Arthropoda; class Insecta; order Hymenoptera; family Apidae; genus Bombus; species Bombus pascuorum. The sequence continues at coordinate 11,379,537 of NC_083490.1, read as the reverse complement.
GGATGGAATGAAACACGGGCATTCACGGGCCAGCCTTGGAAATCCAAGACTCTTCGAAACGAGGGTTTCGCGCGTCCGAACAAACCTGCGTCGCGTGATAAACGCGTCTTGAATGGAATTCAGGCTGCCTCGTTTCTGTGCAACGTCGCTCCAAAGTATACGTTGATTACGTTAATGGAAGTCGCGTGCCAACTACGAATTGAACCTTCGTTGAACGATTAAAAAATGTCAGTGCATTTTGCGTGACTGACTGCAACATGAACCTCGTTCCCGTTTCCACTTTCTGTCCTACAGTTTCGTATCGGTATTCGATGTAATTATACTGTTTTTAGAGTATCGTTCTCGTGCAGAGATCGTCGAATAACGATCGAAAGAAACGTATGTGTTTCGTACATCTTTACTAGTCTCTTTAGTGATCACTTTATGAGTATTGTTCTAGCGTGATGATTATCAAATAACGATGATAGAAATTCTATTTCTTTCTTACATCTTCGCTGGTTCCTCTAGCGGTTACTTCACGAGTATTGTCCCCGTGCGAAGATTATGAAATAACGATCAATGCAATACTATTGGATTGGAAATTAAGTGATTGCGGATTTTGTCATTAGGTGGTATTGACAAAATCCGCAATCACTTTCTTGCCAAGCCAATATATGTTCGCTACAGTTTTACCACGTAGTTTCTTTGTTATTTATTTTGTAAATGGATACTCGTGAATATCAAATGGTTTCCTCTTTGCCAGAACCTATACGTAATTATATGTATGCTTCGAGCATCGCAACATCCCCGTACAATTTCTCTACTGACAAACGACCAACAAAGAACACGTAGATCGGCAAAGGCACGCAACGCTTGGCTAAAGAATAATTATAAACGACTCTTCGTGCAGAGAGCAGTTTCCATCCGACTATCGCGAGGATACGGAAGGGAAGGAGAAGAACGAACGAAGAAGAAAAAAGAGATCTGTGGTACGCGTGTGCGGAAATCCAAGAATATTCGAAAACCGAGTTTCCGCTCGTTACGTAGCCGGAAAAGCTTGGTCGCGTTAAAAGTGCAGTAAAAGGAATCCAAGCTCGCTCGACGAGCGTACCAACGTCTCTGCCGCGTTAATTGTAATGATATTAATTACGATAATGGAGATCCCCAACCAGCCTCTCCGCCACTTACCCTCATACCCCTTTGCCTCGTCCCTTCTCCCCTCCCTTTCGATCCATCCTGTTACCCTTCCTCGTACCATCCCTTGCCCGCGTTTTCTTCTCATCCGTTCACGCGGAGTCAATTAAGTGGATATCTCAAACGAAAAATTCTAATAAGCCCGCAAAACGACTCGACTACGGGCGAGCGCGCCGAGAGAATCGCAGAGAAAGAAAGATCATTATTTTTCGTTCCCTTTTAGAACGGTCGCGTTAATTCCCCAGCCCGTTAGTTTCATGCTGAATTTAATGGGGTTTAATGGTCTTCGGCGTTATTAGGTTGTCATAGGCGGAACTTGAATGCAATTCTCTTCTCTCTTATTGCAATTTATTTTCGCTTTATTCGTTTGTTTTTCCCCTTTCTTTTCCTCTTTTTTTTTGTAAATAGCAGGATTGCAATACGTTTTTCTTTGCGGACGTTTTACGGGGTTTAATTTATTGATCTAGTGGCGGAATTTTATAGAACGGGATCGTTAAGTCTGGAAATAAGAGGTTTTGATTGTTGTTTAGGAGGACACGTTCGTCTGTATTAAATTGCTTTATGCTACGTGGTTAGACTATTGTGAAAATAGATGATCTGCGAGCGTACTTCTATTCTTCCAATTTATTTCTTTCCATCTTTTCTTTTCGTACGTAGCGAGTTTATAACGCTTCGTTTTTCTTAATTCTTCTCTATGTATGTATCTTCATTTATTTAATATCGAATTTCAAAGGAATAGAATGAAAATACAAATACGAATTATGGATGAACTTAGAAGCAAAAGATTTCGATCCTTGTTAAGCTCTTCGTGATATGGAAACTTCTTCCGTTAATCTGAACGTCGAAGTTTTAAGAAATAATAGAACGATTTTGTTTCTCTTAAAATCAACAACTTTTTTAGATGTATTTAATATTTTGTAACAATTTAAAGACTCTGATAAAACCAAAAATTTTGATACATTTATTATATAATAATTTAATAAAGTCTCTATTGAGAATCCAATGATTTTATGAATGAAATACTAGTTGGTGATTTTTGACATTACTAAAATATTCTAATTAAGTTCGCAATTACACGCAGAATTTTCAACAATTGTATTTCCTTTTCTGTGACTCAACACCAAGTTTTCAGAGAAAGGTAGAATCAAGGATGAACATCGGAGTAGAGGATTTTGGTTTCTGTTAAAGCGACCTCGTTAAGCCCTGGCAGTTAGTTTTACGCTGGATTTAATAGCGTTAGATGGTTTTCAACGTTATTAAGCCGGCATATTGGGAATGCTCGAATGCGATTTGCGTAGAGATTTATTCCTCGCTTCCGAGAAATCGGAGAGACCGTATACAAGGACAAAGGAATCATCGTTCTTCCCTTGACATTAAAATACTCCCATTAACTTGAGCCAAATTGAATAATCTGCTCCCTTTTTGATTCTCTTTCATATCAAATAATTCATCTAATCTAATATCCTTTTCATCGTCTTTGTCTCTCAAATTTCATGGATGATACACATTCTGTTATTATCGAAACGAAATAAAAGACTAAACAGGCGAGATTAAAAGAAAAGTAAAAGAAAAAGCTTAACCTTAATTAATTACTATGAACATATTCAAAACGACGTCAAAATTCCAGCAGAATCCCAGAATCTGAAAATAAGTATTTTAAATAAAGCATTAAATCGACAAATTATTAAATTACACAGTCATTAATTCTCGATGATGTTAATAAGAAGAACCTAATGGAATTGATAAAAGAAAATCCGTGTATTGAAACATCCACTAATCCAAAAAAGAATTCTCAAGTTGTAGCATAATTCCAGAGAGAGAAATTGACTAATCCAAATTTTTGCATTCAATGATATTGACAAGAGCCTAATCGAATCCATTCAAGAAGGTCTACCGATCTGTTAGAATTTAATCTTAAAGTTAAGATTAATGATCTGTGGAAGACACAATGTTTATGTTAAAATAATATTCAGTGATATTTATTAAACAGAACTACAGAACCAAATGTATATAAGCGAGTGATATAATTAACAACGTGTGGAAGAATTGTTGATAGTTGGCCAATTACTCTCAGACTAGACGTAGGTAGTAACCCATGATCCCTTAAATATTTTGAACCCCACTCTGTATACAATAATGAGTATGACCTGTGTAAGTGTCCTGTTCAAATGCCTATGTAGGTGTCTGTATAAGAGTATTTGTGTGCCTATGAGTGTAATATCGTTGTATTCCAACACAACCGAAACGTTCGCTACGTTCCAAAGTAATTCTTAAATTGCAGCAAAATCTCAAAAAACGAGAAAAAGCAAAATAGCGATATTTGCTGTCTTCGATGACAAAACAAAATAGAAGGCTGATCGTAAATTCGCAAAGCCGCAACACCGTCGAATATTCGATCGCGGGACAAGGTTCGACGTCCCCGATAAAACCGTTCCCACTACACAAAAGATACTTCCGGCATCGATCTTCCACTCGTGACGTTGTGTTCGTCATCGATATCATCGTGATCTTTCCTATCAATCTCGTCCTGCCAGCCAACGACTCGATACGAGTGCCACTCGAGTTCCAGCGGCAACTGAATTCCCATAGGGAAAGAAAGGGTGAAGATAGAAAAGAAGACTTTCCGGAGAAGAAAACGATGGAAGGGAGACTTCCGAGAATTCCTACTTTCCCTTCGACGGGACGAAAGGAATGAAAAGAAGAGGGGAATCAGCGAACGAAGGGTGAGAGTGGCTGAAAGTATATCCGAAAAGGCAAGTGGGAGGCTTTTGTCTGGACGAGAGCACGAAAAACTTTTGTTCCATCGTACCTTGTCGCTGGCATCCTGGTTCGAGCCAGTGTCAATCGACATCTGTCGTCGTAGACGAGCCATGCGATTCCCCTATCGTGCGAGAACAATCGCGCCACGATTCCGATTCTTATTAAGAATCCGCCTTGTACCATTCTGCCGCTAATAAAAGTTGCTGCCAGGTGGTCCGAGATATAGACACCATATCGTTCCATTAAGGAAACTTCGATGGAAGATTTGTTGAGCTGAAAGCGTTAGAAAAAGGAAGTTTGTAATATAAAGAGCGCGTATGCCAGTAACAACGAGGACGAGAGGATGGTTTTAAAAGAATTGGAATTTTAAGAAAATAAATTCGTATGATTTTTGTAATTATTTTTCTTAACTCTTTCACGAGCAAATGTCTCTTGGACTGTGTAGAACAAATAATATTTTCGTTAATTAATTGTAATGAAAATACAATTTTTCTGGCCCTCTTGTAAGGCACATAGAGCACGCTAAATAGCCTAATACTAAAATTAGGTTTTTGACGAAGATAAATGCATCTATTATTTTGTTAATCAATAAGATCTTAAAATACAATGTCGTTGTAAATATATCGAACTCTGGGTGTGATTTTTTAAAAAGATCGATATCTTTTCATCGCGCCTCTTAATCGCGAATAATTAAGTATTTGCAATGGAAAATAACGAGGAATACTTGTTAATGCAGAACGAATGATTAACGAAAGTGCAAAAATAACGTTCGATCAGCATGGAATAAATTGTGCCGGATATATATGAAATTAAAATCACCGTAAAGAAGTAAATATTCATGATCATCACGGTTCAGTTATTCGACGTTAAATGGTTATTTAACGTCGGTAGGGGAAAACTTCCGGCGATTTTCCTTCTCATCATGAAATTAATTTCCGAGTAACGAATTTCGAGTTTAAAGGTCTCTTAATTGACAGAAATTATGCGGGTTTCCAATAAATCAAGAGGGTGTACTTTGGAGAAATCTCACCGGGGCGAATTAAAACGTTCAACTCCCTAACTATTTCGATGCCGCCATACGACTCCAGTGAATATTTATACATAGTATGAATTGCTGTTTCAATGAATAACTTGTAAATAGAAGTAGCAGTCGTAACTGCGATTTACCCGGGGGAATTTTAATTAAAGAATTTCGAACACTCGATTCCGAATGAGCATCTGCAAACCGGAGCAAATGTAACGATGAGACTCGCAGTAAATATTTTTCGAAATTTTCGACATATCCAAATTAAGCAATTTTTGTACGTACAGTTCTGTGATGTCCTGGTATCACCTTGTTATAAATGGATTTTAAACGGATTTTAATGGATTTTAAATTTTAATCAAAATTTTTCTATGTAAAACAGTTCCCCTCGCTATTAGAAACCAGGTACGAAATCTCTCGGTATATTTCTTCGATAACCTAAATTTCTAAGCACTGTCTCATATTTTGTAACTATGAATTATCGATAAAAAGAAATGATAAAAGTAGTTGAAATTCAATCGATTAAATTTCTCGTTTAAAATTCGCCGGATAGTAAACGTCACCATTGCTGTATCTAAAAAGAGCAAATATTTTTCTGCAAATGTTCTCTGTGAATTTTCTGGTTTTTACAAATTCTCTACGTTTCCTGATCAATTTATCAGCGACAGAAGAAAAGAATATTAATATCTGAATTTTGTTCAAAACTCCTCTGTTAAAAGTCATCATCGCGGTCAAATTCAGGAACAAAAAATTGTACCATACAACCCATAGAACAGCGAACTACAGATGCCCTATACAACGTTGTTGATTCCTGTGAATTTTTCATGACCTTTTAACTAACAATTACTAAGGATAAAAAAGACGTAACAGCAACGTATAAACTAATAAATCACTATCTTTCCAAATTACGAACCATATTTTTTAAACGTACCAAGCTTCGTTTATGGATCACTGTGCGTGCCGCTCGAATCCAGAAGCAAAACGTGGCAAAGACAATAAGCGTCTCGCGTAAACAACAAGAGCTGCTCTTTATTGGACGATGAATATTTCAGATGGTGTTGCAAACACAACGCGTGCAACGACTCGCCGATTAAATAAATTTCATTATTCCTCCCGCTGAAGTATCGTTGTAGTAATGGCGCGTCAATTGAATTAACACTGAAAGTATGAATTACCGATTAACGCGTCTCCCGGTCTTAACAACCATCCGCCCCTTCTCTCTCCCCCTCGACACTCGACTATTGTGATTTATAACAATGTTGTTTAATATATCGACTACACGGCAGAGGAAATAATTATTCCTGCTGAAGTTATAAATAACAGACATGAAATTGTGCTGTTTCCTTCGCAATATAACTTATCGATGTATTAATGCTCCTACTGATCGTTAAAAGCGAAGAATGACGAGGGTGCGCCAGGATAAAGCGGCAAGGGGATTAACCGACTACGAGGGTTAATTGGCTCGTTCGTCTTTATTACCATAATACCAATGGTGTTATTAACCCCGGGATTCAACGTTTCGAATGGTTTCTCGCGTGCAACACTCGCGTCAATTGTTACACATTCGTCACAAGTGGACATCAGTTTCGTAGCATTTTCAACGATGCTGTATTTTTTGGATGATTTGGATGCTTTGCTGCTGGCCTTTTTCCTTTTCGTTTTATTGGGTTAATCAATAATAGGATAGTAGATTTAATCGAAGAAATATGAAATTCGTTTTATCTATTAAATGCAATAGTAAGTGCTATACTTTGGATATTTTATATATTTTTATATATTATGCGTATTTTTGCAGCTTTGAACTTCCTATGAATACACAGATATCTATAATCTAATAATCAGGAATTGGAATTAAACGTATTGTATAACTTAATACAGTTTTCAGATCATTTTTTATTAGATGATGTTATCTCATAACTACTGAAAGAGCCTAACTATGCAAGAATATATATAAAGTTTAACTGAAATAAGCTGAGGATTATTGCAATGAATTTTACATCTTATTTGAGGTCGATCGACTAGTAATTTATAATTGTAGGCTTTTAGTATATCCATATTTATTGACTGATTTCATGTGGTGTATGATCCTCATTCTTTATTGAATGTTGAAGAGTCGTACTTTTATAAAACAGAATGTTAGTTCAAAATAAAACGATCAAAGGGACAGTTGTTTTTAAAATAAACAGAAGAAACATTTGCATTAGATTGGACATTAAGTTGGATATTCCAAATGAAAGAAGAAAATTTATTTCCAGCTACAGAAAACCATTTTTAACGTGTCGTATCAGACATTTTCATACGTTATCTAAAATAATAAAAATATTGAAATTGAAGATAATTAGTGGGACACCTTTTATTTATTGGTCTATTAAAATTTAATTGTAACTCACTTACGCTTAATTAGTTGCTTGCTATCCTCAACTGTGATAACCAATAACAAATATAAAATCAACTTACGATTTAATTAATGCTGTTACCTACAGATATTCGATCTTTACGTTCTTCTCTATTAACACATTGAATTAATGCAGGAACACCGAGAGTAAATTAAATTCAGCACACAAACAGCGTAGTTGAGATAAACAGATGCAAAGTTCACGAAATTGCAGAGCTCATTTCAACGAAAAACACCTACGCAGATGATTAATTGAATTTCGTTTAATTTTTATATAAATGTGTTCACTTCACCTTTACATTCTTTCGTATACCAACACTTGGAATTAATGTGAAATACAGAAAATTAAACACGTCATACAAACGCAGTCGATTCCAATGAATAAATACAAGATAGACAAAAATATCAGACTCATTTCCATCAAAACGACTGAATAATCATATCTCATCCAATTCAAATCTCTTTACAGCCAATCTATACATTACCTGTACATTATCTTTATATTAATATTTCGGATTGATATAATGATATCCACGAATATAATATTAATTCATTATATTATATAGCATTTATGGTATAATATTTATCCTACACTATATTAATAAATCTCAATGTTCAATCGGAATGTATTCAGCACTTGTTATACGCTTCAAATCGCTATTCACGCTGTAATAACATTTTATTAAATTCTAACACATTTCCAGATTAGTTTCTAATTTCACCGATATACCTAATCATAACAGTCGCGTTTCATGACAGTGCTCATGAAATTTGAAAACGTTTTAGTAACACGTACGATATATTTTTAAATGTTTCTATAAATGTAAAATACTACCTTGAATCAGTGTATTAACTTAACAAGGAACGAGGATGGCTATTTAAACTGCATACTAATTTTTCACTATACGAATCGCTCAGAAACCATGCTAATCAATTCCATAAATTAAAATACATTATAAAAATGACATTTACAAGTATTACTCTTCCCATTAGATTTTCCTCGGTATTTACGATTATTTATACCTTTTCCTTGCGATAAATGAATTTATGAAAATAAAATTCCATTATGAAGATGTTGAATACTAATTACGTATACATCAGGATAATGTGAGATTAATAACTTTATAAAAAGTCGAAAAGCTCGCGTATTTTGCCATTTCTACACAGATTTTCAGACTGATTCCAAACTTTGCCGACATAACAACAGCGATCGTGTCCTCGTTACAACGCCAATGAAATTTTAATACGTTTCATAAGACACATATAATACAGACGTAAAAGTTCTGCTATTGTGGGCGTCGAAATACTTTCGCGAGCTGATGAGTATACAAAATTGCACACCAAGTTTGAAAAGGATTTTCATGAATCTGGCGGAAGAAGCAACACGGTCCACCGGCGAAAATACGCGTGTCACGTTCGCATAATGATTTCGAGCGGAGTGGCGTGTCGGCCGTCGGTCAATATTCAGCTGGGTTTTCCCGTAGAATGAAATTTATCGTGCAACGCACGCCATTATCGGTTATTACGTCACGAAAGACACGTGCCACTGATGTAGCCCGGGTCGCGCCGAATGCATGCATTAAACCCAGTTTTGAAATATTCAATACGATATCGAGCCGAACGCAAATAACAATGCTATTATCAGCACCGAAGTAATAATTAATTTACGCGCCAAACAATAGCCTGTCCCCGTCGTTTTTTATTTCCTGCAAAACGGGTTCCTTTCGACCGAGTTCCATTAACGCTTTCAAACGTTCTAGCATTTCGTAAACTTCATCAATTTATTCATCTTTCTATGGATTATGTGTTTACTTCACGAATACACGGCCGTTGTTATACATTTCATTTGAAATGCTGTTGCAAAAGAATGGTAAATGTCAGACAGGCTTATGTTTTTTAATTGACCCATTAATGATCATGGAATAACGCGTATACGGTGCGTAAATATAACGTTCTGACGAATTGTAAATGGAGTAATTTATACAATGGCACGCAGAAGTATTCGTACATTCTTCGATATCTTTCATCTACGTACCACGTTTGTTATACGAAACATTTAAAAATTTCATCGCATCTGTAATGGACACTGAACTATAGTGATCACATTGGAAAAATTCGAAACGATTCTGAAAGCATGTTGCCCGAAAAGTTTCTTTCGTTTTATGCACAAGGCTTTGTTTTATATTATTTTGTCGAATTACGATCCAGTTTCTTCTGTTGAGATAAAAACCGCAACATTTCACAGACTTGGTTTCACGTTTGTATGAAGGTGCACTGTGAAAAAACACGTTTGCGAAAGAAAGACACAAAAACTACAACTATTTAGTTAAAAGCTACGAGTATACTTATTTGCAAGTTACAAGTAGTTCGTACAAGGATATTACTCAACCCATTTATCTCAAATTACGACAGTCCTTCTATAACACGATATTTTTGTAACACGGTTTCAAATTAACCGTGTTATACATAGAAACGTTCACTGTATACATTTTCTAGAAATCACAGAGGCACTTGAACAAGCAATCATCCGTAATAAGAGACGCGAGGTTTTCACGGCCTGAATTGTCACACTTAACGCTGTTGTACACAACACTGTTTGAGTTGGACCCTGAAGAAGCTAATTGCAGTGCTGGCGAAACGTCGAAAAGAAATTCCTCTCAAATACGACTTTAACCAGTGTTGTATACAGCAGCGTTAATAATAAATTTCCATATTCAATAGAACCATCTTTAACACTTATTGCTTAAAATAACTGTTTATACTGTAGACCAATTTTTTATTAAAAATAAATTTACAATAAACATCTTGCAACTTCCATTGATAATAGATATATGAATTTTCAGAGTAGATTCAAATTTTGCCAATACAATCTTGACACATTGCATTATATTATTAATGAAATATCAAAATATATTGTTTAACACGCAGGATGTGCGTGTATAAATTTTCTATGGTAAATGTATATTTTTATTTTACTGAGTGATACGCTAATTGAAGTGGAAATCTCATATAAGAAACAGTAGCACATTTTGCTGGGAGTTGAATTAAAAGTTTTACAGTCTCTATCGTTTTAGTACACACAGATTGCAGATATTTCGTCGAGAGGCGGTTTAATGTTAAACACAAGAGGCACGTTAAGTATTTTAGTTCTTAGTATTTTTTTTATATAAAAGTCGCTTTTTCACAAAATGCGTTAGACGTGCTTTAAACCTTTATTCGAGGCTTCCATTTAAACATTACTTTAATATATTTATTTATATTTTTATTCGTATAGTTATATATGTTATATTTATCTAACTTTCACTTTTTTCTTCGTATCAAAGATAGTTAACAAGTAAAATTCCTAGGAAAGTATCATGAATAGTCTGAATGTTCAAAGAGGAGTTGTTATGAGACCAAATATCGCAGTAAAGTCGAATGAATAAGTCAGCTTGTTACAATTTTCACTAAGATATTGGCAATGAAATAATATGTGCGAGAATAGTTGCGCGAAATATGCAAATTGCGTAGTGACGAAGAGGAAAAGGTTTCGATAGCATATCGGGTAGAGTATTGAAAAGTAGAAAAGCGGTTTTCGGAAAATGGGAAAAATTTACGTGGCGGATTTCGTGAATAGAAATAAAAAAAAGTTCTTCTGAAAAGGGTTTTTGAAGGCGATGGTTTAACAAGTTCAAAAGGATTCCGTGCGAATTTTGAAACGGATATTATCCCGCTTTAAAAACTGAATCAATAATCTGGAAAGCAACTTGCAAATAATTTTGAAAAACTATGTTGCTACGTAATCAGAGCTCGATCTCCGTTACAATATCTCATATATATAAATTGAGGATTAATCGAACTTTAATAATTAATTGGACAGATATCGCGTTCAATCGGCGACAGTTGTATCATTGAAAAAGGAACGGAATTAATTACTTTGTTCGCAAACGATCCTTTATTTGCAATGTAGAATAATGTTAAACAGACTGCGTGATTCATTGGTAAAAAAGAACATATTTGTACTTCATAATTTTGCTTATCTGAAGTAACAGACACCGAGATCCATTTCGTTCGACCGATAGTCCCGTGTAATTAATGAGAATATGTATTTGATGGGCAGCAAAATTTGCATCGTAAACGTACGTGCAATCATAACGATTGATACCGAACATTCAAGTTCATCCTCCTTATTTTCATTGTGGTTGTGTGCTCAATGCGTGCACAAAGTAGAGACTCTAAGGGGGAATTATTAAAATTAATGTCGCTTCTTTCTTCAGCAGCAATAACATGAAAGCAATTCTTCGTATAAATTTGTTTATTTATTGAAAATTTTAATATGAGAAAAAAAACCAATCGTCTTCATACGTTAAACGATACTTCTATACTCTTGTATACTATTTGAAGATTCCTATGATCATCCCATAATTTCGATTCCCATAATTCCCACAAAAATAGTTCATCTCTATGTTCACCTATAACTCTAGCCATTGCTCCGAACAACCATTCAGAAACTTTTCTCTATCTATATTCAACGATAACTTTAAATTATTTGGACTTTTTCACAAGCACCTTGTATTTTTACCGACATTGTCGAATCACATAAAAATGTATGTATATAGCCTTTGCTTTTTAACAGTATCTTCGAATCACCCGAAGGACGATAAACCTTTCATCTAATGGAATAAAAATGATCATAAAACAACGGTATAAATTTACCATAAAACAGTGGTCGGACGAAAAAAACGAGCTACTTCCTCGTGAGACAACCTAACTAAGCAATATGAAAGCACTGAACACGTCATAGAAATTTACGTGGATCGATTTTACGGGCTCGAGTTCCGTCATATTCACGTACAAATTCTATAGAAAGCCGTACGTGAGAGTCTTAATGTTATCTGGGAAAGCATCATGATAAGAATATACGAAAAGATTATTTTTGTGAACGAAAACGAAATACAGAGAGAGGTAGGTTTCATGGAACACTCGGCGTTTGATTATTCAATCCACGGGATAATTATACAAAAATAAGAGCATGTTTACACGAGTGCATAAATAACGGGATAAACGGGTTGATTTCTCGTTATCGTCGGGCAAAACGAGACAACGATCGATGGGTTCAACGATCGAAAAACTCGGTTCAAAGCGAACAGAACGAGGAAGAGAGGGAAAAAAGGAAACAGGATGTATGAAAAGTAAATTGGTCTGGGATGGATCGACTGGACGCCTTGTTTGAACTGGCCAGGCAAAATTAGCGAGTTGCTGGGCTACTGTGCAACCAGGTAAACGATGTAAAGTGGAAAAAAGAATACATATACGCGAAGAGAACCGGGCTCAGAGGAGATTAAAACGTTGCGAAAGCGTTCCTGATGTCTTGAATTATTTAGAGCTTCAAACGGAAAAACTCGCCTTGTTTTTTCACTAACTCAGATTCGACGCTTTCATTAAACATTTCGCATAAATGTATACGTCAACTACTCACAAAGTAGATCAAATAAAAACGCCATTACTATCTAGATACGGCGTATATGTATAATATATTACATTTACGCATTTCTCTCTTGACACATAAAATAATAGTAAAACGCATTTAGTCGTTCTAAAACGTACTAAACTACTTTGCAATACTATTTTATAACATTTCAATTGAATAAATACAACCTTTTGATAGGCTAAACAGACGTTTATGAGTAATTGTAGGCGTATCAAATTTTATACTTTCCCTGTGACATCCACAGCACAAGAACTCAATCGAAACTACCCCTAAATCCATGCTACATCGTGCAGAACAAAGCATCCATAAATCTTGTGCAGACCGCCGCGTGTCACCCTTGCCAAAAAATTACGAGCACGCGCCGAAAATACACTACTGTTCATAAATATCTGGATAACAGTGCGTAAATGTTAATGAAACATATAAATTACAGAGAAGCCAATGGTCCAAGAACAGTACTTATTATCTTCTTATAAAATCAACGAGTAATAAGTTTTAGCTATTCAATCATTGAACGATCATTGTTCATCACCTCGCATAATTCTTATCGGCAATTAAAATACATCTCGTCACGAGTAAGCGAGTCATGGTCCTAGTTCTTAACTGTTCTATCTCTCCACTAGCTTCTACACCAAGAAAAACTAATTTAAAATTTATCAAGTTTAATATTATTGCGCGGATTTAACCTTCTAAATAGAATTTTCATCGCATTATCACGAATTTCAATTCTTTACACCAACGAGACTACGTGCATCATCGGTTAATTATTCGTGAAAAATAGACTTAGTTAAGAACCAGGACAATTAATTCTCTCGGTATTTTTCTACATTTATTATTGTACCTATTTATTCGCCCAAGTTCTCCAAAGCCGATGAAAACACGCGAACAGTGCTATCCTTCGAAAAAAAAGAAAAAAAAGAATTAATCGTCGGTTGTACGCAGCATCGTCACCGAGCATCATCGAAAGGGCGATTCGTTATCCTGGTAACAGGTGCTCGGGACCGGCGGCGTAACAAAAACACGAGGGGCGGTTCGGCGCGCGAGAAAGGAAGCCCATTAGCGTTCGCGCGAAAGCGAAGTGGTCGCTCATTCATGAACTCGCCAGACATACCGTTGTACCCACTATCGTACTACTACTATTACTACTACTACTATTACTACTACTACTACTACCGGTGTTACTACCACTACGATACGGCCACGTCACCACCACTTTTACGCCACTCCAACGGCAACGTTGGTGTTGGTTACGTGTGTTCCACCGCAAACCGGCACCACCACCGCGATACTGCACATCCCGTGGCCACCCGCGTTCCTCGCGTTCTTACCCGAAGGAGTTTCGAATGCTACTGCGTTCGCCCAGCCCTCCCCTCACCCGAACCGCCCAATCCTTAACCACCTCAATCTGATCACCGGCCACCTTGACACTGAAACTGAATTTTGGTAGCGCAAGTATCGACTTGCGTGAATTAGAAGAAGATCGTCTCGGTGAGGAGTGAAGAAAGAAGGAGGATTTGAAATTTCGTGAACGAAGAGCGAAGAGAAAATGAAGAAGATCGGGGATCTTTCGAATATTCGAGTAGCGAACGAAAAATGAAAGGAAATTGAGAATTCTTTAAGCGAAGAGTAAAAGGAAGATAGAAAAGGTTGGTAATTTTTCAGATGGGTTTATGGGAGAAGAAAATCAAGAAGATGTGGAATTTTTGAGCGAAGAGCGAAGAAGAAATGGAGAAGATTGGGAATTTAATTGAATAAAGAGTATAATTCGTGATAAATAAGGATACTATTTTGGGTTTTGTAATTTAAAAAATTTACTCAATAGCAAAATCTATCTATATACGAAATGATCGAGAAGGATCCCTATAGAAGTCCCATAATTATTCAACGTGTATCATAATGAGTAGCTTTGGTATTAATCGATCGTGACAAATTATGCTATTCAAAAACAAGCAATAGATCTTATTTGTTTATCCTTTGTGACTTTCCTAGTAATTTCTATGTGAAAGTATCCTCTTTAAAATCAAAATCGAAATCAATATTCATCGTGAAATTATCTAGCCTATTTTTTTTAATTTGGGAATTCATAACATTTATTTTTCTATTCTTTTCGGTTTTTGTTTTAAGTTTGTTCATTCATTAACCCCTTAAACATTTTCTCTTCAAGCCCTGTTGTTTCGAGATTTTTTATCTTTGAATGTTTTATATGTTTCCTATCGCTTGGAACTATGAAACGTTTCAAGATTTTTTATCCCTTTTCTCTTATTGGAAACTATTTTTTTCTTGGTCGTTGTACGTTTAAGAGATCTTTCGTCTACCTTAAAATATTGCAGTTATCCTCTGCAAATTATTATCTACGAATAAACAATATCTTTTTAATACTTTCATACATTCCTTAGCATATAGCGGAAAAAATGTATAGCGTTAGTTAAAAAGATAATTATCACGATATTAAATGTTTTATGCTAAAAAGTACAGCCGTAAGATCTTAAGAATATTTACTATAAAAGAAAACAAGGATCTTTTTCAGACTCTAATTAACTAGACTCGAAAAACTGAGAAAAAAACTGTAGACTGTGAAGTAGAATTTAAACAAATCCTATCGCTGGAAACTTCGAATGATTTTCCCTTGATGGAAGATTAAGAGACGAGTACATTTCCATTTTATGGAATATTTTACTGGATCCCGTTCATACAGGATACGACGGATCAATAATTCAGAAATTCCAGCTTAGCGAGCTCCCAGCATAGGGAGAATGGTTTTTGGAATTTCTCGTAAAAAAAGATAAAAAAAAAATACGTATACCGGGACCGTTTTTATTTCGAGCTATAAGAAGTTTATTCGCGGCGTAGCATCCCATAAAATGCTCGTAAACCGTCACGTACAGGCGTAAAAGGTATTTCAAATTTTTTTACTTCCCAAGTATCGTATACGACTGATTGCAGTGTTTAAACTTCCATGGAAGTTACGTAAAAATTGTTTCCCTGCCTAGAATGTATGTTACTACCACTGAATTTCGAAACCGGAATGAAACCTGCAATATTTATATTGCATCGATACTTGCACGATATATGCATAGTAGCTACAAAAGTATTTAAAGTATACCACTGTATTTATTACAGTCTTTACGTACGTAAAAACGTTAGTTAGTAAACTGATCAGACACAAATATAACGTATTAAATGTCATATAGTAGTCTCATTTGGTAGTCTCATATGACTAAAAAAATTTGATACTATAAAACTGAAATACATGTAGCGGCACATGAGCTAGAGGATAATTCAAATCATGTTGTTATTTTGTCTCGGAGTAGCAATATCGTTAGGATACACATAATGTAATAATAAATAAACTCCGCGCAAAACAATGTCGCTACTACGTACAACCGTCAAACCAAGACGAACTTGAATTTTCCGGCTCTTCCCCGACCAGTATAGATAAACGGACGCAATCGTAAGGAGTTCAGTATCTATCAGTTATCAACGAGTTATCAGCGATCTTATTAATGATTTACACTGTATAAATTTATTTATTATTTATTATTTAGTTATTATTTTAAATATACTTGACGGTTTTTAACGGTGAGTTGTCTCGTTATTCGAACAAATCAATCATCTTGTACAGTGACCAACAAACCTCTACATGCAGAACCTGGGATAATAAAGGTTACGTGTTTCTTATGCACATAATAATAATACTTCTTCCACAGCCATTGTAGCTATCTCGATAGTGGACTACAACCCCCATAGGATTAAAGTACAAAGTCTTCTACTCTTTCTCGATCGATATAAATCAATATCTGAGAAAAACTTCATTCAAATCAACTTGATGTATATTACATTATGAAGCTGGATATTTTCATACAATAGAAACTCGATTTGACTTTCAACCACTCGTTCGTAGCGACAATTATCGGAGAATTCATGAAAATGTTAAATATCTTCTCGCAGAGAGCTCGTTCACGGTCGAGTTTCAAATTGAAAAGAAGTCGATTCTCGAATGGAGGCGTGATTTCATCGTATTTTTTTCTTCTTTTTTTCTACCACCCCTCGTATCCTCCCTTTTCCACGAGAGCCTCAAACGATTACCACGTACTGCGAATTTTCACGCGAGAGACAGCCTCTTGAAAACAGTTCAGTTGACCTATTTCCTTCGTTCCAAATGACAGATTGGAATCAAACTTTTCTCCGGGAAATTCTCGCCAAAAATAGTGCACGCTGACGTTACCGGATGAAGATCGATGATATGAAACTGCCGCTGAAGATTTTCCTACTAAACTCGTGCTATCCTCATGACACTAATTGACTCGTATTTATCATAAAAAGAACAACCGACGAGTAATATTTTACTTCTTTAAATTGATTGTTTACAGTCGCATTGCAACAATATATCAGCATATTATATATTTTTGAAGTTATATTTTATAGAAAAGAAACGAACTCTAAAGTATCATCTGGTTTGATAATAAAATATGTTTCAGTATAAAATGAGATAATCGATAATAACTTTTTAATTACATGCAATGGCTCGTAAAAACTGTGTGTGTAGAAAACATTTCGAAATTTCGCACAATCCAAATAAAATAATATTTTCATATAATATGATATTGAAATATTTTTCCTAGTCACCGTGTATCGCACAACGAGGATTTCACGACAAAATTTCGAGATTCTGTAACACTTAATATCGTTAAGGTAGCGGTGGAACGACGTCTGGATTCTCGATATCGACGCCTTGACCCTGAACAGCCACTGAACTTCATAACTTTGCAGCAACTTCCCGAAAAGTTTTCTCGTAAGAATAAAAAGTGACAGGGATGTGCATAAACAGGATGAACTTGTACTTTCCACGTTGAAAGTGTATTCGATGGTTTCGTGTAGAAGTTTTAACTTTAAATGGACCAAGTGCAGAATGAGTTTCTTAGCGTTCTTGTTTCAGATTTATGAAAACTACTCGTTGAAACCAATGATATTCACTTTTCGTTTAATACAATCTTCTTTACTCTACTTAACCACTCTAGTTAATCCTGATATTCTACTTCATTTTAATTAAAAACAAAATTAAGAAACGGACGAAATTAATTAGTCACCAAAATATAAGAAAGATGTCTTGTGAATGAAAAAATATCTACAAACGGAATAACGAGCCGATAATATAATTTCGACAACCCAAATACAGGATAATAAATCAGAAAACAGCTGACAAATGAATGAATAAATAAAGTAATAGGATCAGGCGAAGTTTAAGAAGAACGCACGAAATGCACGTGGTAAATCTGCGCCGATTAAACAACCCTTATATTGCTATGTATTCTATAACAATCCTAACAATATTATAATAACAATAATGTTATCCCGCAATCGTAATAACAACAATTTACGCGTTGATTTTTCTCAAAAGTCAACGATCCAATTTTTACATTAAAAATTCTCAATTAACACGAATGAATCGACCAAAGATCCAACAATTAAACGTTCACATACGGACTTGAAGCAGATACACCCACGTTCCAACCAATTATTCACTGTTCCCAGCCGGAACGTGCATCTTGACTCACTCTGCACTCGACGAATCAGTTTCGTCATCAGGCAAACCGGAACACATATCGGGAACGAACGTAGTAGGCATCAGTGAAATTCGCAGTTCGAAGGCTGCTTTAACGAGCAGCTCGTTAAACGCGAGGCAAGCTCGCACGTAAGCCCACGACCACGTGTCCTCCGAACAGATTCTACGCGTTCCACCATTCATTACCTTCTTTACCCATATCAACTCACCAATCACTCTCACGACTGCGAAAAAAGCAAAAATCCAGAAATCCCAACCAGAGCTAAACCATCTGGATAATATCATTTAGAAACTGACCAAACTTTTTCCTGCAACTGTTCGAAGGATAGGAAACCTTTCTCCGAAATACGACAGTGTATCCAAAATGAGAATGCCACCATTCACTCTCACAAGTCCAAAAAACAGAAATCATTTTGCCTACATCTAACACTTAGCTCATACGTGTGTACTGAGAAACGATCAAACTTGTCAAACTTATGCCAAATTTTATAACAACGTGTCCGAAATTAAAGTGCAACGATGGTGATGAGAATGACCGATGAACGTGTTAAAAGGCCGAGCTGTTTTGAACAGAATTAAAAAGGTGTGAAGCAAAAGATTTCTCACCCCCCGCAGCAGCCAGGCCTCGCAGCTTCCGCTGGAGCTCCGACCGTAAACACACGTCGGTGGTTGATCGCGTACTGAAGTTTCCACCGCGGATCCGACATCCGACTAGGATCCCACACCGGCGAACACCGGCAACCCCCGCCTCCCCTTGCCCCACCGTGCGTCCTCTGCGCCCCACCAGACACCCCGCTCGACGCTCGGAGTCGACGAACAACCACCCTTTTTAACCCTCCCGCCTAGCCGCCACTCGAAACCGTCACCCGACGTCACCGTACGCCTCCACCTACGGTACCATCCCCCTATCCATCCTGTCGGCCTGACACCTAGTCGCCCGACAGAAGCCGCCGGACGAGATGAAGTAGTTTCTTCTTATCTCAAGAGGATACGCGGGGGTAGGGTGCTCTGATCGTACCGGGTTGTGGCGGTGTGCGCCGGATGAGAAAGAATTGGATGGGTCGTGGCTTTTGTTTTTAAAGATAAAGGTTGGCTCTCTTCGGATTTTTGGAGGAAGATTCGAAGATTCGAAGAGAAACTAAGGTAGCTACACGAGGGTTCAATGGTACGCAGACGAGTGCGAGCCTCGGATTGTACAATAGTATTGCAGTGGGTCTTGTTTGCAAGGTTGCTTATGGTTGAAGTTTTCTTCATCTAACAGGTTTGAAAGAAAGTATATGGGCGGAAGTATATGGGGCATGATGATTGAAACGTAAGTGGCATGTAGTAGCTTGCAAACGATTAGGTGATCGTAGTTGGAAGTTATGTTTGAATATGTCGAGTGAGAGAGAATTGTATGGGCTGCTATAGTTACAGTGCTGAATTTTCTTTTTAAAAATAAGGGTTGGCTGTTTTCAAATTCTTAGAGTTCTTGGAAGAAAATTGGGAAATTCGAAGAAAAACTCGGGATATACGAGGGTTTAATGATACGTACGTGAATACGAAGATTGCTTTCGTTCGAAAGGTTGGTTATGCTTGAAGTTTTCGAGGATTTTTTGTATATTTGGAGGATCTAACAGGTTTGAAAGAAAGTATATGGGGCGAAGTATACGGGGCGTGATGATTGAAACGTAAGTGGCATGTAGTAGCTTGCAAACGATTAGGTGATCGTAGTTGGAAGTTATGTTTGAATATGTCGAGTGAGAGAGAATTGTATGGGCTGCAGCTATAGTTACAGTGCTGAATTTTCTTTTTAAAAATAAGGGTTGACTGTTTTCAAATTCTTAGAGTTCTTGGCGGAAAATTGGGAAATTCGAAGAAAAACTCGGGATATACGAGGGTTTAATGATACGTACGTGAATACGAAGATTGCTTTCGTTCGAAAGGTTGGTTATGCTTGAAGTTTTCGAGGATTTGGAGGATCTAGCAGATTTGCAGAAAGATGAAGTATATCGGGTGTAATGATTGAATCGCAAGTGTTATGTAGTAGCTTTCGAGTCGATTGTATGATCGTACAAATTACGCTGCAATATATTGGGTGAGAAAAAATTCAAGGAGTTGCAACGTGCTCGGCCTTGTTTGTTGCCAAAGTGTTGATTATGGTTGAGGTTTATTGGGATTTGTTGAGATATTTGGAAGATTTGAAAGATTTGAAGAAAGGCAAAATATTTTCGGTATGATGATTGAATCATCGATTATGTCATGGTACTGATTGTGCAAAGGAGAATTGGATGTCTTACACTATGCTGGGCTTTGTCTTTCAAGATAAGTTAGTTCTCCAAAGACTTTTTTGTGGAAAATTTGACAAATTCGAAGACAGACGAGGTATATGGCAGTGAAATAATAGGTGAGTGTGAGGGGATCGTACGATTGTATAAGTTGTGATGGAATATACTGGATGAGAGAAAGTTGAATGAGTTGTAGGAGATGAGTTCTTTTCAAACTTTTGAGAGGAAATTTGGAAGATCCAAAGAAAAGCGGGGTTGAACGATAAATGAGCGTAAGTGTAAGGGTTGCATTATACGATTCTATAAATTGTAAGAAAATTACTTGTAAGAAAATATTCGATCGATTGCATTATTTCTTCTACTTTTAAAGATAGTTTTTAAGACAAATTTTTCGAGAAATTTGGAAGATTCGAAGAAAAATGGGCATGTAGTGATTGGACGATAGGTGGAATGTGAGATGTATAATATACCGTATGTGTGTGTATAAACAAAGCCTCTACATAAACTGCCATGTTATTATTCAAATGCTGCTTGTTTTTGTTCAATTACGTTAAGCTCCTCACCTATCTGCACGTCAAATATGTAGATTTTTCGTTCGATTAATTCTCTTGCAACTTCGAATAAGAATCGAACGAGATATATAGAACATCAGCAAACAAAGTACGCTAAAATTCATAGATTGTAATCGTTGATCTATGTCTTCGAATAATTCCAACTATCCAAAATTAAAAAAGAAAACATGTAAAATACTTAAATACACTAAAACAGTTTATCATTTTAGAGAGACTATCGAAGCAGTACGTTTCAAAATCAAATAAAAGTTATAACCTTTAGGAAGATTCCTATACATTGTTTTAATTTTTCTAATATTATTAAAGTCTATCGAGATTTACGGTTTCATGATAAATGAAACTACATATCCTATTTTAAAAGCTACGCTTTATAACTATATTAAATAATAATACTATGCGATACTATAATACTATAAAATCTTATCCCCTAAAAGTTTGTTTTTAATACTAACGTGCACGATCGTCTCGATTCTAGAAGAAACGAGAGAAATGAAATAAAAGAATATATAACAGTAACTTGAAATTAAAAAACAGTAACTTGAGAAATATATCTTTCTTGGAGGTACTGTAATTTTTAAAATTTGATTCTAGCGATACGCATTTATAAAAAGATTGGAAACCTTCCATTCATATTATTATTATATTATTATTATATATAGAAAGAAAGATCTATCACGGAGAGATTAAATCAATCCCAAGAAGAACAATCTTTTTTGCTGTTACGCTTAAAAGATTCCTATTCTCTCAGAATCGAGATATTCGCAATTCAATCACAAGTCCAAGATAGATATCTAAAGATGAAAAGTATTGTCAGGGTGAGGTAGCTCCAGGAGATGATCCGCAGATCGTTGAACCTTGGATTAAAAATTTTTGAAAAGCGGTTTTTCAATGGGGAAGGGAATCGGATCTGCCCGAGAAAGTCGACGGTTTTCACCGGTTGCAGATTTGCCAGAGTCCCAAGTCGGTGAAAACTTTTTACTTCAGCAAAAGGCTTCCTGTTTCTGCAACTTGTTAAGAACTCGCCCTTTCGCTTTTCCACCGGCACTCGTATAAAACGACCCGTTTATGTGAACCTTGCCCTCTCGATGTATATGCAATGTCCTCTTTGAATAAATTTCCGGTAATACTTGTCGAGCAGAGGAATATCATACGCGTCGTGTCGTAATACAAGTTTTTCCTATGTGCACACGATCGAAAATGTCTTGT
This sequence comes from Bombus pascuorum, assembly GCF_905332965.1. Classification (NCBI taxonomy): domain Eukaryota; kingdom Metazoa; phylum Arthropoda; class Insecta; order Hymenoptera; family Apidae; genus Bombus; species Bombus pascuorum. Next base: position 11,357,107 of record NC_083490.1, on the reverse strand, counting down.
ATAATATGTGAAAAGAGTCCAAATTTATCGTAATTATAGTCCACTTATCTTGCTACGAGGAAATGTTGCAATAAGCTGGTTTCACTGTAGAAGAGTAACCTAATGTTTCTTTGAAGAGACTGAAATTGCGATCGAAGTAAAAATATTGAGATATTTATTAGATTATATCCATAAGTTTTTATTTATGGTCCTTGAGAAAAGTGTAGGAAATCACTTTTTATGTAATATCTATTTAATCAAGGATATATGTATTATTTTGTCCTGATATCCTTCGCGAATGGATTAAGTAACTCAATTACCCTATCACTTTAAACTGTAAACTTCGTACATTGTTTTTTTATAAGAATATCAATTTCAATATATATATTGAACGTATGTATTTTTATATCTTTGAATTATTTATTGCTTACTCGTAAAACAGTTCTTCAGATATTGCAATAATTAATACTCCAGCACAAGTTAATAGTTTAAAGTTGAGTGCACCTAATGTAGTTTCTAATCTTCAACGAAGAAACCTAGACAAATGCTAATTGTGGTAAAATGTAATGTTATACGTGTTTAAACATTGTCCTAAATATTTAGTAGCTTCACAAAACATCACTAGTGCAATATTAAAGAATTGTACCAGTTAAGGATTAGATGCTTTACACCTTCAACAATACTTAGGAAATTAATAACACTATATAATATTTTCGATGGTCAAAATCAGTTATTAGAAATACAGGTTCACATAGTGTTACTAATTATCTCGCATTCTGACGCCGTGGAGGATTTTAACACAACCACCTAAGAGGCTGCCGTGCGGAGGAGGGTTAACCATCGCGGTTGGCCGCGAGATCACCACCAACCTCCTAGCTTCCGAAGCTCTCGCCGCGAGTTTAACCGGTTGTCGGTACTTACTGAATCTGGAGCGATTAATAGCCCGATGTACATGCGCAAGCATAAGTGAAACGTAATCCCTGGTCAGAGGATGCTCATGAATAAACAATAAAGTGTGAATTACACTCGTAATTTGAAAACGGTCAATCGGATTAAATTGGACGATTTTTATAAAATTACGGTAAAAGATATACTCCCTCGAATACACGATATTAATTGATGAATATCATGCGACGAGGGAGCGACTATTTTTTCCCTTCTTTTGTCAAGAAATATTTGATTAATTTATTTTAATATTCTACATGAATATTATGTTATATGATATATTATTAAAGGGATTTTATCTGGAATTTGAATATCTAATGATAATATAAAAATAGACTTGATTTGGTTTTAAAATGGTAAAAATGATAAAAATGTTGAAAATGTATTTTACAGACTTACGTATGACGTATATCACCACAAGAGAAGGTAGCATAAAGTCGTTTCGGTGTACTGTAGTAGTTATATATATATATATATATATAGTAGAACTCGAACGTAAACTCTGAAAATGTTAGAAGATAAAATTGTTTATAAATAAATCCTATTTGTAAATTTGAATATTGTTGACAATATCAAGATTTTTACCTGTTTGTGCAGAAATAAACTGCAGATGCAATTCATATTTTCAGTTTGAAAATTTTCACACGCGATATCATTACATCGTCAAACTACAGATCACGAATTTACAAGTTTAAGGACGAATATAGAAACTATATTCGCGTATAATATGACGCGTACTGACTCTAATACTATGAAAAGATAAAGTAATAAATAATTAAGAACACACATTTTATATTTAATTAAGTAAAATTACATAAATAATTAACACAAGATAATCAAACACTCTGCTCGAACTTTCGAACACTTCTATTTTTGCAAGCATAATGCAAGTCAATTCAATGTCAAGCCGGAAGTCCATTTTAATTAAAATTTAATAAGTAGTGGAATTCAAACAATTATTTCTAGTAAATACTGTTTTGTTTCGTTTATATGTGGTCAAATATATTAATATAATTTTATATATGACAACATAATGGCAAAAAAATTTGTAAATATAATGTAATTTGCAAAATATAAAATCCCGCCAATATTAATTGTATACGTACAATGGATTAGAGTAGTACGTTTACAAAAATTTAAAATTAATAGCACATTTTATTTGTCATTTCAATTTCTTTAAACCCAAACTATTTTATAATTCAATAATACAATACTATGTTCTTTACACATCATATCCATTTAAAAAAGAGAAAATGGGACAAAAAATAAAGATTCATATTTTGATTATTGATCTATATGTATGTATATTTTATTAGTAACATACTTATTTATGTAGCGACATTTATAAAAATGTTAAATAGCATATAAATATGTTATCACTACATATTTACAAAGTATTTAATATAAATGATTTGATATCCAGCATCGTTTTCTTCATACCTTCATATGATACATAAAATATTATGATTTTATTCCAAATTATAAAGACTATAAAGAATAAATAATCTCACGTCACAAGAAATAGTTCCTAAAATAATTCACTGAATATATGGACCCTCCATTTCAGAAATGCTTCTGGCAGTATTGCATTTCAACCGTTTAATGTACATACATCGAGTAAACTGATATAAATAGTCCTTTTACTCAGTTGCTCGGAATGGCATATTTTGTGCTTGTTCCTTATTCGATTACTAGTGCTGTTAAGGCTATCACGTGACATTTTTATAAAAAATTCCTTGTATTTAAGATATGAAATGTTCTTAATTCCTAGCTAGACTAGTTTTGTGCGGTCAATAACGTTGCAGGCGTTAAAGCAACGCTTCTCTTTCCGTTTCGTCCTATTTTAAAATGCGACGATAATATGATTCCTATACAATTCCTTTTTCAAATGACTCATGTCCAATTTCCACTGAATACTTTTCCCTAAAATCCTGCTAGGTGCAATATCTAGTCAACATTGACATATTGCCCTGTGACTGTGGCTGTTTGATGGTATCTTCTTCTTCCAGCAAAGTCTTCATTTTCCTCGTTTAATTGAGTCGAACAAGTTTCTACACCAGGATGCACAGGTGTAACCACAATTTGTTCGTAATCATAAACTTTTCTTCTGAAATTTGTAAACAATACCTCTTTTATTATTATGGTTTCGTCAAAAGAATATTACAATAGTGTTAAAAATTACCCCATTATTCTCAATAGCGACGTTTTCAGCCATTTAAGCAATTTAAATTCGGACGATACACCTGGTTTAACTGCAGGATTAGCATGACCAATATAACTCCAAACAAGGAAAACAACAACAATATTGGCAATAGCATAACCCCAATGAACAAGAAACATGATGAGTATTTTTATAAGACACTGCAAAAGAAATTCACGTTATAATTATACTTAAATCATAAGTTTGATGATGTATAAAAAAAGATTTACCCCTAATAATGAAAACCATCTATTACACAAAGGACTATACCAATTTCCCAGTTTATTATGGATATGAATTTTTCGTTCTGAATTATCTGTACTGCTAGCATTTTCATCGATACTTGGAGAAGAATCTATATACATATTATTTTCAGAAAGGCTAGGATTTCTCTGAAAATGATAAATACAATATTTTCTATTTTGTTCTTCGTACAATAATTAATGAAACATTTACCTGTACTTACGATAAGATTTTTATGTCGTATTCGTTCAGGAAATAAGTTATCGAGATCATTATCGATATCGGTTATTGAATTATTTCTACTTGCAGAGTCATAATCGTGATCAAACGTCGGAGACTGTGTTCGAAATCTTTGTTCACGAGACAGTTGAATATCGAATGTTTGTGCAAGGGCGAAATATGCATAATCCAAGCACGCATATGTCAAGAGAAAAGGCATAGTAACAATTGGCGCAAGTGTGTTAATTTGACCAGTAATAATGAAAGTCAATGTGACGATGGCAACGACTAACATTGCATACACGGGTACCTTGTTTGGTCCTTTCTAAAATGTAATAATTATTTTATGGTTATAACCACACGTGATAATAGAAAAAATGTATAATTGTAAAATCATGCTCACCCCTCTTTGCAAACAACTGATTCCTGGTATTACGTTTTGACTAGCGATAGATTGAAGAACTCGAGGTGTACCATACATTGCACCCAAACAACTGCTAAATGATGACACATAAAGACCTGCCAATAGCAATACTGAAATCGCTGATACTGTTGATGCAATCATAAAGTTCGTAAGTAGTGCCTTTCGAGTACAAGTTGCCGCAAGAAATAATGAGAAACATAAATACAAAAAGGTTCTGAAATTAAATACAAAATTATGATTAAGTTCTTGCAATGGGTATGACACACTTAATTTTGAATTATGATTTTTACCCAGTCCCTACAGCTGCCAATGTTCCATTAGGAATATCGGTAGATGGATGTTTTAAATCTCCACTCATATTAATACCAGCTAAAACGCCAGTTACTGTGGGAAAGAATACACCAAAAACTGTAAACCAATTATATCCATCCTGATAGTTGGTAAAAGTATTATTTTTTAAATTTCCTGATAACCATCCTTCAAAACCTGCCTCTATAATAAATTCATACAACATATATACAAAATTATACACTTGTCAGAAGTTTCAATAAAAATATGAACTATAGACCATTTCTCTTACCAACATTCACATGAGTAAAACTTCCAACCATAAAGTCTACACCAGCAAGCAATAGAATTAATAATAGAATAAATTGGAGTTTTATGACCCACTTGACACCAGCAATATTAATAACAGATAACAAGATAACAGCAGTACAAGCAAAACCACGTTCTGCCCATGTAGATTCTAAACCCACAAGACCAGCCATAGATTCTCCAAACCCTAGAACATTTAGAGCACAGCCCACCGCCTACAAAAGGTTTTAAAGTAATGTTCTAAATATTATTGTTATACAAATTGTCCCACCTGTCCAAAACAATATAGTAATCCAATAGATCCACCAAATCTTGATCCTAACACATGTGATAGTAAAAAGTAAACTCCACCACTCTCTACGCGACATCTTTCACATATTCCCACAGCAGATAATACAGTCACTAATGCGATACATACTAAAATAATGATGAAATATTAAAATTCTTCAAATGTTCAAATCTAATCATTACTGATATATAAATACAATTGTTATTACCTGTACACAAAATTATTAAAACAGCATTAAGAACACCAACTTGGCCTACTATCCACCCAGATCTCAAAAAGACAATAACTCCAAAAATATTAATTAGACAGGACGTAAAAACCCCATCCCAAGTTCCAAATAATACAGGTTGAGAAATGAAAAAGTTTGATTTCCACCAAGGATCAGCACTCTGAAAGGCAGGAAGTTTAAGAATATAATGATAAATACTCTTATCTTAACCACTTACATATTCTTGCGCAAACAATTCATTTGCTCCGGTTTGATACATTTCAGGACCAAGTTCTTCATATTCTCTATTATGTCTTTGTGCTTCATTATTTCTTTGAGACTCTGCATTATTATGCAATCCATATCTAGACCAATCGATATCCCTATTATTTGTGGTATCTCCATTTGACAATTGATTTCTTTCGTTTGACTCCATATCTTCTTTTATACAAATAAAATATTTATTTTATATAACAATTACTTATGTTTAACAGTTGAATCAGTCTTCTTGTCTTCGATCAATTCCGATTTTCTGAAGATTTTAGATAATAAACTGATAAGCACATAAAAAGTTTTTCCCTAAGAATCATGTCTACGTTATTTGTTAAAATACATTTTATTTGATGCCTTGAAAGGACAATTTTTAACAACCGATCTAACTTGAATAATATAAACATCGAATTATTTTATTGTCATAACGAAAACGTCAAATGTACTTAGTGTTTACTGACGATTTTTATTAAAATAGGTTAGAGCTCGATTTAGGAGCTTTAAACAAAACGATAGTTATCATAGGCCTTCACAATAACGTAGTAATTTAATACATTCATCTTTTCAAATTTATCAAGCTCTTATGTTAGTTTTGTCTCTTCAAATATATCACCAATATATACTGGTGACGTGTTGTTCCACGATAAAACGACCATTTTTTATCTTTCTAACGGTATCAACTATAAATATATACCATAGTGATTAGTTCATCTCTATAACGCACTATGACGCTGACGCTACTAGATCGAATATTCATATTTAAATAAATATGTATATCATTCTTTCTAGAATACAGAATCATTTATTTAACAATCAGGTAACGAATATAAAATTCCATATAAATAAAAGTTAATTATATAAGTAAAATAATCTTGTTCTGTTAATGGGTTTAATAAAACATTTTGGACATTATTGCATAGTCTGACTTTAAAATATACATTTATTCGTATCCATTACAGGTTACAATCAAAGTCATACCCACATATATGTATTAATCTAGAAATACACTCATTCACAACAACCATTCACTTCATAAAGGTAGAAAATCCAAATACTTTCCGGATTTATTTGAGGTCATTATCCATTTGTAACATAATGGTTACGCACAATCTACAAATACCGCTAAACACTCTCTTCAATTCACACACTCGGAAACATTCTCATAACACAAAACATACAGTTGTTCAATTTCCTCGAAATTTAAATTTATCGGAATAATAACAATAATCAATAGTTCTATCTCACGAATTATTATAAATTGCATATTTACAATAGTATTCATGCTCCTCTTCTCCATTTTTCACCATTACTGAACTTAGTCATTTCTCGACCGCTTACTCCACACGTGCCGATTCCAACTCGACCATTTACATTTTCTGGCGTTGCAAATATACTTTTTTTAATCACACCTTTCTTAGAAGACTGCGTTAAAAAACATATTATATTAATAATTAATAATTAAGAAATTTAGTAACGATTTGAAAAATGAAAAATACTTTATTTGTAAATGCTAGCCATTTGTTTTTCTCCATTTCGCGCTCTTCTTCGAGTTCCTTAAATCGCTGAAGTTTCCTCTGTTTCTTTTTTTTTAAATATTCTCTCTGTTTGTTAGGATCTGAACCTGCTACTGCAGCAGCTTGCATTTTTCTGAAAATTAATAAACTTGTCATTCATGAAACAACTAGTGATAATTCTACCATGAAGTTTCCATATAACATTTCTGGCTAAAAATAGAAAATATGAATAATGAATTCTGTAATGAATTCTAGCAATATTGATTATTGTAAAATGAATTATATGTAAAAAAAAATAAGTGGTTACTACTACTTAATGAAATATAAAGTCTAATAAATCGTTCCATCTCTATAAGAATAATGATAAAATAGAAATAATTTTAATTCACCTAGAAACTTATTAATGCAGATTAATGTAAATACAGCTAAAAATTTACTTACAATTATTAATATTACATATTATCTTAAATTTCACTGTCATAAAACTCTTTATTACTTTGTCCTAAAAACATTATTATTATACTGAAATTCAAACTAATATACTATTTAAAATCATGTGTAATAGTATTTGTGTATGTGTGTGTATGTGTATGTAAGAAAAATAAAAAAATATTCCAACAAAAATCTATTATTTCTTGTTACCTTTTCCTGGGTTCCGGCGATGTACACGAACAGAGCGACACCAAAAGACAAATGAACAATAACGGAATTTCAGATCGAAGCAGACCAAACAGTGGAGTGAATATTGTAGCCAATTGGGGATAAAGGAATAAGGAGAAAAATGAGCTATTAGTAATCATAATTTCTTGTAAAACTTATCCCACAATGTTCTTAAAAAAAGCTGATATGTGCTCAAAATTGTAAAGAGGAGATCATGTTAATAATGAATAAATAAAGTTAATAAATAATTGTTAACTCACTTTGACTTTTGATCTGCCCAATCTGACGCTGGCCTTTTAGCTACAGATTTTAATTGACTAAGCATTGTGACATCTGTGTTTTTATATTCGTTAAATGTTATATTGACAACACCATCTTCACTTATTGCATCTATGGTTGCCTCATAGTATCTAAAAAAAGTAAATGAAATAATAAAAGATATTGTACATATATTTTCAGATTGGTTTCGAATTTTACCAATATAATTATGATTATTGTTTCTTATTACTAAACTATAGATTTGTATGCATTTATGAGAAATTTTAAGCAAAAATACACAGAATGCATATGATACATACAAATATAAGAAATACCTAAAGTGTAGTATTTCTTATGATTGAACTACGAATTTTTATACTATTTTATATATTTCAGAATATATTTAAAAGGTAGAACCTTTGTGCAAAATTGTTTTACCTATCAAATATTATAAGAAGCGTTATATTTTGGATACTTTATATATTTTTGCACCTTATATGCATTCTGTGCAATTCTATACTTCCAAATTTTCTATAATTGCAAACAAGTCTACAATATAGTTATGACATTTAAGAGGTAAAACAAATTTCTATCTATGTTCCATTCTTTAAATTACATTCATAAAGCCACTGTAGATAATTGCTAATTTATCAAAAAGATATATGCAATTACTTACTTGCCATCCTCGCTCCAGGGTGCCATGCATTGATCACCAACCTTCCACTTATTGGCCAAAACTGCAAGTAAAATAGGATCTTTAGCATCCATGCCATTGGCTTGCCTTTTTTCCTGCTGTTGTGATTTAATTAAATCATGTGTCAGCTCTATTACTTCCTCAAGATCAATTTTCAATTTCAAGAGTTCTTCATTAGTAGGGTCCGTAGTAAGCGCCGCTTCCACCTAAAACGGTAAAACACAAAATTCATTAAACGTCTAGTGTCGTAAACAAGGAAGGAATCGCTAAAAATGGACTCGCCATCCCATCGTTCTTGTTAGGTTAAACAAAAAACAAAAGCCGTACCTGTTGAAGCTGTAACTTATAATTTTGTAAATCATCCATGGTAGGATCAACAATATCTTAACAAAGATAAAAATAACGTCCAACAGCTGTTTTTTTCCCTTTCTAATGCTCCTGTCAGAAAATCAAGTAAACGCGAACACTACAAACCACCCTACCCTCTATGTATGTATACGATCGTTTTAAATGCAAAACAATTCGTGAGATGGCACTGTCGATGGTAGGGCTTACAAAAATATAGATATTATTAACGTTTTTATAACAAAATGTTGTGAAATAAAATATATCCTTTCTTTCATGAAGTATAAATGAGGAAGTAACATTTCATACAATTGAAAAATTAGGTACACATTAAATTTCTGATTGTATGAATGACTAATTAACTATATATGCAATATATATACATACATGTAATTATTCCATATATGTATTGTGTACTTCACTTGAGTTGCATTAGTACAACAATTGAATACACGCTGTAATTAATACTATTTGACAGCTGGCAGAAAACGTTAATTATGGCCTATCCGGTAATTATCTTCCTGCAATTCAGATAGAAATACTTTATCAATAAATTAAAATACCTTTTATCATTTTAAAATATATAATAGTGCATCCTGCATGTTTGTTATAACTATTTATAAAGCATTACAATATTTATGATAATACTTATGTTATGTTTTGCTTATTCATTACTTGTTTATATTTTATTGTTTCAAAGTGAATGTTATATATTTTTAGACTTCAATGTTTGGAGCAACAAATCCTGAACCACAAGTAAGTTCAGAAGTACAGCAGTGGTTTGCTGCTATTGATAGAGATAACAGTGGCAGAATCACGGCTATAGAATTAAAATGTGCTTTAGCCAATGGACAAGGGAGTACATTTTCAGATACTGCTTGTCAACTTATGATAGGTATATTCTTATAATTTAATACTCTAGTTTATCGATAAACTTCAGAATATCTAAAACATTTTATTCTCCATTTATAGGAATGTTTGATAAAGAAAAGAATGGTACAATAGATTTGTATGAATTTCAAGCTCTTTATAATTATATTAATGCATGGTTAGGTGTTTTTCGTAGTTTTGATCAGGATAATTCTGGAAGTATACAAGAAAGTGAATTAAGTGCAGCATTAACACGAATGGGATATAGATTAAGTCCAGAGTTTATATCATTTCTTATAAAGAAAAGTGATCCTAAGGGCCATTCTAGTATCACAGTTGATCAATTTATTGTATTATGTGTACAAATTCAAAGATTTACAGGTAAATATATACATATAACAATTAAAAATATGTTAAAATCATTAAAAATAATAAAAATATTGAAAAGTATAAATTGTATAAATAAACTTCATTTTTAACTACTTTTTACAGATGCTTTCCGAGTAAGAGATACTGAACAAGCAGGGGTAATCAGTATTGGATTTGAAGATTTCCTATGTGTTGCACTTGATTGTTCTGTATAACAGTTCTTTTTAACAATAGTTGAATTACATTTAATACAATTGATTCCGAAATTAATATTGTAAGTTATGATCTCCTTAATAACAGACACAGCTACAATTTTTCTAGCTTAGAATTATTTTACAATAATTGCATACAAATATAATAAAACAGGATATTTTAATTATGCTTGGATGTTTAATGAGGATTCAATAAAATAGAATGAAAAATAATTAAATATTTTGAAAATTAATTGTAAGATTACAATTATTTTATGAATTTGCGTTTTATTTAACTTTCATTTTATGTATATAAATAAATTAACAAAAATTATGTTTAATAAGTGGCATTACTATAATACTAATGTAATATGTATATTTTATTGATTTGAACAAAAAATTGTTAATTTATTTTATATTATATTATTCATATTTGCTTGTATTTAGTACACCATTTTATATATATAGTTGCCATTGCTTTATTGGTTTAAGTTTAAACTGGTTTAAGCAATGGCAGCTAAAATGTATTATTGCGTGTTTATACATAAGTTTCTTGTGAAAAGCCTACTTATATTTTTGAATGTACATGAAATAATGCATCGAATTATGTGATAATTCATATATGTTTATATGAAAAAATTAATATTTTATTTCAAATAATCATGGTTCCAACATATTTTTCGAAAAATGTTTCTCTAACCTAACATCAAAAGGATGAATACATTAAGTATCTTTTAGAAGGCTATATGCAACAATAATAAATATGAATTTGTTCCGATGTCCACATGTATAACTACATATATTACAAAAGGTTATAATAATGTAAATTAAAATTGAAAATAATTACAACATTGTTTATGGAAATAATAGTAGTATACAATTAAAGACTATATAATTAGGTAAGAAGATAATTATAAAATTTATTAAAATATATTTCACTAAAGAAACATACTTAAACCTCAAATGACAGTGAAATACAAAATTATTAATGGTACATTATTTTAAGTAAATAAGGAATCTTGTCGAATGTACATCACATGACAATTATATAATCTTTGTAACACAAATAATTAAGATCCTATTTATAATATAATATTATTGTTCATATTTAAAAAATTAAGATAATACTGTTTATAATCACATTTAATTTAGAAAATAAGTAATGATAATTATCTAATTTAATCAGATGTTTCAATGAGGCTTTGTACGATGAATCAAAGCTCAAGAATTGTGATACAACAACATCACATTCTAGACAGGCACAGGAAAGAATTCAAGAGTTCAATAGATTAAAACGAGCCAGACAACTTCTTGATGCTATTTCTCTTACAAATGAATTACTTGCAGATGGTTCAAATGTAGAAATATTGAGTCTTGCTAATACAATAATAAAAAGATTTAAAGTCTTGGGTATATCTAACATATCATTAGGTAAAAAATATATTCATGTAAATATCATGATCTTCTGTTATATATTTTTTTTAATAAATACAAATTTTTACAGAAAATTCCAGTCAAAATACAAGGACATCTATATTCAAACCTCTTCATACTGGTATTTATCACTGTTGTACTTTCTGTTCAAGTGGGGGTAAGAAAGAAGCCACTTGTGGCTGTGGAGGAATTATACCTGGTAATATATAAATTCTCTAAATAATTTTATTATTTATTATAGTATAGAATATATCATGTAATTAAAGGTGGATATAAAGGTTGTGGCCATGGTCATATTGGACATCCTGGGGTATATCATTGGTCTTGCTGTGGATCAATCTTACGTTATGGATGTTGCCTCTCTTTTAAAAAAAGTATACATCAACTGCTGTTTTAATGGTAGTGGTTTGAAATAAATTTTATTTTTTCATGAATATGTTTTATTCCTTTTACAAATATAAACATTTATTATATATAGATAATAGCATAAAATTATATAATGGAATGTTTTATTTTTTTTAATTATTTGTATAGTAACAGTTATTTTTTATCACAGTTTTTTTTATCCTACAAAAATGCATAAATTTTTACCTCAAATGACAGTCACACAATATTCTTAATTGAATCTTAAGATCTATAGTAATAATCATCACATGACAATTCAGATACATGTATGTAAGTAGTATATGTATGTATATTTACTTATGTATGTTTCTCTTATAATATACCTTCTGTCTTAGCATATCCCTAATTTTTTTTATATGTGTATATATATTTCTTATAATTGTAATATTATCTGACGAATAATTGATTTAAGAAATTATCAGTTTAACATACCTATAATCAACTGAAATGCAGGTATCATTTATTTCCTCAAAAGAGCTATTTAAAAATGCATCTCGATCGTACTGCGTTAGGAGCATGTTTAAAAGCATTTTTGCTCTTTGCAACATTTTCGTTAAATATAAAATAACTCGTTTTGCAACTCCAGCAGCATTTTCACTTGCATGACCTCTGTGTTGACTACTCCACATACATTCTTTACAGGTTACCTAAAAAATATCTTATATACATAAAAAATACTATTTGTTAAATAGAAAAATGTTATACATATAATTAAAATAGCAAATTATGAACCTGTTGACAAGCAATACAATAAAAACGCAAAGCATGTGTAGGATGTTGCTGGCAAAGTGCAGTACGTCGTACTTTTGTAGCTTCCATTAGCGGTCTTATCGAATGTTTTAATGGTTTTAATTCCAATGTGATTTGTTGTTGATGTTTCATACCACACTCTAAGCAAAAATTGCGGAGACACGTGGAACACTGAACAACTGCCTTTAAAAATATTAAATATTAAAAGTATAACATTTTTAAATATCTTTAAGATGTAAATTTATTTTAATTTGACATAATGCTTACAACAACTTCATCTGGGCAAATATCACAAAGTATTTTGTTTGTAAATTTAGAGCGGATAGCACTCATTATCAAACGATACTGAAGAGGATAATGCGGAGGTGGAACTGTTGAATTAGCATTTGGTAATTGAACATCACATAGAGGGCAAATTTCGTAATAATTATTTTGGTTGCTTTCCGATTGATTATTTTGAGTTTTAATACTTTTTGTAAAATTATAGAATGCTGTGAATGTAAAAGAGAGCATAATAAGATTTCTGTTTTTGAGAAGGTACATTAAATTTTTAATTCTATACCACTTACGTTTACTCATTAATTCTGAAATACATGTTGAACATATAGGATGCAAGCAAGGAAGTAATCTAGGTTCTTGCATGCTTTGACCACATCTAGGACATCGAAAATCTTTATCTTCCTGCATATTAAAGGAAGAGAAGCTTTCCTCTTGTATATCTCCATTTATTTGGTCTTTTATACTAGAAGGTAACTCAAAAAATTGATATACAGAATTTGGTCTATTCGCATTCCACGATAAAGATGGATTGGAGCATTTATCATAGTTAAATGAAAAAAAAATTATGTAACTTTTTTTATGGTAAAAGATTCTTTTTTTAATTTTTTAATGAACTTGTTGCTTTATTTGCTTCAAAATCTATAGTGTGTATATGAATTAGAAAGTCATTTCTGTCTTTAGATTCTTAACAATGAATTAAATTTTTAATGTTTACTAAAATATATAAGAAAAGAATTTGCATTTTATATCAATGTACATAAAAATTAAAAGTAACACTTACCGTACATTTTTAACGAAACGTAATGGCTCCACATTAACAGTGGAATATCCATCTTCGATTTTATTTTTTCGTTCAAGGAATATACAATCTTTATTACGAAATTCATTGTTCTTATTTTCATCGTCCATCGATGACTTTTCACTGCAGCAACTCTTTATAGATCGATATTTCGAACAGTTGATATAATCCATAGACACCATTAAATTGTCACGCTAATTTATTTATTGAATAATTACAATTGCGTAAATTATTTAATCTAAAAAAGATTAAAGAGGACTTACTGATTTATGGAGAAACGTAACATATACAGAAATTCGTCGGTGGATGGTATGAATATCTTTTGCACTACTTCGTGCTTGCCATAGCGTAATGAGTTATAAATAACGTTAAAGCGAACGCATGCGAAACGAAAATGTGGATGCTTTAGAATGCTTTATACTAAATTTAAAATCATTTTATGATTCCTGTTACTTATATTATTTTATAATTGTAACACGTGCTATAAGAAATAATTACAATTTCTATTTAACATCGAAAACTATATTCGCTTAAAATATATGTTAAGGGAAATTAAATACCACATTAACTATATGGATAATAAATTTTATTATTTATCCATATACAGTGTAAAAATAAGATCGATGATATACGTATTAAAGAGCAAGTATTACATACAAGAGATATATGAATAAGAAACGATTATTATATATAAATACTAATTCCAATACTTTCTAAGGCCGTAATCAAATCAAGTTTGATCATTGTGCTATAATACCGCGCGCATATATACGGCGGCACAACTACAATTATATAATAAAAGTTCCAAATATGTGTACACAATACCAATAAATATATGTGTTACTTCGAATAAATCAAACAAAATGCAATAAAGTGAGCGCGTGTATTTTCTTGTTTCTAATCAGTACTTCTTTAAGTACATCTAATTTCGTCAAATTCTTTTTACAAGTGGCGAGTTCTGAGAAATCATATCCTTGCTAGATACATACTTAAAATTACAGCCTTGTAACTGACTAGTAAAATTTACGGTTTTCTTATTTTTTTTTTTTTTTTTTTTTTTTTTTTTTGCCAAACGTACACAAATGTGCGTCGTTTAACGAAATCTTACGTTCTATACATTCCTGAAACAAATTCCTGAAATTATGGCTTACTTGATGCGCGATTCATTAAAACCCTAACAAGTGTGACTATTACCTCATGTTTTCACTCTAGAGCCCACTTTAATAAAGCCATTTCGAGATTTACCGTTTCTTACTTGACTGCTATTTTTTGCTTTACGATGTTCGAATAAGACATCATCAGAGTCCGTGTCTGATTCAGATAACACCATTTTATGTGTTGAAACTATAAAAATAAACACAAAGAGTCATGACGTAAAATTATTTCTAAATTCATATAAAAGAGAAGATGCCGTACATGTGCTGCTGTCGTCCTCCGGTTCCGGTTGTAGAAGAGAATAACGCGGTGGTTTTTTCTTAGTACCAAGTGAACGTCGTTTACCTGTACATATTCTTTGACACAGACAAACAAGACCCCAAATAAGGCCAACCCAACATACGACTAAAGACAATAATGCTATTATTACATAGAGAATACTCCAATCTGAAAAAAAGTATGACTTCAAGTCAGCTTAATTCATTTTCATATTAAAATTTTTCGTATCTAATTTAACATACCACAATTGGAATCGCCATTGCCAAAGTATTTCTGTATTAAATTTTGCATCCAAAATGCTTCACACATACATAATCTTGTTTCTTGATCACATACTCCATGACCTATTTAAAAACAAATTTCGTACAACAAAATTATTTATAATGTAATGATATTTAATAAAGAATACTTACCCGAACAATTATTTTGACACACAGCAGTATCAATGTTTGCAACAGACAAGTGAAGAATGCCTGAATCTTGTCTTAATTTTTCTTTCAATCGTTTAACTACTTCTGGCCCGTACATAGCAACTTTTCCTCCTTTTTTCTCTACATAGAAAATTAAGACAGCTCTGCCTGTATGTGGCTCCGCTCTCAAATTTCGCACAACAATAGATGCTTCATCCCGCAGTAACATTTGTAATTTTAATACCAAAGAATTTTTTTGCGACACTGTTAACAAATTTGCTTCGATATTCAATGTTAATTCAACTAAATGCAATAATTGTGGGTCTATAAAGAATATATATACATTATTTAAAGCTTTATTACAGTATTGTTTCTTTTCTTCTGTAATATTTACCAGATTTTACTATCACGGATACAGTATCCTCACTACTAAGACCTTGATCATCTATTACTTTTAATCTAAAAAGGTATCTTCCTGGCACGATATCTGTCAACTAGAAATAAAATTTTAAAATACTCTGTTATGAATAAACAACTGTCTACTTATGATACTGTTAAATATTATTACCATTAAGATTGGCGATTTATCAGAATTCTGAACTATAGTGCCTATAGCAAGACTAGACGGATCCCTCGACCACATCCATTCATTAATTCTTAGGTCGTCAGTTGATTGAGATCCATTAATAATTAGTGCGCTAATCGGGGCTACAACAACCTGATCTCCACCTGCGTTTGCTTTCGGGGCAGCATTTTTATCTATGTAATGAAGTTAACTTTAATAGCCAAGTAATTACAAATGCTAGTTAATAGAGTGTAGGATAAAATTCTATTTACTTTGTGTAACTTTTACTTTAACGGTGTCCGAATCTTTATTTCCATTATCGTCAATTACAGTTAACTTAAACTCGTAATCACCCTTCGTTAATTTTGTAATATTCGTAACTGATTCATTCACTGCCGAAAATACAGCATTACTAGGTCCACTGTTAAATTAAATTTAATACTGCATTATAATATTACAAGATATAATGTAACAAGATATATGAACTTAAATTTACCTCATTTGCTCCCAATGGTAAGATACAATCTTAATATCATCTTTACTTTTCCGACCATCAAGTACAGTTTTTGTTTCGGGTAACGCTATAGTTATAAGTTCTCCAGCATCAGCTATTTCAAATTATGTAAAATAAAATAATATTTAGATTTTTTCGATAGAAATATAAGAATAATTAAAATCGTGTAATTACCTTTCGGCGGTTTATTGGTTGGTGGTTTCACAAACACATGAACCTCAGCTGTAGAAAATTGTTCTGAATCATCTGTTACTTTTAGCACAAATGTATACATTCCTTCCTCCAAATTAGACAGTTGTAAATACGGCGTTCTTGTATTCTGCATATCTACTGCCTTATTCTGATCTGAAGGACTTTTTGTCCATTCCCAACTTGCTATTCCATGATCATCTGTACTTAAGTTACCATTGAGTGTTAATGTGTTCTGAGGTAAATATATAATAATGTCTTGACCAGCATTGGCACTAGGAGGATAATCAATTATTTTCAAAACTGTTATATTAGCACTTGTAGAATTAGTGATATGATTGGAATCTTCTACTGTCAACCTAAAAAAATAAAAGATTTGAAATATTAAACAATTATTAAATTTTTTATAAATAAACAGTTTGTAATACCAATACTGACTTAAAAGTATAGTTGCCGGGGATAAGATTATCTAACTGTAAAGTAGGCGTATCAATTAGATTAGGATGATATCCAATAGGACCTCGTTGCAATTCCCAATGATAAGAAATAACACGATCGTCATCTTTACTCGACGAACCATCTAACACAGCTCCCGTATTCGGTAATTTTACAACCTGCGACGCGGGTGAAATTATAGCAACTGGTGCTTGATTTATTCTCTTGGCTGCAAATAATATTAAATCAATAAATTATAATAACCAAAGAAAATATAAGCATAATAAGAAAACTTACGTGGTAAAACGCTAACATTTGCGTATGTTTCTCCATAGGTATTTGGACCATTTACTGTTACTTTAAAAGTATATAAACCCTCAGATAAATTACTTAATTTAACAGTCATACAGTTCTGATCAGACATTGTGCCAGTATGGCCATCTGGTTGGCTTAGAAGACTCCAAGCATAATTGTAATGTTCATTTCCTTGTTCTGCTGGCACAGTATATGCAGATAATGTTACTTCATTCTCTGGTAAGCGTACTTCTTTTGAAACTGCAGAAACCAGCAGTCGTTTTACTGGTGGCTTCATAGATGTTCCAGAATCTTTTATACTTTGTGGTTTTCCTTGAGGTGTTACACCAAGTTCTATGTCTTCCACCAAAGTGCAAATTCCTAACACAATTAATACGAATTAAAAAATTCTCAATATATTAAAACACATTGAATATCTTTCTAATGACTGCTTAAATGATATAATTACCTGCACTATTATGCTTAAATCCAGTAGAACACTGACAAATTCCAATATCAGACTTATCCCCAGACTTAACACAAATTTCATGCTCTAAACAATTCGTTTGAGTGATACAACTTATCCCATTTGACCCACCAAAAAGAATATGATCTCCTTCTGTACCATCCATGAGAAACCCTCTAGAAATCAATTAGAATAATTATTAATTAAACAAAATTATAATAAAATATTATATATGAAATTAAAATCTTACCCAGTATCATCATTTATTTGATCCAACAAATCACTCCACATCTCATCTTCTTCTACAGGTTTTACTAAAACCATGCTTGGAGGATTTTCATTTGCCAAATCCTTCCTATATAAAGGTATACATAATTTGGAACTTTTACACTGCACATGATAGCAGGTACCATTATGCATAAGTGCCACATTGCATGTAGTTTCGGTGCAGCATGCAGCGACACAGTGTTTCATGGTATTTAAAGGCTGGGTAGTATATATTCCACTAGATAGATTTCCACGAGGCGTGTAACTTGTAAAAGCTCTCGGATATAAACCTGGGCATAGCATTTGCCATTTTGTGTCCCTATCTGGATAATCACCAATGCAATTTCCAAATAGCAATAAATATAATCCTAAATAAAGGATCTTAAACATCTTCAACTACAAAAAGTTCCAATATAAAATATCTTATTTGAAATCTTATTGTAAAATTATTTATGTTAATTTTTACATAAAAAAAATATTTTACCTTCTTATTCGTACACTTCAAAATTATCAATAAAACTTGGTATGATCGAGATAATTTTTCAGGTTATTCTACTACACATCTGTCACCTTAAGGATTGCTTTACTATCTAATACTGGTCGCAGACTGTCAAGAGATCGTATAGTATTATGTTCCGTTGGTATTAATTCCAACTTGTGTATACACATATATGGCCCAGGCTTATCATATATTAACAGCATGTTATTATCAGCGCCAGCAGCTAATCAACTATAGGGGAATTTATCATATTTCCTGTTACACCGGAATAAGGAAAGGCCAAGTGAAGAAAACCGACGTTTCACCTAATAGCACGTTGTCAGTCTAAAATGTATATTATTGTTGATTAACATCATGAACTTATCATATTCATCAAAATAAACCATTACCGAAAGTACTTTGCACACTATTATCCTTTGACAATTCACATGCTGTAACACCTGTGCTTAACAGAAATGTTTTGCAGAGGTCGACACCAGTAAAAATAATAATTGACAGACAAATTAACCCTGGAATAATTTACGAAATTACACATGTATCCGCGTATTTGTTACGTTGTATTTTTATTACATTTATTGATGCACGTGTTTCATCGTTCATTTTAAAGAAAAACGGCGCTCCGTGTTATCTATATTGATTATGTAAATGAAGCGGCTTACGAGTCTTATTGTCTGGCTTATTGAATAATAATTAGATGTCAGAATAAAAATTTTTAGGAAAAGTTTCTGTAAAAAAATATCATTTCACATTAGTAATTAAACTTAATTTCAACAGAATATATTTTTTAATTTAAGGTTTATAAAATTACTATTTATATAGCGTAATATTGAAATTAATATTAAATTATTACTCAAAGTCGACAAGATGATATACATAGGTTGTAATACATGTAATAACGGATATATATAATAATATGTATATGTAATAGTTATAATAAGTTCATTTATGTTTTCTTTAAAAAGCACGTCAAGTGTTATTATTGTCACATAAAATCTAATGATTGATTGAACCAACGAGTAATTTATTTATCTCACTTTATTGTAAATACAGATACATGCATCGCTTCTGTATTTAAAAGAATGAATTTACTACAAATTATAATAATTGCTAAAAAAAATCACGCACAAAAGAAAATACCATGTATTATTAATATTTTATTTATGGGATGAGTTATTTATAAAATTTCCCGCGTTCGATGCGCAGATAATACTGCACATTCCACGATGCTGCCACTGGTGAGGTATTCGCGAAGTTGTTTACAGCCCCGTGCATTCAAACACCGGAAAGAGGTATGGGTATGAGCAAGTTCATTGGGTTCGTCGTGGGTGGCCTGGAAGCGAACGGAACGTGTGTGTGGTCCGAGCGTTCGTATGCTGGATGCGACTGTCGCGAGCGTAGAAGATGCAAGACGCTTTGTCCGAACGAAACGGAGAGCCTTCTCCGTGGCACTGTATAGTCGTTCAGAAAATAATTGGCGTGTAGTTTTAAGTGATGCGTCCGAAGGTACTATTTTTATTCATGGAATACTTTTGTTGTTTATCTCTGGTGCAGTACACGTGACATTTTCTTTTTAATTGAGCCGATAACATGCCGGGGAATCGCGCACCGATTACGAAAGCCTATAACAAATTATCACTATATAGTACATGACTGTTTTTTTTTCTTTTTAACAATATTAATTCTTTTTTTTTCATGATAATTAATGTTTTTCCAGATGACGCTCCTATTGATTTATTATTTTTTAATCTTTCATCAAGCGTCGTCGGAACTGGCGCACGGATTCCCTACTAATTCGAATAGTAATAATGAAACATGGAAACATGGTTTAGAGTTGAGTCCCAGGCATAGGATTAAGGATTCCACTTATCTGCTGGACAGGTACCCCATGAGAGAATTACCACCTGATTCTTTAAATTGTCATAGAGCAGCAAAATGTGTAGAAATGCAAAGGAGTACTTGTATGGGTACAAGATTGTCATATACCACTACTACATTGGATCTTATACCTGAACATGTAACCCAAGATATTGTAGAGGTATATTATATTACATATGAAGTATAATTCACATAAGTATTTTCAAATATGAATATATTTATAAATGTAATTTTTTATTTTTAAATTACAAGAGGCAAATCTTTCAAGTTTAGAGTCACTTTCTCTTTTCTTTGTTCTCTTGTTATACCAGATATCTCAGGTCAGAAAAATCCTATTTAAAATCACCTCAGGTACTTCCTGCCTTGACTATATCACTCCTAAATATTACAATTCTTTTTCTTGTTCCTATATTGTTTAAAATATTCTTTACACTAATATTTTATTTTTCATTATGTTAAATGTATTTATTATGTACTTATTTTACAGGAAAAACTACATGTATTGCAAGCATTAAGACATATGCCAAAGTGTTGGGCAGTTGTTCAACCCCTCCTGTGCTCAATATTTATGCCAAAATGTATCAATGACACAGTGGATTTACCATCACAAGAGATGTGTAAAATGGTTTCAGGACCGTGTAGAATAGTGTTCAATCACACAATATGGCCAAGTTTTGTTAAATGTGAAAATACAGATTTATTTCCCAGACTATGTAAAAATGATATTAGAGAATTGAAATTTAATATCTCTGGTAAATGCTTAAGGCCATTAGTTCCAACTGATAATGCACTTGCTATTTTTGAAGGAGTTGAAGGTTGTGGAACACAATGCAATGATCCACTTTTTACACCAGATGAGCATAAGCAAATTCATTCTTTTATTGCCTGGGCCGCAGGCATCTGTGGTTCATTCAATTTATTTACAGTTGTAAGTAATAATTGTCACGATAAAGGAATATAAAATAGATAACATTGTATCTAATTTATGTGTTATTTCAGATAACATTCTTAATTGATTGGAGAAGTGCAAACAAATATCCAGCTTTAGTTGTATTTTACATAAACTGTTGCTTTATGATGTCCTGTATTGGATGGCTTGCTCAGTTTACAGGAAGCAGAGAAGTAATTGTGTGTAGGAAAGATGGAACCTTAAGAATGAGTGAGCCGAGGTAGCTTATAATTATTTAATGTGTACAATAAATTGTTGCATAATTACATATGTCGTATTTCGTTGAAAATCTTTATATTAAGTCAGATATAAAAACTTTGTTTACTAATATGTTTTCAGTGGAGAGAATTTGTCATGTGTCGTAGTGTTTGTTCTTGTGTATTACTCCCTTATGGCAGCTATGGTATGGTTTGTGATCCTTACATATGCTTGGCATATGAGTTTTCAAGCATTAGGCAAAATCCAAGACAGGATTGACAAGAAGGGCTCATACTTCCACTTAATTGCTTGGTGTTTACCACTTGTCCTTACTGTTACAATCATGGCATTAGGGGAAATTGATGGAAATAGTGTTACTGGTATATGTTTTGTGGGTTACACTAATCATGCAGTCAGAGCTTGGTTTTTGCTTGGCCCTGTGTTAATTGTCTTACTCGTTGGAGGTTATTTCTTATGCAGAGGTATGTTTTGAATCTACATCTTTTTTCTATTTAGCTTTCTTATTTAAATTTTCTATTGTTCTATACTTTTTATTCATATAATAAAATATATTTCTTTGTATGCTTTCATAAAGATCATGGTCTAGTAAGTATCTTGGTGAAAATAAATATTAAAAAATGATATTTTTACTTCGCTAACTAACGTTGTTAATATTTTTAGGTTTAATTACTTTGATTCGACTAAAAATAAGCAGTCAAGAAATTATATCTGAAAGAGCAAGTTCTAAAATACGAGAGACCATTGTGCGCACGGGACTATTCTCGATTTTCACATTCGCTGCAGTTGTGGTGACTTTTTATTGCCACATTTACGAATTTCAACATTCTGAAGAATGGCGTCAGAGTTTTAGAAATTACATGATGTAAGAAAATCGAAACATAAAAAATTAGGACACGTAATAATATACGATGTTTAATAATATTTTATATTTCACGTACAGATGTGCAATAACAACAAAGTATTTGGATATTTCTGAATGTAAAATGGAAGTACGACCGAGTGCAGCTAAAATGCAATTACACTTGCTTTCACCATTTTTTGCTGGTATTCTTATGTCTTCATGGGTATGGACTGGTTCAACTGTAGATACTTGGACCAGATTTCTTAGACGGTAGTATTATATAGTAGTATATAACATTGCTTTCATTCTTTTTTTTAACTTTTAAGCTATTAAAATTATTTTATTGTAGAACATTCAACTGCGAAACAGAAGAGCCTATTAGACTGAAGAAACACAAAGTAATTGCTCAAGCGTTTGCAAAACGGAAGACATTCAATAACGCTGGTCGATTGTCTATCAGCTTCCATAACACCCACGAGGATCCAGTCGGTTTAAACTTCGATCTAAACTCTGTAGCTTCTCAGGATTTCAGTTCAACGTGGGCAGCTGCTTTGCCAAAGCTAGTTACTCGTAGAGGTGCACTCGTCGGTGGTACAACGGGCTCTGTATCTAGTAACAGGAGAAATTCTGTAGATTCTGAAATCAGCTTTAGCGTACGTCGGGTGTCCGTGGAATCTAGAAGAAACTCTTTGGACTCACAAATATCAGTTCAAATAGCTGAATTGAAGACAACGCGGAAAGTCGCTAGCAGTTCACGCGGTCGACGCGGGAAACGACGACGAGACTTCGGAAAATCTAGATCAGGTAAAGTAGGTCCACTGTTTAGAAGAGGCAGTACGACGTCACAGGAAAGTCAGCTCGGTGCACAGATATTATCGGCGTTGACTATAGGTGGCAATTCGAAAGTACCGCCCATTCAAGTGCCTAATATGAAGAGACGATCGGCTAGCGCTGGTTTGGACGACCGCGCCTTGAATCCTAAACTATTCGATGGGAAGAATGCTGGGATGCTGCTTCCATTCCTATTTCCAGGGCAAAGTGGCAGTGATGAAAATTTAAGTAGTGAGGAGAAACAGCATCAAGAAATATCAGGAAAAGACGTGGATATCGAAGGAGGAAATATGGAAAAGGACGATCAAGACAGTGACAGTGATGACAGTCAACCAGAAGAAGAAGCTAAAATGTTAGATCCTGAAGAACCTCATGAACGTAGCAAGAGTAAAATTAGCAACAAAAGTTCGAAAAGTTATGGTCATGAGAGTGATAGGAGGAGCAGAGAAGGCCGTAGGAGTAAATATTTGCTCCAAGATGAAACCATTTTAAAGCACTTGTTTCAAGAATCCAGTGATATTAAGTTGAAAAGTGACGCAGAAATAAAAGAGGTATATAGAAAAGCTGGAATGGGAAATCTGGCATCTAGTTTAAACTCGTGTTCTCCTGAATTGACAAGACTAATGCAGTCCGAGGCGCAGACTGGCAATGCACGAGAAATGGCAACACAGACATCATTGCCATTGGACATTTTAGAAATGGAGGAATTGAAACAGAGCATAGATGAGATTATCAATAGCCGAAATTGTAGCTCAAAGGGAACACAGATCTCACCGCAATTAAATAAAAACAAAAATATCACTACGTAACGTCAGTTTTTCCTTTGATTTTACGTACAAAAACTTTTTGTAAAAATGATTTGCAATACAGTGAAGTTCAAAATCTGTCGTTTTAGTTGATAACTATTATACTGCTAGACTTATCCAAGTTTTTTTTAGCTTTGTAAGTTTTTTTATTTTTTATATGTGTATGTTCAGAGTATTTTCTAAGGAAGAAAACAACATATTTCATGAACGAAATGAATTTAACGGTATAACAGCTATATGTGGCTTGTGTTATTTACATGTGTGACTGTATATGTGTAATGGTGCAGTGGCATCACTGCAATTGTAAATACTATTTTAAAATAACTCAATCTTAGTAGTATATATTATTACTTTTTATACATTTTATTATTGATAAAATTTCAATATAGTAAAAAATAATTTGATGACATTTTACAATACTAAAATTGTAAACGTATTATAAGTATAATTTTCGCTTGGCTTTTTATACAGAACAATTTAAATCTATTTTTAACGTTGCTCTGTATATTACAGTATTCTACAAAATGCATATCCTACTGTACTTAAGTCACATACAAATATTTTTTTATGTATGTACAAGTAGAATCTATTTCCTTATTTTAAATTTGTCCTTTAAAAAGTTAAGACGAATTGTGCAACAAATTGAAAGAAATTACATTTTACATTTTTAATACAACATTCAAAATACATATAATATTAACAAAAAAATACATTAAAAGGTGTCTTTATTCAATAGTATTAAACAAAAATGATACGTATTTAGCAATACATCATTTCTTCAACAATTTTTGCCTCCATTTTGTATAAATTATTACAATAATTAATTATTATTAAAATTTTTTATGAAATAAATGGAAAATATCTAGTTCTATAAATAAAAATATCTCAATTGAATATTAGTACAACATATCGTATCTTTGTGAAAATGTATTCTGAAATTTACTAATATATTTATAGATGAGGTCAACCCGTTATCGATAATTGATATTTTCCGTATATAGTTTAACAGTATACGAGTCCTCCATTACTCACAGATAAAGTCAGTCACGTTAACGTGATATTTTGATTTTATTGTAGTAATAAATATTGAAAATTCATGAAGATCTTTCAAAATTATACATCTTTTTTTCTTTTCTTTTTTAATACACTTATTGTTTAAAGGTATAACTAAAATCCGTTAACAAACTCTATACTCCTGATCGACTATGTCATATTTCTATGTACACTATATAAATGACGAAATGCTAAACTGGATCTCTAAAGTTAGTCTAATCTGTTATAAATGCGAAAACGGTATTTCTCATCTCCATTCGATACGTTTTCAAAACGGGCATCAAATCTTGGTGAACACGAGTACACGTGTTAATGATTTCTTTGCTCGATCAGTTTGCTCAGTCCAGCAAAAGCATATTCCTCTTGCTCGATTCGCCTCACTTCATTATGCTTTCAAATCCGGTCCGATACATTCTGCTACGTACTTTTTTCCTATACTCGGTACAAACACAGCCGGATTTTAGTATTTGATAAAACGGTATTTGCAAACATGTCTGTTGACCTTCAAAACGCGGAACAATGCATTCATTCCACACACGTGTTCACAGTTCACCACATCTCTATGACGCATTTTCTTCCTTTCTTTCTACATTTTATTTCATTTCTTTGTTGTCAGAGTAACAAATATTGAACGTATAAAAATGTACTAGCTGTTGCATCGTGTGTACGTATGTGTGTTGTCCGTGTTTTTCTTTTTTTTTTTTACTTTCCATTTCTTTGCATTTTTTAATTTACATAACCATGAATATCAGGCATCAGAGTGTGTGCAGTGTATTTAGTCATTACAATTAGTCTTCCCTTTTCTTTGTTGCATATGACACAAACCACACGAGAGAAAAAAGTCACATCTACATGCTCCAGCTACGCAACCCTCTTCAAGTGAACAAGTTGTTAACGACCATGTTCTCCTCGTGCTTTCTGCTTTTGAGTAAAAATTAACGCACTCCGTCCTTGCATGCACATATTACTATGTTTTTGTTTAAGTGTTTCCGAAAGAAAATTTATCCATTGGATACGCGTGCATGCCGTAATGTAGGATAAATGGAGTAGGGGGATGATAGGAGGAGGAAAAGGAGGAGGAGATAGAAAATTGGTTTTTAATTTTTATTTACCACCACCTTAGAGGAGGCTAATGTATGACCGAAGTCAGCGCAGCTAATCACCATGGGCGAGGCTATTTGTTCTTGGCATAAGATTTTTTACTTTTAGTATATTCGTTACCCCAAAGAAAGTTGTCCACTGCTTCGCCGATCACATACAAGGATAAGACGATTAAAAACATTGCAATGAAGAATATAATTCGTAACGACAGCGGCAATACATCTAGTACTGGGTACACCCAGATACCGCTCTTATAGAAAATTATATGCAACCTGAAAATAGTAATAATTTACGTAATTAACTTAATAATAAATCTTTTACGTTATATTATACTTTACGCTACTATATATTAAGCCTACTTTATATTTACTTATAATTTAAAAATCCTAATCAAAATTTTAATCAAAGTTTAAAAGCAAAATATGACAGTTGACCAAAGCATAATATTCTCTTATAAGTATTATATATTTTATTATATAGTCAACGTACCAAATTAAATATATAAATATGAAGGAGAATAAACATAAAACGCCAATCCATCTCCTTGGATATTTTCTCGGGGCTATCATCATTTCTATTAGCGTGGAAACCATGATCATTGTGTGCATTAAATGATTGAGCCACCATGGAAAGTAAGGATCCAGCGCCTTTGGAAGTACCAATTCGCGATCCACGAACATTAAAGTCCAGAATACTACTCCAACGAACTATAATCCGAGAAAATCATATGAAAATGTATGAAAATTTTTAACTTTTTACTAAATTTTGTAGTTTTTGTCTTTTTCTTAATTTACCATGGCGACTGGAAAACCGAGGATCGCATGTATATTATCCTTTAATTTACGTATGAATGGTGTCTTCTTAGGACTAACTGCATTTGTGCCGAACCAATCATTCAGAATACATATGAAGAAAAATATCGCTTGAACGATCTGAAACAATAAATGATTACACACTTAATTTCTACTGTTTAGATTAATAATTAAAAAAACTTGAATATATGGTACTGTATTTTTCTGTAAAAATTATTCAAAATATTTTTTACCGGTTTACTTGTTGCGATTTATGTAACTAATAAGTAAAAGTTTAAAATATATTAGTAATTAGTTTAGAAGATAATTTTGTACAGAATGTAGATTTCTTCAGTGAAACTTGAGACGTAATGTTGAAATTTCAGTACAAAAGTAGTATGATGTTGCATCTCCTTTGAAATTGAACAAACATCATGTCTTCAATAATAATAATAAGAATAATGCAAATAGCAAATAAAAAATCCCAATAATTAACATAACTATAATAAGTTTGACAAAAGACCAAATTAAATTTGCATACGTACATAAATATATTGCATAAATTATAAGTCATTTCATTATTCTATCTAATATAACCTATAATTTGTAATTTGTCAATTACACATATGTATTTAGTACAAAGTGAAAACTTTCTTCTGCTTCTATTCTCTAATTATTTTATTATAAATGTATTCGCATATCATGTTTAATATTAATTCTAAAATGAATAATGTAGTAATACATTATGTATGTAAATTTAAACATCTAGAGACAGAAACAAAGCAATAAAATTTAGCCAAACTCTTGCCGTTTTTCATTATGATAATTATACTGTACTTTGGATATTCTTTGTATTTCTATATGTATATGTATCTATTATCTTAAATGTATTTTATGGAGCTTGTAATTTTTCATGAACTAATGAATATCCGCAATATGTTAATAATATGAACGCTGATGAATATTTAAACCAACATTATATATGAATAAAAAATTATATATGTACGTAGTTGTATGTAACGTCGTAACATATAAAATATATTCATACATGCAGATAAACAAAGTTTTATTGTCATGAATTATACCGAGAAATATTGACAGCAATTAAATACTAATAAAACAATTGTCTTGTATGGACACTTCAAATCATGCAATGATAGTCACTTGACTGTATATAAATAACATGACATGACATGTACTGTAATTTGGAGATAATATGGAGTGGTACTCGAACAATTGAGTTTTGTTGTTATCCGAACTTCATAATTTGTAATATCAACGTGAAATGGTCATATGAAATCGTTCAGTGGCAGCAAAAGATTGTGAAAAATTTATTTTCCCAGCTTAGACATTAGTTCAATAAATATATAAATATCATAATGTATATATGGAGTATTGTGATGTCCCTATAGCTCGCCCAACGAGATGAAGCAATAAATGTAAACAAGTTTATTGCGAATGCCAATATCGCAGTCGCAATAATAAAATTTTCTTTATTTACACTGCTTCATTGGAGATACTATATATACTATGTTAATGTTATTGACGACTACTTTGTTTGTTATCTAAACATTTAAAACATTTGATTTGTAAATCACTTTGATGTGTAAATTAATTTTTTATTACAATTTTGAGAAATCAGTAATTATAATTAAATATATTCAATTTCCAAAAAGATCACTGTATTATCCTGTAATTTCGACTGTTTTCATTTTTGCGAATGCAATATGCGAATATGATACAATATCGTATTCTTACGTCTCCTTAATAATGAAAATAATGAAAATGTGAAATAAGATGAAAAACATCACGCAATTTCAGTTTAATTGATGTAAACGAATCTTACAAGTATTTATGTAAAACATGCCTGGAAAATAGTATACCGATAATTGTTTTCTAATAATTAACAATTATTTTAAGTCAATTGATATTCTATAATTGTAAGTACCATTTTGATCAGTGATGTTTATTATATTATCAGCTTTATTTGATAAGTAATTATTAGGTTAGTATTTTTAACAGAATCGTAAGTGGTTATGTAAGGTGGATTTGGAAAATAATCTAATCGCATGTGAAAAAAGAGACCAATTCATTGATCATCACGATACTAACCGCGTCCCAGAAAGTGAGGAACTTGAATTTCCCGCCGTAGCTGTTGTGTATTTTGATAACATTCGGAGGGACAATAGTGTACATGTAATCATAATACACGGAGAACGCGAATTGCGCACAGGAGATCATGTGAAATCCAATTAGTAGGCCTTCCTGCATCTCGTAGTTATTTCACATACAGTTTTTTCGTGATCTGAAACGCTTTGATAGATTTCCATGATGGCGATCGTATTCGACCAATCACACAGGAATAAATTGATAAAAGAATTATTCATCTTTTCTGTGTGTATTCACTATTTTAACAAACATTTCTTATGTCATGCAAAAAGGATGTATTATTGAATTCTCTATTTTTATAATAGAAGCCTTTTTTCAAGTTACAATTTATAACAATCGCAATTTTATCCATTCTGTATTAATAACATTTGTTTTAAATTTATGAAATAGTTTATGAAAATTCAAAAAAATGGATAAAAATGTGCAAAAAAAGATATTGTTTCTTCCCTTTTGTATAACATATTAGCTAAGTTACATATTAAATATTACATTAATAAGGAATTTATTTCTTTATTAATTACATTTTCTTGTGTATGTATACTGTATATAGTATATATGTAATGTACTTATATAGCCGATTAAAGAAAGGTATATAAGAAACTATAATATTGTGTTCAACTATGAATTACATAAGGCAGTTTACTCTCAAATTACGTAAATAGCACGTAATAAAGTGGTATTGTAATGGTATGTAACATTTCAAACAGTTATTTACTTTGTTTCGATAACTTTATCTAATATTAATCTACTACTATTATATATAGTATCGTGTATTAGATTCCAAGTAACAGATTGAGCATAAAATTGAAATTTAAATTATTACAAACAAAGCAGATGGCTCCTACAATAACACGTGCTTTTTGTAGTTGATTTCATTACAGTAAAAAAATAATCGTGGGACTAAAAATAGCGTTTCTATATAAAAAGAAATTTATAATATTTTTAATCTTAAAAAATAATATACTATAAATAATAGGCTTGTTGAAGTCACTGACATTTACTTTGTGTTTCTAAGATCATCCACCTACACAATTCACAAAAACAAAACAAAAAACTAACGATGCAAAATGAACAATGCACAGACCGTTGATGATAGCAAAGAAAAGGGTAAATGTAGCTGTCTATATAATTATGCAAAAATAGATAAGATATTAACCTCACTTAATAAAACCGAAATAACTAAAAAGTTGAAGTTATTGCAAAGTAAACATTCTATATTACTTAAATATTTTCTAATTATCTTTTTTTTAATAGCAAAAATTGGAAACTTCGGCTTTCTGAAACCGCACTAATAGTATCGACCGCGTCGACGGTCTGCAACGTACTGACTGACGGATAGATGAAAATACAGTATGAGGATTGTGAGAAAGAGAGAAATAGCCAGTTCACCATGTGCGTAAGGTTTCATCTGGAGAGAGTTAGATACTACGGTGCATAGGTTAAAATTTACACAAGTAAATAAAATTTGCATATATAATGGATACGCAAAATGATCAGAAACATAAAAAGGAATCTGTATATACATATATAAGGCAAGAAAGAAATTTACGACATTGTATACGATCGTATTCTATTACTAATAGAACTAACTAACACTGTCTAAATCTGCCTATATTTAGCAAGTAGCACATCTACAGTCATTATCTTATTTTTTTCAATCAAAATGCGCATTAATTTCGAAAGCCAAATAAATATAAAGTATATAATATAGTACGAAATTAGGACATAAAAAAAGGAATGGGGCGTGTACGAAATAGAGAAGCGCCATTAAAAGACAGAGAGAAAAGATGCTGTTGTTCTTGTTGCTCTTTTTCTGCGCGAACGGAATGCGCACGAGTTTTTGCTGACAAAAATCGTTTCCTGACCTGTTCTAAAGAATATCATGTTTCTTTCTTTTAAGTTTAATGCCCGATGAAGATTAGATATTTTAATCTGTGTGTCTATACTAATTATATCTATATAAAAATATAATTGAAGATAAATATAAATTTCGTAATTATTTACGGAAATTTCATAATTATCATCGCGATACATGAGAAACTTCTTTCGATTTTTAAAGCGCTTTCCATTTCAAAGTTCAATATTACTTCATTGAGACGTATTACTTATTTATATAGTAATAAATAGAGGATTGGATCCCAAGACTGGAGAAAGGTGATTACCACCACAACATGTTACGTGATTTTTCACTTCCTACCACCATTCACGATTTTATATTACATCTATGCTCGAGTGATACGCTGATTTCTATTATGTACACGCTAAATTTAAACAGACTCTCGTATAGTGGTCGTTGCAGATTTTATTTTAATTAAAAAAGAAAAAGTATTATGAATTTCAATATCATATTTCAAATAAACCATATTTTTTGAAAAATAGTATGTCGTAACTCATTAATCAAGTTGAGATACGTAAATATTTCTTGACCTTATAGAAAGATAAAATATGAATACTTCGTTTTATCGATTGCGTGCAATCAATAGTATAACTAGAAATTTTGCGTTCTAAATTGGACACTTTATACGGGACACTTTATACAACCATTGAGATTGTGTTGTATAATAATATGTAACTTCATTTTGGTAATTTTTACAAGATATTGTTACACAATTTTGTAAAAGAATTAACATTACCTATTTTCTGACCGTAGATATTTTTTATTTATGGAATATTCGTTATGTATCACAACCTTGTTTGATTAATGAAACCATGTTTTTAAAACGATGGGTATTATGAGAAGTTTGTTATTCAAACAAACATCAAGGAAGCATGTTATTTTGCACATACTATATATACCATTCATTATATATACGACCTTAGTGTAAAGTACAGATTCTGAAACTGGTAGAGCTAAATTCTGAATATAAGAAGAGCAAGAATCTTATATTGTCAATATTTTTAGATTTCAAATTATGAGATTCTCATATTTTGTTTGTGCTACAACCACGTTGTAAATAATCTGTGTAATATTAGAGAGGAGAAATTCTCTGGTAAAAAATGGTGTTTTGACGAAATATCTCTATCCTAGTATCTCTTTGTGACGAATACTGAGTAGTTCCCTTGACCTTCGCAAGAGACATCGTTCTTAAAAGAAAGTTGTTAAAAAGTATAATACAGATTTTACTGATGATATTATAGCAAAAAATCAGAGGAATTTGGATTTTCGGCAATTGTATATAAAGGGATACATTTCATCGATTTTAATGAAATTTAAATATGTATCAGGATGAAGATTTTATGTATAATATATAACCACCGCTCAGTTTTAGTTTTCGAGTGATTGGTAAAAAATTGTTGCTATTAGTACATTGAATTTTGTCTGTACGTGCACATCAATGGCCCATACACATCACGATGCGACAGCCAGTAAGCGATCTATAACGGGTGAATTCGTCGAAAATGTGTTTAGTTTTTTAGTTTCACAATATATTTAAATTTGATCAAAATCACTGAGCTCTATCCCTTTATGCACAAT
The DNA here is from genome assembly GCF_905332965.1 of Bombus pascuorum. NCBI lineage: Eukaryota > Metazoa > Arthropoda > Insecta > Hymenoptera > Apidae > Bombus > Bombus pascuorum. Next base: position 11,323,982 of record NC_083490.1, on the reverse strand, counting down.
TATCAGACTTTTTACTTTGACGCAATCTACAGGTTGTCAGAGAACTACCAGGAAATAGTCACAAATCGCTTGAGGGGTGTTCGAACACCTTTATACTATACCATGACTAGAAGTGCCCCTATCATGGGACTTTCAGAATCTGTATATACGATCGTGCTTTATATGTACGCTATACCAAGCTATATACACTTACGTAACGGTGTCAGAGCATGTATAGGTTATGACGTATTGGCAATAGCGAATAGAGGCAACCAGCGTCTGTGCTATAAGGCCGATTTCACACGATGATACGTATATGAAATGTGTGGGTATGCTATAGTATATCCAACGAGGCGAGGCAGTCGACTTTCGAATGCACTAGTCGGCAGCCAATAGCTACAACTGCAGTTTTTCTTTTCAAAATTTTGTTTACATTTACTGTCTCGTCACGTTGGATACACTATACATGTATGCCAACAGAAGCATTTGAACGGCGATTGTTGACAAATACAGTTTGACGGTACTGATTTCGTGCATCTTGAGAAACTCGATCGCTGGCGATACTTTTCTATAGATCAAAGAACGATCTATACAAATGATTGACTCAAGTATAAATGATACTGTACATTTTATTCCTGGAAATATATCTCATACGTATATTGCGGCACGTATTTTGCGGTACACGTATCGCCGTGTGAAACCGGCTTAATACTTTTGATATGGGGAAGGAGATCCAGATTCACACACACATACCCAATGAGCCGCTGCAACGCGCATGTGTCTCGAAACACGAAGTAGACGCGGAGAGCAAACCGTACTTGAGTATTGGCATCGAGACATTGTACGAAGTAGAAAAGCGAGAGTAGAAAGGAAATGTAAAAAAGGGTATTAAATAATGACTGTACGTAACTAGCATATGAATAAGAATTTTGATGTATAAACGTAACGTCAAGGCTTCATATTTAGTTTCGGTATGAAGTCATTTATTGACGCTCCTTCATGTTACAAAATGTGGAACGAAATATTATTGTACTTATTTAGCTGACACAAGTGCGTTGATGTAAATTCATTAGCGTTTGACTAAACGTTTATATAAGACTATAAATACAACGTTCAGGGTGAATGACGTATACAAACTTTAGATGAAACCACAAAAAAACTAACTAGCCTCCGATCTCAATGATTTTCGGATATGTTGTAGAAATTGATATTTTAATTTTTGTCTATACATAGAAAAAGTGGATTTGCTTAGTTTCCAAGATATTCGCCAAGAACTACCGGTACTACAGTGAATTTCGCCTAGAGTTGTGTGTCAGTGTATACATCAATATTTCTTGCCGGTTGCTGGCTGTTTATTTTCTGTTTATAAATGACTGCTGGGCGAGCTTAAAGATTTCGTGTACAACGTGTATCTGAATTTCGGAATTGATTAAAATATAATCTTAAATATCTTAAAAATACATCTGCATATGCTTAAAAATTTTGGTATTTAATTAAGAAGTATGTCACATCATCTAAGTTAATAGTTGTTTTATATTCTTTGCTGCCAATATTTTTCATAACATAACATTTTTTGAAATTTATATTAATTATATCTGTCGACACTTGTTACATGTCGTGAACCATAAGATATGATGAACAATAGAAAACAAAATATGTCGAATAAAAGAATTATAAATGTTTTAAACGAAATACAATTTTGTTAATATTAAAAATATGCAACTTACCAGGTTCCATACAGTCAAGAACTTAAGTTGTCCTGGATCGAAGTCACCATGTGGGGTTCTCAGCAGAGGTATCGTAATCAAAAACCCCCTGTATGTCGTAAACGTGTACATCAGACACGATGAAATATGGTGTAGCTGATTTATCATGTACATTTTCCTAATATCCTGATAAAAAGATAAAACTTTGCTTTAGGGGATTAAATTATAAACTTCTTTATACATTATGGTAGTTCTTGATACGTAGAATCCAAAAATGTAAGTCATTAGGAGTCTAGCGATTCAAAAACTACGTAGGGAGAAAAATATTCGGTCGATCGAAATATTCGGGTTGTTGAGCTGAGTTTGAATCGGAATGTTCTACTTGCCAAGCGGGTATTTTACTAATTGAGCTATCCAGAAAACTACGTGTCCGGTTGAGAATTAAACTATTGTATGTTGCTTTCGAGAGTATTTCTTCAACGTTTGAGAGTAACTGTTCCAGAGGGATGAGGTAGCTTACTCTCGAATAGACCATGATCGGAGAGCTACTGGCACAATTCAGAACAATTCCTTATTTTAAAAGTAGTATATCACGAGAGTTGGTTACAAGTTTGAACGCTCATAACTTGACAATTCATAACTTGAGAAACCAGGTAAGTGAAGTATAATAAAGTATGTAATAAAATGAAGTATATGAATATTATCAGAATATCAAAATTACAGCTGACATAAGAACTCAAAAAAAGAAAAAATACAAAAAAGAGGAAGTAGCAGCGATTCGATAAAAAAAAGGAACTTCAAATTGGGTCTATTTTGGGATTTTGAAATTTTTAGTTCCAGCTCTTGCAACAAACACCACAAGATCGTCACACACGAAGGCATCGATGGTTAGTTGCAAATAAAAAGAATTGGTTTAATTATACACTGAACTTTTGTTGCCTTCATTTGCACAAAATTGCAAAACATCTTGGTAAATGATGAACATTACAGATAGTAAGCTTTCGGTGAGTCTTTCTAGTAAATTCGAGGGTATCAATTTTCGAACTTGCTTTCAGATAGGCAGACAATTTAAGAGTACTCTCGAGAGCAACTATCGGAAGAAATTCCCAAATCAACACGTACCTTAGCATTGTTTTTTTTATAGAAATGATTTTTCCGCGAAATTTGCAACAACTGATGCATAATCCTTACCTGATAGCTATGACGTGTACGTAGGTTAGGTTCAACTAACGATTGACAGATGGGATGCAACCTTGTATTATTGGCTAAGTTTATACGGAAAAATCGTTTCTATTTTTATTTTATTATTTTCTTACTGTAAGATTTTTGTGTCTTCACGAAAGTATTATATTAACCGGAATAGCATTATTGTGATAAATAATTTTATTTAAATAAATTCAATAATTTTAAACGGTATCGACATACACGTAATTCGGATTACGTTACATTAAATAATACATTATTTATCAATATATAAGAAATAAACACGGTGCTTCATATATAATAAAAATAGCTTCAGTAATTACACCAAAAGTAAGCTGAAGAATAAATACTTGATTTTTAAAGAAACCCAACTTTGTTAAACATTATTCAGATTTTTAGAAGATTTTATAATATTAAAAAGAAACGTCACTAAATTTTATACTGAATAAAAATAATATTAAAAAGAAATGTCATTTTTTTTTCAATTTTCAATTCTACAATTCTATTAAGCTTTATATCTAATCTAAATGAGAAGAAATAACTTCATGAATATATCATGGAGATCCTGATCGACGAAGTCATAAAAAATCTAGACAGTAAACAAATTTTAGACGTTTTAGGACACGATACTGTTTTTTACAAGGAATTGATATTTAAAAGTCAATGCGGAACTGAATTATGTATTTCTTAGTATACGACTGGATATATCGCGAGAAAGAAAAAAATTTATTAGATAAGAAATCAATATTGACCACGATCATATAACTATTCTTGTAAAATTCCTATAAAATAGTTGGAGAGACTTGAACGACATAGATATGTATTGCGCTACAGATAGTGATGTAAGATACATTTCAATTACATGGTAATTGTACATAGCCTAATATTATACGCATTTTTACTAATAAGCTTTATCTCCAGTATACATTTCTTAAAAAGTTTGGTTTAAGACAGACTCGTTCTATCCATTGTGAACTATATCCAGTGCTCTATATTATTATAAATAGTTTAGTATTGTATACTGCATATATGCATTTTGAGAACTTTTGCATCTTAAATGCATCTTGGAATAAATATTGCAAACAACAAGTATGTCAAATATCATAGTAATGGAAGTAAAAACACAGTTACGTAATAACCATTCCTATATCAATAAATATATTAATAAATATATATAATATAACAAATAGATACAATAACTAACACCAATCTATTAAGTAAGGTTTACCATTACTGCTTAATAAAAAAATATCAGTAAATATTTTATTCTAACGTTCATTTTTTAACTTTTACGAAATCTTATTAGATAGGCATATAATAAAATATTATATAAGCTTGTTCGATGAGGTTGCACTTATTTTACTAACAACTTCCAGATAAATGACTGAAATTCGAGTTCAACTTGGTTCAAAGTATCTCCTCCTTCCTCCTTTAGTATTATCATCCAGAAAATTATCAGTTTCCGATCCTTCATAATAACAGTAATAAAATTGACAAAGTGAAGAGTCATCAAGATGAACGTACAAGATGAATTTACTCTACTAAAATGATATTTCTCTTATACATATAAATAACGTATTGCATTTATTGTACTTATTACTTCTTGTCTTTCGTTTGCGAGAGGCTTCCGGTTTGTATAATACTCCTTATGAATTTCAATAGCTGCTTTCGTTACGTTCGTTATATTTTACAAATTCATAACATATTCATCATTAAGAACGTGGTAGAAATATAATTATAAGTGATAATGTAAGTGAAATCTTCAAGTAAAATATGGTAAATTTAGCTATCATAGTGATGAAAAACAATGTATAAATAATGAATAATTAGCGAAATAATTTTGTCTATGGAAGATAAGGTATTGCGTCTTTAAACAATTTTTTTCATAGGAGACTGAAAGTTTGCAGAATTAATGTGAAAACAACAAATACCATAGTCACAAATAATTCGATTATTTGATTCGAAAAATAAGTGGAGATCTTCTGGAAGGCATCACCTTTCTGCAGTCCAGAAAAACAGGTTTGCAGGACAACGTTTTCGTGCGAAGATCAATTTCAGAGAAACACTTATGCTGGAACGCTATTTTTCTTTCTTCGCGAAATATTTAAATTAATTCGTACTTCATTTTCCGTACAAATTGTTAAATACAATGAAGATTTAGTGAAGGAAGAATAATTCGAGATCATTCTAGAGAATAAATTTCTAATACTAAGTATATGCTAAATTGTGCAAATTGTGCCAAGAGTTGCGCTACAACTTTTTTTGTTGCTAGTGTCAGAGGATAATTGTAATGATTTTCAAAGAAGTTTTTTACTCCTATATCGACATAAATGGAAAATTTCAAAATAATTTTATTACTTGCCCACAAATTACATTCTGTGCATTAGCACCATAAATTTACAAAAAAGTTTATTTTATTAAAAAGAAGAATTACATTTATAAAATTCACAGTCGAGAGTATTGTAAATTCATTAAAAAAAAAAAAAGTGAGTTTAGTTTCTAATGAAATCGATCAATTTTTATTCATTCCTAAAACTGATTAAATCTATTACGAATGTGATTTACGTTTTTTAGAATGAGAATGCAGTTACCCTTTTAAATAAACTGCTTCGATCTGTTTTTCAGGGGATTCGATTTCTCTTATCCCATAAAATATAAGTGAAGTAAAATTGCACGCAAAAAATTTGTTTTAATATATTATCACTTTATTACTCAATTTTCTATCTTTTAAAAAATACACTCCTCGATCATCCGAGAAAGTAATTATTTCCAATATTATCAGCCGCATCAGCGCGATGTCCAGTTTCAGTATAATATCCTCAACGATATTAATTTAACAACTGTTATATTAAACAAGTTCTTTCGCGCTTATTTTATTGCATTCCACTCAACCCTCCATTTAATATTTCTTAAAATCGATAATTTTTATTTTAAATAATTTCTCAGTTCAATTTAAATTTCAAATTTATTATATATCGCATCAGTCGATTTTTGATCACCCTTAATTCATTTTACAATAATCTAAAATCAACAACTTTTATTTAAAAAGGTTTCTCGTTTCATTTTTATTTCAATCATATTATAAATCACATCATTCGTCTTCTATCTCCTCTAATTCATTTCTTACGTTAGAATAGTATTTCTCTCCATTTCTGCATTCCTATTTAAACAATTGACACTTCGTGGCCCTAGTTCTCAACTGTTCCTCTTAACTTCATCTCTTAGAAACATATAATTAATCAATCCATATACGTCTAATTGGTATAAAAATAAAAACACATGATAATGTGATGAAAATTCTACCTAGAAGGCAACGAATATTTAGTTCCTTTAAGTCCTACCTCTACGCAATAATATCAAATTCCTTATAGACTTTAAATTCAGTTTCCTCAGTTTACGAATTAATGGAGATAGGACAGTTGAGAACTAGGGCAATGACTTATCTTACTTTTAATTATTTTTAAACCTACCTTGACGGATGACTGAAGAACGTTGGAAGATCTAATTCTATTTATTTTATAAAACTATGCCGAATGATAAAATTGAAAAATCAGGAGAATTAGGTCTGTTGATATGTACATTGATCGAAGTACGTACAATGAGATGCGGTACAACCAACTGAATCACAGGTCGGTATTGTGAATTCACGAAGCATACACATCAATTTCGACGGAAAGTCAGTCACGGACTAACAGTTAACTGTGCTCCACGATTCGTTGAATCTTAACTGAATGGGGAGCGATAGATAAAACAAAGAAGTCAGCTGATTCGTCGCCGTTGTCTTAAAACATTAGGTAGATATCTCTAATTTCAAGGTAGTTTTAATAACCTTCTTTATCTCAATCTTTATCTCGATTATAGCAACTTTTGATAACTTGTAGGAAATATTCGCGAAAACTGATAAAAAGACCGTGTGATACCGTGGCGCTAGCATCGCGAAAGAAGGTGAACAGATTTTGAATGTTCAAATTCATTTGACGAATCAAGTAATTTATATTTTATTCAACGAATCTGTCGTCACCACATGACTTACATTAATGTTTCCTACGCTTTAAAACAGGATAAATTTTTTTATCGCATGAAACGATGTAAATTTATTTAAGAACTTAAACGAATTGGTTCACTAGATGATGTGTAAACAAAATGTTGAAAAAATGACAATTAGTCCGAATCGCAAAGAAAATAGTGGAAATGGCTTTTTACAATGTTTTTATTTGAGCCTGTAATGAAAATTTAAACTATGCTACTTATATACATGCTGAAAATTTTATCGGAACCAGATCCACGTTACTATGAACTACAAACGGTTAAAAATATTGAAAATCATAATAATCGACATTCAACCTGTAACTGTAATAAATCTAAGGGGGCGTTCAGACAATCAATATTATGGTCAATATTCCAGGATTCTCAACACTGTATTAACAATTATATTCATCGTCTAGATGGTTTTTTCTGAAAGATTTTACATGTTACGATTCTTATCGCTTACATCAACAGATTTCGATGTATTAAATTTTAAAAAAGTTAGTCTATTTTAAGGAGTGTCCGAGTATTAATTTGACTCACTATATGTAAAAATATTGGTTGATAACATTTAGCATTTGAATCATATACGATAATGAACATTATGACGTTTCGTCTCGTTTCGACTTTATAATCATATATTTACTGTTTATTATGTCTGGATGGTCAATTTAAATGATTAGTTATCAGAAGTTTATTAGTACAATCTTGGCGAAACAAAAAGTTTTAAATATATTAACGTCGTAAATTATAAATACAAACAAAACAGTATCAAATGTGTATGATGGTCAAAGTTCAAATTCTTGTTTAATTATATTTAAATGTTATTTGTATTTGCAGATATGAAATACCTTTAATTTTGTTTTATCATTTTTTTTTCGTTTTTTAAATGAAATTGCGCATGTTAATTATCTATAATTTGTGCAAATGGCAAAAGCGTACATTCGCAAATTTTTAAAAAGTTAGGCATATTACTGAATCCGTTAGTGAATTCCAGAAACTCTAGCAATCTGCGCATGGAGATCTTTCCGTATAGTTCACTCCTTGGAGATAGATGGATTAGAGATCGCCTCACCTTTTGCGTAGTCTTTTTGCATGATGGGATATATCTTATTTCATCTCGAAAAGTTGAGGTTACTCACAGTCATACAATTTAATATTTTATTTAAAGTTCTTCGTTCAGTTGACAATGCTATGAAGCAACGGTAAATGTGTAAATATATAGTCAAAACGTATTAGTAAGTTGTTGACACTTTTGTGATTGAGGTTGGAGAATTGTATGGTGCAATGAATTTTTGTCTTCCATAACGATATATGTTGTTTCGTTTCTTAAAATTTATTATAAGTGAATAAATTGTTTTATAATAAAAAAACATATTATTTGATGTTTTATACTAATTTTGAAGCTGAATATGTGATGGGACTGTATGTATCCCACCCATCCCATTTCATTCCGTGCAACTTAGTTTTTTATTTTCTTTAGGATTTGTGATTCAAAAAGATAAAAGATAATATTACCTTGTATAAGGATAAAGCCACAGATATACACTTATCGACAAAGATAATAATCATATGTATCACATGTTGCCCAATATTTTATCTTTTATTTAGTTTTTGTTGAAGAACTAAATCGTAAATATAGTCGAAAAAAGACACATCGCAGTTTCATGTGTGTACTGTTACTTTTTTACAATATTTTTCATTTCATCTAATATATCTAAGAAGATATATGGTAATCTCTTTTAACTTTTGTCAGCAAGTGTATTTCTGCCCACGGCATAAATACACCCCCAAATCAGGACACAATAAGAATTTAATATCAAGCGTAGTGAGATCGACATCCTCGTGACTATTGTAGTGTAGTAGTTAGTCGCAGTAATAGAAGTAATTTGTAAGTGTAGTGTTAATTAGATTTTATAGTAAGTTCTGTCAGGGAATAAATGTTATTTAATTTCAGCATAAAATGTAGCATTGAATTTTACTCATCTATCTAGTAATTCCGTCTCAACATAATCATATGTAAAAAATAATTTATATTCATTATAAACATTAATATAATATTTACTAATGGTAATATTAACATTAATTTTCACAAGTACGTTAAAATCAACAAGGTGATATATTGTGTGCGTCTGTATTTTAATAAATATTAGCTCCCTGATTGAACGATATAACTAAGCAGTACCACTGACTAGGTACAGGATCTATACCAGTAGCAATACGTCATACATCATTAAATTCTCAATAGTGACCTCATACGGTAATCAAAATAACTAAAAGAATGACCATTCAATTGTACAAAACTACAAAATTTTTGTTGATGTATTAAAACCATTTGTATTATGAAGTAAACAATATTTCTTGTTATTCTAACAAAATTATAACTGTCACTAAAAAGTATACACTCAGATAATATTATTTATATCATCGAAAACATAATCTAGTCTTCTTGAATTTCTAATGAAAATTTAATAAATTACATTTCATACAATGGTTCCAAATAAAGTTTAGTTGCAATAATCAATAAGAAAAATACAATCACTGAAATAATTTAATTTATATTAATAGAAATTTAATTTATATTATTAGTGATTTAATTTATTACGAAAATTTACTAAATCAAATTTTATAAAGTATTATTAAATAAGATACAGTTTTTAGTTACATTTTTAAAAGAATTTTTACCTAAAATACAGAACGTTCCTGTTAGCAGCTGTTAGTAACGGTAGAGTCCATAGAGGGCTCACGAACGAAAACGGTTAACTAAGAGTTTCGAACAGACAGTTTCGCGCCGCAGGTAGAGTGTTCACCTGCTACCTTCCGGAAGTATTGTTCTTTGTGTCTCGTAGTTTCGAAGGATCATCCGTATGTGCAGTTGCGTATGAACGAGAGCAGGCATTTTTTCGTTCGCCTGATGCAGTGGTTAAATTCAATGTGTCAGTTGTGGTTACGGCTTTCGATGCAAAACTGTACTGTTGACGTAGTATAAACAGGTAACTATGTACTATATACATATGAACATACTTATGGCTCTATGCTGAGCAGGATATAGTAATAGATTTTCTTATATCTTGATTTTTGTCACCGTCACGATTTATCGAATCTTTAATATTTATTGAAACAATATCTAAATTATTATTGTTTAAATTTTTTATAAATCATTCATTTTAATTCAATTCATTTTGTATCATACGAAGAAAATTAGATTAAAGGGTAGATAAATCGTATCATATAAAAAAAGGACAAATTTATTCATATATATATACACATATATATATACTTATAATATTTTTACATAGATTTCTTTCGTATCGTTTGTAGGATATGTTTACGGAACCATGATTTATTGTAACGTACTATCTTTACATGGAACGATAGGCACCAATTAGTAAGACTACGTTGCTATAGGATACGTAATAGTTTAGTTTCTCGTAAGCCTTTTCTACACAATAATCAGTCCCTCTTCCGAAAGAACGTAATATAGGTACACGTAATTAAGGTATACGTAAATATAGACGGTGCAAATTACAATTTAATTATTTTGTATTTCCTTCAACCCGTAATACAAAAGAAAGTCATCGTTGTATCTACACCTGTATCTATGACGTGCCGTCTATGTTCATTCAGAACTAGCCATAAGGCTTATATGCAATGTAATGTGAAGATAAATAATAATCTAAACATAGAGAAGAATTTAACAAATATTGGTACTTAAAAATTATTTTCATATTAAAATAGTACTATCAAATAAAAATCACAAAATACTGAATAGAAACAATCTCTGGTGGGCAGGTAAAAGGGTGGAAATCAGAATGATGTATTAGCTTTGCAGAAAAGCACTTATAATATTTAAAATACAATGCAGAATTAGGTATTAGATTTTTGATATACTATTAGAATTTCAGGTAAAGAAGCGGGAAAGAAGTGAAATTGTCTTGTACCATTAGAACCATAAATAAAAGACAGTAATGTAGAAAATATTAGCGTTCTTATTCAGTTGACCAAAATTTAACTTATACTCTTTTATATCCGCTCACCAGAGATAACGTTTTAATGCTTGTTGTGTCAGAAACGGATCGTAATATTGAAATCTGATTGCACTAAGATATCAAAACCTCGAGAAAATGGGTTGCGGCTACCTTTTACAACGTTAAAAGAAACCGGTAATTTCTGTCTTCTTCTCTGCTACGCTTCTACCGTTATGTTGCGTAATGTATGGCGGCGTTACACGAACAGATCTGTTTTCGTCCTTCGAGTGCAGACAAGCCCACGATGCACCGCAAAAAATTGGTAATTTATATGTGTCGTAGTTTCAAAACTCCGTGATTGTTGATTAAAAATGTACATTGAGACATAGCAGTCAGATTTCACAATGGTTAATTGATATTTGAGGTTATCTGTTCGTAATTTCCACTTAAACAGTTTGAGTTTGTACATTATTCAAATTCATAAGCTCTGACACCTTTTATCCATGTCGAAAACGAAACAATAACCCCATTAAAAAGTGATTACTAATTTCTAAATCGCACATGGTTGTTTTGCATTCAACCTTAAGTTATTATTAATCATATAAAGAGAATCTCTTTTTTTCTATTAAGCCTAAACAAGCTGCTCATAAAGAGTCATATGGCTATAAAGAGGATTTATACAACACGTGTAGTGTAGTTCGATATAAACTGCTACGCGTACTTAGGGGATGTCAAAGTTTATTGAACTCAATTGGACGTGGCAGTGATACATTGGAGGACCATTAATCTTTAATGTTACGAAACTTTTTCATTATTACTACAACATATTACACAGAATTCCTATATTCTTCCATATATAGAATTGCTATTTTTGCTTAATAATTAAAATATTAATACATAAGTTTCTCAGCTTGATTATTATATTAAATTTCACTGAGTAATTGAAAAACATCATGCATTCAATTAGGCAATTTTCTACACAAATATTTGTATTTTTGTAGAACTTGAAAACTCACCTTCTTTTAATTGCGAATTAAGTTGTGTGATCAATACCCTATAACAGTTTCGACAAAATGATCGCGGGTCACAGTGTTTAATCTAAAGTACGATACCGGTAGTTCTCGTCCTTGAGGGAATCGATCGATGGAAGAATTGAATGGTTTCGCACTATAAAACAAGATTTTCCTTTATCGGTTATACAATAGGACTTTAATCGCCGAGTCGCTTGTTCTGAGAGGACGTTACGTACTTACGAAAACCTTTATCGTGTATATCTCTTTTACACAAAATGTTAATCGTGCATATACCAATAAACAGTTATCAGCGGTTGTTAATCGCCGTGAATGTTTATGAATTGATTAGCAGTCTTACAACTCTCGAACGTGACTCATCAGTATTCTTACAAAAATATAGTATACGAATTTGTTTATTTTTTTAAATTATCAAGAACGTATATCATTTGTGTGTCGAGGATCAACCTTTCGTAATGACATTATTAGTATGTTATTTGTTTTCAGCGTAAAAATATTTAAAGAAAATCGAGCTGATGGAAGTTCGTGGAAACAACATAACATATTTTATATAATTACGTGACTGGGCAGGATATTACCAAAGTGAACCGTAACCAGTAATTTTTCAACGATATTTTTACAGATCCGTTTTTCCTCGTTTCTTTTTCTTTTATTTAAACTTACTCAAATCACAAAGTGAGGTTTATGCAGCTATACAAAAATGATACAATCTGAGTACATTTTATTTTCCCTTCCCTTGAAGTAATATATTTGTTACTTTCGAAATCTTGGTTGCTCCTTGAAAATACAAATTTTCGAACGAATCTTTTCTCAATAATATACGAGACGATTTATTAAAGATAAAATTAGTTCACCGTGTTCTATATGATCGTATCGTGACAAAAATCAACTCGGGACAGCTGGTCAATTAATTTTTCTGATTAGCTCGTCACAGATGCGCAATGGTCAAACAGACTCGTCACTAGAACATCTACAGACAATTGTTGCATATTGCAATTCATTTAACAGTAATATGTCAACCCTAATATTCGAATAATATGTACTTCTTATTTTGAAAGCAATTGCCACACAAGTAAAATTTTGTCGTTAATGTCAGAATGTAATAAAAATACATATATGTACATATTACGAAACTCCTTTAAGAATTCACTGATCACATACTATGCGCAAAGAATTAAAATGACATATTGTGCAATTTTCGTTGAACCACCAAAATTACGTAATTGAATTTTATTTTTGCACCTTGTAAGCGTTTTCTATATATTTTACTACTGGATGTTCGCATTTTTTGGACAACGGTTTTACCTGATAGCGCAACGAGAACGATCGGTGAGTCAGCCGTACTGGTAACCGGCTTCGTCCGTCTTTCTCTCTATCTTTTCTACTCCCACCTTCAGCGGTCATCCTTTTCCTTCTTTGTCGATGTTTCATCTCTTTCCCACGCGTTACTTTTTCCTTTCTATCGCTGTTCTCTCTTAGTTTCTCTTTAACTTTGCCACCCTCCTTTCTCCTTCCCGTTTGATTTCAGCACAGGTTACACTTTTTCTCTTTCTCTCGATACTTGTCCTTTTCACGTTCGATCGTAACTACGCTATTTTCGTCTCTCTCTAACTACCTATGCCCTTTTTATTATATACCGTCTCTTCCCTGTCATGTTTTTTCTATTAGTTACATCAACAAAATTTGAATTCATTAAATTCGAATTTTCTTTTGTTCCATTTCGTTCCGCACCACCCTTTCTGTTACTTCTTTATTAAGCGTGCCGTTAATAAGAAGAGATCGAATTAATTTATACGTTGTTTGAATCTTTGACTTATATTAAAAAGCAAACATAACCTTTGTGAGAAATTTGGAAGTTTAATAACGTCAAAATTTTTACGATAGTTTGCTTAAATGTAACTTTTAATGTACAAGGTGAAGCAAATAAAGAGTTCATAGCTTCTGAAGTAGATCGTACTTGCCAAACGATGGGAAAAGGTCGTCATAGACATGGATGGAACAATTAAGAGTTTCAAAGTTATAAACAGATTTTGGTTTCCGTGGAAACGAGAAAGTTGCTATCGTACCGCATGGAAACAATGGATTACCTTATCATTTCTTCTTTTTTTTGGTTATAGAAGGTTTTGTACATGATTTCCTTCCATTTTTACACACGCTTGATACTTTCGTATCAGAGAATTGCACATTCTTTCAAATATCCCTGGACGTGTTCTAACCATTTCACTGGTATTTTGTATCGAGGTAGATAAAATCCATTGTGTCCGTACGGTACAATATCTTCTGAAGCGAGAAAATTATTCGCTTCAAACGCAACAAAGAATTATTTGACTTTGAATCTGTTCTATTTCCGACCCAAGCGCACTATAACTCTTTTTCATCATTTGTCAAGTACTATCTATTCTAGAAGATACAAGTTTTTTTTTTTTTTGTTTCACCCTGTATGTATGAAAATATAAAGGTACTGAAAACTAAAAATATGTAGTGGATTTTGTAAGTTTCCAGGAAGATCGAAATCATATTTTGCAAAATTATATAAATATCGATGGTCTAAAGATAGATTTTTTAACGTTATTTTTGGTATATTAAAAAAAAGAAGAAAATGTATAGCGGATTTTTATATTTCTAAGAAGCTCAAGTCATGGTTCTGAACCGTGCGTCTCAAGTCCATCGTTACATCGTTACACCGCCGGCGATTCTTTTCCTTGTTCCTTCAATCAGGCAAGCGTCTCTCCTTGAGAGTCTCACTCGCTCCTTTGTTTCTCAATGCTCTAACACTTTCGAGCGAATCGCAACAGGCGACTTCATTGCGCGCCGTTCGTTCGTGACCGTTCGAGCAACAAGGCTTCTCTGATGAACGAGTCCTTTGTTTCTTTTGTTTACAAATTTATACTGAATATAATTAACATTAGCGGGTAAATTAAAGGTGTAGTATTTTTTGAAACAATTCATGACACGGTGTAACTCCATATTTTGTAGAAGTCGCATAGATACCTCGTGTGACAGTGAACAATACCGACAGTGATAAGAAAGAAACAAAGAGGAAGGAAGTGTGATTTTCAGTGAAGTGTTTTACGGCTGTTGCAAATATTTTATGTAAGTGCGGCATTAAAATATAACTTATGCTATTAAGCTAGTTACGATTTACAACAATTTACATATGTCGCAGATCGTCTAGTGTGAACAGTTTCCTCTACAGTATACATGATTCTAATTTGTTCAAATGATCTACAGGTTATTTTTTACAACTCGATGTATCAAGTGAATTTCTGAGAAAATGTCATATGACAAAATGGTGTACACGAGTAGATCTCGTAAGTGCTTCGTGTTCAAAGCAATGGCTTAGATATAACCTATGATGGCTATCTTAATGAATTTTAAATGGCTTTGAGCTTCTTTGATTTTACCCAAATTAACGTTCCGTAGCATTTTTAATAAGTTCCTGTACTTAATTACACCGTGCTCTGTAATTACACGCACTGCGATTAAGAGGATTACGTTTCCAACAGATTTTAACGATTTATATGTATATACAAACTAAATCTGTGGTTAACATAAGTGTACGTTTTTTAAAAGAAAATAGTATTGACGTTAATAGACTGTCATAAACGTAGTTTATAAAATGTAGTAGTAATAAAATGTTTGTTGACATATGTTCAATTTGCATTGTGTTTGAAGCATTAAATTAAGGATGATAGCTGGACTACGGATGTTTATATATTTATCGAGAAGTGAAGAAAGCAAAAATACATGTAATATACAAAAATATATATTTAATGTATATTATATGGTACTATTATATTTTTATCTTGTATTCTATATTAGGTTTTATATAATATTTGTCTATATATAAAATATCTTCTATATATGATATAAAATTGGTAAAGAACGTAGTATTTCGCATACATATAATATTGGACTAACTCTAGAATTTCTAATCTTTATTCAAATTCTATTTCTCGTTATAAAAACATAAATTTGCATAAACATTTCCAATGCGGTAAATAATTCACTGAAAAAATAGTTACATGACTCGACAATTATTTAAATAACGATGAGCAATAATTTTACAATAACACTGATACGAATTCGTTTCTTCATTTTTAAAGTGAAATATTTCGTATCCTAGAAATTTTTACCTTAAAAATATAGATTCATGACTCAAATTAAAATTCATGTTACAAAAAGTAAATCTGAAATAATGAATTATTACTGAATGATTTTATGAAGTTCGCCGGATCAAAGTAAAAGTCTCAATAAGCAGTTACACGAACCGGTCGCGGTTATTCTGCAAGCTGTATTGCGTCTCAACGGTGTTTCACCTAGAAATGAGTCATTCCGGCTACTAGTTAGACTCGTTCGATGTCTTCTTAAAGCGTTGATTCATCTGTCATTTTTTATAGAATGAAAACAAAATTATGAAGAATAATTAAGACAGTGATATTTTTACAAAAGTATTCCTAAAGAAAAGACAGTTAAATATATTTTTAGCCATCATTTATACATACTTACTTCCTTCAAACATAATTATCATAGTTCGAGTATATTTTTACACACGTGAGTATATGAATTATATATTGATCACGTATTGATCACGTATTGACCACGTATCAAATGTTTGCATTGACCGATCATTTTTGTATAAATATCGTGCAAATATAATACGCATGAAGATAAATTTCGTTTCCATAAGGTACTTCATTTACTTTAAGGGAGTGTCCCTTCAAGTGTTCCATGGTGCTGAGTGTTTCACGTATATATACGTTTGCGGCTATCTTGTGCTTTTATATCTGGAAGTGTATTTTTTATATTTACAAGTTGTGGAACTATAAATGTTAATTTATCGATAAGATTCCGCAATCTTCTCAAACATATGTATACATATAGTGAAAGCTAAATAAATATATATACATATAATCAATAAATATAGTACATGTATAATAGCTAAATATATACAACAGTGGATAAAAGAAAATTTAAAATTGATGCGCTATAGAGTCTAGTCACTTTTGTACTAACAATTTTTTTATCATATTGGCAACATTAATCTGTTCTGTGTCATATGTATATTAAATATAATAATAAAACAATATAGAAAAAATTTATGGTATCTTTTTATATTTCTTATTTGATAAATTTTCTTTTGTCCGTCATGGTATATGTTTGTATATTAAACAAAAGAATGTGGTATATGTTATGGTATATTAAACAAAAGGATCTTTCGTTTTTACCGGATGTTTCGATTACGATTGATTGCTGCAGATCTGTGGTAAGGCGAAAGACGGGTCCGCAAGATGTCTGAGTATTGTGAGTACATGTGGGACACCACAAGAGGTCACATGAGCCCCTCACTTGCACGGAGTATTTATGAGGAGGAGGCCAGATTCGACAAATGCGACAAGAAACTGGCCATTAAGACCGTCCGAGCAATATTGCGTGAAATGCCGGATGTAGGTAAGAAGGGGTTTATTCGCAACGCTCGACCGTTATTCGACCGGAATTATTTATCGAAACCTCTGTTGTATTAAAATTACCAAATTGGAGATACAAAAGCAAATTAAAGTATACCAAATTAGAAAAAACATAAAAACCAAATTAGAGTATACCATATCGTAATCTGTATGAAGACCACAGGTGAGAAACACGATAAGTCATATTTTTCATGTCCTATAGAAGATTAATTTTTAAGTTTCGTTTAATTTTCAGATCGATCACTTATGTATCTTTGTTACTCTCTTGAAAATTTTTAATTTTTAATTAAATTAGCGTGTAATTAAATAATCAGTAATTAAACTGTGGACTTTTACTCATTTATGGGATATCTTCAAATGCAAAAATATATGAAATACTCAAAATATAGTACTCATTATAATATTTGATGCAATTTATGAAACAATTTGCTAGCTGGCTTACGTTCTTTTAATTATCTTCATAAAAATATAAATTTGCATAAATATGTATCCGTAGGCTGGGGATAACTGATATTATTTGTTTCTTACAAAACATTGTACGTTTATTTGTAATTCTTTTCAACCAGTGATACAAAGTTAAAAAATCAACAAAAGCTGATTAATCGTATTTTTCCCATGTGATTTCCATACGGTATTATGTATCTCTTGATAATACGGAGATATAGTACTCGCATTAGTACATTTCGTTCGATTGGTCCCGTTAGGTTCGCCTAGACTGATTCGTTTTCCACGCGTCGATCCTCGAATTTCCGGCATAATGTCCGCGTTCGAGCGGCTTCCTGCCGGCTATTTTTTTCACGCGAAGCATTACAATGACCCATCTGTTTGCTTCTAGACTTGAAGCACTGCACGGATGAATATATTACACGTTTCCTGCTAGCCCGGAAATATCGCACGGAACAAGCTGCTGCCCTGATAGCCGCTTATCAGGCGCAAGTAGCGCATCGACAGGATATCTTCGGCAATCTAACCGCAAGAGATCCAGCTTTGCAGCGGGCGCTGCGCGCTGGAATACCGGGTGTACTTCCTGCACGTGATAGGTACCATTTTGAAATTTAAATTCGTTTCCGGTCTATTTAACACATTCTGAAACTTATATTAACATTTACGTACACATAGCGAAGTTAGTATTTTCGGATATTATTTAGAATTAAATCAATGTTGGTTGTAAAAATAAGTTAATAATTTATAGTAATTTTATAGATAATTTACTTTTGTTATATAATGATAAAAAAAATTTGATTGACAGATGATTAAATCTGAGTATAATATATGAGTATCATAATTGATCAAAGGGAATATTTAATCTTTTTTATTATTATTATTATAATTATAAAAGAATTATAAAAGTACAAAGTTTACCATATCTATTGATGACATCGTTCTTTGTAACTACAACAATTTTGCATATTTCTAAAATACCATTTCAATATAGCTATTAATAATTTATTATTGTTATTAATTTAAAAATATTGTTATAATATCGTAAGTCAAATTCATTTTCAGAAAAGGGAGATGCGTACTCGTTATTTTAGCCTCGCAATGGGATCCTATCGCAGTACCAGCATTATCAGTTCAACGCGCACTCTTTTTGGTTTTAGAAATTCTCATACAAGACCCAAGGAATCAGGTACGATTCACGTATAAGTTTGTGTATCTTTAAGCCTCGAACAAACAAAGTAAGACTTTTAGTCTTCTATAGCTCTACACGTTACATTTCTTTTCCTAGCAATCCGGTTTCGTGGCGGTGGTAGATTGGAGCGGATTCTCTTTACGACAGGGCGGTGCCTTGGGCGCAGCGGCTCTGCGAAACCTAATAGCTGCTCTTCGAGGACGATTTCCGGCTAGATTCAAAGCTATACACTTCCTGTCGGCGCCGCTTTACGTTCAGGCCACATTGGCTCTTGTGAAACCTTTTTTGGACGAGAAAACTCGGAACAAGGTAGGAGAAACTACTGAAGGACAAAGTACATATTAGAAAGTAGATAGAAAGGGATGAAATAATAGCTTGGAATACGTATCATAGTAGCGTATTATATTAAAGATAGAGATAGATTAAGAAGATTAATTAATGTAAACAGTATACATCAACGTACACACTAAAATGCAACTACTTGACGTCAATTGCTGTAATTGTATCAATTAAGATAATACACTCGGTAAATTCCACATCCCGGTAAATTATTATTACAAGCAAAGCTTTTAATTGCTTTTAATTTCTAACCACGTGTATAATCGCTTGACGTTGAAATCGAAACGCTTTGCATACATACATATGGGTTTCAGATATGAGAAACTAAATATTGTCCAACAGATAATCTAAGATAAGGTAAGGCTCTGAAGTGTTGCATGTTTGCATAAAATGTGAATATCCGATTTCATTAAACGAACATTCGTTATAATTTCAAAGCGGTCGGATATATCGTATTTCAAGAATTATCTTTCAATAAAAAGATTAAGTTTTTCAATGGAATTTATAAACATAACTAATGTATATCTAATATTTTCAGATCTATTTACATGGAAATAATTTGAGCACCCTGCATGAACACCTGCCCACTGACATTTTGCCAGCGGAATTAGGTGGCACAGGACCTGCATTTAACCCAGGACTATGGGCCGAACCAGTCATTCATTCAGCGATGAAAGAAGCTGAACTGGCTGCGATAAAAAAAGAGAAGGAGCAAGCTGAGAACGTAGATCAGTCTCGTGATAAGAAATTCGAGTCCAGAGACATGGAGAATCATAAAAGAAACGAAGCGGACTCTATAAAATCGAACAATGGTGTGAATAAAGAGAACGGAAGGCGATTCTTCAATCCTTTCGGTAATTCTACGAAGAATCAGTCACCGAAAAAACCTGGAGGAACAAATGTAGAACTGAATCTAATTAATCGTACCAATGGATATGCAGAAAAAAAAGAAGGTAGGAGAGATAGTAGAACGATAAAGGAAGACGAGGATTCTTGCAGTAGAAGTAGAGATAGAATGTTAAGCAATGGTAGCGCTGATTACTTTGACGATAAAAGAGAACAATACAAGGATGTGCAGGATAACTTGTTAGGATCTCGATCTGAAAGACGCTCGAATGAATATGAGATCTCAAATAGACCAGACAGCGACGACAGTAAGGATAATTCGTTAGATAACAGATCAGAGAATGCACTAATTGATACAAGTAAAATTGAAACTGCCTCCGAAGAAACGAATCTCATAACGTAATGTTAATTTTCTCCACTTCTTAGGTTAAAACAAATTAACGCAGTAGTACTTCCATGAGAAGTGTTGACTTTCAATTTTAAATATAATGAAATCAAATACTGTCGTTAGGTTTAAGATCGGTAGAACGTAGTAAGTTCCGTGAAATTTGTATTCTCTGTAGGTTTTAAAAGATATATTGTGATATGATATACATCATTTTTAATAAGTATTTATACGTTAATGAGGCTTTTGTTCTTTATACATATATACGATTCTGTTTCAACTAGTTTCACATCAATGTTATTTAAACATTGAACTTTTTATCCTTTTTTATCTTATTTTACTTTTAATACTTTTCATCATGAAAAGAATGAATTCGTTTCCATACGAATTTTCATTATTTCATAGACATATTTATATACTGCTACTACTATTGTTCGTGACAAAAATAAAGTGAACATTGCGCGAACATTCTCTATGTTCCTCTTTCTATTGTATGTGTAAAACACATATTCACATATAGTGTTAAAACTTTCAATGAGTACTTACATCGTGAACTTAAGATTATGATATTTATCAATTTTTATATGCTATTTATCGCTGTCCACGAAAACACGAGCATAGGTAACAAAAATCTTTGCATGTGTATGAAATTCATACAACTATCAGTCACATTTTTTTAAAGAGTTTATACGACAGGCAATTCGTATTAGGACTGTAAATATGTATTAAATTATTTATTGATATCAAATGTATCATGAAATCGAAGATCTCTCATTTCGTATGACATTCTCGAGAAATGCGTATCCTGTACTTACATATTGTTAGCATTATAAGTGTGATAAAAATTGCGTCGTAGATAGTTTTTTAGTTCTTCTAACTGTATTTTTTAATAAAACAGTATTTTAATATTCGGATGACTTTTCTTTGGATTTATTTTATATTACAACAAATTGAAAAATATTTACAATTTTCATCATAAAGTAAATCAACAAAATTATAGATTAAGAAATGTTCATTTTTCACATTGGTTCACATTGGTAAAAGAAAAGTTGTGATAGAATAATGGGGAAGAAATAAAAATTTATTTCTTTAGTATATAAAATATATATGTATGTATACGATATATTAACATCAATACACATTATAAACATAAAAGTTTAATACTTTATCACATCATTATCAAAAGCATCCTACTACCATGTAATTGGTTTTTTTCTCTATATCGTCCATGCACACATTCTCTCCCTCCCTTTCTCTCTCTCTTTCTTTCTGTCAATTTGTATGAAAATAGAAAACCCTATATAGAGATCTATGATGAGGTATATAAAAACGGTAATCAAATACAGTGTAGTAGTTTACTTATGTACAAATGTTATTACTTCCTTCAACATGATTTTTGTTAGAAAAATGAATTTTATAACATCAATTTATAAATATAAATATACGCACATCTCATATATTCATATAGTATATATTTATTACGCACAATTTTGCGTATTCGGCGAGACTTAGTTTATAATCGGTTACACAAACCGATAAAAAAAATTTAGTATTTATTATATCATGTATACTCGTAAGAATTCTCAGTTTCGTCTCAGTTCCTTCTCAGTCCTTTCTCAGTTTTTTCGAAGTATTTGAAAGATCTGCGTTTTGGATAAATGTTTGTACTTTACCTTAGTGATTGGCTAGTATCGATTAATCAGGTATAAGTTAGTTCTCGAAAAATGACGATAATAGGGCATGGTAAACAGAAACTTTATGCATCGTATTACGCACAGGATTATTGTCTAAGCGACAAGTATCATATCAAGCTACAATAGTTGGAGGTACCCAACCTCCAAAACCCCGTTCTAGTTCTTCACAAACGGCTATGGTTAAACGATCCTGATGTAGGCCACTAATAACCTGTAAGATACAATTTACATATGACACTAAAATTCTTATTTTACCATTCTAGTTTTATTAATACTAATAGTCCAGAGCTTATACCTGTATACCAATAGGAAGTCCTTGTTTGTTCAAACCTAAGGGACACGCAGTAGCCGGTAAGCCCAAAACATTAATAATTCCAGTGTATGAAAAATTGAATGGTTTAATCAACGGTTCGTAGTGCATTGGTGCCGCAGTTGGATGCGTTGGGTATAGGAACACACCGTCTTCACCTAAAATATCCTATTCGAAGAAAATTGATTAGAAATAAATATTAACAATAAGTATAGTAATGGTATTGATTTAGGAAAAAGATAAAAGTTCGGATATTTCTGGATACATGCTTCAACTTTAGTCAGTCGTTTTCTCGTCGCGTGAATACAACTACAAGATGAAAAGATATTTACAAAAATAATAGAGATCTTTAATAATTGGATGGAAAAAATTTCATTCTGCATGCAGAGCAATATCTTTCTTCTACTTATTAGAAATAACTCGTGATACCGTGAAAGACAAACTAGTATAGTCTGACCAGTTCGCACGAAATACTCGAGAAAGAAATCACGTCCATTTTAATAAATAGTATTGTTCCGTAACGCAATAGTAAGAAAGGAAGACGAAGAAGGTAGGAGCCAATTCCAATCCTGATGAGTTACATTACAGGCACTTGTGAATGTACATCATATTGCATCAGTAGTTTATAAAAGATAAGAGATCATTGATATAATTCATAAATATCAATAATTCATTACGAGATCATACCTGAAATTCTCGATAAAGTTCTTTACTTTCTTGTATGAGTTTCGTGTGTTTGTCGCTTCCATGCTTCACGGCAAATCTTTCAAACGTGGCAGTAAGAAGAGCTATCAATGTATGATTACTCAGGAACAGTGTCCATTTCAAAAATTCCCACCATAAATTTATATGACCCACTCTGTTCGACAATTCATAAGTAAAATCTTTCTCGTCTTTACAACTCATATTGGCCATCCAGAGAGCGATGCTTTTTTTCATTTTTTTTATGTGGATTTTAGTCGCTTTAATTTTATGAGCTTTCTCCAGGTATTGAACTACCTTTCTCATGGCTTCTCTTATCTCTGACTCAACTGGAGACGTGAAGTATTGACCACCGTCGTCTTCCATATAATAAAACTAAATTGAAATAAATACTTATCACATATTACATACGACCAATGATTGTAATATAAACATTCTACCCGTACCTTAAGTTTCGAAATGTCTACTTTTTCGTTCAAATGCAACATATCTGCGTTCTTGTTCGCAAGAATCTTTAAAACAGGCAGTAAATCTTGTGCGTATCTGCACATAGGGCCAATAGATAACAATCTGTTTTGGTCTTCGCTTTGTGCACTCGGGTATTGGCCATCATTCGAAACCATTCCAGTAGAAGGTTTATGCCCGAAAAGTCCATTGAAGTAGCTCGGTATACGAATAGAACCACCAATATCTGATCCTATTCCTAATGGCGAACCAGCTGCAGCTTGTATACAACCTTCACCGCCGGAGGAACCTCCGACAATATGTCTCGTGTTATAAGGATTTTTTGTAGTTCCATATAAACAGTTAGAAGTTTCCCACCACATGGCTAATTCTGACACGTTCGTTGTAGCCAGAGGGATGGCTCCAGCAGTCCTCATTAACCTAACCGCTTCTGCGTCACGTTCAGAAACAATGTTCTTACGAAGTGTTAAACCAGCTGTCTGTTTCATTCCAGTAATTGCAATACAGTCCTGTAATCAAAAAAATTTACATTTGTTTTAATATACATATAAAATCATCATAAGATGTTTATTGCATACTTCATGAAGTAAGATTTACCTTTGTTGTGAAAGGCACACCAAAGAAAGGTTTTTCTTCAGCTAATACTTGAGGAGATGGAGCATTCTCAGATTTCAAAAGATCATCACACAATTTTGCTTCTTTGAGGGCGTCTTCAAAGCGATCTTCCACTACACAATTTAGTATTGGTTGAATTTCTTTTATCCTATCTATGTATGATTGTACCACTTCTTGTGAAGTTAACTGTAATCATATGTGTTCACTTGTAATTTGTATATAAAGACTTATTAACAGATAAACGGAGATTGTGATCATTTTAATTTATTATTTTATAAGTGTCTAGAATTTATCTTACAGTCATTTGCAAGCAGATCTGATTTGTATTGGAAGAACACAATGAATTTACCTGCTTATTTCGAATTTTTAATGCTAAAGTAGTTGCACTGTGTAAAAGCGTTAGATCCTTTATAGGAGGTTGAGACTCTGCAGGACCCTTCAAGAATGCAATGAAGGTATATATCCATTTGCCAATGAATTCAATTATTCGATGAATTGCTTTCAATATTTGTCCTTTAGGCTGCATTTTCCCTTGATCTTTGTGTTTAGTTGACATCTATCTAGGAAAAACGTAAATACTTTATGTCAACTACTATCGTCATACTATAAAAAAATAAAAATACTACTTTATCTAATTGCGAGTGAAGTTCGTAAAAAGTAATAGATACTAGAAGATAAATATAAAAGATCATTTGTTATAAGCTATCGCATTAATTCTGTGATTACGCAGAGAAAAAATTATAATAGCAAATAAAAATTACAATAAATATAGAGAATTATTAAGTAGTGAAAATTATTAAATATTTATATCGCATCATTCATATGATTATTTATAATTATTTATAATTAAATTACAGTAAATATAAAAGAACATGCTAGAATACTTTATCTATTTTTGCAAACTCTAAATTTAAAAATTATATCATTTCGAGAACAACAGATTCCATTTTCATCTTTTGCTTATATCGTTTAATGTTACATGCTTATTTTTGAGAATTACGTTACATTTGTGCTAACTAGCTTGTTTGGATATTTGCATAAACAGACACAAAAAAGAGAAGATAAAAAGAACATTTAAACAAGAAGCAGACATTCTCAATAAAATTGCGAGTACTGATAGAAATATTTTACGATCGGAAATTGCATTTACGTGCAACACCAAATGTCCTTGCTTCGAGGCAGTAAAAAGTTGTTTTGTTAAAATATCTTTACACGACTCGTCACATATACGCATATTAATATTTCTATAAAACCTGCGAAGAATTCAAGGAGGAAAGAAAAAGATTGAATGACTTTTAGCACAATCGCTACTAGTCCATCGCACGTTTTCTTTATTATATTTTACATTAAAAAAATCGAGCAAATTACTATAAATTATATAAACGTCTCTGTCATTACGTCGTTTAATGGTCATTGAAAGAGATCATCGCGTCGCGTTAATAATGCTTCAACAGCGTGTAATTTAATACAGGGCGGAACAATTTATAATTGCGTATATGTACAATTAATTCATTTCAGTCCGTCAGAGTCATCGAAGAAGGTTTTATTTAGACAATTTGGCTTCAATCGTGTAGCAAGGATTATTTTATTATTATTCCTTCTGATAAGAATCATGTTGCCGGTTTAAATATCAGAATCGTAATCTTTCTCTGTGTTTATATACCATTATGTCAATGTTGATTAATGGACTGACCTTGTGCAATTATCTCACTGTGTCAGCTTGCCGCTTTTATGGGAAACGCCGGTCAGTTTATCGATTAATCGGGCGTACACGAACGCCTTAAGGGACGAACATTAAACGTACCTACGCGAATACGCGACGCACATTTGAACAAATTCGTTGAAAGTGAACGAATGCCGGCGGCGCAATAATTTTAGCGCGCTGACAGACTCGATAATGATGTAATTGAGGTGTTACGCATCAAGGCTACTCAGCTACCAAGCCATGAGAGTTTGACAGTATCCGTCGGGCCGGAAATCAACTTGCGCCGCATTTCAGGCTGGTTGGCTACGCTTAAGCGTTTTCCATTGAAACTTCTTCTTGAAGTCGTTCGTGTGCCGTAAACGCAATTCCGCTTCCATTCCGTTAACAAGCAATACGTGAAAACTGACTTTTAGAGGTGTTATCAGTCGGAATGATTCGTCAAATGAGTTCATTTGTAATAGGCTAACCGAGCATAGTCACGAAGTTACTCGCGTAACGGTGGTTGAATTTCCGTGAACGTTCCAGCGATAGATTATTTCTGTGACTTAGAAACCAAATTGATCGACCGCGCTTTTTGAAAAATTCTTCATTTTAGTACTAGGATATATAATAAATAATTTATTGCATGTTTTCAGAAATACAAAATGATTTTACCTTCGATGGGAGTCGATCAGTTTGACTTCCGCGTAGCTCGTTTATGAATTTTATTAAATGAATTTTTTCGTTGCACGTACTCGACGAAAGTTACGAAGGCTTACGTGAGATCGACTGTAGGAAACTGTTTCGCTATTTCAACGTATAAATTGATGATTAATAGTTGGGCTATAGAATGTACGCGGCTAGTTGATACGTTTACTTACTATTCTGCTATTATACTTTATTTGACGAGTCAGCCGGAATTAGTCGTTGTATATTAATGTGTAATTCAGTATCATGTGACACTTTACGAAAACTAAGCTGATTTAAGTCACGACTTATCGACAGTGCAATACCGCGTCTCGTATGACGTCGCTTTCCCCAACGCTCGTAGTCGACTGACACCACTTATACCTTCACCGGTTCTGATTATACGAGATCCGCGCAAACGCTATAGTTGCTTGCCGGCCTGGGACTTACTTTTATGCATTGGAGAAATATTTAACGGGTCGGGGATAGACTTGTAAGATGGCTGCCAAGTTGCAATGGATAGATTACCGTTACGATATGATGTTCATAATTTCGCGAGATATGCTTCGTGTTGATATTACGTTTCAATAGCCCCTCAAAACCCGAATTTTTATATTATTGATTTAGTAATATTTCAGCATTTCGTATTGCAAATTTAGAATTATGACAAATCGTAAATTATATTATAATGTTAAACTAATTCTGTATAACGTTACAACTTCCGTTGACATTTCATTATTTTATATTGTATAAGGTTGGATTTACGAAGATTATAATGTTAAATTAACTTTGTATAGTATCACAATTTCTATAGACAGATTTTATCAGTCGATAGGATCTTTTTGTTATCAATTTGATAACCTTTCAGTGTGTTCCATTATAAATTACGATTGCAGTATTAAGAAATCCAATGTTATTATATCACATATAAAAGAATACACTTTATCTTATCTAGATTCATATGTGTATTAGATTTGTTGTGACAATAACATCGAATACTAATTATATATTGCTACATTTGATACATATATTAAGTTGACAATGATCTTGTACATTTTATGTAATACGTCTTCGTTATCCTTATGTAAGTTGTTTTAATGCTCTTTATTTACTGGATTAATAAGACGGCTGTAATTGACGTCGTTAATTTTACACTGATACGCGATTTTAAATGTTTATTTATGCTTGACTTTTGCCACGCGGTTTTAAACGTTTTAGTGTCAGTTTTAAACGTGTATGTATACATTTGCAATAAAAATTGCAAAGATATATATTTAGTTACACGTATACATTAAATTTTAGTTACACTATTTTATGCGATATTTTTCTCATTTTATCTGTTCATTTATTCTCTATTTTTATTTTTCTTTGTTCATTCCTCTATATTTCATTCTAAAATTTCAATAAAAATATGTTCAGTGTACACAGTCTAGCTTCGTTAAAGGACCACGAATCGGGATATAATCTGGCTAGTTACCGAAACAGGTGCATTTTTTAAAAATTCCGAGAAACCTTCTCTATTGGTTATGAAAAGAGATACGAATATCAGACATTTGTTTACTTACTTGATATACGTGTACTAGGTAGAAACAATATAGTACAATTAAGAAGCTGTACCTATTGATGTAGCCGCGCCCAGAATCGTATAGATTTTATAGAAACACTTCAAATTTTAGACTATAAAAATTATTTGAAAATTGATATTATACTTACAATCTTTACGATGTATAAAATCCCTCTCACCTCCCACTTAAATATAATTGCCGTATTAACACATTGTTGACGGGAGACGTGAATCGAAATTTTAAAGATAGGAGACGATAATCGAATGAACTTTTCATTTCATAAACATTGACATATTTTCTAAAAATATGCGAGAACTAAAATTTATTTCGCTGTATACCGTTAACAATGTGTTCATAAAAAATTAACCTATATTAACCTGTGTATTATTAAAACACACGAAAAGACGTCTCCACTTTGACATGTCACGATCCTGAAAGGGACTCTGATATATATGTAGTAACGTGCTCCAGAAATACTTCAAATAGTTTCAAACGTATGTGTATAGCGGAAAATTCGAATCATTCGACGAAACCAGCCGCAATAACTGGTGGGGGTATCTATGGTCAGTTATCGAAGTACAATACAGATCAGTTAACATAGCACTACTGTATTCCGAAAATTTCGGAGCATTAATTCATGAGAAGTCACCAGATGGCAGCTCGATCGCAAGCCATTAACGAGCAAGAAGGAGTGGGAAAGAGGGCATGGCGTCAATGTGCGCGCGC
This sequence comes from Bombus pascuorum, assembly GCF_905332965.1. Classification (NCBI taxonomy): domain Eukaryota; kingdom Metazoa; phylum Arthropoda; class Insecta; order Hymenoptera; family Apidae; genus Bombus; species Bombus pascuorum. The sequence goes on along the minus strand of NC_083490.1, from coordinate 11,294,950 downwards.
GTGAGTAAATGTGTACGAAGGGTGAATGTCATTTTGTGTCCACTTGCTTCCTTATCACTCGACAAAGAACTCTTATTATTATTGGTGATTTTATTATTGGCCACGTCTCCTGCTAAGTTAACGACGCAGCGGTATAGTGCAGCGAAGACTGGACACTTACGTCTTCTGTCGTGACATGCGGCTCACGATCGTCGATCACCTTTTTGAGGTTAGTTCAAGAGCGCGCGGCTAAGCGCCGAAGTATCTCACGAAAACGTCCACCATCTACGCGTTTCTATCTTTTCCATTCTTCCTTTGATCGCGTTACGAAATTGTTAAAACACGTTGAACAATTCGTTGGAATGCTTTGAAGCTAGTTTCGAGATCGAAACGCGATTTGGGTGTCGCCTTGAAGCAGCCGTTGCGTTTCTACGTCTCGTCTTTTACTCCCACCCACGCGATTCAGTTTGATTACCGATTAGCTTTATTAATATTTCCACATGGAGTGATTCAAACTCTACCCACGCCAGCTATGTGTATCAGTTTTGATAAACAACATTCGATTTCATTATCGCGAAATAAATCACCATATGTTCTTTTTATGTATTTTTAATCGATTTTTCTTCCATTGTCAATGTTTTTATATTGTTAGTTTGTCAGATCAATTTTGAGGTATTTATGAAAACTAACTCCAATAGTGAATTATTTATTGGGATCAGAACGTAATTATCCAATAAAAACATAGTACTTATAGAAAGAATAGTATAATTCGAAATGGACATGTTTTACGTGTTTTTTTAATACGAAGCAATGCATATTTGAAGTATCTTGTTATACATATATAAAACTTGAAGGTTATTAATTAAATTGTAAAAAGGGCAACATTTTTACACTGGCAAGTGATTAAGTAGTTAATAATTTTCTAGTAAAGCAGACAGATGTAACGTAAAGTTTTCTAATATTGCTTTCTAATATTGTGTCCAATATAAATTATTTGACATAGATTACAAGATTATTTTTTTATATTAATACTTAATTAATACTAAATAAATATTCGATTCTTTAACTGTTTATAATATCGAGAGTTAAAATATTTTTAGTTGCGTTAAAATATTTTATACATTATTTTTTTCAATCAATCCATATTATTGAATTCTGTGTTTAAAGGTTATGATTATTAAAGCAAGTTCTTCTAATTGTATATAAATTAATTTCAAGGATTTATATAATATCTTTGTGTGTTATGTTTGAAGAAATTGAATTTTTCATACCATTATGATAATGTATCTCTTTTATAAACCATAATAACTTCTTTTTAAGCTTTTAATCTATTTAATATTTTCATAAAGTTTAGTTTCCCAGCGTTTAGTAGTCTGTTTGGTATTCTAACGTATGTTTTATCTGTAGACAAAACAATATTTCATTGCTTCGTCTCAAGACTAATTGTTTTGTTTTTCTAGTTACTATTCGCTATATATAGATTATAAATATTACGACGAAGTTTCTTGTCTCCTTTTCCTTCCACTATGTACCTATTTCCAATACGTCGTGTTGAGTCTTTAACCTCGTGACATCGTATATCTTTTCGTATTCTACGTTTGCTGACAGGCTTATTTAATAGCGCGCTATATATTTCGTTTATCGGTTTACTGAACTGATTCCAATGTTATATTGTGCTCCGTTCGTACTCCCAAAACCTATTTTAATTTCTCGGCGATACTTCTTTTGTTCGTATTATTGTAAATTTCCAAATAAAAGAATTTTTGAATTCTTTTTTTTCAATATCATTGACTTTCCCCTCCTCTCTTCTAATTTTAAAAAATAAGGCTGTAATTTCGAACTTTAATTTCTCGATGGCAAGCTTCTTATTTCTATTAAATTCCTAATTATAAAAATGTCTACAACTTCTCTCGCTTCCATATCTCGAATGTTTCTATTTCACATTATAATTTTTACAAATGTGCTATAAGGAAGTAACTTTAAATTAAATTAATTTCGAGATTCTCTTTAGATTTTATCTTTTCTTCCGTCTGTATACTCCTATAACGTGTCCAGAAATAGAAAATAATTTGTGAAATAATGAAAATGAAATAGTTTTCGATGAAAATTTGTCAAAGCTCGTAAGTTTCTGTAAGTCGTGAAAAGTGAGGAGAAAGCAACACAGATATTCTTCTACAATTCTCTCTACATTTGTCTAACGATTATCTCTTTGCGATACTATGCGAGTTAGGTATGTCGCGATAAATTTAAGCGAGCGTGACAAAACTCTATTTGTCCAGCGATTCCGTACACGGGAAGAAACTTCCGGCAGTCAAAGTGCTACCTACCATCAAACAACATTGTTGCCTTCTATTTTGAACGTTTCTATGCGCACAAACATCTGGATGATTTTGCATTATGTCAGTACCAATTTCACGTGTAGAATTATTTCCTCTGCGTGCAACAATTTTTACAATTACTTCTTATAGTTTAGAGACATAGAATACATCTTTTTTTATACGATGCTTTATTTAAAAAAAAAAAGGAAACTGGTTTTAATTATTTGACTGATACACCTGATTTAATTACGTTTGATTTTTAACCATAAAGTTACACGAAATTAATTTTATATTCTGAAGAAGTTGATGAATATAGAAGTAATTTTTGTTATTAATTAGAGTTCTGAGTTAGCGAGCAGTATTTTACGACTTTTTTCGGCGTTTGATAGAATACATCATCAATAAATTTCAATTTGCATACAAAAATCGAATCTAAATAGAAATTTCAGTCATTCCTTAAACATTACGTTACTTTATTTTTATATTCTTGCATTCTTTAATCTTAATTCTTAAATGTAGAATTATCGCTTCATAAGCATTCAGTACAAACGCATAAATTCCAATAATCGTGTTAAACACAGTGGAACCGGCTTTAATAAAAGAAACCTTCACCTTGACCTTCCATTCATATGATCATTCCTCAAACTCGAGCCTACCACTGTATTATTTTCTTCCTCTGTTTCTTTAGGTTCGACGTTATACTATGACACAGTCTATGTTGGAGAGGATATAGACTACAAACTTGTTTCTTCAAACAAGAATACAAATAACCAAGAGATCAATATGCAGAAGAGTCCAAGCAAGAATCAAGGAAAATCAGATGATACAGACACGAAGGATATTCGAGAGAAGATGGAGGAGATCGACGTGAAGCCCTCGTCGTCGACAAATTCTATGAACAAGCCTGCATTGTTACCTAGTGGTGTTAGTCGAATGAAGCAACTGCAGGGAGCGAAGATGGTTAACCAAACGGAATCATCGTCATCTGGCTCGGCTACGGGTGAGCTGATACACTGATTATCAAGAAATAGTTTTCTGAGTTTGACTTTTAACTATTTGCTTATACTTGGCTGGATGAGCTATTTTCTTTTGTTCTATTTTGTTTTACTTGAGTTAGAAATCTGTTGTATAGAATGGCTCAACAAACGTAAGTAATTAACTCATCAAGGATCAGTATAGCGTTAATGCAATCCATCTTATGATTTAGAATTTGCTTTTAATTCATTTACATCATTGAATTCCTTCATCAAACGATTAAATTGGATCTGCATTTTGTTAATGCAACATATATCCTTTTATAGTCTGGTTTTTTATTCTTATTATTATCATATGGTTTTTAAACTGGGTAAATCTGCTTTTTAATATTGTAGAGACTATTGTAATATTGTATTTGCTTGCTATTCTCCTTCGTTGCTATATCTTCTTTCACTTGGCTTCAACCCTATAATTTCATGAAATTTGAAGAAATTGAAGCATATTCTCTGGCTCTGATTTATGTGGTGAGCCTGTGTAATGTATCTGCCATTTTAATACTACATTCTTGTATCTTAACAAAATAATATTCTGCTTTACTTAATGGGAACTTTATGCAGTTAATTACTTCCTTATTATCTCGTGAAATTGATAGGATACAAATTCTTGAGTGCTTGATACAGAGAGGGAGAGGGAGAGAGAGTTGTTCTTTTGTTCGCAATTTATTCTTAGCAAGTTTCAATATCTTTTCTTTAGCAATAGTAGTTATAATAGAAATGAAATGTATTTCGATATAAAGTTGCAATCTGTTATATCTTCTTCTAATATTAGTTTAGAAGTTAGTATTGGGAAAAATTTCAAACGAAGTTTGTTTCATTTGTGCAAACAGTTAAAAGTTTTCCGTGCTTTGTTCTCGTTAGAAGAAATCCATCATCGCTGATCATCGTTGCATCATTCTGCTCTCTTTTAAGCCACGCTTGCGATTTAATTTCGAAACGGGCATGAATCGATCCGAAGTTCCACAAATTGTCCCGCAACTTCGTCAAACTCCAAACGTTTCCAGGCTTTCGACATTATCTGGGACGCGTCAGACGCTTGAACAAATTGAAATATTGATTAATTACTGGCAAATATAATTTAAACCCCGTTCGTTAAGCAAACTTTGATTACGCTTTATGAATTTCCGCTTTGATGACATCGCATGACCCATAGACATTGCGCAATGGCATGCACATTTCACAAACAAAATTCTCATTACGTAATACCAGAATTTTTTGCGAATAATTTCCAAGTAATTTATGCGTTTTGATACATGAATTTTAAATTCTATATTCTAAATTATAAATAGTGTTACGTCGCGTGAGATGGTCCGCGCGACGTCCCTTTCGGTCTGGCCGCCGTGACCGACCCCTCGTTAAACTGACCTGCAGGAACCTAAGGAACCACCATAAACCGAATCTTTTCAGCTTAATTTCGATTCATACAAATATTTTCGGTTTATGGATGGTAATGTGAACAGTCATTAGGTTAATTGCATACTCTTGCTACTTACGGGGAAAGCAGATGTGCCCTGCTAAACAGCTGATTTTTCCCCAGAACAAGGACACCCATGAGCCATATCTGCAGGAGACTTTCTCCTCGCATTGTTTATTAATATTGGCCAAAACCAGTAGTGGAGAAATTAGTTTCGTTTGTTAGAAATACGTTTTTTGTAATATTTTATTTTATTGATTAGAAATACATAGCATAATGGTAAACCTGGTAGTTAGTGCAATTTCACTGACGAATGTAATCGTTAATAGGATTAGAATAGGATAGGACAGAATCGTTGATTAATAGGATTCCAACTCAGCCATGACCTATCCACAAAATTAAGTATCGTTAGCTTCAATTTGAAACTCTATTGCGCCAAGGTTTAGAAAACAAATTGGAAATTAATATATAATAAATATATACCTGGGGTACATTTCCTTGTAAAACTTGAAATCTGACTTCTCTATACGTTGGTAGATAGAAGAAGACTATATTTCTCTATTTATCCATAATTCCATTTATTAAACACTAACGTTTAATGCTTTACGTTTCATTCACACAACTCTTGTCGATTAAATTCGCTTATCTGTAAATAAATTCTTTTATTAAATCTCACTTTCCTTTCTCCTATTAAATTTCTGCAAGCTGATAATAAATTCTCTTCGTTAACTCTTACTACTCCAACTATTACCATTGCTATTACTGTTACTATACTATTGCTATTTTAATCAATATAATGAATAATAATAGTGGAGAGGACTGATCAACTCGTATCACATAAGTGAAACATTTTCTTATCTGTAAATAAATTCTTTTATTAAATCTCACTTTCCTTTCTCCTATTGAATTTCTGCAAGCTGATAATAAATTCTCTTCTTTAACTCTTACTACTCCAACTATTACCATTGCTATTTCAATCATTATAATGAATAATAATAGTGGAGAGGACTGATCAACTCGTATCACATAAGTGAAAAATTCACTTATCTGTAAATAAATTCATTTATTAAATCTCACTTTCCTTTCCCCTATTAACTTTCTGCAAGCTGATAATAAATTCTCTTCATTAATTCTTACTACTCTAACTATTACCATTGCTATCACTATCAATATACTATTGTTATTTCAATCAATATAATGAATTATAATAGTGGAGAAAATTGATCAACTATTACATAAATGAAAAATGATAATTAGAAGAGAAAAATAGTGAACTACAATTATATTAAATGATAGTTAGACAATGAAAGAAAAAAATTCATATAGATTCCAATTATATGAACAGTTTATTGAACAGTTTTCTTCTGAAGACTTCGGATCAATGAAATTCTACTATATAAGGAAATAGGGATGGCAGTACGATGCATATTTAAATTGATACATCTTTAAAATTGATTCTGGGTAGCCGAACGCCATCGTCAATCGATTGGATATCTCCATATGCCTCAGCAGTCGATTATTCAATAGGATCATGCCCGGTTCGCATTATTGGGTCAGGATAGGGCAGGGCAGGGCCGTTTGGCGTATATATTTTGTCCCCTGTCCTGTCCCGATAGTGAGAATCGGTCCTACTCGAGCTTGAAATCGCAAGAAGAAGAAATCATCGTGGGACCTGCAACTGACGTTTTCGCCTATGCAAAGGATTTTTGTGACCGCAGAAAGGATCGTTCCCGATTTACATTATTGGGTCAGGATAGGGTTGGGCAGGGCCACTCGGCATAAATTCTGTCCCCTGTCCTGTCCCGATAGTGAGAATCGGTGCTGGATCGAAATTACGAACCACTGGTGTGTTTATTGACTGTTCATAATGTCATAGATTTACCGCGGATTTTTATGCAAATTTATTCCTTACGGACGCAGTTACCTCGAGATAGAACTGAAATAGAGTCTCGTTTTACGTAATTAGAGATGATACGACGAGTATTCTGTGTTGGATGTTTTATATATTTTTCTTTGCATATTATTTTATTTTCTATTTTCTATCTTGCATTTTGTTCTTAGTTCTTTTAATTTCGTCGTATAATTAGTTGCTTATCATTATATTATTACGTTTTATTAGGAATTTTTTACGCTTTTGTAGCAATTATTTATCGGTACTCGGATCTCTAATTAAAGTAAAAGTCTGTAATCAGTTACATCTTTTTGTTGTCGTAAACTATCCAACTATCAAACTATATAAAAGTATATAAAAGTTTGTGTTATAGATTTCCTTCTTTTCCTTTTTTAAGGAAATATAAATAAGAGCTTGTAAATTTGAAGTGTAAAGATTTGATTCGTTGTTAACGTGTTTTTCTTTATTAGAAGTTTATTACCATTAACTATCATTAGATGTCTATTACTATACTATCTATCTATTATTAACCCTTTGCGGTTCTGTATTCCGAGTCTGTACACGATGATCTTATATTACTGTGTATCGTATTGCCATAGTGACTGGACACCGTATTATGATCCTAAGTTTTATTACAATTTCGCGTGTATATGGTAATGTACCATTATTATGCTTTATCGTAATAAAGATGTTCCAATCTTTTTGAAGATTTTTTCTCATATTATCTCGTCATATCATTTTTCTCATTTACACCTATCTGAAAATGTTTCAAAAATAATTAGAAACTGCAAAGGGTTAAAGCTTTAACAAAGTTAAAAACTCGATGGAATTTATAATTAAATAATAGACAGTAGAAATTTTTTAACGATACATTTGATTCATAAAAATATCTAAAAAGAGAAATTTAATTTATGCTGCGATCAAGCTGGACCGAAGATTTTAAAAAGTCAGGGCCGTCTTCTTATTTCTCTGTAAATGTGTTATACGTTTTAGAGATTGGGTAGAGAATTTATTATGCTACAGATTGTTTGCATTTAATCGAGCTATTATATTCTTATATTACTGTTCTACTTTATTTCTTAGAAATGGAATAACAAGGATGAACACGGTAATGTAAATAATGCTATTAAGGAAAAAGATTATTTTAAACGTTTGCAATTAGGATAGAACAATTATGTAACCAATATGCTTTTAATGAGTTTCTATATATATCTCAGGAATTATATTATCTTTCCACTTTAATAATTCAGTGCAACAAAACAAGCCTTGAACTTAAAAACTCTGCTCCCAGCTATTACAGCACATCATTCACACACACACATCTCTTCTATTTATATATCATAATCGTGGTGTAGCCTCGAATACTATAAAATATAGTGCACTTAAACGCTTCAAACGAGTACTTAGCGTGGGACTTAGACCCCTCTACACGTAGAAGAGAGACGTTTTGAAAATTAGAGTTAATTGGTAATATTGCATCTTGATTGGTTTAAATAGCCTTAATCCTGCTTCTGAGATTAGTACAATCGATTCTTTCCATTGCCACGATATGATTCATCGGGCACATTTGAGTCGTAATACGACTTCAATGTGATCTAACATTCGGATAAAAGATTTATTAAGAAATAATTTGTTTGCACAAATGTTTCTTGTTCGATCATCAAGGGGGAGAGAAAGAAGAGAAAATAAAGAGAAGGATATATGGAACAATTCTTTTCCATTTCCTAGATTACGTATTTTGATTAACGTCACAGAGTTATGAGAACAGACTTAGAATGTCAAGGACAATTGCAAAAAATGAAAAATAACTAAGAATATCCATAATTGGTGATTACTCAACGTTTGTTTACCTCATAAACGACTAGTTCAGTATTTTTTGTTCTGTTTTCATTTATAAAGCGCGCATAATTAAAATCAATAATATAAATAATCATATTGGAAGAAGAAAATTATTCCATGTATTTGCGATTAAAATAACTATTTTTCAGAATAAATCGAACATCGATACATCTTTGCATGCTTCCTACCAATTATATAATCCGTTTTATTTGACTTATTAATCATTCTATTTGACTCGATCTTATCTTGAAGTAATCACGCGATAGTTTACTCGGCTGAGAAAATTTGTTCATGTTTCTTACCAATTATATCATCTATTTAAACCTGACAAGCCTAAAAATAGAAAAAAACATTTCAAAGGATTCGCTATTTTTATCCGAAAGATAAAATTCGCTCAAACTTGTCTGTGAGGATTATCAGAACGAAATTAAACCTCCTACGAGTACTGAAATTTCTGTTGCTTTTCGTCGCTGAATCTATGAATAGTACGAATCTTATCATAATAAACGTTCGAATCAAAGGAAATTAAAACGAAGACTATGCTTATACGCTCCAATTCGAACGTTTCTCCATCTGGAAAATTTAGTCGACCTATTCATATTTCATGATTTAAATAGACGTTCGATACTCCTGTATTTATTTATAGTGTATGATTCACAAAGTTTGGCCAAATATTGACCATGATGGAAGGTTCCTCTGTAATTCACGTTTGAATGTTTGCAAAGCCTACCGACGCTTTTGTGATTTTATCGTTATTAATCGTCGATCGCTATGAAGCCGATAAATCTTGTTTCTAGGTCATTGGTACTATGAATAGGAGGCGATAAAAAATGAAAACAGTGTTAGTTTGTTCAACTGACTCGTACAGATCGATAAGTAGGTCTGACATTACATTGAGTCTTGTGTTTGTATTCTAATTTGGAGGTATTCTAATTCTTATACTCTGACGTCTTCCTTGTCAATAAATTTCTCGGATAATTAGGGATTTGTTGATGTTGGAGATTGAAAATTTTAATTATATTTTGCTGGATGAAGATGTTAACTTTTATGATTTTATCATTCATACGTGTGATATTCAAATTTAGGAAAAAGCGTCTCGAAATCCTATTTCGAGAAATTACTTCAAGTATGTTTCCTCTTCGAATCTGAGATTTCTCTTAAGATATAATTTCAGGTATTAAATCGTAAGGAAGACAATTTTCTAATCTCTGATTTTTATTATTTTCTTTTCTTTCTTACAGATTCTTATAATCTTGTGCTCCGTATAATTTTTAGTCCCAGGAAAAGGATATTTTTATATGCGGTGTTTCCTTGTTGTTCTATAGAGAAGCATAGAACGTAAAGTATCAGTCGTTGTGGGTTTATTTAATCAAAGCTCGATGTCTCCAGTGGAAATGGTTGTGCTGATCGAATTTTCTTTAGTCACCGGACGTCAGCTGATTACGTATTTCCTTGAGCAATCTCTCTTTTGAACGTGGCTACGATAATGGTGTTACTGAGTCTTCCACGAGTTGGGAGACGTGTCACGAATCTTCTCATTTACATAACAATTAAATAGAGAAGCATTTTAAACCTCGTTGAAAATTATAGAAAGTCATCGTACAAAAATTAGATATTATTTTGGTATTTTGGTTGATCTTCTAATTAATTCTATCTAATTTTCTATTTAATTTTGTTCAAAGTTTGAAAATGATTCGCTACTCGAACGGTTGTTCTATAATGGTAAAAGCACCTGAAACGAAATCTCATTCTGAGCAATAACTTCGTTATCTACTTGTATGCAGCAACATAATTGAGTTTCCTCTAATTAGTAAAATTCTGGCTCATTAAATAAAAGGCTTTCACGAACCTCTGAAACTTAAATCGCTCTGTCGACTCTGTACACTATGAATTCATTTAATGCAGCACTCAATCATGGAAAACCACGAGTTTGAAAAAGTTTTGAGTATTTTTTTCACGGCATTCTGTAGTTCTTACTTCAATTAAAATGATACAATAATAAGATAAACAAATTGTTCACGCTGTACTCTAAATTCAAAGTACACGATCGGTCTCAATTAATACGCGTATTATGCGAAATATGGTATATGAAAATTCTTTTCATCGAAGTATATAAAACCAAAAAATTGTTTAATCAACGTTCATTAAAAAATCACAACAGCGACGATCGCATTTTTGCATGACCTTGTCGCAAGAAAATTACATACGAGAATGCAAGCAAGATCATGTGACGAAAGCGAACGAAAGAGGAATGCAAAGTCCAAAAATCTCCGCTAAAATGCCTCGTACAATTTTCAAAAAAGCGTCATTACATATTCATATATTTTAATTTTCAAAAGCATGTTACGCTATATGGAACAAATTAGGCGCATATTATAAAAATTTCGCAAGCGTTATGTAACAATGCTACGTTCCATTAGCTTCTTCTCGCATAGCCAAAATCGAAAAGATAAGGAAGATCAAAGAACAAAAAAGGAAAAAAAAAGAAATGTCAATACACGTTGCTTCGTCTAAAAAATTTAAAGCTTTAAATAATAAACTTTCACGAACTCTTCGTTTATTATTTTACATTACAAGATATCGTATAACGCGAGAAACGTTAGAAAATAAAAGCAGAGGACACTAAAACACTTGCACTAAACGTTCATCAAACGTCCTAATACTTATCGACTTATATGGAAGAGTATGACGGTATCTCTGTTTTAGTGTTAAGCAGTTGCTCCTTCAATTACCAAAATTGCAAGCAAAATTGTGTCACGTCGTAGCTAGCTTCTCTACAGGATTGCCAATACATCGTCGTGAAAGAATCGCCGCCATCCAACCGAATTAACGATGGTAAAAGCCTAAATCTAAGGGTAGAAAGACATAGAGCTATCGAAGAGAGGTCCGACGATGTCCACGGGCAGAGAAGCACGCGTTCACTGCTGAGATCCTGCGTGTTAGGCACATCGTAGCTACTATATTGATCTACCTGTCCGAGGGCTATATCGGTCCGCGTGTTTCGGTGCAGTACCTTTCAGTCCACCAGCGCGGGATCAACGTTTCGTCCTGCTGTATTCATCGAGATCACGTTTCCTTGAAATACAGTTCACAGTTCAGTGTTCGTGTTCGATCGACACCTGTGAATCTTTCTGTTCTTTCTGCTTCTTTTTTCTTTTCTAATTATCTGACACGTTATCACTCGAGCTAATTATAATTCGTAAGCCAGAAGCATTCAAAATTCGGGATATTCTGTTTGAATTTCACGAAACGAAATTAAACAATGAGCAGTTCAGTTACCGTGTTCGATCACTCGTGAATATTTCTCATCTTTTATTATTCCACCTATTATTCCGTACTCTATTATTCTGCAGTTTAAGAATCTACGAAGGCGATAAAATTCAGTTAATTAATTTTGGTTGCAGTTTCGTCAGAACGAAATTGGTTTATGGCTCAGTTACCGCGTTTAATCGATACCTATGAATGTTGTCAACGTTGTTATTCAATTTCGTAAAATTACGCAGTTCGCCGTTCGGTTTTCGCGTTCGATCAGACCCCTGAGTGGTCCTCGCATTAACGTCTCACCTTTTTTACTCTAGAAACTCGTTACTCCACGGTCTAAGAATCGATGAATGAAGGAACTCGAATACCTTCGATTCCAATTTCGCGAGAAGCAAATTGCATAGTTTACAACTCAATTTCCGCGTACGGTTGGTACGCCGGTTCGAATATTTTTATTCAATGCGCTATCGAATAAAATCATCTTTTATCGCTCGATTTATATTATTTTATCAATTTACTATTCTTCGATCTAAACAATTTGAGATGTCGAGTGGTGCCAGTTGCAATTTCGTAGAAACGAAATTACATAGTTCACGGTTCAGTGATCAGCGCTACTGAATCTTTTTAACCTTATTATTCCATCTGCTACTCTACGATTAACCCAAATCTAATTCAAGCCTTGAATACATCGCAGTTCACAGTTCACTGGTCATCGCTTGTGTGCTTCGTTTTAACCTGATTACCCAGTTTATTTCATCAACTACAAATTTATTATCCGGCAGTATAAAAATCGCAAACCTTTGATACTCTCAGTTCCAATTGCACGACGATAAAATATTGGAATTGACTAAAGTGTCTAATGGACGTTTAACGAACATTAGAATGGACAAAATGAATTTTAACAACATGTGTCTCCAGAGATCGTCAGTAGGTGGTAGATTTTTGCCATGAGAAACTGATAACTGGATAACAGAGACAGTGGGTGTTTGCTTTTCTTATTTCTCGCTTGTCACTCCTATTACAAAGGATCACGCTGAAAGCGAGAATTGTTCGAGCTAGAAGAGGATCGATCGACGCGGTTCTCCAAACGACCGATCGTTTGGACCGGTCTCAGCAACTTTTCCTGAGATATATCCAGGCCATCCTATAAGTAATGCGGTTTTTTGGGTACGTATCAAATGAAAACAAAGCTTAACGAAGCTAAGATCAACGACGTATTCATTTTTCGTCCTCTAGGATTAATTTCCTTCGTCTCTTTGCGTTAACATGTTAATGGCTGTTGCGATGTTACGTCTTACGTCTAAAGCAACGTTTGTTTTATAAGTCAGTTTGTACAAGTGATTTCGAAAAAATGGAGAAAGATCGTCTATTTGAATTAACAATATTTATGCGATTATGGAGAATTTAAATTTCTAAAAATGTAGAATGCAAATGTGGTTATTATCTGAAAAGAAATATTTATGTAGTAGGTCAAAGAAATCTCTGTTTAGATAGAAATCTCTGTACATATATATATATGTAAAAATATATTATTTATTCAGAATTACGTATTCACTACAACATTCATGTAACGAAAGAAATTTCTATTTACATTCCGTCCATGTCTCTTTAGTTATGCTTCTATGCACTTACGAGAGATTTAACGGTGCAAATACGTACAGAATACGAGTACAGTATATTCTTGTTATACTAATTAGTACGTAAAATAATTCTCTATCTAGATTCCAATTATCTTCTAATTACGTGCAGAAAATATGAGTTTGCGTAAATATCCGCAAATTACGATAATACAAATATCAATGTCTATAAATACCAACAATTTAATAACTAGATATTTTTGTCCATTTCTATTTTTACTAATATAATTAGAAACACGTGATCTGGCTAGATTGCTTTACTTATTAAAAAACATAACGAGTATTATACCTTTAATATTTCGTATGTTTTTCCCTATTATATGCATTTTTCCATCTACCAATTTTCTATATAAATGATCCTCTGTATAGTGCTAACTATCAAGCGATATACTTCAGCTACACAAAGTATTCGCACGTATCCTTATTCTGTAAGGAACCTTTTCTTTCTTCTTTTGTCAAGCTTTATATCTTTTTACATTTACATCTTTAAAGTATCAAATTTTTCTAATCGTATTAAATGTGCCATCAAATGGTACGAAATGTGATATACCTAGACCTACTTCAGTATTACGTAAATACTATAATAAATACAACGGTGTGCCAATACCTTTTGTATTCACTGTAAAGCAGATTCGCGTCTGCAAAGTTTTCAGATTATTCTGTTTCCGTTTCCCTCATATCGAAATAATAGGTCGACGTTTGTGTGCGTTTTTCCTATCGTTTCATCTGCGGTTCAGGTTAGACTGCTGACGCTGTTAAAGTAGTTCAACGCTTATTTCTGGTGTATTCAACTGTGATTCGAGTTTACTCGAGGTTAGTACGCGTTGCTTTCTTTCTTCTTTTTATTTCCTCGTTGTTTTCTCTTGTCGTTTGCTGTTCCCTCGCTGTTTTTTTCATTTCGTCGCCGCTTTCCCACAGCAACCGTGGTTTGTTTCAGCGGAATTTTCACTGGGACAGTTACCTCTCGGGCACGGGTGGTCGCGCTTTTGTTGAAAAGATTTTAATTTTTCTGCGGGAATATCATAGTTCTTTGTGGACCATTCAGAGAGATTTTTTTCTTCCAGGCTTTCTTTTCTTCGCTTCTTTATGGTTTGCTGTTTTAATTAGATGGAAGTTGGTTATTTTGTATTCATTGCAGCCAGTTCTTGCGCCACAAAAGATTCTTCGCTTGGTCCTATCATATTCTTTCACCTTAGCTGTTTCGATAACCAGATGATCGAAGTGTTTTCTTGCGAATGATCTCAAGTAGCATAAATGCTTGTAACTATATATTCTCGGGTTGTTCTGTACAACTTCGAGCACAAGTGTCTTTAGAATATCGTTTGAAGAGTTCTTCCTCGATGGAATACTTCGAATTGTTTTAGCTTCGCAACTTGCTACATTAAATTTTGAATTTAATAGAAAACAGCCGTTTAATAGCTCGTTTACCATTATTAATTTTTTCTTCCTTGGCAAGAAGATTTTCAGTGCTTCTCGAATTATTTTTTTTATTTGAATAGCAAAGGACCATTTTTCTTCTATTTGCAATTTTATTCGAAATTATGTTTGTAGTATTTCTACGGATTATTTTGTATGCCGCAGAATTAACGGTTTGATTAATGATCAGAATATCATATGTATCTAACTGCTGGAATGTTCTTCGAAAAGAAAAACTGGAGACTGACAATTTAGCATAAAGTATAGATAATTTCTATGGTAAATAAATCATTAATAATTCAAGTTCGACGTATTTGAAATTTAGATACGACATATATCAGATTTATATCTTTATTTGAATAATAAATATTATGCATTACTCTTAGAGTAATTTGTACTATCTATATTAATTATGTACTTGGAAGTAAAAAGAAAATAATTTACATTTAAGATTGTCTCTTTAGAATTTTTTACCTCATTTGTTATTATTATAGTCTACGATGCATGAAATGTCTATTTATATCAGTCCTTACAAATTACGTAGACGACTGAGGATTGATTATCTACATTAACATAATGTGTAATACATTCATCATATCAATGAAGAGTAATAAATTCTCATTGATTATTCATAATCACGAAGGCGAACAAGATTATGCAATATTATTCAACGGGAGAAAAATATTGAATAACCTTTTTCACTATCCTGGTTATACAGGGTGTCTGGTAACTAATGGTACAACCGGGTGGTGAGGCGATTCTACGTAAAAAAATAAGTGGAAAATGTAGAATAAATTTTTTTCATACGACGCCCCATTTTTGACAAAATCGAGTTTAAAAATTCGTCGGCTATACTTGGACTTGGCTAATTCCGAACTGAACAGAAGTAAATATAATCGACAGGAGGTTAAACTGGATGAAAAAATAAGTCGAAAATATAGAATAGAATTTTTCCATAAGACTCTCTGCTTTCGAGGAAAATATATTTGAAAATGTATCGCGCGTGTGCAATAGATCGACTGATAGCTAAACACGTGGAACCTTTATTTTCTTGAAAACGAGGTTTTAAATGAAAGCATTTCATTTTATTTTATATAATTTAATTTTATTTTCAAAATATTTTTAGTCGATACATAGCCGACCAATTTTCAAACTCGATTTTCTCGCGAACGAAGCTTTATACGAACCAATCTTATTCCACATTTTCCACTTATTTTTTCACGTAGAATCACTCTGTACCGAGTTGTACCACCAGTTACAGGACACCCTGTACATACACAGAATCGTATATTTTAAGAATTGCATCGTATCACACGAATTTTATTTTCTACCATTTCATAGCAAACAGAATGAAATTTCCGGGACCTTCTATCATCGTACAAGAAATCCCTCTATAACCTACATAATTCACGAACAACCCTAATTCACGAAATAAATCTCTTTTAAACAAGCGGAAATTTCATCGCCAATCTTTTTATCTTTGTTTCTCGTGTTCGAAACATTTCGCTCGTCGCGGGTTGCTGCTTTTTCAATGCAATGCAATTTCTATGCAGGAGGATGGTTAAAGGTTTGCGGACTGTGACGTTTCGATGAGAAAATGCCACGATGCTGCGGCGCGTCTTTGGTATCCGTCATGGGCGGCGAGGGGTCTCCGCAGAGTCTCGGTTTGCAGATTCAGGACGGTCAGTAATTAACGATAATTGCCTATTAGTTTTACTTGCGTCCCGTTTCTGCGAACGTTTGCGTGTTTATCGTGTTTTCTGTGCTACGAATGAGGATGGGTCCTTCCATGTGAATTTATAGAGGGTTGAATTTATGTATTTTGGTTGAATGAGAAATAACTGGATTTTCTGTTATATCATGCACCTGATCGTCTGCTGATATCCGTTTTATTAGGTTTATTTGTTTGAACCGTGGTAATTTTATTTATTATTTTATGTTACATGTAATTTAACTGTATGCAAAGAGGCAATATTTGTTAACTAATCAATTTGTGACTAATGAGTCGTGCAGTTTTATGGATATTACTGGATCTATTATGTCTTTTCCACGAGTAGCAAGGATAGTTCGTGACCTTTTTTTTGCTACTAGTCGTACCAGCATTTTAATATGTTTTTGTGTTATATCGAGATACGAAATATTTATAATAAAATGTCGAAAGATACGAAGAAATTTGTTGCATACTTTTTACCAGCTATTGTCTCTTTTCATACTTGGACAAAATATATACACGTGTTGTGGGAAATGAGTAACTGATTAGTAGAATCGAACGAACTTTACTGGTGTACTACAGTGGCCGTTATCTATTTTCCATTATCGTTGTATTACTTAATTTATGTTTCAATTAGTATTGTATCGTAAAGAAAAATAGATTTTGTAATGCAGAATAATATCGATATATTGTCTTTGTATTTAACGTTCACTGTTGGGCGAATTTTTATTCGCTATGCTACACATATACTAACAAATCCTTTTTCACCTAAAATCTATTTTCTGTATGGTATAATGTCGTGTGCCGTATTACAATAAATTTCCTACTAACATACACGTTGTAATTTTGAAATTTCCAAGAAATGCTAGAAGTGCGTATTATAACTTTTCAATTTCCAAATTTCAGGGAAAAAGAAACGAAAAATCGAGAGAAGCATTGCAATCTGCAAAAAGTAAAAAAAGACATACACGCACACACAGTATCGTAGTTTCCAAAAAGTAAAAAAGAATAAAGAAAAACAAATTACAGAAGCATTTTGTAGTTTCTAAAAAAAAAAAAAATACAGAAGATAAATGTAGGTTTCAGGTTTTTATACATTTCAAGTTTCTAATAAAATATGTATGTATTTGTACTTATGTGAGTCCCATCTGAAAAGAAAATACGAGAAATACACATAAGCATTGTGATTCTTAAATTTTAAAAAACCAATAGATACTAAAAATACAGCTAAATATTTTAGCAACGTCACGCACACCATAAAAATGTAATTCTTAAAAATACATTTCTTCCTCTTCCTCTTCTTCGTTCTCTCGATTATTTCGATGTATGTGTTTAAACGCGTAAGCAAACAAGCGTTTGTTTTTCTGAATTTTTCCAGGCAATCCTCGAAATAAAACGGCCTTAGCACCTGGCCACAGTTTGATGGACTGGATTCGATTGGGAAACTCTGGCGTCGATTTAACCGGTGTTGGTGGAGTTCCACGTGTCGTAACTTTGTCCGAACTGGCCACTCACAATAAGCGAAACGATGCTTGGATCGCGATTCGAGGTAGGTCTTTTTAAAACATGCTTCTAAAAATAATTCTCCTCCCCTAACATAAGAGAATTTCTTCTTCAATTTTTCAATTTTGTCTTTCCTTTAATCACACTATCCGAGTATTTAAATATTAAATATACATATTCGACTATTTAATTTTTGGATGTAATTGAATTTAAATTCCCAGAATCTATAATTTTCTGAATATTTCAATTCCTCGTTTCTCACATCCATAGCCTTTTAACAATCTCCAAAAATCCAAAGTCCTAGAAATCTATAGCTTTCAGAGTAAAAATCCCTTGGTTGTCCAAATTATAATCCTCGAAACGGCTAAATTCTCGTCCAATTTTCAAACTTTCTCGTTCGCTAACAACCAACGGTTCGTTCATTAAACAGCAAAATCTACTCTCCGCTAATGTGATTGCTCGTTAATCCCATTCCCACTAGCAAGAGTCGTTGCCTCGGAAGTACACAATTTCATTGAGATTAAATCGAAGAAATGAAAATCAATGGCCGCAGAAACGTGATCGCATTTTAAAGGTGATGCGATATCGCTTTCAACGCTACTTCCTGTGGAAATTGGCTTTAAGAGCGTTCGTAATGACAGAGTCGCCGAGGACATCTTTGCCTGGGAAACTAAGTGCTAGATGTTACGTGAAATAAGAGAATCCGGGCCAACGTGATATTAAGGAGAGACTCTCGTGTAGCATCGATAAAAGCGTGTGATTTTAATGAATTCTTTTTCTTTTCTTTTTTTTTAGACTGATTACCAATTATTCATATGCGATTAGACCTTGTTGAGATGAAAACAGATTAACTTTATTTGATGGAAAAATATTAAGATATATACAATTACGAAAAGGCCCTAATAAATTAGGATTTAAAGGATTACTTCAACCTATTAGTGATGCTTTAAATTTATTAATAAAAGAAAATTTTTTTTAAATCTAAGAAATATATATTTATGTGGACCAATAATTATATTTTTTCATCAATAATATTATGATTAATTTATCCTTGAATTTATATATTTTATTTTATTGATAATAGAATTATTTATTTAACATTAATTCTAAGATTAATAGTTCATCCTATTATATTAGTTTTGAAGTACAAATGTAATTTTCACGTCTTATGCTGTGGACTATGTTTGACAATATATCGTTGGCGTGTAGTGTAGCATCTGTCACAGTCATCTGAATGCAGAAGTTAGCAAATCTCCTTAAAGTTAGATATTTGTGTTTCGACCTATTTTTGTAAGAAAAATATGAAAAACTGGAAAAGTTCTAGCGTTTAAAAGAGAAACTTACTCTTCTTGGCGGACCAGTTGAGTTTCTATCGCTTAAAGAAATATTGTAAATAAACAAATACATATTTATGATTCAATCCCTGGAGAAATTTGATTGATCAATCAATCAATCAGCCTTTCCAGTTATCGTACACGTCAGTTTAAAAGCTTATTGAACGTGTCAGATTAAGAAGTTGATAGATGGTAAGAGGAAAAAAATTACATTTGCAAGGCTATGTGCCATTTAATTTTTAGCTTCTACTATAACTGGCAGTTAGTGTAAAAAAAATTTACAAAGATCATTCGTCTTTGTTGCTGCTTTACAACAATCTTCTCTTGGACTTGATCGCATTTTAATTTACATTCAGTCGACTTTCTTTTCTTCTACTACGTACAGAAAATATAAAATATTAATATATATGTAAGATCTTAAATCTTGGGATAATTCAGGTGATCGATTCTGAACTCTGAAAGTCGAATTTTATTGTGGAAGTAATTAGATAAAATACAAAAATAAAAAATAATTGATATCCGTCTATAGCAATAAATAACAATAAATTACATAGACGCGAAATAACAAATTCTATAGAATGTTTACCTGAAAATCGAGAACCGATTTTCAACGTTCTGAGCTACCGATTTTTCTTCGTCAGTCCTCAAAATTTTATATTCTGTGCTCTTGTCCGTCTCTGATGTTGCTCTCTGTCCGTTCGTTTGGGAAAAAAATGTCTTTCAAAAATGGTTATCCGTAGAACCCTAAGAGGGTCGCTCTGACCGTGAAACGGAAAAGTCGTGCTACATACTTACGTAAAATGAAAACAGTCCCTATCCCACGTGAACTCTAGGGAGTTTACATATATATATATATATATATAAAATTTATTATATGATATATAATAATATATTATTAATTCTATTAATAATAAATATATAATAAATGTATAATAATATATAAAAAATATTATATGTTATATATAAAATATTTTCGGTCCTGAAAATATTCGATACGCTAGCATAACTTTGACTTTTGTCTGAAATGAATGTAGATAAAACAATAAAAATATCTTCATGAAAGTATATTGAAGCCTCGTGTATAGTTGTGAGAAAGCAAAAGAACGTTTGTTTTGAAGCAAACCAATGTTTAAATATTGGGAGAAATATCGGGGATTTTTATGTCTGAAAAATATTTCTCATTCGGACATTCTATAAATTAACGTGAAAAAAATATCGAAAAGTCAAAGTTACGTTAGTGTCAGAATATTTTCCACAGACTGTATTTTCTTTCACTACATTTTATGAAAATATTGCCAATTTATGTATAAAAAAATAACGTTTGGACACTTTAGTTTTTTCGTTGTTATCCCTCTAAAGTCCAACATTTTCATCAAATAATTTTCTTTATAATTGCAATTATATAATACAATAACTGGACTGCGAAGTTTCATACAAATTTATATTTTTGAGAATAGATAGAACATTGGTAGGAAATTGCGTAACTTGCCAAGTTACATTTCTAAATTTCCTACAAATTTTCATTGTACAAAACATTATTAAATCATAAAATTGATTCATTTCCTAAATTTCTAAAACAATTATGTATATATGTACATACAATTTTGATATTATAAATAACAAATAACTTCATGAATTATTATTGTTAGATAATAAAATTGATTCATTTCCTAAATTTCTAAAACAATTATATATATACATATATATATATATATATATATATATAAATATGTACATACAATTTTGATATTATAATAACAAATAACTTTATGAATTATTATTATTAGATCATGAAATTGATTCATGTCCTAAATTCTTAAAACAATAATATATTTATGTACATACAATTTTGATATTATAAATAACAAATAACTTTATAAATATCAAAATGTACGTTTGGCAACGTATATTTGACAATTTCAATACCACAGTCACAATATATTTTTTAATCCCTTTTTTTAACAAATAGATAACATCTCTTGCCGTTAAGAATGTGAAATTTTTATTAATTTTATTACAATATGTTCCTGAAATATTCCGGCACTTGTCTTTATTCCATAATTACCGGGCAGATTAATTGGTTGGTACAAAAAAGCCTTCTTTGGAGACAAGAATATAAGCGACAGTCACGAGAGGGAAGGAATAATATAGGTCAACGTCGAACGCTTTTAGTTTGATTAAAATTTACTTTTTCCCACCATCGTGCGACGTCCAATCGTGCAATATTTATTCCATGCTCGTCACAAATCCTATTTTAATTCTACCTATGTTCGCCGGTATATTTTTGCCATCATGATCTGGCATATTTGATGAGGCATGACTCAGACAATTTCTAGGGAACAGAGGAAGTACGAAGAAATAATCCAAATATTAAGTAGCATGATCGAATACTAATGAATGAAACAGACGGTCAATAATTATGGGTGGGAAAAACAACATTATTGAATTTCTGTTTTATATTGCTTTTTATTAAAATGATGTTATTTGAAGTTTCAGTTTAGTTCGACATTAAAGAAACTTTCCTATTGTTCTTGTTCATTGACTAATTAGATCAATAATTTATTAAACAAATTTATGACTGTGAAAAATTTAATCGCAGACTACCAAAGTTATACTGCAGTCATTTTTATGCAGGAATAATTAATATAAATTAGAGGAAGGAAAGTGAATGACAATGAGAGAGAAAAGAATACAAGTTCATACGAGTTATCTATTATATGTTTGCTGTTGCGTATTTTTGAAGTAAAAACAAAATGATTTAAAGTTTATAACATAGGATTCTTATACTCTAATCAACTTGAAACCTCAATTTTTTGTATTTTTATAGCATCAAATTTTTGTAACCATACGGAAGTGTTATTTTGAACGATACAAAATTTTATATATTTTATATATATTTTTAAATGCAGAAATTACAAAAATTACTTGCAAGTAGCTTTATACTTCAATGAATATTCTATTTATTAGGTTTCTTCCTTTACTTCCCTATAGTACTAGACTTTTGTAATTATACGAAAGTGCTATTAAACGATGCTAGGCTTAATATATTTGAACCTAATTAATTACTCTGTAATTGCCATAAAAAATACAGAGTCAATATGCCAATACTTTCTATAGCTAACTGTGAGTTAGCGTGATAAAAAAATAAAAAATAAATGAAACTTTAAAAAAGAAAAAGAAAAATAAAGCTGTCGCAATGTAAACGCTACCTTTCAAAAACAACCTAATCTAGAAATTTTATATATTTTATATATATTTTTGGATACAGAAATTACAAAAATTACTTGCAAGTAGCTTTATACTTCAATGAATATTCTATTTATTAGGTTTCATACTTTCCTATAGTTAGTATTAAAAAATTAAAACAGCTAACAACGAAAAACAAGTTGAACATAGAATTATAGAAATATATTGCGTTGGCAACTAAATGATTGCGGATTTTGTCATTACCACCTAATGACAAAATGAGATTTGACTACCCTGAGATTTCCATATCTCTTTCTTCTGCTTCGCAAACGTAAAATTGATTTACATAACACAGAAAGTAATATCTTCAATTTTTAATTAATTAAATAACAGCTTTTCAGTTATATTAACTCCATCGTTTCAAAATTTCTGACGCACACCGCTGGCCATCGGTAATTCTCCTCTTAATTCCAACTAGTGCATTACCACCTAATGACAAAATCCGCAATCACTTAGTCGCCAATCCACATGATAGTATCGCTGAAATAGCAAATAATTAATAAGAATTCGATAATAAAACAAGCTTTCTTAACTACGCAGGAATCGTTTTCAACGTAACACGTTACATGGACTTCCACCCAGGAGGAGTCAACGAATTAATGAGAGGCGTTGGAAAAGACGCCACGAAGCTTTTCGAAAACGTAAGTGTAATGACATCCGACCATCCATCGGATCAACGGTACGATTCATCGTTGATCGATGATTATTTTTACGTACCCATAGATCGTTCGTTGCAGGTGCACGCTTGGGTCAACTATCAGAGCATCCTTCAGAAATGCGTGGTCGGGAGGCTGAGCCGTGGCTCGGTGAGCGGTACCTCCTCGCCACCGACGGAAAACGTTGCCTCGAGCACGAGCAATTGTTCGTCAGCGACGGTGAACCTGATAACAAGTTGCACAAGTGAGTAACTAACGCGATATCGATCCTGCCCGCTTGTGTCTCGCCGATGGTGATAAAAGGAACGAGCGTCAGGGAAACCTTGATGGCTCTTTTCATGGAAAATTGTGAATGCAAAGAAAACAAAAAAATATGTGTATATATATATGTAGATATGGCTTTTAAAGTGGCTTCATGCCGTTTATAGAAAAATTGAAATGTTAAAGTAGTTGAATGCAAACTATGTTTGCAGGGTGTTGGAAAGGATGCAGAGCCTTGCGGGTCTGAGTTAAGAGAAAGATATCAAGGTTTTGGTATACTCTATAAAAGTAGTTATCTTTGTTGGAATGTTTATTCAATTTTCAAGGGTGGATTATTATATTATGGTTGAGAGATGAACAGAGATGATGGGAATTTGTGATTATTTAAAATAAACAATTTATTATTAAAATAATTTGGTTAATATAGAAATACAAGTTTGTTTAATTATTCAAGGATAATTGTCTTCATAATTCATGTCTATTTGTATTTATTCATATAAGTCACGTTTATCACATTGTATGTTGTTAGTTTGAAACTAAATTGTTGTGAGCGAGTTTTGAACAGACGCGAGCGTTCATCGTATGTAAATATTATATTTGTATTTACTATACTATATCTTTCGTGGCAGAAGACCCGAGCGAGCTCTTAGCAACCTTCAGGTTGCTAAGAATCATTTTATATTAGGGTATGTACTTGAAGTGAATGTTTGGATATTTTGTTGGAATTTTTGAATTAGTAGGAGAGTTTATAGCGAACGTTATCTCTTCAAACATGGACCATATGGTTTAATTACATCGAGCAATTTTACATAACACGTTTCGTTACATATTCGGTGTTATACGAGAAAGTGGACAAAGTGTTCGTTGTTTGACGGTTAAACATTCATCTTCTCGTCTCAAAATTAAAATTGAGATCTCGTTTTCAATACACGCTTCGACAAATTGATGAAGTACTAAAGTCTTTTTTAATTTCGACATTTCTATATAGACAAATGATGAATTATGTAGCGAACAAATTGTTAATAAATTATCGTAGGAGGTAGTGGGAAAGAAAGTTTTGAAAAATCAAGAGAGTAAATAGAAACCGTTATTATAGAAGGGATGTTGGAAGAAGAGTAGCAAAGTTTGATTGATCGACAAGAAATGCACAACAAGAGAATAATTAGAACGTATTGATTTTCAGCTCATGGTGTCAGCCAAGAAAATATGTCAGATACTAGTTCAGCGAAAATAAAAATGGACTGGAGGCAAACATCCAACTCGCTCACATTGTTTTATCAAACGATGCGCGATCATCCAGGCATGAGCTATCAATTAAGTACGATAAACGATTCGAAGTTGATATACAAATTATTTTTCGCGAAGGACATATTAACGCACGAGTTGGAATTAACAGAAAAAATACAATGGCCACCGGTCTGCGTCAGAAATTTCGAAACGATGGAGGTAATGTAACTGAAAAGCTGTTATTTAATTAATCAGAAATTTAAGATATTAATTTCTACTTTCTGCTTTATGTAGATCAATTTTACGTTTATGAAGCACAGGCCAGATATATGGAGATCTTATGGCAATCAAGCGGTATACAGGGAGACGAATACGCATAGTCGAATATACAGAGAATACGAAGTACTTACGAACAAACCGCTTTCTAAATTAGTTCATCTGTTAGTCGTGCGAGCAAAAGACTTCTTGCAAATTGTACCTATTGGCAGGTACTTAGAAGCCAAAATGAACGTCATGGGTGAATATCATCCTTTTTCTTTTCGCTATTTAAAATCCCTAATTCATTGATCGACTAATTAAGAAAATTTAGAAACGAAATTAAAATGGCACGGTAATTTTCATAACAGCTACAGAAACTACAAACGAAACGAATATCTTTAAATCATTCTTCTTCTATTTATCTGTACTGCAATACTGTAATAGTTTCTATATTATTAATATCAAAGACGTTCAAAGTATTTTCATCGAAGAGATTGCTCTACCCTTCAAGTAACTTGAACATTTCTACAAAATTAATTATTCACGTAGTTCTTCGCAGTAATTATTTTTTTAACTTATCCTATTGAAATGTAAATGTTTTGTCAAAATGGAAAAAATTCTTTCATTTTTATATTGGTTCGTATAATCATATTTGTTGTCGGTGAAATAATTCTATTAATTCTGTGCTGTATACGTTATACAATATTTAACAAACTATAGTAAAGATTTAGCCAATTCCCTCTTTGCATGGTAGATAATAAGTTCTCGAAGCAAGTATGTAAGAAACTATAAGATATTTCGTTTTAGGGATAGAAGTATCGCGAATGTACACGCCTGTCCCACCGTGCCTTCATCCGGACGACATGGCGCCAAACTACAAGTCTGATTGCCTGTGTTTCATGATCAAGAAGTACCCGAATGGCGTTCTCAGTCCGTCCATAACCGCTCTTCAGATTGGTCAGACCTTCCTTTTGAGCAATGCTTTAGGTGCCTTCGTAGTAGAATCCTTTGATCGCTATTCTATCATTCATATGATCGTTGGTGGCACCGGTTTGACAGTGATGCTTGGCATCATTCAGCGAGCTTTGGCCAGACGCAATGTGTTAGTATCTTTTTATCTATAGGGCTTGTGAAAATCTAGTTTTCCAAACGTACTTTCTGAACGCATGTTACATGACAAGACATGACATTTCTTGAAAATTTGTCACGTTTTAGAGATTTGGCGACTATGAAATGGCCATTTTCTTTAAAGTAATACCGAATTGCTTTTTTACTTTTAGTTGAATTTTAGTTAGGAGGAAGTAAGCTTATTAGTAGCAATAGCGTTATTTATTGTACCAACCGTACGTTTCTATAGTTTAGGATCTAAAACATAACATAATAAGATTCCAAGAGTGCAGGAAATATGCAAAAGAATTATTATAATTATTATATAATTATTTATATTATTATATATAATAATATAATATTAATATTATTATTATATATTATATTATTATTAATATATTATATAATATATAATATTATATAATTATTATAATAGAATTATTATAATACGAAAGTAAATTTGTGAAAGAAAGTCTAAATGTTGATATTTGGCTTCCTATATTTTGATAACGTTACTTCCTATGTAATTCTTATCGAATACCTATAGTTTAATAGAGCGTGATTAAGCTTTTCAGTTAATAGATGAGATGTAATTATACATATATAATCCTTGCGCATGTTTGTAATTTAATAATTTATGGATGCTGCAGAAAGTCCATAAACTTACTCAACTTCAACAAGAACGAAGATAACATGTTTTACGTGGCGGAAATGGAAAAGGCTACCGTAGACAAAAAGTAGGTAGACTTTTTTGGATTTGTCTTTTCAATCTCTTCAAATGGAACATTTGTACGTTGCAGATTAAAAGTTACACATATCCTTTCAAATGCCAAAGGCGCGTGGACAGGCAGACGCGGCAAGTTATCTGATAATTTATTAAAGGAACTAATCGGAACAGGTAATCCTGATGGATGCGTTTTCACGTGCGGGCCTCGAGGATTCATACAGGCCGCAAAGAAGTAAGAATAAGCACGATTTACCATTCTAATTTCGAATTATCTCTGACCCTGATATTTAAAATGTACAAAAATTTCATAAAATAAGAGCATAGCATGAATTTTGCAAATCATAGAAAGAAGCATAAGTCGAATAACGTTTGTCTTTAGTTTATTTTTTATTAATTGCGTGTATGTTTTTCAGGTCACTTCTAAAATTCAATTGGAAGCCGTACCAAATGCACCAATTCGACGATTAGCTGTACTCATCGAAAGCGTACTCCCTCTCTTTTGATACCAAACGTTGGAACATTGGCAAACGTGTGGAAACAACAATTACATGTCGTACCGTCGAATTTTTAAAAAGAACCTTTTGGATACCTTTATTCCTATTTCCGCCCACAATCTCAGATTCATGCGTGTGAGTTTATCAGGGAATCGGGTGGCAAATATGTAATAAAAAAGAAAATGTTTGGAGAAATAGAATTTTTTTTGTAGAAGTATCCTCTATGGAACTTCGTTTGATAAAATTTTTCTATGAAATTTATATTGAATTTTTTATTAAAAGATGTAAAATTTTATTTCAAGAAGTAGTAAATCTTACCATTTTCAATGTTACTGTCAGAATTAATTTAGAAAGTAATTATATAAAGATTGAATTTGTATATCCATATAGAATATTGCAGCAAAATTAATTATGATTTTGTTTCTTTCATGAAATTATGTCTTCCGTTTCGATAATTCACTCGGTTTGACCGCAATACGCAAAAGCAAACACCTGTATATTTGTACTTACTATGAGTAAGTAGACGCGCATACTTTGTACCATATCTACGAATTTCGAAAAAAAAGAACAAGAAAAGAAAAAAGAAACAATAGAAGTAAGGATCACGGATGAAAGTCTTTGAAATCTACGGGACGAGCCATAGATGTAATTCCTATATGGTTCGCGAGTAACAAATTATTTTTACAAACGTCGTCTTTTAATCTATCATCCAGAGAGTTGTATTTTGAACAATTTATCCGGGAACATTAACAAGTATTTTCAAACGCAGGTCAATTCGAAACGATCATGGTGCTATTTCTTAAAACGAAGCGAAACAAACACCTCACAACCATAATTTTTAAATTCCCAATTTGCATTTTATATAGAAATATTTTTAATCAGATTTTTATTTCCACACAATAAACTGCAGTCCCCTGTGTCTATCGAATTAGAATCCCTTGCGAGATTTGAATATTTTTTACTTATTGTTAGTAATAAATTAAATAGTTGACAAGCTTTCTACAAAAAGCTATATATGTACAACTTTCAAATTGAGTAAATCGTGGCGAGAATTTTAGTCCTAAAATTTGAATATTATCTACGTTTGAATTAATAATTACAATTCTTAATAAATCTTCTACGTAGAGTACCATTTGCATATGTTTATAGATATTTTCTTTGGGAAGTTGTTCAATCGTTATGTATACAGGATCGTCCACGTATTTAGTAATAATTATTTGGATAATCAAAAATAGTTTGTTATTTATCCTTCATAGCATACGGTACAATATATCGTTTGCGTATATAATAATAATAATTTGCGTACATAGTTCTAATTCGATAGCCAGGTACTGTGAAGCGATTAAAGCATCATGTTGGGCCCTTTCCTTTGGAAATAAAACACGTGCCAGACAGGGGCCTTAGAACTCTGGGTGAAAACTCTAGAATCATTACCAATAAAATGGCCTAATTACAGAAACGTTTTAAAATTAACAGCATAACGCAAAAGTACCAGAACCATAGTTCTTCGATTTTTCATAAAACTGAAGAAGAATTACGTTAAGTACGTGACTTGGAAAGGTGGAGAAGATCGAAGAACTTCTGCAAGTAATTTTTACCAATCACGTGCTTTCAGATTCGAGCGTGTACGATTGTTTCATTCGAAGTTGGCCGTGTTT
This sequence comes from Bombus pascuorum, assembly GCF_905332965.1. NCBI lineage: Eukaryota > Metazoa > Arthropoda > Insecta > Hymenoptera > Apidae > Bombus > Bombus pascuorum. The sequence continues at coordinate 11,265,982 of NC_083490.1, read as the reverse complement.
GAAAGAGAAAAGTATAGTGTCTCGTGGTTTGCTGAACGACACGGGTAGTTTTATTCAAAATATACTCGAGTACGGACCATTTTCTGCATTTACGTACATGTTAAATACGCCTATGTGTATGTATATGTGTGTATGTACATAGTTGTTACCAGAAATAAATGAATATTTGATGGCTCCTTGTCTTGTCGTGTTCCTCTTTTCTTTTCATATTTTTCTCCGCTTTCCTTTATCCTTTGAAACTTCTGTCATAACTTCAGCAGTCTTTCTACTTGGCAGACGAACAGAGGAATACCATGTTCTTTTATCTCTGGAAGTTCTACTACGACAGATTTCTTTGTCTTTTCATTCAGAAATTGAACTGATGAATCTGTTGGTATTTGAAGATTTGAATGTAAGAAATTTAATTTTAAATGCAAGTCGACGTCATAAAAAATTAATTTGAATAAATTTTAGCTCAAATAATGTTTAAAAATTGTTTCAGCAATTTTAGAATTTACCATATATTTATTATATCTTAGAGAACACTTGGTGGAAAGAAGAATCTTCAAATTTCTGCAACTTCTACTATTGTGAACTCCAATTATATAAATTGGTTGCTCCTTGACAATTTCACATAAACAAAATTCTACTATCCTATAATACTCCAGAAATTGTATATTTAACACGAATCCCTCTCTATTAATTATCATCTCTGCATCCAAATTCGTTTGATCTTCCAATTGCTTCAAATAATAAAGTACCAATAACTCCATTAAACATAAACATCAGCAGATTGATCTTCCAGCAAAAGCAAAATATAATTGACATCATCACCATGAATGTACTCATAAGAATTGATACACAAGAAAAACGAGAAATGAATACCATTTTTATTAATAAAAATATAAAGTAACTACTTCACAGATATGTTAGACAAAGAGTATCATTTTTGTACTTCATAAAAATGTACATTTTATACTAACCACAAGTGAAATAAATATCTAAACAGAGTATCATTTCCCAAAAGATTCATTTCATAAAAATTTATATTTTATATTAACCACAAGTAAAATAAATACCTAAAAAGACTATCATTTTTATATAATTTCTACTGTACTCTGTGTTGAACAAAAGTAGAACAAATACTTTTATAAATAAATATTAAAGATAGTTCAATATCAAGGTAATTGATAAATGTGGGGATGGGAAGGGGAGGAGAGAGGAATTTAAATCTTTTCAAAATTCGTCCTCGTATCTCGTCAAGCCTTTCCACACTCCAATTATAATTTACAATAACATGTCTTGCATAAAGCAAAGAGTGTTCATTATTGATCGTACAAAGTTTTTCACTGCAACGTGACGTAACTACATCGGCGAACGAATGAAACTTTTTGGCCACAAAAAATGTGTTGCGGCTGATTTTTGGCTTCCAGAGCACCTGACCTTGGAAAGTCGCACTGCGAATTTTTCGCACGATATATCGATGTTCGTGGCCGGATGCCTACCTCGTGCTTGCCAAGCACATTCTTCCGTTTGTAGGATCGATCAATCTTGGAGAAGAAATTTTTAATTATTTGACAAACTGACGGTAGAAAGTTCAGTGGAAATCATAGAAGTTATTATTATCTTCATCGACGATTATATTCCCAATTATAATTATTAAATGTAATTATTAACTGTAACATAAACTACAATTATTCCCAAATTTCTATCTCTTCGGCAGGTCGGCAGAAAAGTACGAGGAGAGAACGGCAACACATCCAAACCAGCTGGCTGCTGAAGCGAGCAAAACTCTCATAGAAAGAAGACTAAGAAGAAAACACCGCACTGACCTCACTAAAGAAATAAAATAGACAAACTCGAAGATCATAAAAGGTATAACTTAGAAAAAACGAAGCTGGCACCCCGCTGGGGGTAGCCACCCACATGCTATATTTATTTTTATTTTATTTTTTTTTTCTTCACCAATAAGATATAACACTTTACCAAATGTCCATAAGGACAAATTGTAAAAAACCAAAATAAAATAAAATAAAAAAAAAAAACAAACTTGAAAATGGTATCCTGTTGAGGATAGCCATCCACATGTTATTTAGCAATTAAGTTAGAAAAATTTACCACATATCCAGCTGGACAAATTGTAAATTACAAATTAAATAATAAAAAACAATTTCTTAACTCGAAAAGAAAATTTATTTGACTTTCGTATGAAATTATAACAAATTGTTCTTAAGCTATAAAAAATATAATTAAAGCGGAGAAGGGAATTTCCGGTGTTTCCAGTGTCAAGTCTCTTAGTAGACATTACTCTTTCGATTTAAGCACTAGATTCAACTAGAATCAAACACACGATAAACACTTATTAAACATAACATAGTACCACGTCAGAAAAATTTACTTACAATTCTCAATGAGAATTGATTCATCCAAATAAAAAAATAGTAAAATTCAGATTTTATAAATAGTAAATAGTAAATAGTAAAGTAATAGTAATTATAAATAATAAAAGTAAATAAAAAAATAATAAAATTCGTCCAAATAAAAAAAAGTCTCTTGGTGTTTTTAGTTGCCTTCTTTTAATAGAAACTAGAAATAGTTGGCTTTTCGATTAAATTCTTTCACGTCATGTTAAGGATACCAAACATTGGATCATTCAAGTCGAAAGACATTATGATTCTTCGATGTTCAACTATACTTATTATCAAACGAGACAGATAACGTTAGAAAATATGGTGAAATATCCGAGAAGAATATTGTATGTAAATATTATCTTGTACATCGTATATCTAAAAATAATTCTTTGTGAAAATGACATTTTATAAATAAATAGCATACACCGTGCGCGATTGTAACATATTTTCAGAAGAAAAGTTACATGACGCGAGTCATATAAAACTCGTGTACAGATATTCTATTGTTTTTGTTGTTTTCGACGATTCAGTTAAATATAATTCCTATGTATGTTTGTCGTAATAAATCGCAGATGACGTAGAAAATACTAACTTTTTTCGAGGTCGGTATTTTAGAACGTGAGACACGAAATCCCATATAGTGTCATGCCCATCCTGTCTTTAAATCAATGAGGATAACGTAATTATCAACATGATAGTTAATGGAAGGTGATTAGCTAAAAGGCCTATTAAACATGGTTTTGGAATAATGTTGTACCCTAGAGGATGCCATAACGTAGAATGACATAAATCTAACAACCGAAGGAACTTCATTGTCACGAGAATTGGAACAGTGTCTCTACTTTGTGAAATCAATTTCTTCTTTTTTAACTTTCAATCAGAAGAATTCGTTGTATATTGGACGATTAAAATCGATGAAATTAATGCAACTAGAAATCTAAATTTCTTCTGTTCCCATAAAATAAATATTTCAATTAATTAATACTTTTAGTTAATGGTTAGTTCTCATTCCATAGAAATTTAACACGACATATAATATAACAGAATTTCAAAGTATCTGTCGTAATAATATGCTTGAACACACGATCGTCGGTATATTATTATAGGAATATTAGTCATTTTAGCTTTAATTTAAATTTAATTTAATTTAATCTCTCAATGAATTAGCTCAAATTTCCAGCTTTAAGGGGAAATAAGAGTATTTCTGCTTGTTCTCGCAATGGAATATTTACCCTACTTCGACATGCTTCAAATAATAGATTGTACTTTAAACATTATTTTTCAGGTATAACAAGAGCATACTCGACAGAAATATCAGAAAAACAGACTCTGATATTTGTAGTATTAAGCGATCGATTGCAGCTAATAAAACAGGGCTGGTATTTACTGGTTGGTTTTATCCGGTGGAAACGAGCACAATGAAGTAAAAGCAAGTTCAAAGCTTCGACGGAACATCAACTGGTCTCATCCCCGTTCTTCAGAACCGATCGAAGCTTGGCGAAATTTCGTACCAACCTATCGGTTAAGAAAAAAGGGAAAACAAACATAGAAATAGATCGGAGTTTCCGATCGATTTTTGGCTGCATGCCTCACGTCTCACATAGACGTTCTGAAGGCTGAACATTTTGTTAACGATGCGACAAAAATGAAAGAAAACTGTTAAGAAGTATTAATTGAATTAATAAAGCGAATTAATTTTACTTTGCCTTTTTTGAGTTTTTCTTTTTTTTTTTTTTTTGGAACTTTATGGAATTTTTACTTTTTTCCTATAAAAGTGTTTTGCTCCAATACTATATTATTGTACGAACTTGCTCTTTTATTTTAAATGTCCGATACGAATGGATTTTTTATTTGATAAAAATCGTTTCGAGAAATATTTGATTTGATACTCTCCGGTTTTCCAGAGATTAAAAACTAAATACCGTTTCAATACATATTTTTCGGCAATTGCTCACACTATTTAAATATTGATGATTGCAAATGAAAAGTAACACGTGTGAAATATTTTTTTAAGAACTTTAGTCGCCAGATGAATTTCATTTAAGCGATATCCTTCTAAATAATTTTATACAATTATTCAATTATTCTATTACGTTCCATATTCTATTATAAATTGTTAAGATTATTTTTCCATTATTTTTCCTGCAATTTCAATATAAGGTATGAAAATTTCCTAATGTTACGCACTTTAAGAATAGAAAATTTAGAGAAAATTATCAATTGTTTCCTGATTTAGAGATTAACAATTTCCGAGATGTATTGGGTTGGTAATTAAATGATTGCGGATTTTGTCAGTACCACCTTCTATTGTTACCAGCTCAATAATTATTTCTCAGATCATAAATGAATTATATCGATGTTCAAAGTTTAGATGGTTTATATCCCTGTTTTCCATCTATCGTCTAAACAGCAACCGACATGTACCGCCTCAGAAGAGTAATTAAACTCAAAGTGGAACTTACAACTTCACGGATGAGACCCATAGTCGGAGTTTCCGAATGCAAAACTAAGGGAATCGTGCAAAAAACACTCGTTAGTCCCGAAGCTCACCTATACAATATCGCGAAGATCCATAATTTCGGAACGCTGAAACTCTATTCTAAACAATTTGCAAACTTAAAGAAGCTTAAAGCCTGAAGCAATAAATCAAACGTTAAAAATAGGTGCGGTAGTGTTTCCATCGTCAGAACATTTCTTACGTTTCAGGAAATTAGGCAAAAAAATTGCGACAAATGCTGCATTTCTATCTCTGTATTTTATATTTTCAATATAAGACAGTTTTAACTTCATTAACTATTATCTTTATTTATTTTCAGTTCATGTCTTTCAAATTTGCACGAAATTCCGGTTTTGCAATATACTTCAAAATACTTTGCAATATACTGCAATTTCACTTCAAAATCTACATTTTCCACTTCGAAAACGGCAATACGTAAAATATAAATCTTTCACTTCATAAACTATATACATACGTTTGTGATATAAGAGGGTGTCCTGAATTAGAATATTCTAAAACAGCGATTTTTGTGATTTTTGTTTAGAAGGGAAAGAAAGAAATGAAGTTAAAATTTTTTTTAAATAAAAAGAAAAAATTATAACAGATTTCTAGGTCTATTTCATGGGCGTCTTGTCGCTGCAGTCTTCAATCTGCGAAAAAGATCCACCTCGTAATTCTTGACTGAGGCAAAAAACCAAAAAAGGATTAAATTACTATATATTTTTCTTCTGGGTGAACTAAACAAAGGTAGAAAACAGTTTATTTAAATAATTGTTATAGCACTTTGAAGTTTATTTTCTTTTTTTAAACACTCTAAAATTTTTAATTTCACATTTTTTGCTGCCGTTGTTTAGTTCACCCAGAAGAAAAATAAATAATGATTTAATCCTTTCTTGGTTTTTTGTTTCAGTCAAGAATTACGAGGTGGATCCCTCCCGCCAATTGAAGACTGCAGCATCAAGGAGCCCATGAAATAGGCCTAGAAATCTGTTACAATTGTTTTTTTACTTCAAAAAACAATTAGTTGCATTCGTTAAATATATATAAAACCATACCTCAAAATTCAATAACTTCATTTCTTTCTTTCCCTTCTAAGAAAAAACACAAAACAGCACCGTTTTAGAACATTCTAATTCAGTACACCCCATGAAGCAGCCATAAACATGCACAGCGAGAGAGAAACCAAAAACGTTGCACTTTTCTATTCACCTGTAGCAAAATGACATTGTCAAAAACCATATCTGATGTTACAATAAAATTGAAGTATCGACTCAATCATCGCGCGACGAAATCTCACGGAATTTAGCTTAACCGGGTTCCCTGGTTCGACTGATAATCGAAATTCCATAATTTTCCATTGAAAATTCTATAAATTTCGTCCAAATGTAGGCGTTTAATCGTGCGAGAAGGCCGAGCAGAAAAAGGTGGTGAAAACCACGTTGAAAGGAAATTCTGCTGCTACGGTTAAAGGAGAACGTTAAAAGCGGGATTTCCTCGAGAAACCGTTGCGACGATCGATGAGGTTTCTATCCCATAATAGAAACTAGGAAAGAAACCGCGAAGCATAATGGCCACGGATTTTTCGAATGGACGATACGCGAGCGCGTACTTTGTGCAAAACTTTTCTTTGTTCGTTGCTGCAAGGGCATTCATCGAACCGCTATCGTCCGTGGAACGAACGGTGCTTCGCTGAAATTGTGACTTTCCACGATACGCCAACGACTTGCCTCACAAAAGCCAACTTCTCCGTGAAGTCGAGTCTTGAACCATCTATAACTTGTTTCATAGCGTAGGAAGCATTTGTTTTCTGCAACTCGATCGGAAGGTTACATTCTTCTTTGCGTAGCAAGGGAAATACGTAAGAAGGAATACCATAAAAAAATTTCACAATGTTTAAGATCAATCTGGTCGAAATTCAAGAAAATCTTTTGTTTATTGCAACGTCGACGTGCTCAGTACGTAGACGATTTGTAATGAAAATTCTCGTTCAACTATCATGCGGATCGAAGGAGTTTCCAATTTGGGACACGCAACGTAATACCAAGGATATGAGAAAGGGGCAAATAAATTTTTCTACCACTTTCTCATTCAGTACAAGGAAAGAACAACATTCAAAGCAGCTGACTGCTGAAGCGAGTAAAACTCTCATAGAAAGAAGACTAAGAAGAAAACACCGCACTGACCTCGCTAAAGAAATAAAATAGACAAACTCGAAGATCATAAAAGATATAACTTAGAAAAAACGAAGCTGGCACCCACCCACATGCTATATTTATTTTTATTTTATTTTATTTCTTCACCAATAAGATATAACACTTTACCAAATGTCCATAAGGACAAATTGTAAAAAACCAAAATAAAATAAAATAAAAAAAAAACAAACTCGAAGATGGTATCCTGTTGAGGATAGCCATCCACATGTTATTTAGCAATTAAGTTAGAAAAATTTACCAAATGTCCATAAGGACAAATTGTAAAAAACCAAAATAAAATAAAATAAAAAAAAAACAAACTCGAAGATGATATCCTGTTGAGGATAGCCATCCGCATGTTATTTAGCAATTAAGTTAGAAAAATTTACCAAATGTCCATAAGGACAAATTGTAAAAAACCAAAATAAAATAAAATAAAATAAAAAAAAAACAAACTCGAAGATGGTATCCTGTTGAGGATAGCCATCCACATGTTATTTAGCAATTAAGTTAGAAAAATTTACCAAATGTCCATAAGGACAAATTGTAAAAAACCAAAATAAAATAAAATAAAAAAAAAGCAAACTCGAAGATGGTATCCTGTTGAGGATAGCCATCCACATGTTATTTAGCAATTAAGTTAGAAAAATTTACCAAATGTCCATAAGGACAAATTGTAAAAAACCAAAATAAAATAAAATAAAAAAAAAAACAAACTCGAAGATGGTATCCTGTTGAGGATAGCCATCCACATGTTATTTAGCAATTAAGTTAGAAAAATTTACCAAATGTCCATAAGGACAAATTGTAAAAAACCAAAATAAAATAAAATAAAAAAAAAGCAAACTCGAAGATGGTATCCTGTTGAGGATAGCCATCCACATGTTATTTAGCAATTAAGTTAGAAAAATTTACCAAATGTCCATAAGGACAAATTGTAAAAAACCAAAATAAAATAAAATAAAAAAAAAACAAACTCGAAGATGGTATCCTGTTGAGGATAGCCATCCACATGTTATTTAGCAATTAAGTTAGAAAAATTTACCAAATGTCCATAAGGACAAATTGTAAAAAACCAAAATAAAATAAAATAAAAAAAAAACAAACTCGAAGATGGTATCCTGTTGAGGATAGCCATCCACATGTTATTTAGCAATTAAGTTAGAAAAATTTACCAAATGTCCAGCTGGACAAATTGTAAAGTACAAATTAAATAAAAAAAGAACTTAACTCTTCGAGAATCTTCAGAAACGTGGCAGTAACGAATTATTTATTTTTATTTGTCGCGAGTCAAGATACACGATATTATAAATAAGAAAATCACGCTCAAGTTAAAATTCTTTATCAGTGAAAATAAGAACTTGCGTAGAACTTACAAGAATCCTCAGTCTGGTGATAGTCGTACACGTTTACGTATTAGCGAACGTGTTGATCTAATAATCATATGGCAAGATTGCAAATTTTTACGGTATCGATCGATAAGAAAATGCAACAGCCTTATCAAGATATCGGCGTTCAGTGCGAACGAGCCGAGTCTACCGTCGATATCATTTTCTTGAAGCGTGCAATTAATCGTTCTCGATGGCCGCAATATCCGAGCATTTAATTGGCGGCCCACGAGCCACGAATTCAGGCCGACTCGAGCGATTGTTCGCCCGGCTATGGTTAAAACATAATGATATTTGCTCGGCGATTAATCGCCGACTGGCCCGTTTCTCGAACAATGTTTCCGAAGGGAACGCGCTGAACGAACAATGCACGGCCACGCAGAAAATGGACGTATTGTTCGATACCAGCATTCTTCCATCCAGCGATCAACATGCTGATGACTTGTCACGTGGCAAGAAGCTTTCGTCCTTTCGATCGATTTCGCATCTAATAATTGAATTTCAACGAGTAATTCCGCGTTAACGCCGGGCTGGTGTTATGTAAAATAAAAAAAGGGAATCGAAGATGTAAATAGAAGATAAAAATAAAAAATAAAAAAAAGAGAATATATTTCTTAACACTTGTTTTTCACTGGCTACAATTTACTTCTGAACTGTAGGCGCGACTTTTCAAGACTGAAACTCTTACAACTTGACTTTCGGCGGAATCTGATTCTTTTTCTTTGTCATCCCTCGATATCCCCGCTATCCGCGCGTTTGTTAGGCATTCTCGAACATTCGGCGAAAGGACCGTTGGGATATTGAGGGTTCATTAGGCACTTCGCTTCGGCGACGTACATTGTCGCCAGATCTTTATTTCATCAAGGAGGAGATTACCAGATTCGCAACAAGATACAGAACAAGAATAGAAACACACCCGAACCAGCTGGCAGCTGAAACGTGCAACACAACAAACATCGCAAGAAGACTAAAAAGGAAACACCCAATAGACCTCATAAAAGATATAACTTAGAAAAAAAACGAAGCTGGTACCCCGCTGGAGGTAGCTGCCCACATGCTATATTATTTTTTATTTATATTTTTTTTTCTTCGCCAACAAGATATAACACTTTACCAAATGTCCCCAAGGACAAATTGTAAAATAACCAAAATAAAATAAAAAAAAAAAAAAAAAGATCTTTATTTCCGTCATCACCCCATCGGTTCCGAAGCGTGGCCTGGTCTCTCACGTGGTTGGCGTCACACTAGCATCATACAGAGAAACATGATAAATATATGGTACGTAGGTCGTTGTAATTGTGGCGGAATTCGACGACGGAACTTTGCGACAGCTTCGCGACACAAAGCGCTATACCATCAAAGCGTAAAGCCGGCATGTCCAATGTACTGTCACGTAAAATAAAAAAAAAGAAATCGAAGATGAAAATAAAAAAGAGAGAATTTATTTCCTAACACTTTGTTTACACTAACGACGGCTTACTTCCGAACTCCAGCCGTGACTTTCCAAGTCTGAAGCTCTTACAACTTGACTTTCGATCGGATCCGATTCTTTTTCCTTTCTCCCTCAATATCCCCACTGTCCACGCGTTTGTTAGGCGTCCGCGACAGGTGCCACGCACGCCTTCTTCTTGATATTAAATTAATAAAAAATTCTTCTTCTTCGGATATTAATGGCTCATTAGGCACTTCGCTTCGAAGATATACATTATCGTCGAATGTCGCCACATCATCATCCCATCGGTTTTTTTTATTTTTTTATTTGGTAGATTATTTATAATCAATTCTCATTGAGAATTATAAGTAAACTATTTTGATACTGTAACTTGGATTGTAAGAGTTTGTTGGAATACAACGATATTTCACACTGAGGGATAAGTACCCATACACAGACACCCACACAGGCATTTGAACAGGTCACTTACACAGGTCATACTCATTACTGTATAGAGAGTGGGACTCAAAGTATTTAAGAGATCATGGGTCACTACCTAAGTCTAGTCTGAAAGTAACTGGCCAACAATAAACGATTCTTGTATACGTTGTTAATTATATCACTCGCTTGTATACATCAGGTTCTGTAGTTCTGTTTAATAAACATCACTGAATATTATTTCAACATAAACATTGTGTCTTCCAAAGGTTATTAATCTTAACTTCTAGATTAAATTCTAACAGAGTTTATAGCATGTTTGATTCTAGACATCGGTTTTAAAGTGTACCGGTCGTGACAGTACCTTCGATATCCCTACGGTCCTTACGGCACGCCGAATATTCGGAAGGATGCATATGTCACGTAAAATAAAAAAGAAATTTAAGAAAAAAAAGAAACTTTATTTTTGTCTAGTTTGCAATACACTTCTGAACTCTGGGCGTGACTGTTCAAGACTGACTTGGATGATTTTAGGGGGAGTATTTAAATTCTTTTATTCGTGGGAGTGGGAAAAGGCTCCGATCATATATTTCTGAGAACGGATAGAGTTTTAGTTTATTTTGTTTTTTTTTACAATTTGTCCTGAAGGACATTTGGTAAAGTGTTATATCTCATTGGTAAAAAAAATAAAATAAAAATAAATATAGCATGTGGGTGGCTACCCCCCCTATGTTATATCTTTTATGAACGGATAGACTGACCGGATGTTATCCCGATGGTCACTCGTGCTAAGGCGACTGGGTATTTCGCTATCTTATCACTTTGTTTAGTCGGATTTCGTCTGTGACACATACGCGGCAACCGTCGTGGATGTCACGTCGGAGACACAAGAAATCGCGAAATTAACAGATCGCCGGTAATCTCCTCGCGCCTCCAATTCGAACAAAATGATTCTTTCACGAATAGGATGAAGAAAATTGAACTTCGTATACGACAATGGAATTTATTATAGAAATCCAACAGAGTGACGGTTCAAAGTGTTACAACAGAATGATGTCAAGCGCCAGTTTAGGAGGGTTTTTATATTGAGGGTCTAGTCACCTTGGAGGGGCCATCGCGTCAGAGGCGCCTCGTTCGTTATTGTTTCGATAGTTGTGGCATGCAGGATGCTTATAGTCCCTAGTCCCCAGCGAGTGGCTCTTCTTGAGCGGGTGGTCTTCTTGTGTGACAAACGCGTGCGTGTGGAGATATCGAGGGGCAACAAAGAAAAGAATCCGTTTGGTTTTGAACAAAAGATTCATTCCGTTTCGAACAGCAAAGTGCGAAGAGTCTAGCGTAACAGCGAAGCAAACACATTCGAGAAGCTGATTGTTGATTGTTGACTGTTAATTGTATCATAAACTTTTTTGTTGAATATCAAGAGTATTTCTTGGGCACTTACATTATAACACCAGCTCATAATTAATCCCTCGAGCATTATGCTTCGTTACTGAAACTGTATTTCGCAGTGACACGAATTTTCCGTCATCAGCGTACATGTGCATACGTGGTAATTAATACGCTATCTCGAGGACTGAATTTACCATGGAGCAGAAGAAGGTAAGGTTGAACAGAGGATCGGTTGGTGCGACGAGATGCTTCAAGATGCAACCCAGTACAGTGCCATAAATCAACGTATCCCGACATAAACATCGAGACGCGCAACAATTTTCATAATCCGATTACATTGTTCCATTGCTGTGAATTTATTTTGCTCTTGATGCACGTGTGTAGGTATACAGCATAACCGTTCTAGGGGTTCAAGAAGTGGAATGGAAATGAACAAGCATGCGTATATAACATAATCTTTAAATTTTTCAAGTAAAATATTATAGGATTTATTTATTCAGAAATATTAGAAATTAGAGTTTCCAATGATTTCTATCCTATGTAATAAGCTTATTGATAGATGGATCTATTTCATTCATTAGCTGGTAATGACAAAATCCGCAATCCCTTAATTGCCAACTCAATATTTACAATGGATTAAACAGGAAACGATATTTAACATAAACTAAATATAATAATGTGATAGAACTAGGACAACTAAATTGATAATTCACAACTCACAACTAATAGTTTACAACTCGGCAACTCAACTCCCGACTCCTCACAACTCGGCTCTCAATTCGCAACTTCTCACAACTCGACTTTTAGTTAACGACTGACTATTAATTCGTCTTTCTCCCTTAAGCATCTCTTTGTCTTTTCTCTTACCCCTACCATGTACGTATTCCGTAACCATCATGATCACGTACGCTTCCTTCCGCGTAACTTTTCGACTGAAAGAGCAACGACACATTGATAGGCCGCTTGGGCCGTTGAAGTTTCCCGACTCTTTCGGGCTGTCGATACTTAGGTTTCCTCGCAACATTGTTTATAGTTCATCCGATATTTTCTAGGAAATTTGTCCACGATCATTAGATTCAGCTAGTATCAAACATACCATAATCATTTATTATTCTCGTTATAGTACCACCCAGAATAATTTATTTATAATTCTCACCGAGAATTGATTGTAAAATTCTTCCAAATAAAAAAAAGATCTGCCCACGATTACCAATACCATCTATTGATAAAATCCGCCATCACTTAGTTGGCAACCTAATACACAATTATGCGAAAAGTGGAAAGAAACGTGGATTCTTTGTACCGTTACTATTAATTTATTCTAGGAGAGCTCATTACGGAGTCAATAGATTAGACCTACGTTACGTAAACTGTTTTTGCCGTTTTTCTTACAGTACTAATTGCGTTAGGTATATTTTGTAGAGATCATTTCGTTGGATAGGAAGGAACGTTTATTTTCTAAAAAATCTTTAATTTTATTTTCACGGAAGCCAGTGTCGTTATGATCGTATACGTACTTTCTGAACAATCGTATAATATAACAAATTTGAAATCTATCAGTTCGACGAACCAATAGTTACGATATTTAGAGCTTTTCTCGGAGAGATGTGAGCGAACGTTGAACGGTTGCAGTACTTCAGGGGGTGGTTTCGTTCTTATTAATATTCTGATCTTGTTTGTTGATGAAACTTTACAAGTTACTGTCACTAATGTAGTTTCTTGCGCGTTAACGATAAGTTTGATAAGAAGGAAAGTCGATAGGCGCAAGTGAACCTTACAAATTACGAGTCAACGCTGTCGCAGTTTCCATCGATATCGTTAAATAATTATGATTGAAACGGTACGATCAAAGAATATTGGCGAAATAAACTTTTAAATTCAGGTGAAATTTGAAATTTCATGTATTTCCAAGTTGCAGCAGTGCGTTTTACGTATATTTCGTTGAAACGAGCACCGACAGTGTATAATGTTGAACACGTGCGACGATGAATTCTACAATTTTGAAAAATGATACACGCAACGCGCCCCAGTTTCGCGTAGAATTCACCTCCTACCAGGTTAAAACTTTCGATATCAGTCTGATGACGAACGAAATTCTCGTTCGCACGAGAACCGCTCTCGATTCCAATGGAAACTATACGCAAGCGTTGGAAACATTTGAAATTCACAAGTACGCACTGAACTCGATACCGGGATATTCCTAATTATGCCACTTTTCCAAACAAAACTACTCTACTTAGTAGCGATTCGATTTTCATCAAACCATGCACGTCCATCGAATCGATCGTTCGTCTAATTAGGGGATGAACACGAAGGCCACAAAACGTGAATAGCAATTCCGATGGATGAAATACACCGGAGATGGATTAATAAAATAACGATTTTAATACGAATGTAATAATATCACCAAATTTATAAATTATCGACACTGAATATTATAAAATATACGAGCTGAGGAACATGATGGCTCGCGTTCTTCATTTGAAATTTTATTGTCGATTCTATATCGAAACTATCTTTTCAGTTGATTTCGTGATCAAATATATATTTTGCGATCCACTTGAACATTTAAAAAATATTCGTAATGTTAGTCACGTAGACTAATTCCTCGTTTCTTCCAACTATTATTATTATTATTATTATTATTATTATTATTATATATAATTCTTTCTATTCTATAATTCTAAAATATTATATATACAATTCTCTTATTTTTCGGCTTCACTCAGCTTGAGAAAAGGACTTGGCTCATATATTTCTAACTCTCACTCATTCCCATACTTAGTTTTTTCCAGATATTTCATATTGAGGTATTTCTATTTTTTTGCCAAGTAATATAAAATTGAGAAAATCGATAAAAATGGATTTACGTCTATAAGAAGAGAATGAAAATACGAGTTTCGGGAAGAAAGACCGAGATTAGGTGTGGAAAAGTTTATATTATTAACCCTTTGCACTCGGAATTTTATTTCAATTTCGTTGACCAACGTTTCTAAGTGCTTTATTTGAAATTTACTTTAACTAAAATATAAGACAATTTAAATAAATAAAGGAAGAAACAAATTCACTTAAATACCAGTTTTATTCACGCTATTGTTGTATCTTGAAACAATTTCCAGGATGCAATCCTGGTTTTCTTTCAAAGAAAGGTGGAACTGAAAGAATATTAAGTGGGACTCGATAAAGTAACTCCTGAGATAAAAACTGATGTCGAGTCACACTCGACATAGGAGTGCAAAGGATTAAATGGTAATTAGTATTAATTAATAATGACAAGTGTAACAAACAACTTTTGTAAGGCAGTTTCTGATAACTTTAATCCCAAGTGAGATATTCCACCGTTTCCAGTTAAATGGAACACCTGTATACATAAATGAAACTATTTAAATTAGATTGCACAGGAGATGGTAATTTAGTGTAACACTATTCGAGACTGCACAGATTTTAATACAATGAAATTTATAAGTGGTCTTCAGGTACAAACTTGTCGATGCATAAAAATGAGAGGCTTTAATGTAATAGCGTTTCATGGCTATAAAATTTTTATACCGCGAGATTTATGAATAGTTTTCAGAAACGAACTACACAACGCATAAAAATGAAAATT
Organism: Bombus pascuorum; assembly: GCF_905332965.1. NCBI lineage: Eukaryota > Metazoa > Arthropoda > Insecta > Hymenoptera > Apidae > Bombus > Bombus pascuorum. The sequence goes on along the minus strand of NC_083490.1, from coordinate 11,250,649 downwards.
GCGGTTCTGATGAATCAAGTATATCGCAGGCTGGTTAGTAACACATAATGATTTCAATACAAATATAATTTTTCCTACCAAATACCTCCTATTAGACCAACACGTTAATTAAAAAAATCACAAAATTAATTCTCACTAATTCCAGAACCACCTCGGAAGAAACTCTCAGAAATCAACTACTTCCAATTCCTAATTTTAAAAATATAACTTCCCGTCACGTTCTTCCCTTGATCGTCGCCCATTAGATCACATGAATTAAAGAATCACAAAATCGATTCCCACCAACCATAAAACCACTCTAAAAGAAGGTCCAAATAAAAAGTCATCCACGTTCGACTGCTAATTGCAAAGGTCTAACTCACCTGCTACATTCTTCCATCAATCGTCCCCTTAATCATGCCACAAGAACTAGAAAGTTTTACTAAAATCTGAAGAACCCACCCCCAAAGAAGCTCTAAATAAAAAATCATCCACGTTCGACTGCTAATTGCAAAGGTCTAACTCATCTGCCACATTCTTCCATCAATCGTCCCCTTAATCATGCCACAGAACTAGAAAGTGTTACTAAAATCTGAAGAACCCACCCCCAAAGAAGCTCTAAATAAAAAATCACCCACGTTCGACTGCTAATTGCAAAGGTCTAACTCACCTGCCACATTCTTCCATCAATCGTCCCCTTAATCATACCACAAGAACTAGAAAGTGTTACTAAAATCTGAAGAACCCACCCCCAAAGAAGCTCTAAATAAAAAATCACCCACGTTCGACTGCTAATTGCAAAGGTCTAACTCACCTGCCACATTCTTCCATCAATCGTCCCCTTAATCATACCACAAGAACTAGAAAGTCAAGAAATCCATTGCCACTAATTCCGAAACCAACCCGAAAGAAGCTGAGGAATCAATTCCTCCATTACCTTGCTTCCTTGATGCCATCAACGCACTAATTAAAAGAACAAAAAAGGATTCCCTACTAATCTTCCCTACTAATCACCCAGAAAGAAACTTCGAAAAATCTCCCATTTCCAATTCCAAATTCCAAGAACCTAACCCCCTGCCACATTCTTCCCTGAAACGTTGCTGAGCCATCAATACCACGCAACTCGAAGAATCACGAAATCAATTCCCGGTAACCTTAAAACCACCGCAAAAATAGCGTTCCTGCACAGTCTAGCCGACGATCTTGAAAAACCGCATCGCTATACGTTTCTCTTAATTATTTCCCTCGAAAGCCACCCACGCGCGGATTCAAAGCCACGATCAGAGCGTCACCTCTGCGTACTTTTCCTTCGAATCCACCCCCGCGTAATCCCACGCAGCATTGAATACGTCCAACAAAGAGGGAGATGGGGAGGGGGTTGACCGAGAGAGGGTGTTGTCGGTGAAATAAGAGGGAATCGCGCGTGCACGCTGGAAGAGGCTGAAAGAGCGGGACACGTCGACGAACGAAGGGGTGGAAAGGACAGGGATGCTGTGGGCAGAGAGCGGTTTCAGTCGCGCGACGGCTTTCGCCCAGGCCAGTCGATCGAGCTCCTCTCCGCAGGAAGAGCTATCTCGCGCTGTACACCATGAGATCGTCGGCAGATCGCGTCGATCCAACGGCTCGCGACTCGCGACGTACGCCATCGATGTGATCGCGACCAGTGCGCATCCGGTTGGTGTCTCCGATTTCAGCAATTTGATCGAAGTTTCTCCCCTATCGAAAATATTTCATTCGAATGGAAAAAAGAGCAGTGGTCAATCCAAATTGGTATTCTGGTTTGCCGTGGCACTTGGGTGACACTTGGGTGCCCGCAACCACCTGTGCTAGACAGCTTCGGGTTCTCTCGGTTAATAAATTTGTGTCGCGTGGGGTGCACGAAGTTCGGAGTCTAAGGTCTTTTTTCTTGGGTCCTTCCGAAGGGGGTGATGCTTGTAATTAGATATTTTTTAGCGGATCGGATGTTTTTCAGGGCGTTGCGTGGGACGAGTTTCTTTACCAAGGGTGACGCAAAGGGATAAATGAATTTTCGTGCTTTTTCTCTGGCATTCTTTCGTTATGGGTGATACCAGGGCGCCTGTAATTAGTTATTTTCGATGCATTAGACGTTTTTTGGGGATTGTACGGGACGATGAGTTTGACGTTCGTTGCTTGAGATTCTTCGCTGAGGGTAACGCACGAGGTAGATAAATCTCGCCGTTTTTTGTTCGAGATTCCTTTGTAACAGGCAATGTTACAATGCATATAATTAGTCACTTTTTATGGCTATTCTGGTGTTACATGGAATTATGAAATTCGCCGTTTTGCTCAAGAATCTTTTCTAACGAACGACACTAGGCTTCCTACGAGGAAATATTTTTGATAAATTGTTTTATTTGGAATAATAAAGATTGCAATTTGATATCTACGATAGTTTTGTAGTAGATGATGCTTGACTAGAGTGCTTTCCTGGTGTTGCACGAAATTACGAAATTTGTCGTTCGTCTCTCAAGTTTCTTTTCCAACGGATAATAGTACAATTCCGAGGATTAATTATTTTTCATACGTTGAAATTTCTTACTATGTTATGTGGAATAACGGTGCAAGAAAAATTGCCATTGTTTAGTCGCTTTTAAAAGAGATGACGTTAAAATGCCAATAAAAATTGCAAATAATCTTTTAAATGGATGACTTTGAATTTCTTATTTTATAGTTCCGATCTCATTCTTGTGTTACGCTGCAAAATAAAATTTCGCGTTTTGATAGATTTACTTTACGTTGAATAATAAACGTCGGCGTTGCTTAGTGGTCTTCTATAACGAGATATCACAAATGCTGATGCTCGATAATTTCTTTCGGTATAATGGTGTTACGTGACGCGATGCAGCTTGCCATTCAACTTTTAATATTCTTCTGCAATGTGTGACAGTAGGCTACATATAATCCCTTAATCTCGATAGCTCGGGCTTCCTCTGCTGAACGTAGAGCAATGGAGTTTGATGTTTGTCATTTACTATTCTTCTCTGAAGAAATACGACGAGCCACTTACGTTTATCCTCGATCACCGACGTTAGAGAGCATAACAGAACAGAATTTACCGTTCGCTCTTTAATATTACAAGTAGCAAGATCTTGCAGTTATTAACAGTAGACCTACCGATAGTTAACACGAAGTTATTTTTAAATGATTGGTCTTTAAAAAATACGTAATAATAGAATATTTTTATATTTATTGATTTATTACTTTCTTACAGAAGCAATTCCATGTTATGTAGTACATTTTGGTATTATTAATCCATCTGGGACCATTATCCCTAAACGAGGGTTGACACATTTATAAAATTGTCGAACCAGTCGTTTTGACTGATATGGTATTTCTAGTGTTAGCGTCTAGCGATCCAGCGATCGGTCCGGAATTTTCCTGATAACTGATATCATCATATCGAATGATACGCAGTAAAAATTTAAAAAACGCGTGGGAAGTTGTAGAAAACGAAGAAACTGGTTAATTGAGGTTCGATAAACAGATTGCAGGATCCTTTTACATTTTGACAAGTGCCAATCATTTTGACTGGTATTGTTATAAGTAGCCTTGGTGCAAAATTATTTTCAGGTTGAATACATAGAAAACAAAATAAAATTCATTATATTATTTTTTTAGGTCATCACATCATTGCGGAAAAAAATATAACATGAAGTAGGAATTGGAAAATAAAATTGTAAAATCAATCAATTTGACTGGCGTGGCAGTTCTAGAGTTAAAAATATGCCAAGGTCTTTAATCTCAACATTTCCTCATTCTATCTCTGTCGTATATGTTTAATTTCGGTCATTTATGTATATGTATTATCTGTGTATAATATACTTGGATTCTTTAAATTCACAATTATCATTTTATTGAATGTTATTCAACTCTGTAAGATATAAATAGCATTTTATTTAGCATTTCGTACTAATTGATTCCTATTTAAATAAACTTCTCTCGAAACTTATTTATTAATTCAATAAATTTCGACATCATTCGTATTCAGTGTTTTACATAACATACTTACACCATCGTGTTCCCATTAACACAAAGAAAGAGGAATTGGATAAAATACGGTATAGAGCCTAACTCGGTAAAATACGGTATAGATTGGCGGATATATAAATAGCAAGAATTCTTCCTTACCATATTTCACTTAATTTGGTTTCTAATTATCTTTGAAAATGAAATTTTGTAAATCATCGCGCGTTTATAATTCTTCAAAATGCGAGAAATATATTCGCAAGTTCCGTATCAGATATAGAAACGAAACTTCTCATAAAACAATTAATTGAATTTATGAGCAACAGTGGTATTTTTTAAATTATTGCAATTATATTCAAGTTTTGAATTACAAATTCTGTTGTGATATTCCATTAACATTCCTGCATCGACTTAATTTAATTTCCAACGTACACTTAAATATACCTACACTGAACCACGTAATGGTTAAGTAGAATTACAGTTAATTGGAAATAAATAAGTACGTATATGTATCTAATCATAAGTTTGTTCCAATAAAAGTTAATATTACAAAAAATCCGATAGTGATAATTTTAACTGGTTTTATCGTAGAATAAGAAAATTCTACGTTCGTTGTTCGATGTTAGCCAGCATTGTGGGTTGCGCAACCACCTGTGCTCACGAACTTAACCTCTCGCAACAGGGACCTAGCTGCGTGGGTAGAGAAACCGACGAAGGTTGCCACTCAGCCTTACTTTCTCCAGGGATTTCTTCGTTGCTTGTCTTTCCTCTCTGTTTCTCTTTTTATCTATCGACCATCCCAGCTGTGTAGAAAATTGACTCGTGGGATAAAACTCGTCGCTGGTCAAGGCTAGCTCGTTTCAACCTGTTCACAAGTTTCTTTAGATTCCGATTGTCTCTAATTAAGGACATTGACACTCAGGGTCAGACAAACGCCGCGTCTCACGGGGATGAATCGCGCGCGAAGAGAAAAGGAAGCATCGTGAATTAATCGGCGGGCATTAACGATTGAGCGGAGAAATGAGCCGGGGAATTCTTCGGCGAACGAGCAGCCAGGTCAAGGCCAGGGCTTCGAACGCATGCGAAACGCCAGGCTTTGTTCTCTCGAATTTATTCCCTCCATCGCCACATTTTTTCCCCTTTTCTTCTCGCTGTGGAACAGCTTCCACCGAGGGTAATGCCTTTCTTTGAGAAATGCGCCGTCTTCCGGGAATTCAAGGCCCTCCACGTCATTCTACCGTCGCCAACCGTACGACCGGAAATTCGTAAAAAGACGCCACGGAGAACCAGGTCTGCAGTTGGTCTCGGTGACGCATTTGAATTTCGTGCTGTTTTGGTTTCTCTGTCGTTTTCTAAATTACCATTCGTTGTTCGTATCGTTGGTAATTTTTGGAAATTGTTGCAAGCTTCTGGCTTGCATCGGCGATTTTCAATCAGCGTGCCGCGAGGATTTTTAAAAACACGCGATGCGGAAGCGCCGACCTCGTTCATCTTAGATTGTCAAATCGAAAAATGACAACAGCTAGAACAACAATAGCCGTGCGGTATGAATGTCCTGTTTCGAATCAAATATTCTTGATGTGCCACAGCATTTTTACGATTACGTAATTTACGTATATTACGAGAATAAAAACTGTTGGAAATCGCTACTTTACGATCATACGATTGAAATTCGCATAGTAGAAAATGAGTCGAACTAGACGTATTCGGTTGAACTTAGTGACGTACCTGAATTTCGAGATACAATTTGTTTTTTGTATAATATATTTTATATAATATACGTCATAATTAGCACGTCGTTCAGTATCTGCTGCTCGTTTATAACGTAGTTAATTATGGAAATTTTCGGAATTATAGCTGTGGGAATTGTTGCAGATTTTTTAATTTCTGTTCGTTGTAGGAGAAGATGGAAACATTTTTCTACAGTTGGATGATTCTTCGTTAGCAATATGTATTGTGCAGTTAAATACATAGACGTTGGATAAATAATTACAGTTGGAATAGCACAATGAAGATAAACGTTTCTGTCGTAATAAAAGTCACCGTTATATTTCTCAAAAATATCTGCATCTCTTTAACAAACGTCTCAAGTTCCTAATTTTCGCAAACTTGCTAATTCTAATGTTACCTACGAGAGAAAATCTGTCGATTCAAACCAAACAAAAATTTTTGTCCTAATCAAACACCTAATATTAGCGATAATTTGTAATTGTTATTACAAATTCTTTCTTACATAAACTAAGAAACGTTCTGATTCGAAGTTAAAGCTAATTGTTAGCAGAAGAGAAGACAAATGTTTCCTTTTACTTTTCCCGTTTGATCTTCAATTATTAATCTATCTAATATCGGGAACTTCGTGATTCGCAATTAAACACTATCAGAAAATGAGAAAAGAGATTATTCCTACCTAATAGAAATTTCTACCATAAGTTGACTTGAAATTATCGATCTATCTAACATGAAAATTAAGGTCATCGCAAACCTCACAGCAATCAATTCTAATCCTTACGATTCCGCTGCCAACTGCGCTTTTCCATGAAAACCAATTTTCAATATCGCTTTATAATATTTTCAAAATCGCTTTATAATATGATTTCATAAAAAAAAAAAAAAAACAAATATTTGTTCCACTGCATGAATCGTGTCTACCATCGTGCACTTGAAAGATCTCGATCGCCGGATTTTCCCCAGTGTATCCAGTTTCCGGCAGAAGTGTGAAACACCGTGTCGTGTCGTTTAAACGTGCGTCGAGCAAACATGATTAAATTGGTGGTTCAGCGATCGTGCGCCAAGATGGACGAGTTGATTTCGATCGAACTGGAAATCGTGTTGCCGTTTTAGCGACGTGAAAGCATTTGAACAAGTTCTATTCATCGAGACTGGACGCGTCCTTCAAGGAGATCGCACAACGTCGACAGGATTCTTTTTCGGAAATGATCGCTTCCTCGCAGCAGTACAAGGTTGGTATTTTAATTAAGTTTAATTGAATTGTATTATTATTTGTCAATTTTGTAAAAATAATTTTTCAGTGTTACTGATTATGTATTTAGTTAATTCTCGGTATTTATTGGATTTTTGTCGATTTCAATAAACATCAACTGTGGAATATTTGTTGCCTCGGAATATACGAAAATTATACTGAAAATTAGTAGCCGATTATCATGATGTTAACGAGGAGGGCTACAGATAACATAAATTGCCAAGGACAAATATTTATGCAATGATATGAATTAATCGTCTCTACAGAGAATATTTCCACGAAGGACAGTACTCGTACACTGGAAAATAAACTAAACAGTACGAATCACTTTTGTCTAGAAAAATATCCTCCATAAAATAATAAATTACCCTAAATAATATGATAAACCTAGCTAAGTTAAAAACACCAACTTAAATAACAGTCATTTCGATCTCCTTTGCGTAGAACATATTATCCCACGTTATTTCTACGTTAAAACACTAGAATATTAAAAAGCTAGTATAATAAATAAAATACAATTAAAGTAATAATTAGCTAAAACGTAAATTAAATAAATTCCCTCAAAACTTAATGATGTCTTTTTCCCAATACAATTTGAGACATTGCAAATTTATACTCTTCGATAAACGTGACAATTTATCGTTAATTTAAGTTTAATCTTGAGAAGTGGACCGTTTCCTGATAAAAATAGAAAGTAGACGATGCATGTATAGTGTCCTTCCAAACTAAACGATTAAATTGTACCGTCTCGAAGGCAATATTGGATGGACGAAGGTTTAAAATCGTCTCGCTGAGCAATTATAGAATAAAAATATTGAACGAAGGAAATATTATGATAGAGGGAGAGAGGTGGATGATATTTATTTGGTCTGTTTGCTTTCCACTTGCACGTTATTCGATATTATTGAAGTCGATGGATGTAGCTCGTATCGGTAATAACGAGACATATAACCTTTGACTTTTTGATTGATGAAAGGTTCTTTGAGATGGAAAATTGCTGTAAATTAGTTTGTTACTTTGTTCTAGGTATTAGCTCTTGGCAAAGGACTTGTTAATATTTTCTATTTCTTGTTAACCTTCCTACGACGATATTACGATATTCTCAGTTTTAATTTACTTCTACTCTGCATGTAACAAGAGTCTTTTCTTATAATTTTTCTCACGAGAGAAATCTTTTCCTTGTAGCGTCTGAACGATTTTTAAACTATCGAATGTTTTATTTTAAAAGGCTCTTAATTATTCCAAGCGAAATATCCTATCATTATAAATAGTCCAGGTAGCGGCCTAAGCAAGCGTAGTATAGGGTCCAATAAGTATAAATAAAGTCCCAGCTAATCACGTTGCGTTATCAATAATGCTTTCACGAGGAACAAACCTAAACGTTCAAGACTGAATGAAAAAATTTCAATACTTAAAACGACAACTTTTATATTACATACACGATGGAGGTGAAATTTCATTTATTTCATGTTGCAAGTGTAACCATTGCATCGCATTAAGTGGATCGCCAATGAATCACTATGTAACACACGCGCATTAAATCCGTTAAATACATTTAACTGCACAGTAATTGTGCATTAACGAACGATATTATACCATAGATATTCTCTAATAGCGTATTCAACAAAAGTACTTGCGTTTTAACGAAATAATCTTTTCTATGACTCATTCATGGTTCACGAACATCGAGCAAAGTGAACCTTGTCAGAGTTTCTCAATGAATATAACAAGTAGATTTCCAAATGCTCATAGCTGTTGATGTATATTAGCTCATAACTATCAATAGCTCATAACTATTGACTTTTATTAAAATTTACTACAAATATCAAATATTTCAAGTAATCGAGCGAAGTGAAACTTGTCAGAGTTTCTCAGTATACACAACAAGTAGCTTTCCAGATGCTCATTGCTATTGATGTATATTAGCTCATAACTATCAATAGCTCATAACTATTGACTTTTATTAAAATTTACTACAAATATCAAATATTTCAAGTAATCGAGTGAAGTGAAACTTGTCAGAGTTTCTCAATGAATATAACAAGTAGCTTTCTAGATGCTCATAGCTATTGATGTATATTAGCTCATAACTATTGACTTTTATTAAAATTTACTACAAATATCAAATATTTCAAGTAATTGAGTGAAGTGAAACTTGTCAGAGTTTCTCAGTATACACAACAAGTAGCTTTCCAGATGCTCATTGCTATTGATGTATATTAGCTCATAACTATCAATAGCTCATAACTATTGACTTTTATTAAAATTTACTACAAATATCAAATATTTCAAGTAATTGAGCGAAGTGAAACTTGTCAGAGTTTCTTAATGAGCATAACAAGTAGCTTTCCAGATGCTCATAGCTATTGATGTATATTAGCTCATAACTATCAATAGCTCATGACTATTGACTTTTATTAAAATTTACTACAAATATCAAATATTTCAAGTAATTGAGTGAAGTGAAACTTGTCAGAGTTTCTCAATGAGCATAACAAGTAGATTTCCAAATGCTCATAGCTGTTGATGTATGCTTTTATTAAAATTTACTACAAATATCAAATATTTCAAGTAATTGAGTGAAGTGAAACTTGTCAGAGTTTCTCAGTATACACAACAAGTAGCTTTCCAGATGCTCATTGCTATTGATGTATATTAGCTCATAACTATCAATAGCTCATAACTATTGACTTTTATTAAAATTTACTACAAATATCAAATATTTCAAGTAATCGAGCGAAGTGAAGCTTGTCAGAGTTTCTCAATGAATATAACAAGTAGCTTTCCAGATGCTCATAGCTATTGATGTATATTAGCTCATAACTATCAATAGCTCATAGCTATTGACTTTTATTAAAATTTACTACAAATATCAAATATTTCAAGTAATTGAGTGAAGTGAAACTTGTCAGAGTTTCTCAATGAATATAACAAGCAGATTTCCAAATGCTCATAGCTGTTGATGTATACTTTCATTAAAATTTACTATAAATATCAAATATTTCAAGTAATCGAGCGAAGTGAAACTTGTCAGAGTCTCTCAATGAATATAACAAGTAGCTTTCCAGATGCTCATAGCTATTGATGTATATTAGCTCATAACTATCAATAGCTCATAACTATTGACTTTTATTAAAATTTACTACAAATATCAGATATTTCAAGTAAGGACAAAATAAAACAAATGTCTGATTAAAGTTAAAAAATATAGATAAAAGTTAAAGATGAAGTATAAAGAAAATTGCTATATACCAAATATTAAAAAATACGCACTTCTATCATGGGTGTGCCATGCATCGGGAATGATCCATAAGCCACAATAAACGTCGGCAGAGTAAATTAATTTTGTCAGATGGGGCGCGCGACTTTTCGAAGGGAAGAAACCCACGGGGTAAAGGGGACAAAATTTCCCAGAGGGTGGCAGGGGAGGGAGAAAAAGAGCACGGAGGCTCGCCGGATATTAAAGCACGTGTACCTTTTACGTCTTCGTGTTGTATAGCGGTTCGCTGTTGTAATACGAAGACTTAAAAGTGCTCGTGGCTTTAATATTGGCTTTGTTTCCGATTTCTGCCTCGCTATCTTTCGCGAAATCCTTTCGCCCGAGCGTATTCCAACGAGCAGAAAAAATACATAAAAAATAGATAATAAAAGAAGCAGAAAAGCTTCGGTCGTTATTGCAAAAATAAAAGAGACAGAAGAAGACAGAAGGAAATATCGATTAATATGGAACGAACCGTGAACGTATTTCGATACAAAGATCGATACAATCGTGTCCTTCGTCTGCTCGTCAATTTTTCTTCTTTTTCGCATTGTTTTCTTTCGTTTATTTGATGTATTTTTAACAAAAATGGGATCTTAATGTCCAGTGACACGGAACAAGCAATATCATCGCGTTGATATTCAATTGATAGCGTGTATTTTAATTAAACATTGACAAACGATTCGCGAGTTGCAGATTGATCCGTGTGATTCGTTTATCGATTTCAATTTTTGTTTTCTAGCGTTTGTTTGTTTGATACGCATTTGTATTCTTGTTATTCGCGGTGTTGCACATTCGCTTGCACGTAGTTTAATTGGATTAGAGAAGATATTCTGAGAAGCAACACAATTCGTTTGTTTCGAGGTGATTCGTTATCATAACAAGATCTTCGATGACGGATTGATAACGATACTTCGGTGACCTGTTATCGGTGTCGTTTATCGAATCCATCGATTGGATTATCACCTCCTTTTTTCCATGGTGAATTTTTGTTTGGGAAAAACAAATATCGCTTAAAATGTTTTCGCGAATTCAAACAGATGGAAAACAACGGGATGTAACTGTTACGACGAAATGTTGCACAAAATATTGCGTATGATAAACTGGCCAAAATGGTATCAACGAAAAGCTACGAAAAATAGGAAAATGACAACAAGAATGTCATGATTTTATAATTACACTTTTTTATAAGCAACCAAGGTTACGTGTCAAATCGTAAACAACAAAAAATCGTAAAGCTGCATAAAACCATAAAACTGCAGAAACGTCACGGATTATCTTGCAAATGAAACAGAAATTGTCAAGTTACGAAGCACAGGGTTGGCTAGAAAAATTTGACAAACAGCGAGCAGATACGCGCAACACTTTTTACTTGAGTTTCAAACCTTCGCTTTACATTAATTGTCCTATCTTAAATCCAGTGATAGGTTCAAATTTATTCTAAACAAACGACAATCGTCATTGGTGGAAAACCGCGAAACAAACGCTTACGTGGAAGCTCGACAACAGGTAGCAGGATTTTTAAAATTTTAATTCTTTACAATCTCTTGGATTCGTTATTTCTCAGTTTAAATTTAGTAGAATTTCCGATGAACGTCATTAAGAAACATTATAAAGGAAATAAAACCTGGACAAAAATCGCAGAAATTTCATAGTGTTCATGGTAGAAATTTTCAAATCCTTTGGAATTACAAGCGGCCAGTTCCAAAAGCTAAGAAAACACCCGACAAACTAACGTAAAGCAGAACCTGGGAACCCCCCAGTTTCTATCCTTTGCATTACGTTAATTACCCCACCTTGAATCTGTTGCTAAATTTGAAACACACCACAATCGTAATTAGTAAAAAATCGAAAACGAACACTTGAATGGAAACACGACATTAAGAGATGCATCAATGAAGTACAACATTAACAAACAACATTTTCTTTTCTTTTTTTCTTTTTAATGTGATTCTTTAAAATTTTCTCCAGCTCCAAAATCTGACAAACACTCGGCGGCAGAACAGAACCGTTTCTCTTCAAGTTCCAATCCTTCGCTTTACGTTAATTACATCGCCTTTTTGGCGATAGTGTCGAGACAAACGTCATTAACAGAAAATCGCAAAGCAAACATTTATTGTAAATGCGAGCAGAACAGGCCGGAAACTCGACAATAGATCATCCCAGCGAAGCAGAAACTTTTTCCAAGCGATGGTTCCTACCGATAAAACAATAGACCGCGTGTGGCCGGGGTCATTAGCGAAACTGGGTTGCGTGGATTCGCGTGGTGTTGCGTGCCTCGAGCACCACTCGCTCTCGCGTCCATTCCTCCCTCTTTATTTTTTCCCACTCTATGCACTTTCTACTCACCCCTTTCCCCTCGCTTCGACGATTCCGCAAGCCCAGCCGCACCCTATTCCACCCCTGGCGTTTCGTAGGTACGAAAAGTTGGCACAGTGTCTCTAGTGCACCTTGACACCACTCGCCCCTTGTTGCAGCCGCTGGGGTTTGCCAGCTAGAAAATTAGATTTCCTAATTTTTACACCACACTCGAGCACGGTGGAGGTTTTGTTACGAAATTTCGGAGAAACTGGCTGACTTCTATGAACAGGACATTTTTGAATATATCTTAATATCTTTGATCTCCAATATTCTATTTTTATATGATTTAATATTATACTTATTTATGAATATTCTTTTCTTTTTTGAAAAATCTCTTTTCTGATTTATTGGCTTTTCCTTGACTCGCAGAGGACACTCAATGAATCAACTAATATACTAATAATAATAATAAATCAAGTATAGGGTTGGCAACTAATGATATCGTTCTTCTGGCCTTTTTGATGATTCGAGGAATATTCCTCTGGTGTTTCGACGCTTAATAAGTTCGTTTTATGTAAGGGTGTGATTGTTTAGGAATTTTAATGGTAAAATTTGGTCAGGAAATTTTCGTGAAACAGACGATATTCTGCGAATAGCAGTGTATATCTTATCCGGTCTCTTTATTCACTCGGAGAATTGTTAGAGATTTTTCTTTTATATTCTTAAACTCGTAAGACACGATGAATTAGATTTTCGAATAATAGTCGGCATTTCACCTGGGTTTTTCTTGGAATTTTTGGCGAATCTGTTTACGTTCTATATATGGAAGATATTTTCACATCTTGTTTATTCTCTTAAGGTTTCTAACACTCGATGAATTGCTTAGTTTCGTGCAGTAGCGATTTTGGGATAATAGTATTCCGTATTTAATATAAATCTTTATTTATACTCCGTTTGTTAGTAAGACAAACCGAAGGAATTTTATTTTCCCCTTCGTGATGGTCGCCTTTTGGTTTCTAAAGCGTATCTTTAACAAACAAAATTGAAGCAACTAGTTGGAAGAGTTGGTCGGCCTTACGAGAAGACACGGAGTTTCATTGTTGGAGACTTTGAAGAGCATGGTCGCGATAAAATTCTGACAAACAAACCGCGTTCCTTTGTCTATTTTATCCTACCTGTTTTATCCTAGTTTTTTACCGACTCTCTAAAGTACGATAATCAAGACAGCTCGATAAAAGAGTTAAGCTACTTTCACGCGTAAACGACTCTTCTAATTGTTTCAAGGGCATCTGTTTCTTTGAACAAGCCAGGTATGATTCAGTTGTTTTCCTACTTAATAAAGATGTTCCTTTACTTACGTCAACTTTTAAACGTTATTGTGGTTCCATAAATTTCTTAACGCTGATAGATCAGAGTAGTTGATTGATTTTCACGATGCAATTCGCGAGGAAAGGGAGTCTTCACTTTGTGAAAATACATTTTTTAACCGTTGCAATGACATAGGAAGAAAAGTTATCGCGTTTCCTTTTTCGTTATCAAAGGGACTAGAGTCTCTTAGGAAACTTTTATTGCATGAATCTTTTATCGCTTGAAACGCTGACAGATTTAAAGTTGAAAGCAACACAGTTTTATTCTATTTCGTTTCTCGGTGTTTCTCGTGATCAACGTATCTAGCTTCCTATATTAAAAGATTTTTAATTTATACAAATATAAATATATATATTGTTTAAATATTAATATATAAAAATGCGCGAGACTTAGTACAACTCCTCACGACAAACACGAAGATGGCACTCTGCAGGGAGTAGCTACCCACATGCTATATTTTTATTTTTATTTTTCCTAATCACTAAGATATAATACTTTAAAATGTCCTTCTGGACAAATTGTAAAAACCAATAAATAAACTAGAAAAAAAAAAAACTCCTCACGAGTCAAAATTCGTCGAAGAAAATCGAGTCCGTTCAGATCTTCACATTTGTTTAGAAGCCCACGTGTTCGAGCGATACATTTCATTCGATTAACACGAACATAAACATATTAATGTCTGTCTGCATAATTCGGTAATAATGGTTGTCGTTAATACGTCGTAATTGGAGTTTAATGATGCGTTGTTGTCGATAAGATCATGTCGACAACATTCCGCATTATGTGCTACAAAATAGAATTATTACAATAATAAATATGTAAATCACTATTTACGAAATTTGTAAAATTTATACCCCTTACAGTTAAAATAAAATCGTCGCTTAGATATGTCATCAGTTTGACAAAATTTATTAGCAAAAATTAAATATTAAAGAAATTTACTAAGTTGCGTGATACCTTATCACGTCGAACGATGATACTATTAAATTCCATCAACTGAGTTTTAAGTGATAAAGTGTTAAAATCTCCGAGAGACACAATGTACAGTAATTCACGAAGGTATTCAAAAACTTTTATAGTTAGCAACTCTTTATGTTGTACAAAACGTTTGAAACTTCGTTAACATTGTAACGAGGCACCGCTATCGCGATTATGTTGCTAAAATTTCCAATGAATTTCAAAATGTATATACGCAAGTTACAAGATATTTATTGGATGCATACGCTTTGCACGCAATTTGCACGCAAAATTCACCAAAGTATTCGAACAGTCAATTGTTCGCTATATTAATAAGCCACGATATACAGTGAGATCAGTTATAGCACTAATATTTATTGATACTTTATTTTAACACTTACTAATATTTATTTCAAGTCTAAGTTTTCGCTAATTATACGTTTGCAATAAGTGTCTTGCAACTTCTAAATACACTTCCCGATTGGTTGGAAATTTTATTATTATAATTACGATAATTGTGCCTCATTACTATCGAAATGTTAAGAAGTTCCGTGTAATTCACGTGATACGTTTCTAAAAAAATGTCTATGGTGAATGCTGGAATACTTTTGCGAGCCACTGTACGTGTCAGCAACAACGAATGCGTAAAGAATCTGACTGATGAATATTTATTTTGCTGATAAATCTTGATATCACGTCGTGCGCTTTAAATTCGTCTCGTTTGGCGTTTTTATAAAACTTATTAGCCGATACGAAGATACGCCGGAAATATCCTGAGGAGGCTGGCTTCCGCATGTCAGAAGACTGTCGTTGCGTGAAATGCGTCACCGGTTTTCCTTCGCGCCCTTGGGGAGTTTTCCAAATTCGTTCTACTTTCTAAAGATATTTCTGAAACACGACGCGACGGACGTGTTGCTCGAACGCATTAAGGATATTAAATATCGAATATTCTACGAGTGCTGGAGGAGAAAAAAAAGAAACAGAACAGAAAGAAGGAAACACGTATTCCGCCCTATTTTCGAGTTTACCGCGCATCTTTTATTTCCCGCGGTGCGTTTTCTTCTTTATTTCGTTGCGGTTGACATTACACGTTAAAAGTACCTCCAAAGTAACACGTATATTAACGTTAGAACTACCGATAGTTAACACGATGTTATTTTTACCAAAAGCAGTCAAAATGATTGGTTTTTAAAAAATACGTAATAATAGAATATTTTTATATTTATTGATTTATTGCTTTCTTACAGAAGCAATTCCATGTTATGTAGTACATTTTTGGTATTATTAATGCATCTGGGAGCATTATCCCTAAACGAGGGTTGATACATTTATAAAATTGTAGAATCAGTCGTTTTGATTGCTGTGGTATTTCTAGTGTTAGCATCTAGCGATCGATCCGGAATTTTCCTGATAACTGATATCATCATATAGAATGATACGCAGTAAAAATTTAAAAAACGCGTGGGAAGTTGTAGAAAACGAGGAAACTGGTTAATTGGGGTTCGATAAACAGATTGCAGGATCCTTTTACATTTTGACTGGTATTGGTATAAGTAGCCTTGACACAAAATTATTCTCAGTTTAAATACATAAAAAACAAAATAAAATTCATTATATTATTCTTTTAGTTATCGTTGCGAAGGTCATCACATCATTGCGGAAAAAAATATAACATGAAGTAGGAATTCGAAAATAAAATTGTAAAACCAGTCAATTTGATTGGTGTGGTAGTTCTGATGTTAAATTACGATTGATAGTGAATCAGATATTAGTATTTCGAGGAGAGATTGAAAAGATGAAATGTGGCTTTGTATTAAGGGGCGAATAGTAATTTCGTATAGATTTCGATACACTTCCCTAATAATTTCCCTAAATAACACAATTTTTTAACAAATTTATCCTCTAATTTTCGAACGCTATAGAACACGTAACGATCCTATTAACACACAGTAATATAATTTCCTTTACTTTAATAGATTTCCGATTGGACGATTTTCGAACGTAACACGATTCTAAACTACTTTCCTCCGATTCTCGTATTTTATAAAATGCATAACGACGCTCTTATCCTACTGCAATATAATTTACTATACCGTACTGTATAGAATTACCACGTATAATTTACTGTAATTAATCTACTTTACCTGGATAGATTTTTGATCACACGATATCACGAACATCACGATCTCATTTCCAATTTAATCCTAATCTAATTTCTCTAATTTTTCTACCATCGTATTTAATTTTCATATATAAAGTACACAGTATTTCCATTATCACAAAGTAGTAATTTTCCTATCAAAAGTTTCTACGATTTCAAACGAAAAATTCTCGAAATTTCGATGTAACGATCGAATATATATCCACGATGATTCCAAGCTTCCAACGTATACTTTCATCGTCGGTTATTTCGAATCATTTGTCTCGCAGCCTCTAAATTACGCAGGACCCTGCCCCGTGTTTTGAAAGGCCCTGTGGTCGACGAAAATTACCCAATTAAAAAACACCGATTTTGATTAACTTTTTACAGAATGATGGTACCATTAACAGATTCAAGACATTTTTAGTAGCGATGATTCAGTTTAAAGGAGTGACAAGGATAATCAAAGTTCAGTGTAACTCCATAAAGTCCTCATATCCTGGAAACTACTTTAGATAAAAAAAATGCAAACGCTTTCAGAGAAATGTACTTTTTAGAGAAATTAAACCACATCAATAGTTTTTTGCAAAAGTCATACATTACAGATTTTGTACTTTCATTGATTTTCTGCCCCTTTAAAGCGAATTATGGTTGGTGGAAAAACTGCTTAGAAAAAATATATAATATGCAATAGCATTTGTAAATAAATAATTCCTCGTTGTAAAATTTAAGTGTAGGATTTGAATGTGTATTCAGACCCCGCAAAAGCTCCCACCAGCCCTGAAATTATTTTCAATTTTACGAATGATCAACAAGGAATCGTTGCTCGGATTTCGCCACCAGCTGATTGATAACAGGCAACGATCGAGGAAGATTCCTTGGATCACGTAACACCACGTGTGACACACGTATATCAACGAGAAGCTTCACGGTGAAGGGTAATCTTTCCGCTGCACTGCCTCGTTTATCGGCTGGATTACAGCGTATTTATTCGAGGCGCGAAGGAAGACGACTTTCTCGATAGCTTCTCTCTCTCGATATTTTCATCGGCCAGGGAAACTTACTACCCCCTTTCAATTTCCCTCCGTATTCCTCGAGCATCCGCTCGCTGCATCAGGAATTTCGATAATTCATTCCCTCGTTTGTGAAATATATACACGCCCTTCTCTACGATTCTCCACTTTTCTTTTTCTTTCATTCTGCTGCAGCATCTCCTCTCTTGATTTCATTTGTTTAGATTTATTTGCGTTCTCTGATAATTTAGCGAGATAGATGATCGTATATTTCAAGTATTTTAGTAACGACGGAGAAATTTTACGATTAAATTACGGTGACAATTGATATCCTTTTTTCTTTTTTAATTAGAATTTTGCATACGATATGCCATATATAGTACTGGAAAAAGCAAGCTTAAAACTGATACTTGCGTGGATCAGCATACGTGGAATTTGTATTAAACGTTTCTTCTGTACCAGACAATTGTCTGTTATAGGGCAATTATATCACAATTATATTGTACGATTGTTTCTCTTGTCAGTCATAATTCAGTTTTGCACAAATACAGTGTTATTTCCCGTCGTTTTACCTCTTGAAACTTTCTTTTGCTCGTTATCGTAGATATAAAGGTACGTAATTGAAATCGTTTCGTTGCACGATGCATTATAATCATTCCATTCTGAAACTTGAACTCTCTCATTGATCAACTCTTTTATCGACTTTGTCTAAGAAATAAGAAGTGAAAACATTCGAAGTAAAAGAGAAGCTAATTTTAATCGATAAGAAGGAAAAAGGTAATCGTAAAGTTTAAAAAATAAATAAAATATTCCTGACACGATCTATCAATTTACGATAAACATAAACAACGATATAAAGTAAATTGTAATTCTTACAAGAGAAAGGGTTAATATTAGAATGATTCGCGAGCATCCACATTCGTTGCGCAAACAAAGCAACCGCTGGAAACAATGGAACGAGGTGACGACGTTATAATGGGAAAAGTCCAATCGATCTTCGAACACTCCGTTTCTCCTCGTTCCCGATTATTTCCAGCTACCTCTTTATTTCGCCTCGATTGCAGTGCAAACGATCCGTTCTGTTTTCGCAGGAACTTCGCGATTGTCCTTTGTTCATCCGTTCGAATGGTTTGCAGTATGAATAAAGGCCCGTTTACATTAGGCAACTTTTGGTTGGACGACTAAGTAGATCGACCTTAACTCGTTCAATTAAAAGGTTTACGCTACCACGTCGTTGTTTGACATTTTGTTGTTTAAGCATGAATTAGTACAGTGCGTAAAGAGGTTTTACGCGTATGGTAATTGCGTTAACACTAGAACTACCGATAGTTAACACGAAGCTATTTCTACCAAAAGCAGTCAAAATGATTGGTTTTTAAAAAATACGTGATAATAGAATATTTTTATATTTATTGATTTATTACTTTCTTACAGAAGAAATTCAATGTTATGTACTACATTTTGGCATTATTAATCCATCTGGGACCATGATCCCTAAACGAGGGTTGACACATTTATAAAATTGTAGAACCAGTCGTTTTGATTGCTGTGGTATTTCTAGTGTTAGCATCTAGCGATCCAGCGATCGATCCGGAATTTTCCTGATAACTGATATCATCATATCGAATGATACGCAGTAAAAATTTAAAAAACACGTGGGAAGTTGTAAAAACGAAGAAACTGGTTAATTGAGGTTCGATAAACAGATTGCAGGATCCTTTTACATTTTGACTGGTATTGGTATAAGTAACCTTGACACAAAATTATTCTCAGTTTGAATACATAAAAAACAAAATAAAATTCATTATATTATTCTTTTAGTTGTCGTTGCGAAAGTCATTACATCATTGCGGAAAAAATATAAGATGAAGTTGGAATTTTAAAATAAAATTGTAAAATCAGTCGATTGTCTGGTGTGGTAGTTCCAGTGTTAAATTTCGTATGGAGTCACTTCTTTCTTTCATAGTTGCTATTGTTAACACTTTGACTGTCACACAGAAATCGGGAGTATTTTTATTATTAAAGCATACAATGGCAAAATAATAATAAATTGATGATGTAAGACAACATTCTTCCCCAATGGACCGTTTATCTTAGTCGTGGTCATGGGTGACCACCGTGGCACTTCGGTAGCAGTTGATAGCGACATAGTATAACAAGGCTTCATTTATTTCAACAAACCATTCGCATTCGTTATTTCGTCGTAAGCAAAACGTGCAGAATATATTGTTGAAACGTGTAGAAGATATTAGTAAACGGTATTTGCTCATTCTATATATAATAGCAAGGTATGTTCACACTTCTAACTTCAATTATATGATTATAAAGCAGCATTTACGATTATTTCCTAAGCTGTGTTTATAATAATATTCGTAGATCACCTCTCAAAGATATGAATGCAAACACAGTGCACCGTTAGATGCAAAATTTGTTCTCATTTTTTTTTTATTGATGTTCTAATAAAAATGTTTAATTGTTCAGTGAGGCACTTTTTATTTCAAAGTATCTTCTATTTATCGGTTATATTTAAAATGCCCTAATTTTCATTCAATTTTTACAATTGTAAGAACGTCAAGAGTTCTGGTCACCAATGACCACCGTAGCGTCACAGGAGGAACCGTGGTCGATCACATATGACCAACGTGGTACTCAATGTGTTAATTCGTGAAAATTGAATTTCTACGCTATCTCCTCAATCGCTGTTTTCTTCTTATCGTTATTTTATGATCATTCGTTAGATTATTTATATTTCAAAAAATTATTACACGTATCGCTTGCAATGTTCCACGAACATTCGTGTAACTGATACACGTATATATAGAAATTTATTGATCTTCATCTATTGTTTGATATAATTTTGGATATCCTCGTAGTCTTGCTGTCGCTGCTAATTTTGTCAACTAATTTTCTAACGTTTGCACGATTAACTACAAGATCAATAGAAACGATCACATTGCTCGACCAAAGATAGACGAACGAGCTACTTCTGGTTGAACGATTAGAAATAGTTTCGAGTTGTTCGACGCTGTGTTCACACGACTTTGGATAACTTAAGATCTAAGACAACTAAGGAAATGGAGAAAATTATGAAGCTTTGGTAATACGTGGAGCATATAATATGTAGTATAACGTAATTTTTCTTTTTGTTGAAATTCACTTTAAGGGGGATAAGATTGATTCTTGAAAATTCGGATATTTTTCGATTTTGTGTTTTAACTGGGAAACTGCAAAAGATAGAAAAAATATTTTAACGCAAAAGTTACTTCTTTTAATTAGGATTGTCGCGTGGTAAAAGATGTATCGTTGGTTTGTACAATCGGGTCGAAGTTATAAATAAACATATGGCTTTTTCTAGTTGATTTTTTCACGACGTGAAATGTGGCTGAAAAAATTGGTGGTTTAAAGAAATATGAAACAATATCATATTTGTTTTTAATACAAACGCAAGCTTTGTTGTATTATTGGATTGTTTTCATCGAAAATCGAGGAGCTTCCGGATTCTACGCGAACAAATGAATTGCGTCCGACCGAAAGTTACCTAAAATAAACGGAAGTTAAAGGAGACACGTGTTTTACCAACGAACGAGTCTGCCTTCTGTTGAAATTGCGATCGAAACGTGTTGTCTATGAGCATCGATTTTAGCACTTTACCCATCGAGCACTTTTCATGTTTGTTTTTCTTTTTGCCATTTTTATTTTCATGGATAAATAAATATTAATCTACTAAAAGCCAACGCTGCGCTAACAAGTTAACTGTCACGAATTTTATATATTTTGCCCTGGAATCTGCAACAGCTTGAAATACATTGCACCGTAACATTTATTCTTTGCTAAATACAATACTGCATTTACGCATTCTTTTTCACAATGTTATATAAATCATTCACATTGCTGAAAATTTCTTAGTCCATAAACTTTATCTTATTTTATTATTATTAATCATTCAAAAAAAAATTAGTAGCACGATATTCCATTTTCGAGTTTTCTGATTCTCAGATCTTCGGAATATTCAAATCCGTTATCGTGCGACAATATCGTGTCAAAGAAAGGCTAATCCGTAATTAAATGCTGGAAGCGTAGGAGAGTGTATTTCTGTGTTTCTACGCTATCAATCTCACTACGATTGTGTAAACTTCCGAATAGAACGTCCTACTTGTTGTTAGAACTTCGCTTGCACTCCGGATCACCAAGCCTTTCGAACTTTTCCAATTACAACACCTTCTAAATTCTAAGCCAACATTCGAGATTCAAAGCTAATCAACGCTTCAACTTTGTATGTATTTCGCGTAATAGCACAACCCTATTGCAACATAGTTGAATAGCATTTTGAAAATCTGGAGGTTAGAAATAGAAATTAGAAATTATGAAAAATATTTTGACAATATTCCACGTAAAGAACGTATGTGCAAAGTTATAGAACCTGCAAACATAATCTGGAATTATTAAAATTATTCGTTACTTCATAAGTATTGGGTTGGCAACTAAGTGGTTGCGGATTTTGTCATTAGGTGGTATTGACAGAATCCGCAATCACTTACTTGCCAACCCAATATAACAATACACTGAGTATATCATCGCGTATTACTGATCTGACCATTTTTTGAAAAATATTTGTTGCATCTGTGTATGCTAGACACAATGATAGTAATATTGAAATAAAAGCTATCAGCATAGCTTACTAAAAATATTTATGTTGTTTCTTCATTTAATTTTATCACTCTCGATTGCAAAGAACCAATGATTTTTAAACCGGTGACTGATCTAGAACAATCATAGTGTAAAAAGACAGAGAAAAGAAGAAGAAGAAGAAGATAAAAGTTTGCAGTATGAAAGAAATTAGAAATAAGCGAAATAGTAAAAATCATAAAATGGTTGGAAGCGAAAGAATATGAAAGGGAAGATAAATTGATACAGAGAATATAGAGTGGAAAAATGGTGCTTTCATCTTTGATATTGTATAAAAAGTGACGAATGTCGAACAATCGGTGAATTCGAGTGATTTATTTGATATTTTTTCGAAATGGTATTTGGCTTCTGTTTTCGATTTGACGTGCAGTGAAAGGTAATTGCTTTGGGGGCTAGCAACAAGTGTAGAACGAGAACTTACCTACGAGAATTTAGGATAGAAATCATTTTATTCGCAAAATTTAAGCAAGATAACATGTACACACGAAATAATATTTTCTCTACTATATAATCTACCAATCTATTCCTTGTAAATGAAAAACCAACATTTTTAATTCTAAGAGCTACAATAAAATTGTAGTTTAATTACCAATTTATTCCTTCTAAATGAAAAACCAATATTTTTAATTCTAAGAGCTACAATAAAACTGTAGTTTAATATTACATAGATTTCTTAATATGAAAAATATAATTATTAATTCCTAATAAAAATTCCTTATAATATTATATATATAATATTATACATATATAATATATATATTATATATATTATATAGGAATTTTTATTAGGAATTAATAATTACATATATATTACATTTTATTAAATATATTACATATATTACAATTATATTAAATATTACACATATATATTATATATATTAATTATATATTAATATATTATATATATGCATATATTACAATTATATTAAATATTACATATATATATATATATATATATATGTAATATTTTAAAAATACTAAAAAGTTCTAGAGTCATAAAGTACAATTTCTAAACCAAGCACGTAGATAAAAATACCGGAATACGATAGATTTCTGACAAAAATTCAGAAAAGTTGCAAAATTTTTCAATTGAATGCTAGGTTTCTAAGCAATAGTCATCTAATAGAAATGATTTCACTGTTCCATTTTTCCATTGCACGTTTCATTTACTCTAGCAGTGAGACGCGAAGTCCAGCTCGTGGAAACTGACTTGCAACGTCGTTCATCTCACAGTTAAGTCTCTCTCCCTTTTAAGAAACTAGGCGAGGTGAATTGCAAATACCTTCATTATTCCGCGTTTTCTTTTATTCATCGAGGACAGCTAATTTTTCCAAGAGAGTCGTTCGTCCTGTGAATCGATCGAAGCATTCGCTTTTTCAACGCTCGAGAATCCACAAAGGATCCACTCGATCTTCCGTTACGTATTATTATTAAATTAACCATTTATCATATTCAAAATATTCCACTGTTCACATGAGAACACAACACAAATATTCCACAACACATGAGAATTTGAAAAAAATTATAAACAAAATCTTCCACTCCCTTAATTCTCTCATAAGGTTGTTTCTCGTCTAAACCAAGTCAGGATAAACGTAAAAAATTATAAAGAAAACTTGTTGCCCCTTGAACCCTCTCAGAAACTTATTTCTTACTTAAAACACACGAGCATTTGAAAAAAATTAGAAACAAAATCTTCCACTCCCTTAATTCTCTCATAAGGTTGTTTCTCGTCTAAACCAAGTCAGGATAAACGTAAAAAATTATAAAGAAAACTTGTTGCCCCTTGAACCCTCTCAAAAACTTATTTCTTACTTAAAACACACGAGCATTTGAAAAAAATTATAAACAAAATCTTCCACTCCCTTAATTCTCTCATAAGGTTGTTTCTCGTCTAAACCAAGTCAGGATAAACGTAAAAGATATAAAGAAATCTTGTACAATACTCTATCAACTCGTGGAAAAAATTATTTCTTATTCAAAACACGTCACGACGGTGGTGTCGTTAAAAAATTAACTACGTTGTACACAACTTGGCGCGAGCACGTGCGCGGAAAGAAGACGAGGAAACGTGTCATATCGCGGCTATTTTCTTGGCTCGACGACCTTTAACGGCGGCAACAAGCGCCGTCTTGAGGGCTTGTCGGCTTTTTAAAAGTCACGAAGGCTAGCCAGCATCCCCCGTGTAGCTTTGCTTCGCGTGTTTACCCTATACGAGAATCGTTATACGCGAGGAACGTGTGTTCTTTACACTCTTGATAGCCTCCGAACGAGTATTTTCTTTCGCTTTGTACTTCAGAATGAGTCGAGTGAAAGAAACGTGCGTTTGAAACCTGCACAAGATTTGAGAAATATTCCGATACGAAGGGTGAATCGTTAAATATAGAGATGAAAGTTGAAGGGATGAAAACGGGATAGTTTCTTATTTTATTCTTCGGGAATGAGTCGAGTGAAAGAAACGTGCGTTTGAAACCTGCACAAGATTTGAGAAATATTCCGATACGAAGGGTGAATCGTTAAATGTAGAGATGAAAGTTGAAGAGATGAAAAGGGGATAGTTTCTTATTTTATTCTTTACTTTTGTCGAAATATAATTATATATATTTACATCGTTAAATATTTTATGTTTCCTTGGGAAAATTATAGAAATATTAGCTGGAAACTTTGTTTCTTAGTTGAGCTAAAGAAGGTTATTTTCCTCAATTTCTACGTTTGATTGAAAGAAGAGAATGTGGACAATTTTTTATTGAGAAATATATATATATTTACGTTTATCCCGTTGAATATGTATGCAAGATCGTAAATCTTGGGGGTAATTCAGGTGATCGATTCTGAAGTCTGAAAATCGAGTTTTATTGTGAAAGTAGTTAAAAATAAATAATAATTCTCTCAATAATAAAATACAAAAAATAAATAACAATTGATATCCGTCTATAACAATAAATAACACTAATTTACATAGACGCGAAATAACAAGTTCTATACAATGTTTACCTGAAAATCGAGAATCGATTTTCAACGTCCTGAGCTACCAATCTTTCTTCCTCAATCTTCAAAATTTTAAATGGTTATTCTGTGCTCTTGTCTGTCTTTAATGTTGCTCTCTGTCCGTCCGTTTGGGAAAAGTGTCTCTCAAAAATGGTTGTCCGTAGAACCCTAAGAGGGTCGCTCTGTCCGTTAGAAAAAGTCGTGCTACCCGTAAAACAAAGAGTCCCTATCCCCCTTGAACTCTAGGGAGTTTACATGTATGTGATATATTTTGTACAAATTGTGGAATTTCTCTTAGTATTAAGTTAAAGAAGGGTAGTTTTTCTAATTTTCATGTTTGGTGAATGACAAAATTCTAAAGAGATTGTGAATAGAAAATGTTTCTGTGGCATTAAAGAGAGGTAATTATTTTATTGCGTCCGAAGTGAAAGATGAAATGGACAAATTTCCTGAAATCCGACAACTTGTTCTAGTGGAAAATATATTACAAAGTTAGGTAAACATTATGAGAAACATATGCCGCATAATAGTGAGAAACTCCTAGTTCCGGTGCAACCGATCCTTTGGTGGCTTTTCATTGTAATAGGGGCAATTCGCCTGGCGGCATGCGATCAAAGGCAAATTCTAATTCGCAAATTACAGGCGCCTAAAGGTATTCGTTTTAAAGCAGCTCAAGGAATTAATCCGTTAAACCGACGGAACGGGGCTAACGAAATTAGACGGAATTAATTTAACGACTTACGCTTCTCCTTCGGTTAGTCGCCAAAGTAAATCGATATTCGCGAATTTTACCTCCACTTTCTTACCGCCAAACGGACCATTCTCTTCTGTTTCTATCGTGTCATACTGAACCGATAGAACAACGACGTCTGTTTTTGATTCTAATAAGAAAACCAGTTTCATGTAGACCACGCACTTCTATTTGTAAATATCGCCACTTTTATAGAAACTGAAATAAACCTGAAAAATCATTAGATTGAAGAGACTTATCCTTATGAATATCAATTAATATTTATGAAAACTTTATGATTCTTTTTACGTTTTAAAGCGTAAGCTGCGAAGAATTCATATTTTCTATGTTATAATAAGCTTCCAGTAAATGTTGAAGTTGAACTTTTCTCTCGTTACATCTGTTTTTTTCTCATTCATCGTGTTTGCACCGAATTTTTTCGCATTCGTACTATTGGATTTTTTACTTCCGCGTATCCTACAAATGATTTCACGAGTCATATTTAAATTTCTGTAGATTTCATTGAATTAGTCGATTCTCTCAATCGGGTTCAGATGAAAAAAATCGTACGCCTCAACTTTTCTGTCCGAATACTTCCGTAAACTAATATATATATATAGATAATCCAAGAAGACGAATAAATTATCCAATCGATATTTAAGAAAGTTATTACTTCATTCACATCATTCAGACGTAGCTAATTTTAATTGGGCGCAATCGATTCGATTGTAATTAAATTACATTGAAAATATGTGAGCCAGTGTGTTATATGTATTTTAAATTTATCACAGAGAGAACAAACGAGTTTCTTCTCACAAACCCAACAGCTAGAAAATTCAATATCATCCTAGAAAATGCACGTTTCCGCGCCAAACGTTGTTTCACAATTAAAACTTGTCTCGTTCGGGGGACTCGTTAAAACCCAACCTAATTAACGATCGAAACTTTCCATAATTTCGAACGATCACCGTGAAATTAGTTGTTTTCAAGCGTTGTATTATATCGTAGCAACATTTCTGTTGATTCCTTGTCTTCGAATCAATTCCAGTTACTTTCCTGAAATCTAAAAAAAAAAAAAAAAAAAAAAAAAAGAAGGAAGAAGAAAAGAAGAGAAGGGAAAAAGAAAAAGAAGAATAAGAGGAAGAGGAAACGTGGAATCGGAAGAGCCTATGGGGAGAGCGAGTTGTTTCGGCGAAAATTAAAAAAAAGGAGGCAGAGAGATAAAAGGGAAATAGACGAAACGTTCCTCGACGAAGCCACGCGAGACAAAAGTATTGCACTGACCCGATTCAATCGTCGATGTTCTCGTTCGAGACGAGCTTAGGCTACGTATCCTATGAAACAATGGACGATTCTTCAACCTGTTAACCGGGCAAAACGAGATACAGATCGTTATTTGTTTTTACGTATCGTTTTGTTTCTCTTCAAAATAATTTGTATTAATATGTTCGACGCTTTTATCACCGTGTGGTACATCAAAGTCAACGTCCATCGCAAAAATTAAAAGACACTCGATTTTTATCGACGTCAGGAATATCTATTATATGAATTTAGATATTTAGATAGCCGTTTTCAAAAGTTGAAATATTCGATATCCATATTTTACAGCTTGGTTTTTCATGCATTTATAAAAAATTGAAAGCTGCACAGACGAACGGAATATATATAATACAGAAATTATCTTTATAGTATTTAGTAAAATAAAGCTGCGAGTAGATTCAATTGGTTTCATTCTATTCCAGTTTATTCGTAAAAATGTACATCGACGTGAACATGCGCGGTCTATTCATACTACGCATGATTGGATTAACTATACCATTGGAGTAATGCTACAAGTCCAAAAAAATAGCATTTTCATGTATATATCGAAGAAATAGCTTTAGTTCTTTAGCTCAAGTCGTACTGAATCATTCCCTTTCAGCCATCAAATAAAAGTATAAAATATACAGAGGTTGATATTATAAAATATACATCGTAGAATAGCGTTTGGATAATGGAAATTAATTAAGATTTTACAAAGATTGTGTGTGCTTAATCAATTTCTTCCTAAAGACTTCACATTGGATAGAGATTCTAGGCAAACGTAACGAAGCTGACAAAGTTTCTTGCTGATGTTTCCTTTCAATCCCTAGACAATTCCGAAGGACCAAATTAACCAAAGTTCAAGTTGGCGAAAGTTAACATTTGGCCAATGAGAAATACGAAGAAACTTCAAGAAGGAGAGCTTAATTTTTGTTTAGATATTATTCGTGGAAGTTGCGGAATAAATTTAGAGAAATGCTGAAGTATCTAGAGAGATCAGCATTGTTTAAAAGCTAAATTCGTAGGTTTAGAGCATCGCTCGATGGCACGCGAATCGGGAAAATATTCTGCTGCATTATACTTTACAAACGTATACTATTTAGCAAGTGAAATAGCTTGCCACGTAAAATTTCCGATTTGAATAGACGCAAAATTGCATAAAGCTGTGACCTGAATTTTCCAAAATGGCGTGTTGTTTCGAAATACCAGGAAAACGTTATCTTTCCTATATGCTGCTGATATACTGATACGTTCTATACTGAATCTCCAATTTTGTTATTGTCTACGAATACAATAATCTGATTTAGCACGTTTACGTTAATAATTTATAACGGAATTAAACTTAATTGTACATTAATAGAAATTCAATGAAAATCATGCAGAGATTGTTTATATCAGAGTGCGTTATGGGAAATCAATTTATGCTACGAACGTATTTAACTCGATGTTTTGAAAGAAAGTATTAAAAATATTCGATTAGCTTCAAAATATGAGCGTGGCTGAATTTCTTACTTTGTATCGATATCAACTGATTGCGTGACACGGAAAATATTCATTGGTTCTTCGGTCGATTATGCGAACGAACGGTCGATCCTACGATTAATCGATATCACGAGAACGTGTTGGATTATTTCGAACCAGATTATTCTATCAATCGAATCATCTGTTAAAGAGAAACCTTTCTAATCCAAGTCAGTTTCAGTTCAATGGTTTTTAATTCTTTCACATGTAAATATTATGAAATCATTTCTTCTTCATTTACAACATCGCTGTATAATATTCGTCGAAAGAAATCGTGTCGAAGAACAACATGAATCCAACGGTTTTGATTTTATGTATTGAAAATTTACGAGATAAGACCAACCATAATTTAATCCTTCCTTAATCCTTGAATTGGGAATTTCTATTATAAATTCGCATTTTTATGAATCCGAATCCGAAGATAGAATTAAAACAGATATTTATAGAATATTTTATATATTTTCGAACTACCGTTCTTCTTCTTAAATCACAATTTTTAAATTCTAATTTTAGCATTCAACACAATTTTATTACTTTTTCTGTATCCCACTTTTTTTATCAATTTAAAAAAAATATATATGTGAAGAGACACAAACATGAAAAAGAATCAATGAGAGTAACAAGGTTAAATTTATTAATTAACATTTTCTCTCGCTAATTATCACGTGTGTCGTCATATTCCTGTTCTCGGATTTATCAGCGTCGCACAAAATGTTCAAACCGAAATTGCACACACGAAAACGTCCAAGAATGTCCACAGCGTATCTCGAAAGTGACTGCAAGTCCCCGAGAGCTTGTTCAGCGAGGGTCAAAGGAGAGATTCGCAAGCTTAGCGACGCGAAGAAGCTGTTCCCGTAAGATAAAGCGATTTAAGTTCGTCAGACGACGGGCCGCGTTTAGGCTAGCGTTTCTCACACTCGTTAAAACTTGCTAACGGAGCTTGAAGGACTCACGAATCGCGTGCACGTGGTCGAACGGTGAAAATCGAGGGAAAAATCGTCGAACGACCGAGTAAGTCACGGTACGTTGACTTTTTCCAGGTGAAGCTC
Organism: Bombus pascuorum; assembly: GCF_905332965.1. Classification (NCBI taxonomy): domain Eukaryota; kingdom Metazoa; phylum Arthropoda; class Insecta; order Hymenoptera; family Apidae; genus Bombus; species Bombus pascuorum. Next base: position 11,220,389 of record NC_083490.1, on the reverse strand, counting down.
TGGCTTCCGTCAAAGATCTCTGCGCTCGTTAGGTCTACGTTTAGTATGGACGAATATTTCTTGGCAATGTATCATAAACTTTTCGACGTAAACATCAAAATAAAATTTACGAACGTGTGCTTTATTCTTGGTCCGTTGGCGACGAATGATCTATTTGAATGACATTTGCGAGACATTTTGTTCTGGTATCATCTTATCTTTAATTTAATTCACCGTCAGTTATCAAGATAATAATTTACAGAATTAGTTCAACTTATTATTGATTTTTGTACCAAATGAAGAATCTGAGTTACGTAAATACAGTTTCTCGAATTCTGATACTCGTAAATTTATTAGTAATGGCGATTTCGTGTTCTAAGGATTTCTGATTTAGATTTTAACGAAAATCTGGAATTTTCACGAATTTTGCGTATGCGTGTCTTTAACAAAATTCCAACATGCTTGCTGTAGCTCTATAAATATGCGATGCGTGCGGTACACAAATAAACTCAACTCGAATTGCTGCATGGGAAAGTTGGCGATGTAAAATTTTACCCCTTTACCGCGTTCATTTATCGCACATATCGTGATATTACGCTACATCGTTGATTTACAAACATTGTTTTTATTTATCTAACGAGGTAACTGTGATAAACTTGATGTGATTATCCACCTCTTTCGTTAAATTCTTCCAAAGCAAACATACGTAATACAAACCATTCTACATGCAATTATTTCCTTAACTTCATCGTTTGTTTCAACCTTATATTGGGTTGGCAACTAAGTGATTGCTAATTTTGTCATTAGATGGTACTGACAAAATCCGCAATCACTTAATTTCCAACCCAATATATGTATTTAACACAATAATATTTGGCCTTCTCCATGCTGAAAATCCTGTTTTATATTTTATTGTCGTCTGATATCTTTTAAAGCATTCGCCAGTATTAAGTCCTTCTATTTCATTGTCAAAGATCCTACGATAGGATTCTATCAGCCCTATCTTCTTATTATAGCAATGTCATAAACATTATCGTAATAACAGCTATCTCTGTCTACATAAAAGAGAATGTTCGAAGGGCGCAAATGAAATTCGTCGAATGAAATTTCTGCTCTTTATTTTCAACTCGCTGGAATAGATCTTTCGCTGTCCTTCTCTTCACAAACAGAGAAATATACACATTTTTATACATAATTTTCTACCACTCTTGTTACTCTATAGAAACTCCATAAAATAGTTCTGAAATGGATCTATAAAAAAGTTCCAAGTATACACAAGTCGTAGATAGAGTTACTACTTTTTTATACTTAAGAGGATTTCCGGAAGAAAATCTGCGAATAAAACAACCAAGTTCGAATTTACCAGTTTCACTGCTTACCACCGATTCTTTATTCACCGTGTCATCTCTTAGCCGGAATCTGATCGCAGACAGTGAGTTCCTTGCAATGGAAAATCAGAAAGTCGTAACGCGCTTAAATTTGCGCGTGTTTCTACAGTACCGAGATGGAAGGGAATAAAAAAAAAGGAAAGAAATGGAAAAGAGCGGGTGTCCAACGAACGTAACGCGCTCATATTTCATCATCGATACGCAAGCGACAAAAGCCTGGCTCCGTGATCTGTCACGGGTAAGAAGACTATTGAGAATCGAAGCGAGCGGCATTTCTATGCGAGCTGCTCCCTTTTGTATCGTCATCCTTCAATGTGCACGCTCGATAATAGGATTTTTCTTTTCCTTCTCTTTTTTACACCCTTTTCGAAGGCACACGATGATTCGACGCGAGAAACGGCTAGAGAATACAATTTTTAAGGGAGGGTTCAATGTTTTTTGGAAAGTGCATTTTTGTATTTTGGTTTCAAGCACGCACGACCGTGTTCCTCGCTAGAAGGAGGTGGATACCGCTGATTTCTTTTAATCCTCTTGAGTTTCCACGGCTTGAAGTGAAAATTGCTATAGTAATTACACGGTGAATGCTTCACGAATTCTTTGTTTCGCGCCTTCTTGTGCAGGATACAAGAAATTTCATTGAATTCTTCGTGCAATTACGGAGAGCGCAGAGATTTGAGAAACAGAATTCTAGCGATAAAAAGGGATCAGCCCACACAGTTTCAACTACGTTCGTCGCGTGCACGTGTATACAAACATAGAAATATTTTTAATATTTCCGCATTGCAAAAATTACTTTACGAATGGAACAAGAAATTTTATTAAAGAGGATCGTCCTTTACGATTAAAACTAAAAGGAAGCGAAGCTTGTATGCTCATAATGCGATACTTTCGCAGAGGTAAAAAATTCTTTGTTAGTGCTATGAGGTTTTTGTAAAAGTCGGCGAAAACTGACAGTTTTTACAGCCAGTGGCACGACGATTGAAACCTCCCTCAGTTTTATATGAATCGCCATTTCAATTTGCATAAGATCCCAGATATACATACAATAGTATAGCGTACAATAGCGATCGATTTCACTTGCAACAGAATATACGTGTGAATCTAATTCAGCTTTCAGATTATGTTTCATATATAGTGGCTAAAAAGATATTTGCACACCGTTGTCTTATCATAGCGTCTATTAGGTTGTCCGAAAAGTTGCTTTCGTTTTATGAGGAAATAATAGACGTACAACGATTTTTGTTTTATATTATTTTCTCGAATTACGTACGATCCATTGTGTTCTGTTGAGATAAACACCGCGACATTTCACACACTTGGTTTCACGTTTGTATGAAGGTGCGCTATTGTAAAGAACACATTTGCGAAAGAAAGACACATTTGGACAACCTAATACATACTAATTAATTAGATCCAAGTATATAATAACTTCCATATGAAAATTCCCTATGATTCCTTTTCCTATGAAAATAAAGTGTAGAAGCTAGAAGATAAATAAACTGTAGATTTTTAGGATTTTTATGCAATCTCATATTTTTATTTGCTACATTAAAGAACTAAAAAAATAGAACCTACATAAAAATTTGTTTCGTTAACTGATAATTACAAGCATTCCTCTTTGAATATTTTATGTATTCATACATTCAATCTGTGAAACTTTGCACGTTTAAATTTATTATGGATACATACAAACACGCAATCTACTGACAAAAGATCTTCTATTAGAAATGAATGACACCTATGTGCAAGTACATTTTGTAGCCACTGTAAGTTTTTGCCAATTTTTTTGTTTGAATAGTCGATCATGCAAATTTTTATACGTAACCGACTTTACGATCTCATTACACCGTGGAAACTACTATAAAAATGGTCTTTCGAATAAGAATCGGGAGGGTCGTGTGCGCTTGACAGGCTGATTTTATCGCGCATCGATCTTAATGTTTGATGCTGGCTTATTATCGGGCTGCACGAGCCACTTTTACCGGCAATGCTGAAAGTAACGAGGATTTGTGGAGATGATGATGGTGGGCTCGCGATATTGGGATACTAACACGCCTTTTGTGATTTATTGCGTTTGTAATATGGAAGTTTCTTGTTTTTGTATCGTTTCTAGCCAATAATTCTTTAACCATTGGCATAAAACTGTCGTATAAATAGGAAATCTACGTTTTAGTCATTTTTGTCGCCGGTTGCAATCGATGGTTGGATTTCGATTCTACAGTTTCAAAGATTTATTCAGATTTTATGGTTCAAAATATTTTCTGTATTTGTCGGCAATGCACGAATATAATGTAATTTTTGTATAATATTATAACACGAAAAATACCAAGTTTTATCTAAAATCGATTTTTTCACTATTAACATGAAAATGATACAGAGATAGGAGAACAATTGAATATTTTTAGTTCGACAAGTACATGGAAAATGAAAGTCTTATTTTAGTTACAATGGTCTAACCACCATTGCTGATCACTATCATTGTATTACAGTTAATAATCGAATTTACATTTTATTTCATAATGTCAGAATTAGATTTATTATCTTAGAACCATTTCTAATTTCATGGTTTATAATTTATACGTACATTCTTTATGATTCTTTTATATAATATAAATTTTCTTTTATACTATAACTCTTCTGAATCCTCCCCATAACGCTAGATTTAACGGCTAAAGTATAAAGCTTCTATCAAAGGAATGAAAATAAGAGACATATGAAAAAATATATAATGCAACGAAGAAAACGACCCTGCAGCCATACACTCTGCAAATAATCTACTCGGGTCCCAAGAATCTTTAAACTCGCTACGAAACGCGCAGGAATCTACAAAATTTCTATAAAAATTCCGGAAATTTCTACGTGAAATTTAAAAAAATCTCAAATCTCTAGGAAACTCCGGCGAAATGTATGAAATTTCTATAGAAAACCGGAAAAATCTAAAATTTCTATGAAACTCCGAGGGATCTATAAAATTTCTACGAGAACACGAAAAATCTAAAATCTCCATGAAACTAGTGAGAAATCTACGAGATATCCATGCAGAAACCAAAAAATCTAAAACAACGACATGTTAACCATTTTATTCGCTGTGACAGTGGCGATATTAAAAAATCTCCAATGTTTGAAAGAAATTTTTCATTAAAACGCTACATTATATCCTCCGTCGTGCGAAGATACCACAGCTCTTAGAAATCAAAAGATGTCTCTCGCTAATAACTACTTACCGTTTCCCTCGAAGCGATCGCACAAGTCGTCTGAAATCCAAGTGCACGGTAAAATTAAACGCGCGACACTCGCCGAAGCAAAACACGTTATTACCCTGGGAGCCATCAGCATCATACTCCTCTAATTGCCTCCGCCTTGTGAACATCCTCAACCGGAACGTGCATCCGCATGTACTATGCACGAGCATCGATGTCGATATCGCGACGATGAAGGTGGCTCGTGCACCATAATTGGCCCGCTAACTCACACGGTGTTTGCTCATAAAGGAGTCACGAGGGCTGAAGTTAGGTGTATTCCAGGGCTCTCGTTGGTGCATCGCGTTAATTATGGTGGAACGTGCAACTTGCATCGATCCGACGATTTCAAGGGAGTTGGCCAACTGAATTCGACGGATTGATGATCTGCCTTCCCGTTCCAATCGATTCATTAAGGATGCTGATTTTAGAAGAGAAGAGACGAAGAGGGGGTCCCCGATGCTTAATCGATCGTAATTAATACGTTTGACTGACACGTGAATTTTACATACGATTACTCGCGTTAATATTCGCACACAGCACTATCTCTGCATTTGTTGCTTACGAAAGGGGATGATTTATACGTCGTATTGATCATTCTATGAGAACATGAACCGTTTATCGTGCATTCAAAATATATGAACAATATCTTTCTAACAATAACGTTTGATTGAAGAAAAGAATATTAATCTTGATTGTAGCCTTTGATACAAAAATATTATTTTAATCGTTCTAAGAAATTTAACGAAAGACAAACCGTGGATTAGCGTGATAGTGAACGTGTTAAACAATGCATCACGCGTCACGTGTTCCTGACCCCAATATATCGAGAGCGCTGCATCGACTCTTTCTTTGAGACCGTAGTCCAAGGGGGAAAACAACGATGTTTCGGCCTTTTACGTTTGAGAGCGCCGTTTGGTAAAGGGGAACGTTCGATTGGTGTACGCTAGAGTGCTCGGTAATTACCTGTGTAGGGTGAAAGTTGGTTTCGATAATGGAGAGATTCGCGCTTCGAATAGAAAATATGTACGGCGAATACATTGATTCACGAAAGTATTCGTATCCTTGTAGGCAGCTTTTACGAATATTATATTACGTGTATATATTTATGAAAAATTTTAAGGTGCAAAAATGCACAAAATACACATAATATTACGTAATAATGTAAAAATACTTGTATGAGATATGCAAAATGTACTCTACTCGTTACAGTACTTAGCAGGTCAAATTTTCCAAGTTACATTTTTTCAATTATTTTCATAAATATATAAAGTTGCATAAGTATGCGCTCTCTAATTATATGTGTTATGAATTTTGAATTTTATAACGTCACTATCACTGTGTCGTGACTTGTTTAAAGTTAAAAAATGGCCATTTCGAAATGGAAATATGTACATATATTAAGAGATTTAAAATTGCTTTGTTTTTAACACCGTCAAATAATTTTACCATTATTTAGCACAAATAACCAGATGAAATTGATTGCTACATTTTCTACAAAATATCTCCCTTTTTGCAATCGCATTACATCTTGTGAACTAATGATATATATACATACATACGTTTCTATACTTTTTCTATTCTATTCTAATATATCTATCCTAATATACTACATATATCTATATCTATTTCTTGAAAGGCTGGCTGGACTTGACTTGGAGCAGATTGGCTCTCTGCAAACTTGACTCAATGGATAGTTAGCTACAGAATTTGATTTACTGTCAGATTTTGTGCAAGTTAAACTTGGCAGAGAGTAATAACAAAGTGTACTGTAAACTAGTATGGTAAACTTAGAAGCTAATCTCTTTTAAATCCTTTGTATGCCTATGTACCTTTATAAATAGAAAATTATAAAAAAGAAGAAGTAGTAAATGATTATTTCGTTTGAAGTTTTTCTTTCATACCTCTGCTTTGGATCATTTATAATTTTCGTGTTGTATCATTGAATTGTTTCTTCGCGAATATCATTAACTTTCAACGAAAACAATGATCTGTCTGATTTCCTGTTAACTATACATACAATACTTCTCCTTTACTTCTCTTTTCATTAGAAATAGGCATAATCTGTGCGAAAATATTTTCAAGAAAAACAAGTAATACGTATAATCTCATGCTACTCATTTTCTTCTTTTACGTTTGACTAAAAACTCAAACGACTGTTTCGTTTTAAGCGACATCGACAATTAGACTACTATTTTTCCCCAAAAGTACCGCATATATATTATCAAATATCTTGTACAGCAATGTATAAATTGCATTTCGTAATTAAATTCACGCAAACCACAAATTATCAAAACCCACTCTCCGTTTATTGGGAAATCTACCGATAGAATACCCAAAGACAATCCTAAAAATATTCCAATATTTACCACTGTAAGGGCATCAAAAGCTTCTATCGAAGAAGCCAACTCTAAGCTATATTACAATCGACTGTTCTTCAATTTCCTGAGGATCGTGGCAGAACCAAGAAAAAACAAAAAAAAAAGAAAAAGGAAAAGGAAAAAGAAAAAGAGAACCTCCACCCTTCCTTCCCTGGGGGAAAAGCAACGAAAAGGGACCTTCAACAAGTCGCGAAGAACCGGTGGAGTGGTCCCGGAAAAGAAAACACTCGACTCGCGAGTATTTTGTTAATTAACATCGAAGCGACGACAGGGTTGGAAAGCAACGTCGAACGAGAGGCAGAAATCCAACGTTAGGGATGGGATCCAAGGGAGAGGATCCAACGGACTAATCCACTTGGCCGATGGAAAAGCGAGCAAGGGAAAAGCCGGACCAGCAATTTACCGTATTCACCGTGTATAACGTAATAGCTTGGCCTGACTCCAATAAATGAATACGAGCGAAGCTACGCGCGAGCAAAACACGTGATAGAATAAAAAGCGAAACGTTATTTCTACGCGTCGGTCGATGAAACTCTCGTCTCCAGCGTACCGTTCTTTTCTATTCTTTTCATCCTTTTCTGTTCTTTTATTCTCATAATACTCTAACACTAGGTACTGTAGTTCCTTTCGTCACCATAGGAGCATTCGTTACGCGATGCAGATGAATTTTTGTATCTTTCGATGGGAGGTAGCTTTCTCGTCTGGACATTGCTTTGGCTTCGGGCATTCGTGCAATTTATCGCCACCGGAGATACACGGCGTAAAAACAGATCATTGCTGCAAGGGTTTTTGTTCGATAGTATAAATAAACGATATATAGTCTACACGGGGAAACTGAAAGTTGCATGATGGGAATATTTTTTGCTGGTGTTTGAGGTTTTGTTCCATTTCGTGAATGGAGATGGTGATTTCAGGTTAGTTGTGGGATGTGGATGTTATACTGAAGTAAGTAGCCAATCTTTTGAGTGCTCACTAAAGTAACCAAATACGGTCGAAAAAGATCTTTACCCTTTTCATAATTGGAACTCCGACATTTGTATTTCACGTATATTGAAGGCAATAGTAGTGATTTTACATTAGCTACGCGATATGAATGTTATACCGAATAAAGAGTTGATTCTTTGAGTGCTCCTCTAAGGTAACAGAATGTAGTCGAAGAAAATTTTCTAATTTTCTCTTTTTATAATTTCCACTCCAACGTATCTATTTCATATACATGGAAGATGTTGGTGGTTTTAGGTTAATTATGATGGTTAAATGTAGATAATTAAAGTAACCAAATATGGTGGAAGAAAAAGTTCTTTTTTAACTTTCTTACCCTGAAAACCTTCTTTCAATAATTTCCACGAATAAGTCGACAAAATCGTAAAACTCACCCTGTGAAGTATTATGTAACTAAAGCAACAGAAAACGGTAGAATTTTCGCGAGTCGAATACGTAATCAGAAATCGATAAATAATATTCAAAGGTGTGAAATGGTAGGTTTTAGGGAAAATTAGACGCCATTATCGAAGGAACTGGAATTTGCCCGACGAAAGAATTGTTGCGGCATTTTCGTTGAACACGTTTCACCGCTACTCACTCGTCGAATAGATCAGAACGCAGTGCATCAGGAATTTCAAATGGTTCGCGGTGAGAAATTCATCTTGCGCAGTCTGTTAGAGATGATGATGAGTTCTAGATGGAGGATTTTCGATACCAGTCAGCTTCCATTTGGACTAGTTCAGGTAGACGATCGGAACGTAGTCTATGAAATATGAACGATCCTAATTGTTATATTGTGGATTCGGTTTAGGAGATCATCCTGAACGTTCAGTTTATTCTGTCCTATAATACTATTCTACTGTCTCGAAATTACATCTAGATTAGGCTTCTGTCCTCTTGTTGCGTATCAAACGATCTCAGATGCAAATCGAATTATTGAATGAGACTTAATTTAGATTAGATTATTACGTTTTTCCATTCTGTAATTCTTCTTTCTCATTTCTGGATCGTAGATTCTTCGTCTTTCTTTCATTCTGTAATTTTGTAACATACGCTTCACCAAAATACCTATTTTTATTCTGTCGAATTGTGACTCCATACACAACATTTATATCCAAGTTCGTATCGTACCTTTTTTACATTTTTAGCAGACAATTTTATTAGATATTATATATAATCTATATTTTTATATAATTTAGATTTATATCTATATTTTATATAATTTAGATTTATAATTTAGATCTATATTTTTATAAAAATCTAGATTTTTATATAATCTATATGATACCGTTATTATTATTATTACTTAGTCCGTGCTTTTCGGCTTTGGACGAGCTTTCGGTTTTACATCTCGTTTACCTATCACGCTTTTTACATTCTATCAGTCTTATGGCGTTATTACCTTATTGCCTCCTTCCTTATATCTACCTAAACTCTTTTCCTTGTCTATCTCTCTTTTCTTATGTATCTACCTCCTCTCTTATCCACTCTGTTATATTGCACTACATTATATATTCTGTTTCTAAAACTATGGCAACTTTTGGGCTTTTGCCTCCTTACTGTGCTTCCTTATTGTCGTTCCTCCCTGTCTTGTATTGCCCTTCTTTTCTCCATTATTGTTTTCAATTCTATTAGTCCTTCTCCATTCTCGCTTAGTATTTTTTCTGTGTCCTTTGGTCCTCCCGTTATTTCGCATTCTTCTATTACGTGTCTCAGGTCTTCTTCTTTACTTTTACATAGTCTGCATCGTTTTTCTCCCTCTTCTTTCCAGTATTCCCTTGCTTTGGTCTCGTTTCCACATCTGAATCTTGCTAATATCTTTCTGCCCTTCCACTTCATCCTCCCTTCTAAGTATTTTGGTAACTCTTCTTTGGTGATTTATAGGATATTAAAATCTACTTTTTAATATTTTATTTTATCCGATGTTTCGTTATCCTTGGCAGAATAAAATAAAATTTTGCTTTTGTGTGATACTTAGTTCCTACGAAAAATCTTGATTTCTTAAAACAGATATCGATCAAGAAGAGCTTCGAAGCTGTCGTTCTATGTGAAGGTAGCACGGGAAGATATGACAAGTCCGATTTTATCGATTTCCTGACTCTTATGTCGCTTGATAGCTAACACGAAATATTTTAATACAAAGTAGTTGGAAAAGGATATAATTTGACACTTTCGAAGATGTAAGACTTTCGGAACGAATAACATTATGTCAGTTTATCTCGGTCAGACTAATCTATGTTCTCTAGTCTGTTCATATATATTTTAAATGTTCAAGAGAATGACATAAACACGTACATATTTATTTCTCAAAATCAAGCGGGAAGACAGCTTTAATATGCAATTGGTTGACGATATATTGAATTTTAATTTTGCTCTTCCATGAAAGGCGAGAAATGACTTCACATAGTTTTAACATTATTATGATCATACAACAGATTTATATATATATATAAATATATATATATATTATATTATAATATATTATAATATTATATTATATTATATAATAATATTATATTATAATATATATATATTATAATAATATTATATTATTATAATTATTATTATATTATTATTATTATTATTATATATATTATTATTATAATAATATTATATTATTATAATTATTATTATATTATTATAATATATATATATTATAATATAATATTATTATATAATATAATATAATATTATAATAATATTATATTATAATATATATTATAATTATATATATATATATATATATATATACACATACGTCTTGAAAGTTTTCATCATATAATCTCATTATCCAAAACAAACACACGAAATGTAGAATTCGTGGCATTATCAAACTCAGCAGCACCCAATTCGCGTGTTTCTCACGGCAAATGGAGCGAATATTAATATTTCAGAAACTGTTGTCCAATTTGCGGAGTAGCGTAACGGAAGCACGCGAAATACACCTGGAAGGTTTGTTTAAAAATGCAAACGAGCTTTGCATACCAAAGCGTTACGATTAGCGCGCGATAGAATTTTCTAGGGAACTACGTGTTGCATTAGAAAAGATATTGCCGTAAATGGTCGTGCAGAAAACGCATCCTAAATCTTCGCCTAAATGATCTATACTCGTTCTGAACGAAATGACACGCGTTGAACAGTTTAACAAATGATGGATGAATTTAATGCGTTAAAATGATTAGATCAATGTCCGATAGATATTAAACACTAAATGTTTTCTATTGCAGTGTTAATTTTTACGAGCATATTTCATATTTGTCGTGCTGAGAGAAATGTTAAAATTTTGTTACATAATTACGTTTAAGTGAACAAGTTTTAATTTAAAATAGATAGGTATTTTCCTCGAAGAATGATTATAAGATAATTTTTGTATTATAGTATTCTTTAATATTATAATTAGAATAATAAATAAAACAGAAATACAAAAAATTAATCGAGATATTCGATTCAGATTTCGAATAGATTGTTTCGAAAAACATTGTGCAAGAAAATTTCACGAATGTGGAAGTTACATTGAAAAAGTGACACTGAAAGTTTGTCCAAGAATAAGTGGAAATTATAACAGAATTCATTTAAGAATTCCTAATTTCTGACGCCTTTTAAGAACGTCTTCGTTAAAGATATATTCGAAAATATTTCTGATTAATAAGATCTACGAAGCGTAACAACATTGACACTGTTGTTTTACAAGAATTTGTAAAATCTTCACTTATTGTGAATATGCAGGAGACATGAAAAAATCAAGTGAAATCGATTTCTATTTTAATCTGAACTTCCTTCGCCCATTATTCCAAGCATCGCACGTTCCACAATTCTTTTATCTCTTGTGCGAGAGCAAAACTCCCTATACAACCTCGATCTTACGATCGTAAGAAGGTCATTAAATTAGATTCACCTCGATAACGAAAACTCTCCGATCCATTCACGAAATCGGATTCGACGAAAGTTTCGTGGCACGAAGTTCCTTTAGTACTTTTCGACTCTGCACGAGTCTCACACGTAATCGTTCGTAATCGTTTGCCAGCCGAACTCGAAGGGACGTGTGTTGACCAGGCGGAACTTCGTTGCTGTTGTACCGTTTTCCATCTCCCGCCGTCTCTCTGGAGACTTTTCCTCTATTAACATCGGCTACTACTTCTAGTCAATTACTACACTTGCAAGATAGAAAACTTTTATGTTACATCATACTCTATGTTTTAGATAATATAAAACGTATATTATTTTATATGTTTTATATAACAAAACATTTTGAAATTTCATTAGCATCGCATGAAACCGAGACTGTTATGGTTATATCGATCAAATTTGAAAGCAATCTGAAAATGTATATAGAAGTTACGAAATATTCATTGCAAACACATACCTGGTAAATAATTAACGATATAAATGGCCATAATTAGGAACATAATAAATGTTAAGTACGATCGCACTGAAAGTTAAGGTTTATTAACATAATGACTGAGGTTTATTGACATAATTGACCGTTTAAATACTTCTATGTCTATGCGTATACATGTGTGAAATATCCTGCAATTTCCATATAGCTACATACATAAATGTATATTTCCAGACTAGTTGCAAACTGTGCTAATATAATCGTGATAGTCGAGTCTTGCAACTCGTGATGTCTCATATAACACGTCTGACATTCACAAAAGATTCCTGGAAGCAATCAAATATTTTTGTGAGCTCGTGTGTGCTTCTGATTCTCTGTGAGACGAGTAATTGTAATGGCGAGATATTAACATGTATGCAATTGGCAATTTCACCGAAATCTTAGAACATAAAACACGAGACTGTGTTTTAACTAAAGCAACGAATAAATTCCGAGAAATAAAGGGATTATCATTAGTCATTCCGTTTGTACATTCGTAATGCAACAAAACATGATTTAAACATGTCTGGATAACCACTTAATGGTTAGGAAGATGAGTTTTCTTGCGAGATCAAAAACGTTCCCACGACAGCATTTGGGAAGTTGCCAAAAGGTTTTCAAAAGCTGTAAATTTCTTCGCGTCTAATGCATCTCTGACATAGGAATTTACGTCTAAAAACCATCGTCGGTATTTCAACTACCAAATATACTTTAGTCTTCGCGTGTACTTTCTAGAATAATAGCAATGTTTTTGAAGTCGTCGATGAAGTCACGAAATTGATCATTAGGCTGGTTCAATTATTTAATTATAGATTATTTCTAATAGCAAAATTATTTCTCTCAATTATTTTCCTACATGTATATGTATAATTTCAGTCATAAGCTGACAGAATATAGCGAGGAAACTAATTAATCTAGATCTGAATACAAAGTTTACAAATTAAATGAATTAATTGCCTATACATATTCTTGCATTTGTATTAAAATTCTCTCATTTAAATCATCATATTAGATAAGAATTCTTTATTGTAGATTTGCAACAGATTATTTCTAAACATATATAATACAATGCCGACCATAATTATTAGACTGTGACGTTAACTTAAATCGTATACCTTCCACTGTTTTCGCTTCTCAATTATTTTAGTATTAATTTTTATTCATATTGCCTTACGATGTAAAATACCAAATGAAGAAAAATTTGTTAGAATTTTGCTACCACGAGTAAAATAGATAATCCTAATGCTTATCAATAGCCGGCAGTATGTGCGCGTGTGTGTGTATTTTAACGTAACTTAGAACGAACTAATTCTACAACGAAGTAAATTTAAAAATCGTTCTAGCATATCCTACTATATTCATCATCCTCTAAAAACGACAAGAATATTTGACGTCGAAGGGGCTTTGCACTCGTGAAAATCACTTTTTCAAAACCAGTCCACCATCGTAAAAGTCCATAATGTCTTCCTGAGCGAGCGTGCTAGAGGTTTATCTTGAGTACAAGATCGCGTGGCACAGCTCCCAGGGAACCAATAGCAAACGTTAAACGGGATGGGTTACAACCCTCGTTCGAGCCGAATCGTGATCAAATACATCCTGAGCAAAGGCGCCCGTTCAAAGGGGCGATTTCGCTCGCCGTAACCTCCGTGGAATCTCTGCGGTTAACGAGACCGGAAACCGATGACACGAACATCCCCACGGAAGACGCGTTAATTAATCGGTGTAATTGAATATTGTTCGCCGCAATCCCCTAACGTGTTCCACAGACGTTTTACACTTATCGTGTAGACCTGATTGCACACGTGACCGATGAGTTTGTTTGTCTTCGTTGATAAAGAAGAAAGAAGAGAGAAGTGAGAAAAAGGAACGGGGTGGTATACGAATAAATAAAAAGTCAATTGAATAAAGGGAGATCATTTGATTGGAATAATTGGTTATGTAATGTAATTGTTATGTAATTTTCTATTGTATTATTTAATATTGCAATATTATATTAGTAGTATAACAAAGATTGGGAAGAAAGGGAACATAAAGGGTAAAAGTGAAAGAGAAGAGAAGGAAGCAAAGGAAGATTTCCTCCATATTTCATATATTAATATTATAATAAAACTTGGAAGTAAAATTTAGGGGAAAAACAGGTGGAAAGCAAAGAATGCAAAAGGAGATCTTCTGCATATTTTGTATGTTAATATTACAATAAGAATTGGAGGGGAAAAATTGAGGGATGAAAAGAGAGGAGACTACTTCTAATTATTAGCTTGTTATCAATTTGTACACTTTGGTAATATTCCTATACTGTTACTGTACATCGACCAAAATATTAGGTTGCCCGTAAAGTTTCTTTCGTCCTATGAGGAAATAATAGACGCACAACGTTTTTTGTTTTATATTATTTTCTCGAATTATGTACTATCCATTTTATTCTGTCGAGATAAACACCGCGACATTTCACACACTTGGTTTCACGTTTGTATGAAGGTGCACTGTTTTAAAAAACACGATTGCGAAAGAAAGACACTTTTCGGACAACCTAATACATGCTATAATACTTGAGGATCCAGGAGCAGCAAGCAAAGAAGTTTCCAAGACAACGAAAATTAACAAGATCTGTTCGATTTCCACGAGGAAATGCACGAGGCGTAATCCACGACGATTACCAAACTCAATTAGCGCCAACGGCAAGAGTCCATCAATAAGCGAGAAAGAATCGGGCCGTGTAATCCTTGACACCGTGCACCAGCTTAATGGTTTAATTTATAACCCTAACTATTCACCAGAAATTTCCACCCCTTCGCTGTGAAACATCCCAAGAGCGATATTTTAACGTGAGGACGCGATTCACCGCAAGAAATCTTCCCTTTTTTCGTGCTAAAGATTAAAAAGAGAAGGAGAAATATACGTCTTCGTGAATCATTGTCTTTGACGTGAATTTATCGGTGAGGCTGAATGGTGGATTCACTTTTCAGGAAGCTAGGTTTTGGTGTTTAAAATCTGCGAGCTTCGTTTGCATCGAATGGAAATTAAAGGCGTTACATATTCATGCCCTGTTCGCTGCTTCTCTTGTAAATACGCACCCTCTTTCGCTGTACTTTGTACGTGATTTTTTTTTCTTCCGGTTCCTCCTTTTTCTCTTTGTTTGTTGGCTTTTAGTAGATTTCTTTTAGGAAGTAGAATAGGAGGGGTGGATAGACGTTTCGCGGTTCTTGCTTCTAATTGGCAGTACTGGCAAACCTTCTGAATGTAGATTGCGAAATTGTATTCTGTTTTTCTGCTTCTGCTTATTTCTTCACTTGAGTCAATTCGTTTCGTTTGGCAAAGTTATGATTATTTTATGGAATAGATAAAGAAGTAGACCAAAACGAGAAGAATTTACAAAGAGCTTTGGCTTATGATGCTTCTACATTATACTTATATATATATACAGGGTGCGCCGTTAGAATCCGGACAAAAGAAGTTTTGTGCAGAAAGTTGTTTATTTAAGTCAATACACAAAAACACATGAAAATGTTGTTATATCTCATTTAAAGGGTCCTTGCTGAGAACTTTTATTCTATGTAACCACCCTCTGCCTCTATGACCTGCTCTATTCTTGCTCTAAAGCGCGAGCACGCTGACTTCAACTGGTCGCGTTTAATTGTCGCGAATTCTGACTCGATAGCAGCTCGTAGGGAGTTGACGTTGGGGTGCCTGCATTTATTAGTTTGTCTCTCGATAACGCCCCACACGTAATAGTCCAATGGGTTTAGGTCGGGACTGTTAGGAGCAGCTTCGTGTTTTAACGAACACAGAATCAAATGACAACGGGCAAATCTTTTAAGCTTGGCGGCCTCGGAGAGCATCTGACGGACTTTGAGAACGTAGGAGGCATATCTAAGATCCTCTTGAGCTATTCGACGGACAATCGTTTCACTCACCCCCAAGACGGAGGCTAATTTTCGGAGAGAAGTTCCCGGATCTTCCAAAATCATGTCTTGGGCCCTTTGAATAATTTCTGGCGTCCTTGTTGATTTTTCCCTAACCTGAACTTTTCTCGCCGGAGAAGGAGAACCCTTCTCGAACCACTCTGAGGCTGCGTATCTCTTAGCAATGTCGTATACCGTCGATCTTGGGTAGCTAAAGAATTTTATAATTTCGACCGGCGTTCTCCCGGCGCGAAGACTTTCTATAATCGCCGCTCTTCTATCGTATTCCGGGTTTTGCTTAACGAGTTCTGTCATTTTGAGGTTATAGAAGACTTATTGACATATTTAACTAACTTCAGAGTCAATCAGCACAAACATCTGAATTCTAATATGGTGGGAACTACAAATTGAATTCTGTCCGAATTCTAACGGCGCACCCTGTATAGTACTCTATCTTCTGATGTTCTGCATGAGAATATTTCGACAAATAATAATTCCGTAATTTTTAGTTATAATAGAGTGTATGAGAAGCATCGTTATTGCTTTCAAGGATTTATATGAAAATACTGAAATTCTATTACTGTGTAATTGATTAATCTATTTTATGTAACTATATCGATTATAATCGATTAATTCATTTTACATATAGATATGCATGACTAGTCTATGGTAAACCATATTGTAGCTAGAGAAAATAATTTTGCAAACTGAAGAATCCAAAGGAATCTAATAGATGTTGACCCATAATCCAGATCTAATGTATCAACATGCGATGATTAAATAATTTTCTGCTAAAGATAAAGAATTCCAACGATAAAACGAAAATAATGCAATTATAACGAAAACACCGAAGTTTTAGCAATTGGAAAGTTTTGAGAACTGGTCCCTAATCCTATTTGGTGGAACCAGAAAGTAACGCTGAAACGTTTTAGGTCCATCGTATGTAAGTTCCAAGCACAATGCACGTACCGGTTGGAAAAGGCAATATTATTCCGTGAGAAACGTCGCGGTAACAAAATACCGACCCATTCGACTGAAAAACCAATTCGTACTCCGTTTCTACACATGGTCCAGGGACAGTTGTGTTTTATCTTGGCCGTTGGAAAATGCTTCATTCCAAGATAGCCGCATGTACGGCGAAAGAAAGAAAAATAGCAATTGCCTGATGTCCACCTTTCCTATCCAGCGATTCCGGAATCTGATCTCGCGCTACAATGCGCTTTAAGCTCGTTTCAAAAGCTTAACAGCTAGCTTCATAATTCTTCTCTTTTGATAACCACAACCGACGTTCAAGAGTTTCCAGTCGGATAAAATTTCATGTAACTGGTTTGAAAAAGTGGCTGAATGTATATTATATTTAAGGATTCTTTATATCTGAATCCAGAGACAGAATTGTACAAATATTCTAAATGTTGCGAATCTCGTAAGAACTTATATCGAGGTGAATATATTTGAGCGTCAAAATGGATTCACGTGTCTTCTTATTTCAAGTTTTCGATAGATTTCATCAGGAGACATAAACAAGTTACCATAGAACGTTATACGGCGCAGCAATATGCGCCAATTGCTAAAATTTATTACTATTTAATGGACACTTAATTTCACAAAGAAGAGACATCAACTGTCCGCCAAGAAGGTGATATGATTCGACATCGTTAGGCTTTTTCCTGTGCAGATTTGTGAAAAATGTTGAAGTGATCGTCACTTCTGAGAAAACTCTACATCTGGTCTTCGGTTTCTCAAGCGCCTAAGGTCATCGAAAGCGCATAGACAAAAGAATGCGTCGAGGAAAGACCATAAGCGGTACACGTCCGACGTTGGTTTCGGCAGTTGTTTCAGTCTCAGGGTAACGTTGCTAGCGAGAGGATCTGGACCGGCTTACATAGTACTACATATTTTGTAATTTATTATTCACAATATATATACTTTCAATACCTTGCAGTTTGCCCACGCATTTCTTTAATTCCATCCACTGAATAACCTTAACAAAAAATACAGCCAATAATCCACCATATGATAGCATACGACACGAAGCTGACGAGCGATAAAAAACATCACAGCCGCCAGTGATAAAATTAAGTCCCAGTTACGTGAATAGCGTTGGTCCAACTTTGTATTAAAGCAAGGCAACCAGACAAATCTCGAACAACTTGTGTTTCATTTCAACTGGAACATTTATAATCTTGATAGAAACACTAATTTGAATAACTCTGTATATACAGTGAATCACCTTAAGCTTAGAATTTATGTAATGCACATTAGAAAGAGCAATCGAATTGTTCAAATTCAGAAAGATCAATTTTCAAGATTCAGCGTGATAAAATCATGCATTTCTTCCAATAAAAAAGGATACTACTGTAGCATCGGGGGGAAACCCTGGCTAATTAAGAAGATCTATTTGACAATGGGACATGTGTGTGCCAGGTGTACAATGTAGTATCGGGGAAATATCTTGGGTAATTAAGAAGATCTACTTGACCATGGGACATGTGCGGGCCAGGTATACCGGAGCCAGAGTATAAAAGGTAGCTGTGAATGAGTTGGGAAGCTTTAGTGTTGCCAGTGTGGTCGGAGGATGTTGCATTGAAAATGTTGTGTTGTCAGCGTTGTCAAGGAGTATGGTCGGCGTGAAAGAGAGCCGTTGTGACGAGAGAAATTAGTGACGAATGATGACTGACGGAGCATCATGCTTGATTTTGTGTTGGCGTGAACAATATTGAAATAAATCATACCGTTAGCACGCTAATTAGTTTTTCCCACACTACTGCTAATGTGACTCTTGTAAAGTATCAAATTTAACGCGATCCAGCCGTCGCTTCGTGTACAAGATACGAGGATCATTTCTGAGGAAACTGCCCTACATAAAAGACGTATGGTCATAAAAAGCGGCATTATATATCCTTGCAGGTCTCTTTAGCAAGCGAGGAAGAAAGAAATCCGAGATTAAGTCTCTGTATAAGTTAGTTACGCGATCTCCATCGAATTCAAATCTTTCACAGTCTTAGTGGATTTTTAGTCATCAATGCTCCATTACACATTTAAATTACAATGATGTTGGTTGTCGAGCCGCTGGCAAAGGCGTCAGGCATCCCCCGATGGATCTCATAAGGATCATCTGATAATCCATTATCGACGATAATCAATCGATAAACGAATTTCCAACCTTGCTAACGAGCGTATTTTACTTAACGAATAGGTGTAGATAGCAAACTAAGAAACCTGAGCCACGTGGCATCAAGGTGATTAATTAATGGAACGTGATGGATTAATCAAACATGTCAGAGGTACTTCTGTTTTTCACTCGTTACAGGAAATATTGAATTATGGGAAATTAGTTGTCCTCGGTATCGAGGAGATTCGATAATTAAGGACTTAGGTAATTCTTCGTTTGTGATGAATTCTTTGCTGATTAAAGGGGGGATTAATAATTAAGGATTAAAAGAAGATTAAACGTTATTTTTGTTTCACGATAGGGACAATAACAATTGCTCACTTTTACGAGCTAATCATTGAAGAAATTATTTAACACACATGTGGCGTAACTGTGTGCTTCTGAAAAAGAAAATATCGTACCATTAGTCTCACAAGGATTAAAAAATACGTCCCATTTTCTTCTATCTATTATAAAATCTTATAGCTTGAATTTGATAAAATTGTTAACCAATCATCAAATATACCATTCTTTAGAGTGTTTATAACTGACTGAATACAAGAGAATGGTACCAGCGCGGAAATTTTAAATCTGATTACGCTATTTAATTGCATCAGGCTAATTATAATTGTCTTAACAATGTTGCTTTTGTAATTCAAGAGCAACACGCGCGTGGATTAATCGTGCGAGTATATCAGTTACGTGTTGCAATAATTCTCCAGTAAAATGTTCCACGGGTGGCGTTCTGCTGAGTAATTACGTGCGGTCCAACTCTATTATTCTCCTTTCCATGCTTTCTTTCTCTCTATTCATTGGTGGTATGAATTTGTTTTATTTACAGCGGAACGTTAAATATAAGCAATCCGCGTGTTATAAATATTCGTCTGGTCAAATAAAAGTGGTAGATACAAATTTGTGGACTGGAAGATACTGCGTTGGAATTAGGATTTATTTCTGCAAATTTTTAAATCATTATTTATATACGTGTATTTGAAATGAAATTTTCTTCTATCGAGTAAACTATGCGAAAAATAGTAAATCAGGAGACTTTCGAAATGAGAATGAAATATCAGCTAATTTAATTAGTATTAAGAATTTCGATGTAAAATTAGTACACGTCGATGCTAAAGAAAAAGAATTGCAATATTTAATCGTTATAGATAATATTTAATATAAAATTTTATTTTCCAAGTATGTATTAAGTCAATTTATACAAAAATGAAATGAAGAAATTTCCTCGTTTTAATACATCTAATTGTCAAACTAAAATGGACAATATGAATTTATAAATTAGAGAATACTATAGCACATAGAAATTATTTTTTTACTGTAATATATTTTATATATTTCTGTGAACAAACAATTTTATATCTTAAACACTATTTTCTACCATTAACGAGAAACAGTAAAAAAATGATATATTTCTTCCTTAATGCAGAATATTTTCCAAAGAAAAATGAAAATTTTATTTTGCAACGATGCAGGTACGTGAAAACATAAGTGTACCTTTATACGATACAATTTGGGAGGTAGCGTGTGCTTCTGGTCGAATTAACCAAAGGCAAGAATCAATGACATTTATATACCTATGGTTCCTCTAGTTAATTATACATGTACGTAGGTCAATTAGTTGGGACAATGTATATTTAATTGAATTAGGATGCTGGGAGCGTTAACACGATGTTGGCGAATTAACTGAAACAAAGTAACGCGACCTTAATTGTTCAAAGAGTAATTAGACATACTAGCGAATCACGTTGTCCTATTTCGATATCATTTTCCCGAATGTTCGAAAAATATATAAATGATATAATCATTATTTTGCTAAATCGTATCTTTCATAACATAATTAACTTGTCGACTAGATAGAGTCACTATAATAGCAATTTATGAATTGTTTTCTAGGCGAATGATTATTATGTATTATGAATATACATGGAGAAGAATTAAAATATATCAGTTTATACCAGTGTATTTTATTACTATAGTTTACTAATACGTAAAGTATTTAATTTTTTACTCAATAAAATCATTCTTGCATCCAAGAATACAAGTTTTCAATAACCAGTCCTAATAAAATTTAACTATTGTAATTTCGAATATTGTAATCCAATACATGAATAATACATTAAGAACAATATATTATGATTGCAATAATAAAATTAACTAATTGAATTTTATCATCCACTTTGCAGAGTTTGCAGAGAATTAAAATATATTAGTTTATACCAGTGTATTTTATTACTGTAGTTTACTAATATGTCAAGTATTTAATCTTTTACTCAATAAGATCATTCTTGCATCCAAGAATACAAGTTTTCAATAACCAGACCTAATAAAATTTAACTATTGTAATTTTGATAAAAAATATCCAATACATGAATAATATATTAAGTACAATATATTATGATTGCAATAATAAAATTAACTAATTGAATTTTATCATCCACTTTGCAGAATTTGCAGAGCATTAAAATAAATTAATTTATACCAGTGTATTTTATTACTGTAGTTTACTAATATGTCAAGTATTTAATCTTTTACTCAATAAGATCATTCTTGTATCCAAGAATACAAGTTTTCAATAAGCAGTCCTAATAAAATTTAAAGAATTCTGATAAAAAATATTCAACACATGAATAATATACTATGTATAATGTATATATGGTTGCAATAATAAAGTTAATTGAATTTTGTCATCTACCTTGCAGAGTTTGCACAGAATTAAAATATATTAGTTTATACCAGTGTATTTTATTACTGTAGTTTACTAATACGTAAAGTATTTAATCTTTTACTCAATAAGATCATTCTTGCATCCAAGAATACAAGTTTTCAATAACCAGTCCTCATAAAATTTAACTAATTTTGATCAAAAATATCCAATATAATGTATTATGATTGCAATAGTGAAATTAACTAATTAAATTTTGTCATCCATTTTGCAGAGTAAATAATACAGTCATGGTAGCACTTTTTGACCATTTTCACGATAGTGCAATGGTTAAGACGCGCTTTGATTGCCAACATTTCAATGTGCCGATACGAATTTAGTTATGCCCGATAGCGGAACGCGTTTCGATAAATCCATCAACGAGCTTTTATCCGTGGGATCTCTGCCTGCCCGACAATCCTCGTAAAGCACACTGCGTATTCAATGCGAAAACGCTCTCGCACGAATAGAACGAAACGAATTTCGAAAATCGTTTTAAACGTGACACTATAGGACAAACAAAAAGTCGACCAGCGAAATCTCTGTACTCGATAATAGAAGAAAAACAGATCACAAAACAATGACTCAGCAGTATGAATAAATTTTCCAAAGTATGCAGAAATATATAAGATATAAAACTGTACACGATATTTGAAACGATCTATGATGAGATTCTACAGAGATGAATATTTTGATCATTACTTGGTGAAAATGATTAGATATTCAGATTATCAGTACATTCTGTTTCTATGCGTTTTAGCAAAATCATTTAGGAAAGCGAAACGTGCAGTGCAGAATGTGTTTGTGCAAATTATATTCATTTATTATATATATATGTCATACGTATGATCATTAATTTTATTATTAAAATAAAGCTACTTTTTATTGAAAAAATTGTTAATTCCATATGTGAACACATAGTAACATTTTCTAGTAATAAATGTATTAAACGATGTAAATTTCCGAATGGAATTTTCTGGTTTATGTTGCTAAGGATACAAAGAGCTAACTTTCAGCACACGAGTGAATTTTTACGATATCGGCGAGAAATATAAACCCGAATTTCTGAGTATTTTTACGTAGAATTGCTTTTGGAAATTATCACGTGGCGAAGCGTAGCTCCATTTTCAGTTACTGATAACTGAAAACGTTGAAATAATTAACAAACCCGATATCCAATATCTGTGGTAATATTCGCACACCCTCTTGCGGTTAAAACGCGGGTCACGGTTAAACAAGTTTCTGAACTTGAAATGGAATTTCCGTTAATTCTTAATTTTTGATCATTTAATCTTCTGATATTTAACATTAGCAAAACGACCGCTTCATCTAGTAAACGTACTCCATGTTGAAAATTTCAAATATTACAGATACTTATATAAATTGCGAAGAAGCGATTTAATTTCCATACAGTTGCGTTTCTCAACATTATTAGAGTTGTGACTTATTTTTATTACAGCCAAATGATCTACTCACAGTTGTGTAAACAAATATTTGCAATACGATAAGAGTGGTGAAATTGTTTGTAAAATAATTATACATAAATAGAGCTAAAAAAAAGTCATTTGGAACGTCAGAAAATACAATATTTTGCAACATTGTTAAGGATCGCTACAGGATTGCTACAGGTTTGGAATTCTGTTGGCTTTGATATATTAACATTTTGCAATTTAAGTTGAAACTTCCCTCTGACTGATTCACACTGAACAAATTGCTTCCAGAATTTGATGATTTAATTGTATTTTCGTATTTTACTAATCAAAAGCAAATACACAGTTTCGATTAATCTAAGTTTTCATGCAAAATAGTTGCTTATCTTATAAAATTATGCCATAAATTATTTGATAATCGATGAATTTCTAGTTGACCTTTACCCTTATGCAAATACCAATACTGAATATCACAAACTTTCTGATAACAGCCAGATGAACTCCTAATTAATCTCCAACAATATTTAAATGCCAATATTGAATCCAATTTAGGGTGTCTGTTAATGTGTACGTATTAGAGAAGTTACAAAGATCGACGTGAAGGATTTAAGAAAATTGAAGCAGCTTCTTATTCTACAAAGTTACATCATTAATTTTCTGGTAATAGATGAACACGTAATTAATCTTCAATATGGAATGCCGATACTGAATCCAATCTTGGTTTCTATTAATGTCTAGTTATTTTCAAAATTATTATTAAATCAATGTTTAATTATTTTGAATATCAACCTAAGAAATTTCTCAAAATAAATAACAAAATAAATTGAAGTAGTATGTCGAGTTCTTAGACATAGGACGGCAAAACGACCATGAAGAAGAGGAAACGCGTGCATCTAGCAACCCGATCTACCAATTAAACTATCTCTTCTGAAAAATGGTCAGCGTCTGCAGTTGCTGGGTTGCCAGGGAAACCAACTATTAATCTTCATCGGTGTAGCAACAACTAATTCGCTTCTGAAAAGTAACGCTTGAAAGAAACATGTGCTGGTGGTACTATGGGTTGGCAACTATGTGATTCCGAATTTTGTCATTAAGTGGTATAGAAAAATTTCTGGAATGTATCGGGGAATCTTGGGTCTTGTTTTACGTGGGCGGCGTTGCGATTCGTGGTAGTTGTCGTCGCGATATTTGACCAAAAGTTAGCGGCCTTTAATACTAAATCGTGGCCATTGTACGGCTCAACGTTGAAAGACGGCACAGGGACCATAGATGACACCTGGGACAATACAGAGATTGAATTATGTACCGGAAGAGCCCTTTTCATGGGCTCGTATGCGAACACGTTCCCTTTGTTTGACCATAATCGTAGAACAGCTTTTAAAGACTCTGATCTGAAGTTTAGTAATTCATAATTTGTACCGTGTCATTCGTTAATGACGGAAATAATTCTGTTTAGTAATAAAGGTCATTTGATGTACAGCAAGAACAGTCAGAAGTATCAATGGTTTATTTCCGACAGGATATAATTCAATCAGAATTTTTTCATGGAAAAGAAAATTATTTTATATCGCATCATAGCTATTGCTGAAATACTATAACACGTTGAAATTGATCTCTAAAACTTAATACGATTGGACTGATTTGCCCCAATTTAATAGATAAATATGACAATTAAAATAAAATTTTCAAGAATTGGAAACTCAATTTTAACATCTTTTTAAAGAGTAAATTTTAAAATTAAATTTTTGTATAAAATGAAGTAACTTCAAATTATAATTATTCTGGATTATAAGATAAAAATTCAGAAAGTATCATTTAAATCAATTAAGGTTATTTTATAAATAAATTCTCATTTTAATGTAAAAGTTAAAAATAATGGGTATTTTGGAGTTTTATACAAATTCAAATTAACAATAGATATAGTTAAAAAAGATACAGACTCGGTAGAAAGTTTTTATGGTTACTAAGTATTATAGAAAGCATCAAATTTTCATTTTATTTTTCATACGTATATTTTTTCATACTATGTGCATTCTGTGCAATTTTGCACTTTCAAATTTCCTATAAATGTATAAAAATCACAGTCTGATACGATTAAATTGGTACTTTTAATTGCTCAAATCCTTATCTGATAATTATTAATTTGTCATTTAATTTAAAAAGTGGACAATTACGAGATAGCTGTTATCATGGGACTGCATGAAAAAGATTTTATGAAAATTATCTCCGGGTGTAAAGATTAAAATTTCTTTTGCGATGGAATTTTCGGATGGTTTGAAAAAGTAACGTCACTGGTGAGCAGAAAGATCGCAGAGATATTGGATATTCTGGGGATCCTAGTTAAATGTAACTCGAGGACTCTTGAGAAATTTCTCAACTTAATTCAACGTGTCACGTGCAACTGGCGGCACGGGATCATTTTCCTTTGAAATTTTAGGTCATACACCGTGATGGAATTAATAAAACTCGGACATTTGTAACTAGCTGCCCGGGAGGAAACATTATGAGGAAGAAATATGCGAAAGAACCTCGAACCAAGGTCTCATTTTTTTAAATGACGCAATATTTCTTATTCTCGTCAGAACTGACAGCTTTAAATTATAAGTCACGTGACCTAGATTCGAGGATGAGGATATTTAACAAGAATAGGAAGGAAAGCAATGAACACGAAAGGTAATAGTGATAATTAGACTATGAATGTTTATATAAATTCACATTTTATACTATGTTGCAAGACGTTTTCATATAATAGATATCTATTAAAAACATAGCATATTTTATTATTTATTATACAATTTAATATTCTCTTACACGTAGTTATAATAATTGAATAATTTCATTTGGAAAAATCATGGAATTATGTAAGAAAGATTTAAAATTTAAAAAGTTTTACAAGCTGGAGTTAAACACGTTGGCCTGGGAACGGCTCGATTATAAAGAATGAAATCGTTGTAATTGGATTGGATTGTAATTTTGTAATTAAAGAAATTAAAGAACATTTTGTCAGAAGTAAATGAAAACGTCTTTGCACCTTTGAATTTTTCACGTGTAACATTTTCATAGTTCGTCGCGTTAAAAAAGACAATCCATTCAAAGAAGAGCTAATATTTGTCTCTATCGAAGGGTAATCGATGAAAAATCCAATACGATATCCTTTCTCTTCATCTGGATTCGCTCATAATCGATCATATCGACAGTCACGTCGTTTTAATTCCACCGTGTGCGAGGATCGGCCAATGCAATCTCGTTGTCGTGCCGCGGTATTAATCACTGTGCAGGAGTTGCGAAAGGTTAATATTCCATTCGGGGTATTACCGGAGAAGTTTCAAGTTACAAATTGTAATGGAAATCCAGAGAGCCATGGATTCTCGGAAACCCTGAACAGGCTGGTTGCGGTTGCCTTGCACCAGAGATTCTCGAATAAAGACCGAAGTTCGATAGCGGTGCTTGTTAACGATATTGTTACCGATATACATATGTTGTTACTACCGGATCACCGATAAACGTGATTCTTGTAATTATTTACATAATTAGAAAAAGGACTTTCTAAATCCAAAAGCGTACGAGTCTTTTAGAAATAGATATCTATGAATTTTATTAATAATTAATATATTGATGAAGATATATATGTAAAAATATATGTCCAAAATCAAATAAAAGGAGGAGTATAATAAAGCATAAAAAATGTGAATTATTATACCTTTTCTGTAATTTTTAAATACCAATTAGATATTTAAATATTAGATTTTTAAATATTAAGGGAGGAGGACATTTTTGCTGTATAATGTTCTCCACAATACTCCATTATCATTTCTTCAATATACATATTTAAGTATTTGAATATTTCTTCAAGAAATGGTTAATGGAATATTACTGTAAACATTATTGTGGACTTATCCTTAACCATGGATATGATTAACAATAAAGTTAAATTTGGAGTAAGACGTCTCATACTATATTAGGTAGAAACAATAGAAATAAAAAGCAAATAAGCTTAACAAAAAAAAATTAAGAAAGCTACACAATTGTGGCACCCTGATGAACATTAACTTTGTTAACACGGACTCAGAAGTAACTCTATTCACTTGGTAAATGCTATTCAAATAAAAATTAGCTTTAACAAAAGTTACTTTTATAGAACGACTAAGTTAACAATAAGCTACGATATTGGTAGAAATTCATATTGTCATAGATTGTTTTCTATGACTCCATTGAATGCTAAATATGAATTTGGCTTTGTTACCTAAAAGATCAAAAAATTTCACGAGAGTTAATTTTATTGTGAACTCTTCAAATAACAAGATGTTGCGTATTATTCTATCTTCTTCTACTTCTTTTCTAACTTTAAACTTCCTTGCTTCATTTTATAAATCCCAAATTTAATGTTTTTTAACTTAGTACAAAGAAAATGAACGTTTCTTACTAAATTTGGCCAATTTACCAATTGAAAAGTGAATTATACTATATAATCAATAAGAAAAGAAAAAAAATTGGTGCAGAGTGCAAAAAAATAATTCAACCCAATTAAATTTATGCAATAGGTTGAACATTTCTAATTATACTCTTGGGAAGACAACTTTCAATGGAAAAGTAATTACTGTGTTAAATTAAAAGAACTCGAGCAACGTTATACTTCGTGTACGTTAATCGATAACCAATCGATGATCAGTGCCATTAACAATGCCAACGGCGTACAATGTCTCTGTGTTTGCGTGGCAGAATGCACAGCAGTGAATTTGGTCTATGGATTGTACGTTCATGACACTACCGATAAACGCCATCCATTATTGGCCTTCTAAAAAATTTATTTTAAAATACTTTTCGTACAAATCATGTTGTCATAAATAAAATGTCCGGTATTGAATTCGACAGTTCTGGGCCATTGTATTTTCGTACTGCAAAAATTTACAGAGAATGCGATTAATTCCACTGGTGAACGTACAGTGACACGAATGGAAAATTAATAAACCCCTAACATGATCAATGAAATTCGTGTTTAAATTTGTTCGATCGTTTCTTCTATCATTTGCTTGTACAAGAAATAAAAACGAATAAAAAAGAATGGAAAAATAGGATTAATATGATTTCAGATTAATAAAAAAATATTATCGTAATATTTCTATTTGAAATACGACGAGCGTGTATATTCTACGAATCACAAGTCACAATTTATTTCGAACGTATCTCAGGAACGTAACTCGTAACGAACTAAAAAAAACAGGCTAGAAAAATACGATCGTGTTTTATCGTAGTTTATTCGTGATCACGTGAATGATATTCGGTATCGACATCGGGTTTCCGACTCGCATTTCGCAGAGTAACTAATTACGACAAAGGGTGACTTATTCCGAGAGAGGGCCAAAGAAAACAAAAAAATACACGCGTCGTTTCGGCGACAGTTTCAGAAGCAAAAGTCAGCACAACGGGTAAATGGTAACAGATGCCATTTCTCCTGGCTGTACCTCCGGAAATGTGAGTGCTTGTGTACGTATGTAGGTATAAATCACGGATGCAGCAGTGGCATACACATTACCCGGCTGATGCTTTATGCATCTTGCTTTATTCAACAGGCAACACTGGGATAATATCAGGGTGTTACGCAATTCTGATTGAAGTCGATATTCTCCACAAATCACAGCCGTCAGTTGAATGATCTATGTGTAAATACTCGTTAAGAAGACCAAGCTACGACGTTAATAATGTTATAAAATATTCCAATGAAATTATAGGAAGGAGAGAAATATCGCGAGGTTAGGTTAAAGAGAATCGCAAAAACATCATCATCATAAATTGCAATAGACGCTAATGGAAGTGAAAGAGGGCGCGATATTACCTACTGTGGTTAACCTCACAAGCACAGGGGAAACATTAATCGTCTTGCAAGTGAGTGACCCAAAGAGGTTCAAATGGTTCGAAAGAAATCTCAGTAGAATGGTTGTCGTTTTTCATCCGTGAATATTAAAGAAGAGCGAGAAAAGTGAGATTCTGAGGAAGATAACCTCAATTGCGACAGGTTACTGGTCTGATTAACACCCGTAGAGATATCGATGAGTCTTTTCAAATCTAAAAGTTAATTTTCTTTACTGATAACTGTCGATTTTCATTTCGTAAAAATAGACTGGAGTGCAATAGATGGCATTGAGAAAAGTCTTGCAATGCATAATTAACCTCTTCTAAAATATGAATCGCGGATTAACAGACACGACAAGTCAATACACAATTCACGAATCCATCTATAAAATTCAATAAATTGCACGCGAGATGAAAACTGATTCTTTCCCTTGCGTTACAGATACCTTCATACATCATTCATCTTAAATTCTTTACCCTATATGTATAGTGTATGTATAGGTGGGAGCTATAGTCTATAGACTATAAATCCTGCATGAAAAGTATATTCTATTTTACGAGTATACCGACTAAATTATCTTAAAAAAGATTAAAAACAAAATAGCTGTGTTGTAGAAAACATAACGAGACATTTAGATATAATTGATTAGAAAATAAATTTCATTTTTTATTTATGTAGATTCATTTCACTTCCTCCCTTATTTTATGAAGCTCTGCTTGTCGATAGTCCCATGCCTCAATAACTTTAATCCAGCAATGACTACTGTATACTGAATTGAGTTGACAAATACGTAATGCAAACATTTTTACGTAAGAGATCGTACGTGAAGATAAAAATACAAAAAAGATTCGTGATGTGTATGGTGAATGAAAGAATGATCCAAAGATGGTTCAAAACGTTCTGTGATTTTAGTTTTACCGATGGTAGACATTAAAACATGGCGGATCTATTGAGATTACTAGCGATCAAATTTCCAGTCTATACCACATGAGAAAATGTTGAAATGTCAGCAGTATCTAATATTTGGCGTTGAGAATCGTTTACATCAGTTTGGTATTACCGATATTATTTTTTGGCCAACTCAATACAAATTTTATACTTTGATTGTTGTCAGCAGTTGCATTAAATAACTACGATAACTACGAACGAATAGCGTCACGAAAATAATATTCTTTTAGTGACTCTTACCTGCACAGTCGAAGTTGAATAATTATCATTGGTAGCGGTAGAATGGTAGATGAACGTTATTATTTCGAAAGATTAATTTCCACGTTGCACTGGTTCGACGATGTTCGGATAATTATTATCACGATTCCATAGCATCAAATGTTGAAGCCCGGTTAGGACATAGATGAACGGAGTACCCGGCACATACTGCATACACATTATCAGGAACTGAAGCCATGTCCTGTATTTCCAAGTCGATCTCTTTTGGTTATATTTCCGGCATCGAAACGTGATTTGATATTTTCTTCAAATAGGATTTCGAATAATTAATGAAATTCTAGATGAAACGAGCTGAACTGTGAATTAACGCGAAAAAATCATGACACAGTGTGGCAAATGGCATGCTGGGAAATTATTAACTAGGACATGACGCAGCGCGGGGAAATTAACCACATAGAAAATTGTTTTTACATACCTGTATGTTAAGTTTCTGGTTTGCTTATTATCCTTGTCAACTTGTGCTCGATTGTGCTTTTATTTTATGGAACTACATTTCACTGTGAAGCACGTTAAAGTATTACGTGATCAAAAGTGAAAAACTGACACTCTTACGACTATTAGAAAGTTTTGGTAACTGACGCCATTATGGGACGGAATTACGAAACTCTGTAATACTGCGGTAAACAAAAATCTGATTATATTCGATAAATCTATTTATTGAATTTTAATCAAACAATTTAAAATTTATATCGATAATTAATATAAATATTTTTAAAGTGACTGAAGATGATTATTATATTTAAATCGCGATTTGTAATATATAGACAGGAAGTTTTAAACTAATCAAATGTTACAAACTCAGTTCGTCTCGCGGAATTACGTCGTTGGTAGTGTCTTACATTCTTTCCAGACAGTTTTGCAACTTTCTAAGTGTTGTTGATAGTGTTATGATAAAAATTAATATGTGATGTATAGATATTGACAGTGAAACAAATGTGTGATAGGTTATAGTGTTAATCGTGAAATGTATTGTTAAATTAAATCAATTCCTGTGATGATTGCCGTATGCAGACTGGATGCCGCCATTTTTGCTATTCAAGTCGAACAGGTAAATTCTTAGTTTATTTTTTTGTTTTAATTTTTCAAATGTATAGCTTTTATGAATATAAAAAATACTTAAAGTTAAGCTGACATTAGCGTTTGTTTACCATTTCTCTTTGTCTTTAAAGCTTTTGTTTCGAAATCCACTGTAATTTGATATAATTGTACATATTTCGTTATGATTTATTTGTCACTTTCTAATTGTCCATGAATATTCCATTTATAGAGAAATATTTGTTTTTCAGAGCAAAAATTCATTTTATATAATATAATTATGCTTTACGGAATAATTGAATGTCGGATAACGAAATTTCACAGGGCACATACTTTTTAGACATATTTTAAATTTAAAATGCATATAAAATTAAATTTGGAACATTTGAAATATTGAATATTCATGAAAGTATTTTAATAAATAATCAATATATTTTACATATATATTTGCTTCTACAATTTTAATACAATCGTTAGAACCTATAACTCATAGGTATCACTATTTTATTAATACAATACTAGGTTGGGATTAGGTTTTTGTTTTACTAGGTTCTTGTTTCATTGCCTTCAACCATACAATTCTAAATCAATATAACTCGAATAGCATAATAAATAAACTGAGGATTTTTATGGACTAATGCAAAATTTGAAAGTATAAAATGAAGGTATAAAAGCTATAAAGAAAAAATATATAAAATGTCTAAAGTATAATATCCCTTATAGTATTTAATAGTTAAAACAATATGTATTATTTTAAAAGATCAGAGAAATTGTCTATTATTAACCAGATCAATCATCTAATATCTATTATCAATAATGATTTTATTATGTTATTTCTATTATCAACAGTAATATTAATTAATATACCAAATACTGGACGATATTATTTATTGTCTAATATTTTCTAAATATATAGTAATTATTAGTAATAATTGAAAAAAAAAGTTATTTTCACGTTCCAAAAATATTTGGTTGTGAAAAGGTTAACTAAATTCTGTGTATGGCTGTACATAGGTGTAGCATTGCTGATTTAAAATTATGGAAATTATCAATGTATATACATGTATTCGCCGTGTTCCAGGTTTATCTCACATCGGTCCATATTTCAAAATTACAAGTGCCTAGCTCTATCAATGCGTTCGTAACTCTTGTATAGTGATAGTCATAAAGTGGAACACTCGAAAGACAAGCATATCCAGGTCTGGCACATTGAATATCCTCCACTTCTCGTGTATTTCTCCAGGGTTTGCTGGTTCGAATTTTTTACTAGCTCAATACGAATATTTCGGCCGTCTTTTTACGATGTAACACGGAGTACTTCCTCATAAACTAGAAGATCCAACGAACCCCAAACGTTGAGCACTCTTCAAAGCTCGCTAGCTTAGACATCCAGCTTGTTCCACCGATAAAATCTGAGACTTTTCAGAGAGATGGTATGCAAGTAAAGGATCTCGATTTCCAATTTCAAGTACACCCTTCAACGCTTTAATTTCGAAGCTTTGAAAAGTCTTTTAAGAAATTCAAATCCTCTGTCTTCGGGTCAACACACTTTAACTTTAGTAACACGGGACGGTGTTAACTACGACTTCTGTTTTTTTTTTTTTTTTTTTCTAAGGTCACGTTAGTCTGTTAACTGGGTCATCAATTGAGCCTGAAATGCCTGTACCCTTATTTTAAGAAATATTTTCAATATTTATAAATAAACATTGTATTTTAAACGTAAGGAATATTTAAAGAATTATTTTAAAAAGTCAAAGAATTTCAAAGTTTAAATTTAAGTTTCATATCTAGCTTTTTAGTAGATAAATGATAAGAAATAGTATTTTTTGAGAATTCTGGTTCATAGATACACCATAGTAATCCAGACGTATTTTCAGTTTTTCCTTTCAAATAAACAGAATAATGAAAACTGCGTCAGTCATTAGAACAATTTTTTAAGAAGACTCTACGTAATACAACTTACATGTTTTTCATTATTTTCACTTGAAAAAAATGGTCAATATTCTCCAATCATTAATAGATATATACGCAAGAAAACCGACTGAAAATGTCCTATGATTCCTTTGAAAGAAAATCTCAAAGGTATCTGGGAAGTAAGATTTTAAAGCAGAATAGCCCTTAAAAGACGAAGTCAAGGGAAAAGTGTCAATGTTAGTCGGTCAATAGCTGTCAGAACGCATTTCCAGTTGAATTAGGCGAACGCGTAGCGATTCGTTGATCCGTAAAAAAAATTCTTCGGCTCTCATGATCGCAACGCGCCGCCGCCGCCGACGACGACGACGACGACGACGAGCGGATCTTTCCAGTCGATAGAGCAAAGATTTAGGTGAACCGGAACAGCGCCTCTGAAACCGCCGCTGCTAAAGGTCTTTAAAAGCTTGCACTCGCGCGAAAGCCTTGCAAAAAAACGAAGACGGGAAGAGAAAACGAGAGAAAGGAAATTGAGAAGAAAAAAGAAAAAATAAAAGCGTGGAACCAAACCGGAGACAGAATGCAATGGCATCAGTAGCTGAAAGAGCCCGTTGCTCGGTTCGTGAAAATGCTCTCTGAGCCCTCTCGAACTTGGTTTGAAATTAAGATAAGCCGACTCGAAGTGATACTCTGCTCTATTGAAAAGTAATCCCGTTAAAACTTCATCTGTCTTGGAAAAAATGCGTCGCTTGACGACGGAAGATTCTCAGTCGAATAACTTCGTATCAAATAAGTTTTCCCTTGTTGGAAATTCTACACTAGCGTCCGTAAGTATTTTTAAACACGTGGTGCAATTCGATCAAAATGTTTCATTGTCAGATGTTCATTACATTAAGTTGTTACATATGAAACGATCGATTTTGTAAACTGTGTACAAAATTATTCAGAACTTAGCGATTGGAGGTGATGTTAAATAGCATTTGTTAAAGGCCAATTCAAAGCTTCAAGCTAACCATATATATGCTTATAACATTAACATCTATACGTTCTTGAAAAGCTACATGAAAAGGAAACAATTTGTCATCAGTGTGAAAAATTTCGATTGGAAAATACAAATGTGGAAACTATTTACAATGAACAATGAAACGTTTCAATTTTAACGATTGTCATTTTGTTTTACAATGGTCAATATGTTTTGAATCTGTTGTAATTGGATCGAGGACATTCGTTTGAAGTTTATTTTACACATTTACAATAATTTGAAACTGTGCAAATATGTACTTATGGAAGGTCGTTTAGATTTGATTAAATAAATGAGTCTTCCGCGAAGTTTAATATCAGCCACTGTTAATGTTAGTAATTTAATTCAATAAAGCATTTAGGGGCACGTTATCAGAAGTTTGTTGTTAACTGTGTCGGAATGGCGATTGAACTTGCAGAGGGCTTGGCTGTGAACAGATAAATTTATGTCTTTGAAACGATCAAAGTTTAGTTTCGAGTGATCACGTATAACTGTAGATATGCATAGTACCTATACGATGTTATTTAGCACTGGTAAGTCAGAGTTTCCATTTGGTCCCTTTAGGCAGAGATATATTTCTAACGCGACAAAACGTTCAGAAGAAATAAGACGAGGAGATTGCAAGTTGGAATATATTTCATTGAAACAAATCAAACAGAACAAAATGTATGATTTCAATTCAGATGAAATTGTAGCTTCAAATTAATCTGATTTAAATCAACTTTATGTTAATCCCGAATTCTCGAAGACTGAAATGCTTAATACTTTAGCATAAATGATAAAGTTTCACTTGTCTTCAGTTTCGAAATAATAAATAGAGCATTTTAAATCAGGATATTTAACGTGTAAAAAATATCCTCAATTTAAATCCTATTTCTTCACTTGTATTTATGAAAATACAAATTTACATGAACAGCACATTGTAATCATCATATTACTGGGAATCATGCTGAACACACATGTACCAGTATCTCTAGAGAAATTAATGTAGTATCCAATTTTCAACTCAAATTGATAAGCTCATTCTTATAATTGAATTTCAGAAAACGAAATGGACACATCCGAAGGGGAATTGAAATTTTATCTAATTAAACGCTGTCATAAATGTATAAAGAAACACGTGTCTCCCGTTTCGTGTGGATAGTCATTGCATTTAAATAGTGGGAATTTTCGATGACAAGTATCAGAATCATGATTTTGCCAGAGTCAGACAAAAACACGTAAATGTGCTTGGCCGCTAATCTCTATTTCCCGTTGATCTGCAGCTGATCAAATACACGATCAATCGGAAGCACGGCTAAGTACCGAAAGCCGACGAAATGAGTTGATTGCCGTACTACAAACGTTTCCAGGCCGATTCTATGTATCGATTAACGTCGGCTCGACGATCATCGCATATTTACACGCGAAAATTATAGGCTACTATAATCGTCCCAATTAACTCTTTTCGATTTAGTGAAACGCTGCCTCACACGTTCACCCATGACACACCGTCGCAGGAATTTCTCTTCTTCTTCTGTTTCTTTTCGTCTGAAATTTCGCGACTGAAATTTCCAGAATGGAGAAAATTAGAAATTTCCCTGTGCTTATCCGAGATACTTCAGAAGTTTCCTTTGGACATTATTAACATTATTAAAATTAGGTGAGGCTTTTTATTTAAGTGGAAGGGAATTAGAGGAACCCGCATTAGAATTATCTAATGAAAGTTGCGTTTCACAGTGAATGATCACGTTTCATGATGGAACTGTTCGTAAGATAGTTACAACGATCAATTTTACAAGTTGAAAAGAAGAACGTGTTGAAGTAAATCATTCGTTTTTTGAAATATTGAACACTAATCCTGCGATAAATTACTTTCCACTTCGGTTTTTATTCGCCCAACAGTTTTTTCGATCAATCCTTCAAGGGATTGATAAATTGCTCAGTAAAACAATTGAAAAATGTAAAACAGCTCCGAAATATATCGGTGTATCCCGCGAGAAGCTTAATTATTGAAAGTTGAAATTTAGGATACAAGGCTTGATTAGATTGATTACTACGCTGCGGATTTCTTATGCAAATTCATACTTTTGAAAATGCAGTTAAAAGAAAAATACAGGGTGCGCCGTTAGAATCCGGACAAAAGAAGTTTTGTGCAGAAAGTTGTTTATTTAAGTCAATACACAAAAACACATGAAAATGTTGTTATATCTCATTTAAAGGGTCCTTGCTGAGAACTTTTATTCTATGTAACCACCCTCTGCCTCTATGACCTGCTCTATTCTTGCTCTAAAGCGCGAGCACGCTGACTTCAACTGGTCGCGTTTAATTGTCGCGAATTCTGACTCGATAGCAGCTCGTAGGGAGTTGACGTTGGGGTGCCTGCATTTATTAGTTTGTCTCTCGATAACGCCCCACACGTAATAGTCCAATGGGTTTAGGTCGGGACTGTTAGGAGGCCAGAAATCTTTCGACCAAAACATGTCCACATTGTCAGAGAGCCAATTTTGAACAAGATGACTTGTGTGAGCAGGTGCGCCATCTTGTTGAAATAAATACGGCCTTCCAGAAGCCGTAATTTCCATCCACGGCTTTATTACTGTCTTCAGGACCTCCAAATAAACCTCCTTTGTGATTCTTTCGCCTTTTTGGAAGAAGTGCGGAGGCATGACGTCGCCCTCACTTGAGACAACGCTCAAAACGTGAACACTTGCTGGAAATTTGGTTTTGCCCACAACAAAATTAAATTACCGTCGATCTTGGGTAGCTAAAGAATTTTATAATTTCGACCGGCGTTCTCCCGGCGCGAAGACTTTCTATAATCGCCGCTCTTCTATCGTATTCCGGGTTTTGCTTAACGAGTTCTGTCATTTTGAGGTTATAGAAGACTTATTGACATATTTAACTAACTTCAGAGTCAATCAGCACAAACATCTGAATTCTAATATGGTGGGAACTACAAATTGAATTCTGTCCGAATTCTAACGGCGCACCCTGTAGATAATTATCTCATCTACCGAGTATTATAGCAGGCGCTGTACTTTGGATATTTCATATACTTTTTCATATTGTGTACATTCGATGAAACCTTCCACTTATCGCCTACAAATTTTTGCATGAAAATCCCGAGTCTATCGATTAATCGTTTCAATTTCTTCGATACAAATTTTATACAACCAACGTCGATGGTTCTAACAGTTAGGAACAGCCGAGAAGCACGTTTGAAAATCTTCTATCAGAATCAGAAGATCATTTGATCGTATAAGGCTATTAAATTAAACACGTGGATAAAAAACAAGGTGGTCGATTGATCACGTGCAGGTGGAAGCATTGGATAACGTTCTCGAGCGGATTACAGCCGAAGGGATTGCATTCGCGAATTTCCCTGTGTTTACGAAACGTTCGATCGCCCATCCGCAAACAAGATGCAGATCGCGGGGTTGTGAACGAGCCCTGTTCCCCCTGTTAATTCCCCTCGTTCCCTTGATTGCACCCGCTCAAGAGAACCTACAGGAAGCTGTTAGCTGCGTGTTGTTATGCGCCAGACATAGTGCACACTGTGACGGAAGGCAAATATTCTGCTTCTCCCGAGACGCCAACGCGTGTTTGATGCCTCTGCTTCTCCACACACAATGAGAAATTCCTGTATTTTGGGTTGATGCTGATGAGAATACATGAAAGTTGGAAAGAATTGAGCGTACGATTAAGCAGATGAACGTTGAAGTCCAGATGTGCTCAGATTTTTTTTTTTATTTGGTAGACTTTTTACAATCAATTCTACAATAATTGAGAATTACAAGTAAATTATTTTGGCGTGGTACTGTAACTTGGATCATAAGAGTTTATAGTATATTTGATTCTAGTTGAATCTAATGCTTAAATCTAAAGGGTATTGTTGTCTTTTTAGTCTGATTTTTAGATCCCATCCATCGTGTCAAGTAATTGGGTAACTAATGGGTTTTGGTGGTTGTTAACTCTTATATTATATCTGTTACTGAATTTGGATATCTCTTCTTTAACTGTGGGTATCTTAAGGTGGCGATGTATTGTTTCGTTGGTAACATACCAAGATGCATCTATTGAGGATCTTAGAGTCTTTGATTGGAATCGTTGAAGAATTTCTATGTTGGAATTACTCACTGTTCCCCATAGTTGGATCCCATAGGTCCAAACAGGTTTTAATATGGATTTATGTAGCATTATTTTACTCTGCATGTTTAAGTTAGATCGTCTGCCAATGAGCCAGTAGAATGTGCTCAGATTTTAACATGATTTTGTTGTGAAATTTTTTTGGAAGGTTCTTAAATTGCAGACTACAAATATCGTATGGAATTGTATAGCATGTGCAAGTACTTATCATAAAATATTAGATTTTAGGTATTATTAGATGAGATGATGAATGGATTTTTGGCGATGTTCTTTGGGAAGTTGTTAAATCGTAAAATGTAAATAGTATATTTTGGTAATGATAATTTGTGAAAGTCAGCGCGTACGGTTGATTAAGAATATGAAGATTGGATTGTAGGTGTTGAGGTTGGTAAAGTTTATTGGGAAGTTATTAAATGATGGGTTTTCGTTTTTGTGGAAGTTAAGATATTTATTTAATTCAGCAGACGAATGTTGTCTTTCAGGTATAAGAGTGTAGCATGATATTATGATTGAATTTCTACTGAAGATATTTTTTCTTGTAAATAATGAAATAGTGAGATGTGTGAATTACAAATTATGCTTATGTATGATATGTATTCTTTTCAACAGTTTTCAAAGAAAACTGTTAAATGTTAAAATGTAAATTTTATATTTTTGGTAATGGTAATTGCTGGACCTTTAATATTATTATATCATATTACAATTACCATTGCTTTCTCTCATCCTTTAATTATTTATATCACAAATTTCTCACTTCATAATTAATTCCATGGCCACGAAGATCCTCAACCGTTCAAAGCGAGGCTCGTGAGATAAATTTCAGTGCTTCGAAATGCATCCTGCAAGGGCAAAAACCGAGGATCGTTTCGTGCAACAGTTCTCTTGTTCGCAGTTTCCGTTCGATTCCAGTCGCGTCCGACTAGATTCCATCGTAACGAGGAGTCGGACGAGCCATTAGGTCGACGTCGCGACCGACGACGTCTCCGGAAATTGGTTGTTTCGATCGGAGTTCGGGTAGCGCGCGTGCGGCAACTCATCGAGCACCGGGTGTCTCGTTCCTCGGCCGTTTTTACCGGTGCACCGATCACCGGGGAATCGTTGGAACGCCGGACGACCGAGAAAACGATATCTGTCAGAGGCACGTGCGACGTGACATCGTTTCGACGACCAGGTCGCTATTCCACGCTCGTTCGTTAGAATTTCGACGCCTCTGCCGTTCTACGATTGAATCGTCAGTCGTCGAGTCCTCTTAATATTTAGGAACGTCGTTTAGTTTCATTCGACATTTCTGTTATTTTTATTCTTAAAGCAGAAATTGGTCTGTGGGTTTCTTTTATCTATTTATTGGCGAGAGATGCTTCGGATTTTCTTTTTTTAATTTAATACATTAATTTAATTTAAACAAGAATGCTTTTAAGTAAAATTTTCTTTCATCCTCTGTTTGCCTCTATATAATTTAATCGCGTATCTTATTCATTTCTAATTGGAGTTATATTGGAATTATATCAAACAAACATAGATATCCTTAAACAGCTTCGTTTCGGGCATTTTTTAGATTATTCAAATAATAGGCTAGTATTTTCTCTGTACTAGGGTACTTAATAAAAAGATACTTTTTAACCAAATCTTTCCTTTAACATTCTTACTCTTATTGCAGTTATATCAAATAAATATAGGCATTTTCACCATCTGCGCTATGAGAATCGTCGGCTCGTAAAACGAAAAAAGAAAATAGCACTTGGCTCTTTTTATAGGAATTAATCGGTTAACTGGTTTAAATTTTCGATTTTCTATAATAATATATAATAATAGTATATAATTATAAAAGTAATGTACAATATTTTCTATAATAAAAAACAACCCCCTATCCTAACGATAATTACGATGATAATGACGAATGATATTGGGTTGGCAACTAAGTGATTGCGGATTTTGTCATTACCACCTAATTGCCAACCAAATAGTTCCTGTAGGCTTCATCTTCATTTTTCTCGATAAATACGGAGCTTACAATCTACGTGGACTAATCGTGGAAACAGAAATTGTGTAGCTAAACCAACATTGTTCTATTTGGATCGTTCGAATCGCATTGTGTGGCCGTTGTCGAACGATAATGAGCACGCGCCCTAGGGAATAATGCGATCTCCTCTGTTTCCATCGCGACGAATTTTGGTAATCCGTGGCGTTTGACGTTCAAGATATCGCGATTGGTCGGGGCCCCAGTTTACCAGCTAATTAGCGATTTCCGGAAGGACGACGCGTGCGTGTCGCAGCTGAATGCGCATTTCAATGCGTACTGTTCCAATTAACTGGTGGCCCGGCCTACGGGGTTAATTGGCCACTGATGATCGATAGATGCGTTAAAAACGCGCCATGCTTCGACTCTGTAGAAACAGCGGATGCTAGGGAATTTCACCGTGGAATAGAAAAATTGATTCACGGTGTTGTTTAGAATCATTCGAACGGTTTTATTTTTTATTTGTTTATTTATTATTTCGTCGATTTTATA
This sequence comes from Bombus pascuorum, assembly GCF_905332965.1. Taxonomy (NCBI): domain Eukaryota; kingdom Metazoa; phylum Arthropoda; class Insecta; order Hymenoptera; family Apidae; genus Bombus; species Bombus pascuorum. The sequence goes on along the minus strand of NC_083490.1, from coordinate 11,179,165 downwards.
TTGATTTTTAATTTTATTCGCATTAATTAAATTGTACGTTACAGGTTGGATATAGTTCGCGTTTATAGTTTATAGTTAACTTTTGTATATTTCTGAAAATGAAAGCTCGCTGTGGATCTGTGAAGACAGTTCACGTTGTTATTCGAATACGTTTAAGTAGCTTTGTTTGATATTCGTCACTCGAATCTTCAATGTCATATTGTTTAGTTTTCCTGGATATTTAACGACGAACTACATTTTTCAACTATGGACGATCAACTGCAAATTTTTAGCCGATAATCTGTGTAAACTTTTACAACGTAGAAGTAGATTTTAGATGGAAGATATTTAGTATATGTACAGTATATAGTATAAGGAAGATACGATTACCTGTGTATGTAGCAGTGAGAAAATTTTTCTTTCATTTTTTAATCTCGCTAATAGTATTTAGATCTTTATTGTCTTTATTAAAATATTGTAAAATGTTGCACAGTGTAACGTTTACTATTAAAAAAAGAGAAACAGTTTTTGAATCGTAACACATTTTTATAAAATAATTTTATTACAAAATAATTTCATGGAATAATGAAACTCTCATTTTTGAAAACAGCTTACCTGTACAATTAATTTTGGAGAATATCCAGATATTATTCTTCTGGTAAACGATAATATGATCTTGTCATAAATCAATCTATTTTTTATAATTTAAATATACTAGAATAATCAATACTTCTATATCATTTCCTCTATTATTATAGAAAATCGAAAATTTAAATGAGTTAACCGATTAATTCCTATAAAAGGAGCTAATTGCTATTTTCTTTTTTTTTTGTTTTATTAGTCGACGATTCTCATAGCGCAGATCGTTCTCGATTATATACCAATGGTTTCACGATGCTGTTTTATATGAAATTATTAACCTTCGTTTTCTCGTTGCTCTTGTTAGGGGAAAAGGAAGGAAGATGGAAGTCTGTCAGGAATTAAATGATTTCTTTAATTCGTTATTTCGAGGAACGCCTGGAACGGTTGATGAGAAAAATACTTAATTTTCTGGTCGGAATTGAAGGAATGGGAATCGCTTAGGCTATTATAAATTTGCAGTCTGGTAACTAGTTTCTTTTCTGCTTGAAGATAATTCGGAAATTTATAAAATGATGCGAAGAAATAGTTAAATAAGTCACACTGTAATTGAATTAATCATTCATTCGTATAAATTAAACTTAGATAGAGTAACAATTTAACCAAAGAAGTTTAGCAGCTGTTAGATGTATTGGTAGGTAAATATGTAAAATTGGCGATTTAACATACAAAGTGGCGAAAAAGTGGGAAACAACATTGATCAATCCCATAAATTGATTTTATATTTATGTCATCGTCTTACAACGTTGGACTTAAATAAACTATTTATTTCTTGAAAATTGAATATTAATAGTATGCTTGCGTAATGAAATTAATAAAAAGTGAAGTTGATCCGTTTGACTTTTGAGAGGTTTCTTCATAGACGACAGCTTAAAGTTACTAGACGTGCATTTTTAATAATTTCTTTTAAACTAAAAATTTCAAAAAAGATAAATAAATCACGACAATGAGAATAATTCGTACACGAAAAAGTTATACAAAGTTCATATTCTAAACTGTAAACGATTTGATAATATTTAAGACCATTATTTAAGAATCAAGTGTAAAATTTCAATTTAGAGGTTTTAGAAAGTTAGAAAGTTAGATAGAAAGTTAAAACGCCATATTTCCAAGGACTAAAACTCCATTTCTTGAGATTTAAAATACTAAAAATTCGGATTAAATTCTAACGTTCTGAAGCTGGAGATTAAATTGAATTAAGATCCAATTCCCAGAGATTTTAAAGCTACAACATAGAGGATTCCAAATCTCTTTTACAAGTCTCTTTCCCATGTTGCTACTGCAATCCATCGATCACATCCTAGTTCTGTCCTTCTGCTATCCTCTTTACGAGAGTCTCAGATTCAACAATTTCGAACAACAGGGACGCAAACACGATAAAACAGTCTTCCTAGCAGCGAAACGCTTTTGAAATAACTGCATTCTGGTTAACTCGATATCAGCGTTCGCTCGTGATAAGTTGAAAATGGATCTGACCGGTTAATCCAAATGTCCAAATTATTCTATTTCAAATGTCCAAATTATCTGTTTCCGAATACACATTATCATCTTGCGTTAGTATCATATTGTTTTACAAATTTAGTCAGAAGGTTGGCATGAAATTGTAGGAAAAGTATTATGAATTCAGTCATCTACATATTTTTCTTTGTTTCTTTATTATATTCTTTCCTATACAAAACCAATTCACCAACATGGTACTTTATTAAACTCTATTAAACATTATAGTGTCGTGTTAACAAGCTTTTTATATTTCTTCTTCTTCGTGTTTTATATATTTTTGCACATTGCATATACAATTTTGTATCCTTTAATTTTGCATGAATGCATCAGAATTCATATTTTCGATCGTAATATTGTACTGGGATTTTATGGGGCTCGTGTAGAATTTAAATATTAGGTTGTCCGAAATATGTTTTTTACAATAGTGCACCTTCATACAAACGTGAAATCAAGTGTGTGAAATGTCGCGGTGTTTATCTCAACAGAACACAATGGATCGTACGTAATTCGAGAAAATAATATAAAACAAAAATCGTTGTGCGTCTATTATTTCCTCACAAAACGAAAGCAACTTTTCGGACAACCTAATAGACGCTATGATAAGACAACGGTGTGCAAATATTTTTCTAGCCACTATATATGAAACGAAATCTGAAAGCTGAATTAGATTCATACGTATATTCTGTTGCAAGTGAAATCGATCGCTATTGTACGCTATACTATTGTATGTATATCTGGGATCTTATGCAAATTGAAATGGCGATTCATATAAAACTGAGGGAGGTTTCAATCGTCGTTCCACTGGCTGTAAAAACTGTCAGTTTTCGCCAACTTTTACAAAAACTTCATAGCACTAACAAAGAATTTTTTACCTCTGCGAAAGTATTGCATTATGAGCATACAAGCTTCGCTTCCTTTTGGTTTTAATCGTAAAGGATGATCCTCTTTAATAAAATTTCTTGTTCCATTCGTAAAGTAATTTTTGCAATGCGGAAATATTAAAAATATTTCTATGTTTGTATACACGTGCACGCGACGAACGTAGTTGAAGCTGTGTGGGCTGATCCTTTTTATCGCTAGAATTCTGTTTCTCAAGTCTAATACTTCAACCTAATACTTAGATGGAGTTCGCGTGAACGTTGATTCGACGACATGTGATTTCAATAAAAATATTCTTTGTTAAGAGCGTTTAATTTAGTTGTTGAATTGAACACGTTAAGAGTCGATGGTGCTTTGATACAATACCTGATTTGAAATTCTTTCCAATCAATTTATGTTATTGTGCTTTTCAACACTACGATTATACAAGCAGAGAGAAAACACTCAATTAATATCTTTTTGGTCGCTGTTCTTTCTTCTAATTTAGATTCCATTGGGTTGGCAACTAAGTGATTGCAGATTTTATCCTTAGGTGCTAATGACAAAATCCGCAATCATTTAATTTCCAGCTCAATATAATTTTACACGGCTCGTGGTATCAAATATCTTTTGTAATCTGCAAATCTTTATTTGTGTAATTTTTTTCTGGTGAAATATTTATTATTTCGATACTGGTTTTGTTCCTTTATAAGACACAAAAGTTCTTCAATGACATCATATTTATGCTAGTTCTAAATTGAATTAGAAATGGACTAGCGATAAACTTCAGCTACAGCAAAAAGATGTTCAAGATTCGACAATTATACAATATTAGTTATATTTGCAAATACCGTGGTCAGTTAGTTTACCACGTTATTATTGGTAGCTTTATTTAAACTACTAGTTGATATTTCAAAATAATAAACAATTGGCACGTAAATCGGTCAACTGAGAGGAATGCTTCAAAATCCACCTCTTATTTTCTAACATTACACGTTCCTATCTCGAAACATCCATCCATTGGCAAATATTTCCAATATTTCCTGGAACACAATCACAGTCATCGCAAAACGATTCTATATTCCATTCGATCTCTGACTGGCATTTCGCATGGAAGAGGCAAGAAAACCAGCAGACATTCATCGTTATTATCGTGATTGTTGACGCGTGATAATTTACACGACGTCGAAACGAAGATTTTAATTAGAAAGTGAACGAGAGCGAATAAATAATATAACGTCGTTGAACAACGAGGCTCTGGTTATCGATTGACATCGGGAATATCGATGCTCCTGTTTACGTGCTTTCGTTGCTATGTCATTAAAATAGTGTCTGATAGCTGAGAGAAAGTTTAAGAAAAAAAAAAAAAAAAAAAAAAAGAAAAAGAAATATAAAAGAAAATATAATTCTAAAATGTTGGGATCAAATTTCAGAAGAATGTACTGTTTATCAGAGCAAGCAAAAATACTAATAAATGCGTGAATTTAAATATCATTTATTTTTGGAGTTATAACAGGTTCTTATGAGTAAAGTTTTACTTTCTTGAGAATGTTATATATATAGACTGTGATTGCGTACGAGTATATGAGAAATTTTAATGTGAAAGGATGTATAAAACCCATATAATATGCAAGAATGTAAGAGTAGAATATGTTAAGTGAAAAAGCAGCTATTTTAAATATGGAAAGATGAATGAAAGAAGTTATAAATTCATTTCGAGGCTGATGGAATTAATTAACGTGATAAATAGTAATAATAATATGCGAGAATGTCCAGAAGGTCGAAAGTATTTATAGTATTTTCCATAGTAGTTAAAGAACCAGACGAATCTCTATTTTTACGTTTGCGTAGACTTGAAGATAAAGAAACAGCGATTGGTTCATACGGTAACATTTATTTTTTTTTTTTTTTTTTTTTTTTTAGTAGATTATTTACAATCAATTCTCATACGGAATTTTAAGTAAATTTATTTGGCGTGGTACTGTAACTTGGATTGTGAAAGTTTATAGTATGTTTGATTCTAGTTGAATCTAATGCTCCAATCTAAGGGTATTTCCTTTTTAGTCTGCGGATCTGATCCGTCGTGTCAAGTAATTAGGTAACTAATTATACGGTAACATAGCTAATCTTCCTCGACAATTTTTATTTGAATTGTCACCAATCCTTTGCAGAACTCTTTCTTCTAAATGATTACTATAATTATATATTACACATATATATTATATATTACACATATATTACACAATTATATATTACACATATATTACAACAATTATATATTACATATATATTACACATATATATATATTACACATAATACATTAGAATAAAAGCTATGACAAAATGAAACATAACAAAACAAAAATATCTTGCTATTTCAATAAAATTAAACGACTGCACTATGGGAAACATTCGCGTACTTTTGCTAATTGAAAAAGCAAACAGTCAGTGTCTAATAAACAATAGAATTGGTTTATTAGAAAGCATTGAAATCGATTATTCCGAACGCGATCCGTAGATGTAGAAGATGTAAAAAGAGAGAAGGGAAGAGAACGCGTGCAAATCGACGAATCTATCTCGATTTTAATTAAAATGGATTCACGCCGCAATCAACCGTTTATTTATTAATTAACATCGTCGATGTTTCGGTGGTTGCGTGGTATATCGTCAGGGATCGATCGTGATTTCCAGGAGGCGAAAATGATTGAAAATTATGCGCGATCGTGGTAACAAATTGAAATTGTGAAAAACGGAAACGATTAAACGGCGAAGATCGGGAAAAATCGGTGACCCGAACGTCGCTCAAAATACAATCTCGATACAGTTTCCAGCTATTTCGTCGATAAAAAATATGGATTATATTGGATGGGTTCTCAGAAAGTAAAAGTTGATGATATCTGAAATTTTTAATATTATTGTCCGGTAGTTTCAGGGTATTTTCTGATCGCATTTTGGATATTTCCACCGATGTGAATCAGAATATTAATTATATATAGAAAATTAAACTCGACGGTGATTGACATTTTTTATACCATTCTACAATTCGAATGTGCTTTCCTTTTGAAACAGCTGTAGTTCGTAAGATTATATGTAGTTATATGGCAATAAGTATAGAATGTTTATGTATTCGTGTAAAATTTGAAGGTGAAAAAATGCACAGTACACGTGTACCTAAAGATATTCAAAGTATTTTTGTACCATCTTCCATGTTTTGGACTAAATTAATATAAATCGAAACGGGAATATAAATAAATCAGAATTATAATTTATACTATTTTCTATGCAAAAATATATTACTACGATGTCGAATATCGCACTAAACTATCGTGCAACTCCTTCTCAGACACGATATACAATATCGTTCACGATATCCAAGAACAATATCCAATATTTCTTGAATAGATCGCAATACATCCATACAACCATCTCGTCTTCTCTTCATAATGCTCACGCTTATATATAAAAAATTTCGCATTTGCTAGTTTATACTTTTCTTCGTGTTCTGTACGAAGAAGAAAAGAAGTGGAAGGGAGAGAATGGAGAGAGGAAAGTTCGAGGATGTCGATACAAGAGTCATTCGCACGCAGACGGCGATGACTTGGGGACGGGCAAGAGTCTCGACAAAGTAATTCCCATTGTACGCTAGCAAATACACGGGGAGGGCCACTTAACATCGCCACTTTTCAGCGACCCTTTCATCGCGCATTGTATCAGAAAACCGGCGCCGGATATACTCGTACGATATCCACCCTGACGCTTCCTGTTTCCGTTGGGTTTCCTCCCTTTTTCCGAACTTCCTAGCTTAGAACGCTTCAAGTAACTTTATTCACGCTATTTCACGCTTTACGACGCGTTACAAATCAGATTCTGCTTTTTTAAAAATTCCAACTGCCAGGAAGTTTTATGGATTTATTTGGTTCGTTCTTCTTCTAATCACGTGTATCTCGCTTTCTACGTAGCTCTATCTATTTCCATGTAATTTACGATTTTACGAAGTTTACAGAATAATTTCATACGACAAATTTTCTATATTTCTAATAAAATAACTTCTTTTTTTTGTATTCTCATATATTTCCATAGCGCGATATAATGACGTGTAAGTTATTCTATTTCTCGCAACGATTCGTTGGTTCGAGTTGAGTCTGAAGCAGAGCAAGGGTAGATGCAAAATTTTGTAACAAATTGCTCGTTGATTATGGAAATTGCTTTCCTAGCCGGCCACCACTACGCTTTCGCACGAGTTTATGTTGATAGAAGACGGAGAATCAATATTTTGCCACGCGTTGCTTCAATCTCTGAGAAATCTCGATTTTAAGGTAAACTAACAAACATTCTGACTAGACGATAAGGAACGTGGAAGTATTTTCCGAAGTTTACTTGTGGTCAGCGAGTGAAACGGTAAAAAGATGTTTCTCATAAATAAGTTATACATTGAGGAAAATTTGCATACCAGATAAATTAAGATTTTAACTTTCATTAGTAATTTTTCTTGTAATTATAATTAATTTAAATAAAAAAAATAGAAACGATACGATATAAAATAAAAAGATCATTCTGTCAAATATAGATTTATAAAATGTACCAATAATTTCTTCACGCGGATATATGCAAAAATTTATCACAATTTGTTTTCCTAATTACAAACCATAAATTTTCTCGTACGTATCTTTTATTATTTTATTACTCTTCGGACCCTTAACTACGTATCAGTATTCTAACTAAAAAAATATTAAAAATTTCTTTATTTCCTTATTGCTTCGTTCCTTTCTTGCCATATATTTGTTTGCACGAATAATTTTATGACTCACTCTAACGTTAATAATATAATTTTCAAACTGGAATAACACCTTTTCAACTGTTAATTTTCTCTAAGATCAATTTGATCCATCGGAAGCAGAATTTTAAAAGGAAATGGAATTAATATAGATATCCAAGTTTGAATTCGTCTTGTCGATAATTTGATCAAAGATGCACTTGCTTGCCCAGGAATGTTGCAACAGAATTATGTACAATATATAGTTGAAAGTTGAAATACACAGTCGTGTTGGATTCACATATCATTTCCTGTCACGTTTATCTGGTTGAGAGTGTATTCTCGAGTTGACAAATTAACAGAAGCAGGATCACGGTGCGAAGTTATTCGATGATTCGACGAGTTAAGCAAAGTTTCGTCTCGCTTGAGACGCTTCGTTTTCCTGTTCAGAGTTACGAACGTATTTGACTGTCACGTTAAATGTCAAGACACGTAGTTCGTACCTTAGTATTCTCTGCCGATATCTCGTGAAAATTTGAAATAGATGCTTTTACGGTTAAGTGTAAACGATTTTACAAGTTTCGTGTATACGCGTTGCTATTCGAGGAAATTTCAAGGTATTGAAAGTTTTCGAAATGGAAAATTGTAAGTCTAAATTTCAGAAGATGCAAGTCTAGATTTCTTAATTCTCGATATTTCAAATCTTCCAAATTTTCACATTTTTAAATTTCTGAATTTCCAAAATTGCTAGTGCTCCAAGTTCTATTGCTTTCAAATTTTTGCAATTCTAAATGTCAACTCTTCAAATCCCGAAAATATCAATTTTCGTCGCAGATGTCAAATTGCGGCGTATCTTAAATTTATTTCTATTTTTCCGACTCTGATAGAAAAAATTCTTCTTTAGGCAAACCTTCTTTCGCTTTGATCTTTCACCGATTATGTGTGTCTTGAACTTTTAATTTCTCGTCGTAATAGTCTTCGCCCTATATAGCTCATCAGCTTCGATAGCTGAATCAATTTGGTCGGTTAGGAAGTTGCAAAGACTCGCAAAACTCGGGACGTCACGTCGTGCGAGCAATTGGGACGTGACCCGCCGATAAGCGTATTATCGAATTAATTCGACGCGGTCATCTTTCTTGTCGATGGTTTTGTTTTCTAATTTCTTCCAGTTTCGAAACAAAGCACGTGTCTCTGTGAAATTAGCCGCGATAATTTCCTGAATAATTGACCAAAGCTGCAATCCTTTCTCCGATTCTTTTTATTACAACGAATTAAATTGATTCTTGATCTTGCTATTTAATTATCGAACTTTCATTAAAAGGAAGAAACGTAAAAAGAGAGAGCTGTTCATCTCCTAATTAATGCGGATAATTGGCGTTCCAAATTTACTGTATTACAAATAGTCATCCACGATATTCATTTCCTTTCACCCCATAGCATTTGATATCTTATGGACGGTTGACGCAATGCCGCGTAAAATTGAACATTTCTGCCTGTTATGAATGACACCATATTTCGTCAAATAATACACGGCGTTTAAAACTCATATGTGTGGAAAAATACGATGTAAAATAAAGGTCAAATTCTGTGTTTTATGTAGTATCCGGATAACAAAATATTATGCTAGAACGATGCTTTGAGGTCGCTGACCGAAATTGAGGATCGCTTTTTATGGAAATAAGCTGCGAAGAGTTTCGGTTAGATACCTGTTGATATACTGTGTTCTGTGCTAATATCCTTCGTACTGTATTGTACAGGAAATTTTATACGCCGAGTTAGAATTTCTTCTTACGTTTATTGTATATCCTATATTTATATTTTTATCCATTTACATCGATACGTTTGTACAACTTTTTATAATTGAATTCACAAAATTCTGATTAACATTATGAGGCCATTGAACATTTATTCTATCGCTTAAGAAATTAACAATTTTTTGCAATGATCAGCTACCTGCAATTTTCCTTTTTTTTATCACTTCTTATTGCGATATCAATCTACATCTCACATCAAACACGTAAGTTTATATACCATCCATTTAAACTAGTTTTTTGGGTAATTAAACCATTTACGAATGAAACATGTATGATAACCTTCTCCTATAAATAATTCAATCTTGGTTGTTATGTCATGAACAATTATTCACAATTATTCACAATTATTCACCATTGATATGAAATCGCATTAATCGAGGTTGAAGGTTCACTAGACGAAGAATTACGCAGATAGTCTGAGATAGTCGTGACGTAATCGCGTCCAGAATAATTCGAGTAGAATATCGTTGGTCGTGCACGTACGTACGCTATGCATCTAAAAGCAGCTTTAATGCCGCGTTATGGATATAGAGTTTGGCATAGATGGAATCGATGCTTGGTGTGTTTCTAGAAGGACTTCCTGGTCTGTTCTACAGTTATTGTTGGAGAGCAATTTGATGACGTTCAGACTTTTCCTGTAAGATTCTCCTAAGTATTTAATACGGCGAATCCATATGAATTCACTCTGATGGATGCATCCAAGGAGTTTAACGTTACTTGCATATTTTATCTTTGTGCTTGCTAGTTGTAGCCCTGGAGGTGTTTGACAAAAGCCTTTGCTAGACTCCAATTTTATATTTTTCGTTCCATTAGAGTACCATCCGTTGTCTGGTTTCCTTAGTTCTGGTTGACACGGCAACTCCCTCTGTCCCAGTGTTGACGATTGTTTGCCTGATCATATCTGGCTTTATTTAATAATCTGTTCATTTTTTTAGACGTTCTACTATGCTTTTCTTGTGGTGAGACTAATTTATTTTATTGATATCCTATTTAGGTGAAAGTGAGATTTCAGCGGAGATGCTTCTGTCTACATGGCTTAGGTTTCAATAGTGAACTGATCAGCATAGTGTAAATTTTTTAAGGCTTTCTATTTCATGCGTTCAGATAATATCGCGCTCAGTATTGCTAATTCTATTGCACTGAGGGATTCGTTGCTTATATTACTGATATTATATTATGGCTCGCTACAGATTTAACGTTTGAGAATGTTAAGTTTGAACCTTTTTATTGGTCCAGTTATTTTATCTCTGGCATCAGCGGATTTGGATGATCTCCAAAGATTATAACGATTATTGAAGTCCCCGCCCAACAGCAGCGGTTTTGCGATTTGTTCACTGAGTTCTTCAAGTCGTAAGCTGTAGCTCATTGTATATACGTTTACATTACAAATATGGATTTTCTTTGCAACCGTAGTTATTGCTACACTTTTGACCTATTGACACACTTTTTATACGTGTCTGGAATTTGTAATTTTTCGTCATAGCCTTCACACTAGCTTGGTGGATCAATTGGTCGGCTAGGAAGCTCGAAAAGCGCAGAAAACTCGAGACGTCACGTCGTTCGAGGAATTGGGACGTGATGCGCGATGATCGGCGTATTATCGAATTAATTCAACCTCGCCAACTTTCCTGTCGATCGCTCTGTTCCCCCAATTTCTTCCAGTTTCTAAACGAGGGAGTGCTTCTATGGAATTAGCCGCGCTAATTTCCTGGAAATTTCACCAAGATACCAATCCTTTCTTTTCCTCTCTTCATTCCATCGAATTCAATTGATTCTTGATCTTATTAATTATCGAATTTTCGTTAAATGGATAAAAGGTAGAAAGGATAGGTCGTAGTAAAGCAAAGAGAAAATAAATGATACAGGATTCTGTATCGTATCTCCATACTGTTCATCTTCTTTCCAATTTTACTTTTTCCATTTAATTTAATAAAATGTATCTAGCGATTAGTCGTTGCCAATTTTATAGATAAATATTAAGAGTGTTGATTGGTTAATGTTGAAAATCATGAAAGTTTAATACATTACAGGCAAATAAAATTAATGGTACAATAAATAATTGTTGAGATATGTATAATCTTTCGTGCTGGACTGGGTTAAATGCGTGTTAGAGTTACTTGTATGTGAGTATCAGTGTGTGGATACATGTGTGTAAGCGTCGATGAGCGTCCAGGCTTTTGTCAGGACAAATGACGATCGGCGGGAGTTTGGAAGCATCTGAAGAAGAGTCGGTTGGCAGTCGAGTGTAGAGAAAGTACTGAGACGCGTGCTAGTGTGTATCGATGAATATATGAGAGATCCTTCTTATAATAAATGTATTATTATTTAAATATTACATCCCAGTGTATAGTCAATGTTCCTTCAACATTATTTCGGCACCAAAGATCCACAATTCTTAACAATAACAATAAAAAAAAGAAGAAAACATAGAAGATGTGCTACAACCAGTAAAATTCAAATTAGAAGAATTAGATAAAATGTTAAACTTCCAATTTGAAAAATAAAGCGTAAAAGTTTTTTTGAAAAGTCATTTAGATCTTCCAACACCTAAAGAGACTGTCACAGAATATACAGAGGAAAAGAATTTGTAACAATTTTCATGAAAGGACCATGTCCCTATTTCACGGATCGTATCGTTAAAAATCAATTCGCGAGCCTTTTCAACATTATTGAATACCCAACTTCAACCGATTTATGTAACAGAGATCATTGTCTCATTTTTATGCAAATGACAAGAAGAAATACTTGTGCTTGAGGAATTAATAACCGACACTGCAACAAAATCTATTACAAACGAACGAAGAATTCCAACACGCGCAAAGGATAAGAAACACGCTTTCAAGGTATGTTCAAAGTGTAATTACAAAAAATGTAAGAAGTGTAATTACAAAAAATTAAAAAAATTTTTTAACGATATATTATTAGAGCAGCTTCTTATCCATGTATATAAATTTATATTGTCGCGATTGTAGACAAATTTCCACTTCGATGTCACAATTTATTGCAGTCGTGTTAATGTAAATAATAAGTTAATGATCTTCGCTTTTTATTCGAACACATGAAACTGTCATTGAACGAACAAAAAAACATGTTTAATTGCGTGTTTTTGTATCTTGAACACATCGCATCGTCGATATCGATCATTGCTGACTTTTAATTTTCTTCTAAATATTCACTCCTTTTTACGATCTTTGTAAAAAGTTGTAAACTTTTATAATGGTCGTTTAATAGAAACGAACAGACAATATCATAGACAAAGTTAGGAGAACAAAAAATCAGCTACAGAGATATTGCAAATAACTTATGATAATCACTAGCGAGACAGTTTCGCATACAACGAGTGCAACCATATGAGAACTCAGGATCTTTCGTCTTTCTTCGTTCGAAGAATTTGCCTACGAAAGAAAATTAGTTCTCCTGAAAATATCCACTTTGTAGAGGGGAGGTTAAAATGGAACACGTATTTAAAACCATGTAAAAGTACAAAATCATTATTCTTATGAATTAGAAACTATTGATTTGTATAAAAATATATGTTTGCTCTGGATATAGCTACTATAGCTAATATATAACAAAGATATATGTTATATAGATACAAAAGGTTTTATAAGATAACATGAAAATTATTGAAGATACCCAAATATAAATATAAGTTGCAATAAAATGTATGGATAAATACGTTTGGTCTTTTATTTTACGAAATAAAGTTCACGATAAATATAACATCTTCTCTCTGTACATTGGTGCAAACCTAATAGATGTACCCTTGGCCATGCGCTGTATCCAATTTTCCACTGATGTGAAGTATATGTGAATTTTTAACCGAGTAACGTCTGCGTTAAGTACTTATGTGGTGAGACGAAATTAAATTAATAACGAAACGAGTTGATTTTGTTAACTACATTTACAGATATTTTAAAATGTAGAATACACAGTTAATCGCAAGCATTGCTCGCTCGATGATATTCATTATAAGATTGCGCGATACTGCGGTATTAATTGCTATGCTAATTCGCTAGACTGATTCGTTGTACTTATTCGTTTGACTGATGATCTCGATGACTCGATACTGACATTGATTCGCGCAACTGACTGACTGACTGACTATGTCTGGAGAACATAGTCGTCTATTTATATTGGCGGTGGGCGGGGGGGGGGGGGGTAACGGAAGGTTGAACTTGGCTCTTGTTGACGGTTGCACGTAGCGGCGATATTGCTTTGTCCAGAGTTTGTTTATTGCATTATGTGCATCGTACAGTGTTAATCCTCTGTGGCAAACAACTACGTGAGGCACCTTCGAATCGAAACGTCCTGTGACGCATATACCGCTACACTTACATTATTTTATATACAAAATCATTTTTCAAAATTTTCATGTAATCAAAATTTCATCGTACAATCTAATAATTCCAAGAAAGAACGTATACGTGTACTATGAGACATTTAATGCACTAAACTTTCATGATTTTCAACATTAACCAATCAACACTCTTAATATTAATCTATAAAATTGGCAAATATATATATGTAAAATAAACTAAAAATCTACAAAACGATAATAAAAACAATTTGGACGTGCGGAATATCGCTATGGGGGACAGCAGCGATGAGCCACATAAATGAACTAGAGTCGCCTCAATCGAAGATACTGAGAATAATAGTCAATGCCCCATGGTATGTCAGAAACGAGGATATACGCAGATTTAAAAATACCAACGGTCAAGAAGAAATCGGCAGGTATAGAGAAAAATACAAGGAAAGAACAGCAACACATCCAAACCAGCTGGCTGCTGAAGCGAACAAAACTCTCATAGAAAGAAGACTAAAAAGAAAACACCCCACTAAACTCACTAAAGAAATAAAATAGTCAAACTCGAAGATGGGTTCCCGCTGGGGGTAGCCATTCACTTGTTATTTAGTAATTAAGTTAGAAAAATTTACCAAATGTCCAACTGGACAAATCGTAAAGTACAAATTAAATAATAATAAAAAAATATATGTATACGTTCCGTGTTACTTCACGTTGAGGTTGAAGTTACACGAGCATCGAGATGACCGAACGTTATGACGAACATTGGAATGCTCGTGTGACCACAGCTTAAAGTGTACTGTTTTATTCCACGTAAGATTAAACATTAAACATTTAGCAGCGTGAGGTAAAGAATCACTTTATACAAATAATCCGATGTAAGGAAAGTATGGTCAATACATAAATACAATATAGAAACTTGGACACTAGAAATTTTGCCAACTCTGTCAATCAAAAACTGACATGTGACTTTCTTTGGTACTATACTATTCTTTCCCTGCAGCGAGGCAAATTTATTTTATCGATGTTCTATTTAGGTAAAAATGAGATTCGGGGATAAATGTTTCCGTCTACATAAATTATGTTTTAATGGGCAAATGATCAATATAGTGGAAATTATTTAAAGCTCTCCATTTCGTATGTTTAACTAATTTTCTACTGAATAATGTCATGTCTATTGCACTAAGAGATTCATTTCTTATATTGCAGTGGGTGCATGATTTAATGTTTATGAGTATTAAGTTAGGAACTCTATTTATGGTTAGCAGCTTCTAGATTGTTTTATCGCTATTTTATTACATTATTATTTATCAGATATGTGAAACGTTCCACATGGATCGTTGTATGTTCGTTATAATCATCGCCGTCATAAATGCAGCAAAAACGAAAGAGTTCAGGCAGAAGTGGAACGTACAACTGTCTCGTTATAGTCCTACGCTAATAGCCTGTTATCATTGTATCAAAATACTTTACACCAGGTTGCTTCCAATTACCAGATTGTTCAAATACCAATCGCTAACATGACATGTATCAAACCGTGGAAAAACGTGTGTATCGTAGATGGAAATCCAGTATACGACAGTTGGTAAGCAAAATATTGTAATAATGTGTTTTTTACGGGTGAACTTGAATCATTGTTCACTCGTTCTTTTAATTGTGTTTTCTAAGAATTATATTTATCAGCGAACAAGAGAATTGCTAGTCTCAGAGACAGTTCGAAACACTCACACATCCTTCGGTTTACTCATAGCACGGTAATGAGTCTTTACCATATTCCAGTGATGTGTAATTATATGTACGCGAGGTTCCATTTTTTCCCCGAGCCAACCTTCTACGTAGAAAATGAAAAACAATGTTTACAACTATTCCGCAAATGATTCTACATCAAAATTGATTCATCTTTTTAGGTATTGTGAGATATTTAATATAATTACGAATGTTCCCTGAAACATTGAATGCCATTATCGTAACAAAATGAAATATTTGAAAATTTCGAATACGACTGTGTATGTGCGCCCGCACACAAAGTAGTTACTTCTGTTCATTGGTTTATTAATCAAAAGACTAGTATTGTACAAAATAGAATAAGAATGAATAATCTATTCTAAGCATACGTACATTTACATATTCATAAGGTTATAAATAGTATTAAACATTTTGCATGTAAGCTGTTAATTAAGAGTGTATGCCGTGTAAATGAGTGACCATATCGATGAAACTATTGTAACGACGCCTATGACCACGGCGAAATTGTAATCCCTGAAATAATCGATTTTGTAGATCGAGTAAAACTAGACACTAAAAGATTAACAAAAGAAATTACAAACTCACATGATCGATAAAGTGATTGTAGGAGAAAACTGCCAAATACGAAGAATTGCATTTCATTGTATCATAAAAAATCGTAAATTTCACGGGTTATTTTAATTAGATAAATTCTTAAATTCATGTATAAACTGGCTACATACTGATTGTCATTCGCATTGCAATTTGAATCGTTAGAGATATACATTCGAGATACAAATTCTAAAATATCCATCTGCTTACTTCGTCTTCCATTTCTACATGATATTGTACAGTGCTATTGTGCCGCGCACGTGCAATAAAAGAATCGAAACTCAAAAGGTGAATGTTCTTCATTCGGGTTCCGGATATCGAATAGTTCTTTTGTACTTTCTCCCATAAAAGTAGCGTGCGATTTTCAGAGAGAAGCTTGCAATCTTGTCGATCTCTTAACCAATGATCGTTCCCGACGACAAATGTACGCCACTGGTATCCAACGCTTAAAAAACACATGATATCTAATTGGAAGCAGCTCGTGATGCAATTAGCGATAAGGATTTGAAGCGGTGGGAAAATTAAGTGCACCGTGTGAAGCCAACAGCGTCAGCTGATCGGGTAAACTATGACAACGACGATCGTAACTCTTACACGCGCGTACGAAGGAACTAGTTTCTTGTGCAACGCACGAAGAAAGTCTCGAGGTCGAGGTTTATACTCGGGACTAGGTAAAGTCTTGACCGATTTGTTACTTTATCGACTTTCGTCGTCACGTAATTTACGCGTAAAAAGTAAAAATCTTTTCCTGACACGATGTACTTCTTCGACAAAAGGGCTTTTATCCTGTAACGAACGACCGTTTCTTAGATTTGCATTCGCCTAATTTTACGTCGTTCTCTCCATTTTTGACAAACATCCGAGCTTGTTTGAAATTTCGTCCATTCGATATTTTGTCCCATCGTTTTATTTTTTTCCCTCTTATTTTACACCTTCTTAATTAAAGTGGCGAGTTGCGGGGTTTTCACGATCAAATTATTTTTTATTGTTTTTCTTTTGTTATTAATAATATCATATTCTGTTCGTTGTAGCGATAATAGGTCTCATGGGAACTGGGTCGTAGCAACTCAGCCGTTCCCTTCGAAAGAATTGTTAAAGTTTTAATTATTCTGAAATTGAATATAATTTATACATTGTGTTTTTACGTGTACATTCACATTTAATAAAAAAGTACCGTGTTATTTACGAAACAACATAAAATCAGGATTTCAGGATTAGCTCGTAAAATATATCAGAATATAGGAATAATGGAAGATCTCTAGAAATATATATAATGGAAGAGATGTAGAAGACAATGCATTTTGCGCGGCTATATTAAAAATTCGGTGATCAAGAATTAGTACCGTCACACTTAAAATGCGAGCTTGTTTTGAAATATGTTGAGGTTTATCTGGAAGGCGTCAGTGTATGTATAATAGAAATATATTTGAGTAAGTATAAGCACAGTGTATGCTAGTCCAGATCCGCACGCTATCAGTGTTAGTTTATAATAGAGGTTCGAAACCATGGGCCTATGAGTATTTATATAATTACGAGAACTGGTCCGTCTATAGCCCGCTACATCATCCGTGCATGACATATTCCTAAAAAAGGATATGAGGTTGAGAGACCCCTCAAATTGATTTAGAGCTAAACAATACTCAATGGCTTCGAGGATTAAGAAAACCAAATTCTAGAGAAGATGTAAAGTTTTCCTAGAAGTGAGAATCATTTCAACAAAATAGACAGAAAGAGAAACGGGAAAAAGGGGGAAAGAAAGGAAGAAAGATATGTAATATACTATACGATACAGTATAATGCTGGACATCTACGTTAAACAACAGACGCTACTTTCCCAATTGTGGTACTAGAGAACATCATAATAAGTTGAAATGTTTCAACATTTCGAAAGAGAGAGAGAGAGAGAGAGAGAGAGAGAGAGAGAGAGAGAGAGAGAGAGAGAGGGAGAGAGAGAGCGAGAGACAGACAGACAGACAGACAGAGAAAGTGCATATATCGAGAGAGTAATTTCATTAGTTTATCAATTAAGGAGCTTAATATATGTTTATTTCATTCTTGGCGGATTATTGTACAATCGGAGGAGTGATATAAACGGCATTTCTGTTGTTGCGGATAGGACAATAGCAGCAGAGAAACTGCAAATAATCATTGTAATGGCCATATAGCTCTGAAAAAACATAATATGTTATTATTACATAGGATTCATATTATTTTGAAATTGTTTCAATAAAACTATTTTATCATACTTACAAAATTGGTGTAATACATGAAGAAAGAATAATTATCTAACGAATATAACGAAAGAGTAATAATACAATTTATGAGATAAGCACCATACGTTAATTTACCCAAAATAACGAAAATATCTAGCGATAAGAATTTGTTCACGATACCTGCAAATGTAAAAAATATACTTCGGTGTAGTTTACGAAACATTATAAACTTCGCATTACACAAAGAGTATTTTTACAATAAGAAGAATGACATCAACGCATTACTGAATGACATGAAAAACATCGACTTACCGCCATTATTCGTAGTGCATACAACTACGAGCCAGGCAATGCCTAATGCCCAGCCTATTCTACTGAGGGCCAAATAAAGAACGGAGAGACCTAAGGATATGTTCCTGTTCTTGAGTCCGAAGAGAATCGAACAATTACATAAAATTGCCATGGTCCAACCAAAGAATAAGCTTTGCTGAAACATAAATTTAATCACATGTTTGAAAGATGCAGAGGAATATAGGTGTAACGAACAAGCAGTATGTATTACTTTTGATAACCGTAATTTGTAATTGCATTTCGTAAGAAGGTGACATGTGGCCATTCCTATGAGATATGGCGGTATTCTACACCACGGTCGTATATAAAAGTATGTCAGCGTCTTATATTGTTCGTCAAATCTAGGAAAGTAAATATAAGTATATTTACAAATTCCCTGTGTTATAAGGAGTGCTAAACATTTTGTATTCTTACGTAGGATGGTAATTAAGAGTGTAGCCCGTGTAAACTACTGATCCTATCGATGAAACTAGCGTAACAACGCCTATACCCACGGCAATATTGTAATGCCTGAAACAGTCGATTATAGATCCCGGATAAAAGTGGATACTAAGGGATTAAAGAACGAAATTACAAACTCACGTCATCGATAAAGTTAGGAGAAAACTGCCAAATACGAAGAACTGCATATCATTGGGCAAGTACCAACTCCATGTGAGACACTGCAAGCAGTATTTCTCTCCGAAACGATTCTTTTGTAGTATCGCGAACGATGTTTGCAATAAATTATCTGAGAAAGTATACGTACTAGCTCATCCCATCTATAGAAGTTGTTGATGTAAAGTATATTAGTCCACCAATATTTGGAACACTTAGCATTTGGATGCTCAACGGAAAGAAGTGCTGAGACATTATCATGCCAAGTGAAAGTCAATATGGCTATCAATATAACGACGAAATATGCAGGAGTAAGCCTTCGAAGTTAATGTATTTATTTTATCATCGAAATCTCATGGATAGAACTAACTAAGCATTGCTAGAATACTATACCTTATATATCGTTTGACAATCTTTTGAAATAGTTCGTTCATCCTTTTTCCTATAGGCGGGATTTCCTGATATTTTCGTCGTTCATTCAGAAATGTATATGACAACAGAAAACCACTCATAAAGAAAAATGCATCCACCGAAAATGTGAAGTTGCTTATGATTTGCATGAGTAAATCTTCAGCTTGTGTATATATAAGCCATTTGTTACCTGAATACATGAGTGACTCCATTAAAAAAATACATGGTAGATCACAAATCGGATCGGAGTAGTAAAATTGAAACATCGTTAAAATTTATTTCTTACTCAGAACATGAAATGAGTAGAGCAATACGTGTCCCACAATAATCCATGCTATTGTCAACGTTTTCAAGCCGTAGAATACTCGCAGATTATCACTACCCTTTTCCGGTTTAAATATTTCCTCCACATTGGTGAAAAATGAAAAACACAGAAGATATTGACTGATACGATTCTGCTGCCCCAACTCGGGAGGTGCCAGTTTCTCGTTGTTGGCTTCACATTTTTCATCTATTCCGTTGTTCAATGCTGTTGGAAGTTAATCGTACGTTACACAGATTCCCACGAAAGAAACTCGAGGCAATAAAAATAATTAAGACTGGTAACGCGAGCGCAGTTTTGTGTTGAGTAATAGTTAATATCGAATATCAATGTATGTGTAGCTTACCTATCGCGTTGTTACTTTCGAACGTAAGCTTTTCCCTTTCTTTATTTGAACGCATTCGATGGACGAAAACGTCGTATACTGTTGCCGCTATTACGGTAGCACACAGCGATAGCAAAACTGCTCTGTAATCGGAATTTTAAAGTTCCTAGTTGGTATTTTATCGGATGCAGATTCCGACGTATGTAATATATATCTGGCTAGACAAAAATTCGTGTTTTCAATTACGAGCTTGAAGTTTACGTACATGATGGAGATCATTTTCGCAGAGAACAGCCATTGATGATCGTCCACCGAATCGGAGATTTCGATGAGCTTGAAGTGCATATTAAAAAGTTTTCCAATGAAAAGTGTTTCGTTACGAAATACTTTATCAATCATAGTGGCAACATCGTCAATGCTGCAGGATGCCGGTAAGCAAAGTCCAAGCGTGATCAAATCCTAAAATGAACACATCTTCTCAAATGTCTGATCGTCCGTCGTGATCGTAAAAATTCGCAAGTAATTTTCACGACACATATTAATATTAATGATGTTATATATCAATATTATTTTAATGGGATAAATACTTAATTGGCTGCATAAACTGGCTACATACTGATTGTCATTCGCATTGCAACTTGAATCGTTAGAGATATACATTCGAGATACAAATTTTAAAATATCCATTTGCTTACTTCGTCTTCTACTTCTACATGATATTGCACAGTGCTGTTGTGCCGCGCACGTGCAATAAAATACTGAAACTCAAAAGGTGAGTATTCTTCATTCGGGTTCCGGTATATCGAATTGTTCTTTCGTATTTTCTCCGATAGAAGTGCCGTGCGATTTTCAGAGAAAAGCATGCAACCTTGTCGGTTTCCTAACCAATGATTGTTCCCGATGACAAATCCTCCGGATGGTACGCCACTGGTATCCAACGCTTAAAAAACACATGATATCTTATTGGAAACTGCTCCTGATGCAATTAGCGATAAGGATCTGATGCGGTGGGGAAACTAAGGGCACCGTTTGAAACCAACAGCATTAGCTGATCAGGAAAACAGCGACGTCGACAATCGCAGCTTTTGCACGCCCCGTATGAAGGAAATAGTTTCTTATGCAACGCACGAAGAAAGTTGCAAGCTCGGGAGTTGACTCGATAAAAAATTACGCATCTTACACAATCGCGACGTAACATGATGGTATCGTGATCAGAAAAATCCTCGCGGTTGCACAGGAGTTCTATTGTTTTTTATTCGAATTTCCCACGGTATAAACGTGTTCATCGAGAACATGTCAGGATACACAATCGCAATCACGGTGTACATCTTTTTGAATCACGGTCAGTTATACGTATTTCATTCTTCCTTTTCGCTGTAATCGACTAGCGGTAGCTTCGCGGAATCAAAATCGACTATATATCTTGAAAGTTGTATTAACCTCTTAGAGCCCAAAGTATCTGGTTATCCACTGCATTTCGAAATTCATCTATCTGCGTCCGACATCTGCTGGAATTTAGAAGATCAGCATTTTCCAAAACCGCGTACACTGGAAGTATCTTCCTCGTGGTCATCGGGTCTAGCGCGGTCGCTTGCATTGACACGTAAAAGCTTGTTAAAGATAGAAAGAATAACCATGTCCACGAAATCCTTCCGCACTTCATACTTTGAAATGAGATTTACACTTGGATTATTAGAATTGACTTTCCATGAATATCGGTAGTTACCCGAATGTATTTTGTTCTCTTTCGCAATAAAGTATTACTGATCTTTAGGTACTATGTTCGATCGAATATGCTGCTGTGTTGAACGGGGCTCGAATGGCGAATGAAGCTCGAGAAACTCGACGGTGTCCGATAAAATTGCTGCGTTATGTGTACCGTATTCGGTACAGAACACAGTATTTATGATGTAATGTATCGTAATCATTCGAATTGCTAATAAGTTTCACACGTTACTTCTATCTATCCATTCCTGTCATCCGGTATTAGTTTTTTTAAAACCCTTGCCTCTGACCTTTGTTACTTTTTACCACCTTATATTTTAATTTGGGAGCGTGTTTTTTTTAGTGTAGTCAGTCGATTAGTATCGTTCGATTAAATTTCTAGTGCTTACAATTAAAAGTTTTGACGCGAAAGCCTAAGCTGACCTTTTTCTTGCAATTTCCATAAATTTATTGCTCACTGCTGCTATTAAATGCGTATCAATTTAAATATATCGTTTTAAAATGCTCATTTCTTTTATGGAAACCCATTTACTGAATATTACCAATCTATTACTTTATTTCGCGCCTTAGATTCTTTTGAACCGCGGTCAAGAAGCTGCAGATTATTTTTCCTGCTCATATATCGTCTTTGAATATATGGCATTGTATTCGAACAAAAAAAAAAAAAAAGAAAAAAAGATTATAATTATAATAATTTCTATAAAATAATTATTAAGGTGCATTTTTTGACCAACTCTATAGAGCATTATCTGAGCTGTAAAATTACAGGTGACAGTATGTTCAAAACCATTAAATACGATAACTTAGTAGCAACCAAAAATAAGTTTACGAAACAGCATGAGTATGCGTCAATGATAATCAGAGTCGCAATTAAACATTTCGCGAATTTAAGTCAGCAGTAGAACAATGTATAAAGATGATTCTACATTTAATTCACTTTCTTCTTCTGTGGGATTCTATCACTGACAGTGAAGGGGATACGTAAGGATTTGTAACATACAGACCTACTCTCGTTTCCAGTTTATGTCATTTTGCCGATCGAAAATAGACCAAGCACCTCCGCGATTTGTTTTCGTTTAAAAACTTTCACTCTTGGTCGCGGCCTCGCGTTTAACGCTTCTTCGCTAGATTTTATGTTCGCTGGTTGCGGTCAATTAACATTCCATTTTCATACGCGTGGCTGGGTAAAGTCTTAAGTGGCTTATTATTTCATCGACTTTTACCGTCACGTAATTCAAGCGTAACAAATAAAAATCTTTTCCTTCGTCTACATACTCCTTCGACGCAAGAACATTTACCCGTAACGAACGCTCGTTTCTTAGATTCGTATTCGTGGAGCTGCTTCCTCAAATAGGCATGAAAAAATTAACCATGGATACGTTTTCTTTGATCGACAAGACCACCCTGTTTTCTAATTGCCAAGAATGTTTTTATGATCGTTCACATTCCTCGTCATTTTTTGTATTTTCGACGAACATCCATAGAGCTTGATTGAAATCTTGTCGACTCGATCTTTGCTCGATTTTTCATCTTTTTTCCTATGTCTTGCTCCCTTGCATCTTGTCTATCAAAATTGTCATGATGGCACACCGAAGTGCAACTTTGTATAAAATACATGCATTTCGTAATTTGTATAAAATTTGTATAAAATACAAAATTTCGTCTATTCATTGTCCAAAAGAAAGTAACGATTGTCCCGTTCGAAACGACCAAAACGTAGGAATCTTCTTACGCAATTTTATGACGCCAGTTTCCGTGGGAAAATTCCTCTTAGCAATGGGGACAACGTTTTTAATTTTCCATGTCCACCGTGTTCTCAATACCCAAGCGTATTGTAAACACGGCTACTTCTGAATATTAATTTAACTAATCGAAACGTGGTTGCTATGATGGTAGCAAAGTAATAAAATTACTCTGTACTCAAAATTTGTAAGTTTCTAGTCGATTTTTCATCGGACGCAGATCCAGATATGTAGCATGTCTCCCAATGGGTGACAAGAATTTGAACTTTCAATAACGAGCTTGGAATTTCGTAGCGAGAAACCATTGTTGATGGTCCGTCAAATCGGAGACTTCGATCAGCCTCAAGTCTGTAAAAAGAGTATTCCGACGAAAAGAGTTTCATCATGGAATACTTCCTCCATCATAGTGACAACTTCGCGTATGATACAGAATGCAGGTCATATATTAATGTCATGAGTTGTTTTAATGAGGTACAGTGTTAATTTGCTGTATTAATCATACGGATAATTACATATTGATTGTAAGTAACATTGCGACTCATATCGTTGGATATATGGATTTGAGATGCAAACACTGAAATATCCATGTACCTACTTTGTATTTTGATTTTATGCGATATTCCACAGCGCTATTGTGTCGTATACGTCGAATAAAAAGTCGAAACTGAAAAGGCGGATGTCCAATCAGCGTGTCCTATCCCTACCAATATGTCTCGTCCGAGATGTCATCGGATGTATTTTTCGAATACGCCTGACCTTACTTAATGCATATACCATCCGTTTAAATTAAGTCTGACAGTTATTCATACTGATAAGTAATCTTTGTCAGCCTCCCTTCCTTGCAGTAAATAATCTTTACTGCTACATCACTTTCGTGCTCGGCGTCTCGAACACTCTATGTACATTTGATTCCTGAATAATGGATTAGGTTTCGATCATTTTTTGCGTGACTTGTAGTCTTGTGACGTGAACTTGTAACATTGTCCACCTGTTTTTTTTATCGTGTTCTCGAAGGCTTCTGTTTTTTAACATGCATGGCAACTGACTGTGTCAGGAACAAAAAACAACTGGGAGAAGGTCACCGTGTACTGAACGGCAAAACTTTTTCGCCTGTTTCAGTGATCTACATTTATTTGACTGATTTATTGGTTACAACTTCATTCGTTTTTCTTCGTGCACTAATATACAATCCCACTAGTGATATAAACGGCATTTCGATTGTTGCGGATAACAGAATAGAAGCACCGAAACTACATATAACCATTGTAACGGAGTAAACACCCTGAAAAGCAGAAACGTCATTTCGTGATACTAATATTACGTCGAAATTGCCCGAACGAAATAGTTTCATTGTACTTTGCAAAGGTGACCATATTAACGTAGAAAACATAATAATTTACAGTGTAAGCCAAAAATATAGTAACAGGGTTTAGGAGATAAGCACCAAACGTTAATTTACCCAAAATAACGAAAATATCTAGCGATAAGATTTTATCCACGATAGCTGCAAACATAACAAATATACTTGGGTATAGTGTTTCATTACATCACGAAAAGTGTTTCGTTACGAAATACTTTATCAACTATAGTAGCAACATCGTCAATGCTGCTGGTTGCCGGTAAGCAAAGCCCAAGCGTGATCAAATTCTAAAATGAACACATCTTCAAAAATTCGAACAAAATATTTTAATATTAATGATATTATATAGCAATATTATCTTAATGAGGTAAATTCTTTATTGGCTGCATACACTGGTTACATACTGATTGTCATTCGCATTGCAACTTGAATCGTTAGAGATATACATTCGAGATACAAATTCTAAAATACCCATTTGCTTACTTCATCTTCTACTTCTACATGATATTGCACAGCGCCATCGTGCCGCGCACGTGCAATGAAAAAATGAAACTCAGAATGTGAATATTCTTCATTCGGGTTTCGGTATATCGAATTGTTCTTTCGTACTTTTTGTCACAGAAATGGCGATTTTTACAGAGCCAGAAGCAAGTGAGACGTTCTCCTATCGAATAATTGTGCTCGTTGACAAATCCCCTGAATATCACGCTGCCAGTGTCTAACGCTTGAAAAACACGTGATTCTATAATGGATGAGCTGATCGGCAAAAGGAATACATTTGGACGACAACGTTCATCATTTTTATGAAGCCTATGCTTTTGTTTCGACGGTTGATTCGATGAAAAATTATGCACGTGATATATTCGCGACGTAACGCGACGTAAATGTCTCCAGGGAAACGGCCGCGGTTGCACAACAATTATTTTCATGTGTTTTGAGTTTAACTGACTGTATAATTTGTTGAATCGTAATCGATTATGCGTATTTCGATTGATTTGCATCCTTCTTCTTTCCGCAGTCGTAATCGACTTTCAGTAGCTTCGTCGCACAACGTTTGTCAAGATATCTTAAAAGTTTTATTTACCTCTTACTCGCCAAAGTATCTGGTTATTCACAGCATTACAAAATTTAACTAACTCCGTTCGACATCAACTGGAATTTAGAAGAATACTGTTTTCCAAATGGTATGTTGGCTGTATAATCATTAGCATAACAGATTTCTGTTTCTCATACAACGTGTGTAACCATCACGCGACAGCATCTCATTCGGATCATATATCAGAGAAAACGGGAAATAAACTACATCTGTATTTTCATAACTTTGATGGAAATCACTTTTTTCCTAAAATTCTTGTTCTTGTTCTTGACATCTTTTCACTCGTTTCTATGCTTCACCTAACTAACGTACGTATCTCGAACTTGTAATTTCTCATCGTAACAGTCTTCGTACTAGTCATTGTCGATTTTATAGATGAATATTAATAGTACTGATTAATTAAAGCTCAAATTCGCAAAAATTTAGAACATTATTCAGGTCGTTGAAATGGAACAGGACGAATAATTAAAAAACTACGAAGTATGCTGTACTCTTAATATTCCTTTGATATTCATAAATTTTTACAACTCACAGTTCTTGCCATGTTCATATTACATCCATATTACAAAATTGTCAAACGGTATTTTAATGCTTCTATAAGTGCTCACGTAAAGAAGGAATAGCTTCGCTTTACCAATAAATTTCAGTAGATATGCGACGAAACATGGTCAAATTAGTTATCATGCATAGCAACGAAAGTAGCGTGTAACTCTAAAAACGCATTTTAAAGGAACGGTCATACTGACGAACATTATAGCGACGCAAATAGATACCCGGTATTTTTGTAGTTCATCGACTGCATGTGCCGAATAAGCAGGCAGGTTCTGAATGCGTTTGAGTTTAACGCACACTTTCAATTACAATTTTCGTTTCATTTATACTTTTATATAATTAACATATCTTTATATAACAGGTATGTGGAATATTTCCCGTAGATTGTTATACGTTTGTTATAATAATCACCATCATAAATAGGTTTACAACGAACGCAAAGAATTCAGGAAGAAGTATGTCGCATCGCTTTCCTTCGTGCACTATTATGTAATCGCAGGAGTGACATAAACGGCATTTCGATTGTTGCATATAAGAGAATAGAAGCACTATAACTACAAACAGCCATTGTAACGAACATGGTAGCCTGAAAAACAGAATTGTTATTTCAGAATACACTAGTAATATTACATCGAAATTGTCCAAATGAAATAGTTGAATTATACTTACAATGTTGATGTTATCACTGTAGAAAGGATAATCACTTGAAGAAAGAGTCGAAAGTATTATAATAGGGTTAACGAGATAAGCAGCATACGATATTTTGCTGAAGGGGACGAAAAAATCCAGCGACAAGATTTTGTTCACGATACCTGCGACCATAAATCATATAGTGGGCTGCAG
This sequence comes from Bombus pascuorum, assembly GCF_905332965.1. Lineage (NCBI taxonomy): Eukaryota > Metazoa > Arthropoda > Insecta > Hymenoptera > Apidae > Bombus > Bombus pascuorum. The sequence continues at coordinate 11,151,439 of NC_083490.1, read as the reverse complement.
CTTATAAAACGTTAAATACTTCGCATTGCAAAAAGGATATTCTCGCAACAGGAGGAATAACACTATAATATTAATGAGTGACTTGAAAAATATCGTCTTACCGCCATGATTCGTGGTGCATGCAACTACCAGCCAGGCAATACCCAGTGACCAGCCCGTTCTGCTGAGGGCCAAATAAAGAACGGCAAAGTTTAAGGGCATGTTTTGGTTTACGGGACTAAATAGAATCAAGCAATTGCACAGAATTGCCAAGGTCCAACCAAGGACTAAGGATTTCTAAAAGATACGTTGAATTACGTTATTGATAGATGCACAGAAATGTAGGTAGGTAGACATAACTGATAGAAACAGTATATATTACTTTCGATAACCGTAATTTGTAATTGCATTTCGCAAGAAGGTGACATGTAGCCATTCCTAAGAGGTATGGCGATATTCTACACCACGGTCGTATATAAAGGTACGTCCCCGTGCTATATTGTCCGTCCAAACTGAGGAAGTAGACATACGTATATTTACATATTCCCAATGGTACAAATTGTATTAAACAGTTTGTATACTAACGTCGGCTCGTAATTAAGAGTGTATCCTATATAAGCGACTGATGCTATTGACGAAATTAGCGAAACAACGCCTACACCCATGGCAATATTGTAATGCCTGAAACAATCGTTTTTAGTGGTCGACTAAAACTGCCCATGAATGACTACAAAATCAAATTTCAAACTCACGTGATCGATAGCAATAGGAGAAAACAGCCAAATACGTAGAACTGCGTATCATTGGCTAGGTACCAACTCCATGTGAGACACTGCAAACAGTATTTCTCTTCGAAACGATTCTTTTCTGGTAATGCGAAAGATGCTTCTAATGAATTATCTACAAATTATACGTACTTGCTCATCCCAGCTGTAGAAGTTATTTATGTAAAGTATATTAGTCCACCAATATTTGGAACACGTAGCACTGGGATGTTCAAAGGGAAGAAGTGCTGAGACATGATCATGCCAGGTAGAATTCAATATCGCTATGAGTATAATGACGAAATATGCAGGTGTGAGCCTTCGAAGTTAATGTATTTATTTCACTCTCATGTATTTGTATCACGCATAAATTAAAACATAAGGACATATTGAAATCGTCTATACCTAATATATCGTTTCATAATTATTTGAAGGAACATATTCCCCCTTTCTGTTATAGATGGTACTCTCTCCATTTTTTGTTTTTCCTTCAGAAAAATATAAGACGTCAGAAAACCACTCATAAAGAAAAACGTGTCCACCACGAACGTCGCATTAATTAATAGTTGTGAGGATACTTCGCCGACCATCATGTACATATGCGACTTGTTAGCTGCACAGATGATTGATGTCATTAAAAAAGGCGAGCTGTATCAGAAATCAGAATGGGCTAGTGAAATTAAACTGCGAATGAATTTCATTTTTTACCCATAATATGCAATCTGTACAGGAACACATGTGCCAGTATAACCCATAGCGTTCCCAACACTCTGATACCGTGGAATATACCCAAAGCCTTTGTACCCTCTGGTACTTTAAATATGCGCTGTACATGTCTAAGGAGTGAAAAACATAGCAGATATTGGGCCATGCGATTTTGTTCGCTCGATTCTGAGGGTGCCAGTTCATCGTAATCGGTTTTGCCTTTTCCTTCTGGTGCGTTCTCCAATTCTGTTCAAAGTTATCCATACGTTACATAGATTCCCATGAAATATACTCGTGTCGATCAGAATAATTAACATCCAGAATATTCGGTATCATCGTATGTATCGCTTACCCTCCGTATTTCCATCTTGAAGCGCAACGATTTCCTTCTGGTTGTTTACACGATTGTGGTGGATGAAAATATCATATGCTGTGGCCACTGTCACGGTAGTGCACAACAATAGCAAAACTATTCTGTAACCAAAGTTTTGTGGTTTCTACTCGATAGTTAGTCGATCACCGATCGTGATACTTGTTTATGTCGATTGAGAATAGAAATTCGAACTGGATTAGGAGCTTGAAATTTACGTACATGATGGAGATCATCTTTGCAGAGAGGAGCCATTGATAATCATTCACCAAATCAGTGACTTCGATGAGCCTAAGGTGTATAGCAAAAAGTTTGCCGATGTGAAGAGTCTCGTTGTGCAATATTTTATCTAGCATTGTGGCTACGTCTCGTTTTGTGCAGGATGCCGGTAAGCAAAGTCCAAGCGTAATCAAGTCCTTACAAAAACGTTTGTCACAGTCGTAAAATTCTGCATTGTAAATCTGTTTCATTATGCTGATGAGGTACATGAGATATGTACGTGCTTACTTCTTCTAGTACTTCTTGGTGATATTGCATAGTGCTACTGTGCCGCATGCGTCCAATAAAGAAACGGAACTCGAAAGGTGGATGCTCCTCGTTCGGGTTGCGATATATCGTATTGTTCTTTCGTTTTTCCTCCGAGACAAACACCGTGCGATTTTGGGAAAGAATGGTGCAACCCATACGATCTCCTAACCAATAATTGTGCCCGCTCATAAATCCCCCGGGTGGCACGCCACTGGTGTCCAGCGCTTAAAGAATATATGATGCTGCATTGGAAACATCTGATGATACAATTGACGATAAAGATTTTATGCGGTAAGGAAGTTGAATGCAGAATTTTAGCGTTTCGTGTTTAAAGTCAGAAAATGCAGTTCGTTGGAATAAGAAAAACAGCTACGACTTTGACCGTTCACTTTTGCGCACTTCCAACGACGAAGCTAATTTCTTGCGCAAGATGCGAAGGAAGTTTTGGGGTTGAGGTTCAACTCGACATAAAATTATGCAGTTCATACATTCGCGACATAATCGTCGCTAGAAGAATTCTGGAAGTTGCATAGGTTCTGTTCTTACTGTTCTGTGAGTTCTGTTTACCTCTTAAACCCCAAAGTATCTGGTTGTCAACTGCACTACGAAATTCATCAATCTCCGTCCGACATCTGCTGAAATTTAACAGATCCACGTTTTCCAAAACCGCGTACGCTGGAAGTATCTGCCTCATGGTCTCTGGGTTTAGCGTGGTTGCTTGGATCGGCACATAAATCGTTGTTATAGATAAGAAGGATAACCATATCCACCACGAAATTTTTCCGTACTGCATGCCCTGAAATACGATTTGCGCTTGGATTGGTGAAAATATCTATTGAAAAAAATGGTCAAGCACGAATGATCATTATTTTCTCTTATATGATGAAGTACGTTGTCGCACTCTGGATATGGTCGATCCAGTGTACGACTACTAATACGACTGGAATGTTCGGCGTAGCAGTTGGGTACGAGCATTTCAAAAAGGAAAGGTCTGAACGAAAATGTAACCATGGCAGGCTATTCTGTAGACGTTTGCATCAAAAGAAATTTGCAAGTTGTGTTTTGCTTACAATTTGAAGGAGGAAGACTTTGGCGAAATACGCTATGGGGATGACATATACAACAATATCGGCAGGCGACTGCTACGCGCGTTCTGTCGAACAATCGTTCAACTATTGTATCGAGCATTAAACAAAGCCACTCCTCGCATTGAATACTACTGGCGTTACTTTGTTTTGTTTTCAAATTTGAAAAAAAAAAATGATTTTCTAGTTCTTTTTGATGATATCCCCAAGCAAGTATGCCTACTTTCTCTGAATACTCAGAAACTGAAGGGCTTATTTACACCACATCTAGTGGAGAAGATAGTATCGTAAAAAAGAGCTTCAGTGAGACTCTATTTTCTGAAGGGGAACTGTTCTTACTTGAAGCTTGGTGGAGCAGTTGATGATGCGAAGTCACGAACAATACTGAAGTAACCGTTTCTAATGCCGATACTAACCCTCGGATCGACGTTTCTGTTTGAACGACTACACGAGACTAGCGATGTCATGTTCGACTCGATCTAGCGTCTAATAAAATTCGAAACTACTTACGCGGCTTCCGCGCGCTGATTGGTTTCTCACCGAACGCAAAAAATTCCCAGTTAACATTTTACGAGCGAATCATTCGTCAGTGTCCTTAGTCAGGTTCCCGATACTAAGTCCGATCGAGCCGTTATTTTATGGAATAGATCGTCCGCTGAGTTGAAAAGTTACAAGATTAGGAAAAACTCCTATTTAAACTACGATGTGCATAGAAATTTAAAAATATTGCTATGAATGTTCAATGGAATTTTTTTGAGTGTTGCAGCGTCGTTGTCGGGAAGTTTTGTTTTTTCGGAAGGAACAAGTTATTTTCACTCTTGTAATGTTAGCTAATACGCCATTACACCGTTCCACAAGTGAACTTTTTGGAATTGAAAGTGATATTGTAACGCTCAATTCTTTAGGTGGTACAGTCGGTGGTGCAGACGGTAGCTGAATCTTTTAAGAGGTGTTACGGAAAAAATTTATTGTGTTGTAGATTATTATTTATTAATTGCTGACGATAGGCATACGGGAGTTTGACGATTTCATAAAAGATTAAGTTTAAAAGATTCTATTTCTTTGTTGTGTGAAGCATGAAAGATCGTACCTCTTGAACCACTCTTATTCGAGCCAAATTAGTTTCACGTATTCTTTCTCCAGGCAATATTGACATGAATGGAAACATGCACACGCGTTGGATTGGATTAAGATATTTAATAGTACAAAGCAATACAGATGCAATACAAACATTTATTGGAGAAGGAATCATTTCGTTATATCTAAAACGGATTGTTTTATTTTCTATATCTCCTATAACTTTGATTCTTCTCGAATCAATTATCTGAAAAACAGCTTATAGAAACTTTTTTATCTCTCAATAAGTTCGGATAATTGACGTTTTAAAATGCCTGTGTTGCAAATAGTTATGCATGACATTTATTTTCTTTCACCTCATATCATTTATTATCTTTTCGACGGTTGACCCCATGTCTCGTCCAATAGAACATGCTCGCCTGTTACGAATGACGCCATATTTCGTCAAATAGTACACGGTGTTAAATACTCATATGTGTTGAACAATGCGATGTAAAATAAAGATCAAATTCTGTATTTTATGTAATATCCGGATAACAAAATATTATGCTAGAACGACGCTTCGAGTTCGCTAACCGAAAATGTGGATAGCTTCTTGTGGAAATTAACTGCGAATGGTTTCCGTTAGACATTTGTTGATCCGTGACGTTTCTAACTTACTGTATTGTTCAGTCTGTGTTCCGTGCTAATGTCCTTCATATTTTATTCTAGACCAAATTGAACACACCGAGTCAGAATTTCATCGTATACTTTATTTCATTTTCTATATTTATAAAATTATCTGTTTATATCGATAGCTTTTTACAACTTTTTATAGTTGAACCCACAAAATTCTGTTTCTCATAGCAATAGTAACGCTATGAAGCCATTGAACACATATTCTATCGCTTAAGAAATTAAGAATATTCTGCAATGATCAGCGATTTGTGACTCTTCTGTCTTCTCTCTTTCCCTCACTTCTTATTCCAGCATGAATTTTTCGAGTCGCTACGAAACCCGGGTGTTGGTAGTGGTGGGCTGGTCATTTGTAGAAGGATTGCGATCAATGACATTAAATCAACCATCTTCGCGAATTCGAAAATATTTAATTCAGCAATCAGCGTGTCTTCGCTGCCAACATGTCCCGTGCGAAATGTCATGGGACATTTTTTTCGGATAAGTCTGACCTTACATTCAAATTGACATATTATATCAAACAGTTAATGTATATACCATCCACCTAAATCATGTGTGACAATTATTAGTACTCACAAATAATCTTCATCAGCCTGTCTTCTTTGCAGCAAATAATCTTTTTGCTACTTCACTTTCTGGCTAGGCGTCTCGAGTACTCTACGTGCATTTGAATGCTGAATAGTAGATTAGGTTTCGATCATTTTTGCTTATCTTATAGTCTTGTGACGTGAACTTGTAACATTGTCCACCTGTTTTTTTTATCGTGTTCTCGAAGGCTTCTGTTTTTTAACATGCATGGCAACTGACTGTGTCAGGAACAAAAAACAACTGGGAGAAGGTCACCGTGTACTGAACGGCAAAACTTTTTCGCCTGTTTCAGTGATCTACATTTATTTGACTGATTTATTGGTTACAACTTCTTTCGTTTTTCTTCGTGCACTAATATACAATCCCACTAGTGATATAAACGGCATTTCGATTGTTGCGGATAACAGAATAGAAGCACCGAAACTACATATAACCATTGTAACGGAGTAAACACCCTGAAAAGCAGAAACGTCATTTCGTGATACTAATATTACGTCGAAATTGCCCGCATGAAATAGTTTCATTGTACTTACAAAGGTGACGATATTAATGTAGAAAACATAATCATTTAAAGAGTAAGCCAGAAGTATTGTAACAGGGTTCAGGAGATAAGCACAATACGTTAATTTACCCAAAATAACGAAAATATCGAGAGATAAGATTTTGTTCACGACACCTGCAAACGTAACAAATATACTTGGGTGTAGTTTGTAAAACGTTAGCTATTTCGTATTACACAAAAGGTATTTTTACCCTAAGATGAATGACATTACCGTATTAATCAGTGACTTGAAATATACCGACTTACCGCCATTATTCGTAGTGCATGCAACTACGAGCCAGGCAATGCCTAATGCCCAGCCTGTTCTATTGAGGGCCAAATAAAGAGCGGATAGACTTAAAGGTATGTTCTTGTTCGTGAGTCCGAAGAGAATCGAACAATTACATAAAACTGCCAAGGTCCAGCCAACGAATAAGATTTTCTGAAATATAAATTTAATCACATTATTGAAAGATGCAGAGAAATATAGGTGTAACGAACAAGCAGTATCTATTACTTTTGATAACCGTAATTTGTAATTGCATTTCGTAAGAAGGTGACAGGTGGCCATTCCTATGAGATATGGCGGTATTCTACACCACGGTCGCATATAAAAGTATGTCAGCGTCTTATTTTGTTCGTCCAATCTAGGAAAGTAAATATAAGTATATTAAAAAATTCCCTGTGTTATAAAGAATGTTAAACATTTTGTATCCTTACGTAGGCTGATAATTATGGGTGTATGCCCCGTAAACGAGTGATCCTATCGATGAGAGTAGCGTGACAATGCCTATGCCCATGGCAATATGGTAATGCCTGAAATAATTGATTTTAGAGATAAGACTAAGCACTAAAGGATTAAAAATCGAAATTAGAAACTCACGTGTTCGATAAAGTTAGAAGAAAGCTGCCAAATACGAAGAACTGCATATCATTGGGCAAGTACCAACTCCATGTGAGACACTGCAAGCAGTATTTCTCTCCGAAACGATTCTTTTGTAGTATCGCGAACGACGTTTGCAATAAATTATTTGAGAACGAATACGTACTAGCTCATCCCACCTGTAGAAGTTATTGATGTAAAGTATGTTAGTCCACCAATATTTGGAACATTTTGTATGCGGATGCTCGGGGGGAAGAATTACTGAGACATGTTCGTCCCAGGTAAAATTCAATATCGTTATCAGTATAACGACGAAATATGCAGGTGTAAGCCTTCGAAGTTAATATTTTTATTCGATTATCATTGAAATCTAAACGATAGAACTATTTAAACATTGATACTATATTTTACCTTATATATCGTTTGATAATCTTTTGAATATATTCATTTATCCTTGTTACTGTTACTTCTTGGTGATTTTGTCGTTCCTTCAGAAATGAATAGGACAAGAGAAAACCACTGATAAAGAAAAATGTATCCACCGATAATGTGAAGTTGCTTATGATCTGTGAGAGTATATTGTCGTCTATCGCATATACAAGCCATTTGTTACCTGTATACATGAGTGACAGCATTAAACAAATACGTGGTAGATCCGAAATCGAATCGGAGTAGTAAAATTAAAACACCGTTAAAATTCATTTCTTACTCAGAACATGAAATCCGTAGAATAATACGTGCCCTAAAATAATCCATATCATTGTTAACGTTTTCAAACCGTAGAATAAGCGTAGTTTATCTTCACTCTTTTCCAGCTTAAATATTTTCTCTATATTGGTGAGAACTGAAAAGCACAGAAGATGTTGGCCGACACGATTCTGCATTGCAGACTTGGGAGGTGCCAGTTCCTCGTTGTCGGTTTCGCGTTTCTCTTCTCTTACGTTCTCAAATTCTATTCAAAGTAAGCCGTACGTTACATGCATTCCCATGAAATAAACTCAAGGCGATATAAATAATTAAGATTGGTAACGCGAGCGCAGTTTTGAGTTATAAGTAATAGTCAATACGAAGTACCAATGGATATGTAGCTTACCTATCGCGTTGTTACTTTCGAACGTAAGCTTTTCCCTTTCTTTATTTAAAAGCTTTCGATGGACGAAAACGTCGTATACTGTGGCCGCTATTACGATAGCACACAACGATAGCAAAATTCCTCTGTAATCAAAATTTTGAAGTTTCTATGTAGTATTTTATCGGATGCAGATTTCAACGTATGTAATATACAACTGTCTAGACAAAAATTCGATTTTTCAATTACGAGCTTGAAGTTTACGTACATGATGGAGATCATTTTCGCAGAGAATAGCCATTGATGATCATCCACCGAATCGGAGACTTCGATCAGCTTGAAGTGTATATTAAAAAGTTGTCCAACGAAAAGTGTCTCATTACGAAATACTTTATCAACCATAGTGGCAACATCGCCAATGCTGCAGGATGCCGGTAAGCAAAGTCCAAGCGTGATCAAATCCTAAAATGAACACATCTTCTCAAATGTCTGATCGTCCGTCGTGACCGTAAAAATTCGCATGTAAATTTCATGAAATATTTTAATATTAATGATATTGCATATGAATATTATTTTAATGAGGTAAATTCTTAATTGGCTGCATAAACTGGCTACATACTGATTATAATTCGCATTGCAACTTGAATTGTTAGAGATGTACATTCGAGATACAAATTTTAAAGTATCCATTTGCTTACTTCGTCTTCTACTTCTACATGATATTGCACAGTGCTGTTGTGCCGTGCACGTGCAATAAAAAAACGAAACTCAAAAGGTGAATATTCTTCATTCGGGTTCCGGTATATCGAATTGTTCTTTCGTATTTTCTCCGATAGAAGTGCCGTGCGATTTTCAGAGAAAAGCTTGCAACCTTGTCGGTTTCCTAACCAATGATTATTCCCGATGACAAATCCTTCGAATGGTACGCCACTGGTATCCAACGCTTAAAAAACACATGATATCTTATTGGAAACTGCTCCTGATGCAATTAGCGATAAGGATCTGATGCGGTGGGGAAACTAAGCGCACCGTTTGAAACCAACAGCATCAGCTGATCAGGTAAACAGCGACATCGACAATCGCAGCTTTTGCACCCCCCGTATGAAGGAAATAGTTTCTTATGCAACGCACGAAGAAAGTCGCAAGCTCGGGATTTGACTCGATAATAAATTACGCATCTTACACAATCGCGACGTAACGTGATGGTATCGTGATCAGAAAAATCCTCGCGGTTGCACAGGAGTTTCAATTGTTTTTTATTCGAATTCTCCACGGTATAAACGTGTTCATGGAGAACATGTCAGGATACACAATCGCAATCACGGTGTACATCTTTTTGAATCACGGTCGGTTATACGTATTTCGTTCGGTTTGCCTTCTTCCTTTTCGCTGTAATCGACTAGCGGTAGCTTCGCGGAATCAAATCCGGCTATATATCTTGAAAGTTGTATTAACCTCTTAGAGCCCAAAGTATCTGGTTATCCACTGCATTTCGAAATTCATCTATCTGCGTCCGACATCTGCTGGAATTTAGAAGATCAGCATTTTCCAAAACCGCGTACACTGGAAGTATCTTCCTCGTGGTCACCGAGTCTAGCGCGATCGCTTGTATTGACACGTAAAAGCTTGTTAAAGATAGAAAGAATAACCATGTCCGCGAAATTCTTCCGCACTTCATACTTCTAAATGATATTTACACTTGGATTATTAGAATTGACTCTCGATGAATATCGGCAGTTACTCGAATGTATTTTGTTCTCTTTCGCAATAAAGTATGTTGCTGATCTTTAGATATTATGTTCGATCGAATATGCTGCTGTTTTGAACGGGGCTCGAATGGCGAATGAAGCTAGAAAGACTCAACTGTTTCCGATAAGATTGCAGCGCAATAATTGGAATTCACTGCAGGACATACCATTTGTGATGTAAAATATCCCAATTATTTTAATTGCACTAGTTTTTCATGTTATTTTCTCTGAGCCAATTATGTAATCTGGTATTAGTTATTTGAAACGTTTGCCTCTGATATTCCTTGCCTTTTACCTTATATTTTCTTGTCCAAGTGAGTTTTTCAGAATTGTCAGCCAAGTAAGTTCTGCCGGTATAATTACTAATATGTTTACGATCAAGGGTTTTGACGCAGTAGCCTGAGCTAGGCTCCTTGGGATTTCTATAATTTTATTGTTTATTGCTTCTACAAAAATGCGAGTGTGTTTAAATATATCGTTTTAAAATGCTCATTTATTTTATAGGAACGCTGTAACTGAAAATTACCAATCTATTACTTTATCTGGTTCCTTAGATTTTTTTGAGGCGCGGTCAAGAAGTTGCAGATTAGTTTTCCTTCTTAGATACCGTCTTTAGATATATGGTCTTTTATTAGAATAAAAAAAAAAAAGAAAAAAAATGAAGTTTATAATTATAATAAATTCAAGAATTTAATGATCGACGCATTCTTTGACCAACTTTGTGGAGCATTAACTAAGCTACTAAATTATATTATAAAATTATTTCAATTCCGATAGCCGGACTATTAATTTTCAAGTAAACAGGATGTTCAAAACCGTTAAATATGATAACACAGTACTAATTAAAAACAAGTTTACCAAACAGCATGAATATGCATCAATGATAATCAGAATCGGAAATAAACATTTCGCGAATTTAAGTCAACAGTAGAACAGTAGAACAGTAGTATAAAGATAATTCTACATTTAATTCACTTTCTTTTTCTGTGGGATTCTATCACTGACAGTAAAGGGGATACGTAAGGATTTGTAACATACAGACCTACTCTCGTTTCCAGTTTATGTCATTTTGCTGATCGAAAATAGACCAAGCACCTTCGCGATTTGTTTTCGTTTAAAAACTTTCACTTTTGGTCGCGGCCTCGCGTTTAACGCTTCTTCGCTAGATTTTACGTTCGCTGGTTGCGGTCAATTAATATTCCATTTTAATACGCGTGGCTGGTTAAAGTCTTGACCGGCGTGTTATTTTATCGAATTTTACCGCCACGTAATTCCAGCGTAACAAATAAAAATCTTTTCCTTCGTCGACTACTCCTTACGACGCAAGAGTATTTACCTGTAACGAACGTTCGTTTTTTAGATTCGTATTCGTCGAGCTACTTCCTCAAATAGGCATGAAAAAATTAACCATGGATGCGTTTTCTTTGATCGACAAGACCACCCTGTTTTCTAATTGCCAAGAATATTTTTAGGATCGTTCACATTCCTCGTCGTCTTTTGTATTTTCGACGAACATCCATAGAGCTTGATTGAAATTTTGTCGACTCGATCTCTGCTCGATTTTTCATCTTTTTCCCTTTGTGTTACACCCTAGCATCTTGTCGAGCAAGATGTTAAGGTGGCACATCGAAGTGCAAATTTTTATAAAATACGGCGTAAAAAAAAAAAAACGCGAGTTGCGGGATTTTCACGATCAAATTCTTTTTTATTGTTTTTCTTTTGTATTTTAATAATATCATATTCTGTTCGTTGTGGCGATAATAGGTCTCATGGGAACTGGGTCGCAGCAACTCAGCCGTTCCCTTCGAAAGAATTGTTAAAGTTTTAATTATTCTGAAATTGAATATAATTTATACATTGTGTTTTTACGTGTACGTTTACATTTAATAAAAAAGTATCGTGTTATTTACGACACAACATAAAATCAGGATTTCAGTATTAATTCGAAAATATATCAGAATATAGGAATAATGGAAGATCTCTAGAAATATATATAATGGCAGAAATGTAGAAGACAATGCACTTTGAGCGGCTATATTAAAAATTCGGTGATCAAGAATTAGTACCGTGACACTTGAAATGCGAGCTTGTTTAGAAATATGTTGAGGTTTATCTCAGGATAGAATAAAAAGGAAGGCGTGAATGAATGTATAATAGAAATATATTTGAGTAAGTATAAGTATAAGTACAGTATATGCTAGTGCAGATTCGCACGCTATCAGTTAGTTTACAATAGAGTTTCGAAGCCATTGGCCTATGAGTATTTATATGATTACCAGAACTGGTCCGTCTATAGCCCGCTACATTATCCGTGCATGACATATTCCTAAAAAAGGCTATGAGGTTGAGAGACCCTTCAAATTGATTTAGAGCTAAACAATACCCAATGGCTTCGAGGATTAAGAAAACTAAATTCTTGAGAAGATATAAAGTGAGAATCATTTCAACAAAATAGACAGAAAGAGAAACGGGAAAAAGGGGGAAAGAAAGGAAGAAAGATATGTAATATACTATACGATACAGTATAATGCTGGACATCTACGTTAAACAACAGACGCTACTTTCCCAATTGTGGTACTAGAGAACATCATAATAAGTTGAAATGTTTCAACATTTCGAGAGAGAGAGAAAAAGAGAGAAAGAGAGCGAGAGACGGACAGACAGACAGACAGAGAAAGTGCATATATCGAGAGAGTAATTTCATTAGTTTATTAGTTGAGGAGCTTAGGAATATGTATTGGTATATGACTTTTTTTTTATTTTTTTGGATTATTGTATAATCGGACAAGTGATATAAACGGCATTTCTGTTGTTGCAGATAGGACAATAGCAGTAGAGAAACTGCAAATAATCACTGAAATGGCAATATAGCTCTGAAAGAACATAATATGTTATTATTACATAGGATTCATATTATTTTGAAATTGTTTCAATAAAATTACCTTATCATACTTACAAAATTGGTGTAATCCATGAAGTAAGAATAATTATCTAACGCATATAACGAAAGAGTAATAATACAATTTATGAGATAAGCACCATACGTTAATTTACCCAAAATAACGAAAATATCTAGCGATAAGATTTTGTTCACGATACCTGCAAACGTAGAAAATATACTTGGGTGTAGTTTACGAAACATTAATAACTTCGCATTACGCAAAGAGTACTTTAAAGTAAGAAGAATGACATTAACGCATTACTGAATGACATGAAAAATATCGACTTACCGCCATTATTCGTAGTGCATACAACTACGAGCCAGGCAATGCCTAATGCCCAGCCTGTTCTACTGAGGGCCAAATAAAGAACGGAGAGACCTAAGGATATGTTCCTGTTCTTGAGTCCGAAGAGAATCGAACAATTACATAAAATTGCCATGGTCCAACCAAAGAATAAGCTTTGCTGAAACATAAATTTAATCACATGATTGAAAGATGCAGAGGAATATAGGTGTAACGAACAAGCAGTATGTATTACTTTTGATAACCGTAATTTGTAATTGCATTTCGTAAGAAGGTGACATGTGGCCATTCCTATGAGATATGGCGGTATTCTACACCACGGTCGTATATAAAAGTATGTCAGCGTCTTATATTGTTCGTCAAATCTAGGAAAGTAAATATAAGTATATTTACAAATTCCCTGTGTTATAAGGAGTGCTAAACATTTTGTATTCTTACGTAGGATGGTAATTAAGAGTGTAGCCCGTGTAAACTACTGATCCTATCGATGAAACTAGCGTAACAACGCCTATACCCACGGCAATATTGTAATGCCTGAAACAGTCGATTATAGATCCCGGATAAAAGTGGATACTAAGGGATTAAAGAACGAAATTACAAACTCACGTCATCGATAAAGTTAGGAGAAAACTGCCAAATACGAAGAACTGCATATCATTGGGCAAGTACCAACTCCATGTGAGACACTGCAAGCAGTATTTCTCTCCGAAACGATTCTTTTGTAGTATCGCGAACGATGTTTGCAATAAATTATCTGAGAAAGTATACGTACTAGCTCATCCCATCTATAGAAGTTGTTGATGTAAAGTATATTAGTCCACCAATATTTGGAACACTTAGCATTTGGATGCTCAACGGGAAGAAGTGCTGAGACATTATCATGCCAAGTGAAAGTCAATATGGCTATCAATATAACGACGAAATATGCAGGAGTAAGCCTTCGAAGTTAATGTATTTATTTTATCATCGAAATCTCATGGATAGAACTAATTAAGCATTGCTACTATACTATACCTTATATATCGTTTGACAATCTTTTGAAAAAGTTCGTTCATCCTTTTTGCTATAGGCGGGATTTTCTGATATTTTCGTCGTTCTTTCAGAAATGTATATGACAACAGAAAACCACTCATAAAGAAAAATGCATCCACCGAAAATGTGAAGTTGCTTATGATTTGCATGAGTAAATCTTCAGCTTGTGTATATATAAGCCATTTGTTACCTGAATACATGAGTGACTCCATTAAAAAAATACATGGTAGATCACAAATCGGATCGGAGTAGTAAAATTGAAACATCGTTAAAATTTATTTCTTACTCAGAACATGAAATGAGTAGAGCAATACGTGTCCTACAATAATCCATGCTATTGTCAACGTTTTCAAGCCGTAGAATACTCGAAGATTATCACTACCCTTTTCCGGTTTAAATATTTCCTCCACATTGGTGAAAAATGAAAAACACAGAAGATATTGACTGATACGATTCTGCTGCCCCAACTCGGGAGGTGCCAGTTTCTCGTTGTTGGCTTCACATTTTTCATCTACTCCGTTGTTCAATGCTGTTGGAAGTTAGTCGTACGTTACACAGATTCCCACGAAAGAAACTCGAGGCAATAAAAATAATTAAGACTGGTAACGTGAGCGCAGTTTTGTGTTGAGTAATAGTTAATATCGAATATCAATGTATGTGTAGCTTACCTATCGCGTTGTTACTTTCGAACGTAAGCTTTTCCCTTTCTTTATTTAAACGCATTCGATGGACGAAAACGTCGTATACTGTTGCCGCTATTACGGTGGCACACAGCGATAGCAAAACTGCTCTGTAATCGGAATTTTAAAGTTCGTAGTTGGTATTTTATCGGATGCAGATTCCGACGTATGTATTACATATCTGGCTAGACAAAAATTCGTGTTTTCAATTACGAGCTTGAAGTTTACGTACATGATGGAGATCATTTTCGCAGAGAATAGCCATTGATGATCGTCCACCGAATCGGAGATTTCGATGAGCTTGAAGTGTATATTAAAAAGTTTTCCAATGAAAAGTGTTTCATTACGAAATACTTTATCTATCATAGTGGCAACATCCTCAATGCTGCAGGATGCCGGTAAGCAAAGTCCAAGCGTGATCAAATCCTAAAATGAACACATCTTCTCAAATGTCTGATCGTCCGTCGTGATCGTAAAAATTCGCAAGTAATTTTCATGACACATATTAATATTAATGATGTTATATATCAATATTATTTTAATGAGGTAAATTCTTAAATGGCTGCAGAAATTGGCTACATACTGATTGTCATTCGCATTGCAACTTGAATCGTTAAAGATATACATTCGAGATACAAATTTTAAAATATCCATTTGCTTACTTCGTCTTCTACTTCTACATGATATTGCACAGTGCTGTTGTGCCGTGCACGTGCAATAAAAAAACGAAACTCAAAAGGTGAATATTCTTCATTCGGGTTCCGGTATATCGAATTGTTCTTTCGTATTTTCTCCGATAGAAGTGCCGTGCGATTTTCAGAGAAAAGCTTGCAACCTTGTCGGTTTCCTAACCAATGATTGTTCCCGATGACAAATCCTTCGGATGGTACGCCACTGGTATCCAACACTTAAAAAACACATGATATCTTATTGGAAACTGCTCGTGATGCAATTAGTGATAAGGATCTAATGCGGTGGGGAAACTACTCGCACCGTTTGAAACTAACAGCTTCAGCTGATCAGGAAAACAGCGACGTCGACGATCGCAGCTTTTGCACGCCCCGTATGAAGGAACTGGTTTCTTATGCAACGCACGAAGAAAGTCGCAAGCTCGGGAGTTGACTCGATAAGAAATTACGCATCTTACACAATCGCGACGTAACGTGATGGTATCGTGATCAGAAAAATCCTCGCGGTTGCACAGGAGTTTCAATTGTTTTTTATTTGAATTTTCCACGGTATAAACGTGTTCATCGAGAACATGTCACGATACACAATCGCAATCACGGTGTACATCTTTTTGAATCACGGTCGGTTATACGTATTTCGTTCGGTTTGCCTTCTTCCTTTTCGCTGTAATCGACTAGCGGTAGCTTCGCGGAATCAAAATCGACTATATATCTTGAAAGTTGTATTAACCTCTTAGAGCCCAAAGTATCTGGTTATCCACTGCATTTCGAAATTCACCTATCTGCGTCCGACATCTGCTGGAATTTAGAAGATCAGCATTTTCCAAAACCGCGTACACTGGAAGTATCTTCCTCGTGGTCATCGGGTCTAGCGCGGTCGCTTGTATTGACACGTAAAAGCTTGTTAAAGATAGAAAGAATAACCATGTCCACGAAATTCTTCCGCACTTCATACTTTGAAATGAGATTTACACTTGGATTATTAAAATTGACTCTCGATAAATATCGGCGGTCACCCGAATGTATTTTGTTCTCTTTTTCGTAATAAAGTACGTTGCTGTTCTTTCGTTACTATGTTCGATTGAAAATGCGACTGCTTTGAGCGGAGCTCGATTGGCGAATGGAGCTCGAGAGACTCAACAGTTTCGGATAATATTAAAGCGCGATAATACGTAATCGGTACAGGATACAGTATAGGTGACGTAAAATATCGAATCGTTTTAGTGGCTACAATCCTCGGCAAAAAGATAGTCCATGTATTGTCTTTAATTTGTCAATGATGCGTGTAAAATTTTCATCTGTAACTTATAATATCAGCTATGAGCTAAGAATATGCGGTTCATTGAAAATAATTAAAAATGTTATGAGGTTTAGTGTGTAAGAAAAAATATTGTTTCATTTTACGGACGAAATGATAGCACATGCACAATAAGAAAATAATAAGCAGCATAAATTGTAATTAACAATAATTACTTATCAAACATATATACTTATTTAATAATGGGTACATTCCCCTTTTATTTTCCATTACTTCTATTGTACGATTTGGTATCGATTTATATAGTCTCTGGATATTATTTTGATTTAACGTATCCCATTCCCGTACAATTGTCCTTTTTTTATTCCTGTACGTGTTGATAATGTTTTCCATTCGCGTATACCCGGTGAAAAAGTTCTGTCCAGCAATTTTCAATCATATTAAGGTTTAGAGAAAGTGCAGGCTACAGATTCATTATCTTGTTGAAAGATGTAAGTTCCAGAAATACATTCTGCATGATTATTTATTTATTCTTTGATTATATTTATGTATTTATATATGATTAACCGATGCCGACCCAAACCATCACGCTGCCTCCACCCATTTGTCGTCGAATTGGTGATATTATCTCTTTTCTTATGTCATGAATATAATATTGGAACCCATCAGTACCATCCAAGTTGAATCTTTTTCGTCCGAAAATAGTACCTTTCTCCATTTCTTCTTCCAATGCATTCTTTCTTTTGCAAAGTGTAAACGTTCTGCTTTGTGTTTCGTTGTTAACGAAGGTTTCTTTTTCAATTTTAGCCTCTTAATATCTTTGCAGGATAGTAGAACTCGACGAACACTTGAAACACTGGCACTAACACTAGATTTTTCCACTATTTGCTTCGTTGTTAACTGCGAGTTGAAAGCTACACGAAAATTGCTCGTTTATCACGATCGGATAACGATGACGGTGGACCAGTACTTTTCTTTTTGCCATAATTTTCAACATTTTTTAAGAAATTGTATATTACTTTACGACTTCTTCTTATTACTTTCGATATTTTTGCTATTGATAATTGCTTTTGTTTTAGTTTAAGAATTTGCTTTTTTTCAGACTCGTTTAATTTTTTTCCGCTTCCCATACTTACAAATATAATATTGTACTATAACCTTTAGTCGTTGATAGATCATGAACTACTGAGCAATTTCTAAACATATTAACAGAGTGTGCTATAATTTCGTTCTCAAAATAAAACAATCTTTTTTGTTACGCACTAAACCTCATAATATTATTAATTATTATCAACGAATCGCATATTCCGAGATCATAATGTTTGGATATTATACGTTACAGATGAACAACTTTACACGCGTCATTGAGAAATTATAGATAGCACACCTCGGCTATCTTTTTGATGAGGAGTGTACGTTCGCTGTTTATAACCAATAAATATTCCACTTTCATACGCGTGGCTGGGAAAAGTCTTGACCGGTTTGTTATTTCATCGACTTCAATCGCCATGTAATTCACGCGTAACAAATTCCTTTTTTTTATTTGGTAGACTTTTTACCATAAATGCTCATTGAAAATAATAAGTAAATTATTTTGGTGTCGTACTGTAACTTGGATTATAAGAGTTTTTTTCTTTTTATTTTATTTTTATTTTATTATTTTTCACTTGCTTTTAATTTACAATCAATTTTCGTAGAGACTGTAATGTCTTTTTAGCCTGCGGATCTGTTTCGACGCGTCGAGTAGTTGAGTAATTAGAGGGTTTTGGTGGTTGTTAACTCTTATGCTGTGTCTATTGCTGAACTTGGATATTTCTTTTTTGACTGTGGGTATTTCAAGGTCGTGATGAATTGTTTCGTTGGTGACGTATCAAGGTGCATCTATTAGGGATCTCAAGGTTTTCGATTGGAATCGTTGGAGAATTTCTATGTTGGAATTATTTCTTGTTCCCCATAGTTGGATTCCATAGGTCCAAACAGGTTTTAATATGGCCTTGCATTATGTCATTTTACTTTGCGTGTTTCGGTTGGAACGTCGGTCGATGAGTCAGCCATTTGTGGAACCACTCTTCCATGCAGTTGAAACCTCACTGAAAAGTAGAGGAGCAAATTGTCGGGTCTGAGTGCGAGGCTAATAAGGCTTTATCATCAGCAAATGTCGTTGTGGTTATCTTTGTTAAATCGATTAAAGTTAATAAATCGACAGTGTAGATGGTGAACAGCAGAGGTCCAAGAACACTGACTTGGGATATTCCAGTTTCTATTGGAAATGTTGCGGTTATACCGTCTGAGTATTTGATCATGAACAGCCTATTGATTAGATATGATTTTAAGATAGAGTAGTAGGTGCGTGGTAAGATTCTTTTTAGTTTGAACAAAGTCCTTCATGCCACACTTTGTCGAACGCCTGCTGAATGTTCAGGAATATCACAGAGCAATATTTTTTCCTCTCAAATCCTCTCAAATAGTTTGGACAAAGTGTGTAGAAGATTAATTGAGCGATAAGAGCTAGTTTCACCTGTTCAATGTCCAAAGGAAAGTAACGATTGTCCCGTTAGAAACGACCAAAACGTAGGAATCTTCTTACGCAATTTTATGGCGCCAGTTTCCGTGGGAAAATTCCTCTTAGCAATGGGGACAACGTTTTTAATTTTCCATGTCCATCGTGTTCTCAATACCCAAGCGTATTGTAAACACGGCTACTTCTGAATAGTAATTTAACTAATCGAAACGTGGTTGCTATGATGGTAGCAAAGTAATAAAATTACTCTGTACTCAAAATTTGTAAGTTTCTAGTCGATTTTTCATCGGACGCAGATCCAGATATGTAGCATGTATCCCAATGGGTGACAAGAATTTGAACTTTCAATAACGAGCTTGGAATTTCGTAGCGAGAAACCATTGTTGATGGTCCGTCAAATCGGAGACTTCGATCAGCCTCAAATCTGTAAAAAGAGTATTCCGACGAAAAGAGTTTCATTATGGAATACTTGCTCCATCATAGTGACAACTTCGCGTATAATATAGAATGCAAATCAGCAAACTCCAAGCGTCATCAAATCCTGAAAAAATATGACAGTATCTTAAATCTCTCATAATTTGTTGAATTCGTGAAAAGTCGCACATAAATTTCATGAGTTGCACAACTTGTTTGTGTTAATGTTACGCTCTGAGGATTACTATAGACCGTGTTTCTAATGGTCGACCACGTTTCTATTACCGGCCGACCGGCGAAATATATACAATATAGTGACAAGCACATAGTTGTCGTCAAGCAGCGAATTCTAGAAAAATCAATTCACCTTCAGTCCGTTATTTTATATACACAAAGAAGATGGTGTACGTGATCATAGGAGCGAACAATTGCGAAACCCGAGCGTGGTGGTGGTCGTCTCCCAGAGTAGAGAAAGGAAAAAATCGAAGGGCAATAAGTGTGATTTGACGATTTAAACGGAATACGTCGTGAGGTTTAGACCTTGCGGATCAAATTACAGTAACAAACTAATGGCATCATCGTTAAATCATTTGTGACGTGTTCATTATAATTTTAAATATTGTTAAATGTACAAGTTTGTATTAACACTGTTAATACAGTGTTAGAATCATTTGAACTACCTCTGTTATCCTAATAGAAACAGCGACTGATTCGTGGAGTCAATTATTAGAATCGTAGCGAGAATTTACGCCTCTCGCTGACACGTTTTCCTCGCGATTGCGTCTCTCCATGAACGGTCGTAACATATATCGTTAATTTGCTGTATAAATCATACTGATGATTATGTATTGAATGCAAGTAGCATTGCGACTCGAATCGTTGGATATATGGATTCGAGATGCAAACACTGAAATATCAATGTACCTACTTTGTTTCCCGATTTTATGCGATGTTGCACAACCCTATTGTGCCGTAGACGTTCAATAAAAAGTCGGAACTCAAAAGGCGGATATTCCTTGTTCCGGTTCCGGTATATCGAACTGTTCTTTCGTACTTTCTGTCACAGAAATGGCGTGTGACTTTTAGAGAGCATGGAGCAAGTCAGACGATCCCATATCGAATAATTGTGCTCGTTGACGAATGCCCTGCGTGGCATACCACTAGTGTCCAACGCTTTAAAAACACATGCTTTTGTTTCAACGGTTGATTCGCTGAAAAATTATGCACGTGACATGATCGCGACGTAACGCGACGTAATTGCCCCCAGGGAAACGGCCGCGGTTGCACAACAATTATTTTCATATTTTTTGAGTCTAACCGACTGTATAATTTGTCGAATCGTAATCGATTATGCGTATTTCGATTGTTTTGCATCCTTCTTCTTTCCGCAGTCATAATCGACTTTCAGTAGCTTCGTCGCACAACGTTTGTCAAGATATCTTAAAAGTTTTATTTACCTCTTAGTCGCCAAAGTATCTGGTTATTCACAGCATTACAAAATTTAACTAACTCCGTTCGACATCAACTCGAATTTAGAAGAGTACTGTTTTCTAAATGGTATGTTGGCTGTGTAATCATTAGCATAACAGATTTCTGTTTTTCATACAACGTGTGTAACCATCACGCGACAGCATCTCATTCGGATCATATATCAGAGAAAACGGGAAATAAACTACATCTGTATTTTCATAACTTTGATGGAAATCACTTTTTTCCTAAAATTCCTGATATCCACCTTGTTCTTGGCATCTTTTCACTCGTTTCTATGCTTCACCTAACTAACGTACGTATCTCGAACTTGTAATTTCTCATCCTAACAGTCTTCGTACACAGTCATTGTCGATTTTATAGGTGAATATTAATAGTGCTGATTAATTAAAGCTCAAATTCGCAAAAATTTAGTACATTATTCAGGCGGTTGAAATGGAACAGGACGAATAATTAAAAAACTACGAAGTATGCTGTACTCTTAATATTCCATTGATATTCATCAATTTTCACAACTCACAGTTCTTGCCATGCTAATATTACATCCATATTGCAAAATTGTCAAACGGTATTTTAGTGCTTATATAAGTGCTCATGTAAAGAAGGAATAGCTTCGCTTTACCAATAAATTTCAGTAGATATGCGACGAAACATGGTCAAATTAGTTATCATGCATAGCGATAAAAGTAACGTATAACACAAAAAACGCATTTTAAAGGAACGGTCATACTGACGAACATTACAGCGACGCAAATAGATACCCGGTATTTTTGTAGTTCATCGACTGCATGTGCCGAATAAGTCGGCAGGTTCTGAATGCGTTTGAGTTTAACGCACAATTTCTAATTAGAATTTTCGTTTCATTTATAATTTTATATAATTAACATATCTTTATATAACAGGTATGTGGAATATTTCCCGTAGATTGTTATACGTTTGTTATAATAATCACCATCATAAATAGGTTTACAACGAACTCGAAGAATTCAGAAAGAAGTATGTCGCATCGCTTTCCTTCGTGCACTATTATGCAATCGCAGAAGTGACATAAACGGCATTTCTATTGCTCGAATATGTTGTGCAATATAAGAGCATAGAAGAGAATAGATGTTGTGCAATATTTTATCTAGCATCGTGGCTACCTCTCCTTTTGTGCAGGATGCCGGTAAACAAAGTCCAAGCGTAATCAAGTCCTTCCAAAAACGTTTGTCAGAATCGTAAAACTCCGCATTGTATATCTGATTCGTTATGCTAATCAGGTATATGCATTATATATGCGCTTACCTCTTCGGGCATTTCTTGGTGATATTGCATAGTGCTACTGTGCCGCATGCGTCCAATAAAATAACGGAACTCAAAAGGTGGGTGCTCCTCGTTCGGGTTGCGATATATCGTATTGTTCTTTCGTTTCCCCTCCGAGACAAACAACGTGCGATTTTGGGAAAGAATGGTGCAACCCATACGATCTCCTAACCAATAATTGTGCCCGCTCATAAATCCCCCGGGTGGCACGCCACTGGTGTGCAACGCTTAAAGAATGTATGATGCTGCATTGGAAACATGTGATGATACAATTGGCGATAAAGATTTTAAGCGGTAAGGAAGTTGAATGCAGAATTTTAGCGTTTCGTGTTTAAAGTCAGAAAACGCAGTTCGTTGGAATAAGAAAAACAGCTACGACTTTGATCGTTCACTTTTGCGTACATCCATCGACGAAACTAGTTTCTTGCGCAAGATGCGAAGGAAGTTTTGGGGTTGAGGTTCAACTCGACATAAAATTATGCAGTTCATACATTCGCGACATAATCGTCGCTAGAAGAATTCTGGAAGTTGCATAGGTTCTGTTTTTACTGTTCTGTGAGTTCTGTTTACCTCTTAAACCCCAAAGTATCTGGTTGTCAACAGCACTACGAAATTCATCAATCTCCGTCCGACATCTGCTGAAATTTAACAGATCCACGTTTTCCAAAACCGCGTACGCTGGAAGTATCTGCCTCATGGTCTCTGGGTTTAGCGTGGTTGCTTGGATCGGCACATAAATCGTTGTTATAGATAAGAAGGATAACCATATCCACCACGAAATTTTTCCGTACTGCATGCCCTGAAATACGATTTGCGCTTGGATTGGTGAAAATATCTATTGAAAAAAATGGTCAAGCACGAATGATCATTATTTTCTCTTATATGATGAAGTACGTTGTCGCACTCTGGATATGGTCGATCCAGTGTACGACTACTAATACGACTGGAATGTTCGGCGTAGCAGTTGGGTACGAGCATTTCAAAAAGGAAAGGTCTAAACGAAAATGTAACCATGGCAGGCTATTCTGTAGACGTTTGCATCAAAAGAAATTTGCAAGTTGTGTTTTGCTTACAATTTGAAGGAGGAAAACTTTGGCGAAATACGCTATGGGGATGACATATACAACAATATCGGCAGGCGACTGCTACGCGCGTTCTGTCGATCCATCGTTCAACTATTGTATCGAGCATTAAACAAAGCCACTCCTTGCATTGAATACTACTGGCGTTACTTCGTTCTGTTTTCAAATTTGAAAAAAAAAAAAAAAAAATGATTTTCTAGTTCTTTTTGATGATATCCCCAAGCAAGAATGCCTACTTCCTCTGAATACTCAGAAACTGAAGGGCTTATTTACACCACATCTAGTGGAGAAGATAGTATCGTAAAAAAGAGCTTCAGTGAGACTCTATTTTCTGAAGGGGAACTGTTCTTACCTGAAGCTTGGTGGAGCAGTTGATGATGCGAAGTCACGAACGATACTGAAGTAACCGTTTCTAATGCCGATACTAACCCTCGGATCGACGTTTCTGTTTGAACGACTACACGAGACTAGCGATGTCATGTTCGACTCGATCTAGTGTCTAATAAAATTCGAAAATACTTCCGCGACTTCCGCTCGCTGATTGGTTTATCACCGAACGCAAAAAATTCCCAGTTAACATTTTACGAGCGAATAATTCCTCAGTGTCCTTAGTCAGGTTCCCGATACTAAGTCCGATCGAGCCGTTATTTTATGGAATAGATCGTCCGCTGAGTTGAAAAGTTACAAGATTAGGAAAAACTCCTATTTAAACTAGGATGTGCATAGAAATTTAAAAATATTGCTATGAATGTTCAATGGAATTTTTTTGAGTGTTGCAGCGTCGTTGTCGGGAAGTTTTGTTTTTTCGGAAGGAACAAGTTATTTTCACTCTTGTAATGTTAGCTAATACGCCATTACACCGTTCCACAAGTGAACTTTTTGGAATTGAAAGTGATATTGTAACGCTCAATTCTTTAGGTGGTACAGTCGGTGGTGCAGACGGTAGCTGAATCTTTTAAGAGGTGTTACGGAAAAAATTTATTGTGTTGTAGATTATTATTTATTAATTGCTGACGATAGGCATACGGGAGTTTGACGATTTCATAAAAGATTAAGTTTAAAAGATTCTATTTCTTTGTTGTGTGAAGCATGAAAAATCGTACTTCTTGAACCACTCTTATTCGAGCCAAATTAGTTTCACGTATTCTTTCTCCAGGCAATATTGACATGAATGGAAACATGCACACGCGTTGGATTGGATTAAGATATTTAATAGTACAAAACAATACAGATGCAATACAAACATTTTTTTGAGAAGGAATCATTTCATTATATCTAAAACGGATTGTTTTATTTTCTATATCTCCTATAACTTTGATTCTTCTCGAATCAATTATCTGAAAAACAGCTTATAGAAACTTTTTTATTTCTCAATAAGTTCGGATAATTGACGTTTTAAAATGCCTGTGTTGCAAATAGTTATGCATGACATTTATTTTCTTTCACCTCATATCATTTATTATCTTTTCGACGGTTGACCCCATGTCTCCTCCAATAGAACATGCTCGCCTGTTACGAATGACGCCATATTTCGTCAAATAGTACACGGTGTTTAATACTCATATGTGTTGAACAATGCGATGTAAAATAATGATCAAATTCTGTATTTTATGTAATATCCGGATAACAAAATATTATGCTAGAACGACGCTTTGAGTTCGCTAACTGATAATGTGAATAGCTTCTTGTGGAAATTAACTGCGAATGGTTTCCGTTAGACATTTGTTTATCCGTGACGTTTCTAACTTACTGTATTGTTCAGTCTGTGTTCCGTGCTAATGTCCTTCATATTTTATTCTAGACCAAATTCAACACACCGAGTCAGAATTTCATCGTATACTTTATTTCATATTCTATATTTATATTATTATCTATTTATATCGATAGCTTTTTACAACTTTTTATAGTTGAACCCACAAAATTCTGTTTCTCATAGCAATAGTAACGCTATGAAACCATTGAACACATATTCTATCGCTTAAGAAATTAAGAATATTCTGCAATGATCAGCGATTTGTGACTCTTCTCTCTTCTCTCTTTCCCTCACTTCATATTCCAGCATGAATTTTTCGAGTCGCTGCGAAATCCGGGTGTTGGTAGTGGTGGGCTGGTCATTTGTAGAAGGATTGCGATCAATGACATTAAATCAACCATCTTCGCGAATTCGAAAATATTTAATTCAGCAATCAGCGTGTCTTCGCTGCCAACATGTCCCGTGCGAGATGTCATGGGACATTTTTTTCGGATAAGTCTGACCTTACATTCAAATTGACATATTATATCAAACAGTTAATGTGTATACCATCCACCTAAATCATGTGTGACAATTATTAGTACTCGGAAATAATCTTCATCAGCCTCTCTTCTTTGCAGCAAATAATCTTTTTGCTACTTCACTTTCTGGCTAGGCGTCTCGAGTACTCTACGTGCATTTGAATGCTGAATAGTAGATTAGGTTTCGATCATTTTTGCTTATCTTATAGTCTTGTGACGTGAACTTGTAACATTGTCCACCTGTTTTTTTATCGTGTTCTCGAAGGCTTCTGTTTTTTAACATGCAAGGCAACTGACTGTGTTAGGAACAAAAAACAACTGGGAGAAGGTCACCGTATACTGAACGGCAAAACTTTTGCGCCTGTTTCAGTGATCTATATTTATTTGTATATGAGCTTCTTTTCGTCGTCCAAATCAGTTTCCTATGTACAATATCCTCGTTAATAAAGAAGACTTAGAAAATTTTGTGCAAGTGATTCTCTTAACTAATTCTTCTTCCCAGGTATTTTAAAATATTAAACAACATTAGGAATTGTGAAACTGTCATAAGTTTAATAATTGGAAGATTCAGACTGATTTATTGGTTACAACTTCTTTCGTTTTTCTTCGTGCACTAATATACAATCCCACTAGTGATATAAACGGCATTTCGATTGTTGCGGATAACAGAATAGAAGCACCGAAACTGCATATAACCATTGTAACGGAGTAAACACCCTGAAAAGCAGAAACGTCATTTCGTGATACTAATATTACGTCGAAATTGCCCGCATGAAATAGTTTCATTGTACTTACAAAGGTGACGATATTAATGGAGAAAACATAATCATTTAAAGAGTAAGCCAGAAGTATAGTAACAGGGTTCAGGAGATAAGCACAATACGTTAATTTACCCAAAATAACGAAAATATCGAGAGATAAGATTTTGTTCACGACACCTGCAAACGTAACAAATATACTTGGGTGTAGTTTGTAAAACGTTAACTATTTCGTATTACACAAAAGGTATTTTTACCCTAAGATGAATGACATTACCGCATTAATCAGTGACTTGAAATATATCGACTTACCGCCATTATTCGTAGTGCATGCAACTACGAGCCAGGCAATGCCTAATGCCCAGCCTGTTCTATGGAGGGCCAAATAAAGAGCGGATAGACTTAAAGGTATGTTCTTGTTCGTGAGTCCGAAGAGAACCGAACAATTACATAAAATTGCCAAGGTCCAGCCAACGAATAAGATTTTCTGAAATATAAATTTAATCACATTATTGAAAGATGCAGAGAAATATAGGTGTAACGAACAAGCAGTATCTATTACTTTTGATAACCGTAATTTGTAATTGCATTTCGTAAGAAGGTGACATGTGGCCATTCCTATGAGATATGGCGGTATTCTACACCACGGTCGCATATAAAAGTATGTCAGCGTCTTATTTTGTTCGTCCAATCTAGGAAAGTAAATATAAGTATATTTACAAATTCCCTGTGTTATAAAGAATGTTAAACATTTTGTATCCTTACGTAGGCTGATAATTATGGGTGTATGCCCCGTAAACGAGTGATCCTATCGATGAGAGTAGCGTGACAATGCCTATGCCCATGGCAATATGGTAATGCCTGAAATAATTGATTTTAGAGATAAGACTAAGCACTAAAGGATTAAAAATCGAAATTAGAAACTCACGTGTTCGATAAAGTTAGAAGAAAGCTGCCAAATACGAAGAACTGCATATCATTGGGCAAGTACCAACTCCATGTGAGACACTGCAAGCAGTATTTCTCTCCGAAACGATTCTTTTGCAGTATCGCGAACGATGTTTGCAATAAATTATTTGAGAACGAATACGTACTAGCTCATCCCACCTGTAGAAGTTATTGATGTAAAGTATGTTAGTCCACCAATATTTGGAACATTTTGTATGCGGATGCTCGGGTGGAAGAATTACTGAGACATGTTCGTCCCAGGTAAAATTCAATATCGTTATCAGTATAACGACGAAATATGCAGGTGTAAGCCTTCGAAGTTAATATTTTTATTCGATTATCATTGAAATCTAAACGATAGAACTATTTAAACATTGATACTATATTTTACCTTATATATCGTTTGATAATCTTTTGAATATATTCATTTATCCTTGTTACTGTTACTTCTTGGTGATTTTGTCGTTCCTTCAGAAATGAATAGGACAAGAGAAAACCACTGATAAAGAAAAATGTATCAACCGATAATGTGAAGTTGCTTATGATTTGTGAGAGTATATTGTCGTCTATCGTATATACAAGCCATTTGTTACCTGTATACATGAGTGACAGCATTAAACAAATACGTGGTAGATCCGAAATCGAATCGGAGTAGTAAAATTAAAACATCGTTATAATTCATTTCTTACTCAGAATATGAAATCCGAAGAATAAGACGTGCCCCAGAATAATCCACATCATTGTTAACGTTTTCAAACCGTAGAATAAGCGTAGTTTATCTTCACTCTTTTCCAGCTTAAATATTTTCTCTATATTGGTGAGAACTGAAAAGCACAGAAGATGTTGGCCGATACGATTCTGCATTGCCGACTTGGGGGGTGCCGGTTCCTCGTTGTCGGTTTCGCGTTTCTTTTCTCTTACATTCTCAAATTCTATTCAAAGTAAACCGTACGTTACATGCATTCCCATGAAATAAACTCAAGGCGATATAAATAATTAAGATTGGTAACGCGAGCGCAGTTTTGAGTGATAAGTAATAGTTAATACGAAGTACCAATGGATATGTAGCTTACCTATCGCGTTGTTACTTTCGAACATAAACTTTCTCCTTTTTTTATTTAAACGCTTTCGATGGACGAAAACGTCGTATACTGTGGCCGCTGTTACGGTAGCACACAACGATAGCAAAATTCCTCTGTAATCAGAATTTTAAAGTTTCTATGTAGTATTTTATCGGATGCAGATTTCAACGTATGTAATATACAACTGGCTAGACAAAAATTCGACTTTTCAATTACGAGCTTGAAGTTTACGTACATGATGGAGATCATTTTCGCAGAGAATAGCCATTGATGATCATCCACCGAATCGGAGACTTCGATGAGCTTGAAGTGTATATTAAAAAGTTGTCCAACGAAAAGTGTCTCATTACGAAATACTTTATCAAGCATAGTGGCAACATTGTGTATGCTGCAGGAAGCCGGTAAGCAAAGTCCAAGCGTGATTAAATCCTAAAATGAACGCAGCTTTCCAAATTTCTAATCGTCCGTCGTGACCGTAAAAATTCGCATGTAAATTTCATGAAATATTTTAATATTAATGATATTGTATATGAATATTATTTTAATGAGGTAAATTCTTAAATGGCTGCATAAACTGGCTACATACTGATTGTAATTTGCATTGCAACTTGAATTGTTAGAGATATACATTCTAGACACAAATTTTAAAATATCCATTTGCTTACTTCGTCTTCTACTTCTACATGATATTGCACAGTGCTGTTGTGCCGTGCACGTGCGATAAAAAAACGAAACTCAAAAGGTGAATATTCTTCATTCGGGTTCCGGTATATCGAATTATTCTTTCGTATTTTCTCCGATAGAAGTGCCGTGCGATTTTCAGAGAAAAGCTTGCAACCTTGTCGGTTTCCTAACCAATGATTGTTCCCGCTGACAAATCCTTCGGATGGTACACCACTGGTATCCAACGCTTTAAAAACACATGATATCTTATTGGAAACTGCTCCTGATGCAATTAGCGATAAGGATCTGAGGCGGTGTGAAAGTTAAGCGCACCGTTTGAAACCAACAGCATCAGCTGATCAGGAAAACAGCGACGTCGACGATCGCAGCTTTTGCACGCCCCGTATGAAGGAACTACTTTCTTATGCAACGCACGAAGAAACTCGCAAGCTCGGGATTTGACTCGATAAAAAATTACGCATCTTACACAATCGCGACGTAACGTGATGGTATCGTGATCAGAAAAATCCTCGCGGTTGCACAGGAGTTCTATTGTTTTTTATTCGAATTTTCCACGGTATAAACGTGTTCATCGAGAACATGTCAGGATACACAATCGCAATCACGGTGTACATCTTTTTGAATCACAGTCAGTTATACGTATTTCATTCTTCCTTTTCGCTGTAATCGACTAGCGGTAGCTTCGCGGAATCAAAATCGACTATATATCTTGAAAGTTGTATTAACCTCTTAGAGCCCAAAGTATCTGGTTATCCACCGCATTTCGAAATTCATCTATCTGCGTCCGACATCTGCTGGAATTTAGAAGATCAGCATTTTCCAAAACCGCGTACACTGGAAGTATCTTCCTCGTGATCATCGGGTCTAGCGCGGTCGCTTGCATTGACACGTAAAAGCTTGTTAAAGATAGAAACAATAACCATGTCCGCGAAATCCTTCCGCACTTCATACTTTGAAATGAGATTTACACTTGGATTATTAGAATTGACTCTCGATGAATATCGGCGGTCTCCCGAATGTATTTTGTTCTCTTTCGCAATAAAGTATGTTGCTGATCTTTAGATACTATGTTCGATCGAATATGCTGCTGTGTTGAACGGGGCTCAAATGGCGAATGAAGCTAGAAAGACTCAACTGTTTCCGATAAGATTGCCGCGCAATAATTGGTATTCGCTACAGGACATACCATTTATGATGTAAAATATCCCAATTATTTTAATTGCACTAGCTTTTCATGTTATTTTCTCTGAGCCAATTATGTAATCTGGTATTAGTTATTTGAAACGTTTGCCTCTGATATTCGTCGCCTTTTACCTTATATTTTATTGTCCAAGTGAGTTTTTCAGAATTGTCAGCCAAGTAAGTTCTGCCGATATAATTACTAATATGTTTACGATGAAGAGTTTTGACGCAGTAGCCTGAGCTAGCCTCCTTGGGATTTCTATAATTTTATTGTTTATTGCTTCTACTAAAATGCGAGTGTGTTTAAATATATCGTTTAAAATTACCAATCTATTACTTTATCTCGTTCCTTAGATTTTTTTGAGCCGCGGTCAAGAAGTTTTCCTTCTTAGATACCGTCTTTAGATATATGGTCTTTTATTAGAACAAAAAAAAAAAAAAAGAAATTAAATGAAGTTTATAATTATAATAAATTCAAGAATTTAATGATCGACGCATTCTTTGAGCAACTTTGTGGAGCATTAACTAAGCTACTAAATTATATTATAAAATTATTTCAATTCCGATAGCCGGACTATTAATTTTCAAGTAAACAGGATGTTCAAAACCGTTAAATATGATAACACAGTACTAATTAAAAACAAGTTTACCAAACAGCATGAATATGCATCAATGATAATCAGAATCGGAAATAAACATTTCGCAAATTTAAGTCAACAGTAGAACAATGTATAAAGATAATTCTACATTTAATTCACTTTCTTTTTCTGTGGGATTCTATCACTGACATTGAAGGGGATACGTACGGATTTGTAACATACAGACCTACTCTGGTTTCCAGTTTATGTCATTTTGCCGATCGAAAATAGACCAAGCACCTTCGCGATTTGTTTTCGTTTAAAAACTTTCACTTTTGGTCGCGGCCACGCGTTTAACGCTTCTTCGCTAGATTTTACGTTCGCTGGTTGCGGTCAATTAACATTCCATTTTCATACGCGTGGCTGGGTAAAGTCTTAACTGGCTTATTATTTCATCGAATAGTAATTTACTATAGTACTACTTCTGAATAGTAATTTAACTAATCGAAACGTGGTTGCTATGATGGTAGCAAAGTAATAAAACTACTCTGTACTCAAAATTTGTAAGTTTCTAGTCGATTTTTCATCGGACGCAGATCCAGATATATAGCACGTATCCCAATGGGTGACAAGAATTTGAACTTTCAATAACGAGCTTGGAATTTCGTAGCGAGAAACCATTGTTGATCGTCCGTCAAATCGGAGACTTCGATCAGCCTCAAGTTTGTAAAAAGAGTATTCCGACGAAAAGAATTTCATCATGGAATACTTCCTCCATCATAGTGACAACTTCGCGTATGATACAGAATGCAGGTCATATATTAATGTCATGAGTTGTTTTAATGAGGTACAGTGTTAATTTGTTGTATTAGTCATACGGATAATTACATATTGATTCCAAGTAGCATTGCGACTCATATCGTTGGATATATGGATTCGAGATGCAAACACTGAAATATCCATGTACCTACTTTGTATTTTGATTTTATGCGATATTCCACAGCGCTATTGTGCCCTATACGTCGAATAAAAAGTCGAAACTGAAAAGGCGGATGTTCCTCGTTCGCGTTTCGGTATATCGAATTGTTCTTTCGTACTTTCTGTCACAGAAATGGCGTGTGACTTTTAGAGAGCATGGAGAAAGTCAGACGATCCCCTATCGAATAATTGTGTTCGTTGACGAATGTCCTGCGTGGCATACCACTAGTGTCCAACGTTTGAAAAACACATGATTCATTTGGGCGACGTTCATCATTTCTATGAAGCCCATGCTTTTGTTACGACGGTTCATTCGATGAAAAATTATGCACGTGACATATTCGCGACGTAACGCGACGTAATTGCCCCCAGGGAAACGGCCGCGGTTGCACAACAATTATTTTCATGTGTTTTGAGTTTAACCGACTGTATAATTTGTTAAATCGTAATCGAATATGCGTATTTCGATTGATTTGCATTCTTCTTCTTTCCGCAGTCGTGATCGACTTTCCGTAGCTTCGTCGCACAACGTTTGTCAAGATATCTTAAAAGTTTTATTTACCTCTTAGTCGCCAAACTATCTGGTTATTCACAGCATTACAAAATTTAACTAACTCCGTTCGACATCAACTCGAATTTAGAAGAATACTGTTTTCCAAATGGTATGTTGGCTGTATAATCATTAGCATAACAGATTTCTGTTTTTCATACAACGTGTGTAACCATCACCTGACAGCATCTCATTCGGATCATATATCAGAGAAAACGGGAAATAAACTACATTTGTATTTTCATAACTTTGATGGAAATCACTTTTTTCCTAAAATTCTTGTTCTTGTTCTTGACATCTTTTCACTCGTTTCTATGCTTCACCTAACTAACGTACGTATCTCGAACTTGTAATTTCTCATCGTAACAGTCTTCGTACTCAGTCATTGTCGATTTTATAGATGAATATTAATAGTGCTGATTAATTAAAGCTCAAATTCGCAAAAATTTAGTACATTATTCAGGCCGTTGAAATGGAACAGGACGAATAATTAAAAAACTACGAAGTATGCTGTACTCTTAATATTCCTTTGATATTCATAAATTTTTACAACTCACAGTTCTTGCCATGCTCATATTACATCCATATTGCAAAATTGTCAAACGGTATTTTAGTGCTTATATAAGTGCTCATGTAAAGAAGGAATAGCTTCGCTTTACCAATAAATTCCAGTAGATATGCGACGAAACATGGTCAAATTTGTTATCATGCATAGCGATAATAGTAACGTATAACTCTAAAAACGCATTTTAAAGGAAATGGTCATACTGACGAACATTACAGCGACGTGAATAGATACCCGGTATTTTTGTAGTTCACCGACTGCATGTGCCGAATTGGTCGGCAGGTTCTGAATGCGTTTGAGTTTCTAATTACGATTTTCGTTACATTTATACTTTTGTATAATTAACATATTTATATTTAACAGGTATGTGGAATATTTCCCGTAAATTGTTATACGTTTGTTATAATATTCACCATCATAAATACGTTTACAACGAACGCGAATAATTCAGGAAGAAGTATGTCGCTACACTTTTCTTCGTGCGCTATTATACAATCGCAGGAGTGACATAAACGGCATTTCGACTGCTGCATATAACAGAATAGAAGCACTAAAACTACAAACAGCCATTGTAACGAACATGGTAGCCTGAAAAACAGAATTGTTATTTCAGAATACACTAGTAATATTATATCGAAATTGTCCAAATGAAATAGTTGCATTATACTTACGAAGGTAATGTTATCAATGTAGAAAGGATAATAACTTGAATAAAGAGTCGAAAGTATAAAAATAGGGTTAAGGAGATAAGCAGCATACGATAGTTTACTAAAGGGGACGAGAAAATCCAGCGACAAGATTTTGTTCACGATACCTGCGAATATAAAACATATATGGATTGCAGTTTATAACACGTTAAATACCTCGCATTGCAAAAAGGATATTATCGCAACAGGAGGAATAACATTATAGCATTAATGAGTGAGTTGAAAAGTATCGACTTACCGCCATGATTCGTGGAGCATGCAACTACCAGCCAGGCAATACCCAGTGCCCAGCCCGTTCTGCTGAGGGCCAAATAAAGAACGGCTAAGTTTAAGGGCACGTTTTGGTTCACGGGACTAAATAGAATCAAGCAATTGCACAGAATTGCCAAGGTCCAACCAAGGACTAAGAATTTCTAAAAGATTCGTTGAATCACGTTATTGATAGACGCACAGAAATGTAGGTAGGTAGATATAACTGATAGAAACAGTATATATTACTTTCGATAACCGTAATTTGTAGCTGCATGTGGTAAGAAGGTGACATGTAGCCATTCCTATGAGGTAAGGCGATATTCTACACCACGGTCGTATATAAAGGTACGTTCCAGTGCTATATTGTCCGTCCAAGCTGAGGAAGAAGATAAACGTATGTTTATATATTCCCAATGGTACAAATTGTATTAAACATTTTGTATACTAACGTAGTCTCGTAATTAAGAGTGTATCCTATATAAGCGACGGATGCTATTGACGAAACTAGCGAAACAACTCCTATACCCTTAGCTATATTGTAATGCCTGAAACAGTCGATTTTAGTGATCGGCTAAAACTGGCCAATGCATGACTACAAAGCCAAATTTCGAACTCACGTGATCGATAACAATAGGAGAAAAATACCAAATATGAAGAACTGCATATCATTAGCCAGGTACCAACTCCATGTGAGACACTGCAAACAGTATTTCTCTTCGAAACGATTCTTTTCTGGTAATACGAAAGATGCTTGCAATGAATTATCTAAGAAAGTATACGTACTAGATCATCCCACCTGTAGAAGTTATTGATATAAAGGATATTAGTCCACCAATATTTGGAACACTTAGCATTTGGATGCTCAAAGGGAAGAAGTGCTGAGGCATGATCATGCCAGGTAAAATTCAATATCGCTATGAGTATAACGACGAAATATGCAGGTGTGAGCCTTCAAAGTTAATGTATTTATTTCATTATCATTGTATTTGCATCACGCATAAATTGAAATATAAGGACATATTGAAATCATCTATACCTAATATATCTTTTCATAATTATTTGAAGGAACATTTTCACCCTTTCTGTTATAGACGGTACTTTCTCCATTTTTTCTTTTTCCTTCAGAAAAATGTAAGACGTCAGAAAACCACTCATAAAGAAAAACGTGTCCACCGAGAATGTCGGATTATTTACTATTTGTAAGGATACTTCGCCGACCATCATGTACGTATGCGATTTGTTAGCTGCACACATGATTGGTGTCATTAAAAAAGTCGGGCTATATCAGAAAGCAGAATGGGCTAGTGAAATTAAACCGCGAGTAAAGTTCATTTCTTACCCATAGCACCCCATCCGTATAAGATCACATGTGCCAGTATTACCCATAGCGTTCCCAACACTCTCATACCGTGGAATATACGCAAAGCCTTTGCACCCTCTTGTACTTTAAATATTCGCTGTACATGTCTAAGGAGTGAAAAACATAGCAGATATTGGGCCATGCGATTTTGTTCCCTCGATTCCGAGCGTGCCAGTTCATCGTAATCGGTTTTGCCTTTTCCTTCTGTTGCGTTCTCCAATTCTGTTCAAAGTTAACCGTACGTTACACAGATTCTCATGAAATAAACTCGAGGCGATCAGAATCATTAACATCCAGAATACTCGGTATCATCGTATGTATCGCTTACCCTTCGTATTTCCATTTTTGAGTGCAACGATTTCCTTTTCGCTGTTTACGCGGTTTCGATGGGCGAAATAATCGTATACTGTGGCTGCTGTCACGGTAGTACACAACAATAGCAAAACTCCTCTGTAATCAAAGTTTTAAGGTTTCTACAGGATATTTAGTCGAACGCCGATCGTGATACTTGTTTATGTCGATTGAGAATAGAAATTCGAACTGGATTAGGAGCTTGAAATTTACGTACATGATGGAGATCATCTTTGCAGAGTGTAGCCATTGATAATCATTCACCAAATCAGTGACTTCGATGAGCCTAAAGTGTATAGCAAAAAGTTTGCCGATGTGAAGAGTCTCGTTGTGCAATATTTTATCTAGCATCGTGGCTACCTCTCCTTTTGTGCAGGATGCCGGTAAACAAAGTCCAAGCGTAATCAAGTCCTTACAAAAACGTTTGTCACAGTCGTAAAACTCTGCATTGTAAATCTGTTTCGTTATGCTGACGAGGTACATGAGATATGTACGTGCTTACTTCTTCTAGTACTTCTTGGTGATATTGCATAATGCTACTGTGCCGCATGCGTCCAATAAAAAAACGGAGCTCAAAAGGTGGATGCTCCTGGTTCGGGTTGCGATATATCGTATTGTTCTTTCGTTTCCCCTCCGAGACAAACAACGTGCGATTTTGGGAAAGAATGGTGCAACCCATACGATCTCCTAACCAATAATTGTGCCCGCTCATAAATCCCCCGGGTGGCACGCCACTGGTGTCCAGGACTTAAAGAATATATGATACTGCATTGGGAACATGTGATGATACAATTGGCGATAATGATTTTAAGCGATAAGGAAGTTGAATGCCGAATTTGACGTTTCGTGTTTAAAGCCAGAGAATGCAGTTTGTTGGGATAAAGAAAGACAGCTACGACTATGACTGTCGTTTTTCCGTATTTCAAACGAAGGATTTAGTTTCTTAAGCTAGGTGCGAATGAAGTTTCAGGGTCGGGGTTCAACTCGACTTAAAATTATGCAGTTGATACAACCGCGACATAATCGTCGCTAAAAGAATTCTGGCGGTTGCATGAGAGTTGTTTTTACTTTTATTAATTTGTTACGGTACAAATGCGTTTTACATGCGAATAAGGGATGCGACATGTCACGAAACACAGCCGCAAGCACGGTGTATAGTTATTTGAATTCTATATCCATTTATGGTTGTACGTTCTTATGTAACGGTTATACGACTATGTGTTTTATGTTTAATGTAATTTGTTTTATCCTTCTTTTGTATGCAATCAGCTGGCAGTAGAGATTCATTCACAATACCTTAAAAGTTCTGTTTACCTCTTAAACCCCAAGGTATCTGGTTGTCAACAGCATTACGAAATTCATCAATCTCCGTCCGACATCTGCTGGAATTTAGAAGATCGACATTTTCCAAAACCGCGTATACTGGTAGTATTTGCCTCATGGTCACTGGGTCTAGCGATGTCCCTTGTGTCGGCACGTAAATCGTTGTTAATAAAAGCGATAACCATATCCATGACGAAATGTTTCTATACTGCATGCTCTGGAGTAAAATTTACATTCGGATTATTGAATATCTCTATTGAAAAAAATGGTTACGAACTGAGACGTCTATTATTTTCTCTTATACGGTGAAATACGTTGTAGCACGATTTTTACTATGGTCGATCAAGAATATGGCTACTATAATATGAATGCAATGTTTAACTCAACTATAGGGAACCATCTTTTTCCAGGAAGATCGCGATAAGACTAACCGTGTCCAGCAAGGAACGCACAATTTATCACGTAGGATGCCGGGAGTGATTTCGCCTGTTCCATCTTATTTTTGATCACCTAGTTACGGACCGCAGTTGAAATAATTTCGCAACTGCGTCTGTTATTGGTATGTGGTTGTGGTTATTGGTAACGTGAATTAGCATATGGATACTCCGTTGAGAAAATTTTAAAATTTTTTCAGTTTTTTGCGGTTCAGTATTTGATCGTAATAGATTCTTCTAAATTCGTCTAGATGACGTCAAAAGCGTTTCTCCCCAAAACTAACAGTTACCGAAGTAAACCAATTTAAAAACAAATTTCCGGGTTCCATCATTGGAGATGTTTTATGCTTTTACAGTAGCAGCTATCTCATTGCAGGAGTAGAATGATATGTATAGTCGTTATTATTATAAACATATAAATACGAGTGAATTAGAATCAAAGTGAAAAGGACAGCTAAGTGGGGCCATTTTCTAATTACATTTTTTAATTTATTTAAGAAACTAAAAGTCTAACAGAAAATGTAACGACTGCACGCGATACTGCAGACGTTTGTGCCAGGAGTTGCGTCAAAAGATACTTGAAAATTGTGTTTTGTTTAGAATTTGAAGGAGGAAAACTTTGGCGCAATACACTATGGGGATGATATATACAACAATATCGGCAGACGACTGCTACGCGCGTTCTGGCGATCAATCCTTCAACCATTGTATCGAGCATTAAACAAAGCCACTCCTCGCATTGAATACTACTGGCGTTACCTTGTTTTGTTTTCAAATTTGAAAAAAAAAAAAAAAATGATTTTCTAGTTCTTTTTGATGATATCCCCAAGCAAGAATGCCTACTTCCTCTGAATACTCAGAAACTGAAGAGCTTATTTACACCACATCTAGTGGAGAAGATAGTATCGTAAAAAAAGAGCTTCAGTGAGACTCTATTTTCTGAAGGGGAACTGTTCTTACCTGAAGCTTGGTGGAGCAGTTGATGATTCGAAGTCACGAACGGTACTGAACTAACCGTTTCTAATGCCGATACTAACCCTCAGATCGACGTTTCCGTTTGAACGACTATACGAGACTATTTACGCGGCATTCGCGAGCTGATGAGTTTCACACCGAATTCGACTCGACTTTTGATATTTCTCGATAAATTCGTTAGACTAAACGACTTTATTTTTAATCGCCAGATCTCTCGATGTATGTCGTTTGAATCTTCAAATGAGACTGACTGCCCTTAGATCAATTCCTTGTCTTCTCGGGGAGACAACCTCCACTACGCTCAGATCACGCCACCGCTCGCGCCGATGATCGCGTAGTCGGTTTCTTTCTGAGAATGAAATAACGGACCGAAATTGACGTTTATAGAACTCCCTGCTTGGTAATATCAATGCTCTCGTCGATACATTGTAAGTGTTTCGTCGGGCAGATAAGACGATCCGTCCGTGACGCTGTAGGACCGCGAGCGACGGTTGGTAATACGATCTATACTAAGCCTCGTGGCGTAACTAATTCCTTTCGTCACATATCATTTATTATCTTTTCGGAGTTTGACCTCGTGTCGTGTCAACTAGAACATGCTCGCGTTTAAAAATGATACCCTATTTCGTCATATAGTGCTCGTGATTTCGAATAACACCATATTTCTTCATACAGTACTCGGTGTTTGTACTTTTCGTACTTAAATTTACTTGAAATCCTTGTTATTTATAATTGTCATGCGGTGTAGGACGTGAAGGGTGCCAAAGGACTACTCGGCGTATTAATTTAACAGTACATTTATTAATATTAGTAGTGGTTGTTACGTGGACTGTATTCCGACTGTTGCTCCGAACTCACTGTCGACTCAACTGTTCATTTGCAACTACTGAACTCCTCGCAACTCGACTCTTTACTAGCAACCGACTGTTGACTGAGGTACCGAATGCATATCGATGGGCCATTAGTCCTATTGAAGCTTCTCGATCCCTTTGCAACACTGTATATATTTCGTCAGTCTTTTTTGAACAATTTTTCCGCGATACTACAGTAAGGTCCAAAAAAGCCGCTGAAAAGGGAATCGTTGAGTCAGGGCCGCGAGACACTTCGCGTTCGTCGTTAGTTGTAGGTTTAGCAAGATGACGGTTCCTTGGGATTATTGCGGGTCCCGGGACCTAACTAAGGCCTTGTGTGGCTACAGTCATTATCACAGGCGTCTCTAATTTGTCGTTTTAGTGACAGCTAACTGTTCGGGATTTGGGTTGGGCCGCCTGCTACGTCCTGTGACTCTCTACTTAAACCAACCTCTATCCTTGTGTAAGATATCCACCAGATGTTTAAACACCGTTATTGCGGATCCTCAAGAATCGTAAGAAGATTAGGGTCATCATAAATTTTAGCATTTTTATAGTTATGACCCTTAAGATCACACAAGTATCTTTAAAAGTTGAAGCATTCCTTTGAGTTATTGTCTATTCCGAAGGCGCGGTTTCCATGTACAACACTACCTATAACCGACCGTTGATTGGCGGCAGCCAACACCCATCCTTACCCATCAGTCTTTTCCCTATCCAATTAGCAGCAATAATCGTTGCTCTTGTTACGTCGAAGACACGGGGAGTGATGAAATTAAAAAATCACTGGTCGTTTCCCCGTGTTGTTCGAATAATTTCGCGTGGATTTAAACGTTTCACGAGCAAGGTAAGAAAAATTCAGACTTTAGATATGTTAGATACGCAGATTTTATTATGTGAATTCAACAGAGCGACGGTTAGAGTGTTAGAACAGAGAGTGTCGAGAACTGATTTTGGCAAGGTTTGTATACTATGGGGTTGGCCCTAATGGAGCGGGTGTCGCCTGCTCTCGTGTCAGAGGTTGCCATGCTGTTACTGTCTTCTGACCCTGGATCATTGTCTACGTTATTGTTTCGATGACATGCATGATGTTCTTTAGGCCCCTTCCCTTGGCTTTTCTATAGGCAATTTATGGCTCTGTGACATTCTCATATTCTCAACGAATCCGCTGGTTCCGTACTTTGTACACACCCATTACTAATTTTCATCCGCGACAACATCATCTCCGAACGACAGTAGTTTTCCAATCTTCAATCGGTCAACATCTTAATTTGCTAGTGTATACTAAACGGTGTAAATAAATCAAGTAAACATGACATCACTCTGCATCTTTAATTTACCTCTACCTTGAGCGTTAATAGCGATTACGGTTCGCGATATCAATCGATCAGTTGCAAACCTGATCTGATCACTAATTAGCTGAGAATTCGCAACAGCTAACTGCTCTGCTGTTTCGATGATTTTTGCACATGTTGTGGAAATTGATATTTTGAATAATTTTTTTTTTATAAGGCGAGAAATAATGAAAAGTTTCTTGATATTCTAGAAGTAAATGCTACAGGTTGTCACCAAAATTTTGTTCAATCATTTTCCATTGGGGGTGACATATTTCAAATGAATGTTACAATGACCAAATTCTCAAATTTACAGTGTAGTTTCGTCAAATATAGAGAATGTTTCAACATATCTTTTAACTTCAAATTATGCTCTTTGGCTTAATGGTTATATGGATAATTTTTACAGTAGCGCCAGAAATTCGGAAATTCTGCTCCAGTTCAAGACTCATATGTGTGGGGCTATATAATGTAATCGGTAATTAGCAGAGCGTGTGAGAAATCCAAATCCTAAATCAGAGGAACTGATGTATTGTCGAATAGGTTAAATTCTAGGTTCTATACAGTGTCCAGATAACGAAACATTACGCTGAAACGACACTTTGTAAAGCTCTTTGAAGTCACTGACCGAAATTGACGATCGCTTCTTACGGAAATTAACTGCAAACGGTTTCGCTTTACTTGTTGATCTGTAACGTTCTTAACATTTGCTTCTCTTAATCTATTGTATGACTTAGTCTGTGTTCCGTGCGAATATCCTTCCAACATTACTGTATACAAAATTTTATACACCGAGTCAGTATACTCTATTTCATACTCTATGTTCATATTATTATCCATTTATATAAATAAATTTTTACAACCTTTTATAATTGAATGCACAAAATTCTGTCTCTCCGAGCAATAATAACGTTACGAAGTCATTGAACACATATTCTATCGCTTAAGAAATTAACAGTTTTCTGCCATGATCAGCGACTTGTGACTCTTCTCTCTTCTCTCTTTCTCTCACTTCTTATTCCGGCATGAATTTTTCAAGTCGATGCATAACCCGGGTGTTGGTAATGGTGGGCTTGTCATGTGTAGAAGGAATGCGATCAATAACATTAAATCAACCATCCTCGCAAATTCCAAAACATTTAAATAACTCAGGAGCCTGTCTTATTCCTGCCAATATGTCTCGTCCGAGATGTCATCGGATGTATTTTTCGAATACGCCTGACCTTACTTAATGTATATACCATCCGTTTAAATTAAATCTGACAGTTATTCATACTGATAAGCAATCTTTGTCAGCCTGTCTTCCTTGCAGCAAATAATCTTTTTGCTACATCACTTTCGGGTTCGGCGTCTCAAACACTCCATGTGCATTCGAATTCTGAATAATGGATTAGGTTTCGATCATTCTTTGTTTATATTATGGTTTTACGACGACCGGTTAGGCCATGATCGTACAAAAATCAAGAAGCTGTAAAGTTGGAATTTGTGGCGCTTGTGGTCAAATTAGGTATTATGCACGTCGAATGAGAATAAATTTTAATCCTATTAAAAAATTTGTATCATCAATAGAATTCCAGTATGAGACAGCACGATTTACTTTGTGTACGTGAACCTGCAGCATTGTACACGCATTTTCTTATCGTGTTCTCCAAGTCTTTTGCTTTTTAACATGCAAGGCAACTGGTAGTACTAGAAACGAGAAACAACTGCAGAAGGTCGTCGTGTACTGAACGGCAGACTTTTTCTTCTCTTTCAGTGATCTATATTTATTTGTATACGAGCTTCTTTTCGTCGTTCAAATCTCTTTCTTAGAAGGACGTGCAAAACTTTTGCGCAAGTGATTCTCTTAATTAATTCCCCAACTAGGTGTTTGAAAATATTAAACAACATTGTGAATCATGTATAATGAAATGTTGTGAAACAATGAATTACAGTAAATCCGGAGATCGTCGTTGTAAACATATATATTTTTCTATATTTTAACATATGGAAGGTTAACTTGCTGTTATTAATTTAATTTAATAATTTAAAGACTCAGAGAACTTTATCAACACCAACTTCTTTCCTTTTCTTTGGTGCACTACTATGTAATTTCAGGAGTGATGCAAACGGCATTTCGACTGTTAGGAATAACACAATAGAAGCAGCGAAGCTACAAATAACGATTGCAAGGAACAGAATACACTGAAAAATAGAAACGTTATTTCATAGTACTAATACCACGTCGAAATTGTCCAAATGAAATAATTTCATTATACTTACAATGGTGACTTTATCAAAGTAGAAAGGATAATATTGTGAAAGTAAAGCCGATGTTATCAAAATAGGGTTTAGAAGATAAACACCATACGTAAATTTACTCAAAACAGCGAATATATCTAGGGATAAGATTTTCTTCACGATCCCTGCAAACGTATCAAATATACTTGGATGTAATTTACAAAAGTTAAATACTTCGCATTACACAAAGAGTTTTTTTACAGTAAGAAGGATAACAATAACGCACTAATGAGTGCGTGACGCATGAAAAATATCGACTTACAGGAATTATTCGTAGTGCATACAACTACCACCCAGGCAGTACTCAGTGCCCAGCCCGTTCTACTGAAGCCCAAATAAAGAACGGATAGATATAAGGGTATGTTCTTGTTATCGAGTCCGAAGAGAATCGTACCATTACATAAAGATGCCAAGATCCATCCAATGATTAAGCTTTTCTGTAAGATAAATTTAATTGGATTATAAAAAGATGTACAGGAATATAGTTGTAATGAATGAACTGTATACATTACTTTTGATAAATGTAATTTGAAATTGCATTTTGTAAGAAAGAGACATGTGGCAATTCCTATGATGTATGGCGGTATTCTACACCACGGTCGTATATAAAAGTCTGTCCCCGAGGTATATAAATTGTCTATCCTAGGAAAGTAAATTTTTATATATTTACATATTCCCTATGTCATAAATTATGTTATAAAATGAAAGATGTTAAACATTTTGTATACTTACGTAGGCTGGTAATTACGCTTGTATCCTACGTAAGAGACTGATAGTATGGATGAAACTAAGCTAAAAACGCCTAAGCCAATGGCAATATTGTAATGCCTGAAACAGTCGATTTTAGTGGTCGGCTAAAACTGGCCAATGAATGACTGTAAACCCAAATTTCAAACTCACGTGATCGATAACAATAGGAGAAAAACACCAAATATGAAGAACTGCATATCATTGGGCAA
Organism: Bombus pascuorum; assembly: GCF_905332965.1. NCBI lineage: Eukaryota > Metazoa > Arthropoda > Insecta > Hymenoptera > Apidae > Bombus > Bombus pascuorum. The sequence goes on along the minus strand of NC_083490.1, from coordinate 11,107,291 downwards.
GTACCAACTCCATGAGAGACACTGCAAACAGTATTTCTCTTCGAAACGATTCTTTTGTAGTAACGCGAACAATGTTTGCAATAAATTATATGAGAAAGTATACGTACTGCATCATGCCAGCTGTATAAGTTGTTTATGTAAAGTATATTAGTCCACCAATATTTGGAACACATATCACTTGGATACTCAAAGAGTAAATATGCTGATACATGATCATGCCAGGTAAAAGTCAATATCGCTATGAGTATAACGACGAAATATGCAGGTGTGAGCCTTCGAAGTTAATGTATTTATTTCATTATCATGGTATTTGCATCATGCATAAATTAAAACATAAGGACATATTGAAATCATCTATACCTAATATATCGTTTCATAATTATTTGAAAGAATATATTCGCCCTTTCTGTTATAGACGATAGTCTCCTCATTTTTTGTTGTTCCTTGACGAAATTATAAGCCGACAGAAAACCACTCATAAAGAAAAACGTGTCCACCGGAAACGTTGGATTATTTATGATTTCGTTGAGTATATCACCGCCCAACATGTTGAAAAGCGCCTTGTTAGCTACGCACACGATTGGTGTCGTTAAACATGTCGTGCTATATCATAAATCGGAATGGACTAGTGAAATTAAAACGCGATCGAGGCCCATTTCTTACCCATAGCATGAAAGCTGAACATGGCCAAATGCCCAAAAATAATCCATAGCATTCCCAACACTCTCATACCGTAGAATATACGCAGAGAATCTGTACTCTCTCGTATTTTAAATAATTGCCGTCCATTTCTGAGCAGCGAAAAACTGAGCAGATATTGGTTCATGCAATTTTGTTCCTCCGATTCTAAGAGTGCGGATTCATCGTCACTGGTTTTGCATTTTACTTTCCTTGCGTTCTCCACTTCTATTCAAAGTTAACCGTACGTTACACAGATTCTCATGAGATAAACTCGAGGCGATCAGAATCATGAACATCCAGAATACTCGGTATCATCGTATGTATCGCTTACCCTTCGTATTTCCATTTTTGAGTGCAACGATTTCCTTTTCGCTGTTTGCACCGTTTCGATGGGCGAAATAATCGTATACTGTGGCTGCTGTCACGGTAGTACACAACAATAGCAAAACTCCTCTGTAATCAAAGTTTTAAGGTTTCTACAGGATATTTAGTCGAACGCCGATCGTGATACTTGTATTTATGTCGATTGAGGATAGAAATTCGGACTGTCGATTAGGAGCCTGGAATTTACGTACATGATGGAGATCATCTTTGTAGAGAGGAGCCATTGATAATCATTCACCAAATCAGTGACTTTGATGAGTCTGAAGTTCACGGCAAAAAGTTTTCCAATGAAAAGAGTTTCATTATGGAAGACTCTATCTAGCATTGTAGCTACATCGTGTTTAGTGCAGGAAGCCGGTAGACAAAGTCCAAGTGCTATCAAATCCTAAAAGAAGTGTTCATCACAGTCATAAAAGCCGGTAATGTAAATCTAATTCGTTATGCCAATCGGAATATGGAGGATATCCAGGTGTTTACATCGTGTGGTAGTTCTAAGTGATATTGCATAGTGCTATTGTGCCGCATGTGTCCAAGAAAAAAATGAAATTCAAAAGGTGGATGCTCCTCGTCCGGATTCCGGTATAGCGTATTGTTCTGTCGTTTCTGCTCCGCGATAAACAGCGTGAGATTTTGAGAGAGGCTGGTGCAAGCTAGGCGATCTCCTAACCAATAACTGTGCCCGTTCAGAAATCCCCCGGGTGGCACTCCACTTGTATCCAACGCTTAAAGAATATATAATATTTCATTGGAAACAACTCATGATACAATTGGCGATAAGGATTTGAAGCGGTAAGGAAGTTGAATGCAGAATTTGTCGTTTCATGTTTAAAGGCAGAAGATGCAGTTCGTTGGAATAAGAAAAACAGCTACGACTATGACCGTTCACTTTTCCGCACTTCCAACGAAGGAACTAGTTTCTTGCTCAAGATGCGAAGGAAGTCTTGGGGTTGAGGTTCAACTCGACATAAAATTATGCAGTTCATACAATCGCGACATGATCAGGACTAGAAGAATTCTGGCGATTACGCACAAGATCTTTTTGTTGTTATTGGGATGAATTTTCTACGGTATAAACGTGTTCCACGTGTGAACAACCGTTTGTCAGGAAACACAATCACAGCCACAGCTTATAATTATTCGAATTGTATATCACTATAGCCTTATACATATTTTGTTCGGTCTATTTCCTTTCTTCCTTTGTTGGCAATGGACTGGCAGTAGCTTTGTCGAACGAAAATCATCAATATATCTTGAAAGTCACATTTACCTCTTAGAGCCCACATTATCTTGTTGTCAACAGCACTACGAAATTCATCAATCTCCGTCCGACATCTGCTGAAATTTAGAGAATCGGCGTTTTCCAAAAGCGCGTACGCTGGAAGTACCTTCCTCATGGTTACTCGGTCTAGCGTGGTTGCTTTGGTCGACACATAAATCGTCGTTAATGATAAAAGGGATAGCCATATCCACGATGAAATATTTCCGTGCTGCATTCTCCGGAGTAAAATGTACATTTGGATTATTGAATAGCTCTATTGAAAAAAATAGTTAAAAACTCAAATGTCCATTATTTTCTCTTGTACGATGAAATACGTTGTCGCACACTTTTTACTATGGTCGATCAAGGATATAGCAACTATCATATGAATAAAATGTTTAACTCAACTGTGGGGAACCAACTTCTAGGACGATCACGGTAAGACTAACCGTGTCCTGAAAGGAACGCACAATTTATGACGCAGGATGCCGAGAGTGATTTCGTATGTTCTATCTTCCTGTTGATCGCTCAATTATGGACCCCAGTTTAATTAATGTAGTAACCGTATCTGTTACTGGTACGTCGTTGTCCGAAAACGTAAATTAGCATTAAATATTCTGTTGAGTAAATTTAAAATTTTTTCAGTTTCTTACAGGGCAATATTTAATCGTAATAGATTCTTATGACGCAATACCGAATCTGCTAAGCGTTTCTCCCCAAAACTAACAGTTGCCGAAGTAAACTAATTTCTACAAAAATTACGAGGTCCATCATTGGAGATGTTTTATGCTTTTACAGTAGCAGCTACCTCATTGCAGAAGCAGAATGATATGTAATGTCGTTAATATTATAAACATATAAATACGTGTGAATTAGAATCAAAGTGAAAAGGACAGATAAGTGGGGCCATTTTCTACTTACATTTTTCAATTGATTTCAAAAAGTAAAGGTCTAACCGAAAATAAAAAATGTTAATAATATAATGAAAATAAAAATAACCATGACAGGCTATACTTCAGATATTTGTACCAAGAGTTACGTCAAAAGAAACTTTCAAGTCATGTTTTGTTTACAATTTGAAAGAGGAAAACTTTGGCGAAATATGCTGTGGAGATGATATATACAACAATATCGGCAGGCGACAGCTACCCGCGTTCTGGCGTTCAATCTTTGCTCGATTTTTTCGTTTTTGTTCTTTCTCCCTCACCTTCTCGAGAAAACTTCTTTCTTTTCGTGCAAAATAAATTAAAAAATTTATCACGTGCGCGTGCCAGGCCAGTTCTTACCGAGACATGTACGAACTGTATCTTCTTGAAAACGAGAATTAAAACAAAAATGTGTAGTTGTTCATTTTTTACTTATTTTTGCATGTGGAATAACATTCTGTTAATTGTTGCGATATAGAATTAATGTTATCTATAACGTATCTACATTTTGCAGTTAAATGTAGAGTAAGTAGGCTATTTCTTCTTTTCTAGATCGATGTAATAGCCGTGTCAACTTCTAAGTGGAAGCAACGCTTTCAGTTTAGCGAAAAATGAGTTAAAGGATTAATGAGAAGTATTACTGTAATTTCTTTTGCCTCAACTGGAACTATGTATTAGTTATGCTAATAAATAATACATTTTTATTTCACTTCCTACGATTTCTTATAAACCTATTAACATAAGGAAGACATAATGATCTTTGCCTCTTGCTCGAATGCAAATTGTAAATGCAAGATACCATTGAGAAATAAAAAAAGCTTTAATTGCGTGTTCTTGTATTTTAAACACGTCTTATCGATGACGTTATGATTGGTGAATTCTAATTATTCTCTAAATATTCATTCCTTTTCTCGATATTCACAAACGTTTCTATAATAGTTCTGCTCGTATATAGATGACAAAATAGGTTCCAATTTCGTCAAATATACAATGAACTGTTTGTATTAATTTCATCTGTCCTCGTATATAATACACGTGAATGATTCATGGAAAACTTTCTCTATCAGCGCTAATATCTACTCACTCAAGGAAAGATTTTGAAACTTCTAATAAAAAGGATTTTGCAACATTTAATTAGCGGGCATTTAATTAGCGCTTTAATGATTATGGACGTTTTAAAATGTCATTTGTAAACTGAACTTATTTATAACAGACACCTGTACTTGTCTTCAGAATCTTATGTAATTAAAATTCCAATGCGCTATTTTTGCAGGGTTTGATCAATTGAGTGTACATTATAAAATATTTTCTGAGGCGCAACTAGAATAATTATACCATATAAGTCGTACAGCAATAACAATCAACTATATCGTAACGTATGTAACTTAGAAAAATATAAGAAAAGTTTACGAATGCTAGTAGTATCGCTTTAGATGGTTCGGTTGCGGTTTCTATTCGAACGTTGAGAACAACATTCTATTCCTCGCTCCAAAGAAATATTGTAATGTACTCTTAAAATTAGTAAAACATTTGAGATATATGTCATTCATGAAATAATTATTACAAGATCTATTCACGTTGGAATATTTTAATATTAATAAACATTCGCTAACTACGCACGTTCGTTCATGAATAAATATATTGATTAAAATTATCGATTAAAATTTTAGTATTTACATGTGCATGTACATAGTGATATTTCATTCCACCTTCGTTTAGTAATGTAGCGTTAGCGTCTCCGTCAGGTACATCGAACGAGTTAAATAAGAAGACCGAACTAGAGACTAGGCGAAATTCTTTGACCACAGTTTATTCTAATACTTAACTAAAATTAACAAAATACAGAGCTCAAGACTCCATATAAAAGAAATAACAAATTAGGAGAAAGGATTTCACTCGTAAAAGGTGGGCGCAGCGACGATGTACGAGGTCGTACGGTTCGCAGCGAATTAAAAGACGAAAATGACGAATTTGTAAATGGCAAAAATTTTATGAGCTATACGGCGAGAGTCGAATTATGTCGCTGCGTGTTCTTCATCTCGTTGGAGAATTTACATCGTTGAACACGCAGCGGTTGAAAGCGTCGCATCGTTCCTTGAAACCAACAATAAATAAAAAATTTACCAGCCTTGATGATTCGACAGACTAAGTCCTAATATGTTTAAAGCTAGGGATACAAAAAGTAAGTTGTAGCCTGAGCGCTGTAATTACCGATGCAGACATAATCGCTGGAGATCTCACCTTCTGAATAGAACAGCTCGAAGCATAGCTTTTTTAAAACACGGTTTTTATTCATAGCGATACATATGCATATCCGCGTTAACGTGTTTAATATCCAACCGGCGATGTTGCAAGAATTTTTATAATAATAAGAAGAAGAATAATAGGAATAATTAAGAATAAAAACGTTGTGACAACTTCTCCCTTAAATCGCCAGATAAAGCTAATAATAGCCGTCCAATGTAAATGGCCTGTGTCGAAGCAAATAACGTATCGTTCGACGTGCTGCAGAGTTTTAATGTAAATTAGTTTGCGCGTTCCGTGAGATGAAAAAATTTGATCTGTGTGCGTTCGTAACTCATTCAGGACGATAGTAATTTTAAATAAAATTTCTATGCAACTGGAGTCCTGTTTTGTCTGAAAATGCTGTACCTCAAAGAGATAATTTCAGATTTCATAGAAGACGCAGCATGTTATCACCAAAATAATAGAAGCTCTTCCATCATTGTGTCTAACAAATTGTATAACAGTGTTAACAAATTGTATAACACGACATAATCTTCCTTCCAAGTAATTCGTATATTTCTCTCTTTTTCCTGGTACAACAGATCATCTTCTTTTTTGTGTTCTTCACTTTCCTCTTCTTCTCGTTTGATCCTATAAATCCTTAGAATTTTTGCAATATTTGTCTGATTATGTCGGTTACCATATTGACTACTGACTTTCCGACCTCTCCATTTCTGTTTGTACTTTACATCAACTAGTGCTACTTGTCGTAAACTAATATGTTCAACGATGGATAGTTTGCATAAATAATGGCTCTTTGTCATACTGTAACATTTGTGATAATTAATTTTTATGTAATAATATCACTTTGTATCTGATTTTCGCTTAATATATTCAATTCAGTTAAAAGCTTTTTCACGAGACTGATAACCAAAAATTATTTGCATCGTTTTACATTTTTCGATAAAGTATCACCATATGTCCTTCGTGTAACTTTGACTGAGATTTTCACTTTCTATCAATTCACCTTAAGGTTACTTTGATATCGACTGATGGAATTTCTATTTTATATTCGTTTTACGAATAAAAGACATCAAGTTATATATAAAACGAATTGAAAAGTATACAATGTTATTCGTAAATTAATTATCGACGTAACGGTGAAATTAACGCACGATAAACTTAGCGTGTAACCGGACCTGGATATAATGTACCATAATTATAGCAACCTTTTTGCATGAGATTGTCTGTACATGCTTGTAGTCGGTTCTTTAACCAGGCAGCTATTAACTACTCGAATTTCCAACAATAAAACGGATATTGTTGATTCAATCCATTTACCAACTACTGTATTACACATCTTTTGTGCTTCGTCGAAAGACTACTTGAAACATCATTTATCATTATTTCATTCTACTATATACATTTTGAAGGATTACGCTTTATTCATAGTAAGTAGAGAAAAAGTAAAATTTAATGGCTGCAACTTGATGCAAATTAAATGCACAGAAATATGAATTGTAAATCTAATGTAGAAGATTACCATTTTCCGGTCTCATTTTGAACCAAATCTCAATGTTCGATGAATAAAATTTCTAGAAGGAAATGCATCGCATTTCAAGAATTTTCTACATTGTTCTTTCACCGAATTTGCTTTTCTCGAACAAAGTCGATGGAATAGTTAGAGTTAAAGTTACAGGTTTCAAATCTCAAGTTCAAGTTCTCCTAAATGCAGAGTTTCGGACTTTCTAAAATTCTAAAATTAAATTTCACGTTTACAATCTAGTACAAAATTTTATATTTACCAGTTAGACAGTTTTTCTAATATCACGTTTCTTTCTTTAGATATTTTATTATCCTTCCATCCCATTCCAACGAGAATATTGAATACTTCGTCCATTAATATTATTTCGCTAAAAAAAATGCTCGAAAGGAGAATTTCATGCAAATTAAATATAAAAAATACTTTGCCGATATTTCAAATCTTCGTAGCTCTGAACTATCGAACTATTAAATTCTCAAATTTATTCATTTCTTTACAAGTTCTCCTAAATGCAGAGTTTCGGACTTTCTAAAATTCTAAAATTAAATTTCACGTTTACAATCTAGTACAAAATGTTATATTTACGACGAGTTAGACAGTTTTTCTAAATATCACGTTTCTTTCTTTAGATCTTTTATTATCCTTCTATCCCATTCTAACGAAAATATTGAATACTTCGTCCATTAATATTCTTTCGCTAAAAAATGCTCGAAAGGAGAATTTCATGCAAATTAAATATAAAAAATACTTCGCCGCCTGAACTTTTTATCGAAACAGAACTGTCACGCTATTAGTACAAATAAATTCACCGTTACTACAAGTCGGTTAATAAATCCACATGTCCATAATTTAGATAAAAAAACTCGTAGCTGTTAAGTGAATTTGTTCTCAAAGAAGGTCGCTGGTCAACGTGTTTGTGACAGACGACTGCACAAGTCAGGAACTGTTTCTCGGAATATCGAGAAAGAGGAGCACAAAGAATAAAGAAAGTTGCAATTTTTCTGCGACACATGTTAGCGCATTTTGTTTCGTTCTCAGCGGTTGCAGTCGTAGAATACGTTTCCGGTTCGCCAGGGACCAACTCGAAGCTGATAAGCCTCTTCTAACAATGTCTAAACTGTCTGGAACATCTTGCCTCTTCGATTAAAAATAAATGGCGATCTGTTATCAATTTTCTCGATATCGAACAGCGCACAGTGTGCTCTTGAGACGAGGTGTAGGATTTTAGGTTGAGCGGTGTCTTGTTGAGCTGATTGGTTCCTTGAAAGGAGGGCTTGCTTCTTCGTGTATCGAAAGAATGACTTTGGAGGGATGAAAATATCGATTATTACTTGATATTGTATAAGTCGATGATTAATTCCATCTTGTTTATAATAGTTTTCGTCAGAGAATAAAGAACGAGCTGTGATTTATTTACAAATGATAGAACAGAAAAACTATAACTAATTAACTAAAACTGTTTCGTAATAAATTAATAAATTACAACTAGAGCAATTAAATTAATACAGCTAATTAATACAGCTCGTAACGACTAAAGGCGACACTTTTCCACCACACACGCGTTTTTGTACTCGTCCATGACCAAATATGGTCGTGTTCGTTTTTCACTTTCTCAGGCACCTTCTCTTCTCAAAAGGGTCATGGACGCACTGCTCCTGATGGCTCATGGAGATCTGCAGTTCCTTTTGGTTCGTTAGCATTTTCATTTTTATAATAATTATCTTGTTTTCGTACTCCTTAAAAATTCGACGAGTTTTATACGATTATTTTACGATACTACAGTGACGATTCAGCATTTTGTAAAGATGATTCTTGTGGTAGATGTTGAAAAAATTAGCGTTATTTATTTAATATGTTTATTCTCAAATTCCATTTAATATATATATATAAGAAATTATAGATACGATTTCATTTATTATATATTATTCTTTCGATATTGCGACACTTGATAATTGTATTATTAATTTGAAATTACCGTTGCAAATGTCAATAATAATAGCTTTTTCTTCGATAATATTTCTTACCAAATAGTTTTCTAAAATTACATTAAATTCTGTTGCAAACTATCTATCGGTAGTGTATAAATAAATTAAGACAAGGAAGCATAGTTTGAAACTAAAATTGATCAAGCTACGAACGATTTTGTGAAATATAATTGATCACGAGCAAATTATTTTTAAATCTGTTTAAAACAGTTTTAAATGTGTATATAAATAATATTTCAAAAGAAATCGATGCGGGCTCACTAGCGTTCTTAATTAAATTATTCCTTCTATGAAATTGTTGTTATCACGATCAGTACTATGATACTGAAAGAATTTAAATCGTCTTCTTAAATGGAGAATTTTGAAATAATTTACAAATGTCAAATCTTCCTGGATTCATGATTTTGAAATTCTAAATTTACGAATCGCTGATATTTTAAATCTTCGTAGCTCTGCATATCGAGCGATTAAATTCTCGATTTTATTTATTTCTTTACAAGTTCTTCTAAATCCAGAGTTTCAAACTTTTAAATTCTAAGCTCAAATATTTTAAATAAATAACGTTTAATAAAATGTGATTTTTTATTCGCCCATCACAGCTTAATTATTTTCTTTGACATATTTATTTACTCGTATTTTTATTTATTATGCGCATTAAATATCGAGATATCTATAAGACAAATATGTTATCTATGTATTATATCCGGAAAATGTCTCTTTTTTTTTACAGATATGTCTTTTACAACAACGCATCTTTATACGAACATGAAACCTAATCGGTCGAACGTTATGATGTTTAGTTTGATAGAACAAAATGGATCATACGTATTTGGATAAAATAATATAAAACGGAAAATGTTTGTGCATCCATTATTTCCTTATAAAACGAAAGAAACTTTTCGCATGACCTAATATTTTGCAGGTATGTAAGTAAGTAATTTACTTAGCTGTCATACTAAATTAATGTCTCGCGATTACTTAGATACGTGCACGCTCGTAATTGTAATTAATTATGTTAGACACGAGCACCTTGCGATTTTCAACGACTAAAACCTTCATCCTTTGAAACCTGTCAAACGAAGCTTGTCTTTAATGCATCAATCTTCCAAGAGTAGGTACTTAGAATTTCATCGCGAATTATTGTAAAGATTGAATATTTATACGATGGTAATAATTTTATTACATTTCTGTATTTGATTAAACGACTTAGAATTAGATATTATCATCGAATTGTTTTATACAGTATAGTAACTGTTTATTCATCCATGAAACTAGACATTACTAGCTTTTGATATTACGTGATATTATTTTATGAAATAATTCTGTATTTTAGAAATTATACTATACAGTTATCAAGATGAACGATGTATCGTGTGTTCAGGATAATTAATCGTTTATATATTCTAGGTAGATGTACGCAGTCATTTGCCAAGTAAATTTTCTTCCAGATGGAAAATAAAAATAACACCATACAATGAGGCAAATTAAAAAAATTATTTCTCTACGATCTTCAGCACGCAAATCAGTAATTCGAAAATGTTTTAATTGCATGCAAAAAATTATGGGCTTAAGCGTTAATTTTACATTCATACTAAATTATTTCTTTACGACTTTGTGATTCGTAGGTAATTAACCCATAATATTTTAATCTACATATATATAAAATATGCATCATTATTTCAGGGACGTCTGTAAATTACAAAATTATGAATTAACGAACATCATAAAGTCGTAAAGAAATAATTTAGTATGAATGTAAAATTAACGCTTAAGCCCATAATTTTTTGCATGTAATTAAAACATTTTCGAATTACTGATTTGCATGCTGAAGATCGTAGAGAAATAATTTTTTTAATTTGCCTCATTGTCTGGTGTTATTTTTATTTTTCATCTAGAAGAAAACTTTGTTGGCAAATGACTGTGCACATCTACGTAGGATATATTAATATATTATATATAATATAAATAAGTTTGAATTACATCTGTTGTTCCATTGCACGACCCACTTATCACACACTCGTCCATTTCATCATCCATAATAACCTTTCGACGATAACAGTTTCGAACATTCTACAGTTGCCATACGTCTATTTTCAGTTTGATTTCGCTGTTTACGCTTTCCTTGACAGATCCATCGGAAAAGCAATAATCTTGTTACTGTCGTGTTGAAAATTAATCTTTATGTTAACTGATTCCATCTGTCAGTCATAAGGCTTAATGTTTGCCGTCGAATCATTTAGCTTTACGATGCATTCGTTAAATCTCGATTTCAGCCTCGACGCTCCTTCGGTCGTTAAACGTTGAAACACGCGAGATTTTCCCGTGATCCGTTCCATAATTGCGAGTAACCATTAGTTAAACAGCAGTCAGTTCTCATCTTGCATATCAGCTATTTTTTGTCAATTAGCAACGATGATTTTTCTTATTGAAAATTGTAACTGACGAATCTGCTTGTCTTATGTTCTAAGTACACCCACCTGAAGTTTTCATTTTCTCCACACGCATCGTCGATACTTCACTTGCACTCGGCTGTTCGCTCAAGAAACGCAGTAAAACAACATCGTTCCGTGTACATTTAACGTTCATCGGCACACCCAGTCTTCGAAGGTGTTCTTTGTGAAATATACAGTTACATTTAAATTTCAAAATCCTGTGTCAGGTCCCATCCGAATATATCTGTCGTCTTAATCGAGATAGAGAAATCTGCTGACGTTAATTACGTCGATGCTAATCGAGACGAGAATTTACTATTCTGATAAACGAATCAAATTAAGTGACTTTCCTTATCATCATCATCAAATCATAAGATTTCGCCTACAACTATCTCATTGTGATTCTATGGCGCATAAATAGCTAAATCTGAATATACGTGAAAAAATCCTATATTTAAACATCAAGTCTGGATTATGTCTATGTTAAAGAAGTGGCGGTTCCGTTGCATTATTCCAACGTCTTTAACGCATAAACGTTACACAGTTTTGCAGCGCTACCGCGAAATTCGTTACGAACCGAACGATGGTAATTGGAATATCAAACGCGATAAAGGGAAAACGGTGAGCAAGTTTAGAACCGAGTGTATTCTAAAAGAAGCTGAAGCTGAAGACGTAAGTTGTCTGTTCGCTGAGCTTGTTAACGGCGTACAAGTACACGTCGTAAGGTCTTGATGATTTCACTTGGTGGTGTGTTATTGATCTCATCCAGCGTGCACGCACGGGCAAAGGCAGAAAAGGAGAGAAAATTTTCCCTTCCACGCACTTCCCTTTCGCGCCTTTCCCTTCCCTCCCCTCGCTCAATGGCACCGCTGAAAGCACAGAACATTGTTACGCGGGCCGCTTTTCATTGCGACGTCGATGCAGCATCGCGGTGTATGTACCGTACACGTTTTATAACAGAGAATAGATACGCTACGAGCGACACGCTCGCGAATCCACGATTAATCGTTCCACACTCTGCAAAACTACGTGCACTCGCCGATGGCTGGCTGAAATTTTCGAATTTCCTGCCAGCCACTGCACACCAGTTGTTTAGGGCTGTTGCTCCGGCGACAGCACGGTTTCCAATGTTGTTCAGAGAAACGAATAAATGCGACTTGGCAGACTGGTTTTCCCCATACTGAGTTTCTCGTTCCCCAATTAATCATATTTATTATTTGTTAATGTCACGCGAGATGAGTCGTTAATAAATACTGTTTAAAAGCTAATAACTCATTACTTATTGGTTTTATCGAAAAAACATTTGAATAAATTAAGTGCCGCATTTCAAGGAACTCGTCGTAAGCGTCTAAATTTATATATTTTATTTCATGTATCGTACATATTTTGAGATATCGAGATAGCTTTAAATTTTTGAAATGGCACCGTATATTGTTCACAACATTATTCCAACCGGGCATCACTAAAGCGATAAAGAATAGAGCTAGTTCTTCTCTACTTGCATATGTAAGTTAGCTGTGAAATAACTTGTTGCATATTTATCTAATTGAAAAATCATTTGAATAAATTAAGTGCCGCATTTCAAGGAACTCATCGTGAGCGTCTAAATTTATATATTTTATTTCATGTATCGTACATATTTTGAGATATCGAGATAGCTTTAAATTTTTGAAATGGCACCGTATATTGTTCACAACATTATTCCAACCGGGCATCACTAAAGCGATAAATAATAGAGCTAGCTCTTCTCTGCTTGCATATGTAAATTAATTGTAAAATGTTTGTTGCCTGTTGATTTGATTAAAAATCATTTGAATTAAAAATATGTCGCGTTTCAAAGAATTCGTGGGAAGCGTGTAGATTTATCTGCAAATATCTTACATATTTTGAGATATCAAGGTAACTTTGAATTTTCGAAATGGCACTGTATAATTTTTGCAATATTAGTCGATCCAACCGGATGCCATTAACACGTAGACTGCCGCACGTGTTTTCAATGAAATTTCCTGCAGGCTACAAGTGCCTTATATATGCCTGTATCTTAGAGAATTTAAAATTCATGTCTGAATTTATTAGAATATCGAAAAAAAAAAAATGGAAACATTTTTTAGTGAGTCAAATAAGTTAGTGAAAAAAAAGCTTTTACGAGGCTTACACAAATTCGGATAGTAGCGACGAGGAAGAAATCAGATTTCCTAGAAATAGAAATATCAATAGAATTACATCGTCTGATTCTGATTTGGATATTGATAAGTGCAATCGCAGTGATACTGAATGTAATGAAGATACTGTTGACGAGATTTTACAAGAATTGGTCATTGAAGAAGAAAGAAGAACCGATGATACCGAGAAAAGTACAATTTAATTTGGTGAATGGAATGAGTTTAATGGTCGGCAGAAGTCATTTCCTTTTCCTGAGACAGACGGCCTCATTAGGCAATTACCTGGCGATGTCAATCCAAATAATGTGTTTCAGCTGTTCGTTGATGACTAAATAATAAACTTACTTGTATCAGAAAATTACACCAAGGAAGGATGTAAATATCAGAAGATTTAGAGAATTATTAGCTGCAAAATTATTAGTGTTTAATAATACAAAAAATCATTGTCTTCGACGGAGTCAGCATAATATCGCCATTCGGAAAAATAATTCCGGAAGAAGCATTAAACGCGCATGAAAACTATATTATGCAGATAAAAGAGGTCGAACGGACCGATCAAACACACGGGAGAATTTAAAGAAAACAACAACTTATTATCCAAATTATCCCGATCAAACTCAACTTTGTATAGAATACTTCAATGTTTTACATTCTAAATAATTTTCTTAGTAAATCATTTTCGTATTACTTTTATAGCAATTCAATTTATTAATTTTTATTACTTCCTGTGGAATATCTTTGTTCTTAAACTGTGTTCCTTTATCCTCAACAAATAACTCAGCCATCTAAATCACTGTCGGCAAGTTTGCCGGGTAATTCGTGAACGAACTTTAATGCCGCGAAGTACCTTCATAACAGGGGTACAACTCGAACGGTCCATCATCTTGCCCAACCTACTAAACAACGTCTATTTGAAGTCATCGCAGATACCTCGTAACACGTTTCTCAAAATTTTTCACGCGACGAATAATCGTCAGCTTAACATCGGAGCAGCCGTGATTCAAATCTTTCCACTTTCAACTTCGCAAACTACCAGCCTCGTCTCTCGGGTGAATTCTGTCGTGAAATAAATTTCACTTTCGGTAGAAGAAAAAGAAGAATGATCGGTACTTCAACCGATCGCTGTGTTCAATATAATTGTCGCGACGATAAAGTGGAGCAACATTGGAAGGAAGAAAGTGACGAGTGTTCTAATCCCCTAAACTCTGAGAACTTTTTTTACAGGATCGATTGGCGACATTGTTTTATGTTCAAGTTTTTAAGTTGTGAAGCTATATTTTGAAGGTGTAAAAATTATGTTAGGATTTTTATACTCTACTTTTTTACGGCACTGTTATGCAAACGAAGAAGTAAGAGTTTAATAGAGATCTCTTCTGTATGTTAACTTTGCGCAATAATTTACATAATTTAATATTGAATATGTACACATAGTTTACATGTTTTCATGTATCGTCGTATGCTTTTATCCAAGAAACATTATCGTTAGCCTTTTCATCGCGTCCGATACCAAACCTCAAACGAAATACTTGAGAAATAAATATTCCGCTGCAGTAATATCAGTTGAGATATGAAAACGTAAATTAAAGTGATAGCAACTGGGTATTTTATAATATATGGGCGGCACTTGGCAGCAAATGCCACCGGACGATGACAGCGCAGTGATTAGCGCCTTAGGTTACGAACGTTCGGAAACCGGGTCCAAATTCCAGTGACCGGAGTCTGATTTTTCCTTCCACGGTATCTAATTAAGAAGAAAGCAGCAATATCTACACCAGCGGTAGCGCACTATCACCCCACAACAAACCACTATAACTACTACAACACCTCAAATATAATTTTCCATATTAAATACATTCTGTGCCTTTTTGCACTTTTAAAGTTTCTCATAAATACATACATCATTCTCCATGGTATAACGTCTAAATGGACGTTATACTTTTTCCACTTTTCCATCTTATTTCTCAATGAAAAAGGAATCGAGCAACTTATCAACCTCGTGAAAATGTAGTAAAAACGGTTAATGAGAAACAAGGATGTCGGACAAACAACAATAAAGCATTGCTTCAAACTGTCGTGTGAATTAATTTAACGAACGAAACAACAGCGAGTCGCGGTTCTCCGGTATTCATCGTTCGACCATTTAAACTTCTCCGGCTGACAGTTTCGGAGCGAGCTGCCGTGAGACCTAAAACCCGTCTGCCTCGTCCATTTCTCTCGATGGACGTTTATTCTCGGTTGTTGAGAATGTCGTTTGTCCGTAGTTTTTTCCGCCAACTAGCAGTGACATTGTCTGCTAAATGGACGTTGTTATTTAATTGCTTCTGAGCTCACGATATTATTACGAATTATCCGAAGAATTATTTGATTATGATACGCGAATATATAACGTTAGTTTAGGAGGAAACTACAATATAAAACACTCGACAGTGTCGGAATGAAATTGCTGAAATGTTAAATTATGTTTGTTTACTCCAAATAAGGATTATACGCTGAGGATAATAATTCTTTAAGTCCATGATTTATTCTGTCGTATAGATCTGTCTAATCCAAAAATTGATAATGCAGAAATGATAGAATTTGTATGAATGGGAAAATGATCGATGAACCATGAAATATACGCGTCGCGATAGCTGTACTCAGCATTGTGTGAGAGATGTGGAAAGAAATCGTCGTGGTAGAAGTCGTTGGAGAATTTGTGCGGAATAGTTTCACTGAGAATTATTATTATTATTAAATATAGATTATTAAATGTTGTTTTGTATTTCTCAAGTACAATTTACCTTCAATCCGCTATTTCTACCGTGACCTGCACGTAAGAACCAAGTACCCAAG
Source organism: Bombus pascuorum (assembly GCF_905332965.1). Lineage (NCBI taxonomy): Eukaryota > Metazoa > Arthropoda > Insecta > Hymenoptera > Apidae > Bombus > Bombus pascuorum. Next base: position 11,090,862 of record NC_083490.1, on the reverse strand, counting down.
AAGTACTCGAGTTTTATGTTTATTTTTATGGATTATTCTGGTTCTAACCTTTGGCAATCCTGTGCAGGCCTCGTCCCTTTCTGGAATTTCTGAAACTATTGAGTTGGCAAGTAAGTGATTGCAGATTTCATCAATACCATCTAATGACAAAATCTGCAATCATTTACTTGCCAACCCAATACAATTGTCGCTGGAATTTCTATTTTCTTCCAAACTTATTCCTTTGGTTTAGTGGTATCTATTTCTTATTCTTCTTTTTATTATTTAATTTGTACTTTTTCTAGCTTGTAAATTTTCTAGCTTCTTATTCTTTCCAGGGAAAATTATATTCATGAATTGATGGTATACATTTAGTATATTGTACGTTGTAATTTATTTTGGAATAAATATTATTCCAAACGAATGTATACTCGTACGTCACTGTAAAAAAGTACGGGGAAACTTGTCCGACTATAACAAATGACTGGAGAAATTTACAAGACCATTCGTCATGAATTTCATTAGATTTTGTACATTTTTATATTTACAATGAATAATTAATTGAATAAATAGTAATTATATATTTCTTTCGTCGTCTACAATTTTCGCATCTTTTAACATACGAAAACGATACGTTTCGAATAAGTTTCGAAACAACGTACAAATTCCACTAACAATTCTATTTTATTTAAACCGATTATTCCAAACACGTTATAACACCATAGATCATTTCGCCGGATTGTTTCTACTCGTTTTATGACACTTACAAAATCGTATCACTATCAGAAGTCTTTCTCCAATCCCGGTTTCGATCGTTTTCCCTTTTACTTTTCCATTTCAGCTACCGCTATCATTTAGTTGCCAACTCAATAGAAAAATAGGGAAAGACACGAATACGAACTCTATGACCCAAGATTACTCTCGATCGAAAAGATCTAAGTTAACATATGTGTCACAGGATTTGCTGATGATCGACGTTAGATTTGCCTAATCCTGGTTTTCGCCGGAGGCTTTGGATTGGGCACCTGCCAAAATCCGTAGAATGCAAAGATAAATGTGAAAGAAATCGAACTATAAAAGAGAATTTAGTTGGCAAGATCTAGTTCGCTATTTTTCAGTGTTAACTCTCGTGAACTCCGATTGAATAAAATATAAAAAAATATGAAATATAATAAAGAGAAGTAACATCATCAGGTAAGAAAAAATCAATGGATGCTGCGTTTGGAATAGCATCGTATCTGTGTACAGAAGTATCCGGATGAATCTCGTTAGAGTCCGGAGATGTCTGAAATAATTAAGTCGCATGATTGTGCACCGCGGTACATTGAATAGAGACGTTGCTTAGCACAGAAAATTCTTCGAGGCTCGAGTCTCGTTACAGAGTTAGCATTTGTCCACGATTACAGTGAATTTCAATGAACTTCTGTTGTAAAAGGGAAAACCTTTTGATTGCTTGCCTTCGTGTTGTAAAAAAGGGAAGCTCAAAGGAAGCTTTTTACAACGCGTTTAGAATCGAAACAGATGCAGATGTAATAAAAATCTTATAAAAATCCCCATGCACATAAAGATACGTTTCCTAAAGAGATGTATTTGTCTTTTAACTATAATTAAACGCATTGAAGAACTAGAAAGACAAGTGATAAAATATTTGTTAATTGTAAATGCAACATAATATCAGTTCGTTTATCATTTGACTATTATACAAATTTACGTGCGATAGCTACAGTACGTAGACATACGAAATTCTTGAAAAATTGTAACATTCGTGTTGGAATACAACGATATTTCACGCTTAGGGATAAGTACCCATACACAGCACCCACACAGGCATTTGAACAGGACGCTTACACAGGTCATACTCATTACTGTATAGAGAGTGTTTCTCTCAAAGTATTTAAGAGATCATGGGTCACTACCTAAGTCTAGTCTGAAAGTAACTGGCCAACAATAAACGATTCTTGTATACGTTGTTAATTATATCACTCGCTTATATACATCAGGTTCTGTAGTTTCTGTTCAATAAACATCACTGAATATTATTTCAACATAAACATTGTGTCTTCCAAAGGTTATTAATCTTAACTTCAAGATTAAATTCTAACAATTCGACATACTTTTCTTTGCTTCAGTGTTGATCAGTATGGCTTTTGAATGGTTCAAACTGGAGTTAGAGAAATCTGAACGATCTTATTACACAGTCCAGCAGCATAAATGAGCAATAAAAACCAGCTGTTTGTGTTTCAATTCGAATTTCTTTGAAGCTACTGCAGCGTTTCGTATGGCTATCGTTTCGCTGCTAACTGCAACGATCGAATAGCTGCCATCAAGGTCGATTGGTGATAATTATCGACCTACGAATGGTAGAAAAGGGACCAAGAAACCATCGAAACTCTGATGACAAAAGAAAGAAAGAAAAAGGAAAGAAACGCTCGTTAAGCCGGAATCCAATCTGACTAGGGAAGAAATTGAAATGGAATCTCTTTTATTTCTGGATTTAGAGGGATTCTGGAAGACAAAAATGGAGAACGCTTCGAACGGAAGTTCGAGGCACGATGCTGATACCGCGATTTCGGTATTTCATCCTTCGATCGACGAGGGATATTTAACTTTGTTTGACGTTTTGCCGATAAATCGATCACTGTTCTCTATAATACACTTCACCGCGAGATATTGCGCAGAGATTAGAGAAGTTTATGAGCCAAATAATACGAACAGAATATTCTTCTTCTCGATGATGAATGCATTTCGCATACTCGGATGTTGAATAAGACGATACGAAATTTTTATCATACACACCCTTTGCAAACACGAAATAAGTAACCTTCGTATACGACCCTCTAACGGTGTTCTAAATTTGGTAATTTTTGCAATTTCCAAAAGAACTTTTCATCTAGGGTTTTGCAAGTCGAATAGTATAAACGAGATTTATTATTCCTTTTAATGAAACACGTATTTTACGGAGTCGGATATTGAACAAATAAATACGAAATTTGTGTTGTACATTGCGCAAACGAAATAAATAATCTGCATGTTCGATCTCCTAGCGTAGCAATTTTCACAAGGAATTTTTATTAAAACTTCTCTCATCTAACAGCGCAATTTTTCAAAGCTTGATATATAGGGAAAGATTTTCACCGGAATCACCAAGAATTGATTTGAATCTCGCTTAGGATAACATTAAAAAAAAATTGTTCCTGCAGATTTTCTTCTACAAGAAAAGGAACACCGAAAAAGTTTGCGAGGACAATGAACAATCTATGTATAGAATTTTTTATATTTATTGTATTTCACAATTGAACGAGTGACCTACGCGATTTTTCGGTTTTCTAACGTAGCAATCCTCACAAAAATCTCTCATCCCTGAATTTTCCAAATTCTACTCTGAAACGCTTTCAAAGAAAACCTTTCAAGAAGCGCAATCATCAACTTGCCAAGGTCATGCTCTCAGACTGCAACACCGTAAAAGATGTCCAGTAGCAACGTTTCCAAACTCGCAGTCTTAGTCAACGTTCTTGCAATTTCCGCTCGGACAACCACCACCACGCTCGACATTTGCAACGATTTGCAAAACAAGCACGCGAGAAGCGTGGCAACGCGTGACCGACGAAAGCACGGGTTGTTGCTGGAAGCTGTTTGAAGCTGCTCGAAGCACGTAGCTTTCGCTTCAACTTCCTGTCTGACACTCGCCTCCACTCTCATCCCCAATGAAAGGTCACCAAGAGGTTGGTTAATAACGATAAAACGTGTCTTGTTGGACGTTCAGCAGTCGGCGCACGCTTCCGAAGAAAGTTTCCCTGTAGAATCGGATATGGCCAGCTCCTACACAAGGAGTTATCCTTCGATGGCCAGGCGCTGAAATTGTTGTCTAAAAATAAAGTTGGTACACAATGGCGCATAAGAGAAAGCTGAGTATTTATGAGTATACATTATGAATTTTAATCATGTTTTTATTGATAATGGTCGTATATTCTATGGTATATATCAGGTTGTGACATAAATTTATTCACATTTCGTTAAATAAATGTGATAAAATCTGTGTAATCGAGAAGTAAGTTATGTCTGTTCTATCAAAAGGAATAAATAAAAAAATTCGTCAAATAACTTTTATAACATTTCACGGGGTGCATAAATTAGCGAATTTAATGACCAATCTAAATTTATATTTATTCGTTGATCTTATTAAATATAAATCTGCTTTGTTAGATTAAAGCTTCTTTTTATACTTCTTATTTTACAAGCTTTCTTTTTTTGCTACTATACACGTTGTGTATTTCGTTATCTCGAGATCAAGGATACTAATGTTGAACTGGTCCATACGTTATTCGCAACGGAAAATTTTCATTTATGGCAAAGCAGGATTACTTGGATGAGCTAAGCTTCAATATCTTAAAATTCAATCATGAATTTTCGCTCAACTTTGGACCATTTTTATCTGCATTGTATTTATCTGTCGTTAAAATTAATCTCTATCGAAAGTAAGCAAATATCGCAATCGATGTACGCGATTTCTCGGTTCAGCTTTATGCTAAAAATTTTCCCGGATCCTTGTAAGCCTCTTAACCGACTAAAGTGAAAGTGAGATTAAAATATTGGCTCGTCGGATAAGACTTAAATCCTTCTGCAGTCACGTTTCTGCACGGAAACAATTTTACACACGCTAAGCGCTACACACTAACTGACAGGAGATTATCGAACAGAACACCGGACGTTTCGTTTAATTGTATCATCGCAAGGTGTTGGAATAAAGTTTGTAATTGGCGGAAGAAAACACCGAAGACCTACTCGATGATCCAACATAAGAAATTCGAAGATCGCAGCTTAACACTAGAACTACCACACTAGTCGAATTGGCTGGTTTTACGATTTTATTTTCAAATTCCCACTTCATGTTATATCTTCTTTCCACAATGATGTAATGACTTTCGCAACGAGAACTAAAAGAATAGTATAATGAATTTTATCTTGTTTTTTATGTACTCAAACTGAAACTAATTTTATTTCAAGGCTACTTATAACAATACCAGTCAAAATGATTGGTACTTGTCAAAGTGTAAAAGGGTGCTGCAATCTGTTCATCCAACCCCAATTAACCAGTTTCCTCGTTTTCTACAGCTTCTTACAAGTTTCCAAAATTTTTACTGTATATCATTCAATGTGATGATAATTCAGATATCAGGAAAATTCCGGATCGATTGCTAGATCGCTAGATACTAATACTAGAAATACCGCACAATTCTACAATTCTATGAATGTGTCGGCCCTCGTTTAGGGATCATGGTCCCAGATGGATTAATAATACTAAAAATGTACTACGTAGCATGAACTTCCTTCTGTAAGAAAATAATAAATCAATAAATATAAAAATATTTGTTACGTCGGTCGACTCTCTATCTAAGCCAGCCCACTCACCGCGGGTAAGGTGGAATCCTGATGTCCATACATCCTTATTGCGTACCCTCAATAGTCTTAAGGACCGACCATAAATCTCAGGAATTTTCTAGCTAAAGTCCTCTTCAGACCGAACAAAGATCTTTTTACTAAAGCGTTTTCTAAGGTTTATTATTTACTACGAGAAGACACGGGAAAGTTAGTTTCTCTCACGTACGATGCTTCCCACTATCAACTTTCTATCGAGGACGGCTAAGACCCTTCCTAGTCCACCAACCTTCTTATTATCCAATCAGAAGCAATGTCTACTGCCTTCACTTTCCTAACCAAAAATGTCATCAACAAATCCGATGGTCCCGTGCGCTAGACACTCCCATCACTAGCTTTCCTCCGCCACAGCATCGTCACTGAACTTCGCTTATTCTTCAGCGTTAGAATAGTCAACATATCTTTACCGGGTTTCTACCCTTAGATCAATCACCTACTTAACTTGTACATACGCACCAGCGTAACTAGCTTCTATATAAAGTTGTTGGAATAAACTGTAATTTATACGTGTTAATTCAGTGTATATGTGGCGGCACTCGACAGCAAAATACCACCACTCGACACTAACTAGTGTGGTTAGCGCCTTAGGTTACGAACGTTCGTTCGGGACCCGGGTTCAAATCCCGGCGACCGGAGTCCGAGTTTTCTTCCACGGCATCAAAAATGAGAAGAAAAATGCAGCAGTCCCCCAGCAGAGACACCGGCGATGCGCAGTAGAACCTGTCTCACTCTACACACGAGCAGTAGCGCACTATCACCGCAACTATACCGGCCAGACAGCAACAAACAAACATGTACACCTCATATACTCAATTGAACCACCCCTATTATCTTAACAGAAATAAGGGGATCGATCAGTTCGTGGCGTCGATTATCTAATCGTAACGGTAACTTACGACTCCCGTTGACGTGCTTTCTCGTAATCACATATCTCCGCGAAGGTTCGATTAAACAATATTTTATTATTACGTTAAAGACCAGTCATTTTGGCTGATTTTGGTAGAAATAGCTTCGCGTTAACTTTCGGTAATTCGTGTTAATACTTTGCCACGTTGGTCATATATATGACCCGCTACACTTTCTCCTGTGACGCCACGGTGATCATTGGTGATCGCAGCGCTTGAACTTCTTACAATTGTAAAAATTGTATGAAAATTGACAATTAAGGCATTTTGAATATAACCGATAAATAGAAGATACTTTGAAATAAAAAGTGCCCCATTGAACAGTTAAACATTTTTATTAGAACATCAATAAAAAAAAAATGGGAACAAATCTTGCACCTAACGGTGCACTGTGTTTGCAACCATATCTTTGAGGGTTAATCTACGAATATTATTATAAACACAGCTTTGAAAATAATTGTAAATGCTGCTTTATAATAATATAATTAAAGTTAGAAGTGTGCACATACCTTACTATTATATATAGAATGAGCAAATACCGTTTACTAATATCTTCTACATGTTTCAACAATATATTCTGCACGTTTTGCTTACGACGAAATAACGAATGCGAATGGTTTGTTGAAATAAACGGAGCCTTGTTATAATATGTCGCTATCAACTGTTACCAAGGTGCCACGGTGGTCATCCATGACCACCAATAAGATAAACGGTCCATTGGGGAAGAATGTTGTCTTACATCATTAATTTATTATTATTTTGCCATTATATGCTTTGAATAATAAAAATACTCCCGTGGCGTCCGGAGCGAAACGTGATTTCGGCGTGGTAGTCAAAGTGTTAACCCATTTGCATCATGGGATGCTTAAGAGGACTGGTCCCCATCACCGCGCGCGATCAGTCGTAGGTGCAGTAAATGGCATCCGATTTCTTCATGGAGTTTATCGAAAATTTACTATTCAAAGCGATTGGTAGACAGCGTTACTTTGCAAATATCGCATCTTATATTCTCTATAACAGAGGAAAAAAGTAAAAATTATTTATTTAAAAAAAGAATTATTTAGACTAAAATGGAAATAAGAAAAGCAGTCATAGCGCGCGTAATAATCCGCGCTTGGTGATAGAAGACAGTCGCAGCGCGCGGATTAATCCACGCTTGGATGCAAATGGGTTAAAATAGTTGCGACTAAAGTAAGCATCAGCGCAACGTCGGTACTTTAAGTGTTAAAATGGCGCGCACAGACGATTGCACGAGCTTCGTGACACGTTCGACAACGATGGATTCAATCTAGTCGGATTATCCGGCCCTACGACTGGCCATCCACGTTCCACGATCCCAAGTCCCAAGCCTGTGTCAACTTACCTCTTTCTAGCTGCTCTCTGGACCACTCTAATACCCGACTTCCGGTTGCTATAGGAGTAATGAACACCGGTGGCGGTGTACGCTGACTCGTCGAAATGAATGCCGGAGCTGTTTGATGCTCTGTGATATAAACTTTATGGGTATATTTTATGATTCTCTCGGGTTTCTGTTGTCAGAGTTACGTCTGAGGAAATGTGAACTGTGCTGGGAGAAAATGTGAAAAATAAGCTACTTAGGGTTGTCGTGATCGTGTGGGATGTGTAGATTGGTTGAGATTGGTTTAATAGTACAAATGATGTTTATGTGGCATATTTACTATTGTAGTATCGTGGACAGATCAGGTGAACCATAAACAATGTCGCGAGAAAGCCAAAGTGCTGACAGGTCCAACAATGTATCGTCGGTTCTTCAATCGAATAGTTTCACGAAAAAGGTCTGCGTGAGCCTGGTCACGAGCAGTTGCGGATGGGGCTAAGACAAAAGACAAAGAGATGTTAAGGGAAAAAGACGAATTAACAATCAGTGTTAATTGAGAAGCCAGAGAGTGTAGTCCGCGTGAGAGAGAGCGTTGGATCCGTGGTGATGAGAGTTGCAAAGTTGTCTTAACTATAATACGTTATTGTAATTAGTTCACGTTGAATCATCGTTTCCTGTTTAATCAACATCTGTTGAATCCATTAGTTGTAAATAAACTAATTGTAATAAAGACCCTACACTATACTACACTATTATACATAGCATGAATTTTACATGTTCATTAGGATAGTCTTACTCATCGCGAATCGTCGGATGTACAGTACAAAGTAGCTTTGGTTAGAGTTTACATGAGAGTTATTAATTTTTGTCTCGCTTCTCCCAGCTCTCGTACCGATATCGAATCAATTTTGAAATGTTTGTCAATCAAATTCGACAGCAATTACATTTCGTGTAACCTTCGAGCGGCTCGTGTAAATTTACTATTCCCAAAAGTGAGTCGCGCTAAAAATAAAGGTTTGGGAATGCTATATTGCAGACTATATTGGTTAAACCTAAAGATAAAATAAATAAATAAATTACAGTTTGATCACACGAGAAATGAAAGGAACACGAAAAAGCATTAGAAAGTTATCAAAACGTTCCTTCTACCGGTTTCTACATGCGTGTACAATCTGAACAGAAATTCACTGATTCTCTATCGCTCTCTACAATTTCTTGTTTGTCCATTTAATAAAAACTCGCGTCAACATTCAGTGGTTTCCATTTAACATGTCGACTGCCACGATGTGGGTCGATGACACGCGTCCTACTGAATTTCTTAGACCGATAAACTCGATGAATTAAACAATTATCAACGATGTGAACGATTTAGATAACATCGCTGAAGAAGAAATGCGCGAACACGATATGAGACACGGCAAAAATGAAATGTCGTACCGTAGCATATTTTATAACAGTTCACGTGTCCATCGGACAGCAACTGAAATTCCGTTTCAATATTCTTCTTTAATATTCAACGATATGTTTTCACATTTTCTTACAACGTCGCGAAATTTATTTCACCAGGCAGGTGTACGTAGCGAAATGGTTCGGCGTGATGTGAGCTACCTTACAAGGTTTTGTCACGCTCATAGCCAGGCGAAACATTCGCAAGCCTCAGAGTGTTAACACAGTTTTCTTCGAGAAAAAGGACGATCTTGGGGAAATGTGCGATGTGGTTGGTTTTTTATTAGTGGGGAAAAAAGATGGTCTTTCTCTCGAAGAAAGGAATGTAAATGATGATTTGTATGGAACAGGGATTGTTTGCCTTGCTGGGGAAAGGTTCAGCCGGAGGATATGAGTGGAAGTGGGATTAGAAGGGATTTCTCGTGGGAAAGACATAAGTGTCGCGTTACAGAACGATGCTTCCATGGAGAATATGCAAATGTGAAATCACTAAGCGCAACTTTTTAAGAAACGTGCGTGCTCTGGATATTTCGATCTTGCAAAAAGAAATTTATTATTTATTAGGAGGTTACGTGTGAAAATCATAGGAAAGGAACGTGATGAGCAAAGTTTCGTTGATTTTTTTCATTTCTCTGTCGCTTTACGTTAACTGGAATCAACGTCGAATTCGAATGTATCTTTTTCTTTTTTTAAATAAAGCTACAAACTTTTTGATTCGACGCAGTAAAAGTTTGCAAAAGTTGTAGTGTTAATTTAGCTGTCGAAAAATTATACTTCGGAGAAGCGATGAGATGTGAAGAATTTAGATAGAGAAATAGGTACAGTAAATATTATTGTTTTAACAATTAAAATGTTTTCATTGAAAGTACCACTGAGATTTTGATCATTTCGTTTTGTGAAGATCTGATATGATGTAAAAGTGGCATTCAGAAGGAAAACTTTAATCAACACGGATGTCAGTTTTGTCATTAACGTTGGAAACTCTTTTACGAAATGCAAACTCGAATTTTAATCAAAGATTCGTATTTCTGGATGGGAATTGAAATGTAAATTTAAGAAGACGTACATTACAGGGAATTTTCCGAGCTTTGATCTACGAGTGAAAATCTTCTTGAAATGAGAAATGAGATTCGTCGGAGATGTTTTCTTAAATTAAATTTATATTTAACTAACTTGTGATGGGAAGATTTAGCAATAATAAGTTTAATCATTATTCGCAATAGAAGAATTTTCTGAGATAATTTCACCTTCCTTCGAATTTTTATGGACCAATCTTTCTCGCGTTTCAGCAAGCAACAAGACTTTTATCGTTTCAAGAGAAAATTTAACATAAAATTAAAACGAGAAAACGCGTATACAATGGCTCTTTTATATTTCCCTCGGACTTAAGAAACTTTCTTACAACGTAAAAACATGATTGAGTTGAAAACAAGCTAAAGACGTAACAGGATTAACGTTTAATCAATCTAACTCTCGCAAGCAGAAATTTTTATGACAGGAGAAAGTAACATGTTTCTTTGCTCGCACATTTACTACAACTTGAATGTATCAATTTATTATTATTATTAATTATTATTAATTAGGTAGATAGCACGTAATTCTCAGGATAAGATCAACTAACAAACTGACTAAATAAAATTAACTTAACATAATCTTAGAAAACATATTCTTGTAACATTTTTAAAGAATGAATCGAATATATTTCAATAATGAACACACTAAGTGTAGAATAATAAATACGAAACATAAAATTCAGTGTAGCAATGTCACATTTTTCATATATTATCATAAGGAGTGTACATAAATATGCAAACAGTTCTAAACAATATATCTAAAAAGCAAAAAAAAATCTTTAATATGTTAATAATTATAATATATTATAATAAATTTAATATGTTAATAATTATAATATATTATAATAAATTTGCATAAACATCAATTTACAACACCTGTAACTCGGAGAATCAATTAAACAATTTTCGATATCCGAACAAACTAAACATCTAGCAAAGAATAAACCGTAGACTTTCATACATTTTTATATCTCTGCGAACGTAACTAAAGAAATGGAACCTAAATAAAAATCCGTTTCATGTACTAAATATTATAATAAATATTTTAAGAACATTTTACTTATATTAGGTCGTGCGAAAAGTTTCTTTCGTTTTATAAGGAAATAATGGACGCACAATGTTTTTTGTTTTATATTAATTTATTGAATCATGCACGAACGTAATAATAGAAATAGAACGAAACGGACCATACCTAATTCAATAAAATAATATAAAACAGAAATTGTTGTTCATCTATTAGCACCTTATGAAACGGAAGAAACTTTTCGGACAACCTAATATTTAGCTAGAGAAATTCTTTATACAATTTGATAAAAATATTTCATAATCGTAAGTATAATTCCTAATTAGAATATTCTATCTAATCCTCGCTACCTAAAATTTTCCGTTTTATATTATTTTATCGAATTACGTATGATCCATTTTGTTCGATCAAACTAAAGATCACAACGTTCAACGGATTAGGTTTCATGTTTGTATAAAAGACGTGTCTGTAAAAGAAAGACACTTTCCGGGCAACTCAATATTTGCATGTTAGTACGCATGTTGCGTAAAAATCTGCAGTCTGTTAATAACAAGTTCGTGCTAAATTTCTGCCCGATCACGTGCCGTGTTTAAAAACTTGGTCCCAACAATTCTTACCGGCGGAAAGCTAACTTCCGACAGGGGCGAGGCTGGCGGGTTTGTGCAAAGTGTTTCGATTAAAAAGCGTTTTGTAAAAAGATTTACGGCCCCGGCATGCTTTTGCATTCCGCAACGAGGTTCCTCCGCAGTGTAGCGCCGGTAAAATTGAAATATATAGGTTGTAACGCTGGCGGCGCATACAAATCCGCCATTTGTTTCCGGTACGGTCCTTCTTATTGCGGAAGTTGCGCACACAGTCGCGACCGTGAAACCGCGCGAGTATCGAGTTTACGAAACGGCCGGTCATCGGATCAACGTCGGAAGTCGTAAATTTTCGGGCTGGAAAAAGGATGGATCGATAAAGAAACTTTGGTGAAATAATACGAAATGGCTGACTCTCGTGTGTATTACAACGGTATTGTTTCCAACTACTATAGAACCTTAATTATTCCAACTATTCGTGACACACGCTGGTCGGATAATCGGCATAACTTTGTTTTCCTATTCGTAAGCAAAGATCATTTATGTTAAACTACGTATTTTGTGTATGCTAACGAGGGAAAGTATCGACAGAGACCAAATTTCCCTGTAAAATCATGTTATATCTGTTGGGATAAACTTTCCATTTGCGTGTGAATTCGCAGCGCGTTAATGGAAATACTCGAAGTATGTAATTTGAATTTCCCTACGAACGTGATCCATTGCGTATACATATCGATGTATAATAAATCACGCTATGTTTATTGAATTATATTTGCATCCAAAAGAAGCATGCAGGACTTGTCAAGTTTGAATTTTGATCAAATTCTTTGAAACTTATTGAACTGTTATATCTTATTATTATATCTTAACACTTTCGTCGCCCAGCGTGATTCGCCTAAGTTCCTGCGGGTCCAAATCCAATCGCCCGTGCGCAGAACGTAAATAGAGCGATAGGCAGGAATTCGTTGTTTATCGCCTTGGATTCATTGTAAAGAAAAGATTATTTAGTTCTGAAATGGAGAAAGCGATAGAGTATTCCGAGGGATCTCATGGCAAATATCTCAGACCTTTCATTTAGTCGAGAAGCATACTTGTGAGACGCACATCAGTGATTTTTTCATCCTCAAAATGTTCGGTAAACAGCGTGAAAATATATTTGAAAGTGAGGAGAGTTGTGCTGACGAAGTCTACAACTATTGTTCGAAATGTGCAAAATCACCTGAAATGTGTTTGGAATGTTTTAATAAATACCATGCGATATAGCATAATGTAATATTTTATCCAGAATATAAATTAATAAAAAGTATGGTATAATATGTTCTTAATATTTTTATGTTGTATTTTATGTTTAATTAACTCGAACAAGAAGAGCGTCACCCATACATACCTATGGGTGACGTGGCGACGAACGTGTCAATTGTCATTCAATAGCTAGAAAATAAAAATAAATAATGAAAAACATACAATGAATCGTTTTCACTGAAACTTGAAGTTTCTATTGTTATAAAACCAGTACAAGAGTCGATACTGAATAACTATTCCGAGAATTTGATATGGTAATTGCTTTCAATTTTTATCTTCTTATAGTTTACGAAAACTCTGTATGAAGAATCGTGTTCTTTTGTACAAATTCATAAGAAGATTTTACAAAGAAAAGTCGATGTTTTTACCGATAGTTTCATCCATCGTCCTAAACTGCTGAAAAGAATCAAGGGACTGCGTTGCCATTCTTTATATTTCTGTGTCTAAACATTATTTATTAACGATCGCCTTAAATATAACTCGTCTTACGTTGTAATAATATTATATATTTTTATATTTTACGTTCGATATAAATAAACGAAATATTTCACGTTCAATATATGTATGTTATAGTTTCCCATAAAAAAATCAACTCAACTTGTTAAAAACATTCTTTAACCATAATTTTCATATCTATCTAGAATATCAATATTCAAAATTTTCAATTTACCTAACATAAACGTACCAACACGTAAACTCGTCCAATCTCTTCTTTTCATGAACCTCGTTCGCTCTTTGAATATTCAACGAATTACCGGTTAATATGTCACCCATTTTTATAAAAAACCTGAAGTAAATTTTTGTACCATTGATAAAAAAACAATTTAAATATTGACGATAGTTTGGCTTGGCTGGATAAGTATGCAACGATTTCGTAATAAATTACTATGCTCTGAGCAGACAGGTCGAACCGGATTCATATCCTCGGTCCGCTTATTTATGCATATGACGCGGAATAAATTTTTTAATCCATTTGCATTATGCCCTACTTAAGAGGACAGTTGAATACATCAGCAGCATTCAGTCAGTCGTAGGTGCGGTTAATGGCATCCGATTTCTTCACGGAATTTATCGAAAATTTACTGTTCAGAACGATTGGTGGACGATGTTACTTCCGAAACGTCGTATCTTACATTCTTTACAACAGAGGAAAAAAGGAAAAATTATTTAGATTAAAATGGAAATTAAAAAGAGCAGTCGCAGCGCGCGTAATAATCCGCGCTTGGTCATAGAAGACAGTCGTAACGCGAGGATTAATCCGCGCTTGGATGCAAATCGGTTAACCATGACGACGGGTATTCCAGATGTAAATCACGGTTCGTTTTGTCTCTAGACCGGCGAGGAAACTCATTCCGAACTGTTTTATTCGCGGTCTACGCGTTGCTCTATTTTTTTTCTCCACTCTGCCCCGTTGTCCAGCGGTTGAGATTTTTCGCACGAGACACGGGATTAATTGCGGATTAATTCTTATTATGACAACGCAAATTGCGGTGATATTGAGGCGGTGAAGTGCGTTCCGTGCTTTCAGTAAAGTCGTTCCGCTCGCTTGGACACTTGGTAATTCATCTTAGCTGGCGTTTAATAGCTTCAGCTTCTTTCTTGTCAACGTAAACTCTCTTCTTCTGTGTTGGTCAAGACTGTTTTATTATTTTAAACAAACTGAGATCATCTAAAATCTTCTCTCAAGTCAAATTGACAAATGTGGTATAACGTTTTACGAGAAAAGGGAATCTTAAACATTGTCTGTGTATATCTCTGCCGTAACAAATAACGTCATTCGAATCATGCCATAAAGAAGTGAAATTACTTTATCCCTAATACACACTTTTCATTAATATTCTACAAAAAAAAGATGAACCTTAAATAGCCCCTTTATTCCTACCATAATGCGTAACATAATTTGGTGATTTCGTGAAACCATAGATGAGTAAACCGTAGATGAAAAATAATATACGAATCTTGAATATTCTATTCTATATCTGCTCTAGGATATCTTTAACGTACCACGATAAGCTCAACGATATATAGAAAAAGAAATCGAACGTGGTAAAATTCTTATCTCGCATCGTTCCGTTGGAATCCTCATCGAGTAAAGTACAGTTTTAATCCACGTCCCATTTCACCTCTGCTACCTCTCTCGCCATTCCCATCCGCTTAATTACAGTTCTAATCGACAGCCAGCGCTCGCCAATTCTCTATTTCACCCACGTTTCATATTTTCTGCTTACAGATCCAAGCCTGAATCGAGACGATTGAATCCTCAGCAACGAAAGATGAGTTTCACGAACAGCCACCGTACCACCGTCGTTCTTCGACCAGTCTCAATTTCAATCTCGATCTCCACGTGGTCGATCACCAGCGTCACTCAGATTAACGACAATCACGGGAAAATAGGAATTACCTTGAAGAATAATATCGAGGACAATCATTTCGAAGAATAGTTTTAGAACTACGCAAGCTTCCGCCGATAGAGCAGCAAGACGACGAGTGAAATCCAGGGAATTGCAGGTCGTCGAGTCGACGAAAGAGGATCAGTGAGATGCCCGGTTCGCTGTGAAAATGCTGGTGGACGATTGCGGCAGCGCTATGGGGTGGACTTCGGCCAGCGTGCGCGGGGGTTGGTCCACCCCGGGCGGCTGTAGGAATTCCGCGATGAACTTCGGTGGTAGCGTGCCCTCCCTTCACCCAGCTGGCTCGATAAGATCGCTCCGATCCCAGCATTCTATGCAGGTATTTAAAAAAAAAGGAAAATCTCGTCGTTTTCGTGTCGTTGGATTATCATCGTTAGGGTGATCATATCCGGAGAGCGCGTCAGGTTATAAGCGAATTCGTGGATTAAGTCCGACGTTAAAGTTCTAGTGGACCGTTTTGCAAGCTCCACCCCTTTTTCAGCTATCGGTTTTCGACGAGCTATCTTTTGTTTTATTTGTCGAAGGAACATCGTTTTTCAATAGCTGGCTATTAGTTGAGCAGTTGGCATTTCGACGTAGAATCTCTAATAATCGCGGAGATGTTAAGAAGATTTTCAGCTTGGTGAATAATGAAAAATGGACGCGGGAATGTGTCAAAGACTATTTCTTGTTTGTTAAACACGCGTGTCATTGAAAAAAACGTTTTTCGGTAGTTGAATGTTTTCTTTTTATTAGTATTTAATCTGTAACAATAGGTGGACATTTTAGGATGATTGACAGAATGGTAAAGAAGAAGATGAAGGATAGGTTTTTTTTTATCGAAAGCGTACTGTTTTGCAGTGATTGGTTATCGACTGATTAGTATATCGAGTAGCAAGTGCAAATTTTAAAAAGATTGACAGGGTGGTAGCTGATTTAACAATTGTACAAGTTAGGGATGGAAGGAATATTAATTGTTAAATGGAAACGAATGGTAGAGTTTGATCCGTGATATTTGGAAGTCACAGAAAAGAGGATGATCTAACGATCACATTTTTTAAATTCACGTTGAAATTCCTTATCACTTAGGTCATCCTCTTCATAAATATTTATCGAAGTACGTCTTTATCTCCTTAAAAGTTCAATATTAATCACGCACTCTTCAAATGTACAAAAAATAGAATTCAATTTATCTTTTAAGTGTCTTCTCTCATCTAAAAAAAAAAAAAAAAAAAGAATATTTATACTACGTTCCCGTTAAGATCCTAATTAGCCCATGTCGAATTCCTTACGTCTTATCTATCATCTTATCCACTCATACAAAAGAAGATCATAAAGATTCTATTCTAATTTTCCACGCATCAGATACGATAGATTGATTCGATTATCGACGCAAAAATCGATATTCATCGGATCGCGCATTTTACAAGTAGATGTAGAAGGTAGGCGTCGTCGATCAGTTTGCGAGTATTGCGTGGGGCGTTCATCCCCTAATTGGTATTCGGCTAGCGACACTTTCCCCTGTCGGCGGATATCCTGCGACGTTTAATTTTCAGGCTACGTCGTCGATCGTCGCGATTTATCATTGGTTCTCGCGTGCCCGATCGCTATTGCTTTTCTCGATGCATTACAGACATGTTTCTTTTGTCCAGGGCATACCGGAGACACCGCGAAGATGTATGCACTGCCATCCGGTACACGTGCCGAGCACCCCGAACAATTACGTGCATCATCCAATGCAGTATTACACGCCGAGCCACTGTCCCGAGCCCAGGAACGGTATCTACACTCCTCATCGGGGCAGTTCCTATCACGGTGGTGAGTACACCTTTGTAAAAAATGAATTCTTCCTGTCGGCTATGAAAAAAAATTGCTTCCATCGACTATGAATAAATATGAGGTTAGCGCTCGTGACGTGTAGTCTTGTAAAATAAAATTTTTAACGTACGTTGTTTTATCAAAATATCGGGAAAAGTTTAGAAGAAGTTTGTAAAATAAGAAACATAAGGGGACACCGTGATTTTTTAACGTGGATTTATACTTGTTAAGGGCAGCGAATAAACGTAATATACGTACAACGTAGCACACTGTGGATGATTATTATCGATATGTAAAGAATTTATAGCATAAAGGTTACTAACATACATAGCGTATCAATTTTTAATATTTTTCTGTTATATATCCTGCACTGTATGCCCATGATATTCCACATAACTCTATAGATATACATCGACACTGCTATGTGCTTTCGATCATCTTCCACCCAATGATATTTTCCTAGCGTTGAAGAATATCTTCGGTTACCGGGCGAAATAGGAAAAATGTCCTGTTACGCAAGCTTTTTCGTTCCAATTTTACCTTGCAGTTTCTCACGAAAAATCCTGTTTGTTTGCTAAAATGCAGCAGGATCGAGCGCGATTAACTGGTTTCGTTGTTCAAGGTTTGTAAGATTCAGCATTTTTAGAACTGAGATAATCTTGGAACGAAGTTAGAACGGAACTTTGTATTTACAATTGCTTTGAGGATAACGTATACTAGAGAATTGTTTAAGCGAAACAAAAAAGATTTTTCATCTTTTGCAAATGCTGAATTCATGTTTCGAGCAACTTTCATGACACTACGTGGAAAGGATATTTCTAAAGTTGAAATACGGTGTCCCTCGTCACATACACACGACGATTCTCAATCTGACGCGTTGAAAAAGTCTCTCTGGTCCTCCCTTTTTCTTCCTCTCTCGGCATTCACCTGCTGTTGAATATTGAACGTAGTCGCGAAACTTGACGGAAACGGATTAGGCCGGTGTCCTGGTAAGCAACGTCGCGCCGTGGGAACGAAAACAGAAGCATTCTGAGATTATGAGCAAGTTTACCAAGAGGGCCGAGTGGATAGAGTCGTTCTTATACCGACTTTACGAGAAAACTTGCGCAATCTCGCTGAAAGATGCCCCCGAGAAATCGAATAAAATGCAAAACGCGTTAAATGAAACAGTACTTCCTCGTATACAAAACAAGTGGAAATATCTCAGAGTTTTTAAATCGTTTAACTTTATAGGCCTTTATTCGTACTAGAGTAAGACGATCCAGCATTGTATACAGAGTGGCGAACAAAAGGAAGTTTAAAGAGCTCAAATTAAGAAAATATCATAATTTTCGAAACTGAATGTGTAATATGATATATTATATATCTTAAAATACACGGCTATTACCAAAGTGTTCAGTACAGACAAAATTTAATAGAAAATTTACTCGCACTTATCCATACAAATATTAATTTTAATTCTTCTATTGTCCTCTACTGTCTAAACCGCCTAAACGATTTTCCTGCTATTATTCACATTTTCCTAAGAAATATCGGCGATTCGTTACGAGGAATCTTCACATCTTCGGACCCTAAATCAGCTGAGAAGCCACGACGAAACGGTACAGATCATAAAATTAAATTAACCAAGCAACGTGTGTCGACTTCGACAGTCGCGTAAATTCCAACAATTACGAAGCACAGTATAAATAAAAATATATTCGCGCTTCCCAGTGCAATATATCTACTGTGACGAAAGGTGTAAAAATTGTACGTATCGTTCTCCATATAATCCAAAAGAATAACAGTAAAATTCTATCGGAATTTTCATCGTCGCTGTCACAGTGAACAACGAAATCGCATACGTTTTAATGAAAAATATCGCGGGAATTTCGCAAGTGACCTGTCAGCTGGCAGAGGCGCGTGAAAAAGGGAAACAATTCAACAAGTTGACAGTCGCGAATGTCAGCCGGACCGCACGCGTGTTTCACAAGGAAAAGGTGGGAAAAATCAAATTGATGAAATGAACGAGACTGCGGAGAGAAGGAGAGAAAGGTTCACGGTACAGTTAGGATTTTGCTGAAACGATGAAATTCGCCCACGGGCACGTTGACTCGTGTTAATTTGTCGTGTCATTTACAAGCTTCGAAGCTGACCACGACGCGCGACCCACTCATAGTTTTCGAACGAATTCACGTTACGGTTAAACACGGTGGACACTTGCGATTGAACAAACCGACCCTTTCCAATTGTATTTGCACGGTCAACCCTCCTTCACCCTCTGCGAAAGAATCGATTTCGAATCAGTTGCAGGCATCGCCACGCTCGCTTCGTATTATGCAGATGACCCGCGTGCACGCAATCCCAACCGAAATATCCGTGGCGATACGAAATTTTCCGATTTTTCGCTCGATTTACCGATATCCAAGCTTTTCCCACTTGTTTTATTTCTATTGTTTTCGATAAGCTGATGCATTCGTTTTTATCCTTTTTCTTTTCTTTTTCTCTTTTCTTGTTGACGATATAATGCTAATGCGACAGGTTGAATGGTAATTTTGGAGGCAGATGTTAAAGATGATTTAGGTAGTTAAGATTTATCAAGCGAGAAATTTATGTTAGTGGATATTACTGAAGATATATTGTGTGTATAAATGGGTTTACGTGGAATATGCTAATGTTTGATGGGATTATGGGATGTTAAAATATTTTTTCAGAATTTAAATTAATAGCATAAAAGAAATTTGTATAATAGAAAAAGAAGGAAAGGATAGAAGTTGAGAAGAATATTTACGATATTGTTTTGTTTGTTAACGATAGAAATAGAATAGTTAAACAATTCGAATTTTTATCAATTTCCCAAGTGTGACTTTTTATTAATTTTCTATTTTTTAACATTTACAAAATAAGTAATTCAATAATTTTGAAATAATTGTTTCATTGATGTTCGTATTAAATAAATGTGTATACGACATACTATGAGATATTGATCACTGTATCGAGTGCAAGATATTGCCTGACCATAGGTAGACCATTGCTACTTACTGTACTTCTCGCTTTCTTTCTAATTAATATCAAAAAATATATTGATTGCGACGTGCTGAACGAGTCTGACCATAGACGAACCTTTACTACTTGTACTTTTTCTCGCTCTTTCTCTAACTTCTAATTAATCGCATTCTTTTATAGTTCTTTATAAACATTCCATTTTATGATGACTATCTTATATTCAGTTTAATAAAATGTCAAATTGATTTGCAAATTTATAATTATTGTATACAGAGTATTTAAATAAATAATTAAAATTCTACCTCTACCTCCATTTGACATTTTGATAAAATAATAAGCTCTTCTTCGTACACCGTTCCACTTTTCGACAACAATGTAACAGTACATTCCATTAATTTCCTTCTACGTTTGTTTTATCAAAAAGCGAGAAACCAAACTACAAATATTCACTGAGAAATTTCGTCAGTCGTTTTACTGGGATCAATACCATTTTAACTGCAGCGAGGACACATCGAAACTCTCAGTACAAAAGTGCCACTAAACCGCACAATCATAAAAATGAAACTTGAATCACAGTTAAAAAAACCGCTGCTCGTTTTCCATCGAAGAAAATTACTCGGGCTCGCGTTTTTCTTCGGAAAACAATTATTACAGGAAGCGATGCAATTCCTGATATCGTTTCACGGATCGGCAACAACGTCTCGATCTACTTTCCGGGACAGTTAAATCGTCGGACTCTTTTAAAATCCTTCGACTTTTTCCTATTCGTTCGAAGAGACGCGTGTTTGTCTCTCGTGCACGATCGATTTTTGACAAATCTCCCGTGGAACTGGCACATATATCAACCAGAAGCTTCAATCGGGACGAGTGTTTTTCTTTGTTCCACCATGGTTGCCACAGAATAGAAACGGAAATATGTCGCTGGATTTTCTTTATCGTGGTCAGTGTTTTGTGACTTTGTTGCCGAGTAGAAGTAGATACTGTAGTTCCTGAAATAGAAAACTTATTTTGGAAGAGAATGTTTGGGAAAAAGAATGTTCTGCTATTTTTTATGATTCAAACTGATATTTTTTATATATATATTTTTATATATATATTACAATAACAGTTTAGAAAAGAATCTAGGGGAAGAAAATTGTTTTGCGAAATTTTCAAGTGAGATTGGTATTTAAGGCCTTGATACGTTGATTTACTTTTTCATAATTTATTAATATACATTAATGTACAGCAATAAAAATAATATTTTATTATAGTTTATATTTTAAGAAATGTAATAAATAATAAAATATCCCGAAATATAATACTTGTTCATAATGCCACTTTGAATAGCTTTTTAAAAGCTCAACTGACTCCATGCATTTTTCATAAGGCTCGCAATTTCATTACTTAGGCTTCACCCACTACTTGATTAATTAATATTAGGTAATGTAGGTAAATTTCACTATCCACGTAATTAGTATACAACATCTCAGGAAGCAAATCACCTTCGAAAATCTTCTCAAGCAATCCTCTAATTAAACTCACTCTAATCAGACCATATACCTCAATCACGTCTGACCGAGAGCGTCTCATTTTACTTTCATCCATTTCAAGATTTCCTATTAATATTCCTCCTCCTAGTTTCCGTATAAGAAAACCTTTTGGAAAATTGAAAGAACAACCTTACCGCATGAAATATAACCCGTTCCTCTAGTCTTCTACTCATATTTTACCCGACAAAGTAAGAAAAAAGAAAGAGGAAAGAAATAGGAGGAGGAGAAATTCGGAAATTCACGGCACAAAATTCTCATAAGTTTTGCATCAAAGCGGTAAGTTACGATGGCGGCGAGATCTTAGCAAAGCGGAGGAAGCGTCGTAATTCCTTTTCATGGCAATTTCGTCGTCCGCAGTTTTTGTTTTTCAACCTGGTTTTGGCGCAGAACATCCTCCGTTCCGATCCATTTTTCACGAGCAGCCTCATTTTTCGGCCGACCCACGCGCTTATCTCCTTCGTTGGCTCACGTTCGTTCGCACTCTAATTAAGAATATTTCGTCCCTTTGATTTCTCGCCTTTGCGTCCGATCCTCGGCCATTGTGCACTATCAGTCAATGGAAAGAGAAGTTCCTTTTGCAGTTTTTTCTTGATCGTCAGAACTCGGTGCGTTAATGAGTGTTCCGTTTCGTATCTCAACCGCTTGTCGTGGAATAGAGGAAGGAGATTATTCACGGTAGAATCGATAGAAATTTAAGAGGAAAATAGCGAATCTTCCTTCTCGTCCACGGAGAAAGGAATATCGAAGGGAAATATAAAATTGTCTCTTTGATCACAGAGACAGAGAGGATTTTAAATTACACGTGAACGAACGTTGAAACGTTCTCTGCGAGAAACGAGTTTTGTTCCGGCAGTCGACTGTGGAGAAAATTAACCGTAATGTGCCTAACTCGTGCGATCCGGTAATTAATTATGAAGGTAAACTAGTTTTGAATATCCTGGCTTTGTCCTTTTCAAATGGAATCGAGAGAAGAACAGGATGATAAATTGGAAAGACATTTGACGTGGAAATTAATTCCCTTTCATTTCCACACCAAGTTATAATACCATTTATTAGCTTTACTTTTGAATCAGCCTTAGTTCAGTCATTATTTGTTTGGATTGTTCCAATTTCTTGTATTTCAAGGCGACTCCAACTTGACACTCTTTCAAGTTGTCTGTTGAAAATTTTCTGCCCGTCGTCCAACAACCAATAGGATCTTGTTCCGAAACAAAATCACTTGGAAATGAAAATTACTAAAAACATTTTCGTCATTTTAGTCTGCCACCGTCGAAAATCTACGAACACGAGACAAGCACCATTCGTTACAATCCAACACTATACAATAATTATGTTACGTCTACTGACTCTCCACCTAAACCAGGCCACACACTGCGGGCAAAATGGCATCTAGATGTCTACACATCCTTACTGCGTACCCTCAATAGTCTTCAGGACCCACCATAAATCTTGGCATTTTCATAGTTAAGGTCCTTCAGACCAAACAAGCATCTTTTATTTCGAGTGTTCTTTACATTTATTGTTTACTACGGGAAGACACGGGAAAGTTAGTTTTTCTCACGTACGATGCTTCCCACTAGCAACTTTCTATCGAGAGCGGCTAAGACCCCTTCTAGTCCACGAACTTTCTTATTATCCAATCAGAAGCAATGTCTACTGCCCCCACTTTCCTAACCAAAAATGTCATCAACAAATCCGATGGTCCCGTGCGCTAGACACACCCATCACTAGCTTTCCTTCGCCACAGCATCGTCACTGAACTTCACTTATTCTTCAGCGTTAGAATAGTCAACATATCTTTACCGGGTTTCTACCCTTAGATCAATCACCTACTTAACTTGCACATACGCACCAGCGTAACTAGCTTCTATATAAAGTTGTTGGAATAAACTGTAATTTATACGTGTTAATTCAGTGTATACGTGGCGGCACTCGACAGCAAAATACCACCACTCGACACTAACTAGTGTGGTTAGCGCCTTAGGTTACGAACGTTCGTTCGGGACCCGGGTTCCAATCCCGGTGACCGGAGTCCGAGTTTTCTTCCACGGCATCAAAAATGAGAAGAAAAATGCAGCAGTCCCCCAGCAGCGACACCGGCGACCCGCAGTAGAACCTGTCTCACTCTACACACGAGCAGTAGCGCACTATCACCGCAACTATACCGGCCAGACAGCAACAAACAAACATGTACACCTCATATACTCAATTGAACCACCCCTATTATCTTAACAGAAATAAGGGGATCGATCAGTTCGTGGCGTCGATTATCTAATCGTAACGGGAATTTACGACTCCCGTTGACGTGCTTTCTCGTAATCACGTATCTCCGCGAATGGTCGAATAAACAAATTAATAATAATTAAGTTCTACGACTAGTATTAACAATGCTTCTGTTGCTAAGAAATATTCTTATACAAAGGCTGCAAAAAGTGTTTTGCACGCGTTATATCTGTTATAGCACTTGAATACCAGTCTCTTGGGTTTAACTGTATTAAATTTCCCACCATTTAGTAGTATGATTTCTCGTGACTACGGAAATTGGAAGGTGCATCCATGTTTTTCTTATTTCGAGAAGAAACTATATTTAACTTGACCATATTAGATCTAAGTTGGTTCTTTCGAATAACAGAGAGAATTGAAATATCTGCAACGACGTATCATCGCTACTCTTTATTTTTACGCGGTGAGGAAGCTTTCGATGGGTCCAGGAGAAAGGGCCATTTTCCAACAGCGACCAGAAGAGCGTAATAAAAATGCAAACAGCGAGCGTCGCTAAAATTCTACTTTAAATTGCTTAAAACTTCATTAGCCCTGTAAAGACGAATTTTACGAGGAACTTTTGCTGTTTGCGGAAACTTTGCCGTTGTACGTTGTAATTAAGAGGAGAAAAGAAGAGAAAGGAAAAGAAGCGGAAAGGAACGTTCAGCGATGCCGGCACGAACGGTCGTGCCATAATTAAGAATACGTGTCACGCCGATTCCTGTTCTTTTTTTTTCTTTTTTTTACTTGCTTTTGCTTTGGTTCGCGCTACTTAAATATTTTCTTTTTAACTTTTTTCTCTCCTTTTTTTCTTACAAGCTGTGCTCACGCGAGCTCGTTTGCGAATCGACATTAAGAAATTGTTTCCCATGGCCGAAAGACAGATGGAAATTCAAATTGCGCGGTTTTGTTTCCTATGGCTTTTGAAAATTTCCCGTGTTTCCGAAAATGTTCATCGTAGAGTATTATAGAAGGATATTATATAAAACAAATAATATAAACGTTTTAACTTGTGACGTTTTCACGTCTCACAGTTTGCAACGACGTCGTTCCTCCAAAGTTTAGTTAGAACAGGATAGAATTTCATTTGGCGAACGGATTGATCTAGTTTCAATCTCTTCTGTGAATCCAATTCTGAATTCACGCGAACTCACGAGTATATCGATGCGAGTCGTGTTTCAATTGATTCGCTAATTAAATTTTCTATGCGAATTATTTTTAATTTTTAGTTTTTAATTTTTTATTTTTTATTTTTTAATTCAGTTTTAATTGAATTATTATTCGCGTATTTCATTAGCAAGAAACGTGTTTATCGCACACATATTGCGTGTCCACGTTTTTTGTAATTTGAGTTTCTCCACGTACATGATAGTTCTCCAATTAACAGTTAATTTATGCACTATAAAAGTCATGGTTATGTCTACTTCATAAATTTGTCAAAAGTAATATTTTTGTATTTCGTATTTAAAAATATTTTCAAGGACCACGATCTCCACCTTCGTCATTTTGTGTTTCTAAAAAGGGACCAATGCACAATTTTTAGTCAATTTTATAATAGCATCGATAAATACAATGTAAAATGTTTTTATTTAATTATAAATTACCATTGAACTTTCAGAGCTGTTTCTCTAGAGAATGCAAAACGTGGACAAACAATATGTGTACTATAAGTCATCGATAGGTGCGAAATAATGGAGGAACACTATTTTTCCAAGATTTTTTCTGAACATTTCTTCGGCTGAAAATCATCGACCCGCTTTCTTGAACCCTCGACCACAAGACTGCTGACCCTCGTTCTCACCCCATAGCAACTAGCATCTTCTTTTCATGAGCACTTTTATCTAACCCACTTGACTCTCCTTTTTCCTCTTCATTTCTTTCAACTCGTTTCATCCCCGGTCCGTGGCACAGGGTTGCGATCTTGCAAGACGAAAACATCGTGGATACACTGAATACTTGTCTCTCTCTCTCTCTCTCTCTCTCTCTCTCTCTCTCTCTTTGGAATCAATTTTGTAACACGTTGAAAAATTTTCCATTAACCTCGAATTAAATATTTCGCGCGCTGTAATGGAAATTCTGATGTAAAACAGAAAATATAGAACGGATGATGAATATTTGTGTATGGAGGTTGTATAGCAATAAAAAGTCGAGAATTAATGGAGTTTATTACGTACAGTGATGATAGAAAAATTGGGAAATTGTCGGAATAAATAGGAATTAAATTTCATGTTATTGGTCTTTGTACACGTATCACAGAATTTATTTATTATCTTTTTTTTACATTGTTACGATTCAGTATGTGTTAGAAGTAGTTTGCAGGATTTACAGTGAAGCTCCATAGGTATAGGAAATACGAAAATTTTATACTCTGTAGAAACTATATATCCACAACATTTAATTTCTTCGATTAAAGCTCCTTTTTCAATATAATCATTTTAACAAAACTGTACTATGAACTTGGTAGAATCTACAGTATAAGTTCTGTGTTGTAGCCTTAAGAGGCTCAAGAGAAACAGAAATTAGTATTTTGAATATCGAGATCTCGTGACTAATATTAATAAACGTCGGTTACAAAGTCCGTGATTATAATAGAAATATCATAATGGAAACAATACAAATTAGGAATAAAATATAGAAATGGCAGAGATTTTTAGAAGCTAAGAAAATGATATAAGCAAGTAATATAACAAGGAAAGCAAAGTTTGTATTTTCATGCTGTGAAACTTAGAAAGACTTTGCAAGTACGAATTTAAAATTGTAGAACAACTGTAACGATAACATTGTTTGACAGTGGGAATTTCAAATTAGTAGAAATTCGTGATATTTAATATCGAAATGACAGTAGATTCGGAAGACGGAGGTTCCAGCAGCAACAACTCAAGCTTATAGGATTTTCCAGTGATAATTTCGCGAATGTTGGACTAGATAGCGATAATTCTAGGATCAGGGAACTCGGTAATGACAGTCGTGGGGTCGTACAATTGGATAATGCTAATTTTCAGATCACGAAGCCAATAAACCAATCCTAATTCCTTAGAGAATTCAACAATAATTATTTCAAAAGCAAAAATACAGCACAAAATTAAATATCGTTAATTTCATAATTATTTTAACACGTTGTAACCTGCACGCACTAAACTATCACGCGTCACTATCACCTAAAATATAACAGTCTCTTAAATTCCAATTTAAAATACTAAAAAACTCATCTACAGTTCCTAAGAGATAATGACAATTCATAGCATAAAAGATATAACTTAGAAAAAACGAAGCTGGCACCCCGCTGGGGGTAGCCACCCACATGCTATATTTATTTTTATTTTATTTTTTTTTTTTTTCACCAATAAGATATAACACTTTACCAAATGTCCTTCAGGACAAATTGTACAAAAACCAAAATAAAAATAATTAAAAAAAAAAAAAAACAATTCATAGTACAATTTCAGATACAAAAGTGAAATAGAAAGTCGAGTAACAGTATCCACATAATTATTCAAAAAAGTAGAAATGAAATGCACAAAGCAAGTAACATTAACTTCGCTGCAATAGTTCTAAATCTATTTAAAAGCTGTGAAACGAAATTCTAATTGAGTTATATCCTCTTAAATTCCAATTTAGAATGTTAACAAAGCCTTCCCTATTTCCTAAAAACGTTACTCACAATAAAGTACCGCAATTCGCGATATTAAGTTCACGAAACGTAATTTTAATCAAACGTAATTTCAATTTGCCTCTTTTTCCTGGAGGGTTCGTCTTCAACGATACCGAACTCACAATAAACAGCGTTTATCTTTATCGCTCGGCTTAGCCAGCGCACAAAACGGGTCGTGCCACGTAAATTCATTGGACGCATCTGCGAGCCAGTTCTCGGTGTAATTAAGTCCTGCAAATATATCGTCGAATTACGCAAAAACAGTGGTGCCTAATCCGCCAGGGGTTAATCCGCGCGTAGCCTTCTTAATTTACATTCAAGCGAACGTAGCGTCGATTACGAAAGTCACGGCATTTCGTATATACGCAGGGCTCAGAAGCCAATCAGTGCAAGACTAAGATAAATATAGTTTTTACAAATTGGTTTTGAACAAAATTTGCCACGCCAGTGAAGATGCGAAAAATGATTTTTATTACGAGATAACGTACAGATGAACTTAACTGCAAGAGACGCGAAAGAAAATCACCATTGTTCTTTAAAAGAAATCAGAGCGAATTAAAAAATTGTGTCTTGTGTCAAATGTCAATTGAAAAATTTGAATATATCGACCTATGCATTTGTCCGGATTTTGATTTCCCTTTGAGGTTGACGCTCGTGTTTTCTGATTTATTAATAAATATTGTAATTGGAAACAGTTTAACAATAAATTCGTTTTTAAATTGTCTCATTCATCCCCAAGGCAAGTTAAATTTACGCTGATTCGCTTCTCAATGTTTCATATATTCATGTAAAAATGGTTGCTTCTCTTCTGATTTTAGATACTCGAATGCGTTACATGGACGCAGAGGGAAGTCTGCATGATGGTATGATCGGAAATAGTAATT
Source organism: Bombus pascuorum (assembly GCF_905332965.1). Taxonomy (NCBI): domain Eukaryota; kingdom Metazoa; phylum Arthropoda; class Insecta; order Hymenoptera; family Apidae; genus Bombus; species Bombus pascuorum. The sequence continues at coordinate 11,062,254 of NC_083490.1, read as the reverse complement.
GGGTGCTCGGTGATTTGAGAAGTCTTCATCGTTGTGTGCCAGCCTTTCGTCGTCCAGGTAATTAAATACGTGTCTTTCATGCTAGAAAGTATTTCCATACTAAATACAAATTCAATACTATTTCAATACTGAATCGGGTTAAAGTATTCTCGTTAGATCGCGGATGTTTGTGCAACTTTTTTTGGATTTCACTATTGCTTATCCCTGAAAGTCAATATCAAAACAATTTCATACTTATATCAATATATTTAAACAGTAAAAGGTATGAGCGTTTCTCTTTCGATACTTGAGGTATTCTTCCTGCGTATTACATGCATTCTATACATTTTTACAATTTCAAATTCCCTATAAATGCACAAGCATCGACCATGCAATTATTATAATTAATAAATGTCGATAAAAAAATTATTACTTTCTCTAAGGGGATAGATTATCTGCAACTTGTTAACCTTGGAAGACGAAAAATCTTTTTATTCGTTGAATAGTAAAATTTCATAATGAAATTTCTCCAAATTAATTTTTAAAATCAATTTTTAACGTACAAGAAATTTTAATTCAAATGGAAATTCTAACTCATTCTAGATATCACATTTTAGTATAAAATATTACGAGATTGGATGTAACAGGGTTACAATAGCGTCTCGCTCTTGCACTACAAACGAATCGAACTTTTGTACCCTTTATTCACAATTCTCATCCAACACACACACACACACACACACATGCGTGTACCCATATACGCAGTTTGAATTTGGCACTACAGGGACACAGTCGGTTCGATCCGGATAAAACCCAACACAAAAGATAATACGCGCACGTATCCTTTTCCGTGCAAGCTACAGTATAATTTTATTATCTTTTATGTATATCATGCTTTTTACGAATAAAGTATTAAAAAGAAAAAATATTTAAAAATATAGAAAAACGAGAAAACATCAAAAAGAATAATAGAATTGATTCGTTAATTAATTACTATGCTCATGGCCAAGCGGACGAAAAAATTCGCTCACACGATCCATGTAAAAAGCAATCGTAATTAAGGCTAATCTTTCCCTTCAGGCATAGACGTCGCCGCCATGCGAACACATTTCTATCCAGAGGGTGGCTGGGGATGGCTGGTTTGCGCAGCCGGGTTCCTCGCCCTGTTGCTCACCACTGGAATGCAGCTCGCTTTCGGGCTTCTTCATGTTCACGCTGTGCGACGATTCGGCGAGGAACATCTCATGGATCTGGGTACGTTTTCATACATCTTACACTTTCTCCGTCGGACAATATTTCCTCCTTCGTGGACCCGTGACAACCAGAGGAAACTTCACCCTGATAATTTTCCTCGGTGAAACTTTAGGCTTCCGAATAGTACGTTCTAAATGATGCTTCTTTCTAAAGTCCTTTTATTGCTTGCGGTTTATGAATTTCTGTGGAAAGAGGAAAAAATATTGTTGCGACGTTGATCCTAGGAATTCTTGGGAATCTCGGTTTGTAAATGGGAAGCCTAAAGTGGGAAAAATATATCCGATAAAAATAGAAAGATTTTGCAAATTAGTAAAACGTATTTATCTTCTTAACCGATGTTAATTATACGCTGCTTATTTATTACGATGAAACATAAGTGTAACATATACAATCGCTCATGAAAATACTTGAACATTTATCACAGAAATCTTTTTGTGGATATATTGGCTTGACAAATAAGTTATCATTACCATTTAATGACAAAATCCGCAATCACTTAGTTGCTAACCCAATATTACGTGAGTTGTACGAAACCTTTCGAAATTTTGTTAGCGCTATAATGAAACACGTATGGTGATTGCAATAGTAAAATTTGAAACTAATGCTATCGATAAATATCTTTCAAATTGTTTCAAATAAAAATAAAATCTAAAGATAAAAATCTAAAATCTCTAACATAAAGATAAAAATCTTTCAAATAGATACTTTCAGATCTGTCTCAAATTTTATCAACATAACCACGATATTATAATATTTTTAAATGTTCGAATGAGCGTAGATCGATGTATCCGAAATTATCCTAAAATCGAAATGCAAAGGTATACAGTTACTTCTGCATCATTTTTATCGTTTATCATGGACATTATAAAAGTAGCGAATGAAAAAATTCGCACAAGTATATTTACGAGCAGAACGTCTCTTCAAAAGTTAGGCAGCTTACAGCGCAGCGGGTGGATACTTTCTTTGAAGCAACTGTGAAAACTCCGATCGTAAGGTTACAAACTCGTGAAAAATTCATACGTGGCGACAAGAGTTAAGTGCTGTCTGCTGTTCCACCGTAGGATTGATTCGATGATTCTTTCGTAATCGCGACGGATCGCATGAAACTTTCATTTCGCTAGAATCGAGTCGAGTTCGGATGATATCGTTCGTTTAAGTTTCTTTGTAGATGTTACAATGTACACACACACATACGGTCTATTATCAAATTGATTTTCTATTCAGTCGATTAATCCTCTCTGTAATTGACATAATAATTCAACGAAATACCCGATACGAGAATAGCTTTTTAATTCAACTTTTCGAGTAGTGTTTGGTTCGAAGCAGTTTGGTAGACTATACACAATGAACTTTTATTTAAGTTTTAGATGTAACGAAATTAACTCTGCTCTCAGTTTGGAAACAAAATAAATTTCTAATGTTTTAAGAAAATATTTTTCTCGTGCAAGTTAAAACGAGAAGTCAACGATTGGATAACAGCTTTTTTAAAATTCCATTCGCATTTATAATATCTGTGGCGTTCGAGTGAAAAAGTAAATAAAATGAATTATAAATCTTGTAGAGATACACTCGTAATATGTAGAACAAAATACAATGTAAGCTCAGGTGTTGAACTTTGAATATACTGTGCGAATCTTAGGTAAAAGAACGAGCAAGAAATGAAATCGACTTGTCTATTGGAATCATAAGCAAAAGGCAACGATGTAGAAGTATTAGCAGCGAAAATTTACGACGAAAATTCTATCGATGTTACTCTATTGACCAAAATTTCGCTTACATATTGAAGAATAAAATTTGATGAAAAATGACGCAACAAGGTTAGCCTAATCGACTGCAATAAACCGTTCCGCTCTGCTTTCAATTTATCGCAGAATAGAACGAACCTTTCGATGCACCATATTTCTCAATTTAACGCCAAAGACGTCAGAAAGTATCAGGCATCGGTATTCGTATTGGCCCGCTTTTCCGCTTCCTTTCACTGAAATCGACGTAACAGTCTCTCGAAATTTGCCTTTCTTTCACCGCGATGAATTATTTTGTCAAAATGCCGCGCGAAATAAAGCCGGCGTCCCATCGACGGGGATCTCGCCGTTGCTCCAGGGATTTTCAGCACGTCTCGCCGAACACCGCCGAGGAAGGATCCTTTCTTCGGAATATTTCAAACGTAAGAGCCGGTGCTCAACTCCGAAACGAAGATCTGCTGAGGATTTATTCCCGTGGAATCGTGCGTTTCTCTTCGCCCAGTTATTTCATAATGACAGCCAACTTGAATTTAAAATAATCCCTCTGTTCCTGTTCTCCTCTTATTCTTTCGCTAGCCGAGGGAAGCCGAGAAGGTAATCAAAGAAGGAAACACGAGATGAATTTCCTAGTTCGTTTTCGAGGTTCAGTTAGTCTGTATCAAAGGAGTTTTTCCTCTTTTTGGGGACGTTGATGAATAGCGTTGAAAATTCTTGCAGATACTTCCAACAGGATTCGTTGGGGGAAATTTGGAGGGAAGCTATGATCGGCCCGTGTAAGCTACGGCTTCTCTCGCGATGGTTTTGTTTTGCAAATTGCTCGACAAGTTTCTTGAAGAGGCCTATTTGGGAGCAATTCGATGGACTTTTAGAGATTTATCATAGCGTTTCACTTTTATTATCGCGGTACAGTGATGTGGGACAAATACTAGGTTGTAACATATGAAAGTCTCAATTTTCAATCTGTATTCAACGATTTAATCAAGATGTATGATGTTGATATTGCACTTAATATCATGTTAATTTAATACCAATAGTAGATTTACCAGAATATTCAAATCTCCAGAGTATATATAATATTGACATTACATATATTTAATGTAATATTTATTATCGAACAATACTACGTATAATGTAGTATTAATAAATAGCTTACAATTGAATGACCACTCTCTCTCTCTATATATATATATGTATGTGTATATATAACCACATATTTCAAACATCAAAAAATATTCCTCTTCGATACACGCTGCTTTCCGTTGGTATTATTGCTCGTTATAGTTATTGCAAAAATTCAACGAATTTTACCGTATACAGTACTTTACACGTATGATACAAACGATTCAACAGATTTATAAAACAATAAAAAAAAAAAAAACCATGGGAAGCATTCGATTCAAGTTAACATCACGAAGTATCCATATATTTATACTTATGAACTGCAGTGTATTTTCAAAAATTTCCTCAATCTCGAACCACATGTTAGAAATGCAACATACGTCGTTAGATTACCTTGTCAAGTTAAAAGAACGTGATATTCCGCTTAAATCCAGTCATCGCTACCAGATAGCGAAAAATAATTTGTCTACGTATGCGTTAAATAAAAAATCTGCATCTGCATTGAAATAGAAAATGTAACATTTTGTACGTTTACACGTATGTGAAATGGACGCCTGATCGTTAAATACTAAAAGTCATTTATCTCGAAACCACCTGGATATGTGCCTATTTAAATTAACACGGCGATATATTAAACCATAATATTTTTTATATAACATTTCTGTGATAAACCGTTATCCCTCTCACGGCCTGTAGCAAGCAGTATCACTGTTGGAAAGGAAAAAGTATTAGAGTGAAACGTTAAAAGTAACCCTGACAAACTCGAGGCCTACCGAGGGGAAAAGAGGCTTTCCCTTGCGGCGCGACATGAAATACGGAAGTCCCCGATAAGTCGAGGTTTATTTAAAGTCTGTGGGAAAATAATGGCCGCCGAGAGGCTCGCGAGAAAACGATTTGATCGAAGACTGAAGAAGCTCCGTGGACGGGCTGATAGATACTGGCGTTGTGGCAGCGGCGGTCGGGCTTATCGTTGACCTACTCTACTTAGTTATCTAGTATACATCATAGGCGGCGATGTGGTTGAAAAGTTCGATCGATCGATCGGTATATTTACGTGGTTTCCGCGTCCGTGGACTGACGACGGTGTAATTTATGGCGACCAGCATCGCAAAAATTACGATATTTTCAATACACTGCGCCAGCAGCTAATCTATCGTGACGTCTCGGTCGCCGCGCCAGTCGCCGATCAATCTTCAAAAGGTGTCGCGTAAAAGATATATCGTAACATCTGGCGGCGCTGGATATTTTATGTTGGCGAGTTTTGGTCTTTTGATCTGTCGATTTGCACGCTTACGCTCATAAATATCTGGACACTTTAGTTGATTTATAGTAATAGTATACGAATTTTATTGTATTGTATAAAAAACGAATGGGTAATTGGAAGCAACAGTTACTACTTTTTTATGGAATCGTCAGACTGTAACGTTCGATTAATTATTAATGTTAAGATTATTCAGTGGATGGATTTAAATAACTGCGTGAGCAAACTGCAAGGTATTGAAAGTGTATATATTGTGACTAGTAAATTACAAAATATGTGTTACAATGTGAGCCTATCCAGATCCTCTCTCTAGCAGCGTTACCCTTAGACTAAAAGCAACTGCCTCAACCAACATCGGACGTGTACCGCTTATGGCCTTTCCTAAACGCATTCTTTTGTCTATGCGCCTTCGAAGACCTTAGGCGGTTGAGAAACCGAAGACCAGATGTTGAGTTTTCTCAGAAGTGACAATCACTTCAACAATTAATGAGCGTGGTAATAATATATTTTATTGTTTACCATATATATTGCTACACGCAGACAGTAGACATGGAATAGTAAAATAAAGGTAGAATAAAATTGTGTGTACAGATGATTAAGTGAGAGTGCAAGGCAATAGGTAAAATAATTGTAAAGCGAGTTCCTCTTATACCCGGGAAGCTAAAAATAATTTATACTTACTACTACTACTACTACTACTACTACTACTAATTACTATTACACACATTTACTAGTTAAATATCAGAGATTCTACTGATATTATAGGTTTTTCCAGCAGCTTAGACGACCTTTCATAATCTGATTTCTAATTGAAAGATTAAAGAATCTGAAGATAAAGAATTTATCCAGTGACAGAATAGTTCCGTGAGATTTGACATTTATAAATACCAGTTTCATAGCTACATATAGGCGTGCAAAGATCACTTTGGTCGGATTGTAATACGCCATTAAACGCGGCTATAATGATTATAAAGAATAAAATTATCACAGTTTTATTTATTAGCGCTTGTATTAAATACACGAATCCTCAAATTTTTATTCATTTTTATCCGAAAAGATATTTTTATGCGTCCCAAAAATTCTATTTGATGAATCGAATTAATTGTTGAAGCGTTAATTTCGTTAGACTAAAGTGGTTTAATTAATTTTGGTAAAACTGGAAGTTTACGAAATATGTTTTAGTCGACAGATGCAATGCCAACACGACGACAGATAAAATTTAGATGAAGCAAATCGAACTCGGTTTCAGAGCGGCTCGCTTCAGGTATCATTTTCTAGTATTTACGACTTGCCTGACGCTTGATACGTACGTGACTTTGAATACTCGTAGTTTGCTTTAATGCAGACCTAACTATCGTCGTTTAACCACGCATCCCACATGGAACTACCACTTGTTCATCCCTCTGGAAAGCCATAAATTTTGCGAAAGTCAAATAACCGAGCTTCGTGTTGCTCGGACGAACGAACGCTTCATGAACGCTAGCTGTGAATGAACTTTCTATTGAATGTTTCTGCGCGTCTGTTTTAATTCGTTTTAACTAGTGAGATTTCAGAAAACCAACGCTTTCCATCGATTTATTTGAATCGAAGTTTTATCGAAGTTTCAAACAGTTTGATTCGAATTCTCTTTTTAATTTTACCGGTAGATTTCATATGGTGGAAAGATAAATTTTGAAGGTTCACGAACGGTGTCAAATAAAAATCTCCGAATAAAAACAGAGACTCGAAGCAACTATAATCAAAAACAAATCTCAAATTAATGAGAGAAAAATGAGTTTGAAAGGTTCACGAACGATCTCAAATAACAACCTCCGAATAAAAACAGAGACTCGAGGCAACTATGATTAAAAACAAATCTCAAATTAATGACAGAAAAATGAGTTTGAAAGGTTCACGAACGATGTCAAATAACAACCTCCGAATAAAAACAGAGACTCGAGGCAACTATAATCAAAAACAAATCTCAAATTAATGAGAGAAAAATGAGTTTGATATTTTCACGAACGATCACAAATAACAACCTCCGAATAAAAACAGAGACTCGAAGCGACTATGATTAAAAACAAATCTCAAATTAATGAGAGAAAAATTAATTTGAAAGGCTCACGAGTGATCTCAAATAACAACCTCCGAATAAAAACAGAGACTCGAAGCGACTATGATTAAAAACAAATCTCAAATTAATGAGAGAAAAATTAATTTGAAAGGCTCACGAGTGATCTCAAATAACAACCTCCGAATAAAAACAGAGACTCGAGACAACTATGATCAAAAACAAATCTCAAATTAATGAGAGAAAAATGAGTTTGAAAGGTTCACGAACGATCTCAAATAACAACCTCCGAATAAAAACAGAGACTCGAAGCAACTATGACCAAAAACAAATCTCAAATTAATGAGAGAAAAATTAATTTGAAAGGCTCACGAGTGATCTCAAATAACAACCTCCGAATAAAAACAGAGACTCGAGACAACTATGATCAAAAACAAATCTCAAATTAATGAGAGAAAAATGAGTTTGAAAGGTTCACGAACGATCTCAAATAACAACCTCCGAATAAAAACAGAGACTCGAAGCAACTATGACCAAAAACAAATCTCAAATTAATGAGAGAAAAATTAATTTGAAAGGCTCACGAGTGATCTCAAACAACAACCTCCGAATAAAAACAGAGACTCGAGGCAACTATGATTAAAAACAAATCTCAAATTAATGAGAGAAAAATGAGTTTGATATTTTCACGAACGATCTCAAATAACAACCTCCGAATAAAAACAGAGACTCGAAGCGACTATGACCAAAAACAAATCTCAAATTAATGAGAGAGAAATGAGTTTGAAATGTTGACGAACGATTTCGAACAACAACTTCCAAAGGAGTAGGTTTCAAGCAGCAACCCCGAGGAAAGATCTCAAATTATTGATAGAGAGACAAGTTTGAAATGTTGGCAAATGGACCCAAACAACAGTCTCTAAAGAAGAGATTACCAACTACAAGTTGGAAAAAAAGATCTGAAACTAATCCCTCCGCAAATTTCTTCTGGAACAAATAATTCCCGGAACGTTCTCGGGTTGCGCGACCTACAAAACTGCGAGAAGCAAGAAGCGTGTGTCGTAGGATCTGTGAGAACACGTATCTCGATTCTACGTCTCTTCAGACGTAGACAAGAAAAGTCTGGCAAGTCCCAGAGCGTACCGTTTTCGCGGCATTGAGTGGAAAGTTGGACGCGGTATCCGCGTTTCTCGATACCCTTTGGGCAAAGTTTAGAAGATGAAACAAGGAAAACGAACGAAAAGATTCGCGAGTCTGATGCGCGTTGACATTTTTCAGACTGGCGCCGATTGGTTCTATATTTTAAGCGGCGACCTTTGTGTCTGACGTTGTTGTACAGGTTCAGTTACTTTTATTTTTCCATGGTTTATTTTTCTCGCACTCTTGTCACGCTCGTCTCTCGCGGTACAGTGCAGCTTCGATCACGCTGAACGAGCCACGCGTCGTTGAATGTTGATATAAAATCGGTATCTATCAGAGTACCACGGTCATTGCTTTCTTAATTAAGTGTTTTATACATAATTTTAAACATTTTGATCGTTATCGGGCTTATTATTATACGTATTATTTCTGCATAATCTAATTTCAAATCTAATCTGTCTCACACCTGTTTATTTATCATTTAATATTAGATATAATCATAAGTAGTATCCAAGCTAATATTCCACTCATTTTCACGAGTAGAACAATCCTCTTATCGATTATTTAGTCCTGTCTAGTCCGGAATTAACCATGTTCAAATATACTTGATAAATGTTGAAACTCCATTTTCTCATAAACTAAACTTTAAGTGACAAAATTTTATTTTTTCATAAGCAATCAGCTCGCACCCGTTTGTACATGTTATTCGGCCGCGTCATTAAGCAACATTAAATTTTCGCAGAATATTATACTGCACTTGCACACATATCACTCGCGATGCTATCTAAATTATTCACATTGTTGAAAATCGTTTAATCCGTGCAATTTATCATATTCTAATCATCCTAAGTAATGTGGGGAAAAAATGTACTGGCAGTCAACGCGTTTAGGAGAAGAACGATCTTGATAGTTACACGTCTAGTCGAGTTGAAGAAGGTTGGCGAGTTTTCAGTATATGGTGAGAAATAAGAGAACCCTTTGATGGATATATAGTGCACGGATATTGTGATACAGGTAGTTTAGCGAGGTGTTGGCGCTTTACTTTCGAGATGGTTGCCTTGAACTTTCTTCCTGCTAAGGGCTGCATTATGGAGTCGTTGAGGTTTATGAGGCTACGTGGTTGCGATGTAAGCGATAGTGGATTGCGAGTGTATTTGCGAAATTATTTGAGAATTACAGCGGTCTGTACTACGTACTTTACGTACATATATTGGATTGTAAAATAAATTCGTCTTGTTTCTCCTGCATATATTACACATATCGTATAATACATACAACGAATATATATATAAAGAATATTAAATTGTGACATAAATTCATCCAGTTTCTATACGTGCATTACGTACATTGATAAATAAAAGATACGAATGAAAAGAAAATATAAAGACAGGACGAATTTATGTTACAACGCAATGCAGTATACGAAGCGAACAAAGCAACGTAACTGCTTTCTAATGAAAGATTTGACGCTGTCTTCCTGTTCTCATCAAACGCCGGAAATTAAATCAGTCACAGTAGAAAGGAAACATTTCTTAATTAATGCACGCGTCGTTAGAAGTCACTTGAGCATCAAGCGTGATGTTTTCGGCGCAATTTTCCTAAGCAGCTGAGTGTTAAATGCTGCTTAATTTGCACGACAGTCAAGAGTGAAAGGTGAAAGGGCGGGCCACAGAGAACTAGCGTGATTACCGTGTCGCCAGAAAAGTGAAAGCCTTTCATCACGACAGGCGTGACATTTTCACGATCCTGAAACTGGACGTACCTCTCGTCATACAGACGCAAACACGCATAAGCATAATCTACGCGTCATGTCCTCGTATCGATCGTCTTTTTTTTCTCTCTTGACGCTACTCTTGGCTCACCATCGAAGAAACCACGCGGAAGTGAATGGAACTCCGTCGTTTATAACGTGTAAAAATATTGCAGACTCCAAGTTCTTTGTGAATTTCCTTTGTATAAAGATAGCCTTGATTTTTCTTCTTTCCTCCTGCTTCTTTTTTTTTTTTTTTTTTTAGGAGAGGAAGGGTTTTTTTTGTCGCGTTGCTAAGATTGTTTGATGGGATTTGTTTGTTCTAGGTTTCACTTTTAAAGTAAATGTTAAGTGCAAGGGATGGTTTAGTTTCTTAATGCGGTGTCTTCTTTCTTTACACTTTCGCACAAACCAACAATTTTCACAACGAACGTTGGAGCGATGCGATGAGAATTAATTTTATTTCCTTGCGTGCTTTTCCAAAGAACATAGGGAAGCACCTGCATATTTTTAAAGCATAACGGAAATTGTAAAAATTATGAATCTGAAATCCTTATTATTATTTATTATTAATAATAAGTATTATTTTTATTATTAATCTATTATCATTATTTTAATATTAATTAAATTATAAATGTTATTTTTATTATTAATATTTATTACTACTATTTATAGTTTACGTAATTTATCATTTGTAAAAGGGTGAAAGCTCGACTACAAAAGATTGAATTATTAATTCCTGTTTTATATGTTTGACAGATTATTTTGTAATATTTCGTATCGGTGTCTCCGTGAATGTTGGAATATAAAATTTGAATTTATTATATCGAATGAGTAATCGTCTTATAAACTACGATATATCGCGCGGTGAGCTTCTGCAATGTCGATAGCGTCTAATCTGTAATCTCTAATTAAAATCTACGGGAAGCTAGAACGTGCAAATACATTACAAAATATAGTATAAAATGTATAATACACTACTTGTTACAACATTTAGCAGATATAAGAACTTTCTGTCCCTGGATTACATTTTTTAAATTAAATTCATAAAGATATAAATTTTCGTAAATATCTGAAATCTAACTATAACATACCTTCATTAAAATTTCTTAATTTTCAATAATGACGAGAATATCTATCTTATTTAATGTATAGGTGTAAAAAAATATGTAAAATGTTTTTTACTTATTAAAATATTTAATAAACGAAACAAGCTTCTATGTCTGGATTCCATTTTTTTTTATTACATTCATAAAAATATAAATTTGCATAAATTTACAATTCACGAAACAAGCTTCTCTGTCTGGATCCCATTCTTTATTACATTTTACTACATGAAAATATAAATTTGCATAAATATCTAGTCTTTCTATAGCAATCAAACACAACTTCATTAAAATTTCTGATCACGTCCGATAACAAAAATTTCACGAATGAAAAGAATACAATATTCTTTCAATTTGCGATTCTTTCAAAACTGTTTGAAAGACTCGGCTTTTAATTTAACTTCTCCCCAGTGAAATCAACAGAACCGATAGAGAACGATTTCCAATACGATTTATAAAAATTCCCATTCCTCGTGGCGGATCTTGCGAAACGGGGTCGCCCGTATCGTCGGATCGAAATGGCGCGACATGCTGTCGTAATTCACAGTACGGAGACCTGGTTGGAAGTCGAGGCTGCATGCTCGCTAGTTTTCATTAAAGTATGACGAACGCGACTCTGTGCTCGCTTTTAAATATCGCGTGCCGATTGTTCGCGCCGCGGCGCGCTTTTGTTGCCCGATAGCTGCGGCTACATTTTTCCACCGATGTTAATAGCGTTTCCTGATCACTTGCCTTCCCCCGTGTACCTGTACGTGTATCCTTTTTCTCCTTCTATTACGAAAAAAACGACACGCGACGAATGTCGAGTTTGCTCAACACTTGTCAAGTTTGCGGAAAACTCGTAACGAAATGAAATCAGCTACGCGCTTCAGTTGTGTGTAAACTACTCTGTTTCTTTTTTGTTAATACTTCTTCTCGGTTACGCGTGTTTTTTGTGCCGGGAAAAAAAGTATAAAGCTTCTGCGGTGCACAGCACGAAAGTGGAACGAGAGGATTTTTCGAGAGGCTGTAGAAAAATGGATTTAAAAAATTTTTCTAGGAATTTATAATTGAGGAAATAACATGGTTTCTAAAACATGATCCTATTGGTTCGTGTGTAAACCGCCACATAATTGTATTATTATTAAATTATTTATGTACCAATTACGTATTATTATTCGAAAACATTGAAACATACAGATGGTGCAATAAATACTATTATATATATATATATCAATTATTGAATTATATATACGATTGAATGATTATGGAATTATATTGCTGGCAAATAGTTAAATTATTGTGAAATTTTTATTCGTTTTAGAAATATAAGAAGAACGAAGCTTTTTTAGACTCGTTATAGTTGTTAATTTAGATGTAGCTTCATTAACGTTAAATTAATTCTTAATTATTGTTGCTTCCTCGGCTCTTTGTTACGTAATATTTTCATCACATTCTCTAATTGCTTACCTACAGAAATATGGAGGAAAATTTTTATTCCAAACACATCGTTATATAATACATTAAATTTCATAGTAATATCATGAGACCTCTGTTTACAATTTTCTAATAAATCTGTTCCTTTGCATTTTTCATTCATGAAAAAATCACCTCCCCGTATTCGCTGATTTATCTCCTGAATTTGCCAATTTGTCTAATTTGCCACTCTCATAGATTATCGTACAACGTTAGGTATTTCTACTCGCAAGCTTCATCTCAAAACACCGTTTTAATATCACGATTTGAAACGTTGTCAAGCACTTCCCTTCTTCCTTTTCTTTCACCCTAGACGTTCTCATTATTGAAAGCAACCTGCAAGCTGAAACTGAACTCACGTGCATCCTCGTTGTGTCTTCTCGGTATTCTCGGAATCTCGTGCCACGAGCAAGAAATTCCAAGTTCAATTCGCTCGACAACTCAGGGAAGAAGACGTCACACGGCTTCGCTACGTTTATTATTTATACATCGCCGTGGTGCTCGTTCTGCGTTCGTCACGAGGTATCCCAGCAGCGACTCGTGACATTCAATTTCCACCACGTCCCCTGGTAAATGAGATTTCCCTCTTCGACCCTTCGATCGCGGATCCCTGAGAAGCTGTCTTCGTAATCTCCAAGCGGCAAGAACTCGACAAAATCGAACGATTTTATTTTTCAGTTCAGTTTCTTTCGAGTTTTCGATTCGACGGTTTTTTAATTTGAAGCTCGCACGCTAGTGAAAAAGAATAATTCGCTGGAGTTTTCTATCGAAATTGCGAAACTTCCTGCGGAGTGACGTTGCGCAGAAAAATGGTTGGCGATTGAAAAAGGATTTTGGGCAGATTTTACGATTTTTCTGACCGAATAGAGAGCTTCAAGGTTTTAGAGAGTTTTATTTAAAAGTTTTAGAAAGAAGAGAGGGATGAAGAAATTCTTAGAGGCATATCGAAGAGACTGATGAAACAAATTTTCTGTAACTACAATTCGTTCAATTATTGAACTATTTAGCACTTTGAAAATTCAACGTTTAATCCTCCCGCAAATTGTTCGTAGAAACTAAATGGAACAATTTGTACCTTCGATCGTATTATTGAATTATCAAACTCCTTACTAGATTCTAAAAACGATAAAATACTGAAGCACTAAATTATATTTTGCACTGTTCAAATATTTAAAATAACATTAAATTAACTTGTCAATTTAATTACAAAAAACTGCATAATTACTATTTAATAATTACTTTTTAATAAAATTTTAATAATTACTATTTAATAAAATACTGAAGCACTAAATTATATTTTGCACTGTTCAAATATTCAAAATAACATTAAATTAACTTGTCAATTTAATTGCAAAAAACTGCATAATTACTATGTAATAATTACTTACTAAAAATTTAATTTAATAAAAAATTGCCTAATATATATTCTGTTTCTACTAACAAGTACGAAATTCAATGTTTTTCTACTGAAATTCGCGCAGATCCACAGTTTCGGAGAACAAACAGAGAATATCGTGTTCAAAGGAGTAGTTCAAACAAGAGAGTCAAAGAAGCAGAACGTGTGGCTTATTACAGCGGCTGAAACTCGGCTCTCGAATAAGTTTTCTACCAGCAGCCAGCATCCTTAATGACGTTCTACAGCTGAATGAATATCCTGATCGCGTGAACCGCATATTGAATCTTCGCACGTTCATTAAGGATGCAACACACGGCGTATCTCTGCCTGCGCATATTGAACTGAACGTAAAGCGTCGCGATTCGATGAACGTCGCAACATTTTTTTTTTCTGTTAAATTATAGCCACTGGGGTTTATAATGGGTGCAGCTGTGTGGCGCAACGCATTGTCCATGCTTTGGAAATTAGTCGGATATTATATTCGGAGGTACACAAACGTAATTAATATGTGAAATCCTTTGCGTGGTTAGTTTCATAATCATTTAATTGTAAAGGACGCACAGACTAAGTTAATTAATTAGTTACTAACTGTTACGTACCGACCACTATGTTTATGCGTATATAAATAATTTTTATAGATTAAATACAAATATTTCAATTAAGAATTAGAAACTTTGAAAAAGCACAAAAATTAGGTAATAGGAAATGGCGAAAGTTATAATTAGACAGCGGATTCGTACGCATTTGTACAAAATTTAAAGACGTAGAGAACGCGTACGATGTACAGAAATATATAAAATCCCCTAAAGCATTACTTTTTGCATTCCTTGATCGATAAAACTAATCTCTGTTCGACGCTAGAACTAGCGAACTCTTAACTGCGAGAATGATAGTTTTCAAACAATTGTTTTCCTTTCTTACAAATCGCTGGGAAAGTACAGGTATCCCTGACAAAATTAATATCGATTTTAGTTGTTTCTTTCAAATTACTGATACCTCAATATTCTTTAAATTATATCGATTTATATGAAAATTCACAGATCGCTAATTGTACTGTCAAGTTCCATTTACTTAACACTAGAGCTACCGATAGTTAACACGAAGCTATCACAACCAGTCAAAATGACTGGTCTTTAAGAAATACATAATAATAGAATATTTTTATATCTTTCGATTTATTATTTTCTCACTGAAAGAATTCCATATTATGTAATACATGTTTGGTATTATTAATCCATCTGCAACCATAATAGAGAGTTGACACATTTATAAAATTGTAGAACCGATCATTTTGACTACTGTGATATTTTTAGTGTTAACATCTAGCGATCCAGCGATCGGTCCGGAATTTTCCTGATAACTGATATCATCATATTGAGTGATACGAGGTAAAAATTTGAAAAACGTGTGGCAAGTTGTAGAAAACGAAGAAAGTGGTTAATTGGGGTTCCATAAACAGATTGCAGGTCCCTTTTACATTTTAACAAGTATCACTCATTTTGAGTGTTATTGGTATAAGTAGCCTTGATACAAAGTTATTTTGAACTTGAATACATAAAAAACAAAATAAAATTCATTATACTATTCTTTTAGTTATCATTGCGGAAAAAAGATGTTACATGAAATAAGAATTTTAAAATAAAACTGTAAAACCAGTCGATTTGACTGTTGTGGTAGCTCTAGTGTTAATTAAGTACAACCAGCGAAATATAAATTTTCGTAAAAATCCGCGATCCAGTTACGAACATCTGCCGCTTAGACAGTGGTTCTAATACACTGCGAAACGGTTTCCCATCGAGTGGATGCGTGTCGATAATCGAACGCGAAAGGTCTTTCTGGAGGAATCGATGCACGCGCATTTCGCAACCTCGATCAATGACGAGATGCGGAAGAAGCTCCATTGTGTGCGAGGAGTTCTCGACGTCGTTGTCGTTTATCGCCTGGCGAATATCGCGTCTGCTAGACGGACAATGGCAGCGGGTACGTGGTCTTGCTAAACGAGACACGCCACGAAGATCGTTGAATGCCGTGTACGCCGTTGATCGAGGTTCGTAAGCCGCGCTGACGTTCGTATCTTTATCGCGAGCTAACGCGATAAAGGCAAACGTGAAAGCTGGTTACCAACTGGAAGATTGAATTTGCGGAGATCGGGAAGTTTATTGTGAAAATTGCAGGCGAAGGAGAAGGAAGTTTGCGGTGGCTGTTGCTTGGCTGATTGGAGTCGAAGGGCGACGTTTCAACGCAGAGAAAGATGCTTTCTGAATGTTTTATTTTGTAAGATATGGTTGTGGGATTTTGTGATTGATGGTTTTCAGTGATGGAAATGTTGCAAAAACGTTGGCAGATTGAGAAGCTGTTTGGGGAGATGAAAAGAATGGAACTTTGAAGTAACGAAAAAGCTACTTGTTACAGTAATTGGAGAAGACTTTATTATTCTATGTTATTATTATATTGTTCTATCAATTATTATAAGTTAGGATATTAAAAGGTAGAAAAATTAAGGCGTATGTCTCATGGAATATTATTCATATGGAAATTTCAAGGAATTTGTTACGTGGCAATGTAGCTTTTTATTCTCTGTTATATCGGATAATATTAGAAATCGATTTTATAATTTTCAGTAGCTTGTAACGACGTTTGCGAATATTTAAAAAATGGAATTCTAAGTATCAAGGAAATTACTTGTTATAAGTATTCCTTAAATATGAGATAGCGAGGATTAGATAGAATATTCTAATTAAGAATTATACTTACGATTATGAAATTTTTTATCAAACTGTATAAATAATTTCTCTAGCTAGATATTAGGTTGTCCGAAAAGTTTGTTTTGTTTCATAAACTGATGATAGACGAACAACAATTTCTGTTTTGTATTATTATATTGAATTAGGTATGATCCATTTCGTTCTACTTCTATTATTACGTAAATCACATAATTCAATAAACTAATATAAAACAAAAAACATTGTGCGTCTATTATTTCCATATAAAACGAAAGAAACTTTTCGGACAACCTAATAGTATTCTAATTAAGAATCCTCAAGGATTCACAGACCTCAAATATCTTACAATTGAGACTTTTTCTCGGTTGAGACACTCGTTCTTTAATATGAAGCGACGTTTATTATGCAGCTTCTTCCACGTCTCGTGGTTGATCGAGTTCCAAACGCATGTGCTTCATCGATTCCAGCAGAAAGCCCTTTCAGATTCGATTATCAGCACACACGTACTCGCATACCGTGGGAAACCGTTTGCGAATCGCGGATTCCACGCAGTTACGTGGATAAATTATCGATGTAGACTGCGGTTAAAGTCTGCTCGACGGTGAGTTTCCGCTGATTGGGCGAACAGGAACCGAATGGATTGAACGCTGATCGAAGCGGATGATGTGATTGATTTCTGGGGTTTGAGATTTCAGGAGCGGTGGATTTTTGGTGATTGTTTAAGCTTGTTTGATTATTTGCTTCGTGAATATAGCGTGGATTGTGGTCTTGTATTGGTTTGGATCGTTAAATGTTCCAGAGACTCTTTAGGCAATTTGTTTTATTGAAATTTAAATGGGATTAAGGATTTTAAATTTATTTAACCATTTTATAATGAAGAGCAGAATATACGAGAATTTCAGTGGAAGATTGATAAAGGTAATTTCTCTTTTTTTTTTTAAATTAAGAGCAAATAATAATGTAAATATAATATATTTATAGCGAAATATAGCGCGTCAAAATACTTAAAGTTGAGAAACATTATATATAAGTACGTAATCATTGCCATTTTCATTCGTCGATTAATCAACACTCAATCACCAACGAATATCTCCAAATAACAATTACTCAATCATTGAAACAATATACGGATATTGAACTAAATTGCTTTTATTCATCGATGAAACAATCAACTCTGTTTTCTGTCAATCGCCCCAAAATACTGAAATCTCTGGAAAAATAGATACACAGTGATTCAACAAGTTGTTTTAATCTGTCAATCAAATCCATCAATTATTATTAATCGAAACGAAAAATCTCGTAATAATTTCTAGGGATATTATATCATAACAAAACATTTTTTTCCCCTAAGACAATCAATCTTTTAACACTCTACCAACCATCGTAAATCTCGAAAACACGAAGAAAGTTTATTTGATCACATATCTTTCAACAGCATTACAGTTACAAAATCAAAATAAAAAATCTGCTGGTATTTCCACAAAATGTACTCTTTCTACTAACAGTACAAATACACAACGAAAACATATTTTCTCGTAAGACAATCAATCTCTTAATTCGCTACCAATCACCAGGGGATATAAATCTCGAAAACACGAAGAAAGTTTATTTGATTACACATCTTTCAACAGCATTACAGTTACAAAATCAAAATAAAAAATCTCCTAATATTTCCACAAAATGTACTCTCTCTACTAACAATACAAATACACAACGAAAACATATTTTCTCGTAAGACAATCAATCTCTTAATTCGCTACCAATCACCAGGGGATATAAATCTCGAAAACACGAAGAAAGTTTATTTGATCACATATCTTTCAATAGCATTACAATTACAAAATCAAAATAAAAAATCTCCTAATATTTCCACAAAATGTACTTTCTCTACTAACAATACAAATACACAACGAAAACATATTTTCTCGTAAGACAATCAATCTGTTAATTCGCTACCAATCACCAGGAAGTATAAATCTCGAAAACGCGAAGAAAATTTATTTGATCATAGTTCTTTTACGTATTACCACCGTCACTGGTTCAATATTGTCTCGAAGAACAGGTCGCATCCACGAAAGCCTTATCGTCTTTGTGATCCTCCCGATGCTTGATACTCGCCAAGTAGCAAACATAGTATACGTATGTATATATAACCGATGGCTAGGTAAGAAATCCGAAGCTTTAGGGATTTATTTTCAGAGACGTGCAACGATACGCCATTGGCCACGCGTGTAACTCGTATTCACGGGATTCAGGAAATAGACCCAGTTTCCACCATAGTTATACTCTTCTACAATACGTTGGCCAAAATTAGGGAAACCGTGTGTTGTATTTGCTGTACTCTCGTTTGATAAATCGTGTCGCTTGTTGTATTCAGGATTTATCGTAGTTTTGAAATTATTTCCTGTGGTTTTATGGTTGCAGTACGAGGTTAGCTCGAATGTTAACGGGTCATTGTAGCTTTCTGATATTACACGGAATTTTGTTAGCTTCGATAACTTTTGTATCGTTAAATTATGATTCTTTTATACTAATAGGTTTTTATTTAAGAGTATACTGCGGATTTTTATGCATTTATAGAAATTTTCTGATTGCATAAAATACACCTAACAATTTTCAAAACAATTTTCTACTAACGTTTTGTATCTTTTAATTATATTCACAAGAATTTGATATTCCATAAAAATTCATAGTCAACTTACGAGATGTTATGAACTGATGGATACTGCGATTCTGGTACAGTGAAGCAGTTAGCGCCAAGTATTTAACGCTATATCTATAAATCATGAAGTATTACGTTACTAAATTTACTACATTATCACTCAAAGTTTTTCATTTAAACGTTTGCTTCGTTAACCAGTTCGTTAACCAGAGGGATATAATTTAACGACTATTTCGTCCCAATTACGTTACCAACGCCAGAACTACTATGTATTTCCATAAAGTGCGAAGGTAGACGAGTAAACAACACGAGCGAGGGAAACAGGAAAGGGACGAGATCGAAAAACTGTGTTTCCAGCTTCTCCTAATAAGAAATTAAAAACTTTCCGGTCGCTTGGTTCCTCGCGCGAAAACTTGTTGTTCGCTGTTGCAAGTTAACAACGTTGTCTAACGTCGTCTATCGATTACGCGCCGCCTCCTGCTTCGCTTCTGCCGTTATTACTCGAGCTCTGAAAGTTTCGTTTCTTTACGGCTCCTTTCTCCTCGTTCTCCCCCATTTTTCCTTTTCTCACTTCTTCGTTTTACACGTATACATGTACAGGGCGACCAAAAAGACAATGCAGAACTTCGAAGATACATTATGCAGTTGACTGGTGGTACAACCAAGGGAGATATGATTCCTCATAAAAAACAAAAAAATAAATAAATCGGAAATGTAAAATAAAATTTTTGCATACGAAGCTTCCTTTTCGAAGAAAACGATTTTGAAAATCTACTGGGTATACGCGTACGTATTAATTCCAAGTTTAGACTTGACGATGACTGTTTGTGATGTTCTATCAAGTCAAAGGTGTAGCTTAAAAAATAACAGGAGTATCGAACAGCTAAAATTAATCCTTATTTTCAGAAAATTACGAAATGCAAATAATACGTTGTACAGGGACCGTACGATGGTCATTTAGTTCAAAAGGTACATGTTTATTTATAAAATAATATGCACATCTCGAACGATTTCTACATCGACGAAATTATTTTTAAAAACTAATACATAGTTCTATAAAACCATCTGAATCAAATTCAATTAAAGAAACATATAGTACCAAACGACAGAAAGTATAACGATACTTTATGATAATTGCAAGAAGTAAATAATTATATTGGCGGTTTTTATTAGTCCAAACACACTCTTGCTCCATCAATTATCCAACATCCGCACCGTACGCCGAGTAATTAAGTAGAAACTTACTTCTGTCATTTGTAAAATAAGAATAATAAAATAATTGAAGCGATTTATGATAATTGCAAGAAGTAAATAATTATATTGGCGGTTTTTATTAGTCCAAACACACTCTTGCTCCATCAATTATCCAACATCCGCGCCGTACGCCGAGTAATTAAGTAGAAACTTACTTCTGTCATTTGTAAAATAAGAATAATAAAATAATTGAAGCGATTATTTATCTTCATTTCAACTGAGATCTGTCCGAGACTGCGATATCTATCAAAACTTTCTTCCTCCATATAGCCGATGCTATCTTCTTTCGAAGCTAAAATGAAAGTTTTCAATTTTTTTTCACCACCCTGTACATACATACAAAACAACAAGGCTCTGCTACTGCTCGTCCACTTCCGTTCGCTATATAAATGGCGATCGTTTCAAGCTGCTACGGCGAACATCGTAAATTATACAAGGCGCGTGTTTCATCGTTGTAAGAAACGTACTTAGTTGAAAAAAATAGTAGGTTGGAAAATAGACTGGTAGCTCGTTAAATATTTGGTAGGAGCAAAAGAGCGGAGTCGGTCGTAAATTGAAAATCACACCAGGGCTTTGAAGTTCGCATCGAACTGGAAATCCTTTCGTCCGGTGAAATATGAAAATTCCATAAATGGACCTTGCCAGTAGAAAGCTCGTTAATCCGGAAGTCGAGTTTAAATCAGGTTTAGTTCGAGACCCGTGACCTCCTCACTGAATTAATTAGTATTAACGGAGTTTTCCTGTATTTTTCACTCCCCGTCCCTCCCTAACGATGCTTCTTGTTTGAAAAGCGCTGTTCATTCGGATCAAAGCTTCGACAAATATTTAAACGTCGTAGAAGAAAAGACACGATAAAATAGATTTTTATTTGTTATTTGATTACAGGGTTGAGTGTATGATTCAAGGCTAGGAGGATTTTCTAATCGGATTTGATTCTATGATTCCGTCAGACTCTACTAGATAAGTTTACTAGGCTCACTTGCTCTTACATATAGCGTTATAAATCTTCAAACGAGCGTATACATTAAATCTTTAATGTCCAATGACATGGAAACGTCTCACTTAGAATGTAAATACGATCTATCTCTGTTGAATTCTAACTATAATCCGTACATTTGTTACGATCAATTGAATTATTTTACAGGGGAACAGCGTTTGTTCTTCGAAATTATTTAATTTCTATTTCTCACGCGATTCACAACGTTAAGTGATAACAGACTAGAAAGTATTTGAGATATTATTTCAGAAAACACCGATTCCGGAATAAAATGTCAAGTAAAATAAAAAAGTGATTTCGTTTCGCGACTAAATGGTCAAACAATTCGGAGAGAAATCATTTGCTTACGTAAATAAACTAATTATTTCGAAATATAAATAAAATTCAGTTAAATAACATAATCATTGTTAACTAGATAATCACTTCCTTTTTTTAATGTTCTATTTAACTAACTCCCAAGTTTAGCTTGCGCATTTTTTCCCCCCTATTTACTTTTTAATTAAATTTCGTCGGTGTTTTGTTTGGACGAAATTTCCAACGCTGGAAATTAGTTTGTACAAGTTATTCGAGTTGGGATTAAAAAATTCATTATCGGAGATTTTCTGGGAAACAGAGTGTGTTTAGATCTTGCTGTTCGAGCTAAAAACAGGGATATCCAGTGTTCAAGAGCTGCTTATAGTAAGCGCTTGGTTACAAGGATATATAAAATGGATATATAAAATTGCAAATAGGTAATGGTGCGCTATCAAACGTGTATTTACAGGGTGCGCCGTTAGAATCCGGACAAAAGAAGTTTTGTGCAGAAAGTTGTTTATTTAAGTCAATACACAAAAACACATGAAAATGTTGTTATATCTCATTTAAAGGGTCCTTGCTGAGAACTTTTATTCTATGTAACCACCCTCTGCCTCTATGACCTGCTCTATTCTTGCTCTAAAGCGCGAGCACGCTGACTTCAACTGGTCGCGTTTAATTGTCGCGAATTCTGACTCGATAGCAGCTCGTAGGGAGTTGACGTTGGGGTGCCTGCATTTATTAGTTTGTCTCTCGATAACGCCCCACACGTAATAGTCCAATGGGTTTAGGTCGGGACTGTTAGGAGGCCAGAAATCTTTCGACCAAAACATGTCCACATTGTCAGAGAGCCAATTTTGAACAAGATGACTTGTGTGAGCAGGTGCGCCATCTTGTTGAAATAAATACGGCCTTCCAGAAGCCGTAATTTCCATCCACGGCTTTATTACTGTCTTCAGGACCTCCAAATAAACCTCCTTTGTGATTCTTTCGCCTTTTTGGAAGAAGTGCGGAGGCATGACGTCGCCCTCACTTGAGACAACGCTGAACTTTTCTCGCCGGAGAAGGAGAACCCTTCTCGAACCACTCTGAGGCTGCGTATCTCTTAGCAATGTCGTATACCGTCGATCTTGGGTAGCTAAAGAATTTTATAATTTCGACCGGCGTTCTCCCGGCGCGAAGACTTTCTATAATCGCCGCTCTTCTATCGTATTCCGGGTTTTGCTTAACGAGTTCTGTCATTTTGAGGTTATAGAAGACTTATTGACATATTTAACTAACTTCAGAGTCAATCAGCACAAACATCTGAATTCTAATATGGTGGGAACTACAAATTGAATTCTGTCCGAATTCTAACGGCGCACCCTGTATGTATAATAGATTGGCAATGGGTATGCATATGGGGTAATATCTGCTATCTGGTAAGCATGAAAATACTAGGAAAATTTCCTGTTACGATATAGGTATTCTCCATTGAACATCGACTGGTTATTTTAATATAAGCTTTTATTTTAGTCACGTACAAGAAATACCGTGTTAAAAGCACTTGTGTGCTTTCAAAACTTTTATATTCGAATATTTTTACCAATGTAGCTAGTCGATTAAATCTCTCATTTTTGTCTTTTAGAAAATATTCATTTACTTGGTTTAATTTATTGAGAAAAAGGCGCGTAAACGTAACATTGTTGAAAAACGTAGATTAGGTAACTCACGTATTATTTTGTTACAATACAAGAAATATACGAGAGAAGTTTAGTGGTCTAATCAAAAAGGAAAAAAAAATTCCACGAGGAGTTCCAGTTTTCTTGATCTCGTTCATCTTCCGTATTTTCTATCGCATGTTTCGACGTATTCTCATAATTTAGCGCGTAAATTTGTATAAAATAATATCTCCGTTTTAAAAAAAATGTCGCAAATCAAAACGCCAGGAGGAATTTCATTATAGATTTCTTCATATCTCTCGTTGTTTTTAAACTAGATTCCATGAATCTATCCCCTAAGATTTCATAAAGTAATATTTTCATCTGGTGGAAAATATCGTAAACGTAAAATAATCACTTTGACCAGGAAGGAAATCCAATTTTCTGTCCTCCGTTATCTAATTTATCACAATTTTTCGCTCCGAGAATTCACTCCTTAAAATTGCAGGATAATTATTTAAGGACAAATCCCCTGTCGGATAAATTCCACTACTTTCGAATTTCACTCTGAAAATTCAGAATTGCAAAAGATATTTTTATCTCGCACAGAATATTGCAACTATTCTAAAATAATGACCTGGGACAAATTTTCTCTCCGAGGAGTATCGCTTTCCCTCGTTCATCTTCGTTTATCGTATTCATCGTCATTTTTCAACTGTACCATGAGAATCCAGCCATATCGTTACGAGCCACCCCGTATAACTTCAGACACGCACGAGCTAAAGACGAGAATAATCTGTCGCAAAGCTGGAAGGTTAAAGATTCAAGGGCGGCTATAATGTACCCGATGACCATTACAATTTTACTATCGGGACGCATAATCCGCAGTGCATCGCTTTTGAAGGGTAAAAAGGCGGAAGCACCTAGCTCATCCCGACGACCCCTCGAACGTCGACGACGTTCCACGGCTTCCTGTAATTGCCTCGCGTTCTTTAATCGCCCATCCATTCCGTTCACCCATTCAAAAAAATCGATGAACCCTTTATCATCGTTGGCAAGCTCTAATATTCAACAAATTTTCCTACTACCTTGCCTCGAGTTTAAGCGAGATAGAAATCGTTCTATTGGAAAAAAAAGTATAAGTGTTTCGATGGAGTGTGGGTAAATGGAGCAAGATAAAAATGGCATAAACCTTGTCTCATCGATATAGTGGTGAATATATAGCCTGAACTTTGCCAAATGGATGATAAATATGTTGCAAATTATCGACTAAAGAACAACCGGTCAGGTCAAATCGATCGCTCAATATCGCGTATCTCGAATGAATTAACGCTCAAGGTGGAGGAGATTTAATAGATCGAATGTTAGAGTAATCCAACACTGTATTTGCACTTGCTGTATAAACGTAAAGTGTGATGTTAGGAACATGGCGGTGGTAAGATCTTGTTAGGAGTCAAGTATTTCACCCGTACGGTACAATGTCTGATGATGAATTGGCCTCCTACGTTACTACGTTGCCAATTATCCACGGAAGGCAGAATCAGAGATATCCTATCCTCCGTTTGTTTAGATTCCTTCCATCCGATTGGATGCAGTGGATTAGGATTTACAGCTGCATGCGTATGTAGCCATCCTGCTTCATTGTGTCGATCTTTATCCGATGATGTATCGCTCCGAAGTTGTCCTTTTGATATTGTCGCCGCCTTGCGTGCGATAGCGTCCGCTGGTTTCGCGTAACCTGGAGATTGTTATGCCCAGACTCTGGTTTCAGGGGCAGTTGCGCTCTAAATTGCCCAGCATTAGGCCTTGTTTCTTTCCGGGAGGTGTCACCATGCTGGGCACCTTGGCAGCCTGAGCGATGCACCGATTTAGCTGCCAGCCTGAGCAGCGCAGGATTTATTTGCCAACCTGAGCGATTTTTCTATTTATTTTATCTGTTTATTGCCTTTCGTTCAGAAGTTTCGTCAGTATTTAGATAAGAAGACACTAATGGCAATTGTAATTCGTTTTTTCATAATTCAGAGTGAACATGATGATCTTATACGGAAAACTTATATTTTGCGGGAAATCTGTATATTAACCTTCGGTTTTTTTATTTAAACTTACAATTCTAACGGGATTGCAATAATCTTGAAGTTACTAAAGTGTACGTACAAAGAGGATCAATGGTAACATGAAATATAAATTGTTTATTCGCAACCTTATTAATGGTGTATTAAAATTAAATATACCATTTGTCGAGGTGTTAAATGATTTTAAACATTGTTAATATATTACTACCGCCAAATTAATTGCGAATTTCATGCACATCGACGTTTTTACGAACATAACTATAAAAGATAAGATCTACATAAAGATTTCACATTCCAGATATTATAATGAATATTGTATATTATTATACATATTATAATGAACGTTATCCTTTCAATATTTTATATCTGTTTGCATATTATATGCGTTCTTACATCCCCGGATACTCCATAGATGCATAAACATCAACAATCTATTTCTAACATTTCGCTAACTATGACAAAGAATAAAATCACCGTAAATCTATTTCTAATTCTACGACTAAATAGCATTCTTCTTCAAACCATTCTACCAAGTCTCCACATATTTCTGAGTACTACCGCACGTTACAGACCGGTAGTTCTAGTGTTAAATCTTCAAACTTCCCCTATATCGTTTTCCGGGGCAACGAAACCCTGAAACCTCTAAACCGCAGTGCACAATGCGCGACGAAACTTCCTTCTCCTCGGTTTCTTGGCCACTTCCGGCGCAAATGCATCGAACAGGAGGGACGAGGATCTCCGGTATCGGAAGAAACATGGTCAGTAGCCCGATGAGGTCGCGAGGAGCTGCGAAAAGAAGCTTTTCCATCGCCCGACTCGTTACGCCGGCATTCAACGGGATCTGGGTCAAAGATTCTGAAACGACCGGGTGCACCGAGGCGCAGCACGATGTTACGATAATTAAAACAATGCGACGAGAAAGTTGTTGAAATCGTTTTGTGCGCTGGCGACGACAATGGCCGGCACAACCTCTCTGAGCCTTGCTAGACTAGAATACGAAGTTTAGGATGAGTTTCGAAGAATGGACGAAACGAGATAAAGAACGAGAGAATACAACTATAATGAAAAATAGAATAAAGTTAGGATGAGAAATAAGATAAAATTGTAATAAGAAAATATACATTTTAAACAATCTATCTTTATTTCGGCCTGTTCAGCCTACAGTAGAAATGGATCGGGCTTACAATTCTTTTCACACATCTCTCCGTGCTTTTTACAATCTGAAACAGCTGCATTGGTGACAAATTTATTTAATACGCTTTAACCATAACTTTGCTTTTATCTTATTGACCTCCTTTTTCTTTTTCAATGCGGCTGAGAAACTATACAAAGAAATAATAAAGGAGAGAAAGGGTGAATAGAAAGAAGAAGTTTCTATCACGAGAGCAAGCTATCTTCGATTTATTGTTCGCGATGAGCAGAAAGACTATAGGAAAGTGAACGTTCCATTTTATCCTCTCCGAAGCCAAATTAATCAACATTGCTTGTCGTAAATTTGTCAATTTTATTATTCGCATGTAGAACTAATACTTCAATTCGAATAAAATAAAGGATTTATTTCTTTCAGATTATTTATGACGATAGCGTAAATAATCTCGAGTTTCAAGGTGAATTTTAAAAAATAATGGTTACAGTTGCTATTCATTATGGTTTTCAATTGATAGACTTGACCATTCATTTATCGATTGTAACTCACTATTGGATTTCTAAACGTCGTAAGTGGATGCTGAATATTTTTATGGATTAATTATTTTACTTGATATTTCATACGTTTTATGTATTCTCGTAATCAATAATATACTTTTATCGAATTCAAGTTTTCTGAAAAATTGAAAAATCCGTGTCTAATACAATGAGGGATATGAGTATACATACAGTAGTTATATAGAAATATAAAAAGCATTATTTCCTACATTATTCGATATATTCACAGATAATAAAACTTACGATAATAAAAATTCATAAATAAAAGGGAACGACACTTATTGATATAAATATCTGTGAATAATACACTGTTACTTGAATATTATTAATAACATAGAAAATTGTTTCTCCTTTTATTTCTACATTCCAAATATACAAATACTTTTGTTCGTCACTGTGCGTTAAAGATACAAAGATTTAGAAGCAAATATTTTTGTTGTCTACCACAAAGTGTTCGAGGTTTGATCGTAGTAACGGTTTTAAATTATTATTTTATCTTTACGACACCAAATACCAAGAAGGGAAATCTAAAAAGAATCTTACGTTGTCCAGGAACGATTTTAGGAATTTCTTGAACAAAATTAATGGAACTCGTGCATCGAACAGCCGCAGATAATGATGGACATTTCGTAGCGAAGAATTAGATGACGGTGATTAAAGGAAAGTAATCTGGTAAATGTATGGCGCTCCTTTTATTTTCCTTTTCTTTTTTCCCCTCGTGTTATTTCGTGTTACGTTATTTTTCTTCGCTTGTTCCAGTTATCCTTCTGTCGGTATCTTTTTGTTCCATTTCTTGCGTGTTATCTTTCTCTGGGGTTTTCTCGATCTTTTACCGTGTACCTTTTGTTCCTTCTCCTGGCTTTTCACTCGGTTTCTTCCGTGTATATTTCGCATCCACTGTTGCTTTCTTACATGTTTTTTGCTTTTGTTCCACGATGGGACTTTTTTATGCTTCTTCTGTATTCATACCACTGTTACTGATTTTTCTTTCGGACCTGCTCGTTGCTTCTCGATGAACAATAACCTTTTTTCATGAGCTTTCTTTTCCACGGTGTAATTAAATGTTCCTCGAATTTATTCCTAGTTTTACGATGGTGCTTTTAGTGCTTCGAGGAAGATTTCGTGTAGTTAAATTGAGTGGAAGATTGGAAATTGTGGGAAATCGCATTTAGCAACATTAGAACGTCTTCCCACTTTAAACACTTGAATTTAAATGTTGCAGTTCGAGTTTTTTAATACAAACTTTTTAATTCGAACATGCAATCCCGAAAAATATATAAAGTAAAGAATGGGAATACACACTGCTGATCAAAATGATCCGACCTTAATTAGCAAAAGCTAATTCAATTAGGTGCGGATAAAAAGTTTATACGATGTATATGAATTTTTTCTTTTATTAACGATGCTATGATCATTCTCATAAGAGATCATCGTTCAAAATCTTATCGTTGAAAGTCTAAGAAAATTTCAATTATTTGAGGAGACATTGCATTATTACGAAATTTCTCACGAAATGTGCGAATTACAAATCAAAGATCATCGATGTATTGGAAATGGTGTACGAAAAGAATACCATGAATTATCAATAATTTATGAAAATTCATACATATATAGGTCTCAGTTATGATCGATACAAGCATACTTTCTTTATTCAATTACATTTAATTCGAACGGTGAACAAAGACACAAAGAATAGCAACGTTCTCGGTCGTATTTCAACTTCAGCCAATGCTGCAGGCTGTCTTCTTTGAAATATATCTCTCCTTACTTTCTGGCGGAACTAAGAGAATAGATGGACGTAAAAAGCCTGTCATCGAACCTCTGTCTAGCAACGAAACATGTCCAAAGACAGACAAAGTCACGCGTCCGTTCGTGTTACTTTCGTAGTCTCCTGTGCCTATTAAGACGACTTTTTCGTCTGTTGCACCGAACTGAGCAATATCGTCTCTTCTTTCACCTTTTTTTTTTTTTTGAAGGGGGAGCAGAAAATTATAATACAAACATCTTCAAAACCATATAAATTTTTGTTCAACTGTATTCGAAATAAATCCACAGAATCCAATTAATTAATTTAACTAGAATCAGAATGAATCTGACAGTAAAAATGAACTTTATCTATGAATTATATAACTAAAATCATCTTTAATACTATTTGACTAATTTTATTTTGAAATATCGGAGAGCCAAATTTTCGATCATTATTCTATATTAAAATCTACCATTAAATCTAATTTCTTGACCATTATTCGACATCAAAAAAATGCCATTAAATTCAATTTCTCCGCCATTAATCTACATTTAAAAAGTACCATCAGCTTCAATTTCAAGATCATTATTCTACATTACAAACTACCATCAGATCCGCTGCGTTTTTTACGCTTCCCTTTGAACGTTATTCTACAAACCATTGAAATCCTCGAACGAAGCTTCCAATTAGAAAAAAGGAAAAAAGGGTGGATGAGTGAAATTGTCGATAATCAATTTCCAAATGAGTATTCAATAGGATCTACACGATTCCCAGAACTCGCTAAACTAATCAAATTAACCACGCTGGAAAACTCTCAAAGAAATCTTCGCTTGAATCTCGGCATATTACCAACGTTACACTAGAAATCAATCACTTTTACGCTCTCTTATCGCCATAAAGTGAGTGAATGTCGGTCGTTATCGTCGCGTGAAACGGTGCTTCTTACTTTGAAAAAGAATCCTTGCCTGGCCTCGGCATCGAGTAGGGTAACTCAAAGAGGTCCATCCGAAAGGACCGCACGTTCTCGATGATTGGAAAAACGTCGCTTGGGAAATACTCTTTTCACTTCGTCGAGCAACGTTCCGTTTCCCTCGTGTTCCATCGGCGAATCTGAAACACGCGAGTCGACGATAAACGGCGACACGGTGTGTCATCTTTGCTTCGCTAACGGATGACCAGGTACTAAATACCATTAAAAATACTTTTCATTGATTGGTCGTGAAAGTTGTATCGTCAAAGGCTGAACAAATTGCTGTAGATACTTGATACTGTGAAATTCATGCTGGTTTTTATTGTATTAGGTTGTCCGGAAAGTGTCTTTCTCTCGTAAACGTGTTTTCTACAATAGTGCACCTTCGTACAAACGTGAAACTAAATCTGTGAAATGTCACGGTGCTTATCTCAAGAGAGCAAAATGGATTGTACGTAATTCTATTATTTGCTCATAAAACGAAAGAAACTTTTCGGACAACCTAATACGTGGATTTCTTTGTAAATATCGTAAATTTATGTGTAAATTAGGATAAAAATGGATCACAGGATATTAAACTTATCGTAAAAATACGCTTTATTATCCAACCATACGGTGGTCCTTAGCTTTTCTGGAAAGTGTAACCCAGAACAGTGGAAGTCGTTACTATCGAAGTTTCTATAAAACTGGAATAAAAAATTTAGTTAGGGAAAGGGCAAAGAATTGTAAAATATAGAAGAAAAATGTGTGAATTAGTTCACTTGTTTTTAAAGAAAATTAAGATTTTATCTGTCGATGGAAAAATATTTTTTTTTTGTCAAAGTAGATTTGGTTATCTAATTATCGAGTCATTGCCATCAGTAAATAACGTAATCTGTCTGAAAAGTTAAACTTAAAACAATGAACTATGGACGATGTTATTATCGAAACTTTATAAAATTGTAATACCACGAACCTAACAGAAAAACGGAAGCAATTATATAAAGAGGAAAAGGGAAAAAATTAGAAAGTAAACATTAAACATTCTTTAAAGGAAAGGAAGAACTGTGATGAAAATGTAGATATTAGGAAAAACGTATTGTTAAAGCGAGTTGATTAATTAAGAATTTCCAGGAATTTTCATCCACTGCATTTCAACCTTCCAAGTGAATTGCATTTATCATCCGAAATCCCCATTTCTAAGGGATCTCTTTCAAAAGAATTTCACGGAAAAGCGAATCGCACGTATGAAGCGCATATGACGAAGGAAAACGTTGCAACATTTTTCTTTATTTCACGGCTGAATCTTTATTCTGGTTACATCGGCGATGAAACTTTATCGTTAATTGAGTTACGAAATCAAACTGAACTGAGAAGACGATCAGTCAAGATGATGTATGGCTTCTGTCAAACGAAATCCACGTTTATTCGCCATTTTTCATATCGTCCAAGAATATGTATTTCCATCCTTTTTCCAATATTCAAACGTAGATATCTCAGCGTATAGTAAAATTACGCGCGATCTTTAATACCTTAGGGAAACTATGCAAAAATCGTGACAAGATTAAAAAGATTTTTCGAATAAATTTCTGTAATGATCCAGGAGACTGTGCATTGCCAGCAGCACTTTAATGAATTCGTTTCTATGCATGAATGCATAAAAGAAATATCAAACTGAATGAATAGAAGATTCAAACTGTATTTGTTTAATATGACCGGAATTTTAATTACGCGAATATAAAGCAGGATGCAAATGAAGCTGCTATCGCTTTTTACAGATGAAATTTGGCATGAAATCGCAATGTACATGTCAGAATTTTGCTTGCGCCGATTAACATCGAATTTACCACTTTTTATTGCTTTAGGTTTATAAACAATCCTTCGATCTCTACCTTGAAAAATCGTATTACATTTCCCGACTAATCTTTATATTTTTTCTCCAAACGTACGATACAAGTAATAATTAGATAATTAGCTAAAACACGTAGTACAATAAAGTATTTTGCATTCACAAAAAATATGCAATTCCTACTCCAAGAAAAAGGAAAGAATACGAATTGCGCTACATTTGACAATATTCTAATCCTGTAAAAAACATCAAATTTCAAAAAGACACAAGTTTATTGTTCAATCGCTTCTCGGATGAAAACAAACGCACAAAATTTACTATTAGGTTAGCCGAAAAGTGTCTTTCTTTTACAGACACGTCTTTTACAGTGACGTATCTTTATACAAACATGAAACCTAATCCGTCGAACGTTGTGATCTTTATTTTGATAGAACAAAATGGATCATGTGATTCGATAAAATAATACAAAACGGAAAATATCGTGCATCTATTATTTTCTCATAGAACTTTTCACACGACCTAATACTTTTCACGAACGCCATAATTTCCAATTTATCAATTAATAATCGTCATGCTGGCCAATCAAGCAACCAAGAAACACGACCAACCTCTCATAAACGCTTCAACTTGCCAGCCCCATACCGCATCTCCACAGCCCACAAATGCAAATTTCATTCATGGCGTATCTGAGCAGCGTTCGGAAACGTCATGCATAAGCTAATCAGTACAAGCCAGTGGAACTATAACCGCAGCAGCCTCGATAGCCGCGTTGTTCAGCAAGTAACATTTCCGGCCGCGGTGTTCATACCTATATTCGATATTTTATGCGACGGTACCAGCAACAAGTGTCCTCTCTGTTTAGACATACTCTTTGCTTAGCGAAGACAGGGCGTAAAATCGAGCGTTTTCGATGCAAATATTGCGGGCTTCCGCGATGATGATCGATCCTCTTGTGTCGAGCAGAGGGTTGTTTCCGCTGGTAAACAAGCTTCGTTGATTTTGGACGGGCCACTGAGCCTCTGATGGATCGATGGGTTTAAGAACCACCGCCATGGAACGATGGGGATCTGGGACGATGAAGAGCGAAAGGGTTGAAAAGTGATGGCACGTCGCGCATTGTACACTTAGTTTCCTGATAACGCGGTTGCTTGCTTTTTCAGTGAATATGGAACTTTCGACGAAATAATGGAATGTAAAAATATCGAGGAATTAGAGGCCGTTGTTCATTTTATCCACAGTTGAAAGTTTAATTGTTCGCTCTGCAGAGAATTGTTTCGGGTTTTCTGTCTGTGTATATTGCATTTTTACGAAATGAGGGAGAATAGTAAAATATCGAGGAATTTCCTTCTATGTTTTCCATCCGTCTTCTCAAATAAAATTACTCCCTTCCTGCTTGCATCATCAATTATGGTACACTTTGTATATTTAAGTATAAATCGTTAATGGAATATTTGGTAGAAATTTAGATGAACGAGCAATGAAATAGTAAGTTCGATGGTTAACTATCGCTAATTATTTTTAGCATTACAGAGAATAGCTTGCTCATGTAAAAATTAGATTTTTATTTCCACTCTAATTACTGTTTGCTATAGATTTTTCTAATTTAACGATCACCGAGTGTATAACTGGCCAGAACTCCAATTCGGTTGCACTCAAAATTATTTCGTCGACTTCTATTTTCGACAATATTCCAATATTAAGTAGCAAAGTAGAAATCTCCACAGACGAAGAATCTGCTTCTTTCGTCGTAAGCTGTGTTTCTAATGAAACGATCAACGACACGACCCATCGATAGAAACTTAAACATAAAATGAAGCATATCTAAGATGATCACTGGTACTCGAACATCATGAAACACTGAACTAACTGGGACTTTCGTGAACTAACTGGATTTTTAAAAGCGGCTGGCATATTGTGCTAAATTGCACAAAGAGGAATTCTTCAATCCCATTCGAATATTAATAAAGCTCACGCGAAATTCAATTTACTCGATAAAAACGTTCCTCGGATAAAAGTTCGTAGGAAAGTTAGTTACTGGCGCTTTCAAAGAAACCAGCACGCCTCGTTAACAGCAAATCTATCCACCTTTTGTCTCGTCCACCTTGCCCCAGAAAAACGAGGACAGTGAAACCCATCAGCTTCCAATCAGAAGCATCGCACGACACACAACAAAGCAAGAAATAAAGTAGCAACATCCCGCAAGACACACCACTCGATCTCTCTTTTATCCTCGCACGAGTGCAACCCGCCAGTCGATGTTCATCTATCGTGGATCTTTACTGGAACGTGGAACGAAGTTTTTCCTTGACCCAGCTACGTCCCCGTTCGAGATCAAAGACTTCACCCACGACAACTCTGCCTATTCCATCGTCTGCTAAACATTTTCTCTCTTTTTCTCTCTTTCTCTTCCTCGATTCGTACTCCATCCAGACATCGAGAACGAATGGATTAAACGAGGCCGAAGGAACGGAATTCAACCACCCCTTACGATTCTCTAGTTTTGTTTCCTTTTTTTCTCTTTCTCTTTTCTTTCTTTTTCTTTTTTTTTTTTTTTTTTTTTTGTGCGGCCCAATTTTCATCTCCATTATCGTGAAAACTTCGCAGAAGTCAGATAACGTGCAATTATTGGAGCTTTCGCGATTCCGAAGTGTGCCAACAATTTAGAGAACTTTTTTGCTCTGTGATATTTCAGGTGGGAAATTTCGACGGACTGTTGGAAATAATAAGAAGGCATCGAATACTAATAAAGCTCACGCGAAAGCAATTTTAGTTCGTGGAAATACGACAGTTATTAGCTGCTCGTTGGAAATAATGAAAATTCCGTTTTCTTTCTATCTTGAGAATCGTCTTTCACTTCTTGGAAATTATGCGAATTATTTTCTCACAGATTATGAATTATGTAAGTTATTTTGCCTTTTTTACCTTAAATAATAGGAATTGAAAAAATTAAGTGGGAAATGAACTCGTTTCACGATAAAGATAAGAATTATAATCGATATTTGCTTATTCGCTTGGAAGCATGTGAAACTTTCGAATTTTCTTCGAATTCTCTCGACTAAAATGTTTAGTAATGTAATTTATGGTATTCGAACTATCGAACATTGATTTATAGGTTGTGCACGCATCGGATCGAACTGCATTGAATATCAAAATTAATTACCGTGGATCGTACAATGCTGTGTTTATGAATAGATTATTCTGTTGGAGAGCCGAAACTTGTATGAGGCCCGTGCATCGTTTGGTGAATTTATTTGGTAAATTCACTTGCGCTTATTTAGCCATAATATTCTCTCGAGTATTATATCGCACGAAAATGCAAATTCTTATGTAAAGAAACCAATTTTTATCGATTTGTGGAATTCTTTATTGTTTTGTTATATTTCTAATACTATGTTGAAAAGTGTTAAGGCTATTGGATGTATGTGGATACAAAGAAACGCGTGGATAAATTGTAAGGTAGAAAATATATATATATACCAGCTCACATTGTATTCTACACTTTGTACTTTAATATTCACAATATATATATATTCATAATATATATAATATAATATAATATAATATAATATATAATATATATATTGTGAATATTAAAGTACAAAGTGTAGAATACAATAGAATACAATATATTATATTATATATTATATTATATATTATATTATATATTATATTATATTATATTATATTATATTATATTATATTATATTATATTATATTATATTATATTATATTATATTATATTATATTATATTATATTATATTATATTATATTATATTATATTATATTATATTATATTATATTATATTATATTATATTATATTATATTATATCATATTATATATATATTATATTATGAATATATATATATTGTGAATATTAAAGTACAAAGTGTAGAATACAATGTGAGCTGGTCCAGATCCGCACGCTAGCAGTGTTACCCTAAGACTAAAAAACCCTGAAGCCAACGTTGCATATGTACCGCTTATGGTTTGTCTTCGACGCAGTCTTTTGTCGATGGCTTCAGTGCTTGAGAAAACTAAAGACCAGATGTAGAGTTTTCTTAGAAGTGGCGACCACTTCAACAAAAAGTATTTGTAATACTATTTGTATAATGGCAATCACAATATTAGATTAGTGCAATTTGCTATAGATTTGCTATAGATAAAAAAATATGACATAAATTGTAGGCGTGAAATAACATTATGTTTCGCTAAACGTACACTATACTTTATAATTCGATTCTAAAGTGTCGATTTTAAAATGTTTAAAATTGTGCAAAGAAAGGAAGTATGTTTGTATTATGGCTCTTGTAAGAATGAAAACACAGATTTCCATAGAGCATGTACGTGTCGTAAATTTCGTGTTACAAAAGTGTAATGTTTCTTTAATGGAAACGAAATCAGGTGGAATTCCAAATTACCGTAAAATTACAGAGCGATAGTTTCTGTTTAGTAACGAGAATCGAACGAGCCAGATGTTTCGAAGTAACATTCGCGTATTTCGAGGAAATTTATTGTGGGCAAATTGGACAATTGGAAAATTAACAGATAATCTCTCTTTTAATTTGTATCGTGGTAATAATCGAGAGATTGAGAGATCAATCAGATTTAATAAACTTATAATCTTAATATATTACATTTGTAATTTTACAATCTTCTATTTCGATTTTGGTTTTGCTACAAAGCAAATGCCTACAAATTTAGAAATAATTCTAAATTAAAATGTTTTTAAATAAACGTCTACGACGTATAAAAATTTTTCTATGTAACTCGATGCTTAAATTAGGTGAAAATCTACGTTAACAAAGCGAGTTTACAAGGCCGAAATAAAATTAGTTTAGATCGTAAATCACACTATAATAAATATAATATCGATAAGATCAAAAGTCTAATTCAAGAATGTAAATATACTACAAAATAAAATAATATCTACGGAGTCTAAAAAGTAGGCAAAATCTCTAAATACACCATAAATCACTGCAAAATAAAACGATACGGACAAAGTGTAAAACTGCTACACAGGCGAAATTTCTAAGTACACCATAAATCACGTGAAAATAAAATAACGTCGACGAAATCTAATATCTCAGTATTATCAGCAACCCTTACAAGCGCGTCCATATAATACTTACAAATCGCTAGTATCATAATTTATGGAATCTTTCATAGCAATCATAAATCGCACCAAAATAAAATAATACCGACAGAATCTAAAACCTAAGCGCCATCAACAACCTTGGACCAAATTATTTCGCAAAAATCGGTCGAATTTTGTTACTGTAAATTTAACAGGTGACTATTTTGTCCAATAACGTATCATGATTAAATTAGAAAAAGAAAAAAGTTTGTATTTCAAAAAATATCGCTCCTCTAAAAAGAAGAAAATCCCAGAAACCGTGTTAACTCGTTCGTAGGAGAAACGATAAAACGGGAAATTGTGAGACAAATATTCCAACGTGAACTTTATTGCAACCTGATTTTTACGGAGCTTGCTGGATATTTAGATTTTCGCGATTAGCGTTTATATTTGATTTATGGCGCGATATAAACGGAAATGCATGCACAAAGCTGCGCTACGATCTTTGCAACGATACCACAATTCTTTTT
The DNA here is from genome assembly GCF_905332965.1 of Bombus pascuorum. Taxonomy (NCBI): domain Eukaryota; kingdom Metazoa; phylum Arthropoda; class Insecta; order Hymenoptera; family Apidae; genus Bombus; species Bombus pascuorum. The sequence goes on along the minus strand of NC_083490.1, from coordinate 11,024,501 downwards.
ATTATAGCGGTAAAACCGAAAGAATAATATTTAATCGATACGAGTATACTTAATTTCGCATAAATTCAAGCGATAAGATAAGAGGTTAAGGAGTTGAAAGAGCATCTATAAAATACAAATCACTACCGTCGTAATTTACAAAACCTTGTCTGGTATGCGAGATTCGCGGAGGACGCAAGCTCTAAAAGTTAAGCTGCTGGCGTATCACGGAGGCCATTTAAGCTGCACTGTCCTATACATAGAACAACGATGCCAGCACGAGACAGATAATTATCCAGCCAGACGAGACCTGGTATCCACGTCATGGACTGCGGATAATTCTCTGGGAACAGTCAGACGGCAATCCGTGCGCGGTTAGCCTGTTCTCGAAAGTTGGCATTACTGGGATTCGACGTGTCGTCGTTAGAATTTCCGAAACTCGCGCAAGCTGATTGTCTCGTTGTTTTCGTTCCCTTTGAACGACACGTGAAATGCCAAAGGTCTTGCGGCTCGCCCCGGAACCGGACGGATGAAGAGGTCGAAACGAGATAATGGGAACCGACGCTGGTCCATACAGTTGCTTAATAATTTAAGAGCAACGATAGTCGATTAAAAATGACACAACGTGGACCATAAGGTGGTTTAGAGTCCTATGACCACTCTAATACTATGTATGTCTTCCAACGATACAAGTTGAAGCTTCAGGTTAAAAATACGTGTAAGTGGAGTAGATAGAGCGATGAGAAAAACACTGTGGTTTGGTATTTTGTTAGGTGTGTTAGATCTATGGATAACACGTATCGTGTAGTGTTAACGAAAGGAATGATTTTTTTATGATTATGGTGAAAGAACATTGATGATTTTTGAATTATTCGACGATTAATCGGCGATGAATTATTTCAACGATTTTTCTTGAAATTTGAGAAATCAAAATTGCAAATAAATTCTTTGACGTTCAAGTCGAAATTTGAATAAATTTGCATAGTTAGGTGAATAATTCTTCGTTGGTTGTTTGATTTTGAAGTAGCCGTTTCCCGATTATTCTCAATGAATCTTAAATTATTTCATGATTTAACAGAGAAGAGACTTCTTGTGTTTTTCTTATGTTACAATTGTCGAATTAAATTAAATAATGAAAATGCAAAAAAAGAATATAGAGTAGAAATGAATAATACGGATGATAAATAACATGAATGATAAAAATATATGGATATAGCAATAAACAAAAGTGACTAATGGAACGAGGCAAGAACAAGAATCAATTTCTAAGTCGTACAAAGTAGCACAGAATAATAAAACCTCGGTATAAGTCCAATACTTCGATAAGATACATGTTATCTTCGAAGAAGCTTATGTCCGCTACGCTCGTAAAATGAAAGCCTAGCTGAACTTCCATTTAGGTCGTGCAATAAGCCTGTAAGACCCTCGTTAATCTAATCTAGTCAGGCAGAGATACGTTTGAATTAAACGAAAGTGTAACTTCATGATGTTTCAAGCTTGTGAAACTTCATGTTTACTAAGACGAGCAAAAACATGGTTGAGTCCATTACATAAACCATGGAATCTCGCAAACAGATCTTCTTATCGATCTGTGAACTACTTTTAATAGAAAATTATCGCTGCAATTACAACGAGGTTATAGGATATGAAAAATAAGAAAAAACATGTCGATATCTTTCTGATTTGTCTACAATGTCCGGCTGTGGAATAATTTATCGACATACGTATAAATAGGCAAATTACGAAAAAATCTCATGTCTATCTTTGTTTTTTATACTTGAGATGCGTGGAACTTAAGATCATAGTATTTTCGAACATCTAAGCTTCGAATATAACTTTCAAATGCTCGAAATACGAGCGTGATAATTTTGAAAATTTGGAAAAAATTGAGTTTCATATTTTTCCGATATAATAATCTCGAATTCTCGACGACTATAATAATCTACATAAAATTCTACATTATAAGATTTACAAATTTCTTGTACCTTAAAGCGATGTAGTCTAATTTTTAATTTTCCCTCTACGATACCAAAATTAAAAAATTCTTTATATGGAAAGGCTTTTAGAATTTGCTTCAATTCTACCAATTTGTAATATTTATTCGCATTATTAAGTAACGATTAAACCAAATTAGAACTTTCCCTATTATACTATATTCACAATTGTATGATGAAAGAAATTACTATACTAAAATTTGTATCTCTAGCAAACCTAAAAAGACAGCTTTTCTTCTGGCAATGTAATTTCCAAACACGATGTATTTATAACATCTTTGAAGAAGGGAAGAGAATGTCAGACGTCTAATTCGCGGAAAAGTCTCTTGCTACGAAATTTAAAACGCGCAAGGGTAGTTTCGCGGACGAGAAAGCAAGGGAGAAACGAAACGCGAGCATGATCAACGTGAACCAGAGAAAACTCAGCGAATTGGGGTTGGTGGTTGAATATGAGGATAGGAAAAACAGCAACAGGAGCTGGAGAAAGAGGAATGCTTCAAAGTATCCTACAAATTCAGCGGAAATGCGTCCTCAGGGCCGCCGAGAGACTTGCTTTTTTCCACGGATGAAACTTACGAAAATGAACGTTCGCAGATGGCAACCGAGCAGAAAATTTAAGATATGAAATGTCGTTATAGAAGCGATATTTCGAGTGAAGTTTAAAGCAGTGATTTTATAAGGTGATTTTATGAGATGGTTTTGTGGTGCAAGGATAAAATGATATAACAGTTGGAAGTGAAGAATTTCCTGTAATATTTCGTTCGAGGAACGATCGAGGAAAGCAGTGACTTGATATAAAATGCAACAGAACAAATCGTTTAAGAAAAATTCCCTCGGTTTTAAATGAAATCCAATATTTATTCCAATGTCCAATATCCAAAAATCCAATATTTATTCGAATATTTGAACGTGCATGAAAGTGACAAATATTTTTTGAAACTTTTTATAATCGTACAAATTCTCTAATCCTATAATGAATAGCGTAACAATGAAAGAGCCGGTGAGGCGAAGTTTTAATCTGAGGATCGACAAACAGAAAAATTATATTTTGTTAAACAACCAGAAACAGGCAGCGTACGTAGCCGGACAAAGAGAATGGAAATGGTGCATTGTTCAGTGACCGGAAATGGCAACCGTATAGGGTCGGACAAGTAGAATAGGAGGCTATACATATTCACGCGAGTAGAACGGAATTATGTATGGCTAAGTAAAAACTACGATACAAACTTATTGCGGTTAAAACCAAAAAGCTCAAAAGGTTACCTACATTGTTATCTGAATATTACGAAACTCTGTTTTTGTATAAAAGACAAGAGATAGTTCCTACAACCACGTGGATTTTTATTTAAAAAAAAAAAAAAATTAAATGAAACCAAGACAAACGTTGCAAAGCAAACATTTTATCTACAACGTTCCTTTTGTTCCCTTTATATCGATTCGAAAGTATGTCATGCAATTTCGCGTTGATTAAATTTACAAAAACATTCGATTATTTGGTCGTTCGAGCGTTTAACGAGCAGAAATTTTCTTGTTGCTGCTCTTTTTCCGCCAGGATTTATAGCAAAACTGATTCCTATTAGCGTCACAAATTATTGGTATCAATTTCAGGTTTGGCAGAATTCGAATTTAGCAAAACGTTTTAAATTCTGATTTTTTTTTTTTTTTTTTTTTTTTCAATTATATAACGTGTGTGAAATGTCCGAAACATGAACCGGATAAAATTATTCACGCTTGTGTTCGCGTATTTTAATGATGACGATTGATTTTCAAATGTTACAGCGCGTTGATATCTGTACATCACCGAACCTTTGGTTACGTATTTTTATCTCGTTATAAGGCGGTTTTTTGATAGTCAGCAAACATTTCCCCGTTTCATTTATTTGCTGAAGATTCAGACAGCTGTGAAGCTAATAGCAGGGAAAAAGTTTTCAGCAACTACGTAAAACTGAAATTATTCTCTTCTTTTGTATGGGTTTAATTAACGACCACTCATCTCCGTACAATGGTTACCTAGATAAGTAGGGAATTATTACCTGTTTTATTAGACAGTAAAAGTATTAGGTTGTCCGAGAAGTTTCTTTCGTTTTGTAAGGTGATAATAGATGAACAACAATTTCTTTCCTTTTTTATTGAATTAAGTATGATCCATTTCGTTCTATTTCTATTATTACGTTCCTGCATAATTCAATAAACTAATGTAAAATAAAAAACATTGTGCCTCTATTATTTGCTTATAAAACGAAAGAAACTTTTCAGACAACCTGACATATACAGAGATATCGCTTCGAATGTGATAAACAGGAGATTTTAATTTTAAAATAGGGAGAAGGAAAAGCTAGTAAAACTATTATTATCTCAAAAGATCATTTGATCTCTAACATTTAGATATTTAGATATCATAGGTAATTTAATTCTAAATACATATTTGCAAAGTAATAATATATCTTTTTACCATCAACGATTGGATTCTTGAAAAATTTAAAATAAAGAAAAAATTCTTTATGAAAATAAAACGTCCAAATTTTTGGTAATCGCTAAATGTATGTTTCATTTGTAGCTTTGAACTTTTATATCTACTCATATACATATGTATATTTTTCTGATTTTGTTGTATTTTATTGGTGTTTTATATCCATTGCGTCAGAATAAAATCATCTTTCGTGAGCAAGTCAAATTCTTACTTAACAGCGTTACTTATTACCCTCGTTTTTCCTCACAATTATCTCTTCTTTCATTTAATCATTACACATATTTTCATACTTAATTCGTTCGCAGTTAAAGCGCGTATTGACACTTTATATTAGACTAGAACCAAACAATACTTTCAGTAATTATCATCTCTCAGAAATTTCATATTATAAAATTTCTCTCGTGAAGAAATCTCGTAAAATTTGCTTTGCAAAGCAAACAGAATTCTCTTCTAATTCCAATATACTTTCATCCCAATTTCACGTTTGCTTCTACCTTCTCCATTCCTATTTCTCTTATTATTATTTCCTCTCTTATCCAATATTATACAACCATGACGCAAAAGACAGGTTGAAAATTAAGATTTCGAGAATTTTGGTTTAGTCGTGTATTTCAATTCTTAGGAATATCGGCCCTTAAAACAACGATCAATTGTGTTGTAACTTTGCTCTCTGTTGCGACAGGTTTCCATGGCTTGAAGAAACATAATGAATTTTTCATAACAACGAACTCAGAACGCCACTTTATAAGAAGATAGCTAAGAACTCACTTACGTAATTATGATTCTCAGCTCACCAAAATAATCGTCGATAGAATTACTTAACTTTAGACGATAACGAACTACAAGATACAGCATTTTCTACTGTTAAACCATAACCGTTGCGCTAGCTATGAATCTTGCAGGCTAACACGCATGTATAGTATAACTCGCAGCGTGGAACAACGTCTAGGCCATAAATTTTAACTGTTTCTTCATTGAATTATACGTGGAGGCTACCGCACCGCTCGCGACAGCCCTGCGAAACGCTGTTAATTTGCAATTTAAAACCTGCAGTTCGTGGCGATCCCTAATTTTTCCCGTTACTCCGTCCGTGTTCGTTACGTCCAAGCAAGAATATGAAACTCGACGTTGAGAACGCGAATTTTGCAGACGTGTCTCTAATTTTACTGGCTTTCCGTTTTCGCAATTTCCTTTCTGCTCTGCTTTGCATTTTACTGGCTTATTTGTTATTTTATTCATGGCATACGTATATTATTAATATATAATTTAATACTAGGTATATTATTATACTAGATGTATTATTAACTTAATTATTTTGTTTTACGATTAGTACACATTGGTATTACGATTTTCCTTGGCAATGAATTTGTTAGTTATTTTACGTATTCCATTATACATTATTTGTTTCAGTATTACCCTAAGAATGTTTCATTTTCTGAATCTTCAATTGGAAACAGTGTCAAATATTTTTGTTAACTTCTTTATGTAGATACTGTATCTATTATTGAAATTATTATTACTCATGCGATGATGCTTGACATAATTATGAAGATAATTCTTTGATATAATTGGAGACGAGAGTTTGTTGTTTATCTTCGATGATGTCTTTCTTTCTGATATTTTATCGTTCAAGTCGTTGAATTACGTATTGAATTATTTCACTGTTCAAATTAATGGATTCTCGTTTCGTTATAAACTTTCCGATACGAAGGTGAACATGAGATTCTATTGTCGACGACAAACGAAAGACAAATTTCTCTACAACTCCAAAGACTGTCTTAGAAAGATGAAACACTAAATCAGTGCAAGCCTTGTTACAAACATTTCTTCCTCTTTCTAATGGCGGTTGTTTTGTTAGTCTATTTATTCTAATAAATAGATTGTTGATCGTAATAATATCTATTAGAAACCCTATAAAGATTTTGGTTTCGAGGAGAAGGGAGGAATTTTTCTTGATAATGGAATTAAGATATTTCTCTTCTTTCGTCAATCAAAACTGATCAATAATTTTCCGAACTGATTAACTTCTGAATATCTTGAGTATCTAAATATATCTCAAGTCAATAAATTTGTGATTTCTAACTATTTTGAACTGTCCTTTGATTTCAAAATATTTTTAATCTACGGCTTTTCAATAATGTTCGAATAACTCAAGCTTCGAATTTCATTTTATGTGAAATTCTGTTAGTTACACTCGTTTAAGCACTGAATCTTGTAGATAAAGAGCCAGAGGTTGGAGACTTCAGGGACTTTTGGAGAGCAGCCAGAATAATTTTCCAGGTGCACGATGTTCAGTGAAATTGAAATTGTTTAAACGAGAGACATCGAATCGACCAATCTTGGAAATATTATTAAGCAGGAATTGGAATTGTCGTTAAATTTGCTGAGGAAAACTCGTAACTGTGTTTCCACGACGAAAGTAAACTCATAGATTTGTTCAGAGAAGCTGGCTAAAGTGACCAAAAGCTTATAATACCTTTTCTCCTTTCATTTGCTTATTTTATTCTGTTGAAACTCCAACAAATTTATACTTGAACTCCAACTTTCTTTTCTAAATTATTAATAACGAGTTTCATATCGATTCACGTGTATGCGTTCTTTTATATATTTATATATTACTATATTCCCTTCTATATTTTTATTTCAGTAATTTCTTCTGTACTTTTACTTTCCTCTATATTTTCATTTCAATATTCCCTGCATGCTCGATATTTTCATATCAATTGTCAGTCGAGCAATTAAACACCGAGAAACGTTTTTTTACATAATTGTTTTTACATAAATGGGTCTTACAAAATTCCTTTATATTCTGTATTTTGTAAAATACAAAATTGCATTTTATTCCCTGCATAATCGACAAATATCTTATGTACATCGAGCCTCTATTTAATCTCCAAGTAAACTCCTACAATAGAAAATTTACTCTGACATCGAAGACAAACAAACAGATGTCATTTTCATTTTCAAAAAATGTAATCTTATATTAAGAAAACCAAACGAATATTAATATTTCAGTAGAAAATCTAATCTTATATCAGATGGCGTCAAAGATCAATTCTTGATCAGCAAAACCAATTGTCCAGGTAAAGAATTATAATTTGATATCCACAACGAACAAACATACGCAATTTTAAGTTTCTTAATCTAATCTTACATCGGTAAACAAATAGCAATATTTTAACGAAATTTAATCTTATATCGACGACGAGCAAAGATTTCAAAAAATAGTTCAAAGCTATTTTTCAAACAGAATCCAAAGTTTTAGCAAACTTTTCCCAAGCACGTCGGAAGTTCAACGTATCGTGATTAGGATCATATGTCCTCTTCGGCATTTCGTTACCGAAGTATCGAGCTACGAGACCCGAGGCCGGTTTTCTATGCAATCTGGCCAGGCCGCGAAACAATAGTCACGAGCGATCGTCGAAAGTTCCCGCGACCGAAGAACATAGCGGCCAGTAAATCTTGTTCCACTTCCGGAAAAGCTTTGCCGGCTGTGAGCCGCGTGTTGGCCGTGCACGAGGCGTGAATACGGCCAGGCCCGCAATCAAAACTTTCGACTAATGGCCCATGTTGGAAAGTACCGTTGAATAAGCGTTATTTTCCGCATCGCTTAAAATATTTTTCATTATCGAGCTTATTCGTACGCCGTGATATCGATTACTGTAGGTGGAAGGGGCAAATACAGATTCGCGAATTTTGTGAAGTATTGAAGTTTGTAGGATCTTTCTTCAATAGGAGAATTAAATTAGAATTCTATCAGATGGCATAAGTGGCCGACGAAAGAAAGTTTGAAATTGGTAGGTTACAAGTATTGGGTTCGATAATAAATTCGTTCAGCTCTCGTCGGGAAGGTACGTTGAGGAAAGAGTTATAAAAGCTATTTGAAGAATGTAGAGATATAGCTGTTTGAATTTTTTTATACAATAAAATTCGCTGTTAGCGTAGCACGTTAGGCGACTAGGTTTTAAGGACATGGACTTCAGATTTTAAGTTATATAATTTGGAATTCGTAAGCTTAATATCACGAACGATGGCCATGTTAAAAAATAAGTAAGTTATGGATGGAGAAGACAAATAATTTTAATATGTATTTTTGTAAAGAAATAAATTACTAGAGAAATTTTATGTGAAAGACATAACGTTTTGTATATTATATTTAAAAAACGTGGACGAGCTTACTACTCAATCTAAATAAATAACTTCCACACTGCTATTAAACACTTTTATCATATTTCTGATATCGTTTATTGTGGGATATTATATCATCGATTGCTCTTGTCAAATATAATTTCATTTTGAAGAATCATGCTACGTCGTCATATCGCTTATCTTCTCAACTTTCTTCTGACCGACGCTGTATTTATCGTTGTCAGATTTAAAATTGTTTCCAATATGCCCTGAAGAAACAAAGTTCAATTTTAAATGTTCACGTAACACCGAAACAAAACACAAGTATTAAGTTGTCCGAAAAGTTTCTTTCGTTTTATGAGGAAATAATAGACGCACAATGTTTTTTGTTTTCTATTATTTTGTCGAATTACGTACGATCTATTTTGTTCTGTTGAGATAAACACATTTCACACAGTTGATATCACGTTTGCATGAGAGTGCATTGTTGTAAAAAAACACCTAATAGAATATCCTAATAGAATATCCACGTAACGCAAATATTGCATTTAAAATCCACAATTAGAATAGAATAGAATAGAATATGAAAATATAAAAAAATATGCAAATAGAATATAAGGATAGTTTTCGAATTGTTAAAAATCAAATATAATAATTCTAGAACGTATAAATCTTCCGAATATTTAGGATCCATATAATGTTAATAATCTACAAACGCGTAATCACGTTGCATAATACGTTATTATCATTCTGAGTAATTATCAACTGTAGAGTTAAAGCAAGCAACTCTTTAAAATCATAAAGTTCAAACATGTTGGTCTTCGAGTTGGCTGAACTCGATTATCTTCGTGACCCTTCACTTTGTAGACCCTAATTACGATGATCGGTGGTCTCGTAGAATTCAATTACATCATCCCATAAATTACTAAAACTCGATTACGATAATCTCTTAATTCCTACATCTCGCTGAGTTTCCTCGCTTTCGGTTTCTTCTACGAAACCATCAACAATTTTTTAAACCTTATCTATGAAGCTGTTACAAATATTTACTTTTGTAATAGTATAACTTTCTTTTGATAAATTTGTTCCTTACGCAAATCTATGAGTACGATATGAATATTTTAATTGGTTCAATCTATAAAATTAATTAAAAATAATAAAACACTGGCATTGTAACAATCTAGTAATTTAACGATTACACAAAACCACGATATAAATATTGTAATTGTTTAATCTATAACATTAATGAAAAATAATAAAATAATACTCGCATTATGACAATTTTCTAATTTAACGATTACACAAATTTCAATAGAAGTATCCTAATTTTTCAACCGATAGAGCTAATGAAAAATACTAAACTATTGAAATTACAAGAAATTGGTAGAATCTCGTTCATCGTCCATTTACTTTTCATTATATCTCGTAAAATCATGACAGTTATTTTAAAGCGACGAAGGAACCAATGTCCTATCAGACTAATTGAAGTAACAGCTACGGATGGTTCGAGGGTGGCGATCGATTTACGAAGAAAAACTGCACGGAAAATGAATATGTATTGGCTGGGTTTACGATTCGAAAGCGTTTCCTGGGCGACTTCACCGATCGTCCGTTTCAGCTTCAACAGGTAACCAAGCCCGGTGGTTCGATCGGCTGAGAATAATTCAACGTGCGGACATTTTTAGCGCCATAGGCGAATTGGAGCAACCAGTCCACTTCGTGGGATGCCTTGTTCCCACGGAACGATCTCGTATCTGTGAAATACATCTACCTGGAAGTGTCACAGTGATAAAAGTAATTTATAGGAATCTTTTTTATCAGCAACGGTAAGAGAATTTGTGCTTGGGAAAGAAGTCTCAGTGATTTAACGAAACGAAAGGCAAGACGATTGAAACGAAACATCGAAGAATCCTAACGCAACATCCGAACGAACGCCGATTAATCTGTCGTCATAGATTTTAACGCAGCCTCTTCTAATTACTCTATTGTGGCGTGCATATTGCGATAAATGCTATTGCCATAAGTGCAAATTGCGTATAACGAGAAATGTGATAAAAACAAGTACCCTAAGAACAATTAAATAGATTTAGAAAAATGGCGAAAAAGTTGTCGGCTGTATATTGTATTTACGTCAATGAATTCGGTGAAAATTATTTGCCACCAGCGTGGTCGAATGGGAAATAAAATATTGGATTGGCAACTAAATGATTGTCATTAGGCGGTAATGACAAAATCCGCAATTACTTGGTTGCCAAACCAATATATCTAGCTCAGACAACGTAACACGCGTTGTGTCTTGTGATCTGTTACTTAGTTCACAATATGTCCAATGTGTAAGAAATTAAAATTTACTTCTGCATGGAAGCTGCTTCAATTAACAACGTTCCAATTTATATCCATTTTATATCATCGCCAATGAATCTGAATCGCCACGATAAGAACCATATCGTGGATGATGTTTTATTTTATCAAAGTCGTTGGAGTCTGACCGTTAGGATCCGTTACATTGTTCAAAATATGTCCAATGTGTAAAAAATAAAAATTTACTTCTGCATGGAAGCTGCTTCAATTAACAACGTTCCAATTTATATCCATTTTATATCATCGCCAATGAATCTGAATCGCCACGATAAGAACCATATCGTGGATGATGTTTTATTTTATCAAAGTCGTTGGAGTCTGACCGTTAGGATCCGTTACATTGTTCACAATATGTCCAATGTGTAAGAAATTAAAATTTACTTCTGCATGGAAGCTGCTTCAATTAACAACGTTCCAATTTATATCCATTTTATATCGCCGCCAATAAATCTGAATCACGACGATAAGAATCATATCGTGGACGATACTTTACTTTTTCAAGGTCGTTGGGATCTAACCGCCCGTTTTTATTGTCTTCCTTGTTACATGCACGTCGTAACAAAGTTATTAAAAAAGGTCTCGTTAAAACCCACAAGGTCCAGACCGATAAAGTTGACCCAAGCGCTACGGTGTGTCGAGCGTATGGGCGTCCGGAATGAAATTCATAGCATGTAAACTAATCAATTTTCAACCTAAGACCCCTAATATCATTTGAAACGGAATGTAAAGATGCGTTGATTGATACATCGAAAGAGATACAATTTCATTTTAAAAGGAGAGGTGATATTTATTTTTTGTTTAATAGGAATTTTTCAGTCAATTTTTCCTATTGCAATTTCATCTCAAATGAATAAGTTTTGTTTGAAAGATTTGCTTACCAGTTTAGCGAAAACGCTTTAAAGGTAGTAGTCATCATTTCGATTGTCTGTGTTTCAGGCAGAAAGATCATAAACCTGCATCTGTATAATTTACAAAGTTTCTTTTAATTTTTTCAATTCGTCACGTGTTATTGTCTTTTTTTAAATGTAAAAATATATAAACATATTTATGTAAATACGAAGACTGTGCTAAAGGTCTGAACAGTGATGTGCACATCGGTAAATGGATTGACAATGGTTTTCGCTATTCTCTATGGTTTGGCCAGCTAAATTTGATATTAATATTCAATGTTTAACGTGTCCTTGATTAGCATTAAAAAAATCACGGATGTACTTGCTGGTACTTTCCTAAAAACTCAATTCGAACTTGATAAACGTTTAACATAAAAATTACGACAAATAGTTAATTTCGTAAAAAAATTACTTGCCAGTATGAAAGATAGTATAACATTAAACGTAACTTGTAAAAATCAAATTAAACGTATAAAGAAAAAAGGGGCCGAAAATTGCAATAAATTTCAAGCGTCGCTTTCTACAACAAAATTCCTAAAAAATTTAGCAAAGATTATGAGTAGATTATGATCCAGATTCATTTCTTTATACACAAAAATATAAAAAGTTGTTATTCGTAAACTTCATTTTCTTTTTTTTTTTTACTTTTGTCCATCGCTTGACACATTGTGAGGCGTCTTAAATGTCACTTTGTGTTGTCTAACCATCTGTAGTGGATACTCAGTCTGAAAGTTATTCGATCCACGAATCGACGTAATTAGAACAAAACGTCTTAATCGAAGAACCTTCGACCAACTCTCTCTCTCTCTTTTTCTCTCGAGGATATTCTACAGGGAAAGAAGACATCTGTTTCGCGTAAAACGAGAAATACGAGCTGCTGGTATCTCGTTTAATCGACGCAAATATTTTCCATCGATTTCATGTTGTTTGCCCAACACTAGCAAGAAACGAAAGAGGTGGAGGTGAGGCCGGGCGGACATTGGTCCGACAAAACCAACGAACGCGATAGGAAAACAAAAGGGCTTGAAACGGTCGACAAGAACGAACAGATTAATTAATCGCGCAACCACGTAATTAATCCAAAAACGCCACAATGCCTTACAGTATACCGAAGAAAATAGTCGATGGAACTGACGTTTTTGACTTGTTTCTCTTGAGGCAAGTTCGTAGGATGAAAAAGAAATAGAGTACAATTTACTTCGTCGCGAAGTAATGTAAAGTCTTCAGGGCTGCCAGAGGAATTAAATTGATTGCGTAGAATTAATCGTTTCGAAAATTAAATGGAAATTTTTCCTGTTTTATTCAACTGTGTTAACAGATGTCGTTCAGAAGTTTTGAAATTCTGGCCGACCGAAAATCATTTTTAAATGTAGGTGTTTCTGATGAATTTTTTGTTTCTGATGAATTTAATAAGAAATTTGATTTCTCTTAGTTCTATAGTTTATAATCACGATTTTCTAATAAGAGAAATTAAATCTTTAAAAAATCTCAACTCCATTTCCTTGACAATCGATTAAACTTGTTAATGGAATGTTATAATTAATAAAGACTTTATTCTCTCGATACTCGATTAAATAAATAAAATGTAAATTGCTGGGAAATTTAAATTCCATCCTATCTCGATCTATTATTCTATTTAATCTGTAAACCTATTTAATCTATTTTAATCCATAAATTCTATTGAAATCATTCACTTAAACAAATATCGCAGAAAGATAAAATTAATCGAATGCACACGAATGGCGCGTGCAATTCCAACCCTATGTCATTCATCTCCAAAAGAATCTGCGTTCATTTGACTTCGTAAACTCGCCATTCCCGTCTCACACCATCACGTCGAGGTGACATAATGAGCGTGCCGTCTCGCTGACGAAGCAGGAATATCGAAAGCCATCGATTGGGTCGCTCCATCGATTGAAACCCTGCTTTTCTCAAACTTACTCGCTTTCCCATTGCTGAATTTTCCACTGTAAATCAAGCATCTTGCCTCGTCGACTGTTATTCCCCGAGGGTAACTCGACGTCGAAATAAAAGCCGCCATTTTATCAGGAAAGAAGAGGAAAAAATAGTCGGCAAACAATTCCTCGAGAAGCGTTCGTTCGCGATAATAATCATCCCCGTGGCGAAGTCGCCGCCGGAAACAGCAGTAATATTCAGACCGCATTGTCCGAAAGTTCGAGTGCCGCGAGAAATTCTTCGCCTGCCAGATATTTCCCGGTTTTCACCGGTGCAGAATGTTCGATTTTCGATTTTCACGGCGGAAGCTTCGAACCAGCGAGAACGATGTTCCACATGGAACTGCGTTCGTGTATCGAGTTTGCGGTTCCTGGAACGATACACGAGGTTCATGGGCGATCTAAATGACTGTTGCCTTTAGAGAGTGAATGAATTTCGGTACCTGGTGCTGTGGTTAAATGTTACAACTTTCCAATTACGGTCGAGCAAATTGTATCTGCTGAAATTTCAGAAGAACGTAGATTTTTAATTGTTTGCGTTCCGATTCTTTATATTGAAATGCACGTAATGAAATAGAAATTTTAATAAATCCACTGATCTTTCTAATCTTTCAAAATTTCAGAAAAATTTAGATTTTTCATTCTTTGCGTTTAGAAACTGCGTTTTTCAATTCAGTTTTCAAAGTCTAAATTAACGCGATAAGATGGAAATTGATATTTCAGCAAAATTTACTTCCAATTATTAATCGATCAAAATTCTGTCGGGAAAGGGAAATTTTTGTGGCTCTATTAAAATATCAATTACGGAATCGTAGACACGTGTAAGGCTGATATATTTTCTGCCTTCCACCGGTGCAAAATGTTCGATTTTCGATCATCGCGACGAAACCCCTAAACTGGCAAGAACCATGTTTCGTATCGAACTGCGTCTGCGGTTCGTGGAATGATAGAAGATCCATGGAAGGATGAAATGACTATTCTTTTTTAGATAGCGAGTTGATTGAATTTTGGTGGGTTCTGTGGTAGTCTACGTACAGTTCTACGTTTGAATGTGTAGTTAGTAAAAAGTGGAGATACGATGATGCAATATGAGTTTACATCTACACAGTGTTTATGTAATGTAAGAAATTTACGTAATGCAAGAGATATACTGAGCAACATAGTTGTTGAAAAATAAAGAATGTTGGGATGAAAAAGTTTTCAACTAATAATAACGTTTAAACAACACGGGTAAAGGTTAAATAAAAGTAGAAATAAATAATAAAAATTTCTCTGACTTGTTGTAGTCGTATTCCTTAGATAATATAGATATTAAAAAACAAGTTGCATGTAAGGGTTGGATGAATTTTGAATGTGTAACAATCGTAAGTAAAACCCTTTTCATAAAAATGATTGTCTTACAAACTTACAACCAGTGGTACCATTTTGTAGACGTAACTCGAAACTTGTCGTTCTTACTACCCTCATTTTATGTTTTACAGCGTTTAAAAGAGCGTAAACTTCAGTTTCTCTTGGCCAATTTCTCCTATGGCTTGATAACCATAGTTATGTCAGTACATAACATTCGCGTGCTAGTCGATGATCCATCGGAGACAGACGCGGCCATGCACTTTAATCATCAAATGAGTCGCTCATATCGAGCAACTGGATAAATTGAAAAGTGGAAAAAAGTGACATTTCTGTTATCTGTTTTAATAATAAATAAATTCATGGAAGTTATATATAATCAGCTGTCGGTCCTCAAATTTTTATTTTAGAAATTCTATTCTAATCGTGTATACAAGTAAAAAGATGGACAAATTTCCGAGAAATGGAGTTGATCGGTTTGGCTTCTGAAAAGTCAAGTGACAGTCAGACGTGTTAAAAATGGGATTCAAACGTTACACGAACGAAATTTCATATGCTGCAATCTCGCATTTCCGAGAAAATATATAAAATGTTCAGCGCGTGTTACTTTTCACGATACTCAATAGATAAATCAAATTTCCATCAAAGTGCTGCTCCTGCGGTTGTATTCCTGAAGATACTGTTCCAGATTTGGAGTGGCCGTCAGTTTATGACTCGGACATCTCCCTTTTTTGGGAAGTCCGAATTGCCTACCTCCCCAAGCTATAAACCTTATGATGCTGACATCATTAAGATGTTAAAGAACACCCTAAATGCCGATCAAGGTAAACAGGTGGCAATACCAAAGGATATGCACCCACGAAAGTAAAATTAAACCAGGGAAAACCCAAAGACGGAAAGCCAGGATGTAAGGACGAGACGAAGCTTCTGATAAGAGTAGCTACAACATCCCACCACAGTCTTCATCAGAGCGTCGTACTGTTCGTATTCAAACTCAACCAGATCGTACAATCATCTGTATCAGAACGTCAAACTCTACGTGTATACTAAAAAGCGCAAATAAAAAATTTGCACTTTGAATGCACACTAAATGACCAAACTATACTAATACTCGATATATTTAATTTACCTCCACTTTGAGCGTTAATCTCATTCAAGGTTCGCTATATCAACCGGTCGATTGAATCTGACCGATCGTCATTTAGTTTAGAATTCGCAACAAATACGAATTTGCATAAAAATTCTACTAATCAAGATTGCAGAGCAGAGTGCGAATGAGATGTTTGAAGAATAAGAATTCGAAGGTGGGAAATAAGGACAAGTAACTAGTCCGAGCGAAGTGTCTGCATGTATCTACAGACGAGTGAATCCTCTTAAGCGCGCAGCGAGAAAAGTTGAGAGTAGAGGAAAGAAAGTTGCGGAAAAAGAGTCCGATGGGAGACAGACTCGCCTGTCATGGACCTGCGAAAGAGTTTAATGAGTGCATTCAGAATACTCGTTTCTCTGCTTCTACTCTTATCCCCGTTTATTTAATACGATACAGCCTACACGAGTTTCCAGAACTGTCGTTCGGGATAACAAAGCACCGACGAGAGATTCTCCACTCGTAAATCATCTGTAATCCTCCGTTGCAGCGCTATTACGCCTCTCGTCACATTTCTGTCCTTCGTCCTCGATATGCAGGTCGATAGTACTGAATCGCCAAGATCCTGAGGTTCTTGGAATTTGATTACAAAGTCTCGTTACACTCGACGATGTATTGAGTTGGCAACTAAGTGATTGCGGATTTTGTCAATACCACCTAATGACAAAATCCGTAATCACTTAGTTGCCAACCCAATACAATTGTCGCTGGAATTTCTATTTTCTTCCAAACTTATTCCTTTGGTTTAGTGGTATCTATTTCTTATTCTTTTTTTTTTTATTATTTAATTTGTACTTTTTCTAGCTTGTAAATTTTCTAGCTTCTTATTCTTTCCAGGGAAAATTATATTCATGAATTGATGGTATACATTTAGTATATTCTACGTTGTAATTTATTTTGGAATAAATATTATTCCAAACGAATGTATACTCGTACGTCACTGTAAAAAAGTACGGGGAAACTTGTCCGACTATAACAAATGACTGGAGAAATTTACAAGACCATTCGTCATGAATTTCATTAGATTTTGTACATTTTTATATTTACAATGAATAATTAATTTAATAAATAGTAATTATATATTTCTTTCACCGTCTACAATTTTCGCATCTTTTAACATACGAAAACGATACGTTTCGAATAAGTTTCGAAACAACGCACAAATTCCACTAACAATTCTACTTTATTTAAACCGATTATTCCAAACACGTTATAACACCATAGATCATTTCGGCGGATTGTTTTTACTCGTTTCATGACACTTACAAAGTCGTATCACTATCAGAATTCTTTCTCCAATCGCGGTTTCGATCGTTCTCCCTTTTACTTTTCCACTGCAACTGGAAGTCGCGAGGAACTCGAAATCAGCAGGTAGAAAAGTTACGAGGACGGCGACTTTTAATAGAAAACTTGGAGGAAGAGTCGAAGGAGTAATCTTATCGGAATTATCACCGTGATATTTCACGTTCCAAGCGACTATGGCCGTTCGTTGACGAAACTTTCTTGTTCGTTGGTCGATTTAATGGCCTGCGAGCTTTCGTTTAGAAATTCACGAAGACAGACGATTCGCTTCGATGATCGGATTCAACATTTTGTGTACTTACCTCTCAAACGCTCCTCTCTGTAATCTTATTAAATGCTGTTGCTGTACTTTTGGAAAGTGCTGCAGATTTTGTATCTATCGAATAAAGGAATATAAAAATGTTATTTTATCGAGAAAGGGTAGAATTTTTCATTTCAGATTTATTTGAAATTTTCATCCTAGTCGAAGCGTGTAACAGAGTGTCAGTGAATTTTTGTTGCTTTAATTGCTTGTTAAATTATTAGATTTTATATTTTTATTATTTTGTTATTTGTATTTAGAATGATTTTTTATACTGCTTTTATTGAGCTCCGCTGAAACTTTAAGAAGCTTCAATTCAAATTGTATCAATATTTTTTTGTTCTTCTATTCGGTCTTCCACATGATTTTGTTTCGATGATTTTTAACTTGCAATTGTCATTTATACAATTCGTAACATTATCCAGATTCGAGGAAGTCATAAACTAGCACAGTGCGATAAATCTGTTCCAGGGGAAGCTTCTTAGAAGATTGCGAACACAGGTGGAAAACAGATTCTCGAATAACTTCCTGAATTCTATATTTTTAGGTGATATATGTAGGGACATAATGCTATTACGTGTCCTTAATTTCAGGGGAAGCGGGCTGAAATTCAGTAATCCAGCTCTAAGCACCGTAACTGGCACCAGATGTGTTCTCGGATTTGCACCTGCCTGTACATTTCGATAAAAAATGTCTGTTTTCAGTTCGGATCTAATTTCGAATTCATTTCAGTGAAATATCGACTTTAACCAGATTTGCTCGTTTTACGTTAATTTCGATAAAAAAATCTAAATATAATTAATTCCAGAATTTCTAAACACTGGACGAGCTAACAAATTTAGTCAAATTTGATTTTTATTCCGGCGATTTCAATTTTAAACTTAAAGGATTTAAATATAAGAAATTTAAGGATCGAAATTTCCATGAAATTTCTAAAAATTAGGAAGATCGCAAGATTTAATCAAACCTCCACTTTACTACGTTCGTTCTAATCTCAAAATTTTAGTCCAAAGTGCAAGCTTTAACGTACAAAATTTAAGAGTGCAACTTAAATTTCTAAAGATAACAAAATTTATAAAGTCGATTTTAAGGCTTCTAAAGGTGTCCTTTATACTTTCTACGATACTCCATATTATTTTGATTGAAATTCGTTTGCGTATAGGCGTTACATCCAACGTTTTACCACTTAAAGTACTTCAATGATGATGTGTTTGAGTTCGATAAGCACGCTCTCGTGTTTTCCGCTCTATTAACCGATCGTTTCTGAAAAATCTTGTAACAGATTCGACAACCCTATTCGTGGGATTAAACGAAGGGAAACTCGGTGTACGTGACCGATCCACCTTTCCTTGGCTAGTTGATTAAAATCTCGAGATTAGACACTTGCCGATGTAAAGGGTTCAAGATCGATATACATCACAATATTCCTTTTGAAAATACCTTGGCTAGTTTCAAACTCTTACGCAACTTTTAATTGGTAATTATTTATACGTTAAAATTCTGGACAATATAATATATATTATCATTTCTAAAAATGTTATTCTCAGTTTACAGCATAAAGATTGCAAGGGAATATTTAAAAAAACGTTGTGCTTCGAACGAACGTAGCATGACAAATTTCTGTTTAAAATTCCAGCTTTCAAACTTTCACGCAATCTTTAATTGTTACTTAAGTATATACTGAAATTTTCATGGGCTTTTTCCTTACTTAGTAGCACAAAAGTTTGGTAGAAAATATCTTTAAAATATCTTTTACCTCAATTCGATATGCAATAATAATACATCAAAAAGCTTTCAAATTTCACGCAGCATTTGACTGTCCTTTACGTACCAATATGTTCGAGAATATTACAATTTTGCAGAGTATAGTAATTATGAAGAGTACTGGAATATTCGAGGATGCTCTAAATCTCAAGCATTTCCCGAGAATATTTTCATTTTTAAGAACGTTATTCTCACTTGTATTATCCAAGAAGATGTTCCTAGAATTATTCGATTCGAGCCAGTAATTTTACTCGTGAAATTCTCACAGGCGAAAATAAACACTTGAAATTCCATTTTACATGCGCTCCAAACGCTCCAAAGTGCCTCTAGTTCCTCTTTTAATCTACTCATTATTAATTACAACGAGTCATTAATTACACGCAAACGAACAGTTGCGTGTTCCGGATTCCACAATGTGGTGGCCGCGCTTTCATCCAGATTCGTGGAAATCGAATAATTGCGAGCGAATCTGCGTGTTGTTATTCGTTGGGCGCTAAGTGGAAGTTTTATCAGAGGCCGGTGGATTCCTGTTAATGAAATCTTCGATTTACGCGACCGTTCGAGCGTAAAGTGCGCGAATGGAAAATTATTGGAAGGCGGTGCACGTGTTTAGCAGGTTTGCACCGCGAAATACGTTTGTTAGCTGATGACTCAGGATGGCTCGGCCCCTCTTCCGGTCCCTTCTCCAACCTCACCTTTGCACGACTGAAGACGACGTTTCTTAACTTTGTTGGCTGGCAAACTTTCAAACAGAATGCGAATCGTGCGTCATTGGTGCAAACGTGCTGTTCATACGGCAAACAATGTGTGTTACTGCGGAAAGAATTTTACTAAGTGAAATTGTGGAGTTTGAGGAATGTTTTACTTGAAATGCAATTAACAGTATTTATTTAGCTATTCGTTTATTTATTTGTTAATAGGACGTGTACAAACCCGATTTACGGGGTATGCCCAGTATAAATTTCAAAAGTTCTTGACGTTCTTAAACTTAACAATAATAAAAAGAGGGCTTTTAAACGTTTGTTCGATTTTGCTGCATTTTGGAGAAAATCGCAGAGGAAGAAACAACGAAGTTCTCGTTCTTACGCTTATTTGTTATTTATATTTATGCTTATTTATTTATGATGTCATGTATTTAATGAAGATACTGTTTAAAAGGCTGTTGAAACAGTGACCACTTTAATTGCAATTAGACATCGCTCCAGTGATATGTGATGCACTGCAGCTACGATTCAGTGTCACCCTCGTTAAATAAGTGTAAATAAATAAGCGTAAAAACGAAGAAGTTTCTGTTTCTTTCTTCACAATCTTCTCTAAAATGCAGCAAAAGCGATTAATCCCTAAAAGAAATTTTTTTTTAGTTTATCAGTCTCCTATGTGTTCCCGAAATTTTGACGTTTAAATTGGGGCACCCTGTATATACACGATTATACATATATCCATACGTATAGTATCTAAAGCAAAGGCAAAAAGATAAAAAGAGAAATCTAATCGATAATATTCCATATAAATAAAGATTACTTGAAACAATGAATGGAAAAACAGAAAAATTATTCGATTAATTGTTAAAAGTAGGAAGGTGTTTAATTGACTTATTTAGATGTTAAATCGTACAATTTTATGTTTAAATATTAGTCTCTCAATGTAGTTCGATTTGTCATACCAACTATTGCATATTTGTTGTACACCTTCTTACGTATACAAGAGGATTAATAATTCTAAATGTTCTGATAAAAAAGAAGAAATATAAAATAAAAATTAAATATTAATTGCAATCTTTCTCCTTATTAATACTAGAACTAATAAACTATACGGATAAGTAGAACTGCGCGAGACGATAGCGAAGGCGATGAAAATAGTTAGTTGGCCAGGGAACAAGAGCAAACAATGTATTATGTACGGTAGATAACGCAAAGTACAGAAAAAAGTGTAACATTGTAAAAAGCTCCAGAGCTGTACATGTAACTTCTATTAACTAAATAAATACCAGAACTATCAGCAATTAAAATATGAAATTTGTACGAATGGAATTAAGTAGCGAAGGATCAAACAAGAAATAGAGCAAACCTGAAGAAAAGTAAAAATTTCTAAATCTAACAATAAACTAAATGTATAGTATAAAAAAAATCGTTGTAAAATATTCGTATACTATGAGAAGCCCACCACGCAACAAATACGTGACTGACAGAGGAGAAATAGGGAAATCTTTAAAAAGGATAAAAAAATCGTAAACCTAATAATAAACTCGATGAAACCTATGCTTCCACCAGGAATTCAAAAGCAAATCCTAGTTCAAAATCCCTCGAGACGGACAGCCATTCGATTCTCCGACCTCGATCAATTTGATCGTAGAAGAAAAATTCAAAAATTCCAAGATGCTCGACAATGTTGCAAGCACAAAGAACAGAAGCGAAGGAAGGACCGGGCTTCTTGCATTATTCATCAAGCGGACTCGAACGTGCTCCCTTTGTTCACGGCGTGCCTGCGTTAAAGTCCTATCCCGCCATTTTTCTTTCAACGAACCGTGGAACCCGAACGGCCATAACTTGAACAATAATTTTCGTTGGTATTAAACCGGCGCGGACTCCGCGACGTGTCCCTATCGATTTCTAGTTAGACGGTGAGATATGACACTCTGCCTGATAACGGTGATAAGCGAGTGGCCTCGATGAAGTTGGAAAGTTAATGAGCATCCCTACGACCCCGTCTTTGTTCAGAAGCTATTTTGGACGGTTGCATGGCTACATGCCTTGAATTATAGCAGCTAAAAATGCCACTTGCACATACCTTTATCTTCCATTGGAGCGCTTTTCTGTAGCAGATTCTACATGTCAGTTTAAATAGTATCGAATTTTTGCAGTGATACGAAAACACTGTTAAAAGATGTGAAACTTCGTATACTTGTATTTGGACCTAATTAATTAGCACATAATTTAATCCGAATTACCATCGATATGCATAGCGACGTATGATGCTTTCTTCATCGGTGTATATCTTCAGGTACAAGTTCCAAACTTTGCCGATGTAATCGTGATAATCGAGTCTTATTACTAGACTGCAGAGCTTTATGTATTTACAGAAGCTTCAAGAATGCAAAATTGCATTTGCAACTCGAACGCAGCAGAATGCGCATGATACGAACATATGAAAAGCCACCTTTCTATTCAAACCTATATACTTAACGTGCGTTTACACTCCCATAACGAAGCTCGTTAAACTAATTCCGCTAGAATCTTTCTATTTATGTACCAATGTAATCTTCCTTCGAGAAACAAAATAAAAATCCACCTGCGGCTTTAATGAAAACCACCTAACTACAAAACGAAATCAACAAACTACCCCTATGTCCCTTCAAACATTCTGATTCAACAGCGAATATTAGAAACAAGCTAAAAGTCAACTTCTAACATGCTCCTACGAGAGTCACCTAACTGTACCGTGAAATTTAACGCTATCTCAACTTTGCTGGCATCTATAGAATTCGCAAGCTTCGTCGAAACGTTAAGTCCGTACTACGGTTAATTAAGAAGCCGACGGCCTGACCCAGACGGTTAATTCGAGTAATTAAGAACGGTCCAAGCTTGTTCGCGTTACGCTCTCCTTATTAATTAAAAAGGCTCGCAAGCAGATGTATCTCCTCATCGTGGCAATTCCTCCCGGTTATTTCGCACGGCGATCGTTCCGCCAAGTGGGCAAACAGCGTGCTGGAACGTCGAGGAGGATCATGGCAGGACAACAGGGACCATTTGGAATTTTATTGTTCGATGTCCGCCCCTTCTATTCGCCCGACAGAATGGGAATTGCTGTTTCGGAGATTTCTTGGTATTTCGTGTCTAATAGCGTTGAAATCGACGACTCATGCATTTTTATTATAGCGATGAGCCGAGATTATTAAATCGTCTAGGATCATATAGTTTTCGGTTAATAGACTGCCGATATTTATGCAAATTCATGTTTTTACGAAGATAATTAAAGAAGTGGAACGTAGATATTGCGTACTAAATATTACAATGAGTACTATGCTTTGGGTATTTGATATATTTTTACTTGTTATATATATATACATTCTGTGCATTTATATAGGAAATTTAAAAGTGCAAGATTGTACAGGATGTAGATAATATAATATAGAAAAATATGTAAAATATCTGGTAAGTGGAACAATTTTGTACCCAGCTCCTATCCTTTTAATTATATTCGGAAAAATATGAATTCGCATAAAAGTTCGTAGTCTGGTTATTATATATTAATATAATCGCCTTACGATTTATTTCGAAGCAAACGTGGCTGTTTGGATTATTCAATTTTACAATGAGCTAGCAATTAACACTCGACGAATGTTCTTTGCCTTATGAATTTTTATTAATGATTTCTATTCTTACGATTAATAACCATCGGAATGGTATTAATTGTTAGTCGATTCTTTGTCCTACGATTTATTTTAAAACACACGTGCCTGTTCAGATTATTTAATTTTATAATACCATGTCGATCGATAACTGTTTTCTTTCGCCTAATCGCGAATAACAAGCAACATATTGAGCTAACAAAGCTCCAAGTAACATGTCGTTAATCCTTCCAAAACCAAATATTTGTCCAATGAAAAGAGTTCTCCTCGTCATCTTAAAATCTCGTTACCTCAACGATACAACAAACCTTTGCCATAACTAGAACCTCTCAACAGTTACTATATTATCTTATGGAAAAATCAAAAATTTCCCAAGAAAGGATTGTTCGGTAATAAGAACTCGAGTCGATGGAAAAGCATGGTTTCCAGGAAATAGAAGAGCAACGTTTACCCTTCCTGGTAAATACACTGGAGAGAAGAACTCCAGCAAGCAATCCACGTGTTTGGTCTTTTCCAAGTAACCATCGAATTAATGTTTCAGCGTGGGTTGGCGCATTGAGCGCTGCGGTCTCCCGTGGATCGGCACCCTTGGTCGTTGGCGCGTGTCGCCGTGGAAGTACAAGGCTTACAGCGGTGATCGGCGGTCTCGTGCTGGCATTGGCCTCGCTCTTCACCTCGTTCGCCGCAGAATTGCACCAAGTCCTCCTTAGGTGAGTAACAAACTGCCTCGTTCTTTCAAAGATGCAAGATGCAAGATTCAAAGTTCGTATTCGTCCAATCTACTTAACAAACACGTTGCTATTGGAGTAAGATAAGCTTGGACAAATGTTTTGCGTTATTTATAGATTGCATAATATCGTAAATAAGCTGCGTACATTCAGAGCCAAGAAATAAATCGGATGAGAGGAATAAATGATACTTTGAAAAAATTCTGAAATTGATTTTTAGGCTTTATAATTTTCTGCAATTTTGTAACGATTTCTTTGGACTGTTCAACTTGCTTAAAGTAGATTTTCGAAATCAATAAGTCACAGTTGAAAATTAAAATTAGGAATTTCCTTGTTGTTTTTGAATTTTCAAAACTGGACGTTGAAAAGTGACGCTTTATTCTAAAATACATAACAAGAAACGTAACATTACAATAAAATGAAAACGATAGTGATAGAAAGATATTTATGGAATGTTATTAAATAATTAAGAGGCGGAATATAAAATTTGAAAATGATCAAATACATTCACTGCTGGTTGAATTGTTTATACCTCTGTCGTTTGTTTTCATATTAAATTTACATAAAGTATGTGTATGTGAATTATTTTTATATTACTGTGTTGGTAAAAACAACAATGCTTTCTTGAAACAAAAATTCAGACGATCTTTAGACTTTGGAAACGATTGAATTAATTCAAACTATATTACTGATTAATTCCAATAGCATTTGAAACGACTTTCTTCGTCGTAAACAGGAGATAATCATGAAAAATGACGATTATTTTATGTCCTCCTTTTACTTCAAAGAATTTTTAGAAACGTACATTTAATTAAAAACTTTTTGCCAGTTTCGAGTCTCAAAGATAATTAATTCGCGGATCTCCGGTTTTTATTTTCTTTTTTTTCTCTATTCCGCTTTAACTTTTAAAGCTCGTGCGATTCCAGCTACTTGAACTTCCACTGAGAACCATCCAAGAGTTACTACGCACTCTTGTAAAGAATTAATAATTCAGTGGAAACGCAACAAACGCTCGCGATATCTCGCTTTAAGTCGCTGGAAAACACAACCACGTTCTCATACTAACTCTCACGAACTCTCTTTCAAATAATCAGAAACTCTGAAATGCATATCACGAATTTACTCATGTTTTATTTAATCTTTTTACATTAGCTTAAAAGCTATCATTAGATCGGGGACTTTCATGCATTTGTGGGAAACTTAAAAATATAAACATGCATAGAAAGCTCATGACACATCGTCTAAGTCACACAGTATATAAAACACGTCAAAGTATAGTGCTTTTTATAAACTTCGTTACGTAGAACAATCTTTTATTTAAAATTATGTTCATAAAGATATAAATCATCAAACAAAATCATGTTTGTATCGTTAATATTATTTATTTTGTTTATAATGTTGTTAGTGACATTTCTTCCCAGTACATATTTTTTATTTGTTCTACAGATTAATAAAATCAAGTAAATGTAATTTTTTATTTTTATTATTATTCAGTATTAGGTGAAAGGTAGAAAAGTTACTATTTTTAGTGATAAGGTACAACGTCGCGATAGTGTCATCACAGGATAATTACATGAAGCCGAAATCCATAAGAAACTCATGATTCCTTCTAAAGATTAATTCAAGTGATTTCAATTTTATACAACATTTCCTCGAATCCTTAAAGCATTCGCATTTTCTCATGTTCTGACGAATTAATTCACGTTTCCTCGAATTCTGGCAAATTTGTTCCAATTTCCTTGGTAATTCCTTCTGAGTTATTTCGTATTTCCTGGAATATTCGCTAATTACGAAATTCGCGTTTTCCACGATTCTGCGCGAATTACGTAGTGTGACATAACGAACAATTAATTTACATTTCTTTCCAGTTCTAATAAATCAATAACTTAACGAAAAATTAACATACATTTTGTCCAATTTTAACAAATTTGTATTTTGCTGAAACGTTGTGCGATTTTCTTTTGAAGAGCGATGAGAACATTTTGTTTAATGTTTGAAGCGAAAGTGAAACATTAAAACTGTGACATATTTTTTTCCTTATACGAAACGCAAAACTGAGCTTTTCCAGGAAGTGAAAAATGATAGGGGATAGGCGGAAACTAGCAAGGCTGGACCTGTGGCTCCCTTGAGATACGACCCTTCGATGTCCGAATCGAAGACGATCAGTCTTCGTTGAAAGCTTAGATCCTGAACTCCACAGGAAAAGAAAAAATTAACAGGATTTGTTCGAAGAAATATATGGGACATATAGCGTTAACAAATGATTCGACGTGATTAAAGCAGAAAGCGGAAATATGAAAGTTTTGATAGATGATTCCCTTTGATCGTATAAAATTTTTATTCAATGAAATATCAGTTTTTTTCAAAAATATCAAGAATCGACTTTATGTCGTTTGTATGATGTAGCATTTTGTGTCGTATTAGAAACTAATTTATTTTTTATTGTTATCGGAATGGTTATTGGAACAAGGAAAATATTTCTTGAGATTTAGCTTCCATTTTTTATCTTGTTTTTCTTCAGTAGTACTAATTTGCCTTGAAAATAGCATAAAGAGACAGTGGTATTCGCTCTAATACAAATTAAAATCGTATTAAAAAATTCCTTTATTTTTATTAATTGTATACAAATTTTAATTAATCTAGTTGAATTTAAAATTCCTTCAACCCTTGGAAGAAATCGGACAAACAGCGTTACCAAATTACTAACACCACAAGCAAAGTTTAAGACAATCTTAACAAAAGTTCTAAGAAATCTCGAAAAATCCTCAAAATATAAAAAAACTTTTAATAGAATCTTGCAAAATCCTACAAGTTGCAAAAAGATCTGACTCTGCCTCCTCGTAATCCTACCCACTGCAGCTCGAAAATCTCGAAATCTCTAGTTTCTTTCACCCTAAACTATGATAACATCTTTCAATCTTTTACGATCAATCAGCAGCTTCAAATTTGCCAATATCTCAAGGAAACTCGCCAGCACTTGTAAATCTCAATTGGCTCGAAACTTGGCTCTGATTCGCGTATTGCGCGTATGCCCTCGAAAACGTATCTAACGCTTTGCCTCTTTCATCCTGCCCACTCTCGCTCTTCTAACAAATCGTTAAGCTATTCCCAGTGCTCGCTACTGCGAAGTGAAACGATTCACCGTTTGCAAAATGTAACAGCTACGGCGTGGTACTGGGCACCGGTGCTGGCCTCGTGAGAGAAACTGCCGGCCTGGTGCTGGGCCATTACTTCAGAAAACGGCGGGAGTTCGTCGAGATGGTCGTGCAAGCCGGCACGGGGGTGGGAATAGTGCTCTTCAGCGTCTTCTACAGGGAAGCTGTCGGGTAAGTTATTTCCGCTAGTAGATAAGAATAGCGTCGTCTACCTCGAACACGAGACAAGCAGAATATTGGCACAGTTTTAATTTTCAAATTTGATGAAGATTTAATCGACACGCGGTGGATACTTTGGAAGATGCTTTTCAGCATTTTTAATTTGGAAGGAAAATTTGGAATTATTATATATATTTGTTTTTCGTATCTTTGATTATAAGAGGAAACTTGGAATTATAAATATCTTGTAATACTCATCGTCTACTTTGAAACTGATGCAAGTAGAATATCGATATAATTTGATCTTGGTAGAAATTTAATTGGCGCGCGAAATTTAATTGTATCTTTGATTACGAGGGATAATTTAGAATTATAAATTTTATAATGTTGTATCTATAAGTTGACATTTTGTTGCTAGCAATATGTTTGGAATTTCGTTGAAGACAGACAGATCGTTTAAGTAAAAGTTGAATATTTACAGTATTTACAATGTAACTAATTTTGATTTCATTAAAATCAAGATATTAAGAAAACAAGTATTGGATTGTATCATAAATTTGTTCTGTTTCTATATCTACTGTGTAAACGAAGAAAAGACGTTGAAATAATGTTAGAAGCTGACAGAATAACTGACACAAGATACAAAGTAGTATATGGAATAATAATCAATTCTGAAACATAGTAATTACGCGTATAGACACGCAGGTAGAATACATCATTGTGGAAACAGGAAAATGGAATTTGGACGCGTATGATCAGACAAGTAGAACAGTCGCGTATCAGATCTGACGGGGCCAACTGAATAACTACGTTAGCCCAATAAGTAGGATAGATACATATCTGGACGGGCAAATAGAACACCTCCGTGTCTGGTCGTCCAAGTAGAATGGGATTGAATGTAATCAGACAAGTAGAGCAGTTCGCTATAACACGTGTGACAATATTCATATCTAATCAAACAAATATACAATATATCCATAAAAATAAACTGACATCAAACAATTTCATATTTGATCAAGGAATTAACAATTCTCTTTATTTAATTAAACATTAACTTCATATAATTTAAAAAATGGAAAGCGTAATATCATCTGATATGAATAAGTTATCGAATGATATAATCTTATATTTGTTTAATAAATTAACAATTTTTATATTGAATTAAATATTAAAATTAATTCCACTTAATTAAATGAGAAATAAACTAACCAGTGTAACAAATCCGCATTTATTCATCAAATGAACAATTTTATGTGTAATTAAGCATTAAGTCTTTATTTAATTAAACAAATGAGGAACGAATATATAACGTATGTTTAATTAGCCATAAAGACACACATAAGGATTGTCAGAATAATTTCACATTCATTCGTTAAATCAATCATTTTTATTGATTTAATTTAACTCGAAATAATAGAGATAATATCTAGACTATAGGTAGCTATGCAGATTCAAATTTTTTGCGATCATAAGTGACAATCTGACTGAAACCTCAGCAAAGATTTCTTTCACCCATTAAATGTATTCTGACGAATTATCTACGCTGAATATTTTATATATTTTTGCTTATTATGTCTGTTCTGCGTATTTGTCCGCCTTTAGATTATTAATAATAAAAATAATGACTAATGAAATAACAAAATTCACATGCAGTAAAGCGTAAAGGAACGCAAGAAAATTATAGTAGGAACGCAATTATCATTCCATATTTCAATACCGATCATCTTGCTCCAATAGCCCGCGCACAATCCAACGAGACAAATCAATCGATTTAGAACGAGACTACCAATCTTATTGCGTGATATCACATTGCCATTACGCGAACAGTTTGAGCATTTTATCGGCAACGAATAATTTTTCCATCGACTATAACCGATTATTATTCAAACGATTTTCTGCTGCACGCTATTGAAACAAAGGAAAAACGAAAATCGTACAGAGGTGTCTATTAAGTATCGACACGCAACGACGAGCAACGTAAATTGCGGCCAATAAAATTCCTCTGAAGATCGTATAAAGGTTTTTTGCCATGTCCATCTGTTGAAAATGCCGGACAGATTGGAATCTAGGTGGACGTAGAGATAATTGCACATCCAATTTTCTCGATGCTGGTATCGTCTCGAACAAATGGAATAGTTCGTTCGTTCGAATGTCGATCACAACTGTATAACATATCCTCTAATCTTTTCAATTTGTTTAGATATTTCACGATAGACGAATGGATTGATTTCGAATTGTGTTATAATTAACATATACTTTTGTCTCTATACGTCCGAACATTTTGAAATTATTTTTTATTTAGTTACATTTATCTTAATCGAAAGGAATTTATTGAAATCCATGAAACACAAGGCTATAGAATTATTTATTCTATATTTTAATAAAATTCGTTATTCACAAACTTTGCGAAAATTTCGATTATTGATTCATTCGATCGAATCTTCCAATGTTTAACTTTTTCGTAACAATGTATTATATATTTGCAAAACGATTAAAAAATATTTATATTTTTCGAATTGAAAGGACTTTATATTTATTTAAGAATTCATTTAAAAGTATATGAAAGGTGTCATGCATAGTTTATATTATAATATTACTCGTAGTTGTTTAAAAATTGTTAAAAAATTCAGGAATATTTATTATAATTTATCGTTGTAGAATACGTCAAACATTTGTACATATCCTGTTTGTAAATGCTAGTGAATAGAAGGGAATTCCGAGTGTTTGAGCTTAAAGTGGTCTTATTATGCTCGAAGACTATGTTCATTCGCCATAATTAAAGCAATACTGTTCTCTGAATCAAATATGATCGTGTTCTACTTTTGTAACCGTGTAATTTTCTCGTTATATCAAGAATTTCGCTGACCTGGCTAGATACGAACTTTTTTCACTTCCTCGAATACCCTAATCATGCATACGTGCACATGCATATTTTCTCGTTTTCAAATATGAAAAATTTTCTCTTCGTAATATTTTGTAAACAAAATACCGGGTAATGTTTTCCCCAGCATTACCGTGTATTATATTTTCAAGTTTTTATCAAAATTGAGTTTTCTTCGTAACATTATAATAATTCAACTTTAAAATTAGATTTTTGTAAAATGCTAATATAACTTTTCATTGAAACCACTCCAATTTTATTCAAATTCTGAACTCCTTTCTTATTTCTTTCTTTCTTATTCTTTATTTATTTTTTTCTTAATTGCTTTGGATAATATTGCCACAGTTGTCGCTAAAATGTTATTTTTATTAGGATTCTTAAGAGTTCCACATTTTTTCTTGTCCACTTCTATTTTCCTAATACAGTTATTCTATCTTTAATTAAATCAAATTAATTACTCTCGATAATATTCAATATTTTAAATAAACTAAAATTAATTACCTTGAATAATATTCCCACAATCGTCCTCAAAATTTTAATTTCACTGAAATTACTCGAGTTTCGAAAATTTCGAATTGGACAAGTTCCGAATTTAATAGGTCACAGAATTTTCTAAACAGTTTTCTAAATAATCAGAATTCAGAGAACGCGCAGTTCAGATGACATATTCTGGTTCGACTGAACCGCAAGCATAGAATGTGCTTAATCTCGAACATCCAAGAAGGAAAGTTGGTCGAGACGCGAATTACTTTTCCCACTGTTCTTAATTGTGTTAATGGATCGATCACACTTTCCGGCCGAATATTAAGCGGCGATGACGAGAGAAGAAATGGCCCGTTTGGAATGCTTTTAATTAAACGAACGAAGGAGAAGATCGTAAATTCAGCGTGGGACAGTGCTCATAATTAAATCTCGAGCGGAGTAATTCGAGGGTAAAAGTCGAAGTTGGGAACGCCAGAATCTAGTTTGGCAGATAAATTCATTTTGAAGGATTTGCTTTGACGTTCAAACGCTCTTAACTTGGCCTCTGTCTTTTCATTCTTCATTCCTCAAATACAAACACTTGCGCACAGGTTTTCGTGTGCTTCATGAGATATCTTCTAAGAAGAAATCAGTTTATATGTCAGGTTGTTCGAAATGTTTCTTTCGTTTTATAAGGAAATAATAGACGACAATATTTTTTGTTTTATACTAATTTATTGAATTATTCACGAATATAATAATAGAAATAGAACGACATGGATTACACATAATTCAATAGAATAATATAAAACAGAAGTTGTTGTTCATCTATGATCAACTTATGAAACGAAAGAAACTTTTCGGACAACCTGACACATATAAGTTTACAATACGTAAGTTTCATAAACGATATTATAATTGTGAGACAATTATTAAAGAAGAGAAATTTGGAATAATTTGTTATCAATTTAATATTTTATATTTTAAGCTACTTTAAAAAAAAATCTACATCCATGTAGGTTCATAATTGGTCGTTTTATAAATAATGTTCTAGGAGTTGAAATTGGAAGAGAATTTTTTTCACAGAAACAATTTGGCAAGATCGATTTTCATCAATCTTCGTTTCCAGTTTTTAATTCCCAAAATATAAATAGTTTGATGATTTTCGTTTTATGGGTATTCAAGTGTTTTATAAATGACACTCGCCAGCGGTTGAAACAGGTCGAGATAAGCGAACTCATATATTACGTGCTATATTACTTTGTGGTGGCATGAAAAAAATATTTGCCGAAAAAACATAAACGAAAATTCTTCATTCATGGTGATACGAAAAATATTTTTCAATCGAGAAAATTGAATCCTCTCGTCGAGTTGAAATTTTGATAAAACAGAGTGTGCACATGGTTTCGATGCAGTAAAATTTTCACTCAAGTATCAAAAACTCAATAGAATTTTTATTACTCGTAATAACTGCACGTGATAATTTTCGAGAAATAAAATTCTCGACAAATTTTCAGTGCAGAAGTTCTTTCATCCCTAAAAATATTCTCACTGAGAATTCAAAGGCAATGAGAATTTTATCAAGAGAAAGGAAAATAAGTGAACAGCTTAAGGAAATCCTGGAATCAGCAAATGACTTGTTGCATCGTTAAGATAGCCTAATCGTCAGAGATGAGACACGACTCCTCGCCATTTGCCAGCGGACTAATGCTTTTCCCGGATCCAGACAAGTGATCCATGGGTCACAGGCGAATCCACTGCATTGCAGGTGTGTGGTACCGGGTATCTTCATGCGAAAATAATCCAGATACAAACTCGATTTCGAAACTAACACGCAACAGTAACAATTAGATAACATGTGATATTTCTCTCTTATATGTTTAGTACAACTATTTTTTCAATTATTTATTAATAACCTTTTTGCAAGCGAATAATACTAATCTTGTTAAAAGAGACAGAAAATACATTTATGTACTGATGGAAATTAATTATGTTAATAATATTTGTATCAAATTTACGTGAAACATATTTGTTTAAATATTTTGAAACTAGCAGCACGTGATTTAATCACAAAATTATGGATGAAATTATATTCTTTATGACCATTGCGACCATGTAGATGCAACAAAACATGATAATGATAAGATCAGTTTTAGAAGCTAGCATGTAGTATTTAAAAAATTGCACGTTGCAAACCTTGACATTATTTATTTATATATTAATATAACGTAACATGATATTTAAATAGAAAGTTGACAATCAAGTGAATTGTATTAACTATATTGTACATAGTGCACGTACACTAATCTTTGTTAAAGAATTTAAGAAAAATTCGAAAATTTTGAGAGTAATTGGGAAAACGAATTAAAAGTGTAAGACTGATATGGAATAATTGAAAAAATATATAATTGATGTAAAAGTAATTTATAGGTAATTTGATATAATAATTTACCAAAACCTATAGTCCATATAAAATAATAAAAGGAAACATATCATTGATATAAAAATGCATAATTAAACAGAAGACGTAAATAATTTTATACAACGATGTATAGAAACGTGAAATCGCCTGATCAGTTTATTCATAGTGAGTCAGTCTATTATGCCACTTTACGAACTATAGATTTAGCCAGCGCTTCGTCTGTAGAAATTTCAGAAGTCTACTAGAAATTTTTCCATAGAGTGGGCACACTTGTACGATCATTAAATAAATGATAACAGAGTATCGAACGAACTCGAAATTACGAAATTAGAGACGAAACTCGATTGTTATTAGCTGGCGTAGCACGAACGAAGCAGACCAAACGTTCGTTCTGTTTAGGAAATTGTAGGAAATGAAATTGTATCGTTCGTAGCCTGTACGCTCTGCTTGCCGCTAATTGAACGAATTCGCATTCGCCTCGTTGTCAGAATATTTAGGGAACCGTGTAACCTACGCGAGATTGCACGGTTACCAGTGAATTTTATTTCGCGAAGCTTGTTCGAATATTAAAAAGCCTGGCGAACATACCACTGCAATAATTAATACCCATAACTCGTTCATCATTTTCATTTTTCATTTGCAAGTTTTTTTCTAAAACTTTTATATGGTTGAATGTTGGTAATGTAATTAATTTTATTATCAAGTTGTTAATTAAATTAATATAATGGTATTCATAACGGTCATGATATTAAATTACAATAGTATTTATTAACTTTTAAGTTGGAAAACAATGTAACCTATATTTATTAGTATAACGTGTTTTATTCAGAAATAAATTATTTTTCTGTTCTATTATTATCTCTGTGGTCAGTTCAAATGTCTCGATATTATTCATAATTATTAACTTCTTTTATGTTTAGAGTTTAATTTTTTATAATTTTTATGTTCTTTATTTTTTATGTTCTTTATTACGACAATTCAACAACTGATTTCTCTTCCAAAGAAGAAAAAAAACATAAAATAAATGAGGTGGATATTTTGAATTATTTTACTAAATTTCTATGACACATAAATTGACATTCATTAAATGTTACATTGCATTTGTAAAATTTATTACACTGGCGTAAAATCATTTATTTGTAATAATTATTGTCAAATATTCATACTCAGTAATCCAAAAATAAAATGAAATAAGAAATAAAAATTACAAATATCCAATTTTCGAATTCAATTGAAAATCTTCTACCCCTTACACTTTCCTTCAGAAATAAAATTTCGATTACAAAAGATCAATATAAAATATCCATACTCAATAGCCGGAAAACAATTTATAAAAATTACCATTTTCAAATCTCCGAATCAAAGCACAAGCTTTTTATCGCTTACGTTTCCCTTCATCCTAAAAACACAAAATTCCATTTATAGGGGACAAATTACATTCCTATGAGACACACCCGAACCAATTTTCTCCGGAAAAAGATCATTTTTTCCATGAGCCATTCTCGCGATATCCAGCCGTGAGCTGCCTTGAACGACATTTCATCGATCGGCTAACACCGTGATTGGTTCGATCATTGATTGATGGACCGTCGAATGGCGATTGATTGATGGCGGTTGGCGTTTCGCTAGAGTCTCTGTATCATTTGGACGTTTGGTAACTTGTGCGTGGTTTCAGACGCGAAATACATCGATTAATGTTCCTTTTTTCTTCTTTTTTTTTTCTTGCCACAGTAACACGTTGAATAGTAGCCAGCGGAGTTATAAGCCAGAGAGTTAGATTTATCGGATGCGTGGGACTATCGCGCGAAAAATCGCGTGGGCGTGTTGCCCTTGGTTACATTGAAATGCGTGGGCGTCCAAGTCCACGCTCGTTCCATGGTAACATCTGCGTAACTCTTACAGACGTAACGTTTTATTGTACCGTTGACTCGCGCGATGGAATTCTTTAACAGAATTTTTCTATTGGGAAAGCTTATTATTTGTTGGTTGTTTAGAAGAAGCTTTGTTCCTATTTTGCGAAAACTATTTCATTGTGTCGAGAAACGGTTGCTTTGGAATCTTGTAAGTCCGAATTAGGTTGATGATTATGAATATAAAGTGTTATTCTTTGTTAGAAGTTTGCAAGATGAACAGAAGAAGGTTGGTTCCCTTTTCGCGAAAAGCATTTTATACTTTCGACTTCGTAATTCTTACTTGGTTCCTTCTTGTTAGTAATTTGGGAAGTAAACAGAAGTAACCTGGTTCCCTTCTGCGAAAAGTATTTTATTTTATCCTTTTTAAGATTATTATTCTTGTTCTAGGTTGCTTCTCAAACTTAATTATTGAACTATTTCGTCTTAAATGTCACAGATAGTTAAACATGTACATCCTAGTTATAACTTAAGGAATTATTATCAAAACAACATTTTAGTATGTTGATAGTAAAAAAGAATGTACAATAAAAATAGTTCAAAAGAAACTCGTCCCGCAATTGAAACAGCTACAGAATTAATTACCAGTCATTGTAACAGAATGTTAATCAGAATGAAACAAATATTCCAAAGTACCAAATAATCCCATTCCATGTATTTCCACTATGCAGCATTCCGACTTTCCACCCTCAAATACTCAAATAACCAAATCAAAAGGACTACAATCTACCACAACAAAAACCTCCCTTAACCGCAGTAGCCACCTTCAGTGAAACATTTCCAAGAACAGACATTAAAGCAGGATTTAGTGACATGATTCGTTAGCAAGTATAAAAAAGGAGAAACAAGGGGAGAGTTTAATTGCGTTCCGTGTAACCGAGATGATGAAACCATTAAACAGGCGAGCATGTACACGTGCTTGAGACCAGGCTGCATCGTCAGCCAGTGGTATAAGCACGGTATTAACGCGACACGTGTTACGCGTACGGAGTACAGTCAGCCGTGTTTGCCAGGCGATCGTAAT
The DNA here is from genome assembly GCF_905332965.1 of Bombus pascuorum. NCBI lineage: Eukaryota > Metazoa > Arthropoda > Insecta > Hymenoptera > Apidae > Bombus > Bombus pascuorum. The sequence continues at coordinate 10,987,777 of NC_083490.1, read as the reverse complement.
ACCTCGTCACCTGTTATTTATTGTGCCTGTAACAAAGCAGTAAGGCGATACGTTCTCTTCGTATGAGGAAATACGCGTGCCAGAGAGAGAATAAAGGGGTTCGTACTCGACGAAACGTGTAGGAACGTCGTAAACGTCGGCTGACGGCTGACCTGCGACTTTCACTCGGCAATAAGCGACGAATAAAGATGGTTATTGTTCGTGGCTGACATGCAAGAACGCGTCGAAGGAACGACAGTGAACATCACGTTCCTTTAAAACGTTCCTCCGTCATGCACGAGGATTTTATTCTCAAAGAGGCTTTTATTTGTACGCGATGTTATGTGGACGTTGGAAAATTTGCTTATTGCAATTGCAAGTAAATAAATAACATTTTATCATTTCGTATTAATTTATTTTATTATCGATTTGATTTCAGAGATATGAATTTTAATGTAAATTCGGATGTTTCGCCGAGAAGGCTACGTGAAATAATCTCTTTGGCGTTTTAAATTCCCCTGTGAGTTTTGATATTTCATTCCTGAATCCGTTTAAGCTTGTGAATTTTAAAATACGAATCTTTCAGTTGTTTAAATTGATATTTCCGATATTACGAATTCGTATATATGTATCTCACGGTATACACGTTTCGAAGAATCGCTCAAGGGAACTGTTTTGAAAGCATATCTTTGTATCTACAAATATATCTTTTTCATCGTTTGAGTGGAAATTGTGATACTACAAACTTACGTACGTGTTTCGAAATTTCGTTTTAATTGATTGCTTTGGAATTCTACGCGTTCGCGTGAGTTTCGTAAAATTGTTCGAGTGAAATCGTTAAATAACTCTTTCGACGTTATAAATCCAAATGTGAATTCTTTTATCGCTACATAATCAAAATGGATTCACAGACACTAACGAACAAAAACCAAAATAATTAACTGGAAAAGAAACTGGTACAACATCGTAAATCTGCTCTTATTTGTCCAATAAAGTAGAAAGGATGTGCAATTACAGGACGTCTGAGTAATTAAGCGAAACGAAGACATGCACCAATAAGCAGTTTCATTTAAAATTCAACAGCGCGTTTTCCCTGCCGTATCTAGTACGGATAAGTATACCGGATAAGTAGTACAGGTATACCTGTATACAGACAAGTAGAAGAGGTCAACATCTGTGCAAGTAAAGCGGTAATGTACCGACAGGCGAAGAGAATAATCCCGTATCGAGTCAAACACGATCTACATGCACCTGACCTGGCAGGATATAGTCTCGCATGGGGTTCTATGACGCTTGTAGATTGTACATATGTACATATGTACGTATTCAAACGACGTTCTAGACTTTGTAAACAGAATATTCGCGTATTTCGACGAGCAAGTAGAATAAGTTCGTTCGTGGACGGATAAATATGTATCAGGTCTTATCAAATTCTTAGGATCTTTCCACTATTATTCAAATATTTTTATTTTAATATTAATATATTAATATCCATGAAAGATTCGTCATAAGACTGTTTATAATTTTATATTTCATTGTTTATATTATTACATTGAAATTTGGTTTTTCGTAGATTTTTAAGATTAAAAGTTTTATATTTTTTGTTTTTTATAGTTTGCATTAGTATCTTTTATAATAATGTTATTATGATAATTAGTACGCTAAAGATTCGTTATAATTATACTGAGGGCTTTCATGCATTTATGCGAAATTAAGAAGTGGAAAATTATGTCGAATACTCGTTATATGAAAAAATATACATTTTATGTAATATAAATATACATATCATAAAGATAATATGTGATAGATGAAACAATTTTCACGTTGTATAAGATATTCAAAATATAATAGTGATTTGTATAATGTGTGGCAGGTAGAACCATTTTCTACCGAGGTTCTACTTTTTCTATTATATTTTCGAAAATATGAATTTGCATAAAAATCTGTCATTTTAGTCATAGAATTTTTTATATTCCACGTTTCATCATTTACATTATTATTTTTTGTAATAATACATTATATCCTAACTGAACCTGAATTTTTATATATTTTGTTCCTTTATAATTTATGAAAAAGACGAAGAACGATAAATAATTTATTTTTATGAACGATCACGTTGAAAACTTAAGTTTCGAAGTTTGCATTTCGGAGATCAATTCTTTGCGAAAACGTCCAAACAAGAGCTTTATTCGATCAGAACTTTTGACCGGAGTAAACTTTTCAAGAAAGGTGCCCCTATTCTTCTTTCCCCATTGAGGAATAACTTTCTTCTTAACGTATTGGGAACTTCTTCTTAATCTAAATTTTTGTACCACTCTATCGTAAAAGTCATCGATAACAACCTGATTGGTTTGTTAAGAGGGAAAATTTTACTGCGATATATAGATTCTTAAAAACTACATTTTAATTAGAAAATACCATCAAGTTCAGTAAAAGTTCCCAAAATTCTAAGAATTCTCCAAATAATTGAGAGAAAAAGATGAATTAACTGTGAGAGAAAAGGGCGGTTCGTTGTATCCCATTAATGAATCTTTAAATTATTCTCATTAACAAATATAATTACTTGCAATTCTTTGATTTTTAATTTAATCCCAAAGCTTTCCTAAAATATATTTAAAACGAATATTAGCAAACAGAAACTCTAATATGTGCAGCATTTAAAATGAAGATATTAAATATCTAGTGACTAAAAATATACTTTGGAAAAATAGCAATACAACAAATCAATAAATTCACACGGCCTAATCGTTAGAAGTTTACTTTAAAAAAATTAATCTACAAGATAATAAATTCATATTGTCCAATTGTTAAAAATATACTCTGCATCCTTTAATTACACACGTACATTTAATGAAACAATTAATTTGCAAACCGAATAAATTGCACACCTTCACGCGCAAGTAGTATGAGTCCATACATCATCAGACAAGTACAAAATTCTATTTCTCGTCTAAGTAACACGTCCATCGAGTCAGACATCACAAGTGCCATTATTTATCGTAACGTGTTCGAAAAATGTTTGTCACTATGAAAAAGATTATCGAAACGTTTCTTTCTATTAAAAAAAAAAAAAGAAAGAAAAGAAAGAAATGAAGAAATCTCCCTTGTCATAGAATTACAAACGATTCACCGTTTAATGTCTCGCTGAAACAAAAGCGTGTAAGACTCGCTAAAGTTGGACTTTACAGGCGCCAGTTGCGGCGAAACGTCGCGTTATGAAGTTTGCGGTCGCTTCCAGTGAACGACGAAACAGAAACTTTCTCTGTTCGGTGAATGTTGAGAGTCTGCGAATCCATCGTGCGTAATTTCGCCTTTTCTTAATTAAGGATTCCTCTTTCACTGGCCAGATTCTAACGAATTCACGCTCTCGAGAGTGAGAATATGAAACTATGAACAATTTTCTCTCTCTGGGTATAATTTCTTCTTTCCTTTTTTGTGTGGCTTTTTATTTAGTAAGAGCCTTTGAATATATTAGGTGTATACAAAAGTAATGACCATGTTTTTTGTTGCCACCAACTTAAAGCTAACGGCTGTTACTTTCGTATACGCTTAACACGTAGCTATTGGGTTGGTCAATACCATCTAATGACAAAATCCGCAATCACCTAGTTGCCAGCCCAATAGAACCATCGGTGTGACTTTATTAAACTTATTGTGAGCAGGTAAGAATTTATTGAACGAATATCGTGGTACATTGTTGTGAATAGACTACAGATTTTTATGCGTTTACGAAAAATTAATAATTGCGACAGAATGTATATACGAATGTTACAATATTTAATGGATCGAATAAATCTTCACGCAGATTGCATTTTAACAGTTCCGTTAATAAAAATATGAGATTGTAGAAAAGACCGCGGTCAAGTGATCAATAATCACAAATATTTGTGACATCGTTGCAATTATTACTTTACGAATGTATATCAAAAGATAGAATTTCCTCTGTACAATTCCACTTTCTTATATTTTCAACTCCCCTGTTTCCCTTTTAATTAACAAACAAAATATTCAGAAAGTTCATAGGGAAGTTTAGAAAAACAGATTGAAGACCTTATATGTTCGTAAGAAAAGTGAGATTACAGGACAAGCATAATACAGTAGGATGAATCAGCAGCCAAAAACGTTGCGAATTTTTTCGAACACTCCAACATTTACGAACAGAGGTATATAAGAATGTAATTAAACAAACAAACGTTTTTAACCGATACTAAAAATTGACAGATACGATAGAAATACAAATGGAAGGAGGGGAAAAAGTAATGGAAGGATTTAATAGCGAAGGGAGGAAAGTTGCGTAAGGGTGGGTCGTAAGCAGAGAAAAGAAAGAAATTCTATTGTGTAACCATAACGACACGGTGTTCCCGCAGAAAGCTGGGCTGGGAGCGTGGCATGCAGTCAGTAACCGGAGCTCTGTCGTTGGCCTTCTTCCTGGGCTTGATTTACAGGAGCGCCTCTCTCTATCATCCGCAACGACGGGCCATGTTACACGTGAAGAATCAACGAGGTGGCAAGTTGAAAGAGAAGAAGACCGCGTCGAAGCCACCAAGACAGCCATGGGTGGATCTCAGCCCTCTAGGTAGTCGGCCTGTCAGGATGTTGATGTTGGCCGCTGGGGCAGCCGGTTTCGGCCTTTATACGCCCGCCTTTTACATCGTGAGTACCTTAATTACTCTACCAAGCAACTGCCTTTAGGCTGGGTCCTGTTCTTGACTCTCAGAGTTGAGAAGTTTGATATTGCAACGTTTCTCGGCTGTATATAGGCTCGCGATAGTATTCGAACGTCTGTAATTTTGCGAATGCATTACGTTGTTGTACGAAACTTCAGATTTTTCGTTGTCCAACAATTCGACGAGAAAAGAGACAATAATTACGTCGCGAAATATTTTAATTTACCTATCATTACGATGGATTGTTCGTTTCTTTTAATTTTATCGTAAAATCCAGCCTCCAATAACATGTTATGAATATATCGCGTGTGTTACGCGAAACATTTTCAAGTTTCATTAGCCCTGTTGCGAAACTCGACTGTCAATCAAGCCTCAATCAAGCCAAAAACCAAATTGATCATGTTAAGGTATGGAGAGAATTTGGAGAGGTATTACAAAGAACTTGTGTGTGTTTTCCCTCACTCTCGCATGTACAATACAAATGTACTATATATTCAACGAATCAATTTCACTTTTTGTAAACTTTTCAATTTTATTACATACATAGCGTAATTGATGTTCATTTTTGAAGAAATATTTGATTTATTTTCATAAATCCATTTATAGCAAATACCAAAGTCAATATAACCTTGTACTAAAGTTTGTAACATCAATTTTCCCTATTTTTCGACTTCTGCATATGAGTCAGTGTGGCTTCTGAGTGTTTCAATTGCCGAAATTCTTTCCTCCTTTACCCTTTACGAACATTAAACGCCTACAAACATTATCTTCATATTTTGCATCTGTATAGGCTTTAAAAATTGAGAAATAATCGAATCATGAATTAATAGAAACATCGCAGGTTCTATTTGTCACCATAAAATAGATAGTAACTGATGATACGAGATATACAACGATTCAGCGGAGTTAACTTTTCAACAAAAGGCTAACTAACTGATCACTGGCCAGTTTGTAATACCATGGTCGGACCATCCGAAAAGCTGAATCGTCAAACTGCCAGAAACACGCGTATTACTCGGTAGCAGCAATCAGAGAACGGGCCACAGTTGGCAACTTCATTCTACAGTGAAGTTTCGGCAAAGTTAGGCGGTTTACACGTTCATAATCGCGGTTGACCTCGCTTCTGCACGCCCTGTCTCAATTTCTGCACGCCTACACGCGTCAGTTAGTATTTCTGATCTGATAGGAGTTCGTGAAACTGTTTCCAACGTGATATTCTTCGCAGTGAATGACGTTCCCGAATGTTGGAAATCGATGTGAACAGAAATTTAATTCGTAGAACTGTGAAAACTGAATATTTGAAAGCATACACGAAGTAGAATTATTAGAATCGAGACAGGAAAACGTAATACACCTCATCTTTTAATCTTTCACACAGAATAATTATAATCCCCTTTGAGTTCTCTCACTTCGTATGATACTAACAATAACTTCTGCCTTTATCGATTCTGTAAATCTAAAATCTGATATAAATCCTGAAAGATCTTCCTAGCTTTGGAATCACTTCTCTTCCTATCTTTCTTCCACGTTATCAGAAGTCTTCGTCAAACCGTACAGGTAATAGGAAAAATATATAAAATATCCAAAACACGATTCCGTTTATAATATTTAGCAGATAAAACAATATTCCACCCAAATTCTATTTTTTAATAACCTTCATAAAAATATGAATTTGCATAAACAACTTACTGACCTACCATGACGATATTAAACAACAAACCTCGTAATTAAAAACGTGCCATTACCTTTCTTTCTCCAACAAACCAGATCAAACCTATTCGTCAAACGTCTCCCAACGCTATCGATCCGATAGACCCCTCTTCAATTAACCACTTATTCAATCTATTGTACATTCAGATCTGTCTCTGTCGTGGCAATCAGCTAATGAAAAATACATCGGTTTCAGGCTATCCAGGGCCACAAAGATGGTTTGGAGGCGAGTGCAGTGGTACTTTTGCAGACTTGCCTGGGTTTGGCAGCGACACTCGGCTGCGCAGCTTGGGGTGTCGTTACCGCGAGACCATCTGCCCAATGTCTAGTGTCCAGGCAATATCTCTGTCAGGCAGCACTACTCGGAGTTGGTCAGTATACAACGCGTTACGCTGTTGTGGCGAGGGTGCTCGAACCGCGTTGCGGATCACGAGGGAAGGTAGTTTGGTCGAGAGAGAGAGAGAGAGAGACAGAGAGAGAGAGACAGAGAGAACGGAGGATCGCGTGACTGAGGAGCGTTCTGCGGTGTCGAGGAGTTTGCTTTGGTTTGAGCGAGACGACGTTACCCACAGATCCGCCTTGGATGGAGAATATCGGGCTTTTAATGAAAATCGAGGGAATTTTGGAGAGACGTGAAACGAAGTATAATTTTGTTGGAAGTTTCAAGAGATTCGAGGAGAATGTGACTCCGAGGCCTTTTTGCACAGTGGTTTGACGATTAATAATATCGATTAACGAATCACAAGTTTTAGATTATAGAATTCTGCTGTATAATTTTATCATCCTTTCGGGGAATAATCAGATTATTTGGAGTTTGTAGAATTTACTTGTGAATTTTAGGCGTTTCCTTATCAAATTTTGTCGGTATTATGCAAGAGTATTAGAATGTGTAACCTGTGACTCGTAAAACTTTGCTGATATTACTTTAATCGTGCGAGAAAGCGCGGGTGTGAATTTTAGAGATTCGTAAGAATTCTCTTGAAATTAAATAATTTTGTAGTATTGCAAGGAATTTGCGAAAATCCAGAGGAATGTATTTTGAAGAACTTTAAAACCGTAGGACATAAAATTCTATATCACTTGTTAAGTTCATGAATTTATTCCTAAAATTGTTTCGCAACAAAAGTGGAAAACAATTCTAGCCATTCGTGTGATACTATCTTGTAGGTTTTTGAACGTGTATCTACTACGTTTTATCAACCATTATAACAACCTAGGAAGCTTAGTGAGATGGCATCTTGTATTCAGATGGTTTCTAGTACCGAAGCTCGCAACATTGCTACATTATTCGCAAAACGACGAAGCTCTATCCCAAAAGGACAGGAGTTAAGCGCGCAACCTCAAACAGTATCAACTGTAATTTCGGTGTTTCGCTAGGTTTGACGTTGCTGCAGTTGAAGGTATGCACGAAAGAGGATATATTCACGATATATAGGAGATGTGATACACATTGTACTACAACGAGCAATATCCTGCAATTACTCTCAAAGCATATAATTTGATTACTGTATTATAGTCGCGTTTTCAAAGAACGTCATTTTCCTACCTCGTAATTCGATTTTATAATTCTAACATGTATGCAGTTATAGTACAATATATAACAAATTACAATCTTTTTATTCGTATCAAACATACCTTGTGTACATTATATATCAATCAAACTTCAGCTAATCCTTTTGCAGTATTCTAGATTTGATTATAACAAAATCTCTATGAGACGCAAAGCTTCCCAAAAAATTCCCAACTCACTGACAATCTTTAAATCTGATGCAAATAAGAAAAAAGAAAATTAAAACTAGAAGCGATCCATCGATAGAATTTCCAATATCAAAATCTCTCTAAAAAAGTCCATAATTTATACAACTCACCGACAAACTCTAAATCCAATCCAAACACGACACAGAAAATTAAGCATCAGTCAGGGAAAATTATCCATCTTCCCACGATGAAAAATATTTTCGAGCACCCAGTAAGTAGAAAGGGTAACCACGGTCGTTGGTGGCCGTCGTGTGTGTTATGCTTTCGTCCAGAAGGTTCGTCGTCCGGAGGTTTCTAAACGTATAGCCCCCATTCAGTCCCGGGGTAGACTTCAACCCCCCGTCCACCTTCCCTCTACCGGTTGTGTGCACCCTTTTGAAGCGGCCTGGGCTCTTCGAGTGTCAGCCGCATACACGTCTTTGCCCCTCATTCAGCCGGCTTACCCTCGACTCGAGTTCTCGACACAAAGTATTTTCCATTCTGTTCTCGAGTCACCCCCTCGATGGCTTCGCCACTCTCCTCTCTCCTTCTCTCCCTTTCTCCCTCCTCTCTCTCTCTCTCTCTCTCTCTCTCTCTCTCTCTCTCTCTCTCTCTCTCTCTCTCTCTCTCTCTCTCTCTCTCTCTCTCTCTCTATCTCTATCTCTATCTCTATCTCTATCTCTATCTCTATCTCTATCTCTATCTCTATCTCTATCTCTATCTCTATCTCTATCTCTCTCTCTGTTACACATACGTGCGCGCACATTTTCTCTCTCTCGTCCCTTCCTTCCTTTCTTTCCTTTGGCCACATGGAGACGAATATCGCTCCGACAGAGAAGGAGAGAGAAAGAGGACCGTTGCAATCGTTAATGGGGTTGCTTCTGGACAGAGGAAGCGCATTTAAAACGCAACGCTAAGCCCAGGCTCGCAGTGATTTCGTTAACGAAGGAGAAACTAATCTACCAATGCTGTGCAGGTTCCACCACAAAGGATATTTCTGTCGATTTTCGATCCGAGCTTCTAATTGGCTGGATAATGGGATGGAAGTAAAATAGAGGTTTAGTTCAGCTTGAGGTTCTCTTTTGGTACTTGGTATGCTGTTTCATTTAATTCTGTTGTAGAGTTTTCTTTTTATTTTCGTGAGGTATACGTAAAGGTAGACTTGGATTCGTTTGCGTGATTTTAACGCATTCTTAAAGCGATAGGGATAAATTTTGATGGGAAAGTTAGTTGGAATTTTTATATGTATTCCTGGGCTTTTTAATCGATCAACCTTGGACAGTGTTATTAATTTTGAGAAAGATATAATTCCTAAAAATAGACAATTTTTCAACGTGTATGGATATTTTGGTAAGAAGAAAAATACATTATATATATGGTGCTCGATACACTTCTACAACCATGATGTAAAAATGATAACTTTAAAGCGTTGAAATACCAAGATACATGGCCCGCTTCATAAATTGAAAAATAGAAAAAGGTAACAATATTAAAAACATTCTGTTTTTAAATTTTCCTCGGAACTTACAATTATTTATACTATCTTGTTACACTAAACGCATCTAAATAAGCAAGACACATGTCTCTTTTTTTTTAATCGAACACCAATCATAAATTATCAAAAACACAGTTGGTCAATCTTCTAACGGGCACGATAAATTTCACGAGTGAATTTTGCGAATTACTATCGAAGTTGATAGCCTAATTAACTAATTAGTAATAATAATCATTGTCCAAGAGAATCTAAAAATCACAGTAATTCGTAATAGAATAATTTCTCCTCTCGCGAGCATTTTAAAATAATCTTTCAAACAACTAAAAACAGTCGTTTCGAAAGAAGATAATAATTTCTTAAATTCCAAAATATTCAGATAATCGAACAAAGTCGTTTCAAAGCAAAATTCACTTGCATTGATCCAGTCATTGATCACTCGCTCGTTATAAAATTGTAATCGTTGCAGAAAGCATGGCATAAAGCGAGCTTTGAAAAAACTACTTGCTTTTAATCGCACTATGTACAATTTAAGAGACGAAATACGTGGAATTGGTTGGAATTGCGGTTATCTCCGAGAAAAAACGAAACTCCCGCGATCGTCGAATCGTTCGGTGGATGTTTGAGAAGCGCGGAATATTTCATCGCGGCCGCGCGCTCGAACGTGAAATTTTAATCCCACGCTGGGCGAACAGTCGATTGACCGAACCAGTTCTACCAGAATCCGGATCGTTTCCAGGAATCTGAGAATCGCGACGAGATGCAGAGACGAATGCAACCTGAGGCTCGAAACTCATTGTTCGAGAAAATTATGGTAAAAAAGAAGACGATTGCTGTAATTTCAGTCGGCCGTTGATTTTAATTGGGATGGGATCGATCGTGGACGAATATGTTTTATTGTCAGAAGATGGTTTATTGTTACCAATTATCTAGAAACGACGATTATCGTGAAGCGATTATTTTGTATCCGATGAAATATTTTTAGTAGCGATGAGGTTTCTGAAAGGAAGAAAAAAATCATTTGGAATATTTTTTATTCGCGATGGTGTTATCTGGGTATTATGATTGTTTCGGAACGACTTTGGATCGTAATTGGATAATTACGGGTTATAAACTTCAACGATAATTTGTAAAGTAATTTTTGAATTGTGACATTCTTTTTGTTAAATAGGGTAATTTTATTAAGTAAAATACAGTGACTTTGATGTTAAAAAATAATTCACTGTTAGAATTAATGGAAGAAATATAATGAACAAACCTTTACTTTTTTAATATGATGAAGTGTCTTATTCTTTTCTTTGATTGATTTTTAAAGACGTTTTAGGCAGATCTCGCTTCGTGAACAATTATGTGCATAATTTAGATACACGAATTATTTAACATATAATTACCAATTTTATATAGAATAGTAGTTTAATTTATTGGAACCAGTACGCGTAAATTTGATAGCAATCGCACGGAGACATTCGCGAGAACATTAAACAAATCCTTGGCAATTAACTCCAATGGAAATTAATATATTTATTCTCTATAGAGTCATCAATTACCTCGTAACTTCGAGACAAACCCAATCAAAAATTTCATTTTTTAATTAAATATCACAATTCAGCTATACAGAAGATATTTCAGAAATGTAACGGTGATACAATATTAATTTTATCTACAATTTTACATTGGAAAGGATATTTTTGGAATCAATTCGTTACTATTGGAGAGTTTATTTAAATATGGTAATTAAACATATGTAAATTGGTAAACGATAATTAACGGTATAAACGTTATTTCACATGCAGATAGCTACGAAAAAATTGTCTAAAATTAATCACCGTGTGATTTCGAAATCAATATTCATTATCGAAATGTTACCAAAAAATAAACGTGCAGACCGAGAAGCCAAATATTAATTTTGGTTGTAACCTTTGATTCTCGGAACGTTCGAAATTAACCACTTTCTACCACACGAATCCGAATTCCACCTTTAAAATAGCTGCCCTAAACGATATCCTAAAATATGAAAATATAATATGATATAACAAATTATAAAAAGGCTCAAACAACGTTGATATAAATATCGTTTATAATAAATAATGAAAAAATGATATTAAACAACAGAATCTATAAAACAATGTAACTGTGCTACTGGTTGAAAAATTATGTTCCTTGTTGCGTATAGATATATTGAATTTTCTACTAATTTTATTATTACTTAATTGGAAATTAACGCTATAAACATAAATAAGAATTTCCTACAGGTGTTTTGGTAGAGTTTTAAGGAAATCGTTTTCTAAGGCAACAGATTGCTTTAAAACTACATTTTTAGATTCTCATAAGAATTTAGATTAGATCGTTTGATTTCAGAATATTTTATTTCATTCCTATCTTATGCTCTATCTAATCAAAAGAAATCAAAATTAAATATCCTACAATATAATTCACCAATACCAGTTAAGAATTAAGATATTTATAAAAGCAAAAATCATAGTATTCGAAATGATCCACACCTCTAAATTTTCCCAAAAATGAACCACCCTCGACCACTTAAATTTCAATTGCAACTTTAAAACACGTATGACCAATAAAACGTCAAAAAATACTTCACGCCACTAACATTAACGTAAATATCGTCCACGAGGGAAATAAAACCGGCTAAACCCGGACTGGGAGCCGTACTAATTCCTGGACGAGCATCACGACGTCCATGAACGAGAACAAGGGTTGAAACGTGGGGCATAGCAGCAAAAATTCCTGAAAACGTAACTCGTAATCAGCGAAGAACAATATTTTCAGTCGACGACCCTAACGCATACAGTGGCTGCAACAAATATCTGTACACTGTACAGGCTCTTAATTTCTCATGGAGAATTTATTTATTACCATTCATTTTTTTTTTTTTTTTTTTTTTTATTAGATTTAACACTTAATTTTCATAATAACAAATTTTTGTAATCGCATGAAAGTACTGTTAAATGACGCGAAATTTATTATTGTTGGCTCTAATTAATACATAGATTGTCGTTTTTTGTCAATTATTGGTGATCCACGTTCTACTAAATTTCTTGAAACGCTTGAAATAAAATAAATTTCATAGACTGAAAAATATTGAACAATATGTATGGCTTTGACAATATTGTCAAATAGAATGCAGTATTTTGCAAAGATTGAACATTATGGTGCAGTAAGAGATAGTAGTTCAAAGTAAATATTCAAATGTGTGCTATAATGAGTATGGTATAAAATATGATATGAAATGTGATATTCGCGTCAACCTGTTAACTACAATTACAGTGCAATTAACTAATGTATTCAATAGTAGACGAAAGAAGGTTCAAAGTTGCTACCTTTTAATAATAACTTTTACATTAGATATTTTTCACCACATTGCTAACATATATTACAGTATTGTACATATATTAAATTTATCCAATGTGTGATCAGAGACAATCACACATGTTTTGTAAAAGTATAGTACTTTTTGTACCAACTTCTCGTATCTAAACCTTCTTTTGTCATATAACTCGTAGTAAACGCATTGGTGGACGCAAATACTTTTTGCAGTCAGTGTAGCTGGAGCGTGCACACGTGTACGCGAAAATGTCCCTTTTTCAACTTCGTGGAAACGGCTAGAGGAGATGACAAGCGAGAGCTAAATATACAAGCGCGACCAGGAAGAGTTGCAACCCACCAAAAAAGCGGCTTATCCCGGTGGCTGCTGTTGAATCGAGTTTGTTGCCAACGTTGCTATTCACTCGCGATAGATAAACTATCTGACGAAAAGAATTTGCAATTTCCTCCGAGCGACACAAAGAGGACAGGCAAGGAGTGTGCGAGCTTCGTCGCGTTACGTCTTCATCCTCTTCCCGTGTGGGAGTGACGTGCATGGACGTGGAATGTTACGATAGTTAAAAATATGACGATTTAGGAAAGGTTTAGATTGGGGCTGATCGAAGAGGGTGAAAGGAATTTATGTTCACTCTTGTGTTGTTTATTTATGTCTGAAGAAATATCGTTGCAAGAGGATGGACAATTAAAGATTGGAAATGATACACGCGAAGATGGAGAAACGTTAAAAAGGGAGAGCAAAGAGAAGATTATGAAAAAAGGGAAACATTAATGAGATTATACAGTAAATTTCGAAGCAGTTATACTTTGATTATTAAGTGCTTTCAGGGAACTTTAGGACAGTTTTGAGGAAAAATCGAACGTTTCTATAGCCATTTTTTTTTTTTTTTTTTTTTTTTGACGAAATTTGTCAACATGAATGTCTTCTGCGATGAATTTATTTTGCCTGGCGATATTAAAAATTGATGAGTTTCTTTACGATGGAAGTTAGGTGAATAGGTGTACAGTTCAATTTCAAATTATATAAAACTCACAGATATTCCAAATGTAATTTAAAATTCAGGTGTATGTGTGTGATGAAGACACGTTTCATGAATTTGCAGTGCGTTCTTATAGGTATTTGTAAGTTCTATTAAAATATTTTTCTTATGATTTTCGTTTTCTCGAATGAATATTAAACAATAGAATATTTTAAAATTTAATTAGATATTCCGTGACTAATTGCCAAAAAGATATTCTGAATTCTTCAACTCAATAATCGTCAAAGAAAATACTCTCTATTTTCTTCAAGATCAATGACTCAAGATGCATCGCTCATTTTTCAGCCATAGCTCAGGTGGCTTTGGGCAGCGTGCAAGGTTACCACGGGCTGGTTCTGGCTTCCGGTTTGTACGGCGCATCCCTCGGCGGCGCACTTTACTCCCTAAAAATGCTGGCCCTCGAAAGACTGAGGGCAAAACACTTTGCACGCTCCTGGGCACTCGTGCAGGCCGCAGAAGCTTTACCTATTCTTCTCGGAGTTCCTCTTACTGGTAAACCGCGTCTCTTTCAGATTTATTTCGTTCATTTACTTTCGTATCTTTTTGTCAAATGCTATTATTCACTTTAGTCGAATCTTCGAATTATTATAATTCATACACATATATGTATTTCATAAAAGATATAACTTAGAAAACACGATGTTGGCACCCCGCTGGGGGTAGCCACCCACATGCTATATTTATTTTATTTTATTTTTTTTTATTTACCATGAGATATAACACTTTACCAGATGTCCTTCAGGACAAATTGTAAAAACCAAAATAAAATAAAAAAAAAAATATATGTATTTTCCTTAAAATAGAAATCGAGCATTTCTCAACGACTGAACAAAATTATTCATTCTACGTTCTAAAAAGAATCGTAGTGCTCTTAAACAAATATATTTTATCAAATAATCGATAAGAGACATGCTCGATGAATTCTCTTTATTCGCATACAAAATTCATATTTCCTTCCATCGATCACCTCCCATCGACGATATTCAATTCCTAGATTACGGATTTAAACGGAGAAATTTGATTGATGGAATTTTCCAGTTAAATAATTCTCACGAGAAGACTCTGTTTTTCAAAGCAGAACTTGAAACTCCACTCTAATGCATTCTCTTTGCTCGCGTACATAATTCATCCTTCCTTTCGCTGACCAATAACGAGACATATTCATTTTTTAGATTAATATTACCAGTTAAAGCAGAACAATATTTCATGGACGAAGCTTTCAAATTTCATGATCCTCTTTAGAAATCTTTGTGCCTGAAAATAGAACTTGAAACCGTGTTCTAATGGATTCTCTTTACTCCCATACAAAATTCATGTCTTCCTTCATTGGCTAATTCCCATAACGATACTCATCTGGAAAATCATGAATCAAGAAATAAAATTCCAGGCCAAAATTCCTGTTTATAGATTAAAACAGAAAATTTTTATCGACGATACTTGTAAATTTCATGATACCCTTTGAGGAACACTATTTTCCAAAACAGAACACCAAACTCATCTCTAGTGCGTTTCTTTGTTCATATACGAAATTCGTTGATCAACCTCCGCTAAAAGCACCTAATTTCTAAATTTCAGGTTACATGAACGCGAACAGCTCGAGGGTGGGTTACTACGCGTGCACGTTAAGTTCCTTGTGCGGTGCAGCGTTGCTCTTCCTGGTTGGCTGGGGTCGCCAGCCGGCGTCTCCTCTACTTCCTGGCTCGCACCTCTCCAACGTGACCATACCTCCGCCGTGTGCCTGTCCTCCGCCGCCAAGGCCAAGGTTGCCAAAATCACAATCGTTACACGTTCCCTTGGACATGGAGGAGAATCTTCGGGACAGAGAAATGGAGAGGATGCACACTGCCGAACATTACTATCAACCGCAATTCTACGGGCCTCTGAGACCTAGCAAGAGCGTTCCAGAGGGTCTGAGTCATCAGGATTCCTACAGGAGTCGGCCGAGACGGCACAGAGACGTCACGGTGATCGAACAAATCACCACTAGCGTTTGAATCAATTAAAAATTGGAAAAACCAGGAGAAGGGACGAATATAATTGATTGGTTGTTGGAGACAGTTGGATACGACGATGATCAAGCTTGGAGCTATGATGGAGAATTCTTGGGATTTGTTGATTGTTAGTTGTTTGAAGTTAGATCTGGTTAAGTGTTAGAATGTTGTACGTGGCGAGAGAAATTTTTGATCTAAAATGTGCCAACTTCGTTCAAACGTAGCTCTTAGCTTCTTAGTTTAAAATTTAAATGAAGTGTAAATTTATATATAACAAATTTGGCATCACTTTTTCATTCGTATCATCTATACACAAAATTGTCTAGTTTTAAAAGATTCAAGTACAATTTTTTAAATGATTAAAACTAAGTTTACTATTAATGTAGAATTATGCCAGAAATGTCATATATCAGTATTATTATATTAATATTAGATAAGTTTCTTACGTCTTGACATATAGCTGAATGACCAAAGGATTTTTTAAGTTATAATAGAATTCTAAACTAACTCTAATCCCTTTATGTCCATACATTTTATAGAGCACACAGTGATTTCAAACTCTTGATTAAAAATATTGAAACAAACTAACAAAAATTCAAGAAATAACAAATCTCTTGCTGACACAAGTTTGGAATTCGTTTACGTATAAAATAGATTCCTATGATATTCGTTTCTAAAGAACACTTTTAACTTTAAAGAATATTATCGTTGTTACATTCTTGGTCTATAGGACAATTTGGGTTAACCAGATCTATCTTAGGTGACCGAACATGGTTCGCGTAAGAAGGATATTGTGGAGGATATAATTGTCAGGGAATTTTTCATCGTTATTTACATGAATCTGTACGTGCTCTGCTCAGTTGCTTTCACGAAGAAGGAAAGAAAAAGAGAAAGACTCGCAACAGCTTGCCTTGAAGACTATAATCTAAGAGAATGAAGGATTTTACGATAAAGGAAAGATCTTTACGACCGCTGTGAATCCGATATTGTACCGTTTTCTGTAAGATTTGAGAATCGCAGAGTGGAGAGCACGTTCTCTTTCTGGGAATTTTTCACGCCTTCCGGTGAATAATCGTACAGAGTTTGAGCGTGTTAAAGAGCGACCTTTTAACCAGTTTAAAAGTTACTGACTGTAGTACCGATTCTACTTCATGGAACCATAAAATTGATTTCCTTTAATCGAACCATAAGTTTGTTGAAAACTAGGTATTACGACTTTCCTAAACCTAATTGATTATTCGAGATCACAAATAAATGAGCAAATTTTTACTTGATTTTATCGCAATTAAAAGAACTCAGGAAAATATTAATATAGATATTAGAATTTACAATACTTAAATTAAATAATTTCTTATAACATTACGCACTTTTTGTACTGTTATTATTATCTGATGTTTTATATTAATTTATACTATTCCATTATTAACTAAATATTCTATTTATGGCAATTATTAATATATTTTCAAAACTTGTTTTCCCGTATAGTTAAACACCATAAAAGTTAAATGACGTTAGTCAAATTCATCTTAAACAACTTCATAGCTTTTTTCTTATCTTTGCTTTTCCTTTGAAAGTAGGCACAAAGAAGAGACTCTGTCCTCTGTCTATTCAACGTTCTCTTTTACTTAACTTTTAACCCCCATATTTCTTCAAATCTCTCCCATTCGTCGGCAAACAAAAGCCAGATTACGCGTAGGCTTTGAAACGCCAGAGAACGTCGCTCCCTAAACCACTTATCCCACCCTTTCGTTCAGTATCCGAATTACGTGCCCGGAAACAAATGCGCCAAATGATTCTCAATCGTTCATTATACAGGGTGTTCCTAAATTGGTGATCCAATTCGAAAGAAGACAAATTTAAGATTCATGAAATTCGTATTTGAAGTACTCCATTACACAAACTTAAACTATTATATCAAAAACGAAGTACAAATGTTTTTCGTTTTATATTGTTTTTATCCTATACACCTTTTCGCGTTCCTTTTCCCTTATCTTTCTTTTCTTGTTTCGTTCCTTGGGTGATTTTAGTTCCAATAGCAAAATCTCTGTAGTTAACGTCTTATTACGAACATTTAACGCAAAGAATTTGGCACAGGCATATCCTTGCAAATATAATTAAAAAACTGAAGCTTATATAAACGATTGTTCATTTGCTAAATACTATGACGAATGCTAAATCTCAACTTATTTATACTTCTCCACTTATCACGTGCATTTTGTACATTTTGCTGCCTTCAAATCTCTCACAAATGCATAAAAATCTAACAAGGAAATTATAAATATTCTAGAAGATGGAGTTGCGTGATAACTTTAGCCTCCGAGAAGCTCATATTATTTATTTAATTATTTACTTTCCCATGAAGCCGCTCCACCGGATTGAGCCGATCTTTCAATCGCATTTCTCCTCTCTACTTTCCCAACGCCCAAGCTTCTCATCTCTCCTACTTAGCTTCTACTTAAATCCCACAACTTAAACTTCACCTCGCAACATCTACCTCTTACGTTGCTTATTCTCTACATGTCTTCGCTACTCGCATATTCGCAGCGTCTACGCTCCGATAACATACGAATCCGAACAGAAACATATTTCCTGAGTTTCCTTTTTGTACCGTCATTATTATTTGATGTTTTAAATTAATTTACACCACTCCATTATTAAGTAAATATTCTATTTATGGCAATTATTAATCTACTTTCAAAATTAAAAATACAAACTTAAAATGTCGTTAAATACAAAATATGAGACTCTAACGATTCTGATATTGTATCACCGTTTGGGTAGCACCCTGTACATCATCATCCCCCTTCCCTACCCCTACCGCATATTTCCATAAATTTAGCAGCGAAGCCACGTGGAAACACGAGCCCTCATCGTTGCTCTTTAAAATCCGACAATTATTGGCCGTTGTTGCGCACGGCCGGAAAGCGGAAGAGCAGAGCGCGGACCGGCGCGGAGGGAAACGCGTAATCCGGCCTCGGTTCGGTTAATCGAAACGATCTTTTGTGCGCGCAATATCCGTGAACAATACGAGCGGCTATTATCGCGACGTCGTCCCCGGGTATATATGCTTGACAACGCGCGCCTCGGCTGACATCGAAATCTCGTTGTCATCGGAAATTCTATTCAGTCGGGCCCGATTGGCAGATGCCAGGCAAACGATGCGTGTCGACAACACGATGGCCCGCGTTCAAGACCGCCCACGGCCGAATTACGCCCGCAACGTTCCATCGCCGATCACTAAATTTTCGAGTTTACATCGATTATACCGGCGATCGACGCGTAAGTGGATGATTACCGGGATCCGAACGCTTCTGGCGAACGCGAGTCACCGATCAAGGCGGAGAAAGCTCGAAGTGACTTCTTTCGATGGTTTGCTTTGTTGAGCGCCAATTTCATATTTTTTCCAGATTGGTGTTCTGCGTTCTTTTAGCTTATTCGTCTCAACTTTTTTCTAATTATCCATTTTAATTTATCGGCGGTAGAACGCGATGATTTCTTAAAAATTTCACTTTTGGAGGAATGCCTCGTGTGTTTCCTTTAGTTCGACGAGTATCGAGGGAAAATGTGACGATGCAGAGCTGGATTTCCATGGTCGTATTTATCGGAGGACGATCTCAGCTTCTTTTAGTTTCTCGAGTATCGAGGAAACGTAGGGTAACGAGAAGTGGAGTTTTGTTTCTCAGTTGTTGAAATATTAGAGCATTTATTGAGTACCGAGCAAGAACAGGATAATGGACAGCGGTCTTTTAATTGGATCTTTGTTGGATCGAATTATAACGCGCTGCGATATTAAAGGATCTATCGAGTGTGGTGGAAAGATAGGATGATCGAAATGTGAATCTTGGATTGAATTTAGTAGACTGTTGCCACGTTAGAGTATTTATCGCGTATTGGAGAAACGCAGGATAATAGAAAGTGGGCTTTTGCTTGTTAGATGTGGTTAAAATATTATAGAATTTATGGAATATCGAGGAGAGATATGATAACAGAAAATGGATCTTCAGTTGGATTCTTATTAATTAGTAGCTGTTGAAACATTAGAGAAATTCCTTAGAAGTACTTTTAAAAACTGTAGCTTCGACTGGAGTAATAATACCAGTTGTATCTTGAAGAATGCAACAGTATGACAGTGAATTGTTGCTTAACTTTTGTAATAATGATAGTAATATGAATTTCTCAAGGAATTTTTTTAAAACTAGTTTAACTATAATTTTCTTCTTTATTATTTGTAAATGATCGATTTACCTGAAATAATAAATTTATTCCATATTGAAGCACGATTCATGCAAGATATGATTTAGATTGTCAGAGTTGATTGTGTGAATAAATAATGTTAATTGTTGGCTAATAGTTAAATGAATAATCTAGATGATTATTGAACCAATAACATGATGTAACTATTTTAATCATTATGATATTAATCGTTAATACATATAATAATAATAATAATGATAGGTAAATATGTTTAGTTAACGAATTACTAGAATCATGTTCTCCTTATTTATAATATCGATTGTTAAATTCAATTATTTCATTAATAATTCTATTCAATTATTGTTTAACAAATTATTAAATTATTCGATATTCTATGTATAGGCATAGAGAACGTAAAAATGATCATCTGGTGAAATGAAGCAAAAATCAAAAGAAGACACTTCGAGTTCCTCTAATAAAAAGAAAAATACGACCGATTATTTGGAAAAGATAACTTCGATGACTCGAAAAGGCGAGATAAGCGTGAATGTTAATAAAGACAACTGGTAGAATCAAACGTGAACGCAAGGAGAGATTATGAATGTTGGGAGAAACGAATCTTAAAATGCACTATGAAGAGATTTTATGCCACTCGCTTGTCGATGGTGGAAAGTGAAATGGTGTTAAGATGTATGATGTATGTAAATGGAATTTATATAGTCTATCTGATCTATAATTGAAGTATCAAAGTAAGTTAGGGAAATACTTATTCGTGTTAATGGTTTCTTAGTTACGATGTTACTGTGAGAGAAGTATCTGTCTATATATTTCCTTATTTAATCATCATCCTACTATTTCAAATTCTTCAATTTTGATATCGAGAAACATTCTCATGCAATTAAGTTATCTTCTCGTTGTAATTTTTTAACAAGTTCCAAACATCCACATATTTCAATGCAGAGGTTGCAATTTGTCTTCCTTCGTGACTTGAAAGAATTCTAAGCTCCTAAACGTTTACACCTGAATTAGGAAAAAGAATTATTTAAATGCATTGTTTTATGTTTTCAATATTAAAAAAGAAGAGTTGCCCCTGTTGTAGCTTTAAGAAATAGCAAACTCGCAAACGTCTCAATGGAAAATATTCCAAAAATGTCTACATATAGAGATAGGTCATATGTTTTTCTCGTTTGTATCGTTTAAAAGGCACTCGCCCATTAACAAATGGATCGATACTTCCCTCCCGTGTGTGTTCACGAAATAATATTTAGAGACTTAAAAGAAAGAGAAGCACAGAAGGGCGAAAGCAAAAGGAAAGTGGAATGCAGAACAAAGTAACAGAAATATCGTGGCAGCATGAGAAAAGGAGATTCGAATTTCTAGAGATATAAAATATACAGGATGGAGCTGGTCTCCAGGATCGTCACATCAGAATCGTTAGAAACTTTGCTTATGTTTTAATATACACTATCGTAGAAACCTGGGAAAGTAAGTACAATTTAGGAACAATTGAAATGTACGCATACCTACGATTTAACGAAAAAAAAAAAAAAGAGTCAGAAAAGACACACTCATGATGGAATATGTCGACGAATCTTGTGTAATTCGTGTATAATATATCCAAAAGCTCAATTATTGTCTCTGTTAGAGAGACGATCGTTGTTTCCTTTCGAGTTTCTAAGTAAGATGAAAGAGTAACAGAGGAAGAATAGACTTTTAAAGAAAGAAAAGCTTGTACAGCCTGCAAACAAGTATTCAACTTTAGTAGTTCACTGAACTTTTCATTCAGATTCTAGTAGAAATTCCTATTAAAAGGGAATCCTTTATTTGAGGATCCAGGACGAACAATCGAGAAACACGTGAAGTCAATATTAATCTTTGGCTGATGTCACTCGCTCTTTTATTTGATAATAGCGAATAGCATGCTTTGTCTGATAACAAAATTTATGGTGTTATTGAAATCTTATTTTGCACGCTATGGTAGTGTTTTAATAGTTTCAACGTGCCAAGAAGAAGATTTAAGAGTGAGTAAATGCTACAGGAAGGTTGCAACAATGATTAGAAAATCATATTTTATAACATTAAAAAGGAAGATAAGTTTATTCATAGAATTTTGTTATAAAAGTTAAGTTTAATTGTTAAATAAATACAGCTATTTCGAATTTTATTTTACACTTTGTGGACGCTCAATCTGCAAGTTAAACGACCTCTAAAAATTTATGTTGAAAAATGTTTATTTAAATTAAGTGAAACCCGTATAAACGAGTTTTGCGAATTGAAAAAAAGCAAGTAGTCGTTATAGAACTACTACGAAACTTTTAATTTACTACACTGAATCTCATTCTGAATTTCCCACGCTATTCGCCTTTAAATAGCCACGATTTAAAAACGTAACCGGTTCTATTAAGAAGTATAACTCGTTTTGTATCGAATCAAAACTATCTAAATTAATTTGTTGAATTCTAAAGAACGGTAAAACTACTCTAAGACACAAAGAAGAATAAGAAATCCAGAAGAACGTCCACGATGTTTCGTAGATAATTTCTTTCTCGGTTGATTTTTTCACGTGACTTGTGCATGATTCGAGGGAATCTTCGTTGTGATAGGATTTCGAGAGGACAGGAATCAAAACTAGATTACAGCAAAGTAATTGCGCGATCGAATTGACGAGAATCAAAACTAGATTAGGATAAAATCGTCGCAGCAATCTCTTCGCAATGTCTGACGACATCAGCCAAAGGTTCAGCCATTCAATTCCTACTAGCTCTTAAATAAAAACAACTCATCTCGAAGACTTTGATACACAGCAAACGAGTCACCGAATGATAAAGTGATTAGTACCTGAATATTAAGTGTTCTAGGTTTACGCGACGATTCAGCCACGCGAACATCGTTTGTTTATCGCGAATCAAACAAAAGTATCAACTCCCTTTCACGCGATAGACTTTACTGTGGGTTTTTTCGGATCGGCTCTTCCGAGACCATCGTGGTACAAGCTTCTGAGATGGAAAATTACGAAGAAAAGGGGAATTAAAAAACGCCACGAGAACGACTACAAAGTTGAGAAGAACGATTCGCTTTGCTAATTAGATTAGATAATCCCATAAAAGGGACACAATATCGTCACGCTTCCGCTTCTTGCTGTCACTTGTCGCGCTTAAATTGCTGTCCAAGACCTTTCGAAAGTCGCGTCGTTACTTGAACGTTGCTAATTGTAAGTAAAATAAGTAGACTGTGGATAGAGCTACTAGACGCGTGTAAATTACGCAGAATGCGCATATTACGTAAAAATAATATCCCAATTTTTTCGGACAAACGTCGTGAGGATGTTGGGTGGGCATAAACGAAGGAAAAGTGTTCATTCGAAGGTTGGGTAAAAAGTTACGAAAAAGATCGAAAATATCAAGAGAATAATACGCTTGAGTTTTCGATATTGCTCGATCAAACGCTAAACTTTTACGTTGAATGAGAAAATATATTCGATAAGACACAGAATGCGCGGTGAACAGGATACGAAGAATATGAGAGAAGATGAAATATAATTGAAATGAATTTTATAAAACAGTAAATTCAATTATTTCCTTTTTATTGCTGATACTCTTGTATCTATCGACAGAAACGATCAAGACTTCCGTATTTTCGTATCTCTTATCTCAACTAGTACAAAATTTGCCCGGAAAAACTGGACATGCTATTTGTTATAATATTCAATAAACTTTGTATTATTGTATTATTTCAGTTATCTTATAAAAATATCAATTTACGTAATCGTCCACAGTCTACTAACGAAGAAAGCGAAAAATATTTGGTAGTGATATGAAAAATCAGAGGATCATCAGCGAACTTGCAAAGCTTCAGATTTTTCAATTGTATCGTAATTTTGGTAACTCAAAGCGTAAAACGTTCCATTGTATTTAAGATACTTTGCGTTTGGGAAATGATCCTCTTATAATCGCGGAAGAAACTTTACGTTGTTGTAAAAGCAAATTAATATTTTACTGCGATTGTTAACGAATTACGTTGAACAGTCATAGACTGATGAAACTTTCAACGACCAATTACTGCAATTAGCGAAATGTGTAACGTGAAATTTTGTTTGAAGGAAGAGATGAACGAAAGCATCACAATTCATCGAAGCACAAAATCAGTAGAAATTTATATCTACTGCAGCTTCTTCGAGTAACATAACCAACGTGGTACCTTTATTAGAAAAAAAAAAAAAAGACATAACTCATAAGTACCAACGATATAAAAAGTTTAACGAATCGTTAAGAACGTGTCGTATAGTTTTTAATGTACGAAGTTTCGCCTAGTTAGATGGACGATATACGAAAATTTCCGCGTGAAGAAAAAGAAAGAAGAGAAGAAGGATCGATGTATCGTTCTTTTTAAACGATCCCTATTCCAAGATGTTCATACTCTTCGTTGATTCTCTTTGTGGTGAATTGTTTGTATACTGCCAATTTTTATAGAACACTGTTCGCATAATAATTCTTCGACACACTTGTATCTTCTTGAACGATCAAGCGTTTGAAGTGTAATATCCAAGAGTGGGAAGAGCGAATTAATTAATCAACTAAGAAGAACTCACTCGTCATAGGATTAATTGTCTTTATCGAACACTTTACCGTGTGTTTTTCCCACGACTTATTGTATGTCGATCAATCGCGACGAACGTCGAGTGAGAAGCCGGAGATGCGAATTCTCAACTCTTTAAAGCCGCAATTTCATTCCGTTAAGGATCAACATTCTGTTAATCCAACGTTGTTTAATATTCGAGTTTAATCTAATATTAGGTAAATATTTAAAATAGCAAATTTTGTTTAGCACCTTGAGGTTTATGTAGATGCTTCGTTGATCTAATTGCTTTTCATAGATAGAAATTGCTATTTCGTCTTCCACATAGACTGCAGAATTTTACGGAGTATGAAATATTGAATTTGATCAATTATTTCTATTTCTTAAATTATTGAAACGTTTTCGTATTTCTAATTTTTCGAATGAACTTCAGTGAAGCATTTACTAATCTAATGCGTTTTCGTAGTTTAATGAAACAATATACGTAATTGTAAATTACTTTCTTTTTCGATAATATTCTATCGTACTGGGTCGTTAACGAACCAGAAGAAAACCGTCATTTTATGTTCCATATGCTGCGCAACGCTTTTTTATTCCCCGTAAAAAATTTTTAGGCGCAAAAGTTTTTAAACGTTTTCAAGAAATTTAACGTAGGTTTAATCGAAGTGAACGAGGAGTTTGAAATTTGTATCTTCGAAATCGAACGATTAAACGACAAACGCAGATTAACGAAACATAAATGATAAGAAGGAAGGTTCGCAGAAACCTTTTAACAAGCATCGTACGACAGTTCCTCCCTTCTCATTGTCCACGAGTATCTCGAATGTTTTTTCTACAATACAATCGTAGCTTTCTATCCACGAAGAAACATAGAAGACCAGAGTCTTTTTCTAATCTTTACGGTCCATCAGATCTTTGTTATAGCAAATGTATCAATTCAGCAAACATGTACACTAACTGGTCAATGTATGCACATATTGATTTGATGAGTTTACATGTATTGACAAATTTTTACATATGCATAAACAAAAATGCATTAATTTAAAAAAGGATATGTATTTATTTTATTTGAAATATTCTGAATATTCATAGATTTATCAAATAAAATGTTACTAAGTTTTCAGTTTCATTCTATTGATACTACAACAAAATGTGATCAAAGCATCAGCAATCTATAACTTTCCACAGAAATTTTCTAGTTTTATACAGTGCTATGTTTTAGGGATTTAAATGATTTTTTTATAAAATATACAAGTGAATAATTCTTTTCTTTTCTCTATACATATGTTTCTTTCACATACTTTGCATTTCCATTCGTCCGACACAGTTTCTATACTTATCACGCTGTTATTATGCTTCTACCAATGTGTCGTACTAAGTAAATATATTTATCAATTGTTAATTAATACTAATTACAGGCATTCGTGTGTTTCATTCCTTTTATAGTTACTTGCTATCGACTACTGATAAGAGAAACATATTATCGCTAATATTTTCGCAAAGAAGATAGCAAATTTAACTGTATGGAAAATAAATAAATTTATCGTTTGGTTAGTTAACAATCGACGCGTATATAAAATCAAACGATAATTGCATACATTAATTACCAGTATTAGGTGTAGTATATACGTTCACTGAATTTCACACTTTTATTACGACAAATCAAACGTATCCTCCTACGATATTGAACGAACAGTCTCGAGCGCGGAATTTAAAATGCAGCAGCGTGAAATCGAGTTTTATACCTCGTACCAATTTTAGCGAAACGTCGTAAGAACTAAGAACGTAGAGACCAGATTTTTCGATTTCTATTCGTGTACCATTTTCCGTTCGTTCGTAACTACTAAATGTACGCTTAAAAGGGAAAAAGAAAAAAAGAAAAAAAAAAAAAAGAAAGAGATTCTGCGTGTAAAGCGAGACTACGAACAAACCTATAGATATTCGAGCGATTCTCGACGCGTCGTTCTCGAGAAATCGTCGTCGATGGCCGTTTAAAGGGAACTTTTTCGATTCGAACGGCAAATTTTCGCACGAAAGTTTCATAGAGGAACAGAGGCTGAGATATAGCGGAAAGTATTTGCGCAATCACGATAGACTTGGAGGCGGCAAATCGCTTTCGAAAATCCGCTATCCGCGTAACTCTGTTCGTAGATGTATCTCGAGAAATTCTCTGATAACCTGTTGTACACACGCATACATACACGTACACGTACACGCGTAAAGACACATATACAGACACACGTAAAATGTAATACTTGATCCTTGTGAAAGCTTCTTGTAAACCGACATTTACGGGAAATCGTAACTTCTTTACTTTTTAAAATACGAGACGATTGAAGAGGAAGAGGGAAAGAGAGAAGGAAATACGCAAGGTCTCCCATTACGAAGCGTTGAGCATTTTGTAAAAGTTTTATAAATAGTTCTATGTAGTTGAACAGCTGGACCAATAAAATGTATATCCGATTGTACGAGTCAATTATTTTTACTCGTGTAAACCTGTCACGCCTTTCTAACGAATATTTTGCGGTTCGCAAACCACTTCACTTCGCATACTATCGAACAAGTTCGATCTACAATTTTAGAAATCAATGGTAGCTTCACGAACGGCTTGATAAGTTTCTTATAATCGATTATATAAAATGTCGCGGGATAAATAGTTCGTATAACTGAAATTCATATAATAAGATCTCATTGATTCTCTTTATTACTTACGATTCCTCGTTCATAAAATGGTACTTCACGTTCAGATACATGAATTTAACCACTAGAAACTAACTTAATCGAGCACTAATTAAAATTTTATTTAAATAAACGGTCTGCGTTCAAATAGGCTAATTACACTCGACGCCATGTCATAAATTATAGAGAGCGTAGTAATAGCTCTGAATGGTCGGTATTACAGAACGTGATGCGATTCTCTGTAAGCGCCAAGTCCATATTTATCGCTTTCTTTATTTTTTATTCTATATGGAATTGCGAGTTTTCGAGTCGTACCTCATTTCACTAACATGCATTTTATTCCTTTCATTGATTCCTATATTCGTCGTAACAACTCACAGAGGGCATAAGAAACACTCCGATTTTCTTGGTCGGTATTTCAGAACGCGACATATAATTTATTTTTTATTCTTATCTATGTACATACTTAGTAAATGACTATATCTAAAATAATAACGTAACTACATGTTTAGAAAAGATTAAAAATTAATGAATTGAAAATGAAATGAATGAAATGAAAAAATTAAAGAATTTCTATACAGTGTCTTCTGTTTATGGTAAGACTGACATTGAAAGAAAAATCATATTTTACCTCCAGACGATAAGATAGTTACGAAAAAAATTACATATATAATAAAATATAAAGTGTACATCGTATTTAAATGTGGCACAATTAAAACTAAAAGAAAGATCAAATGACAGAATTTTTTGTACATACAAAATTCTATTTCATCTACTAATTAAATTTTCCTTTAATTCCACATATAGACATTGACCGTAGATATGCACATATATCTAAATGAAATACATACTAAAAATAACGAAAAATGGAGGAAGAAATAATTTCAGAATTATCTTTGTGATACATTTAATCCTATTCAGCGTTTAAAAACGGCTATATAAACGATGAAACGAAATTTCGTAAATATGCGATATTAAAATCTTAACCAAATGTAAGACGTAGGAATCCCTTATTGACAACTCCATTTGATATTATATGTATAATTTATCTTTCTCATTTTTTTATGTTCGAAATAATCGATTTATAAAAATTTATTTATGCCTGAATGTTTTCAAACTTCATTACTGACCTACATACGATTCGAACAGAAACGACTACAATAATTCCAGTAGCAGTCACAAGAGGTGCGCCGATCGTCTTAGTGGAATCAATGAGAACGAGTCGAATGTGAATGGAGTCGAAGACTTCAATTGTTCGCGTCCGATAAATCTCGATTCGGTCGACGGGAGTTCTCGATAGTGCGTATATCGGCGATCGTGGCCACTATCGATATCGGGAGGCCACGCACCGCCGTCAGAACGTAGAAAGTGCTGCTACGGATGTCGAACAGGTGTCCCCACTACGATAGCCTAACCTCGGCGCTGCTTTCAGTGGCTCTGCAGTGTCGGATGTACACGTATGTGCGATGTACGGGATGTGCACCTGGAGGCGTTCTTGTTACTAGGTCATAAGAGGTGTGTATCAATGAAATTCGTGCTAATTAGTCGTTGCTTATGAAAAATAGATATTTACAGTCATGAGAACCGCGTGTGTCATGTAGAACGCCGTCGTGTGAAGTGCATTCGTCGCCGTCGTCATCTCGAGAGAGAAGTTTGACCGATCGTTTGCTTCTAGCACCTGGCGTCTCTCGCCAGTCTGATCTATCACCACGACGTGTGTGTTGCATTCCTCGTCCCGCTTTCTTTTCGTGTTGCCACAAACAGTCCGGTGCTCCATGAAACGTTTCGTTTGCGTGTATAGGATTACAAAAAAAGATCGCGTGAATATACCTATACGTGCGTCCGGGATCGCAGTGACGTATCGATACCTCGTTACGTGCCGAGATGATTTCCACGCCGGCTATTTCCACTATGGGCTTCTAATAACAGACTTTTTTGTGGTGCCTCGTAGAGCACGAAGTTCGACGGTCGTTTATTTCGCCAAGTAATATCACGTAGTGTTGCCCGGGACGAAAACGAAACCGAGGGCGAAACGGAGGCTAGCCAAACAGTGATCGAAAGAGCGCGGTCTCGACCGAGGATAAAACTGGGTAATATCTTTTTAGATCGTGTCACGCGACCAATACTCGACCATGTGGTGTTGCAACGTAACGGTGCTGCGTGGATAGGTATATATAGGTATAGACGGGACAGTTTCTTCGCGTAGACGCGACTACGCAACTAATTATGCGACTTTTGCAATGATGTGTGTTGGCTATTTGGTGGATACAATAAATATACGGTAACTGTATATCAAAGCATTTACGGAACATCCATTGATACAACCGCAAGTAATATTATACACATTTTCTTGAGCCATTTTAGATCTTATGGGTTGATGTTTATCTTACAATCTTTTACTAAAATCGTTCTGTATTACGTTGTTGTTGTCGCTTAATAATAGTAATCGTATTCATGAAAATTAGCTTGTATGTTTTAAACTTATTATAGCATACTTTCACGCTACATACTTTATTCGATATAATAATATACTTTTGAAAGAGACAAGAAGAAATAATATTTCAGATTTGTATCACTGCCAGTCCTGATAGGGTCTCGCGGCCCATATCTTCTCAAATACATCTCAAATTACACATTTTGAAACAGTCGAAACGTATAAACCTTCAATTTCCCACTGACTTTACGGCCTCTGTATATCGTTTTCACCTATTAAGTACACATATATCGTTTTAGTGCGGCGTGCGTTACGCATTTCCGATTCACCGTAGAACCGTACCGCGCGGATTCCATCTCGTTCTTGCCAGTCCGGTCGTGAAGCGAGTAATCTTATTCTACCGGCTATGTCGGTATTCCGTTTAAAGGAATGCGGCACACCTGCTCGTCTTTTACTGTATTCCCAAGGTCTTCCATCGAATCCCCATAATGTATTAACCCTCATCCCTTGACTCATTTTCAACCTAATTATTCTCTTTTCCTTTTTTTTCTTTTTCTCATTAACAAATTCTCTAATCTTATTTAAGATCAAAAAGAAACATTAATACACGCGATTTCTTATTTTTCTTTTTAAGAATCTTTATCTATTGGGAGGAGAACAAAATTGGGATATAAAAATTCGTAGACAATATATCTGATGGATGGACGAAAGGGTACATACGTTATGTAAGTCAAATTTTAATTAACGGGATAGATATGCTAATATTGTCTGTACTGTTGTCTATTGGTCTTTTGATACAGGTCAGTTTCATTTCTTTCTCGCTCTTTTACCTGATACTCTAATTATATATCCTATAAATGTAACACCTGACCTTACTTTGGACTTTAAACTGCAAAACTAATAGTTCTGACACTTGCACTCTTTTGCCCGCCCACCAGAGATATAAGAGCTTGGAGAAGCACGCGTGAAAATGTCGAACAATAATAATTTCTTTTTCCTGTCCTTACGTGGAACAACGTACGATCTATACCGCGGCGGTTCGCCGCGAATAACCTTCATTAACGGATGGATAAATAATTCATGAAGACAAAGCCGGTTCTTTCCATCGAAGAACGTTAAATAGGTAAATGCAGCATACCTCGGTGGTGATTAATAAAACGAGTGAAAGGTCTGGCCGTGTAAAGTTCTCTCTCGTCGGTTGATGAGTGAATTGGCCAGTTCAAGACGACACGTTATTCGACCTGCAAGGACACGTGTACCGATCGGCCGGACCCCTATGTGCAGTTAGAACAAACGATTGCCATTGCGGTAATAGGCTTGGAAAACGTGATCGCGGGGCTAACGTGTTAAAATCACGTTTTGTCGTTCCGAGATGGCATTCACGGAATCCTATACACCTGATAATGCCAATGATTAACATATTTTACTTTGAAGCAACGCTTTGTAATGCTAACGATAAATACACGAACGATTTGCGTTTGGCTAATCACGTTATGATGAAATTTCCTGCCGGCATAGCGTGCAGTTCAGGAATTTGGAAAATTGGGGGCGCATCGTGCGCACCGGCTCGGTAAATCTCGTTTATCTCAGAGGTTAGAATAACAGCATTATCTTTTTAGAACATGGTATCGGCATTTATAGTAGCTCACGGAAGTACATATTCGAAAACTTTGTAACGTAAACTTGCGGATAGGTATATCATGTGCATTATGGGAAACTTTTTGAAACTTCATTAGTACTATAATGAGGCATGGCTATCATGATTACATATGTATGTTGGTAAAATTTTAAACTAATCCGGAAATTTACATAAAAATTACAAAATATTTATTTCAAACATATATTTTGTTGAAAATTAATATACAGTATGAACAGCCACCTGAAACACGTAATTGGAAATGAAGATAGTCAAATTGAATACTATAACTTATTAATATAGTGAATAAATTGGATGTACAAATAATTTGTCTACTTTTGTTGAGTATCTAAGTGTTTGCAATAAATATCTTGTGATTTCTATATATATTTTCAGATTCATTTCAAATTTCACTAATATAATCACGATAGTCGTGTCTCATTATAGTACTAATAACATTTTTTAATGTTTTGCATAATATATTTGTAAAAAGTTTCCATAAATGTTCAAATACTTTCTTGAGTCACTATATATATATTGCTTTCAAACGATCCAGTTACAAAAAAGACCCTGATTTGAGGTTTTAAAAAACGAAGAATATTTTTAGGAAGTATGCACTTATTAATCTTTAATATTTGATAAGGTAGTACCATTATTAACAGATACTGATTTCTACAACTACTGTAATCTTCGATCATTTTATATCAGGCAATAGATAAGATTAATATCTGCCATTTATACTGATATGAATATTTCAATGTCGTCTATTCGAAAGTGGGACGTTCTGACTCAATTCGAGCTAGCTGCATAATTAGTTCTAAAAGGATTTTTCTTTTTATGGACGCCAGGAAGAATATAGTTATTAAACGTTGCTAATTAATCCGTTTTAAACTCGGCTCTAGCATCGCGCGATGAGATTAAATGGTTCCAAGCAATTGCGGTAAGATTTTATTGTTAGAACGTATACTCTTCCCTGTTTCTCGCGTTAATTATGCACGAAACGGTGAAATGTCGACTAACCTCATATTTTATGCACTACATTCGCCTCGTTTTTGAATTCGATACGTGTTGAACGATCTTCGTCGCAGGGTATTTCGATTACAGGTGCTAGTTGGTGAAAAATATTTTGTGATAATTTATTGAAAACAAATGTAATTTAAAAAATTGAATATACGTGTTTCGTTTTATTTTTTCAATATTTATTAACTATTTTTCATTTATAACTGAAAATA
This sequence comes from Bombus pascuorum, assembly GCF_905332965.1. Taxonomy (NCBI): domain Eukaryota; kingdom Metazoa; phylum Arthropoda; class Insecta; order Hymenoptera; family Apidae; genus Bombus; species Bombus pascuorum. The sequence continues at coordinate 10,955,072 of NC_083490.1, read as the reverse complement.
AAATTGTACCAAACAATTTTATACATTTAATTTATTATGGTTAACAAAAAGTTACTTTGAATTCACAATTTAAATACGGAAGATAAAAGAGGAATTTAGATAATAAAAAATAAATCCAACGATACAAAGAATCGAAAACAATATCATAAAAATATTTTTATTTCCCGTTGAGCTCACGCCTTCATATTAAAATTGATAAAAAAGCTGTAGAGAATATTATTCAAATATTGACGCAAAAAAGGAGTACTACAAATAATTACCTTAATTAACCTAAAAAAATATCGTCTCAAATTACCACTGTAAATCATAAGCTTAAGGTGAAACACACCGAATTCACAACCTAATTTAATAGGATTTGTTTATGCTAGCATCTAAGTAGTAACAAGAGCTCTTAAAGGGAGTCCCACCTAAACCTATTATTCCATGTATACTAATACTACATAATTCTCAAAAAAAAGCTTCTTAAAAAATATTGAAGTTAAATTTGTCAAAATATTAACACATTTCGTATGCTCCTCAATTCAAGCCACGTGTATTAATTACTAATGATCCATGTGGCATAGATTATGTTCGATACATTAGTACCTTAAGTACGAAATACAATTTTTCTTACAAAATTGAATTTTTTTTTATGAAACTAACTGGTAAGCTTTGTCCAGCAAATTATCCTTTAACGAAGCAATGAGTATTGTAGTTTAATTCACGCGAAGGGTTTTCGAACCTGAAACATTAACGGTAAGGTAACACAGTGTGTCGCCACATTCGCAAGTGCTGTGATGCATTCGACGAAGAAAAACGATGGGAGGGAGAGAACGAAACGGGTCGCGAGACGACGACGACAGCGATGACGACTTTCATGAGTGAAATAAACCGTGAACAAAACGTGCATTGAGTGAAAAGAGTAATTTATAAATTCAAGAAGTCTTTTACGTGGACGTGCACGCATAGGTCTTTCGTAATCGGTGGATAAGCGACGCGTATTATTTTTCGCGCGCGCCGGTATTATCTCAAACAAGCGATTTCACTGGAAGCCTCTTAGAAACCTGTGTTACGCCGTCGGTAGTGCGTCGTAAAATTCCCGATCACGCTGACAATTATCTATTTACAGATATACGCGCAATAGCAAACTTGGCACGAACAACCTCCAATTTTGCTATTTATTTTTCATGTCTTTATCATACAATAGGCCGGGGAAAATATATATCTATCTGTTACTATAAAGAGATTTTATAAATATAGAGGTTATGTTTTATGCAAAAGATTTTGAAACTTGATTAGTACATTTCGCTTTTGTTTCTTTGTTACGTTATGCTAAAGATTTTGAGACTTGATTAGCTCATCATTATTATAGTTTAAAATTATGAAGTTTAAAAAAAATGTGTAGGTACGGAGAAGTTTTAAAACATTTATTGCAGACGTACATTTGATAAACGTCACAGAAGTATTTGATCAGCTAGTCATACATTTTATTAAATAAGTATTATATTATATATATTCGTGAGACCGTTCTGGTACCAATGGATGATGCATAAACTACTTTTGTGACTTGCACGAAATACATGTAATAGAATAACATTTATATACATTTTTATATTTGTTTCATACTTTAGCAACATAACTATGATAATCATATCTCATTAGGATGTTAACGAACTTTCGAAAAATCCTACTAATACGCATAAGATAAGTAAAAATGTTCTTCAATGCATATTCATAAACTTTCATAAATCACTCTGATATCGTAATGCAGAAATTCATCGTTAGCCTCGGCATTAAAATTCCTAGAATATCGTACTCTGGAAGTTTCGCGACGATTTAATCAAATTTCGATCTCATGTTTCAAAGCAAAAAACGAAGATGATGGACCGATACGTTTGAACTATACCGTATGTTTGCAAAAGCAAACACGCCTAAGCGAGCTTTATGAAAACAAGGTTCGCATGTGCATATGTGCAGTTTATCGATGCTCACACGAGAAGCCTTTAAAGACTGCTCGTTGTGCTGTAACGAGAATTGTTCACGACACTCGACCCACACGATCGCGGCTTTCAACGAGTCACGCGGACCTCTTGTGATTGGATTTGTAACACTACGTGCTCGAACATTACAGTCTCGTGTATATGCGGGATGCTTGATACACTGTATGGGTCGATAAATTAGGTATACCACTTATATACGATAGCCCCGTGCTTCTTATCATTTCGTGCATTTAATAGCTGTTTAGTGGTAGCCTTTTTGGGGCCTTTTTCCTTTTTCTCTTCTGCTCCCCCTTCCCCCTCTTCTTTCTGCATTTCATCGATCGCTAGGGACTTTTAGAAGTTGGAAGAAGAAGCTGGTGATGTTAAGAAAATTAGTTGGCTAATGTATTGTCAGTTTGTGTTTATCATGTGATTGTAGGTACCAGAAAACGTGATTCTTTCTACTGCTTTGCAAATGCTATACATGTAGTAGTGTGTGAAGTCTTAGACCATCTATGATAGGAATCTAATAATTCATGTTATATTATATCTATAGGAAAAATCCATTGGAAGAAATATGTATATGCGTGAGATACAGAGTAAACTATGAATAATAATAATAATAGCAATTATAGATAATTATAGCTAGGAAATATTCCTATGTAGTGCAAAAAGACACGAGTCGTCGAATGTCGTCTTTATAAACATATTTATTTGCAGCTTTTCTTGATTTTGAAAAATTGTTTGAAATATTAGACGCAGGATGATAAATAATAAAAATGAGTTTATTCAGAAATTATGTGGTGAAATCGTCGAAAGAAGTCTCGCTGTTGCAAGAACAAAATATTAATTATTTCGAATTAATCACTGTTCTTTATTAAAATTAACAACAAATTTAAAAATAAACATCAAACATCTTTATATTTATTATTCATTTGTAAAAGCAATTTTATTTGATACGTAGCTTTGCATGGTAGTGTATATGTGCTTAAATTAGCGCGCGAAAATTTTAAGTGACTACTAGAGTCAAGTACACCGGAAGTATATCCAATCTTGCAATTAACATTACAGTTTGCTTTGAACTAAACAAATTTTCTTAGTCCCCCTTCAGCACACGTACGCACGCACATAAAATGCATATATAATGCATAAAGTTAGTATCAACAGAAACTTTGATCTATCCAGTTGATATGCATTTCAAAAAAGTTCAGCCGCCATTCAAAAGCAGGAAAGGTGGCCTTTCTTTATACGATAACGCTCGGCCTCGTGTTCCTTTTTGAACTCGTTAAAAAATAAAATATGTCGGATAACAATTTTTACCACATCCTCCTTGCAATCCAGATCTATCCCCTCTAACTATCACCTATCTTCGTCAGTGTCAAACTTCTTTGTATTTAATTAACAATTTTAAAAATGATACACACGCCGAATCAACATCGGTTAGTTCGTGCTTTGCAATTAAAAATCTAATTTTTTACGCCGAAGAAATACACGAGCTTGCAGAACGCTGGAACAGAGTTGTCAAAGTAAATAGTAATTATAGAGTTAAATGAAATTACGTTACGAAAAGACTCAGAATATTTGATTTTGGTTCTAGAAATCCTCGCGAATTTTTCCCGGTACCTAAGAAAAATAATAAAAGAGCAAGATACAAGATGTAATAATATTATAATAATAAAGCAAGATACAATAGTATTGTACAAAATTTAGGTTGGAGTATGCGTGATAGTGCGTCGCGATATTCCAACTAATCTGCAGAGCGTTTAAAAAAAAATATACGATCATTCGACACATTTCCTGTATAAATTCCATTGTTAATTTAGTCGCTATTACCCGGAAAGGTTTCTGCCGGTTTTGTGACCCGTATAAAACAGCGCGTAATAACGGTATTCGTATGATACTGCGATCTTCATTGTATCGCTTGCATTGTCGAGGTTCGCCAGCATAATTAGAAATATAATACTACCGGCATTCTGAATTTAGAATGCGAGATAAGAGGTTTAAAAATTCTACCGTAGTGAAGGATTATATTATTAAAACTATGATATAGAAACTGTGAATATGAATCGATCGATACGGAACTGAAATGTTAAAGATAATGGTTGGTCAGGGAAGAGTAATGCTAACTGCGCGTTAAAGAAAATATTATTTCTTAGTAAAGGATAAATATTGACAGTACTTGTTTCGTTGATATGTGTGTATTTGTATATATATATTTCTTTTATTTTTATATTATTATTACATGCGAAATTTGATTACTATGTAAATTGTATCTTTAGTATAATCTAACAATATTTATTTTTGTTAAATGATATGATAACGAACTCCATTTCAGTGCATGTATTATTTTTGCAAATAATATAGCACCACGCGTAACCAAATATTTATCTTTTATTATTAACACCTGTGCAAACGAGAGCTTTTAGTCGTGAATACACACGCTGTTAAAAAATGACAGCTATAAAATTGCGAAAGTTTGTATTTATTGAAAAGAATTAAAATTAATTAACGATTGATAATATTATTTTACTTTTTGAGAGATATTAATACACATACACGTATTTAGCTTTTCAGGCATGATTGAAAAAAGAGAACAATTATTGCAACTACTACCTGTACTATCACGCATAGTTCATTCTATGCTGCCCTGTTTTTATGCTAGCTTTAGTTCAAGCCATTGGCTTGCACACCACAGGCGGTGCACATCGTCGTTTATTTTACGTACCTTAAATATGTACGTGAGCGACTTTAATGAAAAGTATAGTGTCAGCATATGAGATCCATGGGATATAAAGCGTCTTGATAAACGCCCAATTTCTGCACATACAGGATGTTAAACAAAAATAGGCAATATTTATAAAGCATGAATTTAGAGGAAAATTTCTATATAAAAACGTCGTTTAAACTTTCTGCGTTATCTTAGTATCTAGAATACCTTGCCTTTTAACACACCGTATACGCAGTATCTTCTCTTAGAAAGGTAGAAAATGAAAAAGAGCACACGAAGAGAATAAATATTCCTATAAGAAATTAGACAAAAATATTGATCGAACATTTAGTATTCCTTGCGGTGAATATTCTGAACCTTTAAAGAGACATTCTCAACCGAATCATATTTTCCTATGGTTAACAAATTTCTCAAATTTGACAAAAATAAGAAAGAGTTGTTAGGAATAGTAGCAATTTCTCGTTACAATTTCGTCATTAAATTTTTCTTAAAATTTTAAAAGTCCGTCTTGAACTAAGAACAAGCTCAATACGTAAACAATTGATCGTAACAAGGTGCAACTCCTTTCTATGACACCTTGTATATTCCATATCGTAAAAGCGTATCTCCAAAGCGATATTTTCTCGTAGATACATATATCATAGACTGCAAAGTAACGATACTTAATAAAGGCCTCGCGTGCATATTATTTTAACCTAGTTTTATCACCTTCGCGACGATGTTAGCCGGTTTCTTCGTCGATAAATTACTCGGTCGGGACGAAGAACGAATGGAATGACGCGGGCAGATGCGATTTTCAACGGAAGAATTTCATTCGCGGGCCAAACAATGAACGGACGCGAGGACTTGAATCGTCGCGCGAGTTAATTACGCCAGGAGCACTCGTGTCGCGAATTGCATCGCTCCCGAGGATGCTTTGCCATGAATTCTCTCGCGTATATTGGATCGGCCTTGCTTTACGGCTCATTTCGTGCCGCAGCAACCGGAAATGGAGTGGATCCTCACGCGAAAATAAATTGGACAGTCACGAAATAATATTTTCTCTGTCTTTCTTCCTCTTCCGTGTTTTAATTGAGTGAAATTTTATTTTTTTGGCGAAATGGCATTTCCAGAGTCAATCGAGAATGGGAATGGTTTTTCGAATGGCGTGATAAATATGTACAGAAAATTTAATCGAAACGTGATTCGCGTTGTTTGCGAGAAATGTTATTTCGAATTTTATTTATTGTTCGCATTTAGCTCCTATCGGCACGTTCGTTGATTCATATTCTTCGCTTCGATTTACGGCCCTGTTGCGGTGTTTCATATTTGAAAAAATTATAATAATGTTATCGTTTATTAATAAATGATGCAACAACGTTGTTATCGTTAGTTGCGTTTCTGAAATACTTCCGTGACAGGAAACTTGGAATACGTATTATCGTTAATTTTGCAGATATATCTTTCTGAACCAGCAAAATTCTTCTTTTCTTCCTCAATTTCCCAAATCAGAGATACAGAATAGCTTACTATTTCGGAAATAAATAATAAAGTGTTTATTAAAAAATCCCTGGCCTGTTCTTAACGTTTTTAATGTTAATGTTTTCAACATATAGAGATACAAATTCAATAGAAATTTGGCAAGGAAAAACAGATCGTTGAACATTCTAAATAAAGGAATTTAGAAGGCAACGCCTGCATTGAAAGAAAAAACATATCCAACCAATCGTTTTGTCCAATAGAAAGCTTTTCTTCTGAGAAGCTCACAGTAAAATCATTTATTCGGGTGAACGGAACTTTAATTGAAATTCCTTCAATAGTTTGAGAAAAATAGGTCGCAGAGTTTGGAACTATTCCTATAAAAAAAGAAAGGACACTCAATTATAGATTTCCTTCGAATACATAAAAGTTCAGGATATTTATTCATTACATACGTATTACGACATACTTGAAGTAACTTTGCCATACCTTTGCTTTGTTATCCAAAAGCAAAGATGCAAGCGAGATAAAAGGTAGGATACTCGAGATGAATCGCAAGATTCGCATAATAAAATCAATTCGCTTTCTAGAGGGACAGAGACAGACAAAGAAAGACAAAGTTACCCTTGCAGTTCGCGTTTAATTTTCTAGCAACACCTAGTTTCACCGGCAGAAAATACGGCACGGTACATTAGAAACTTGTGTTCCAGCTCCCAGCAACGTCGTTTAAGATTCACCGCGATTCCGTCGATGGAAAATCGATGTCTCGAAGGGAACAAAGTAGCGCGTTGCTCCATTTACGATGCACGTTGGCACGTTATTGAACCGTTAGCTCTTAAACAATGGCAAATCCCTGGATTTGTTTAGTAATTCCCCGAAAGCAACCTCGAAAATGTGCTTTTAAAATGTGCACTGCGAAATATACACCGCCTGATGAGGATATTTGAAAAATTTACCATAGAAATTTTTTAGAAAGTCTTGTTAGCACTGTAATGAAACAGGACCACGATGGTTATACTGATAAAGTTTGAAATCTATCTGCAAATGGACGTATGAGTTGCGATATATTTATCGCAGACATTTATTTATTAAAAAGTCAATGTACGATATAAATAGTCATTTTAAGCATGTAAAAAGTAGCAAATATTAAGATTTGTTAATATAATGGATAGATAACATACATTGTATATTCAGGTATACAAGGTGTACGAATACTTTCGTGAGCCTGTACGATTGCAGAAATACGAATATTGGATCGATAGGTACTGACGATTACAGTAGAAGCCCAATTACATAAATTTCATTTAATTTGATGAAATTACAGTTGGTGCCTGATTAATTGAATTCCTGGATTGAATCTACATACTTATCTAAATGCGAGCTTCTATTATAGTCACTAGCGCACTTCTTTCACTATGTTGATGTACGACATCATTGAAATTCTTGAATCCTTAGATTCGAATCCTTAAATTCACAATTAAACAAATGGAATTTAAATTTGAGTATACACGCTTGTCGTTCGATGGTCTCAAGGACTCGATTTACAGGATAGTCTCAAACGCTTTTCAAAGATTCTTCGTTTGTTCCATATGCAGTAAAATTTCATTTATTGACTCAAATAAACACCTGACTATTGGATCTCAGGTATCCGAACGTAAACTTCTATAAAATAAAAATGAAAAGTAATAGACGATGGAGGGAATCGATGAATTATAATTATAATTATAATTATAATATCACAGATTCAGTATCCGAATTTACAGACATTAAATCTGATTGATAAACTTGAGATTACTAAAATTTAAATGAGTTCCATTGTGGTCGTAAATTCTATTATTTTCGCGATATTTATATATATATATAAATACACATACACGACTGAAATACTGTGAAACCCTTTTAGAGAGAACGTTCCTCCAATGCATTACGTTTTCACAAATCGCACAAAAGAAATCGTTGTTCCAGAAGGGATGAAAGGGGTTAATCGGGAATTCGAAGTTATATCGAGATCGAAGAAGGGAGTTATAGGCGCGGAAAGGATATATCGATAGGACGTCGACGCGCCACGGGGAAGTTGAAAAGCTCTTTTGTAAAATCCATAACGCGTCCGGCACGAACGTTTTGTACGTGTTTTAGGAAAAGTTATTGCAGCCGCCCGGCGAGAAACACAGCGCGAAACTCTCGGCCGAATTCGCTGCGGAACGGATGAGACGTGCCTCGAAAGTGGCCGAACATCCATCACCAGGGTGAAACAGAGAAATGGAAATTGCGTTTGTTAAATTCAACTTCTGACCGATATTTCTGACGAAACATCCTGCTTGTGATCTATGATCGATCCCAGCGATGCTTTGATCGTTCGTGTTGAAGCATCGATCGATTAATTAAATTTCGATTTTGACAAATGTGTTTCCAAGTACACGTTATTAGGTTGTTGGAAAAATTCCGAGCGAAAGCTGAGGAAAATTTAACTAGAATTATACGCTTCTTGCCATTTACAATTTACAGTCTTACGATCTTCTTTTTGACAAATTTCTAATGCTTTGGCATGGTTCTCATCAGATACGTTATTCTCTTATCATGATACTCTTCGAGTATCATTCTGGATCAATCTAAGTAGAATAAATCAAAAATTCCTTGATAATTTTCATAAGAATTTCATAAAGTAATTTCATAAAGAATTGAACGAATCAAAATGTTTTTATGTTGTCAATCCGCCAAGGGTTAACGTTGCAACGTGTTTTCATCATTGTGTTCTTAGGAAATAAAACTTGGAAGATTCGCTTATTAATTTTTTTGCGTCTCTATTTCTTCCAACTACTATGTTATACTATATCTCATGTAGTTTAAGGAAGTTGGTGTATTTATAATGTGATAAATTATGTGCATATTACTTGGTTCTTAATGAACTGGATATTACAATCGTTCTTAGCCTCATAATTCCACTTCAGCATTGTAAAGCTTTTCTCATATTTGTTTTTTATAACGAATTCTCTGAAATGTCTTTTACAAGCTTCTACGATATTTCATTTCTTGTCTTGGAATAAGTCCTCTAGCCAGATTTAGATATCTTTTAAATAAGTTTTATAAACACCTCGATAAAGAATAATGAGATTATGCTACATCACAGCTATCTCTGTCAAACAGCAATCGCATGATGTTGTTTGAAGCATGCATCTGCTATGTGCATGTAATTGCGTCGATAGGAATATTGTTGGTTTATTAGTGTATTATCTATTAAAAATTCAAGTGCACGTTGTACAGGCGTCACGCTTAATGTCACAGAAAATGAAAGAAACGTATAAAGAATGTCATTTACGTTTCCATGTATTTATTATGATTACACTTTCAGATGATGTTTTGTATTACATCATATCATTACAGCATCATCTTCTGATAAGGAATATCTGCGTTTGTATAAATTTCCATTTCCAAACGTATCAGTTATTGCAGGTTAAATTATTTAATAAACTACATACACGTAAGCATACGTAATAATATTGGGTTGGCAACTAAGTCATTACCAGCTAATGACAAAATCCGGAATCACTTAGTTACCTCATAAAAGAAATAACTTAGAAAAAACGAAACTGGCACCCCGCTGGGGGTAGCCACCCACATGCTATATTTATTTTTATTTTATTTTTTTTTTCTTCACCAATAAGATATAACACTTTACCAAATGTCCATAAGGACAAATTGTAAAATAACCAAAATAAAATTAAAAAAAAAAAAACTTAGTTACCAACACAATAGTTTCGTAAGACTGTTTGGATGCTCAGAATTGTAATATTAATTTCATTTCTGCTATCAAACGTTAGGAAGGAGAGTTTGAAAATGTACAATTTTAAAGATGAATCAGAGCGAGAGAAATTTGCGCAAGCTTAGGATTGCAAGTATAAGAGAAGGATTTTCAGAATTTCAAGGTAGAATCGTCTTGTGGTTGAAATTCGAGGAACATGGCAAGAGTGTTTCGAGATGTCGGATTCGTGTATAGAATAGAATTTTACGTAAATTCGGATCCCTAGAAAAAGAAACCGACATAAAGAATTCATACAAGATAATAACATTTACATTATTCAATTTCAAGCTCGATGTTTTTAGCGGACGAATCGAAAGACAACGTCGAAATTTTGTTACATCTGCCATTTAATATACAGGATAGAAATTAAACGAAAAGAAATGATATTCACTCCTTTGTTCTTCCATCTAAACGGTCATTCGATTCGCTCTAAACTCATTTTTACAAACATTCGAGATACGGATTCAACGTGAGAGTTTCGCGTTTATGAAAGTGGAAGTTGTATCATTAAGTTTTATCCTCGGCTACTATCTCGCCGCGTTCGGAATGCTGGTTTCGTTCAAATTCAGAAACAGTTCAGTTCTGTCTGGTTTCTTCACGAGCTTGAAGACTGACACGGAACAATTTTTATTATGTTAAGAATTAATTCTTTGCCATTATAAGCGCGCCTGCATGTTCGGTGCTGTTTCTCAAGCTGTGACTTGAAAATCCTTAAAATCCGATTGTGAATTGTAAATAAAAGTATAAATCTTTTTCTTGTCTCCTCTGTAATATTTTTTAAGATTACAGTAGAATTCGATGGAAAGGTGGATTAGACGTTTTTCAATATTTCATGATATTAAAAATGGATTAATGATATTAAACATGCGTAATCTTTTTAGCCCCTCGACAATGACTTTTAATTTTACATGAAGATGATTGATTAATCTGCAATATTTTATGTTATCTTAAGGATTATTTCTTTAATTTCATTGATTATTCATCAGATCCCTTACACAATTTTAATGAAACCAGAATAGAATTCTAACAGAGGAATGAACTTTGCGCTTTTATATATAGAACATGCATTTTATCGATTAGCATTATATGATCGCTTTCTATCTTTTCTTTTTTTCTTTTTTAAGATTAATGTCGAAGATGAAACGTTAAACAATATTATATTTCCGAGATTAAATTTTCAAAATCGAAGGATATTCAAGTATTGCAAGTTGAAGTGAACTACGTGATAAGACAAGAAGTTTCTTCTCTTTTCTACGCTTTAATATCTTCTATTTCCATTCGATGTCATCCAATTCTAGAAAAAGTAGCATGCATCGGCATTCCAATTAATTGCCTAGCCGTCGCCATAAATTTCAATTTTCGTTTATTACTTTTTCCTATCATATGTTTACACGAAAAAGCTTTCCGATTTAAAAAAAAAAAAACGGTATTCAAAAAAGTGAAAAATGACACGATTAACGCATTAAAAGCATCACGAGGACTGTTGCACACGTGAAAGCAGAAAACAGAACGAGTGCCGTTCGAAGGTTGATTTCCATTCACTCTGGTGCACGCAATTTCGCTCGAACAATCGAGGCACCGTAAACGATCGAATAATTCCCGTTTGTACGATTATTTGTTCCGAACTATGCACGCGCTGCTACCTACGGTTTAAATCGTTTCGAACTGCTCGTCGCTGGCCACCGTAAAACCAGATTCACTTTAATCCCCATCGACGCGATGAAACGAACTGCAAATTAGCCCATGTACCATTTTGTATAGCAACGGTTCTCAAATTATTTTCTAAATTCACTTACAAAGCAAGATTTCAATCAAAAGTCGCGACAGCAAGATTTGAAAATGTCAATCCTTCTAAGAAAAATTTATTTTGCATGAACATCATCCTATCAGTTTCATACGTTCCTATATGGAAATTAGAAGTTAAGATAAGAAGGTACAGCGATGAACAGACTTGTGCATGTGCATGTGGATATGCAGATTTACATTTTGGAACGAAAGAGATAAAAGCCGAGAGTAAAGATTTTTATCTCTAAATATTATAACGAGTATTTTACTTTGGATCTTTTATATTTTACGCATTCTGTACATGTTTTCGCACAGGTTTAATCACTAGACTGCGACTGTTCATGCAAATCTATATTTTGTGAATACAAATGGATCTTAAATAGCAGTCGGTCATTTTATACAACTATTGCACGAATCTAATAGTTCTACTATTTTTGCCAGTTCCTCAGTCTCAAAACTTACTTTGTCGATTCTACGTTGGCCCGAAAATTCTTGTAGAATTAATTACAGTAAACGATGAATTTCAAATATTTTCACAATTACTGAAAACGTAATGGTATATTTGCCAAAATTAATATTGACTTTTATTTAAGCACAGACATAGCTATATAAACCTACTTATAATTAATAATCCTTTGAATTATAATGATTTATATGTGAGACATTTAGATATATATTATAAACCGGAAGTTCTAGCGATAAATCTCATGTCTCTCTAAATACACGCGTTCGTCATATATTTTCTACTATTTATTGTATTTTAATAACGACGATGAATTACAACATATTTAATCTTTATATTGGAAAGTTATATTTTACGAGCAGACTAAGGATAGAATTGTAGATTTTAGAGATAGAATCAGATTTTACGGAGAAATCTGATCTATGTCGACACATCTGTTCATCGCTACACAAATTATTCACGTAGAACCAGTTATCTCTTCCATATTGAGAACCAATGTCCTATTTCCCTTTTCTCTCTGTCTGTTACTAATTGGATAAGAGTTACACTCACGAATCGATAGGATCTCTCTGACGATATCAGATGATGCTCGAATATTAATTTGACTAGAAATATACAGAGATGCCCTATCCACGAGAAAAAGGTTCTTTTCATCAGCATTCCTATCGAAATGCACGTGTTATCGTCAAAGGATCGTCGATACAGAGCGATGCTTCTCACACCGCATCGTTGCATCTTGCGAATAGGATCTCGTGAAATTGCATTCTGGTAACGACTATTTTGTACGCGAGCGGATATTTTTGCAACTTGAATATATGAAACGAGAGAAATGATCAATTTTACAAGAAATCGTTTTCCCGAAGTTGTCCTTTTTGAGATAAATTCGTTACTAGTAGAACTACCAATATTTATGCACTCTTTAGGAATTAGGAATTTTTAAAATGTTTAAAATTTCAAATAGAGGTAATAGGCAGGTGAAACAAATTTCTGCCTAGATTACATATCATATAAATATGGAATTGCATAAACATCTAAATTTATTAAAATTGAGAATGCTTTGTTTGGCAAGATTGGATGCTCATTTTTCAGTTTGTGAAAAATTTTAAACAAGACGAAAGTGTACATTTGATAAAAATGCTGACTGTGCGGTTTTCTAAGTTCTGCTATTGCATGATACATTTTTTTCTAATTCCTCGATATATAAATTATTTGTCACAGTTTGTACAAACTTTGAAATATATACAAAAATCCAGTTTTCAGCGATATTTAAAATTTAGAAGTATTCGAATACCAAGTTAAGAATTCTATTTATTTATAGAAACGAGAGGATACCGTCGCGCGAAGGATAAATAGGCTTTTCATATTTTATCATCGGCGTCGAAAGCGGAGTTTCTTTCGTGAGAAATGAAATTTCTCGCGCCCGAGTGTATCAAAGGATGAAAGATGCAGATAGAATTTTTTAGTCGGTGAAGGCGCTGTGACGTTATCAGACAAGTCGCGCGTTATCTCGTGTTATATAGCAATATAATATTCGATTGCACTGCGATTCTGTGGAAAGGAAGGTAGAGTAATATTCAAGGACGCTGATAAAGTCAACTTTTCTACCGACGTTGATGGAATTTGAACCGATTATGTTCAAATTTACTTAAGACTCACTGCTGGTAGATAATCGCATTCTTTGAGTAATTCAATAGAATCGACTAATGTAGAAAATTGGTAACGGAATTGATAAAAAATCACGATTAGGGTTGTCGATAATTTCATATAATTACATAGGTACTTGAATTTCCGAAAATTATGAGATCATCTCTAGTAAAACTGTATCGAACTTATTTCATATGAATGACGAAAATAATAGTACCTTCCGATGATATACCTGTTGTTTCAACTATTTTCTACTATAAACTATTTACTTATTTGCCTTTTATCGAGATTTCCATATTACATCACTCGAATTCTGCTCCTTTGTGAGAGAAGCAGGATTATAATTCGTTGATTGAATTGGTAATAAAATTATTACCATCGCTTCGTGATTAATATCTCTTAATTAATTCCTGACGTTTTAGCAAAAGTCGAATTGGGAATACAACTAAAATAAAGCTGTTTTTATCATCAAAAGTATTGTTCCGTTTGTAGTATTGAAAGCCACGTAACATTTGCAATTCTTTTTCATTTGACTGCTCCAATCTGAAATCAAAGAAACGATAATTGATACAAAAAATTCCGATATTATTAGTTAAACACAATAACAAGTAGAATCTTTGAAACGAAAATATACCGATGAACTATAAAGAATCGATAATTATGATAAAATTTAGAACGCCAAATGCGATAGTAGGTACAGGTACATAAGAACAGTGGGTAAAGCGAAATATCTGGAGGAGGATGAAGTAGGAAGCAGCCACAAACTAATAACAAGCGACAGGATACGAATACGTTGAGGAACTTTAGTTACTAATTGGCAGAGGAACAAAGAAAATGTATTTCACGTAATTTAGAAATGAGCACATTAAAATATTTATCAAAAGGCTGCTATAGGTTCGATTCTAGCGTATTAAGAGAGAAAGATTTATAGGAAGATGGGATAAGTGAAGCAATGATAAAATAGTTACAAGTTTTCTGTAAAAAGCAAATATAGCTATTGAACTAATTGTAAGTCAAACACAAGTATGTAATGATATATATAAAACCAAATGTTAGATAGTGTAAATAGGTCAAGAAGAATAAAGATACATATTGATTTTTAGTATTAGATATAAAAGGGAATATCTATGTGTGTTTGGAGTTTAAGTGTGGATGAGTGTGAATCTTTGTATGTGATGGGTGGCTCTTAAAGTTATATGGGGACGAATGGAAGTTAGAAATATATGAACCATTCCCTTTTTCAAGCTGTAAAACCGAAAAATAAATAAATATATATATTTATATACACGTAGGGAGAGAGGAAGAAAATCGATACCTATGCATTTTCCAAACATTTTATTGAACAACTGACAGAAATAAACGCATAAAGGACAGAGAAGTTCGTCGATAAAAATTTCTAAACGACCCGGTTTCTCGACGAACCATATAAAAACACGTTGGAAAGTCTCGTTTCGATCGTTGTAACTATTTTCATCGAACCGCCTTCGATATGTTCCTCTAAAAAAAGGCCAAAGACTCATAAATCTGATGAGGTTGCGGGTCGATCGTTTAGAACACGAGCCATAAAGAAACGACGATTAAGATGGTCTATGGCACGACATCGAAACCGCTATTTCGCCGCAGTTATAAAAGTTTCGCGTGTCTCCGTGAAACTTACTAATCCGTTATGTCAGTTATCCTAGTTGATCAAAGTTCAGAACAGATTTTATAGGAAATTCAATTAAGTGGTTGAATTTAAAATTCTCATCGAGTTGTTAATGATACGTATACCTTAACGTGTCATCAAGAGGTTGATAATAAATTGATACGACCAATATATATCACCTTAAATATCACGTCAAATACGTAATGTTTACCTATATTATTCATTTTAAGACGTTGATACATAGTTCGTATTCTTTAATCAGATAATCTAGATTTCAAAATTACATTCCCGATTTTAATCTAAAGCCTTGATACACAGATTCGATATTTATTCTTACAAATATATGATAACTTTATTCTATGTTTTAGTACAGTAGCACCCTGTATAACGTCGTAACATTAGAATGAAAATGAGGAAATGGTAGGAAATACCAAAAGAAACATTGGCAAACAAAAAGAACGTCGAAACTGTAATCTTTACAGGATACAATTTATATTGATGAAACTGGTGTTCTGTTTGTTAACATGGCCATTGAGGTGAAAATAGACCGTGTCTCTCATCGGAAAAATTAATTACGTGTGCACCAGTTTCGAAAATAAAATTCAGTTATTTTTACTCGTAGCTTCGTCGTGAATTTTTCCATTATAAATTTCCAAAAAACAAACTCTAGAAATCTGTATCTAACAAAAATTAAAATATATACTCACAAGAGAATAAAAGTTGTACATATTTTAAATAGGAAAATAACATACATGCGTTATCCTTTATTACACGTTCAATTCTCTTGCGAGTTATAGGTCAGTTTTACAAAATTACACCATTTTTCCTCCGTTTTACACTTTAAACTTTCCGATGGTCGTCACTGTATCTCCTGCGTTATGGGGGGTCCTATCGTATTTCGCGTGTGCATTCATAGGACCCTACGAAACATTGAGCAACGAGGTTTCTTTCCGTATCTCATTTGCACAAGTGCATTGCACCTCGACTCATTATTATTCCGCTAATTTGCCTTCGTAAATGGCCGGTGTTCCAGCATGGGGCTGCACCTTGCGAAACACGATTCCTTCCACGAGATATTCGGCGCCTGATTCTCAACCTGGCGATTTCAATTTTATAATTAACTGTTCTCTGTAGCAACATCCGATTGCGTACACGTGTTATTTTGAAGAGATTCGAGGATTAAAAGACACGGCTCCTAAATGTCTCGATAATTTCGCATTCTCTGGGAGACGTTACGGAATCGGTGATTATTATCTGTTAAGTAATCGTTTCACGATCTGGTACTGTTGCCAAAGGTCGGACTATTACGATTATTGGGACAGGTTCTCATTGAAAATTATCATAATATTCGATCTTGTAATCGAAGATGCATTTCGAGAACAATGGAAGAACGCTTTGTAGAAAATAGCGCAGGTGCTAAAATTGAAAAACGTTTTTTTTATTGGGAAATTTACATGCCAATGAAAATGCTGTATCATAGAATTTAAGTGGAATTTTCTTTTCTACAATAAATAGTTTTTAACAACGTTAGAAGATGTTGTCACAATATTGCCTTTATAGAAAAGTATTTAAGTAGCAATAAATATTAGTTAATTGTTTTTTGGTCTTTGTCTATGCCACCTACTGAAATTCTAAATGAATGGAATATTGAATTTTTTTTTGCAACCAAGAGCTGGCACAGACAGGATTTTCTACAGATTTGACTTGCCTTTCTCAAGAATTTATTGTTACATTAATGCAGAAGTTTTCTTTTCCACCTGAGAAATTCGTTTCTTGATACTTACAGAGTTCTCTGCAAGCGCTCTGCAATTTTAGAGTCTCTGATAAAATTTACGTTCTCTGAAAGATGGCACGATTGATCGATAATTGGCAATTACAGTCTGTTGGGTAATCATTTCGCGACTTAAAGATGTTGGCAAAGATCAGGTCGTTATAAGTTTTAGATAAAAAGTTTTGTGAAGGAAAATTGTGGGTTTTGTAAATTGCACATCGTTAATTTCCATTATTTATTATAATTGTTTTACGATTCGAATATACTGTCAAAATTTTAACAATTTTTTGTAAAAATCTTGGGATAGTTCATTGGAAGATTCTCGGCGAATTTCGCATTTTCGAAAGTTCTAAATATCTCAATGTCTCAATAAAAGATTACCTCACCTGTTGAGTAATCGTTTCACGATTTGCAGATGTTGCAAAGATTTGGGTTACGAGATTACTTGATGTAAATTCCTCGTTGTTTTGATACATTTGTTAGTTAAAGATGGCTATAATATCAAGAGAGTTTTGAATATCTTGATCAATTTGCATTCCAGATACAAATACATATATTTCCTCTTTGTCATCAGGAGAAAAACTTATGGAAAAGAACTTAGAATAAAATTGAGAAATCTCATATGATTAGGCGATTAGATAAATTCATTGCTAAAGATTTTAGTCTGTTTTTAAATTTTGAATTTTGTATCATCATAATATGGAAGAAATCCCTAAGTATTTAGATAAAATTGTATTCTTCATTTATCATCGGTAAAACAACAACTTTATCGCCTTAGATAATCAGATCTGAACTTGAGAAAAATGTTATGAAACGATGTTAAGACTATGAGAGTTTTCATGCAAATTCAGGATTCTACGTTAGATGGGTAGATAAACTATCGTTAGCGCTTTTGTTTTACTATTACAGGAATTCTCGAATGTTTCAATAAATTTGCATTCTCAAAGGACCTCTGAATAGTTCTGAATCCACAATTTTAATCTCTTGGGTAATCGTCCTACCGTTTAGAAATGTTACGTGAATATATGGGAACCGTGAGAGTTGTGCTATAAATAAACTTGTTAGCAAAGATTCTGTCAGATTTTATAATTGAAAGTAATCGTAGTATAGAGGCTAACGAAAATTTCTGAGCGTTAGAGGAGAATTAGGGAGCATGAAATATTGTAGTTAATTTGCATCGCTATGTGGCTAGCCATAACGTTGTTGCAGAACATCTGCGACTCTGAATTCCTGTTTAATACTGAAACGTTAACAACAAACTGCTCTTAAACTACTCTTGGCGAGATTTATCCAGAAATAAAAATCGTTTGTTATATTTCAATAGTTGTGATATTTTTGAAAATTTAAAAGTTCCAAAAACTTTGTGTTTTTGTCCTTTTCCCCCTTTTTTTTTCTTTTGAAGATTCATGAATGTACAAATTTGTATTTGTATTTTCGAAAATTTTTACAATTTTGAGAACATTATTTTCTTAATTTTTGATCTTTAGAACAATTTGTATAAAGAAATGGAATATTTCATGCAATTACAGAATAATGATTTATTAACTGCGGAATAAGAAACCTACAAGTATTAAGGTGGTATTTGTACATACTCAAAACACTCGAAAATATCCGAAGATTAATCTTTATTATCGATAGTCATGGCATCTCTTGAATTGGATTTGAAATATAAAAATACATATGTACTGAATGGTCTTTATCAAACGGAACGAAAATTTCTTTCGTATTTTTAGTAATTGAAAATTCGTATACAAATATTAAACAAATTCTTTATTCCATTTAAACAATTTCTTAATGCGTACATTATTTTATTGTCTCCATATGCATCAACATAATACAATAATTCTATATAAAATAATATGTAAAATAATTATATTACATATTATTATCATCAAGATTTTCAGTGAAAAAAATTCTAAACGAATATCCTAATTTCGCCTCAACGTCAAATTTCTCGAATACCCTAGAAAACTATAAAATATGAATTATTCATCCGATACGACAAAACTACACCTAAAGTATCGTACTGCGCTCAAAAACAATTATTTAAAAAGTTAAGCAAGCCAAACTTCCATCGATCCTCGTGTACCACGATTTCGAATTTCTCGACAGTACAGTGTCAATTAAAATAAAATAGTTTCCGAGCAACTCCGGCTGTTCCTACCGAAGAACCTTCCATGGGGTTGCTGCGCGAAATCAAACAAAATTCCGCGTTTCCGAGAAGCCAACGTAAAGAGTAAAGTATCGCGAATTCGCTCGCGGAGCTCGACTGCAGAGTATTTTGTTTGACATTCCCCATCCATAGGGTCGAAGTTCGTCCAGCCGCTTATTGCCTGTGCAGACTTGGCTGAAGCCTGAAGCCGAGTCCTCGAGGCGAGTACTCATCAAACTTCGTGCATCCCACCGGCTGTGGCTGGTTGCTGGCTGCTGCGCGAAACTTGCATTCCTGAATGACAAACGACTAGGATTTTATTAATACGAGCCGCTTTGTCTTTTAGCAAAATTGTCCACATGAGTGGATGAGTTTAAAAAGAAAGAACTATAATGCAGCTTTTCAAAAAATTGTGATGAATTTTCTCATGGAGGTTTTCTTTTAATTTTTTTACAGGTGAATTTCATAATTGCAAAGGGCATGGCTAGTTCTCATTTGAAATATATTTGTGAATATTAATATTGGTATTTTGAAGAAAATCCTCCTCGCTTGTGATCGAGTCTGAAATTAATTGGAGCATAAAGAATTGCAATGAAAGTTGTAGAAATTGCTGTGATTCTTTCATGGAAGTTTTGTTTTACATTCTTTAAGGATTTTATCAACGACAAAGTCGATTCTTCTTTCTATTTGATATACGCACCTTTTAACAAGATTTCCTTCCTCAGTGGACGAAATTAAAATAGAAGAATTGCAACGAAATTTTTCTGAATTCTAATGAATCTTCTTACGAGGATTAGATTTTCTTTTAACCTTTTCACAGATGAATTTATTAATGTCAAACACGATAATTAACTTTTTACTCTAAGAAGTCTGGATTTTATTGTAACACGTCAAACAAGCTTTACCACTCTTGCTACTTGTATAAAAAAAAAAAGGGAAACCTGGTAAGCCCGTGGTAAGCCCGTTTCCGTTGCATGAATTTTCTCGGTAGCAGGTAATTATCAACAGTTATTTACCGCGACACTCTATATCCCGATGAAAGTGAATGATATGACTGAGACTTTAATTAATTAGCATCTGCCAGGTCTGCCACTGGCTGCTGCTGTCTGCTCGCTTCGTTTTCCCAGCTATGTCCTCGTTAGACTATTCTCTCGTGTGTTGAGCACAAGCACGTGCACACATCCACGCATAAATTTGCCACTTACTCGTTTGTTTCCACAAATTTCCACGGAACACATGCAACGTGTCGCGATCGCTCGATCATTATTATAATCGCGACAACGAGCGCGAACTTCTCGCTTTCTGTGCACGCTCTTCTCGCAATTCTCTGGATCTCACTGCAGGAGGCCTTCTAAGCAGCTTATGAACTGTATAAGTAATAGTCCCCATTCTCCAGTTCTCTTCTTCCTTCCGCTTCTCTTGTTGCGCCTCTTTTATCTTGCCTCGCAGCTACCTCTGGGAATAGAAAATTGTTTCTACGCTGGTTTAGACTACGGCCAATCAAGCGTCTGAGAAATGGTTAATTTAGCGAGACGAGAAATCTCCGGATTTCGTAAGAGCATGGCTATGGGATGAGCACTTTGAGGATAATTGCTAAATTGGCTTTTGGCTTTCTTGTGATCTCGCATGACTCCATTTGGATAGGTCTTGTTTCCTTCTTGACTTTTTAATAGCAATCGTTGGTATTTTTACCGGCTTGACGAAAGGACGAAATAATCGATGAGACACGAGGAAATCAGGAAGTTCTTACATTTACTGTAGAAATTGGAATAGAACGTTGGCGATGGTCGATAACCTGGTTGCGAAGTTCGTTGCTTTCTGTGGATATATATCTCGTTTATCAGATCTTGCTTCTATTAAAATTTGATCTGTGTAAAAAAATAGGTACTTCAGGACGATGAGAAATTTTATAATACGAACGAATTAATTGTTTGCGATTGGTTTTCTATTAGGTTTCTTTTACAGACACGTCTTTTACAACGATGCATCTTTATATGAACATGAAACCTAATCTGTGGAACGTTGTGATGTTTATCTTGATAGAAGAAAATCGATCATACGTAAATCGATATAAGAGGAAAAATACTTATTAATACTTTATACTTATTTCTCCTAATTAAAACGTTCTACTTTCTTCTGGTAGATTTACCAAACTTTGGAATTTCCTACTTGAGGAATTCCAGAACACATCGAGATAGGGATTGCTATTCTTAATATTTATTGCTTTTCTAACGGGTTTTGAAGAAACACGTATTTTTGCGAAACTAACGGAAAGCTAACTAGATTTATTTAGAAATTCAGTTAGCAAGAAGAATCGAGAAAAGAACATCCTCTTCAGATCTATATCACGAGATGGTGTCCCTAGAAGCCTAATTACAAGACAAAAATGCAACGCCACTTGTATTAAAGCAAAACTCGATTACATCAATTGCGTTACAGATTTATTTTAATTATACTCTTCCAATTAACACTTGTTCCTGCTGTATCTCTTCATTCCACTTCATAACACTTGGCAACAGAAAATTCTCTCTCCTGTCCTCTCGTAAGATCAGCAACAGATATAAAGTCGTGCCATGAGACTTGAAAATATTCCTATACTAACACGTGTGATACTATAAATTAACGGTAAAAATGTATTTATTATAACAATTTTATATCACATCTAACTGAGATAATAATCTTTCAGATATAATTTAATTTAATTCTGTTTCTATAAGAGTCTGTAAACTCTCTTGATCTCTGAATCAGTGATACTATAAATTAACAGTAAAAATGTATTTATTATTACAATGTTATATCACGTCTAACTGAGGTAATAATCTTTCAGATATAATTTAATTTAATTCTGTTTCTATAAGAGTCTGTAAACTCTCTTGATCTCTGAATCAGTGATACTATAAATTAACAGTAAAAATGTATTTATTATAACAATTTTATATCACATCTAACTGAGATAATAATCTTTCAGATATAATTTAATTTAATTCTGCTTCTATAAGAGTCTGTAAACTCTCTTGATCTCTGAATCAGTGATACTATAAATTAACAGTAAAAATGTATTTATTATAACAATTTTATATCACATCTAACTTAGATAATAATCTTTCAGATATAATTTAATTTATTTCTGCTTCTATAAGAATCTGTAAACTCTCTTGATCTCTGAATCAGTGATACTATAAATTAACAGTAAAAATGTATTTATTATAACAATTTTATATCACGTCTAACTGAGATAATAATCTTTCAGATATAATTTAATTTAATTCTGTTTCTATAAGAGTCTGTAAACTCTCTTGATCTCTGAAGCAAGATTCTACAAATTAAATCGAGCTTCGTTTAACTGGATTATGTCTAACAATATTTACAATTTGTCAAAAGTAATTCTTTAAACGAATTCTTCGCAACTATATAGCATTAAGATCAAATGATTCTGTTCTTAAATTATCTTGAATCTTCCTTAATGGATATCTTGTTATATCTTGCTGGTATCTTCTTGATCATACATATACTGTTAGATATAGTTAATTAACACATTCTATTCCAATAAAGTTAACAGCTTTTCTAAGATTATTTGTGAAACGAATTTCTTTAAACAATCTACACGATCTCATAATGAGTAAATTCAGTTCCAACGTCATTTTCAACTTTCTGGCTGGATATCTATAAATCGCGCGCTGGCGCTGTCAATTAACTTCCTCCGTTTCGATAAAAATAACAATACCTCTGTAAAATAATTCCTGAAATTGGTTTCTATAAAACGGATACTATAATAATTCTAAAGAAACGAATATCTATAAATCTCACGACGTTGATAATAGTTTTATTCCATTATCGGAACATCAATGAAATAAATTTCTCTAAATTATATAATATTTGTCATCGATTCACTTTTCAGTTTATTTCAAGAAATGTTATTTTTAATATTACACATCCAATCTTCGAGACAAACTCCAATAAATCTGACAGTATCGTTAATTAAATTACTCAGCCGTTCTAAAATTATCAAAACAAATTGTTTCCATGTGTGATATTTATGATCGGTTCGCTTTCCAAATTTTAAAGCGATTCGTTGTCTCATTTTCTATTTCTTTTTTTTTTTTTTTTTTTTTTTTTTTAAATATTGCGACGCACAACTTTTAAAGTAAACCCTAAATTACATGATATTTTTCGTCACGTCGTTTTATTCCTACAGATTTATCAATTTCGTTAACGAATGTTTATAACTTACCTCGCTCTTGCAATCTAATAAAATATTGTTACGTGTATTTTTATGCCACTATACAATACTGCCATAAATCTCCCAAATCTATAAAAAAAGTAGGTTTATGTATATAGCAAAAAAATTAGAACAATGGCTGATCTTCTGATATCTTCAATTCGTAAAGTTTATTGCTGATCACATTCAAATAAAGTATAGATATGGAAACAATAATAATAATAATAATAATAATAATAATAATAATAGTCGCTTATCGGTTTTCGTCTATTGCGACATTATCTCGACAGCTACGAAGAGTTTTCTCTTTCAATTTGATCTTTTATCAAAACAACAAACGAGTTGTTATCATACTATAGTAGCAGTATCAAGTATTAGAATTGAATTCAAATAAAATCTATGTGAATACCTTACAAAGTTACTATGCTATACATTTTTAGTTTTCATAAAATTTCGAACTCTTTTACGCTTTATGTTGCATATACACAACATACTGTACTTTATTTTACGTTGTACATTCATAAGTTTTTAATTGCCTGAAAGATAAAAGCATTTGTCTTTGGTAAAGTTAGTCTCAAAGTTTATTGCATTATGTCTTTTCTAAAAAAAGAAATTTTGTTTTAGAGAAAATTCTATTGCCTTGTTTCCTCTTTGAAAAATTTTACAAGAGAAAACCAATATGTTCCAACATGTTTTCGTTATCGATGAATAATAGGAAGGAAATTTAGTAACAATTTTAAAACAAAATTGCTTGCCGCAAGGATTAACTGGTCGAATTGACTGGTTTTACAAATTTATTTTCAAATTCCTACTTCGTGTTATTATTTTTTTTCCGCATTGATGTGGCGAGTTTCGCAACGATAACTAAAAGAATAATATAACGAATTTTATTTTGTTTTTTACGTATTCGAACTCAAAATAATTTTGTATCAAAGCTACTTATACCAATACCAGTGAAAATGACTGGTACTTGTCAAAGTGTAAAAGGGTCCTGCAATCTGTTTATCGAACCCCAATCAACACGTTTCCTCGTTTTCTACAACTTCGCACACGTTTTTAAAATTTTTACCGCGTATCACTCGATACGATGATATCAGTTATCAGGAAAATTCCAGATCGATCGCTAGATCGCTAGATACTAACACTAGAAATATTACAGCAGTGAAAACGACTAGTTCTACAATTTTATAAATGTGTCGACCCTCGTTTAGGGATTATGGTGGATTAATAATATCAAAAATGTACTACATAACATGGAATTGCTTCTGTAAGAAAGTAATAAATCAATAAATATAAAAATATTCTATTATTACGTATTTTTTAAAGACCACTCATTTTGACTGGTTTTGGTAGAAATAACTTCGTGTTAGCTATCGGTAGTTCTAATGTTAAACCGTTTTGTTCTCGTACTATTTTAGATTATCAGGAAAAAAATCGACAATTTGTTCGAATATAGAAAATATAATTCGAATATATTTTTCTCGAATATAGATAAAAATCGCAAGTTAGCCAATTTCTTGCTCAGCTTTTACCGTCCTCTTGTTCCTTTCTAGAGCCATAAAAAAGCTGGCCAGCCGGTGAAACAGCCTCTCGATCCATCGTCGATCAAAACGCATAAAATGTGGCACAGAACTGTCTTTGTTCCACGCACTCGAAATCCCGCTTCGTTCAGGATGAGTTCGCCTCTTTTTCTGCCCATTCATCCGGTGTAATATTCGCGGTGCATCGACGAGAACACTCGCTATGAACCGCGAGAATGAAAACCCAAAGATATAAAACGTAAGAACGAGCACAGTGTGTGCTTAGGTGTCGTAGAAGTCTGTTTCACTTTGTTTTCTCTTTCAGTCACGCGAACAGATATCGCTTAACTGATATGGTACTTGAGTTTCATGGACATTTGTATACTTGTGCAATAAAGTTGTAATAACTGATAAATAAAAGACACTTTAATAATTAAACAAATAATAACATACAGGATATGATTCGAAAATTATGATACGAGTTAAAGGAACGTGATTTTTCACGCAAAAATAATAAGTTGAAAATAAGCAATGAAACTTTTCCGTTCTATGGTTGCCTTTCGAGAAAATTGAAATTGATAATTTCTCGAGTACATTTGCATTTGACTAATTCCTGACCGAACAAGAATAGGCAATTGGCAGGAGATTATTCTGAATGCAAAAGTAAATTGAAAATGTAGATAGAATGAGATTTTTTCATTTGATGTCTCGTTTGTAAGGAAATTAAATCCGAGACTGTGTCGGGCACGTGCAATTTTCTGAAAAGCAAGGCATCGTACGAAAGTATTTTATTCCGTATTTTCCACTTATTTTCACGTCCTTTCTCATTGTATCGCGATTTCGAAATCACTCTGTATATTTGATTTTCGTAACGTCAACTCTGCGTAGGCAAACTAGATCTCTCATGCCCGAACCTAATTCCTCTGGTAGTGTAGCCTTTCAAAAAATTCTCCAATGCTTACGAATGATTTCACTGATGTTAAGTCAAACGTTTGGTATCTTTGACAAAGAAAATAAAGATCTGAAAATGAAGTATCAAGAATAAAATTTTGCTTACTACGCAGACAACTCACTGCACTAAAAGACGAACGAAACATCGATAAATAAAGAATTATTATTCCATCTACTTACTCGATACTTGTGTAGGAAGGAGGCAATGTGCCAGTAAATGTAAAATGAAAAGCTTGGCAACTAAGTGATTGCGGATTTTGTCATTACCACCTAATAACAAAATCCGCAATCACTTAGTTGCCAAGCCAATATTATTCGACATACGCATACATTTACACAATACCAATGAACATAACTAAAAAATAAACAAAGTAATGATAAATAAAAGAATATAAATTTTATACGAAGTTCAATTCAACGCTATTCAAGAGATACTTATGTAATACATATGGCAAGAAACGAGTAGAAACGAATCGATAATGGTAAATGGTCCCCCATATATTATGCACGTGATAAAATAAACGGCCTCGCGTGACTTCCGGTTCGATTGTAACCCGCAAGAAGTCTTACAGGAGTGGAAACGACGTTTAGCTGGCCTAGCGTTACACACGAGAACGAATTATTTGTGTAGCACATTAAAATACTTATAACAGGCTGTTTAATTTGAATGGCTGGAACGAGTGTTCCATCCATTTTGGCGGAAATCAATGGCTCGATTGCAGCCTCGGTAACAGGTTCCAAGATGAATTTCAAGCTCGTTTAGAGGATTCAGTTTGCTCGAAGGATTAATCTCGTGGGGATCGAAGTTCGTTTTGGATTTGGTGATTCGTTGGGAGGAAATAGGGGGCTTGTGCATTGTATCATGAGATTCTGATACATCGATGGATGTGCACTCGTCTGTATTAGACAACTATCTGTAATCTGGATTATGCGAGAATTAGTGGAAATGGTGAGTCAGTTATGAATAGATTTCAGAATCGCAGATTGTCATTTACTTAAAATTCTGTAGGCGTTAGAATAGGTTCAACCTTGATGTTATTCTTACTTCTTCTTTACGTCTGTATGTCTCTTCGGATGTCTTCCTTTTTATAAATACTTCGTTCATAAGAAGCGTGGAATACAGAAGAAATGATAAAATTCTATGGAATACCAAGGACGAATATTTTCAAATTATCTATATTATCAATGATAATATTCATATCGGATTATACGAGGATAACAACGATTTAAAGAATAAGGAGAATAAAAATTAGTCGAATTTAAAAAATTTACACGAAAAATTCTTAATCGCTACAAAAGTACAAATAGCTACGTTCCCAAACTATTGTAGTCCTCAAACTCTTTCAAACTCCTACATTTACGTACATTTCTTCCATTTGAAAACACGAGTTCTCCTCTTTCTTCACTGATATCCTCACACGACACCCAGTGCAACGTTCACAAAAAATAACCGATAAAATCCTTGATCCAAACTACCATATTCTTCAAATACCTTCAAACTTCTCCAACTGTAAACGCCAGTATGTATTTCGTTCACTCCCGAAACATCGCACAGACCAATTTCCTTCAAATTCTCTGTTTCTTTCTTTCAGATCACGAAAGTCTTAGCCAGCGTAGTCATGTAATTCAGTGGATCACGATAGCTCACAGTGTGTCTGATCTTCCCTGAGTGACGGGTAGCCGAACGGTCGTTGAACGGCCGGTGCACAGAACGGCCTGGTCGGACAGGAAGCTCGTCGCGTCTCCAACCGCGAAGGATCGGGTGATGAGCTCAGGGTACCAGGCGACCGGCCCCGACACAACATGTTCCGCTCTAAAATTCGCATTCACACGTGTCAAGTGATACTGCTCACGTCGCTGGTATGGTTCCTGGTGGACGTGATGGTGCTGATGCTCTATTCGGACTGCATCGGAGGGTCCGGATGGGGTTGCACGGAGAATAATAAACAACAGCAAACGTTAACCGAAGAAAGTTTACCTCATTCGAAAGAAGCTTTATTGAAAGAAGAGGAACAGATACAGTCGGCTGGACAAGCGAGCAAAAGCCGATATAAACAATCGGAATTACATTTATGGAGGCCAGCTAAGGTCGTCCGAGAGAACAAAGGGATGCCTGGCGAGGTAGGTGCGGCGGTACACATTTCGCCGGAAGACGAGGCCAGGCAACAGGAGCTGTTCAAACTGAACCAATTTAACCTGATGGCCAGCGATATGATCTCGTTGAATCGGTCACTCAAGGATATTCGATTAGAGGGCTGCAAGACCAAGAAGTACAACAAGTACCTGCCGGATACTAGCATCGTGATAGTGTTCCACAATGAAGCATGGAGCACGTTGTTGAGGACTGTTTGGTCGGTTATTAATCGGTCTCCGCGTACATTGTTAAAGGAGATCATATTGGTGGATGATAAGAGCGAGCAAGGTGAGCCTGAGAATGGTTGGTGGTAGAGGAACTGGGATGGTCTGGTCTTGGGAGTGGTCTCAATAGATGGGTGCGGTTTTGAATGAGTTCATGAGGTTTTGTGTTCGTGCGCTTCTCTAGTAGAGAAACCATTCCATTTGTGGGTAAATCTAAGGCTAACGTGTATACGTTGCTTAAGGAATATAATGGTATTTTTAAATTTAGCATCGTGTTAGATATTTTTGTTTCACTTTCTTTGAAGAAGTGAAAGGGATTATGTATTATATATATCTTATAGATTCTAAGATACTTTTCTATATACTTTCTTGCTTATATAATTGCCATTCTAATTTTTTTTTCTATATTTTAAAATATCTTTCATTCGGTCTAAACAAATTGTGTAAACATTCTCAAAATCTTAGACGATCGCTCACTTTTCTTTCACATTCTACTTTCAAATACTCGATCCTTTTACTGATTTCTAACATTAGAAACTCAACCTAAATGATTCACAATAAACATTCACACCAAATGTCTGCGATGTGAAAGTAGCAGGGAAACGTGGCATTATATAGAATTTAATTATTGTCAAGTCAACCAGTTCCTACTGCCGCAATGGATGTATTATTTTTCAATATTCAGTCATTGTGATCTGGTAAACATTGCTTTCACTTCTCTACGCTTTTTTGCTCACGCCATGCACTCGATTCGTAGATCACTTGAAGCAAGACCTGGAGGACTATGTAAAAACGCTACCGGTCCCTACATATGTGTACCGTACAGAGAAAAGATCTGGTCTAATCAGGGCTAGGCTCCTCGGGGCGAAACACGTGACAGGACAAGTTATAACGTTCCTAGACGCTCATTGCGAATGCACAGAAGGTTGGCTCGAGCCTTTGCTATCCAGGATCGCTGAAGACAGGACAACCGTTGTCTGTCCCATCATTGATGTGATTAGCGACGATACCTTTGAGTACATTCCGGCCAGCGATATGACGTGGGGTGGTTTCAATTGGAAACTGAATTTTAGATGGTAAGGACCATCGAATTGACTTTGTGAACAAAGTTCTGTAGCTCAAGACTGGGATTTCCCGATGTGACAATTTCAAAGAACCGAGGTCATAATCACTTGAGTTTATGTCTATACATCATTACATAGCTATTTGTTATATTTATTTCACGCTTGTTTAATAAACAATTTAATGTCAGACGATTTCTAAAAATTAAAGTTCTAATGACTCAAACTACATTAGATTATCTTCAACTTGTAACTAAAGCAAGGTCACTATTTCTGTATAATTTCTATGTAGTATATTTTATCTTTTTAAAATTATTTACTATATTTGTTTTACATTTGTTTGTTAAACAGCTTGCTTACTATGAGACAATATCCAAAAATTGTAATTCTAATAATTTAGTTTGTGCGGATTATTTTTCAGTTTAACTTTAAAAAAAGAGACTAGCCTTTATTGTCATCTTCAGGACAATATTTTCTACCGATAGATTGAATTATTTAATTTATTTACTGACGCGAAGTTTCGTAAATCTTCAAGGTACAGGGTGGCGCAAAGAGAAATGGACAGGAGATTAGGGGATAGAACAGCCCCTCTGAGAACACCGACGATGGCCGGCGGATTATTTTCTATTGATAAGGATTATTTTTACGAATTGGGAGCATACGACGAAGGCATGGATATTTGGGGCGGTGAAAACCTCGAAATGAGCTTCCGGGTGAGTATTGATCGATGACAGTATTTACTTTATGCGGTCAGACTATTTAAATGAAAATGAAGTTACAAAACGCGAGCAAAAAAAAGTGTTTTGGTCACGGAATACGTGCCTGTGCTGTTCAAATTCATATCTAGTTAATAATAAAATAAATAATAATAGTAGTAAAATAATAATTAATGATTTATATATATATATAAATCGTTTCTTTTTTTTTTTTTCATTTGCTTTCACAGCTAATTGCTCGTTCTTAATGCTGTTGGCTCCATGAAAAACTTTCCTTTCTCTGTTATCTATCTGTAGTTGTTTGTTCGATCCTCTCTTGTGTGGCAGAACTTTTATTCGATAATTAGCACGAGAATTTGAAGAAATTAAAAATACAAAGGCTTCATGAAAGCTCTAGAGTTAAAAGTAATCGATAATTTTGATCAGAATTGGGCGCTTTGTCTAAAATAATTATCCGAATATTATTAATTCTATTTCGTCGAATAATTCGTCCGGATAAAACTTGTTCGTTATATCCATAACAAATTATCTTCTCCATTTCATTATCATTCATTGAGATAATTAACAGGATAATTATTGTAAAATTATTCAAATCATAATACAAATGATCGTTAATTGTTTTTTCCCCCCACTTAATTTTGTAAGCGTCTCTTCATATCACGTGAATTTACAACACGTGTTTCACGCATACTTAATCAATTGCTGGGTATTATTATTGATATTATTTAAACAGTACTAACTTTTAATCACTACAGTGATTACTATAACTGATTTAATAGTAACAGTTCGATTAAATTCGTAATCGAATAAAGTTTAATCCGGATATTTTTCGATCGGATATTTTTGATTTGTTACTTGCAATTAAAATTTCTTGTTTCTTTATAATAAATTATCGTGAAAAGATTTTGCTCAACACTGGATACACACGTTGGATTTATTTATTGAATAATCTAGCGAAACGTTTGAGTTTGTGATCCCAAAATACACAGAGGGTTTAGCTATGGACATTTTCATCTTCATTTGTGAAGTCATAAGTACCTTGTAGGTATGGCAATG
Source organism: Bombus pascuorum (assembly GCF_905332965.1). Taxonomy (NCBI): domain Eukaryota; kingdom Metazoa; phylum Arthropoda; class Insecta; order Hymenoptera; family Apidae; genus Bombus; species Bombus pascuorum. The sequence goes on along the minus strand of NC_083490.1, from coordinate 10,923,788 downwards.
CGGTGGGACGTTAGAAATCAGTCCATGTTCACATGTTGGGCATGTGTTCCGAGACAAGAGTCCGTATACATTCCCTGGTGGTGTCAGCAAAGTAGTTCTACACAATGCGGCTAGGGTGGCCGAAGTCTGGATGGATGAGTGGAGAGATTTTTACTATGCCATGAACCCAGGTTAGATAACAGCGTGTATCATTTCATTTGTATACTTTGTTTTCTTTTTTAATTCAAGTATATCAATTAATAGACAGTTAATTATAGCTAGCCAATTTGTTGACCCTCCTCGAGTTTTGCTGTAGAGAAGTGTGCATTTTTCTTTCTTTTAATTATCTATAAACGAAAATATATAATAATAATAATAATAATAATAATAATAATATACTGTAAGAAAAATGAAGAAAGTAAGAACAATTGTAAGTTTAACGTTTGCCATCACATACTAAAAAATTGTATAAACTAAAAGTTACATAAAATACATTAGTATGTATAACTTAATTAAAAAATAGGATTGCGAGCATTTACATGTATTTGACGGGTATCTGATAAAACCAATGCTATAATATTATTCAGATAAAATTCAGTTGTATTATAGCACACTTTTTTATTTATTTGGAATAAAAAATTTGATAGAGTATTAATCTAAATATCTTTATAGCTAGTAACGGTCTATAGATTAAAAATATTAACACCCATAGCTATATGTAGTTGATTTATATTTGACTCTAAAATTAATCTTAAGTGTGTTTTTTTTTCTTTTTAGCGTGATATTAACCAAATTATCTTTTAGCATTTACCATCGAATTTTATATTAACATAAATGTACATCACGTATTTTTATCTAAATATATAGTATATATTTTTTTTTTTCTTTGTGTGTATGTATGTGTATACGCGCGTGTGTGCTAAAGAATTCTGGATATTCTAGTTACATTTAGCCATGAGATTTGATTTGCAGGAATACTATTGATTTGTTTGTGGATTTACAAATATACTTTGGTATAGTCTTAACCACTCATCCATCCAGCCGACTAACAAAATAAGTTTGCTTGCTTCTTTGTTTGATACATTTTATAAGCAACGATATTATAGGTACCAAGAGAGGAGAACACGAGCGTCCATCTAATCTGAACCTTTTTAATGTATTAGATCTTTTTGTTTCTTGTTTGTTATGAACTATCCATTTGTAATTGCTAACATACTAACAGAACTGAGTTGGTTAGATATGGATGTGTGGTGGGACATTGGAAATCGCAACGTGCTCGCACGTCGGTCATGTATTCCGTAAGTCAACACCATATACATTCCCTGGTGGTACCAGCAAGATAGTGAACCACAACAATGCGCGACTCGCAGAGGTCTGGTTGGACCAATGGAAGTACTTCTATTACAACATTAATCCAGGTAGCACTAACACCAGCATTTCTGGAAAGAGAATAGACTGCAATATCGCTAACATCATCTTAAACTTTCTTTTTTCTTTTTTGGGATTTACTCTATCTCGCATGAATTTTTTTCTATCGGGTGATTGGTACGCTTTTATAAGTTGCATTTAACTATAAAGCTTAAGTGCGGTTGGATACCAGCTACATGCGCATATATCAGATACCCGTTAATATTAGGAAACTAATGGAGAAGTGCCTTTTTGTTTCGTCCATCTCTAAAGCAAGAAAATGCTCTATATAATAGATGTAATCTCAAGAAAGAGGGTTATAATAAAAAATAAAAGACACAGTGAAGAGATTACTCTATTCAATCTAAAGTTTCCTTACATTTTATCTTGAAAGAGATACAGACTTACTTTTTCAAATTTAACATGTTAAGAAAGGTCAATGTATAATAGCACAATTATTTCCAATAACAAGCATACAGCATCGGTATAGCACACATGGCAATGTCTTTATTTTGGCACATACTTTTAACACACATCTTTCTTTCAGCGAACAGTCATATGTATAAGCACACTATCGCATTATAAAGTCTATAAATATTAATCAAATATTATTATTATTCAATTGATCCTTCTGTTCATAGGAGCCCGAAACGTAGCTGTTGGAGACGTATCTGAAAGAATTAAGTTAAGGGAACGTCTTAAGTGTAAAAGCTTTAGGTGGTATTTGGAGAATATTTATCCAGAATCTCCTATGCCACTAGATTATTATTATTTGGGTGATGTACAAAACGTTGACACACAATCTTGTTTGGACACTATGGGTAGGAGAACAGGTGAAAATGTTGGAATTAGTTACTGTCATGGATTAGGTGGTAATCAGGTCAGTAACTAAATCTTCTTGATTTCTTTGAAAATAGTAGATTTTTCAGTATTATTGAAATATAATTTTTTATTTTAATTAGGTGTTTGCTTATACTAAACGACAGCAAATTATGTCTGATGATATGTGCCTTGATGCAGCTAGTCCCCAAGGTCCTGTCAAAATAGTGAGATGTCATGGTATGGGTGGAAATCAAGCATGGGTTTATAATGAAGAGGTACGATGTAAATAATTTAAACGCAATTTTTTTTTAAAAGTAATGATATTTCAATAAAATATACATTTATTTTTAGACAAAAATGATCAAACATACCAATACAGGACATTGCTTATCGAAACCTCGTTCAAACGACGCAATGCAACCTGTATTAGCATCTTGTGATTCGCATAACATCGGCCAAAAGTGGATTATGCGCAGTAAATTCAAATGGCAAGCCAGCTAATACGAGGTGTTTACAAGTGCAACATTTATATGTAATACTTGTTGATTTATTTAATGCTACATTGAAGGACTGATACTCAAGAGACTTCCATACATTGAAAAATCAAGGAGAAGCACTAGTATTGTACTTCATGAAAACAATTCAGTATCACGTTTTGTCGATCTATTAAACGTCGATGGGATTAATAGTGATCATAAACAAGAAATTGAGTACACCTTGAAACTGAGAGATTGAGGTTGATGCTTTTTAGTTATATAGGATTTATTTACTGTTACTAGCAGTATCGTGTATTTACTGCCATTTTTCATGGTATGCCTTCATTGATAAATGCACAAGTGTTGAAAGAAAGAAACCTATTTCCGACTGTGTATGGATATGCACAAGTGATACAAAGAGACATGTATGCGGACATTCTTCTTTTTTTCTTTTCTAGTAAACAGTAGAGAGGAAAGCATATCAGACCACTGTTATAAATAAATAATTGTTAATACAAAAGAGAGACATATTTGATAATATGGGATGAGTGCAATGCTGGATGACTGGAAGATATATCAGTGCACTGAAACACAGATATGTTAATAGTATAAATGACGTATTACTACAGGGAATGAATGATGGAATGCTAGTGGAATTATTGTGACACTACCGATTACGATTTAGAACTTGTATTGTACAATTTTCTAGCAATTAGGGAAGAGCACTGGATCTTTTTATACTGATATTTCTAACAGTTCCTTGTTGCATCTCGTTCATATATAATTTAGTTGTTACTTTCTTTTTATTTGTTTAAAAAGATAAATGTACTTATACCTGAATTCGCCATAGCAATATGAGATTAACGAGATATCGTTTAAGAGTATAAAAAAACTACTATTGACTGTTATTCACTGTACTGTTATACTTTAAATACTTTCTTAAATTCAAGACAAAGTGTCTTCCGCATTTTCTTAACAAAAAGAAATGCTAGATATCTTTACGATGTTCTAACATTTTACATAGCTATAATTCTTCATAGATTTGGAACATTTTTGTTTTCTACATTTAAAGTGTGCTAAAAATTTAGAGTGCAATATTCTTGTCGAATAAGACACAATGGAAAAACATTTCGTGTAACTAATGTAAAAATGTTGTTATTAGATTCTGGCGCCCTTCCCTTGCATTACATTAAACTAAAGTTAAACATCTTTCGTACTTCGAAAGAAGAGGAAAAGGTAGTCAACAAAGTAAAGCAATGTTTCTGGAAAATGTTCGCTAATAGTTATACTTACATTCGAAGTTGGGGGAAGAAATTAACTGATTCTATAACTTTAAACGCGCGCGCGCGAAGAAACGCATTAAACTACATTTATAATATATTAAAATATATATGACACTAAAATTTCAATTTAGGAACCTTAATGTCAAGAAATATACTCAATCTTAAGTTACATGAAAGAATGGTGATGGTGCAACAAATTATCGCGTCTTTACAGCTTAATTATATATTTAATTATTCGTGCAAGACGATAGTATTTATTTTTGTACAGCAGTTAATTTTTATTAAATCAATATATTATTTGAATATGCGTTTAATTGTATTAGCAGAATTTGTAGATAATTTGTTAGTCGTTTTAACTGATAAAATTTAGTTAAATTCAAGTGCACAAAATATAGAAAAAAAAAAAAGATAAAGTCAATAATAATTTGTAAACAAATTTTTAATCTTATAAATTATCCATCGCATCGTGAATTTATACGTATTGTTTTATCATCTTTATTTTACTTCATCTTAGGCTTAGAATTAGAATTATTTATAAAAATTATATTATTAACAAAAATAATTGTAAGAATTACATTGGAACATTAAAGATTACTTATTGGCACACACATACGAATTAATAAAATTTATTTTTAAGAAATTTTCTGTTACATAAGAATATTTATGCATATGTATGTAAATACCATTTAAGTAAAAAAATCTACTTTTTCTATCATTTATAATAAAGTCAAATACTAGAATGAACATACCTTCAAAGACAATAAAATATTCTAAATATGTTCTATTGAATTTAAATAATATATGTGCATAATATTTAATTTCAACAAACAGTACTTTTAATATATTTTTTTTTTAATTGCATACTCCTTTAAATATTAGTTTGATCGAGATAATATGTATTCCTTTGTTATGAAAAGTTCTCATTAAAGAACCAAAAGAAAAAAATTTATGACGATTATAAAATTATTCTAGCGGAATTTAATATACATTAGAACAATGAAAACATAAATATAAGTAAGTAGATATATCATAATTTTGATGTGCCTCCAAAATAATTTCTAAATATTCTTTCTAATAAAAAAGAAAAATTCTACCCTCATATTATCAAATATTGCTTCAAAAAATTTAAGTCTTATGTATCATGTTACATTGTCATGAATCTATTAAATACCACACAAAATAATCTTGTTTTTTAATATTACTCCTTTACCAGAATAAATCTAGTAACTGATATCTTACAACTAAGTAGTATTAAAAAGTCAAAAGGTTAAATAAAATGGACAAAATATTATTATGAACTACATATTACATTTATTTACTGTTCTTTAACTTCACGTAACCTCCTGACAGCAGATCTAACAGAAGCAGCAGCTGTTGTTGAATATACCCATGCACCTCCAGCAACAGTCCTCTTGCAACGTTTGCAGGACCAGATACCCACTACACTCCGTTTCATAGCATCCTATAATAAAAGAAATAAAATAGAAATTATAATCTTTATTTACTTCACATTACTGATTATAGGATTTATCTCTCACCTTGCCACAGAAGGTGCAGGTGTATTTGCTGTGCTGGGTAATTTCCATCTTCTTAACCATCTTTCTGAGAGAGGCACCATATCGAGTACCATATTTACCAGTGATTCCAACCTTCTTCGTGCGTTTAGCCTAATAGATAGACATAATCGTATTTCATAAATTAAATACCTTTACCATTTATAGCCTAAATGTATTTATAGATCACAACAATTGAAATGATAAAACATTTATTTACAAAAATAAGACACTTGTTTGACACTAATAGGTTAACCAACCATAATTATCTTTATAATATTAATCTTTCTGACAAACTTTTATTATAAAAGAAATTAAATATATTGCATTATTTTGTTTCTATTTCATAATAATTAAAAGTTTATTGCACTATAATAATTAAATAGCGATTTAACTGTAAATGCAAACATAACCTTAAATCACTATTTCTACACAAATTATTTGCAATAAATAAACAATATACACAGAAACATTTTGTCGGTGATGCTTTTCAACACAAAATTATCAACTTCATCAATATTTTAATAAGATTCACAAAATATTACCAAATAACAATTCTTACCATTTTGCACAAATATCATATACGTTCCAAAAGAACCGGAAAAGAAAAGAGATTTTAGAGTCCGATTTTCACTACACGTCGTCGTCACCGGAAATCGTAATGCAATGGTGCATTTACAAAAGGCGCGAATTTAAATCGCGCGTTACAGAAAATAAACGGACATTTTCACGCGTACTCCTAAATAAATACTAGAATAAGTTATCACGATCATTTTCATCATCTTCAAAATACCTACAAAATGTATCGACAGATCATTGTATTTATTGTAGTATTCACCTACTAATTAAATAGGTTCCAAGTACATTAAATTTCGTATTACGCATTTAGTAGTGCTTTCATACAACTACAAAAGTTGTAATGACAATTAGATTTGATACTATAAAAATGAAATGCAGAACCTAATAAACAAACGTTACATTGAAAAATAAGGATGTGTGCCAATACTTTTTGTCTAAATCTCCTAATACAAGAACATACGTTTAGGTACAGCGGATATGCAATCTTAAGTGACCAAAAAATTTTCATAGGCAGATATAGTTGTACAGTTGACCTCAATACCGAAATCGTTACGTTTCGACGAAGTGTACGTCTGAAATACGCGAAGTGAAGTAAGTGAATGTGAAAAATAAAAACCGGAGTGTTTATACCAGTTCAATTTTATTCATAATAGAGATTAACTCTGCTTCGTTCAGTAATCATTTTGGACGATCACTTTGATTAGAAAGCGGATGAAAACAATATTTTTCCATGAATCATCTGCGTTGATCATGCAGAGTGAAAAGATGTAAATTCGGCTTTAAAAACATTTCTCCTTCTATATCGCCACCTGTATTCTTATTCTGCGCGCCATTTTCAAACTTTTTCATTCCTCATTCTTATTGTACAAATCTGAATTGCTCTTTGAAGTCTGTTTTATATCGATTTTTACATTATCTTCTTATTCTGTTCGACAGAACGATCTTACAGAATAACTACGGTCTTACATACAGAGTCCTACAGAGTATTTCTTACTCAGTTGTTCTTATTTTTATTTACTTAAATGATTATAGAATTATTCGATATTGTGACATTATAAAATTACAATGTGTCGTTAGAAATACATTTTTTCTTATATTTAATTAACGTTGTTATGAATTCGAGTACAACATAAATATAAATATAAATATACAGCGGCTGACAAAAGTATTCGAACACTTACCATAGATGATTTTTATAAATATATTATGTGCATTGTACGAAACTTTTTAAAATTTCGTTAGCACTATACTGAGACATAACTATCGTGATTATAATAGTATAATTTGGAACCAGTCCGAGAATATATATAGAAGTTATAAGAAATTTATTGCAAACATATACTTAGTGAAAAATTAGTATACAGTATGAATAGTAATCTTAAACATGCAATTAAAGCTAAAGATAATATCACTACATATTGTGGCTTATTAATACAGTAAATAATTAATTGTTCAAATATTTTAGTGGCTTTTGTGAAGTTTATGCTTTCAATAAATATCTTATAATTTTTATATTTTTATAACATTCCCAACACTGTTTCATATTTTACTAATATAATCACGATATTCGAAATTCCAATACGTAATTTATATATAATGAATAATTTCAATATGTTTCGTGTAATATAAACATAAAAAGTTTCTAAGAGTGTTTGGATACTTTCATGAGCTAAGTAAGTAGTTTCTAGTCTCTGTCAAGGCTGGTCAAGGATTCGTCGTGTACACTGTGCAATGACGTGCATGAGAACGTTCCTATAACTGTCCTAAATAGTATTATCTGTTTCAGTGTCCTTCATAGTTTGGTCAATAGTAGACTCTACACTATTCTACAATTTTTAATTCATCACAAGTCACAAGCACCCCACCTATAGAAAAAAAAGAAAAAAAAAATAGAAACAGTGACGTGTACACGAACATTGAGAACGCTCGAAAACCGGCCTGAAATGACGTAGCCAGTGGATCCCAGACTAATACTAGCCAAACCCGTGCGCATTAAATCAGTGTTGCTCACTGTTGGCGATCCGCGGGCTAATATCCTATAGTGATTCACTGATCGCTTATCACTCCGCGAAACCGCTAACCGTGGCACACGTCGAATAAAAGCGCGAGAGTGTCAATTGGTAACAAAAGCACCGGTTAACGATGGTCGTTAAAGTCTACATATCGGGTATCAGCGGCAACAAGGAAGTGAGTGGAAAAAGAACGTAACCAAAGAATATCAAGATATTTTATCCCCGAGACCGAGTAACGAGAAAGAGAGAATGTGTGCGTGCCTGTGTGTAGACCTATTATATATGTGTGTATGTGACTTAGAAGAGAATGCCAGATTTACGGGCACCTGAATTCTTATTTGATATTTTCACGTTGGATCGAATTACGTCGGAAAAACTTCACGGTCGAGGCGTCGATTAACGACCGACAATGTCATCGAGTGAAAAACCTTATTGAACGTGACACACTACACGGTTTATCGATCGAAATGATTCATTTATATACGCGTCTAACGAAATGCAGTTATCCCTTGATTGGATGTATTAAAGGACATACATATGTTAGATTCAGTTAATACGATTGCCACACGAATTTTATGTACATATTTTACACTGTCAGTCGTAATGGATTAAAATATACTACACTATAATTTTTGCTGAATATTGTGTTGTATTTACCCACTTTCTCTCTGACAGTGTTATCAAAGTCGTTCACATTGTTGACAATTTCTTAGTTCGCGAAATTTATTTTAACCTCAAAAATTTAGTAACATAGATCATCGATGACCATCGTGGCAATCAACGTGTTAACAAATTGATTGTACCTCGTAATTTTGCGAGAAATGTATACATACAACGAAGAGATACACAGAATGCCGAGGGATATGTATTCCTGGAATATAGCCACAGGTTTTGGGTAATCGAATCTTTGGATTAACAATAGAATTGTTAAAGTGAATCTATTTGAAATCGTTCGTAGAAATTTTGTAGATTACAATGACGCAGTTTCAGAGGTCCGAATGACATTTTGTAAAATGAATGAAAGCTTACTTTTTTTGTTTCACTTTCCTTTTATGTATCTATTATTTTAACTATTCTGATACATATTTTGTACTTTAGTCGTGAATGGTTCTATAATGTTTACTTTTGACGTTGTAAGGAAAACTTATGTGGCTTTGATCTTTTACTCAGTTTTTACCTCAATCTCGATCCATGATCAATTCGTGTGCATTTTTTTCGGCACCATTTATAATGCCGTTAGATCTTAATAGTCGCTGATAAGATTATAACGGCATACGTTTTTGTTTGAATCGATACGTTATTTCATGTTGCACCAGAGACTGAAACAGATGAAGTTTCATTTACAACTTTCGAAACTTGGTCTTTTACTAGTAGACTGCGGACTTTTATGCATTCATGAAAAATTTGAAATTGTAAAACGCAAAAAATACGTATAGTATGCAGAAGTACATACAATATCTAAAGTATAATAATCTGTAATATTCAGTGGATGAAACACTTCTGTACGTAGGTTCTATTTATTTAGTTGCATTCATGAAAATTCAAATTTGCACTTGTCTACTTTTGTTAGTGGACTACTAATGTCCATGTGTTTATAAAAGATTTAAATGTGCAAAAGTGCACATTATGAAATATAGGAAATATTCAAACAGTATTTAACAAGTGAAATAAATTTTTATTTAAGTTCCATTTTTTTTTTTATGATAAAAATTAGTATACGAAATAAAGATATAAATTTGCATAAACATTCATAGCCTACTTATTAATAATTAAGTTTAGATTGTAAAGAAAATATCCAGGCTTTATATTTAACTGAATTCTTTTAGGTGAAAAAGAGGCAACAACGAGTATTGATGATATTAGATAGCAAAAATGTAGAGTATGAGACAATTGATATAACAGAACCAGGGAAGGAGATGGAAAAGGAATTTATGCAATCTAATGGTATTGCGAGAGATAGTAAATATCCATTACCTCCACAAATATTTAATGAAGATGAATACTGTGGGGTAAATGTCATTATATCAATTCTGACAATTTATAATCTAAGTTATAATAAACAATAATAATGATAAAAGCTAAGAAAATCTAGCTTCGGAAATTAATAGTAGCTTATACATGATTCTAAAACTTGAACTAGAAATTCTCTAAATGTCACGCTTGAACTATAAATGATTATCATGAATCATCCCACAGGATTATGAAGATTTTGATTTGGCAAATGAAATGGATGAATTGGAAGAATTTTTGAAAGTAGAACCACCTGCTAGTGGAAAAGAAAATGTTCCTGATTCAAATCAAAGTGAGGAAATTCAAGAAAATGGAAATACTACAAGTCGAGAGGTAAATATTGTTGGTAATAGAACTCTGTTTAACAATTGTAAGGAGAATGTTAAATGTACCCACATATGTTACTTAATTTATATGTATATATTTTTTTAACATTATTCAAAAACTTCATCTGTAATCATCTTAGTTATATTTATTTGCCGGTGTTTTGTCCTTGGTACTAAATTTATACCCTGTCCATACTAACTACTACATGTTTATTTTAGCCTTCCACAGACAAAGAAGCAGCTGCAATACAAGCAGAAAGGTAAGCACTATAGATACATTGATTGCATAATTTTGTGATCAATCGTTTAAATTGGACAATTGTTATAGCTGTAAATATGTGTAATTGAAATTATTTGTTTTTATTTCTACATAACAAGTTGTTTAAAAAATAAAAATTGTTTTATTATAGATATTTTAATTGCATTTTTTATTTGTTATCTTAGTGTTGAAGAAAGAACAACTTTACCAAGTGAAAATGTACAGTCAGATGAACCTAAATCTATAGAAAATGATGGTGAAACAAAACCTGAAGAAGATACTACGGAACATACAGAAGAAAATGTTGAAAAAAACGAAGAGAAATCTGGTGACCAAGAGAAAGAAGAGTAGATGTGAAATAAACCCATATGATCGTGGGACATTTTATATTTCTTTAAAATCCTTGGTTTTCCACCGAAAAGGATATTTTATAAAAGCTATATTTATCACACTTCTAAGGCTGAGTGAAGGTACTGCCAAGATAATATTTCTGCTTTCTGCAGAAAATATAGTTAACAGTATAAATGAAGCATAAGCGATACTTTTATAGAAATATTTTATATTTGAAATCGAGCATGTTTTCACCATCAGATTTTTTATCTGACTAGAAGATAATGAATTTCACTTTTCTTCATATCAGTAGATAATATAAATTTTTTAATTTCTTATGCTGATATTTTACATTGTTTATATTATATTTTATTCTTTATTTTTAAATGAAGTTCTAATAATGTGCTAGGAGTAATAAATTTTCAGTATTGAGAACGCTTTTTTGTCCTGTTACTCGCTAAAACTATAGCAATGAATTTTAGATAGATAAATCCTACTTAGAAATTTATTTTTTTGTCTCAAATTTCTTATTCATTAATTACTCTTAATCATTTTATAATTACATTAAATTGTTTTTAAGAGTTTATTAAGTGTCCTTGTATATTTATCAGTGGTCCAAGCTATAAATTGTAGACTTACCATTTGTACTGATGAATGGCTTCCATTTACATTGATTTGGTCATAAATTGTACTAGTGTCATTTGATTGGTTTTGTACGAAATTTCTAAGAAATTTCTTAGTGTGTAGTAAGTTCGGACAGTACGACACTCAGTTTTGTATGAAATGCAATTCTTATAAAAGACGACACGAAATTAGTTATAATAGGTTGTACCGATGATGTCGTATACACTAACGATTTTTTATGGTCAAATGCATCCTAAAATAATTCTCGCTATTACTTCAAAAAAACATTAGGCTTAATATAGGTCAGATTTCTTAGTTGCACGTGATATATCTGATAAATTTGTTTAATTTGTTACGATTATATTTATAATCTAATTCGCATAGATATTCCGTAATTGAAAACAGGAATAGAGTAACTTATAGCTATAGCTGATTTCCATTTCTCATGCTGAAAATGTTTACTTATGAGATCAAAAATGAGTGAAAGTTTAATGGAGATGTTAAAACCCTTTCATCAAAGGCCTATTCATTATTGTTTGTACAAAAATTTGATATTGACTACATATATTTATGCAGTGTTACTCATCCAAACAGCTTGATATAGTTTGTTTTACAATATACACACATACTGATCAGATAATAGACGGGTATTAATCACGAACAAATTCAAAGCTTTATGCGAGTGTTATGAACTGTTTTATTATGAAATGAAGGTGTAAAGTATCGAGTTCATTACACTACGTTTATGCATGAGATAAAAAGCCTGACTAATTTTAATATAACATACCGCAGCTTTTGAATATCAAATATATGCTATTAAAATCAGACTAGGAAAAAAGAGAAATTAAGAAGCTTTACACATACGAATCAAAATGTCCACCTCGTTCTTATTAGAGAATGATATATTCACGAGCAACAGGTGTTGGACATGAGCATCACAGTTAATAAATTTTAACATTATATGTATTGAAAATATATATTTACAAGAACAATGTTCATTATACATGATATATATAAGTCATGCCAATCATTGTTACATACATATAAAAATTTACTAATAAATACCATGATAGAGAAGTTTAAAAATTTGTCTAATAATTCCACATATACAGCTTTGTCATCTATGTAAGTGTATCATACGAATCTATCCTATGTACCTGTCACTAATCAACATTCGCTGGCTATTAATTGAATTTATACATTCTAGGAATGTTTTTTGGTAAGTAAGTTACTTTTACTTTATAAAACCTGATATTTCTATTTTCAATAAAAAGCAATTTAATATACTTCGTAATTTTACACGTCAATTTGATGTTCAGAAATCAATCTAACTATCGTATTAACAATTTTATATATATTTATATATTCTTCATAACATTAATTTTTAAAAATAAATATTTGTTTTCCATACTAATACGTAATGACGAATAACGTTATATACTATTACGTACTAACGTATAACGTTATATACTATTACGCAATGACGTATAACGTTATATACTATTACGCACTAACGTATAACGTTATAAAATAAAACGTACTAACGTATAACGTTATATACCATTACGTAATGACGTATAACGCTATATACTATTACGTACTAACGTGTAACGTTATATACTATTTCGTGCTAACGTGTAACGTTATATACTATTACGTAATGACGAATAACGTTATATACTATTACGTACTAACGTATAACGTTATATACTAATACGTAATGACGTATAACGTTATAAACTAATACGTAATGACGAATAACGTTATGTACTATTACGTACTAACGTATAACGTTATAAACTAATACGTACTAGCGTATAACGTTATTGAGTATTACCTTATAGCGTATAACGTTATATACTAATACGTAATAACGTATAACGTTATATACTATTACGTAATGACGTATATCGTTATATACTATTACGTAGTAACGTATAACGTTATATACTATTACGTAATGACGTATAACGCTATATACTATTACGTACTAACGTATAACGTTATAAACTAATACGTACTAACGTATAACGTTATACACCATTACGCAAAGATGTATAACGTTATATACTAATACGTAATAACGTATAACGTTGTATACTACTACGTACTAACGTATAACGTTATATACTATTACGTAATGACGAATAACGTTATATACTATTACGTACTAACGTATAACGTTATATACTATTACGTACTAACGTATAACGTTATATACTATTACGCAATGACGTATAACGTTATATACTATTACGCACTAACGTATAACGTTATAAAATAAAACGTACTAACGTATAACGTTATATACCATTACGTAATGACGTATAACGCTATATACTATTACGTACTAACGTGTAACGTTATATACTATTTCGTGCTAACGTGTAACGTTATATACTATTACGTAATGACGAATAACGTTATATACTATTACGTACTAACGTATAACGTTATATACTAATACGTAATGACGTATAACGTTATAAACTAATACGTAATGACGAATAACGTTATGTACTATTACGTACTAACGTATAACGTTATAAACTAATACGTACTAGCGTATAACGTTATTGAGTATTACCTTATAGCGTATAACGTTATATACTAATACGTAATAACGTATAACGTTATATACTATTACGTAATGACGTATATCGTTATATACTATTACGTAGTAACGTATAACGTTATATACTATTACGTAATGACGTATAACGCTATATACTATTACGTACTAACGTATAACGTTATAAACTAATACGTACTAACGTATAACGTTATACACCATTACGCAAAGATGTATAACGTTATATACTAATACGTAATAACGTATAACGTTGTATACTACTACGTACTAACGTATAACGTTATATACTATTACGTAATGACGTATAACGCTATATACTATTACGTACTAACGTATAACGTTATAAACTAATACGTAATGACGAATAACGTTATATACTATTACGTACTAACGTATAACGTTATAAACTAATACGTAATGACGTATAACGTTATAAACTAATACGTAATGACGAGTAACGTTATATACTATTACGTACTAACGTATAACGTTATAAACTAATACGTACTAACGTATAACGTTATACACCATTACGTAAAGACGTATAACGTTATATACTAATACGTAATAACGTATAACGTTGTATACTATTACGTACTAACGTATGACGTTATATACTATTACGTAATGACGTATAACGCTATATACTATTACGTACTAACGTATAACGTTATAAACTAATACGTAATGACGAATAGCGTTATATAGTATAACGTACTAACGTATAACGTTATATACTATTACGTAATGGCGTATAACGTTATATACTAATACGTAATAACGTACAACGTTATATCGTATTACGTGCTAACGTATAACGTTATATACTATTACGTACTAACGTGTAACGTTATAAACTAATACGTAATGACGTATAACGTTATATACTAATACGTAATAACGTACAACGTTATATCGTATTACGTGCTAACGTATAACGTTATATACTATTACGTACTAACGTATAACGTTATAAACTAATACGTACTAACGTATAACGTTATAAACTAATACGTACTAATGTGTAACGTTATATAGTATTACCTGATGACGTATAACGTTGTATATTATTACGTAATAACGTGTAACGTCATATAGTGTTACCTGATGACGTATAACGTTATATACTAATACGTACTAACGTACAACGTTATATACTATTACGCAATGACGTATAACGTTATATACTATTACGCAATGACGTATAACGCTATATACTATTACGTAATGACGTATAACGTTATATGTATACTATTACGTACTAACGTACAACGTTATATACTATTACGCACTAACGTATAACGTTATAAACTAATACGTACTAACGTATAACGTTATATACTAATACGTGCTAACGTATAACGTTATATACTATTTCGTGCTAACGTGTAACGTTATATACTATTACGTAATGACGTATAACGTTATAAACTAATACGTAATGACGTATAACGCTATATACTATTACGTAATGACGTATAACGTTATATGTATACTATTACGTACTAACGTACAACGTTATATACTATTACGCACTAACGTATAACGTTATAAACTAATACGTACTAACGTATAACGTTATATACTAATACGTGCTAACGTATAACGTTATATACTATTTCGTGCTAACGTATAACGTTATATACTATTACGCAATGACGTATAACGTTATATACTATTACGCACTAACGTATAACGTTATAAAATAAAACGTACTAACGTATAACGTTATATACCATTACGTAATGACGTATAACGCTATATACTATTACGTACTAACGTGTAACGTTATATACTATTTCGTGCTAACGTGTAACGTTATATACTATTACGTAATGACGAATAACGTTATATACTATTACGTACTAACGTATAACGTTATATACTAATACGTAATGACGTATAACGTTATAAACTAATACGTAATGACGAATAACGTTATGTACTATTACGTACTAACGTATAACGTTATAAACTAATACGTACTAGCGTATAACGTTATTGAGTATTACCTTATAGCGTATAACGTTATATACTAATACGTAATAACGTATAACGTTATATACTATTACGTAATGACGTATATCGTTATATACTATTACGTAGTAACGTATAACGTTATATACTATTACGTAATGACGTATAACGCTATATACTATTACGTACTAACGTATAACGTTATAAACTAATACGTACTAACGTATAACGTTATACACCATTACGCAAAGATGTATAACGTTATATACTAATACGTAATAACGTATAACGTTGTATACTACTACGTACTAACGTATAACGTTATATACTATTACGTAATGACGTATAACGCTATATACTATTACGTACTAACGTATAACGTTATAAACTAATACGTAATGACGAATAACGTTATATACTATTACGTACTAACGTATAACGTTATAAACTAATACGTAATGACGTATAACGTTATAAACTAATACGTAATGACGAGTAACGTTATATACTATTACGTACTAACGTATAACGTTATAAACTAATACGTACTAACGTATAACGTTATACACCATTACGTAAAGACGTATAACGTTATATACTAATACGTAATAACGTATAACGTTGTATACTATTACGTACTAACGTATGACGTTATATACTATTACGTAATGACGTATAACGCTATATACTATTACGTACTAACGTATAACGTTATAAACTAATACGTAATGACGAATAGCGTTATATAGTATAACGTACTAACGTATAACGTTATATACTATTACGTAATGGCGTATAACGTTATATACTAATACGTAATAACGTACAACGTTATATCGTATTACGTGCTAACGTATAACGTTATATACTATTACGTACTAACGTGTAACGTTATAAACTAATACGTAATGACGTATAACGTTATATACTAATACGTAATAACGTACAACGTTATATCGTATTACGTGCTAACGTATAACGTTATATACTATTACGTACTAACGTATAACGTTATAAACTAATACGTACTAACGTATAACGTTATACACCATTACGTAAATACGTATAACGTTATATACTAATACGTAATAACGTATAACGTTGTATACTATTACGTACTAACGTATGACGTTATATACTATTACGTAATGACGTATAACGCGATATACTATTACGTACTAACGTGTAACGTTATATAGTATTACGTACTAACGTATAACGTTATATACTATTACGTAAAGACGTATAACGTTATATACTAATACGTAATAACGTACAACGTTATATCGTATTACGTGCTAACGTATAACGTTATATACTATTACGTACTAACGTGTAATGTTATAAACTAATACGTAATGACGTATAACGTTATATACTATTACGTACTAACGTACAACGTTATATACTATTACGCACTAACGTATAACGTTATAAACTAATACGTACTAACGTATAACGTTATATACTAATACGTGCTAACGTATAACGTTATATACTATTTCGTGCTAATGTGTAACGTTATATACTATTACGTAATGACGTATAACGTTATAAACTAATACGTAATGACGAGTAACGTTATATACTATTACGTACTAACGTATAACGTCATAAACTAATACGTACTAACGTATAACGTTATAAACTAATACGTACTAATGTGTAACGTTATATAGTATTACCTGATGACGTATAACGTTGTATATTATTACGTAAAAACGTGTAACGTCATATAGTATTACCTGATGACGTATAACGTTATATACTATTACGTACTAACGTATAACGTTATATAATATTACGCAATGACGTATAACGTTATATACTATTACGCAATGACGTATAACGCTATATACTATTACGTACTAAAGTATAACGTTATAAACTAATACGTAATGACGAATAACGTTATATACTATTACGTACTAACGTATAACGTTATAAACTAATACGTAATGACGTATAACGTTATAAACTAATACGTAATGACGAGTAACGTTATATACTATTACGTACTAACGTATAACGTTATAAACTAGTACGTACTAACGTATAACGTTATACACCATTACGTAAATACGTATAACGTTATATACAAATACGTAATAACGTATAACGTTGTATACTATTACGTACTAACGTATAACGTTATAAACTAATACGTAATGACGAATAGCGTTATATAGTAGTATAACGTACTAACGTATAACGTTATAAACTAATACGTAATGACGTATAAGGTTATATACTGATACGTAATGAGGTATATCGTTATATACTATTACGTACTAACGTATAACGTTATATACTATTACGCAATGACGTATAACGTTATATACTATTACGCAATGACGTATAACGCTATATACTATTACGTACTAACGTGTAACGTTATAAACTAATACGTAATGACGTATAACGATATATACTATTACGTAATAACGTGTAACGTTATATACTAATACGTAATAACGTAAAACGTTATATACTATTACGTAATAACGTATAACGTTATATCGTATTACGTGCTAACGTATAACGTTATATACTATTACGTAATGACGTATAACGCTATATACTATTACGTACTAACGTATAACATAATACACTATTACGTAAAGACGTATAACGTTATATACTAATACGTAATAACGTATAATGTTATATACTATTACGTACTAACGTATAACGTTATATACTAATACGTAATGACGTATAACGTTATAAACTAATACGTAATGACGAATAACGTTATGTACTATTACGTACTAACGTATAACGTTATAATCTAATACGTACTAACGTATAACGTTATTGAGTATTACCTTATAGCGTATAACGTTATATAGTAGTACGTAATAACGTATGACGTTATATACTATTACGTAATGACGTATAACGCTATATACTATTACGTACTAACGTATAACGTTATAAACTAATACGTAATGACGAATAGCGTTATATAGTAGTATAACGTACTAACGTATAACGTTATATACTATTACGTAAACACGTATAACGATATATACCATTACGTACTAACGTATAACGTTATATACTATTACGTACTAACGTATAACGTTATATACTATTACGTACTAACGTATAATGTTATATACTATTACGTACTAACGTATAACGTTATATACTAATACGTAATGACGTATAACGTTATAAACTAATACGTAATGACGAATAACGTTATGTACTATTACGTACTAACGTATAACGTTATAATCTAATACGTACTAACGTATAACGTTATTGAGTATTACCTAATAGCGTATAACGTTATATAGTAATACGTAATAACGTAAAACGTTATATACTATTACGTAATAACGTATAACGTTATATACTATTACGTAATGACGTATAACGTTATACACTATTACGTAAAGACGTATAACGTTATATACTAATACGTAATAACGTATAACGTTGTATACTATTACGTACTAACGTATAACGTTATATACTATTACGTAATGACGTATAACGTTATATACTGATACGTAATGACGTATATCGTTATATACTATTACGTACTAACGTATAACGTTATATACTATTACGTAATGACATATAACGCTATATACTATTACGTACTAACGTATAACGTTATAAACTAATACGTAATGACGAATATCGTTATATACTATTACGTACTAACGTATAACGTTATATACTATTACGCAATGACGTATAACGTTATATACTATTACGTACTAACGTATAACGTTATATCCTATTACGTAATAACGTATAACGTTATATACCATTACGTACTAACGTATAACGTTATATACTATTACGTACTAACGTATAACGTTATAAACTAATACGTACTAACGTATAACGTTATATACTATTACGTGCTAACGTATAACGTTATATACTATTTCGTGCTAACGTGTAACGTTATATACTATTACGTAATGACGTATAACGCTATATACTATTACGTACTAACGTATAACGTTATATACTATTTCGTGCTAACGTGTAACGTTATATACTATTACGTAATGACGTATAACGCTATATACTATTACGTACTAACGTATAACGTTATAAACTAATACGTAATGACGAATAACGTTATATAGTATTACGTACTAACGTATAACGTTATATACTATTACGTAAAGACGTATAACGTTATATACTCTTACGCAATGACGTATAACGTTATATACTATTACGCACTAACGTATAACGTTATAAACTAATACGTACTAACGTATAACGTTATCAACTAATACGTACTAATGTGTAACGTTATATAGTATTACCTGATGACGTATAACGTTGTATACTATTACGTAATAACGTGTAACGTAATTTAGTATTACCTGATGACGTATAACGTTATATACTATTACGTACTAACGTATAACGTTATATACTATTACCCAATGACGTATAACGTTATATACTATTACGCAATGACGTATAACGCTATATACTATTTCGTACTAAAGTATAACGTTATAAACTAATACGTAATGACGAATAACGTTATATACTATTACGTACTGACGTATAACGTTATAAAATAATACGTAATGACGTATAACGTTATAAACTAATACGTAATGACGAGTAACGTTATATACTATTACGTACTAACGTATAAAGTTATAAACTAATACGTACTAACGTATAACGTTATACACCATTACGTAAAGACGTATAACGTTATATACTAATACGTAATAACGTATAACGTTGTATACTATTACGTACTAACGTATAACGTTATATACTATTACGTAATGACGTATAACGCTATATACTATTACGTACTATCGTATAACGTTATATACTAATACGTAATGACGAATAACGTTATATAGTATTACGTACTAACGTATAACGTTATATACTATTACGTAAAGACGTATAACGTTATATACTAATACGTAATAACGTACAACGTTATATCTTATTACGTGCTAACGTATAACGTTATATACTATTACGTACTAACGTGTAACGTTGTAAACTAATACGTAATGACGTATAACGTTATATACTATTACGTACTAACGTACAACGTTATATACTAATACGTAATGACGTATAACGCCATATACTATTACGTACTAACGTATAACGCTATAAACTAATACGTAATGACGAATAACGTTATATACTATTACGTAATAACGTATAACGTTATATACTATTACGTACTAACGTATAACGTTATAAACTAATACGTACTAACGTATAACGTTATAAACTAATACGTACTAATGTGTAACGTTATATAGTATTACCTGATGACGTATAACGTTGTATATTATTACGTAATAACGTGTAACGTCATATAGTGTTACCTGATGACGTATAACGTTATATACTAATACGTACTAACGTACAACGTTATATACTATTACGCAATGACGTATAACGTTATATACTATTACGCAATGACGTATAACGCTATATACTATTACGTAATGACGTATAACGTTATATGTATACTATTACGTACTAACGTACAACGTTATATACTATTACGCACTAACGTATAACGTTATAAACTAATACGTACTAACGTATAACGTTATATACTAATACGTGCTAACGTATAACGTTATATACTATTTCGTGCTAACGTGTAACGTTATATACTATTACGTAATGACGTATAACGTTATAAACTAATACGTAATGACGAGTAACGTTATATACTATTACGTACTAACGTATAACGTTATAAACTAATACGTACTAACGTATAACGTTATAAACTAATACGTACTAATGTGTAACGTTATATAGTATTACCTGATGACGTATAACGTTGTATATTATTACGTAATAACGTGTAACGTCATATAGTGTTACCTGATGACGTATAACGTTATATACTATTACGTACTAACGTATAACGTTATATACTATTACGCAATGACGTATAACGTTATATACTATTACGCAATGACGTATAACGCTATATACTATTACGTACTAAAGTATAACGTTATAAACTAATACGTAATGACGAATAACGTTATATACTATTACGTACTAACGTATAACGTTATAAACTAATACGTAATGACGTATAACGTTATAAACTAATACGTAATGACGAGTAACGTTATATACTATTACGTACTAACGTATAACGTTATAAACTAATACGTACTAACGTATAACGTTATACACCATTACGTAAATACGTATAACGTTATATACTAATACGTAATAACGTATAACGTTGTATACTATTACGTACTAACGTATGACGTTATATACTATTACGTAATGACGTATAACGCGATATACTATTACGTACTAACGTGTAACGTTATATAGTATTACGTACTAACGTATAACGTTATATACTATTACGTAATGGCGTATAACGTTATATACTAATACGTAATAACGTACAACGTTATATCGTATTACGTGCTAACGTATAACGTTATATACTATTACGTACTAACGTGTAACGTTATAAACTAATACGTAATGACGTATAACGTTATATACTATTACGTACTAACGTACAACGTTATATACTATTACGCACTAACGTATAACGTTATAAACTAATACGTACTAACGTATAACGTTATATACTAATACGTGCTAACGTATAACGTTATATACTATTTCGTGCTAACGTGTAACGTTATATACTATTACGTAATGACGTATAACGTTATAAACTAATACGTAATGACGAGTAACGTTATATACTATTACGTACTAACGTATAACGTTATAAACTAATACGTACTAACGTATAACGTTATAAACTAATACGTACTAATGTGTAACGTTATATAGTATTACCTGATGACGTATAACGTTGTATATTATTACGTAATAACGTGTAACGTCATATAGTGTTACCTGATGACGTATAACGTTATATACTAATACGTACTAACGTACAACGTTATATACTATTACGCAATGACGTATAACGTTATATACTATTACGCAATGACGTATAACGCTATATACTATTACGTAATGACGTATAACGTTATATGTATACTATTACGTACTAACGTACAACGTTATATACTATTACGCACTAACGTATAACGTTATAAAGTAATACGTACTAACGTATAACGTTATATACTAATACGTGCTAACGTATAACGTTATATACTATTTCGTGCTAACGTGTAACGTTATATACTATTACGTAATGACGTATAACGTTATAAACTAATACGTAATGACGAGTAACGTTATATACTATTACGTACTAACGTATAACGTTATAAACTAATACGTACTAACGTATAACGTTATAAACTAATACGTACTAATGTGTAACGTTATATAGTATTACCTGATGACGTATAACGTTGTATATTATTACGTAATAACGTGTAACGTCATATAGTGTTACCTGATGACGTATAACGTTATATACTATTACGTACTAACGTATAACGTTATATACTATTACGCAATGACGTATAACGTTATATACTATTACGCAATGACGTCTAACGCTATATACTATTACGTACTAAAGTATAACGTTATAAACTAATACGTAATGACGAATAACGTTATATACTATTACGTACTAACGTATAACGTTATAAACTAATACGTAATGACGTATAACGTTATAAACTAATACGTAATGACGAGTAACGTTATATACTATTACGTACTAACGTATAACGTTATAAACTAATACGTACTAACGTATAACGTTATACACCATTACGTAAATACGTATAACGTTATATACTAATACGTAATAACGTATAACGTTGTATACTATTACGTACTAACGTATGACGTTATATACTATTACGTAATGACGTATAACGCGATATACTATTACGTACTAACGTGTAACGTTATATAGTATTACGTACTAACGTATAACGTTATATACTATTACGTAAAGACGTATAACGTTATATACTAATACGTAATAACGTACAACGTTATATCGTATTACGTGCTAACGTATAACGTTATATACTATTACGTACTAACGTGTAATGTTATAAACTAATACGTAATGACGTATAACGTTATATACTATTACGTACTAACGTACAACGTTATATACTATTACGCACTAACGTATAACGTTATAAACTAATACGTACTAACGTATAACGTTATATACTAATACGTGCTAACGTATAACGTTATATACTATTTCGTGCTAATGTGTAACGTTATATACTATTACGTAATGACGTATAACGTTATAAACTAATACGTAATGACGAGTAACGTTATATACTATTACGTACTAACGTATAACGTCATAAACTAATACGTACTAACGTATAACGTTATAAACTAATACGTACTAATGTGTAACGTTATATAGTATTACCTGATGACGTATAACGTTGTATATTATTACGTAATAACGTGTAACGTCATATAGTATTACCTGATGACGTATAACGTTATATACTATTACGTACTAACGTATAACGTTATATAATATTACGCAATGACGTATAACGTTATATACTATTACGCAATGACGTATAACGCTATATACTATTACGTACTAAAGTATAACGTTATAAACTAATACGTAATGACGAATAACGTTATATACTATTACGTACTAACGTATAACGTTATAAACTAATACGTAATGACGTATAACGTTATAAACTAATACGTAATGACGAGTAACGTTATATACTATTACGTACTAACGTATAACGTTATAAACTAGTACGTACTAACGTATAACGTTATACACCATTACGTAAATACGTATAACGTTATATACAAATACGTAATAACGTATAACGTTGTATACTATTACGTACTAACGTATAACGTTATATACTATTACGTAATGACGTATAAGGTTATATACTGATACGTAATGAGGTATATCGTTATATACTATTACGTACTAACGTATAACGTTATATACTATTACGCAATGACGTATAACGTTATATACTATTACGCAATGACGTATAACGCTATATACTATTACGTACTAACGTGTAACGTTATAAACTAATACGTAATGACGTATAACGATATATACTATTACGTAATAACGTGTAACGTTATATACTAATACGTAATAACGTAAAACGTTATATACTATTACGTAATAACGTATAACGTTATATCGTATTACGTGCTAACGTATAACGTTATATACTATTACGTAATGACGTATAACGCTATATACTATTACGTACTAACGTATAACATAATACACTATTACGTAAAGACGTATAACGTTATATACTAATACGTAATAACGTATAATGTTATATACTATTACGTACTAACGTATAACGTTATATACTAATACGTAATGACGTATAACGTTATAAACTAATACGTAATGACGAATAACGTTATGTACTATTACGTACTAACGTATAACGTTATAATCTAATACGTACTAACGTATAACGTTATTGAGTATTACCTTATAGCGTATAACGTTATATAGTAGTACGTAATAACGTATGACGTTATATACTATTACGTAATGACGTATAACGCTATATACTATTACGTACTAACGTATAACGTTATAAACTAATACGTAATGACGAATAGCGTTATATACTATTACGTACTAACGTATAATGTTATATACTATTACGTACTAACGTATAACGTTATATACTAATACGTAATGACGTATAACGTTATAAACTAATACGTAATGACGAATAACGTTATGTACTATTACGTACTAACGTATAACGTTATAATCTAATACGTACTAACGTATAACGTTATTGAGTATTACCTAATAGCGTATAACGTTATATAGTAATACGTAATAACGTAAAACGTTATATACTATTACGTAATAACGTATAACGTTATATACTATTACGTAATGACGTATAACGTTATACACTATTACGTAAAGACGTATAACGTTATATACTAATACGTAATAACGTATAACGTTGTATACTATTACGTACTAACGTATAACGTTATATACCATTACGTAATGACGTATAACGTTATATACTGATACGTAATGACGTATATCGTTATATACTATTACGTACTAACGTATAACGTTATATACTATTACGTAATGACATATAACGCTATATACTATTACGTACTAACGTATAACGTTATAAACTAATACGTAATGACGAATATCGTTATATACTATTACGTACTAACGTATAACGTTATATACTATTACGCAATGACGTATAACGTTATATACTATTACGTACTAACGTATAACGTTATATCCTATTACGTAATAACGTATAACGTTATATACCATTACGTACTAACGTATAACGTTATATACTATTACGTACTAACGTATAACGTTATAAACTAATACGTACTAACGTATAACGTTATATACTATTACGTGCTAACGTATAACGTTATATACTATTTCGTGCTAACGTGTAACGTTATATACTATTACGTAATGACGTATAACGCTATATACTATTACGTACTAACGTATAACGTTATATACTATTTCGTGCTAACGTGTAACGTTATATACTATTACGTAATGACGTATAACGCTATATACTATTACGTACTAACGTATAACGTTATAAACTAATACGTAATGACGAATAACGTTATATAGTATTACGTACTAACGTATAACGTTATATACTATTACGTAAAGACGTATAACGTTATATACTCTTACGCAATGACGTATAACGTTATATACTATTACGCACTAACGTATAACGTTATAAACTAATACGTACTAACGTATAACGTTATCAACTAATACGTACTAATGTGTAACGTTATATAGTATTACCTGATGACGTATAACGTTGTATACTATTACGTAATAACGTGTAACGTAATTTAGTATTACCTGATGACGTATAACGTTATATACTATTACGTACTAACGTATAACGTTATATACTATTACCCAATGACGTATAACGTTATATACTATTACGCAATGACGTATAACGCTATATACTATTTCGTACTAAAGTATAACGTTATAAACTAATACGTAATGACGAATAACGTTATATACTATTACGTACTGACGTATAACGTTATAAAATAATACGTAATGACGTATAACGTTATAAACTAATACGTAATGACGAGTAACGTTATATACTATTACGTACTAACGTATAAAGTTATAAACTAATACGTACTAACGTATAACGTTATACACCATTACGTAAAGACGTATAACGTTATATACTAATACGTAATAACGTATAACGTTGTATACTATTACGTACTAACGTATAACGTTATATACTATTACGTAATGACGTATAACGCTATATACTATTACGTACTATCGTATAACGTTATATACTAATACGTAATGACGAATAACGTTATATAGTATTACGTACTAACGTATAACGTTATATACTATTACGTAAAGACGTATAACGTTATATACTAATACGTAATAACGTACAACGTTATATCTTATTACGTGCTAACGTATAACGTTATATACTATTACGTACTAACGTGTAACGTTGTAAACTAATACGTAATGACGTATAACGTTATATACTAATACGTAATAACGTATAACGTTGTATACTATTACGTACTAACGTATAACGTTATATACTATTACGTAATGACGTATAAGGTTATATACTGATACGTAATGAGGTATATCGTTATATACTATTACGTACTAACGTATAACGTTATATACTATTACGCAATGACGTATAACGTTATATACTATTACGCAATGACGTATAACGCTATATACTATTACGTACTAACGTGTAACGTTATAAACTAATACGTAATGACGTATAACGATATATACTATTACGTAATAACGTGTATCGTTATATACTAATACGTAATAACGTAAAACGTTATATACTATTACGTAATAACGTATAACGTTATATCGTATTACGTGCTAACGTATAACGTTATATACTATTACGTAATGACGTATAACGCTATATACTATTACGTACTAACGTATAACATAATACACTATTACGTAAAGACGTATAACGTTATATACTAATACGTAATAACGTATAATGTTATATACTATTACGTACTAACGTATAACGTTATATACTAATACGTAATGACGTATAACGTTATAAACTAATACGTAATGACGAATAACGTTATGTACTATTACGTACTAACGTATAACGTTATAATCTAATACGTACTAACGTATAACGTTATTGAGTATTACCTTATAGCGTATAACGTTATATAGTAGTACGTAATAACGTATGACGTTATATACTATTACGTAATGACGTATAACGCTATATACTATTACGTACTAACGTATAACGTTATAAACTAATACGTAATGACGAATAGCGTTATATACTATTACGTACTAACGTATAATGTTATATACTATTACGTACTAACGTATAACGTTATATACTAATACGTAATGACGTATAACGTTATAAACTAATACGTAATGACGAATAACGTTATGTACTATTACGTACTAACGTATAACGTTATAATCTAATACGTACTAACGTATAACGTTATTGAGTATTACCTAATAGCGTATAACGTTATATAGTAATACGTAATAACGTAAAACGTTATATACTATTACGTAATAACGTATAACGTTATATAGTATTACGTAATGACGTATAACGTTATACACTATTACGTAAAGACGTATAACGTTATATACTAATACGTAATAACGTATAACGTTGTATACTATTACGTACTAACGTATAACGTTATATACTATTACGTAATGACGTATAACGTTATATACTGATACGTAATGACGTATATCGTTATATACTATTACGTACTAACGTATAACGTTATATACTATTACGTAATGACATATAACGCTATATACTATTACGTACTAACGTATAACGTTATAAACTAATACGTAATGACGAATATCGTTATATACTATTACGTACTAACGTATAACGTTATATACTATTACGCAATGACGTATAACGTTATATACTATTACGTACTAACGTATAACGTTATATCCTATTACGTAATAACGTATAACGTTATATACCATTACGTACTAACGTATAACGTTATATACTATTACGTACTAACGTATAACGTTATAAACTAATACGTACTAACGTATAACGTTATATACTATTACGTGCTAACGTATAACGTTATATACTATTTCGTGCTAACGTGTAACGTTATATACTATTACGTAATGACGTATAACGCTATATACTATTACGTACTAACGTATAACGTTATATACTATTTCGCGCTAACGTGTAACGTTATATACTATTACGTAATGACGTATAACGCTATATACTATTACGTACTAACGTATAACGTTATAAACTAATACGTAATGACGAATAACGTTATATAGTATTACGTACTAACGTATAACGTTATATACTATTACGTAAAGACGTATAACGTTATATACTCTTACGCAATGACGTATAACGTTATATACTATTACGCACTAACGTATAACGTTATAAACTAATACGTACTAACGTATAACGTTATCAACTAATACGTACTAATGTGTAACGTTATATAGTATTACCTGATGACGTATAACGTTGTATACTATTACGTAATAACGTGTAACGTAATTTAGTATTACCTGATGACGTATAACGTTATATACTATTACGTACTAACGTATAACGTTATATACGAGGGTGACTCAAATATAAACGAGACTTTATTTTTAAAATAATTTTATTCAGTGAAATAACATAGCCAAGCACATATTATTTTTCAACATAGTCTCCTGCTTTGGAAATGCATTTTTCCCAGCGGATTGGGAGATTTTTGATCCCAGCATCGTAAAAAGAAGAGTGCTGTGTCAGAAGCCAATTGCGCACAAAGGCCTCCACCGCCGCGTCGTCTTGGAATCGTTGTCCTCCTAGTGCTTCTTTAAGCGGTCCGAAGAGATGGAAATCGCAGGGCGATAGGTCAGGACTGTAGGGAGGATGATCAAGTGGAGTCCACCTTATTTCCTCTAATGTTGTGCAGGTTAGAGCTGCTGTATGAGGCCTGGCGTTGTCGTGGAGGAGAATGACGTCTCGAATCGGTTGGTTACGCCTTTTCGAACGATAAGCAACCTTTGCCTCCCTCAAAAGCTCACAGTAATAAGCAGCATTTATTGTGCGAATGTTCTCCTCCGTAATGCTGGTTCGAGGACGACGATCATGTTCCACATTTTCAACCAGTTCACGTCCTTCCTTGAACTTCTTATGCCAGGCAAACACGCGAGCCCTTGACAGTGTCTGATCCCCGAACTGTGCAGTCAATCTTTGCAGAATTTCTATTGGTTTGACGCCTTCATGTGTGAGAAATTTAATAATAATGCGTTGCGCAACTGAGAGGTGTACTTGTTGCTCTGACATCTTGAATACTACCGCCAAACGTGTCTGAACTGGACAACGGCCTGCTCTCCCCACTCCTGACATCCCAACCAATGCACACTAGAAGCGGCCGCTCGCTCCCTTTAAATTTACGCGCTCAGAAACAAAAGTCTCGTTTATCTTTGATTCACCCTCGTACTATTACCCAATGACGTATAACGTTATATACTATTACGCAATGACGTATAACGCTATATACTATTTCGTACTAAAGTATAACGTTATAAACTAATACGTAATGACGAATAACGTTATATACTATTACGTACTGACGTATAACGTTATAAAATAATACGTAATGACGTATAACGTTATAAACTAATACGTAATGACGAGTAACGTTATATACTATTACGTACTAACGTATAAAGTTATAAACTAATACGTACTAACGTATAACGTTATACACCATTACGTAAAGACGTATAACGTTATATACTAATACGTAATAACGTATAACGTTGTATACTATTACGTACTAACGTATAACGTTATATACTATTACGTAATGACGTATAACGCTATATACTATTACGTACTATCGTATAACGTTATATACTAATACGTAATGACGAATAACGTTATATAGTATTACGTACTAACGTATAACGTTATATACTATTACGTAAAGACGTATAACGTTATATACTAATACGTAATAACGTACAACGTTATATCTTATTACGTGCTAACGTATAACGTTATATACTATTACGTACTAACGTGTAACGTTGTAAACTAATACGTAATGACGTATAACGTTATATACTATTACGTACTAACGTACAACGTTATATACTAATACGTAATGACGTATAACGCTATATACTATTACGTACTAACGTATAACGCTATAAACTAATACGTAATGACGAATAACGTTATATACTATTACGTAATAACGTATAACGTTATATACTATTACGTACTAACGTATAACGTTATAAACTAATACGTACTAACGTATAACGTTATAAACTAATACGTACTAATGTGTAACGTTATATAGTATTACCTGATGACGTATAACGTTGTATATTATTACGTAATAACGTGTAACGTCATATAGTGTTACCTGATGACGTATAACGTTATATACTAATACGTACTAACGTACAACGTTATATACTATTACGCAATGACGTATAACGTTATATACTATTACGCAATGACGTATAACGCTATATACTATTACGTAATGACGTATAACGTTATATGTATACTATTACGTACTAACGTACAACGTTATATACTATTACGCACTAACGTATAACGTTATAAACTAATACGTACTAACGTATAACGTTATATACTAATACGTGCTAACGTATAACGTTATATAGTATTACCTGATGACGTATAACGTTGTATATTATTACGTAATAACGTGTAACGTCATATAGTGTTACCTGATGACGTATAACGTTATATACTATTACGTACTAACGTATAACGTTATATACTATTACGCAATGACGTATAACGTTATATACTATTACGCAATGACGTATAACGCTATATACTATTACGTACTAAAGTATAACGTTATAAACTAATACATAATGACGAATAACGTTATATACTATTACGTACTAACGTATAACGTTATAAACTAATACGTAATGACGTATAACGTTATAAACTAATACGTAATGACGAGTAACGTTATATACTATTACGTACTAACGTATAACGTTATAAACTAATACGTACTAACGTATAACGTTATACACCATTACGTAAATACGTATAACGTTATATACTAATACGTAATAACGTATAACGTTGTATACTATTACGTACTAACGTATGACGTTATATACTATTACGTAATGACGTATAACGCGATATACTATTACGTACTAACGTGTAACGTTATATAGTATTACGTACTAACGTATAACGTTATACACTATTACGTAAAGACGTATAACGTTATATACTAATACGTAATAACGTATAACGTTATATACTATTACGTACTAACGTATAACGTTATATATTATTACGTAATGACGTATAACGCTATATACTATTACGTACTAACGTATAACGTTATAAACTAATACGTAATGACGAATAACGTAATATACTATTACGTACTAACGTATAACGTTATATACTATTACGCAATGACGTATAACGTTATATACTATTACGCAATGACGTATAACGCTATATACTATTACGTACTAACGTATAACGTTATAAACTATTACGCAATGACGTATAACGTTATATACTATTACGCAATGACGTAAACGCTATATACTATTACGTACTAACGTGTAACGTTATAAACTAATACGTAATGACGTATAACGATATATACTATTACGTAATAACGTGTAACGTTATATACTAATACGTAATAACGTAAAACGTTATATACTATTACGTAATAACGTATAACGTTATATCGTATTACGTGCTAACGTATAACGTTATATACTATTACGTAATGACGTATAACGCTATATACTATTACGTACTAACGTATAACGTTATAAACTAATACGTAATGACGAATAGCGTTATATAGTAGTATAACGTACTAACGTATAACGTTATATACTATTACGTAAACACGTATAACGTTATATACCATTACGTACTAACGTATAACGTTATATACTATTACG
The DNA here is from genome assembly GCF_905332965.1 of Bombus pascuorum. Taxonomy (NCBI): domain Eukaryota; kingdom Metazoa; phylum Arthropoda; class Insecta; order Hymenoptera; family Apidae; genus Bombus; species Bombus pascuorum. Next base: position 10,890,520 of record NC_083490.1, on the reverse strand, counting down.
TACTAACGTATAACGTTATATACTATTACGTACTAACGTATAATGTTATATACTATTACGTACTAACGTATAACGTTATATACTAATACGTAATGACGTATAACGTTATAAACTAATACGTAATGACGAATAACGTTATGTACTATTACGTACTAACGTATAACGTTATAATCTAATACGTACTAACGTATAACGTTATTGAGTATTACCTAATAGCGTATAACGTTATATAGTAATACGTAATAACGTAAAACGTTATATACTATTACGTAATAACGTATAACGTTATATACTATTACGTAATGACGTATAACGTTATACACTATTACGTAAAGACGTATAACGTTATATACTAATACGTAATAACGTATAACGTTGTATACTATTACGTACTAACGTATAACGTTATATACTATTACGTAATGACGTATAACGTTATATACTGATACGTAATGACGTATATCGTTATATACTATTACGTACTAACGTATAACGTTATATACTATTACGTAATGACATATAACGCTATATACTATTACGTACTAACGTATAACGTTATAAACTAATACGTAATGACGAATATCGTTATATACTATTACGTACTAACGTATAACGTTATATACTATTACGCAATGACGTATAACGTTATATACTATTACGTACTAACGTATAACGTTATATCCTATTACGTAATAACGTATAACGTTATATACCATTACGTACTAACGTATAACGTTATATACTATTACGTACTAACGTATAACGTTATAAACTAATACGTACTAACGTATAACGTTATATACTATTACGTGCTAACGTATAACGTTATATACTATTTCGTGCTAACGTGTAACGTTATATACTATTACGTAATGACGTATAACGCTATATACTATTACGTACTAACGTATAACGTTATATACTATTTCGTGCTAACGTGTAACGTTATATACTATTACGTAATGACGTATAACGCTATATACTATTACGTACTAACGTATAACGTTATAAACTAATACGTAATGACGAATAACGTTATATAGTATTACGTACTAACGTATAACGTTATATACTATTACGTAAAGACGTATAACGTTATATACTCTTACGCAATGACGTATAACGTTATATACTATTACGCACTAACGTATAACGTTATAAACTAATACGTACTAACGTATAATGTTATATACTATTACGTGCTAACGTATAACGTTATATACTATTTCGTGCTAACGTGTAACGTTATATACTATTACGTAATGACGTATAACGTTATAAACTAATACGTAATGACGAGTAACGTTATATACTATTACGTACTAACGTATAACGTTATAAACTAATACGTACTAACGTATAACGTTATCAACTAATACGTACTAATGTGTAACGTTATATAGTATTACCTGATGACGTATAACGTTGTATACTATTACGTAATAACGTGTAACGTAATTTAGTATTACCTGATGACGTATAACGTTATATACTATTACGTACTAACGTATAACGTTATATACTATTACCCAATGACGTATAACGTTATATACTATTACGCAATGACGTATAACGCTATATACTATTTCGTACTAAAGTATAACGTTATAAAATAATACGTAATGACGTATAACGTTATAAACTAATACGTAATGACGAGTAACGTTATATACTATTACGTACTAACGTATAAAGTTATAAACTAATACGTACTAACGTATAACGTTATACACCATTACGTAAAGACGTATAACGTTATATACTAATACGTAATAACGTATAACGTTGTATACTATTACGTACTAACGTATAACGTTATATACTATTACGTAATGACGTATAACGCTATATACTATTACGTACTATCGTATAACGTTATATACTAATACGTAATGACGAATAACGTTATATAGTATTACGTACTAACGTATAACGTTATATACTATTACGTAAAGACGTATAACGTTATATACTAATACGTAATAACGTACAACGTTATATCTTATTACGTGCTAACGTATAACGTTATATACTATTACGTACTAACGTGTAACGTTGTAAACTAATACGTAATGACGTATAACGTTATATACTATTACGTACTAACGTACAACGTTATATACTAATACGTAATGACGTATAACGCTATATACTATTACGTACTAACGTATAACGCTATAAACTAATACGTAATGACGAATAACGTTATATACTATTACGTAATAACGTATAACGTTATATCGTATTACGTGCTAACGTATAACGTTATATACTATTACGTACTAACGTGTAACGTTATATAGTATTACCTGATGACGTATAACGTTATATACTATTACGTACTAACGTATAACGTTATATCCTATTACGTAATAACGTAAAACGTTATATACCATTAGGTACTAACGTATAACGTTATATACTATTACGTACTAACGTATAACGTTATATAGTAATACGTAATAACGTAAAACGTTATATACTATTACGTAATAACGAAGAACGTTATATACTATTACGTAATGACGTATAACGTTATACACTATTACGTAAAGACGTATAACGTTATATACTAATACGTAATAACGTATAACGTTGTATACTATTACGTACTAACGTATAACGTTATATACTATTACGTAATGACGTATAACGTTATATACTAATACGTAATGACGTATATCGTTATATACTATTACGTACTAACGTATAACGTTATATACTATTACGTAATGACGTATAACGCTATATACTATTACGTACTAACGTATAACGTTATAAACTAATACGTAATGACGAATAACGTTATATACTATTACGTACTAACGTATAACGTTATATACTATTACGCAATGACGTATAACGTTAGATACTATTACGCACTAACGTATAACGTTATAAACTAATACGTACTAACGTATAACGTTATATACTATTACGTGCTAACGTATAACGTTATATACTATTTCGTGCTAACGTGTAACGTTATATACTATTACGTAATGACGTATAACGCTATATACTATTACGTACTAACGTATAACGTTATAAACTAATACGTAATGACGAATAACGTTATATAGTATTACGTACTAACGTATAACGTTATAAACTAATACGTACTAACCTATAACGTTATAAACTAATACGTACTAATGTGTAACGTTATATAGTATTACCTGATGACGTATAACGTTGTATACTATTACGTAATAACGTGTAACGTAATTTAGTATTACCTGATGACGTATAACGTTATATACTATTACGTACTAACGTATAACGTTATATACTATTACGCAATGACGTATAACGTTATATACTATTACGCAATGACGTATAACGCTATATACTATTTCGTACTAAAGTATAACGCTATATACTATTACGTACTATCGTATAACGTTATATACTAATACGTAATGACGAATAACGTTATATAGTATTACGTACTAACGTATAACGTTATATACTATTACGTAAAGACGTATAACGTTATATACTAATACGTAATAACGTACAACGTTATATCTTATTACGTGCTAACGTATAACGTTATATACTATTACGTACTAACGTGTAACGTTGTAAACTAATACGTAATGACGTATAACGTTATATACTATTACGTACTAACGTACAACGTTATATACTAATAGGTAATGACGTATAACGCTATATACTATTACGTACCAACGTATAACGCTATAAACTAATACGTAATGACGAATAACGTTATATACTATTACGTAATAACGTATAACGTTATATACTATTACGTGCTAACGTATAACGTTATATACTATTACGTACTAACGTGTAACGTTGTAAACTAATACGTAATGACGTATAACGTTATATACTATTACGTACTAACGTACAACGTTATATACTAATAGGTAATGACGTATAACGCTATATACTATTACGTACCAACGTATAACGTTATAAACTAGTACGTACTAACGTATAACGTTATATACTATTACGTGCTAACGTATAACGTTATATACTATTTCGTGCTAACGTGTAACGTTATATTCTATTACGTAATGACGTATAACGCTATATACTATTACGTACTAACGTGTAACGTTATATAGTATTACGTACTAACGTATAACGTTATACACTATTACGTAAAGACGTATAACGTTATATACTAATACGTAATAACGTATAACGTTATATACTATTACGTACTAACGTATAACGTTATATATTATTACGTAATGACGTATAAATCTATATACTATAACGTACTAACATATAACGTTATAAACTAATACGTAATGACGAATAACGTTATATACTATTACGTACTAACGTATAACGTTATATACTATTACGCAATGACGTATAACGTTATATACTATTACGCAATGACGTATAACGCTATATACTATTACGTACTAACGTATAACGTTATATCCTATTACGTAATAACGTATAACGTTATATGCTATTACGTACTAACGTATAACGTTATATACTATTACGTACTAACGTATAACGTTATATACTATTACGTACTAACGTATAACGTTATAAACTATTACGCAATGACGTATAACGTTATATACTATTACGCAATGACGTATAACGCTATATACTATTACGTACTAACGTATAACGTTATAAACTAATACGTAATGACGTATAACGTTATATACTATTACGTACTAACGTATAACGTTATATACTATTACGTACTTACGTATAATGTTATATACTATTACGTACTAACGTATAACGTTATATACTAATACGTAATGACGTATAACGTTATATACTATTACATACTAACGTATAACGTTATATACTATTACGTAAAGACGTATAACGTTATATACTAATACGTAATATCGTATAACGTTATATACTAATACGTAATATCGTATAACGTTATATACTCTTACGTACTAACGCATAGCGTTATACACTATTACGTAAAGACGTATAACGTTATATACTAATGCGTAATAACGTATAACGTTATATACTATTACGTACTAACGTATAACGATATATACTATTACGTAATGACGTATAACGCTATATACTATTACGTACTAACGTATAACGTTATAAAATAATACGTAATGACGAATAACGTTATATACTATTACGTACTAACGTATAACGTTATAAACTAATACGTACTAACGTATAACGTTATATACTATTACGTAATAACGTATAATGTTATATACTATTACGTACTAACGTATAACGTTATATACTAATACGTAATGACGTATAACGTTATAAACTAATACGTAATGACGAATAACGTTATAAACTAATACGTAATGACGTATAACGTTATACACTATTACGTAAAGACGTATAACGTTATATACTAATACGTAATAACGTATAACGTTATATACTATTACGTACTAACGTATAGCGTTATATACTATTACGTAATGACGTATAACGCTATATACTATTACGTACTAACGTATAACGTTATAAACTAATACGTAATGACGAATAACGTTATATACTATTACGTACTAACGTATAACGTTATAAACTAATACGTAATGACGTATAACGTTATATAATATTACGCACTAACGTATAACGTTATAAACTAATACGTACTAAAGTATAACGTTATAAACTAATACGTACTAATGTGTAACGTTATATAGTATTACCTGATGACGTATAACGTTGTACACTATTACGTAATAACGTGTAACGTAATTTAGTATTACCTGATGACGTATAACGTTATATACTATTACGTACTAACGTATAACGTTATATACTATTACGCAATGACGTATAACGTTATACACTATTACGCAATGACGTATAACGCTATATACTATTTCGTACTAAAGTATAACGTTATAAACTAATACGTAATGACGAATAACGATATATACTATTACGTACTGACGTATAACGTTATAAAATAATACGTAATGACGTATAACGTTATAAACTAATACGTAATGACGAGTAACGTTATATACTATTACGTACTGACGTATAACGTTATAAACTAATACGTACTGACGTATAACGTTATACACCATTACGTAAAGACGTATAACGTTATATACTAATACGTAATAACGTATAACGTTGTATACTATTACGTACTAACGTATAACGTTATATACTATTACGTAATGACGTATAACGCTATATACTATTACGTACTATCGTATAACGTTATATACTAATACGTAATGACGAATAACGTTATATAGTATTACGTACTAACGTATAACGTTATATACTATTACGTAAAGACGTATAACGTTATATACTAATACGTAATAACGTACAACGTTATATCTTATTACGTGCTAACGTATAACGTTATATACTATTACGTACTAACGTGTAACGTTGTAAACTAATACGTAATGACGTATAACGTTATATACTATTACGTACTAACGTACAACGTTATATACTAATACGTAATGACGTATAACGCTATATACTATTACGTACTAACGTATAACGTTATAAACTAATACGTAATGACGAATAACGTTATATACTATTACGTAATAACGTATAACGTTATATCGTATTACGTGCTAACGTATAACGTTATATACTATTACGTACTAACGTGTAACGTTATATAGCATTACCTGATGACGTATAACGTTATATACTATTACGTACTAACGTATAACGTTATATCCTATTACGTAATAACGTATAACGTTATATACCATTAGGTACTAACGTATAACGTTATATACTATTACGTACTAACGTATAACGTTATATAGTAATACGCAATAACGTAAAACGTTATATACTATTACGTAATAACTTATAACGTTATATACTATTACGTAATGACGTATAACGTTATACACTATTACGTAAAGACGAATAACGTTATATACTAATACGTAATAACGTATAACGTTGTATACTATTACGTACTAACGTATAACGTTATATACTATAACGTAATGACGTATAACGTTATATACTAATACGTAATGACGTATATCGTTATATACTATTACGTACTAACGTATAACATTATATACTATTACGTAATGACGTATAACGCTATATACTATTACGTACTAACGTATAACGTTATAAACTAATACGTAATGACGTATAACGTTATAAACTAATACGTAATGACGAATAACGTTATGTACTATTACGTACTAACGTATAACGTTATAAACTAATACGTACTAACGTATAACGTTATTGAGTATTACCTTATAGCGTATAACGTTATATACTAATACGTAATAACGTAAAACGTTATATACTATTACGTAATAACGTATAACGTTATATACTATTACGTATTGACGTATAACGTTATACGCTATAACGTAAAGACGTATAACGTTATATACTAATATGTAATAACGTATAACGTTGTATACTATTACGTACTAACGTATAACGTTATATACTATTACGTAATGACGTATAACGTTATATACTAATACGTAATGACGTATATCGTTATATACTATTACGTACTAACGTATAACGTTATATACTATTACGTAATGACGTATAACGCTATATACTATTACGTACTAACGTATAGCGTTATAAACTAATACGTAATGACGAATAACGTTATATACTATTACGTACTAATGTATAACGTTATATACTATTACGCAATGACGTATAACGTTATATTCTATTACGCACTAACGTATAACGTTATAAACTAATACGTACTAACGTATAATGTTATATACTATTACGTGCTAACGTATAACGTTATATACTATTTCGTGCTAACGTGTAACGTTATATACTATTACGTAATGACGTATAACGTTATAAACTAATACGTAATGACGAGTAACGTTATATACTATTACGTACTAACGTATAACGTTATAAACTAATACGTACTAACGTATAACGTTATAAACTAATACGTACTAATGTGTAACGTTATATAGTATTACCTGATGACGTATAACGTTGTATACTATTACGTAATAACGTGTAACGTAATTTAGTATTACCTGATGACGTATAACGTTATATACTATTACGTACTAACGTATAACGTTATATACTATTACGCAATGACGTATAACGTTATATACTATTACGCAATGACGTATAACGCTATATACTATTTCGTACTAAAGTATAACGTTATAAACTAATACGTAATGACGAATAACGTTATATACTATTACGTTCTGACGTATAACGTTATAAAATAATACGTAATGACGTATAACGTTATAAACTAATACGTAATGACGAGTAACGTTATATACTATTACGTACTAACGTATAACGTTATAAACTAATACGTACTAACGTATAACGTTATAAACTAATACGTACTAATGTGTAACGTTATATAGTATTACCTGATGACGTATAACGTTGTATACTATTACGTAATAACGTGTAACGTAATTTAGTATTACCTGATGACGTATAACGTTATATACTATTACGTACTAACGTATAACGTTATATACTATTACGCAATGACGTATAACGTTATATACTATTACGCAATGACGTATAACGCTATATACTATTTCGTACTAAAGTATAACGTTATAAACTAATACGTAATGACGAATAACGTTATATACTATTACGTACTGACGTATAACGTTATAAAATAATACGTAATGACGTATAACGTTATAAACTAATACGTAATGACGAGTAACGTTATATACTATTACGTACTAACGTATAACGTTATAAACTAATACGTACTAACGTATAACGTTATACACCATTACGTAAAGACGTATAACGTTATATACTAATACGTAATAACGTATAACGTTGTATACTATTACGTACTAACGTATAACGTTATATACTATTACGTAATGACGTATAACGCTATATACTATTACGTACTATCGTATAACGTTATATACTAATACGTAATGACGAATAACGTTATATAGTATTACGTACTAACGTATAACGTTATATACTATTACGTAAAGACGTATAACGTTATATACTAATACGTAATAACGTACAACGTTATATCTTATTACGTGCTAACGTATAACGTTATATACTATTACGTACTAACGTGTAACGTTGTAAACTAATACGTAATGACGTATAACGTTATATACTATTACGTACTAACGTACAACGTTATATACTGATACGTAATGACGTATAACGCTATATACTATTACGTACTAACGTATAACGCTATAAACTAATATGTAATGACGAATAACGTTATATACTATTACGTAATAACGTATAACGTTATATCGTATTACGTGCTAACGTATAACGTTATATACTATTACGTGCTAACGTATAACGTTATATACTATTTCGTGCTAACGTATAACGTTATATACTATTACGTACTAACGTATAACGTTATATACTATTACGTACTAACGTATAACGTTATAAACTATTACGCAATGACGTATAACATTATATACTAATACGTAATATCGTATAACGTTATATACTCTTAAGTACTAACGCATAGCGTTATACACTATTACGTAAAGACGTATAACGTTATATACTAATGCGTAATAACGTATAACGTTATATACTAATACGTAATATCGTATAACGTTATAAACTAATACGTAATATCGTATAACGTTATATAGTATTACGTACTAACGTATAACGTTATACACTATTACGTAAAGACGTATAACGTTATATACTAATACGTAATAACGTATAACGTTATATACTATTACGTACTAACGTATAACGTTATATATTATTACGTAATGACGTATAAATCTATATACTATAACGTACTAACGTATAACGTTATAAACTAATACGTAATGACGAATAACGTTATATAGTATTACGTACTAACGTATAACGTTATATACTATTACGTAAAGACGTATGACGTCTTATACTCTTACGCAATGACGTATAACGTTATATACTATTACGCACTAACGTATAACGTTATAAACTAGTACGTACTAACGTATAACGTTATATACTATTACGTGCTAACGTATAACGTTATATACTATTTCGTGCTAACGTGTAACGTTATATTCTATTACGTAATGACGTATAACGCTATATACTATTACGTACTAACGTGTAACGTTATATAGTATTACGTACTAACGTATAACGTTATACACTATTACGTAAAGACGTATAACGTTATATACTAATACGTAATAACGTATAACGTTATATACTATTACGTACTAACGTATAACGTTATATATTATTACGTAATGACGTATAAATCTATATACTATAACGTACTAACATATAACGTTATAAACTAATACGTAATGACGAATAACGTTATATACTATTACGTACTAACGTATAACGTTATATACTATTACGCAATGACGTATAACGTTATATACTATTACGCAATGACGTATAACGCTATATACTATTACGTACTAACGTATAACGCTATATCCTATTACGTAATAACGTATAACGTTATATGCTATTACGTACTAACGTATAACGTTATATACTATTACGTACTAACGTATAACGTTATATACTATTACGTACTAACGTATAACGTTATAAACTATTACGCAATGACGTATAACATTATATACTAATACGTAATATCGTATAACGTTATATACTCTTAAGTACTAACGCATAGCGTTATACACTATTACGTAAAGACGTATAACGTTATATACTAATGCGTAATAACGTATAACGTTATATACTAATACGTAATATCGTATAACGTTATAAACTAATACGTAATATCGTATAACGTTATATACTCTTACGTACTAACGCATAGCGTTATACACTATTACGTAAAGACGTATAACGTTATATACTAATGCGTAATAACGTATAACGTTATATACTATTACGTACTAACGTATAACGATATGTACTATAACGTAATGACGTATAACGCTATATACTATTACGTACTAACGTATAACGTTAAAAAATAATACGTAATGACGAATAACGTTATATACTATTACGTACTAACGTATAACGTTATAAACTAATACGTACTAACGTATAACGTTCTATACTATTACGTAATAACGTATAATGTTATATACTATTACGTACTAACGTATAACGTTATATACTATTACGTACTAACGTATAGCGTTATATACTATTACGTAATGACGTATAACGCTATATACTATTACGTACTAACGTATAACGTTATAAACTAATACGTAATGACGAATAACGTTATATACTATTACGTACTAACGTATAACGTTATAAACTAATACGTAATGACGTATAACGTTATAAACTAATACGTAATGACGTATAACGTTATACACTATTACGTAAAGACGTATAACGTTATATACTAATACGTAATAACGTATAACGTTATATACTATTACGTACTAACGTATAGCGTTATATACTATTACGTAATGACGTATAACGCTATATACTATTACGTACTAACGTATAACGTTATAAACTAATACGTAATGACGAATAACGTTATATACTATTACGTACTAACGTATAACGTTATAAACTAATACGTAATGACGTATAACGTTATATACTATTACGCACTAACGTATAACGTTATAAACTAATACGTACTAACGTATAACGTTATAAACTAATACGTACTAATGTGTAACGTTATATAGTATTACCTGATGAAGTATAACGTTGTATACTATTACGTAATAACGTGTAACGTAATTTAGTATTACCTGATGACGTATAACGTTATATACTATTACGTACTAACGTATAACGTTATATACTATTACGCAATGACGTATAACGTTATATACTATTACGCAATGACATATAACGCTATATACTATTTCGTACTAAAGTATAACGTTATAAACTAATACGTAATGACGAATAACGTTATATACTATTACGTACTGACGTATAACGTTATAAAATAATACGTAATGACGTATAACGTTATAAACTAATACGTAATGGCGAGTAACGTTATATACTATTACGTACTAACGTATAACGTTATAAACTAATACGTACTAACGTATAACGTTATACACCATTACGTAAAGACGTATAACGTTATATACTAATACGTAATAACGTATAACGTTGTATACTATTACGTACTAACGTATAACGTTATATACTATTACGTAATGACGTATAACGCTATATACTATTACGTACTATCGTATAACGTTATATACTAATACGTAATGACGAATAACGTTATATAGTATTACGTACTAACGTATAACGTTATATACTATTACGTAAAGACGTATAACGTTATATACTAATACGTAATGACGAATAACGTTATATACTATTACGTACTAACGTATAACGTTATAAACTAATACGTAATGACGTATAACGCTATATACTATTACGTACTATCGTATAACGTTATATACTAATACGTAATGACGAATAACGTTATATAGTATTACGTACTAACGTATAACGTTATATACTATTACGTAATAACGTATAACGTTATATACTATTACGTAATGACGTATAACGTTATACACTATTACGTAAAGACGTATAACGTTATATACTAATACGTAATAACGTATAACGTTGTATACTATTACGTCCTAACGTATAACGTTATATACTATTACGTAATGACGTATAACGTTATATACTAATACGTAATGACGTATATCGTTATATACTATTACGTACTAACGTATAACGTTATATACTATTACGTAATGACGTATAACGCTATATACTATTACGTACTAGCGTATAACGTTCTAAACTAATACGTAATGACGAATAACGTTATATACTATTACGTACTAACGTATAACGTTATATATTATTACGCAATGACGTATAACGTTAGATACTATTACGCACTAACGTATAACGTTATAAACTAATACGTACTAACGTATAACGTTATATACTATTACGTGCTAACGTATAACGTTATAAACTAATACGTACTAACGTATAACGTTATAAACTAATACGTACTAATGTGTAACGTTATATAGTATTACCTGATGACGTATAACGTTGTATACTATTACGTACTGACGTATAACGTTATAAAATAATACGTAATGACGTATAACGTTATAAACTAATACGTAATGACGAGTAACGTTATATACTATTACGTACTAACGTATAACGTTATAAACTAATACGTACTAACGTATAACGTTATAAACTAATACGTATTAATGTGTAACGTTATATAGTATTACCTGATGACGTATAACGTTGTATACTATTACGTAATAACGTGTAACGTAATTTAGTATTACCTGATGACGTATAACGTTATATACTATTACGTACTAACGTATAACGTTATATACTATTACGCAATGACGTATAACGTTATATACTATTACGCAATGACGTATAACGCTATATACTATTTCGTACTAAAGTATAACGTTATAAACTAATACGTAATGACGAATAACGTTATATACTATTACGTACTGACGTATAACGTTATAAAATAATACGTAATGACGTATAACGTTATAAACTAATACGTAATGACGAGTAACGTTATATACTATTACGTACTATCGTATAACGTTATAAACTAATACGTACTAACGTATAACGTTATACACCATTACGTAAAGACGTATAACGTTATATACTAATACGTAATAACGTATAACGTTGTATACTATTACGTACTAACGTATAACGTTATATACTATTACGTAATGACGTATAACGCTATATACTATTACGTACTATCGTATAACGTTATATACTAATACGTAATGACGAATAACGTTATATAGTATTACGTACTAACGTATAACGTTATATACTATTACGTAAATACGTATAACGTTATATACTAATACGTAATAACGTAAAACGTTATATCTTATTACGTGCTAACGTATAACGTTATATACTATTACGTACTAACATGTAACGTTGTAAACTAATACGTAATGACGTATAACGTTATATACTATTACGTACTAACGTACAACGTTATATACTAATACGTAATGACGTATAACGCTATATACTATTACGTACTAACGTATAACGCTATAAACTAATACGTAATGACGAATAACGTTATATACTATTACGTAATAACGTATAACGTTATATCGTATTACGTGCTAACGTATAACGTTATATACTATTACGTACTAACGTGTAACGTTATATAGTGTTACCTGATGACGTATAACGTTATATACTATTACGTAATAACGTATAACGTTGTATACTATTACGTACTAACGTATAACGTTATATACTATTACGTAATGACGTATAACGTTATATACTATTACGCACTAACGTATAACGTTATAAACTAGTACGTACTAACGTATAACGTTATATACTATTACGTGCTAACGTATAACGTTATATACTATTTCGTGCTAACGTGTAACGTTATATAGTATTACGTACTAACGTATAACGCTATAAACTAATACGTAATGACGTATAACGTTATATACTATTTCGTGCTAACGTGTAACGTTATATACTATTACGTAATGACGTATAACGTTATATACTATTACGCACTAACGTATAACGTTGTAAACTAATACGTAATGACGTATAACGTTATATACTATTACGTACTAACGTACAACGTTATATACTAATACGTAATGACGTATAACGCTATATACTATTACGTACTAACGTATAACGCTATAAACTAATACGTAATGACGTATAACGTTATATACTATTTCGTGCTAACGTGTAACGTTATATACTATTACGTAATGACGTATAACGCTATATACTATTACGTACTAACGTATAACGTTATAAACTAATACGTAATGACGAATAACGTTAAATAGTATTACGTACTAACGTATAACGTTATATACTATTACGTAAAGACGTATGACGTCTTATACTCTTACGCAATGACGTATAACGTTATATACTATTACGCACTAACGTATAACGTTATAAACTAGTACGTACTAACGTATAACGTTATATACTATTACGTGCTAACGTATAACGTTATATACTATTTCGTGCTAACGTGTAACGTTATATAGTATTACGTACTAACGTATAACGTTATACACTGTTACGTAAAGACGTATAACGTTATATACTAATACGTAATAACGTATAACGTTATATACTATTACGCACTAACGTATAACGTTATAAACTAGTACGTACTAACATATAACGTTATTAACTAATACGTAATGACGAATAACGTTATATACTATTACGTACTAACGTATAACGTTATATACTATTACGCAATGACGTATAACGTTATATACTATTACGCAATGACGTATAACGCTATATACTATTACGTACTAACGTATAACGTTATATCCTATTACGTAATAACGTATAACGTTATATGCTATTACGTACTAACGTATAACGTTATATACTATTACGTACTAACGTATAACGTTATATACTATTACGTACTAACGTATAACGTTATAAACTAATACGTACTAATGTGTAACGTTATATAGTATTACCTGATGACGTATAACGTTGTATACTATTACGTAATAACGTGTAACGTAATTTAGTATTACCTGATGACGTATAACGTTATATACTATTTCGTACTAACGTATAACGTTATATACTATTACGCAATGACGTATAACGTTATATACTATTACGCAATGACGTATAACGCTATATACTATTTCGTACTAAAGTATAACGTTATAAACTAATACGTAATGACGAATAACGTTATATACTATTACGTACTGACGTATAACGTTATAAAATAATACGTAATGACGTATAACGTTATAAACTAATACGTAATGGCGAGTAACGATATATACTATTACGTACTAACGTATAACGTTATAAACTAATACGTACTAACGTATAACGTTATACACCATTACGTAAAGACGTATAACGTTATATACTAATACGTAATAACGTATAACGTTGTATACTATTACGTACTAACGTATAACGTTATATACTATTACGTAATGACGTATAACGCTATATACTATTACGTACTATCGTATAACGTTATATACTAATACGTAATGACGAATAACGTTATATAGTATTACGTACTAACGTATAACGTTATATACTATTACGTAAAGACGTATAACGTTATATTAATACGTAATGACGAATAACGTTATATACTATTACGTAATAACGTATAACGTTATATCGTATTACGTGCTAACGTATAACGTTATATACTATTACGTACTAACGTGTAACGTTATATAGTATTACCTGATGACGTATAACGTTATATACTATTACGTACTAACGTATAACGTTATATCCTATTACGTAATAACGTATAACGTTATATACCATTAGGTACTAACGTATAACGTTATATACTATTACGTACTAACGTATAACGTTATATAGTAATACGTAATAACGTAAAACGTTATATACTATTACGTAATAACGTATAACGTTATATACTATTACGTAATGACGTATAACGTTATACACTATTACGTAAAGACGTATAACGTTATATACTAATACGTAATAACGTATAACGTTGTATACTATTACGTACTAACGTATAACGTTATATACTATTACGTAATGACGTATAACGTTATATACTAATACGTAATGACGTATATCGTTATATACTATTACGTACTAACGTATAACGTTATATACTATTACGTAATGACGTATAACGCTATATACTATTACGTACTAACGTATAACGTTCTAAACTAATACGTAATGACGAATAACGTTATATACTATTACGTACTAACGTATAACGTTATATACTATTACGCAATGACGTATAACGTTAGATACTATTACGCACTAACGTATAACGTTATAAACTAATACGTACTAACGTATAACGTTATATACTATTACGTGCTAACGTATAACGTTATAAACTAATACGTACTAACGTATAACGTTATAAACTAATACGTACTAATGTGTAACGTTATATAGTATTACCTGATGACGTATAACGTTGTATACTATTACGTAATAACGTGTAACGTAATTTAGTATTACCTGATGACGTATAACGTTATATACTATTACGTACTAACGTATAACGTTATATACTATTACGCAATGACGTATAACGTTATATACTATTACGCAATGACGTATAACGCTATATACTATTTCGTACTAAAGTATAACGTTATAAACTAATACGTAATGACGAATAACGTTATATACTATTACGTACTGACGTATAACGTTATAAAATAATACGTAATGACGTATAACGTTATAAACTAATACGTAATGACGAGTAACGTTATATACTATTACGTACTAACGTATAACGTTATAAACTAATACGTACTAACGTATAACGTTATAAACTAATACGTACTAATGTGTAACGTTATATAGTATTACCTGATGACGTATAACGTTGTATACTATTACGTAATAACGTGTAACGTAATTTAGTATTACCTGATGACGTATAACGTTATATACTATTACGTACTAACGTATAACGTTATATACTATTACGCAATGACGTATAACGTTATATACTATTACGCAATGACGTATAACGCTATATACTATTTCGTACTAAAGTATAACGTTATAAACTAATACGTAATGACGAATAACGTTATATACTATTACGTACTGACGTATAACGTTATAAAATAATACGTAATGACGTATAACGTTATAAACTAATACGTAATGACGAGTAACGTTATATACTATTACGTACTAACGTATAACGTTATAAACTAATACGTACTAACGTATAACGTTATACACCATTACGTAAAGACGTATAACGTTATATACTAATACGTAATAACGTATAACGTTGTATACTATTACGTACTAACGTATAACGTTATATACTATTACGTAATGACGTATAACGCTATATACTATTACGTACTATCGTATAACGTTATATACTAATACGTAATGACGAATAACGTTATATACTATTACGTAATGACGTATAACGTTATATACTAATACGTAAAGACGTATAACGTTATATACTAATACGTAATAACGTACAACGTTATATCTTATTACGTGCTAACGTATAACGTTAT
The DNA here is from genome assembly GCF_905332965.1 of Bombus pascuorum. Classification (NCBI taxonomy): domain Eukaryota; kingdom Metazoa; phylum Arthropoda; class Insecta; order Hymenoptera; family Apidae; genus Bombus; species Bombus pascuorum. Next base: position 10,872,473 of record NC_083490.1, on the reverse strand, counting down.
ATACTATTACGTACTAACATGTAACGTTGTAAACTAATACGTAATGACGTATAACGTTATATACTATTACGTACTAACGTACAACGTTATATACTAATACGTAATGACGTATAACGCTATATACTATTACGTACTAACGTATAACGCTATAAACTAATACGTAATGACGAATAACGTTATATACTATTACGTAATAACGTATAACGTTATATCGTATTACGTGCTAACGTATAACGTTATATACTATTACGTACTAACGTGTAACGTTATATAGTGTTACCTGATGACGTATAACGTTATATACTATTACGTACTAACGTATAACGTTATATAGTAATACGTAATAACGTAAAACGTTATATACTATTACGTAATAACGTATAACGTTATATACTATTACGTAATGACGTATAACGTTATACACTATTACGTAAAGACGTATAACGTTATATACTAATACGTAATAACGTATAACGTTGTATACTATTACGTACTAACGTATAACGTTATATACTATTACGTAATGACGTATAACGTTATATACTAATACGTAATGACGTATATCGTTATATACTATTACGTACTAACGTATAACGTTATATACTATTACGTAATGACGTATAACGCTATATACTATTACGTACTAACGTATAACGTTATAAACTAATACGTAATGACGAATAACGTTATATACTATTACGTACTAACGTATAACGTTATATACTATTACGCAATGACGTATAACGTTAGATACTATTACGCACTAACGTATAACGTTATAAACTAATACGTACTAACGTATAACGTTATATACTATTACGTGCTAACGTATAACGTTACATACTATTTCGTGCTAACGTGTAACGTTATATACTATTACGTAATGACGTATAACGCTATATACTATTACGTACTAACGTATAACGTTATAAACTAATACGTAATGACGAATAACGTTATATAGTATTACGTACTAACGTATAACGTTATATACTATTACGTAAAGACGTATAACGTCATATACTCTTACGCAATGACGTATAACGTTATATACTATTACGCACTAACGTATAACGTTATAAACTAGTACGTACTAACGTATAACGTTATATACTATTACGTGCTAACGTATAACGTTATATACTATTTCGTGCTAACGTGTAACGTTATATTCTATTACGTAATGACGTATAACGCTATATACTATTACGTACTAACGTGTAACGTTATATAGTATTACGTACTAACGTATAACGTTATACACTATTACGTAAAGACGTATAACGTTATATACTAATACGTAATAACGTATAACGTTATATACTATTACGTACTAACGTATAACGTTATATATTATTACGTAATGACGTATAAATCTATATACTATAACGTACTAACATATAACGTTATAAACTAATACGTAATGACGAATAACGTTATATACTATTACGTACTAACGTATAACGTTATATACTATTACGCAATGACGTATAACGTTATATACTATTACGCAATGACGTATAACGCTATATACTATTACGTACTAACGTATAACGTTATATCCTATTACGTAATAACGTATAACGTTATATGCTATTACGTACTAACGTATAACGTTATATACTATTACGTACTAACGTATAACGTTATATACTATTACGTACTAACGTATAACGTTATAAACTATTACGCAATGACGTATAACGTTATATACTATTACGCAATGACGTATAACGCTATATACTATTACGTACTAACGTATAACGTTATAAACTAATACGTAATGACGTATAACGTTATATACTATTACGTACTAACGTATAACGTTATATACTATTACGTACTAACGTATAATGTTATATACTATTACGTACTAACGTATAACGTTATATACTAATACGTAATGACGTATAACGTTATATACTATTACGTACTAACGTATAACGTTATATACTATTACGTAAAGACGTATAACGTTATATACTAATACGTAATATCGTATAACGTTATATACTAATACGTAATATCGTATAACGTTATATACTCTTACGTACTAACGCATAGCGTTATACACTATTACGTAAAGACGTATAACGTTATATACTAATGCGTAATAACGTATAACGTTATATACTAATACGTAATATCGTATAACGTTATATACTAATACGTAATATCGTATAACGTTATATACTCTTACGTACTAACGCATAGCGTTATACACTATTACGTAAAGACGTATAACGTTATATACTAATGCGTAATAACGTATAACGTTATATACTATTACGTACTAACGTATAACGATATATACTATTACGTAATGACGTATAACGCTATATACTATTACGTACTAACGTATAACGTTATAAAATAATACGTAATGACGAATAACGTTATATACTATTACGTACTAACGTATAACGTTATAAACTAATACGTACTAACGTATAACGTTATATACTATTACGTAATAACGTATAATGTTATATACTATTACGTACTAACGTATAACGTTATATACTAATACGTAATGACGTATAACGTTATAAACTAATACGTAATGACTAATAACGTTATAAACTAATACGTAATGACGTATAACGTTATACACTATTACGTAAAGACGTATAACGTTATATACTAATACGTAATAACGTATAACGTTATATACTATTACGTACTAACGTATAGCGTTATATACTATTACGTAATGACGTATAACGCTATATACTATTACGTACTAACGTATAACGTTATAAACTAATACGTAATGACGAATAACGTTATATACTATTACGTACTAACGTATAACGTTATAAACTAATACGTAATGACGTATAACGTTATATACTATTACGCACTAACGTATAACGTTATAAACTAATACGTACTAACGTGTAACGTTATATACTATTACGTAATGAAGTATAACGCTATATACTATTACGTACTAACGTGTAACGTTATATACTATTACGTAAAGACGTATAACGTTATATACTAATACGTAATATCGTATAACGTTATATACTAATACGTAATATCGTATAACGTTATATACTCTTACGTACTAACGCATAGCGTTATACACTATTACGTAAAGACGTATAACGTTATATACTAATGCGTAATAACGTATAACGTTATATACTAATACGTAATATCGTATAACGTTATATACTAATACGTAATATCGTATAACGTTATATACTCTTACGTACTAACGCATAGCGTTATACACTATTACGTAAAGACGTATAACGTTATATACTAATGCGTAATAACGTATAACGTTATATACTATTACGTACTAACGTATAACGATATATACTATTACGTAATGACGTATAACGCTATATACTACTACGTACTAACGTATAACGTTATAAAATAATACGTAATGACGAATAACGTTATATACTATTACGTACTAACGTATAACGTTATAAACTAATACGTACTAACGTATAACGTTATATACTATTACGTAATAACGTATAATGTTATATACTATTACGTACTAACGTATAACGTTATATACTAATACGTAATGACGTATAACGTTATAAACTAATACGTAATGACGAATAACGTTATAAACTAATACGTAATGACGTATAACGTTATACACTATTACGTAAAGACGTATAACGTTATATACTAATACGTAATAACGTATAACGTTATATACTATTACGTACTAACGTATAGCGTTATATACTATTACGTAATGACGTATAACGCTATATACTATTACGTACTAACGTATAACGTTATAAACTAATACGTAATAACGAATAACGTTATATACTATTACGTACTAACGTATAACGTTATAAACTAATACATAATGACGTATAACGTTATATACTATTACGCACTAACGTATAACGTTATAAACTAATACGTACTAACGTATAACGTTATAAACTAATACGTACTAATGTGTAACGTTATATAGTATTACCTGATGACGTATAACGTTGTATACTATTACGTAATAACGTGTAACGTAATTTAGTATTACCTGATGACGTATAACGTTATATACTATTACGTACTAACGTATAACGTTATATACTATTACGCAATGACGTATAACGTTATATACTATTACGCAATGACGTATAACGCTATATACTATTTCGTACTAAAGTATAACGTTATATACTATTACGTAATAACGTATAATGTTATATACTATTACGTACTAACGTATAACGTTATATACTAATACGTAATGACGTATAACGTTATAAACTAATACGTAATGACGAATAACGTTATAAACTAATACGTAATGACGTATAACGTTATACACTATTACGTAAAGACGTATAACGCTATATACTATTACGTACTAACGTATAACGTTATAAACTAATACGTAATGACGAATAACGTTATATACTATTACGTAATGACGTATAACGCTATATACTATTACGTACTAACGTATAACGTTATAAAATAATACGTAATGACGAATAACGTTATATACTATTACGTACTAACGTATAACGTTATAAACTAATACGTACTAACGTATAACGTTATATACTATTACGTAATAACGTATAATGTTATATACTATTACGTACTAACGTATAACGTTATATACTAATACGTAATGACGTATAACGTTATAAACTAATACGTAATGACTAATAACGTTATAAACTAATACGTAATGACGTATAACGTTATACACTATTACGTAAAGACGTATAACGTTATATACTAATACGTAATAACGTATAACGTTATATACTATTACGTACTAACGTATAGCGTTATATACTATTACGTAATGACGTATAACGTTATAAACTAATACGTACTAACGTGTAACGTTATATACTATTACGTAATGAAGTATAACGCTATATACTATTACGTACTAACGTGTAACGTTATATAGCATTACCTGATGACGTATAACGTTATATACTATTACGTACTAACGTATAACGTTATATCCTATTACGTAATAACGTATAACGATATAGTATTACGTAATGGCGTATAACGTTATATACTATTACGTAATGACGTATAACGTTATATAATAATACGTAATGACGTATATCGTTATATACTATAATGTAATGACGTATATCGTTATTGAGTATTACCTTATAACGTATAACGTTATATCGTATTACGTGCTAACGTATAACGTTATATACTATTACGTACTAACGTATAACGTTATATACTATTACGTAATGACGTATAACGTTATGTACTATTATGTAATGACGTATAACGTTATTGCGTATTACCTTATAACGTATAACGTTATATCCATTACGTACTAACGTATAACGTTATATTCTATTACGTACTAACGTGTAACGTTATATAGTATTACCTGATGACATATAACGTTATATACTATTACGTACTAACGTATAACGTTATATCCTATTACGTAATAACGTATAACATTATATGCTATTACGTACTAACGTATAACGTTATATACTATTACGTACTAACGTATAACGTTATACTCTATTACGTACTAACGTGTAACGTTATATAGTATTACCTGATGACGTATAGCGTTATATACTAATACGCACTAACGTAGAACGTTATAAACTAATACGTTCTAACGTATGACGTTATATACTAATACGTACTAACGTATAACGTTATATACTATTACGTACTAACGTATAACGTTATACACTATTACGTAAAGACATATAACGTTATATACTAATACGTAATAACGTATAACGTTGTATACTATTACGTACTAACGTATAACGTTATACACTATTACGTAAAGACGTATAACGTTATATACTAATACGTAATAACGTATAACGTTGTATACTATTACGTACTAACGTATAACGTTATATACTATTACGTAATGACGTATAACGCTATATACTATTGCGTACTAACGTATAACGTTATAAACTAATACGTAATGACGAATAACGTTATATACTATTACGTAATGACGAATAACGTTATATACTATTACGTACTAACGTATAACGTTATACACTATTACGTAAAGACGTATAACGTTATATACTAATACGTAATAACGTATAACGTTATATCCTATTACGTACTAACGTATAACGTTATATTCTATTACGTACTAACGTGTAACGTTATATAGTATTACCTGATGACGTATAACGTTATATACTATTACGTACTAACGTATAACTTTATATACTATTACGTAATGTCGTATAACGCTATATACTATTACGTACTAACGTATAACGTTATAAACTAATACGTAATGACGAATAACGTTATATACTTTTACGTACTAACGTATAACGTTATATACTATTACGTAAAGACGTATAACGTTATATACTAATACGTAATATCGTATAACGTTATATACTCTTACGTACTAACGCATAGCGTTATACACTATTACGTAAAGACGTATAACGTTATATACTAATGCGTAATAACGTATAACGTTATATACTATTACGTACTAACGTATAACGATATATACTATTACGTAATGACGTATAACGCTATATACTACTACGTACTAACGTATAACGTTATAAAATAATACGTAATGACGAATAACGTTATATACTATTACGTACTAACGTATAACGTTATAAACTAATACGTACTAACGTATAACGTTATATACTATTACGTAATAACGTATAATGTTATATACTATTACGTACTAACGTATAACGTTATATACTAATACGTAATGACGTATAACGTTATAAACTAATACGTAATGACGAATAACGTTATAAACTAATACGTAATGACGTATAACGTTATACACTATTACGTAAAGACGTATAACGTTATATACTAATACGTAATAACGTATAACGTTATATACTATTACGTACTAACGTATAGCGTTATATACTATTACGTAATGACGTATAACGCTATATACTATTACGTACTAACGTATAACGTTATAAACTAATACGTAATGACGAATAACGTTATATACTATTACGTACTAACGTATAACGTTATAAACTAATACATAATGACGTATAACGTTATATACTATTACGCACTAACGTATAACGTTATAAACTAATACGTACTAACGTATAACGTTATAAACTAATACGTACTAATGTGTAACGTTATATAGTATTACCTGATGACGTATAACGTTGTATACTATTACGTAATAACGTGTAACGTAATTTAGTATTACCTGATGACGTATAACGTTATATACTATTACGTACTAACGTATAACGTTATATACTATTACGCAATGACGTATAACGTTATATACTATTACGCAATGACGTATAACGCTATATACTATTTCGTACTAAAGTATAACGTTATATACTATTACGTAATAACGTATAATGTTATATACTATTACGTACTAACGTATAACGTTATATACTAATACGTAATGACGTATAACGTTATAAACTAATACGTAATGACGAATAACGTTATAAACTAATACGTAATGACGTATAACGTTATACACTATTACGTAAAGACGTATAACGCTATATACTATTACGTACTAACGTATAACGTTATAAACTAATACGTAATGACGAATAACGTTATATACTATTACGTAATGACGTATAACGCTATATACTATTACGTACTAACGTATAACGTTATAAAATAATACGTAATGACGAATAACGTTATATACTATTACGTACTAACGTATAACGGTATAAACTAATACGTACTAACGTATAACGTTATATACTATTACGTAATAACGTATAATGTTATATACTATTACGTACTAACGTATAACGTTATATACTAATACGTAATGACGTATAACGTTATAAACTAATACGTAATGACTAATAACGTTATAAACTAATACGTAATGACGTATAACGTTATACACTATTACGTAAAGACGTATAACGTTATATACTAATACGTAATAACGTATAACGTTATATACTATTACGTACTAACGTATAGCGTTATATACTATTACGTAATGACGTATAACGTTATAAACTAATACGTACTAACGTGTAACGTTATATACTATTACGTAATGAAGTATAACGCTATATACTATTACGTACTAACGTGTAACGTTATATAGCATTACCTGATGACGTATAACGTTATATACTATTACGTACTAACGTATAACGTTATATCCTATTACGTAATAACGTATAACGATATAGTGTTACGTAATGGCGTATAACGTTATATACTATTACGTAATGACGTATAACGTTATATAATAATACGTAATGACGTATATCGTTATATACTATAATGTAATGACGTATATCGTTATTGAGTATTACCTTATAACGTATAACGTTATATCGTATTACGTGCTAACGTATAACGTTATATACTATTACGTACTAACGTATAACGTTATATACTATTACGTAATGACGTATAACGTTATGTACTATTATGTAATGACGTATAACGTTATTGCGTATTACCTTATAACGTATAACGTTATATCCATTACGTACTAACGTATAACGTTATATTCTATTACGTACTAACGTGTAACGTTATATAGTATTACCTGATGACATATAACGTTATATACTATTACGTACTAACGTATAACGTTATATCCTATTACGTAATAACGTATAACATTATATGCTATTACGTACTAACGTATAACGTTATATACTATTACGTACTAACGTATAACGTTATATTCTATTACGTACTAACGTGTAACGTTATATAGTATTACCTGATGACGTATAGCGTTATATACTAATACGCACTAACGTAGAACGTTATAAACTAATACGTTCTAACGTATGACGTTATATACTAATACGTACTAACGTATAACGTTATATACTATTACGTACTAACGTATAACGTTATACACTATTACGTAAAGACATATAACGTTATATACTAATACGTAATAACGTATAACGTTGTATACTATTACGTACTAACGTATAACGTTATACACTATTACGTAAAGACGTATAACGTTATATACTAATACGTAATAACGTATAACGTTGTATACTATTACGTACTAACGTATAACGTTATATACTATTACGTAATGACGTATAACGCTATATACTATTGCGTACTAACGTATAACGTTATAAACTAATACGTAATGACGAATAACGTTATATACTATTACGTAATGACGAATAACGTTATATACTATTACGTACTAACGTATAACGTTATACACTATTACGTAAAGACGTATAACGTTATATACTAATACGTAATAACGTATAACGTTATATCCTATTACGTACTAACGTATAACGTTATATTCTATTACGTACTAACGTGTAACGTTATATAGTATTACCTGATGACGTATAACGTTATATACTATTACGTACTAACGTATAACTTTATATACTATTACGTAATGTCGTATAACGCTATATACTATTACGTACTAACGTATAACGTTATAAACTAATACGTAATGACGAATAACGTTATATACTTTTACGTACTAACGTATAACGTTATATACTATTACGTAAAGACGTATAACGTTATATACTAATACGTAATAACGTATAACGTTATATACTAATACGTGATATCGTATAACGTTATATACTATTACGTACTAACGTATAACGTTATACACTATTACGTAAAGACGTATAACGTTATATACTAATACGTAATAACGTATAACGTTATATACTAATACGTGATATCGTATAACGTTATATACTATTACGTACTAACGTATAACGTTATACACTATTACGTAAAGACGTATAACGTTATATACTATTACGTACTAACGTATAACGTTATATCCTATTACGTAATAACGTATAACGTTATATGCTATTACGTAATATCGTATTACGTTATATGCTCTTACGTACTAACGCATAGCGTTATACACTATTACGTAAAGACGTATAAATCTATATACTATAACGTACTAACGTATAACGTTATAAACTAATACGTAATGACGAATAACGTTATATACTATTACGTACTAACGTATAACGTTATATACTATTACGCAATGACGTATAACGTTATATACTATTACGCAATGACGTATAACGTTATATAGTATTACGCAATGACGTATAACGCTATATACTATTACGTACTAACGTATAACGTTATATCCTATTACGTAATAACGTATAACGTTATATGCTATTACGTACTAACGTATAACGTTATATACTATTACGTACTAACGTATAATGTTATATACTATTACGTACTAACGTATAACGTTATATACTAATACGTAATGACGTATAACGTTATATACTATTACGTACTAACGTATAACGTTATATACTATTACGTAAAGACGTATAACGTTATATACTAATACGTAATATCGTATAACGTTATATACTAATACGTAATATCGTATAACGTTATATACTCTTACGTACTAACGCATAGCGTTATACACTATTACGTAAAGACGTATAACGTTATATACTAATGCGTAATAACGTATAACGTTATATACTAATACGTAATATCGTATAACGTTATATACTAATACGTAATATCGTATAACGTTATATACTCTTACGTACTAACGCATAGCGTTATACACTATTACGTAAAGACGTATAACGTTATATACTAATGCGTAATAACGTATAACGTTATATACTATTACGTACTAACGTATAACGATATATACTATTACGAAATGACGTATAACGCTATATACTATTGCGTACTAACGTATAACGTTATAAAATAATACGTAATGACGAATAACGTTATATACTATTACGTACTAACGTATAACGTTATATACCATTACGTAATGACGTATAACGCTATATACTATTACGTACTAACGTATAACGTTATAAACTAATACGTAATGACGAATAACGTTATATACTATTACGTACTAACGTATAACTTTATATACTATTACGTAATGTCGTATAACGCTATATACTATTACGTACTAACGTATAACGTTATAAACTAATACGTAATGACGAATAACGTTATATACTTTTACGTACTAACGTATAACGTTATATACTATTACGTAAAGACGTATAACGTTATATACTAATACGTAATAACGTATAACGTTATATACTAATACGTGATATCGTATAACGTTATATACTATTACGTACTAACGTATAACGTTATACACTATTACGTAAAGACGTATAACGTTATATACTAATACGTAATAACGTATAACGTTATATACTAATACGTGATATCGTATAACGTTATATACTATTACGTACTAACGTATAACGTTATACACTATTACGTAAAGACGTATAACGTTATATACTATTACGTACTAACGTATAACGTTATATCCTATTACGTAATAACGTATAACGTTATATGCTATTACGTAATATCGTATTACGTTATATGCTCTTACGTACTAACGCATAGCGTTATACACTATTACGTAAAGACGTATAAATCTATATACTATAACGTACTAACGTATAACGTTATAAACTAATACGTAATGACGAATAACGTTATATACTATTACGTACTAACGTATAACGTTATATACTATTACGCAATGACGTATAACGTTATATACTATTACGCAATGACGTATAACGTTATATAGTATTACGCAATGACGTATAACGCTATATACTATTACGTACTAACGTATAACGTTATATCCTATTACGTAATAACGTATAACGTTATATGCTATTACGTACTAACGTATAACGTTATGTACTATTACGTACTAACGTATAATGTTATATACTATTACGTACTAACGTATAACGTTATATACTAATACGTAATGACGTATAACGTTATATACTATTACGTACTAACGTATAACGTTATATACTATTACGTAAAGACGTATAACGTTATATACTAATACGTAATATCGTATAACGTTATATACTAATACGTAATATCGTATAACGTTATATACTCTTACGTACTAACGCATAGCGTTATACACTATTACGTAAAGACGTATAACGTTATATACTAATGCGTAATAACGTATAACGTTATATACTAATACGTAATATCGTATAACGTTATATACTAATACGTAATATCGTATAACGTTATATACTCTTACGTACTAACGCATAGCGTTATACACTATTACGTAAAGACGTATAACGTTATATACTAATGCGTAATAACGTATAACGTTATATACTATTACGTACTAACGTATAACGATATATACTATTACGAAATGACGTATAACGCTATATACTATTGCGTACTAACGTATAACGTTATAAAATAATACGTAATGACGAATAACGTTATATACTATTACGTACTAACGTATAACGTTATATACCATTACGTAATGACGTATAACGCTATATACTATTACGTACTAACGTATAACGTTATAAACTAATACGTAATGACGAATAACGTTATATACTATTACGTACTAACGTATAACGTTATATACTATTACGCAATGACGTATAACGTTATATACTATTACGCACTAACGTATAACGTTATAAACTAATACGTACTAACGTATAACGTTATATACTATTACGTACTAACGTATAACGTTATATACTATTACGTACTAACGTATAATGTTATATACTATTACGTACTAACGTATAACGTTATATACTATTACGTAATAACGTATAACGTTATATACTATTACGTACTAACGTATAACGTTATATACTATTACGTAAAGACGTATAACGTTATATACTAATACGTAATATCGTATAACGTTATATACTAATACGTAATATCGTATAACGTTATATACTCTTACGTACTAACGCATAGCGTTATACACTATTACGTAAAGACGTATAACGTTATATACTAATGCGTAATAACGTATAACGTTATATACTAATACGTAATATCGTATAACGTTATATACTAATACGTAATATCGTATAACGTTATATACTCTTACGTACTAACGCATAGCGTTATACACTATTACGTAAAGACGTATAACGTTATATACTAATGCGTAATAACGTATAACGTTATATACTATTACGTACTAACGTATAACGATATATACTATTACGTAATGACGTGTAACGCTATATACTATTACGTACTAACGTATAACGTTATAAAATAATACGTAATGACGAATAACGTTATATACTATTACGTACTAACGTATAACGTTATAAACTAATACGTACTAACGTATAACGTTATATACTATTACGTAATAACGTATAATGTTATATACTATTACGTACTAACGTATAACGTTATATACTAATACGTAATGACGTATAACGTTATAAACTAATACGTAATGACTAATAACGTTATAAACTAATACGTAATGACGTATAACGTTATACACTATTACGTAAAGACGTATAACGTTATATACTAATACGTAATAACGTATAACGTTATATACTATTACGTACTAACGTATAGCGTTATATACTATTACGTAATGACGTATAACGCTATATACTATTACGTACTAACGTATAACGTTATAAACTAATACGTAATGACGAATAACGTTATATACTATTACGTACTAACGTATAACGTTATAAACTAATACGTAATGACGTATAACGTTATATACTATTACGCACTAACGTATAACGATATAAACTAATACGTACTAACGTGTAACGTTATATACTATTACGTAATGAAGTATAACGCTATATACTATTACGTACTAACGTGTAACGTTATATAGTATTACCTGATGACGTATAACGTTATATACTATTACGTACTAACGTATAACGTTATATCCTATTACGTAATAACGTATAACGATATAGTATTACGTAATGGCGTATAACGTTATATACTATTACGTAATGACGTATAACGTTATATACTAATACGTAATGACGTATATCGTTATATACTATAATGTAATGACGTATATCGTTATTGAGTATTACCTTATAACGTATAACGTTATATCGTATTACGTGCTAACGTATAACGTTATATACTATTACGTACTAACGTATAACGTTATATACTATTACGTAATGACGTATAACGTTATGTACTATTACGTAAAGACGTATAACGTTATATACTAATACGTAATATCGTATAACGTTATATACTAATACGTAATATCGTATAACGTTATATACTCTTACGTACTAACGCATAGCGTTATACACTATTACGTAAAGACGTATAACGTTATATACTAATGCGTAATAACGTATAACGTTATATACTAATACGTAATATCGTATAACGTTATATACTAATACGTAATATCGTCTAACGTTATATACTCTTACGTACTAACGCATAGCGTTATACACTATTACGTAAAGACGTATAACGTTATATACTAATGCGTAATAACGTATAACGTTATATACTATTACGTACTAACGTATAACGATATATACTATTACGTGCTAACGTATAACGTTATATACTATTACGTACTAACGTATAACGTTATAAACTAATACGTAATGACGAATAACGTTATATACTTTTACGTACTAACGTATAACGTTATATACTATTACGTAAAGACGTATAACGTTATATACTAATACGTAATAACGTATAACGTTATATACTAATACGTGATATCGTATAACGTTATATACTATTACGTACTAACGTATAACGTTATACACTATTACGTAAAGACGTATAACGTTATATACTAATACGTAATAACGTATAACGTTATATACTAATACGTGATATCGTATAACGTTATATACTATTACGTACTAACGTATAACGTTATACACTATTACGTAAAGACGTATAACGTTATATACTATTACGTACTAACGTATAACGTTATATCCTATTACGTAATAACGTATAACGTTATATGCTATTACGTAATATCGTATTACGTTATATGCTCTTACGTACTAACGCATAGCGTTATACACTATTACGTAAAGACGTATAAATCTATATACTATAACGTACTAACGTATAACGTTATAAACTAATACGTAATGACGAATAACGTTATATACTATTACGTACTAACGTATAACGTTATATACTATTACGCAATGACGTATAACGTTATATACTATTACGCAATGACGTATAACGTTATATAGTATTACGCAATGACGTATAACGCTATATACTATTACGTACTAACGTATAACGTTATATCCTATTACGTAATAACGTATAACGTTATATGCTATTACGTACTAACGTATAACGTTATATACTATTACGTACTAACGTATAATGTTATATACTATTACGTACTAACGTATAACGTTATATACTAATACGTAATGACGTATAACGTTATATACTATTACGTACTAACGTATAACGTTATATACTATTACGTAAAGACGTATAACGTTATATACTAATACGTAATATCGTATAACGTTATATACTAATACGTAATATCGTATAACGTTATATACTCTTACGTACTAACGCATAGCGTTATACACTATTACGTAAAGACGTATAACGTTATATACTAATGCGTAATAACGTATAACGTTATATACTAATACGTAATATCGTATAACGTTATATACTAATACGTAATATCGTATAACGTTATATACTCTTACGTACTAACGCATAGCGTTATACACTATTACGTAAAGACGTATAACGTTATATACTAATGCGTAATAACGTATAACGTTATATACTATTACGTACTAACGTATAACGATATATACTATTACGAAATGACGTATAACGCTATATACTATTGCGTACTAACGTATAACGTTATAAAATAATACGTAATGACGAATAACGTTATATACTATTACGTACTAACGTATAACGTTATATACCATTACGTAATGACGTATAACGCTATATACTATTACGTACTAACGTATAACGTTATAAACTAATACGTAATGACGAATAACGTTATATACTATTACGTACTAACGTATAACTTTATATACTATTACGTAATGTCGTATAACGCTATATACTATTACGTACTAACGTATAACGTTATAAACTAATACGTAATGACGAATAACGTTATATACTTTTACGTACTAACGTATAACGTTATATACTATTACGTAAAGACGTATAACGTTATATACTAATACGTAATAACGTATAACGTTATATACTAATACGTGATATCGTATAACGTTATATACTATTACGTACTAACGTATAACGTTATACACTATTACGTAAAGACGTATAACGTTATATACTAATACGTAATAACGTATAACGTTATATACTAATACGTGATATCGTATAACGTTATATACTATTACGTACTAACGTATAACGTTATACACTATTACGTAAAGACGTATAACGTTATATACTATTACGTACTAACGTATAACGTTATATCCTATTACGTAATAACGTATAACGTTATATGCTATTACGTAATATCGTATTACGTTATATGCTCTTACGTACTAACGCATAGCGTTATACACTATTACGTAAAGACGTATAAATCTATATACTATAACGTACTAACGTATAACGTTATAAACTAATACGTAATGACGAATAACGTTATATACTATTACGTACTAACGTATAACGTTATATACTATTACGCAATGACGTATAACGTTATATACTATTACGCAATGACGTATAACGTTATATAGTATTACGCAATGACGTATAACGCTATATACTATTACGTACTAACGTATAACGTTATATCCTATTACGTAATAACGTATAACGTTATATGCTATTACGTACTAACGTATAACGTTATGTACTATTACGTACTAACGTATAATGTTATATACTATTACGTACTAACGTATAACGTTATATACTAATACGTAATGACGTATAACGTTATATACTATTACGTACTAACGTATAACGTTATATACTATTACGTAAAGACGTATAACGTTATATACTAATACGTAATATCGTATAACGTTATATACTAATACGTAATATCGTATAACGTTATATACTCTTACGTACTAACGCATAGCGTTATACACTATTACGTAAAGACGTATAACGTTATATACTAATGCGTAATAACGTATAACGTTATATACTAATACGTAATATCGTATAACGTTATATACTAATACGTAATATCGTATAACGTTATATACTCTTACGTACTAACGCATAGCGTTATACACTATTACGTAAAGACGTATAACGTTATATACTAATGCGTAATAACGTATAACGTTATATACTATTACGTACTAACGTATAACGATATATACTATTACGAAATGACGTATAACGCTATATACTATTGCGTACTAACGTATAACGTTATAAAATAATACGTAATGACGAATAACGTTATATACTATTACGTACTAACGTATAACGTTATATACCATTACGTAATGACGTATAACGCTATATACTATTACGTACTAACGTATAACGTTATAAACTAATACGTAATGACGAATAACGTTATATACTATTACGTACTAACGTATAACGTTATATACTATTACGCAATGACGTATAACGTTATATACTATTACGCACTAACGTATAACGTTATAAACTAATACGTACTAACGTATAACGTTATATACTATTACGTACTAACGTATAACGTTATATACTATTACGTACTAACGTATAATGTTATATACTATTACGTACTAACGTATAACGTTATATACTAATACGTAATGACGTATAACGTTATATACTATTACGTACTAACGTATAACGTTATATACTATTACGTAAAGACGTATAACGTTATATACTAATACGTAATATCGTATAACGTTATATACTAATACGTAATATCGTATAACGTTATATACTCTTACGTACTAACGCATAGCGTTATACACTATTACGTAAAGACGTATAACGTTATATACTAATGCGTAATAACGTATAACGTTATATACTAATACGTAATATCGTATAACGTTATATACTAATACGTAATATCGTATAACGTTATATACTCTTACGTACTAACGCATAGCGTTATACACTATTACGTAAAGACGTATAACGTTATATACTAATGCGTAATAACGTATAACGTTATATACTATTACGTACTAACGTATAACGATATATACTATTACGTAATGACGTGTAACGCTATATACTATTACGTACTAACGTATAACGTTATAAAATAATACGTAATGACGAATAACGTTATATACTATTACGTACTAACGTATA
Source organism: Bombus pascuorum (assembly GCF_905332965.1). Lineage (NCBI taxonomy): Eukaryota > Metazoa > Arthropoda > Insecta > Hymenoptera > Apidae > Bombus > Bombus pascuorum. The sequence goes on along the minus strand of NC_083490.1, from coordinate 10,854,308 downwards.
ACGTTATAAACTAATACGTACTAACGTATAACGTTATATACTATTACGTAATAACGTATAATGTTATATACTATTACGTACTAACGTATAACGTTATATACTAATACGTAATGACGTATAACGTTATAAACTAATACGTAATGACTAATAACGTTATAAACTAATACGTAATGACGTATAACGTTATACACTATTACGTAAAGACGTATAACGTTATATACTAATACGTAATAACGTATAACGTTATATACTATTACGTACTAACGTATAGCGTTATATACTATTACGTAATGACGTATAACGCTATATACTATTACGTACTAACGTATAACGTTATAAACTAATACGTAATGACGAATAACGTTATATACTATTACGTACTAACGTATAACGTTATAAACTAATACGTAATGACGTATAACGTTATATACTATTACGCACTAACGTATAACGATATAAACTAATACGTACTAACGTGTAACGTTATATACTATTACGTAATGAAGTATAACGCTATATACTATTACGTACTAACGTGTAACGTTATATAGTATTACCTGATGACGTATAACGTTATATACTATTACGTACTAACGTATAACGTTATATCCTATTACGTAATAACGTATAACGATATAGTATTACGTAATGGCGTATAACGTTATATACTATTACGTAATGACGTATAACGTTATATACTAATACGTAATGACGTATATCGTTATATACTATAATGTAATGACGTATATCGTTATTGAGTATTACCTTATAACGTATAACGTTATATCGTATTACGTGCTAACGTATAACGTTATATACTATTACGTACTAACGTATAACGTTATATACTATTACGTAATGACGTATAACGTTATGTACTATTACGTAAAGACGTATAACGTTATATACTAATACGTAATATCGTATAACGTTATATACTAATACGTAATATCGTATAACGTTATATACTCTTACGTACTAACGCATAGCGTTATACACTATTACGTAAAGACGTATAACGTTATATACTAATGCGTAATAACGTATAACGTTATATACTAATACGTAATATCGTATAACGTTATATACTAATACGTAATATCGTCTAACGTTATATACTCTTACGTACTAACGCATAGCGTTATACACTATTACGTAAAGACGTATAACGTTATATACTAATGCGTAATAACGTATAACGTTATATACTATTACGTACTAACGTATAACGATATATACTATTACGTAATGACGTATAACGCTATATACTATTACGTACTAACGTATAACGTTATAAAATAATACGTAATGACGAATAACGTTATATACTATTACGTACTAACGTATAACGTTATATACTATTACGTAATGACGTATAACGCTATATACTATTACGTACTAACGTATAACGTTATAAACTAATACGTAATGACGAATAACGTTATATACTATTACGTACTAACGTATAACGTTATATACTATTACGCAATGACGTATAACGTTATATACTATTACGCACTAACGTATAACGTTATAAACTAATACGTACTAACGTATAACGTTATATACTATTACGTACTAACGTATAACGTTATATACTATTACGTACTAACGTATAATGTTATATACTATTACGTACTAACGTATAACGTTATATACTAATACGTAATGACGTATAACGTTATATACTATTACGTACTAATGTATAACGTTATATACTATTACGTAAAGACGTATAACGTTATATACTAATACGTAATATCGTATAACGTTATATACTAATACGTAATATCGTATAACGTTATATACTCTTACGTACTAACGCATAGCGTTATACACTATTACGTAAAGACGTATAACGTTATATACTAATGCGTAATAACGTATAACGTTATATACTAATACGTAATATCGTATAACGTTATATACTAATACGTAATATCGTATAACGTTATATACTCTTACGTACTAACGCATAGCGTTATACACTATTACGTAAAGACGTATAACGTTATATACTAATGCGTAATAACGTATAACGTTATATACTATTACGTACTAACGTATAACGATATATACTATTACGTAATGACGTATAACGCTATATACTATTACGTACTAACGTATAACGTTATAAAATAATACGTAATGACGAATAACGTTATATACTATTACGTACTAACGTATAACGTTATAAACTAATACGTACTAACGTATAACGTTATATACTATTACGTAATAACGTATAATGTTATATACTATTACGTACTAACGTATAACGTTATATACTAATACGTAATGACGTATAACGTTATAAACTAATACGTAATGACTAATAACGTTATAAACTAATACGTAATGACGTATAACGTTATACACTATTACGTAAAGACGTATAACGTTATATACTAATACGTAATAACGTATAACGTTATATACTATTACGTACTAACGTATAGCGTTATATACTATTACGTAATGACGTATAACGCTATATACTATTACGTACTAACGTATAACGTTATAAACTAATACGTAATGACGAATAACGTTATATACTATTACGTACTAACGTATAACGTTATAAACTATTACGTAATGACGTATAACGTTATGTACTATTACGTACTAACGTGTAACGTTATATAGTATTACCTGATGACGTATAACGTTATATACTATTACGTACTAACGTATATCGTTATATCCTATTACGTAATAACGTATAACGATATAGTATTACGTAATGGCGTATAACGTTATATACTATTACGTAATGACGTATAACGTTATATACTAATACGTAATGACGTATATCGTTATATACTATAATGTAATGACGTATATCGTTATTGAGTATTACCTTATAACGTATAACGTTATATCGTATTACGTGCTAACGTATAACGTTATATACTATTACGTACTAACGTATAACGTTATATACTATTACGTAATGACGTATAACGTTATGTACTATTATGTAATGACGTATAACGTTATTGCGTAATACCTTATAGCGTATAACGTTATATCCATTACGTACTAACGTATAACGTTATATTCTATTACGTACTAACGTGTAACGTTATATAGTATTACCTGATGACGTATAACGTTATATACTATTACGTACTAACGTATAACGTTATATCCTATTACGTAATAACGTATAACGTTATATGCTATTACGTACTAACGTATAACGTTATATACTATTACGTACTAACGTATAACGTTATATTCTATTACGTACTAACGTGTAACGTTATATAGTATTACCTGATGACGTATAGCGTTATATACTAATACGCACTAACGTAGAACGTTATAAACTAATACGTTCTAACGTATGACGTTATATACTAATACGTACTAACGTATAACGTTATATACTATTACGTACTAACGTATAACGTTATATACTAATACGTAATATCGTATAACTTTATATACTAATACGTAATATCGTATAACGTTATATACTCTTACGTACTAACGTATAGCGTTATACACTATTACGTAAAGACGTATAACGTTATATACTAATACGTAATAACGTATAACGTTGTATACTATTACGTACTAACGTATAACGTTATACACTATTACGTAAAGACGTATAACGTTATATACTAATACGTAATAACGTATAACGTTGTATACTATTACGTACTAACGTATAACGTTATATACTATTACGTAATGACGTATAACGCTATATACTATTGCGTACTAACGTATAACGTTATAAACTAATACGTAATGACGAATAACGTTATATACTATTACGTAATGACGAATAACGTTATATACTATTACGTACTAACGTATAACGTTATACACTATTACGTAAAGACGTATAACGTTATATACTAATACGTAATAACGTATAACGTTATATCCTATTACGTACTAACGTATAACGTTATATTCTATTACGTACTAACGTGTAACGTTATATAGTATTACCTGATGACGTATAACGTTATATACTATTACGTACTAACGTATAACGTTATATCCTATTACGTAATAACGTATAACGTTATATGCTATTACGTAATATCGTATTACGTTATATACTCTTACGTACTAACGCATAGCGTTATACACTATTACGTAAAGACGTATAAATCTATATACTATAACGTACTAACGTATAACGTTATAAACTAATACGTAATGACGAATAACGTTATATACTATTACGTACTAACGTATAACGTTATATACTATTACGCAATGACGTATAACGTTATATACTATTACGCAATGACGTATAACGTTATATACTATTACGCAATGACGTATGACGCTATATACTATTACGTACTAACGTATAACGTTATATCCTATTACGTAATAACGTATAACGTTATATGCTATTACGTACTAACGTATAACGTTATATACTATTACGTACTAACGTATAATGTTATATACTATTACGTACTAACGTATAACGTTATATACTAATACGTAATGACGTATAACGTTATATACTATTACGTACTAACGTATAACGTTATATACTATTACGTAAAGACGTATAACGTTATATACTAATACGTAATATCGTATAACGTTATATACTAATACGTAATATCGTATAACGTTATATACCCTTACGTACTAACGCATAGCGTTATACACTATTACGTAAAGACGTATAACGTTATATACTAATGCGTAATAACGTATAACGTTATATACTAATACGTAATATCGTATAACGTTATATACTAATACGTAATATCGTATAACGTTATATACTCTTACGTACTAACGCATAGCGTTATACACTATTACGTAAAGACGTATAACGTTATATACTAATGCGTAATAACGTATAACGTTATATACTATTACGTACTAACGTATAACGATATATACTATTACGTAATGGCGTATAACGCTATATACTATTACGTACTAACGTATAACGTTATAAAATAATACGTAATGACGAATAACGTTATATACTATTACGTACTAACGTATAACGTTATAAACTAATACGTACTAACGTATAACGTTATATACTATTACGTAATAACGTATAATGTTATATACTATTACGTACTAACGTAAAACGTTATATACTAATACGTAATGACGTATAACGTTATAAACTAATACGTAATGACGAATAACGTTATAAACTAATACGTAATGACGTATAACGTTATACACTATTACGTAAAGACGTATAACGTTATATACTAATACGTAATAACGTATATCGTTATATACTATAACGTACTAACGTATAGCGTTATATACTAATACGTAATGACGTATAACGTTATAAACTAATACGTAATGACGAATAACGTTATATACTATTACGTACTAACGTATAGCGTTATATACTATTACGTAATGACGTATAACGCTATATACTATTACGTACTATCGTATAACGTTATAAACTAATACGTAATGACGAATAACGTTATATACTATTACGTAATAACGTATAACGTTATAAACTAATATGTAATGACGTATAACGTTATATACTATTACGCACTAACGTATAACGTTATAAACTAATACGTACTACCGTGTAACGTTATATACTATCACGTAATGAAGTATAACGCTATATACTATTACGTACTAACGTGTAACGTTATATAGTATTACCTGATGACGTATAACGTTATATACTATTACGTACTAACGTATAACGTTATATCCTATTACGTAATAACGTATAACGATATAGTATTACGTAATGGCGTATAACGTTATATACTATTACGTAATGACGTATAACGTTATATACTAATACGTAATGACGTATATCGTTATATACTATAATGTAATGACGTATATCGTTATTTAGTATTACCTTATAACGTATAACGTTATATCGTATTACGTGCTAACGTATAACGTTATATACTATTACGTACTAACGTATAACGTTATATACTATTACGTAATGACGTATAACGTTATGTACTATTATGTAATGACGTATAACGTTATTGCGTATTACCTTATAACGTATAACGTTATATCCTATTACGTACTAACGTATAACGTTATATTCTATTACGTACTAACGTGTAACATTATATAGTATTACCTGATGACGTATAACGTTATATACTATTACGTACTAACGTATAACGTTATATCCTATTACGTAATAACGTATAACGTTATATGCTATTACGTACTAACGTATAACGTTATATACTATTACGTACTAACGTATAACGTTATATTCTATTACGTACTAACGTGTAACGTTATATAGTATTACCTGATGACGTATAGCGTTATATACTAATACGCACTAACGTAGAACGTTATAAACTAATACGTTCTAACGTATGACGTTATATACTAATACGTACTAACGTATAACGTTATATACTATTACGTACTAACGTATAACGTTATATACTAATACGTAATATCGTATAACTTTATATACTAATACGTAATATCGTATAACGTTATATACTCTTACGTACTAACGTATAGCGTTATACACTATTACGTAAAGACGTATAACGTTATATACTAATACGTAATAACGTATAACGTTGTATACTATTACGTACTAACGTATAACGTTATACACTATTACGTAAAGACGTATAACGTTATATACTAATACGTAATAACGTATAACGTTGTATACTATTACGCACTAACGTATAACGTTATATACTATTACGTAATGACGTATAACGCTATATACTATTGCGTACTAACGTATAACGTTATAAACTAATACGTAATGACGAATAACGTTATATACTATTACGTAATGACGAATAACGTTATATACTATTACGTACTAACGTATAACGTTATACACTATTACGTAAAGACGTATAACGTTATATACCAATACGTAATAACGTATAACGTTATATCCTATTACGTACTAACGTATAACGTTATATTCTATTACGTACTAACGTATAACTTTATATACTATTACGTAATGTCGTATAACGCTATATACTATTACGTACTAACGTATAACGTTATATACTATTACGTAATGACGTATAACGCTATATACTATTACGTACTAACGTATAACGTTATATACTAATACGTAATGACGTATAACGTTATAAACTAATACGTAATGACGAATAACGTTATGTACTATTACGTACTAACGTATAACGTTATAAACTAATACGTACTAACGTATAACGTTATTGAGTATTACCTTATAGCGTATAACGTTATATACTAATACGTAATAACGTAAAACGTTATATACTATTACGTAATAACGTATAACGTTATATACTATTACGTAATGACGTATAACGTTATACACTATTACGTAAAGACGTATAACGTTATATACTAATACGTAATAACTTATAACGTTGTATACTATTACGTACTAACGTATAACGTTATATACTATTACGTAATGACGTATAACGTTATATGCTAATACGTAATGACGTATATCGTTATATACTATTACGTACTAACGTATAACGTTATATACTATTACGTAATGACGTATAACGTTATATACTATTACGTAATGACGTATAACGCTATATACTATTACGTACTAACGTATAACGTTATATACTAATACGTAATGACGTATAACGTTATAAACTATTACGCAATGACGTATAACGTTATATACCATTACGCACTAACGTATAACGTTATAAACTAATACGTAATAACGTATAACGTTATATACTATTGCGTACTAACGTATAACGTTGTATATTATTACGTAATGACGTATAACGCTATATACTATTACGTACTAACGTATAACGTTATAAACTAATACGTAATGACGAATAACGTTATATACTATTACATACTAACGTATTACGTTATATACTATTACGCAATGACGTATAACGTTATATACTATTACGTAATAACGTGTAACGTTATATACTAATACGTAATAACGTAAAACGTTATATACTATTACGTAATAACGTATAACGTTATATACTATTACGTAATGACGTATAACGTTATATACTAATACGTAATGACGTATAACGTTATATACTATTACGCAATGACGTATAACGTTATATACTATTACGCAATGACGTATAACGTTATATACTATTACGCAATGACGTATGACGCTATATACTATTACGTACTAACGTATAACGTTATATCCTATTACGTAATAACGTATAACGTTATATGCTATTACGTACTAACGTATAACGTTATATACTATTACGTACTAACGTATAATGTTATATACTATTACGTACTAACGTATAACGTTATATACTAATACGTAATGACGTATAACGTTATATACTATTACGTACTAACGTATAACGTTATATACTATTACGTAAAGACGTATAACGTTATATACTAATACGTAATATCGTATAACGTTATATACTAATACGTAATATCGTATAACGTTATATACCCTTACGTACTAACGCATAGCGTTATACACTATTACGTAAAGACGTATAACGTTATATACTAATGCGTAATAACGTATAACGTTATATACTAATACGTAATATCGTATAACGTTATATACTAATACGTAATATCGTATAACGTTATATACTCTTACGTACTAACGCATAGCGTTATACACTATTACGTAAAGACGTATAACGTTATATACTAATGCGTAATAACGTATAACGTTATATACTATTACGTACTAACGTATAACGATATATACTATTACGTAATGGCGTATAACGCTATATGCTATTACGTACTAACGTATAACGTTATAAAATAATACGTAATGACGAATAACGTTATATACTATTACGTACTAACGTATAACGTTATAAACTAATACGTACTAACGTATAACGTTATATACTATTACGTAATAACGTATAATGTTATATACTATTACGTACTAACGTAAAACGTTATATACTAATACGTAATGACGTATAACGTTATAAACTAATACGTAATGACGAATAACGTTATAAACTAATACGTAATGACGTATAACGTTATACACTATTACGTAAAGACGTATAACGTTATATACTAATACGTAATAACGTATATCGTTATATACTATAACGTACTAACGTATAGCGTTATATACTAATACGTAATGACGTATAACGTTATAAACTAATACGTAATGACGAATAACGTTATATACTATTACGTAAAGACGTATAACGTTATATACTAATACGTAATATCGTATAACGTTATATACTAATACGTAATATCGTATAACGTTATATACCCTTACGTACTAACGCATAGCGTTATACACTATTACGTAAAGACGTATAACGTTATATACTAATGCGTAATAACGTATAACGTTATATACTAATACGTAATATCGTATAACGTTATATACTAATACGTAATATCGTATAACGTTATATACTCTTACGTACTAACGCATAGCGTTATACACTATTACGTAAAGACGTATAACGTTATATACTAATGCGTAATAACGTATAACGTTATATACTATTACGTACTAACGTATAACGATATATACTATTACGTAATGGCGTATAACGCTATATGCTATTACGTACTAACGTATAACGTTATAAAATAATACGTAATGACGAATAACGTTATATACTATTACGTACTAACGTATAACGTTATAAACTAATACGTACTAACGTATAACGTTATATACTATTACGTAATAACGTATAATGTTATATACTATTACGTACTAACGTAAAACGTTATATACTAATACGTAATGACGTATAACGTTATAAACTAATACGTAATGACGAATAACGTTATAAACTAATACGTAATGACGTATAACGTTATACACTATTACGTAAAGACGTATAACGTTATATACTAATACGTAATAACGTATATCGTTATATACTATAACGTACTAACGTATAGCGTTATATACTAATACGTAATGACGTATAACGTTATAAACTAATACGTAATGACGAATAACGTTATATACTATTACGTACTAACGTATAGCGTTATATACTATTACGTAATGACGTATAACGCTATATACTATTACGTACTATCGTATAACGTTATAAACTAATACGTAATGACGAATAACGTTATATACTATTACGTAATAACGTATAACGTTATAAACTAATATGTAATGACGTATAACGTTATATACTATTACGCACTAACGTATAACGTTATAAACTAATACGTACTACCGTGTAACGTTATATACTATCACGTAATGAAGTATAACGCTATATACTATTACGTACTAACGTGTAACGTTATATAGTATTACCTGATGACGTATAACGTTATATACTATTACGTACTAACGTATAACGTTATATCCTATTACGTAATAACGTATAACGATATAGTATTACGTAATGGCGTATAACGTTATATACTATTACGTAATGACGTATAACGTTATATACTAATACGTAATGACGTATATCGTTATATACTATAATGTAATGACGTATATCGTTATTTAGTATTACCTTATAACGTATAACGTTATATCGTATTACGTGCTAACGTATAACGTTATATACTATTACGTACTAACGTATAACGTTATATACTATTACGTAATGACGTATAACGTTATGTACTATTATGTAATGACGTATAACGTTATTGCGTATTACCTTATAACGTATAACGTTATATCCTATTACGTACTAACGTATAACGTTATATTCTATTACGTACTAACGTGTAACATTATATAGTATTACCTGATGACGTATAACGTTATATACTATTACGTACTAACGTATAACGTTATATCCTATTACGTAATAACGTATAACGTTATATGCTATTACGTACTAACGTATAACGTTATATACTATTACGTACTAACGTATAACGTTATATTCTATTACGTACTAACGTGTAACGTTATATAGTATTACCTGATGACGTATAGCGTTATATACTAATACGCACTAACGTAGAACGTTATAAACTAATACGTTCTAACGTATGACGTTATATACTAATACGTACTAACGTATAACGTTATATACTATTACGTACTAACGTATAACGTTATATACTAATACGTAATATCGTATAACTTTATATACTAATACGTAATATCGTATAACGTTATATACTCTTACGTACTAACGTATAGCGTTATACACTATTACGCAAAGACGTATAACGTTATATACTAATACGTAATAACGTATAACGTTGTATACTATTACGTACTAACGTATAACGTTATACACTATTACGTAAAGACGTATAACGTTATATACTAATACGTAATAACGTATAACGTTGTATACTATTACGCACTAACGTATAACGTTATATACTATTACGTAATGACGTATAACGCTATATACTATTGCGTACTAACGTATAACGTTATAAACTAATACGTAATGACGAATAACGTTATATACTATTACGTAATGACGAATAACGTTATATACTATTACGTACTAACGTATAACGTTATACACTATTACGTAAAGACGTATAACGTTATATACTAATACGTAATAACGTATAACGTTATATCCTATTACGTACTAACGTATAACGTTATATTCTATTACGTACTAACGTATAACTTTATATACTATTACGTAATGTCGTATAACGCTATATACTATTACGTACTAACGTATAACGTTATATACTATTACGTAATGACGTATAACGCTATATACTATTACGTACTAACGTATAACGTTATATACTAATACGTAATGACGTATAACGTTATAAACTAATACGTAATGACGAATAACGTTATGTACTATTACGTACTAACGTATAACGTTATAAACTAATACGTACTAACGTATAACGTTATTGAGTATTACCTTATAGCGTATAACGTTATATACTAATACGTAATAACGTAAAACGTTATATACTATTACGTAATAACGTATAACGTTATATACTATTACGTAATGACGTATAACGTTATACACTATTACGTAAAGACGTATAACGTTATATACTAATACGTAATAACTTATAACGTTGTATACTATTACGTACTAACGTATAACGTTATATACTATTACGTAATGCCGTATAACGTTATATGCTAATACGTAATGACGTATATCGTTATATACTATTACGTACTAACGTATAACGTTATATACTATTACGTAATGACGTATAACGTTATATACTATTACGTAATGACGTATAACGCTATATACTATTACGTACTAACGTATAACGTTATATACTAATACGTAATGACGTATAACGTTATAAACTATTACGCAATGACGTATAACGTTATATACCATTACGCACTAACGTATAACGTTATAAACTAATACGTAATAACGTATAACGTTATATACTATTGCGTACTAACGTATAACGTTGTATATTATTACGTAATGACGTATAACGCTATATACTATTACGTACTAACGTATAACGTTATAAACTAATACGTAATGACGAATAACGTTATATACTATTACATATTAACGTATTACGTTATATACTATTACGCAATGACGTATAACGTTATATACTATTACGTAATAACGTGTAACGTTATATACTAATACGTAATAACGTAAAACGTTATATACTATTACGTAATAACGTATAACGTTATATACTATTACGTAATGACGTATAACGTTATATACTAATACGCAATGACGTATAACGTTATATACCATTACGTACTAACGTATAATGTTATATACTATTACGTACTAACGTATAACGTTATAAACTATTACGCAATGACGTATAACGTTATATACTATTACGTACTAACGTATAACGTTATATAATATTACGTACTAACGTATAATGTTATATACTATTACGTACTAACGTGTAACGTTATATACTAATACGTAATGACGTATAACGTTATAAACTAATACGTAATGACGAATAACGTTATATACTATTACGTACTAACGTATTACGTTATATACTATTACGCAATGACGTATAACGTTATATACTATTACGTAATAACGTGTAACGTTATATACTATTACGTACTAACGTATAACGTTATAAATTATTACGCAGTGACGTATAACGTTATATACTATTACGTACTAACGTATAACGATATAAACTATTACGTAGTAACGTATAATGTTATATACTATTACGTACTAACGTATAACGTTATATACTAATACGTAATGACGTATAACGTTATAAACTAATACGTAATGACGAATAACGTTATGTACTATTACGTACTAACGTATAACGTTATAAACTAATACGTACTAACGTATAACGTTATTGAGTATTACCTTATAGGGTATAACGTTATATACTAATACGTAATAACGTATAATGTTGTATACTATTACGTACTAACGTATAACGTTATATACTATTACGTAATGACGTATAACGTTATATACTAATACGTAATGACGTATATCGTTATATACTATTACGTACTAACGTATAACGTTATAAACTATTACGCAATGACGTATAACGTTATATACTATTACGTACTAACGTATAACGTTATAAACTAATACGTAATGACGAATAACGTTATATACTATTGCGTACTAACGTATAACGTTGTATATTATTACGTAATGACGTATAACGCTATATACTATTACGTACTAACGTATAACGTTATAAACTAATACGTAATGACGAATAACGTTATATACTATTACATACTAACGTATTACGTTATATACTATTACGCAATGACGTATAACGTTATATACTATTACGTAATAACGTGTAACGTTATATACTAATACGTAATAACGTATAACGTTATATACTAATACGTAATATCGTATAACGTTATATACTATTACGTAATATCGTATAACGTTATATACTCTTACGTACTAACGCATAGCGTTATAAACTATTACGTAAAGACGTATAACGTTATATACTAATGCGTAATAACGTATAACGTTATATACTATTACGTACTAACGTATAACGATATATACTATTACGTAATGACGTATAACGCTATATACTATTACGTACTAACGTATAACGTTATAAAATAATACGTAATGACGAATAACGTTATATACTATTACGTACTATCGTATAACGTTATAAACTAATACGTACTAACGTATAACGTTATATACTATTACGTACTAACGTATAACGTTATACACTATTACGTAAAGACGTATAACGTTATATACTAATACGTAATAACGTATAACGTTGTATACTATTACGTACTAACGTATAACGTTATATACTATTACGTAATGACGTATAACGCTATATACTATTGCGTACTAACGTATAACGTTATAAACTAATACGTAATGACGAATAACGTTATATACTATTACGTAATGACGAATAACGTTATATACTATTACGTACTAACGTATAACGTTATACACTATTACGTAAAGACGTATAACGTTATATACTAATACGTAATAACGTATAACGTTATATCCTATTACGTACTAACGTATAACGTTATATTCTATTACGTACTAACGTGTAACGTTATATAGTATTACCTGATGACGTATAACGTTATATACTATTACGTACTAACGTATAACTTTATATACTATTACGTAATGTCGTATAACGCTATATACTACTACGTACTAACGTATAACGTTATAAACTAATACGTAATGACGAATAACGTTATATACTTTTACGTACTAACGTATAACGTTATATACTATTACGTAAAGACGTATAACGTTATATACTAATACGTAATAACGTATAACGTTATATACTAATACGTGATATCGTATAACGTTATATACTATTACGTACTAACGTATAACGTTATACACTATTACGTAAAGACGTATAACGTTATATGCTAATACGTAATAACGTATAACGTTGTATACTATTACGTTCTAACGTATAACGTTATATACTATTACGTAATGACGTATAACGCTATATACTATTACGTACTAACGTATAACGTTATATATTAATACGTAATGACGTATAACGTTATAAACTAATACGTAATGACGAATAACGTTATGTACTATTACGTACTAACGTATAACGTTATAAACTAATACGTACTAACGTATAACGTTATTGAGTACTACCTTATAGCGTATAACGTTATATACTAATACGTAATAACGTAAAACGTTATATACTATTACGTAATAACGTATAACGTTATATACTATTACGTAATGACGTATAACGTTATACACTATTACGTAAAGACGTATAACGTCATATACTAATACGTAATAACTTATAACGTTGTATACTATTACGTACTAACGTATAACGTTATATACTATTACGTAATGACGTATAACGTTATATGCTAATACGTAATGACGTATATCGTTATATACTATTACGTACTAACGTATAACGTTATATACTATTACGTAATGACGTATAACGTTATAAACTAATACGTAATGACGAGTAACGTTATATACTATTACGTACTAACATATAACGGTATAAACTAATACGTAATGACGAATAACGTTATATACTATTACGTACTAACGTATAACGTTATAAACTAATACGTAATGACGTATAACGTTATAAACTAATACGTAATGACGAGTAACGTTATATACTATTACGTACTAACATATAACGTTATAAACTAATACGTACTAACGTATAACGTTATACACCATTACGTAAAGACGTATAACGTTATATACTATTACGTACTAACGTATAACGTTATAAACTATTACGCAATGACGTATAATGTTATAAACTAATACGTAATGACGAATAACGTTATATACTATTACGTACTAACGTATAACGTTATAAACTATTACGCAATGACGTATAACGTTATATACTATTACGCACTAACGTATAACGTTATAAACTAATACGTAATAACGTATAACGTTATATACTATTGCATACTAACGTATAACGTTGTATATTATTACGTAATGACGTAGAACGCTATATACTATTACGTACTAACGTATAACGTTATAAACTAATACGTAATGACGAATAACGTTATATACTATTACATACTAACGTATTACGTTATATACTATTACGCAATGACGTATAACGTTATATACTATTTCGTAATAACGTGTAACGTTATATACTAATACGTAATAACGTAAAACGTTATATACTATTACGTAATAACGTATAACGTTATATACTATTACGTAATGACGTATAACGTTATATACTAATAGGCAATGACGTATAACGTTATATACCATTACGTACTAACGTATAATGTTATATACTATTACGTACTAACGTATAACGTTATAAACTAATACGTAATGACGAATAACGTTATATACTATTACATACTAACGTATTACGTTATATACTATTACGCAATGACGTATAACGTTATATACTATTACGTAATAACGTGTAACGTTATATACTAATACGTAATAACGTAAAACGTTATATACTATTACGTAATAACGTATAACGTTATATACTATTACGTAATAACGTATAATGTTATATACTATTACGTACTAACGTATAACGTTATAAACTAATACGTAATGACGAATAACGTTATATACTATTACGTAATGACGAATAACGTTATATACTATTACGTACTAACGTATAACGTTATACACTATTACGTAAAGACGTATAACGTTATATACTAATACGTAATAACGTATAACGTTATATCCTATTACGTACTAACGTATAACGTTATATTCTATTACGTACTAACGTGTAACGTTATATAGTATTACCTGATGACGTATAACGTTATATACTATTACGTACTAACGTATAACTTTATATACTATTACGTAATGTCGTATAACGCTATATACTATTACGTACTAACGTATAACGTTATAAACTAATACGTAATGACGAATAACGTTATAAACTTTTACGTACTAACGTATAACGTTATATACTATTACGTAAAGACGTATAACGTTATATACTAATACGTAATAACGTATAACGTTATATACTAATACGTGATATCGTATAACGTTATAAACTATTACGTACTAACGTATAACGTTATACACTATTACGTAAAGACGTATAACGTTATATGCTAATACGTAATAACGTATAACGTTGTATACTATTACGTACTAACGTATAACGATATATACTATTACGTAATGACGTATAACGCTATATACTATTACGTACTAACGTATAACGTTATATACTAATACGTAATGACGTATAACGTTATAAACTAATACGTAATGACGAATAACGTTATGTACTATTACGTACTAACGTATAACGTTATAAACTAATACGTACTAACGTATAACGTTATTGAGTATTACCTTATAGCGTATAACGTTATATACTAATACGTAATAACGTAAAACGTTATATACTATTACGTAATAACGTATAACGTTATATACTATTACGTAATGACGTATAACGTTATACACTATTACGTAAAGACGTATAACGTCATATACTAATACGTAATAACTTATAACGTTGTATACTATTACGTACTAACGTATAACGTTATATACTATTACGTAATGACGTATAACGTTATATGCTAATACGTAATGACGTATATCGTTATATACTATTACGTACTAACGTATAACGTTATATACTATTACGTAATGGCGTATAACGTTATAAACTAATACGTAATGACGAGTAACGTTATATACTATTACGTACTAACATATAACGATATAAACTAATACGTAATGACGAATAACGTTATATACTATTACGTACTAACGTATAACGTTATAAACTAATACGTAATGACGTATAACGTTATAAACTAATACGTAATGACGAGTAACGTTATATACTATTACGTACTAACATATAACGTTATAAACTAATACGTACTAACGTATAACGTTATACACCATTACGTAAAGACGTATAACGTTATATACTATTACGTACTAACGTATAACGTTATAAACTATTACGCAATGACGTATAATGTTATAAACTAATACGTAATGACGAATAACGTTATATACTATTACGCACTAACGTATAACGTTATAAACTAATACGTAATAACGTATAACGTTATATACTATTGCGTACTAACGTATAACGTTGTATATTATTACGTAATGACGTATAACGCTATATACTATTACGTACTAACGTATAACGTTATAAACTAATACGTAATGACGTATAACGTTATATACTAATACGCAATGACGTATAACGTTATATACCATTACGTACTAACGTATAATGTTATATACTATTACGTACTAACGTATAACGTTATAAACTACTACGTAATGACGAATAACGTTATATACTATTACATACTAACGTATAACGTTATATCCTATTACGTAATAACGTATAACGTTATATGCTATTACGTACTAACGTATAACGTTATATACTATTACGTACTAACGTATAACGTTATATTCTATTACGTACTAACGTGTAACGTTATATAGTATTACCTGATGACGTATAGCGTTATATACTAATACGCACTAACGTAGAACGTTATAAACTAATACGTTCTAACGTATGACGTTATATACTAATACGTACTAACGTATAACGTTATATACTATTACGTACTAACGTATAACGTTATATACTAATACGTAATATCGTATAACTTTATATACTAATACGTAATATCGTATAACGTTATATACTCTTACGTACTAACGTATAGCGTTATACACTATTACGTAAAGACGTATAACGTTATATACTAATACGTAATAACGTATAACGTTGTATACTATTACGTACTAACGTATAACGTTATACACTATTACGTAAAGACGTATAACGTTATATACTAATACGTAATAACGTATAACGTTGTATACTATTACGCACTAACGTATAACGTTATATACTATTACGTAATGACGTATAACGCTATATACTATTGCGTACTAACGTATAACGTTATAAATTAATACGTAATGACGAATAACGTTATATACTATTACGTAATGACGAATAACGTTATATACTATTACGTACTAACGTTTAACGTTATACACTATTACGTAAAGACGTATAACGTTATATACTAATACGTAATAACGTATAACGTTATATCCTATTACGTACTAACGTATAACGTTATATTCTATTACGTACTAACGTATAACTTTATATACTATTACGTAATGTCGTATAACGCTATATACTATTACGTACTAACGTATAACGTTATATACTATTACGTAATGACGTATAACGCTATATACTATTACGTACTAACGTATAACGTTATATACTAATACGTAATGACGTATAACGTTATAAACTAATACGTAATGACGAATAACGTTATGTACTATTACGTACTAACGTATAACGTTATACACTAATACGTACTAACGTATAACGTTATTGAGTATTACCTTATAGCGTATAACGTTATATACTAATACGTAATAACGTAAAACGTTATATACTATTACGTAATAACGTATAACGTTATATACTATTACGTAATGACGTATAACGTTATACACTATTACGTAAAGACGTATAACGTTATATACTAATACGTAATAACTTATAACGTTGTATACTATTACGTACTAACGTATAACGTTATATACTATTACGTAATGACGTATAACGTTATATGCTAATACGTAATGACGTATATCGTTATATACTATTACGTACTAACGTATAACGTTATATACTATTACGTAATGACGTATAACGTTATATACTATTACGTAATGACGTATAACGCTATATACTATTACGTACTAACGTATAACGTTATATACTAATACGTAATGACGTATAACGTTATAAACTATTACGCAATGACGTATAACGTTATATACCATTACGCACTAACGTATAACGTTATAAACTAATACGTAATAACGTATAACGTTATATACTATTGCGTACTAACGTATAACGCTGTATATTATTACGTAATGACGTATAACGCTATATACTATTACGTACTAACGTATAACGTTATAAACTAATACGTAATGACGAATAACGTTATATACTATTACATACTAACGTATTACGTTATATACTATTACGCAATGACGTATAACGTTATATACTATTACGTAATAACGTGTAACGTTATATACTAATACGTAATAACGTAAAACGTTATATACTATTACGTAATAACGTATAACGTTATATACTATTACGTAATGACGTATAACGTTATATACTAATACGCAATGACGTATAACGTTATATACCATTACGTACTAACGTATAATGTTATATACTATTACGTACTAACGTATAACGTTATAAACTATTACGCAATGACGTATAACGTTATATACTATTACGTACTAACGTATAACGTTATATAATATTACGTACTAACGTATAATGTTATATACTATTACGTACTAACGTGTAACGTTATATACTAATACGTAATGACGTATAACGTTATAAACTAATACGTAATGACGAATAACGTTATATACTATTACGTACTAACGTATTACGTTATATACTATTACGCAATGACGTATAACGTTATATACTATTACGTAATAACGTGTAACGTTATATACTATTACGTACTAACGTATAACGTTATAAACTATTACGCAGTGACGTATAACGTTATATACTATTACGTACTAACGTATAACGATATAAACTATTACGTAGTAACGTATAATGTTATATACTATTACGTACTAACGTATAACGTTATATACTAATACGTAATGACGTATAACGTTATAAACTAATACGTAATGACGAATAACGTTATGTACTATTACGTACTAACGTATAACGTTATAAACTAATACGTACTAACGTATAACGTTATTGAGTATTACCTTATAGGGTATAACGTTATATACTAATACGTAATAACGTATAATGTTGTATACTATTACGTACTAACGTATAACGTTATATACTATTACGTAATGACGTATAACGTTATATACTAATACGTAATGACGTATATCGTTATATACTCTTACGTACTAACGTATAACGTTATAAACTATTACGCAATGACGTATAACGTTATATACTATTACGTACTAACGTATAACGTTATAAACTAATACGTAATGACGAATAACGTTATATACTATTGCGTACTAACGTATAACGTTGTATATTATTACGTAATGACGTATAACGCTATATACTATTACGTACTAACGTATAACGTTATAAACTAATACGTAATGACGAATAACGTTATATACTATTACATACTAACGTATTACGTTATATACTATTACGCAATGACGTATAACGTTATATACTATTACGTAATAACGTGTAACGTTATATACTAATACGTAATAACGTATAACGTTATATACTAATACGTAATATCGTATAACGTTATATACTATTACGTAATATCGTATAACGTTATATACTCTTACGTACTAACGCATAGCGTTATAAACTATTACGTAAAGACGTATAACGTTATATACTAATGCGTAATAACGTATAACGTTATATACTATTACGTACTAACGTATAACGATATATACTATTACGTAATGACGTATAACGCTATATACTATTACGTACTAACGTATAACGTTATAAAATAATACGTAATGACGAATAACGTTATATACTATTACGTACTATCGTATAACGTTATAAACTAATACGTACTAACGTATAACGTTATATACGATTACGTACTAACGTATAACGTTATACACTATTACGTAAAGACGTATAACGTTATATACTAATACGTAATAACGTATAACGTTGTATACTATTACGTACTAACGTATAACGTTATATACTATTACGTAATGACGTATAACGCTATATACTATTGCGTACTAACGTATAACGTTATAAACTAATACGTAATGACGAATAACGTTATATACTATTACGTAATGACGAATAACGTTATATACTATTACGTACTAACGTATAACGTTATACACTATTACGTAAAGACGTATAACGTTATATACTAATACGTAATAACGTATAACGTTATATCCTATTACGTACTAACGTATAACGTTATATTCTATTACGTACTAACGTGTAACGTTATATAGTATTACCTGATGACGTATAACGTTATATACTATTACGTACTAACGTATAACTTTATATACTATTACGTAATGTCGTATAACGCTATATACTACTACGTACTAACGTATAACGTTATAAACTAATACGTAATGACGAATAACGTTATATACTTTTACGTACTAACGTATAACGTTATATACTATTACGTAAAGACGTATAACGTTATATACTAATACGTAATAACGTATAACGTTATATACTAATACGTGATATCGTATAACGTTATATACTATTACGTACTAACGTATAACGTTATACACTATTACGTAAAGACGTATAACGTTATATGCTAATACGTAATAACGTATAACGTTGTATACTATTACGTTCTAACGTATAACGTTATATACTATTACGTAATGACGTATAACGCTATATACTATTACGTACTAACGTATAACGTTATATATTAATACGTAATGACGTATAACGTTATAAACTAATACGTAATGACGAATAACGTTATGTACTATTACGTACTAACGTATAACGTTATAAACTAATACGTACTAACGTATAACGTTATTGAGTACTACCTTATAGCGTATAACGTTATATACTAATACGTAATAACGTAAAACGTTATATACTATTACGTAATAACGTATAACGTTATATACTATTACGTAATGACGTATAACGTTATACACTATTACGTAAAGACGTATAACGTCATATACTAATACGTAATAACTTATAACGTTGTATACTATTACGTACTAACGTATAACGTTATATACTATTACGTAATGACGTATAACGTTATATGCTAATACGTAATGACGTATATCGTTATATACTATTACGTACTAACGTATAACGTTATATACTATTACGTAATGACGTATAACGTTATAAACTAATACGTAATGACGAGTAACGTTATATACTATTACGTACTAACATATAACGATATAAACTAATACGTAATGACGAATAACGTTATATACTATTACGTACTAACGTATAACGTTATAAACTAATACGTAATGACGTATAACGTTATAAACTAATACGTAATGACGAGTAACGTTATATACTATTACGTACTAACATATAACGTTATAAACTAATACGTACTAACGTATAACGTTATACACCATTACGTAAAGACGTATAACGTTATATACTATTACGTACTAACGTATAACGTTATAAACTATTACGCAATGACGTATAATGTTATAAACTAATACGTAATGACGAATAACGTTATATACTATTACGTACTAACGTATAACGTTATAAACTATTACGCAATGACGTATAACGTTATATACTATTACGCACTAACGTATAACGTTATAAACTAATACGTAATAACGTATAACGTTATATACTATTGCATACTAACGTATAACGTTGTATATTATTACGTAATGACGTAGAACGCTATATACTATTACGTACTAACGTATAACGTTATAAACTAATACGTAATGACGAATAACGTTATATACTATTACATACTAACGTATTACGTTATATACTATTACGCAATGACGTATAACGTTATATACTATTTCGTAATAACGTGTAACGTTATATACTAATACGTAATAACGTAAAACGTTATATACTATTACGTAATAACGTATAACGTTATATACTATTACGTAATGACGTATAACGTTATATACTAATACGCAATGACGTATAACGTTATATACCATTACGTACTAACGTATAATGTTATATACTATTACGTACTAACGTATAACGTTATAAACTAATACGTAATGACGAATAACGTTATATACTATTACATACTAACGTATTACGTTATATACTATTACGCAATGACGTATAACGTTATATACTATTACGTAATAACGTGTAACGTTATATACTAATACGTAATAACGTAAAACGTTATATACTATTACGTAATAACGTATAACGTTATATACTATTACGTAATAACGTATAATGTTATATACTATTACGTACTAACGTATAACGTTATAAACTAATACGTAATGACGAATAACGTTATATACTATTACGTAATGACGAATAACGTTATATACTATTACGTACTAACGTATAACGTTATACACTATTACGTAAAGACGTATAACGTTATATACTAATACGTAATAACGTATAACGTTATATCCTATTACGTACTAACGTATAACGTTATATTCTATTACGTACTAACGTGTAACGTTATATAGTATTACCTGATGACGTATAACGTTATATACTATTACGTACTAACGTATAACTTTATATACTATTACGTAATGTCGTATAACGCTATATACTATTACGTACTAACGTATAACGTTATAAACTAATACGTAATGACGAATAACGTTATAAACTTTTACGTACTAACGTATAACGTTATATACTATTACGTAAAGACGTATAACGTTATATACTAATACGTAATAACGTATAACGTTATATACTAATACGTGATATCGTATAACGTTATATACTATTACGTACTAACGTATAACGTTATACACTATTACGTAAAGACGTATAACGTTATATGCTAATACGTAATAACGTATAACGTTGTATACTATTACGTACTAACGTATAACGATATATACTATTACGTAATGACGTATAACGCTATATACTATTACGTACTAACGTATAACGTTATATACTAATACGTAATGACGTATAACGTTATAAACTAATACGTAATGACGAATAACGTTATGTACTATTACGTACTAACGTATAACGATATAAACTAATACGTACTAACGTATAACGTTATTGAGTATTACCTTATAGCGTATAACGTTATATACTAATACGTAATAACGTAAAACGTTATATACTATTACGTAATAACGTATAACGTTATATACTATTACGTAATGACGTATAACGTTATACACTATTACGTAAAGACGTATAACGTCATATACTAATACGTAATAACTTATAACGTTGTATACTATTACGTACTAACGTATAACGTTATATACTATTACGTAATGACGTATAACGTTATATGCTAATACGTAATGACGTATATCGTTATATACTATTACGTACTAACGTATAACGTTATATACTATTACGTAATGGCGTATAACGTTATAAACTAATACGTAATGACGAGTAACGTTATATACTATTACGTACTAACATATAACGATATAAACTAATACGTAATGACGAATAACGTTATATACTATTACGTACTAACGTATAACGTTATAAACTAATACGTAATGACGTATAACGTTATAAACTAATACGTAATGACGAGTAACGTTATATACTATTACGTACTAACATATAACGTTATAAACTAATACGTACTAACGTATAACGTTATACACCATTACGTAAAGACGTATAACGTTATATACTATTACGTACTAACGTATAACGTTATAAACTATTACGCAATGACGTATAATGTTATAAACTAATACGCAATGACGAATAACGTTATATACTATTACGCACTAACGTATAACGTTATAAACTAATACGTAATAACGTATAACGTTATATACTATTGCGTACTAACGTATAACGTTGTATATTATTACGTAATGACGTATAACGCTATATACTATTACGTACTAACGTATAACGTTATAAACTAATACGTAATGACGAATAACGTTATATACTATTACATACTAACGTATTACGTTATATACTATTACGCAATGACGTATAACGTTATATACTATTTCGTAATAACGTGTAACGTTATATACTAATACGTAATAACGTAAAACGTTATATACTATTACGTAATAACGTATAACGTTATATACTATTACGTAATGACGTATAACGTTATATACTAATACGCAATGACGTATAACGTTATATACCATTACGTACTAACGTATAATGTTATATACTATTACGTACTAACGTATAACGTTATAAACTACTACGTAATGACGAATAACGTTATATACTATTACATACTAACGTATTACGTTATATACTATTACGCAATGACGTATAACGTTATATACTATTA
This sequence comes from Bombus pascuorum, assembly GCF_905332965.1. Lineage (NCBI taxonomy): Eukaryota > Metazoa > Arthropoda > Insecta > Hymenoptera > Apidae > Bombus > Bombus pascuorum. The sequence continues at coordinate 10,828,261 of NC_083490.1, read as the reverse complement.
CGTAATAACGTGTAACGTTATATACTAATACGTAATAACGTAAAACGTTATATACTATTACGTAATAACGTATAACGTTATATACTATTACGTAATGACGTATAACGTTATATACTAATACGCAATGACGTATAACGTTATATACCATTACGTACTAACGTATAATGTTATATACTATTACGTACTAACGTATAACGTTATAAACTATTACGCAATGACGTATAACGTTATATACTATTACGTACTAACGTATAACGTTATATAATATTACGTATTAACGTATAATGTTTTATACTATTACGTACTAACGTATAACGTTATATACTAATACGTAATGACGTATAACGTTATAAACTAATACGTAATGACGAATAACGTTATATACTATTACGTACTAACGTATTACGTTATATACTATTACGCAATGACGTATAACGTTATATACTATTATGTAATAACGTGTAACGTTATATACTATTACGTACTAACGTATAACGTTATAAACTATTACGCAGTGACGTATAACGTTATATACTATTACGTACGAACGTATAACGTTATAAACTATTACGTACTAACGTATAATGTTATATACTATTACGTACTAACGTATAACGTTATATACTAATACGTAATGACGTATAACGTTATAAACTAATACGTAATGACGAATAACGTTATGTACTATTACGTACTAACGTATAACGTTATAAACTAATACGTACTAACGTATAACGTTATTGAGTATTACCTTATAGCGTATAACGTTATATACTAATACGTAATAGCGTAAAACGTTATATACTATTACGTAATAACGTATAACGTTATATACTATTACGTAATGACGTATAACGTTATACACTATTACGTAAAGACGTATAACGTTATATACTAATACGTAATAACGTATAATGTTGTATACTATTACGTACTAACGTATAACGTTATATACTATTACGTAATGACGTATAACGTTATATACTAATACGTAATGACGTATATCGTTATATACTATTACGTACTAACGTATAACGTTATAAACTATTACGCAATGACGTATAACGTTATATACTATTACGTACTAACGTATAACGTTATGACCTAATACGTAATGACGCATAACGTTATATACTATTGCGTACTAACGTATAACGTTGTATATTATTACGTAATGACGTATAACGCTATATACTATTACGTACTAACGTATAACGTTATAAACTAATACGTAATGACGAATAACGTTATATACTATTACATACTAACGTATTACGTTCTATACTATTACGCAATGACGTATAACGTTATATACTATTACGTAATAACGTGTAACGTTATATACTAATACGTAATAACGTAAAACGTTATATACTATTACGTAATAACGTATAACGTTATATACTATTACGTAATGACGTATAACGTTATATACTAATACGCAATGACGTATAACGTTATATACCATTACGTACTAACGTATAATGTTATATACTATTACGTACTAACGTATAACGTTATAAACTATTACGCAATGACGTATAACGTTATATACTATTACGTACTAACGTATAAAGTTATATAATATTACGTACTAACGTATAATGTTATATACTATTACGTACTAACGTATAACGTTATATACTAATACGTAATGACGTATAACGTTATAAACTAATACGTAATGACGAATAACGTTATATACTATTACGTACTAACGTATTACGTTATATACTATTACGCAATGACGTATAACGTTATATACTATTACGTAATAACGTGTAACGTTATATACTATAATGTAATGACGTATAACGCTATATACTATTACGTACTAACGTATAACGTTATAAACTATTACGCAGTGACGTATAACGTTATATACTATTACGTACTAACGTATAACGTTATAAACTATTACGTACTAACGTATAATGTTATATACTACTACGTACTAACGTATAACGTTATATACTAATACGTAATGACATATAACGTTATAAACTGATACGTAATGACGAATAACGTTATGTACTATTACGTACTAACGTATAACGTTATAAACTAATACGTACTAACGTATAACGTTATTGAGTATTACCTTATAGCGTATAACGTTATATACTAATACGTAATAACGTAAAACGTTATATACTATTACGTAATAACGTATAACGTTATATACTATTACGAAATAACGTATAACGTTATATACTAATACGTAATATCGTATAACGTTATATACTAATACGTAATATCGTATAACGTTATATACTCTTACGTACTAACGCATAGCGTTATACACTATTACGTAAAGACGTATAACGTTATATACTAATGCGTAATAACGTATAACGTTATATACTATTACGTACTAACGTATAACGATATATACTATTACGTAATGATGTATAACGCTATATACTATTACGTACTAACGTATAACGTTATAAAATAATACGTAATGACGAATAACGTTATATACTATTACGTACTATCGTATAACGTTATAAACTAATACGTACTAACGTATAACGTTATATACTATTACGTAATAACGTATAATGTTATATACTATTACGTACTAACGTATAACGTTATATACTAATACGTAATGACGTATAACGTTATAAACTAATACGTAATGACGAATAACGTTATAAACTAATACGTAATGACGTATAACGTTATACACTATTACGTAAAGACGTATAACGTTATATACTAATACGTAATAACGTATAACGTTATATACTATTACGTACTAACGTATAGCGTTATATACTATTACGTAATGACGTATAACGCTATATACTATTACGTACTATCGTATAACGTTATAAACTAATACGTAATGACGAATAACGTTATATACTATTACGTACTAACGTATAACGTTATAAACTAATACGTAATGACGTATAACGTTATATACTATTACGCACTAACGTATAACGTTATAAACTAATACGTACTAACGTGTAACGTTATATACTATTACGTAATGAAGTATAACGCTATATACTATTACGTACTAACGTGTAACGTTATATAGTATTACCTGATGACGTATAACGTTATATACTATTACGTACTAACGTATAACGTTATATCCTATTACGTAATAACGTATAACGATATAGTATTACGTAATGGCGTATAACGTTATATACTATTACGTAATGACGTATAACGTTATATACTAATACGTAATGACGTATATCGTTACATACTATAATGTAATGACGTATATCGTTATTGAGTATTACCTTATAACGTATAACGTTATATCGTATTACGTGCTAACGTATAACGTTATATACTATTACGTACTAACGTATAACGTTATATACTATTACGTAATGACGTATAACGTTATGTACTATTATGTAATGACGTATAACGTTATTGCGTATTACCTTATAACGTATAACGTTATATCCTATTACGTACTAACGTATAACGTTATATTCTATTACGTACTAACGTGTAACGTTATATAGTATTACCTGATGACGTATAACGTTATATACTATTACGTACTAACGTATAACGTTATATCCTATTACGTAATAACGTATAACGTTATATGCTATTACGAACTAACGTATAACGTTATATACTATTACGTACTAACGTATAATGTTATATTCTATTACGTACTAACGTGTAACGTTATATACTATTACGTACTAACGTATAACGTTATATACTAATACGTAATATCGTATAACTTTATATACTAATACGTAATGACGAATAACGTTATGTACTATTACGTACTAACGTATAACGTTATAAACTAATACGTACTAACGTATAACGTTATTGAGTATTACCTTATAGCGTATAACGTTATATACTAATACGTAATAACGTAAAACGTTATATACTATTACGTAATAACGTATAACGTTATATACTATTACGTAATGACGTATAACGTTATACACTATTACGTAAAGACGTATAACGTTATATACTAATACGTAATAACGTATAATGTTGTATACTATTACGTACTAACGTATAACGTTATATACTATTACGTAATGACGTATAACGTTATATACTAATACGTAATGACGTATATCGTTATATACTATTACGTACTAACGTATAACGTTATATACTATTACGTAATGACGTATAACGCTATATACTATTACGTACTAACGTATAACGTTATAAACTAATACGTAATGACGAATAACGTTATATACTATTACGTACTAACGTATAACGTTATATACTATTACGCAATGACGTATAACGTTATATACTATTACGCACTAACGTATAACGTTATAAACTAATACGTACTAACGTATAACGTTATATACTATTACGTACTAACGTATAACGTTATATACTATTACGTACTAACGTATAACGTTATATACTATTACGTAATGACGTATAACGTTATGTACTATTATGTAATGACGTATAACGTTATTGCGTATTACCTTATAACGTATAACGTTATATCCTATTACGTACTAACGTATAACGTTATATTCTATTACGTACTAACGTGTAACGTTATATAGTATTACCTGATGACGTATAACGTTATATACTATTACGTACTAACGTATAACGTTATATCCTATTACGTAATAACGTATAACGTTATATGCTATTACGAACTAACGTATAACGTTATATACTATTACGTACTAACGTATAATGTTATATTCTATTACGTACTAACGTGTAACGTTATATAGTATTACCTGATGACGTATAGCGTTATATACTAATACGCACTAACGTAGAACGTTATAAACTAATACGTTCTAACGTATGACGTTATATACTAATACGTACTAACGTATAACGTTATATACTATTACGTACTAACGTATAACGTTATATACTAATACGTAATATCGTATAACTTTATATACTAATACGTAATGACGAATAACGTTATGTACTATTACGTACTAACGTATAACGTTATAAACTAATACGTACTAACGTATAACGTTATTGAGTATTACCTTATAGCGTATAACGTTATATACTAATACGTAATAACGTAAAACGTTATACACTATTACGTAATAACGTATAACGTTATATACTATTACGTAATGACGTATAACGTTATACACTATTACGTAAAGACGTATAACGTTATATACTAATACGTAATAACGTATAATGTTGTATACTATTACGTACTAACGTATAACGTTATATACTATTACGTAATGACGTATAACGTTATATACAAATACGTAATGACGTATATCGTTATATACTATTACGTACTAACGTATAACGTTATATACTATTACGTAATGACGTATAACGCTATATACTATTACGTACTAACGTATAACGTTATAAACTAATACGTAATGACGAATAACGTTATATACTATTACGTACTAACGTATAACGTTATATACTATTACGCAATGACGTATAACGTTATATACTATTACGCACTAACGTATAACGTTATAATCTAATACGTACTAACGTATAACGTTATATACTATTACGTACTAACGTATAACGTTATATACTATTACGTACTAACGTATAACGTTATATACTATTACGTAATGACGTATAACGTTATGTACTATTATGTAATGACGTATAACGTTATTGCGTATTACCTTATAACGTATAACGTTATATCCTATTACGTACTAACGTATAACGTTATATTCTATTACGTACTAACGTGTAACGTTATATAGTATTACCTGATGACGTATAACGTTATATACTATTACGTACTAACGTATAACGTTATATCCTATTACGTAATAACGTATAACGTTATATGCTATTACGAACTAACGTATAACGTTATATACTATTACGTACTAACGTATAATGTTATATTCTATTACGTACTAACGTGTAACGTTATATAGTATTACCTGATGACGTATAGCGTTATATACTAATACGCACTAACGTAGAACGTTATAAACTAATACGTTCTAACGTATGACGTTATATACTAATACGTACTAACGTATAACGTTATATACTATTACGTACTAACGTATAACGTTATATACTAATACGTAATATCGTATAACTTTATATACTACTACGTAATGACGAATAACGTTATGTACTATTACGTACTAACGTATAACGTTATAAACTAATACGTACTAACGTATAACGTTATTGAGTATTACCTTATAGCGTATAACGTTATATACTAATACGTAATAACGTAAAACGTTATATACTATTACGTAATAACGTATAACGTTATATACTATTACGTAATGACGTATAACGTTATACACTATTACGTAAAGACGTATAACGTTATATACTAATACGTAATAACGTATAATGTTGTATACTATTACGTACTAACGTATAACGTTATATACTATTACGTAATGACGTATAACGTTATATACTAATACGTAATGACGTATATCGTTATATACTATTACGTACTAACGTATAACGTTATATACTATTACGTAATGACGTATAACGCTATATACTATTACGTACTAACGTATAACGTTATAAACTAATACGTAATGACGAATAACGTTATATACTATTACGTACTAACGTATAACGTTATATACTATTACGCAATGACGTATAACGTTATATACTATTACGCACTAACGTATAACGTTATAAACTAATACGTACTAACGTATAACGTTATATACTATTACGTACTAACGTATAACGTTATATACTATTACGTACTAACGTATAATGTTATATACTATTACGTACTAACGTATAACGTTATATACTAATACGTAATGACGTATAACGTTATATACTATTACGTACTAACGTATAACGTTATATACTATTACGTAAAGACGTATAACGTTATATACTAATACGTAATATCGTATAACGTTATATACTAATACGTAATATCGTATAACGTTATATACTCTTACGTACTAACGCATAGCGTTATACACTATTACGTAAAGTCGTATAACGTTATATACTAATGCGTAATAACGTATAACGTTATATACTAATACGTAATATCGTATAACGTTATATACTAATACGTAATATCGTATAACGTTATATACTCTTACGTACTAACGCATAGCGTTATACACTATTACGTAAAGACGTATAACGTTATATACTAATGCGTAATAACGTATAACGTTATATACTATTACGTACTAACGTATAACGATATATACTATTACGTAATGACGTATAACGCTATATACTATTACGTACTAACGTATAACGTTATAAAATAATACGTAATGACGAATAACGTTATATACTATTACGTACTATCGTATAACGTTATAAACTAATACGTACTAACGTATAACGTTATATACTATTACGTAATAACGTATAATGTTATATACTATTACGTACTAACGTATAACGTTATATACTAATACGTAATGACGTATAACGTTATAAACTAATACGTAATGACGAATAACGTTATGAACTAATACGTAATGACGTATAACGTTATATACTATTACGTACTAACGTATAACGTTATATACTATTACGTAAAGACGTATAACGTTATATACTAATACGTAATATCGTATAACGTTATATACTAATACGTAATATCGTATAACGTTATATACTCTTACGTACTAACGCATAGCGTTATACACTATTACGTAAAGACGTATAACGTTATATACTAATGCGTAATAACGTATAACGTTATATACTAATACGTAATATCGTATAACGTTATATACTAATACGTAATATCGTATAACGTTATATACTCTTACGTACTAACGCATAGCGTTATACACTATCACGTAAAGACGTATAACGTTTTATACTAATGCGTAATAACGTATAACGTTATATACTATTACGTACTAACGTATAACGATATATACTATTACGTAATGACGTATAACGCTATATACTATTACGTACTAACGTATAACGTTATAAAATAATACGTAATGACGAATAACGTTATATACTATTACGTACTATCGTATAACGTTATAAACTAATACGTACTAACGTATAACGTTATATACTATTACGTAATAACGTATAATGTTATATACTATTACGTACTAACGTATAACGTTATATACTAATACGTAATGACGTATAACGTTATAAACTAATACGTAATGACGAATAACGTTATAAACTAATACGTAATGACGTATAACGTTATATACTATTACGTACTAACGTATAGCGTTATATACTATTACGTAATGACGTATAACGCTATATACTATTACGTACTATCGTATAACGTTATAAACTAATACGTAATGACGAATAACGTTATATACTATTACGTAATAACGTATAATGTTATATACTATTACGTACTAACGTATAACGTTATATACTAATACGTAATGACGTATAACGTTATAAACTAATACGTAATGACGAATAACGTTATAAACTAATACGTAATGACGTATAACGTTATACACTATTACGTAAAGACGTATAACGTTATATACTAATACGTAATAACGTATAACGTTATATACTATTACGTACTAACGTATAGCGTTATATACTATTACGTAATGACGTATAACGCTATATACTATTACGTACTATCGTATAACGTTATAAACTAATACGTAATGACGAATAACGTTATATACTATTACGTACTAACGTATAACGTTATAAACTAATACGTAATGACGTATAACGTTATATACTATTACGCACTAACGTATAACGTTATAAACTAATACGTACTAACGTGTAACGTTATATACTATTACGTAATGAAGTATAACGCTATATACTATTACGTACTAACGTGTAACGTTATACAGTATTACCTGATGACGTATAACGTTATATACTATTACGTACTAACGTATAACGTTATATCCTGTTACGTAATAACGTATAACGATATAGTATTACGTAATGGCGTATAACGTTATATACTATTACGTAATGACGTATAACGTTATATACTAATACGTAATGACGTATATCGTTATATACTATAATGTAATGACGTATATCGTTATTGAGTATTACCTTATAACGTATAACGTTATATCGTATTACGTGCTAACGTATAACGTTATATACTATTACGTACTAACGTATAACGTTATATACTATTACGTAATGACGTATAACGTTATGTACTATTATGTAATGACGTATAACGTTATTGCGTATTACCTTATAACGTATAACGTTATATCCTATTACGTACTAACGTATAACGTTATATTCTATTACGTACTAACGTGTAACGTTATATAGTATTACCTGATGACGTATAACGTTATATACTATTACGTACTAACGTATAACGTTATATCCTATTACGTAATAACGTATAACGTTATATGCTATTACGAACTAACGTATAACGTTATATACTATTACGTACTAACGTATAACGTTATATTCTATTACGTACTAACGTGTAACGTTATATAGTATTACCTGATGACGTATAGCGTTATATACTAATACGCACTAACGTAGAACGTTATAAACTAATACGTTCTAACGTATGACGTTATATACTAATACGTACTAACGTATAACGTTATATACTATTACGTACTAACGTATAACGTCATATACTAATACGTAATATCGTATAACTTTATATACTAATACGTAATATCGTATAACGTTATATACTCTTACGTACTAACGTATAGCGTTATACACTATTACGTAAAGACGTATAACGTTATATACTAATACGTAATAACGTATAACGTTGTATACTATTACGTACTAACGTATAACGTTATACACTATTACGTAAAGACGTATAACGTTATATACTAATACGTAATAACGTATAACGTTGTATACTATTACGTACTAACGTATAACGTTATATACTATTACGTAATGACGTATAACGCTATATACTATTGCGTACTAACGTATAACGTTATAAACTAATACGTAATGACGAATAACGTTATATACTATTACGTAATGACGAATAACGTTATATACTATTACGTACTAACGTATAACGTTATACACTATTACGTAAAGACGTATAACGTTATATACTAATACGTAATAACGTATAACGTTATATCCTATTACGTACTAACGTATAACGTTATATTCTATTACGTACTAACGTATAACGTTATATAGTATTACCTGATGACGTATAACGTTATATACTATTACGTACTAACGTATAACTTTATATACTATTACGTAATGTCGTATAACGCTATATACTATTACGTACTAACGTATAACGTTATAAACTAATACGTAATGACGAATAACGTTATATACTTTTACGTACTAACGTATAACGTTATATACTATTACGTAAAGACGTATAACGTTATAAACTAATACGTAATGACGAATAACGTTATGTACTATTACGTACTAACGTATAACGTTATAAACTAATACGTACTAACGTATAACGTTATTGAGTATTACCTTATAGCGTATAACGTTATATACTAATACGTAATAACGTAAAACGTTATATACTATTACGTAATAACGTATAACGTTATATACTATTACGTAATGACGTATAACGTTATACACTATTACGTAAAGACGTATAACGTCATATACTAATACGTAATAACTTATAACGTCGTATACTATTACGTACTAACGTATAACGTTATATACTATTACGTAATGACGTATAACGTTATATGCTAATACGTAATGACGTATAACGTTATAAACTAATACGTAATGACGAGTAACGTTATATACTATTACGTACTAACATATAACGATATAAACTAATACGTAATGACGAATAACGTTATATACTATTACGTACTAACGTATATCGTTATAAACTAATACGTAATGACGAGTAACGTTATATACTATTACGTACTAACGTATAACGTTATAAACTATTACGCAATGACGTATAACGTTATATACTATTACGCACTAACGTATAACGTTATAAACTAATACGTAATAACGTATAACGTTATATACTATTGCGTACTAACGTATAACGTTGTATATTATTACGTAATGACGTATAACGCTATATACTATTACGTACTAACGTATAACGTTATAAACTAATACGTAATGACGAATAACGTTATATACTATTACATACTAACGTATTACGTTATATACTATTACGCAATGACGTATAACGTTATATACTATTTCGTAATAACGTGTAACGTTATATACTAATACGTAATAACGTAAAACGTTATATACTATTACGTAATAACGTATAACGTTATATACTATTACGTAATGACGTATAACGTTATATACTAATACGCAATGACGTATAACGTTATATACCATTACGTACTAACGTATAATGTTATATACTATTACGTACTAACGTATAACGTTATAAACTAATACGTAATGACGAATAACGTTATATACTATTACATACTAACGTATTACGTTATATACTATTACGCAATGACGTATAACGTTATATACTATTACGTAATAACGTGTAACGTTATATACTATTACGTACTAACGTATAGCGTTATATACTATTACGTAATGACGTATAACGCTATATACTATTACGTACTATCGTATAACGTTATAAACTAATACGTAATGACGAATAACGTTATATACTATTACGTACTAACGTATAACGTTATAAACTAATACGTAATGACGTATAATGTTATATACTATTACGCACTAACGTATAACGTTATAAACTAATACGTACTAACGTGTAACGTTATATACTATTACGTAATGAAGTATAACGCTATATACTATTACGTACTAACGTGTAACGTTATATAGTATTACCTGATGACGTATAACGTTATATACTATTACGTACTAACGTATAACGTTATATCCTGTTACGTAATAACGTATAACGATATAGTATTACGTAATGGCGTATAACGTTATATACTATTACGTAATGACGTATAACGTTATATACTAATACGTAATGACGTATATCGTTATATACTATAATGTAATGACGTATATCGCTATTGAGTATTACCTTATAACGTATAACGTTATATCGTATAACGTGCTAACGTATAACGTTATATACTATTACGTACTAACGTATAACGTTATATACTATTACGTAATGACGTATAACGTTATGTACTATTATGTAATGACGTATAACGTTATTGCGTATTACCTTATAACGTATAACGTTATATCCTATTACGTACTAACGTATAACGTTATATTCTATTACGTACTAACGTGTAACGTTATATAGTATTACCTGATGACGTATAACGTTATATACTATTACGTACTAACGTATAACGTTATATCCTATTACGTAATAACGTATAACGTTATATGCTATTACGAACTAACGTATAACGTTATATACTATTACGTACTAACGTATAACGTTATATTCTATTACGTACTAACGTGTAACGTTATATAGTATTACCTGATGACGTATAGCGTTATATACTAATACGCACTAACGTAGAACGTTATAAACTAATACGTTCTAACGTATGACGTTATATACTAATACGTACTAACGTATAACGTTATATACTATTACGTACTAACGTATAACGTCATATACTAATACGTAATATCGTATAACTTTATATACTAATACGTAATATCGTATAACGTTATATACTCTTACGTACTAACGTATAGCGTTATACACTATTACGTAAAGACGTATAACGTTATATACTAATACGTAATAACGTATAACGTTGTATACTATTACGTACTAACGTATAACGTTATATACTATTACGCAATGACGTATAACGTTATATACTATTACGTAATAACGTGTAACGTTATATACTAATACGTAATAACGTAAAACCTTATATACTATTACGTAATAACGTATAACGTTATACACTATTACGTAAAGACGTATAACGTTATATACTAATACGTAATAACGTATAACGTTATATCCTATTACGTACTAACGTATAACGTTATATTCTATTACGTACTAACGTGTAACGTTATATAGTATTACCTGATGACGTATAACGTTATATACTATTACGTACTAACGTATAACTTTATATACTATTACGTAATGTCGTATAACGCTATATACTATTACGTACTAACGTATAACGTTATAAACTAATACGTAATGACGAATAACGTTATATACTTTTACGTACTAACGTATAACGTTATATACTATTACGTAAAGACGTATAACGTTATAAACTAATACGTAATGACGAATAACGTTATGTACTATTACGTACTAACGTATAACGTTATAAACTAATACGTACTAACGTATAACGTTATTGAGTATTACCTTATAGCGTATAACGTTATATACTAATACGTAATAACGTAAAACGTTATATACTATTACGTAATAACGTATAACGTTATATACTATTACGTAATGACGTATAACGTTATACACTATTACGTAAAGACGTATAACGTCATATACTAATACGTAATAACTTATAACGTTGTATACTATTACGTACTAACGTATAACGTTATATAATATTACGTAATGACGTATAACGTTATATGCTAATACGTAATGACGTATATCGTTATATACTATTACGTACTAACGTATAACGTTATATACTATTACGTAATGACGTATAACGTTATAAACTAATACGTAATGACGAGTAACGTTATATACTATTACGTACTAACATATAACGATATAAACTAATACGTAATGACGAATAACGTTATATACTATTACGTACTAACGTATAACGTTATAAACTAATACGTAATGACGAGTAACGTTATATACTATTACGTACTAACGTATAACGTTATAAACTATTACGCAATGACGTATAACGTTATATACTATTACGCACTAACGTATAACGTTATAAACTAATACGTAATAACGTATAACGTTATATACTATTGCGTACTAACGTATAACGTTGTATATTATTACGTAATGACGTATAACGCTATATACTATTACGTACTAACGTATAACGTTATAAACTAATACGTAATGACGATTAACGTTATATACTATTACATACTAACGTATTACGTTATATACTATTACGCAATGACGTATAACGTTATATACTATTTCGTAATAACGTGTAACGTTATATACTAATACGTAATAACGTAAAACGTTATATACTATTACGTAATAACGTATAACGTTATATACTATTACGTAATGACGTATAACGTTATATACTAATACGCAATGACGTATAACGTTATATACCATTACGTACTAACGTATAATGTTATATACTATTACGTACTAACGTATAACGTTATAAACTAATACGTAATGACGAATAACGTTATATACTATTACATACTAACGTATTACGTTATATACTATTACGCAATGACGTATAACGTTATATACTATTACGTAATAACGTGTAACGTTATATACTAATACGTAATAACGTAAAACGTTATATACTATTACGTAATAACGTATAACGTTATATACTATTACGTAATGACGTATAACGTTATATACTAATACGCAATGACGTATAACGTTATATACCATTACGTACTAACGTATAATGTTATATACTATTACGTACTAACGTATAACGTTATAAACTATTACGCAATGACGTATAACGTTATATACTATTACGTACTAACGTATAACGTTATATAATATTACGTACTAACGTATAATGTTATATACTAGTACGTACTAACGTATAACGTTATATACTAATACGTAATGACGTATAACGTTATAAACTAATACGTAATGACGAATAACGTTATATACTATTACGTACTAACGTATTACGTTATATACTATTACGCAATGACGTATAACGTTATATACTATTACGTAATAACGTGTAACGTTATATACTATTACGTACTAACGTATAACGTTATAAACTATTACGCAGTGACGTATAACGTTATATACTATTACGTACTAACGTATAACGTTATAAACTATTACGTACTAACGTATAATGTTATATACTATTACGTACTAACGTATAACGTTATATACTAATACGTAATGACGTATAACGTTATAAACTAATACGTAATGACGAATAACGTTATGTACTATTACGTAATAACGTATAACGTTATATACTATTACGTAATGACGTATAACGTTATACACTATTACGTAAAGACGTATAACGTTATATACTAATACGTAATAACGTATAATGTTGTATACTATTACGTACTAACGTATAACGTTATATACTATTACGTAATGACGTATAACGTTATATACTAATACGTAATGACGTATATCGTTATATACTATTACGTACTAACGTATAACGTTATAAACTATTACGCAATGACGTATAACGTTATATACTATTACGTACTAACGTATAACGTTATAAACTAATACGTAATGACGAATAACGTTATATACTATTGCGTACTAACGTATAACGTTGTATATTATTACGTAATGACGTATAACGTTATATACTATAATGTAATGACGTATATCGTTATTGAGTATTACCTTATAACGTATAACGTTATATCGTATTACGTGCTAACGTATAACGTTATATACTATTACGTACTAACGTATAACGTTATAAACTATTACGCAGTGACGTATAACGTTATATACTATTACGTACTAACGTATAACGTTATAAACTATTACGTACTAACGTATAATGTTATATACTATTACGTACTAACGTATAACGTTATATACTAATACGTAATGACATATAACGTTATAAACTGATACGTAATGACGAATAACGTTATGTACTATTACGTACTAACGTATAACGTTATAAACTAATACGTACTAACGTATAACGTTATTGAGTATTACCTTATAGCGTATAACGTTATATACTAATACGTAATAACGTAAAACGTTATATACTATTACGTAATAACGTATAACGTTATATACTATTACGTAATAACGTATAACGTTATATACTAATACGTAATATCGTATAACGTTATATACTAATACGTAATATCGTATAACGTTATATACTCTTACGTACTAACGCATAGCGTTATACACTATTACGTAAAGACGTATAACGTTATATACTAATGCGTAATAACGTATAACGTTATATACTATTACGTACTAACGTATAACGATATATACTATTACGTAATGATGTATAACGCTATATACTATTACGTACTAACGTATAACGTTATAAAATAATACGTAATGACGAATAACGTTATATACTATTACGTACTATCGTATAACGTTATAAACTAATACGTACTAACGTATAACGTTATATACTATTACGTAATAACGTATAATGTTATATACTATTACGTACTAACGTATAACGTTATATACTAATACGTAATGACGTATAACGTTATAAACTAATACGTAATGACGAATAACGTTATAAACTAATACGTAATGACGTATAACGTTATACACTATTACGTAAAGACGTATAACGTTATATACTAATACGTAATAACGTATAACGTTATATACTATTACGTACTAACGTATAGCGTTATATACTATTACGTAATGACGTATAACGCTATATACTATTACGTACTATCGTATAACGTTATAAACTAATACGTAATGACGAATAACGTTATATACTATTACGTACTAACGTATAACGTTATAAACTAATACGTAATGACGTATAACGTTATATACTATTACGCACTAACGTATAACGTTATAAACTAATACGTACTAACGTGTAACGTTATATACTATTACGTAATGAAGTATAACGCTATATACTATTACGTACTAACGTGTAACGTTATATAGTATTACCTGATGACGTATAACGTTATATACTATTACGTACTAACGTATAACGTTATATCCTATTACGTAATAACGTATAACGATATAGTATTACGTAATGGCGTATAACGTTATATACTATTACGTAATGACGTATAACGTTATATACTAATACGTAATGACGTATATCGTTATATACTATAATGTAATGACGTATATCGTTATTGAGTATTACCTTATAACGTATAACGTTATATCGTATTACGTGCTAACGTATAACGTTATATACTATTACGTACTAACGTATAACGTTATATACTATTACGTAATGACGTATAACGTTATGTACTATTATGTAATGACGTATAACGTTATTGCGTATTACCTTATAACGTATAACGTTATATCCTATTACGTACTAACGTATAACGTTATATTCTATTACGTACTAACGTGTAACGTTATATAGTATTACCTGATGACGTATAACGTTATTTACTATTACGTACTAACGTATAACGTTATATCCTATTACGTAATAACGTATAACGTTATATGCTATTACGAACTAACGTATAACGTTATATACTATTACGTACTAACGTATAATGTTATATTCTATTACGTACTAACGTGTAACGTTATATACTATTACGTACTAACGTATAACGTTATATACTAATACGTAATATCGTATAACTTTATATACTAATACGTAATGACGAATAACGTTATGTACTATTACGTACTAACGTATAACGTTATAAACTAATACGTACTAACGTATAACGTTATTGAGTATTACCTTATAGCGTATAACGTTATATACTAATACGTAATAACGTAAAACGTTATATACTATTACGTAATAACGTATAACGTTATATACTATTACGTAATGACGTATAACGTTATACACTATTACGTAAAGACGTATAACGTTATATACTAATACGTAATAACGTATAATGTTGTATACTATTACGTACTAACGTATAACGTTATATACTATTACGTAATGACGTATAACGTTATATACTAATACGTAATGACGTATATCGTTATATACTATTACGTACTAACGTATAACGTTATATACTATTACGTAATGACGTATAACGCTATATACTATTACGTACTAACGTATAACGTTATAAACTAATACGTAATGACGAATAACGTTATATACTATTACGTACTAACGTATAACGTTATATACTATTACGCAATGACGTATAACGTTATATACTATTACGCACTAACGTATAACGTTATAAACTAATACGTACTAACGTATAACGTTATATACTATTACGTACTAACGTATAACGTTATATACTATTACGTACTAACGTATAACGTTATATACTATTACGTAATGACGTATAACGTTATGTACTATTATGTAATGACGTATAACGTTATTGCGTATTACCTTATAACGTATAACGTTATATCCTATTACGTACTAACGTATAACGTTATATTCTATTACGTACTAACGTGTAACGTTATATAGTATTACCTGATGACGTATAACGTTATATACTATTACGTACTAACGTATAACGTTATATCCTATTACGTAATAACGTATAACGTTATATGCTATTACGAACTAACGTATAACGTTATATACTATTACGTACTAACGTATAATGTTATATTCTATTACGTACTAACGTGTAACGTTATATAGTATTACCTGATGACGTATAGCGTTATATACTAATACGCACTAACGTAGAACGTTATAAACTAATACGTTCTAACGTATGACGTTATATACTAATACGTACTAACGTATAACGTTATATACTATTACGTACTAACGTATAACGTTATATACTAATACGTAATATCGTATAACTTTATATACTAATACGTAATGACGAATAACGTTATGTACTATTACGTACTAACGTATAACGTTATAAACTAATACGTACTAACGTATAACGTTATTGAGTATTACCTTATAGCGTATAACGTTATATACTAATACGTAATAACGTAAAACGTTATACACTATTACGTAATAACATATAACGTTATATACTATTACGTAATGACGTATAACGTTATACACTATTACGTAAAGACGTATAACGTTATATACTAATACGTAATAACGTATAATGTTGTATACTATTACGTACTAACGTATAACGTTATATACTATTACGTAATGACGTATAACGTTATATACAAATACGTAATGACGTATATCGTTATATACTATTACGTACTAACGTATAACGTTATATACTATTACGTAATGACGTATAACGCTATATACTATTACGTACTAACGTATAACGTTATAAACTAATACGTAATGACGAATAACGTTATATACTATTACGTACTAACGTATAACGTTATATACTATTACGCAATGACGTATAACGTTATATACTATTACGCACTAACGTATAACGTTATAATCTAATACGTACTAACGTATAACGTTATATACTATTACGTACTAACGTATAACGTTATATACTATTACGTACTAACGTATAACGTTATATACTATTACGTAATGACGTATAACGTTATGTACTATTATGTAATGACGTATAACGTTATTGCGTATTACCTTATAACGTATAACGTTATATCCTATTACGTACTAACGTATAACGTTATATTCTATTACGTACTAACGTGTAACGTTATATAGTATTACCTGATGACGTATAACGTTATATACTATTACGTACTAACGTATAACGTTATATCCTATTACGTAATAACGTATAACGTTATATGCTATTACGAACTAACGTATAACGTTATATACTATTAAGTACTAACGTATAATGTTATATTCTATTACGTACTAACGTGTAACGTTATATAGTATTACCTGATGACGTATAGCGTTATATACTAATACGCACTAACGTAGAACGTTATAAACTAATACGTTCTAACGTATGACGTTATATACTAATACGTACTAACGTATAACGTTATAAACTAATACGTAATGACGTATAACGTTATATACTATTACGCACTAACGTATAACGTTATAATCTAATACGTACTAACGTATAACGTTATATACTATTACGTACTAACGTATAACGTTATATACTATTACGTACTAACGTATAGCGTTATATACTATTACGTAATGACGTATAACGCTATATACTATTACGTACTATCGTATAACGTTATAAACTAATACGTAATGACGAATAACGTTATATACTATTACGTACTAACGTATAACGTTATAAACTAATACGTAATGACGTATAACGTTATATACTATTACGCACTAACGTATAACGTTATAAACTAATACGTACTAACGTGTAACGTTATATACTATTACGTAATGAAGTATAACGCTATATACTATTACGTACTAACGTGTAACGTTATATAGTATTACCTGATGACGTATAACGTTATATACTATTACGTACTAACGTATAACGTTATATCCTATTACGTAATAACGTATAACGATATAGTATTACGTAATGGCGTATAACGTTATATACTATTACGTAATGACGTATAACGTTATATACTAATACGTAATGACGTATATCGTTATATACTATAATGTAATGACGTATATCGTTATTGAGTATTACCTTGTAACGTATAACGTTATATCGTATTACGTGCTAACGTATAACGTTATATACTATTACGTACTAACGTATAACGTTATATACTATTACGTAATGACGTATAACGTTATGTACTATTATGTAATGACGTATAACGTTATTGCGTATTACCTTATAACGTATAACGTTATATCCTATTACGTACTAACGTATAACGTTATATTCTATTACGTACTAACGTGTAACGTTATATAGTATTACCTGATGACGTATAACGTTATATACTATTACGTACTAACGTATAACGTTATATCCTATTACGTAATAACGTATAACGTTATATGCTATTACGAACTAACGTATAACGTTATATACTATTACGTACTAACGTATAATGTTATATTCTATTACGTACTAACGTGTAACGTTATATAGTATTACGTACTAACGTATAACGTTATATACTAATACGTAATATCGTATAACTTTATATACTAATACGTAATGACGAATAACGTTATGTACTATTACGTACTAACGTATAACGTTATAAACTAATACGTACTAACGTATAACGTTATTGAGTATTACCTTATAGCGTATAACGTTATATACTAATACGTAATAACGTAAAACGTTATATACTATTACGTAATAACGTATAACGTTATATACTATTACGTAATGACGTATAACGTTATACACTATTACGTAAAGACGTATAACGTTATATACTAATACGTAATAACGTATAATGTTGTATACTATTACGTACTAACGTATAACGTTATATACTATTACGTAATGACGTATAACGTTATATACTAATACGTAATGACGTATATCGTTATATACTATTACGTACTAACGTATAACGTTATATACTATTACGTAATGACGTATAACGCTATATACTATTACGTACTAACGTATAACGTTATAAACTAATACGTAATGACGAATAACGTTATATACTATTACGTACTAACGTATAACGTTATATACTATTACGCAATGACGTATAACGTTATATACTATTACGCACTAACGTATAACGTTATAAACTAATACGTACTAACGTATAACGTTATATACTATTACGTACTAACGTATAACGTTATATACTATTACGTACTAACGTATAACGTTATATACTATTACGTAATGACGTATAACGTTATGTACTATTATGTAATGACGTATAACGTTATTGCGTATTACCTTATAACGTATAACGTTATATCCTATTACGTACTAACGTATAACGTTATATTCTATTACGTACTAACGTGTAACGTTATATAGTATTACCTGATGACGTATAACGTTATATACTATTACGTACTAACGTATAACGTTATATCCTATTACGTAATAACGTATAACGTTATATGCTATTACGAACTAACGTATAACGTTATATACTATTACGTACTAACGTATAATGTTATATTCTATTACGTACTAACGTGTAACGTTATATAGTATTACCTGATGACGTATAGCGTTATATACTAATACGCACTAACGTAGAACGTTATAAACTAATACGTTCTAACGTATGACGTTATATACTAATACGTACTAACGTATAACGTTATATACTATTACGTACTAA
Organism: Bombus pascuorum; assembly: GCF_905332965.1. Taxonomy (NCBI): domain Eukaryota; kingdom Metazoa; phylum Arthropoda; class Insecta; order Hymenoptera; family Apidae; genus Bombus; species Bombus pascuorum. The sequence continues at coordinate 10,806,303 of NC_083490.1, read as the reverse complement.
CGTATAACGTTATATACTAATACGTAATATCGTATAACTTTATATACTAATACGTAATGACGAATAACGTTATGTACTATTACGTACTAACGTATAACGTTATAAACTAATACGTACTAACGTATAACGTTATTGAGTATTACCTTATAGCGTATAACGTTATATACTAATACGTAATAACGTAAAACGTTATACACTATTACGTAATAACGTATAACGTTATATACTATTACGTAATGACGTATAACGTTATACACTATTACGTAAAGACGTATAACGTTATATACTAATACGTAATAACGTATAATGTTGTATACTATTACGTACTAACGTATAACGTTATATACTATTACGTAATGACGTATAACGTTATATACAAATACGTAATGACGTATATCGTTATATACTATTACGTACTAACGTATAACGTTATATACTATTACGTAATGACGTATAACGCTATATACTATTACGTACTAACGTATAACGTTATAAACTAATACGTAATGACGAATAACGTTATATACTATTACGTACTAACGTATAACGTTATATACTATTACGCAATGACGTATAACGTTATATACTATTACGCACTAACGTATAACGTTATAATCTAATACGTACTAACGTATAACGTTATATACTATTACGTACTAACGTATAACGTTATATACTATTACGTACTAACGTATAACGTTATATACTATTACGTAATGACGTATAACGTTATGTACTATTATGTAATGACGTATAACGTTATTGCGTATTACCTTATAACGTATAACGTTATATCCTATTACGTACTAACGTATAACGTTATATTCTATTACGTACTAACGTGTAACGTTATATAGTATTACCTGATGACGTATAACGTTATATACTATTACGTACTAACGTATAACGTTATATCCTATTACGTAATAACGTATAACGTTATATGCTATTACGAACTAACGTATAACGTTATATACTATTAAGTACTAACGTATAATGTTATATTCTATTACGTACTAACGTGTAACGTTATATAGTATTACCTGATGACGTATAGCGTTATATACTAATACGCACTAACGTAGAACGTTATAAACTAATACGTTCTAACGTATGACGTTATATACTAATACGTACTAACGTATAACGTTATATACTATTACGTACTAACGTATAACGTTATATACTAATACGTAATATCGTATAACTTTATATACTAATACGTAATGACGAATAACGTTATGTACTATTACGTACTAACGTATAACGTTATAAACTAATACGTACTAACGTATAACGTTATTGAGTATTACCTTATAGCGTATAACGTTATATACTAATACGTAATAACGTAAAACGTTATATACTATTACGTAATAACGTATAACGTTATATACTATTACGTAATGACGTATAACGTTATACACTATTACGTAAAGACGTATAACGTTATATACTAATACGTAATAACGTATAATGTTGTATACTATTACGTACTAACGTATAACGTTATATACTATTACGTAATGACGTATAACGTTATATACTAATACGTAATGACGTATATCGTTATATACTATTACGTACTAACGTATAACGTTATATACTATTACGTAATGACGTATAACGCTATATACTATTACGTACTAACGTATAACGTTATAAACTAATACGTAATGACGAATAACGTTATATACTATTACGTACTAACGTATAACGTTATATACTATTACGCAATGACGTATAACGTTATATACTATTACGCACTAACGTATAACGTTATAAACTAATACGTACTAACGTATAACGTTATATACTATTACGTACTAACGTATAACGTTATATACTATTACGTACTAACGTATAATGTTATATACTATTACGTACTAACGTATAACGTTATATACTAATACGTAATGACGTATAACGTTATATACTATTACGTACTAACGTATAACGTTATATACTATTACGTAAAGACGTATAACGTTATATACTAATACGTAATATCGTATAACGTTATATACTAATACGTAATATCGTATAACGTTATATACTCTTACGTACTAACGCATAGCGTTATACACTATTACGTAAAGTCGTATAACGTTATATACTAATGCGTAATAACGTATAACGTTATATACTAATACGTAATATCGTATAACGTTATATACTAATACGTAATATCGTATAACGTTATATACTCTTACGTACTAACGCATAGCGTTATACACTATTACGTAAAGACGTATAACGTTATATACTAATGCGTAATAACGTATAACGTTATATACTATTACGTACTAACGTATAACGATATATACTATTACGTAATGACGTATAACGCTATATACTATTACGTACTAACGTATAACGTTATAAAATAATACGTAATGACGAATAACGTTATATACTATTACGTACTATCGTATAACGTTATAAACTAATACGTACTAACGTATAACGTTATATACTATTACGTAATAACGTATAATGTTATATACTATTACGTACTAACGTATAACGTTATATACTAATACGTAATGACGTATAACGTTATAAACTAATACGTAATGACGAATAACGTTATAAACTAATACGTAATGACGTATAACGTTATATACTATTACGTACTAACGTATAACGTTATATACTATTACGTAAAGACGTATAACGTTATATACTAATACGTAATATCGTATAACGTTATATACTAATACGTAATATCGTATAACGTTATATACTCTTACGTACTAACGCATAGCGTTATACACTATTACGTAAAGACGTATAACGTTATATACTAATGCGTAATAACGTATAACGTTATATACTAATACGTAATATCGTATAACGTTATATACTAATACGTAATATCGTATAACGTTATATACTCTTACGTACTAACGCATAGCGTTATACACTATTACGTAAAGACGTATAACGTTTTATACTAATGCGTAATAACGTATAACGTTATATACTATTACGTACTAACGTATAACGATATATACTATTACGTAATGACGTATAACGCTATATACTATTACGTACTAACGTATAACGTTATAAAATAATACGTAATGACGAATAACGTTATATACTATTACGTACTATCGTATAACGTTATAAACTAATACGTACTAACGTATAACGTTATATACTATTACGTAATAACGTATAATGTTATATACTATTACGTACTAACGTATAACGTTATATACTAATACGTAATGACGTATAACGTTATAAACTAATACGTAATGACGAATAACGTTATAAACTAATACGCAATGACGTATAACGTTATATACTATTACGTACTAACGTATAGCGTTATATACTATTACGTAATGACGTATAACGCTATATACTATTACGTACTATCGTATAACGTTATAAACTAATACGTAATGACGAATAACGTTATATACTATTACGTAATAACGTATAATGTTATATACTATTACGTACTAACGTATAACGTTATATACTAATACGTAATGACGTATAACGTTATAAACTAATACGTAATGACGAATAACGTTATAAACTAATACGTAATGACGTATAACGTTATACACTATTACGTAAAGACGTATAACGTTATATACTAATACGTAATAACGTATAACGTTATATACTATTACGTACTAACGTATAGCGTTATATACTATTACGTAATGACGTATAACGCTATATACTATTACGTACTATCGTATAACGTTATAAACTAATACGTAATGACGAATAACGTTATATACTATTACGTACTAACGTATAACGTTATAAACTAATACGTAATGACGTATAACGTTATATACTATTACGCACTAACGTATAACGTTATAAACTAATACGTACTAACGTGTAACGTTATATACTATTACGTAATGAAGTATAACGCTATATACTATTACGTACTAACGTGTAACGTTATACAGTATTACCTGATGACGTATAACGTTATATACTATTACGTACTAACGTATAACGTTATATCCTGTTACGTAATAACGTATAACGATATAGTATTACGTAATGGCGTATAACGTTATATACTATTACGTAATGACGTATAACGTTATATACTAATACGTAATGACGTATATCGTTATATACTATAATGTAATGACGAATATCGTTATTGAGTATTACCTTATAACGTATAACGTTATATCGTATTACGTGCTAACGTATAACGTTATATACTATTACGTACTAACGTATAACGTTATATACTATTACGTAATGACGTATAACGTTATGTACTATTATGTAATGACGTATAACGTTATTGCGTATTACCTTATAACGTATAACGTTATATCCTATTACGTACTAACGTATAACGTTATATTCTATTACGTACTAACGTGTAACGTTATATAGTATTACCTGATGACGTATAACGTTATATACTATTACGTACTAACGTATAACGTTATATCCTATTACGTAATAACGTATAACGTTATATGCTATTACGAACTAACGTATAACGTTATATACTATTACGTACTAACGTATAACGTTATATTCTATTACGTACTAACGTGTAACGTTATATAGTATTACCTGATGACGTATAGCGTTATATACTAATACGCACTAACGTAGAACGTTATAAACTAATACGTTCTAACGTATGACGTTATATACTAATACGTACTAACGTATAACGTTATATACTATTACGTACTAACGTATAACGTCATATACTAATACGTAATATCGTATAACTTTATATACTAATACGTAATATCGTATAACGTTATATACTCTTACGTACTAACGTATAGCGTTATACACTATTACGTAAAGACGTATAACGTTATATACTAATACGTACTAACGTATAACGTTATAAACTAATACGTACTAACGTATAACGTTATTGAGTATTACCTTATAGCGTATAACGTTATATACTAATACGTAATAACGTAAAACGTTATATACTATTACGTAATAACGTATAACGTTATATACTATTACGTAATGACGTATAACGTTATACACTATTACGTAAAGACGTATAACGTCATATACTAATACGTAATAACTTATAACGTCGTATACTATTACGTACTAACGTATAACGTTATATACTATTACGTAATGACGTATAACGTTATATGCTAATACGTAATGACGTATATCGTTATATACTATTACGTACTAACGTATAACGTTATATACTATTACGTAATGACGTATAACGTTATAAACTAATACGTAATGACGAGTAACGTTATATACTATTACGTACTAACATATAACGATATAAACTAATACGTAATGACGAATAACGTTATATACTATTACGTACTAACGTATAACGTTATAAACTAATACGTAATGACGAGTAACGTTATATACTATTACGTACTAACGTATAACGTTATAAACTATTACGCAATGACGTATAACGTTATATACTATTACGCACTAACGTATAACGTTATAAACTAATACGTAATAACGTATAACGTTATATACTATTACATACTAACGTATTACGTTATATACTATTACGCAATGACGTATAACGTTATATACTATTTCGTAATAACGTGTAACGTTATATACTAATACGTAATAACGTAAAACGTTATATACTATTACGTAATAACGTATAACGTTATATACTATTACGTAATGACGTATAACGTTATATACTAATACGCAATGACGTATAACGTTATATACCATTACGTACTAACGTATAATGTTATATACTATTACGTACTAACGTATAACGTTATAAACTAATACGTAATGACGAATAACGTTATATACTATTACATACTAACGTATTACGTTATATACTATTACGCAATGACGTATAACGTTATATACTATTACGTAATAACGTGTAACGTTATATACTATTACGTACTAACGTATAGCGTTATATACTATTACGTAATGACGTATAACGCTATATACTATTACGTACTATCGTATAACGTTATAAACTAATACGTAATGACGAATAACGTTATATACTATTACGTACTAACGTATAACGTTATAAACTAATACGTAATGACGTATAACGTTATATACTATTACGCACTAACGTATAACGTTATAAACTAATACGTACTAACGTGTAACGTTATATACTATTACGTAATGAAGTATAACGCTATATACTATTACGTACTAACGTGTAACGTTATATAGTATTACCTGATGACGTATAACGTTATATACTATTACGTACTAACGTATAACGTTATATCCTGTTACGTAATAACGTATAACGATATAGTATTACGTAATGGCGTATAACGTTATATACTATTACGTAATGACGTATAACGTTATATACTAATACGTAATGACGTATATCGTTATATACTATAATGTAATGACGTATATCGTTATTGAGTATTACCTTATAACGTATAACGTTATATCGTATAACGTGCTAACGTATAACGTTATATACTATTACGTACTAACGTATAACGTTATATACTATTACGTAATGACGTATAACGTTATGTACTATTATGTAATGACGTATAACGTTATTGCGTATTACCTTATAACGTATAACGTTATATCCTATTACGTACTAACGTATAACGTTATATTCTATTACGTACTAACGTGTAACGTTATATAGTATTACCTGATGACGTATAACGTTATATACTATTACGTACTAACGTATAACGTTATATCCTATTACGTACTAACGTGTAACGTTATATAGTATTACCTGATGACGTATAGCGTTATATACTAATACGCACTAACGTAGAACGTTATAAACTAATACGTTCTAACGTATGACGTTATATACTATTACGTACTAACGTATAATGTTATATACTATTACGTACTAACGTATAACGTTATATACTAATACGTAATGACGTATAACGTTATATACTATTACGTACTAACGTATAACGTTATATACTATTACGTAAAGACGTATAACGTTATATACTAATACGTAATATCGTATAACGTTATATACTAATACGTAATATCGTATAACGTTATATACTCTTACGTACTAACGCATAGCGTTATACACTATTACGTAAAGACGTATAACGTTATATACTAATGCGTAATAACGTATAACGTTATATACTATTACGCACTAACGTATAACGATATATACTATTACGTAATGACGTATAACGCTATATACTATTACGTACTAACGTATAACGTTATAAAATAATACGTAATGACGAATAACGTTATATACTATTACGTACTATCGTATAACGTTATAAACTAATACGTACTAACGTATAACGTTATATACTATTACGTAATAACGTATAATGTTATATACTATTACGTACTAACGTATAACGTTATATACTAATACGTAATGACGTATAACGTTATAAACTAATACGTAATGACGAATAACGTTATAAACTAATACGTAATGACGTATAACGTTATACACTATTACGTAAAGACGTATAACGTTATATACTAATACGTAATAACGTATAACGTTATATACTATTACGTACTAACGTATAGCGTTATATACTATTACGTAATGACGTATAACGCTATATACTATTACGTACTATCGTATAACGTTATAAACTAATACGTAATGACGAATAACGTTATATACTATTACGTACTAACGTATAACGTTATAAACTAATACGTAATGACGTATAACGTTATATACTATTACGCACTAACGTATAACGTTATAAACTAATACGTACTAACGTGTAACGTTATATACTATTACGTAATGAAGTATAACGCTATATACTATTACGTACTAACGTGTAACGTTATATAGTATTACCTGATGACGTATAACGTTATATACTATTACGTACTAACGTATAACGTTATATACTATTACGTACTAACGTATAATGTTATATACTATTACGTACTAACGTATAACGTTATATACTAATACGTAATGACGTATAACGTTATATACTATTACGTACTAACGTATAACGTTATATACTATTACGTAAAGACGTATAACGTTATATACTAATACGTAATATCGTATAACGTTATATACTATTACGTACTAACGTATAACGTTATATACTATTACGTAATGACGTATAACGTTATGTACTATTATGTAATGACGTATAACGTTATTGCGTATTACCTTATAACGTATAACGTTATATCCTATTACGTACTAACGTATAACGTTATATTCTATTACGTACTAACGTGTAACGTTATATAGTATTACCTGATGACGTATAACGTTATATACTATTACGTACTAACGTATAACGTTATATCCTATTACGTAATAACGTATAACGTTATATGCTATTACGAACTAACGTATAACGTTATATACTATTACGTACTAACGTATAATGTTATATTCTATTACGTACTAACGTGTAACGTTATATAGTATTACCTGATGACGTATAGCGTTATATACTAATACGCACTAACGTAGAACGTTATAAACTAATACGTTCTAACGTATGACGTTATATACCAATACGTACTAACGTATAACGTTATATACTATTACGTACTAACGTATAACGTTATATACTAATACGTAATATCGTATAACTTTATATACTAATACGTAATGACGAATAACGTTATGTACTATTACGTACTAACGTATAACGTTATAAACTAATACGTACTAACGTATAACGTTATTGAGTATTACCTTATAGCGTATAACGTTATATACTAATACGTAATAACGTAAAACGTTATATACTATTACGTAATAACGTATAACGTTATACGTTATTACGTAATGACGTATAACGTTATACACTATTACGTAAAGACGTATAACGTTATATACTAATACGTAATAACGTATAATGTTGTATACTATTACGTACTAACGTATAACGTTATATACTATTACGTAATGACGTATAACGTTATATACTAATACGTAATGACGTATATCGTTATATACTATTACGTACTAACGTATAACGTTATATACTATTACGTAATGACGTATAACGCTATATACTATTACGTACTAACGTATAACGTTATTGAGTATTACCTTATAGCGTATAACGTTATATACTAATACGTAATAACGTAAAACGTTATATACTATTACGTAATAACGTATAACGTTATATACTATTACGTAATGACGTATAACGTTATACACTATTACGTAAAGACGTATAACGTCATATACTAATACGTAATAACTTATAACGTCGTATACTATTACGTACTAACGTATAACGTTATATACTATTACGTAATGACGTATAACGTTATATGCTAATACGTAATGACGTATATCGTTATATACTATTACGTACTAACGTATAACGTTATATACTATTACGTAATGACGTATAACGTTATAAACTAATACGTAATGACGAGTAACGTTATATACTATTACGTACTAACATATAACGATATAAACTAATACGTAATGACGAATAACGTTATATACTATTACGTACTAACGTATAACGTTATAAACTAATACGTAATGACGAGTAACGTTATATACTATTACGTACTAACGTATAACGTTATAAACTATTACGCAATGACGTATAACGTTATATACTATTACGCACTAACGTATAACGTTATAAACTAATACGTAATAACGTATAACGTTATATACTATTACATACTAACGTATTACGTTATATACTATTACGCAATGACGTATAACGTTATATACTATTTCGTAATAACGTGTAACGTTATATACTAATACGTAATAACGTAAAACGTTATATACTATTACGTAATAACGTATAACGTTATATACTATTACGTAATGACGTATAACGTTATATACTAATACGCAATGACGTATAACGTTATATACCATTACGTACTAACGTATAATGTTATATACTATTACGTACTAACGTATAACGTTATAAACTAATACGTAATGACGAATAACGTTATATACTATTACATACTAACGTATTACGTTATATACTATTACGCAATGACGTATAACGTTATATACTATTACGTAATAACGTGTAACGTTATATACTATTACGTACTAACGTATAGCGTTATATACTATTACGTAATGACGTATAACGCTATATACTATTACGTACTATCGTATAACGTTATAAACTAATACGTAATGACGAATAACGTTATATACTATTACGTACTAACGTATAACGTTATAAACTAATACGTAATGACGTATCACGTTATATACTATTACGCACTAACGTATAACGTTATAAACTAATACGTACTAACGTGTAACGTTATATACTATTACGTAATGAAGTATAACGCTATATACTATTACGTACTAACGTGTAACGTTATATAGTATTACCTGATGACGTATAACGTTATATACTATTACGTACTAACGTATAACGTTATATCCTGTTACGTAATAACGTATAACGATATAGTATTACGTAATGGCGTATAACGTTATATACTATTACGTAATGACGTATAACGTTATATACTAATACGTAATGACGTATATCGTTATATACTATAATGTAATGACGTATATCGTTATTGAGTATTACCTTATAACGTATAACGTTATATCGTATAACGTGCTAACGTATAACGTTATATACTATTACGTACTAACGTATAACGTTATATACTATTACGTAATGACGTATAACGTTATGTACTATTATGTAATGACGTATAACGTTATTGCGTATTACCTTATAACGTATAACGTTATATCCTATTACGTACTAACGTATAACGTTATATTCTATTACGTACTAACGTGTAACGTTATATAGTATTACCTGATGACGTATAACGTTATATACTATTACGTACTAACGTATAACGTTATATCCTATTACGTAATAACGTATAACGTTATATGCTATTACGAACTAACGTATAACGTTATATACTATTACGTACTAACGTATAACGTTATATTCTATTACGTACTAACGTGTAACGTTATATAGTATTACCTGATGACGTATAGCGTTATATACTAATACGCACTAACGTAGAACGTTATAAACTAATACGTTCTAACGTATGACGTTATATACTAATACGTACTAACGTATAACGTTATATACTATTACGTACTAACGTATAACGTCATATACTAATACGTAATATCGTATAACTTTATATACTAATACGTAATATCGTATAACGTTATATACTCTTACGTACTAACGTATAGCGTTATACACTATTACGTAAAGACGTATAACGTTATATACTAATACGTAATAACGTATAACGTTGTATACTATTACGTACTAACGTATAACGTTATACACTATTACGTAAAGACGTATAACGTTATATACTAATACGTAATAACGTATAACGTTGTATACTATTACGTACTAACGTATAACGTTATATACTATTACGTAATGACGTATAACGCTATATACTATTGCGTACTAACGTATAACGTTATAAACTAATACGTAATGACGAATAACGTTATATACTATTACGTAATGACGAATAACGTTATATACTATTACGTACTAACGTATAACGTTATACACTATTACGTAAAGACGTATAACGTTATATACTAATACGTAATAACGTATAACGTTATATCCTATTACGTACTAACGTATAACGTTATATTCTATTACGTACTAACGTGTAACGTTATATAGTATTACCTGATGACGTATAACGTTATATACTATTACGTACTAACGTATAACTTTATATACTATTACGTAATGTCGTATAACGCTATATACTATTACGTACTAACGTATAACGTTATAAACTAATACGTAATGACGAATAACGTTATATACTTTTACGTACTAACGTATAACGTTATATACTATTACGTAAAGACGTATAACGTTATAAACTAATACGTAATGACGAATAACGTTATGTACTATTACGTACTAACGTATAACGTTATAAACTAATACGTACTAACGTATAACGTTATTGAGTATTACCTTATAGCGTATAACGTTATATACTAATACGTAATAACGTAAAACGTTATATACTATTACGTAATAACGTATAACGTTATATACTATTACGTAATGACGTATAACGTTATACACTATTACGTAAAGACGTATAACGTCATACACTAATACGTAATAACTTATAACGTTGTATACTATTACGTACTAACGTATAACGTTATATACTATTACGTAATGACGTATAACGTTATATGCTAATACGTAATGACGTATATCGTTATATACTATTACGTACTAACGTATAACGTTATATACTATTACGTAATGACGTATAACGTTATAAACTAATACGTAATGACGAGTAACGTTATATACTATTACGTACTAACATATAACGATATAAACTAATACGTAATGACGAATAACGTTATATACTATTTCGTACTAACGTATAACGTTATAAACTAATACGTAATGACGAGTAACGTTATATACTATTACGTACTAACGTATAACGTTATAAACTATTACGCAATGACGTATAACGTTATATACTATTACGCACTAACGTATAACGTTATAAACTAATACGTAATAACGTATAACGTTATATACTATTGCGTACTAACGTATAACGTTGTATATTATTACGTAATGACGTATAACGCTATATACTATTACGTACTAACGTATAACGTTATAAACTAATACGTAATGACGAATAACGTTATATACTATTACATACTAACGTATTACGTTATATACTATTACGCAATGACGTATAACGTTATATACTATTTCGTAATAACGTGTAACGTTATATACTAATACGTAATAACGTAAAACGTTATATACTATTACGTAATAACGTATAACGTTATATACTATTACGTAATGACGTATAACGTTATATACTAATACGCAATGACGTATAACGTTATATACCATTACGTACTAACGTATAATGTTATATACTATTACGTACTAACGTATAACGTTATAAACTAATACGTAATGACGAATAACGTTATATACTATTACATACTAACGTATTACGTTATATACTATTACGCAATGACGTATAACGTTATATACTATTACGTAATAACGTGTAACGTTATATACTAATACGTAATAACGTAAAACGTTATATACTATTACGTAATAACGTATAACGTTATATACTATTACGTAATGACGTATAACGTTATATACTAATACGCAATGACGTATAACGTTATATACCATTACGTACTAACGTATAATGTTATATACTATTACGTACTAACGTATAACGTTATAAACTATTACGCAATGACGTATAACGTTATATACTATTACGTACTAACGTATAACGTTATATAATATTACGTACTAACGTATAATGTTATATACTAGTACGTACTAACGTATAACGTTATATACTAATACGTAATGACGTATAACGTTATAAACTAATACGTAATGACGAATAACGTTATATACTATTACGTACTAACGTATTACGTTATATACTATTACGCAATGACGTATAACGTTATATACTATTACGTAATAACGTGTAACGTTATATACTATTACGTACTAACGTATAACGTTATAAACTATTACGCAGTGACGTATAACGTTATATACTATTACGTACTAACGTATAACGTTATAAACTATTACGTACTAACGTATAATGTTATATACTATTACGTACTAACGTATAACGTTATATACTAATACGTAATGACGTATAACGTTATAAACTAATACGTAATGACGAATAACGTTATGTACTATTACGTAATAACGTATAACGTTATATACTATTACGTAATGACGTATAACGTTATACACTATTACGTAAAGACGTATAACGTTATATACTAATACGTAATAACGTATAATGTTGTATACTATTACGTACTAACGTATAACGTTATATACTATTACGTAATGACGTATAACGTTATATACTAATACGTAATGACGTATATCGTTATATACTATTACGTACTAACGTATAACGTTATAAACTATTACGCAATGACGTATAACGTTATATACTATTACGTACTAACGTATAACGTTATAAACTAATACGTAATGACGAATAACGTTATATACTATTGCGTACTAACGTATAACGTTGTATATTATTACGTAATGACGTATAACGCTATATACTATTACGTACTAACGTATAACGTTATAAACTAATACGTAATGACGAATAACGTTATATACTATTACATACTAACGTATTACGTTATATACTATTACGCAATGACGTATAACGTTATTTACTATTACGTAATAACGTGTAACGTTATATACTAATACGTAATAACGTAAAACGTTATATACTATTACGTAATAACGTATAACGTTATATACTATTACGTACTAACGTATAACGTTATAAACTATTACGCAATGACGTATAACGTTATATACTATTACGTACTAACGTATAAAGTTATATAATATTACGTACTAACGTATAATGTTATATACTATTACGTACTAACGTATAACGTTATATACTAATACGTAATGACGTATAACGTTATAAACTAATACGTAATGACGAATAACGTTATATACTATTACGTACTAACGTATTACGTTATATACTATTACGCAATGACGTATAACGTTATATACTATTACGTAATAACGTGTAACGTTATATACTATAATGTAATGACGTATAACGCTATATACTATTACGTACTAACGTATAACGTTATAAACTATTACGCAGTGACGTATAACGTTATATACTATTACGTACTAACGTATAACGTTATAAACTATTACGTACTAACGTATAATGTTATATACTATTACGTACTAACGTATAACGTTATATACTATTACGTAATGACGTATAACGTTATACACTATTACGTAAAGACGTATAACGTTATATACTAATACGTAAAGACGTATAACGTTATTGAGTATTACCTTATAGCGTATAACGTTATATACTAATACGTAATAACGTAAAACGTTATATACTATTACGTAATAACGTATAACGTTATATACTATTACGTAATGACGTATAACGTTATACACTATTACGTAAAGACGTATAACGTTATATACTAATACGTAATAACGTATAATGTTGTATACTAATACGTACTAACGTATAACGTTATATACTAATACGTAATATCGTATAACGTTATATACTCTTACGTACTAACGCATAGCGTTATACACTATTACGTAAAGACGTATAACGTTATATACTAATGCGTAATAACGTATAACGTTATATACTATTACGTACTAACGTATAACGATATATACTATTACGTAATGACGTATAACGCTATATACTATTACGTACTAACGTATAACGTTATAAAATAATACGTAATGACGAATAACGTTATATACTATTACGTACTATCGTATAACGTTATAAACTAATACGTACTAACGTATAACGTTATATACTATTACGTAATAACGTATAATGTTATATACTATTACGTACTAACGTATAACGTTATATACTAATACGTAATGACGTATAACGTTATAAACTAATACGTAATGACGAATAACGTTATAAACTAATACGTAATGACGTATAACGTTATACACTATTACGTAAAGACGTATAACGTTATATACTAATACGTAATAACGTATAACGTTATATACTATTACGTACTAACGTATAGCGTTATATACTATTACGTAATGACGTATAACGCTATATACTATTACGTACTATCGTATAACGTTATAAACTAATACGTAATGACGAATAACGTTATATACTATTACGTACTAACGTATAACGTTATAAACTAATACGTAATGACGTATAACGTTATATACTATTACGCACTAACGTATAACGTTATAAACTAATACGTACTAACGTGTAACGTTATATACTATTACGTAATGAAGTATAACGCTATATACTATTACGTACTAACGTGTAACGTTATATAGTATTACCTGATGACGTATAACGTTATATACTATTACGTACTAACGTATAACGTTATATCCTATTACGTAATAACGTATAACGATATAGTATTACGTAATGGCGTATAACGTTATATACTATTACGTAATGACGTATAACGTTATATACTAATACGTAATGACGTATATCGTTATATACTATAATGTAATGACGTATATCGTTATTGAGTATTACCTTATAACGTATAACGTTATATCGTATTACGTGCTAACGTATAACGTTATATACTATTACGTACTAACGTATAACGTTATATACTATTACGTAATGACGTATAACGTTATGTACTATTATGTAATGACGTATAACGTTATTGCGTATTACCTTATAACGTATAACGTTATATCCTATTACGTACTAACGTATAACGTTATATTCTATTACGTACTAACGTGTAACGTTATATAGTATTACCTGATGACGTATAACGTTATATACTATTACGTACTAACGTATAACGTTATATCCTATTACGTAATAACGTATAACGTTATATGCTATTACGAACTAACGTATAACGTTATATACTATTACGTACTAACGTATAATGTTATATTCTATTACGTACTAACGTGTAACGTTATATAGTATTACCTGATGACGTATAGCGTTATATACTAATACGCACTAACGTAGAACGTTATAAACTAATACGTTCTAACGTATGACGTTATATACCAATACGTACTAACGTATAACGTTATATACTATTACGTACTAACGTATAACGTTATATACTAATACGTAATATCGTATAACTTTATATACTAATACGTAATGACGAATAACGTTATGTACTATTACGTACTAACGTATAACGTTATAAACTAATACGTACTAACGTATAACGTTATTGAGTATTACCTTATAGCGTATAACGTTATATACTAATACGTAATAACGTAAAACGTTATATACTATTACGTAATAGTATATAACGTTATACGTTATTACGTAATGACGTATAACGTTATACACTATTACGTAAAGACGTATAACGTTATATACTAATACGTAATAACGTATAACGTTGTATACTATTACGTACTAACGTATAACGTTATATACTATTACGTAATGACGTATAACGTTATATACTAATACGTAATGACGTATATCGTTATATACTATTACGTACTAACGTATAACGTTATATACTATTACGTAATGACGTATAACGCTATATACTATTACGTACTAACGTATAACGTTATAAACTAATACGTAATGACGAATAACGTTATATACTATTACGTACTAACGTATAACGTTATATACTATTACGCAATGACGTATAACGTTATATACTATTACGCACTAACGTATAACGTTATAAACTAATACGTACTAACGTATAACGTTATATACTATTACGTACTAACGTATAACGTTATATACTATTACGTACTAACGTATAATGTTATATACTATTACGTACTAACGTATAACGTTATATACTAATACGTAATATCGTATAACGTTATATACTATTACGTACTAACGTATAACGTTATATACTATTACGTAATGACGTATAACGTTATGTACTATTATGTAATGACGTATAACGTTATTGCGTATTACCTTATAACGTATAACGTTATATCCTATTACGTACTAACGTATAACGTTATATTCTATTACGTACTAACGTGTAACGTTATATAGTATTACCTGATGACGTATAACGTTATATACTATTACGTACTAACGTATAACGTTATATCCTATTACGTAATAACGTATAACGTTATATGCTATTACGAACTAACGTATAACGTTATATACTATTACGTACTAACGTATAATGTTATATTCTATTACGTACTAACGTGTAACGTTATATAGTATTACCTGATGACGTATAGCGTTATATACTAATACGCACTAACGTAGAACGTTATAAACTAATACGTTCTAACGTATGACGTTATATACTATTACGTACTAACGTATAATGTTATATACTATTACGTACTAACGTATAACGTTATATACTAATACGTAATGACGTATAACGTTATATACTATTACGTACTAACGTATAACGTTATATACTATTACGTAAAGACGTATAACGTTATATACTAATACGTAATATCGTATAACGTTATATACTAATACGTAATATCGTATAACGTTATATACTCTTACGTACTAACGCATAGCGTTATACACTATTACGTAAAGACGTATAACGTTATATACTAATGCGTAATAACGTATAACGTTATATACTATTACGCACTAACGTATAACGATATATACTATTACGTAATGACGTATAACGCTATATACTATTACGTACTAACGTATAACGTTATAAAATAATACGTAATGACGAATAACGTTATATACTATTACGTACTATCGTATAACGTTATAAACTAATACGTACTAACGTATAACGTTATATACTATTACGTAATAACGTATAATGTTATATACTATTACGTACTAACGTATAACGTTATATACTAATACGTAATGACGTATAACGTTATAAACTAATACGTAATGACGAATAACGTTATAAACTAATACGTAATGACGTATAACGTTATACACTATTACGTAAAGACGTATAACGTTATATACTAATACGTAATAACGTATAACGTTATATACTATTACGTACTAACGTATAGCGTTATATACTATTACGTAATGACGTATAACGCTATATACTATTACGTACTATCGTATAACGTTATAAACTAATACGTAATGACGAATAACGTTATATACTATTACGTACTAACGTATAACGTTATAAACTAATACGTAATGACGTATAACGTTATATACTATTACGCACTAACGTATAACGTTATAAACTAATACGTACTAACGTGTAACGTTATATACTATTACGTAATGAAGTATAACGCTATATACTATTACGTACTAACGTGTAACGTTATATAGTATTACCTGATGACGTATAACGTTATATACTATTACGTACTAACGTATAACGTTATATACTATTACGTACTAACGTATAATGTTATATACTATTACGTACTAACGTATAACGTTATATACTAATACGTAATGACGTATAACGTTATATACTATTACGTACTAACGTATAAGGTTATATACTATTACGTAAAGACGTATAACGTTATATACTAATACGTAATATCGTATAACGTTATATACTATTACGTACTAACGTATAACGTTATATACTATTACGTAATGACGTATAACGTTATGTACTATTATGTAATGACGTATAACGTTATTGCGTATTACCTTATAACGTATAACGTTATATCCTATTACGTACTAACGTATAACGTTATATTCTATTACGTACTAACGTGTAACGTTATATAGTATTACCTGATGACGTATAACGTTATATACTATTACGTACTAACGTATAACGTTATATCCTATTACGTAATAACGTATAACGTTATATGCTATTACGAACTAACGTATAACGTTATATACTATTACGTACTAACGTATAATGTTATATTCTATTACGTACTAACGTGTAACGTTATATAGTATTACCTGATGACGTATAGCGTTATATACTAATACGCACTAACGTAGAACGTTATAAACTAATACGTTCTAACGTATGACGTTATATACCAATACGTACTAACGTATAACGTTATATACTATTACGTACTAACGTATAACGTTATATACTAATACGTAATATCGTATAACTTTATATACTAATACGTAATGACGAATAACGTTATGTACTATTACGTACTAACGTATAACGTTATAAACTAATACGTACTAACGTATAACGTTATTGAGTATTACCTTATAGCGTATAACGTTATATACTAATACGTAATAACGTAAAACGTTATATACTATTACGTAATAGTATATAACGTTATACGTTATTACGTAATGACGTATAACGTTATACACTATTACGTAAAGACGTATAACGTTATATACTAATACGTAATAACGTATAACGTTGTATACTATTACGTACTAACGTATAACGTTATATACTATTACGTAATGACGTATAACGTTATATACTAATACGTAATGACGTATATCGTTATATACTATTACGTACTAACGTATAACGTTATATACTATTACGTAATGACGTATAACGCTATATACTATTACGTACTAACGTATAACGTTATAAACTAATACGTAATGACGAATAACGTTATATACTATTACGTACTAACGTATAACGTTATATACTATTACGCAATGACGTATAACGTTATATACTATTACGCACTAACGTATAACGTTATAAACTAATACGTACTAACGTATAACGTTATATACTATTACGTACTAACGTATAACGTTATATACTATTACGTACTAACGTATAATGTTATATACTATTACGTACTAACGTATAACGTTATATACTAATACGTAATATCGTATAACGTTATATACTATTACGTACTAACGTATAACGTTATATACTATTACGTAATGACGTATAACGTTATGTACTATTATGTAATGACGTATAACGTTATTGCGTATTACCTTATAACGTATAACGTTATATCCTATTACGTACTAACGTATAACGTTATATTCTATTACGTACTAACGTGTAACGTTATATAGTATTACCTGATGACGTATAACGTTATATACTATTACGTACTAACGTATAACGTTATATCCTATTACGTAATAACGTATAACGTTATATGCTATTACGAACTAACGTATAACGTTATATACTATTACGTACTAACGTATAATGTTATATTCTATTACGTACTAACGTGTAACGTTATATAGTATTACCTGATGACGTATAGCGTTATATACTAATACGCACTAACGTAGAACGTTATAAACTAATACGTTCTAACGTATGACGTTATATACTATTACGTACTAACGTATAATGTTATATACTATTACGTACTAACGTATAACGTTATATACTAATACGTAATGACGTATAACGTTATATACTATTACGTACTAACGTATAACGTTATATACTATTACGTAAAGACGTATAACGTTATATACTAATACGTAATATCGTATAACGTTATATACTAATACGTAATATCGTATAACGTTATATACTCTTACGTACTAACGCATAGCGTTATACACTATTACGTAAAGACGTATAACGTTATATACTAATGCGTAATAACGTATAACGTTATATACTATTACGCACTAACGTATAACGATATATACTATTACGTAATGACGTATAACGCTATATACTATTACGTACTAACGTATAACGTTATAAAATAATACGTAATGACGAATAACGTTATATACTATTACGTACTATCGTATAACGTTATAAACTAATACGTACTAACGTATAACGTTATATACTATTACGTAATAACGTATAATGTTATATACTATTACGTACTAACGTATAACGTTATATACTAATACGTAATGACGTATAACGTTATAAACTAATACGTAATGACGAATAACGTTGTAAACTAATACGTAATGACGTATAACGTTATACACTATTACGTAAAGACGTATAACGTTATATACTAATACGTAATAACGTATAACGTTATATACTATTACGTACTAACGTATAGCGTTATATACTATTACGTAATGACGTATAACGCTATATACTATTACGTACTATCGTATAACGTTATAAACTAATACGTAATGACGAATAACGTTATATACTATTACGTACTAACGTATAACGTTATAAACTAATACGTAATGACGTATAACGTTATATACTATTACGCACTAACGTATAACGTTATAAACTAATACGTACTAACGTGTAACGTTATATACTATTACGTAATGAAGTATAACGCTATATACTATTACGTACTAACGTGTAACGTTATATAGTATTACCTGATGACGTATAACGTTATATACTATTACGTACTAACGTATAACGTTATATACTATTACGTACTAACGTATAATGTTATATACTATTACGTACTAACGTATAACGTTATATACTAATACGTAATGACGTATAACGTTATATACTATTACGTACTAACGTATAACGTTATATACTATTACGTAAAGACGTATAACGTTATATACTAATACGTAATATCGTATAACGTTATATACTATTACGTACTAACGTATAACGTTATATACTATTACGTAATGACGTATAACGTTATGTACTATTATGTAATGACGTATAACGTTATTGCGTATTACCTTATAACGTATAACGTTATATCCTATTACGTACTAACGTATAACGTTATATTCTATTACGTACTAACGTGTAACGTTATATAGTATTACCTGATGACGTATAACGTTATATACTATTACGTACTAACGTATAACGTTATATCCTATTACGTAATAACGTATAACGTTATATGCTATTACGAACTAACGTATAACGTTATATACTATTACGTACTAACGTATAATGTTATATTCTATTACGTACTAACGTGTAACGTTATATAGTATTACCTGATGACGTATAGCGTTATATACTAATACGCACTAACGTAGAACGTTATAAACTAATACGTTCTAACGTATGACGTTATATACTAATACGTACTAACGTATAACGTTATATACTATTACGTACTAACGTATAACGTTATATACTAATACGTAATATCGTATAACTTTATATACTAATACGTAATGACGAATAACGTTATGTACTATTACGTACTAACGTATAACGTTATAAACTAATACGTACTAACGTATAACGTTATTGAGTATTACCTTATAGCGTATAACGTTATATACTAATACGTAATAACGTAAAACGTTATATACTATTACGTAATAACGTATAACGTTATATACTATTACGTAATGACGTATAACGTTATACACTATTATGTAAAGACGTATAACGTTATATACTAATACGTAATAACGTATAATGTTGTATACTATTACGTACTAACGTACAACGTTATATACTATTACGTAATGACGTATAACGTTATATACTAATACGTAATGACGTATATCGTTATATACTATTACGTACTAACGTATAACGTTATATACTATTACGTAATGACGTATAACGCTATATACTATTACGTACTAACGTATAACGTTATAAACTAATACGTAATGACGAATAACGTTATATACTATTACGTACTAACGTATAACGTTATATACTATTACGCAATGACGTATAACGTTATATACTATTACGCACTAACGTATAACGTTATAAACTAATACGTACTAACGTATAACGTTATATACTATTACGTACTAACGTATAACGTTATATACTATTACGTACTAACGTATAATGTTATATACTATTACGTACTAACGTATAACGTTATATACTAATACGTAATGACGTATAACGTTATATACTATTACGTACTAACGTATAACGTTATATACTATTACGTAAAGACGTATAACGTTATATACTAATACGTAATATCGTATAACGTTATATACTATTACGTACTAACGTATAACGTTATATACTATTACGTAATGACGTATAACGTTATGTACTATTATGTAATGACGTATAACGTTATTGCGTATTACCTTATAACGTATAACGTTATATCCTATTACGTACTAACGTATAACGTTATATTCTATTACGTACTAACGTGTAACGTTATATAGTATTACCTGATGACGTATAACGTTATATACTATTACGTACTAACGTATAACGTTATATCCTATTACGTAATAACGTATAACGTTATATGCTATTACGAACTAACGTATAACGTTATATACTATTACGTACTAACGTATAATGTTATATTCTATTACGTACTAACGTGTAACGTTATATAGTATTACCTGATGACGTATAGCGTTATATACTAATACGCACTAACGTAGAACGTTATAAACTAATACGTTCTAACGTATGACGTTATATACTAATACGTACTAACGTATAACGTTATATACTATTACGTACTAACGTATAACGTTATATACTAATACGTAATATCGTATAACTTTATATACTAATACGTAATGACGAATAACGTTATGTACTATTACGTACTAACGTATAACGTTATAAACTAATACGTACTAACGTATAACGTTATTGAGTATTACCTTATAGCGTATAACGTTATATACTAATACGTAATAACGTAAAACGTTATATACTATTACGTAATAACGTATAACGTTATATACTATTACGTAATGACGTATAACGTTATACACTATTACGTAAAGACGTATAACGTTATATACTAATACGTAATAACGTATAATGTTGTATACTATTACGTACTAACGTATAACGTTATATACTATTACGTAATGACGTATAACGTTATATACTAATACGTAATGACGTATATCGTTATATACTATTACGTACTAACGTATAACGTTATATACTATTACGTAATGACGTATAACGCTATATACTATTACGTACTAACGTATAACGTTATAAACTAATACGTAATGACGAATAACGTTATATACTATTACGTACTAACGTATAACGTTATATACTATTACGCAATGACGTATAACGTTATATACTATTACAAACTAACATATAACGTTATAAACTAATACGTACTAACGTATAACGTTATATACTATTACGTACTAACGTATAACGTTATATACTATTACGTACTAACGTATAATGTTATATACTATTACGTACTAACGTATAACGTTATATACTAATACGTAATGACGTATAACGTTATATACTATTACGTACTAACGTATAACGTTATATACTATTACGTAAAGACGTACAACGTTATATACTAATACGTAATATCGTATAACGTTATATACTAATACGTAATATCGTATAACGTTATATACTCTTACGTACTAACGCATAGCGTTATACACTATTACGTAAAGACGTATAACGTTATATACTAATGCGTAATAACGTATAACGTTATATACTAATACGTAATATCGTATAACGTTATATACTAATACGTAATATCGTATAACGTTATATACTCTTACGTACTAACGCATAGCGTTATACACTACTACGTAAAGACGTATAACGTTATATACTAATGCGTAATAACGTATAACGTTATATACTATTACGTACTAACGTATAACGATATATACTATTACGTAATGACGTATAACGCTATATACTATTACGTACTAACGTATAACGTTATAAAATAATACGTAATGACGAATAACGTTATATACTATTACGTACTATCGTATAACGTTATAAACTAATACGTACTAACGTATAACGTTATATACTATTACGTAATAACGTATAATGTTATATACTATTACGTACTAACGTATAACGTTATATACTAATACGTAATGACGTATAACGTTATAAACTAATACGTAATGACGAATAACGTTATAAACTAATACGTAATGACGTATAACGTTATATACTATTACGTACTAACGTATAACGTTATATACTATTACGTAAAGACGTATAACGTTATATACTAATACGTAATATCGTATAACGTTATATACTAATACGTAATATCGTATAACGTTATATACTCTTACGTACTAACGCATAGCGTTATACACTATTACGTAAAGACGTATAACGTTATATACTAATGCATAATAACGTATAACGTTATATACTAATACGTAATATCGTATAACGTTATATACTAATACGTAATATCGTATAACGTTATATACTCTTACGTACTAACGCATAGCGTTATACACTATTACGTAAAGACGTATAACGTTTTATACTAATGCGTAATAACGTATAACGTTATATACTATTACGTACTAACGTATAACGATATATACTATTACGTAATGACGTATAACGCTATATACTATTACGTACTAACGTATAACGTTATAAAATAATACGTAATGACGAATAACGTTATATACTATTACGTACTATCGTATAACGTTATAAACTAATACGTACTAACGTATAACGTTATATACTATTACGTAATAACGTATAATGTTATATACTATTACGTACTAACGTATAACGTTATATACTAATACGTAATGACGTATAACGTTATAAACTAATACGTAATGACGAATAACGTTATAAACTAATACGTAATGACGTATAACGTTATATACTATTACGTACTAACGTATAGCGTTATATACTATTACGTAATGACGTATAACGCTATATACTATTACGTACTATCGTATAACGTTATAAACTAATACGTAATGACGAATAACGTTATATACTATTACGTAATAACGTATAATGTTATATACTATTACGTACTAACGTATAACGTTATATACTAATACGTAATGACGTATAACGTTATAAACTAATACCTAATGACGAATAACGTTATAAACTAATACGTAATGACGTATAACGTTATACACTATTACGTAAAGACGTATAACGTTATATACTAATACGTAATAACGTATAACGTTATATACTATTACGTACTAACGTATAGCGTTATATACTATTACGTAATGACGTATAACGCTATATACTATTACGTACTATCGTATAACGTTATAAACTAATACGTAATGACGAATAACGTTATATACTATTACGTACTAACGTATAACGTTATAAACTAATACGTAATGACGTATAACGTTATATACTATTACGCACTAACGTATAACGTTATAAACTGATACGTACTAACGTGTAACGTTATATACTATTACGTAATGAAGTATAACGCTATATACTATTACGTACTAACGTGTAACGTTATATAGTATTACCTGATGACGTATAACGTTATATACTATTACGTACTAACGTATAACGTTATATCCTATTACGTAATAACGTATAACGATATAGTATTACGTAATGGCGTATAACGTTATATACTATTACGTAATGACGTATAACGTTATATACTAATACGTAATGACGTATATCGTTATATACTATAATGTAATGACGTATATCGTTATTGAGTATTACCTTATAACGTATAACGTTATATCGTATTACGTGCTAACGTATAACGTTATATACTATTACGTACTAACGTATAACGTTATATACTATTACGTAAAGACGTATAACGTTATATACTAATACGTAATAACGTATAACGTTGTATACTATTACGTACTAACGTATAACGTTATATACTATTACGTAATGACGTATAACGCTATATACTATTGCGTACTAACGTATAACGTTATAAACTAATACGTAATGACGAATAACGTTATATACTATTACGTAATGACGAATAACGTTATATACTATTACGTACTAACGTATAACGTTATACACTATTACGTAAAGACGTATAACGTTATATACTAATACGTAATAACGTATAACGTTATATCCTATTACGTACTAACGTATAACGTTATATTCTATTACGTACTAACGTGTAACGTTATATAGTATTACCTGATGACGTATAACGTTATATACTATTACGTACTAACGTATAACTTTATATACTATTACGTAATGTCGTATAACGCTATATACTATTACGTACTAACGTATAACGTTATAAACTAATACGTAATGACGAATAACGTTATATACTTTTACGTACTAACGTATAACGTTATATACTATTACGTTAAGACGTATAACGTTATATACTAATACGTAATAACGTATAACGTTATATACTAATACGTGATATCGTATAACGTTATATACTATTACGTACTAACGTATAACGTTATACACTATTACGTAAAGACGTATAACGTTATATGCTAATACGTAATAACGTATAACGTTGTATACTATTACGTACTAACGTATAACGTTATATACTATTACGTAATGACGTATAACGCTATATACTATTACGTACTAACGTATAACGTTATATACTAATACGTAATGACGTATAACGTTATAAACTAATACGTAATGACGAATAACGTTATGTACTATTACGTACTAACGTATAACGTTATAAACTAATACGTACTAACGTATAACGTTATTGAGTATTACCTTATAGCGTATAACGTTATATACTAATACGTAATGACGTATAACGCTATATACTATTACGTACTAACGTATAACGTTATATACTAATACGTAATGACGTATAACGTTATATACTATTACGTACTAACGTATAGCGTTATACACTATTACGTAAAGACGTATAACGTTATATACTAATGCGTAATAACGTATAACGTTATATACTAATACGTAATATCGTATAACGTTATATACTAATACGTAATATCGTATAACGTTATATACTCTTACGTACTAACGCATAGCGTTATACACTATTACGTAAAGACGTATAACGTTATATACTAATGCGTAATAACGTATAACGTTATATACTATTACGTACTAACGTATAACGATATATACTATTACGTAATGACGTATAACGCTATATACTATTACGTACTAACGTATAACGTTATAAAATAATACGTAATGACGAATAACGTTATATACTATTACGTACTATCGTATAACGTTATAAACTAATACGTACTAACGTATAACGTTATATACTATTACGTAATAACGTATAATGTTATATACTATTACGTACTAACGTATAACGTTATATACTAATACGTAATGACGTATAACGTTATAAACTAATACGTAATGACGAATAACGTTATAAACTAATACGTAATAACGTATAACGTTATACACTATTACGTAAAGACGTATAACGTTATATACTAATACGTAATAACGTATAACGTTATATACTATTACGTACTAACGTATAGCGTTATATACTATTACGTAATGACGTATAACGCTATATACTATTACGTACTATCGTATAACGTTATAAACTAATACGTAATGACGAATAACGTTATATACTATTACGTACTAACGTATAACGTTATAAACTAATACGTAATGACGTATAACGTTATATACTATTACGCACTAACGTATAACGTTATAAACTAATACGTACTAACGTGTAACGTTATATACTATTACGTAATGAAGTATAACGCTATATACTATTACGTACTAACGTGTAACGTTATATAGTATTACCTGATGACGTATAACGTTATATACTATTACGTACTAACGTATAACGTTATATACTATTACGTAATAACGTATAACGATATAGTATTACGTAATGGCGTATAACGTTATATACTATTACGTAATGACGTATAACGTTATATACTAATACGTAATGACGTATATCGTTATATACTATAATGTAATGACGTATATCGTTATTGAGTATTACCTTATAACGTATAACGTTATATCGTATTACGTGCTAACGTATAACGTTATATACTATTACGTACTAACGTATAACGTTATATACTATTACGTAATGACGTATAACGTTATGTACTATTATGTAATGACGTATAACGTTATATACTAATACGTAATGACGAGTAACGTTATATACTATTACGTACTAACGTATAACGTTATAAACTAATACGTACTAACGTATAACGTTATACACCATTACGTAAAGACGTATAACGTTATATACTAATACGTAATAACGTATAACGATGTATACTATTACGTACTAACGTATAACGTTATATACTATTACGTAATGACGTATAACGCTATATACTATTACGTACTAACGTATAACGTTATAAACTAATACGTAATGACGAATAACGTTATATAGTATTACGTACTAACGTATAACGTTATATACTATTACGTAAAGACGTATAACGTTATATACTAATACGTAATAACGTACAACGTTATATCGTATTACGTGCTAACGTATAACGTTATATACTATTACGTACTAACGTGTAACGTTATAAACTAATACGTAATGACGTATAACGTTATATACTATTACGTACTAACGTATAACGTTATATACTATTACGTAATGACGTATAACGTTATATACTAATACGTAATGACGTATATCGTTATATACTATTACGTACTAACGTATAACTTTATATACTATTACGTAATGACGTATAACGCTATATACTATTACGTACTAACGTATAACGTTATAAACTAATACGTAATGACGAATAACGTTATATACTATTACGTACTAACGTATAACGTTATATACTATTACGCAATGACGTATAACGTTATATACTATTACGCCCTAACGTATAACGTTATAAACTAATACGTACTAACGTATAACGTTATATACTATTACGTGCTAACGTATAACGTTATATACTATTTCGTGCTAACGTGTAACGTTATATACTATTACGTAATGACGTATAACGTTATAAACTAATACGTAATGACGAGTAACGTTATATACTATTACGTACTAACGTATAACGTTATAAACTAATACGTACTAACGTATAACGTTATAAACTAATACGTACTAATGTGTAACGTTATATAGTATTACCTGATGACGTATAACGTTGTATACTATTACGTAATAACGTGTAACGTAATATAGTATTACCTGATGACGTATAACGTTATATACTATTACGTACTAACGTATAACGTTATATACTAATACGTAATGACGTATAACGTTATAAACTAATACGTACTAATGTGTAACGTTATATAGTATTACCTGATGACGTATAACGTTGTATACTATTACGTAATAACGTGTAACGTAATATAGTATTACCTGATGACGTATAACGTTATATACTATTACGTACTAACGTATAACGTTATATACTATTACGCAATGATGTATAACGTTATATACTATTACGCAATGACGTATAACGCTATATACTATTACGTAATAACGTACAACGTTATATAATATTACGTAATGACGTATAACGCTATACACTATTACGTACTAACGTATAACGTTATAAACTAATACGTAATGACGAATAACGTTATATACTATTACGTACTAACGTATAACGTTATAAACTAATACGTAATGACGAATAACGTTGTATACTATTACGTACTAACGTATAACGTTATATACTATTACGTGCTAACGTATAACGTTATATACTATTTCGTGCTAAAGTGTAACGTTATATACTATTACGTAATGACGTATAACGCTATATACTATTACGTACTAACGTATAACGTTATAAACTAATACGTAATGACGAATAACGTTATATACTATTACGTACTAACGTATAACGTTATAAACTATTACGCAATGACGTATAACGTTATATACTATTACGCACTAACGTATAACGTTATAAACTAATACGTACTAACGTATAACGTTATATACTATTACGTGCTAACGTATAACGTTATATACTATTTCGTGCTAACGTGTAACGTTATATACTATTACGTAATGACGTATAACGTTATAAACTAATACGTAATGACGAGTAACGTTATATACTATTACGTACTAACGTATAACGTTATAAACTAATACGTACTAACGTATAACGTTATAAACTATTACGTACTAATGTGTAACGTTATATAGTATTACCTGATGACGTATAACGTTGTATACTATTACGTAATAACGTGTAACGTAATATAGTATTACCTGATGACGTATAACGTTATATACTATTACGTACTAACGTATAACGTTATAAACTAATACGTAATGACGTATAACGTTATAAACTAATACGTAATGACGTATAACGTTATGAACTAATACGTAATGACGTATAACGTTATATACTATTACGTAATAACGTACAACGTTATATACTATTACGTAATGACGTATAACGCTATACACTATTACGTACTAACGTATAACGTTATAAACTAATACGTAATGACGAATAACGTTATATACTATTACGTACTAACGTATAACGTTATAAAATAATACGTAATGACGAATAACGTTGTATACTATTACGTACTAACGTATAACGTTATATACTATTACGTGCTAACGTATAACGTTATATACTATTTCGTGCTAAAGTGTAACGTTATATACTATTACGTAATGACGTATAACGCTATATACTATTACGTACTAACGTATAACGTTATAAACTAATACGTAATGACGAATAACGTTATATACTATTACGTACTAACGTATAACGTTATAAACTATTACGCAATGACGTATAACGTTATATACTATTACGCACTAACGTATAACGTTATAAACTAATACGTACTAACGTATAACGTTATGTACTATTACGTGCTAACGTATAACGTTATATACTATTTCGTGCTAACGTGTAACGTTATATACTATTACGTAATGACGTATAACGTTATAAACTAATACGTAATGACGAGTAACGTTATATACTATTACGTACTAACGTATAACGTTATAAACTAATACGTACTAACGTATAACGTTATAAACTATTACGTACTAATGTGTAACGTTATATAGTATTACCTGATGACGTATAACGTTGTATACTATTACGTAATAACGTGTAACGTAATATAGTATTACCTGATGACGTATAACGTTATATACTATTACGTACTAACGTATAACGTTATAAACTAATACGTAATGACGTATAACGTTATAAACTAATACGTAATGACGTATAACGTTATAAACTAATACGTAATGACGTATAACGTTATATACTATTACGTAATAACGTACAACGTTATATACTATTACGTAATGACGTATAACGCTATACACTATTACGTACTAACGTATAACGTTATAAACTAATACGTAATGACGAATAACGTTATATACTATTACGTACTAACGTATAACGTTATAAACTAATACGTAATGACGAATAACGTTGTATACTATTACGTACTAACGTATAACGTTATATACTATTACGTGCTAACGTATAACGTTATATACTATTTCGTGCTAAAGTGTAACGTTATATACTATTACGTAATGACGTATAACGCTATATACTATTACGTACTAACGTATAACGTTATAAACTAATACGTAATGACGAATAACGTTATATACTATTACGTACTAACGTATAACGTTATAAACTATTACGCAATGACGTATAACGTTATATACTATTACGCACTAACGTATAACGTTATAAACTAATACGTACTAACGTATAACGTTATGTACTATTACGTGCTAACGTATAACGTTATATACTATTTCGTGCTAACGTGTAACGTTATATACTATTACGTAATGACGTATAACGTTATAAACTAATACGTAATGACGAGTAACGTTATATACTATTACGTACTAACGTATAACGTTATAAACTAATACGTACTAACGTATAACGTTATATACTATTACGCAATGACGTATAACGCTATATACTATTACGTACTAACGTATAACGTTATAAACTAATACGTAATGACGAATAACGTTGTATACTGTTACGTACTAACGTATAACGTTATAAACTAATACGTAATGACGAATAACGTTGTATACTATTACGTAATAACGTATAACGTTATATACTATTACGTAAAGACGTATAACGTTATATACTAATACGTAATAACGTACAACGTTATATCGTATTACGTGCTAACATATAACGTTATATACTATTACGTACTAACGTGTAACGTTATAAACTAATACGTAATGACGTATAACGTTATATACTATTACGTAATAACGTACAACGTTATATACTATTACGCGCTAACGTATAACGTTATATACTATTTCGTGCTAAAGTGTAACGTTATATACTATTACGTAATGACGTATAACGCTATATACTATTACGTACTAACGTATAACGTTATAAACTAATACGTAATGACGAATAACGTTATATACTATTACGTACTAACGTATAACGTTATAAACTATTACGTAATGACGTATAACGTTATAAACTAATACGTAATGACTAATAACGTTATAAACTAATACGTAATGACGTATAACGTTATACACTATTACGTAAAGACGTATAACGTTATATACTAATACGTAATAACGTATAACGTTATATCCTATTACGTAATAACGTATAACGATATAGTATTACGTAATGGCGTATAACGTTATATACAATTACGTAATGACGTATAACGCTATATACTATTACGTACTAACGTATAACGTTATAAACTAATACGTAATGACGAATAACGTTATATACTATTACGCACTAACGTATAACGTTATAAACTAATACGTACTAACGTGTAACGTTATATACTATTACGTAATGAAGTATAACGCTATATACTATTACGTACTAACGTGTAACGTTATATAGTATTACCTGATGACGTATAACGTTATATACTATTACGTACTAACGTATAACGTTATATCCTATTACGTAATAACGTATAACGATATAGTATTACGTAATGGCGTATAACGTTATATACAATTACGTAATGACGTATAACGTTATATACTAATACGTAATGACGTATATCGTTATATACTATAATGTAATGACGTATATCGTTATTGAGTATTACCTTATAACGTATAACGTTATATCGTATTACGTGCTAACGTATAACGTTATATACTATTACGTACTAACGTATAACGTTATATACTATTACGTAATGACGTATAACGTTATGTACTATTATGTAATGACGTATAACGTTATTGCGTATTACCTTATAACGTATAACGTTATATCCTATTACGTACTAACGTATAACGTTATATTCTATTACGTACTAACGTGTAACGTTATATAGTATTACCTGATGACGTATAACGTTATATACTATTACGTACTAACGTATAACGTTATATCCTATTACGTAATATCGTATAACGTTATATCCTATTACGTAATAACGTATAACGTTATATACTATTACGTACTAACGTATAACGTTATATTCTATTACGTACTAACGTGTAACGTTATATAGTATTACCTGATGACGTATAGCGTTATATACTAATACGCACTAACGTAGAACGTTATAAACTAATACGTTCTAACGTATGACGTTATATACTAATACGTACTAACGTATAACGTTATATACTATTACGTACTAACGTATAACGTTATATACTAATACGTAATATCGTATAACTTTATATACTAATACGTAATATCGTATAACGTTATATACTCTTACGTACTAACGTATAGCGTTATACACTATTACGTAAAGACGTATAACGTTATATACTAATACGTAATAACGTATAACGTTGTATACTATTACGTACTAACGTATAACGTTATACACTATTACGTAAAGACGTATAACGTTATATACTAATACGTAATAACGTATAACGTTGTATACTATTACGTACTAACGTATAACGTTATATACTATTACGTAATGACGTATAACGCTATATACTATTGCGTACTAACGTATAACGTTATAAACTAATACGTAATGACGAATAACGTTATATACTATTACGTAATGACGAATAACGTTATATACTATTACGTACTAACGTATAACGTTATACACTATTACGTAAAGACGTATAACGTTATATACTAATACGTAATAACGTATAACGTTATATCCTATTACGTACTAACGTATAACGTTATATTCTATTACGTACTAACGTGTAACGTTATATAGTATTACCTGATGACGTATAACGTTATATACTATTACGTACTAACGTATAACTTTATATACTATTACGTAATGTCGTATAACGCTATATACTATTACGTACTAACGTATAACGTTATAAACTAATACGTAATGACGAATACCGTTATATACTTTTACGTACTAACGTATAACGTTATATACTATTACGTAAAGACGTATAACGTTATATACTAATACGTAATAACGTATAACGTTATATACTAATACGTGATATCGTATAGCGTTATATACTATTACGTACTAACGTATAACGTTATACACTATTACGTAAAGACGTATAACGTTATATACTATTACGTACTAACGTATAACGTTATATCCTATTACGTAATAACGTATAACGTTATATGCTATTACGTAATATCGTATAACGTTATATACTCTTACGTACTAACGCATAGCGTTATACACTATTACGTAAAGACGTATAAATCTATATACTATAACGTACTAACGTATAACGTTATAAACTAATACGTAATGACGAATAACGTTATATACTATTACGTACTAACGTATAACGTTATATACTATTACGCAATGACGTATAACGTTATATACTATTACGCAATGACGTATAACGTTATATACTATTACGCAATGACGTATAACGCTATATACTATTACGTACTAACGTATAACGTTATATCCTATTACGTAATAACGTATAACGTTATATGCTATTACGTACTAACGTATAACGTTATATACTATTACGTACTAACGTATAACGTTATATACTATTTCGTACTAACGTATAACGTTATAAACTATTACGCAATGACGTATAACATTATATACTATTACGCAATGACGTATAACGCTATATACTATTACGTACTAACGTATAACGTTATAAACTAATACGTAATGACGTATAACGTTATATACTATTACGTACTAACGTATAACGTTATATACTATTACGTACTAACGTATAATGTTATATACTATTACGTACTAACGTATAACGTTATATACAAATACGTAATGACGTATAACGTTATATACTATTACGTACTAACGTATAACGTTATATACTATTACGTAAAGACGTATAACGTTATATACTAATACGTAATATCGTATAACGTTATATACTAATACGTAATATCGTATAACGTTATATACTCTTACGTACTAACGCATAGCGTTATACACTATTACGTAAAGACGTATAACGTTATATACTAATGCGTAATAACGTATAACGTTATAAACTAATACGTAATGACGTATAACGTTATATAATATTACGTAATAACGTACAACGTTATATACTATTACGTACTAACGTATAACGTTATATACTAATACGTAATGACGTATAACGTTATAAACTAATACGTAATGACGAATAACGTTATGTACTATTACGTACTAACGTATAACGTTATAAACTAATACGTACTAACGTATAACGTTATTGAGTATTACCTTATAGCGTATAACGTTATATACTAATACGTAATAACGTATAATGTTGTATACTATTACGTACTAACGTATAACGTTATATACTATTACGTAATGACGTATAACGTTATATACTAATACGTAATGACGTATATCGTTATATACTATTACGTACTAACGTATAACTTTATATACTATTACGTAATGACGTATAACGCTATATACTATTACGTACTAACGTATAACGTTATAAACTAATACGTAATGACGAATAACGTTATATACTATTACGTACTAACGTATAACGTTATATACTATTACGCAATGACGTATAACGTTATATACTATTACGCCCTAACGTATAACGTTATAAACTAATACGTACTAACGTATAACGTTATATACTATTACGTGCTAACGTATAACGTTATATACTATTTCGTGCTAACGTGTAACGTTATATACTATTACGTAATGACGTATAACGTTATAAACTAATACGTAATGACGAGTAACGTTATATACTATTACGTACTAACGTATAACGTTATAAACTAATACGTAATAACGTATAACGTTATAAACTAATACGTACTAATGTGTAACGTTATATAGTATTACCTGATGACGTATAACGTTGTATACTATTACGTAATAACGTGTAACGTAATATAGTATTACCTGATGACGTATAACGTTATATACTATTACGTACTAACGTATAACGTTATATACTAATACGTAATGACGTATAACGTTATAAACTAATACGTACTAATGTGTAACGTTATATAGTATTACCTGATGACGTATAACGTTGTATACTATTACGTAATAACGTGTAACGTAATATAGTATTACCTGATGACGTATAACGTTATATACTATTACGTACTAACGTATAACGTTATATACTATTACGCAATGATGTATAACGTTATATACTATTACGCAATGACGTATAACGCTATATACTATTACGTAATAACGTACAACGTTATATAATATTACGTAATGACGTATAACGCTATACACTATTACGTACTAACGTATAACGTTATAAACTAATACGTAATGACGAATAACGTTATATACTATTACGTACTAACGTATAACGTTATAAACTAATACGTAATGACGAATAACGTTGTATACTATTACGTACTAACGTATAACGTTATATACTATTACGTGCTAACGTATAACGTTATATACTATTTCGTGCTAAAGTGTAACGTTATATACTATTACGTAATGACGTATAACGCTATATACTATTACGTACTAACGTATAACGTTATAAACTAATACGTAATGACGAATAACGTTATATACTATTACGTACTAACGTATAACGTTATAAACTATTACGCAATGACGTATAACGTTATATACTATTACGCACTAACGTATAACGATATAAACTAATACGTACTAACGTATAACGTTATATACTATTACGTGCTAACGTATAACGTTATATACTATTTCGTGCTAACGTGTAACGTTATATACTATTACGTAATGTCGTATAACGTTATAAACTAATACGTAATGACGAGTAACGTTATATACTATTACGTACTAACGTATAACGTTATAAACTAATACGTACTAACGTATAACGTTATAAACTATTACATACTAATGTGTAACGTTATATAGTATTACCTGATGACGTATAACGTTGTATACTATTACGTAATAACGTGTAACGTAATATAGTATTACCTGATGACGTATAACGTTATATACTATTACGTACTAACGTATAACGTTATAAACTAATACGTAATGACGTATAACGTTATAAACTAATACGTAATGACGTATAACGTTATAAACTAATACGTAATGACGTATAACGTTATATACTATTACGTAATAACGTACAACGTTATATACTATTACGTAATGACGTATAACGCTATACACTATTACGTACTAACGTATAACGTTATAAACTAATACGTAATGACGAATAACGTTATATACTATTACGTACTAACGTATAACGTTATAAAATAATACGTAATGACGAATAACGTTGTATACTATTACGTACTAACGTATAACGTTATATACTATTACGTGCTAACGTATAACGTTATATACTATTTCGTGCTAAAGTGTAACGTTATATACTATTACGTAATGACGTATAACGCTATATACTATTACGTACTAACGTATAACGTTATAAACTAATACGTAATGACGAATAACGTTATATACTATTACGTACTAACGTATAACGTTATAAACTATTACGCAATGACGTATAACGTTATATACTATTACGCACTAACGTATAACGTTATAAACTAATACGTACTAACGTATAACGTTATGTACTATTACGTGCTAACGTATAACGTTATATACTATTTCGTGCTAACGTGTAACGTTATATACTATTACGTAATGACGTATAACGTTATAAACTAATACGTAATGACGAGTAACGTTATATACTATTACGTACTAACGTATAACGTTATAAACTAATACGTACTAACGTATAACGTTATAAACTATTACGTACTAATGTGTAACGTTATATAGTATTACCTGATGACGTATAACGTTGTATACTATTACGTAATAACGTGTAACGTAATATAGTATTACCTGATGACGTATAACGTTATATACTATTACGTACTAACGTATAACGTTATAAACTAATACGTAATGACGTATAACGTTATAAACTAATACGTAATGACGTATAACGTTATAAACTAATACGTAATGACGTATAACGTTATATACTATTACGTAATAACGTACAACGTTATATACTATTACGTAATGACGTATAACGCTATACACTATTACGTACTAACGTATAACGTTATAAACTAATACGTAATGACGAATAACGTTATATACTATTACGTACTAACGTATAACGTTATAAACTAATACGTAATGACGAATAACGTTGTATACTATTACGTACTAACGTATAACGTTATACACTATTACGTGCTAACGTATAACGTTATATACTATTTCGTGCTAAAGTGTAACGTTATATACTATTACGTAATGACGTATAACGCTATATACTATTACGTACTAACGTATAACGTTATAAACTAATACGTAATGACGAATAACGTTATATACTATTACGTACTAACGTATAACGTTATAAACTATTACGCAATGACGTATAACGTTATATACTATTACGCACTAACGTATAACGTTATAAACTAATACGTACTAACGTATAACGTTATGTACTATTACGTGCTAACGTATAACGTTAT
Organism: Bombus pascuorum; assembly: GCF_905332965.1. Classification (NCBI taxonomy): domain Eukaryota; kingdom Metazoa; phylum Arthropoda; class Insecta; order Hymenoptera; family Apidae; genus Bombus; species Bombus pascuorum. The sequence goes on along the minus strand of NC_083490.1, from coordinate 10,766,166 downwards.
ATACTATTTCGTGCTAACGTGTAACGTTATATACTATTACGTAATGACGTATAACGTTATAAACTAATACGTAATGACGAGTAACGTTATATACTATTACGTACTAACGTATAACGTTATAAACTAATACGTACTAACGTATAACGTTATAAACTATTACGTACTAATGTGTAACGTTATATAGTATTACCTGATGACGTATAACGTTGTATACTATTACGTAATAACGTGTAACGTGATATAGTATTACCTGATGACGTATAACGTTATATACTATTACGTACTAAGGTATAACGTTATAAACTAATACGTAATGACGAATAACGTTATATACTATTACGTACTAACGTATAACGTTATAAACTATTACGCAATGACGTATAACGTTATATACTATTACGTAATTACGTATAACGCTATATACTATTACGCCATGACGTATAACGTTATAAACTATTACGTAATGACGAATAACGTTATGTACTATTACGTACTAACGTATAACGTTATACACCATTACGTAAAGACGTATAACGTTATATACTAATACGTAATAACGTATAACGTTGTATACTATTACGTACTAACGTATAACGTTATATACTATTACGCAAAGACGTATAACGTTATATACTATTACGCAATGACGTATAACGCTATATACTATTACGTACTAACGTATAACGTTATAAACTAATACGTAATGACGAATAACGTTGTATACTATTACGTACTAACGTATAACGTTATAAACTAATACGTAATGACGAATAACGTTGTATACTATTACGTAATAACGTATAACGTTATATACTATTACGTAAAGACGTATAACGTTATATACTAATACGTAATAACGTACAACGTTATATCGTATTACGTGCTAACGTATAACGTTATATACTATTACGTACTAACGTGTAACGTTATAAACTAATACGTAATGACGTATAACGTTATATACTATTACGTAATAACGTACAACGTTATATACTATTACGCGCTAACGTATAACGTTATATACTATTTCGTGCTAAAGTGTAACGTTATATACTATTACGTAATGACGTATAACGCTATATACTATTACGTACTAACGTATAACGTTATAAACTAATACGTAATGACGAATAACGTTATATACTATTACGTACTAACGTATAACGTTATAAACTATTACGTAATGACGTATAACGTTATAAACTAATACGTAATGACTAATAACGTTATAAACTAATACGTAATGACGTATAACGTTATACACTATTACGTAAAGACGTATAACGTTATATACTAATACGTAATAACGTATAACGTTATATACTATTACGTACTAACGTATAGCGTTATATACTATTACGTAATGACGTATAACGCTATATACTATTACGTACTAACGTATAACGTTATAAACTAATACGTAATGACGAATAACGTTATATACTATTACGTACTAACGTATAACGTTATAAACTAATACGTAATGACGTATAACGTTATATACTATTACGCACTAACGTATAACGTTATAAACTAATACGTACTAACGTGTAACGTTATATACTATTACGTAATGAAGTATAACGCTATATACTATTACGTACTAACGTGTAACGTTATATAGTATTACCTGATGACGTATAACGTTATATACTATTACGTACTAACGTATAACGTTATATCCTATTACGTAATAACGTATAACGATATAGTATTACGTAATGGCGTATAACGTTATATACTATTACGTAATGACGTATAACGTTATATACTAATACGTAATGACGTATATCGTTATATACTATAATGTAATGACGTATATCGTTATTGAGTATTACCTTATAACGTATAACGTTATATCGTATTACGTGCTAACGTATAACGTTATATACTATTACTTACTAACGTATAACGTTATATAGTATTACCTGATGACGTATAACGTTATATACTATTACGTACTAACGTATAACGTTATATCCTATTACGTAATATCGTATAACGTTATATCCTATTACGTAATAACGTATAACGTTATATACTATTACGTACTAACGTATAACGTTATATCGTATTACGTGCTAACGTATAACGTTATATACTATTACTTACTAACGTATAACGTTATATACTATTACGCACTAACGTATAACGTTATAAACTAATACGTACTAACGTGTAACGTTATATACTATTACGTAATGAAGTATAACGCTATATACTATTACGTACTAACGTGTAACGTTATATAGTATTACCTGATGACGTATAACGTTATATACTATTACGTACTAACGTATAACGTTATATCCTATTACGTAATAACGTATAACGATATAGTATTACGTAATGGCGTATAACGTTATATACTATTACGTAATGACGTATAACGTTATATACTAATACGTAATGACGTATATCGTTATATACTATAATGTAATGACGTATATCGTTATTGAGTATTACCTTATAACGTATAACGTTATATCGTATTACGTGCTAACGTATAACGTTATATACTATTACTTACTAACGTATAACGTTATATACTATTACGTAATGACGTATAACGTTATATACTATTACGTACTAACGTATAACGTTATATCCTATTACGTAATATCGTATAACGTTATATCCTATTACGTAATAACGTATAACGTTATATACTATTACGTACTAACGTATAACGTTATATCGTATTACGTGCTAACGTATAACGTTATATACTATTACTTACTAACGTATAACGTTATATACTATTACGTAATGACGTATAACGTTATGTACTATTATGTAATGACGTATAACGTTATTGCGTATTACCTTATAACGTATAACGTTATATCCTATTACGTACTAACGTATAACGTTATATTCTATTACGTACTAACGTGTAACGTTATATAGTATTACCTGATGACGTATAACGTTATATACTATTACGTACTAACGTATAACGTTATATCCTATTACGTAATATCGTATAACGTTATATCCTATTACGTAATAACGTATAACGTTATATACTTTTACGTACTAACGTATAACGTTATATTCTATTACGTACTAACGTGTAACGTTATATAGTATTACCTGATGACGTATAGCGTTATATACTAATACGCACTAACGTAGAACGTTATAAACTAATACGTTCTAACGTATGACGTTATATACTAATACGTACTAACGTATAACGTTATATACTATTACGTACTAACGTATAACGTTATATACTAATACGTAATATCGTATAACTTTATATACTAATACGTAATATCGTATAACGTTATATACTCTTACGTACTAACGTATAGCGTTATACACTATTACGTAAAGACGTATAACGTTATATACTAATACGTAATAACGTATAACGTTGTATACTATTACGTACTAACGTATAACGTTATACACTATTACGTAAAGACGTATAACGTTATATACTAATACGTAATAACGTATAACGTTGTATACTACTACGTACTAACGTATAACGTTATATACTATTACGTAATGACGTATAACGCTATATACTATTGCGTACTAACGTATAACGTTATAAACTAATACGTAATGACGAATAACGTTATATACTATTACGTAATGACGAATAACGTTATATAATATTACGTACTAACGTATAACGTTATACACTATTACGTAAAGACGTATAACGTTATATACTAATACGTAATAACGTATAACGTTATATCCTATTACGTACTAACGTATAACGTTATATTCTATTACGTACTAACGTGTAACGTTATATAGTATTACCTGATGACGTATAACGTTATATACTATTACGTACTAACGTATAACTTTATATACTATTACGTAATGTCGTATAACGCTATATACTATTACGTACTAACGTATAACGTTATAAACTAATACGTAATGACGAATACCGTTATATACTTTTACGTACTAACGTATAACGTTATATACTATTACGTAAAGACGTATAACGTTATATACTAATACGTAATAACGTATAACGTTATATACTAATACGTGATATCGTATAACGTTATATACTATTACGTACTAACGTATAACGTTATACACTATTACGTAAAGACGTATAACGTTATATACTATTACGTACTAACGTATAACGTTATATCCTATTACGTAATAACGTATAACGTTATATGCTATTACGTAATATCGTATAACGTTATATACTCTTACGTACTAACGCATAGCGTTATACACTATTACGTAAAGACGTATAAATCTATATACTATAACGTACTAACGTATAACGTTATAAACTAATACGTAATGACGAATAACGTTATATACTATTACGTACTAACGTATAACGTTATATACTATTACGCAATGACGTATAACGTTATATACTATTACGCAATGACGTATAACGTTATATACTATTACGCAATGACGTATAACGCTATATACTATTACGTACTAACGTATAACGTTATATCCTATTACGTAATAACGTATAACGTTATATGCTATTACGTACTAACGTATAACGTTATATACTATTACGTACTAACGTATAACGTTATATACTATTTCGTACTAACGTATAACGTTATAAACTATTACGCAATGACGTATAACATTATATACTATTACGCAATGACGTATAACGCTATATACTATTACGTACTAACGTATAACGTTATAAACTAATACGTAATGACGTATAACGTTATATACTATTACGTACTAACGTATAGCGTTATATACTATTACGTAATGACGTATAACGCTATATACTATTACGTACTAACGTATAACGTTATAAACTAATACGTAATGACGAATAACGTTATATACTATTACGTACTAACGTATAACGTTATAAACTAATACGTAATGACGTATAACGTTATATACTATTACGCACTAACGTATAACGTTATAAACTAATACGTACTAACGTGTAACGTTATATACTATTACGTAATGAAGTATAACGCTATATACTATTACGTACTAACGTGTAACGTTATATAGTATTACCTGATGACGTATAACGTTATATACTATTACGTACTAACGTATAACGTTATATCCTATTACGTAATAACGTATAACGATATAGTATTACGTAATGGCGTATGACGTTATATACTATTACGTAATGACGTATAACGTTATATACTAATACGTAATGACGTATATCGTTATATACTATAATGTAATGACGTATATCGTTATTGAGTATTACCTTATAACGTATAACGTTATATCGTATTACGTGCTAACGTATAACGTTATATACTATTACGTACTAACGTATAACGTTATATACTATTACGTAATGACGTATAACGTTATGTACTATTATGTAATGACGTATAACGTTATTGCGTATTACCTTATAACGTATAACGTTATATCCTATTACGTACTAACGTATAACGTTATATTCTATTACGTACTAACGTGTAACGTTATATAGTATTACCTGATGACGTATAACGTTATATACTATTACGTACTAACGTATAACGTTATATCCTATTACGTAATATCGTATAACGTTATATCCTATTACGTAATAACGTATAACGTTATATACTATTACGTACTAACGTATAACGTTATATTCTATTACGTACTAACGTGTAACGTTATATAGTATTACCTGATGACGTATAGCGTTATATACTAATACGCACTAACGTAGAACGTTATAAACTAATACGTTCTAACGTATGACGTTATATACTAATACGTACTAACGTATAACGTTATATACTATTACGTACTAACGTATAACGTTATATACTAATACGTAATATCGTATAACTTTATATACTAATACGTAATATCGTATAACGTTATATACTCTTACGTACTAACGTATAGCGTTATACACTATTACGTAAAGACGTATAACGTTATATACTAATACGTAATAACGTATAACGTTGTATACTATTACGTACTAACGTATAACGTTATACACTATTACGTAAAGACGTATAACGTTATATACTAATACGTAATAACGTATAACGTTGTATACTATTACGTACTAACGTATAACGTTATATACTATTACGTAATGACGTATAACGCTATATACTATTGCGTACTAACGTATAACGTTATAAACTAATACGTAATGACGAATAACGTTATATACTATTACGTAATGACGAATAACGTTATATACTATTACGTACTAACGTATAACGTTATACACTATTACGTAAAGACGTATAACGTTATATACTAATACGTAATAACGTATAACGTTATATCCTATTACGTACTAACGTATAACGTTATATTCTATTACGTACTAACGTGTAACGTTATATAGTATTACCTGATGACGTATAACGTTATATACTATTACGTACTAACGTATAACTTTATATACTATTACGTAATGTCGTATAACGCTATATACTATTACGTACTAACGTATAACGTTATAAACTAATACGTAATGACGAATACCGTTATATACTTTTACGTACTAACGTATAACGTTATATACTATTACGTAATGACGTATAACGCTATATACTATTACGTACTAACGTATAACGTTATAAACTAATACGTAATGACGAATAACGTTATATACTATTACGTACTAACGTATAACGTTATAAACTAATACGTAATGACGTATAACGTTATATACTATTACGCACTAACGTATAACGTTATAAACTAATACGTACTAACGTGTAACGTTATATACTATTACGTAATGAAGTATAACGCTATATACTATTACGTACTAACGTGTAACGTTATATAGTATTACCTGATGACGTATAACGTTATATACTATTACGTACTAACGTATAACGTTATATCCTATTACGTAATAACGTATAACGTTATATACTATTACGTAATAACGTATAACGTTATATACTATTACGTACTAACGTATAACGTTATATTCTATTACGTACTAACGTGTAACGTTATATAGTATTACCTGATGACGTATAGCGTTATATACTAATACGCACTAACGTAGAACGTTATAAACTAATACGTTCTAACGTATGACGTTATATACTAATACGTACTAACGTATAACGTTATATACTATTACGTACTAACGTATAACGTTATATACTAATACGTAATATCGTATAACTTTATATACTAATACGTAATATCGTATAACGTTATATACTCTTACGTACTAACGTATAGCGTTATACACTATTACGTAAAGACGTATAACGTTATATACTAATACGTAATAACGTATAACGTTGTATACTATTACGTACTAACGTATAACGTTATACACTATTACGTAAAGACGTATAACGTTATATACTAATACGTAATAACGTATAACGTTGTATACTATTACGTACTAACGTATAACGTTATATACTATTACGTAATGACGTATAACGCTATATACTATTGCGTACTAACGTATAACGTTATAAACTAATACGTAATGACGAATAACATTATATACTATTACGTAATGACGTATAACGTTGTATACTATTACGTAATAACGTGTAACGTGATATAGTATTACCTGATGACGTATAACGTTATATACTATTACGTACTAAGGTATAACGTTATAAACTAATACGTAATGACGAATAACGTTATATACTATTACGTACTAACGTATAACGTTATAAACTATTACGCAATGACGTATAACGTTATATACTATTACGTAATTACGTATAACGCTATATACTATTACGCCATGACGTATAACGTTATAAACTATTACGTAATGACGAATAACGTTATGTACTATTACGTACTAACGTATAACGTTATACACCATTACGTAAAGACGTATAACGTTATATACTAATACGTAATAACGTATAACGTTGTATACTATTACGTACTAACGTATAACGTTATATACTATTACGCAAAGACGTATAACGTTATATACTATTACGCAATGACGTATAACGCTATATACTATTACGTACTAACGTATAACGTTATAAACTAATACGTAATGACGAATAACGTTGTATACTATTACGTACTAACGTATAACGTTATAAACTAATACGTAATGACGAATAACGTTGTATACTATTACGTAATAACGTATAACGTTATATACTATTACGTAAAGACGTATAACGTTATATACTAATACGTAATAACGTACAACGTTATATCGTATTACGTGCTAACGTATAACGTTATATACTATTACGTACTAACGTGTAACGTTATAAACTAATACGTAATGACGTATAACGTTATATACTATTACGTAATAACGTACAACGTTATATACTATTACGCGCTAACGTATAACGTTATATACTATTTCGTGCTAAAGTGTAACGTTATATACTATTACGTAATGACGTATAACGCTATATACTATTACGTACTAACGTATAACGTTATAAACTAATACGTAATGACGAATAACGTTGTATACTATTACGTAATAACGTATAACGTTATATACTATTACGTAAAGACGTATAACGTTATATACTAATACGTAATAACGTACAACGTTATATCGTATTACGTGCTAACGTATAACGTTATATACTATTACGTACTAACGTATAACGTTATATCCTATTACGTAATGACGTATAACGTTATGTACTATTATGTAATGACGTATAACGTTATTGCGTATTACCTTATAACGTATAACGTTATATCCTATTACGTACTAACGTATAACGTTATATTCTATTACGTACTAACGTGTAACGTTATATAGTATTACCTGATGACGTATAACGTTATATACTATTACGTACTAACGTATAACGTTATATCCTATTACGTAATATCGTATAACGTTATATCCTATTACGTAATAACGTATAACGTTATATACTATTACGTACTAACGTATAACGTTATATTCTATTACGTACTAACGTGTAACGTTATATAGTATTACCTGATGACGTATAGCGTTATATACTAATACGCACTAACGTAGAACGTTATAAACTAATACGTTCTAACGTATGACGTTATATACTAATACGTACTAACGTATAACGTTATATACTATTACGTACTAACGTATAACGTTATATACTAATACGTAATATCGTATAACTTTATATACTAATACGTAATATCGTATAACGTTATATACTCTTACGTACTAACGTATAGCGTTATACACTATTACGTAAAGACGTATAACGTTATATACTAATACGTAATAACGTATAACGTTGTATACTATTACGTACTAACGTATAACGTTATACACTATTACGTAAAGACGTATAACGTTATATACTAATACGTAATAACGTATAACGTTGTATACTATTACGTACTAACGTATAACGTTATATACTATTACGTAATGACGTATAACGCTATATACTATTGCGTACTAACGTATAACGTTATAAACTAATACGTAATGACGAATAACGTTATATACTATTACGTAATGACGAATAACGTTATATACTATTACGTACTAACGTATAACGTTATACACTATTACGTAAAGACGTATAACGTTATATACTAATACGTAATAACGTATAACGTTATATCCTATTACGTACTAACGTATAACGTTATATTCTATTACGTACTAACGTGTAACGTTATATAGTATTACCTGATGACGTATAACGTTATATACTATTACGTACTAACGTATAACTTTATATACTATTACGTAATGTCGTATAACGCTATATACTATTACGTACTAACGTATAACGTTATAAACTAATACGTAATGACGAATACCGTTATATACTTTTACGTACTAACGTATAACGTTATATACTATTACGTAATGACGTATAACGCTATATACTATTACGTACTAACGTATAACGTTATAAACTAATACGTAATGACGAATAACGTTATATACTATTACGTACTAACGTATAACGTTATAAACTAATACGTAATGACGTATAACGTTATATACTATTACGCACTAACGTATAACGTTATAAACTAATACGTACTAACGTGTAACGTTATATACTATTACGTAATGAAGTATAACGCTATATACTATTACGTACTAACGTGTAACGTTATATAGTATTACCTGATGACGTATAACGTTATATACTATTACGTACTAACGTATAACGTTATATCCTATTACGTAATAACGTATAACGTTATATACTATTACGTAATAACGTATAACGTTATATAGTATTACGTACTAACGTATAACGTTATATTCTATTACGTACTAACGTGTAACGTTATATAGTATTACCTGATGACGTATAGCGTTATATACTAATACGCACTAACGTAGAACGTTATAAACTAATACGTTCTAACGTATGACGTTATATACTAATACGTACTAACGTATAACGTTATATACTATTACGTACTAACGTATAACGTTATATACTAATACGTAATATCGTATAACTTTATATACTAATACGTAATATCGTATAACGTTATATACTCTTACGTACTAACGTATAGCGTTATACACTATTACGTAAAGACGTATAACGTTATATACTAATACGTAATAACGTATAACGTTGTATACTATTACGTACTAACGTATAACGTTATACACTATTACGTAAAGACGTATAACGTTATATACTAATACGTAATAACGTATAACGTTGTATACTATTACGTACTAACGTATAACGTTATATACTATTACGTAATGACGTATAACGCTATATACTATTGCGTACTAACGTATAACGTTATAAACTAATACGTAATGACGAATAACGTTATATACTATTACGTAATGACGTATAACGTTGTATACTATTACGTAATAACGTGTAACGTGATATAGTATTACCTGATGACGTATAACGTTATATACTATTACGTACTAAGGTATAACGTTATAAACTAATACGTAATGACGAATAACGTTATATACTATTACGTACTAACGTATAACGTTATAAACTATTACGCAATGACGTATAACGTTATATACTATTACGTAATTACGTATAACGCTATATACTATTACGCCATGACGTATAACGTTATAAACTATTACGTAATGACGAATAACGTTATGTACTATTACGTACTAACGTATAACGTTATACACCATTACGTAAAGACGTATAACGTTATATACTAATACGTAATAACGTATAACGTTGTATACTATTACGTACTAACGTATAACGTTATATACTATTACGCAAAGACGTATAACGTTATATACTATTACGCAATGACGTATAACGCTATATACTATTACGTACTAACGTATAACGTTATAAACTAATACGTAATGACGAATAACGTTGTATACTATTACGTACTAACGTATAACGTTATAAACTAATACGTAATGACGAATAACGTTGTATACTATTACGTAATAACGTATAACGTTATATACTATTACGTAAAGACGTATAACGTTATATACTAATACGTAATAACGTACAACGTTATATCGTATTACGTGCTAACGTATAACGTTATATACTATTACGTACTAACGTGTAACGTTATAAACTAATACGTAATGACGTATAACGTTATATACTATTGCGTAATAACGTACAACGTTATATACTATTACGCGCTAACGTATAACGTTATATACTATTTCGTGCTAAAGTGTAACGTTATATACTATTACGTAATGACGTATAACGCTATATACTATTACGTACTAACGTATAACGTTATAAACTAATACGTAATGACGAATAACGTTATATACTATTACGTACTAACGTATAACGTTATAAACTATTACGTAATGACGTATAACGTTATAAACTAATACGTAATGACTAATAACGTTATAAACTAATACGTAATGACGTATAACGTTATACACTATTACGTAAAGACGTATAACGTTATATACTAATACGTAATAACGTATAACGTTATATACTATTACGTACTAACGTATAGCGTTATATACTATTACGTAATGACGTATAACGCTATATACTATTACGTACTAACGTATAACGTTATAAACTAATACGTAATGACGTATAACGTTATATACTATTACGCACTAACGTATAACGTTATAAACTAATACGTACTAACGTGTAACGTTATATACTATTACGTAATGAAGTATAACGCTATATACTATTACGTACTAACGTGTAACGTTATATAGTATTACCTGATGACGTATAACGTTATATACTATTACGTACTAACGTATAACGTTATATCCTATTACGTAATAACGTATAACGATATAGTATTACGTAATGGCGTATAACGTTATATACTATTACGTAATGACGTATAACGTTATATACTAATACGTAATGACGTATATCGTTATATACTATAATGTAATGACGTATATCGTTATTGAGTATTACCTTATAACGTATAACGTTATATCGTATTACGTGCTAACGTATAACGTTATATACTATTACTTACTAACGTATAACGTTATATACTATTACGTAATGACGTATAACGTTATGTACTATTATGTAATGACGTATAACGTTATTGCGTATTACCTTATAACGTATAACGTTATATCCTATTACGTACTAACGTATAACGTTATATTCTATTACGTACTAACGTGTAACGTTATATAGTATTACCTGATGACGTATAACGTTATATACTATTACGTACTAACGTATAACGTTATATCCTATTACGTAATATCGTATAACGTTATATCCTATTACGTAATAACGTATAACGTTATATACTATTACGTACTAACGTATAACGTTATATTCTATTACGTACTAACGTGTAACGTTATATAGTATTACCTGATGACGTATAGCGTTATATACTAATACGCACTAACGTAGAACGTTATAAACTAATACGTTCTAACGTATGACGTTATATACTAATACGTACTAACGTATAACGTTATATACTATTACGTACTAACGTATAACGTTATATACTAATACGTAATATCGTATAACTTTATATACTAATACGTAATATCGTATAACGTTATATACTCTTACGTACTAACGTATAGCGTTATACACTATTACGTAAAGACGTATAACGTTATATACTAATACGTAATAACGTATAACGTTGTATACTATTACGTACTAACGTATAACGTTATACACTATTACGTAAAGACGTATAACGTTATATACTAATACGTAATAACGTATAACGTAGTATACTATTACGTACTAACGTATAACGTTATATACTATTACGTAATGACGTATAACGCTATATACTATTGCGTACTAACGTATAACGTTATAAACTAATACGTAATGACGAATAACGTTATATACTATTACGTAATGACGAATAACGTTATATAATATTACGTACTAACGTATAACGTTATACACTATTACGTAAAGACGTATAACGTTATATACTAATACGTAATAACGTATAACGTTATATCCTATTACGTACTAACGTATAACGTTATATTCTATTACGTACTAACGTGTAACGTTATATAGTATTACCTGATGACGTATAACGTTATATACTATTACGTACTAACGTATAACGTTATAGTATTACGTAATGGCGTATGACGTTATATACTATTACGTAATGACGTATAACGTTATATCCTATTACGTAATAACGTATAACGATATAGTATTACGTAATGGCGTATGACGTTATATACTATTACGTAATGACGTATAACGTTATATACTAATACGTAATGACGTATATCGTTATATACTATAATGTAATGACGTATATCGTTATTGAGTATTACCTTATAACGTATAACGTTATATCGTATTACGTGCTAACGTATAACGTTATATACTATTACGTACTAACGTATAACGTTATATACTATTACGTAATGACGTATAACGTTATGTACTATTATGTAATGACGTATAACGTTATTGCGTATTACCTTATAACGTATAACGTTATATCCTATTACGTACTAACGTATAACGTTATATTCTATTACGTACTAACGTGTAACGTTATATAGTATTACCTGATGACGTATAACGTTATATACTATTACGTACTAACGTATAACGTTATATCCTATTACGTAATATCGTATAACGTTATATCCTATTACGTAATAACGTATAACGTTATATACTATTACGTACTAACGTATAACGTTATATTCTATTACGTACTAACGTGTAACGTTATATAGTATTACCTGATGACGTATAGCGTTATATACTAATACGCACTAACGTAGAACGTTATAAACTAATACGTTCTAACGTATGACGTTATATACTAATACGTACTAACGTATAACGTTATATACTATTACGTACTAACGTATAACGTTATATACTAATACGTAATATCGTATAACTTTATATACTAATACGTAATATCGTATAACGTTATATACTCTTACGTACTAACGTATAGCGTTATACACTATTACGTAAAGACGTATAACGTTATATACTAATACGTAATAACGTATAACGTTGTATACTATTACGTACTAACGTATAACGTTATACACTATTACGTAAAGACGTATAACGTTATATACTAATACGTAATAACGTATAACGTTGTATACTATTACGTACTAACGTATAACGTTATATACTATTACGTAATGACGTATAACGCTATATACTATTGCGTACTAACGTATAACGTTATAAACTAATACGTAATGACGAATAACGTTATATACTATTACGTAATGACGAATAACGTTATATACTATTACGTACTAACGTATAACGTTATACACTATTACATAAAGACGTATAACGTTATATACTAATACGTAATAACGTATAACGTTATATCCTATTACGTACTAACGTATAACGTTATATTCTATTACGTACTAACGTGTAACGTTATATAGTATTACCTGATGACGTATAACGTTATATACTATTACGTACTAACGTATAACTTTATATACTATTACGTAATGTCGTATAACGCTATATACTATTACGTACTAACGTATAACGTTATAAACTAATACGTAATGACGAATACCGTTATATACTTTTACGTACTAACGTATAACGTTATATACTATTACGTAAAGACGTATAACGTTATATACTAATACGTAATAACGTATAACGTTATATACTAATACGTGATATCGTATAACGTTATATACTATTACGTACTAACGTATAACGTTATACACTATTACGTAAAGACGTATAACGTTATATACTATTACGTACTAACGTATAACGTTATATCCTATTACGTAATAACGTATAACGTTATATGCTATTACGTAATATCGTATAACGTTATATACTCTTACGTACTAACGCATAGCGTTATACACTATTACGTAAAGACGTATAAATCTATATACTATAACGTACTAACGTATAACGTTATAAACTAATACGTAATGACGAATAACGTTATATACTATTACGTACTAACGTATAACGTTATATACTATTACGCAATGACGTATAACGTTATATACTATTACGCAATGACGTATAACGTTATATACTATTACGCAATGACGTATAACGCTATATACTATTACGTACTAACGTATAACGTTATATCCTATTACGTAATAACGTATAACGTTATATGCTATTACGTACTAACGTATAACGTTATATACTATTACGTACTAACGTATAACGTTATATACTATTTCGTACTAACGTATAACGTTATAAACTATTACGCAATGACGTATAACATTATATACTATTACGCAATGACGTATAACGCTATATACTATTACGTACTAACGTATAACGTTATAAACTAATACGTAATGACGTATAACGTTATATACTATTACGTACTAACGTATAACGTTATATACTATTACGTACTAACGTATAATGTTATATACTATTACGTACTAACGTATAACGTTATATGCAAATACGTAATGACGTATAACGTTATATACTATTACGTACTAACGTATAACGTTATATACTATTACGTAAAGACGTATAACGTTATATACTAATACGTAATATCGTATAACGTTATATACTAATACGTAATATCGTATAACGTTATATACTCTTACGTACTAACGCATAGCGTTATACACTATTACGTAAAGACGTATAACGTTATATACTAATGCGTAATAACGTATAACGTTATATACTAATACGTAATATCGTATAACGTTATATACTAATACGTAATATCGTATAACGTTATATACTCTTACGTACTAACGCATAGCGTTATACACTATTACGTAAAGACGTATAACGTTATATACTAATGCGTAATAACGTATAACGTTATATACTATTACGTACTAACGTATAACGATATATACTATTACGTAATGACGTATAACGCTATATACTATTACGTACTAACGTATAACGTTATAAAATAATACGTAATGACGAATAACGTTATATACTATTACGTACTAACGTATAACGTTATAAACTAATACGTACTAACGTATAACGTTATATACTATTACGTAATAACGTATAATGTTATATACTATTACGTACTAACGTATAACGTTATATACTAATACGTAATGACGCGTAACGTTATAAACTAATACGTAGTGACGAATAACGTTATAAACTAATACGTAATGACGTATAACGTTATACACTATTACGTAAAGACGTATAACGTTATATACTAATACGTAATAACGTATAACGTTATATACTATTACGTACTAACGTATAGCGTTATATACTATTACGTAATGACGTATAACGCTATATACTATTACGTACTATCGTATAACGTTATAAACTAATACGTAATGACGAATAACGTTATATACTATTACGTACTAACGTATAACGTTATAAACTAATACGTAATGACGTATAACGTTATATACTATTACGCACTAACGTATAACGTTATAAACTAATACGTACTAACGTGTAACGTTATATACTATTACGTAATGAAGTATAACGCTATATACTATTACGTACTAACGTGTAACGTTATATAGTATTACCTGATGACGTATAACGTTATATACTATTACGTACTAACGTATAACGTTATATCCTATTACGTAATAACGTATAACGATATAGTATTACGTAATGGCGTATAACGTTATATACTATTACGTAATGACGTATAACGTTATATACTAATACGTAATGACGTATATCGTTATATACTATAATGTAATGACGTATATCGTTATTGAGTATTACCTTATAACGTATAACGTTATATCGTATTACGTGCTAACGTATAACGTTATATACTATTACGTACTAACGTATAACGTTATATACTATTACGTAATGACGTATAACGTTATGTACTATTATGTAATGACGTATAACGTTATTGCGTATTACCTTATAACGTATAACGTTATATCCTATTACGTACTAACGTATAACGTTATATTCTATTACGTACTAACGTGTAACGTTATATAGTATTACCTGATGACGTATAACGTTATATACTATTACGTACTAACGTATAACGTTATATCCTATTACGTAATAACGTATAACGTTATATGCTATTACGTACTAACGTATAACGTTATATACTATTACGTACTAACGTATAACGTTATATTCTATTACGTACTAACGTGTAGCGTTATATAGTATTACCTGATGACGTATAGCGTTATATACTAATACGCACTAACGTAGAACGTTATAAACTAATACGTTCTAACGTATGACGTTATATACTAATACGTACTAACGTATAACGTTATATACTATTACGTACTAACGTATAACGTTATATACTAATACGTAATATCGTATAACTTTATATACTAATACGTAATATCGTATAACGTTATATACTCTTACGTACTAACGTATAGCGTTATACACTATTACGTAAAGACGTATAACGTTATATACTAATACGTAATAACGTATAACGTTGTATACTATTACGTACTAACGTATAACGTTATACACTATTACGTAAAGACGTATAACGTTATATACTAATACGTAATAACGTATAACGTTATATACTAATACGTGATATCGTATAACGTTATATACTATTACGTACTAACGTATAACGTTATACACTATTACGTACTAACGTATAACGTTATATTCTATTACGTACTAACGTGTAACGTTATATAGTATTACCTGATGACGTATAACGTTATATACTATTACGTACTAACGTATAACTTTATATACTATTACGTAATGTCGTATAACGCTATATACTATTACGTACTAACGTATAACGTTATAAACTAATACGTAATGACGAATAACGTTATATACTTTTACGTACTAACGTATAACGTTATATACTATTACGTAAAGACGTATAACGTTATATACTAATGCGTAATAACGTATAACGTTATATACTAATACGTGATATCGTATAACGTTATATACTATTACGTACTAACGTATAACGTTATACACTATTACGTAAAGACGTATAACGTTATATGCTAATACGTAATAACGTATAACGTTGTATACTATTACGTACTAACGTATAACGTTATATACTATTACGTAATGACGTATAACGCTATATACTATTACGTACTAACGTATAACATTATATACTAATACGTAATGACGTATAACGTTATAAACTAATACGTAATGACGAATAACGTTATGTACTATTACGTACTAACGTATAACGTTATAAACTAATACGTACTAACGTATAACGTTATTGAGTATTACCTTATAGCGTATAACGTTATATACTAATACGTAATTACGTAAAACGTTATATACTATTACGTAATAACGTATAACGTTATATACTATTACGTAATGACGTATAACGTTATATACTAATACGTAATAACGTATAACGTTATATACTAATACGTGATATCGTATAACGTTATATACTATTACGTACTAACGTATAACGTTATACACTATTACGTACTAACGTATAACGTTATATTCTATTACGTACTAACGTGTAACGTTATATAGTATTACCTGATGACGTATAACGTTATATACTATTACGTACTAACGTATAACTTTATATACTATTACGTAATGTCGTATAACGCTATATACTATTACGCACTAACGTATAACGTTATAAACTAATACGTAATGACGAATAACGTTATATACTTTTACGTACTAACGTATAACGTTATATACTATTACGTAAAGACGTATAACGTTATATACTAATACGTAATAACGTATAACGTTATATACTAATACGTGATATCGTATAACGTTATATACTATTACGTACTAACGTATAACGTTATATACTAATACGTAATAATGTATAACGTTATATACTAATACGTGATATCGTACAACGTTATATACTATTACGTACTAACGTATAACGTTATATACTATTACGTAATGACGTATAACGCTATATAATATTACGTACTAACGTATAACGTTATATACTATTACGTAATGACGTATAACGTTATAAACTAATACGTAATGACGAATAACGTTATGTACTATTACGTACTAACGTATAACGTTATAAACTAATACGTACTAACGTATAACGTTATTGAGTATTACCTTATAGCGTATAACGTTATATACTAATACGTAATTACGTAAAACGTTATATACTATTACGTAATAACGTATAACGTTATATACTATTACGTAATGTCGTATAACGCTATATACTATTACGTACTAACGTATAACGTTATAAACTAATACGTAATGACGAATACCGTTATATACTTTTACGTACTAACGTATAACGTTATATACTATTACGTAAAGACGTATAACGTTATATACTAATACGTAATAACGTATAACGTTATATACTAATACGTGATATCGTATAACGTTATATACTATTACGTACTAACGTATAACGTTATACACTATTACGTAAAGACGTATAACGTTATATACTATTACGTACTAACGTATAACGTTATATCCTATTACGTAATAACGTATAACGTTATATGCTATTACGTAATATCGTATAACGTTATATACTCTTACGTACTAACGCATAGCGTTATACACTATTACGTAAAGACGTATAAATCTATATACTATAACGTACTAACGTATAACGTTATAAACTAATACGTAATGACGAATAACGTTATATACTATTACGTACTAACGTATAACGTTATATACTATTACGCAATGACGTATAACGTTATATACTATTACGCAATGACGTATAACGTTATATACTATTACGCAATGACGTATAACGCTATATACTATTACGTACTAACGTATAACGTTATATCCTATTACGTAATAACGTATAACGTTATATGCTATTACGTACTAACGTATAACGTTATATACTATTACGTACTAACGTATAACGTTATATACTATTTCGTACTAACGTATAACGTTATAAACTATTACGCAATGACGTATAACATTATATACTATTACGCAATGACGTATAACGCTATATACTATTACGTACTAACGTATAACGTTATAAACTAATACGTAATGACGTATAACGTTATATACTATTACGTACTAACGTATAACGTTATATACAATTACGTACTAACGTATAATGTTATATACTATTACGTACTAACGTATAACGTTATATACAAATACGTAATGACGTATAACGTTATATACTATTACGTACTAACGTATAACGTTATATACTATTACGTAAAGACGTATAACGTTATATACTAATACGTAATATCGTATAACGTTATATACTAATACGTAATATCGTATAACGTTATATACTCTTACGTACTAACGCATAGCGTTATACACTATTACGTAAAGACGTATAACGTTATATACTAATGCGTAATAACGTATAACGTTATATACTAATACGTAATATCGTATAACGTTATATACTAATACGTAATATCGTATAACGTTATATACTCTTACGTACTAACGCATAGCGTTATACACTATTACGTAAAGACGTATAACGTTATATACTAATGCGTAATAACGTATAACGTTATATACTATTACGTACTAACGTATAACGATATATACTATTACGTAATGACGTATAACGCTATATACTATTACGTACTAACGTATAACGTTATAAAATAATACGTAATGACGAATAACGTTATATACTATTACGTACTAACGTATAACGTTATAAACTAATACGTACTAACGTATAACGTTATATACTATTACGTAATAACGTATAATGTTATATACTATTACGTACTAACGTATAACGTTATATACTAATACGTAATGACGCGTAACGTTATAAACTAATACGTAATGACGAATAACGTTATAAACTAATACGTAATGACGTATAACGTTATACACTATTACGTAAAGACGTATAACGTTATATACTAATACGTAATAACGTATAACGTTATATACTATTACGTACTAACGTATAGCGTTATATACTATTACGTAATGACGTATAACGCTATATACTATTACGTACTATCGTATAACGTTATAAACTAATACGTAATGACGAATAACGTTATATACTATTACGTACTAACGTATAACGTTATAAACTAATACGTAATGACGTATAACGTTATATACTATTACGCACTAACGTATAACGTTATAAACTAATACGTACTAACGTGTAACGTTATATACTATTACGTAATGAAGTATAACGCTATATACTATTACGTACTAACGTGTAACGTTATATAGTATTACCTGATGACGTATAACGTTATATACTATTACGTACTAACGTATAACGTTATATCCTATTACGTAATAACGTATAACGATATAGTATTACGTAATGGCGTATAACGTTATATACTATTACGTAATGACGTATAACGTTATATACTAATACGTAATGACGTATATCGTTATATACTATAATGTAATGACGTATATCGTTATTGAGTATTACCTTATAACGTATAACGTTATATCGTATTACGTGCTAACGTATAACGTTATATACTATTACGTACTAACGTATAACGTTATATACTATTACGTAATGACGTATAACGTTATGTACTATTATGTAATGACGTATAACGTTATTGCGTATTACCTTATAACGTATAACGTTATATCCTATTACGTACTAACGTATAACGTTATATTCTATTACGTACTAACGTGTAACGTTATATAGTATTACCTGATGACGTATAACGTTATATACTATTACGTACTAACGTATAACGTTATATCCTATTACGTAATAACGTATAACGTTATATGCTATTACGTACTAACGTATAACGTTATATACTATTACGTACTAACGTATAACGTTATATTCTATTACGTACTAACGTGTAGCGTTATATAGTATTACCTGATGACGTATAGCGTTATATACTAATACGCACTAACGTAGAACGTTATAAACTAATACGTTCTAACGTATGACGTTATATACTAATACGTACTAACGTATAACGTTATATACTATTACGTACTAACGTATAACGTTATATACTAATACGTAATATCGTATAACTTTATATACTAATACGTAATATCGTATAACGTTATATACTCTTACGTACTAACGTATAGCGTTATACACTATTACGTAAAGACGTATAACGTTATATACTAATACGTAATAACGTATAACGTTGTATACTATTACGTACTAACGTATAACGTTATACACTATTACGTAAAGACGTATAACGTTATATACTAATACGTAATAACGTATAACGTTATATACTAATACGTGATATCGTATAACGTTATATACTATTACGTACTAACGTATAACGTTATACACTATTACGTACTAACGTATAACGTTATATTCTATTACGTACTAACGTGTAACGTTATATAGTATTACCTGATGACGTATAACGTTATATACTATTACGTACTAACGTATAACTTTATATACTATTACGCAATGTCGTATAACGCTATATACTATTACGTACTAACGTATAACGTTATAAACTAATACGTAATGACGAATAACGTTATATACTTTTACGTACTAACGTATAACGTTATATACTATTACGTAAAGACGTATAACGTTATATACTAATGCGTAATAACGTATAACGTTATATACTAATACGTGATATCGTATAACGTTATATACTATTACGTACTAACGTATAACGTTATACACTATTACGTAAAGACGTATAACGTTATATGCTAATACGTAATAACGTATAACGTTGTATACTATTACGTACTAACGTATAACGTTATATACTATTACGTAATGACGTATAACGCTATATACTATTACGTACTAACGTATAACGTTATATACTAATACGTAATGACGTATAACGTTATAAACTAATACGTAATGACGAATAACGTTATGTACTATTACGTACTAACGTATAACGTTATAAACTAATACGTACTAACGTATAACGTTATTGAGTATTACCTTATAGCGTATAACGTTATATACTAATACGTAATTACGTAAAACGTTATATACTATTACGTAATAACGTATAACGTTATATACTATTACGTAATGACGTATAACGTTATATACTAATACGTAATAACGTATAACGTTATATACTAATACGTGATATCGTATAACGTTATATACTATTACGTACTAACGTATAACGTTATACACTATTACGTACTAACGTATAACGTTATATTCTATTACGTACTAACGTGTAACGTTATATAGTATTACCTGATGACGTATAACGTTATATACTATTACGTACTAACGTATAACTTTATATACTATTACGTAATGTCGTATAACGCTATATACTATTACGCACTAACGTATAACGTTATAAACTAATACGTAATGACGAATAACGTTATATACTTTTACGTACTAACGTATAACGTTATATACTATTACGTAAAGACGTATAACGTTATATACTAATACGTAATAACGTATAACGTTATATACTAATACGTGATATCGTATAACGTTATATACTATTACGTACTAACGTATAACGTTATATACTAATACGTAATAACGTATAACGTTATATACTAATACGTGATATCGTACAACGTTATATACTATTACGTACTAACGTATAACGTTATATACTATTACGTAATGACGTATAACGCTATATACTATTACGTACTAACGTATAACGTTATATACTATTACGTAATGACGTATAACGTTATAAACTAATACGTAATGACGAATAACGTTATGTACTATTACGTACTAACGTATAACGTTATAAACTAATACGTACTAACGTATAACGTTATACACCATTACGTAAAGACGTATAACGTTATATACTATTACGTACTAACGTATAACGTTATAAACTATTACGCAATGACGTATAACGTTATAAACTAATACGTAATAACGTATAACGTTATATACTATTGCGTACTAACGTATAACGTTGTATATTATTACGTAATGACGTATAACGCTATATACTATTACGTACTAACATATAACGTTATAAACTAATACGTACTAACGTATAACGTTATACACCATTACGTAAAGACGTATAACGTTATATACTATTACGTAATGACGTATAACGTTGTATACTATTACGTAATAACGTGTAACGTAATATAGTATTACCTGATGACGTATAACGTTATATACTATTACGTACTAACGTATAACGTTATATACTATTACGCAATGACGTATAACGTTATATACTATTACGCAATGACGTATAACGCTATATACTATTACGTACTAAAGTATAACGTTATAAACTAATACGTAATGACGAATAACGTTATATACTATTACGTACTAACGTATAACGTTATAAACTATTACGCAATGACGTATAACGTTATATACTATTACGCACTAACGTATAACGTTATAAACTAATACGTAATAACGTATAACGTTATATACTATTGCGTACTAACGTATAACGTTGTATATTATTACGTAATGACGTATAACGCTATATACTATTACGTACTAACGTATAACGTTATAAACTAATACGTAATGACGAATAACGTTATATACTATTACATACTAACGTATTACGTTATAAACTATTACGCAATGACGTATAACGTTATATACTATTACGCACTAACGTATAACGTTATAAACTAATACGTAATAACGTATAACGTTATATACTATTGCGTACTAACGTATAACGTTATATACCATTACGTACTAACGTATAATGTTATATACTATTACGTACTAACGTATAACGTTATAAACTATTACGCAATGACGTATAACGTTATATACTATTACGTACTAACGTATAACGTTATATACTATTAGGTACTAACGTATAATGTTATATACTATTACGTACTAACGTATAACGTTATATACTATTACGTACAAACGTATAACGTTATAAACTATTACGCAATGACGTATAACGTTATATACTATTACGTACTAACGTATAACGTTATATACTATTACGTACTAACGTATAATGTTATATACTATTACGTACTAACGTATAACGTTATATACTAATACGTAATGACGTATAACGTTATAAACTAATACGTAATGACGAATAACGTTATGTACTTTTACGTAATGACGTATAACGTTATATACTAATACGTAATAACGTATAATGTTGTATACTATTACGTTCTAACGTATAACGTTATATACTATTACGTAATGACGTATAACGTTATATACTAATACGTAATGACGTATATCGTTATATACTATTACGTACTAACGTATAACGTTATATACTATTACGTAATGACGTATAACGCTATATACTATTACGTACTAACGTATAACGTTATAAACTAATACGTAATGACGAATAACGTTATATACTATTACGTACTAACGTATAACGTTATATACTATTACGCAATGACGTATAACGTTATATACTATTACGCACTAACGTATAACGTTATAAACTAATACGTACTAACGTATAACGTTATATACTATTTCGTGCTAACGTGTAACGTTATATACTATTACGCAATGACGTATAACGTTATATACTATTACGCAATGACGTATAACGTTATAAACTAATACGTAATGACGAATAACGTTATAAACTAATACGTACTAACGTATAACGTTATTGAGTATTACCTTATAGCGTATAACGTTATATACTATTACGTAATGACGTATAACGTTGTATACTATTACGTAATAACGTGTAACGTAATATAGTATTACCTGATGACGTATAACGTTATATACTATTACGTACTAACGTATAACGTTATATACTATTACGCAATGACGTATAACGTTATATACTATTACGCAATGACGTATAACGCTATATACTATTACGTACTAAAGTATAACGTTATAAACTAATACGTAATGACGAATAACGTTATATACTAATACGTACTAACGTATAACGTTATAAACTAATACGTAATGACGTATAACGTTATAAACTAATACGTAATGACGAGTATCGTTATATACTATTACGTACTAACATATAACGTTATAAACTAATACGTACTAACGTATAACGTTATACACCATTACGTAAAGACGTATAACGTTATATACTATTACGTACTAACGTATAACGTTATAAACTATTACGCAATGACGTATAACGTTATAAACTAATACGTAATGACGAATAACGTTATATACTATTACGTACTAACGTATAACGTTATAAACTATTACGCAATGACGTATAACGTTATATACTATTACGCACTAACGTATAACGTTATAAACTAATACGTAATAACGTATAACGTTATATACTATTGCGTACTAACGTATAACGTTGTATATTATTACGTAATGACGTATAACGCTATATACTATTACGTACTAACGTATAACGTTATAAACTAATACGTAATGACGAATAACGTTATATACTATTACATACTAACGTATTACGTTATAAACTATTACGCAATGACGTATAACGTTATATACTATTACGCACTAACGTATAACGTTATAAACTAATACGTAATAACGTATAACGTTATATACTATTGCGTACTAACGTATAACGTTATATACCATTACGTACTAACGTATAATGTTATATACTATTACGTACTAACGTATAACGTTATAAACTATTACGCAATGACGTATAACGTTATATACTATTACGTACTAACGTATAACGTTATATACTATTAGGTACTAACGTATAATGTTATATACTATTACGTACTAACGTATAACGTTATATACTATTACGTACAAACGTATAACGTTATAAACTATTACGCAATGACGTATAACGTTATATACTATTACGTACTAACGTATAACGTTATATACTATTACGTACTAACGTATAATGTTATATACTATTACGTACTAACGTATAACGTTATATACTAATACGTAATGACGTATAACGTTATAAACTGATACGTAATGACGAATAACGTTATGTACTTTTACGTAATGACGTATAACGTTATATACTAATACGTAATAACGTATAATGTTGTATACTATTACGTACTAACGTATAACGTTATATACTATTACGTAATGACGTATAACGTTATATACTAATACGTAATGACGTATATCGTTATATACTATTACGTACTAACGTATAACGTTATATACTATTACGTAATGACGTATAACGCTATATACTATTACGTACTAACGTATAACGTTATAAACTAATACGTAATGACGAATAACGTTATATACTATTACGTACTAACGTATAACGTTATATACTATTACGCAATGACGTATAACGTTATATACTATTACGCACTAACGTATAACGTTATAAACTAATACGTACTAACGTATAACGTTATATACTATTTCGTGCTAACGTGTAACGTTATATACTATTACGCAATGACGTATAACGTTATATACTATTACGCAATGACGTATAACGCTATATACTATTACGTACTAATGTATAACGTTATAAACTAATACGTAATGACGAATAACGTTATATACTATTACGTACTAACGTATAACGTTAAAAACTAATACGTAATGCCGTATAACGTTATAAACTAATACGTAATGACGAGTAACGTTATATACTATTACGTACTAACGTATAACGTTATAAACTAATACGTACTAACGTATAACGTTATACACCATTACGTAAAGACGTATAACGTTATATACTAATACGTAATAACGTATAACGTTGTATACTATTACGTACTAACGTATAACGTTATATACTACTACGTAATGACGTATAACGCTATATACTATTACGTACTAACGTATAACGTTATAAACTAATACGTAATGACGAATAACGTTATATAGTATTACGTACTAACGTATAACGTTATATACTATTACGTAAAGACGTATAACGTTATATACTAATACGTAATAACGTACAACGTTACATCGTATTACGTGCTAACGTATAACGTTATATACTATTACGTACTAACGTGTAACGTTATAAACTAATACGTAATGACGTATAACGTTATATACTATTACGTAATAATGTACAACGTTATATACTATTACGTAATGACGTATAACGCTATATACAATTACCTACTAACGTATAACGTTATAAACTAATACGTAATGACGAATAACGTTATATACTATTACGTACTAACGTATAACGTTATAAACTAATACGTAACTGACGAATAACGTTGTATACTATTACGTACTAACGTATAACGTTATATACTATTACGTGCTAACGTATAACGTTATATACTATTTCGTGATAAAGTGTAACGTTATATAATATTATGTAATGACGTATAACGCTATATACTATTACGTACTAACGTATAACGTTATAAACTAATACGTAATGACGTATAACGTTATATAATATTACGTAATAACGTACAACGTTATATACTATTACGTACTAACGTATAACGTTATATACTAATACGTAATGACGTATAACGTTATAAACTAATACGTAATGACGAATAACGTTATGTACTATTACGTACTAACGTATAACGTTATAAACTAATACGTACTAACGTATAACGTTATTGAGTATTACCTTATAGCGTATAACGTTATATACTAATACGTAATAACGTATAATGTTGTATACTATTACGCAATGACGTATAACGTTGTATACTATTACGTACTAACGTATAACGTTATATACTATTACGTAATGACGTATAACGTTATATACTAATACGTAATGTCGTATATCGTTATATACTATTACGTACTAACGTATAACGTTATACACTATTACGTACTAACGTATAACGTTATACACTATTACGTACTAACGTATAACGTTATAAACTAATACGTAATGACGAATAACGTTATATACTATTACGTACTAACGTATAACGTTATATACTATTACGCAATGACGTATAACGTTATATACTATTACGCCCTAACGTATAACGTTATAAACTAATACGTACTAACGTATAACGTTATATACTATTACGTGCTAACGTATAACGTTATATACTATTTCGTGCTAACGTGTAACGTTATATACTATTACGTAATGACGTATAACGTTATAAACTAATACGTAATGACGAGTAACGTTATATACTATTACGTACTAACGTATAACGTTATAAACTAATACGTACTAACGTATAACGTTATAAACTAATACGTACTAATGTGTAACGTTATATAGTATTACCTGATGACGTATAACGTTGTATACTATTACGTAATAACGTGTAACGTAATATAGTATTACCTGATGACGTATAACGTTATATACTAATACGTAATGTCGTATATCGTTATATACTATTACGTACTAACGTATAACGTTATACACTATTACGTACTAACGTATAACGTTATACACTATTACGTACTAACGTATAACGTTATAAACTAATACGTAATGACGAATAACGATATATACTATTACGTACTAACGTATAACGTTATATACTATTACGCAATGACGTATAACGTTATATACTATTACGCCCTAACGTATAACGTTATAAACTAATACGTACTAACGTATAACGTTATATACTATTACGTGCTAACGTATAACGTTATATACTATTTCGTGCTAACGTGTAACGTTATATACTATTACGTAATGACGTATAACGTTATAAACTAATACGTAATGACGAGTAACGTTATATACTATTACGTACTAACGTATAACGTTATAAACTAATACGTACTAACGTATAACGTTATAAACTAATACGTACTAATGTGTAACGTTATATAGTATTACCTGATGACGTATAACGTTGTATACTATTACGTAATAACGTGTAACGTAATATAGTATTACCTGATGACGTATAACGTTATATACTAATGCGTAATAACGTATAACGTTATATACTAATACGTAATATCGTATAACGTTATATACTAATACGTAATATCGTATAACGTTATATACTCTTACGTACTAACGCATAGCGTTATACACTATTACGTAAAGACGTATAACGTTATATACTAATGCGTAATAACGTATAACGTTATATACTATTACGTACTAACGTATAACGATATATACTATTACGTAATGACGTATAACGCTATATACTATTACGTACTAACGTATAACGTTATAAAATAATACGTAATGACGAATAACGTTATATACTATTACGTACTAACGTATAACGTTATAAACTAATACGTACTATCGTATAACGTTATATACTATTACGTAATAACGTATAATGTTATATACTATTACGTACTAACGTATAACGTTATATACTAATACGTAATGACGCGTAACGTTATAAACTAATACGTAATGACGAATAACGTTATAAACTAATACGTAATGACGTATAACGTTATACACTATTACGTAAAGACGTATAACGTTATATACTAATACGTAATAACGTATAACGTTATATACTATTACGTACTAACGTATAGCGTTATATACTATTACGTAATGACGTATAACGCTATATACTATTACGTACTATCGTATAACGTTATAAACTAATACGTAATGACGAATAACGTTATATACTATTACGTACTAACGTATAACGTTATAAACTAATACGTAATGACGTATAACGTTATATACTATTACGTAATGACGTATAACGTTATATACTAATACGTAATGACGTATATCGTTATATACTATAATGTAATGACGTATATCGTTATTGAGTATTACCTTATAACGTATAACGTTATATCGTATTACGTGCTAACGTATAACGTTATATACTATTACGTACTAACGTATAACGTTATATACTATTACGTAATGACGTATAACGTTATGTACTATTATGTAATGACGTATAACGTTATTGCGTATTACCTTATAACGTATAACGTTATATCCTATTACGTACTAACGTATAACGTTATATTCTATTACGTACTAACGTGTAACGTTATATAGTATTACCTGATGACGTCTAACGTTATATGCTATTACGTACTAACGTATAACGTTATATACTATTACGTACTAACGTATAACGTTATATTCTATTACGTACTAACGTGTAGCGTTATATAGTATTACCTGATGACGTATAGCGTTATATACTAATACGCACTAACGTAGAACGTTATAAACTAATACGTTCTAACGTATGACGTTATATACTAATACGTACTAACGTATAACGTTATATACTATTACGTACTAACGTATAACGTTATATACTAATACGTAATATCGTATAACTTTATATACTATTACGTACTAACGTATAACGTTATATTCTATTACGTACTAACGTGTAACGTTATATAGTATTACCTGATGACGTATAACGTTATATACTATTACGTACTAACGTATAACTTTATATACTATTACGTAATGTCGTATAACGCTATATACTATTACGTACTAACGTATAACGTTATAAACTAATACGTAATGACGAATAACGTTATATACTTTTACGTACTAACGTATAACGTTATATACTATTACGTAAAGACGTATAACGTTATATACTAATGCGTAATAACGTATAACGTTATATACTAATACGTGATATCGTATAACGTTATATACTATTACGTACTAACGTATAACGTTATACACTATTACGTAAAGACGTATAACGTTATATGCTAATACGTAATAACGTATAACGTTGTATACTATTACGTACTAACGTATAACGTTATATACTATTACGTAATGACGTATAACGCTATATACTATTACGTACTAACGTATAACGTTATATACTAATACGTAATGACGTATAACGTTATAAACTAATACGTAATGACGAATAACGTTATGTACTATTACGTACTAACGTATAACGTTATAAACTAATACGTACTAACGTATAACGTTATTGAGTATTACCTTATAGCGTATAACGTTATATACTAATACGTAATTACGTAAAACGTTATATACTATTACGTAATAACGTATAACGTTATATACTATTACGTAATGACGTATAACGTTATATACTAATACGTAATAACGTATAACGTTATATACTAATACGTGATATCGTATAACGTTATATACTATTACGTACTAACGTATAACGTTATACACTATTACGTACTAACGTATAACGTTATATTCTATTACGTACTAACGTGTAACGTTATATAGTATTACCTGATGACGTATAACGTTATATACTATTACGTACTAACGTATAACTTTATATACTATTACGTAATGTCGTATAACGCTATATACTATTACGCACTAACGTATAACGTTATAAACTAATACGTAATGACGAATAACGTTATATACTTTTACGTACTAACGTATAACGTTATATACTATTACGTAAAGACGTATAACGTTATATACTAATACGTAATAACGTATAACGTTATATACTAATACGTGATATCGTATAACGTTATATACTATTACGTACTAACGTATAACGTTATATACTAATACGTAATAACGAATAACGTTATATACTAATACGTGATATCGTACAACGTTATATACTATTACGTACTAACGTATAACGTTATATATTATTACGTAATGACGTATAACGCTATATACTATTACGTACTAACGTATAACGTTATATACTATTACGTAATGACGTATAACGTTATAAACTAATACGTAATGACGAATAACGTTATGTACTATTACGTACTAACGTATAACGTTATAAACTAATACGTACTAACGTATAACGTTATTGAGTATTACCTTATAGCGTATAACGTTATATACTAATACGTAATTACGTAAAACGTTATATACTATTACGTAATAACGTATAACGTTATATACTATTACGTAATGGCGTATAACGTTATACACTATTACGTAAAGACGTATAACGTTATATACTAATACGTAATAACGTATAACGTTGTATTCTATTACGTACTAACGTATAACGTTATATACTATTACGTAATGACGTATAACGTTATATGCTAATACGTAATGACGTATATCGTTATTTACTATTACGTACTAACGTATAACGTTATATACTATTACGTAATGACGTATAACGTTGTATACTATTACGTAATAACGTGTAACGTAATATAGTATTACCTGATGACGTATAACGTTATATACTATTACGTACTAACGTATAACGTTATATACTATTACGCAATGACGTATAACGTTATATACTATTACGCAATGACGTATAACGCTATATACTATTACGTACTAAAGTATAACGTTATAAACTAATACGTAATGACGAATAACGTTATATACTATTACGTACTAACGTATAACGTTATAAACTAATACGTAATGACGTATAACGTTATAAACTAATACATAATGACGAGTATCGTTATATACTATTACGTACTAACATATAACGTTATAAACTAATACGTACTAACGTATAACGTTATACACCATTACGTAAAGACGTATAACGTTATATACTATTACGTACTAACGTATAACGTTATAAACTATTACGCAATGACGTATAACGTTATAAACTAATACGTAATGACGAATAACGTTATATACTATTACGTACTAACGTATAACGTTATAAACTATTACGCAATGACGTATAACGTTATATACTATTACGCACTAACGTATAACGTTATAAACTAATACGTAATAACGTATAACGTTATATACTATTGCGTACTAACGTATAACGTTGTATATTATTACGTAATGACGTATAACGCTATATACTATTACGTACTAACGTATAACGTTATAAACTAATACGTAATGACGAATAACGTTATATACTATTACATACTAACGTATTACGTTATAAACTATTACGCAATGACGTATAACGTTATATACTATTACGCACTAACGTATAACGTTATAAACTAATACGTAATAACGTATAACGTTATATACTATTGCGTACTAACGTATAACGTTATATACCATTACGTACTAACGTATAATGTTATATACTATTACGTACTAACGTATAACGTTATAAACTATTACGCAATGACGTATAACGTTATATACTATTACGTACTAACGTATAACGTTATATACTATTAGGTACTAACGTATAATGTTATATACTATTACGTACTAACGTATAACGTTATATACTATTACGTACAAACGTATAACGTTATAAACTATTACGTAATGACGTATAACGCTATATACTATTACGTACTAACGTATAACGTTATATACTAATACGTAATGACGTATAACGTTATAAACTAATACGTAATGACGAATAACGTTATGTACTATTACGTACTAACGTATAACGTTATAAACTAATACGTACTAACGTATAACGTTATTGAGTATTACCTTATAGCGTATAACGTTATATACTAATACGTAATTACGTAAAACGTTATATACTATTACGTAATAACGTATAACGTTATATACTATTACGTAATGACGTATAACGTTATATACTAATACGTAATAACGTATAACGTTATATACTAATACATGATATCGTATAACGTTATATACTATTACGTACTAACGTATAACGTTATACACTATTACGTACTAACGTATAACGTTATATTCTATTACGTACTAACGTGTAACGTTATATAGTATTACCTGATGACGTATAACGTTATATACTATTACGTACTAACGTATAACTTTATATACTATTACGTAATGTCGTATAACGCTATATACTATTACGCACTAACGTATAACGTTATAAACTAATACGTAATGACGAATAACGTTATATACTTTTACGTACTAACGTATAACGTTATATACTATTACGTAAAGACGTATAACGTTATATACTAATACGTAATAACGTATAACGTTATATACTAATACGTGATATCGTATAACGTTATATACTATTACGTACTAACGTATAACGTTATATACTAATACGTAATAACGAATAACGTTATATACTAATACGTGATATCGTACAACGTTATATACTATTACGTACTAACGTATAACGTTATATACTATTACGTAATGACGTATAACGCTATATACTATTACG
The DNA here is from genome assembly GCF_905332965.1 of Bombus pascuorum. Taxonomy (NCBI): domain Eukaryota; kingdom Metazoa; phylum Arthropoda; class Insecta; order Hymenoptera; family Apidae; genus Bombus; species Bombus pascuorum. Next base: position 10,730,860 of record NC_083490.1, on the reverse strand, counting down.
TACTAACGTATAACGTTATATACTATTACGTAATGACGTATAACGTTATAAACTAATACGTAATGACGAATAACGTTATGTACTATTACGTACTAACGTATAACGTTATAAACTAATACGTACTAACGTATAACGTTATTGAGTATTACCTTATAGCGTATAACGTTATATACTAATACGTAATTACGTAAAACGTTATATACTATTACGTAATAACGTATAACGTTATATACTATTACGTAATGGCGTATAACGTTATACACTATTACGTAATGACGTATATCGTTATATACTATTACGTACTAACGTATAACGTTATATACTATTACGTAATGACGTATAACGTTGTATACTATTACGTAATAACGTGTAACGTAATATAGTATTACCTGATGACGTATAACGTTATATACTATTACGTACTAACGTATAACGTTATATACTATTACGCAATGACGTATAACGTTATATACTATTACGCAATGACGTATAACGCTATATACTATTACGTACTAAAGTATAACGTTATAAACTAATACGTAATGACGAATAACGTTATATACTATTACGTACTAACGTATAACGTTATAAACTAATACGTAATGACGTATAACGTTATAAACTAATACATAATGACGAGTATCGTTATATACTATTACGTACTAACATATAACGTTATAAACTAATACGTACTAACGTATAACGTTATACACCATTACGTAAAGACGTATAACGTTATATACTATTACGTACTAACGTATAACGTTATAAACTATTACGCAATGACGTATAACGTTATAAACTAATACGTAATGACGAATAACGTTATATACTATTACGTACTAACGTATAACGTTATAAACTATTACGCAATGACGTATAACGTTATATACTATTACGCACTAACGTATAACGTTATAAACTAATACGTAATAACGTATAACGTTATATACTATTGCGTACTAACGTATAACGTTGTATATTATTACGTAATGACGTATAACGCTATATACTATTACGTACTAACGTATAACGTTATAAACTAATACGTAATGACGAATTACATTATATACTATTACATACTAACGTATTACGTTATAAACTATTACGCAATGACGTATAACGTTATATACTATTACGCACTAACGTATAACGTTATAAACTAATACGTAATAACGTATAACGTTATATACTATTGCGTACTAACGTATAACGTTATATACCATTACGTACTAACGTATAATGTTATATACTATTACGTACTAACGTATAACGTTATAAACTATTACGCAATGACGTATAACGTTATATACTATTACGTACTAACGTATAACGTTATATACTATTAGGTACTAACGTATAATGTTATATACTATTACGTACTAACGTATAACGTTATATACTATTACGTACAAACGTATAACGTTATAAACTATTACGCAATGACGTATAACGTTATATACTATTACGTACTAACGTATAACGTTATATACTATTACGTACTAACGTATAATGTTATATACTATTACGTACTAACGTATAACGTTATATACTAATACGTAATGACGTATAACGTTATAAACTAATACGTAATGACGAATAACGTTATGTACTTTTACGTAATGACGTATAACGTTATATACTAATACGTAATAACGTATAATGTTGTATACTATTACGTTCTAACGTATAACGTTATATACTATTACGTAATGACGTATAACGTTATATACTAATACGTAATGACGTATATCGTTATATACTATTACGTACTAACGTATAACGTTATATACTATTACGTAATGACGTATAACGCTATATACTATTACGTACTAACGTATAACGTTATAAACTAATACGTAATGACGAATAACGTTATATACTATTACGTACTAACGTATAACGTTATATACTATTACGCAATGACGTATAACGTTATATACTATTACGCACTAACGTATAACGTTATAAACTAATACGTACTAACGTATAACGTTATATACTATTTCGTGCTAACGTGTAACGTTATATACTATTACGCAATGACGTATAACGTTATATACTATTACGCAATGACGTATAACGTTATAAACTAATACGTAATGACGAATAACGTTATAAACTAATACGTACTAACGTATAACCTTATTGAGTATTACCTTATAGCGTATAACGTTATATACTATTACGCAATGACGTATAACGTTATATACTATTACGCAATGACGTATAACGTTATAAACTAATACGTAATGACGTATAACGTTATAAACTAATACGTAATGACGAATAACGTTATGTACTATTACGTACTAACGTATAACGTTATAAACTAATACGTACTAACGTATAACGTTATTGAGTATTACCTTATAGCGTATAACGTTATATACTAATACGTAATTACGTAAAACGTTATATACTATTACGTAATAACGTATAACGTTATATACTATTACGTAATGGCGTATAACGTTATACACTATTACGTAAAGACGTATAACGTCATATACTAATACGTAATAACGTATAACGTTGTATACTATTACGTACTAACGTATAACGTTATATACTATTACGTAATGACGTATAACGTTATATGCTAATACGTAATGACGTATATCGTTATATACTATTACGTACTAACGTATAACGTTATATACTATTACGTAATGACGTATAACGTTGTATACTATTACGTAATAACGTGTAACGTAATATAGTATTACCTGATGACGTATAACGTTATATACTATTACGTACTAACGTATAACGTTATATACTATTACGCAATGACGTATAACGTTATATACTATTACGCAATGACGTATAACGCTATATACTATTACGTACTAAAGTATAACGTTATAAACTAATACGTAATGACGAATAACGTTATATACTATTACGTACTAACGTATAACGTTATAAACTAATACGTAATGACGTATAACGTTATAAACTAATACGTAATGACGAGTATCGTTATATACTATTACGTACTAACATATAACGTTATAAACTAATACGTTCTAACGTATAACGTTATACACCATTACGTAAAGACGTATAACGTTATATACTATTACGTACTAACGTATAACGTTATAAACTATTACGCAATGACGTATAACGTTATAAACTAATACGTAATGACGAATAACGTTATATACTATTACGTACTAACGTATAACGTTATAAACTATTACGCAATGACGTATAACGTTATATACTATTACGCACTAACGTATAACGTTATAAACTAATACGTAATAACGTATAACGTTATATACTATTGCGTACTAACGTATAACGTTGTATATTATTACGTAATGACGTATAACGCTATATACTATTACGTACTAACGTATAACGTTATAAACTAATACGTAATGACGAATAACGTTATATACTATTACATACTAACGTATTACGTTATAAACTATTACGCAATGACGTATAACGTTATATACTATTACGCACTAACGTATAACGTTATAAACTAATACGTAATAACGTATAACGTTATATACTATTGCGTACTAACGTATAACGTTATATACCATTACGTACTAACGTATAATGTTATATACTATTACGTACTAACGTATAACGTTATAAACTATTACGCAATGACGTATAACGTTATATACTATTACGTACTAACGTATAACGTTATATACTATTAGGTACTAACGTATAATGTTATATACTATTACGTACTAACGTATAACGTTATATACTATTACGTACAAACGTATAACGTTATAAACTATTACGCAATGACGTATAACGTTATATACTATTACGTACTAACGTATAACGTTATATACTATTACGTACTAACGTATAATGTTATATACTATTACGTACTAACGTATAACGTTATATACTAATACGTAATGACGTATAACGTTATAAACTAATACGTAATGACGAATAACGTTATGTACTTTTACGTAATGACGTATAACGTTATATACTAATACGTAATAACGTATAATGTTGTATACTATTACGTACTAACGTATAACGTTATATACTATTACGTAATGACGTATAACGTTATATACTAATACGTAATGACGTATATCGTTATATACTATTACGTACTAACGTATAACGTTATATACTATTACGTAATGACGTATAACGCTATATACTATTACGTACTAACGTATAACGTTATAAACTAATACGTAATGACGAATAACGTTATATACTATTACGTACTAACGTATAACGTTATATACTATTACGCAATGACGTATAACGTTATATACTATTACGCACTAACGTATAACGTTATAAACTAATACGTACTAACGTATAACGTTATATACTATTTCGTGCTAACGTGTAACGTTATATACTATTACGCAATGACGTATAACGTTATATACTATTACGCAATGACGTATAACGCTATATACTATTACGTACTAATGTATAACGTTATAAACTAATACGTAATGACGAATAACGTTATATACTATTACGTACTAACGTATAACGTTAAAAACTAATACGTAATGACGTATAACGTTATAAACTAATACGTAATGACGAGTAACGTTATATACTATTACGTACTAACGTATAACGTTATAAACTAATACGTACTAACGTATAACGTTATACACCATTACGTAAAGACGTATAACGTTATATACTAATACGTAATAACGTATAACGTTGTATACTATTACGTACTAACGTATAACGTTATATACTACTACGTAATGACGTATAACGCTATATACTATTACGTACTAACGTATAACGTTATAAACTAATACGTAATGACGAATAACGTTATATACTATTACGTACTAACGTATAACGTTAAAAACTAATACGTAATGACGTATAACGTTATAAACTAATACGTAATGACGAGTAACGTTATATACTATTACGTACTAACGTATAACGTTATAAACTAATACGTACTAACGTATAACGTTATAAACTAATACGTAATGACGAATAACGTTATATACTATTACGTACTAACGTATAACGTTATAAACTAATACGTAACTGACGAATAACGTTGTATACTATTACGTACTAACGTATAACGTTATATACTATTACGTGCTAACGTATAACGTTATATACTATTTCGTGATAAAGTGTAACGTTATATAATATTATGTAATGACGTATAACGCTATATACTATTACGTACTAACGTATAACGTTATAAACTAATACGTAATGACGTATAACGTTATATAATATTACGTAATAACGTACAACGTTATATACTATTACGTACTAACGTATAACGTTATATACTAATACGTAATGACGTATAACGTTATAAACTAATACGTAATGACGAATAACGTTATGTACTATTACGTACTAACGTATAACGTTATAAACTAATACGTACTAACGTATAACGTTATTGAGTATTACCTTATAGCGTATAACGTTATATACTAATACGTAATAACGTATAATGTTGTATACTATTACGCAATGACGTATAACGTTGTATACTATTACGTACTAACGTATAACGTTATATACTATTACGTAATGACGTATAACGTTATATACTAATACGTACTAACGTATAACGTTATAAACTAATACGTAATGACGAATAACGTTATATACTATTACGTACTAACGTATAACGTTATAAACTAATACGTAACTGACGAATAACGTTGTATACTATTACGTACTAACGTATAACGTTATACACTATTACGTACTAACGTATAACGTTATAAACTAATACGTAATGACGAATAACGTTATATACTATTACGTACTAACGTATAACGTTATATACTATTACGCAATGACGTATAACGTTATATACTATTACGCCCTAACGTATAACGTTATAAACTAATACGTACTAACGTATAACGTTATATACTATTACGTGCTAACGTATAACGTTATATACTATTTCGTGCTAACGTGTAACGTTATATACTATTACGTAATGACGTATAACGTTATAAACTAATACGTAATGACGAGTAACGTTATATACTATTACGTACTAACGTATAACGTTATAAACTAATACGTACTAACGTATAACGTTATAAACTAATACGTACTAATGTGTAACGTTATATAGTATTACCTGATGACGTATAACGTTGTATACTATTACGTAATAACGTGTAACGTAATATAGTATTACCTGATGACGTATAACGTTATATACTAATACGTAATGTCGTATATCGTTATATACTATTACGTACTAACGTATAACGTTATACACTATTACGTACTAACGTATAACGTTATACACTATTACGTACTAACGTATAACGTTATAAACTAATACGTAATGTCGAATAACGTTATATACTATTACGTACTAACGTATAACGTTATATACTATTACGCAATGACGTATAACGTTATATACTATTACGCCCTAACGTATAACGTTATAAACTAATACGTACTAACGTATAACGTTATATACTATTACGTGCTAACGTATAACGTTATATACTATTTCGTGCTAACGTGTAACGTTATATACTATTACGTAATGACGTATAACGTTATAAACTAATACGTAATGACGAGTAACGTTATATACTATTACGTACTAACGTATAACGTTATAAACTAATACGTACTAACGTATAACGTTATAAACTAATACGTACTAATGTGTAACGTTATATAGTATTACCTGATGACGTATAACGTTGTATACTATTACGTAGTAACGTGTAACGTAATATAGTATTACCTGATTACGTATAACGTTATATACTATTACGTACTAACGTATAACGTTATAAACTAATACGTAATGACGTATAACGTTATAAACTAATACGTAATGACGAATAACGTTATATACTATTACGTACTAACGTATAACGTTATATACTATTACGCAATGACGTATAACGTTATATACTATTACGCCCTAACGTATAACGTTATAAACTAATACGTACTAACGTATAACGTTATATACTATTACGTGCTAACGTATAACGTTATATACTATTTCGTGCTAACGTGTAACGTTATATACTATTACGTAATGACGTATAACGTTATAAACTAATACGTAATGACGAGTAACGTTATATACTATTACGTACTAACGTATAACGTTATAAACTAATACGTACTAACGTATAACGTTATAAACTAATACGTACTAATGTGTAACGTTATATAGTATTACCTGATGACGTATAACGTTGTATACTATTACGTAATAACGTGTAACGTAATATAGTATTACCTGATGACGTATAACGTTATATACTATTACGTACTAACGTATAACGTTATAAACTAATACGTAATGACGTATAACGTTATAAACTAATACGTAATGACGTATAACGTTATGTACTATTACGTACTAACGTATAACGTTATAAACTAATACGTACTAACGTATAACGTTATTGAGTATTACCTTATAGCGTATAACGTTATATACTAATACGTAATAACGTATAATGTTGTATACTATTACGCAATGACGTATAACGTTGTATACTATTACGTACTAACGTATAACGTTATATACTATTACGTAATGACGTATAACGTTATATACTAATACGTACTAACGTATAACGTTATAAACTAATACGTAATGACGAATAACGTTATATACTATTACGTACTAACGTATAACGTTATAAACTAATACGTAACTGACGAATAACGTTGTATACTATTACGTACTAACGTATAACGTTATACACTATTACGTACTAACGTATAACGTTATAAACTAATACGTAATGACGAATAACGTTATATACTATTACGTACTAACGTATAACGTTATATACTATTACGCAATGACGTATAACGTTATATACTATTACGCCCTAACGTATAACGTTATAAACTAATACGTACTAACGTATAACGTTATATACTATTACGTGCTAACGTATAACGTTATATACTATTTCGTGCTAACGTGTAACGTTATATACTATTACGTAATGACGTATAACGTTATAAACTAATACGTAATGACGAGTAACGTTATATACTATTACGTACTAACGTATAACGTTATAAACTAATACGTACTAACGTATAACGTTATAAACTAATACGTACTAATGTGTAACGTTATATAGTATTACCTGATGACGTATAACGTTGTATACTATTACGTAATAACGTGTAACGTAATATAGTATTACCTGATGACGTATAACGTTATATACTAATACGTAATGTCGTATATCGTTATATACTATTACGTACTAACGTATAACGTTATACACTATTACGTACTAACGTATAACGTTATACACTATTACGTACTAACGTATAACGTTATAAACTAATACGTAATGTCGAATAACGTTATATACTATTACGTACTAACGTATAACGTTATATACTATTACGCAATGACGTATAACGTTATATACTATTACGCCCTAACGTATAACGTTATAAACTAATACGTACTAACGTATAACGTTATATACTATTACGTGCTAACGTATAACGTTATATACTATTTCGTGCTAACGTGTAACGTTATATACTATTACGTAATGACGTATAACGTTATAAACTAATACGTAATGACGAGTAACGTTATATACTATTACGTACTAACGTATAACGTTATAAACTAATACGTACTAACGTATAACGTTATAAACTAATACGTACTAATGTGTAACGTTATATAGTATTACCTGATGACGTATAACGTTGTATACTATTACGTAATAACGTGTAACGTAATATAGTATTACCTGATTACGTATAACGTTATATACTATTACGTACTAACGTATAACGTTATAAACTAATACGTAATGACGTATAACGTTATAAACTAATACGTAATGACGAATAACGTTATATACTATTACGTACTAACGTATAACGTTATATACTATTACGCAATGACGTATAACGTTATATACTATTACGCCCTAACGTATAACGTTATAAACTAATACGTACTAACGTATAACGTTATATACTATTACGTGCTAACGTATAACGTTATATACTATTTCGTGCTAACGTGTAACGTTATATACTATTACGTAATGACGTATAACGTTATAAACTAATACGTAATGACGAGTAACGTTATATACTATTACGTACTAACGTATAACGTTATAAACTAATACGTACTAACGTATAACGTTATAAACTAATACGTACTAATGTGTAACGTTATATAGTATTACCTGATGACGTATAACGTTGTATACTATTACGTAATAACGTGTAACGTAATATAGTATTACCTGATGACGTATAACGTTATATACTATTACGTACTAACGTATAACGTTATAAACTAATACGTAATGACGTATAACGTTATAAACTAATACGTAATGACGTATAACGTTATAAACTAATACGTAATGACGTATAACGTTATATACTATTACGTAATAACGTACAACGTTATATACTATTACGTAATGACGTATAACGCTATACACTATTACGTACTAACGTATAACGTTATAAACTAATACGTAATGACGAATAACGTTATATACTATTACGTACTAACGTATAACGTTATAAACTAATACGTAATGACGAATAACGTTGTATACTATTACGTACTAACGTATAACGTTATATACTATTTCGCAATGACGTATAACGTTATATACTATTACGCACTAACGTATAACGTTATAAACTAATACGTACTAACGTATAACGTTATATACTATTTCGTGCTAACGTGTAACGTTATATACTATTACGCAATGACGTATAACGTTATATACTATTACGCAATGACGTATAACGTTATATACTATTACGCACTAACGTATAACGTTATAAACTAATACGTACTAACGTATAACGTTATATACTATTTCGTGCTAACGTGTAACGTTATATACTATTACGCAATGACGTATAACGTTATGTACTATTACGCAATGACGTATAACGCTATATACTATTACGTACTAATGTATAACGTTATAAACTAATACGTAATGACGAATAACGTTATATACTATTACGTACTAACGTATAACGTTATATACTATTACGTAAAGACGTATAACGTTATATACTAATACGTAATAACGTATAACGTTATATACTAATACGTGATATCGTATAACGTTATATACTATTACGTACTAACGTATAACGTTATACACTATTACGTAAAGACGTATAACGTTATATGCTAATACGTAATAACGTATAACGTTGTATACTATTACGTACTAACGTATAACGTTATATACTATTACGTAATGACGTATAACGCTATATACTATTACGTACTAACGTATAACGTTATATACTAATACGTAATGACGTATAACGTTATAAACTAATACGTAATGACGAATAACGTTATGTACTATTACGTACTAACGTATAACGTTATAAACTAATACGTACTAACGTATAACGTTATTGAGTATTACCTTATAGCGTATAACGTTATATACTAATACGTAATTACGTAAAACGTTATATACTATTACGTAATAACGTATAACGTTATATACTATTACGTAATGACGTATAACGTTATATACTAATACGTAATAACGTATAACGTTATATACTAATACGTGATATCGTATAACGTTATATACTATTACGTACTAACGTATAACGTTATACACTATTACGTACTAACGTATAACGTTATATTCTATTACGTACTAACGTGTAACGTTATATAGTATTACCTGATGACGTATAACGTTATATACTATTACGTACTAACGTATAACTTTATATACTATTACGTAATGTCGTATAACGCTATATACTACTACGTACTAACGTATAACGTTATAAACTAATACGTAATGACGAATAACGTTATATACTTTTACGTACTAACGTATAACGTTATATACTATTACGTAAAGACGTATAACGTTATATACTAATACGTAATAACATATAACGTTATATACTAATACGTGATATCGTATAACGTTATATACTATTACGTACTAACGTATAACGTTATACACTATTACGTAAAGACGTATAACGTTATATGCTAATACGTAATAACGTATAACGTTGTATACTATTACGTACTAACGTATAACGTTATATACTATTACGTAATGACGTATAACGCTATATACTATTACGTACTAACGTATAACGTTATATACTAATACGTAATGACGTATAACGTTATAAACTAATACGTAATGACGAATAACGTTATGTACTATTACGTACTAACGTATAACGTTATAAACTAATACGTACTAACGTATAACGTTATTGAGTATTACCTTATAGCGTATAACGTTATATACTAATACGTAATTACGTAAAACGTTATATACTATTACGTAATAACGTATAACGTTATATACTATTACGTAATGACGTATAACGTTATACACTATTACGTAAAGACGTATAACGTTATATACTAATACGTAATAACGTATAACGATGTATACTATTACGTACTAACGTATAACGTTATATACTATTACGTAATGACGTATAACGTTATATGCTAATACGTAATGACGTATATCGTTATATACTATTACGTACTAACGTATAACGTTATATACTATTACGTAATGACGTATAACGTTGTATACTATTAGGTAATAACGTGTAACGTAATATAGTATTACCTGATGACGTATAACGTTATATACTATTACGTACTAACGTATAACGTTATATACTATTACGCAATGACGTATAACGTTATATACTATTACGCAATGACGTATAACGCTATATACTATTACGTACTAAAGTATAACGTTATAAACTAATACGTAATGACGAATAACGTTATATACTATTACGTACTAACGTATAACGTTATAAACTAATACGTAATGACGTATAACGTTATAAACTAATACGTAATGACGAGTATCGTTATATACTATTACGTACTAACATATAACGTTATAAACTAATACGTACTAACGTATAACGTTATACACCATTACGTAAAGACGTATAACGTTATATACTATTACGTACTAACGTATAACGTTATAAACTATTACGCAATGACGTATAACGTTATAAACTAATACGTAATGACGAATAACGTTATATACTATTACGTACTACCGTATAACGTTATAAACTATTACGCAATGACGTATAACGTTATATACTATTACGCACTAACGTATAACGTTATAAACTAATACGTAATAACGTATAACGTTATATACTATTGCGTACTAACGTATAACGTTGTATATTATTACGTAATGACGTATAACGCTATATACTATTACGTACTAACGTATAACGTTATAAACTAATACGTAATGACGAATAACGTTATATACTATTACATACTAACGTATTACGTTATATACTATTACGCAATGACGTATAACGTTATATACTATTACGTAATAACGTGTAACGTTATATACTAATACGTAATAACGTAAAACGTTATATACTATTACGTAATAACGTATAACGTTATATACTATTACGTAATGACGTATAACGTTATATACTAATACGCAATGACGTATAACGTTATATACCATTACGTACTAACGTATAATGTTATATACTATTACGTTCTAACGTATAACGTTATAAACTATTACGCAATGACGTATAACGTTATATGCTATTACGTACTAACGTATAACGTTATATACTATTAGGTACTAACGTATAATGTTATATACTATTACGTACTAACGTATAACGTTATATACTATTACGTACAAACGTATAACGTTATAAACTATTACGCATGACGTATAACGTCATATACTATTACGTACTAACGTATAACGTTATATACTATTACGTACTAACGTATAATGTTATATACTATTACGTACTAACGTATAACGTTATATACTAATACGTAATGACGTATAACGTTATAAACTAATACGTAATGACGAATAACGTTATGTACTTTTACGTAATGACGTATAACGTTATATACTAATACGTAATAACGTATAATGTTGTATACTATTACGTACTAATGTATAACGTTATAAACTAATACGTAATGACGAATAACGTTATATACTATTACGTACTAACGTATAACGTTAAAAACTAATACGTAATGACGTATAACGTTATAAACTAATACGTAATGACGAGTAACGTTATATACTATTACGTACTAACGTATAACGTTATAAACTAATACGTACTAACGTATAACGTTATACACCATTACGTAAAGACGTATAACGTTATATACTAATACGTAATAACGTATAACGTTGTATACTATTACGTACTAACGTATAACGTTATATACTATTACGTAATGACGTATAACGTTATATACTATTACGTACTAACGTGTAACGTTATAAACTAATACGTAATGACGTATAACGTTATATACTATTACGTAATAACGTACAACGTTATATACTATTACGTAATGACGTATAACGCTATATACAATTACCTACTAACGTATAACGTTATAAACTAATACGTAATGACTAATAACGTTATATACTATTACGTACTAACGTATAACGTTATAAACTAATACGTAACTGACGAATAACGTTGTATACTATTACGTACTAACGTATAACGTTATATACTAATACGTAATGACGTATAACGTTATAAACTAATACGTAATGACGAATAACGTTATGTACTTTTACGTAATGACGTATAACGTTATATACTAATACGTAATAACGTATAATGTTGTATACTATTACGTACTAATGTATAACGTTATAAACTAATACGTAATGACGAATAACGTTATATACTATTAGGTACTAACGTATAATGTTATATACTATTACGTACTAACGTATAACGTTATATACTATTACGTACAAACGTATAACGTTATAAACTATTACGCAATGACGTATAACGTCATATACTATTACGTACTAACGTATAACGTTATATACTAATACGTAATAACGTATAACGTTATATACTAATACGTGATATCGTATAACGTTATATACTATTACGTACTAACGTATAACGTTATACACTATTACGTACTAACGTATAACGTTATATTCTATTACGTACTAACGTGTAACGTTATATAGTATTACCTGATGACGTATAACGTTATATACTATTACGTACTAACGTATAACTTTATATACTATTACGTAATGTCGTATAACGCTATATACTATTACGTACTAACGTATAACGTTATAAACTAATACGTAATGACGAATAACGTTATATACTTTTACGTACTAACGTATAACGTTATATACTATTACGTAAAGACGTATAACGTTATATACTAATACGTAATAACGTATAACGTTATATACTAATACGTGATATCGTATAACGTTATATACTATTACGTACTAACGTATAACGTTATACACTATTACGTAAAGACGTATAACGTTATATGCTAATACGTAATAACGTATAACGTTGTATACTATTACGTACTAACGTATAACGTTATATACTATTACGTAATGACGTATAACGCTATATACTATTACGTACTAACGTATAACGTTATATACTAATACGTAATGACGTATAACGTTATAAACTAATACGTAATGACGAATAACGTTATGTACTATTACGTACTAACGTATAACGTTATAAACTAATACGTACTAACGTATAACGTTATTGAGTATTACCTTATAGCGTATAACGTTATATACTAATACGTAATTACGTAAAACGTTATATACTATTACGTAATAACGTATAACGTTATATACTATTACGTAATGACGTATAACGTTATACACTATTACGTAAAGACGTATAACGTTATATACTAATACGTAATAACGTATAACGATGTATACTATTACGTACTAACGTATAACGTTATATACTATTACGTAATGACGTATAACGTTATATGCTAATACGTAATGACGTATATCGTTATATACTATTACGTACTAACGTATAACGTTATATACTATTACGTAATGACGTATAACGTTGTATACTATTAGGTAATAACGTGTAACGTAATATAGTATTACCTGATGACGTATAACGCTATATACTATTACGTACTAAAGTATAACGTTATAAACTAATACGTAATGACGAATAACGTTATATACTATTACGTACTAACGTATAACGTTATAAACTAATACGTAATGACGTATAACGTTATAAACTAATACGTAATGACGAGTATCGTTATATACTATTACGTACTAACATATAACGTTATAAACTAATACGTACTAACGTATAACGTTATACACCATTACGTAAAGACGTATAACGTTATATACTATTACGTACTAACGTATAACGTTATAAACTATTACGCAATGACGTATAACGTTATAAACTAATACGTAATGACGAATAACGTTATATACTATTACGTACTACCGTATAACGTTATAAACTATTACGCAATGACGTATAACGTTATATACTATTACGCACTAACGTATAACGTTATAAACTAATACGTAATAACGTATAACGTTATATACTATTGCGTACTAACGTATAACGTTGTATATTATTACGTAATGACGTATAACGCTATATACTATTACGTACTAACGTATAACGTTATAAACTAATACGTAATGACGAATAACGTTATATACTATTACATACTAACGTATTACGTTATATACTATTACGCAATGACGTATAACGTTATATACTATTACGTAATAACGTGTAACGTTATATACTAATACGTAATAACGAAAAACGTTATATACTATTACGTAATAACGTATAACGTTATATACTATTACGTAATGACGTATAACGTTATATACTAATACGCAATGACGTATAACGTTATATACCATTACGTACTAACGTATAATGTTATATACTATTACGTTCTAACGTATAACGTTATAAACTATTACGCAATGACGTATAACGTTATATGCTATTACGTACTAACGTATAACGTTATATACTATTAGGTACTAACGTATAATGTTATATACTATTACGTACTAACGTATAACGTTATATACTATTACGTACAAACGTATAACGTTATAAACTATTACGCAATGACGTATAACGTCATATACTATTACGTACTAACGTATAACGTTATATACTATTACGTACTAACGTATAATGTTATATACTATTACGTACTAACGTATAACGTTATATACTAATACGTAATGACGTATAACGTTATAAACTAATACGTACTAACGTATAACGTTAAAAACTAATACGTAATGACGTATAACGTTATAAACTAATACGTAATGACGAGTAACGTTATATACCATTGCGTACTAACGTATAACGTTGTATATTATTACGTAATGACGTATAACGCTATATACTATTACGTACTAACGTATAACGTTATAAACTAATAAGTAATGACGAATAACGTTATATACTATTACATACTAACGTATTACGTTATATACTATTACGCAATGACGTATAACGTTATATACTATTACGTAATAACGTGTAACGTTATATACTAATACGTAATAACGTAAAACGTTATATACTATTACGTACTAACGTATAACGTTATAAACTAATACGTACTAACGTATAACGTTATACACCATTACGTAAAGACGTATAACGTTATATACTAATACGTAATAACGTATAACGTTGTATACTATTACGTACTAACGTATAACGTTATATACTATTACGTAATGACGTATAACGCTATATACTATTACGTACTAACGTATAACGTTATAAACTAATACGTAATGACGAATAACGTTATATAGTATTACGTACTAACGTATAACGTTATATACTATTACGTAAAGACGTATAACGTTATATACTAATACGTAATAACGTACAACGTTACATCGTATTACGTGCTAACGTATAACGTTATATACTATTACGTACTAACGTGTAACGTTATAAACTAATACGTAATGACGTATAACGTTATATACTATTACGTAATAACGTACAACGTTATATACTATTACGTAATGACGTATAACGCTATATACAATTACCTACTAACGTATAACGTTATAAACTAATACGTAATGACGAATAACGTTATATACTATTACGTACTAACGTATAACGTTATAAACTAATACGTAACTGACGAATAACGTTGTATACTATTACGTACTAACGTATAACGTTATATACTAATACGTAATGACGTATAACGTTATAAACTAATACGTAATGACGAATAACGTTATGTACTTTTACGTAATGACGTATAACGTTATATACTAATACGTAATAACGTATAATGTTGTATACTATTACGTACTAATGTATAACGTTATAAACTAATACGTAATGACGAATAACGTTATATATTATTAGGTACTAACGTATAATGTTATATACTATTACGTACTAACGTATAACGTTATATACTATTACGTACAAACGTATAACGTTATAAACTATTACGCAATGACGTATAACGTCATATACTATTACGTACTAACGTATAACGTTATATACTATTACGTACTAACGTATAATGTTATATACTATTACGTACTAACGTATAACGTTATATACTAATACGTAATGACGTATAACGTTATAAACTAATACGTAATGACGAATAACGTTATGTACTTTTACGTAATGACGTATAACGTTATATACTAATACGTAATAACGTATAATGTTGTATACTATTACGTACTAATGTATAACGTTATAAACTAATACGTAATGACGAATAACGTTATATACTATTACGTACTAACGTATAACGTTAAAAACTAATACGTAATGACGTATAACGTTATAAACTAATACGTAATGACGAGTAACGTTATATACTATTACGTACTAACGTATAACGTTATAAACTAATACGTACTAACGTATAACGTTATACACCATTACGTAAAGACGTATAACGTTATATACTAATACGTAATAACGTATAACGTTGTATACTATTACGTACTAACGTATAACGTTATATACTATTACGTAATGACGTATAACGCTATATACTATTACGTACTAACGTATAACGTTATAAACTAATACGTAATGACGAATAACGTTATATAGTATTACGTACTAACGTATAACGTTATATACTATTACGTAAAGACGTATAACGTTATATACTAATACGTAATAACGTACAACGTTACATCGTATTACGTGCTAACGTATAACGTTATATACTATTACGTACTAACGTGTAACGTTATAAACTAATACGTAATGACGTATAACGTTATATACTATTACGTAATAACGTACAACGTTATATACTATTACGTAATGACGTATAACGCTATATACAATTACCTACTAACGTATAACGTTATAAACTAATACGTAATGACGAATAACGTTATATACTATTACGTACTAACGTATAACGTTATAAACTAATACGTAACTGACGAATAACGTTGTATACTATTACGTACTAACGTATAACGTTATATACTATTACGTGCTAACGTATAACGTTATATACTATTTCGTGATAAAGTGTAACGTTATATAATATTATGTAATGACGTATAACGCTATATACTATTACGTACTAACGTATAACGTTATAAACTAATACGTAATGACGTATAACGTTATATAATATTACGTAATAACGTACAACGTTATATACTATTACGTACTAACGTATAACGTTATATACTAATACGTAATGACGTATAACGTTATAAACTAATACGTAATGACGAATAACGTTATGTACTATTACGTACTAACGTATAACGTTATAAACTAATACGTACTAACGTATAACGTTATTGAGTATTACCTTATAGCGTATAACGTTATATACTAATACGTAATAACGTATAATGTTGTATACTATTACGCAATGACGTATAACGTTGTATACTATTACGTACTAACGTATAACGTTATATACTATTACGTAATGACGTATAACGTTATATACTAATACGTAATGTCGTATATCGTTATATACTATTACGTACTAACGTATAACGTTATACACTATTACGTACTAACGTATAACGTTATAAACTAATACGTAATGACGAATAACGTTATATACTATTACGTACTAACGTATAACGTTATATACTATTACGCAATGACGTATAACGTTATATGTATACTATTACGCCCTAACGTATAACGTTATAAACTAATACGTACTAACGTATAACGTTATATACTATTACGTGCTAACGTATAACGTTATATACTATTTCGTGCTAACGTGTAACGTTATATACTATTACGTAATGACGTATAACGTTATAAACTAATACGTAATGACGAGTAACGTTATATACTATTACGTACTAACGTATAACGTTATAAACTAATACGTACTAACGTATAACGTTATAAACTAATACGTACTAATGTGTAACGTTATATAGTATTACCTGATGACGTATAACGTTGTATACTATTACGTAATAACGTGTAACGTAATATAGTATTACCTGATGACGTATAACGTTATATACTATTACGTACTAACGTATAACGTTATAAACTAATACGTAATGACGTATAACGTTATAAACTAATACGTAATGACGTATAACGTTATAAACTAATACGTAATGACGTATAACGTTATATACTATTACGTAATAACGTACAACGTTATATACTATTACGTAATGACGTATAACGCTATACACTATTACGTACTTACGTATAACGTTATAAACTAATACGTAATGACGAATAACGTTATATACTATTACGTACTAACGTATAACGTTATAAACTAATACGTAATGACGAATAACGTTGTATACTATTACGTACTAACGTATAACGTTATATACTATTTCGCAATGACGTATAACGTTATATACTATTACGTACTAACGTATAACGTTATAAACTAATACGTACTAACGTATAACGTTATATACTATTTCGTGCTAACGTGTAACGTTATATACTATTACGCAATGACGTATAACGTTATATACTATTACGCAATGACGTATAACGTTATATACTATTACGCACTAACGTATAACGTTATAAACTAATACGTACTAACGTATAACGTTATATACTATTTCGTGCTAACATGTAACGTTATATACTATTACGCAATGACGTATAACGTTATATACTATTACGCAATGACGTATAACGCTATATACTATTACGTACTAATGTATAACGTTATAAACTAATACGTAATGACGAATAACGTTATATACTATTACGTACTAACGTATAACGTTAAAAACTAATACGTAATGACGTATAACGTTATAAACTAATACGTAATGACGAGTAACGTTATATACTATTACGTACTAACGTATAACGTTATAAACTAATACGTACTAACGTATAACGTTATACACCATTACGTAAAGACGTATAACGTTATATACTAATACGTAATAACGTATAACGTTGTATACTATTACGTACTAACGTATAACGTTATATACTATTACGTAATGACGTATAACGCTATATACTATTACGTACTAACGTATAACGTTATAAACAAATACGTAATGACGAATAACGTTATATAGTATTACGTACTAACGTATAACGTTATATACTATTACGTAAAGACGTATAACGTTATATACTAATACGTAATAACGTACAACGTTATATCGTATTACGTGCTAACGTATAACGTTATATACTATTACGTACTAACGTGTAACGTTATAAACTAATACGTAATGACGTATAACGTTATATACTATTACGTAATAACGTACAACGTTATATACTATTACGTAATGACGTATAACGCTATATACAATTACCTACTAACGTATAATGTTATAAACTAATACGTAATGACGTATAACGTTATATACTATTACGTACTAACGTATAACGTTATAAACTAATACGTAACTGACGAATAACGTTGTATACTATTACGTACTAACGTATAACGTTATATACTATTACGTGCTAACGTATAACGTTATATACTATTTCGTGATAAAGTGTAACGTTATATAATATTATGTAATGACGTATAACGCTATATACTATTACGTACTAACGTATAACGTTATAAACTAATACGTAATGACGTATAACGTTATATAATATTACGTAATAACGTACAACGTTATATACTATTACGTACTAACGTATAACGTTATATACTAATACGTAATGACGTATAACGTTATAAACTAATACGTAATGACGAATAACGTTATGTACTATTACGTACTAACGTATAACGTTATAAACTAATACGTACTAACGTATAACGTTATTGAGTATTACCTTATAGCGTATAACGTTATATACTAATACGTAATAACGTATAATGTTGTATACTATTACGCAATGACGTATAACGTTGTATACTATTAAGTACTAACGTATAACGTTATATACTATTACGTAATGACGTATAACGTTATATACTAATACGTAATGTCGTATGTCGTTATATACTATTACGTACTAACGTATAACGTTATAAACTAATACGTAATGACGTATAACGTTATAAACTAATACGTAATGACGTATAACGTTATATACTATTACGTGCTAACGTATAACGTTATATACTATTTCGTGCTAAAGTGTAACGTTATATACTATTACGTAATGACGTATAACGCTATATACTATTACGTACTAACGTATAACGTTATAAACTAATACGTAATGACGAATAACGTTATATACTATTACGTACTAACGTATAACGTTATAAACTATTACGCAATGACGTATAACGTTATATACTATTACGCACTAACGTATAACGTTATAAACTAATACGTACTAACGTATAACGTTATGTACTATTACGTGCTAACGTATAACGTTATATACTATTTCGTGCTAACGTGTAACGTTATATACTATTACGTAATGACGTATAACGTTATAAACTAATACGTAATGACGAGTAACGTTATATACTATTACGTACTAACGTATAACGTTATAAACTAATACGTACTAACGTATAACGTTATAAACTATTACGTACTAATGTGTAACGTTATATAGTATTACCTGATGACGTATAACGTTGTATACTATTACGTAATAACGTGTAACGTAATATAGTATTACCTGATGACGTATAACGTTATATACTATTACGTACTAACGTATAACGTTATAAACTAATACGTAATGACGAATAACGTTATATACTATTACGTAAAGACGAATAACGTTATGTACTATTACGTACTAACGTATAACGTTATACACCATTACGTAAAGACGTACAACGTTATATACTATTACGTAATGACGTATAACGCTATATACTATTATGTACTAACGTATAACGTTATAAACTAATACGTAATGACGAATAACGTTATATACTATTACGTACTAACGTATAACGTTATAAACTAATACGTAATGACGAATAACGTTGTATACTATTACGTACTAACGTATAACGTTATAAACTAATACGTAATGACGAATAACGTTGTATACTATTACGTAATAACGTATAACGTTATATACTATTACGTAAAGACGTATAACGTTATATACTAATACGTAATAACGTACAACGTTATATCGTATTACGTGCTAACGTATAACATTATATACTATTACGTACTAACGTGTAACGTTATAAACTAATACGTAATGACGTATAACGTTATATACTATTACGTAATAACGTACAACGTTATATACTATTACGTAATGACGTATAACGCTATATACTATTACGTACTAACGTATAACGTTATAAACTAATACGTAATGACGAATAACGTTATATACTATTACGTACTAACGTATAACGCTATAAACTAATACGTAATAACGTATAACGTTATATCGTATTACGTGCTAACGTATAACGTTATATACTATTACGTACTAACGTGTAACGTTATATAGTATTATCTGATGACGTATAACGTTATATACTATTACGTACTAACGTATAACGTTATATCCTATTACGTAATAACGTATAACGTTATATACCATTACGTACTAACGTATAACATTATATACCATTACGTACTAACGTATAACGTTATATACTATTACGTACTAACGTATAATGTTATATACTATTACGTACTAACGTATAACGTTATATACTAATACGTAATAACGTAATACGTTATATACTATTACGTAATAACGTATAACGTTATATACTATTACTTAATGACGTACAACGTTATACACTATTACGTAAAGACGTATAACGTTATATACTAATACGTAATAACGTATAACGTTATATACTATTACGTACTAACGTATAACGTTATATACTATTACGTAATGACGTATAACGCTATATACTATTACGTACTAACGTATAACGTTATAAACTAATACGTAATGACGAATAACGTTATATACTATTACGTACTAACGCATAACGTTATATACTATTACGCAATGACGTATAACGTTATATACTATTACGCACTAACGTATAACGTTATAAACAAATACGTACTAACGTATAAAGCTATATACTATTACGTGCTAACGTATAACGTTATATACTATTACGTAATGACGTATAACGTTATAAACTAATACGTAATGACGAGTAACGTTATATACTATTACGTACTAACGTATAACGTTATAAACTAATACGTACTAACGTATAACGTTATAAACTAATACGTACTAATGTGTAACGTTATATAGTATTACCTGATGACGTATAACGTTGTATACTATTACGTAATAACGTGTAACGTAATATAGTATTACCTGATGACGTATAACGTTATATACTATTACGTACTAACGTATAACGTTATATACTATTACGCAATGACGTATAACGTTATATACTATTACGCAATGACGTATAACGCTATATACTATTACGTACTAAAGTATAACGTTATAAACTAATACGTAATGACGAATAACGTTATATACTATTACGTACTAACGTATAACGTTATAAACTAATACGTAATGACGTATAACGTTATAAACTAATACGTAATGACGAGTAACGTTATATACTATTACGTACTAACGTATAACGTTATAAACTAATACGTACTAACGTATAACGTTATACACCATTACGTAAAGACGTATAACGTTATATACTAATACGTAATAACGTATAACGTTGTATACTATTACGTACTAACGTATAACGTTATATACTATTACGTAATGACGTATAACGCTATATACTATTACGTACTAACGTATAACGTTATAAACTAATACGTAATGACGTATAACGTTATATATATTACGTACTAACGTATAACGTTATAAACTAATACGTACTAACGAATAACGTTATATACTATTACGTACTAACGTATAATGTTATAAACTAATACGTAATGACGTATAACGTTATATACTATTACGTAATAACGTGTAACGTTATATACTAATACGTAATAACGTAAAACGTTATATACTATTACGTAAAGACGTATAACGTTATATACTAATACGTAATAACGTATAACGTTATATACTAATACGTACTAACGTATAATGTTATATACTATTACGTACTAACGTATAACGTTATATACTAATACGTAATGACGTATAACGTTATAAACTAATACGTAATGACGAATAACGTTATGTACTATTACGTACTAACGTATAACGTTATAAACTAATACGTACTAACGTATAACGTTATTGAGTATTACCTTATAGCGTATAACGTTATATACTAATACGTAATAACGTAATACGTTATATACTATTACGTAATAACGTATAACGATATATACTATTACTTAATGACGTACAACGTTATACACTATTACGTAAAGACGTATAACGTTATATACTAATACGTAATAACGTATAACGTTATATACTATTACGTACTAACGTATAACGTTATATACTATTACGTAATGACGTATAATGCTATATACTATTACGTACTAACGTATAACGTTATAAACTAATACGTAATGACGAATAACGTTATATACTATTACGTACTAACGTATAATGTTATATACTATTACGCAATGACGTATAACGTTATATACTATTACGCACTAACGTATAACGTTATAAACAAATACGTACTAACGTATAACGCTATATACTATTACGTGCTAACGTATAACGTTATATACTATTTCGTGCTAACGTGTAACGTTATATACTATTACGTAATGACGTATAACGTTATAAACTAATACGTAATGACGAGTAACGTTATATACTAATACGTAATGACGAGTAACGTTATATACTATTACGTACTAACGTATAACGTTATAAACTAATACGTAATGACGAATAACGTTATATACTATTACGTACTAACGTATAACGTTATATACTATTACGCAATGACGTATAACGTTGTATACTATTACGTACTAACGTATAACGTTATATACTATTACGTAATGACGTATAACGTTATATACTAATACGTAATGTCGTATATCGTTATATACTATTACGTACTAAAGTATAACGTTATACACTATTACGTAAAGACGTATAACGTTATATACTAATACGTAATAACGTATAACGTTGTATACTATTACGTACTAACGTATAACGTTATATACTATTACGCAATGACGAATAACGTTATGTACTATTACGTACTAACGTATAACGTTATAAACTAATACGTACTAACGTATAACGTTATTGAGTATTACCTTATAGCGTATAACGTTATATACTAATACGTAATAACGTAATACGTTATATACTATTACGTAATAACGTATAACGTTATATACTATTACTTAATGACGTACAACGTTATACACTATTACGTAAAGACGTATAACGTTATATACTAATACGTAATAACGTATAACGTTATATACTATTACGTACTAACGTATAACGTTATATACTATTACGTAATGACGTATAATGCTATATACTATTACGTACTAACGTATAACGTTATAAACTAATACGTAATGACGAATAACGTTATATACTATTACGTACTAACGTATAATGTTATATACTATTACGCAATGACGTATAACGTTATATACTATTACGCACTAACGTATAACGTTATAAACAAATACGTACTAACGTATAACGCTATATACTATTACGTGCTAACGTATAACGTTATATACTATTTCGTGCTAACGTGTAACGTTATATACTATTACGTAATGACGTATAACGTTATAAACTAATACGTAATGACGAGTAACGTTATATACTAATACGTAATGACGAGTAACGTTATATACTATTACGTACTAACGTATAACGTTATAAACTAATACGTAATGACGAATAACGTTATATACTATTACGTACTAACGTATAACGTTATATACTATTACGCAATGACGTATAACGTTGTGTACTATTACGTACTAACGTATAACGTTATATACTATTACGTAATGATGTATAACGTTATATACTAATACGTAATGTCGTATATCGTTATATACTATTACGTACTAACGTATAACGTTATACACTATTACGTAAAGACGTATAACGTTATATACTAATACGTAATAACGTATAACGTTGTATACTATTACGTACTAACGTATAACGTTATATACTATTACGCAATGACGTATAACGTTATATACTATTACGCACTAACGTATAACGTTATAAACTAATACGTACTAACGTATAACGTTATATACTATTACGTGCTAACGTATAACGTTATATACTATTTCGTGCTAACGTGTAACGTTATATACTATTACGTAATGACGTATAACGTTATAAACTAATACGTAATGACGAGTAACGTTATATACTATTACGTACTAACGTATAACGTTATAAACTAATACGTACTAACGTATAACGTTATAAACTAATACGTACTAATGTGTAACGTTATATAGTATTACCTGATGACGTATAACGTTGTATACTATTACGTAATAACGTGTAACGTAATATAGTATTACCTGATGACGCATAACGTTATATACTATTACGTACTAACGTATAACGTTATAAACTATTACGTAATGACGTATAACGTTATATATATTACGTACTAACGTATAACGTTATAAACTAATACGTACTAACGAATAACGTTATATACTATTACGTACTAACGTATAATGTTATAAACTAATACGTAATGACGTATAACGTTATATACTATTACGTAATAACGTGTAACGTTATATACTAATACGTAATAACGTAAAACGTTATATACTAATACGTAATGACGTATATCGTTATATACTATTACGTACTAACGTATAACGTTATATACTATTACGTAATGACGTATAACGCTATATACTATTACGTGCTAACGTATAACGTTATATACTATTTCGTGCTAACGTGTAACGTTATATACTATTACGTAATGACGTATAACGTTATAAACTAATACGTACTAATGTGTAACGTTATATAGTATTACCTGATGACGTATAACGTTGTATACTATTACGTAATAACGTATAACGTTATATACTATTACGCAATGACGTATAACGTTATATACTATTACGCAATGACGCATAACGTTATATACTATTACGTACTAACGTATAACGTTATATACTATTACGCAATGACGTATAACGTTATATACTATTACGCAATGACGTATAACGCTATATACTATTACGTACTAACGTATAACGTTATAAACTAATACGTAATGACGTATAACGTTATAAACTAATACGTAATGACGAGTAACGTTATATACTATTACGTACTAACGTATAACGTTATAAACTAATACGTACTAACGTATAACGTTATACACCATTACGTAAAGACGTATAACGTTATATACTAATACGTAATAACGTATAACGTTGTATACTATTACGTACTAACGTATAACGTTATATACTATTACGTAATGACGTATAACGCTATATACTATTACGTACTAACGTATAACGTTATAAACTATTACGTAATGACGTATAACGTTATATATATTACGTACTAACGTATAACGTTATAAACTAATACGTACTAACGAATAACGTTATATACTATTACGTACTAACGTATAATGTTATAAACTAATACGTAATGACGTATAACGTTATATACTATTACGTAATAACGTGTATCGTTATATACTAATACGTAATAACGTAAAACGTTATATACTATTACGTAAAGACGTATAACGTTATATACTAATACGTGATAACGTATAACGTTATATACTAATACGTAATGACGTATACCGTTATATACTATTACGTACTAACGTATAACGTTATATACTATTACGTAATGACGTATAACGCTATATACTATTACGTGCTAACGTATAACGTTATATACTATTTCGTGCTAACGTGTAACGTTATATACTATTACGTAATGACGTATAATGTTATAAACTAATACGTAATGACGAGTAACGTTATATACTATTACGTACTAACGTATAACGTTATAAACTAATACGTACTAACGTATAACGTTATAAACTAATACGTACTAGTGTGTAACGTTATATAGTATTAACTGATGACGTATAACGTTGTATACTATTACGCAATGACGTATAACGTTATATACTATTACGCAATGACGTATAACGCTATATACTATTACGTACTAAAGTATAACGTTATAAACTAATACGTAATGACGAATAACGTTATATACTATTACGTACTAACGTATAACGTTATAAACTAATACGTAATGACGTATAACGTTATAAACTAATACGTAATGACGTATAACGTTATATATATTACGTACTAACGTATAACGTTATAAACTAATACGTACTAACGAATAACGTTATATACTATTACGTACTAACGTATAATGTTATAAACTAATACGTACTAACGAATAACGTTATATACTATTACGTACTAACGTATAATGTTATAAACTAATACGTAATGACGTATAACGTTATATACTATTACGTAATAACGTGTAACGTTATATACTAATACGTAATAACGTAAAACGTTATATACTATTACGTAAAGACGTATAACGTTATATACTAATACGTGATAACGTATAACGTTATATACTAATACGTAATGACGTATATCGTTATATACTATTACGTACTAACGTATAACGTTATATACTATTACGTAATGACGTATAACGCTATATACTATTACGTGCTAACGTATAACGTTATATACTATTTCGTGCTAACGTGTAACGTTATATACTATTACGTAATGACGTATAACGTTATAAACTAATACGTAATGACGAGTAACGTTATATACTATTACGTACTAACGTATAACGTTATAAACTAATACGTACTAACGTATAACGTTATAAACTAATACGTACTAGTGTGTAACGTTATATAGTATTAACTGATGACGTATAACGTTGTATACTATTACGCAATGACGTATAACGTTATATACTATTACGCAATGACGTATAACGCTATATACTATTACGTACTAAAGTATAACGTTATAAACTAATACGTAATGACGAATAACGTTATATACTATTACGTACTAACGTATAACGTTATAAACTAATACGTAATGACGTATAACGTTATAAACTAATACGTAATGACGAGTAACGTTATATACTATTACGTACTAACGTATAACGTTATAAACTAATACGTACTAACGTATAACGTTATACACCATTACGTAAAGACGTATAACGTTATATACTAATTCGTAATAACATATAACGTTGTATACTATTACGTACTAACGTATAACGTTATATACTATTACGTAATGACGTATAACGCTATATACTATTACGTACTAACGTATAACGTTATAAACTAATACGTAATGACGTATAACGTTATATATATTACGTACTAACGTATAACGTTATAAACTAATACGTACTAACGAATAACGTTATATACTATTACGTACTAACGTATAATGTTATAAACTAATACGTAATGACGTATAACGTTATATACTATTACGTAATAACGTGTAACGTT
This sequence comes from Bombus pascuorum, assembly GCF_905332965.1. Taxonomy (NCBI): domain Eukaryota; kingdom Metazoa; phylum Arthropoda; class Insecta; order Hymenoptera; family Apidae; genus Bombus; species Bombus pascuorum. Next base: position 10,700,988 of record NC_083490.1, on the reverse strand, counting down.
ATATACTAATACGTAATAACGTAAAACGTTATATACTATTACGCAAAGACGTATAACGTTATATACTAATACGTAATAACGTATAACGTTATATACTAATACGTAATGACGTATATCGTTATATACTATTACGTACTAACGTATAACGTTATATACTATTACGTAATGACGTATAACGCTATATACTATTACGTGCTAACGTATAACGTTATATACTATTTCGTGCTAACGTGTAACGTTATATACTATTACGTAATGACGTATAACGTTATAAACTAATACGTAATGACGAGTAACGTTATATACTATTACGTAATGACGAGTAACGTTATATACTATTACGTACTAACGTATAACGTTATATACTATTACGCAATGACGTATAACGCTATATACTATTACGTACTAACGTATAACGTTATATACTAATACGTAATGAAGTATAACGTTATAAACTAATACGTAATGACGAATAACGTTATGTACTATTACGTACTAACGTATAATGGTATGAAATAATACGTACTAACGTATAACGTTATTGAGTATTACCTTATAGCGTATAACGTTATATACTAATACGTAATAACGTAAAACGTTATATACTATTACGTAATAACGTATAACGTTATATACTATTACGTAATGACGTATAACGTTATACACTATTACGTAAAGACGTATAACGTTATATACTAATACGTAATAACATATAATGTTTTATACTATTACGTACTAACGTATAACGTTATAAACTAATACGTAATGACGAATAACGTTATATACTATTACGTACTAACGTATAACGTTATATACTATTACGCAATGACGTATAACGTTATATACTATTACGCACTAACGTATAACGTTATATACTATTTCGTGCTAACGTGTAACGTTATATACTATTACGTAATGACGTATAACGTTATAAACTAATACGTAATGACGAGTAACGTTATATACTATTACGTACTAACGTATAACGTTATAAACTAATACGTACTAACGTATAACGTTATAAACTAATACGTACTAGTGTGTAACGTTATATAGTATTAACTGATGACGTATAACGTTGTATACTATTACGTACTAACGAATAACGTTATATACTAATACGTAATAACGTAAAACGTTATATACTATTACGTAATAACGTATAACGTTATATAGTATTACGTAATGACGTATAACGTTATACACTATTACGTAAAGACGTATAACGTTATATACTAATACGTAATAACATATAATGTTTTATACTATTACGTACTAACGTATAACGTTATAAACTAATACGTAATGACGTATAACGCTATATACTATTACGTACTAACGTATAACGTTATAAACTATTACGTAATGACGAATAACGTTATATACTATTACGTACTAACGTATAACGTTATATACTATTACGCAATGACGTATAACGCTATATACTATTACGTACTAACGTATAACGTTATAAACTATTACGCAATGACGTATAACGTTATATACTATTACGCAATGACGTATAACGCTATATACTATTACGTACTAACGTATAACGTTATAAACTAATACGTAATGACGTATAACGTTATATACTATTACGTCCTAACGTATAAAGTTATAAACTAATACGTACTAACGAATAACGTTATATACTATTACGTACTAACGTATAACGTTATATACTATTACGTAATGACGTATAACGTTATATACTAGTACGTAATGACGTATATCGTTATATACTATTACGTACTAACTTATAACGTTATATACTATTACGTACTAACGTATAACGTTATAAACTAATACGTACTAATGTGTAACGTTATATAGTATTACCTGATGACGTATAACGTTGTATACTATTACGTAATAACGTGTAACGTAATATAGTATTACCTGATGACGTATAACGTTATATACTATTACGTACTAACGTATAACGTTATATACTATTACGCAATGACGTATAATGTTATATACTATTACGCAATGACGTATAACGCTATATACTATTACGTACTAAAGTATAACGTTATAAACTAATATGTAATGACGAATAACGTTATATACTATTACGTACTAACGTATAACGTTATAAACTAATACGTAATGACGTATAACGTTATAAACTAATACGTAATGACGAGTAACGTTATATACTATTACGTACTAACGTATAACGTTATTAACTAATACGTACTAACGTATAACGTTATACACCATTACGTAAAGACGTATAACATTATATACTAATACGTAATAACGTATAACGTTGTATACTATTACGTACTAACGTATAACGTTATATACTATTACGTAATGACGTATAACGCTATATACTATTACGTACTAACGTATAACGTTATAAACTAATACGTAATGACGAATAACGTTATATAGTATTACGTACTAACGTATAACGTTATATACTATTACGTAAAGACGTATAACGTTATATACTAATACGTAATAACGTACAACGTTATATCGTATTACGTACTAACGTATAACGTTATAAACTAATACGTACTAACGTATAACGTTATATTCTATTACGTACTAACGTGTAATGTTATATACTATTACGTACTAACGTATAACGTTATATACTATTACGTACTAACGTATAACGTTATATACTATTACGTACTAACGTATAACGTTATATACTATTACGTACTAACGTATAACGTTATAAACTAATACGTAATGACGAATAACGTTATATAGTATTACGTACTAACGTATAACGTTATATACTATTACGGAAAGACGTATAACGTTATATACTAATACGTAATAACGTACAACGTTATATCGTATTACGTGCTAACGTATAACGTTATATACTATTACGTACTAACGTGTAACGTTATAAACTAATACGTAATGACGTATAACGTTATATACTATTACGTACTAACGTACAACGTTATATACTATTACGTAATGACGTATAACGCTATATACTATTACGTACTAACGTATAACGTTATAAACTAATACGTAATGACGAATAACGTTATATACTATTACGTACTAACGTATAACGTTATATACTATTACGCAATGACGTATAACGTTATATACTATTACGCACTAACGTATAACGTTATAAACTAATACGTACTAACGTATAACGTTATATACTATTACGTGCTAACGTATAACGTTATATACTATTTCGTGCTAACGTGTAACGTTATATACTATTTCGTAATGACGTAAAACGCTATATACTATTACGTACTAACGTGTAACGTTATATAGTATTACGTACTAACGTATAACGTTATACACTATTACGTAAAGACGTATAACGTTATATACTAATAGGTAATAACGTATAACGTTATATACTATTACGTACTAACGTATAATGTTATAAACTAATACGTAATGACGAATAACGTTATATACTAATACGTAATGACGTATAACGTTATAAACTAATACGTAATGACGAATAACGTTATGTACTATTACGTACTCACGTATAACGTTATAAACTAATACGTACTAACGTATAAAGTTATTGAGTATTACCTTATAGCGTATAACGTTATATACTAATACGTAATAACGTAAAACGTTATATACTATTACGTAATAACGTATAACGTTATATACTATTACGTAATGACGTATAACGTTATACACTATTACGTAAAGACGTATAACGTTATATACTAATACGTAATAACGTATAACGTTGTATACTATTACGTACTAACGTATAACGTTATATACTATTACGTAATGACGTATAACGCTATATACTATTACGTACTAACGAATAACGTTATAAACTAATACGTAATGACGAATAACGTTATGTACTATTACGTACTCACGTATAACGTTATAAACTAATACGTACTAACGTATAAAGTTATTGAGTATTACCTTATAGCGTATAACGTTATATACTAATACGTAATAACGTAAAACGTTATATACTATTACGTAATGACGTATAACGCTATATACTATTACGTACTAACGAATAACGTTATAAACTAATACGTAATGACGAATAACGTTATGTACTATTACGTACTCACGTATAACGTTATAAACTAATACGTACTAACGTATAAAGTTATTGAGTATTACCTTATAGCGTATAACGTTATATACTAATACGTAATAACGTAAAACGTTATATACTATTACGTAATAACGTATAACGTTATATACTATTACGTAATGACGTATAACGTTATACACTATTACGTAAAGACGTATAACGTTATATACTAATACGTAATAACGTATAACGTTGTATACTATTACGTACTAACGTATAACGTTATATACTATTACGTAATGACGTATAACGTTATATACTATTACGTAATGACGCATAACGTTATATACTAATACGTAATAACGTATAACGATATAGTATTACGTAATGGCGTATAACGTTATATACTATTACGTAATGACGTATAACGTTATATACTAATACGCAATGACGTATATCGTTATATACTATTATGTAATGACGTATAACGCTATATACTATTACGTATTAACGTATAACGTTATAAACTAATACGTAATGACGAATAACGTTATATACTATTACGTACTAACGTATAACGTTATATACTATTACGCAATGACGTATAACGTTATATACTATTACGCACTATCGTATAACGCTATATACTATTACGTATTAACGTATAACGTTATAAACTAATACGTACTAACGTGTAACGTTATATAGTATTACGTAATGACGTATAACGTTATATACTATTACGTAATGACGTATAATGTTATAAACTAATACGTAATGACGTATAACGTTATATACTACTACGTAATAACGTGTAACGTTATATACTAATACGTAATAACGTAAAACGTTATATACTATTACATAATAACGTATAACGTTATATACTATTACGTAATGACGTATAACGTTATATACTAATACGTAATAACGTATAACGTTATATCGTATTACGTGCTAACGTATAACGTTATATACTATTACGTACTAACGTGTAACGTTATATAGTATTACGTAATGACGTATAACGTTATATACTATTACGTAATGACGTATAACGTTATATACTAATACGTAATAACGTATAACGATATAGTATTACGTAATGGCGTATAACGTTATATACTATTACGTAATGACGTATAACGTTATATACTAATACGCAATGACGTATATCGTTATATACTATTATGTAATGACGTATATCGTTATTGAGTATTACCTTATAACGTATAACGTTATATCCTATTACGTACTAACGTATAACGTTATATTCTAATACGTACTAACGTGTAACGTAATATAGTATTACCTGATGACGTATAACGTTATATACTAATACGTAACAACGTATAATGTTATATACTATTACGTACTAACGTATAACGTTATATACTAATACGTAATGACGTATAACGTTATAAACTAATACGTAATGACGAATAACGTTATAAACTAATACGTACTAACGTATAACGCTATTGAGTATTACGTACTAACGTATAATGTTATATACTATTACGTACGAACGTATAACGTTATATACTAATACGTAATGACGAGTAACGTTATATGCTATTACGGAATGACGTATAACGCTATATACTATTACGTACTAACGTATAACGTTATAAACTAATACGTAATGACGTATAACGATATATACTACTACGTACTAACGTATAACGTCATAAACTAATACGTAATGACGAATAACGTTATATACTATTACGTACTAACGTATAACGTTATGTACTATTATGTAATGACGTATAACGTTATATACTAATACGTAATATCGTATAACGTTATATACTATTACGTAATGACGTATAACGTTATATACTAATACGTAATAACGTATAACGATATAGTATTACGTAATAACGTATAACGTTATATACTAGCACGTAATTACGTATAACGTTCTATACTAATACGTAACAACGTATAACGTTATGTACTAACACGTAATAACGTATATCGTTATACACTATTACGTACTAACGTATAACGTTATATACTAATACGTAGTGACGTATAAGGTTATATACTATTAAGTAATGACGTATAACGTTATTGAGTATTACCTTATAGCATATAACGCTATATTCTATTACGTACTAAAGTATAACGTCATAAACTAATACGTAATGATGAATAACGTTATATACTATTACGTACTAAGGTATAACGTTTTAAACTAATACGTACTAACATATAACGTTATATACTATTACGTACTAACGTATAACGTTATATACTAATACGTAGAGACGTATAAGGTTATATACTAATACGTAATGACGCATAACGTTATAAACTAATACGTAATGACGAATAACGTTATATACTATTACGTACTAACGTATAACGTTATAAACTAATACGTACTAACGTATAACGTTATTGAGTATTACCTTATAGCGTATAACGTTATATACTATTACGTACTAACGTATAACGTTATATTCTATTACGCACTAACGTGTAATGTTATATACTATTACGTACTAACGTATAACGTTATATACTATTACGTACTAACGTATAACGTTATATACTATTACGTACTAACGTATAACGTTATAAACTAATACGTAATGACGTATAACGTTATAAACTAATACGTAATGACGTATAACGTTATAAACTAATACGTAATGACGAGTAACGTTATATACTATTACGTACTAACGTATAACGTTATAAACTAATACGTACTAACGTATAACGTTATACACCATTACGTAAAGACGTATAACGTTGTATACTAATACGTAATAACGTATAACGTTGTATACTATTACGTACTAACGTATAACGTTATATACTATTACGTAATGACGTATAACGCTATATACTATTACGTACTAACGTATAACGTTATAAACTAATACGTAATGACGAATAACGTTATATAGTATTACGTAATAACGTATAACGTTATATACTATTACGTAAAGACGTATAACGTTATATACTAATGCGTAATAACGTACAACGGTATATCGCATTACGTGCTAACGTATAATGTTATATACTATTACGCAATGACGTATAACGTTATATACTATTACGCACTAACGTATAACGTTATAAACTAATACGTACTAACGTATAACGTTATATACTATTACGTGCTAACGTATAACGTTATATACTATTTCGTGCTAACGTGTAACGTTATATACTATTACGTAATGACGTATAACGCTATATACTATTACGTACTAACGTGTAACGTTATATAGTATTACGTAATAACGTATAACGTTATATACTAGCACGTAATTACGTATAACGTTCTATACTAATACGTAACAACGTATAACGTTATGTACTAACACGTAATAACGTATATCGTTATACACTATTACGTACTAACGTATAACGTTATATACTAATACGTAGTGACGTATAAGGTTATATACTATTAAGTAATGACGTATAACGTTATTGAGTATTACCTTATAGCATATAACGCTATATTCTATTACGTACTAAAGTATAACGTCATAAACTAATACGTAATGATGAATAACGTTATATACTATTACGTACTAAGGTATAACGTTTTAAACTAATACGTACTAACATATAACGTTATATACTATTACGTACTAACGTATAACGTTATATACTAATACGTAGAGACGTATAAGGTTATATACTAATACGTAATGACGCATAACGTTATAAACTAATACGTAATGACGAATAACGTTATATACTATTACGTACTAACGTATAACGTTATAAACTAATACGTACTAACGTATAACGTTATTGAGTATTACCTTATAGCGTATAACGTTATATACTATTACGTACTAACGTATAACGTTATATTCTATTACGTACTAACGTGTAATGTTATATACTATTACGTACTAACGTATAACGTTATATACTATTACGTACTAACGTATAACGTTATATACTATTACGTACTAACGTATAACGTTATAAACTAATACGTAATGACGTATAACGTTATAAACTAATACGTAATGACGTATAACGTTATAAACTAATACGTAATGACGAGTAACGTTATATACTATTACGTACTAACGTATAACGTTATAAACTAATACGTACTAACGTATAACGTTATACACCATTACGTAAAGACGTATAACGTTGTATACTAATACGTAATAACGTATAACGTTGTATACTATTACGTACTAACGTATAACGTTATATACTATTACGTAATGACGTATAACGCTATATACTATTACGTACTAACGTATAACGTTATAAACTAATACGTAATGACGAATAACGTTATATAGTATTACGTAATAACGTATAACGTTATATACTATTACGTAAAGACGTATAACGTTATATACTAATGCGTAATAACGTACAACGGTATATCGCATTACGTGCTAACGTATAATGTTATATACTATTACCCAATGACGTATAACGTTATATACTATTACGCACTAACGTATAACGTTATAAACTAATACGTACTAACGTATAACGTTATATACTATTACGTGCTAACGTATAACGTTATATACTATTTCGTGCTAACGTGTAACGTTATATACTATTACGTAATGACGTATAACGCTATATACTATTACGTACTAACGTGTAACGTTATATAGTATTACGTACTAACGTATAACGTTATACACTATTACGTAAAGAAGTATAACGTTATATACTAATACGTAATAACGTATAACGTTATATACTATTACGTACTAACGCATAACGTTATATATTATTACGTAATGACGTATAACGATATATACTACTACGTACTAACGTATAACGTCATAAACTAATACGTAATGACGAATAACGTTATATACTATTACGTACTAACGTATAACGTTATATACTATTACGCAATGACGTATAACGTTATATACTATTACGCAATGACGTATAACGCTATATACTATTACGTACTAACGTATAACGTTATAAACTATTACGCAATGACGTATAACGTTATATACTATTACGCAATGACGTATAACGCTATATACTATTACGTACTAACGTATAAAGTTATAAACTAATACGTAATGACGTATAACGTTATATATATTACGTACTAACGTATAACGTTATAAACTAGTACGTACTAACGAATAACGTTATATACTATTACGTACTAACGTATAATGTTATAAACTAATACGTAATGACGTATAACGTTATATACTATTAGGTAATATCGTGTAACGTTATATACTAATACGTAATAACGTAAAACGTTATATACTATTACGTAATAACGTATAACGTTATATACTATTACGTAATGACGTATAACGTTATATACTAATACGTAATGACGTATATCGTTATATACTATTACGTACTAACGTATAACGTTATATACTATTACGTAATGACGTATAACGCTATATACTATTACGTGCTAACGTATGACGTTATATACTATTACGTAATGACGTATAACGTTATAAACTAATACGTAATGACGAGTAACGTTATATACTATTACGAACTAACGTATAACGTTATAAACTAATACGTACTAACGTATAACGTTATAAACTAATACGTACTAGTGTGTAACGTTATATAGTATTACCTGATGACGTATAACGTTGTATACTATTACGTAATAACGTGTAACGTAATATAGTATTACCTGATGACGTATAACGTTATATACTATTACGTACTAACGTATAACGTTATATACTATTACGCAATGACGTATAACGTTATATACTATTACGCAATGACGTATAACGCTATATACTATTACGTACTAAAGTATAACGTTATAAACTAATACGTAATGACGAATAACGTTATATACTATTACGTACTAACGTATAACGTTATAAACTAATACGTAATGACGTATAACGTTATAAACTAATACGTAATGACGAGTAACGTTATATACTATTACGTACTAACGTATAACGTTATAAACTAATACGTACTAACGTATAACGTTATACACCATTACGTAAAGACGTATAACGTTATATACTAATACGTAATAACGTATAACGTTGTATGCTATTACGTACTAACGAATAACGTTATAAACTAATACGTAATGACGAATAACGTTATATAGTATTACGTACTAACGTATAACGTTATATACTATTACGGAAAGACGTATAACGTTATATACTAATACGTAATTACGTACAACGTTATATCGTATTACGTGCTAACGTATAACGTTATATACTATTACGTACTAACGTGTAACGTTATAAACTAATACGTAATGACGTATAACGTTATATACTATTACGTACTAACGTACAACGTTATATACTATTACGTAATGACGTATAACGCTATATACTATTACGTACTAACGTATAACGTTATAAACTAATACGTAATGACGAATAACGTTATATACTATTACGTACTAACGTATAACGTTATATACTATTACGCAATGACGTATAACGTTATATACTATTACGCACTAACGTATAACGTTATAAACTAATACGTACTAACGTATAACGTTATATACTATTACGTGCTAACGTATAACGTTATATACTATTTCGTGCTAACGTGTAACGTTATATACTATTTCGTAATGACGTATAACGCTATATACTATTACGTACTAACGTGTAACGTTATATAGTATTACGTACTAACGTATAACGTTATACACTATTACGTAAAGACGTATAACGTTATATACTAATACGTAATAACGTATAACGTTATATACTATTACGTACTAACGTATAATGTTATAAACTAATACGTAATGACGAATAACGTTATATACTAATACGTAATGACGTATAACGTTATAAGCTAATACGTAATGACGAATAACGTTATGTACTATTACGTACTAACGTATAACGTTATAAACTAATACGTACTAACGTATAACGTTATTGAGTATTACCTTATAGCGTATAACGTTATATACTAATACGTAATAACGTAAAACGTTATATACTATTACGCACTAACGTATAACGTTATAAACTAATACGTACTAACGTATAACGTTATAAACTAATACGTACTAACGTATAACGTTATAAACTAATACGTACTAATGTGTAACGTTATATAGTATTACCTGATGACGTATAACGTTGTATACTATTACGTAATAACGTGTAACGTAATATAGTATTACCTGATGACGTATAACGCTATATACTATTACGTACTAACGTATAACGTTATATACTATTACGCAATGACGTATAACGTTATATACTATTACGCAATGACGTATAACGCTATATACTATTACGTACTAAAGTATAACGTTATAAACTAATACGTAATGACGTATAACGTTATAAACTAATACGTAATGACGAGTAACGTTATATACTATTACGTACTAACGTATAACGTTATAAACTAATACGTACTAACGTATAACGTTATACACCATTACGTAAAGACGTATAACGTTATATACTATTACGTAATGACGTATAACGTTATATACTAATACGCAATGACGTATATCGTTATATACTATTATGTAATGACGTATATCGTTATTGAGTATTACCTTATAACGTATAACGTTATAAACTAATACGTACTAACGAATAACGTTATATACTATTACGTACTAACGTATAATGTTATAAACTAATACGTAATGACGTATAACGTTATATACTATTACGTAATAACGTGTAACGTTATATACTAATACGTAATAACGTAAAACTTTATATACTATTACGTAATAACGTATAACGTTATATACTATTACGTAATGACGTATAACGTTATATACTAATACGTAATGACGTATATCGTTATATACTATTACGTACTAACGTATAACGTTATATACTATTACGTAATGACGTATAACGCTATATACTATTACGTGCTAACGTATAACGTTATATACTATTTCGTGCTAACGTGTAACGTTATATACTATTACGTAATGACGTATAACGTTATAAACTAATACGTAATGACGAGTAACGTTATATACTATTACGTACTAACGTATAACGTTATAAACTAATACGTACTAACGTATAACGTTATAAACTAATACGTACTAGTGTGTAACGTTATATAGTATTACCTGATGACGTATAACGTTGTATACTATTACGTAATAACGTGTAACGTAATATAGTATTACCTGATGACGTATAACGTTGTATACTATTACGTAATAACGTGTAACGTAATATAGTATTACCTGATGACGTATAACGTTATATACTATTACGTACTAACGTATAACGTTATAAACTAATACGTAATGACGTATAACGTTATAAACTAATACGTAATGACGAGTAACGTTATATACTATTACGTACTAACGTATAACGTTATAAACTAATACGTACTAACGTATAACGTTATACACCATTACGTAAAGACGTATAACGTTATATACTAATACGTAATAACGTATAACGTTATATACTACTACGTACTAACGTATAATGTTATAAACTAATACGTAATGACGAATAACGTTATATACTAATACGTAATGACGTATAACGTTATAAACTAATACGTAATGACGAATAACGTTATGTACTATTACGTACTAACGTATAACGTTATAAACTAATACATACTAACGTATAACGTTATTGAGTATTACCTTATAGCGTATAACGTTATATACTAATACGTAATAACGTAAAACGTTATATACTATTACGTAATAACGTATAACGTTATATACTATTACGTAATGACGTATAACGTTATACACTATTACGTAAAGACGTATAACGTTATATACTAATACGTAATAACGTATAACGTTGTATACTATTACGTACTAACGTATAACGTTATATACTATTACGTAATGACGTATAACGCTCTATACTATTACGTACTAACGAATAACGTTATAAACTAATACGTAATGACGAATAACGTTATATACTATTACGTACTAACGTATAACGTTATATACTATTACGCAATGACGTATAACGTTATATACTATTACGCACTAACGTATAACGTTATAAACTAATACGTACTAACGTATAACGTTATAAACTAATACGTACTAACGTATAACGTTATAAACTAATACGTACTAATGTGTAACGTTATATAGTATTACCTGATGACGTATAACGTTGTATACTATTACGTAATAACGTGTAACGTAATATAGTATTACCTGATGACGTATAACGTTATATACTATTACGTACTAACGTATAACGTTATATACTATTACGCAATGACGTATAACGTTATATACTATTACGCAATGACGTATAACGCTATATACTATTACGTACTAAAGTATAACGTTATAAACTAATACGTAATGAAGAATAACGTTATATACTATTACGTACTAACGTATAACGTTATAAACTAATACGTAATGACGTATAACGTTATAAACTAATACGTAATGACGAGTAACGTTATATACTATTACGTACTAACGTATAACGTTATAAACTAATACGTACTAACGTATAACGTTATTCACCATTACGTAAAGACGTATAACGTTATATACTAATACGTAATAACGTATAACGTTGTATACTATTACGTACTAACGTATAACGTTATATACTATTACGTAATGACGTATAACGCTATATACTATTACGTACTAACGTATAACGTTATAAACTAATACGTAATGACGAATAACGTTATATAGTATTACGTACTAACGTATAACGTTATATACTATTACGTAAAGACGTATAACGTTATATACTATTACGCAATGACGTATAACGCTATATACTATTACGTACTAACGTATAACGTTATAAACTAATACGTAATGACGAATAACGTTATATACTATTACGTACTAACGTATAACGTTATATACTATTACGTAAATACGTATAACGTTATATACTAATACGTAATAACGTACAACGTTATATCGTATTACATGCTAACGTATAACGTTATATACTATTACGTACTAACGTGTAACGTTATAAAGTAATACGTAATGACGTATAACGTTATATACTATTTCGTGCTAACGTGTAACGTTATATACTATTACGTAATGAAGTATAACGCTATATACTATTACGTACTAACATGTAACGTTATATAGTATTACGTAATGACGTATAATGTTATATACTATTACGTACTAACGTATAACGTTATATACTAATACGTAATGACGTATAACGTTATAAACTAATACGTAATGACGAATAACGTTATAATCTAATACGTACTAACGTATAACGCTATTGAATATTACGTACTAACGTATAACGTTATATACTATTACGTACTAACGTGTAACGTTATAAACTAATACGTAATGACGTATAACGTTATATACTATTACGTACTAACGTATAACGTTATATACTATTACGTAATGACGTATAACGCTATATACTATTACGTGCTAACGTATAACGTTATATACTATTTCGTGCTAACGTGTAACGTTATATACTATTACGTAATGACGTATAACGTTATAAACTAATACGTAATGACGAGTAACGTTATATACTATTACGTACTAACGTATAACGTTATAAACTAATACGTACTAACGTATAACGTTATAAACTAATACGTACTAGTGTGTAACGTTATAGAGTATTACCTGATGACGTATAACGTTGTATACTATTACGTAATAACGTGTAACGTAATATAGTATTACCTGATGACGTATAACGATATATACTATTACGTACTAACGTATAACGTTATATACTATTACGCAATGACGTATAACGTTATATACTATTACGCAATGACGTATAACGCTATATACTATGACGTACTAAAGTATAACGTTATAAACTTATACGTAATGACGAATAACGTTATATACTATTACGTACTAACGTATAACGTTATAAACTAATGCGTAATGACGTATAACGTTATAAACTAATACGTAATGACGAGTAACGTTATATACTATTACGTACTAACGTATAACGTTATAAACTAATACGTACTAACGTATAACGTTATACACCATTACGTAAAGACGTATAACGTTATATACTAATACGTAATAACGTATAACGTTGTATACTATTACGTACTAACGAATAACGTTATATACTATTACATAATGACGTATAACGCTATATACTATTACGTACTAACGTATAACGTTATAAACTAATACGTAATGACGAATAACGTTATATAGTATTACGTACTAACGTATAACGTTATATACTATTACGGAAAGACGTATAACGTTATATACTAATATGTAATTACGTACAACGTTATATCGTATTACGTGCTAACGTATAACGTTATATACTATTACGTACTAACGTGTAACGTTATAAACTAATACGTAATGACGTATAACGTTATATACTATTACGTACTAACGTACAACGTTATATACTATTACGTAATGACGTATAACGCTATATACTATTACGTACTAACGTATAACGTTATAAACTAATACGTAATGACGAATAACGTTATATACTATTACGTACTAACGTATAACGTTATATACTATTACGCAATGACGTATAACGTTATATACTATTACGCACTAACGTATAACGTTATAAACTAATACGTACTAACGTATAACGTTATAAACTAATACGTACTAACGTATAACGTTATTGAGTATTACCTTATAGCGTATAACGTTGTATACTATTACGTA
This sequence comes from Bombus pascuorum, assembly GCF_905332965.1. Taxonomy (NCBI): domain Eukaryota; kingdom Metazoa; phylum Arthropoda; class Insecta; order Hymenoptera; family Apidae; genus Bombus; species Bombus pascuorum. Next base: position 10,685,290 of record NC_083490.1, on the reverse strand, counting down.
CTAACGTATAACGTTATATACTATTACGTAATGACGTATAACGCTATATACTATTACGTACTAACGAATAACGTTATATACTATTACGTACTAACGTATAACGTTATAAACTAATACGTAATGACGTATAACGTTATAAACTAATACGTAATGACGAGTAACGTTATATACTATTACGTACTAACGTATAACGTTATAAACTAATACGTACTAACGTATAACGTTATACACCATTACGTAAAGACGTATAACGTTATATACTAATACGTAATAACGTATAACGTTGTATACCATTACGTACTAACGTATAACGTTATATACTATTACGTAATGACGTATAACGCTATATACTATTACGTACTAACGTATAACGTTATAAACTAATACGTAATGACGAATAACGTTATATAGTATTACGTACTAACGTATAACGTTATATACTATTACGTAAAGACGTATAACGTTATATACTATTACGCAATGACGTATAACGCTATATACTATTACGTAATGACGTATAACGCTATATACTATTACGTACTAACGAATAACGTTATATACTATTACGTACTAACGTATAACGTTATAAACTAATACGTAATGACGAGTAACGTTATATACTATTACGTACTAACGTATAACGTTATAAACTAATACGTACTAACGTATAACGTTATAAACTAATACGTACTAGTGTGTAACGTTATAGAGTATTACCTGATGACGTATAACGTTGTATACTATTACGTAATAACGTGTAACGTAATATAGTATTACCTGATGACGTATAACGATATATACTATTACGTACTAACGTATAACGTTATATACTATTACGCAATGACGTATAACGTTATATACTATTACGCAATGACGTATAACGCTATATACTATGACGTACTAAAGTATAACGTTATAAACTTATACGTAATGACGAATAACGTTATATACTATTACGTACTAACGTATAACGTTATAAACTAATGCGTAATGACGTATAACGTTATAAACTAATACGTAATGACGAGTAACGTTATATACTATTACGTACTAACGTATAACGTTATAAACTAATACGTACTAACGTATAACGTTATACACCATTACGTAAAGACGTATAACGTTATATACTAATACGTAATAACGTATAACGTTGTATACTATTACGTACTAACGAATAACGTTATATACTATTACATAATGACGTATAACGCTATATACTATTACGTACTAACGTATAACGTTATAAACTAATACGTAATGACGAATAACGTTATATAGTATTACGTACTAACGTATAACGTTATATACTATTACGGAAAGACGTATAACGTTATATACTAATATGTAATTACGTACAACGTTATATCGTATTACGTGCTAACGTATAACGTTATATACTATTACGTACTAACGTGTAACGTTATAAACTAATACGTAATGACGTATAACGTTATATACTATTACGTACTAACGTACAACGTTATATACTATTACGTAATGACGTATAACGCTATATACTATTACGTACTAACGTATAACGTTATAAACTAATACGTAATGACGAATAACGTTATATACTATTACGTACTAACGTATAACGTTATATACTATTACGCAATGACGTATAACGTTATATACTATTACGCACTAACGTATAACGTTATAAACTAATACGTACTAACGTATAACGTTATAAACTAATACGTACTAACGTATAACGTTATTGAGTATTACCTTATAGCGTATAACGTTGTATACTATTACGTACTAACGTATAACGTTATATACTATTACGTAATGACGTATAACGCTATATACTATTACGTACTAACGAATAACGTTATATACTATTACGTACTAACGTATAACGTTATAAACTAATACGTAATGACGTATAACGTTATAAACTAATACGTAATGACGAGTAACGTTATATACTATTACGTACTAACGTATAACGTTATAAACTAATACGTACTAACGTATAACGTTATACACCATTACGTAAAGACGTATAACGTTATATACTAATACGTAATAACGTATAACGTTGTATACCATTACGTACTAACGTATAACGTTATATACTATTACGTAATGACGTATAACGCTATATACTATTACGTACTAACGTATAACGTTATAAACTAATACGTAATGACGAATAACGTTATATAGTATTACGTACTAACGTATAACGTTATATACTATTACGTAAAGACGTATAACGTTATATACTATTACGCAATGACGTATAACGCTATATACTATTACGTATTAACGTATAACGTTAGAAACTAATACGTACTAACGTGTAACGTTATATAGTATTACGTAATGACGTATAACGTTATATACTATTACGTAATGACGTATAATGTTATAAACTAATACGTAATGACGTATAACGTTATATACTACTACGTAATAACGTGTAACGTTATATACTAATACGTAATAACGTAAAACGTTATATACTATTACGTAATAACGTATAACGTTATATACTATTACGTAATGACGTATAACGTTATATACTAATACGTAATAACGTATAACGTTTTATCGTATTACGTGCTAACGTATAACGTTATATACTATTACGTACTAACGTGTAACGTTATATAGTATTACGTAATGACGTATAACGTTATATACTATTACGTAATGACGTATAACGTTATATACTAATACGTAATAACGTATAACGATATAGTATTACGTAATGGCGTATAACGTTATATACTATTACGTAATGACGTATAACGTTATATACTAATACGCAATGACGTATATCGTTATATACTATTATGTAATGACGTATATCGTTATTGAGTATTACCTTATAACGTATAACGTTATATCCTATTACGTACTAACGTATAACGTTATATACTATTACGTAATGACGTATAACGCTATATACTATTACGTACTAACGTATAACGTTATAAACTAATACGTAATGACGAATAACGTTATATACTATTACGTGCTAACGTATAACGTTATAAACTAATACGTACTAACGTATAACGTTATACACCATTACGTAAAGACGTATAACGTTATATACTAATACGTAATAACGTATAACGTTGTATACTATTACGTACTAACGTATAACGTTATATACTATTACGTAATGACGTATAACGTTATATACTATTACGTAATGACGTATAACGCTATATACTATTACGTACTAACGTATAACGTTATAAACTAATACGTAATGACGAATAACGTTATATAGTATTACGTACTAACGTATAACGTTATATACTATTACGTAAAGACGTATAACGTTATATACTATTACGCAATGACGTATAACGCTATATACTATTACGTACTAACGTATAACGTTATAAACTAATACGTAATGACGAATAACGTTATATACTATTACGTACTAACGTATAACGTTATAAACTAATACGTACTAACGTATAACGTTATACACCATTACGTAAAGACGTATAACGTTATATACTAATACGTAATAACGTATAACGTTGTATACTATTACGTACTAACGTATAACGTTATATACTATTACGTAATGACGTATAACGCTATATACTATTACGTACTAACGTATAACGTTATAAACTAATACGTAATGACGAATAACGTTATATAGTATTACGTACTAACGTATAACGTTATATACTATTACGTAAAGACGTATAACGTTATATACTATTACGCAATGACGTATAACGCTATATACTATTACGTACTAACGTATAACGTTATAAACTAATACGTAATGACGAATAACGTTATATACTATTACGTACTAACGTATAACGTTATATACTATTACGTAAATACGTATAACGTTATATACTAATACGTAATAACGTACAACGTTATATCGTATTACATGCTAACGTATAACGTTATATACTATTACGTACTAACGTGTAACGTTATAAAGTAATACGTAATGACGTATAACGTTATATACTATTTCGTGCTAACGTGTAACGTTATATACTATTACGTAATGAAGTATAACGCTATATACTATTACGTACTAACATGTAACGTTATATAGTATTACGTAATGACGTGTAATGTTATATACTATTACGTACTAACGTATAACGTTATATACTAATACGTAATGACGTATAACGTTATAAACTAATACGTAATGACGAATAACGTTATAATCTAATACGTACTAACGTATAACGCTATTGAATATTACGTACTAACGTATAACGTTATATACTATTACGTACTAACGTGTAACGTTATAAACTAATACGTAATGACGTATAACGTTATATACTATTACGTACTAACGTATAACGTTATATACTATTACGTAATGACGTATAACGCTATATACTATTACGTGCTAACGTATAACGTTATATACTATTTCGTGCTAACGTGTAACGTTATATACTATTACGTAATGACGTATAACGTTATAAACTAATACGTAATGACGAGTAACGTTATATACTATTACGTACTAACGTATAACGTTATAAACTAATACGTACTAACGTATAACGTTATAAACTAATACGTAATGACGAGTAACGTTATATACTATTACGTACTAACGTATAACGTTATAAACTAATACGTACTAACGTATAACGTTATACACCATTACGTAAAGACGTATAACGTTATATACTAATACGTAATAACGTATAACGTTGTATACTATTACGTACTAACGAATAACGTTATATACTATTACGTAATGACGTATAACGCTATATACTATTACGTACTAACGTATAACGTTATAAACTAATACGTAATGACGAATAACGTTATATAGTATTACGTACTAACGTATAACGTTATATACTATTACGGAAAGACGTATAACGTTATATACTAATATGTAATTACGTACAACGTTATATCGTATTACGTGCTAACGTATAACGTTATATACTATTACGTACTAACGTGTAACGTTATAAACTAATACGTAATGACGTATAACGTTATATACTATTACGTACTAACGTACAACGTTATATACTATTACGTAATGACGTATAACGCTATATACTATTACGTACTAACGTATAACGTTATAAACTAATACGTAATGACGAATAACGTTATATACTATTACGTACTAACGTATAACGTTATATACTATTACGCAATGACGTATAACGTTATATACTATTACGCACTAACGTATAACGTTATAAACTAATACGTACTAACGTATAACGTTATAAACTAATACGTACTAACGTATAACGTTATTGAGTATTACCTTATAGCGTATAACGTTATATACTAATACGTAATAACGTAAAACGTTATATACTATTACGTAATAACGTATAACGTTATATACTATTACGTAATGACGTATAACGTTATACACTATTACGTAAAGACGTATAACGTTATATAGTAATACGTAATAACGTATAACGTTGTATACTATTACGTACTAACGTATAACGTTATATACTATTACGTAATGACGTATAACGCTATATACTATTACGTACTAACGAATAACGTTATAAACTAATACGTAATGACGAATAACGTTATATACTATTACGTACTAACGTATAACGTTATATACTATTACGTACTAACGTATAACGTTATAAACTAGTACGTAATGACGTATAACGTTATAAACTAATACGTAATGACGAGTAACGTTATATACTATTACGTACTAACGTATAACGTTATAAACTAATACGTACTAACGTATAAGGTTATACACCATTACGTAAAGACGTATAACGTTATATACTAATACGTAATAACGTATAACGTTGTATACCATTACGTACTAACGTATAACGTTATATACTATTACGTAATGACGTATAACGCTATATACTATTACGTACTAACGTATAACGTTATAAACTAATACGTAATGACGAATAACGTTATATAGTATTACGTACTAACGTATGACGTTATATACTATTACGTAAAGACGTATAACGTTATATACTATTACGCAATGACGTATAACGCTATATACTATTACGTATTAACGTATAACGTTATAAACTAATACGTACTAACGTGTAACGTTATATAGTATTACGTAATGACGTATAACGTTATATACTATTACGTAATGACGTATAATGTTATAAACTAATACGTAATGACGTATAACGTTATATACTACTACGTAATAACGTGTAACGTTATATACTAATACGTAATAACGTAAAACGTTATATACTATTACGTAATAACGTATAACGTTATATACTATTACGTAATGACGTATAACGTTATATACTAATACGTAATAACGTATAACGTTTTATCGTATTACGTGCTAACGTATAACGTTATATACTATTACGTACTAACGTGTAACGTTATATAGTATTACGTAATGACGTATAACGTTATATACTATTACGTAATGACGTATAACGTTATATACTAATACGTAATAACGTATAACGATATAGTATTACGTAATGGCGTATAACGTTATATACTATTACGTAATGACGTATAACGTTATATACTAATACGCAATGACGTATATCGTTATATACTATTATGTAATGACGTATATCGTTATTGAGTATTACCTTATAACGTATAACGTTATATCCTATTACGTACTAACGTATAACGTTATATTCTAATACGTACTAACGTGTAACGTAATATAGTATTACCTGATGACGTATAACGTTATATACTAATACGTAACAACGTATAATGTTATATACTATTACGTACTAACGTATAACGTTATATACTAATACGTAATGACGTATAACGTTATAAACTAATACGTAATGACGAATAACGTTTTAAACTAATACGTACTAACGTATAACGCTATTGAGTATTACGTACTAACGTATAATGTTATATACTATTACGTACTAACGTATAACGTTATATACTTTTACGTACTAACGTATAACGTTATATACTATTACGCAATGACGTATAACGTTATATACTATTACGCAATGACGTATAACGCTATATACTGTTACGTACTAAAGTATAACGTTATAAACTAATACGTAATGATGAATAACGTTATATACTATTACGTACTAAGGTATAACGTTATATACTATTACGTAATGACGTATAACGCTATATACTATTACGTAATGACGTATAACGCTATATACTATTACGTACTAACGTATAACGTTATAAACTAATACGTAATGACGAATAACGTTATATACTATTACGTACTAACGTATAACGTTATATACTATTACGTAAATACGTATAACGTTATATACTAATACGTAATAACGTACAACGTTATATCGTATTACATGCTAACGTATAACGTTATATAATATTACGTACTAACGTGTAACGTTATAAACTAATACGTAATGACGTATAACGTTATATACTATTTCGTGCTAACGTGTAACGTTATATACTATTACGTAATGAAGTATAACGCTATATACTATTACGTACTAACATGTAACGTTATATAGTATTACGTAATGACGTATAATGTTATATACTATTACGTACTAACGTATAACGTTATATACTAATACGTAATGACGTATAACGTTATAAACTAATACGTAATGACGAATAACGTTATAAACTAATACGTACTAACGTATAACGCTATTGAGTATTACGTACTAACGTATAACGTTATATACTATTACGTACTAACGTGTAACGTTATAAACTAATACGTAATGACGTATAACGTTATATACTATTACGTAATAACGTGTAACGTTATATACTAATACGTACTAACGTATACCGTTATACACCATTACGTAAAGACGTATAACGTTATATACTAATACGTAATAACGTATAACGTTGTATACTATTACGTACTAACGTATAACGTTATATACTATTACGCAATGACGTATAACGTTATATACTATTACGCAATGACGTATAACGCTATATACTATTACGTACTAAAGTATAACGTTATAAACTAATACGTAATGACGAATAACGTTATATACTATTACGTACTAACGTATAACGTTATAAACTAATACGTAATGACGTATAACGTTATAAACTAATACGTAATGACGAGTAACGTTATATACTATTACGTACTAACGTATAACGTTATAAACTAATACGTACTAACGTATAACGTTATACACCATTACGTAAAGACGTATAACGTTATATACTAATACGTAATAACGTATAACGTTGTATACTATTACGTACTAACGTATAACGTTATATACTATTACGTAATGACGTATAACGCTATATACTATTACGTACTAACGTATAACGTTAAAAACTAATACGTAATGACGAATAACGTTATATAGTATTACGTACTAACGTATAACGTTATATACTATTACGTAAAGACGTATAACGTTATATACTATTACGCAATGACGTATAACGCTATATACTATTACGTATTAACGTATAACGTTATAAACTAATACGTACTAACGTGTAACGTTATATAGTATTACGTAATGACGTATAACGTTATATACTATTACGTAATGACGTATAATGTTATAAACTAATACGTAATGACGTATAACGTTATAAACTAATACGTACTAACGTATAACGTTATTGAGTATTACCTTATAGCGTATAACGTTATATACTAATACGTAATAACGTAAAACGTTATATACTATTACGTGCTAACGTGTAACGTTATAAACTAATACGTAATGACGTATAACGTTATATACTATTTCGTGCTAACGTGTAACGTTATATACTATTACGTAATGAAGTATAACGCTATATACTATTACGTACTAACATGTAACGTTATATAGTATTACGTAATGACGTATAATGTTATATACTATTACGTACTAACGTATAACGTTATATACTAATACGTAATGACGTATAACGTTATAAACTAATACGTAATGACGAATAACGTTATAAACTAATACGTACTAACGTATAACGCTATTGAGTATTACGTACTAACGTATAACGTTATATACTATTACGTACTAACGTGTAAAGTTATAAACTAATACGTAATGACGTATAACGTTATATACTATTACGTACTAACGTATAACGTTATAAACTAATACGTACTAACGTATAACGCTATATACTATTACGTACTAATGTGTAACGTTATATAGTATTACGTACTAACGTATAACGTTATACACTATTACGTAAAGACGTATAACGTTATATACTAATACGTAATAACGTATAACGTTATATACTATTACGTACTAACGTATAATGTTATAAACTAATACGTAATGACGAATAATGTTATATACTAATACGTAATGACGTATAACGTTATAAACTAATACGTAATGACGAATAACGTTATGTACTATTACGTACTAACGTATAACGTTATAAACTAATACGTACTAACGTATAATGTTATTGAGTATTACCTTATAGCGTATAACGTTATATACTAATACGTAATAACGTAAAACGTTATATACTATTACGTAATAACGTATAACGTTATATACTATTACGTAATGACGTATAACGTTATACACTATTACGTAAAGACGTATAACGTTATATACTAATACGTAATAACGTATAACGTTGTATACTATTACGTACTAACGTATAACGTTATATACTATTACGTAATGACGTATAACGCTATATACTATTACGTACTAACGAATAACGTTATAAACTAATACGTAATGACGAATAACGTTATATACTATTACGTACTAATGTATAACGTTATATAATATTACGCAATGACGTATAACGTTATATACTATTACGCACTAACGTATAACGTTATAAACTAATACGTACTAACGTATAACGTTCTAAACTAATACGTACTAACGTATAACGTTATAAACTAATACGTACTAATGTGTAACGTTATATAGTATTACCTGATGACGTATAACGTTGTATACTATTACGTAATAACGTGTAACGTAATATAGTATTACCTGATGACGTATAACGTTAATCACTATTACGTACTAACGTATAACGTTATATACTATTACGCAATGACGTATAACGTTATATACTATTACGCAATGACGTATAACGCTATATACTATTACGTACTAAAGTATAACGTTATAAACTAATACGTAATGACGAATAACGTTATATACTATTACGTACTAACGTATAACGTTATAAACTAATACGTAATGACGTATAACGTTATAAACTAATACGTAATGACGAGTAACGTTATATACTATTACGTACTAACGTATAACGTTATAAACTAATACGTACTAACGTATAACGTTATACACCATTACGTAAAGACGTATAACGTTATATACTAATACGTAATAACGTATAACGTCGTATACTATTACGTACTAACGTATAACGTTATATACTATTACGTAATGACGTATAACGCTATATACTATTACGTACTAACGTATAACGTTATAAACTAATACGTAATGACGAATAACGTTATATAGTATTACGTACTAACGTATAACGTTATATACTATTACGTAAAGACGTATAACGTTATATACTATTACGCAATGACGTATAACGCTATATACTATTACGTATTAACGTATAACGTTATAAACTAATACGTACTAACGTGTAACGTTATATAGTATTACGTAATGACGTATAACGTTATATACTATTACGTAATGACGTATAATGTTATAAACTAATACGTAATGACGTATAACGTTATATACTACTACGTAATAACGTGTAACGTTATATACTAATACGTAATAACGTAAAACGTTATATACTATTACGTAATAACGTATAACGTTATATACTATTACGTAATGACGTATAACGTTATATACTAATACGTAATAACGTACAACGTTATATCGTATTACGTGCTAACGTATAACGTTATATACTATTACGTACTAACGTGTAACGTTATATAGTATTACGTAATGACGTATAACGTTATATACTATTACGTAATGACGTATAACGTTATATACTAGTACGTAATAACGTATAACGATATAGTATTACGTAATGGCGTATAACGTTATATACTATTACGTAATGACGTATAACGTTATATACTAATACGCAATGACGTATATCGTTATATACTATTATGTAATGACGTATATCGTTATTGAGTATTACCTTATAACGTATAACGTTATATCCTATTACGTACTAACGTATAACGTTATATTCTAATACGTACTAACGTGTAACGTAATATAGTATTACCTGATGACGTATAACGTTATATACTAATACGTAACAACGTATAATGTTATATACTATTACGTACTAACGTATAACGTTATATACTAATACGTAATGACGTATAACGTTATAAACTAATACGTAATGACGAATAACGTTATAAACTAATACGTACTAACGTATAACGCTATTGAGTATTACGTACTAACGTATAATGTTATATACTATTACGTACTAACGTATAACGTTATATACTAATACGTAATGACGAGTAACGTTATATGCTATTACGTAATGACGTATAACGCTATATACTATTACGTACTAACGTATAACGTTATAAACTAATACGTAATGACGAATAACGTTATATACTTTTACGTACTAACGTATAACGTTATATACTATTACGCAATGACGTATAACGTTATATACTATTACGCAATGACGTATAACGCTATATACTGTTACGTACTAAAGTATAACGTTATAAACTAATACGTAATGATGAATAACGTTATATACTATTACGTACTAAGGTATAACGTTATAAACTAATACGTACTAACGTACAACGTTATACACTATTACGTAAAGACGTATAACGTTATATACTAATACGTAATAACGTTTAACGTTGTATACTATTACGTACTAACGTATAACGTTATATACTATTACGTAATGACGTATAACGTTATATACTAATACGTAATAACGTACAACGTTATATCGTATTACATGCTAACGTATAACGTTATATACTATTACGTACTAACGTGTAACGTTATAAACTAATACGTAATGACGTATAACGTTATATACTATTTCGTGCTAACGTGTAACGTTATATACTATTACGTAATGAAGTATAACGCTATATACTATTACGTACTAACATGTAACGTTATATAGTATTACGTAATGACGTATAATTTTATATACTATTACGTACTAACGTATAACGTTATAAACTAATACGTAATGACGTATAACGTTATATACTATTACGTAATAACGTTTAACGTTGTATACTATTACGTACTAACGTATAACGTTATATACTATTACGTAATGACGTATAACGCTATATACTATTACGTAATGACGTATAACGCTATACACTATTACGTACTAACGTATAACGTTATAAACTAATACGTAATGACGAATAACGTTATATACTATTACGTACTAACGTATAACGTTATATACTATTACGTAAATACGTATAACGTTATATACTAATACGTAATAACGTACAACGTTATATCGTATTACATGCTAACGTATAACGTTATATACTATTACGTACTAACGTGTAACGTTATAAACTAATACGTAATGACGTATAACGTTATATACTATTTCGTGCTAACGTGTAACGTTATATACTATTACGTAATGAAGTATAACGCTATATACTATTACGTACTAACATGTAACGTTATATAGTATTACGTAATGACGTATAATGTTATATACTATTACGTACTAACGTATAACGTTATAAACTAATACGTAATGACGAATAACGTTATATACTATTACGTACTAACGTGTAACGTTATAAACTAATACGTACTAACGTGTAACGTTATATAGTATTACGTAATGACGTATAACGTTATATACTATTACGTAATGACGTATAAAGTTATAAACTAATACGTAATGACGTATAACGTTATATACTACTACGTAATAACGTGTAACGTTATATACTAATACGTAATAACGTAAAACGTTATATACTATTACGTAATAACGTATAACGTTATATACTATTACGTAATGACGTATAACGTTATATACTAATACGTAATAACGTATAACGTTATATCGTATTACGTGCTAACGTATAACGTTATATACTATTACGTACTAACGTGTAACGTTATATAGTATTACGTAATGACGTATAACGTTATATACTATTACGTAATGACGTATAACGTTATACACTAATACGTAATAACGTATAACGATATAGTATTACGTAATGGCGTATAACGTTATATACTATTACGTAATGACGTATAACGTTATATACTAATACGCAATGACGTATATCGTTATATACTATTATGTAATGACGTATATCGTTATTGAGTATTACCTTATAACGTATAACGTTATATCCTATTACGTACTAACGTATAACGTTATATTCTAATACGTACTAACGTGTAACGTAATATAGTATTACCTGATGACGTATAACGTTATATACTAATACGTAACAACGTATAATGTTATATACTATTACGTACTAACGTATAACGTTATATACTAATACGTAATGACGTATAACGTTATAAACTAATACGTAATGACGAATAACGTTATAAACTAATACGTACTAACGTATAACGCTATTGAGTATTACGTACTAACGTATAATGTTATATACTATTACGTACTAACGTATAACGTTATATACTAATACGTAATGACGAGTAACGTTATATGCTATTACGTAATGACGTATAACGCTATATACTATTACGTACTAACGTATAACGTTATAAACTAATACGTAATGACGAATAACGTTATATACTTTTACGTACTAACGTATAACGTTATATACTATTACGCAATGACGTATAACGTTATATACTATTACGCAATGTCGTATAACGCTATATACTGTTACGTACTAAAGTATAACGTTATAAACTAATACGTAATGATGAATAACGTTATATACTATTACGTACTAAGGTATAACGTTATAAACTAATACGTACTAACGTATAACGTTATACACTATTACGTAAAGACGTATAACGTTATATACTAATACGTAATAACGTTTAACGTTGTATACTATTACGTACTAACGTATAACGTTATATACTATTACGTAATGACGTATAACGTTATATACTAATACGTAATAACGTACAACGTTATATCGTATTACATGCTAACGTATAACGTTATATACTATTACGTACTAACGTGTAACGTTATAAACTAATACGTAATGACGTATAACGTTATATACTATTTCGTGCTAACGTGTAACGTTATATACTATTACGTAATGAAGTATAACGCTATATACTATTACGTACTAACATGTAACGTTATATAGTATTACGTAATGACGTATAATTTTATATACTATTACGTACTAACGTATAACGTTATAAACTAATACGTAATGACGTATAACGTTATATACTATTACGTAATAACGTTTAACGTTGTATACTATTACGTACTAACGTATAACGTTATATACTATTACGTAATGACGTATAACGCTATATACTATTACGTAATGACGTATAACGCTATACACTATTACGTACTAACGTATAACGTTATAAACTAATACGTAATGACGAATAACGTTATATACTATTACGTACTAACGTATAACGTTATATACTATTACGTAAATACGTATAACGTTATATACTAATACGTAATAACGTACAACGTTATATCGTATTACATGCTAACGTATAACGTTATATACTATTACGTACTAACGTGTAACGTTATAAACTAATACGTAATGACGTATAACGTTATATACTATTTCGTGCTAACGTGTAACGTTATATACTATTACGTAATGAAGTATAACGCTATATACTATTACGTACTAACATGTAACGTTATATAGTATTACGTAATGACGTATAATGTTATATACTATTACGTACTAACGTATAACGTTATAAACTAATACGTAATGACGAATAACGTTATATACTATTACGTACTAACGTGTAACGTTATAAACTAATACGTACTAACGTGTAACGTTATATAGTATTACGTAATGACGTATAACGTTATATACTATTACGTAATGACGTATAAAGTTATAAACTAATACGTAATGACGTATAACGTTATATACTACTACGTAATAACGTGTAACGTTATATACTAATACGTAATAACGTAAAACGTTATATACTATTACGTAATAACGTATAACGTTATATACTATTACGTAATGACGTATAACGTTATATACTAATACGTAATAACGTATAACGTTATATCGTATTACGTGCTAACGTATAACGTTATATACTATTACGTACTAACGTGTAACGTTATATAGTATTACGTAATGACGTATAACGTTATATACTATTACGTAATGACGTATAACGTTATACACTAATACGTAATAACGTATAACGATATAGTATTACGTAATGGCGTATAACGTTATATACTATTACGTAATGACGTATAACGTTATATACTAATACGCAATGACGTATATCGTTATATACTATTACGTAACGACGTATAACGCTATATACTATTACGTACTAACGTATAACGTTATAAACTAATACGTAATGACGAATAACGTTATATACTATTACGTACTAACGTATAACGTTATATACTATTACGAAATGACGTATAACGTTATATACTATTACGCACTAACGTATAACGTTATAAACTAATACGTACTAACGTATAACGTTATATACTATTACGTGCTAACGTATAACGTTATATACTATTTCGTGCTAACGTGTAACGTTATATACTATTACGTAATGACGTATAACGCTATATACTATTACGTACTAACGTGTAACGTTATATAGTATTACGTACTAACGTATAACGTTATACACTATTACGTAAAGAAGTATAACGTTATATACTAATACGTAATAACGTATAACGTTATATACTATTACGTACTAACGTATAACGTTATATATTATTATGTAATGACGTATAACGCTATATATATTACGTACTAACGTATAACGTTATAAACTAATACGTACTAACGAATAACGTTATATACTATTACGTACTAACGTATAATGTTATAAACTAATACGTAATGACGTATAACGTTATATACTATTACGTAATAACGTGTAACGTTATACATATACTAATACGTAATAACGTAAAACGTTATATACTATAACGTAATAACGTATAACGTTATATACTATTACGTAATGACGTATAACGTTATATACTAATACGTAATAACGTATAACGTTATATCGTATTACGTACTAACGTATAACGTTATATACTATTACGTAAATACGTATAACGTTATATACTAATACGTAATAACGTACAACGTTATATCGTATTACATGCTAACGTATAACGTTATATACTATTTCGTGCTAACGTGTAACGTTATATACTATTACGTAATGAAGTATAACGCTATATACTATTACGTACTAACATGTAACGTTATATAGTATTACGTAATGACGTATAATGTTATATACTATTACGTACTAACGTATAACGTTATATACTAATACGTAATGACGTATAACGTTATATACTAATACGTAATAACGTATAACGTTATATCGTATTACGTACTAACGTATAACGTTATATACTATTACGTGCTAACGTGTAACGTTATATACTATTACGTAAAGACGTATAACGTTATATACTATTACGCAATGACGTATAACGTTATATACTATTACGCAATGACGTATAACGTTATATACTAATACGTAATAACGTACAACGTTATATCGTATTACATGCTAACGTATAACGTTATATACTATTACGTACTAACGTGTAACGTTATAAACTAATACGTAATGACGTATAACGTTATATACTATTTCGTGCTAACGTGTAACGTTATATACTATTACGTAATGAAGTATAACGCTATATACTATTACGTACTAACATGTAACGTTTATAGTATTACGTAATGACGTATAATGTTATATACTATTACGTACTAACGTATAACGTTATATACTAATACGTAATGACGTATAACGTTATAAACTAATACGTAATGACGAATAACGTTATAAACTAATACGTACTAACGTATAACGCTATTGAGTATTACGAACTAACGTATAACGTTATATACTATTACGTACTAACGTGTAACGTTATAAACTAATACGTAATGACGTATAATGTTATATACTATTACGTAAAGACGTATAACGTTATAAACTAATACGTACTAACGTATAACGTTATACACCATTACGTAAAGACGTATAACGTTATATACTAATACGTAATAACGTATAACGTCGTATACTATTACGTACTAACGTATAACGTTATATACTATTACGTAATGACGTATAACGCTATATACTATTACGTACTAACGTATAACGTTATAAACTAATACGTAATGACGAATAACGTTATATAGTATTACGTACTAACGTATAACGTTATATACTATTACGTAAAGACGTATAACGTTATATACTATTACGCAATGACGTATAACGCTATATACTATTACGTATTAACGTATAACGTTATAAACTAATACGTACTAACGTGTAACGTTATATAGTATTACGTAATGACGTATAACGTTATATACTATTACGTAATGACGTATAATGTTATAAACTAATACGTAATGACGTATAACGTTATATACTACTACGTAATAACGTGTAACGTTATATACTAATACGTAATAACGTAAAACGTTATATACTATTACGTAATAACGTATAACGTTATATACTATTACGTAATGACGTATAATGTTATATACTAATACGTAATAACGTACAACGTTATATCGTATTACGTGCTAACGTATAACGTTATATACTATTACGTACTAACGTGTAACGTTATATAGTATTACGTAATGACGTATAACGTTATATACTATTACGTAATGACGTATAACGTTATATACTAGTACGTAATAACGTATAACGATATAGTATTACGTAATGGCGTATAACGTTATATACTATTACGTAATGACGTATAACGTTATATACTAATACGCAATGACGTATATCGTTATATACTATTATGTAATGACGTATATCGTTATTGAGTATTACCTTATAACGTATAACGTTATATCCTATTACGTACTAACGTATAACGTTATATTCTAATACGTACTAACGTGTAACGTAATATAGTATTACCTGATGACGTATAACGTTATATACTAATACGTAACAACGTATAATGTTATATACTATTACGTACTAACGTATAACGTTATATACTAATACGTAATGACGTATAACGTTATAAACTAATACGTAATGACGAATAACGTTATAAACTAATACGTACTAACGTATAACGCTATTGAGTATTACGTACTAACGTATAATGTTATATACTATTACGTACTAACGTATAACGTTATATACTAATACGTAATGACGAGTAACGTTATATGCTATTACGTAATGACGTATAACGCTATATACTATTACGTACTAACGTATAACGTTATAAACTAATACGTAATGACGAATAACGTTATATACTTTTACGTACTAACGTATAACGTTATATACTATTACGCAATGACGTATAACGTTATATACTATTACGCAATGACGTATAACGCTATATACTGTTACGTACTAAAGTATAACGTTATAAACTAATACGTAATGATGAATAACGTTATATACTATTACGTACTAAGGTATAACGTTATAAACTAATACGTACTAACGTACAACGTTATACACTATTACGTAAAGACGTATAACGTTATATACTAATACGTAATAACGTTTAACGTTGTATACTATTACGTACTAACGTATAACGTTATATACTATTACGTAATGACGTATAACGTTATATACTAATACGTAATAACGTACAACGTTATATCGTATTACATGCTAACGTATAACGTTATATACTATTACGTACTAACGTGTAACGTTATAAACTAATACGTAATGACGTATAACGTTATATACTATTTCGTGCTAACGTGTAACGTTATATACTATTACGTAATGAAGTATAACGCTATATACTATTACGTACTAACATGTAACGTTATATAGTATTACGTAATGACGTATAATTTTATATACTATTACGTACTAACGTATAACGTTATAAACTAATACGTAATGACGTATAACGTTATATACTATTACGTAATAACGTTTAACGTTGTATACTATTACGTACTAACGTATAACGTTATATACTATTACGTAATGACGTATAACGCTATATACTATTACGTAATGACGTATAACGCTATACACTATTACGTACTAACGTATAACGTTATAAACTAATACGTAATGACGAATAACGTTATATACTATTACGTACTAACGTATAACGTTATATACTATTACGTAAATACGTATAACGTTATATACTAATACGTAATAACGTACAACGTTATATCGTATTACATGCTAACGTATAACGTTATATACTATTACGTACTAACGTGTAACGTTATAAACTAATACGTAATGACGTATAACGTTATATACTATTTCGTGCTAACGTGTAACGTTATATACTATTACGTAATGAAGTATAACGCTATATACTATTACGTACTAACATGTAACGTTATATAGTATTACGTAATGACGTATAATGTTATATACTATTACGTACTAACGTATAACGTTATAAACTAATACGTAATGACGAATAACGTTATATACTATTACGTACTAACGTGTAACGTTATAAACTAATACGTACTAACGTGTAACGTTATATAGTATTACGTAATGACGTATAACGTTATATACTATTACGTAATGACGTATAAAGTTATAAACTAATACGTAATGACGTATAACGTTATATACTACTACGTAATAACGTGTAACGTTATATACTAATACGTAATAACGTAAAACGTTATATACTATTACGTAATAACGTATAACGTTATATACTATTACGTAATGACGTATAACGTTATATACTAATACGTAATAACGTATAACGTTATATCGTATTACGTGCTAACGTATAACGTTATATACTATTACGTACTAACGTGTAACGTTATATAGTATTACGTAATGACGTATAACGTTATATACTATTACGTAATGACGTATAACGTTATACACTAATACGTAATAACGTATAACGATATAGTATTACGTAATGGCGTATAACGTTATATACTATTACGTAATGACGTATAACGTTATATACTAATACGCAATGACGTATATCGTTATATACTATTATGTAATGACGTATATCGTTATTGAGTATTACCTTATAACGTATAACGTTATATCCTATTACGTACTAACGTATAACGTTATATTCTAATACGTACTAACGTGTAACGTAATATAGTATTACCTGATGACGTATAACGTTATATACTAATACGTAACAACGTATAATGTTATATACTATTACGTACTAACGTATAACGTTATATACTAATACGTAATGACGTATAACGTTATAAACTAATACGTAATGACGAATAACGTTATAAACTAATACGTACTAACGTATAACGCTATTGAGTATTACGTACTAACGTATAATGTTATATACTATTACGTACTAACGTATAACGTTATATACTAATACGTAATGACGAGTAACGTTATATGCTATTACGTAATGACGTATAACGCTATATACTATTACGTACTAACGTATAACGTTATAAACTAATACGTAATGACGAATAACGTTATATACTTTTACGTACTAACGTATAACGTTATATACTATTACGCAATGACGTATAACGTTATATACTATTACGCAATGTCGTATAACGCTATATACTGTTACGTACTAAAGTATAACGTTATAAACTAATACGTAATGATGAATAACGTTATATACTATTACGTACTAAGGTATAACGTTATAAACTAATACGTACTAACGTATAACGTTATACACTATTACGTAAAGACGTATAACGTTATATACTAATACGTAATAACGTTTAACGTTGTATACTATTACGTACTAACGTATAACGATATATACTATTACGTAATGACGTATAACGTTATATACTAATACGTAATAACGTACAACGTTATATCGTATTACATGCTAACGTATAACGTTATATACTATTACGTACTAACGTGTAACGTTATAAACTAATACGTAATGACGTATAACGTTATATACTATTTCGTGCTAACGTGTAACGTTATATACTATTACGTAATGACGTATAACGCTATATACTATTACGTAATGACGTATAACGCTATACACTATTACGTACTAACGTATAACGTTATAAACTAATACGTAATGACGAATAACGTTATATACTATTACGTACTAACGTATAACGTTATATACTATTACGTAAATACGTATAACGTTATATACTAATACGTAATAACGTACAACGTTATATCGTATTACATGCTAACGTATAACGTTATATACTATTACGTACTAACGTGTAACGTTATAAACTAATACGTAATGACGTATAACGTTATATACTATTTCGTAATAACGTTTAACGTTGTATACTATTACGTAATGACGTATAACGTTATATACTATTTCGTGCTAACGTGTAACGTTATATACTATTACGTAATGAAGTATAACGCTATATACTATTACGTACTAACATGTAACGTTATATAGTATTACGTAATGACGTATAATGTTATATACTATTACGTACTAACGTATAACGTTATAAACTAATACGTAATGACGAATAACGTTATATACTATTACGTACTAACGTGTAACGTTATAAACTAATACGTACTAACGTGTAACGTTATATAGTATTACGTAATGACGTATAACGTTATATACTATTACGTAATGACGTATAAAGTTATAAACTAATACGTAATGACGTATAACGTTATATACTACTACGTAATAACGTGTAACGTTATATACTAATACGTAATAACGTAAAACGTTATATACTATTACGTAATAACGTATAACGTTATATACTATTACGTAATGACGTATAACGTTATATACTAATACGTAATAACGTATAACGTTATATCGTATTACGTGCTAACGTATAACGTTATATACTATTACGTACTAACGTGTAACGTTATATAGTATTACGTAATGACGTATAACGTTATATACTATTACGTAATGACGTATAACGTTATACACTAATACGTAATAACGTATAACGATATAGTATTACGTAATGGCGTATAACGTTATATACTATTACGTAATGACGTATAACGTTATATACTAATACGCAATGACGTATATCGTTATATACTATTACGTAACGACGTATAACGCTATATACTATTACGTACTAACGTATAACGTTATAAACTAATACGTAATGACGAATAACGTTATATACTATTACGTACTAACGTATAACGTTATATACTATTACGAAATGACGTATAACGTTATATACTATTACGCACTAACGTATAACGTTATAAACTAATACGTACTAACGTATAACGTTATATACTATTACGTGCTAACGTATAACGTTATATACTATTTCGTGCTAACGTGTAACGTTATATACTATTACGTAATGACGTATAACGCTATATACTATTACGTACTAACGTGTAACGTTATATAGTATTACGTACTAACGTATAACGTTATACACTATTACGTAAAGAAGTATAACGTTATATACTAATACGTAATAACGTATAACGTTATATACTATTACGTACTAACGTATAACGTTATATATTATTATGTAATGACGTATAACGCTATATATATTACGTACTAACGTATAACGTTATAAACTAATACGTACTAACGAATAACGTTATATACTATTACGTACTAACGTATAATGTTATAAACTAATACGTAATGACGTATAACGTTATATACTATTACGTAATAACGTGTAACGTTATACATATACTAATACGTAATAACGTAAAACGTTATATACTATAACGTAATAACGTATAACGTTATATACTATTACGTAATGACGTATAACGTTATATACTAATACGTAATAACGTATAACGTTATATCGTATTACGTACTAACGTATAACGTTATATACTATTACGTAAATACGTATAACGTTATATACTAATACGTAATAACGTACAACGTTATATCGTATTACATGCTAACGTATAACGTTATATACTATTTCGTGCTAACGTGTAACGTTATATACTATTACGTAATGAAGTATAACGCTATATACTATTACGTACTAACATGTAACGTTATATAGTATTACGTAATGACGTATAATGTTATATACTATTACGTACTAACGTATAACGTTATATACTAATACGTAATGACGTATAACGTTATATACTATTACGTAATAACGTGTAACGTTATATACTAATACGTAATAACGTAAAACGTTATATACTATTACGTAATAACGTATAACGTTATATACTATTACGTAATGACGTATAACGTTATATACTAATACGTAATAACGTATAACGTTATATCGTATTACGTACTAACGTATAACGTTATATACTATTACGTAAATACGTATAACGTTATATACTAATACGTAATAACGTACAACGTTATATCGTATTACGTACTAACGTATAACGTTATATACTATTACGTAAATACGTATAACGTTATATACTAATACGTAATAACGTACAACGTTATATCGTATTACATGCTAACGTATAACGTTATATACTATTACGTACTAACGTGTAACGTTATAAACTAATACGTAATGACGTATAACGTTATATACTATTTCGTGCTAACGTGTAACGTTATATACTATTACGTAATGAAGTATAACGCTATATACTATTACGTACTAACATGTAACGTTTATAGTATTACGTAATGACGTATAATGTTATATACTATTACGTACTAACGTATAACGTTATATACTAATACGTAATGACGTATAACGTTATAAACTAATACGTAATGACGAATAACGTTATAAACTAATACGTACTAACGTATAACGCTATTGAGTATTACGAACTAACGTATAACGTTATATACTATTACGTACTAACGTGTAACGTTATAAACTAATACGTAATGACGTATAATGTTATATACTATTACGTAAAGACGTATAACGTTATATACTAATACGTAATAACGTATAACGTTGTATACTATTACGTACTAACGTATAACGTTATATACTATTACGTAATGACGTATAAAGCTATATACTATTACGTACTAACGTATAACGTTATGAACTAATACGTAATGACGAATAACGTTATATAGTATTACGTACTAACGTATAACGTTATATACTATTACGTAAATACGTATAACGTTATATACTAATACGTAATAACGTAC
Source organism: Bombus pascuorum (assembly GCF_905332965.1). NCBI lineage: Eukaryota > Metazoa > Arthropoda > Insecta > Hymenoptera > Apidae > Bombus > Bombus pascuorum. Next base: position 10,660,993 of record NC_083490.1, on the reverse strand, counting down.
AACGTTATATCTTATTACGTGCTAACGTATAACGTTATATACTATTACGTACTAACGTGTAACGTTATAAACTAATACGTAATGACGCATAACGTTATATACTATTACGTACTAACGTACAACGTTATATACTATTACGTAATGACGTATAACGCTATATACTATTACGTACTAACGTATAACGTTATAAACTAATACGTAATGACGAATAACGTTATATACTATTACGTACTAACGTATAACGTTATATACTATTACGAAATGACGTATAACGTTATATACTATTACGTAATGACGTATAAAGTTATAAACTAATACGTAATGACGTATAACGTTATATACTACTACGTAATAACGTGTAACGTTATATACTAATACGTAATAACGTAAAACGTTATATACTATTACGTAATAACGTATAACGTTATATACTATTACGTAATGACGTATAACGTTATATACTAATACGTAATAACGTATAACGTTATATCGTATTACGTGCTAACGTATAACGTTATATACTATTACGTACTAACGTGTAACGTTATATAGTATTACGTAATGACGTATAACGTTATATACTATTACGTAATGACGTATAACGTTATACACTAATACGTAATAACGTATAACGATATAGTATTACGTAATGGCGTATAACGTTATATACTATTACGTAATGACGTATAACGTTATATACTAATACGCAATGACGTATATCGTTATATACTATTATGTAATGACGTATATCGTTATTGAGTATTACCTTATAACGTATAACGTTATATCCTATTACGTACTAACGTATAACGTTATATTCTAATACGTACTAACGTGTAACGTAATATAGTATTACCTGATGACGTATAACGTTATATACTAATACGTAACAACGTATAATGTTATATACTAATACGTAATAACGTATAACGTTGTATACTATTACGTACTAACGTATAACGTTATATACTATTACGTAATGACGTATAAAGCTATATACTATTACGTACTAACGTATAACGTTATGAACTAATACGTAATGACGAATAACGTTATATAGTATTACGTACTAACGTATAACGTTATATACTATTACGTAAATACGTATAACGTTATATACTAATACGTAATAACGTACAACGTTATATCTTATTACGTGCTAACGTATAACGTTATATACTATTACGTACTAACGTGTAACGTTATAAACTAATACGTAATGACGTATAACGTTATATACTATTACGTACTAACGTACAACGTTATATACTATTACGTAATGACGTATAACGCTATATACTATTACGTACTAACGTATAACGTTATAAACTAATACGTAATGACGAATAACGTTATATACTATTACGTACTAACGTATAACGTTATATACTATTACGAAATGACGTATAACGTTATATACTATTACGCACTAACGTATAACGTTATAAACTAATACGTACTAACGTATAACGTTATATACTATTACGTGCTAACGTATAACGTTATATACTATTTCGTGCTAACGTGTAACGTTATATACTATTACGTAATGACGTATAACGCTATATACTATTACCTACTAACGTGTAACGTTATATAGTATTACGTACTAACGTATAACGTTATACACTATTACGTAAAGAAGTATAACGTTATATACTAATACGTAATAACGTATAACGTTATATACTATTACGTACTAACGTATAACGTTATATATTATGACGTAATGACGTATAACGCTATATACTATTACGTACTAACGTATAACGTTATAAACTAATACGTAATGACGAATAACGTTATATACTATTACGTACTAACGTATAACGTTATATACTATTACGCAATGACGTATAACGTTATATAATATTACGCAATGACGTATAACGCTATATACTATTACGTACTAACGTATAACGTTATAAACTATTACGCAATGACGTATAACGTTATATACTATTACGCAATGACGTATAACGCTATATACTATTACGTACTAACGTATAACGTTATAAACTAATACGTAATGACGTATAACGTTATATATATTACGTACTAACGTATAACGTTATATACTAATACGTAATAACGTAAAACGTTATATACTATTACGTACTAACGTGTAACGTTATAAACTAATACGTAATGACGTATAACGTTATATACTATTTCGTGCTAACGTGTAACGTTATATACTATTACGTAATGAAGTATAACGCTATATACTATTACGTACTAACATGTAACGTTATATAGTATTACGTAATGACGTATAATGTTATATACTATTACGTACTAACGTATAACGTTATATACTAATACGTAATGACGTATAACGTTATAAACTAATACGTAATGACGAATAACGTTATAAACTAATACGTACTAACGTATAACGCTATTGAGTATTACGTACTAACGTATAACGTTATATACTATTACGTACTAACGTGTAAAGTTATAAACTAATACGTAATGACGTATAACGTTATATACTATTACGTAATAACGTGTAACGTTATATACTAATACGTAATAACGTATAACGTTGTATACTATTACGTACTAACGTATAACGTTATATACTATTACGTAATGACGTATAACGCTATATACTATTACGTACTAACGTATAACGTTATAAACTAGTACGTAATGACGAATAACGTTATATAGTATTACGTACTAACGTATAACGTTATATACTATTACGTAAATACGTATAACGTTATATACTAATACGTAATAACGTACAACGTTATATCTTATTACGTGCTAACGTATAACGTTATATACTATTACGTACTAACGTGTAACGTTATAAACTAATACGTAATGACGTATAACGTTATATACTATTACGTACTAACGTACAACGTTATATACTATTACGTAATGACGTATAACGCTATATACTATTACGTACAAACGTATAACGTTATAAACTAATACGTAATGACGAATAACGTTATATACTATTACGTACTAACGTATAACGTTATATACTATTACGAAATGACGTATAACGTTATATACTATTACGCACTAACGTATAACGTTATAAACTAATACGTACTAACGTATAACGTTATATACTATTACGTGCTAACGTATAACGTTATATACTATTTCGTGCTAACGTGTAACGTTATATACTATTACGTAATGACGTATAACGCTATATACTATTACGTACTAACGTGTAACGTTATATAGTATTACGTACTAACGTATAACGTTATACACTATTACGTAAAGAAGTATAACGTTATATACTAATACGTAATAACGTATAACGTTATATACTATTACGTACTAACGTATAACGTTATATATTATTACGTAATGACGTATAACGCTATATACTATTACGTACTAACGTATATCGTTATAAACTAATACGTAATGACGAATAACGTTATATACTATTACGTACTAACGTATAACGTTATATACTATTACGCAATGACGTATAACGTTATATAATATTACGCAATGACGTATAACGCTATATACTATTACGTACTAACGTATAACGTTATAAACTATTACGCAATGACGTATAACGTTATATACTATTACGCAATGACGTATAACGCTATATACTATTACGTACTAACATGTAACGTTATATAGTATTACGTCATGACGTATAATGTTATATACTATTACGTACTAACGTATAAAGTTATATACTAATACGTAATGACGTATAACGTTATAAACTAATACGTAATGACGAATAACGTTATATACTATTTCGTGCTAACGTGTAACGTTATATACTATTACGAAATGACGTATAACGTTATATACTATTACGCACTAACGTATAACGTTATAAACTAATACGTAATGACGTATAATGTTATATACTATTACGTAAAGACGTATAACGTTATATACTAATACGTAATAACGTATAACGTTGTATACTATTACGTACTAACGTATAACGTTATATACTAATACGTAATAACGTAAAACGTTATAAACTAATACGTAATGACGAATAACGTTATATACTATTTCGTGCTAACGTGTAACGTTATATACTATTACGAAGTGACGTATAACGTTGTATACTATTACGTACTAACGTATAACGTTATATACTATTACGTAATGACGTATAACGCTATATACTATTACGTACTAACGTATAACGTTATAAACTAGTACGTAATGACGAATAACGTTATATAGTATTACGTACTAACGTATAACGTTATATACTATTACGTAAATACGTATAACGTTATATACTAATACGTAATAACGTACAACGTTATATCTTATTACGTGCTAACGTATAACGTTATATACTATTACGTACTAACGTGTAACGTTATAAACTAATACGTAATGACGTATAACGTTATATACTATTACGTACTAACGTACAACGTTATATACTATTACGTAATGACGTATAACGCTATATACTATTACGTACTAACGTATAACGTTATAAACTAATACGTAATGACGAATAACGTTATATACTATTACGTACTAACGTATAACGTTATATACTATTACGAAATGACGTATAACGTTATATACTATTACGCACTAACGTATAACGTTATAAACTAATACGTACTAACGTATAACGTTATATACTATTACGTGCTAACGTATAACGTTATATACTATTTCGTGCTAACGTGTAACGTTATATACTATTACGTAATGACGTATAACGCTATATACTATTACCTACTAACGTGTAACGTTATATAGTATTACGTACTAACGTATAACGTTATACACTATTACGTAAAGAAGTATAACGTTATATACTAATACGTAATAACGTATAACGTTATATACTATTACGTACTAACGTATAACGTTATATATTATTACGTAATGACGTATAACGCTATATACTATTACGTACTAACGTATAACGTTATAAACTAATACGTAATGACGAATAACGTTATATACTATTACGTACTAACGTATAACGTTATATACTATTACGCAATGACGTATAACGTTATATAATATTACGCAATGACGTATAACGCTATATACTATTACGTACTAACGTATAACGTTATAAACTATTACGCAATGACGTATAACGTTATATACTATTACGCAATGACGTATAACGCTATATACTATTACGTACTAACGTATAACGTTATAAACTAATACGTAATAACGTATAACGTTGTATACTATTACGTACTAACGTATAACGTTATATACTAATACGTAATAACGTAAAACGTTATAAACTAATACGTAATGACGAATAACGTTATATACTATTTCGTGCTAACGTGTAACGTTATATACTATTACGAAGTGACGTATAACGTTGTATACTATTACGTACTAACGTATAACGTTATATACTATTACGTAATGACGTATAACGCTATATACTATTACGTACTAACGTATAACGTTATAAACTAGTACGTAATGACGAATAACGTTATATAGTATTACGTACTAACGTATAACGTTATATACTATTACGTAAATACGTATAACGTTATATACTAATACGTAATAACGTACAACGTTATATCTTATTACGTGCTAACGTATAACGTTATATACTATTACGTACTAACGTGTAACGTTATAAACTAATACGTAATGACGTATAACGTTATATACTATTACGTACTAACGTACAACGTTATATACTATTACGTAATGACGTATAACGCTATATACTATTACGTACTAACGTATAACGTTATAAACTAATACGTAATGACGAATAACGTTATATACTATTACGTACTAACGTATAACGTTATATACTATTACGAAATGACGTATAACGTTATATACTATTACGCACTAACGTATAACGTTATAAACTAATACGTACTAACGTATAACGTTATATACTATTACGTGCTAACGTATAACGTTATATACTATTTCGTGCTAACGTGTAACGTTATATACTATTACGTAATGACGTATAACGCTATATACTATTACCTACTAACGTGTAACGTTATATAGTATTACGTACTAACGTATAACGTTATACACTATTACGTAAAGAAGTATAACGTTATATACTAATACGTAATAACGTATAACGTTATATACTATTACGTACTAACGTATAACGTTATATATTATTACGTAATGACGTATAACGCTATATACTATTACGTACTAACGTATAACGTTATAAACTAATACGTAATGACGAATAACGTTATATACTATTACGTACTAACGTATAACGTTATATACTATTACGCAATGACGTATAACGTTATATAATATTACGCAATGACGTATAACGCTATATACTATTACGTACTAACGTATAACGTTATAAACTATTACGCAATGACGTATAACGTTATATACTATTACGCAATGACGTATAACGCTATATACTATTACGTACTAACGTATAACGTTATAAACTAATACGTAATGACGTATAACGTTATATATATTACGTACTAACGTATAACGTTATATACTATTACGTAATGACGTATAAAGTTATATACTAATACGTAATGACGTATAACGTTATAAACTAATACGTAATGACGAATAACGTTATAAACTAATACGTACTAACGTATAACGCTATTGAGTATTACGTACTAACGTATAACGTTATATACTATTACGTACTAACGTGTAAAGTTATAAACTAATACGTAATGACGTATAACGTTATATACTATTACGTACTAACGTGTAAAGTTATAAACTAATACGTAATGACGTATAACGTTATATACTATTACGTAATAACGTGTAACGTTATATACTAATACGTAATAACGTATAACGTTGTATACTATTACGTACTAACGTATAACGTTATATACTATTACGTAATGACGTATAACGCTATATACTATTACGTACTAACGTATAACGTTATAAACTAGTACGTAATGACGAATAACGTTATATAGTATTACGTACTAACGTATAACGTTATATACTATTACGTAAATACGTATAACGTTATATACTAATACGTAATAACGTACAACGTTATATCTTATTACGTGCTAACGTATAACGTTATATACTATTACGTACTAACGTGTAACGTTATAAACTAATACGTAATGACGTATAACGTTATATACTATTACGTACTAACGTACAACGTTATATACTTTTACGTAATGACGTATAACGCTATATACTATTACGTACAAACGTATAACGTTATAAACTAATACGTAATGACGAATAACGTTATATACTATTACGTACTAACGTATAACGTTATATACTATTACGAAATGACGTATAACGTTATATACTATTACGCACTAACGTATAACGTTATAAACTAATACGTACTAACGTATAACGTTATATACTATTACGTGCCAACGTATAACGTTATATACTATTTCGTGCTAACGTGTAACGTTATATACTATTACGTAATGACGTATAACGCTATATACTATTACGTACTAACGTGTAACGTTATATAGTATTACGTACTAACGTATAACGTTATACACTATTACGTAAAGAAGTATAACGTTATATACTAATACGTAATAACGTATAACGTTATATACTATTACGTACTAACGTATAACGTTATATATTATTACGTAATGACGTATAACGCTATATACTATTACGTACTAACGTATATCGTTATAAACTAATACGTAATGACGAATAACGTTATATACTATTACGTACTAACGTATAACGTTATATACTATTACGCAATGACGTATAACGTTATATAATATTACGCAATGACGTATAACGCTATATACTATTACGTACTAACGTATAACGTTATAAACTATTACGCAATGACGTATAACGTTATATACTATTACGCAATGACGTATAACGCTATATACTATTACGTACTAACATGTAACGTTATATAGTATTACGTCATGACGTATAATGTTATATACTATTACGTACTAACGTATAAAGTTATATACTAATACGTAATGACGTATAACGTTATAAACTAATACGTAATGACGAATAACGTTATATACTATTTCGTGCTAACGTGTAACGTTATATACTATTACGAAATGACGTATAACGTTATATACTATTACGCACTAACGTATAACGTTATAAACTAATACGTACTAACGTATAACGTTATATACTATTACGTGCTAACGTATAACGTTATATACTAATACGTAATAACGTAAAACGTTATATACTATTTCGTGCTAACGTGTAACGTTATATACTATTACGTAATGAAGTATAACGCTATATACTATTACGTACTAACATGTAACGTTATATAGTATTACGTAATGACGTATAATGTTATATACTATTACGTACTAACGTATAACGTTATATACTAATACGTAATGACGTATAACGTTATAAACTAATACGTAATGACGAATAACGTTATAAACTAATACGTACTAACGTATAACGCTATTGAGTATTACGTACTAACGTATAACGTTATATACTATTACGTACTAACGTGTAAAGTTATAAACTAATACGTAATGACGTATAACGTTATATACTATTACGTACTAACGTATAACGTTATATACTATTACGTACTAACGTATAATGTTATATACTATTACGTACTAACGTATAACGTTATAAACTAATACGTACTAACGTATAACGTTATATACTATTACGTGCTAACGTATAACGTTATATACTATTACGTACTAACGTGTAACGTTATAAACTAATACGTAATGACGTATAACGTTATATACTATTACGTACTAACGTACAACGTTATATACTATTACGTAATGACGTATAACGCTATATACTATTACGTACTAACGTATAACGTTATAAACTATTACGCAATGACGTATAACGTTATATACTAATACGTAATAACGTATAACGTTGTATACTATTACGTACTAACGTATAACGTTATATACTATTACGTAATGACGTATAACGCTATATACTATTACGTACTAAGGTATAACGTTATAAACTAATACGTAATGACGAATAACGTTATATAGTATTACGTACTAACGTATAACGTTATATACTATTACGTACTAACGTATAACGTTATAAACTAATACGTAATGACGTATAACGTTATAAACTAATACGTAATGACGAGTAACGTTATATACTATTACGTACTAACGTATAATGTTATATACTATTACGTACTAACGTATAATGTTATATACTATTACGTACTAACGTATAACGTTATAAACTAATACGTAATGACGAGTAACATTATATACTATTACGTACTAACGTATAACGTTATAAACTAATACGTACTAACGTATAACGTTATACACCATTACGTAATGACGTATAACGCTATATACTATTACGTACTAACGTGTAACGTTATATAGTATTACGTACTAACGTATAACGTTATACACTATTACGTAAAGACGTATAACGTTATATACTAATACGTAATAACATATAACGTTATATAATATTACGTACTAACGTATAATGTTATAAACTAATACGTAATGACGAATAACGTTATATACTAATACGTAATGACGTATAACGTTATAAACTAATACGTAATGACGAATAACGTTATGTACTATTACGTACTAACGTATAACGTTATAAACTAATACGTACTAACGTATAATGTTATTGAGTATTACCTTATAGCGTATAACGTTATATACTAATACGTAATAACGTAAAACGTTATATACTATTACGTAATAACGTATAACGTTATATACTATTACGTAATGACGTATAACGTTATACACTATTACGTAAAGACGTATAACGCTATATACTATTACGTACTAACGAATAACGTTATAAACTAATACGTAATGACGAATAACGTTATATACTATTACGTACTAATGTATAACGTTATATACTATTACGCAATGACGTATAACGTTATATACTATTACGCACTAACGTATAACGTTATAAACTAATACGTACTAACGTATAACGTTATAAACTAATACGTACTAACGTATAACGTTATAAACTAATACGTACTAATGTGTAACGTTATATAGTATTACCTGATGACGTATAACGTTGTATACTATTACGTAATAACGTGTAACGTAATATAGTATTACCTGATGACGTATAACGTTATATACTATTACGTACTAACGTATAACGTTATATACTATTACGCAATGACGTATAACGTTATATACTATTACGCAATGACGTATAACGCTATATACTATTACGTACTAAAGTATAACGTTATAAACTAATACGTAATGACGAATAACGTTATATACTATTACGTACTAACGTATAACGTTATAAACTAATACGTAATGACGTATAACGTTATAAACTAATACGTAATGACGAGTAACGTTATATACTATTACGTACTAACGTATAACGTTATAAACTAATACGTACTAACGTATAACGTTATACACCATTACGTAAAGACGTACACCCTTCGACAAAAAGATAGCACATGTGTGCTATCATTAATTTCTCATAGATAGAGTCCGAATTTCCCAAGTTTGACGAATGGCATATAAACAGTACCTTGTAGTAATAAGGTATATGAGCTTGAAACTGTATCTTCGCTATTCCTCTTGTATTTATCAACAATGATTGTGAAATCCGGTCGGCGAAATGATAGCACACCAAGCATTTTGTTTCCATTCCTTAGTATTTCTGTGTATTCTGAGTGGTGTAGACGTAGTGAAAAGTAGAAGAATTTCATTAGAAACCTTACAAATTTCGATTCAAACAATGGGACGTGGAAAACAGCTAAATAGTGAAGAGATTCAAACAGTTTTGAAATTAAAGAAAGAAAACTTTACTATTTCTAAAATTGCAAAAGTTCTCAGTAGAAGTCGGAAAGTCATTTATAATTTACTGAAAGATGTAAATAATTATGGAACAAAAAAAAGCAGTGGGAGACCTTCCGCGATTAGTACTCGTGAAAAACGTGCAATTTTACGTGCCGCGTCAAATTCGCTTCTCACGTCACGTGAAATTGCAGAAAAAGTTGGCGTAAAAACTAATCCTCGGAATGTCAGACGTGTACTACAACAATCCGCGCACATAAAGCGGATGAAATTAAAACGAAGACCAGCTCTAAAGCAGATTCACAAGGAGCATCGATTATATTTTGCAAAAGAACATATACGGTGGAACAAGAAGTGGAGGAAAGTTATATTTACAGATGAAAAAAGATTTAATTTAGATGGCCCAGATGGATTCAATTTTTACTATCATGATGTAAGAAAAAAAAAATTGTCACAAATACGGCGTCAAATGGGTGGAGGTAGCATTATGCTTTGGGCAGGTATTGGGTATAACGGAAAGACTGATTTAATATCAATTCGCAGCAAGATGAATGCTATAACCTATCGTAATTTGATACAAAATCAAATTGCAAAGTACGCAACACATATTGCGAGACAAGATTTTATTTTTCAGCAAGATAATGCTGCAGTTCACACCGCTAAGGTTGTGAAAGAATATTTTTCAACAGAAAATATTGCAGTTTTGGACTGGCCTGCATGCTCCCCCGATTTAAACATAATCGAAAACTGTTGGAGTAAATTAAGCAATGCCGTTTATAGAGAAAATAGGCAATTTGAAAGTATTAATCAGTTAAAAAAGTGCCTTGAAGAGGAATGGAGAAATATATCGCTGGATTATATTAGAAAACTATATCGTTCTTTGCCGAAACGAATGCTGGAGGTGGTGGAGAATAAGGGAGGATCCACACATTATTAAATTTTAAAAGGTTTTTTATTTTTGTACAATTTAGTAGATAATAAACACTACAACTTTTGAAAGTGTGCTATCATTTCGCCGACCGGATTTCACAATCATTGTTGATAAATACAAGAGGAATAGCGAAGATACAGTTTCAAGCTCATATACCTTATTACTACAAGGTACTGTTTATATGCCATTCGTCAAACTTGGGAAATTCGGACTCTATCTATGAGAAATTAATGATAGCACACATGTGCTATCTTTTTGTCCAAGGGTGTATAACGTTATATACTAATACGTAATAACGTATAACGTTGTATACTATTACGTACTAACGTATAACGTTATATACTATTACGTAATGACGTATAACGCTATATACTATTACGTACTAACGTATAACGTTATAAACTAATACGTAATGACGAATAACGTTATATAGTATTACGTACTAACGTATAACGTTATATACTATTACGTAAAGACGTGTAACGTTATATACTATTACGCAATGACGTATAACGCTATATACTATTACGTATTAACGTATAACGTTATAAACTAATACGTACTAACGTGTAACGTTATATAGTATTACGTAATGACGTATAACGTTATATACTATTACGTAATGACGTATAATGTTATAAACTAATACGTAATGACGTATAACGTTATATACTACTACGTAATAACGTGTAACGTTATATACTAATACGTAATAACGTAAAACGTTATATACTATTACGTAATAACGTATAACGTTATATACTATTACGTAATGACGTATAACGTTATATACTAATACGTAATAACGTATAACGTTATATCGTATTACGTGCTAACGTATAACGTTATATACTATTACGTACTAACGTGTAACGTTATATAGTATTACGTAATGACGTATAACGTTATATACTATTACGTAAGGACGTATAACGTTATATACTAATACGTAATAACGTATAACGATATAGTATTACGTAATGGCGTATAACGTTATATACTATTACGTAATGACGTATAACGTTATATACTAATACGCAATGACGTATATCATTATATACTATTATGTAATGACGTATATCGTTATTGAGTATTACCTTATAACGTATAACGTTATATCCTATTACGTACTAACGTATAACGTTATATTCTAATACGTACTAACGTGTAACGTAATATAGTATTACCTGATGACGTATAACGTTATATACTAATACGTAACAACGTATAATGTTATATACTATTACGTACTAACGTATAACGTTATATACTAATACGTAATGACGTATAACGTTATAATCTAATACGTAATGACGAATAACGTTATAAACTAATACGTACTAACGTATAACGCTATTGAGTATTACGTACTAACGTATAATGTTATATACTATTACGTACTAACGTATAACGTTATATACTAATACGTAATGACGAGTAACGTTATATGCTATTACGTAATGACGTATAACGCTATATACTATTACGTACTAACGTATAACGTTATAAACTAATACGTAATGACGAATAACGTTATATACTTTTACGTACTAACGTATAACGTTATATACTATTACGCAATGACGTATAACGTTATATACTATTACGCAATGACGTATAACGCTATATACTGTTACGTACTAAAGTATAACGTTATAAACTAATACGTAATGATGAATAACGTTATATACTATTACGTACTAAGGTATAACATTATAAACTAATACGTACTAACGTATAACGTTATACACTATTACGTAAAGACGTATAACGTTATATACTAATACGTAATAACGTTTAACGTTGTATACTATTACGTACTAACGTATAACGTTATATACTATTACGTAATGACGTATAACGCTATATACTATTATGTAATGACGTATAACGCTATACTCTATTACGTACTAACGTATAACGTTATAAACTAATACGTAATGACGAATAACGTTATATACTATTACGTACTAACGTATAACGTTATATACTATTACGTAAATACGTATAACGTTTTATACTAATACGTAATAACGTACAACGTTATATCGTATTACATGCTAACGTATAACGATATATACTATTACGTACTAACGTGTAACGTTATAAACTAATACGTAATGACGTATAACGTTATATACTATTTCGTGCTAACGTGTAACGTTATATACTATTACGTAATGAAGTATAACGCTATATACTATTACGTACTAACATGTAACGTTATATAGTATTACGTAATGACGTATAATGTTATATACTATTACGTACTAACGTATAACGTTATATACTAATACGTAATGACGTATAACGTTATAAACTAATACGTAATGACGAATAACGTTATAAACTAATACGTACTAACGTATAACGCTATTGAGTATTACGTACTAACGTATAGCGTTATATACTATTACGTACTAACGTGTAACGTTATAAACTAATACGTAATGACGTATAACGTTATATACTATTACGTAATAACGTGTAACGTTATATACTAATACGTGCTAACGTATAACGTTATATACTATTACGTACTAACGTATAACGTTATATACTATTACGTACTAACGTATAATGTTATATACTATTACGTACTAACGTATAACGTTATAAACTAATACGTAATGACGTATAACGATATAAACTAATACGTAATGACGAGTAACGTTATATACTATTACGTACTAACGTATAACGTTATAAACTAATACGTAATGACGTATAACGTTATAAACTAATACGTAATGACGAGTAACGTTATATACTATTACGTACTAACGTATAATGTTATATACTATTGCGTACTAACGTATAACGTTATAAACTAATACGTAATGACGTATAACGTTATAAACTAATACGTAATGACGAGTAACGTTATATACTATTACGTACTAACGTATAACGTTATAAACTAATAAGTACTAACGTATAACGTTATACACCATTACGTAAAGACGTATAACGTTATATACTAATACGTAATAACGTATAACGTTGTATACTATTACGTACTAACGTATAACGTTATATACTATTACGTAACGACGTATAACGCTATATACTATTACGTACTAACGTATAACGTTATAAACTAATACGTAATGACGAATAACGTTATATAGTATTACGTACTAACGTATAACGTTATATACTATTACGTAAATACGTATAACGTTATATACTAATACGTAATAACGTACAACGTTATATCGTATTACGTGCTAACGTATAACGTTATATACTATTACGTACTAACGTGTAACGTTATAAACTAATACGTAATGACGTATAACGTTATATACTATTTCGTACTAACGTACAACGTTATATACTATTACGTAATGACGTATAACGCTATATACTATTACGTACTAACGTATAACGTTATAAACTAATACGTAATGACGAATAACGTTATATACTATTACGTACTAACGTATAACGTTATATACTATTACGAAATGACGTATAACGTTATATACTATTACGCACTAACGTATAACGTTATAAACTAATACGTACTAACGTATAACGTTATATACTATTACGTGCTAACGTATAACGTTATATACTATTTCGTGCTAACGTGTAACGATATATACTATTACGTAATGACGTATAACGCTATATACTATTACGTACTAACGTGTAACGTTATATAGTATTACGTACTAACGTATAACGTTATACACTATTACGTAAAGAAGTATAACGTTATATACTAATACGTAATAACGTATAACGTTATATACTATTACGTACTAACGTATAACGTTATATATTATTATGTAATGACGTATAACGCTATATATATTACGTACTAACGTATAACGTTATAAACTAATACGTACTAACGAATAACGTTATATACTATTACGTACTAACGTATAATGTTATAAACTAATACGTAATGACGTATAACGTTATATACTATTACGTAATAACGTGTAACGTTATATACTAATACGTAATAACGTAAAACGTTATATACTATTACGTAATAACGTATAACGTTATATACTAATACGTAATGACGTATAACATTATATACTAATACGTAATAACGTACAACGTTATATCGTATTACATGCTAACGTATAACGTTATATACTATTACGTACTAACGTGTAACGTTATAAACTAATACGTGATAACGTATAACGTTATATACTATTTCGTGCTAACGTGTAACGTTATATACTATTACGTAATGAAGTATAACGCTATATACTATTACGTACTAACATGTAACGTTATATAGTATTACGTAATGACGTATAATGTTATATACTATTACGTACTAACGTATAACGTTATATACTAATACGTAATGACGTATAACGTTATATACTATTACGTAATAACGTGTAACGTTATATACTAATACGTAATAACGTAAAACGTTATATACTATTACGTAATAACGTATAACGTTATATACTATTACGTAATGACGTATAACGTTATATACTAATACGTAATAACGTATAACGTTATATCGTATTACGTACTAACGTATAACGTTATATACTATTACGTAAATACGTATAACGTCATATACTAATACGTAATAACGTACAACGTTATATCGTATTACGTACTAACGTATAACGTTATATACTATTACGTAAATACGTATAACGTTATATACTATTACGTAATGAAGTATAACGCTATATACTATTACGTACTAACGTGTAACGTTATATACTATTACGTAATGAAGTATAACGCTATATACTATTACGTACTAACATGTAACGTTATATAGTATTACGTAATGACGTATAATGTTATATACTATTACGTACTAACGTATAACGTTATATACTAATACGTAATGACGTATAACGTTATAAACTAATACGTAATGACGAATAACGTTATAAACTAATACGTACTAACGTATAACGCTATTGAGTATTACGTACTAACGTATAACGTTATATACTATTACGTACTAACGTGTAACGTTATAAACTAATACGTAATGACGTATAATGTTATATACTATTACGTAATAACGTGTAACGTTATATACTAATACGTACTAACGTATAACGTTATATACTATTACGTGCTAACGTATAACGTTATATACTATTACGTACTAACGTATAATGTTATATACTATTACGTACTAACGTATAACGTTATAAACTAATACGTAATGACGTATAACGATATAAACTAATACGTAATGACGAGTAACGTTATATACTATTACGTACTAACGTATAACGTTATAAACTAATACGTAAGGACGTATAACGTTATAAACTAATACGTAATGACGAGTAACGTTATATACTATTACGTACTAACGTATAATGTTATATACTATTACGTACTAACGTATAACGTTATAAACTAATACGTAATGACGTATAACGTTATAAACTAATACGTAATGACGAGTAACGTTATATACTATTACGTACTAACGTATAACGTTCTAAACTAATACGTACTAACGTATAACGTTATACACCATTACGTAAAGACGTATAACGTTATATACTAATACGTAATAACGTATAACGTTGTATACTATTACGTACTAACGTATAACGTTATATACTATTACGTAATGACGTATAACGCTATATACTATTACGTACTAACGTATAACGTTATAAACTAATACGTAATGACGAATAACGTTATATAGTATTACGTACTAACGTATAACGTTATATACTATTACGTAAATACGTATAACGTTATATACTAATACGTAATAACGTACAACGTTATATCGTATTACGTGCTAACGTATAACGTTATATACTATTACGTACTAACGTGTAACGTTATAAACTAATACGTAATGACGTATAACGTTATATACTATTACGTACTAACGTACAACGTTATATACTATTACGTAATGACGTATAACGCTATATACTATTACGTACTAACGTATAACGTTATAAACTAATACGTAATGACGAATAACGTTATATACTATTACGTACTAACGTATAACGTTATATACTATTACGAAATGACGTATAACGTTATATACTATTACGCACTAACGTATAACGCTATAAACTAATACGTACTAACGTATAACGTTATATACTAATACGTAATAACGTATAACGTTATATACTATTACGTACTAACGTATAACGTTATATATTATTACGTAATGACGTATAACGCTATATACTATTACGTACTAACGTATAACGTTATAAACTAATACGTAATGACGAATAACGTTATATACTATTACGTACTAACGTATAACGTTATATACTATTACGCAATGACGTATAACGTTATATAATATTACGCAATGACGTATAACGCTATATACTATTACGTACTAACGTATAACGTTATAAACTATTACGCAATGACGTATAACGTTATATACTATTACGCAATGACGTATAACGCTATATACTATTACGTACTAACGTATAACGTTATAAACTAATACGTAATGACGTATATCGTTATATATATTACGTACTAACGTATAACGTTATAAACTAATACGTAAAAACGAATAACGTTATATACTATTACGTACTAACGTATAATGTTATAAACTAATACGTAATGACGTATAACGTTATATACTATTACGTACTAACGTATAACGTTATATCCTATTACGTAATAACGTATAACGTTATATACCATTACGTACTAACGTATAACGTTATATACTATTACGTACTTACGTATGACGTTATATACTATTACGTACTAACGTATAATGTTATATACTATTACGTACTAACGTATAACGTTATATACTAATACGTAATGACGTATAACGTTATAAACTAATACGTAATGACGAATAACGTTATGTACTATTACGTACTAACGTATAACGTTATAAACTAATACGTACTAACGTATAACGTTATTGAGTATTACCTTACAGCGTATGACGTTATATACTAATACGTAATAACGTAAAACGTTGTATACTATTACGTACTAACGTATAACGTTATATACTATTACGTAATGACGTAGAACGTTATATCGTATTACGTGCTAACGTATAACGTTATATACTATTACGTACTAACGTGTAACGTTATATAGTATTACCTCATGACGTATAACGTTATATACTATTACGTACTAACGTATAACGTTATATCCTATTACGTAATAACGTATAACGTTATATACCATTACGTACTAACGTATAACGTTATATACTATTACGTACTAACGTATAACGTTATATACTATTACGTACTAACGTATAATGTTATATACTATTACGTACTAACGTATAACGTTATATACTAATACGTAATGACGTATAACGTTATAAACTAATACGTAAAGACAAATAACGTTATGTACTATTACGTACTAACGTATAACGTTATAAACTAATACGTACTAACGTATAACGTTATTGAGTATTACCTTATAGCGTATAACTTTATATACTAATACGTAATAACGTACAACGTTATATCGTATTACGTGCTAACGTATAACGCTATATACTATTACGTAATGACGTATAACGTTATAAACTAATACGTAATGACGAATAACGTTATATACTATTACGTACTAACGTATAACGTTATATACTATTACGAAATGACGTATAACGTTATATACTATTACCCACTAACGTATAACGTTATAAACTAATACGTACTAACGTATAACGTTATATACTATTACGTGCTAACGTATGACGTTATATACTATTTCGTGCTAACGTATAACGTTATAAACTATTACGTAAATACGTATAACGTTATATACTAATACGTAATAACGTACAACGTTATATCGTATTACGTGCTAACGTATAACGTTATATACTATTACGTACTAACGTGTAACGTTATAAACTAATACGTAATGACGTATAACGTTATATACTATTACGTACTAACGTACAACGTTATATACTATTACGTAATGACGTATAACGCTATATACTATTACGTACTAACGTATAACGTTATAAACTAATACGTAATGACGAATAACGTTATATACTATTACGTACTAACGTATAACGTTATATACTATTACGAAATGACGTATAACGTTATATACTATTACGCACTAACGTATAACGTTATAAACTAATACGTACTAACGTATAACGTTATAAACTAATACGTAATGACGAATAACGTTATATACTATTACGTACTAAC
This sequence comes from Bombus pascuorum, assembly GCF_905332965.1. Classification (NCBI taxonomy): domain Eukaryota; kingdom Metazoa; phylum Arthropoda; class Insecta; order Hymenoptera; family Apidae; genus Bombus; species Bombus pascuorum. Next base: position 10,641,077 of record NC_083490.1, on the reverse strand, counting down.
GTATAACGTTATATACTATTACGAAATGACGTATAACGTTATATACTATTACGCACTAACGTATAACGTTATAAACTAATACGTACTAACGTATAACGTTATATACTATTACGTGCTAACGTATAACGTTATATACTATTTCGTGCTAACGTATAACGTTATAAACTAATACGTAATGACGAGTAACGTTATATACTATTACGTACTAACGTATAACGTTATAAACTAATACGTACTAACGTATAACGTTATAAACTAATACGTAATGACGTATAACGTTATATATATTACGTACTAACGTATAACGTTATAAACTAATACGTACTAACGAATAACGTTATATACTATTACGTACTAACGTATAATGTTATAAACTTATACGTAATGACGTATAACGTTATAAACTAATACGTAATGACGTATAACGTTATATATATTACGTACTAACGTATAACGTTATAAACTAATACGTACTAACGAATAACGTTATATACTATTACGTACTAACGTATAATGTTATAAACTAATACGTAATGACGTATAACGTTATATACTATTACGTAATAACGTGTAACGTTATATACCATTACGTACTAACGTATAACGTTATATACTATTACGTACTAACGTATAACGTTATATACTATTACGTACTAACGTATAACGTTATATCCTATTACGTAATAACGTATAACGTTATATACCATTACGTACTAACGTATAACGTTATATACTATTACGTACTAACGTATAACGTTATATACTATTACGTACTAACGTATAATGTTATATACTATTACGTACTAACGTTTAACGTTATATACTAATACGTAATGACGTATAACGTTATAAACTAATACGTAATGACAAATAACGTTATGTACTATTACGTACTAAAGTATAACGTTATAAACTAATACGTAATGACGAATAACGTTATATACTATTACGTACTAACGTATAACGTTATAAACTAATACGTAATGACGTATAACGTTATATACTAATACGTAATAACGTATAACGTTGTATACTATTACGTACTAACGTATAACGTTATATACTATTACGTAATGACGTATAACGCTATATACTATTACGTACTAACGTATAACGTTATAAACTAATACGTAATGACGAATAACGTTATATAGTATTACGTACTAACGTATAACGTTATATACTATTACGTAAAGACGTATAACGTTATATACTAATACGTACTAACGTATAACGTTATATACTATTACGTGCTAACGTATAACGTTATATACTATTTCGTGCTAACGTGTAACGTTATATACTATTACGTAATGACGTATAACGTTATAAACTAATACGTAATGACGAATAACGTTATATACTATTACGTACTAACGTATAACGTTATAAACTAATACGTAATGACGTATAACGTTATAAACTAATACGTAATGACGAGTAACGTTATATACTATTACGTACTAACGTATAACGTTATAAACTAATACGTACTATCGTATAACATTATACACCATTACGTAAAGACGTATAACGTTATATACTAATACGTAATAACGTATAACGTTGTATACTATTACGTACTAACGTATAACGTTATATACTATTACGTAACGACGTATAACGCTATATACTATTACGTACTAACGTATAACGTTATAAACTAATACGTAATGACGTATAACGTTATATACTATTTCGTACTAACGTACAACGTTATATACTATTACGTAATGACGTATAACGCTATATACTATTACGTACTAACGTATAACGTTATAAACTAATACGTAATGACGAATAACGTTATATACTATTACGTACTAACGTATAACGTTATATACTATTACGAAATGACGTATAACGTTATATACTATTACGCACTAACGTATAACGTTATAAACTAATACTTACTAACGTATAACGTTATATACTATTACGTGCTAACGTATAACGTTATATACTATTTCGTGCTAACGTGTAACGATATATACTATTACGTAATGACGTATAACGCTATATACTATTACGTACTAACGTGTAACGTTATATAGTATTACGTACTAACGTATAACGTTATACACTATTACGTAAAGAAGTATAATGTTATATACTAATACGTAATAACGTATAACGTTATATACTATTACGTACTAACGTATAACGTTATATATTATTATGTAATGACGTATAACGCTATATATATTACGTACTAACGTATAACGTTATAAACTAATACGTACTAACGAATAACGTTATATACTATTACGTACTAACGTATAATGTTATAAACTAATACGTAATGACGTATAACGTTATATACTATTACGTAATAACGTGTAACGTTATATACTAATACGTAATAACGTAAAACGTTATATACTATTACGTAATAACGTATAACGTTATATACTATTACGTAATGACGTATAACATTATATACTAATACGTAATAACGTACAACGTTATATCGTATTACATGCTAACGTATAACGTTATATACTATTACGTACTAACGTGTAACGTTATAAACTAATACGTGATAACGTATAACGTTATATACTATTTCGTGCTAACGTGTAACGTTATATACTATTACGTAATGAAGTATAACGCTATATACTATTACGTACTAACATGTAACGTTATATAGTATTACGTAATGACGTATAATGTTATATACTATTACGTACTAACGTATAACGTTATATACTAATACGTAATGACGTATAACGTTATATACTATTACGTAATAACGTGTAACGTTATATACTAATACGTAATAACGTAAAACGTTATATACTATTACGTAATAACGTATAACGTTATATACTATTACGTAATGACGTATAACGTTATATACTAATACGTAATAACGTATAACGTTATATCGTATTACGTACTAACGTATAACGTTATATACTATTACGTAAATACGTATAACGTTATATACTAATACGTAATAACGTACAACGTTATATCGTATTACGTACTAACGTATAACGTTATATACTATTACGTAAATACGTATAACGTTATATACTATCACGTAATGAAGTATAACGCTATATACTATTAAGTACTAACGTGTAACGTTATATACTATTACGTAATGAAGTATAACGCTATATACTATTACGTACTAACATGTAACGTTATATAGTATTACGTAATGACGTATAATGTTATATACTATTACGTACTAACGTATAACGTTATATACTAATACGTAATGACGTATAACGTTATAAACTAATACGTAATGACGAATAACGTTATAAACTAATACGTACTAACGTATAACGCTATTGAGTATTACGTACTAACGTATAACGTTATATACTATTACGTACTAACGTGTAACGTTATAAACTAATACGTAATGACGTATAATGTTATATACTATTACGTAATAACGTGTAACGTTATATACTAATACGTACTAACGTATAACGTTATATACTATTACGTACTAACGTATAACGTTATATACTATTACGTACTAACGTATAATGTTATATACTATTACGTACTAACGTATAACGTTATAAACTAATACGTAATGACGTATAACGATATAAACTAATACGTAATGACGAGTAACGTTATATACTATTACGTACTAACGTATAACGTTATAAACTAATACGTAATGACGTATAACGTTATAAACTAATACGTAATGACGAGTAACGTTATATACTATTACGTACTAACGTATAATGTTATATACTATTACGTACTAACGTATAACGTTATAAACTAATACGTAATGACGTATAACGTTATAAACTAATACGTAATGACGAGTAACGTTATATACTATTACGTACTAACGTATAACGTTCTAAACTAATACGTACTAACGTATAACGTTATACACCATTACGTAAAGACGTATAACGTTATATACTAATACGTAATAACGTATAACGTTGTATACTATTACGTACTAACGTATAACGTTATATACTATTACGTAATGACGTATAACGCTATATACTATTACGTACTAACGTATAACGTTATAAACTAATACGTAATGACGAATAACGTTATATAGTATTACGTACTAACGTATAACGTTATATACTATTACGTAAATACGTATATCGTTATATACTAATACGTAATAACGTACAACGTTATATCGTATTACGTGCTAACGTATAACGTTATATACTATTACGTACTAACGTGTAACGTTATAAACTAATACGTAATGACGTATAACGTTATATACTATTACGTACTAACGTACAACGTTATATACTATTACGTAATGACGTATAACGCTATATACTATTACGTACTAACGTATAACGTTCTAAACTAATACGTAATGACGAATAACGTTATATACTATTACGTACTAACGTATAACGTTATATACTATTACGAAATGACGTATAACGTTATATACTATTACGCACTAACGTATAACGCTATAAACTAATACGTACTAACGTATAACGTTATATACTAATACGTAATAACGTATAACGTTATATACTATTACGTACTAACGTATAACGTTATATATTATTACGTAATGACGTATAACGCTATATACTATTACGTACTAACGTATAACGTTATAAACTAATACGTAATGACGAATAACGTTATATACTATTACGTACTAACGTATAACGTTATATACTATTACGTAAATACGTATAACGTTATATACTAATAAGTAATAACGTACAACGTTAAATCGTATTACGTACTAACGTATAACGTTATATACTATTACGTAAATACGTATAACGTTATATACTATCACGTAATGAAGTATAACGCTATATACTATTACGTACTAACGTGTAACGTTATATACTATTACGTAATGAAGTATAACGCTATATACTATTACGTACTAACATGTAACGTTATATAGTATTACGTAATGACGTATAATGTTATATACTATTACGTACTAACGTATAACGTTATAAACTAATACGTAATGACGTATAACGATATAAACTAATACGTAATGACGAGTAACGTTATATACTATTACGTACTAACGTATAACGTTATAAACTAATACGTAATGACGTATAACGTTATAAACTAATACGTAATGACGAGTAACGTTATATACTATTACGTACTAACGTATAATGTTATATACTATTACATACTAACGTATAACGTTATAAACTAATACGTAATGACGTATAACGTTATAAACTAATACGTAATGACGAGTAACGTTATATACTATTACGTACTAACGTATAACGTTCTAAACTAATACGTACTAACGTATAACGTTATACACCATTACGTAAAGACGTATAACGTTATATACTAATACGTAATAACGTATAACGTTGTATACTATTAGGTACTAACGTATAACGTTATATACTATTACGTAATGACGTATAACGCTATATACTATTACGTACTAACGTATAACGTTATAAACTAATACGTAATGACGAATAACGTTATATAGTATTACGTACTAACGTATAACGTTATATACTATTACGTAAATACGTATAACGTTATATACAAATACGTAATAACGTACAACGTTATATCGTATTACGTGCTAACGTATAACGTTATATACTATTACGTACTAACGTGTAACGTTATAAACTAATACGTAATGACGTATAACGTTATATACTATTACGTACTAACGTACAACGTTATATACTATTACGTAATGACGTATAACGCTATATACTATTACCACTAACGTATAACGTTATATCCTATTACGTAATGACGTATAACGCTATATACTATTACGTACTAACGAATAACGTTATAAACTAATACGTAATGACGAATAACGTTATATATATTACGTACTAACGTATAATGTTATAAACTAATACGTAATGACGTATAACGTTATATACTATTACGTAATAACGTATAACGTTATATACTATTACGTACTAACGTATAACGTTATATATTATTACGTAATGACGTATAACGCTATATACTATTACGTACTAACGTATAACGTTATAAACTAATACGTAATGACGAATAACGTTATATACTATTACGTACTAACGTATAACGTTATATACTATTACGTAAATACGTATAACGTTATATACTAATAAGTAATAACGTACAACGTTAAATCGTATTACGTACTAACGTATAACGTTATATACTATTACGTAAATACGTATAACGTTATATACTATCACGTAATGAAGTATAACGCTATATACTATTACGTACTAACGTGTAACGTTATATACTATTACGTAATGAAGTATAACGCTATATACTATTACGTACTAACATGTAACGTTATATAGTATTACGTAATGACGTATAATGTTATATACTATTACGTACTAACGTATAACGTTATAAACTAATACGTAATGACGTATACCGATATAAACTAATACGTAATGACGAGTAACGTTATATACTATTACGTACTAACGTATAACGTTATAAACTAATACGTAATGACGTATAACGTTATAAACTAATACGTAATGACGAGTAACGTTATATACTATTACGTACTAACGTATAATGTTATATACTATTACATACTAACGTATAACGTTATAAACTAATACGTAATGACGTATAACGTTATAAACTAATACGTAATGACGAGTAACGTTATATACTATTACGTACTAACGTATAACGTTCTAAACTAATACGTACTAACGTATAACGTTATACACCATTACGTAAAGACGTATAACGTTATATACTAATACGTAATAACGTATAACGTTGTATACTATTAGGTACTAACGTATAACGTTATATACTATTACGTAATGACGTATAACGCTATATACTATTACGTACTAACGTATAACGTTATAAACTAATACGTAATGACGAATAACGTTATATAGTATTACGTACTAACGTATAACGTTATATACTATTACGTAAATACGTATAACGTTATATACAAATACGTAATAACGTACAACGTTATATCGTATTACGTGCTAACGTATAACGTTATATACTATTACGTACTAACGTGTAACGTTATAAACTAATACGTAATGACGTATAACGTTATATACTATTACGTACTAACGTACAACGTTATATACTATTACGTAATGACGTATAACGCTATATACTATTACCACTAACGTATAACGTTATATCCTATTACGTAATAACGTATAACGTTATATACCATTACGTACTAACGTATAACGTTATATACTATTACGTACTTACGTATGACGTTATATACTATTACGTACTAACGTATAATGTTATATACTATTACGTACTAACGTATAACGTTATATCGTATTACGTGCTAACGTATAACGTTATATACTATTACGTACTAACGTGTAACGTTATAAACTAATACGTAATGACGTATAACGTTATATACTATTACGTACTAACGTACAACGTTATATACTATTACGTAATGACGTATAACGCTATATACTATTACGTACTAACGTATAACGTTATAAACTAATACGTAATGACGAATAACGTTATATACTATTACGCACTAACGTATAACGTTATAAACTAATACGTACTAACGTATAACGTTATATACTATTACGTGCTAACGTATAACGTTATATACTATTTCGTGCTAACGTATAACGTTATAAACTATTACGTAAATACGTATAACGTTATATACTAATACGTAATAACGTACAACGTTATATCGTATTACGTGCTAACGTATAACGTTATATACTATTACGTACTAACGTGTAACGTTATAAACTAATACGTAATGACGTATAACGTTATATACTATTACGTACTAACGTACAACGTTATATACTATTACGTAATGACGTATAACGCTATATACTATTACGTACTAACGTATAACGTTATAAACTAATACGTAATGACGAATAACGTTATATACTATTACGTACTAACGTATAACGTTATATACTATTACGTAATGACGTATAACGCTATATACTATTACGTACTAACGAATAACGTTATAAACTAATACGTAATGACGAATAACGTTATATATATTACGTACTAACGTATAATGTTATAAACTAATACGTAATGACGTATAACGTTATATACTATTACGTAATAACGTGTAACGTTATATACTAATACGTAATAACGTAAAACGTTATATACTATTACGTAATAACGTATAACGTTATATACTATTACGTAATGACGTATAACGTTATAAACTAATACGTAATGACGAGTAACGTTATATACTATTACGTACTAACGTATAACGTTATAAACTAATACGTACTAACGTATAACGTTATAAACTAATACGTAATGACGTATAACGTTATATATATTACGTACTAACGTATAACGTTATAAACTAATACGTACTAACGAATAACGTTATATACTATTACGTACTAACGTATAACGTTATAAACTAATACGTAATGACGAGTAACGTTATATACTATTACGTACTAACGTATAATGTTATATACTATTACATACTAACGTATAACGTTATAAACTAATACGTAATGACGTATAACGTTATAAACTAATACGTAATGACGAGTAACGTTATATACTATTACGTACTAACGTATAACGTTCTAAACTAATACGTACTAACGTATAACGTTATACACCATTACGTAAAGACGTATAACGTTATATACTAATACGTAATAACGTATAACGTTGTATACTATTAGGTACTAACGTATAACGTTATATACTATTACGTAATGACGTATAACGCTATATACTATTACGTACTAACGTATAACGTTATAAACTAATACGTAATGACGAATAACGTTATATAGTATTACGTACTAACGTATAACGTTATATACTATTACGTAAATACGTATAACGTTATATACAAATACGTAATAACGTACAACGTTATATCGTATTACGTGCTAACGTATAACGTTATATACTATTACGTACTAACGTGTAACGTTATAAACTAATACGTAATGACGTATAACGTTATATACTATTACGTACTAACGTACAACGTTATATACTATTACGTAATGACGTATAACGCTATATACTATTACCACTAACGTATAACGTTATATCCTATTACGTAATAACGTATAACGTTATATACCATTACGTACTAACGTATAACGTTATATACTATTACGTACTTACGTATGACGTTATATACTATTACGTACTAACGTATAATGTTATATACTATTACGTACTAACGTATAACGTTATATCGTATTACGTGCTAACGTATAACGTTATATACTATTACGTACTAACGTGTAACGTTATAAACTAATACGTAATGACGTATAACGCTATATACTATTACGTACTAACGAATAACGTTATAAACTAATACGTAATGACGAATAACGTTATATATATTACGTACTAACGTATAATGTTATAAACTAATACGTAATGACGTATAACGTTATATACTATTACGTAATAACGTGTAACGTTATATACTAATACGTAATAACGTAAAACGTTATATACTATTACGTAATAACGTATAACGTTATATACTATTACGTAATGACGTATAACGTTATAAACTAATACGTAATGACGAGTAACGTTATATACTATTACGTACTAACGTATAACGTTATAAACTAATACGTACTAACGTATAACGTTATAAACTAATACGTAATGACGTATAACGTTATATATATTACGTACTAACGTATAACGTTATAAACTAATACGTACTAACGAATAACGTTATATACTATTACGTACTAACGTATAATGTTATAAACTAATACGTAATGACGTATAACGTTATAAACTAATACGTAATGACGTATAACGTTATATATATTACGTACTAACGTATAACGTTATAAACTAATACGTACTAACGAATAACGTTATATACTATTACGTACTAACGTATAATGTTATAAACTAATACGTAATGACGTATAACGTTATATACTATTACGTAATAACGTGTAAAGTTATATACCATTACGTACTAACGTATAACGTTATATACTATTACGTACTAACGTATAACGTTATATACTATTACGTACTAACGTATAACGTTATATCCTATTACGTAATAACGTATAACGTTATATACCATTACGTACTAACGTATAACGTTATATACTATTACGTACTAACGTATAACGTTATATACTATTACGTACTAACGTATAATGTTATATACTATTACGTACGAACGTTTAACGTTATATACTAATACGTAATGACGTATAACGTTGTAAACTAATACGTAATGACAAATAACGTTATGTACTATTACGTACTAAAGTATAACGTTATAAACTAATACGTAATGACGAATAACGTTATATACTATTACGTACTAACGTATAACGTTATAAACTAATACGTAATGACGTATAACGTTATATACTAATACGTAATAACGTATAACGTTGTATACTATTACGTACTAACGTATAACGTTATATACTATTACGTAATGACGTATAACGCTATATACTATTACGTACTAACGTATAACGTTATAAACTAATACGTAATGACGAATAACGTTATATAGTATTACGTACTAACGTATAACGTTATATACTATTACGTAAAGACGTATAACGTTATATACTAATACGTAATACCGTACAACGTTATATCGTATTACGTGCTAACGTAAAACGTTATATACTATTACGTACTAACGTGTAACGTTATAAACTAATACGTAATGACGTATAACGTTATATACTATTACGTACTAACGTACAACGTTATAAACTAATACGTAATGACGAATAACGTTATATACTATTACGTACTAACGTATAACGTTATATAATATTACGTAATAACGTACAACGTTATATCGTATTACGTGCTAACGTATAACGTTATATACTATTACGTACTAACGTGTAACGTTATAAACTAATACGTAATGACGTATAACGTTATATACTATTACGTACTAACGTACAACGTTATATACTATTACGTAATGACGTATAACGCTATATACTATTACGTACTAACGTATAACGTTATAAACTAATACGTAATGACGAATAACGTTATATACTATTACGTACTAACGTATAACGTTATATACTATTACGTAATGACGTATAACGCTATATACTATTACGTACTAACGAATAACGTTATAAACTAATACGTAATGACGAATAACGTTATATATATTACGTACTAACGTATAATGTTATAAACTAATACGTAATGACGTATAACGTTATATACTATTACGTAATAACGTGTAACGTTATATACTAATACGTAATAACGTAAAACGTTATATACTATTACGTAATAACGTATAACGTTATATACTATTACGTAATGACGTATAACGTTATAAACTAATACGTAATGACGAGTAACGTTATATACTATTACGTACTAACGTATAACGTTATAAACTAATACGTACTAACGTATAACGTTATAAACTAATACGTAATGACGTATAACGTTATATATATTACGTACTAACGTATAACGTTATAAACTAATACGTACTAACGAATAACGTTATATACTATTACGTACTAACGTATAATGTTATAAACTAATACGTAATGACGTATAACGTTATAAACTAATACGTAATGACGTATAACGTTATATATATTACGTACTAACGTATAACGTTATAAACTAATACGTACTAACGAATAACGTTATATACTATTACGTACTAACGTATAATGTTATAAACTAATACGTAATGACGAATAACGTTATATACTATTACGTACTAACGTATAACGTTATATACTATTACGTAATGACGTATAACGCTATATACTATTACGTACTAACGAATAACGTTATAAACTAATACGTAATGACGAATAACGTTATATATATTACGTACTAACGTATAATGTTATAAACTAATACGTAATGACGTATAACGTTATATACTATTACGTAATAACGTGTAACGTTATATACTAATACGTAATAACGTAAAACGTTATATACTATTACGTAATAACGTATAACGTTATATACTATTACGTAATGACGTATAACGTTATAAACTAATACGTAATGACGAGTAACGTTATATACTATTACGTACAAACGTATAACGTTATAAACTAATACGTACTAACGTATAACGTTATAAACTAATACGTAATGACGTATAACGTTATATATATTACGTACTAACGTATAACGTTATAAACTAATACGTACTAACGAATAACGTTATATACTATTACGTACTAACGTATAATGTTATAAACTAATACGTAATGACGTATAACGTTATAAACTAATACGTAATGACGTATAACGTTATATATATTACGTACTAACGTATAACGTTATAAACTAATACGTACTAACGAATAACGTTATATACTATTACGTACTAACGTATAATGTTATAAACTAATACGTAATGACGTATAACGTTATATACTATTACGTAATAACGTGTAAAGTTATATACCATTACGTACTAACGTATAACGTTATATACTATTACGTACTAACGTATAACGTTATATACTATTACGTACTAACGTATAACGTTATATCCTATTACGTAATAACGTATAACGTTATATACCATTACGTACTAACGTATAACGTTATATACTATTACGTACTAACGTATAACGTTATATACTATTACGTACTAACGTATAATGTTATATACTATTACGTACGAACGTTTAACGTTATATACTAATACGTAATGACGTATAACGTTGTAAACTAATACGTAATGACAAATAACGTTATGTACTATTACGTACTAAAGTATAACGTTATAAACTAATACGTAATGACGAATAACGTTATATACTATTACGTACTAACGTATAACGTTATAAACTAATACGTAATGACGTATAACGTTATATACTAATACGTAATAACGTATAACGTTGTATACTATTACGTACTAACGTATAACGTTATATACTATTACGTAATGACGTATAACGCTATATACTATTACGTACTAACGTATAACGTTATAAACTAATACGTAATGACGAATAACGTTATATAGTATTACGTACTAACGTATAACGTTATATACTATTACGTAAAGACGTATAACGTTATATACTAATACGTAATACCGTACAACGTTATATCGTATTACGTGCTAACGTAAAACGTTATATACTATTACGTACTAACGTGTAACGTTATAAACTAATACGTAATGACGTATAACGTTATATACTATTACGTACTAACGTACAACGTTATAAACTAATACGTAATGACGAATAACGTTATATACTATTACGTACTAACGTATAACGTTATATAATATTACGCAATGACGTATAACGTTATATACTATTACGCACTAACGTATAACGTTATAAACTAATACGTACTAACGTATAACGTTATATACTATTACGTGCTAACGTATAACGTTATATACTATTTCGTGCTAACGTGTAACGTTATATACTATTACGTAATGACGTATAACGCTATATACTATTACGTACTAACGTGTAACGTTATATAGTATTACGTACTAACGTATAACGTTATATATTATTACGTAATGACGTATAACGCTATATACTATTACGTACTAACGTATAACGTTATAAACTAATACGTGATGACGCGTAACGTTATATACTATTACGTACTAACGTATAACGTTATAAACTAATACGTACTAACGTATAACGTTATAAACTAATACGTACTAGTGTGTAACGTTATATAGTATTACCTGATGATGTATAGCGTTGTATACTATTACGTAATAACGTGTAACGTAATATAGTATTACCTGATGACGTATAACGTTATATACTATTACGTACTAACGTATAACGTTATATACTATTACGCAATGACGTATAACGTTATATACTATTACGCAATGACGTATAACGCTATATACTATTACGTACTAAAGTATAACGTTATAAACTAATACGTAATGACGTATAACGTTATATACTATTACGTAATGACGTATAACGTTATATACTAATACGTAATAACGTATAACGTTATATCGTATTACGTGCTAACGTATAACGTTATATACTATTATGTACTAACGTGTAACGTTATATAGTATTACCTCATGACGTATAACGTTATATACTATTACGTACTAACGTATAACGTTATATCCTATTACGTAATAACGTATAACGTTATATACCATTTCGTACTAACGTATAACGTCATATACTATTACGTACTAACGTATAACGTTATATACTATTACGTACTAACGTATAATGTTATATACTATTACGTACTAACGTATAACGGTATATACTAATACGTAATGACGTATAACGTTATAAACTAATACGTAATGACAAATAACGTTATGTACTATTACGTACTAACGTATAACGTTATAAACTAATACGTACTAACGTATAACGTTATTGAGTATTACCTTATAGCGTATAACGTTATATACTAATACGTAATAACGTAAAACGTTATATACTATTACGTAATAACGTATAACGTTATATACTATTACGTAATGACGTATAACGTTATATACTATTACGTACTAACGTATAACGTTATATACTATTACGTAATGACGTATAACGCTATATACTATTAAGTACTAACGTATAACGTTATAAACTAATACGTAATGACGAATAACGTTATATACTATTACGTACTAACGTATAACGTTATATACTATTACGCAATGACGTATAACGTTATATACTATTACGCACTAACGTATAACGTTATAAACTAATACGTACTAACGTATAACGTTATATACTATTACGTGCTAACGTATAACGTTATATACTATTTCGTGCTAACGTGTAACGTTATATACTATTACGTAATGACGTATAACGTTATAAACTAATACGTAATGACGAGTAACGTTATATACTATTACGTACTAACGTAAAACGTTATAAACTAATACGTACTAACGTATAACGTTATAAACTAATACGTACTAGTGTGTAACGTTATATAGTATTACCTGATGATGTATAACGTTGTATACTATTACGTAATAACGTGTAACGTAATATAGTATTACCTGATGACGTATAACGTTATAAACTAATACGTAATGACGAATAACGTTATATACTATTACGTACTAACGTATAACGTTATATACTATTACGCAATGACGTATAACGTTATATACTATTACGCACTAACGTATAACGTTATAAACTAATACGTACTAACGTATAACGTTATATACTATTACGTGCTAACGTATAACGTTATATACTATTTCGTGCTAACGTGTAACGTTATATACTATTACGTAATGACGTATAACGTTATAAACTAATACGTAATGACGAATAACGTTATATACTATTACGTACTAACGTATAACGTTATAAACTAATACGTAATGACGTATAACGTTATAAACTAATACGTAATGACGAGTAACGTTATATACTATTACGTACTAACGTATAACGTTATAAACTAATACGTACTATCGTATAACATTATACACCATTACGTAAAGACGTATAACGTTATATACTAATACGTAATAACGTATAACGTTGTATACTATTACGTACTAACGTATAACGTTATATACTATTACGTAATGACGTATAACGCTATATACTATTACGTACTAACGTATAACGTTATAAACTAATACGTAATGACGAATAACGTTATATAGTATTACGTACTAACGTATAACGTTATATACTATTACGTAAAGACGTATAACGTTATATACTAATACGTAATAACGTACAACGTTATATCGTATTACGTGCTAACGTAAAACGTTATATACTATTACGTACTAACGTGTAACGTTATAAACTAATACGTAATGACGTATAACGTTATATACTATTACGTACTAACGTACAACGTCATAAACTAATACGTAATGACGAATAACGTTATATACTATTACGTACTAACGTATAACGTTATATAATATTACGCAATGACGTATAACGTTATATACTATTACGCACTAACGTATAACGTTATAAACTAATACGTACTAACGTATAACGTTATATACTATTACGTGCTAACGTATAACGTTATATACTATTTCGTGCTAACGTGTAACGTTATATACTATTACGTAATGACGTATAACGCTATATACTATTACGTACTAACGTGTAACGTTATATAGTATTACGTACTAACGTATAACGTTATATAATATTACGTAATGACGTATAACGCTATATACTATTACGTACTAACGTATAACGTTATAAACTAATACGTGATGACGAGTAACGTTATATACTATTACGTACTAACGTATAACGTTATTGAGTATTACCTTATAGCGTATAACGTTATATACCAATACGTAATAACGTAAAACGTTGTATACTATTACGTACTAACGTATAACGTTATATACTATTACGTAATGACGTAGAACGTTATATACTAATACGTAATGACGTATATCGTTATATACTATTACGTACTAACGTATAACGTTATATACTATTACGTAATGACGTATAACGCTATATACTATTACGTACTAACGTATAACGTTATAAACTAATACGTAATGACGAATAACGTTATATATATTACGTACTAACGTATAATGTTATAAACTAATACGTAATGACGTATAATGTTATAAACTAATACGTAATGACGTATAACGTTATATACTATTACGTAATAACGTGTAACGTTATATACTAATACGTAATAACGTAAAACGTTATATACTATTACGTAATAACGTATAACGTTATATACTATTACGTAATGACGTATAACGTTATAAACTAATACGTAATGACGAGTAACGTTATATACTATTATGTACTAACGTATAACGTTATAAACTAATACGTACTAACGTATAACGTTATAAACTAATACGTAATAACGTGTAACGTTATAAACTAATACGTAATGACGAATAACGTTATATATATTACGTACTAACGTATAACGTTATAAACTAATACGTACTAACGAATAACGTTATATACTATTACGTACTAACGTATAATGTTATAAACTAATACGTAATGACGTATAACGTTATAAACTAATACGTAATGACGTATAACGTTATATATATTACGTACTAACGTATAACGTTATAAACAAATACGTACTAACGAATAACGTTATATACTATTACGTACTAACGTATAATGTTATAAACTAATACGTAATGACGTATAACGTTATATACTATTACGTAATAACGTGTAACGTTATATACCATTACGTACTAACGTATAACGTTATATACTATTACGTACTAACGTATAACGTTATATCCTATTACGTAATAACGTATAACGTTATATACCATTACGTACTAACGTATAACGTTATATACCATTACGTACTAACGTATAACGTTATATACTATTACGTACTAACGTATAACGTTATATACTATTACGTACTAACGTATAATGTTATATACTATTACGTACTAACGTATAACGTTATATACTAATACGTAATGACGTATAACGTTATAAACTAATACGTAATGACAAATAACGTTATGTACTATTACGTACTAACGTATAACGTTATAAACTAATACGTACTAACGTATAACGTTATTGAGTATATCCTTATAGCGTATAACGTTATATACTAATACGTAATAACGTAAAACGTTATATACGATTACGTAATAACGTATAACGTTATATACTATTACGTAATGACGTATAACGTTATATACTAATACGTAATGACGTATATCGTTATATACTATTACGTACTAACGTATAACGTTATATACTATTACGTAATGACGTATAACGCTATATACTATTAAGTACTAACGTATAACGTTATAAACTAATACGTAATGACGTATAACGTTATATACTATTACGTACTAACGTATAACGTTATATACTATTACGTAATGACGTATAACGCTACATACTATTACGCACTAACGTATAACGTTATAAACTAATACGTACTAACGTATAACGTTATATACTATTACGTACTAACGTATAATGTTATAAACTAATACGTAATGACGTATAACGTTATATACTATTACGTAATAACGTGTAACGTTATAAACTAATACGTAATGACGAATAACGTTATATACTATTACGTACTAACGTATAACGTTATATACTATTACGTACTAACGTATAATGTTATATACTATTACGTACTAACGTATAACGGTATATACTAATACGTAATGACGTATAACGTTATAAACTAATACGTAATGACAAATAACGTTATGTACTATTACGTACTAACGTATAACGTTATAAACTAATACGTACTAACGTATAACGTTATTGAGTATTACCTTATAGCGTATAACGTTATATACTAATACGTAATAACGTAAAACGTTATATACTATTACGTAATAACGTATAACGTTATATACTATTACGTAATGACGTATAACGTTATATACTATTACGTACTAACGTATAACGTTATATACTATTACGTAATGACGTATAACGCTATATACTATTAAGTACTAACGTATAACGTTATAAACTAATACGTAATGACGAATAACGTTATATACTATTACGTACTAACGTATAACGTTATATACTATTACGCAATGACGTATAACGTTATATACTATTACGCACTAACGTATAACGTTATAAACTAATACGTACTAACGTATAACGTTATATACTATTACGTGCTAACGTATAACGTTATATACTATTTCGTGCTAACGTGTAACGTTATATACTATTACGTAATGACGTATAACGTTATAAACTAATACGTAATGACGAGTAACGTTATATACTATTACGTACTAACGTAAAACGTTATAAACTAATACGTACTAACGTATAACGTTATAAACTAATACGTACTAGTGTGTAACGTTATATAGTATTACCTGATGATGTATAACGTTGTATACTATTACGTAATAACGTGTAACGTAATATAGTATTACCTGATGACGTATAACGTTATATACTATTACGTACTAACGTATAACGTTATATACTATTACGCAATGACGTATAAAGTTATATACTATTACGCAATGACGTATAACGCTATATACTATTACGTACTAAAGTATAACGTTATAAACTAATACGTAATGACGAATAACGTTATATACTATTACGTACTAACGTATAACGTTATAAACTAATACGTAATGACGTATAACGTTATAAACTAATACGTAATGACGAGTATCGTTATATACTATTACGTACTAACGTATAACGTTATAAACTAATACGTACTATCGTATAACATTATACACCATTACGTAAAGACGTATAACGTTATATACTAATACGTAATAACGTATAACGTTGTATACTATTACGTACTAACGTATAACGTTATATACTATTACGTAATGACGTATAACGCTATATACTATTACGTACTTACGTATAACGTTATAAACTAATACGTAATGACGAATAACGTTATATAGTATTACGTACTAACGTATAACGTTATATACTATTACGTAAAGACGTATAACGTTATATACTAATACGTAATAACGTACAACGTTATATCGTATTACGTGCTAACGTAAAACGTTATATACTATTACGTACTAACGTGTAACGTTATAAACTAATACGTAATGACGTATAACGTTATATACTATTACGTACTAACGTACAACGTTATAAACTAATACGTAATGACGAATAACGTTATAAACTATTACGTACTAACGTATAACGTTATATAATATTACGCAATGACGTATAACGTTATATACTATTACGCACTAACGTATAACGTTATAAACTAATACGTACTAACGTATAACGTTATATACTATTACGTGCTAACGTATAACGTTATATACTATTTCGTGCTAACGTGTAACGTTATATACTATTACGTAATGACGTATAACGCTATATACTATTACGTACTAACGTGTAACGTTATACATATAGTATTACGTACTAACGTATAACGTTATATAATATTACGTACTAACGTATAACGTTATAAACTAATACGTGATGACGAGTAACGTTATATACTATTACGTACTAACGTATAACGTTATTGAGTATTACCTTATAGCGTATAACGTTATATACCAATACGTAATAACGTAAAACGTTGTATACTATTACGTACTAACGTATAACGTTATATACTATTACGTAATGACGTAGAACGTTATATACTAATACGTAATGACGTATGTCGTTATATACTATTACGTACTAACGTATAACGTTATATACTATTACGTAATGTCGTATAACGCTATATACTATTACGTACTAACGTATAACGTTATAAACTAATACGTAATGACGAATAACGTTATATATATTACGTACTAACGTATAATGTTATAAACTAATACGTAATGACGTATAACGTTATATACTATTACGTAATAACGTGTAACGTTATAAACTAATACGTACTAACGAATAACGTTATATACTATTACGTACTAACGTATAATGTTATAAACTAATACGTAATGACGTATAACGTTATAAACTAATACGTAATGACGTATAACGTTATATATATTACGTACTAACGTATAACGTTATAAACTAATACGTACTAACGAATAACGTTATATACTATTACGTAATGACGTATAACGTTATATATATTACGTACTAACGTATAACGTTATAAACTAATACGTACTAACGAATAACGTTATATACTATTACGTACTAACGTATAACGTTATATCCTATTACGTAATAACGTATAACGTTATATACCATTACGTACTAACGTATAACGTTATATACCATTACGTACTAACGTATAACGTTATATACTATTACGTACTAACGTATAACGTTATATACTATTACGTACTAACGTATAATGTTATATACTATTACGTACTAACGTATAACGTTATATACTAATACGTAATGACGTATAACGTTATAAACTAATACGTAATGACAAATAACGTTATGTACTATTACGTACTAACGTATAACGTTATAAACTAATACGTACTAACGTATAACGTTATTGAGTATATCCTTATAGCGTATAACGTTATATACTAATACGTAATAACGTAAAACGTTATATACGATTACGTAATAACGTATAACGTTATATACTATTACGTAATGACGTATAACGTTATATACTAATACGTAATGACGTATATCGTTATATACTATTACGTACTAACGTATAACGTTATATACTATTACGTAATGACGTATAACGCTATATACTATTAAGTACTAACGTATAACGTTATAAACTAATACGTAATGACGAATAACGTTATATACTATTACGTACTAACGTATAACGTTATATACTATTACGTAATGACGTATAACGCTACATACTATTACGCACTAACGTATAACGTTATAAACTAATACGTACTAACGTATAACGTTATATACTATTACGTACTAACGTATAATGTTATAAACTAATACGTAATGACGTATAACGTTATATACTATTACGTAATAACGTGTAACGTTATATACCATTACGTACTAACGTATAACGTTATATACTATTACGTACTAACGTATAACGTTATATCCTATTACGTAATAACGTATAACGTTATATACCATTACGTACTAACGTATAACGTTATATACCATTACGTACTAACGTATAACGTTATATACTATTACGTACTAACGTATAACGTTATAAACTAATACGTAATGACGTATAACGTTATATATATTACGTACTAACGTATAACGTTATAAACTAATACGTACTAACGAATAACGTTATATACTATTACGTACTAACGTATAATGTTATAAACTAATACGTAATGACGTATAACGTTATATACTATTACGTAATAACGTGTAACGTTATATACCATTACGTACTAACGTATAACGTTATATACCATTACGTACTAACGTATAACGTTATATCCTATTACGTAATAACGTATAACGTTATATACCATTACGTACTAACGTATAACGTTATATACCATTACGTACTAACGTATAACGTTATATACTATTACGTACTAACGTATAACGTTATATACTATTACGTACTAACGTATAATGTTATATACTATTACGTACTAACGTATAACGTTATATACTAATACGTAGTGACGTATAACGTTATAAACTAATACGTAATGACAAATAACGTTATGTACTATTACGTACTAACGTATAACGTTATAAACTAATACGTACTAACGTATAACGTTATTGAGTATATCCTTATAGCGTATAACGTTATATACTAATACGTAATAACGTAAAACGTTATATACGATTACGTAATAACGTATAACGTTATATACTATTACGTAATGACGTATAACGTTATATACTAATACGTAATGACGTATATCGTTATATACTATTACGTACTAACGTATAACGGTATATACTAATACGTAATGACGTATAACGTTATAAACTAATACGTAATGACAAATAACGTTATATAGTATTACGTACTAACGTATAACGTTATATACTATTACGTAATAACGTATAACGTTATATACTATTACGTAATGACGTATAACGTTATATACTATTACGTACTAACGTATAACGTTATATACTATTACGTAATGACGTATAACGCTATATACTATTAAGTACTAACGTATAACGTTATAAACTAATACGTACTAGTGTGTAACGTTATATAGTATTACCTGATGATGTATAACGTTGTATACTATTACGTAATAACGTGTAACGTAATATAGTATTACCTGATGACGTATAACGTTATATACTATTACGTACTAACGTATAACGTTATATACTATTACGCAATGACGTATAACGCTATATACTATTACGTACTAAAGTATAACGTTATAAATTAATACGTAATGACGAATAACGTTATATACTATTACGTACTAACGTATAACGTTATAAACTAATACGTAATGACGTATAACGTTATAAACTAATACGTAATAACGAGTAACGTTATATACTATTACGTACTAACGTATAACGTTATAAACTAATACGTACTATCGTATAACATTTTACACCATTACGTAAAGACGTATAACGTTATATACTAATACGTAATAACGTATAACGTTGTATACTATTACGTAATGACGTATAACGTTATATACTAATACGTAATGACGTATATCGTTATATACCATTACGTACTAACGTATAACGTTATATACTATTACGTAATGACGTATAACGCTATATACTATTACGTACTAACGTATAACGTTATAAACTAATACGTAATGACGAATAACGTTATATAGTATTACGTACTAACGTATAACGTTATATACTATTACGTAAAGACGTGTAACGTTATATACTAATACGTAATAACGTACAACGTTATATCGTATTACGCACTAACGTATAACGTTATAAACTAATACGTACTAACGTATAACGTTATATACTATTACGTGCTAACGTATAACGTTATATACTATTTCGTGCTAACGTGTAACGTTATATACTATTACGTAATGACGTATAACGCTATATACTATTACGTACTAACGTGTAACGTTATATAGTATTACGTACTAACGTATAACGTTATATATTATTACGTAATGACGTATAACGCTATATACTATTACGTACTAACGTATAACGTTATAAACTAATACGTGATGACGAGTAACGTTATATACTATTACGTACTAACGTATAACGTTATAAACTAATACGTAATGACGTATATCGTTATATACTATTACGTACTAACGTGTAACGTTATATAGTATTACGTACTAACGTATAACGTTATATATTATTACGTAATGACGTATAACGCTATATACTATTACGTACTAACGTATAACGTTATAAACTAATACGTGATGACGAGTAACGTTATATACTATTACGTACTAACGTATAACGTTATAAACTAATACGTAATGACGTATATCATTATATACTATTACGTACTAACGTATAACGTTATATACTATTACGTAATGACGTATAACGCTATATACTATTAAGTACTAACGTATAACGTTATAAACTAATACGTAATGACGTATAACGTTATATACTAATACGTAATGACGTATATCGTTATGTACTATTACGTACTAACGTATAACGTTATATACTATTACGTAATGACGTATAACGCTATATACTATTAAGTACTAACGTATAACGTTATAAACTAATACGTAATGACGAATAACGTTATATACTATTACGTACTAACGTATAACGTTATATACTATTACGCAATGACGTATAACGTTATATACTATTACGCACTAACGTATAACGTTATAAACTAATACGTACTAACGTATAACGTTATATACTATTACGTGCTAACGTATAACGTTATATACTATTTCGTGCTAACGTGTAACGTTATATACTATTACGTAACGACGTATAACGTTATAAACTAATACGTAATGACGAGTAACGTTATATACTATTACGTACTAACGTATAACGTTATAAACTAATACGTACTAGTGTGTAACGTTATATAGTATTACCTGATGATGTATAACGTTGTATACTATTACGTAATAATGTGTAACGTAATATAGTATTACCTGATGACGTATAATGTTATATACTATTACGTACTAACGTATAACGTTATATACTATTACGCAATGACGTATAACGTTATATACTATTACGCAATGACGTATAACGCTATATACTATTACGTACTAAAGTATAACGTTATAAACTAATACGTAATGACGAATAACGTTATATACTATTACGTGCTAACGTATAACGTTATAAACTAATACGTACTAACGTATAACGTTATACACCATTACGTAAAGACGTATAACGTTATATACTATTACGCAATGACGTATAACGCTATATACTATTACGTACTAAAGTATAACGTTATAAATTAATACGTAATGACGAATAACGTTATATACTATTACGTACTAACGTATAACGTTATAAACTAATACGTAATGACGTATAACGTTATAAACTAATACGTAATGACGAGTAACGTTATATACTATTACGTACTAACGTATAACGTTATAAACTAATACGTACTATCGTATAACATTATACACCATTACGTAAAGACGTATAACGTTATATACTAATACGTAATAACGTATAACGTTGTATACTATTACGTACTAACGTATAACGTTATATCCTATTACGTAATAACGTATAACGTTATATACCATTACGTACTAACGTATAACGTTATATACTATTACGTACTAACGTATAACGTTATATACTATTACGTACTAACGTATAATGTTATATACTATTACGTACTAACGTATAACGTTATATACTAATACGTAATGACGTATAACGTTATAAACTAATACATAATGACAAATAACGTTATGTACTATTACGTACTAACGTATAACGTTATAAACTAATACGTACTAACGTATAACGTTATTGAGTATTACCTTATAGCGTATAACGTTATATACTAATACGTAATAACGTAAAACGTTATATACGATTACGTAATAACGTATAACGTTATATACTATTACGTAATGACGTATAACGTTATATACTAATACGTAATGACGTATATCGTTATATACCATTACGTACTAACGTATAACGTTATATACTATTACGTAATGACGTATAACGCTATATACTATTACGTACTAACGTATAACGTTATAAACTAATACGTAATGACGAATAACGTTATATAGTATTACGTACTAACGTATAACGTTATATACTATTACGTAAAGACGTGTAACGTTATATACTAATACGTAATAACGTACAACGTTATATCGTATTACGTGCTAACGTAAAACGTTATATACTATTACGTACTAACGTGTAACGTTATAAACTAATACGTAATGACGTATAACGTTATATACCATTACGTACTAACGTACAACGTTATAAACTAATACGTAATGACGAATAACGTTATATACTATTACGTACTAACGTATAACGTTATATAATATTACGCAATGACGTATAACGTTATATACTATTACGCACTAACGTATAACGTTATAAACTAATACGTACTAAGGTATAACGTTATATACTATTACGTGCTAACGTATAACGTTATATACTATTTCGTGCTAACGTGTAACGTTATATACTATTACGTAATGACGTATAACGCTATATACTATTACGTACTAACGTGTAACGTTATATAGTATTACGTACTAACGTATAACGTTATATATTATTACGTAATGACGTATAACGCTATATACTATTACGTACTAACGTATAACGTTATAAACTAATACGTGATGACGAGTAACGTTATATACTATTACGTACTAACGTATAACGTTATTGAGTATTACCTTATAGCGTATAACGTTATATACTAATACGTAATAACGTAAAACGTTGTATACTATTACGTACTAACGTATAACGTTATATACTATTACGTAATGACGTAGAACGTTATATACTAATACGTAATGACGTATATCGTTATATACTATTACGTACTAACGTATAACGTTATATACTATTACGTAATGACGTATAACGCTATATACTATTACGTACTAACGTATAACGTTATAAACTAATACGTAATGACGAATAACGTTATATATATTACGTACTAACGTATAATGTTATAAACTAATACGTAATGACGTATAACGTTATATACTATTACGTAATAACGTGTAACGTTATATACTAATACGTAATAACGTAAAACGTTATATACTATTACGTAATAACGTATAACGTTATATACTATTACGTAATGACGTATAACGTTATAAACTAATACGTAATGACGAGTAACGTTATATACTATTACGTACTAACGTATAACGTTATAAACTAATACGTACTAACGTATAACGTTATAAACTAATACGTAATGACGTATAACGTTATATATATTACGTACTAACGTATAACGTTATAAACTAATACGTACTAACGAATAACGTTATATACTATTACGCTCTAACGTATAATGTTATAAACTAATACGTAATGACGTATAACGTTATAAACTAATACGTAATGACGTATAACGTTATATATATTACGTACTAACGTATAACGTTATAAACTAATACGTACTAACGAATAACGTTATATACTATTACGTACTAACGTATAATGTTATAAACTAATACGTAATGACGTATAACGTTATATACTATTACGTAATAACGTGTAACGTTATATACCATTACGTACTAACGTATAACGTTATATACTATTACGTACTAACGTATAACGTTATATACTATTACGTACTAACGTATAACGTTATATCCTATTACGTAATAACGTATAACGTTATATCCTATTACGTAATAACGTATAACGTTATATACCATTACGTACTAACGTATAACGTTATATACTATTACGTACTAACGTATAACGTTATATACTATTACGTACTAACGTATAATGTTATATACTATTACGTACTAACGTATAACGTTATATACTAATACGTAATGACGTATAACGTTATAAACTAATACATAATGACAAATAACGTTATGTACTATTACGTACTAACGTATAACGTTATAAACTAATACGTACTAACGTATAACGTTATTGAGTATTACCTTATAGCGTATAACGTTATATACTAATACGTAATAACGTAAAACGTTATATACGATTACGTAATAACGTATAACGTTATATACTATTACGTAATGACGTATAACGTTATATACTAATACGTAATGACGTATATCGTTATATACTATTACGTACTAACGTATAACGTTATATACTATTACATAATGACGTATAACGCTATATACTATTAAGTACTAACGTATAACGTTATAAACTAATACGTAATGACGAATAACGTTATATACTATTACGTACTAACGTATAACGTTATATACTATTACGTAATGACGTATAACGCTACATACTATTACGCACTAACGTATAACGTTATAAACTAATACGTACTAACGTATAACGTTATATACTATTACGTGCTAACGTATAACGTTATATACTATTTCGTGCTAACGTGTAACGTTATATACTATTACGTAATGACGTATAACGTTATAAACTAATACGTAATGACGAGTAACGTTATATACTATTACGTACTAACGTATAACGTTATAAACTAATACGTAGTAACGTATAACGTTATAAACTAATACGTACTAGTGTGTAGCGTTATATAGTATTACCTGATGATGTATAACGTTGTATACTATTACGTAATAACGTGTAACGTAATATAGTATTACCTGATGACGTATAACGTTATATACTATTACGTACTAACGTATAACGTTATATACTATTACGCAATGACGTATAACGTTATATACTATTACGCAATGACGTATATCGCTATATACTATTACGTACTAAAGTATAACGTTATAAACTAATACGTAATGACGAATAACGTTATATACTATTACGTACTAACGTATAACGTTATAAACTAATATGTAATGACGTATAACGTTATAAACTAATACGTAATGACGAGTAACGTTATATACTATTAAGTACTAACGTATAACGTTATAAACTAATACGTACTAACGTATAACGTTATAAACTAATACGTGATGACGAGTAACGTTATATACTATTACGTACTAACGTATAACGTTATAAACTAATACGTACTAACGTATAACTTTATAAACTAATACGTACTAGTGTGTAACGTTATATAGTATTACCTGATGATGTATAACGTTGTATACTATTACGTAATAACGTGTAACGTAATATAGTATTACCTGATGACGTATAACGTTATATACTATTACGTACTAACGTATAACGTTATATACTATTACGCAATGACGTATAACGTTATATACTATTACGCAATGACGTATAACGCTATATACTATTACGTACTAAAGTATAACGTTATAAACTAATACGTAATGACGTATAACGTTATATACTATTACGTAATGACGTATAACGTTATATACTAATACGTAATAACGTATAACGTTATATCGTATTACGTGCTAACGTATAACGTTATATACTATTACGTACTAACGTGTAACGTTATATAGTATTACCTCATGACGTATAACGTTATATACTATTACGTACTAACGTATAACGTTATATCCTATTACGTAATAACGTATAACGTTATATACCATTACGTACTAACGTATAACGTTATATACTATTACGTACTAACGTATAACGTTATATACTATTACGTACTAACGTATAATGTTATATACTATTACGTACTAACGTATAACGGTATATACTAATACGTAATGACGTATAACGTTATAAACTAATACGTAATGACAAATAACGTTATGTACTATTACGTACTAACGTATAACGTTATAAACTAATACGTACTAACGTATAACGTTATTGAGTATTACCTTATAGCGTATAACGTTATATACTAATACGTAATAACGTAAAACGTTATATACTATTACGTACTAACGTATAACGTTATATACTATTACGTAATGACGTATAACGCTATATACTATTACGTACTAACGTATAACGTTATAAACTAATACGTAATGACGAATAACGTTATATAGTATTACGTACTAACGTATAACGTTATATACTATTACGTAAAGACGTGTAACGTTATATACTAATACGTAATAACGTACAACGTTATATCGTATTACGTGCTAACGTAAAACGTTATATACTATTACGTACTAACGTATAACGTTATAAACTAATACGTAATGACGTATAACGTTATATACTATTACTTACCAGCGTACAACGTTATAAACTAATACGTAATGACGAATAACGTTATATACTATTACGTACTAACGTATAACGTTATATAATATTACGCAATGACGTATAACGTTATATACTATTACGCACTAACGTATAACGTTATAAACTAATACGTACTAACGTATAACGTTATATACTATTACGTGCTAACGTATAACGTTATATACTATTTCGTGCTAACGTGTAACGTTATATACTATTACGTAATGACGTATAACGCTATATACTATTACGTACTAACGTGTAACGTTATATAGTATTACGTACTAACGTATAACGTTATATATTATTACGTAATGACGTATAACGCTATATACTATTACGTACTAACGTATAACGTTATAAACTAATACGTGATGACGAGTAACGTTATATACTATTACGTACTAACGTATAACGTTATAAACTAATACGTAATGACGTATATCGTTATATACTATTACGTACTAACGTGTAACGTTATATAGTATTACGTACTAACGTATAACGTTATATATTATTACGTAATGACGTATAACGCTATATACTATTACGTACTAACGTATAACGTTATAAACTAATACGTGATGACGAGTAACGTCATATACTATTACGTACTAACGTATAACGTTATAAACTAATACGTAATGACGTATATCGTTATATACTATTACGTACTAACGTATAACGTTATATACTATTACGTAATGACGTATAACGCTATATACTATTAAGTACTAACGTATAACGTTATAAACTAATACGTAATGACGTATAACGTTATATACTAATACGTAATGACGTATATCGTTATGTACTATTACGTACTAACGTATAACGTTATATACTATTACGTAATGACGTATAACGCTATATACTATTAAGTACTAACGTATAACGTTATAAACTAATACGTAATGACGAATAACGTTATATACTATTACGTACTAACGTATAACGTTATATACTATTACGCAATGACGTATAACGTTATATACTATTACGCACTAACGTATAACGTTATAAACTAATACGTACTAACGTATAACGTTATATACTATTACGTGCTAACGTATAACGTTATATACTATTTCGTGCTAACGTGTAACGTTATATACTATTACGTAACGACGTATAACGTTATAAACTAATACGTAATGACGAGTATCGTTATATACTATTACGTACTAACGTATAACGTTATAAACTAATACGTACTAGTGTGTAACGTTATATAGTATTACCTGATGATGTATAACGTTGTATACTATTACGTAATAATGTGTAACGTAATATAGTATTACCTGATGACGTATAATGTTATATACTATTACGTACTAACGTATAACGTTATATACTATTACGCAATGACGTATAACGTTATATACTATTACGCAATGACGTATAACGCTATATACTATTACGTACTAAAGTATAACGTTATAAACTAATACGTAATGACGAATAACGTTATATACTATTACGTGCTAACGTATAACGTTATAAACTAATACGTACTAACGTATAACGTTATACACCATTATGTAAAGACGTATAACGTTATATACTATTACGCAATGACGTATAACGCTATATACTATTACGTACTAAAGTATAACGTTATAAATTAATACGTAATGACGAATAACGTTATATACTATTACGTACTAACGTATAACGTTATAAACTAATACGTAATGACGTATAACGTTATAAACTAATACGTAATGACGAGTAACGTTATATACTATTACGTACTAACGTATAACGTTATAAACTAATACGTACTATCGTATAACATTATACACCATTACGTAAAGACGTATAACGTTATATACTAATACGTAATAACGTATAACGTTGTATACTATTACGTACTAACGTATAACGTTATATCCTATTACGTAATAACGTATAACGTTATATACCATTACGTACTAACGTATAACGTTATATACTATTACGTACTAACGTATAACGTTATATACTATTACGTACTAACGTATAATGTTATATACTATTACGTACTAACGTATAACGTTATATACTAATACGTAATGACGTATAACGTTATAAACTAATACATAATGACAAATAACGTTATGTACTATTACGTACTAACGTATAACGTTATAAACTAATACGTACTAACGTATAACGTTATTGAGTATTACCTTATAGCGTATAACGTTATATACTAATACGTAATAACGTAAAACGTTATATACGATTACGTAATAACGTATAACGTTATATACTATTACGTAATGACGTATAACGTTATATACTAATACGTAATGACGTATATCGTTATATACCATTACGTACTAACGTATAACGTTATATACTATTACGTAATGACGTATAACGCTATATACTATTACGTACTAACGTATAACGTTATAAACTAATACGTAATGACGAATAACGTTATATAGTATTACGTACTAACGTATAACGTTATATACTATTACGTAAAGACGTGTAACGTTATATACTAATACGTAATAACGTACAACGTTATATCGTATTACGTGCTAACGTAAAACGTTATATACTATTACGTACTAACGTGTAACGTTATAAACTAATACGTAATGACGTATAACGTTATATACTATTACTTACTAACGTACAACGTTATAAACTAATACGTAATGACGAATAACGTTATATACTATTACGTACTAACGTATAACGTTATATAATATTACGCAATGACGTATAACGTTATATACTATTACGCACTAACGTATAACGTTATAAACTAATACGTACTAACGTATAACGTTATATACTATTACGTGCTAACGTATAACGTTATATACTATTTCGTGCTAACGTGTAACGTTATATACTATTACGTAATGACGTATAACGCTATATACTATTACGTACTAACGTGTAACGTTATATAGTATTACGTACTAACGTATAACGTTATATATTATTACGTAATGACGTATAACGCTATATACTATTACGTACTAACGTATAACGTTATAAACTAATACGTGATGACGAGTAACGTTATATACTATTACGTACTAACGTATAACGTTATAAACTAATACGTAATGACGTATATCGTTATATACTATTACGTACTAACGTGTAACGTTATATAGTATTACGTACTAACGTATAACGTTATATATTATTACGTAATGACGTATAACGCTATATACTATTACGTACTAACGTATAACGTTATAAACTAATACGTGATGACGAGTAACGTTATATACTATTACGTACTAACGTATAACGTTATAAACTAATACGTAATGACGTATATCGTTATATACTATTACGTACTAACGTATAACGTTATATACTATTACGTAATGACGTATAACGCTATATACCATTAAGTACTAACGTATAACGTTATAAACTAATACGTAATGACGTATAACGTTATATACTAATACGTAATGACGTATATCGTTATGTACTATTACGTACTAACGTATAACGTTATATACTATTACGTAATGACGTATAACGCTATATACTATTAAGTACTAACGTATAACGTTATAAACTAATACGTAATGACGAATAACGTTATATACTATTACGTACTAACGTATAACGTTATATACTATTACGCAATGACGTATAACGTTATATACTATTACGCACTAACGTATAACGTTATAAACTAATACGTACTAACGAATAACGTTATATACTATTACGTGCTAACGTATAACGTTATATACTATTTCGTGCTAACGTGTAACGTTATATACTATTACGTAACGACGTATAACGTTATAAACTAATACGTAATGACGAGTAACGTTATATACTATTACGTACTAACGTATAACGTTATAAACTAATACGTACTAGTGTGTAACGTTATATAGTATTACCTGATGATGTATAACGTTGTATACTATTACGTAATAATGTGTAACGTAATATAGTATTACCTGATGACGTATAATGTTATATACTATTACGTACTAACGTATAACGTTATATACTATTACGCAATGACGTATAACGTTATATACTATTACGCAATGACGTATAACGCTATATACTATTACGTACTAAAGTATAACGTTATAAACTAATACGTAATGACGAATAACGTTATATACTATTACGTGCTAACGTATAACGTTATAAACTAATACGTACTAACGTATAACGTTATACACCATTACGTAAAGACGTATAACGTTATATACTAATACGTAATAACGTATAACGTTATATACTATTACGTGCTAACGTATAACGTTATATATTATTACGTAATGACGTATAACGCTATATACTATTACGTACTAACGTATAACGTTATAAACTAATACGTGATGACGAGTAACGTTATATACTATTACGTACTAACGTATAACGTTATAAACTAATACGTACTAACGTATAACGTTATAAACTAATACGTACTAGTGTGTAACGTTATATAGTATTACCTGATGATGTATAACGTTGTATACTATTACGTAATAACGTGTAACGTAATATAGTATTACCTGATGACGTATAACGTTATATACTATTACGTACTAACGTATAACGTTATATACTATTACGCAATGACGTATAACGTTATATACTATTACGCAATGACGTATAACGCTATATACTATTACGTACTAAAGTATAACGTTATAAACTAATACGTAATGACGTATAACGTTATATACTATTACGTAATGACGTATAACGTTATATACTAATACGTAATAACGTATAACGTTATATCGTATTACGTGCTAACGTATAATGTTATATACTATTACGTACTAACGTATAACGGTATATACTAATACGTAATGACGTATAACGTTATAAACTAATACGTAATGACAAATAACGTTATGTACTATTACGTACTAACGTATAACGTTATAAACTAATACGTACTAACGTATAACGTTATTGAGTATTACCTTATAGTGTATAACGTTATATACTAATACGTAATAACGTAAAACGTTATATACTATTACGTAATAACGTATAACGTTATATACTATTACGTAATGACGTATAACGTTATACACTATTACGTAAAGACGTATAACGTTATATACTAATACGTAATAACGTATAACGTTGTATACTATTACGTACTAACGTATAACGTTATATACTATTACGTAATGACGTATAACGTTATATACTAATACGTAATGACGTATATCGTTATATACTATTACGTACTAACGTATAACGTTATATACTATTACGTAATGACGTATAACGCTATATACTATTAAGTACTAACGTATAACGTTATAAACTAATACGTAATGACGAATAACGTTATATACTATTACGTACTAACGTATAACGTTATATACTATTACGCAATGACGTATAACGTTATATACTATTACGCACTAACGTATAACGTTATAAACTAATACGTACTAACGTATAACGTTATATACTATTACGTGCTAACGTATAACGTTATATACTATTTCGTGCTAACGTGCAACGTTATATACTATTACGTAATGACGTATAACGTTATAAACTAATACGTAATGACGAGTAACGTTATATACTATTACGTACTAACGTATAACGTTATAAACTAATACGTACTAACGTATAACGTTATAAACTAATACGTACTAGTGTGTAACGTTATATAGTATTACCTGATGATGTATAACGTTGTATACTATTACGTAATAACGTGTAACGTAATATAGTGTTACCTGATGACGTATAACGTTATATACTATTACGTACTAACGTATAACGTTATATACTATTACGCAATGACGTATAACGTTATATACTATTACGCAATGACGTATAACGCTATATACTATTACGTACTAAAGTATAACGTTATAAACTAATACGTAATGACGAATAACGTTATAGACTATGACGTACTAACGTATAACGTTATAAACTAATACGTAATGACGTATAACGTTATAAACTAATACGTAATGACGAGTAACGTTATATACTATTACGTACTAACGTATAACGTTATAAACTAATACGTACTAACGTATAACGTTATAAACTAATACGTAATGACGTATATCGTTATATACTATTACGTACTAACGTATAACGTTATATACTATTACGTAATGACGTATAACGCTATATACTATTAAGTACTAACGTATAACGTTATAAACTAATACGTAATGACGTATAACGTTATATACTAATACGTAATGACGTATATCGTTATGTACTATTACGTACTAACGTATAACGTTATAAACTAATACGTAATGACGAATAACGTTATATACTATTACGTACTAACGTATAACGTTATATACTATTACGCAATGACGTATAACGTTATATACTATTACGCACTAACGTATAACGTTATAAACTAATACGTACTAACGTATAACGTTATATACTATTACGTGCTAACGTATAACGTTATATACTATTTCGTGCTAACGTGTAACGTTATATACTATTACGTAACGACGTATAACGTTATAAACTAATACGTAATGACGAGTAACGTTATATACTATTACGTACTAACGTATAACGTTATAAACTAATACGTACTAACGTATAACGTTATAAACTAATACGTACTAGTGTGTAACGTTATATAGTATTACCTGATGATGTATAACGTTGTATACTATTACGTAATAACGTGTAACGTAATATAGTGTTACCTGATGACGTATAACTATTACGTACTAACGTATAACGTTATAAACTAATACGTAATGACGTATAACGTTATAAACTAATACGTAATGACGAGTAACGTTATAAACTATTACGTACTAACGTATAACGTTATATACTATTACGTAATGACGTATAACGCTATATACTATTACGTACTAACGTATAACGTTATAAACTAATACGTAATGACGAATAACGTTATATAGTATTACGTACTAACGTATAACGTTATATACTATTACGTAAAGACGTATAACGTTATATACTAATTCGTAATAACGTACAACGTTATAAACTAATACGTAATGACGAATAACGTTATATACTATTACGTACTAACGTATAACGTTATATACTATTACGTAATGACGTATAACGCTATATACTATTACGTACTAACGTATAACGTTATAAACTAATACGTAATGACGAATAACGTTATATAGTATTACGTACTAACGTATAACGATATATACTATTACGTAAAGACGTATAACGTTATATACTAATTCGTAATAACGTACAACGTTATATCGTATTACGTGCTAACGTAAAACGTTATATACTATTACGTACTAACGTATAACGTTATATATTATTACGTAATGACGTATAACGCTATATACTATTACGTACTAACGTATAACGTTATAAACTAATACGTGATGACGAGTAACGTTATATACTATTACGTACTAACGTATAACGTTATAAACTAATACGTAATGACGTATATCGTTATATACTATTACGTACTAACGTATAACGTTATATACTATTACGTAATGACGTATAACGCTATATACTATTAAGTACTAACGTATAACGTTATAAACTAATACGTAATGACGTATAACGTTATATACTAATACGTAATGACGTATATCGTTATGTACTATTACGTACTAACGTATAACGTTATATACTATTACGTAATGACGTATAACGCTATATACTATTAAGTACTAACGTATAACGTTATAAACTAATACGTAATGACGAATAACGTTATATACTATTACGTACTAACGTATAACGTTATATACTATTATGCAATGACGTATAACGTTATATACTATTACGCACTAACGTATAACGTTA
Organism: Bombus pascuorum; assembly: GCF_905332965.1. Classification (NCBI taxonomy): domain Eukaryota; kingdom Metazoa; phylum Arthropoda; class Insecta; order Hymenoptera; family Apidae; genus Bombus; species Bombus pascuorum. The sequence continues at coordinate 10,603,539 of NC_083490.1, read as the reverse complement.
TAAACTAATACGTACTAACGTATAACGTTATATAGTATTACGTAATAACGTATAACGTTATACACCATTACGTAAAGACGTATAACGTTATATACTAATACGTAATAACGTATAACGTTATATACTATTACGTGCTAACGTATAACGTTATATACTATTTCGTGCTAACGTGTAACGTTATATACTATTACGTAATGACGTATAACGCTATATACTATTACGTACTAACGTGTAACGTTATATAGTATTACGTACTAACGTATAACGTTATATATTATTACGTAATGACGTATAACGCTATATACTATTACGTACTAACGTATAACGTTATAAACTAATACGTGATGACGAGTAAGGTTATATACTATTACGTACTAACGTAAAACGTTATATACTATTACGTACTAACGTGTAACGTTATATACTATTACGTAATGACGTATAACGCTATATACTATTAAGTACTAACGTATAACGTTATAAACTAATACGTAATGACGAATAACGTCATATACTATTACGTACTAACGTAAAACGTTATATACTATTACGTACTAACGTGTAACGTTATATACTATTACGTAATGACGTATAACGCTATATACTATTACGTACTAACGTGTAACGTTATATAGTATTACGTACTAACGTATAACGATATATACTATTACGCAATGACGTATAACGTTATATACTATTACGCAATGACGTATAACGCTATATACTATTACGTACTAAAGTATAACGTTATAAACTAATACGTAATGACGAATAACGTTACATACTATTACGTGCTAACGTCTAACGTTATAAACTAATACGTACTAACGTATAACGTTATACACCATTACGTATAGACGTATAACGTTATATACTGATACGTAATAACGTATAACGTTATATACTATTACGTGCTAACGTATGACGTTATATACTATTTCGTGCTAACGTGTAACGTTATATACTATTACGTAATGACGTATAACGCTATATACTATTACGTACTAACGTGTAACGTTATATAGTATTACGTACTAACGTATAACGTTATATATTATTACGTAATGACGTATAACGCTATATACTATTACGTACTAACGTATAACGTTATAAACTAATACGTGATGACGAGTAACGTTATATACTATTACGTACTAACGTATAACGTTATAAACTAATACGTACTAACGTATAACGTTATAAACTAATACGTACTAGTGTGTAACGTTATATAGTATTACCTGATGATGTATAACGTTGTATACTATTACGTAATAACGTGTAACGTAATATAGTATTACCTGATGACGTATAACGTTATATACTATTACGTACTAACGTATAACGTTATATACTATTACGCAATGACGTATAACGTTATATACTATTACGCAATGACGTATAACGCTATATACTATTACGTACTAAAGTATAACGTTATAAACTAATACGTAATGACGTATAACGTTATATACTATTACGTAATGACGTATAACGTTATATACTAATACGTAATAACGTATAACGTTATATCGTATTACGTGCTAACGTATAATGTTATATACTATTACGTACTAACGTATAACGGTATATACTAATACGTAATGACGTATAACGTTATAAACTAATACGTATTGACAAATAACGTTATGTACTATTACGTACTAACGTATAACGTTATAAACTAATACGTACTAACGTATAACGTTATTGAGTATTACCTTATAGTGTATAACGTTATATACTAATACGTAATAACGTAAAACGTTATATACTATTACGTAATAACGTATAACGTTATATACTATTACGTAATGACGTATAACGTTATACACTATTACGTAAAGACGTATAACGTTATATACTAATACGTAATAACGTATAACGTTGTATACTATTACGTACTAACGTATAACGTTATATACTATTACGTAATGACGTATAACGTTATATACTAATACGTAATGACGTATATCGTTATATACTATTACGTACTAACGTATAACGTTATATACTATTACGTAATGACGTATAACGCTATATACTATTAAGTACTAACGTATAACGTTATAAACTAATACGTAATGACGAATAACGTTATATACTATTACGTACTAACGTATAACGTTATATACTATTACGCAATGAAGTATAACGTTATATACTATTACGCACTAACGTATAACGTTATAAACTAATACGTACTAACGTATAACGTTATATACTATTACGTGCTAACGTATAACGTTATATACTATTTCGTGCTAACGTGTAACGTTATATACTATTACGTAATGACGTATAACGTTATAAACTAATACGTAATGACGAGTAACGTTATATACTATTACGTACTAACGTATAACGTTATAAACTAATACGTACTAACGTATAACGTTATAAACTAATACGTACTAGTGTGTAACGTTATATAGTATTACCTGATGATGTATAACGTTGTATACTATTACGTAATAACGTGTAACGTAATATAGTGTTACCTGATGACGTATAACGTTATATACTATTACGTACTAACGTATAACGTTATATACTATTACGCAATGACGTATAACGTTATATACTATTACGCAATGACGTATAACGCTATATACTATTACGTACTAAAGTATAACGTTATAAACTAATACGTAATGACGCATAACGTTATATACTATGACGTACTAACGTATAACGTTATAAACTAATACGTAATGACGTATAACGTTATAAACTAATACGTAATGACGAGTAACGTTATATACTATTACGTACTAACGTATAACGTTATAAACTAATACGTACTAACGTATAACGTTATAAACTAATACGTAATGACGTATATCGTTATATACTATTACGTACTAACGTATAACGTTATATACTATTACGTAATGACGTATAACGCTATATACTATTAAGTACTAACGTATAACGTTATAAACTAATACGTAATGACGTATAACGTTATATACTAATACGTAATGACGTATATCGTTATGTACTATTACGTACTAACGTATAACGTTATATACTATTACGTAATGACGTATAACGCTATATACTATTAAGTACTAACGTATAACGTTATAAACTAATACGTAATGACGAATAACGTTATATACTATTACGTACTAACGTATAACGTTATATACTAGTACGCAATGACGTATAACGTTATATACTATTACGCACTAACGTATAACGTTATAAACTAATACGTACTAACGTATAACGTTATATACTATTACGTGCTAACGTATAACGTTATATACTATTTCGTGCTAACGTGTAACGTTATATACTATTACGTAATGACGTATAACGTTATAAACTAATACGTAATGACGAGTAACGTTATATACTATTACGTACTAACGTATAACGTTATAAACTAATACGTACTAACGTATAACGTTATAAACTAATACGTACTAGTGTGTAACGTTATATAGTATTACCTGATGATGTATAACGTTGTATACTATTACGTAATAACGTGTAACGTAATATAGTGTTACCTGATGACGTATAACGTTATATACTATTACGTACTAACGTATAACGTTATATACTATTACGCAATGACGTATAACGTTATATACTATTACGCAATGACGTATAACGCTATATACTATTACGTACTAAAGTATAACGTTATAAACTAATACGTAATGACGAATGACGTTATATACTATTACGTACTAACGTATAACGTTATAAACTAATACGTAATGACGTATAACGTTATAAACTAATACGTAATGACGAGTAACGTTATAAACTATTACGTACTAACGTATAACGTTATAAACTAATACGTACTAACGTATAACGTTATACACCATTACGTAAAGACGTATAACGTTATATACTAATACGTAATAACGTATAACGTTGTATACTATTACGTACTAACGTATAACGTTATATACTATTACGTAATAACGTATAACGTTGTATACTATTACGTACTAACGTATAACGTTATATACTATTACGTAATGACGTATAACGCTATATACTATTACGTACTAACGTATAACGTTATAAACTAATACGTAATGACGAATAACGTTATATAGTATTACGTACTAACGTATAACGTTATATACTATTACGTAAAGACGTATAACGTTATATACTAATACGTAATAACGTACAACGTTATATCGTATTACGTGCTAACGTAAAACGTTATATACTATTACGTACTAACGTGTAACGTTATAAACTAATACGTAATGACGTATAACGTTATATACTATTACGTACTAACGTACAACGTTATAAACTAATACGTAATGACGAATAACGTTATATACTATTACGTACTAACGTATAACGTTATATACTATTACGTAATGACGTATAACGCTATATACTATTACGTACTAACGTATAACGTTATAAACTAATACGTAATGACGAATAACGTTATATAGTATTACGTACTAACGTATAACGTTATATACTATTACGTAAAGACGTATAACGTTATATACTAATTCGTAATAACGTACAACGTTATATCGTATTACGTGCTAACGTAAAACGTTATATACTATTACGTACTAACGTGTAACGTTATATACTATTACGTAATGACGTATAACGCTATATACTATTACGTACTAACGTGTAACGTTATATAGTATTACGTACTAACGTATAACGTTATATATTATTACGTAATGACGTATAACGCTATATACTATTACGTACTAACGTATAACGTTATAAACTAATACGTGATGACGAGTAACGTTATATACTATTACGTACTAACGTATAACGTTATAAACTAATACGTAATGACGTATATCGTTATATACTATTACGTACTAACGTATAACGTTATATACTATTACGTAATGACGTATAACGCTATATACTATTAAGTACTAACGTATAACGTTATAAACTAATACGTAATGACGTATAACGTTATATACTAATACGTAATGACGTATATCGTTATGTACTATTACGTACTAACGTATAACGTTATATACTATTACGTAATGACGTATAACGCTATATACTATTAAGTACTAACGTATAACGTTATAAACTAATACGTAATGACGAATAACGTTATATACTATTACGTACTAACGTATAACGTTATATACTATTATGCAATGACGTATAACGTTATATACTATTACGCACTAACGTATAACGTTATAAACTAATACGTACTAACGTATAACGTTATATACTATTACGTGCTAACGTATAACGTTATATACTATTTCGTGCTAACGTGTAACGTTATATACTATTACGTAACGACGTATAACGTTATAAACTAATACGTAATGACGAGTAACGTTATATACTATTACGTACTAACGTATAACGTTATAAACTAATACGTACTAACGTATAACGTTATAAACTAATACGTACTAGTGTGTAACGTTATATAGTATTACCTGATGATGTATAACGTTGTATACTATTACGTAATAACGTGTAACGTAATATAGTGTTACCTGATGACGTATAACGTTATATACTATTACGTACGAACGTATAACGTTATATACTATTACGCAATGACGTATAACGTTATATACTATTACGCAATGACGTATAACGCTATATACTATTACGTACTAAAGTATAACGTTATAAACTAATACGTAATGACGAATAACGTTATATACTATGACGTACTAACGTATAACGTTATAAACTAATACGTAATGACGTATAACGTTATAAACTAATACGTAATGACGAGTAACGTTATATACTATTACGTACTAACGTATAACGTTATAAACTAATACGTACTAACGTATAACGTTATACACCATTACGTAAAGACGTATAACGTTATATACTAATACGTAATAACGTATAACGTTGTATACTATTACGTACTAACGTATAACGTTATATACTAATACGTAATAACGTATAACGTTGTATACTATTACGTACTAACGTATAACGTTATGTACTATTACGTAATGACGTATAACGCTATATACTATTACGTACTAACGTATAACGTTATAAACTAATACGTAATGACGAATAACGTTATATAGTATTACGTACTAACGTATAACGTTATATACTATTACGTAAAGACGTATAACGTTATATACTAATACGTAATAACGTACAACGTTATATCGTATTACGTGCTAACGTAAAACGTTATATACTATTACGTACTAACGTGTAACGTTATAAACTAATACGTAATGACGTATAACGTTATATACTATTACGTACTAACGTACAACGTTATAAACTAATACGTAATGACGAATAACGTTATATACTATTACGTACTAACGTATACAGTTATATACTATTACGTAATGACGTATAACGCTATATACTATTACGTACTAACGTATAACGTTATAAACTAATACGTAATGACGAATAACGTTATATAGTATTACGTACTAACGTATAACGTTATATACTATTACGTAAAGACATATAACGTTATATACTAATACGTAATAACGTACAACGTTATATCGTATTACGTGCTAACGTAAAACGTTATATACTATTACGTACTAACGTGTAACGTTATATACTATTTCGTAATGACGTATAACGCTATATACTATTGCGTACTAACGTGTAACGTTATATAGTATTACGTACTAACGTATAACGTTATATATTATTACGTAATGACGTATAACGCTATATACTATTACGTACTAACGTATAACGTTATAAACTAATACGTGATGACGAGTAACGTTATATACTATTACGTACTAACGTATAACGTTATAAACTAATACGTAATGACGTATATCGTTATATACTATTACGTACTAACGTATAACGTTATATACTATTACGTAATGACGTATAACGCTATATACTATTAAGTACTAACGTATAACGTTATAAACTAATACGTAATGACGTATAACGTTATATACTAATACGTAATGACGTATATCGTTATGTACTATTACGTACTAACGTATAACGTTATATACTATTACGTAATGACGTATAACGCTATATACTATTAAGTACTAACGTATAACGTTATAAACTAATACGTAATGACGAATAACGTTATACAGTATTACGTACTAACGTATAACGTTATATACTATTACGTAAAGACGTATAACGTTATATACTAATACGTAATAACGTACAACGTTATATCGTATTACGTGCTAACGTAAAACGTTATATACTATTACGTACTAACGTGTAACGTTATAAACTAATACGTAATGACGTATAACGTTATATACTATTACGTACTAACGTACAACGTTATAAACTAATACGTAATGACGAATAACGTTATATACTATTACGTACTAACGTATAACGTTATATAATATTACGCAATGACGTATAACGTTATATACTATTACGCACTAACGTATAACGTTATAAACTAATACGTACTAACGTATAACGTTATATACTATTACGTGCTAACGTATAACGTTATATACTATTTCGTGCTAACGTGTAACGTTATATACTATTACGTAACGACGTATAACGTTATAAACTAATACGTAGTGACGAGTAACGTTATATACTATTACGTACTAACGTATAACGTTATAAACTAATACGTACTAACGTATAACGTTATAAACTAATACGTACTAACGTATAACGTTATATACTATTACGTGCTAACGTATAACGTTATATACTATTTCGTGCTAACGTGTAACGTTATATACTATTACGTAATGACGTATAACGCTATATACTATTAAGTACTAACGTATAACGTTATAAACTAATACGTAATGACGAATAACGTTATATACTATTACGTACTAACGTATAACGTTATATACTATTACTCAATGACGTATAACGTTATACACTATTACGCACTAACGTATAACGTTATAAACTAATACGTACTAACGTATAACGTTATATACTATTACGTGCTAACGTATAACGTTATATACTATTTCGTGCTAACGTGTAACGTTATATACTATTACGTAACGACGCATAACGTTATAAACTAATACGTAATGACGAGTAACGTTATATAGTATTACGTACTAACGTATAACGTTATAAACTAATACGTAATGACGTATAACGTTATAAACTAATACGTAATGACGAGTAACGTTATATTCTATTACGTACTAACGTATAACGTTATAAACTAATACGTACTAACGTATAACGTTATACACCATTACGTAAAGACGTATAACGTTATATACTAATACGTAATAACGTATGACGTTGTATACTATTACGTACTAACGTATAACGTTATATACTATTACGTAATGACGTATAACGCTATATACTATTACGTACTAACGTGTAATGTTATATAGTATTACGTACTAACGTATAACGTTATACACTATTACGTAAAGACGTATAACGTTATATACTAATACGTAATAACGTATAACGTTATATACTATTACGTACTAACGTATAACGTTATATATTATTACGTATTGACGTATAACGCTATATTCTATTACGTACTAACGTATAACGTTATAAACTAATACGTGATGACGAATAACGTTATATACTATTACGTACTAACGTATAACGTTATATACTATTACGCAATGACGTATAACGTTATATACTATTACACAATGACGTATAACGCTATATACTATTACGTACTAACGTATAACGTTATAAACTATTACGCAATGACGTATAACGTTATATACTATTACGCAATGACGTATAACGCTATATACTATTACGTACTAACGTATAACGTTATAAACTAATACGTAACGACGTATAACGTTATATACTATTACGTACTAACGTATAACGTTATAAACTAATACGTACTAACGAATAACGTTATATACTAATACGTAATGCCGTACAACGTTATAAACTAATACGTAATGACGAATAACGTTATGTACTATTACGTACTAACGTATAACGTTATAAACTAATACGTACTAATGTGTAACGTTATATAGTATTACCTGATGACGTATAACGTTGTATACTATTACGTAATAACGTGTAACGTAATAGAGTATTACCTGATGACGTATAACGTTATATACTATTACGCAATGACGTATAACGTTATATACTATTACGCACTAACGTATAACGTTATAAACTAATACGTACTAACGTATAACGTTATAAACTAATACGTACTAACGTATAACGTTATAAACTAATACGTACTAACGTATAACGTTATAAACTAATACGTACTAATGTGTAACGTTATATAGTATTACCTGATGACGTATAACGTTGTATACTATTACGTACTAACGTATAACGTTATATACTATTACGTGCTAACGTATAACGTTATATATTATTACGTAATGACGTATAACGCTATATACTATTACGTACTAACGTATAACGTTATAAACTAATACGTGATGACGAATAACGTTATATACTATTACGTACTAACGTATAACGTTATATACTATTACGCAATGACGTATAACGTTATATACTATTACGCAATGACGTATAACGCTATATACTATTACGAACTAACGTATAACGTTATAAACAATTACGCAATGACGTATAACGTTATATACTATTACGCAATGACGTATAACGCTATATACTATTACGTACTAACGTATAACTTTATAAACTAATACGTAACGACGTATAACGTTATATAATATTACGTACTAACGTATAACGTTATATACTATTACGCAATGACGTATAACGTTATATACTATTACGCACTAACGTATAACGTTATAAACTAATACGTACTAACGTATAACGTTATAAACTAATACGTACTAATGTGTAACGTTATATAGTATTACCTGATGACGTATAACGTTGTATACTATTACGTAATAACGTGTAACGTAATATAGTATTACCTGATGACGTATAACGTTATATACTATTACGTACTAACGTATAACGTTATATACTATTACGCAATGACGTATAACGTTATATACTATTACGCAATGACGTATAACGCTATATACTATTACGTACTAAAGTATAACGTTATAAACTAATACGTAATGACGAATAACGTTATATACTATTACGTACTAACGTATAACGTTATAAACTATTACGTAATGACGTATAACGTTATAAACTAATACGTAATGACGAGTAACGTTATATACTATTACGTACTAACGTATAACGTTATAAACTAATACTTACTAACGTATAATGTTATACACCATTACGTAAAGACGTATAACGTTATATACTATTACGTACTAACGTATAACGTTATAAACTAATACGTAATGACGAATAACGTTATATAGTATTGCGTACTAACGTATAACGTTATATACTATTACGTAAAGACGTATAACGTTATATACTATTACGTACTAACGTATAACGTTATATACTATTACGCAATGACGTATAACGTTATATACTATTACGCAATGACGTATAACGCTATATACTATTACGTACTAAAGTATAACGTTATAAACTAATACGTAATGACGAATAACGTTATATACTATTACGTACTAACGTATAACGTTATAAACTAATACGTAATGACGTATAACGTTATAAACTAATACGTAATGACGAGTAACGTTATATACTATTACGTACTAACGTATAACGTTTTAAACTAATACGTACTAACGTATAACGTTATACACCATTACGTAAAGACGTATAACGTTATATACTAATACGTAATAACGTATAACGTTGTATACTATTACGTACTAACGTATAACGTTATATACTATTACGTAATGACGTATAACGCTATATACTATTACGTACTAACGTATAACGTTATAAACTAATACGTAATGACGAATAACGTTATATAGTATTACGTACTAACGTATAACGTTATATACTATTACGTAAAGACGTATAACGTTATATACTAATACGTAATAACGTACAACGTTATATCGTATTACGTGCTAACGTAAAAAGGTTATATACTATTACGTACTAACGTGTAACTTTATAAACTAATACGTAATGACGTATAACGTTATATACTATTACGTACTAACGTACAACGTTATAAACTAATACGTAATGACGAATAACGTTATATACTATTACGTACTAACGTATAACGTTATATAATATTACGCAATGACGTATAACGTTATATACTATTACGCACTAACGTATAACGTTATAAACTAATACGTACTAACGTATAACGTTATATACTATTACGTGCTAACGTATAACGTTATATACTATTTCGTGCTAACGTGTAACGTTATATACTATTACGTGATGACGAGTAACGTTATATACTATTACGTACTAACGTATAACGTTATAAACTAATACGTAATGACGTATATCGTTATATACTATTACGTACTAACGTATAACGTTATATACTATTACGTAATGACGTATAACGCTATATACTATTAAGTACTAACGTATAACGTTATAAACTAATACGTAATGACGAATAACGTTATATACTATTACGTACTAACGTGTAACGTTATATAGTATTACGTACTAACGTATAACTTTATATATTATTACGTAATGACGTATAACGCTATATACTATTACGTACTAACGTATAACGTTATAAACTAATACGTGATGACGAGTAACGTTATATACTATTACGTACTAACGTATAACGTTATAAACTAATACGTAATGACGTATATCGTTATATACTATTACGTACTAACGTATAACGTTATATACTATTACGTAATGACGTATAACGCTATATACTATTAAGTACTAACGTATAACGTTATAAACTAATACGTAATGACGTATAACGTTATATACTAATACGTAATGACGTATATCGTTATGTACTATTACGTACTAACGTATAACGTTATATACTATTACGTAATGACGTATAACGCTATATACTATTAAGTAATAACGTATAACGTTATAAACTAATACGTAATGACGAATAACGTTATATACTATTACGTACTAACGTATAACGTTATATACTATTACTCAATGACGTATAACGTTATACACTATTACGCACTAACGTATAACGTTATAAACTAATACGTACTAACGTATAACGTTATATACTATTACGTGCTAACGTATAACGTTATATACTATTTCGTGCTAACGTGTAACGTTATATACTATTACGTAACGACGTATAACGTTATAAACTAATACGTACTAACGTATAACGTTATATACTATTACGTACTAACGTATAACGTTATAAACTAATACGTACTAACGTATAACGTTATAAACTAATACGTACTAGTGTGTAACGTTATATAGTATTACCTGATGATGTATAACGTTGTATACTATTACGTAATAATGTGTAACGTAATATAGTATTACCTGATGACGTATAACGTTATATACTATTACGTACTAACGTATAACGTTATATACTATTACGCAATGACGTATAACGTTATATACTATTACGCAATGACGTATAACGCTATATACTATTACGTACTAAAGTATAACGTTATAAACTAATACGTAATGACGAATAACGTTATATACTATTACGTACTAACGTATAACGTTATAAACTAATACGTAATGACGTATAACGTTATAAACTAATACGTAATGACGAGTAACGTTATATACTATTACGTACTAACGTATAACGTTATAAACTAATACGTACTAACGTATAACGTTATACACCATTACGTAAAGACGTATAACGTTATATACTAATACGTAATAACGTATAACGTTGTATACTATTACGTACTAACGTATAACGTTATATACTATTACGTACTAACGTACAACGTTATAAACTAATACGTAATGACGAATAACGTTATATACTATTACGTACTAACGTATAACGTTATATAATATTACGCAATGACGTATAACGTTATATACTATTACGCACCAACGTATAACGTTATAAACTAATACGTACTAACGTATAACGTTATATACTATTACGTGCTAACGTATAACGTTATATACTATTTCGTGCTAACGTGTAACGTTATATACTATTACGTAATGACGTATAACGCTATATACTATTACGTACTAACGTGTAATGTTATATAGTATTACGTACTAACGTATAACGTTATACACTATTACGTAAAGACGTATAACGTTATATACTAATACGTAATAACGTATAACGTTATATACTATTACGTACTAACGTATAACGTTATATATTATTACGTAATGACGTATAACGCTATATACTATTACGTACTAACGTATAACGTTATAAACTAATACGTGATGACGAATAACGTTATATACTATTACGTACTAACGTATAACGTTATATACTATTACGCAATGACGTATAACGTTATATACTATTACGCAATGACGTATAACGCTATATACTATTACGTACTAACGTATAACGTTATAAACTATTACGCAATGACGTATAACGTTATATACTATTACGCAATGACGTATAACGCTATATACTATTACGTACTAACGTATAACGTTATAAACTAATACGTAACGACGTATAACGTTATATACTATTACGTACTAACGTATAACGTTATAAACTAATACGTACTAACGAATAACGTTATATACTAATACGTAATGACGTATAACGTTATAAACTAATACGTAATGACGAATAACGTTATGTACTATTACGTACTAACGTATGACGTTATAAACTAATACGTACTAATGTGTAACGTTATATAGTATTACCTGATGACGTATAACGTTGTATACTATTACGTAATAACGTGTAACGTAATAGAGTATTACCTGATGACGTATAACGTTATATACTATTACGTACTAACGAATAACGTTATATACTATTACGCAATGACGTATAACGTTATAAACTATTACGCAATGACGTATAACGTTATATACTATTACGTACTAAAGTATAACGTTATAAACTAATACGTAATGACGAATAACGTTATATACTATTACGTACTAACGTATAACGTTATAAACTAATACGTAATGACGAGTAACATTATATACTATTACGTACTAACGTATAACGTTATAAACTAATACTTACTAACGTATAATGTTATACACCATTACGTGAAGACGTATAACGTTATATACTATTACGTACTAACGTATAACGTTATAAACTAATACGTAATGAGGAATAACGTTATATAGTATTGCGTACTAACGTATAACGTTATATACTATTACGTAAAGACGTATAACGTTATATACTAATACGTAATAACGTACAACGTTATATCGTATTACGTGCTAACGTATAACGTTATATACTATTACGTACTAACGTATAACGTTATAAACTAATACGTAATGACGAATAACGTTATATACTATTACGTACTAACGTATAACGTTATATACTATTACGCAATGACGTATAACGTTATATACTATTACGCACTAACGTATAACGTTATAAACTAATACGTACTAACGTATAACGTTATATACTATTACGTGCTAACGTATAACGTTATATACTATTTCGTGCTAAGGTGTAACGTTATATACTATTACGTAATGACGTATAACGCTATATGCTATTACGTACTAACGTGTGACGTTATATAGTATTACGTACTAACGTATAACGTTATACACTATTACGTAAAGACGTATAACGTTATATACTAATACGTAATAACGTATAACGTTATATACTATTACGTACTAAGGTATAACGTTATACATTATTTCGTAATGACGTATAACGCTATATACTATTACGTACTAACGTACAACGTTATAAACTAATACGTAATGACGAATAACGTTATATACTATTACGTACTAACGTATAACGTTATATAATATTACGCAATGACGTATAACGTTATATACTATTACGTAAAGACGTATAACGTTATATACTAATACGTAATAACGTATAACGTTATATACTATTACGTACTAACGTATAACGTTATATATTATTACGTAATGACGTATAACGCTATATACTATTACGTACTAACGTATAACGTTATAAACTAATACGTGATGACGAAAAACGTTATATACTATTACGTACTAACGTATAACGTTATATACTATTACGCAATGACGTATAACGTTATATACTATTACGCAATGACGTATAACGCTATATACTATTACGTACTAACGTATAACGTTATAAACTATTACGCAATGACGTATAACGTTATATACTATTACGCAATGACGTATAACGCTATATACTATTACGTACTAACGTATAACGTTATAAACTAATACGTAACGACGTATAACGTTATATACTATTACGTACTAACGTATAACGTTATAAACTAATACGTACTAACGAATAACGTTATATACTATTTCGTGCTAACGTGTAACGTTATATACTATTACGTAATGACGTATAACGCTATATACTATTACGTACTAACGTGTAACGTTATATAGTATTACGTACTAACGTATAACGTTATACACTATTACGTAAAGACGTATAACGTTATATACTAATACGTAATAACGTATAACGTTATATACTATTACGTACTAACGTATAACGTTATATATTATTACGTAATGACGTATAACGCTATATACTATTACGTACTAACGTATAACGTTATAAACTAATACGCAATGACGTATAACGTTATATACTATTACGCAATGACGTATAACGCTATATACTATTACGTACTAACGTATAACGTTATAAACTAATACGTAACGACGTATAACGTTATATACTATTACGTACTAACGTATAACGTTATAAACTAATACGTACTAACGAATAACGTTATATACTAATACGTAACGACGTATAACGTTATATAATATTACGTACTAACGTATAACGTTATATACTATTACGCAATGACGTATAACGTTATATACTATTACGCACTAACGTATAACGTTATAAACTAATACGTACTAACGTATAACGTTATAAACTAATACGTACTTACGTATAACGTTATAAACTAATACGTACTAATGTGTAACGTTATATAGTATTACCTGATGACGTATAACGTTGTATACTATTACGTAATAACGTGTAACGTAATATTGTATTACCTGATGACGTATAACGTTATATACTATTACGTACTAACGTATAACGTTATATACTATTACGCAATGACGTATAACGTTATATACTATTACGCAATGACGTATAACGCTATATACTATTACGTACTAAAGTATAACGTTATAAACTAATACGTAATGACGAATAACGTTATATACTATTACGTACTAACGTATAACGTTATAAACTAATACGTAATGACGTATAACGTTATAAACTAATACGTAATGACGAGTAACGTTATATACTATTACGTACTAACGTATAACGTTATAAACTAATACTTACTAACGTATAATGTTATACACCATTACGTAAAGACGTATAACGTTATATACTATTACGTACTAACGTATAACGTTATAAACTAATACGTAATGACGAATAACGTTATATAGTATTGCGTACTAACGTATAACGTTATATACTATTACGTAAAGACGTATAACGTTATATACTATTACGTAAAGACGTATAACGTTATATACTATTACGTAAAGACGTATAACGTTATATACTAATACGTAGTAACGTACAACGTTATATCGTATTACGTGCTAACGTATAACGTTATATACTATTACGTACTAACGTGTAACGTTATAAACTAATACGTAATGACGTATAACGTTATATACTATTACGTACTAACGTACAACGTTATATACTATTACGTAATGACGTATAACGCTATATACTATTACGTACTAACGTATAACGTTATAAACTAATACGTAATGACGAATAACGTTATATACTATTACGCAATGACGTATAACGCTATATACTATTACGTACTAACGTATAACGTTATATACTATTACGTGCTAACGTATAACGTTATATACTATTTCGTGCTAAGGTGTAACGTTATATACTATTACGTAATGACGTATAACGCTATATACTATTACGTACTAACGTGTGACGTTATATAGTATTACGTACTAACGTATAACGTTATACACTATTACGTAAAGACGTATAACGTTATATACTAATACGTAATAACGTATAATTTATATACTATTACGTACTAAGGTATAACGTTATATATTATTTCGTAATGACGTATAACGCTATATACTATTACGTACTAACGTATAACGTTATAAACTAATACGTAATGACGAATAACGTTATATACTATTACGTTCTAACGTATAACGTTATAAACTATTACGCAATGACGTATAACGTTATATACTATTACGCAATGACGTATAACGCTATATACTATTACGTACTAACGTATAACGTTATAAACTAATACGTAATGACGTATAACGTTATATACTATTACGTGCTAACGTATAACGTTATAAACTAATACGTACTAACGAATAACGTTTTATACTATTACGTACTAACGTATAATGTTATAAACTAATACGTAATGACGTATAACGTTATATACTATTACGTAATAACGTGTAACGTTATATACTAATACGTAATAACGTAAAACGTTATATACTATTACGTAATAACGTATAACGTTATATACTATTACGTAATGACGTATAACGTTATATACTAATACGTAATAACGTATAACGTTATATCGTATTACGTGCTAACGTATAACGTTATATACTATTACGTACTAACGTGTAACGTTATATAGTATTACCTGATGACGTATAACGTTATATACTATTACGTAATAACGTGTAACGTTATATACTAATACGTAATAACGTAAAACGTTATATACTATTACGCAATGACGTATAACGTTATATACTATTACGAAATGACGTATAACGCTATATACTATTACGTACTAACGTATAACGTTATAAACTATTACGCAATGACGTATAACGTTATATACTATTACGCAATGACGTATAACGCTATATACTATTACGTACTAACGTATAACGTTATAAACTAATACGTAACGACGTATAACGTTATATACTATTACGTACTAACGTATAACGTTATAAACTAATACGTACTAACGAATAACGTTATATACTAATACGTAATGACGTATAACGTTATAAACTAATACGTAATGACGAATAACGTTATGTACTATTACGTACTAACGTATAACGTTATAAACTAATACGTACTAATGTGTAACGTTATATAGTATTACCTGATGACGTATAACGTTGTATACTATTACGTAATAACGTGTAACGTAATATAGTATTACCTGATGACGTATAACGTTATATACTATTACGTACTAACGTATAACGTTATATACTATTACGCAATGACGTATAACGTTATAAACTAATACTTACTAACGTATAATGTTATACACCATTACGTAAAGACGTATAACGTTATATACTATTACGTACTAACGTATAACGTTATAAACGAATACGTAATGACGTATAACGTTATAAACTAATACGTAATGACGAGTAACGTTATATACTATTACGTACTAACGTATAACGTTATAAACTAATACTTACTAACGTATAATGTTATACACCATTACGTAAAGACGTATAACGTTATATACTATTACGTACTAACGTATAACGTTATAAACTAATACGTAATGACGAATAACGTTATATAGTATTGCGTACTAACGTATAACGTTATATACTATTACGTAAAGACGTATAACGTTATAAACTAATACTTACTAACGTATAATGTTACACACCATTACGTAAAGACGTATAACGTTATATACTATTACGTACTAACGTATAACGTTATAAACTAATACGTAATGACGAATAACGTTATATAGTATTGCGTACTAACGTATAACGTTATATACTATTACGTAAAGACGTATAACGTTATATACTAATACGTAATAACGTACAACGTTATATCGTATTACGTGCTAACGTATAACGTTATATACTATTACGTACTAACGTGTAACGTTATAAACTAATACGTAATGACGTATAACGTTATATACTATTACGTACTAACGTACAACGTTATATACTATTACGTAATGACGTATAACGCTATATACTATTACGTACTAACGTATAAAGTTATAAACTAATACGTAATGACGAATAACGTTATATACTATTACGTACTAACGTATAACGTTATATACTATTACGCAATGACGTATAACGTTATATACTATTACGCACTAACGTATAACGTTATAAACTAATACGTACTAACGTATAACGTTATATACTATTACGTGCTAACGTATAACGTTATATACTATTTCGTGCTAAGGTGTAACGTTATATACTATTACGTAAAGACGTATAACGTTATATACTAATACGTAATAACGTATAACGTTATATACTATTACGTACTAAGGTATAACGTTATATATTATTTCGTAATGACGTATAACGCTATATACTATTACGTAATAACGTGTAACGTTATATACTAATACGTAATAACGTAAAACGTTATATATTATTACGTAATAACGTATAACGTTATATACTATTACGTAATGACGTATAACGTTATATACTAATACGTAATAACGTATAACGTTATATCGTATTACGTGCTAACGTATAACGTTATATACTATTACGTACTAACGTGTAACGTTATATAGTATTACCTGATGACGTATAACGTTATATACTATTACGTACTAACGTATAACGTTATATCCTATTACGTAATAACGTATAACGCTATATACCATTACGTACTAACGTATAACGTTATATACTATTACGTAATAACGTATAATGTTATAAACTAATACGTAATGACGTATAACGTTATATACTATTACGTAATAACGTGTAACGTTATATACTAATACATAATAACGTAAAACGTTATATACTATTACGTAATAACGTATAACGTTATATACTATTACGTACTAACGTATAACGTTATATACTATTACGCAATGACGTATAACGTTATATACTATTACGCAATGACGTATAACGCTATATACTATTACGTACTAACGTATAACGTTATAAACTATTACGCAATGACGTATAACGTTATATACTATTACGCAATGACGTATAACGCTATATACTATTACGTACTAACGTATAACGTTATAAACTAATACGTAATGACGTATAACGTTATATACTATTACGTGCTAACGTATAACGTTATAAACTAATACGTACTAACGAATAACGTTATATACTATTACGTACTAACGTATAATGTTATAAACTAATACGTAATGACGTATAACGTTATATACTATTACGTAATAACGTGTAACGTTATATACTAATACGTAATAACGTAAAACGTTATATACTATTACGTAATAACGTATAACGTTATATACTATTACGTAATGACGTATAACGTTATATACTAATACGTAATAACGTATAACGTTATATCGTATTACGTGCTAACGTATAACGTTATATACTATTACGTACTAACGTGTAACGTTATATAGTATTACCTGATGACGTATAACGTTATATACTATTACGTACTAACGTATAACGTTATAAACTAATACGTACTAACGAATAACGTTATATACTATTATGTACTAACGTATAATGTTATAAACTAATACGTAATGACGTATAACGTTATATACTATTACGTAATAACGTGTAACGTTATATACTAATACGTAATAACGTATAACGTTATATCGTATTACGTGCTAACGTATAACGTTATATACTATTACGTAATAACGTATAACGTTATATACTATTACGTACTAACGTATAACGTTATATACTATTACGCAATGACGTATAACGTTATATACTATTACGCAATGACGTATAACGCTATATACTATTACGTACTAACGTATAACGTTATAAACTATTACGCAATGACGTATAACGTTATATACTATTACGCAATGACGTATAACGCTATATACTATTACGTACTAACGTATAACGTTATAAACTAATACGTAATGACGTATAACGTTATATACTATTACGTACTAACGTATAACGTTATAAACTAATACGTACTAACGAATAACGTTATATACTATTATGTACTAACGTATAATGTTATAAACTAATACGTAATGACGTATAACGTTATATACTATTTCGTAATAACGTGTAACGTTATATACTAATACGTAATAACGTAAAACGTTATATACTATTACGTAATAACGTATAACGTTATATACTATTACGTAATGACGTATAACGTTATATACTAATACGTAATAACGTGTAACGTTATATCGTATTACGTGCTAACGTATAACGTTATATACTATTACCTACTAACGTGTAACGTTATATAGTATTACCTGATGACGTATAACGTTATATACTATTACGTACTAACGTATAACGTTATAAACTAATACGTACTAACGAATAACGTTATATACTATTATGTACTAACGTATAATGTTATAAACTAATACGTAATGACGTATAACGTTATATACTATTACGTAATAACGTGTAACGTTATATACTAATACGTAATAACGTATAACGTTATATCGTATTACGTGCTAACGTATAACGTTATATACTATTACGTAATAACGTATAACGTTATATACTATTACGTACTAACGTATAACGTTATATACTATTACGCAATGACGTATAACGTTATATACTATTACGCAATGACGTATAACGCTATATACTATTACGTACTAACGTATAACGTTATAAACTATTACGCAATGACGTATAACGTTATATACTAATACGTAATAACGTACAACGTTATATCGTATTACGTGCTAACGTAAAAAGGTTATATACTATTACGTACTAACGTGTAACTTTATAAACTAATACGTAATGACGTATAACGTTATATACTATTACGTACTAACGTACAACGTTATAAACTAATACGTAATGACGAATAACGTTATATACTATTACGTACTAACGTATAACGTTATATAATATTACGCAATGACGTATAACGTTATATACTATTACGCACTAACGTATAACGTTATAAACTAATACGTACTAACGTATAACGTTATATACTATTACGTGCTAACGTATAACGTTATATACTATTTCGTGCTAACGTGTAACGTTATATACTATTACGTGATGACGAGTAACGTTATATACTATTACGTACTAACGTATAACGTTATAAACTAATACGTAATGACGTATATCGTTATATACTATTACGTACTAACGTATAACGTTATATACTATTACGTAATGACGTATAACGCTATATACTATTAAGTACTAACGTATAACGTTATAAACTAATACGTAATGACGAATAACGTTATATACTATTACGTACTAACGTGTAACGTTATATAGTATTACGTACTAACGTATAACGTTATATATTATTACGTAATGACGTATAACGCTATATACTATTACGTACTAACGTATAACGTTATAAACTAATACGTGATGACGAGTAACGTTATATACTATTACGTACTAACGTATAACGTTATAAACTAATACGTAATGACGTATATCGTTATATACTATTACGTACTAACGTATAACGTTATATACTATTACGTAATGACGTATAACGCTATATACTATTAAGTACTAACGTATAACGTTATAAACTAATACGTAATGACGTATAACGTTATATACTAATACGTAATGACGTATATCGTTATGTACTATTACGTACTAACGTATAACGTTATATACTATTACGTAATGACGTATAACGCTATATACTATTAAGTAATAACGTATAACGTTATAAACTAATACGTAATGACGAATATAGTTATATACTATTACGTACTAACGTATAACGTTATATACTATTACTCAATGACGTATAACGTTATACACTATTACGCACTAACGTATAACGTTATAAACTAATACGTACTAACGTATAACGTTATATACTATTACGTGCTAACGTATAACGTTATATACTATTTCGTGCTAACGTGTAACGTTATATACTATTACGTAACGACGTATAACGTTATAAACTAATACGTACTAACGTATAACGTTATATACTATTACGTACTAACGTATAACGTTATAAACTAATACGTACTAACGTATAACGTTATAAACTAATACGTACTAGTGTGTAACGTTATATAGTATTACCTGATGATGTATAACGTTGTATACTATTACGTAATAATGTGTAACGTAATATAGTATTACCTGATGACGTATAACGTTATATACTATTACGTACTAACGTATAACGTTATATACTATTACGCAATGACGTATAACGTTATATACTATTACGCAATGACGTATAACGCTATATACTATTACGTACTAAAGTATAACGTTATAAACTAATACGTAATGACGAATAACGTTATATACTATTACGTACTAACGTATAACGTTATAAACTAATACGTAATGACGTATAACGTTATAAACTAATACGTAATGACGAGTAACGTTATATACTATTACGTACTAACGTATAACGTTATAAACTAATACGTACTAACGTATAACGTTATACACCATTACGTAAAGACGTATAACGTTATATACTAATACGTAATAACGTATAACGTTGTATACTATTACGTACTAACGTATAACGTTATATACTATTACGTACTAACGTACAACGTTATAAACTAATACGTAATGACGAATAACGTTATATACTATTACGTACTAACGTATAACGTTATATAATATTACGCAATGACGTATAACGTTATATACTATTACGCACCAACGTATAACGTTATAAACTAATACGTACTAACGTATAACGTTATATACTATTACGTGCTAACGTATAACGTTATATACTATTTCGTGCTAACGTGTAACGTTATATACTATTACGTAATGACGTATAACGCTATATACTATTACGTACTAACGTGTAATGTTATATAGTATTACGTACTAACGTATAACGTTATACACTATTACGTAAAGACGTATAACGTTATATACTAATACGTAATAACGTATAACGTTATATACTATTACGTACTAACGTATAACGTTATAAACTAATACGTACTAACGAATAACGTTATATACTAATACGTAATGACGTATAACGTTATAAACTAATACGTAATGACGAATAACGTTATGTACTATTACGTACTAACGTATAACGTTATATACTATTACGTGATGACGAATAACGTTATATACTATTACGTACTAACGTATAACGTTATATACTATTACGCAATGACGTATAACGTTATATACTATTACGCAATGACGTATAACGCTATATACTATTACGTACTAACGTATAACGTTATAAACTATTACGCAATGACGTATAACGTTATATACTATTACGCAATGACGTATAACGCTATATACTATTACGTACTAACGTATAACGTTATAAACTAATACGTAACGACGTATAACGTTATATACTATTACGTACTAACGTATAACGTTATAAACTAATACGTACTAACGAATAACGTTATATACTAATACGTAATGACGTATAACGTTATAAACTAATACGTAATGACGAATAACGTTATGTACTATTACGTACTAACGTATGACGTTATAAACTAATACGTACTAATGTGTAACGTTATATAGTATTACCTGATGACGTATAACGTTGTATACTATTACGTAATAACGTGTAACGTAATAGAGTATTACCTGATGACGTATAACGTTATATACTATTACGTACTAACGAATAACGTTATATACTATTACGCAATGACGTATAACGTTATAAACTATTACGCAATGACGTATAACGTTATATACTATTACGTACTAAAGTATAACGTTATAAACTAATACGTAATGACGAATAACGTTATATACTATTACGTACTAACGTATAACGTTATAAACTAATACGTAATGACGAGTAACATTATATACTATTACGTACTAACGTATAACGTTATAAACTAATACTTACTAACGTATAATGTTATACACCATTACGTAAAGACGTATAACGTTATATACTATTACGTACTAACGTATAACGTTATAAACTAATACGTAATGAGGAATAACGTTATATAGTATTGCGTACTAACGTATAACGTTATATACTATTACGTAAAGACGTATAACGTTATATACTAATACGTAATAACGTACAACGTTATATCGTATTACGTGCTAACGTATAACGTTATATACTATTACGTACTAACGTATAACGTTATAAACTAATACGTAATGACGAATAACGTTATATACTATTACGTACTAACGTATAACGTTATATACTATTACGCAATGACGTATAACGTTATATACTATTACGCACTAACGTATAACGTTATAAACTAATACGTACTAACGTATAACGTTATATACTATTACGTGCTAACGTATAACGTTATATACTATTTCGTGCTAAGGTGTAACGTTATATACTATTACGTAATGACGTATAACGCTATATGCTATTACGTACTAACGTGTGACGTTATATAGTATTACGTACTAACGTATAACGTTATACACTATTACGTAAAGACGTATAACGTTATATACTAATACGTAATAACGTATAACGTTATATACTATTACGTACTAAGGTATAACGTTATACATTATTTCGTAATGACGTATAACGCTATATACTATTACGTACTAACGTACAACGTTATAAACTAATACGTAATGACGAATAACGTTATATACTATTACGTACTAACGTATAACGTTATATAATATTACGCAATGACGTATAACGTTATATACTATTACGTAAAGACGTATAACGTTATATACTAATACGTAATAACGTATAACGTTATATACTATTACGTACTAACGTATAACGTTATATATTATTACGTAATGACGTATAACGCTATATACTATTACGTACTAACGTATAACGTTATAAACTAATACGTGATGACGAAAAACGTTATATACTATTACGTACTAACGTATAACGTTATATACTATTACGCAATGACGTATAACGTTATATACTATTACGCAATGACGTATAACGCTATATACTATTACGTACTAACGTATAACGTTATAAACTATTACGCAATGACGTATAACGTTATATACTATTACGCAATGACGTATAACGCTATATACTATTACGTACTAACGTATAACGTTATAAACTAATACGTAACGACGTATAACGTTATATACTATTACGTACTAACGTATAACGTTATAAACTAATACGTACTAACGAATAACGTTATATATTATTTCGTGCTAACGTGTAACGTTATATACTATTACGTAATGACGTATAACGCTATATACTATTACGTACTAACGTGTAACGTTATATAGTATTACGTACTAACGTATAACGTTATACACTATTACGTAAAGACGTATAACGTTATATACTAATACGTAATAACGTATAACGTTATATACTATTACGTACTAACGTATAACGTTATATATTATTACGTAATGACGTATAACGCTATATACTATTACGTACTAACGTATAACGTTATAAACTAATACGCAATGACGTATAACGTTATATACTATTACGCAATGACGTATAACGCTATATACTATTACGTACTAACGTATAACGTTATAAACTAATACGTAACGACGTATAACGTTATATACTATTACGTACTAACGTATAACGTTATAAACTAATACGTACTAACGAATAACGTTATATACTAATACGTAACGACGTATAACGTTATATAATATTACGTACTAACGTATAACGTTATATACTATTACGCAATGACGTATAACGTTATATACTATTACGCACTAACGTATAACGTTATAAACTAATACGTACTAACGTATAACGTTATAAACTAATACGTACTTACGTATAACGTTATAAACTAATACGTACTAATGTGTAACGTTATATAGTATTACCTGATGACGTATAACGTTGTATACTATTACGTAATAACGTGTAACGTAATATTGTATTACCTGATGACGTATAACGTTATATACTATTACGTACTAACGTATAACGTTATATACTATTACGCAATGACGTATAACGTTATATACTATTACGCAATGACGTATAACGCTATATACTATTACGTACTAAAGTATAACGTTATAAACTAATACGTAATGACGAATAACGTTATATACTATTACGTACTAACGTATAACGTTATAAACTAATACGTAATGACGTATAACGTTATAAACTAATACGTAATGACGAGTAACGTTATATACTATTACGTACTAACGTATAACGTTATAAACTAATACTTACTAACGTATAATGTTATACACCATTACGTAAAGACGTATAACGTTATATACTATTACGTACTAACGTATAACGTTATAAACTAATACGTAATGACGAATAACGTTATATAGTATTGCGTACTAACGTATAACGTTATATACTATTACGTAAAGACGTATAACGTTATATACTATTACGTAAAGACGTATAACGTTATATACTAATACGTAGTAACGTACAACGTTATATCGTATTACGTGCTAACGTATAACGTTATATACTATTACGTACTAACGTGTAACGTTATAAACTAATACGTAATGACGTATAACGTTATATACTATTACGTACTAACGTACAACGTTATATACTATTACGTAATGACGTATAACGCTATATACTATTACGTACTAACGTATAACGTTATAAACTAATACGTAATGACGAATAACGTTATATACTATTACGCAATGACGTATAACGCTATATACTATTACGTACTAACGTATAACGTTATATACTATTACGTGCTAACGTATAACGTTATATACTATTTCGTGCTAAGGTGTAACGTTATATACTAT
This sequence comes from Bombus pascuorum, assembly GCF_905332965.1. Taxonomy (NCBI): domain Eukaryota; kingdom Metazoa; phylum Arthropoda; class Insecta; order Hymenoptera; family Apidae; genus Bombus; species Bombus pascuorum. The sequence continues at coordinate 10,575,780 of NC_083490.1, read as the reverse complement.
TACGTAATGACGTATAACGCTATATACTATTACGTACTAACGTGTGACGTTATATAGTATTACGTACTAACGTATAACGTTATACACTATTACGTAAAGACGTATAACGTTATATACTAATACGTAATAACGTATAATTTATATACTATTACGTACTAAGGTATAACGTTATATATTATTTCGTAATGACGTATAACGCTATATACTATTACGTACTAACGTATAACGTTATAAACTAATACGTAATGACGAATAACGTTATATACTATTACGTTCTAACGTATAACGTTATAAACTATTACGCAATGACGTATAACGTTATATACTATTACGCAATGACGTATAACGCTATATACTATTACGTACTAACGTATAACGTTATAAACTAATACGTAATGACGTATAACGTTATATACTATTACGTGCTAACGTATAACGTTATAAACTAATACGTACTAACGAATAACGTTTTATACTATTACGTACTAACGTATAATGTTATAAACTAATACGTAATGACGTATAACGTTATATACTATTACGTAATAACGTGTAACGTTATATACTAATACGTAATAACGTAAAACGTTATATACTATTACGTAATAACGTATAACGTTATATACTATTACGTAATGACGTATAACGTTATATACTAATACGTAATAACGTATAACGTTATATCGTATTACGTGCTAACGTATAACGTTATATACTATTACGTACTAACGTGTAACGTTATATAGTATTACCTGATGACGTATAACGTTATATACTATTACGTAATAACGTGTAACGTTATATACTAATACGTAATAACGTAAAACGTTATATACTATTACGCAATGACGTATAACGTTATATACTATTACGCAATGACGTATAACGCTATATACTATTACGTACTAACGTATAACGTTATAAACTATTACGCAATGACGTATAACGTTATATACTATTACGCAATGACGTATAACGCTATATACTATTACGTACTAACGTATAACGTTATAAACTAATACGTAACGACGTATAACGTTATATACTATTACGTACTAACGTATAACGTTATAAACTAATACGTACTAACGAATAACGTTATATACTAATACGTAATGACGTATAACGTTATAAACTAATACGTAATGACGAATAACGTTATGTACTATTACGTACTAACGTATAACGTTATAAACTAATACGTACTAATGTGTAACGTTATATAGTATTACCTGATGACGTATAACGTTGTATACTATTACGTAATAACGTGTAACGTAATATAGTATTACCTGATGACGTATAACGTTATATACTATTACGTACTAACGTATAACGTTATATACTATTACGCAATGACGTATAACGTTATAAACTAATACTTACTAACGTATAATGTTATACACCATTACGTAAAGACGTATAACGTTATATACTATTACGTACTAACGTATAACGTTATAAACGAATACGTAATGACGTATAACGTTATAAACTAATACGTAATGACGAGTAACGTTATATACTATTACGTACTAACGTATAACGTTATAAACTAATACTTACTAACGTATAATGTTATACACCATTACGTAAAGACGTATAACGTTATATACTATTACGTACTAACGTATAACGTTATAAACTAATACGTAATGACGAATAACGTTATATAGTATTGCGTACTAACGTATAACGTTATATACTATTACGTAAAGACGTATAACGTTATAAACTAATACTTACTAACGTATAATGTTACACACCATTACGTAAAGACGTATAACGTTATATACTATTACGTACTAACGTATAACGTTATAAACTAATACGTAATGACGAATAACGTTATATAGTATTGCGTACTAACGTATAACGTTATATACTATTACGTAAAGACGTATAACGTTATATACTAATACGTAATAACGTACAACGTTATATCGTATTACGTGCTAACGTATAACGTTATATACTATTACGTACTAACGTGTAACGTTATAAACTAATACGTAATGACGTATAACGTTATATACTATTACGTACTAACGTACAACGTTATATACTATTACGTAATGACGTATAACGCTATATACTATTACGTACTAACGTATAAAGTTATAAACTAATACGTAATGACGAATAACGTTATATACTATTACGTACTAACGTATAACGTTATATACTATTACGCAATGACGTATAACGTTATATACTATTACGCACTAACGTATAACGTTATAAACTAATACGTACTAACGTATAACGTTATATACTATTACGTGCTAACGTATAACGTTATATACTATTTCGTGCTAAGGTGTAACGTTATATACTATTACGTAAAGACGTATAACGTTATATACTAATACGTAATAACGTATAACGTTATATACTATTACGTACTAAGGTATAACGTTATATATTATTTCGTAATGACGTATAACGCTATATACTATTACGTAATAACGTGTAACGTTATATACTAATACGTAATAACGTAAAACGTTATATATTATTACGTAATAACGTATAACGTTATATACTATTACGTAATGACGTATAACGTTATATACTAATACGTAATAACGTATAACGTTATATCGTATTACGTGCTAACGTATAACGTTATATACTATTACGTACTAACGTGTAACGTTATATAGTATTACCTGATGACGTATAACGTTATATACTATTACGTACTAACGTATAACGTTATATCCTATTACGTAATAACGTATAACGCTATATACCATTACGTACTAACGTATAACGTTATATACTATTACGTAATAACGTATAATGTTATAAACTAATACGTAATGACGTATAACGTTATATACTATTACGTAATAACGTGTAACGTTATATACTAATACATAATAACGTAAAACGTTATATACTATTACGTAATAACGTATAACGTTATATACTATTACGTACTAACGTATAACGTTATATACTATTACGCAATGACGTATAACGTTATATACTATTACGCAATGACGTATAACGCTATATACTATTACGTACTAACGTATAACGTTATAAACTATTACGCAATGACGTATAACGTTATATACTATTACGCAATGACGTATAACGCTATATACTATTACGTACTAACGTATAACGTTATAAACTAATACGTAATGACGTATAACGTTATATACTATTACGTGCTAACGTATAACGTTATAAACTAATACGTACTAACGAATAACGTTATATACTATTACGTACTAACGTATAATGTTATAAACTAATACGTAATGACGTATAACGTTATATACTATTACGTAATAACGTGTAACGTTATATACTAATACGTAATAACGTAAAACGTTATATACTATTACGTAATAACGTATAACGTTATATACTATTACGTAATGACGTATAACGTTATATACTAATACGTAATAACGTATAACGTTATATCGTATTACGTGCTAACGTATAACGTTATATACTATTACGTACTAACGTGTAACGTTATATAGTATTACCTGATGACGTATAACGTTATATACTATTACGTACTAACGTATAACGTTATAAACTAATACGTACTAACGAATAACGTTATATACTATTATGTACTAACGTATAATGTTATAAACTAATACGTAATGACGTATAACGTTATATACTATTACGTAATAACGTGTAACGTTATATACTAATACGTAATAACGTATAACGTTATATCGTATTACGTGCTAACGTATAACGTTATATACTATTACGTAATAACGTATAACGTTATATACTATTACGTACTAACGTATAACGTTATATACTATTACGCAATGACGTATAACGTTATATACTATTACGCAATGACGTATAACGCTATATACTATTACGTACTAACGTATAACGTTATAAACTATTACGCAATGACGTATAACGTTATATACTATTACGCAATGACGTATAACGCTATATACTATTACGTACTAACGTATAACGTTATAAACTAATACGTAATGACGTATAACGTTATATACTATTACGTACTAACGTATAACGTTATAAACTAATACGTACTAACGAATAACGTTATATACTATTATGTACTAACGTATAATGTTATAAACTAATACGTAATGACGTATAACGTTATATACTATTTCGTAATAACGTGTAACGTTATATACTAATACGTAATAACGTAAAACGTTATATACTATTACGTAATAACGTATAACGTTATATACTATTACGTAATGACGTATAACGTTATATACTAATACGTAATAACGTGTAACGTTATAAACTAATACGTAATGACGTATAACGTTATATACTATTACGTACTAACGTATAACGTTATAAACTAATACGTACTAACGAATAACGTTATATACTATTACGTACTAACGTATAACGTTATAAACTAATACGTACTAACGAATAACGTTATATACTATTATGTACTAACGTATAATGTTATAAACTAATACGTAATGACGTATAACGTTATGTACTATTACCTACTAACGTGTAACGTTATATAGTATTACCTGATGACGTACAACGTTATATACTATTACGTACTAACGTATAACGTTATATCCTATTACGTAATAACGTATAACGTTATATACCATTACGTACTAACTTATAACGTTATATACTATTACGTACTAACGTATAACGTTATATACTATTACGTACTAACGTATAATGTTATATACTATTACGTACTAACGTATAACGTTATATACTAATACGTAATGACGTATAACGTTATAAACTAATACGTAATGACGAATAACGTTATGTACTATTACGTATTAACGTATAACGTTATAAACTAATACGTACTAACGTATAACGTTATTGAGTATTACCTTATAGCGCATAACGTTATATACTAATACGTAATAACGTAAAACGTTATATAATATTACGTAATAACGTATAACGTTGTATACTATTACGTAATAACGTGTAACGTAATATAGTATTACCTGATGACGTATAACGTTATATACTATTACGTACTAACGTATAACGTTATATACTATTACGCAATGACGTATAACGTTATATACTATTACGCAATGACGTACAACGCTATATACTATTACGTACTAAAGTATAACGTTATAAACTAATACGTAATGGCGAATAACGTTATATACTATTACCTACTAACGTATAACGTTATAAACTAATACGTAAGGACGTATAACGTTATAAAATAATACGTAATGACGAGTAACGTTATATACTATTACGTACTAACGTATAACGTTATAAACTAATACGTACTAACGTATAACGTTATAAACTAATACGTACTAATGTGTAACGTTATATAGTATTACCTGATGACGTATAACGTTATATACTATTACGTACTAACGTATAACGTTATATTCTATTACGCAATGACGTATAACGTTATAAACTATTACGCACTAACGTATAACGTTATAAACTAATACGTACTAACGTATAACGTTATATACTATTACGTGCTAACGTATAACGTTATATACTATTACGTACTAACGTATAACGTTATAAACTAATACGTAATGACGTATAACGTTATATACTATTACGTAATAACGTGTAATATTATAAACTAATACGTAATGACGTATAACGTTATATACTATTACGTAATAACGTGTAACGTTATATACTAATACGTAATAACGTAAAACGTTATATACTATTACGTAATAACGTATAACGTTGTATACTATTACGTAATAACGTGTAACGTAATATAGTATTACCTAATGACGTATAACGTTATATACTATTACGTACTAACGTATAACGTTATATACTATTACGTAATAACGTGTAACGTAATATAGTATTACCTGATGACGTATAACGTTATATACTATTACGTACTAACGTATAACGTTATAAACTAATACGTAATGACGTAAAACGTTATATACTATTACGTAATAACGTATAACGTTATATACTATTACGTACTAACGTATAACGTTATATACTATTACGCAATGACGTATAACGTTATATACTATTACGCAATGACGTATAACGCTATATACTATTACGTACTAACGTATAACGTTATAAACTATTACGCAATGACGTATAACGTTATATACTATTACGCAATGACGTATAACGCTATATACTATTACGTACTAACGTATAACGTTATAAACTAATACGTAATGACGTATAACGTTATATACTATTACGTACTAACGTATAACGATATAAACTAATACGTACTAACGAATAACGTTATATACTATTATGTACTAACGTATAATGTTACAAACTAATACGTAATGACGTATAACGTTATATACTATTACGTAATAACGTGTAACGTTATATACTAATACGAAATAACGTAAAACGTTATATACTATTACGTAATAACGTATAACGTTATATACTATTACGTAATGACGTATAACGTTATATACTAATACGTAATAACGTGCAACGTTATATCGTATTACGTGCTAACGTATAACGTTATATACTATTACGTACTAACGTGTAACGTTATATAGTATTACCTGATGACGTACAACGTTATATAATATTACGTACTAACGTATAACGTTATATCCTATTACGTAATAACGTATAACGTTATATACCATTACGTACTAACTTATAACGCTATATACTATTACGTACTAACGTATAACGTTATATACTATTACGTACTAACGTATAATGTTATATACTATTACGTACTAACGTATAACGTTATATACTAATACGTAATGACGTATAACGTTATAAACTAATACGTAATGACGAATAACGTTATGTACTATTACGTATTAACGTATAACGTTATAAACTAATACGTACTAACGTATAACGTTATTGAGTATTACCTTATAGCGTATAACGTTATATACTAATACGTAATAACGTAAAACGTTATATACTATTACGTAATAACGTATAACGTTGTATACTATTACGTAATAACGTGTAACGTAATATAGTATTACCTGATGACGTATAACGTTATATACTATTACGTACTAACGTATAACGTTATAAACTAATACGTACTAACGTATAACGTTATAAACCAATACGTACTAATGTGTAACGTTATATAGTATTACCTGATGACGTATAACGTTGTATACTATTACGTAATAACGTGTAACGTAATATAGTATTACCTGATGACGTATAACGTTATATACTATTACGTACTAACGTATAACGTTATATTCTATTACGCAATGACGTATAACGTTATAAACTATTACGCACTAACGTATAACGTTATAAACTAATACGTACTAACGTATAACGTTATATACTATTACGTGCTAACGTATAACGTTATATACTATTACGTACTAACGTATAACGTTATAAACTAATACGTAAAGACGTATAACGTTATATACTATTACGTTATAACGTGTAATGTTATAAACTAATACGTAATGACGTATAACGTTATATACTATTACGTAATAACGTGTAACGTTATATACTAATACGTAATAACGTAAAACGTTATATACTATTACGCAATGACGTATAACGCTATATACTATTACGTACTAACGTATAACGTTATAAACTAATACGTAATGACGTATAACGTTATATACTAATACGTAATAACGTGTAACGTTATATCGTATTACGTGCTAACGTATAACGTTATATACTATTACGTACTAACGTGTAACGTTATATAGTATTACCTGATGACGTATAACGTTATATACTATTACGTACTAACGTATAACGTTATATCCTATTACGTAATAACGTATAACGCTATATACCATTACGTACTAACGTATAACGTTATATACTATTACGTACTAACGTATAATGTGATAAACTAATACGTAATGACGTATAACGTTATAAACTATTACGCAATTACGTATAACGTTATATACTATTACGCAATGACGTATGACGCTATATACTATTACGTACTAACGTATAACGTTATAAACTAATACGTAATGACGTATAACGTTATATACTATTACGTACTAACGTATAACGTTATAAACTAATACGTACTAACGAATAACGTTATATACTATTATGTACTAACGTATAATGTTACAAACTAATACGTAATGACGTATAACGTTATATACTATTACGTAATAACGTGTAACGTTATATACTAATAAGTAATAACGTAAAACGTTATATACTATTACGTAATAACGTATAACGTTATATACTAATACGTAATGACGTACAACGTTATATACCATTACGTACTAACTTATAACGTTATATACTATTACGTACTAACGTATAACGTTATATACTATTACGTACTAAAGTATAACGTTATTGAGTATTACTTTATAGCGTATAACGTTATATACTAATACGTAATAACGTGTAACGTTATATACTAATACGTAATAACGTAAAACGTTATATACTATTACGTAATAACGTATAACGTTATATACTATTACGTAATGACGTATAACGTTATATACTAATACGTAATAACGTGTAACGTTACATCGTATTACGTGCTAACGTATAACGTTATATACTATTACGTACTAACGTGTAACGTTATATAGTATTACCTGATGACGTACAACGTTATATACTATTACGTACTAACGTATAACGTTATATCCTATTACGTAATAACGTATAACGTTATATACCATTACGTACTAACTTATAACGTTATATACTATTACGTACTAACGTATAACGTTATATACTATTACGTACTAACGTATAATGTTATATACTATTACGTGCTAACGTATAACGTTATATACTATTACCTACTAACGTGTAACGTTATATAGTATTACCTGATGACGTACAACGTTATATACTATTACGTACTAACGTATAACGTTATATCCTATTACGTAATAACGTATAACGTTATATACCATTACGTACTAACTTATAACGTTATATACTATTACGTACTAACGTATAACGTTATATACTATTACGTACTAACGTATAATGTTATATACTATTACGTACTAACGTATAACGTTATATACTAATACGTAATGACGTATAACGTTATAAACTAATACGTAATGACGAATAACGTTATGTACTATTACGTATTAACGTATAACGTTATAAACTAATACGTACTAACGTATAACGTTATTGAGTATTACCTTATAGCGCATAACGTTATATACTATTACGTACTAACGTATAACGTTATATACTATTACGTACTAACGTATAATGTTATATACTATTACGTGCTAACGTATAACGTTATATACTATTACCTACTAACGTGTAACGTTATATAGTATTACCTGATGACGTACAACGTTATATACTATTACGTACTAACGTATAACGTTATACCCTATTACGTAATAACGTATAACGTTATATACCATTACGTACTAACTTATAACGTTATATACTATTACGTACTAACGTATAACGTTATATACTATTACGTACTAACGTATAATGTTATATACTATTACGTACTAACGTATAACGTTATAAACTAATACGTAATGACGAATAACGTTATGTACTATTACGTATTAACGTATAACGTTATAAACTAATACGTACTAACGTATAACGTTATTGAGTATTACCTTATAGCGTATAACGTTATATACTAATACGTAATAACGTAAAACGTTATATACTATTACGTAATAACGTATAACGTTGTATACTATTACGTAATAACGTGTAACGTAATATAGTATTACCTGATGACGTATAACGTTATATACTATTACGTACTAACGTATAACGTTATATACTATTACGCAATGACGTATAACGTTATATACTATTACGCAATGACGTACAACGCTATATACTATTACGTACTAAAGTATAAAGTTATAAACTAATACGTAATGGCGAATAACGTTATATACTATTTCCTACTAACGTATAACGTTATAAACTAATACGTAATGACGTATAACGTTATAAACTAATACGTAATGACGAGTAACGTTATATACTATTACGTACTAACGTATAACGTTATAAACTAATACGTACTAACGTATAACGTTATAAACTAATACGTACTAATGTGTAACGTTATATAGTATTACCTGATGACGTATAACGTTGTATACTATTACGTAATAACGTGTAACGTAATATAGTATTACCTGATGACGTATAACGTTATATACTATTACGTACTAACGTATAACGTTATATTCTATTACGCAATGACGTATAACGTTATAAACTATTACGCACTAACGTATAACGTTATAAACTAATACGTACTAACGTATAACGTTATATACTATTACGTGCTAACGTATAACGTTATATACTATTACGTACTAACGTATAACGTTATAAACTAATACGTAAAGACGTATAACGTTATATACTATTACGTAATAACGTGTAATGTTATAAACTAATACGTAATGACGTATAACGTTATATACTATTACGTAATAACGTGTAACGTTATATACTAATACGTAATAACATAAAACGTTATATACTATTACGCAATGACGTATAACGCTATATACTATTACGTACTAACGTATAACGTTATAAACTAATACGTAATGACGTATAACGTTATATACTAATACGTAATAACGTGTAACGTTATATCGTATTACGTGCTAACGTATAACGTTATATACTATTACGTACTAACGTGTAACGTTATATAGTATTACCTGATGACGTATAACGTTATATACTATTACGTACTAACGTATAACGTTATATCCTATTACGTAATAACGTATAACGCTATATACCATTACGTACTAACGTATAACGTTATATACTATTACGTACTAACGTATAATGTGATAAACTAATACGTAATGACGTATAACGTTATAAACTATTACGCAATGACGTATAACGTTATATACTATTACGCAATGACGTATAACGCTATATACTATTACGTACTAACGTATAACGTTATAAACTAATACGTAATGACGTATAACGTTATATACTATTACGTACTAACGTATAACGTTATAAACTAATACGTACTAACGAATAACGTTATATACTATTATGTACTAACGTATAATGTTACAAACTAATACGTAATGACGTATAACGTTATATACTATTACGTAATAACGTGTAACGTTATATACTAATAAGTAATAACGTAAAACGTTATATACTATTACGTAATAACGTATAACGTTATATACTAATACGTAATGACGTATAACGTTATATACTAATACGTAATAACGTGTAACGTTATATCGTATTACGTGCTAACGTATAACGTTATATACTATTACGTACTAACGTGTAACGTTATATAGTATTACCTGATGACGTACAACGTCATATACTATTACGTACTAACGTATAACGTTATATCCTATTACGTAATAACGTACAACGTTATATACCATTACGTACTAACTTATAACGTTATATACTATTACGTACTAACGTATAACGTTATATACTATTACGTACTAACGTATAATGTTATATACTATTACGTGCTAACGTATAACGTTATATACTATTACCTACTAACGTGTAACGTTATATAGTATTACCTGATGACGTACAACGTTATATACTATTACGTACTAACGTATAACGTTATATCCTATTACGTAATAACGTATAACGTTATATACCATTACGTACTAACTTATAACGTTATATACTATTACGTACTAACGTATAACGTTATATACTATTACGTACTAACGTATAATGTTATATACTATTACGTACTAACGTATAACGTTATATACTAATACGTAATGACGTATAACGTTATAAACTAATACGTAATGACGAATAACGTTATGTACTATTAGGTATTAACGTATAACGTTATAAACTAATACGTACTAACGTATAACGTTATTGAGTATTACCTTATAGCGCATAACGTTATATACTAATACGTAATAACGTAAAACGTTATATACTATTACGTAATAACGTATAACGTTGTATACTATTACGTAATAACGTGTAACGTAATATAGTATTACCTGATGACGTATAACGTTATATACTATTACGTACTAACGTATAACGTTATATACTATTACGCAATGACGTACAACGCTATATACTATTACGTACTAAAGTATAACGTTATAAACTAATACGTAATGGCGAATAACGTTATATACTATTACCTACTAACGTATAACGTTATAAACTAATACGTAAGGACGTATAACGTTATAAACTAATACGTAATGACGAGTAACGTTATATACTATTACGTACTAACGTATAACGTTATAAACTAATACGTACTAACGTATAACGTTATATACTATTACGTAATAACGTGTAATGTTATAAACTAATACGTAATGACGTATAACGTTATATACTATTACGTAATAACGTGTAACGTTATATACTAATACGTAATAACGTAAAACGTTATATACTATTACGTAATAACGTATAACGTTATATACTATTACGTAATGACGTATAACGTTATATACTAATACGTAATAACGTATAACGTTATATCGTATTACGTGCTAACGTATAACGTTATATACTATTACGTACTAACGTGTAACGTTATATAGTATTACCTGATGACGTATAACGTTATATACTATTACGTACTAACGTATAACGTTATAAACTAATACGTACTAACGAATAACGTTATATACTATTATGTACTAACGTATAATGTTACAAACTAATACGTAATGACGTATAACGTTATATACTATTACGTAATAACGTGTAACGTTATATACTAATAAGTAATAACGTAAAACGTTATATACTATTACGTAATAACGTATAACGTTATATACTAATACGTAATGACGTATAACGTTATATACTAATACGTAATAACGTGTAACGTTATATCGTATTACGTGCTAACGTATAACGTTATATACTATTACGTACTAACGTGTAACGTTATATAGTATTACCTGATGACGTACAACGTCATATACTATTACGTACTAACGTATAACGTTATATCCTATTACGTAATAACGTACAACGTTATATACCATTACGTACTAACTTATAACGTTATATACTATTACGTACTAACGTATAACGTTATATACTATTACGCAATGACGTATAACGTTATATACTATTACGCAATGACGTACAACGCTATATACTATTACGTACTAAAGTATAAAGTTATAAACTAATACGTAATGGCGAATAACGTTATATACTATTACCTACTAACGTATAACGTTATAAACTAATACGTAATGACGTATAACGTTATAAACTAATACGTAATGACGAGTAACGTTATATACTATTACGTACTAACGTGTAACGTTATATAGTATTACCTGATGACGTATAACGTTATATACTATTACGTACTAACGTATAACGTTATATCCTATTACGTAATAACGTATAACGCTATATACCATTACGTACTAACGTATAACGTTATATACTATTACGTACTAACGTATAACGTTATATACTATTACGTACTAACGTATAATGTTATATACTATTACGGACTAACGTATAACGTTATATACTAATACGTAATGACGTATAACGTTATAAACTAATACGTAATGACGAATAACGTTATGTACTATTACGTATTAACGTATAACGTTATAAACTAATAAGTACTAACGTATAACGTTATTGAGTATTACCTTATAGCGTATAACGTTATATACTAATACGTAATAACGTAAAACGTTATATACTATTACGTAATAACGTATAACGTTGTATACTATTACGCAATGACGTACAACGCTATATACTATTACGTACTAAAGTATAACGTTATAAACTAATACGTAATGGCGAATAACGTTATATACTATTACCTACTAACGTATAACGTTATAAACTAATACGTAAGGACGTATAACGTTATAAACTAATACGTAATGACGAGTAACGTTATATACTAATACATAATAACGTAAAACGTTATGTACTATTACGTAATAACGTATAACGTTATATACTATTACGTACTAACGTATAACGTTATATACTATTACGCAATGACGTATAACGTTATATACTATTACGCAATGACGTATAACGCTATATACTATTACGTACTAACGTATAACGTTATAAACTATTACGCAATGACGTATAACGTTATATACTATTACGCAATGACGTATAACGCTATATACTATTACGTACTAACGTATAACGTTATAAACTAATACGTAATGACGTATAACGTTATATACTATTACGTGCTAACGTATAACGTTATAAACTAATACGTACTAACGAATAACGTTATATACTATTACGTACTAACGTATAATGTTATAAACTAATACGTAATGACGTATAACGTTATATACAATTACGTAATAACGTGTAACGTTATATACTAATACGTAATAACGTAAAACGTTATATACTATTACGTAATAACGTATAACGTTATATACTATTACGTAATGACGTATAACGTTATATACTAATACGTAATAACGTATAACGTTATATCGTATTACGTGCTAACGTATAACGTTATATACTATTACGTACTAACGTGTAACGTTATATAGTATTACCTGATGACGTATAACGTTATATACTATTACGTACTAACGTATAACGTTATAAACTAATACGTACTAACGAATAACGTTATATACTATTATGTACTAACGTATAATGTTATAAACTAATACGTAATGACGTATAACGTTATATACTGTTACGTAATAACGTGTAACGTTATATACTAATACGTAATAACGTATAACGTTATATCGTATTACGTGCTAACGTATAACGTTATATACTATTACGTAATAACGTATAACGTTATATACTATTACGTACTAACGTATAACGTTATATACTATTACGCAATGACGTATAACGTTATATACTATTACGCAATGACGTATAACGCTATATACTATTACGTACTAACGTATAACGTTATAAACTATTACGCAATGACGTATAACGTTATATACTATTACGCAATGACGTATAACGCTATATACTATTACGTACTAACGTATAACGTTATAAACTAATACGTAATGACGTATAACGTTATATACTATTACGTACTAACGTATAACGTTATAAACTAATACGTACTAACGAATAACGTTATATACTATTATGTACTAACGTATAATGTTATAAACTAATACGTAATGACGTATAACGTTATATACTATTTCGTAATAACGTGTAACGTTATATACTAATACGTAATAACGTAAAACGTTATATACTATTACGTAATAACGTATAACGTTATATACTATTACGTAATGACGTATAACGTTATATACTAATACGTAATAACGTGTAACGTTATATCTTATTACGTGCTAACGTATAACGTTATATACTATTACCTACTAACGTGTAACGTTATATAGTATTACCTGATGACGTATAACGTTATATACTATTACGTACTAACGTATAACGTTATAAACTAATACGTACTAACGAATAACGTTATATACTATTATGTACTAACGTATAATGTTATAAACTAATACGTAATGACGTATAACGTTATATACTATTACGTAATAACGTGTAACGTTATATACTAATACGTAATAACGTATAACGTTATATCGTATTACGTGCTAACGTATAACGTTATATACTATTACGTAATAACGTATAACGTTATATACTATTACGTACTAACGTATAACGTTATATACTATTACGCAATGACGTATAACGTTATATACTATTACGCAATGACGTATAACGCTATATACTATTACGTACTAACGTATAACGTTATAAACTATTACGCAATGACGTATAACGTTATATACTATTACGCAATGACGTATAACGCTATATACTATTACGTACTAACGTATAACGTTATAAACTAATACGTAATGACGTATAACGTTATATACTATTACGTACTAACGTATAACGTTATAAACTAATACGTACTAACGAATAACGTTATATACTATTATGTACTAACGTATAATGTTATAAACTAATACGTAATGACGTATAACGTTATATACTATTTCGTAATAACGTGTAACGTTATATACTAATACGTAATAACGTAAAACGTTATATACTATTACGTAATAACGTATAACGTTATATACTATTACGTAATGACGTATAACGTTATATACTAATACGTAATAACGTGTAACGTTATATCGTATTACGTGCTAACGTATAACGTTATGTACTATTACCTACTAACGTGTAACGTTATATAGTATTACCTGATGACGTACAACGTTATATACTATTACGTACTAACGTATAACGTTATATCCTATTACGTAATAACGTATAACGTTATATACCATTACGTACTAACTTATAACGTTATATACTATTACGTACTAACGTATAACGTTATATACTATTACGTACTAACGTATAATGTTATATACTATTACGTACTAACGTATAACGTTATATACTAATACGTAATGACGTATAACGTTATAAACTAATACGTAATGACGAATAACGTTATGTACTATTACGTATTAACGTATAACGTTATAAACTAAAACGTACTAACGTATAACGTTATTGAGTATTACCTTATAGCGCATAACGTTATATACTAATACGTAATAACGTAAAACGTTATATAATATTACGTAATAACGTATAACGTTGTATACTATTACGTAATAACGTGTAACGTAATATAGTATTACCTGATGACGTATAACGTTATATACTATTACGTACTAACGTATAACGTTATATACTATTACGCAATGACGTATAACGTTATATACTATTACGCAATGACGTACAACGCTATATACTATTACGTACTAAAGTATAACGTTATAAACTAATACGTAATGGCGAATAACGCTATATACTATTACCTACTAACGTATAACGTTATAAACTAATACGTAAGGACGTATAACGTTATAAAATAATACGTAATGACGAGTAACGTTATATACTATTACGTACTAACGTATAACGTTATAAACTAATACGTACTAACGTATAACGTTATAAACTAATACGTACTAATGTGTAACGTTATATAGTATTACCTGATGACGTATAACGTTATATACTATTACGTACTAACGTATAACGTTATATTCTATTACGCAATGACGTATAACGTTATAAACTATTACGCACTAACGTATAACGTTATAAACTAATACGTACTAACGTATAACGTTATATACTATTACGTGCTAACGTATAACGTTATATACTATTACGTACTAACGTATAACGTTATAAACTAATACGTAATGACGTATAACGTTATATACTATTACGTAATAACGTGTAATATTATAAACTAATACGTAATGACGTATAACGTTATATACTATTACGTAATAACGTGTAACGTTATATACTAATACGTAATAACGTAAAACGTTATATACTATTACGTAATAACGTATAACGTTGTATACTATTACGTAATAACGTGTAACGTAATATAGTATTACCTAATGACGTATAACGTTATATACTATTACGTACTAACGTATAACGTTGTATACTATTACGTAATAACGTGTAACGTAATATAGTATTACCTGATGACGTATAACGTTATATACTATTACGTACTAACGTATAACGTTATAAACTAATACGTAATGACGTAAAACGTTATATACTATTACGTAATAACGTATAACGTTATATACTATTACGTACTAACGTATAATGTTATATACTATTACGTACTAACGTATAACGTTATATACTAATACGTAATGACGTATAACGTTATAAACTAATACGTAATGACGAATAACGTTATGTACTATTACGTATTAACGTATAACGTTATAAACTAATACGTACTAACGTATAACGTTATTGAGTATTACCTTATAGCGCATAACGTTATATACTAATACGTAATAACGTAAAACGTTATATAATATTACGTAATAACGTATAACGTTGTATACTATTACGTAATAACGTGTAACGTAATATAGTATTACCTGATGACGTATAACGTTATATACTATTACGTACTAACGTATAACGTTATATACTATTACGCAATGACGTATAACGTTATATACTATTACGCAATGACGTACAACGCTATATACTATTACGTACTAAAGTATAACGTTATAAACTAATACGTAATGGCGAATAACGCTATATACTATTACCTACTAACGTATAACGTTATAAACTAATACGTAAGGACGTATAACGTTATAAAATAATACGTAATGACGAGTAACGTTATATACTATTACGTACTAACGTATAACGTTATAAACTAATACGTACTAACGTATAACGTTATAAACTAATACGTACTAATGTGTAACGTTATATAGTATTACCTGATGACGTATAACGTTATATACTATTACGTACTAACGTATAACGTTATATTCTATTACGCAATGACGTATAACGTTATAAACTATTACGCACTAACGTATAACGTTATAAACTAATACGTACTAACGTATAACGTTATATACTATTACGTGCTAACGTATAACGTTATATACTATTACGTACTAACGTATAACGTTATAAACTAATACGTAATGACGTATAACGTTATATACTATTACGTAATAACGTGTAATATTATAAACTAATACGTAATGACGTATAACGTTATATACTATTACGTAATAACGTGTAACGTTATATACTAATACGTAATAACGTAAAACGTTATATACTATTACGTAATAACGTATAACGTTGTATACTATTACGTAATAACGTGTAACGTAATATAGTATTACCTAATGACGTATAACGTTATATACTATTACGTACTAACGTATAACGTTGTATACTATTACGTAATAACGTGTAACGTAATATAGTATTACCTGATGACGTATAACGTTATATACTATTACGTACTAACGTATAACGTTATAAACTAATACGTAATGACGTAAAACGTTATATACTATTACGTAATAACGTATAACGTTATATACTATTACGTACTAACGTATAACGTTATATACTATTACGCAATGACGTATAACGTTATATACTATTACGCAATGACGTATAACGCTATATACTATTACGTACTAACGTATAACGTTATAAACTATTACGCAATGACGTATAACGTTATATACTATTACGCAATGACGTATAACGCTATATACTATTACGTACTAACGTATAACGTTATAAACTAATACGTAATGACGTATAACGTTATATACTATTACGTACTAACGTATAACGATATAAACTAATACGTACTAACGAATAACGTTATATACTATTATGTACTAACGTATAATGTTACAAACTAATACGTAATGACGTATAACGTTATATACTATTACGTAATAACGTGTAACGTTATATACTAATACGAAATAACGTAAAACGTTATATACTATTACGTAATAACGTATAACGTTATATACTATTACGTAATGACGTATAACGTTATATACTAATACGTAATAACGTGCAACGTTATATCGTATTACGTGCTAACGTATAACGTTATATACTATTACGTACTAACGTGTAACGTTATATAGTATTACCTGATGACGTACAACGTTATATAATATTACGTACTAACGTATAACGTTATATCCTATTACGTAATAACGTATAACGTTATATACCATTACGTACTAACTTATAACGTTATATACTATTACGTACTAACGTATAACGTTATATACTATTACGTACTAACGTATAATGTTATATACTATTACGTACTAACGTATAACGTTATATACTAATACGTAATGACGTATAACGTTATAAACTAATACGTAATGACGAATAACGTTATGTACTATTACGTATTAACGTATAACGTTATAAACTAATACGTACTAACGTATAACGTTATTGAGTATTACCTTATAGCGTATAACGTTATATACTAATACGTAATAACGTAAAACGTTATATACTATTACGTAATAACGTATAACGTTGTATACTATTACGTAATAACGTGTAACGTAATATAGTATTACCTGATGACGTATAACGTTATATACTATTACGTACTAACGTATAACGTTATAAACTAATACGTACTAACGTATAACGTTATAAACCAATACGTACTAATGTGTAACGTTATATAGTATTACCTGATGACGTATAACGTTGTATACTATTACGTAATAACGTGTAACGTAATATAGTATTACCTGATGACGTATAACGTTATATACTATTACGTACTAACGTATAACGTTATATTCTATTACGCAATGACGTATAACGTTATAAACTATTACGCACTAACGTATAACGTTATAAACTAATACGTACTAACGTATAACGTTATATACTATTACGTGCTAACGTATAACGTTATATACTATTACGTACTAACGTATAACGTTATAAACTAATACGTAAAGACGTATAACGTTATATACTATTACGTAATAACGTGTAATGTTATAAACTAATACGTAATGACGTATAACGTTATATACTATTACGTAATAACGTGTAACGTTATATACTAATACGTAATAACGTAAAACGTTATATACTATTACGCAATGACGTATAACGCTATATACTATTACGTACTAACGTATAACGTTATAAACTAATACGTAATGACGTATAACGTTATATACTAATACGTAATAACGTATAACGTTATATCGTATTACGTGCTAACGTATAACGTTATATACTATTACGTACTAACGTGTAACGTTATATAGTATTACCTGATGACGTATAACGTTATATACTATTACGTACTAACGTATAACGTTATATCCTATTACGTAATAACGTATAACGCTATATACCATTACGTACTAACGTATAACGTTATATACTATTACGTACTAACGTATAATGTGATAAACTAATACGTAATGACGTATAACGTTATAAACTATTACGCAATTACGTATAACGTTATATACTATTACGCAATGACGTATGACGCTATATACTATTACGTACTAACGTATAACGTTATAAACTAATACGTAATGACGTATAACGTTATATACTATTACGTACTAACGTATAACGTTATAAACTAATACGTACTAACGAATAACGTTATATACTATTATGTACTAACGTATAATGTTACAAACTAATACGTAATGACGTATAACGTTATATACTATTACGTAATAACGTGTAACGTTATATACTAATAAGTAATAACGTAAAACGTTATATACTATTACGTAATAACGTATAACGTTATATACTAATACGTAATGACGTACAACGTTATATACCATTACGTACTAACTTATAACGTTATATACTATTACGTACTAACGTATAACGTTATATACTATTACGTACTAAAGTATAACGTTATTGAGTATTACCTTATAGCGTATAACGTTATATACTAATACGTAATAACGTGTAACGTTATATACTAATACGTAATAACGTAAAACGTTATATACTATTACGTAATAACGTATAACGTTATATACTATTACGTAATGACGTATAACGTTATATACTAATACGTAATAACGTGTAACGTTATATCGTATTACGTGCTAACGTATAACGTTATATACTATTACGTACTAACGTGTAACGTTATATAGTATTACCTGATGACGTACAACGTTATATACTATTACGTACTAACGTATAACGTTATATCCTATTACGTAATAACGTATAACGTTATATACCATTACGTACTAACTTATAACGTTATATACTATTACGTACTAACGTATAACGTTATATACTATTACGTACTAACGTATAATGTTATATACTATTACGTGCTAACGTATAACGTTATATACTATTACCTACTAACGTGTAACGTTATATAGTATTACCTGATGACGTACAACGTTATATACTATTACGTACTAACGTATAACGTTATATCCTATTACGTAATAACGTATAACGTTATATACCATTACGTACTAACTTATAACGTTATATACTATTACGTACTAACGTATAACGTTATATACTATTACGTACTAACGTATAATGTTATATACTATTACGTACTAACGTATAACGTTATATACTAATACGTAATGACGTATAACGTTATAAACTAATACGTAATGACGAATAACGTTATGTACTATTACGTATTAACGTATAACGTTATAAACTAATACGTACTAACGTATAACGTTATTGAGTATTACCTTATAGCGCATAACGTTATATACTATTACGTACTAACGTATAACGTTATATACTATTACGTACTAACGTATAATGTTATATACTATTACGTGCTAACGTATAACGTTATATACTATTACCTACTAACGTGTAACGTTATATAGTATTACCTGATGACGTACAACGTTATATACTATTACGTACTAACGTATAACGTTATATCCTATTACGTAATAACGTATAACGTTATATACCATTACGTACTAACTTATAACGTTATATACTATTACGTACTAACGTATAACGTTATATACTATTACGTACTAACGTATAATGTTATATACTATTACGTACTAACGTATAACGTTATAAACTAATACGTAATGACGAATAACGTTATATACTATTACGTATTAACGTATAACGTTATAAACTAATACGTACTAACGTATAACGTTATTGAGTATTACCTTATAGCGTATAACGTTATATACTAATACGTAATAACGTAAAACGTTATATACTATTACGTAATAACGTATAACGTTGTATACTATTACGTAATAACGTGTAACGTAATATAGTATTACCTGATGACGTATAACGTTATATACTATTACGTACTAACGTATAACGTTATATACTATTACGCAATGACGTATAACGTTATATACTATTACGCAATGACGTACAACGCTATATACTATTACGTACTAAAGTATAAAGTTATAAACTAATACGTAATGGCGAATAACGTTATATACTATTACCTACTAACGTATAACGTTATAAACTAATACGTAATGACGTATAACGTTATAAACTAATACGTAATGACGAGTAACGTTATATACTATTACGTACTAACGTATAACGTTATAAACTAATACGTACTAATGTATAACGTTATAAACTAATACGTACTAATGTGTAACGTTATATAGTATTACCTGATGACGTATAACGTTGTATACTATTACGTAATAACGTGTAACGTAATATAGTATTACCTGATGACGTATAACGTTATATACTATTACGTACTAACGTATAACGTTATATTCTATTACGCAATGACGTATAACGTTATAAACTATTACGCACTAACGTATAACGTTATAAACTAATACGTACTAACGTATAACGTTATATACTATTACGTGCTAACGTATAACGTTATATACTATTACGTACTAACGTATAACGTTATAAACTAATACGTAAAGACGTATAACGTTATATACTATTACGTAATAACGTGTAATGTTATAAACTAATACGTAATGACGTATAACGTTATATACTATTACGTAATAACGTGTAACGTTA
Organism: Bombus pascuorum; assembly: GCF_905332965.1. NCBI lineage: Eukaryota > Metazoa > Arthropoda > Insecta > Hymenoptera > Apidae > Bombus > Bombus pascuorum. Next base: position 10,552,329 of record NC_083490.1, on the reverse strand, counting down.
TATACTAATACGTAATAACGTAAAACGTTATATACTATTACGCAATGACGTATAACGCTATATACTATTACGTACTAACGTATAACGTTATAAACTAATACGTAATGACGTATAACGTTATATACTAATACGTAATAACGTATAACGTTATATCGTATTACGTGCTAACGTATAACGTTATATACTATTACGTACTAACGTGTAACGTTATATAGTATTACCTGATGACGTATAACGTTATATACTATTACGTACTAACGTATAACGTTATATCCTATTACGTAATAACGTATAACGCTATATACCATTACGTACTAACGTATAACGTTATATACTATTACGTACTAACGTATAATGTGATAAACTAATACGTAATGACGTATAACGTTATAAACTATTACGCAATGACGTATAACGTTATATACTATTACGCAATGACGTATAACGCTATATACTATTACGTACTAACGTATAACGTTATAAACTAATACGTAATGACGTATAACGTTATATACTATTACGTACTAACGTATAACGTTATAAACTAATACGTACTAACGAATAACGTTATATACTATTATGTACTAACGTATAATGTTACAAACTAATACGTAATGACGTATAACGTTATATACTATTACGTAATAACGTGTAACGTTATATACTAATAAGTAATAACGTAAAACGTTATATACTATTACGTAATAACGTATAACGTTATATACTAATACGTAATGACGTATAACGTTATATACTAATACGTAATAACGTGTAACGTTATATCGTATTACGTGCTAACGTATAACGTTATATACTATTACGTACTAACGTGTAACGTTATATAGTATTACCTGATGACGTACAACGTCATATACTATTACGTACTAACGTATAACGTTATATCCTATTACGTAATAACGTACAACGTTATATACCATTACGTACTAACTTATAACGTTATATACTATTACGTACTAACGTATAACGTTATATACTATTACGTACTAACGTATAATGTTATATACTATTACGTGCTTACGTATAACGTTATATACTATTACCTACTAACGTGTAACGTTATATAGTATTACCTGATGACGTACAACGTTATATACTATTACGTACTAACGTATAACGTTATATCCTATTACGTAATAACGTATAACGTTATATACCATTACGTACTAACTTATAACGTTATATACTATTACGTACTAACGTATAACGTTATATACTATTACGTACTAACGTATAATGTTATATACTATTACGTACTAACGTATAACGTTATATACTAATACGTAATGACGTATAACGTTATAAACTAATACGTAATGACGAATAACGTTATGTACTATTAGGTATTAACGTATAACGTTATAAACTAATACGTACTAACGTATAACGTTATTGAGTATTACCTTATAGCGCATAACGTTATATACTAATACGTAATAACGTAAAACGTTATATACTATTACGTAATAACGTATAACGTTGTATACTATTACGTAATAACGTGTAACGTAATATAGTATTACCTGATGACGTATAACGTTATATACTATTACGTACTAACGTATAACGTTATATACTATTACGCAATGACGTATAACGTTATATACTATTACGCAATGACGTACAACGCTATATACTATTACGTACTAAAGTATAACGTTATAAACTAATACGTAATGGCGAATAACGTTATATACTATTACCTACTAACGTATAACGTTATAAACTAATACGTAAGGACGTATAACGTTATAAACTAATACGTAATGACGAGTAACGTTATATACTATTACGTACTAACGTATAACGTTATAAACTAATACGTACTAACGTATAACGTTATATACTATTACGTAATAACGTGTAATGTTATAAACTAATACGTAATGACGTATAACGTTATATACTATTACGTAATAACGTGTAACGTTATATACTAATACGTAATAACGTAAAACGTTATATACTATTACGTAATAACGTATAACGTTATATACTATTACGTAATGACGTATAACGTTATATACTAATACGTAATAACGTATAACGTTATATCGTATTACGTGCTAACGTATAACGTTATATACTATTACGTACTAACGTGTAACGTTATATAGTATTACCTGATGACGTATAACGTTATATACTATTACGTACTAACGTATAACGTTATAAACTAATACGTACTAACGAATAACGTTATATACTATTATGTACTAACGTATAATGTTACAAACTAATACGTAATGACGTATAACGTTATATACTATTACGTAATAACGTGTAACGTTATATACTAATAAGTAATAACGTAAAACGTTATATACTATTACGTAATAACGTATAACGTTATATACTAATACGTAATGACGTATAACGTTATATACTAATACGTAATAACGTGTAACGTTATATCGTATTACGTGCTAACGTATAACGTTATATACTATTACGTACTAACGTGTAACGTTATATAGTATTACCTGATGACGTACAACGTCATATACTATTACGTACTAACGTATAACGTTATATCCTATTACGTAATAACGTACAACGTTATATACCATTACGTACTAACTTATAACGTTATATACTATTACGTACTAACGTATAACGTTATATACTATTACGCAATGACGTATAACGTTATATACTATTACGCAATGACGTACAACGCTATATACTATTACGTACTAAAGTATAAAGTTATAAACTAATACGTAATGGCGAATAACGTTATATACTATTACCTACTAACGTATAACGTTATAAACTAATACGTAATGACGTATAACGTTATAAACTAATACGTAATGACGAGTAACGTTATATACTATTACGTACTAACGTGTAACGTTATATAGTATTACCTGATGACGTATAACGTTATATACTATTACGTACTAACGTATAACGTTATATCCTATTACGTAATAACGTATAACGCTATATACCATTACGTACTAACGTATAACGTTATATACTATTACGTACTAACGTATAACGTTATATACTATTACGTACTAACGTATAATGTTATATACTATTACGGACTAACGTATAACGTTATATACTAATACGTAATGACGTATAACGTTATAAACTAATACGTAATGACGAATAACGTTATGTACTATTACGTATTAACGTATAACGTTATAAACTAATAAGTACTAACGTATAACGTTATTGAGTATTACCTTATAGCGTATAACGTTATATACTAATACGTAATAACGTAAAACGTTATATACTATTACGTAATAACGTATAACGTTGTATACTATTACGCAATGACGTACAACGCTATATACTATTACGTACTAAAGTATAACGTTATAAACTAATACGTAATGGCGAATAACGTTATATACTATTACCTACTAACGTATAACGTTATAAACTAATACGTAAGGACGTATAACGTTATAAACTAATACGTAATGACGAGTAACGTTATATACTATTACGTACTAACGTATAACGTTATAAACTAATACGTACTAACGTATAACGTTATATACTATTACGTAATAACGTGTAATGTTATAAACTAATACGTAATGACGTATAACGTTATATACTATTACGTAATAACGTGTAACGTTATATACTAATACGTAATAACGTAAAACGTTATATACTATTACGTAATAACGTATAACGTTATATACTATTACGTAATGACGTATAACGTTATATACTAATACGTAATAACGTATAACGTTATATCGTATTACGTGCTAACGTATAACGTTATATACTATTACGTACTAACGTGTAACGTTATATAGTATTACCTGATGACGTATAACGTTATATACTATTACGTACTAACGTATAACGTTATATCCTATTACGTAATAACGTATAACGCTATATACCATTACGTACTAACGTATAACGTTATATACTATTACGTACTAACGTATAATGTTATAAACTAATACGTAATGACGTATAACGTTATATACTATTACGTAATAACGTGTAACGTTATATACTAATACGTAATAACGTAAAACGTTATATACTATTACGTAATAACGTATAACGTTATATACTATTACGTACTAACGTATAACGTTATATACTATTACGCAATGACGTATAACGTTATAAACTAATAAGTAATAACGTAAAACGTTATATACTATTACGTAATAACGTATAACGTTATATACTAATACGTAATGACGTATAACGTTATATACTAATACGTAATAACGTGTAACGTTATATCGTATTACGTGCTAACGTATAACGTTATATACTATTACGTACTAACGTGTAACGTTATATAGTATTACCTGATGACGTACAACGTTATATACTATTACGTACTAACGTATAACGTTATATCCTATTACGTAATAACGTATAACGTTATATACCATTACGTACTAACTTATAACGTTATATACTATTACGTACTAACGTATAACGTTATATACTATTACGTACTAACGTATAATGTTATATACTATTACGGACTAACGTATAACGTTATATACTAATACGTAATGACGTATAACGTTATAAACTAATACGTAATGACGAATAACGTTATGTACTATTACGTATTAACGTATAACGTTATAAACTAATACGTACTAACGTATAACGTTATTGAGTATTACCTTATAGAGTATAACGTTATATACTAATACGTAATAACGTAAAACGTTATATACTATTACGTAATAACGTATAACGTTGTATACTATTACGTAATAACGTGTAACGTAATATAGTATTACCTGATGACGTATAACGTTATATACTATTACGTACTAACGTATAACGTTATATACTATTACGCAATGACGTATAACGTTATATCGTATTACGTGCTAACGTATAACGTTATATACTATTACGTACTAACGTGTAACGTTATATAGTATTACCTGATGACGTACAACGTTATATACTATTACGTACTAACGTATAACGTTATATCCTATTACGTAATAACGTATAACGTTATATACCATTACGTACTAACTTATAACGTTATAAACTAATACGTAATGGCGAATAACGTTATATACTATTACCTACTAACGTATAACGTTATAAACTAATACGTAATGACGTATAACGTTATAAACTAATACGTAATGACGAGTAACGTTATATACTATTACGTACTAACGTATAACGTTATATCGTATTACGTGCTAACGTATAACGTTATATACTATTACGTACTAACGTGTAACGTTATATAGTATTACCTGATGACGTATAACGTTATATACTATTACGTACTAACGTATAACGTTATATCCTATTACGTAATAACGTATAACGCTATATACCATTACGTACTAACGTATAACGTTATATACTATTACGTACTAACGTATAATGTTATAAACTAATACGTAATGACGTATAACGTTATAAACTATTACGCAATGACGTATAACGTTATATACTATTACGCAATGACGTATAACGCTATATACTATTACGTGCTAACGTATAACGTTATAAACTAATACGTAATGACGTATAACGTTATATACTATTACGTACTAACGTATAACGTTATAAACTAATACGTAATAACGTATAATGTTATATACTATTACGTACTAACGTATAACGTTATATACTAATACGTAATGACGTATAACGTTATAAACTAATACGTAATAACGAATAACGTTATGTACTATTACGTATTAACGTATAACGTTATAAACTAATACGTACTAACGTATAACGTTATTGAGTATTACCTTATAGCGTATAACGTTATATACTAATACGTAATAACGTAAAACGTTATATACTATTACGTAATAACGTATAACGTTGTATACTATTACGTAATAACGTGTAACGTAATATAGTATTACCTGATGACGTATAACGTTATATACTATTACGTACTAACGCATAACGTTATATACTATTACGCAATGACGTATAACGTTATATACTATTACGCAATGACGTATAACGCTATATACTATTACGTACTAAAGTATAACGTTATAAACTAATACGTAATGGCGAATAACGTTATATACTATTACCTACTAACGTATAACGTTATAAACTAATACAGATTGACGTATAACGTTATAAACTAATACGTAATGACGAGTAACGTTATATACTATTACGTACTAACGTATAACGTTATAAACTAATACGTACTAACGTATAACGTTATAAACTAATACGTACTAATGTGTAACGTTATATAGTATTACCTGATGACGTATAACGTTGTATACTATTACGTAATAACGTGTAACGTAATATAGTATTACCTGATGACGTATAACGTTATATACTATTACGTACTAACGTATAACGTTATATACTATTACGCAATGACGTATAACGTTATATACTATTACGCAATGACGTATAACGCTATATACTATTACGTACTAAAGTATAACGTTATAAACTAATACGTAATGACGAATAACGTTATATACTCTTACCTACTAACGTATAACGTTATAAACTAATACGTAATGACGTATAACGATATAAACTAATACGTAATGACGAGTAACGTTATATAATATTACGTACTAACGTATAACGTTATATACTATTACGTAATGACGTATAACGCTATATACTATTACGTACTAACGTATAACGTTATAAACTAATACGTAATGACGAATAACGTTATATAGTATTACGTACTAACGTATAACGTTATATACTATTACGTAAAGACGTATAACGTTATATACTAATACGTAATGACGTATAACGTTATAAAATAATACGTAATGACGAGTAACGTTATATAGTATTACGTACTAACGTATAACGTTATATACTATTACGTACTAACGTATAACGTTATATCCTATTACGTAATAACGTATAACGTTATATACCATTACGTACTAACGTATAACGTTATATACTATTACGTACTAAAGTATAACGTTATATACTATTACGTACTAACGTATAATGTTATATACTATTACGTACTAACGTATAACGTTATATACTAATACGTAATGACGTATAACGTTATAAACTAATACGTAATGACGAATAACGTTATGTACTATTACGTACTAACGTATAACGTTATAAACTAATACGTACTAACGTATAACGTTATTGAGTATTACCTTATAGCGTATAACGTTATATACTAATACGTAATAACGTAAAACGTTATATACTATTACGTAATAACGTATAACGTTATATACTATTACGTAATGACGTATAACGTTATACACTATTACGTAAAGACGTATAACGTTGTATACAAATACGTAATAACGTATAACATTGTATACTATTACGTACTAACGTATAACGTTATATACTATTACGTAATGACGTATAACGTTATATACTAATACGTAATGACGTATATCGTTATATACTATTACGTACTAACGTATAACGTTATATACTATTACGTAATGACGTATAACGCTATATACTATTACGTACTAACGTATAACGTTATAAACTAATACGTAATGACGAATAACGTTATATAATATTACGTACTAACGTATAACGTTATATACTATTACGCAGTGACGTATAACGTTATATACTATTACGTAATGACGTATAACGCTATATACTATTACGTACTATAGTGTAACGTTATATAGTATTACGTACTAACGTATAACGTTATACACAATTACGTAAAGACGTATAACGTTATATACTAATACGTAATAACGTATAACGTTATATACTATTACGTACTAACGTATAACGTTATATATTATTACGTAATGACGTATAACGCTATATACTATTACGTACTAACGTATAACGTTATAAACTATTACGCAATGACGTATAACGTTATACACTATTACGTAAAGACGTATAACGTTGTATACTAATACGTAATAACGTATAACGTTGTATACTATTACGTACTAACGTATAACGTTATATACTATTACGTAATGACGTATAACGTTATATACTAATACGTAATGACGTATATCGTTATATACTATTACGTACTAACGTATAACGTTATATACTATTACGTAATGACGTATAACGCTATATACTATTACGTACTAACGTATAACGTTATAAACTAATACGTAATGACGAATAACGTTATATACTATTACGTACTAACGTATAACGTTATAAACTAATACGTAATGACGAATAACGTTATATAATATTACGTACTAACGTATAACGTTATATACTATTACGCAGTGACGTATAACGCTATATACTATTACTTACTAACGTATAACGTTATAAACTAATACGTAATGACGTATAACGTTATATACTATTACGTACTAACGTATAACGTTATATACTATTACGTACTAACGTATAATGTTATATACTATTACGTACTAACGTATAACGTTATAAACTAATACGAAATGACGAATAACGTTATGTACTATTACGTACTAACGTATAACGTGATAAACTAATACGTACTAACGTATAACGTTATTGAGTATTACCTTATAGCGTATAACGTTATATACTAATACGTAATAACGTAAAACGTTATATACTATTACGTAATAACGTATAACGTTATATACTATTACGTAATGACGTATAACGTTATACACTATTACGTAAAGACGTATAACGTTGTATACTAATACGTAATAACGTATAACGTTGTATACTATTACGTACTAACGTATAACGTTATATACTATTACGTAATGACGTATAACGTTATATACTAATACGTAATGACGTATATCGTTATATACTATTACGTACTAACGTATAACGTTATATACTATTACGTAATGACGTATAACGCTATATACTATTACGTACTAACGTATAACGTTATAAACTAATACGTAATGACGAATAACGTTATATACTATTACGTACTAACGTATAACGTTATAAACTAATACATAATGACGAATAACGTTATATAATATTACGTACTAACGTATAACGTTATATACTATTACGCAGTGACGTATAACGCTATATACTATTACTTACTAACGTATAACGTTATAAACTAATACGTAATGACGTATAACGTTATATACTATTACGTACTAACGTATAACGTTATATACTATTACGTACTAACGTATAATGTTATATACTATTACGTACTAACGTATAACGTTATAAACTAATACGTAATGACGAATAACGTTATGTACTATTACGTACTAACGTATAACGTTATAAACTAATACGTACTAACGTATAACGTTATTGAGTATTACCTTATAGCGTATAACGTTATATACTAATACGTAATAACGTAAAACGTTATATACTATTACGTAATAACGTATAACGTTATATACTATTACGTAATGACGTATAACGTTATACACTATTACGTAAAGACGTATAACGTTGTATACTAATACGTAATAACGTATAACGTTGTATACTATTACGTATTAACGTATAACGTTATATACTATTACGTATTGACGTATAACGTTATATACTAATACGTAATGACGTATATCGTTATATACTATTACGTACTAACGTATAACGTTATATACTATTACGTAATGACGTATAACGCTATATACTATTACGTACTAACGTATAACGTTATAAACTAATACGTAATGACGAATAACGTTATATAATATTACGTACTAACGTATAACGTTATATACTATTACGCAGTGACGTATAACGTTATATACTATTACGTAATGACGTATAACGCTATATACTATTACGTACTATCGTGTAACGTTATATAGTATTACGTACTAACGTATAACGTTATATACTATTACGCAGTGACGTATAACGTTATATACTATTACGTAATGACGTATAACGCTATATACTATTACGTACTATCGTGTAACGTTATATACTATTACGCAATGACGTATAACGTTATATACTATTACGCAATGACGTATAACGCTATATACTATTACGTACTAACGTATAACGTTATAAACTATTACGCAATGACGTATAACGTTATATACTATTACGCAATGACGTATAACGCTATATACTATTACGTACTAACGTATAACGTTATAAACTAATACGTAATGACGTATAACGTTATATACTATTACGTACTAACGTATAACGTTATATACTATTACGTACTAACGTATAATGTTATATACTATTACGTACTAACGTATAACGTTATATACTAATACGTAATGACGTATAACGTTATAAACTAATACGTAATGACGAATAACGTTATGTACTATTACGTACTAACGTATAACGATATAAACTAATACGTACTAACGTATAACGTTATTGAGTATTACCTTATAGCGTATAACGTTATATACTAATACGTAATAACGTAAAACGTTATATACTATTACGTAATAACGTATAACGTTATATACTATTACGTAATGACGTATAACGTTATAAACTAATACGTAATGACGAATAAAGTTATATACTAATACGTAATAACGTATAACGTTGTATACTATTACGCAATGACGTATAACGTTATATACTATTACGCACTAGCGTATAACGTTATAAACTAATACGTACTAACGTATAACGTTATATACTATTACGTGCTAACGTATAACGTTATATACTATTTCGTGCTAACGTGTAACGTTACATACTATTACGTAATGACGTATAACGTTATAAACTAATACGTACTAACGTATAACGTTATTGAGTATTACCTTATAGCGTATAACGTTATATACTAATACGTAATAACGTAAAACGTTATATACTATTACGTAATAACGTATAACGTTATATACTATTACGTAATGACGTATAACGTTATAAACTAATACGTAATGACGAATAACGTTATATACTAATACGTAATAACGTATAACGTTGTATACTATTACGCAATGACGTATAACGTTATATACTATTACGCACTAACGTATAACGTTATAAACTAATACGTACTAACGTATAACGTTATATACTATTACGTGCTAACGTATAACGTTATATACTATTTCGTGCTAACCTGTAACGTTACATACTATTACGTAATGACGTATAACGTTATAAACTAATACGTACTAATGTGTAACGTTATATAGTATTACCTGATAACGTATAACGTTGTATACTATTACGTAATAACGTGTAACGTAATATAGAATTACCTGATGACGTATAACGTTATATACTATTACGTACTAACGTATAACGTTATATACTATTACGCAATGACGTATAACGTTATATACTATCACGCAATGACGTATAACGCTATATACTATTACGTACTAAAGTATAACGTTATAAACTAATACGTAATGACGAATAACGTTATATACTATTACGTACTAATGTATAACGTTATAAACTAATACGTAATGACGTATAACGTTATAAACTAAAACGTAATGACGAGTAACGTTATATACTATTACGTACTAACGTATAACGTTAGAAACTAATACGTACTAAGGTATAACGTTTTACACCATTACGTAAAGACGTATAACGTTATATACTAATACGTAATAACGTATAACGTTGTATACTAATACGTAATAACGTATAACGTTGTATACTATTACGCAATGACGTATAACGTTATATACTATTACGCACTAGCGTATAACGTTATAAACTAATACGTACTAACGTATAACGTTATATACTATTACGTGCTAACGTATAACGTTATATACTATTACGTACTAACGTATAATGTTATATACTATTACGTACTAACGTATAACGTTATATACTAATACGTAATGACGTATAACGTTATAAACTAATACGTAATGACGAATAACGTTATGTACTATTACGTACTAACGTATAACGATATAAACTAATACGTACTAACGTATAACGTTATTGAGTATTACCTTATAGCGTATAACGTTATATACTAATACGTAATAACGTAAAACGTTATATACTATTACGTAATAACGTATAACGTTATATACTATTACGTAATGACGTATAACGTTATAAACTAATACGTAATGACGAATAAAGTTATATACTAATACGTAATAACGTATAACGTTGTATACTATTACGCAATGACGTATAACGTTATATACTATTACGCACTAGCGTATAACGTTATAAACTAATACGTACTAACGTATAACGTTATATACTATTACGTGCTAACGTATAACGTTATATACTATTTCGTGCTAACGTGTAACGTTACATACTATTACGTAATGACGTATAACGTTATAAACTAATACGTACTAACGTATAACGTTATTGAGTATTACCTTATAGCGTATAACGTTATATACTAATACGTAATAACGTAAAACGTTATATACTATTACGTAATAACGTATAACGTTATATACTATTACGTAATGACGTATAACGTTATAAACTAACACGTAATGACGAATAACGTTATATACTAATACGTAATAACGTATAACGTTGTATACTATTACGCAATGACGTATAACGTTATATACTATTACGCACTAACGTATAACGTTATAAACTAATACGTACTAACGTATAACGTTATATACTATTACGTGCTAACGTATAACGTTATATACTATTTCGTGCTAACCTGTAACGTTACATACTATTACGTAATGACGTATAACGTTATAAACTAATACGTACTAATGTGTAACGTTATATAGTATTACCTGATAACGTATAACGTTGTATACTATTACGTAATAACGTGTAACGTAATATAGAATTACCTGATGACGTATAACGTTATATACTATTACGTACTAACGTATAACGTTATATACTATTACGCAATGACGTATAACGTTATATACTATCACGCAATGACGTATAACGCTATATACTATTACGTACTAAAGTATAACGTTATAAACTAATACGTAATGACGAATAACGTTATATACTATTACGTACTAATGTATAACGTTATAAACTAATACGTAATGACGTATAACGTTATAAACTAAAACGTAATGACGAGTAACGTTATATACTATTACGTACTAACGTATAACGTTAGAAACTAATACGTACTAAGGTATAACGTTTTACACCATTACGTAAAGACGTATAACGTTATATACTAATACGTAATAACGTATAACGTTGTATACTATTACGTACTAACGTATAACGTTATATACTATTACGCAATGACGTATAACGTTATATACTATTACGCAATGACGTATAACGCTATATACTATTACGTACTAACGTATAACGTTATAAACTATTACGCAATGACGTATAACGTTATATACTATTACGCAATGACGTATAACGCTATATACTATTACGTACTAACGTATAACGTTATAAACTAATACGTAATGACGTATAACGTTATATACTATTACTTACTAACGTATAACGTTATAAACTAATACGTACTAACGAATAACGTTATATACTATTACGTACTAACGTATAATGTTATAAACTAATACGTAATGACGTATAACGTTATATACTATTACGTACTAACGTATAACGTTATATACTATTACGTACTAACGTATAACGTTATAAACTAATACGTACTAACGAATAACGTTATATACTATTACGTACTAACGTATAATGTTATAAACTAATACGTAATGACGTATAACGTTATATACTATTACGTACTAACGTATAACGTTATATACTATTACGTACTAACGTATAATGTTATATACTATTACGTACTAACGTATAACGTTATATACTAATACGTAATGACGTATAACGTTATAAACTAATACGTAATGACGAATAACGTTATGTACTATTACGTACTAACGTATAACGATATAAACTAATACGTACTAACGTATAACGTTATTGAGTATTACCTTATAGCGTATAACGTTATATACTAATACGTAATAACCTAAAACGTTATATACTATTACGTAATAACGTATAACGTTATATACTATTACGTAATGACGTATAACGTTATAAACTAATACGTAATGACGAATAACGTTATATACTAATACGTAATAACGTATAACGTTGTATACTATTACGCAATGACGTATAACGTTATATACTATTACGCACTAACGTATAACGTTATAAACTAATACGTACTAACGTATAACGTTATATACTATTACGTGCTAACGTATAACGTTATATACTATTTCGTGTTAACGTGTAACGTTACATACTATTACGTAATGACGTATAACGTTATAAACTAATACGTACTAATGTGTAACGTTATATAGTATTACCTGATAACGTATAACGTGGTATACTATTACGTAATAACGTGTAACGTAATATAGAATTACCTGATGACGTATAACGTTATATACTATTACGTACTAACGTATAACGTTATACACTATTACGCAATGACGTATAACGTTATATACTATTACGCAATGACGTATAACGCTATATACTATTACGTACTAACGTATAACGTTATAAACTAATACGTAATGACGTATAACGTTATAAACTAAAACGTAATGACGAGTAACGTTATATACTATTACGTACTAACGTATAACGTTAGAAACTAATACGTACTAAGGTATAACGTTATACACCATTACGTAAAGACGTATAACGTTATATACTAATACGTAATAACGTATAACGTTGTATACTATTACGTACTAACGTATAACGTTATATACTATTACGTAATGACGTATAACGCTACATACTATTACGTACTAACGTGTAACGTTATATAGTATTACGTACTAACGTATAACGTTATACACTATTACGTAAAGACGTATAACTTTATATACTAATACGTAATAACGTGTAACGTTATATACTATTACGTACTAACGTATAACGTTATATATTATTACGTAATGACGTATAACGCTATATACTATTACGTACTAACGTATAACGTTATAAACTAATACGTAATGACGAATAACGTTATATACTATTACGTACTAACGTGTAACGTTATAAACTAATACGTAATGACGTATAACGTTATATACTATTACGTACTAACGTACAACGTTATATACTATTACGTAATGACGTATAACGCTATATACTATTACGTACTAACGTATAACGTTATAAACTAATACGTAATGACGAATAACGTTATATACTATTACGTGCTAACGTATAACGTTATATACTATTACGCAATGACGTATAACGTTATATACTATTACGCACTAACGTATAACGTTATAAACTAATACGCACTAACGTATAACGTTATATACTATTACGTGCTAACGTATAACGTTATATACTATTTCGTGCTAACGTGTAACGTTATATACTATTACGTAATGACGTATAACGCTATATACTATTACGTACTAACGTATAACGTTATACACTATTTCGTAAAGACGTATAACGTTATATACTAATACGTAATAACGTGTAACGTTATATACTATTACGTACTAACGTATAACGTTATATATTATTACGTAATGACGTATAACGCTATATACTATTACGTACTAACGTATAACGTTATAAACTAATACGTAATGACGAATAACGTTATATACTATTACGTACTAACGTATAACGTTATATACTATTACGCAATGACGTATAACGTTATTAACTACTACGCAATGACGTATAACGCTATATACTATTGCGTACTAACGTATAACGTTATAAACTATTACGCAATGACATATAACGTTATATACTATTACGCAATGACGTATAACGTTATATACTATTACGTAATAACGTGTAACGTTATATACTAATACGTAATAACGTAAAACGTTATATACTAATACGTAATGACGTATATCGTTATATACTATTACGTACTAACGTATAACGTTATATACTATTACGTAATGACGTATAACGCTATATACTATTACGTACTAACGTATAACGTTACAAAATAATATGTAATGACGAATAACGTTATATACTATTACGTACTAACGTATAACGTTATATACTATTACGCAATGACGTATAACGTTATATACTATTACGCACTAACGTATAACGTTATAAACTAATACGTACTACAGTATAACGTTATATACTATTACGTGCTAACGTATAACGTTATATACTATTTCGTGCTAACGTGTAACGTTATATACTATTACGTAATGACGTATAACGTTATAAACTAATACGTAATGACGAGTAACGTTATATATTATTACGTACTAACGTATAACGTTATAAACTAATACGTACTAACGTATAACGTTATAAACTAATACGTACTAATGTGTAACGTTATATAGTATTACCTGATGACGTATAACGTTGTATACTATTACGTAATAACGTGTAACGTAATATAGAATTACCTGATGACGTATAACGTTATATACTATTACGTACTAACGTATAACGTTATATACTATTACGCAATGACGTATAACGTTATATACTATTACGCAATGACGTATAACGCTATATACTATTACGTACTAAAGTATAACGTTATAAACTAATACGTAATGACGAATAACGTTATATACTATTACGTACTAACGTATAACGTTATAAAATAATACGTAATGACGTATAACGTTATAAACTAATACGTAATGACGAGTAACGTTATATACTATTACGTACTAACGTATAACGTTATAAACTAATACGTACTAACGTATAACGTTATACACCATTACGTAAAGACGTATAACGTTATATACTAATATGTAATAAAGTATAACGTTGTATACTATTACGTACTAACGTATAACGTTATATACTATTACGTAATAACGTATAACGTTATATACTATTACGTAATGACGTATAACGTTATATACTAATACGTAATAACGTATAACGTTATATCGTATTACGTGCTAACGTATAACGTTCTATACTATTACGTACTAACGAGTAACGTTATATAGTATTACCTGATGACGTATAACGTTATATACTAATACGTAATAACGAAAAACGTTATATACTATTACGTAATAACGTGTAACGTTATATACTATTTCGTGCTAACGTGTAACGTTATATACTAATACGTAATGACGTATAACGTTATAAACTAATACGTAATGACGAATAACGTTATGTACTATTACGTACTAACGTATAACGTTATAAACTAATACGTACTAACGTATAACGTTATTGTGTATTACCTTATAGCGTATAACGTTATATACTAATACGTAATAACGTAAAACGTTATATACTATTACGTAATAACGTATAACGTTATATACTATTACGTAATGACGTATAACGCTATATACTATTACGTACTAACGTATAACGTTATAAACTAATACGTAATGACGAATAACGTTATATACTATTACGTACTAACGTGTAACGTTATAAACTAATACGTAATGACGTATAACGTTATATACTATTACGTACTAACGTACAACGTTATATACTATTACGTAATGACGTATAACGCTTTATACTATTACGTACTAACGTATAACGTTATAAACTAATACGTAATGACGAATAACGTTATATACTATTACGTGCTAACGTATAACGTTATATACTATTACGCAATGACGTATAACGTTATATACTATTACGCACTAACGTATAACGTTATAAACTAATACGCACTAACGTATAACGTTATATACTATTACGTGCTAACGTATAACGTTATATACTATTTCGTGCTAACGTGTAACGTTATATACTATTACGTAATGACGTATAAAGCTATATAATATTACGTACTAACGTATAACGTTATAAACTAATACGTACTAACGTATAACGTTATACACCATTACGTAAAGACGTATAACGTTATATACCAATACGTAATAACGTATAACGTTGTATACTATTACGTACTAACGTATAACGTTATATACTATTACGTAATGACGTATAACGATATATACTATTACGTACTAACGTATAACGTTATAAACTAATACGTAATGACGAATAACGTTATATAGTATTACGTACTAACGTATAACGTTATACACTATTACGTAAAGACGTATAACGTTATATACTAATACGTAATAACGTATAACGTTATATCGTATTACGTGCTAACGTATAACGTTATAAACTAATACGTACTAACGTATAACGTTATACACCATTACGTAAAGACGTATAACGTTATATACAAATACGTAATAACGTATAACGTTGTATACTATTACGTACTAACGTATAACGTTATATACTATTACGTAATGACGTATAACGCTATATACTATTACGTACTAACGTATAACGTTATAAACTAATACGTAATGACGAATAACGTTATATAGTATTACGTACTAACGTATAACGTTATACACTATTACGTAAAGACGTATAACGTTATATACTAATACGTAATAACGTATAACGTTATATCGTATTACGTGCTAACGTATAACGTTATATACTATTACGTACTAACGTGTAACGTTATAAACTAATACGTAATGACGTATAACGTTATATACTATTACGTACTAACGTATAACGCTATATACTATTGCGTACTAACGTGTAACGTTATATAGTATTACGTACTAACGTATAACGTTATACACTATTACGTAAAGACGTATAACGTTATATACTAATACGTATTAACGTATAACGTTATATACTATTACGTACTAACGTATAACGTTATATATTATTACGTAATGACGTATAACGCTATATACTATTACGTACTAACGTATAACGTTATAAACTAATACGTAATGACGAATAACGTTATATACTATTACGTACTAACGTATAACGTTATATACTATTACGCAATGACGTATAACGTTATATACTATTAAGCAATGACGTATAACGCTATATACTATTATGTACTAACGTATAGCGTTATAAACTATTACGCAATGACATATAACGTTATATAATATTAAGCAATGACGTATAACGCTATATACTATTACGTACTGACGTATAACGTTATAAACTAATACGTAATGACGTATAACGTTATATACTATTACGTACTAACGTATAACGTTATAAACTAATACGTACTAACGAAAAACGTTGTATAATATTACGTACTAACGTATAACGTTATATACTATTACGTACTAACGTGTAACGTTATAAACTAATACGTAATGACGTATAACGTTATATACTATTACGTACTAACGTATAACGCTATATACTATTGCGTACTAACGTGTAACGTTATATAGTATTACGTACTAAGGTATAACGTTATAAACTAATACGTACTAATGTGTAACGTTATATAGTATTATCTGATGACGTATAACGTTGTATACTATTACGTAATAACGTGTAACGTAATATAGAATTACCTGATGACGTATAACGTTATATACTATTACGTACTAACGTATAACGTTATATACTATTACGTACTAACGTATAACGTTATAAACTAATACGTAATGACGAATAACGTTATATAGTATTACGTACTAACGTATAACGTTATATACTATTACGTAAAGACGTATAACGTTATATACTAATACGTAATAACGTACAACGTTATATACTATTACGTAAAGACGTATAACGTTATATACTAATACGTAATAACGTACAACGTTATATCGTATTACGTGCTGACGTATAACGTTATATACTATTACGTACTAACGTGTAACGTTATAAACTAATACGTAATGACGTATAACGTTATATACTAATACGTAATAACGTATAACGTTGTATACTATTACGTACTAACGTATAACGTTATATACTATTACGTAATGACGTATGACGTTATAAACTAATACGTAATGACGAGTAACGTTATATACTATTACGTACTAACGTATAACGTTATAAACTAATACGTACTAACGTATAACGTTATAAACTAATACGTACTAGTGTGTAACGTTATATAGTATTACCTGATGACGTATAACGTTGTATACTATTACGTAATAACGTATAACGTTATATACTATTACGTAATGACGTATCACGCTATATACTATTACGTACTAACGTATAACGTTATAAACTAATACGTAATGACGAATAACGTTATATAGTATTACGTACTAACGTATAACGTTATATACTATTACGTAAAGACGTATAACGTTATATACTAATACGTAATAACGTACAACGTTATATCGTATTACGTGCTGACGTATAACGTTATATACTATTACGTACTAACGTGTAACGTTATAAACTAATTCGTAATGACGTATAACGTTATATACTATTACGTACTAACGTACAACGTTATATACTATTACGTAATGACGTATAACGCTATATACTATTACGTACTAACGTATAACGTTATAAACTAATACGTAATGACGAATAACGTTATATACTATTACGTACTAACGTATAACGTTATATACTATTACGCAATGACGTAAAACGTTATATACTATTACGTAATAACGTATAACGTTATATACTATTACGCAATGACGTATAACGTTATATACTATTACGCACTAACGTATAACGTTATAAACTAATACGCACTAACGTATAACGTTATATACTATTACGTGCTAACGTATAACGTTATATACTATTTCGTGCTAACGTGTAACGTTATATACTATTACGTAATGACGTATAACGCTATATAGTATTACCTTATAGCGTATAACGTTATATACTAATACGTAATAACGTGTAACGTTATATACTATTACGTACTAACGTATAACGTTATATATTATTACGCAATGACGTATAACGCTATATACTATTACGTACTAACGTATAACGTTATAAACTATTACGCAATGACATATAACGTTATATACTATTACGCAATGACGTATAACGTTATACACTATTACGTAATAACGTGTAACGTTATATACTAATACGTAATAACGTAAAACGTTATATACTATTACGTAATAACGTTTAACGTTATATACTATTACGTAATGACGTATAACGTTATATACTAATACGTAATAACGTATAACGTTATATTGTATTACGTGCTAACGTATAACGTTCTATACTATTACGTACTAACGTGTAACGTTATATAGTATTACCTGATGACGTATAACGTTATATACTAATACGTAATAACGTAAAACGTTATATACTATTACGTAATAACGTGTAACGTTATATACTATTTCGTGCTAACGTATAACGTTATAAACTAATACGTAATGACGTATAACGTTATAAACTAATACGTAATGACGAGTAACGTTATATACTATTACGTACTAACGTATAACGTTATAAACTAATACGTACTAACGTATAACGTTATACACCATTACGTAAAGACGTATAACGTTATATACTAATACGTAATAACGTATAACGTTGTATACTATTACGTACTAACGTATAACGTTATATACTATTACGTAATGACGTATGACGTTATAAACTAATACGTAATGACGAGTAACGTTATATACTATTACGTACTAACGTATAACGTTATAAACTAATACGTACTAACGTATAACGTTATAAACTAATACGTACTAGTGTGTAACGTTATATAGTATTACCTGATGACGTATAACGTTGTATACTATTACGTAATAACGTGTAACGTAATATAGTATTACCTTATAGCGTATAACGTTATATACTAATACGTAATACCGTAAAACGTTATATACTATTACGTAATAACGTATAACGTTATATACTATTACGTAATGACGTATAACGTTATACACTATTACGTAAAGACGTATAACGTTATATACTAATACGTAATAACGTATAACGTTGTATACTATTACGTACTAACGTATAACGTTATATACTATTACGTACTAACGTATAACGTTATAAACTAATACGTACTAACGTATAACGTTATACACCATTACGTAAAGACGTATAACGTTATATATTAATACGTAATAACGTATAACGTTGTATACTATTACGTACTAACGTATAACGTTATATACTATTACGTAATGACGTATAACGCTATATACTATTACGTACTAACGTATAACGTTATAAACTAATACGTAATGACGAATAACGTTATATACTATTACGTACTAACGTATAACGTTATATACTATTACGTACTAACGTATAACGTTATAAACTAATACGTACTAACGAATAACGTTATATACTGTTACGTACTAACGTATAATGTTATAAACTAATAAGTAATGACGTATAACGTTATATACTATTACGTAATAACGTGTAACGTTATATACTAATACGTAATAACGTATAACGTTATATACTATTTCGTGCTAACGTGTAACGTTATATACTAATACGTAATGACGTATAACGTTATAAACTAATACGTAATGACGAATAACGTTATGTACTATTACGTACTAACGTATAACGTTATAAACTAATACGTACTAACGTATAACGTCATTGAGTATTACCTTATAGCGTATAACGTTATATACTAATACGTAATAACGTAAAACGTTATATACTATTACGTAATAACGTATAACGTTATATACTATTACGTAATGACGTATAACGTTATACACTATTACGTAAAGACGTATAACGTTATATACTAATACGTAATAACGTATAACGTCATATGCTATTACGCACTAACGTATAACGTTGTATACTAATACGTAATGACGTATATCGTTATATACTATTACGTACTAACGTATAACGTTATATACTATTACGTAATGACGTATAACGCTATATACTATTACGTACTAACGTATAACGTTACAAAATAATATGTAATGACGAATAACGTTATATACTATTACGTACTAACGTATAACGTTATATACTATTACGCAATGACGTATAACGTTATATACTATTACGCACTAACGTATAACGTTATAAACTAATACGTACTACCGTATAACGTTATATACTATTACGTAATGACGAATAACGTTATATACTATTACGTACTAACGTATAACGTTATAAACTAATACGTAATGACGAATAACGTTATATACTATTACGTACTAACGTATAACGTTATATACTATTACGCAATGACGTATAACGTTGTATACTATTACGTAATAACGTGTAACGTAATATAGTATTACCTGATGACGTATAACGTTATAC
This sequence comes from Bombus pascuorum, assembly GCF_905332965.1. NCBI lineage: Eukaryota > Metazoa > Arthropoda > Insecta > Hymenoptera > Apidae > Bombus > Bombus pascuorum. The sequence continues at coordinate 10,529,346 of NC_083490.1, read as the reverse complement.
AGGGTGCGCCGTTAGAATTCGGACAGAATTCAATTTGTAGTTCCCACCATATTAGAATTCAGATGTTTGTGCTGATTGACTCTGAAGTTAGTTAAATATGTCAATAAGTCTTCTATAACCTCAAAATGACAGAACTCGTTAAGCAAAACCCGGAATACGATAGAAGAGCGGCGATTATAGAAAGTCTTCGCGCCGGGCGAACGCCGGTCGAAATTATAAAATTCTTTAGCTACCCAAGATCGACGGTATACGACATTGCTAAGAGATACGCAGCCTCAGAGTGGTTCGAGAAGGGTTCTCCTTCTCCGGCGAGAAAAGTTCAGGTTAGGGAAAAATCAACAAGGACGCCAGAAATTATTCAAAGGGCCCAAGACATGATTTTGGAAGATCCGGGAACTTCTCTCCGAAAATTAGCCTCCGTCTTGGGGGTGAGTGAAACGATTGTCCGTCGAATAGCTCAAGAGGATCTTAAATATGCCTCCTACGTTCTCAAAGTCCGTCAGATGCTCTCCGAGGCCGCCAAGCTTAAAAGATTTGCCCGTTGTCATTTGATTCTGTGTTCGTTAAAACACGAAGCTGCTCCTAACAGTCCCGACCTAAACCCATTGGACTATTACGTGTGGGGCGTTATCGAGAGACAAACTAATAAATGCAGGCACCCCAACGTCAACTCCCTACGAGCTGCTATCGAGTCAGAATTCGCGACAATTAAACGCGACCAGTTGAAGTCAGCGTGCTCGCGCTTTAGAGCAAGAATAGAGCAGGTCATAGAGGCAGAGGGTGGTTACATAGAATAAAAGTTCTCAGCAAGGACCCTTTAAATGAGATATAACAACATTTTCATGTGTTTTTGTGTATTGACTTAAATAAACAACTTTCTGCACAAAACTTCTTTTGTCCGGATTCTAACGGCGCACCCTGTATACTATTACGTACTAACGTATAACGTTATATACTATTACGCAATGACGTATAACGTTATATACTATTACGCAATGACGTATAACGCTATATACTATTACGTACTAAAGTATAACGTTATAAACTAATACGTAATGACGAATAACGTTATATACTATTACGTACTAACGTATAACGTTATAAACTAATACGCAATGACGTATAACGTTATAAACTAATACGTAATGACGAGTAACGTTATATACTATTACGTACTAACGTATAACGTTATAAACTAATACGTACTAACGTATAACGTTATACACCATTACGTAAAGACGTATAACGTTATATACTAATACGTAATAACGTATAACGTTGTATACTATTACGTACTAACGTGTAACGTTATAAACTAATACGTAATGACGTATAACGTTATATACTATAACGTACTAACATATAACGCTATATACTATTGCGTACTAACGTGTAACGTTATATAGTATTACGTACTAACGTATAACGTTATACACTATTACGTAAAGACGTATAACGTTATATACTAATACGTAATAACGTATAACGTTATATACTATTACGTACTAACGTATAACGTTATATATTATTACGTAATGACGTATAACGCTATATACTATTACGTACTAACGTATAACGTTATAAACTAATACGTAATGACGAATAACGTTATATACTATTACGTACTAACGTAAAACGTTATACACCATTACGTAAAGACGTATAACGTTATATACTAATACGTAATGACGAGTAACGTTATATACTATTACGTACTAACGTATAACGTTATAAACTAATACGTACTAACGTATAACGTTATACACCATTACGTAAAGACGTATAACGTTATATACTAATACGTAATAACGTATAACGTTGTATACTATTACGTACTAACGTATAACGTTATATACTATTACGTAATGACGTATAACGCTATATACTATTACGTACTAACGTATAACGTTATAAACTAATACGTAATGACGAATAACGTTATATAGTATTACGTACTAACGTATAACGTTATACACTATTACGTAAAGACGTATAACGTTATATACTAATACGTAATAACGTACAACGTTATATCGTATTACGTGCTAACGTATAACGTTATATACTATTACGTACTAACGTGTAACGTTATAAACTAATACGTAATGACGTATAACGTTATATACTATTACGTACTAACGTATAACGCTATATACTATTGCGTACTAACGTGTAACGTTATATAGCATTACGTACTAACGTATAACGTTATACACTATTACGTAAAGACGTATAACGTTATATACTAATACGTATTAACGTATAACGTTATATACTATTACGTACTAACGTATAACGTTATATACTATTACGTACTAACGTATAACGTTATAAACTAATACGTACTAACGAAAAACGTTGTATACTATTACGTACTAACGTATAACGTTATATACTATTACGTACTAACGTGTAACGTTATAAACTAATACGTAATGACGTATAACGTTATATACTATTACGTACTAACGTATAACGCTATATACTATTGCGTACTAACGTGTAACGTTATATAGTATTACGTACTAAGGTATAACGTTATAAACTAATACGTACTAATGTGTAACGTTATATAGTATTATCTGATGACGTATAACGTTGTATACTATTACGTAATAACGTGTAACGTAATATAGAATTACCTGATGACGTATAACGTTATATACTATTACGTAAAGACGTATAACGTTATATACTAATACGTAATAACGTACAACGTTATATCGTATTACGTGCTGACGTATAACGTTATATACTATTACGTACTAACGTGTAACGTTATAAACTAATACGTAATGACGTATAACGTTATATACTAATACGTAATAACGTATAACGTTGTATACTATTACGTACTAACGTATAACGTTATATACTATTACGTAATAACGTATGACGTTATAAACTAATACGTAATGACGAGTAACGTTATATACTATTACGTACTAACGTATAACGTTATAAACTAATACGTACTAACGTATAACGTTATAAACTAATACGTACTAGTGTGTAACGTTATATAGTATTACCTGATGACGTATAACGTTGTATACTATTACGTAATAACGTATAACGTTATATACTATTACGTAATGACGTATCACGCTATATACTATTACGTACTAACGTATAACGTTATAAACTAATACGTAATGACGAATAACGTTATATAGTATTACGTACTAACGTATAACGTTATATACTATTACGTAAAGACGTATAACGTTATATACTAATACGTAATAACGTACAACGTTATATCGTATTACGTGCTGACGTATAACGTTATATACTATTACGTACTAACGTGTAACGTTATAAACTAATTCGTAATGACGTATAACGTTATATACTATTACGTACTAACGTACAACGTTATATACTATTACGTAATGACGTATAACGCTATATACTATTACGTACTAACGTATAACGTTATAAACTAATACGTAATGACGAATAACGTTATATACTATTACGTACTAACGTATAACGTTATATACTATTACGCAACGACGTAAAACGTTATATACTATTACGTAATAACGTATAACGTTATATACTATTACGCAATGACGTATAACGTTATATACTATTACGCACTAACGTATAACGTTATAAACTAATACGCACTAACGTATAACGTTATATACTATTACGTGCTAACGTATAACGTTATATACTATTTCGTGCTAACGTGTAACGTTATATACTATTACGTAATGACGTATAACGCTATATAGTATTACCTTATAGCGTATAACGTTATATACTAATACGTAATAACGTGTAACGTTATATACTATTACGTACTAACGTATAACGTTATATATTATTACGCAATGACGTATAACGCTATATACTATTACGTACTAACGTATAACGTTATAAACTATTACGCAATGACATATAACGTTATATACTATTACGCAATGACGTATAACGTTATACACTATTACGTAATAACGTGTAACGTTATATACTAATACGTAATAACGTAAAACGTTATATACTATTACGTAATAACGTATAACGTTATATACTATTACGTAATGACGTATAACGTTATATACTAATACGTAATAACGTATAACGTTATATTGTATTACGTGCTAACGTATAACGTTCTATACTATTACGTACGAACGTGTAACGTTATATAGTATTACCTGATGACGTATAACGTTATATACTAATACGTAATAACGTAAAACGTTATATACTATTACGTAATAACGTGTAACGTTATATACTATTTCGTGCTAACGTGTAACGTTATATACTAATACGTAATGACGTATAACGTTATAAACTAATACGTAATGACGAATAACGTTTTGTACTATTACGTACTAACGTATAACGTTATAAACTAATACGTACTAACGTATAACGTCATTGAGTATTACCTTATAGCGTATAACGTTATATACTAATACGTAATAACGTAAAACGTTATATACTATTACGTAATAACGTATAACGTTATATACTATTACGTGCTAACGTATAACGTTATAAACTAATACGTAATGACGTATAACGTTATATACTATTACGTACTAACGTACAACGTTATATACTATTACGTAATGACGTATAACGCTATATACTATTACGTACTAACGTATAACGTTATATCGTATTACGTGCTAACGTATAACGTTATATACTATTACGTACTAACGTGTAACGTTATAAACTAATACGTAATGACGTATAACGTTATATACTATTACGTACTAACGTACAACGTTATATACTATTACGTAATGACGTATAACGCTATATACTATTACGTACTAACGTATAACGTTATAAACTAATACGTAATGACGAATAACGTTATATACTATTACGTACTAACGTCTAACGTTATATACTATTACGTGCTAACGTATAACGTTATATACTATTTCGTGCTAACGTGTAACGTTATATACTATTACGTAATGACGTATAACGCTATATACTATTACGTACTAACGTGTAACGTTATATAGTATTACGTACTAACGTATAACGTTATACACTATTACGTAAAGACGTATAACGTTATATACTAATACGTAATAACGTATAACGTTATATACTATTACGTACTAACGTATAACGTTATAAACTAATACGTACTAACGTATAACGTTATAAACTAATACGTACTAATGTGTAACGTTATATAGTATTACCTGATGACGTATAACGTTGTATACTATTACGTAATAAAGCGTAACGTAATATAGTATTACCTGATGACGTATAACGTTATATACTATTACGTACTAACGTATAACGTTATATACTATTACGCAATGACGTATAACGTTATATACTATTACGCAATGACGTATAACGCTATATACTATTACGTACTAAAGTATAACGTTATATACTAATACGTAATAACGTATAACGTTGTATACTATTACGTACTAACGTATAACGTTATATACTATTACGTAATGACGTATAACGCTATATACTATTACGTACTAACGTATAACGTTATAAACTAATACGTAATGACGTATAACGTTATATACTATTACGTACTAACGTATAACGTTATAAACTAATACGTACTAACGAATAACGTTATATACTATTACGTACTAACGTATAATGTTATAAACTAATACGTAACGACGTATAACGTTATATACTATTACGTAATAACGTGTAACGTTATATACTAATACGTAATAACGTAAAACGTTATATACTATTACGTAATAAAGTATAACGTCATATACTATTACGTAAGGACGTATAACGTTATATACTAATACGTAATAACGTATAACGTTATATCGTATTACGTGCTAACGTATAACGTTATATACTATTACGTACTAACGTGTAACGTTATATAGTATTACCTGATGACGTATAACGTTATATACTACTACGTACTAACGTATAACGTTATATCCTATTACGTAATAACGTATAACGTTATATACCATTAAGTACTAACGTATAACGTTATATACTATTACGTACTAACGTATAACGTTGTATACTATTACGTACTAACGTATAACGTTATATACTATTACGTAATGACGTATAACGCTATATACTATTACGTACTAACGTATAACGTTATAAACTAATACGTAATGACGTATAACGTTATATACTATTACGTACTAACGTATAACGTTATAAACTAATACGTACTAACGAATAACGTTATATACTATTACGTACTAACGTATAATGTTATAAACTAATACGTAACGACGTATAACGTTATATACTATTACGTAATAACGTGTAACGTTATATACTAATACGTAATAACGTAAAACGTTATATACTATTACGTAATAAAGTATAACGTCATATACTATTACGTAAGGACGTATAACGTTATATACTAATACGTAATAACGTATAACGTTATATCGTATTACGTGCTAACGTATAACGTTATATACTATTACGTACTAACGTGTAACGTTATATAGTATTACCTGATGACGTATAACGTTATATACTACTACGTACTAACGTATAACGTTATATCCTATTACGTAATAACGTATAACGTTATATACCATTAAGTACTAACGTATAACGTTATATACTATTACGTACTAACGTATAACGTTATATACTATTACGTACTAACGTATAATGTTATATACTATTACGTACTAACGTATAACGTTATATACTAATACGTAATGACGCATAACGTTATAAACTAATACGTAATGACGAATAACGTTATGTACTATTACGTACTAACGTATAACGTTATAAACTATTACGTACTAACGTATAACGTTATATACTATTACGTAATGACGTATAACGCTATATACTATTACGTACTAACGTATAACGTTATAAACTAATACGTAATGACGAATAACGTTATATACTATTACGTACTAACGTATAACGTTATAAACTATTACGCAAGGACGTATAACGTTATATACTATTACGCACTAACGTATAACGTTATAAACTAATACGTACTAACGAATAACGTTATATACTATTACGTGCTAACGTATAACGTTATATACTATTTCGTGCTAACGTGTAACGTTATATACTATTACGTAATGACGTATAACGTTATAAACTAATACGTAATGACGAGTAACGTTATATACTATTACGTACTAACGTATAACGTTATAAACTAATACGTACTAACGTATAACGTTGTATACTATTACGAAATAACGTGTAACGTAATATAGTATTACCTGATGACGTATAACGTTATATACTATTACGTACTAACGTATAACGTTATATACTATTACGCAATGACGTATAACGTGATATACTATTACGCAATGACGTATAACGCTATATACTATTACGTACTAAAGTATAACGTTATAAACTAATACGTAATGACGAATAACGTTATATACTATTACGTACTAACGTATAACGTTATAAACTAATACGTTATGACGTATAACGTTATATACTATTACGTAATGACGTATAACGTTATACACTATTACGTAAAGACGTATAACGTTATATACTAATACGTAATAACGTATAACGTTGCATACTATTACGTACTAACGTATAACGTAATATACTATTACGTAATGAAGTATAACGTTATATACTAATATGTAATGACGTATATCGTTATATACTATTACGTACTAACGTATAACGTTATATACTATTTCGTAATGACGTATAACGTTATATACTATTACGCAATGACGTATAACGCTATATACTATTACGTACTAAAGTATAACGTTATAAACTAATACGTAATGACGAATAACGTTATATACTATTACGTACTAACGTATAACGTTATAAACTAATACGTACTAATGTGTAACGTTATATAGTATTACCTGATGACGTATAACGTTGTATACTATTACGTAATAACGTGTAACGTAATATAGTATTACCTGATGACGTATAACGTTATATACTATTACGTACTAACGTATAACGTTATATACTATTACGCAATGACGTATAACGTTATATACTATTACGCAATGACGTATAACGCTATATACTATTACGTACTAAAGTATAACGTTATAAACTAATACGTAATGACGAATAACGTTATATACTATTACGTACTAACGTATAACGTTATAAACTAATACGTAATGACGTATAACGTTATAAACTAATACGTAATGACGAGTAACGTTATATACTATTACGTACTAACGTATAACGTTATATACTATTACGTAATGAATTTTAACGCTATATACTATTACGTACTAACGTATAACGTTATATACTATTACGTAAAGACGTATAACGTTATATACTAATACGTAATAACGTACAACGTTATATCGTATTACGTGCTAACGTATAACGTTATATATTATTACGTACTAACGTGTAACGTTATAAACTAATACGTAATGACGTATAACGTTATATACTATTACGTACTAACGTACAACGTTATATACTATTACGCAATGACGTATAACGTTATATACTATTACGTACTAACGTATAACGTTATACACTATTACGTAAAGACGTATAACGTTATATACTAATACGTAATAACGTATAACGTTATATACTATTACGTACTAACGTATAACGTTATATATTATTACGTAATGACGTATAACGCTATATACTATTACGTACTAATGTATAACGTTAGAAACTAATACGTAATGACGAATAACGTTATATACTATTACGTTCTAACGTATAACGTTATATACTATTACGCAATGACGTATAACGTTATATACTATTACGCAATGACGTATAACGCTATATACTATTACGTACTAACGTATAACGTTATAAACTATTACGCAATGACGTATAACGTTATATACTATTACGCAATGACGTATAACGCTATATACTATTACGTACTAACGTATAACGTTATAAACTAATACGTAATGACGTATAACGTTATATACTATTACGTACTAACGTATAACGTTATAAACTAATACGTACTAACGAATAACGTTATATACTATTACGTACTAACGTATAATGTTATATACTAATACGTAATGGCGTATAACGTTATATACTATTACGTAATAACGTGTAACGTTATATACTAATACGTAATAACGTAAAACGTTATATACTATTACGTAATAACGTATAACGTTATATACTATTACGTAATGACTTATAACGTTATATACTAATACGTAATAACGTATAACGTTATATACTATTACGTGCTAACGTATAACGTTATATACTATTACGTACTAACGTGTAACGTTATATAGTATTACCTGATGACGTATAACGTTATATACTATTACGTACTAACGTATAACGTTATATCCTATTACGTAATAACATATAACGTTATATACCATTACGTACTAACGTATAACGTTATATACGATTTCGTAATGACGTATAACGCTATATACTATTACGTACTAACGTATAACGTTATAAACTAATACGTAATGACGAATAACGTTATATACTATTACGTACTAACGTATAACGTTATAAACTAATACATACTAATGTGTAACGTTATATAGTATTACCTGTTGACGTATAACGTTATATACTATTACGTACTAACGTATAACGTTATATACTATTACGCAATGACGTATAACGTTATATACTATTACGCAATGACGTATAACGCTATATACTATTACGTACTAAAGTATAACGTTATAAACTAATACGTAATGACGAATAACGTTATATACTATTACGTACTAACGTATAACGTTATAAACTAATACGTAATGACGTATAACGTTATAAACTAATACGTAATGACGAGTAACGTTATATACTATTACGTACTAACGTATAACGTTATAAACTAATACGTACTAACGTATAACGTTATACACCATTACGTAAAGACGTATAACGTTATATACTAATACGTAATAACGTATAACGTTGTATACTATTACGTACTAACGTATAACGTTATATACTATTACGTAATGAATTTTAACGCTATATACTATTACGTACTAACGTATAACGTTATATACTATTACGTAAAGACGTATAACGTTATATACTAATACGTAATAACGTACAACGTTATATCGTATTACGTGCTAACGTATAACGTTATATATTATTACGTACTAACTTGTAACGTTATAAACTAATACGTAATGACGTATAACGTTATATACTATTACGTACTAACGTACTACGTTATATACTATTACGTAATGACGTATAACGCTATATACTATTACGTACTAACGTATAACGTTATAAACTAATACGTAATGACGAATAACGTTATATACTATTACGTACTAACGTCTAACGTTATATACTATTACGCAATGACGTATAACGTTATATACTATTACGCACTAACGTATAACGTTATAAACTAATACGTACCAACGTATAACGTTATATACTATTACGCACTAACGTATAACGTTATATACTATTACGTACTAACGTGTAACGTTATATAGTATTACGTACTAACGTATAACGTTATACACTATTACGTAAAGACGTATAACGTTATATACTAATACGTAATAACGTATAACGTTATATACTATTACGTACTAAGGTATAACGTTATATATTATTACGTAATGACGTATAACGCTATATACTATTACGTACTAATGTATAACGTTATAAACTAATACGTAATGACGAATAACGTTATATACTATTACGTTCTAACGTATAACGTTATATACTATTACGCAATGACGTATAACGTTATATACTATTACGCAATGACGTATAACGCTATATACTATTACGTACTAACGTATAACGTTATAAACTATTACGCAATGACGTATAACGTTATATACTATTACGCAATGACGTATAACGCTATATACTATTACGTACTAACGTATAACGTTATAAACTAATACGTAATGACGTATAACGTTATATACTATTACGTATTAACGTATAACGTTATAAACTAATACGTACTAACGAATAACGTTATATACTATTACGTACTAACGTATAATGTTATAAACTAATACGTAATGGCGTATAACGTTATAAACTAATACGTACTAACGAATAACGTTATATACTATTACGTACTAACGTATAATGTTATAAACTAATACGTAATGGCGTATAACGTTATATACTATTACGTAATAACGTATAACGTTATATACTATTACGTACTAACGTGTAACGTTATATAGTATTACCTGATGACGTATAACGTTATATACTATTACGTACTAACGTATAACGTTATATCCTATTACGTAATAACGTATAACGTTATATACCATTACGTACTAACGTATAACATTATATACTATTACGTACTAACGTATAACGTTATATACTATTACGTACTAACGTATAATGTTATATACTATTACGTACTAACGTATAACGTTATATACTAATACGTAATGACGTATAACGTTATAAACTAATACGTAATGACGAATAACGTTATGTACTATTACGTACTAACGTATAACGTTATAAACTAATACGTACTAACGTATAACGTTATTGAGTAATACCTTATAGCGTATAACGTTATATACTAATACGTAATAACGTATAACGTTATATACTATTACGCAATGACGTATAACGCTATATACTATTACGTACTAACGTATAACGTTATAAACTAATACGTAATGACGTATAACGTTATATACTATTACGTACTAACGTATAACGTTATAAACTAATACGTACTAACGAATAACGTTATATACTATTACGTACTAACGTATAATGTTATAAACTAATACGTAATGGCGTATAACGTTATATACTATTACGTACTAACGTACAACGTTATATACTATTACGTAATGACGTATAACGCTATATACTATTACGTACTAACGTATAACGTTATAAACTAATACGTAATGACGAATAACGTTATATACTATTACGTACTAACGTCTAACGTTATATACTATTACGCAATGACGTATAACGTTATATACTATTACGCACTAACGTATAACGTTATAAACTAATACGTACCAACGTATAACGTTATATACTATTACGCACTAACGTATAACGTTATATACTATTACGTACTAACGTATAACGTTATATACTATTACGTAATAACGTATAACGTTATATACTATTACGTACTAACGTGTAACGTTATATAGTATTACCTGATGACGTATAACGTTATATACTATTACGTACTAACGTATAACGTTATATCCTATTACGTAATAACGTATAACGCTATATACCATTACGTACTAACATATAACGTTATATACTATTACGTACTAACGTATAACGTTATATACTATTACGTACTAACGTATAATGTTATATACTATTACGTACTAACGTATAACGTTATATATTAATACGTAATGACGTATAACGTTATAAACTAATACGTAATGACGAATAACGTTATGTACTATTACGTACTAACGTATAACGTTATAAACTAATACGTACTAACGTATAACGTTATTGAGTAATACCTTATAGCGTATAACGTTATATACTAATACGTAATAACGTATAACGTTATATACTATTACGCAATGACGTATAACGCTATATACTATCACGTACTAACGTATAACGTTATAAACTAATACGTAATGACGTATAACGTTATATACTATTACGTACTAACGTATAACGTTATAAACTAATACGTACTAACGAATAACGTTATATACTATTACGTACTAACGTATAATGTTATAAACTAATACGTAATGGCGTATAACGTTATATACTATTACGTAATAACGTGTAACGTTATATACTAATACGTAATAACGTAAAACGTTATATACTATTACGTAATAACGTATAACGTTATATACTATTACGTAATGACTTATAACGTTATATACTAATACGTAATAACGTATAACTTTATATACTATTACATGCTAACGTATAACGTTATATACTATTACGTACTAACGTGTAACGTTATATAGTATTACCTGATGACGTATAACGTTATATACTATTACGTACTAACGTATAACGTTATATCCTATTACGTAATAACGTATAACGTTATATACCATTACGTACTAACGTATAACGTTATATACTATTACGTACTAACGTATAACGTTATATACTATTACGTACTATCGTATAATGTTATATACTATTACGTACTAACGTATAACGTTATATACTATTACGTACTAACGTGTAACGTTATATAGTATTACGTACTAACGTATAACGTTATACACTATTACGTAAAGACGTATAACGTTATATACTAATACGTAATAACGTATAACGTTATATACTATTACGTACTAAGGTATAACGTTATATATTATTACGTAATGACGTATAACGCTATATACTATTACGTACTAATGTATAACGTTATAAACTAATACGTAATGACGAATAACGTTATATACTATTACGTTCTAACGTATAACGTTATATACTATTACGCAATGACGTATAACGTTATATACTATTACGCAATGACGTATAACGCTATATACTATTACGTACTAACGTATAACGTTATAAACTATTACGCAATGACGTATAACGTTATATACTATTACGCAATGACGTATAACGCTATATACTATTACGTACTAACGTATAACGTTATAAACTAATACGTAATGACGTATAACGTTATATACTATTACGTATTAACGTATAACGTTATAAACTAATACGTACTAACGAATAACGTTATATACTATTACGTACTAACGTATAATGTTATAAACTAATACGTAATGGCGTATAACGTTATAAACTAATACGTACTAACGAATAACGTTATATACTATTACGTACTAACGTATAATGTTATAAACTAATACGTAATGGCGTATAACGTTATATACTATTACGTAATAACGTATAACGTTATATACTATTACGTACTAACGTGTAACGTTATATAGTATTACCTGATGACGTATAACGTTATATACTATTACGTACTAACGTATAACGTTATATCCTATTACGTAATAACGTATAACGTTATATACCATTACGTACTAACGTATAACATTATATACTATTACGTACTAACGTATAACGTTATATACTATTACGTACTAACGTATAATGTTATATACTATTACGTACTAACGTATAACGTTATATACTAATACGTAATGACGTATAACGTTATAAACTAATACGTAATGACGAATAACGTTATGTACTATTACGTACTAACGTATAACGTTATAAACTAATACGTACTAACGTATAACGTTATTGAGTATTACCTTATAGCGTATAACGTTATATACTAATACGTAATAACGTATAACGTTATATACTATTACGCAATGACGTATAACGCTATATACTATTACGTACTAACGTATAACGTTATAAACTAATACGTAATGACGTATAACGTTATATACTATTACGTACTAACGTATAACGTTATAAACTAATACGTACTAACGAATAACGTTATATACTATTACGTACTAACGTATAATGTTATAAACTAATACGTAATGGCGTATAACGTTATATACTATTACGTACTAACGTACAACGTTATATACTATTACGTAATGACGTATAACGCTATATACTATTACGTACTAACGTATAACGTTATAAACTAATACGTAATGACGAATAACGTTATATACTATTACGTACTAACGTCTAACGTTATATACTATTACGCAATGACGTATAACGTTATATACTATTACGCACTAACGTATAACGTTATAAACTAATACGTACCAACGTATAACGTTATATACTATTACGCACTAACGTATAACGTTATATACTATTACGTACTAACGTATAACGTTATATACTATTACGTAATAACGTATAACGTTATATACTATTACGTACTAACGTGTAACGTTATATAGTATTACCTGATGACGTATAACGTTATATACTATTACGTACTAACGTATAACGTTATATCCTATTACGTAATAACGTATAACGCTATATACCATTACGTGCTAACATATAACGTTATATACTATTACGTACTAACGTATAACGTTATATACTATTACGTACTAACGTATAATGTTATATACTATTACGTACTAACGTATAACGTTATATATTAATACGTAATGACGTATAACGTTATAAACTAATACGTAATGACGAATAACGTTATGTACTATTACGTACTAACGTATAACGTTATAAACTAATACGTACTAACGTATAACGTTATTGAGTAATACCTTATAGCGTATAACGTTATATACTAATACGTAATAACGTATAACGTTATATACTATTACGCAATGACGTATAACGCTATATACTATTACGTACTAACGTATAACGTTATAAACTAATACGTAATGACGTATAACGTTATATACTATTACGTACTAACGTATAACGTTATAAACTAATACGTACTAACGAATAACGTTATATACTATTACGTACTAACGTATAATGTTATAAACTAATACGTAATGGCGTATAACGTTATATACTATTACGTAATAACGTGTAACGTTATATACTAATACGTAATAACGTAAAACGTTATATACTATTACGTAATAACGTATAACGTTATATACTATTACGTAATGACTTATAACGTTATATACTAATACGTAATAACGTATAACTTTATATACTATTACGTGCTAACGTATAACGTTATATACTATTACGTACTAACGTGTAACGTTATATAGTATTACCTGATGACGTATAACGTTATATACTATTACGTACTAACGTATAACGTTATATCCTATTACGTAATAACGTATAACGTTATATACCATTACGTACTAACGTATAACGTTATATACTATTACGTACTAACGTATAACGTTATATACTATTACGTACTATCGTATAATGTTATATACTATTACGTACTAACGTATAACGTTATTGAGTAATACCTTATAGCGTATAACGTTATATACTAATACGTAATAACATATAACGTTATATACTATTACGCAATGACGTATAACGCTATATACTATTACGTACTAACGTATAACGTTATAAACTAATACGTAATGGCGTATAACGTTATATACTATTACGTAATAACGTGTAACGTTATATACTAATACGTAATAACGTAAAACGTTATATACTATTACGTAATAACGTATAACGTTATATACTATTACGTAATGACTTATAACGTTATATACTAATACGTAATAACGTATAACTTTATATACTATTACGTACTAACGTATAACGTTATATACTATTACGTGCTAACGTATAACGTTATATACTATTACGTACTAACGTGTAACGTTATATATTATTACCTGATGACGTATAACGTTATACACTATTACGTACTAACGTATAACGTAATATACTATTACGTAATGACGTATAAAGTTATATACTAGTACGTACTAACGTATAACGTTATATACTATTACGTACTAACGTATAATGTTATATACTATTACGTACTAACGTATAACGTTATATACTAATACGTAATGACGTATAACGTTATAAACAAATACGTAATGACGAATAACGTTATGTACTATTACGTACTAACGTATAACGTTATAAACTAATACGCACTAACGTATAACGTTATTGAGTAATACCTTATAGCGTATAACGTTATATACTAATACGTAATAACGTAAAACGTTATATACTATTACGTAATAACGTATAACGTTATATACTATTACGTAATGACGTATAACGTTATACACTATTACGTAAAGACGTATAACGTTATATACTAATACGTAATAACGTATAACGTTGTATACTATTACGTACTAACGTATAACGTAATATACTATTACGTAATGACGTATAACGTTATACACTATTACGTACTAACGTATAACGTAATATACTATTACGTAATGACGTATAACGTTATATACTAGTACGTAATGTCGTATATCGTTATATACTATTACGTACTAACGTATAACGTTATATACTATTACGTAATGACGTATAACGTTATATACTATTACGTAATGACTTATAACGTTATATACTAATACGTAATAACGTATAACGTTATACACTTTTACGTAAAGACGTATAACGTTATATACTAATACGTAATAACGTATAACGTTGTATACTATTACGTAATGTCGTATAACGTTATATACTAGTACGTTATGTCGTATATGGTTATATACTATTACGTACTAACGTATAACGTTATATACTATTACGTAATGACGTATAACGTTATATACTATTACGTAATAACGTATAACGTTATATACTATTACGTAATGACTTATAACGTTATATACTAATACGTAATAACGTATAACGTTATACACTATTACGTAAAGACGTATAATGTTATATACTAATACGTAATAACGTATAACGTTGTATACTATTACGTAATGACGTATAACGTTATATACTAGTACGTTATGTCGTATATGGTTATATACTATTACGTACTAACGTATAACGTTATATACTATTACGTAATGACGTATAACGTTATAAACTAATACGTAATGACGAGTAACGTTATATACTATTACGTAATAACGTATAACGTTATATACTATTACGTAATGACTTATAACGTTATATACTAATACGTAATAACGTATAACGTTATATACTATTACGTTCTAACGTATAACGTTATATACTATTACGTACTAACGTGTAACGTTATATAGTATTACCTGATGACGTATAACGTTATATACTATTACGTGCTAACGTATAACGTTATATACTATTACGTACTAACGTGTAACGTTATATAGTATTACCTGATGACGTATAACGTTATATACTATTACGTACTAACGTATAACGTTATATCCTATTACGTAATAACGTATAACGTTATATACCATTACGTACTAACGTATAACGTTATATACCATTACGTACTAACGTATAACGTTATATACTATTACGTACTAACGTATAACGTTATATACTATTACGTACTAACGTATAATGTTATATACTATTACGTACTAACGTATAACGTTATATACTAATACGTAATGACGTATAACGTTATAAACTAATACGTAATGACGAATAACGTTATGTACTATTAAGTACTAACGTATAACGTTATAAACTAATACGTACTAACGTATAACGTTATTGAGTAATACCTTATAGCGTATAACGTTATATACTAATACGTAATAACGTAAAACGTTATATACTATTACGTAATGACGTATAACGTTATACACTATTACGTAAAGACGTATAATGTTATATACTAATAGGTAATAACGTATAACGTTATATACTATTACGTACTAACGTATAACGTTATATCCTATTACGTAATAACGTATAACGTTATATACCATTACGTACTAACGTATAACGTTATATACTATTACGTACTAACGTATAATGTTATATACTATTACGTACTAACGTATAACGTTATATACTAATACGTAATGACGTATAACGTTATAAACTAATACGTAATAACGTATAACGTTATATACTATTACGTACTAAGGTATAACGTTATATATTATTACGTAATGACGTATAACGCTATATACTATTACGTACTAACGTATAACGTTATAAACTAATACGTAATGACGAATAACGTTATATACTATTACGTACTAACGTATAACGTTATAAACTAATACATACTAATGTGTAACGTTATATAGTATTACCTGATGACGTATAACGTTGTATACTATTACGTAATAACGTGTAACGTTATATAGTATTACCTGATGACGTATAACGTTATATATTATTACGTACTAACGTGTAACGTTATAAACTAATACGTAATGACGTATAACGTTATATACTATTACGTACTAACGTACAACGTTATATACTATTACGCAATGACGTATAACGTTATATACTATTACGTACTAACGTATAACGTTATACACTATTACGTAAAGACGTATAACGTTATATACTAATACGTAATAACGTATAACGTTATATACTATTACGTACTAACGTATAACGTTATATACTATTACGCAATGACGTATAACGCTATATACTATTACGTACTAAAGTATATCGTTATAAACTAATACGTAATGACGAATAACGTTATATACTATTACGTACTAACGTATAACGTTATAAACTAATACGTAATGACGTATAACGTTATAAACTAATACGTAATGACGAGTAACGTTATATACTATTACGTACTAACGTATAACGTTATAAACTAATACGTACTAACGTATAACGTTATACACCATTACGTAAAGACGTATAACGTTATATACTAATACGTAATAACGTATAACGTTGTATACTATTACGTACTAACGTATAACGTTATATACTATTACGTAATGAATTTTAACGCTATATACTATTACGTACTAACGTATAACGTTATATACTATTACGTAAAGACGTATAACGTTATATACTAATACGTAATAACGTACAACGTTATATCGTATTACGTGCTAACGTATAACGTTATATATTATTACGTACTAACGTGTAACGTTATAAACTAATACGTAATGAGGTATAACGTTATATACTATTACGTACTAACGTACAACGTTATATACTATTACGTAATGACGTATAACGCTATATACTATTACGTACTAACGTATAACGTTATAAACTAATACGTAATGACGAATAACGTTATATACTATTACGTACTAACGTCTAACGTTATATACTATTACGCAATGACGTATAACGTTATATACTATTACGCACTAACGTATAACGTTATAAACTAATACGTACCAACGTATAACGTTATATACTATTACGCACTAACGTATAACGTTATATACTATTACGTACTAACGTGTAACGTTATATAGTATTACGTACTAACGTATAACGTTATACACTATTACGTAAAGACGTATAACGTTATATACTAATACGTAATAACGTATAACGTTATATACTATTACGTACTAAGGTATAACGTTATATATTATTACGTAATAACGTATAACGCTATATACTATTACGTACTAATGTATAACGTTATAAACTAATACGTAATGACGAATAACGTTATATACTATTACGTTCTAACTTATAACGTTATATACTATTACGCAATGACGTATAACGTTATATACTATTACGCAATGACGTATAACGCTATATACTATTACGTACTAGCGTATAACGTTATAAACTATTACGCAATGACGTATAACGTTATAAACTAATACGTAATGACGAATAACGTTATATAATATTACGTACTAACGTATAACGTTATAAACTAATACGTAATGACGTATAACGTTATATACTATTACGTAATAACGTGTAACGTAATATAGTATTACCTGATGTCGTATAACGTTATATACTATTACGTACTAACGTATAACGTTATAAACTAATACGTAATGACGAGTAACGTTATATACTATTACGTACTAACGTATAACGTTATAAACTAATACGTACTTACGTATAACGTTATATACTATTACGCAATGACGTATAACGCTATATACTATTACGTACTAAAGTATAACGTTATAAACTAATACGTAATGACGAATAACGTTATATACTATTACGTACTAACGTATAACGTTATATACTATTACGTAATGAATTCTAACGCTATATACTATTACGTACTAACGTATAACGTTATATACTATTACGTACTAACGTATAACGTTATATACTATTACGCAATGACGTATAACGTTATATACTATTACGCAATGACGTATAACGCTATATACTATTACGTACTAAAGTATAACGTTATAAACTAATACGTAATGACGAATAACGTTATATACTATTACGTACTAACGTATAACGTTATATACTATTACGTAATGAATTCTAACGCTATATACTATTACGTACTAACGTATAACGTTATATACTATTACGTAAAGACGTATAACGTTATATACTAATACGTAATAACATACAACGTTATATCGTATTACGTGCTAACGTATAACGTTATATATTATTACGTACTAACGTGTAACGTTATAAACTAACACGTAATGACGTATAACGTTATATACTATTACGTAATAACGTGTAACGTTATATACTAATACGTAATAACGTAAAACGTTATATACTATTACGTAATAACGTATAACGTTATATACTATTACGTAATGACTTATAACGTTATATACTATTACGTACTAACGTCTAACGTTATATACTATTACGTGCTAACGTATAACGTTATATACAATTACGTACTAACGTGTAACGTTATATAGTATTACCTGATGACGTATAACGTTATATACTATTACGTACTAACGTCTAACGTTATATACTATTACGTGCTAACGTATAACGTCATATACAATTACGTACCAACGTGTAACGTTATATAGTATTACCTGATGACGTATAACGATATATACCATTACGTAATAACGTATAACGTTGTATACTATTACGTACTAACGTATAACGTAATATACTATTACGTAATGACGTATAACGTTATATACTAGTACGTAATGTCGTATATCGTTATATACTATTACGTACTAACGTATAACGTTATATACTATTACGTAATGACGTATAACGTTATATACTATTACGTAATGACGTATAACGTTATACACTATTACGTAAAGACGTATAACGTTATATACTAATACGTAATAACGTATAACGTTGTATACTATTACGTACTAACGTATAACGTTATACACTATTACGTAAAGACGTATAACGTTATATACTAATACGTAATAACGTATAACGTTGTATACTATTACGTACTAGCGTATAACGTAATATACTATTACGTAACGACGTATAACGTTATATACTATTACGTAAAGACGTATAACGTTATATACTAATACGTAATAACGTATAACGTTGTATACTATTACGTACTAACGTATAACGTAATATACTATTACGTAATGACGTATAACGTTATATACTAGTACGTAATGTCGTATATCGTTATATACTATTACGTACTAACGTATAACGTTATATACTATTACGTAATGATGTATAACGTTATATACTATTACGTAATGACGTATAACGTTATACACTATTACGTAAAGACGTATAACGTTATATACTAATACGTAATAACGTATAACGTTATATACTATTACGTAATGACGTATAACGTTATACACTATTACGTAAAGACGTATAACGTTATATACTAATACGTAATAACGTATAACGTTGTATACTATTACGTACTAACGTATAACGTAATATACTATTACGTAATGACGTATAACGATATATACTAGTACGGAATGTCGTATATCGTTATATACTATTACGTAATGACTTATAACGTTATATACTATTACGTACTAACGTCTAACGTTATATACTATTACGTGCTAACGTATAACGTTATATACAATTACGTACTAACGTGTAACGTTATATAGTATTACCTGATGACGTATAACGTTATATCCTATTACGTAATAACGTATAACGTTATATACCATTACGTACTAACGTATAACGTTATATACCATTACGTACTAACGTATAACGTTATATACTATTACGTACTAACGTATAACGTTATATACTATTACGTACTAACGTATAATGTTATATACTATTACGTACTAACGTATAACGTTATATACTTATACGTAATGACGTATAACGTTATACACTATTACGTAAAGACGTATAACGTTATATACTAATACGTAATAACGTATAACGTTGTATACTATTACGTACTAACGTATAACGTAATATACTATTACGTAATGACGTATAACGTTATATACTAATACGTAATGACGTATATCGTTATATACTATTACGTACTAACGTATAACGTTATATACTATTACGTAATGACGTATAACGCTATATACTATTACGTACTAACGTATAACGTTATAAACTAATACGTAATGACGAATAACGTTATATAATATTACGTACTAACGTATAACGTTATAAACTAATACGTAATGACGTATAACGTTATATACTATTACGTAATAACGTGTAACGTAATATAGTATTACCTGATGTCGTATAACGTTATATACTATTACGTACTAACGTATAACGTTATATACTATTACGCAATGACGTATAACGTTATATACTATTACGCAATGACGTATAACGCTATATACTATTACGTACTAAAGTATAACGTTATAAACTAATACGTAATGACGAATAACGTTATATACTATTACGTACTAACGTATAACGTTATAAACTAATACGTAATGACGTATAACGTTATAAACTAATACGTAATGACGAGTAACGTTATATACTATTACGTACTAACGTATAACGTTATAAACTAATACGTACTTACGTATAACGTTATACACCATTACGTAAAGGCGTATAACGTTATATACTAATACGTAATAACATACAACGTTATATCGTATTACGTGCTAACGTATAACGTTATATATTATTACGTACTAACGTGTAACGTTATAAACTAATACGTAATGACGTATAACGTTATATACTATTACGTAATAACGTGTAACGTTATATACTAATACGTAATAACGTAAAACGTTATATACTATTACGTAATAACGTATAACGTTATATACTATTACGTAATGACTTATAACGTTATATACTATTACGCAATGACGTATAACGCTATATACTATTACGTACTAAAGTATAACGTTATAAACTAATACGTAATGACGAATAACGTTATATACTATTACGTACTAACGTATAACGTTATATACTATTACGTAATGAATTCTAACGCTATATACTATTACGTACTAACTTATAACGTTATATACTATTACGTACTAACGTATAACGTTATATACTATTACGCAATGACGTATAACGTTATATACTATTACGCAATGACGTATAACGCTATATACTATTACGTACTAAAGTATAACGTTATAAACTAATACGTAATGACGAATAACGTTATATACTATTACGTACTAACGTATAACGTTATATACTATTACGTAATGAATTCTAACGTTATATACTATTACGTGCCAACGTATAACGTTATATACAATTACGTACTAACGTGTAACGTTATATAGTATTACCTGATGACGTATAACGTTATATACTATTACGTACTAACGTCTAACGTTATATACTATTACGTGCTAACGTATAACGTCATATACAATTACGTACTAACGTGTAACGTTATATAGTATTACCTGATGACGTATAACGATATATACCATTACGTAATAACGTATAACGTTGTATACTATTACGTACTAACGTATAACGTAATATACTATTACGTAATGACGTATAACGTTATATACTAGTACGTAATGTCGTATATCGTTATATACTATTACGTACTAACGTATAACGTTATATACTATTACGTAATGACGTATAACGTTATATACTATTACGTAATGACGTATAACGTTATACACTATTACGTAAAGACGTATAACGTTATATACTAATACGTAATAACGTATAACGTTGTATACTATTACGTACTAACGTATAACGTTATACACTATTACGTAAAGACGTATAACGTTATATACTAATACGTAATAACGTATAACGTTGTATACTATTACGTACTAACGTATAACGTAATATACTATTACGTAACGACGTATAACGTTATATACTATTACGTAAAGACGTATAACGTTATATACTAATACGTAATAACGTATAACGTTGTATACTATTACGTACTAACGTATAACGTAATATACTATTACGTGATGACGTATAACGTTATATACTAGTACGTAATGTCGTATATCGTTATATACTATTACGTACTAACGTATAACGTTATATACTATTACGTAATGACGTATAACGTTATATACTATTACGTAATGACGTATAACGTTATAAACTAATACGTAATGACGAATAACGTTATGTACTATTACGTAATGACGTATAACGTTATAAACTAATACGTAATGACGAGTAACGTTATATACTATTACGAAATAACGTATAACGTTATATACTATTACGTAATGACTTATAACGTTATATACTAATACGTAATAACGTATAACGTTATATACTATTACGTGCTAACGTATAACGTTATATACTATTACGTACTAACGTGTAACGTTATATAGTATTACCTGATGACGTATAACGTTATATACTATTACGTACTAACGTATAAAGTTATATCCTATTACGTAATAACGTATAACGTTATATACCATTACGTACTAACGTATAACGTTATATACTATTACGTACTAACGTATAACGTTATATACTATTACGTACTAACGTATAATGTTATATACTATTACGTACTAACGTATAACGTTATATACTAATACGTAATGACGTATAACGTTATAAACTAATACGTAATGACGAATAACGTTATGTACTATTACGTACTAACGTATAACGTTATAAACTAATACGTACTAACGTATGACGTTATTGAGTAATACCTTATAGCGTATAACGTTATATCCTAATACGTAATAACGTAAAACGTTATATACTATTACGTAATAACGTATAACGTTATATACTATTACGTAATGACGTATAACGTTATACACTATTACGTAAAGACGTATAACGTTATATACTAATACGTAATAACGTATAACGTTGTATACTATTACGTACTAACGTATAACGTAATATACTATTACGTAATGACGTATAACGTTGTATACTAGTACGTAATGTCGTATATCGTTATATACTATTACGTACTAACTTATAACGTTATATACTATTACGTAATGACGTATAACGCTATATACTATTACGTACTAACGTATAACGTTATAAACTAATACGTAATGACGAATAACGTTATATACTATTACGTACTAACGTATAACGCTATATACTATTACGTACTAACGTGTAACGTTATATAGTATTACGTACTAACGTATAACGTTATACACTATTACGTAAAGAAGTATAACGTTATATACTAATACGTAATAACGTATAACGTTATATACTATTACGTACTAACGTATAACGTTATATATTATTACGTAATGACGTATAACGCTATATAGTATTACGTACTAACGTATAACGTTATAAACTAATACGTAATGACGAATAACGTTATATACTATTACGTACTAACGTATAACGCTATGTACTATTACGTACTAACGTGTAACGTTATATAGTATTACGTACTAACGTATAACGTTATATACTAATACGTAATGACGTATAACGTTATAAACTAATACGTAATGACGAATAACGTTATGTACTATTACGTACTAACGTATAACGTTATAAACTAATACGTACTAACGTATGACGTTATTGAGTAATACCTTATAGCGTATAACGTTATATCCTAATACGTAATAACGTAAAACGTTATATACTATTACGTAATAACGTATAACGTTATATACTATTACGTAATGACGTATAACGTTATACACTATTACGTAAAGACGTATAACGTTATATACTAATACGTAATAACGTATAACGTTGTATACTATTACGTACTAACGTATAACGTAATATACTATTACGTAATGACGTATAACGTTGTATACTAGTACGTAATGTCGTATATCGTTATATACTATTACGTACTAACGTATAACGTTATATACTATTACGTAATGACGTATAACGCTATATACTATTACGTACTAACGTATAACGTTATAAACTAATACGTAATGACGAATAACGTTATATACTATTACGTACTAACGTATAACGCTATATACTATTACGTACTAACGTGTAACGTTATATAGTATTACGTACTAACGTATAACGTTATACACTATTACGTAAAGAAGTATAACGTTATATACTAATACGTAATAACGTATAACGTTATATACTATTACGTACTAACGTATAACGTTATATATTATTACGTAATGACGTATAACGCTATATAGTATTACGTACTAACGTATAACGTTATAAACTAATACGTAATGACGAATAACGTTATATACTATTACGTACTAACGTATAACGCTATGTACTATTACGTACTAACGTGTAACGTTATATAGTATTACGTACTAACGTATAACGTTATACACTATTACGTAAAGACGTATAACGTTATATACTAATACGTAATAACGTATAACGTTATATACTGTTACGTACTAACGTATAACGTTATACAGGGTGCGCCGTTAGAATTCGGACAGAATTCAATTTGTAGTTCCCACCATATTAGAATTCAGATGTTTGTGCTGATTGACTCTGAAGTTAGTTAAATATGTCAATAAGTCTTCTATAACCTCAAAATGACAGAACTCGTTAAGCAAAACCCGGAATACGATAGAAGAGCGGCGATTATAGAAAGTCTTCGCGCCGGGTGGATGCCAAAGTGAATCGGAGGAACGACCGTTGGCTGGCCCACAATCTCGAAGATGTTCCTGTTGTGGGCAAAACCAAATTTCCAGCAAGTGTTCACGTTTTGAGCGTTGTCTCAAGTGAGGGCGACGTCATGCCTCCGCACTTCTTCCAAAAAGGCGAAAGAATCACAAAGGAGGTTTATTTGGAGGTCCTGAAGACAGTAATAAAGCCGTGGATGGAAATTACGGCTTCTGGAAGGCCGTATTTATTTCAACAAGATGGCGCACCTGCTCACACAAGTCATCTTGTTCAAAATTGGCTCTCTGACAATGTGGACATGTTTTGGTCGAAAGATTTCTGGCCTCCTAACAGTCCCGACCTAAACCCATTGGACTATTACGTGTGGGGCGTTATCGAGAGACAAACTAATAAATGCAGGCACCCCAACGTCAACTCCCTACGAGCTGCTATCGAGTCAGAATTCGCGACAATTAAACGCGACCAGTTGAAGTCAGCGTGCTCGCGCTTTAGAGCAAGAATAGAGCAGGTCATAGAGGCAGAGGGTGGTTACATAGAATAAAAGTTCTCAGCAAGGACCCTTTAAATGAGATATAACAACATTTTCATGTGTTTTTGTGTATTGACTTAAATAAACAACTTTCTGCACAAAACTTCTTTTGTCCGGATTCTAACGGCGCACCCTGTATATTATTACGTAATGACGTATAACGCTATATACTATTACGTACTAACGTATAACGTTATAAACTATTACGCAATGACGTATAACGTTATATACTATTACGCAATGACGTATAACGTTATAAACTAATACGTACTAACGTATATCGTTATATACTATTACGTGCTAACGAATAACGTTATATACTATTTCGTGCTAACGTGTAACGTTATATACTATTACGTAATGACGTATAACGTTATAAACTAATACGTAATGACGAGTAACGTTATCTACTATTACGTACTAACGTATAACGCTATAAACTAATACGTACTAACGTATAACGTTATAAACTAATACGTACTAATGTGTAACGTTATATAGTATTACCTGATGACGTATAACGTTGTATACTATTACGTAATAACGTGTAACGTAATATAGTATTACCCGATGACGTATAACGTTATATACTATTACGTACTAATGTATAACGTTATAAACTAATACGTAATGACGAATAACGTTATATACTATTACGCAATGATGTATAACGCTATATACTATTACGTACTAACGTATAACGTTATAAACTATTACGCAATGACGTATAACGTTATATACTATTACGCAATGACGTATAACGTTATATACTATTACGCAATGACGTATAACGCTATATACTATTACGTACTAACGTATAACGTTATAAACTATTACGCAATGACGTATAACGTTATATACTATTACGCAATGACGTATAACGCTATATACTATTACGTACTAACGTATAACGTTATAAACTAATACGTAATGACGTATAACGTTATATACTATTACGTACTAACGTATAACGTTATATATTATTACGTAATGACGTATAACGTTATATCCTATTACGTAATAACGTATAACGTTATATACCATTACGTACTAACGTATAACGTTATATACTATTACGTACTAACGTATAACGTTATATACTATTACGTACTAACGTATAACGTTATAAACTAATACGTACTAACGTATAACGTTATTGAGTATTACCTTATAGCGTATAACGTTATATACTAATACGTAATAACGTATAACGTTGTATACTATTACGTACTAACGTATAACGTTATATACTATTACGTACTAACGTATAACGTTATATACTATTACGCAATGACGTATAACGTTATATACTATTACGCAGTAACGTATAACGTTATAAACTAATACGTACTAACGTATATCGTTATATACTATTACGTGCTAACGAATAACGTTATATACTATTTCGTGCTAACGTGTAACGTTATATACTATTACGTAATGACGTATAACGTTATAAACTAATACGTAATGACGAGTAACGTTATCTACTATTACGTACTAACGTATAACGTTATAAACTAATACGTACTAACGTATAACGTTATAAACTAATACGTACTAATGTGTAACGTTATATAGTATTACCTGATGACGTATAACGTTGTATACTATTATGTAATAACGTGTAACGTAATATAGTATTACCCGATGACGTATAACGTTATATACTATTACGTACTAACGTATAACGTTATATACTATTACGCAATGACGTATAACGTTAATTACTATTACGCAATGACGTATAACGCTATATACTATTACGTACTAACGTATAACGTTATAAACTAATACGTAATGACGAATAACGTTATATACTATTACGTTCTAACTTATAACGTTATATACTATTACGCAATGACGTATAACGTTATATACTATTACGCACTAACGTATAACGTTGTATGCTATTACGTACTAACGTATAACGTTATAAACTAATACGTAATGACGAATAACGTTATATACTATTACGTTCTAACTTATAACGTTATATACTATTACGCAATGACGTATAACGTTATATACTATTACGCAATGACGTATAACGCTATATACTATTACGTACTAGCGTATAACGTTATAAACTATTACGCAATGACGTATAACGTTATAAACTAATACGTAATGACGAATAACGTTATATAATATTACGTACTAACGTATAACGTTATAAACTAATACGTAATGACGTATAACGTTATATACTATTACGTAATAACGTGTAACGTAATATAGTATTACCTGATGTCGTATAACGTTATATACTATTACGTACTAACGTATAACGTTATATACTATTACGCAATGACGTATAACGTTATATACTATTACGCAATGACGTATAACGCTATATACTATTACGTACTAAAGTATAACGTTATAAACTAATACGTAATGACGAATAACGTTATATACTATTACGTACTAACGTATAACGTTATAAACTAATACGTAATGACGTATAACGTTATAAACTAATACGTAATGACGAGTAACGTTATATACTATTACGTACTAACGTATAACGTTATAAACTAATACGTACTTACGTATAACGTTATACACCATTACGTAAAGGCGTATAACGTTATATACTAATACGTAATAACATACAACGTTATATCGTATTACGTGCTAACGTATAATGTTATATATTATTACGTACTAACGTGTAACGTTATAAACTAATACGTAATGACGTATAACGTTATATACTATTACGTAATAACGTGTAACGTTATATACTAATACGTAATAACGTAAAACGTTATATACTATTACGTAATAACGTATAACGTTATATACTATTACGTAATGACTTATAACGTTATATACTATTACGCAATGACGTATAACGCTATATACTATTACGTACTAAAGTATAACGTTATAAACTAATACGTAATGACGAATAACGTTATATACTATTACGTACTAACGTATAACGTTATATACTATTACGTAATGAATTCTAACGCTATATACTATTACGTACTAACGTATAACGTTATATACTATTACGTACTAACGTATAACGTTATATACT
The DNA here is from genome assembly GCF_905332965.1 of Bombus pascuorum. NCBI lineage: Eukaryota > Metazoa > Arthropoda > Insecta > Hymenoptera > Apidae > Bombus > Bombus pascuorum. The sequence continues at coordinate 10,498,405 of NC_083490.1, read as the reverse complement.
ATTACGCAATGACGTATAACGTTATATACTATTACGCAATGACGTATAACGCTATATACTATTACGTACTAAAGTATAACGTTATAAACTAATACGTAATGACGAATAACGTTATATACTATTACGTACTAACGTATAACGTTATATACTATTACGTAATGAATTCTAACGCTATATACTATTACGTACTAACGTATAACGTTATATACTATTACGTAAAGACGTATAACGTTATATACTAATACGTAATAACATACAACGTTATATCGTATTACGTGCTAACGTATAACGTTATATATTATTACGTACTAACGTGTAACGTTATAAACTAACACGTAATGACGTATAACGTTATATACTATTACGTAATAACGTGTAACGTTATATACTAATACGTAATAACGTAAAACGTTATATACTATTACGTAATAACGTATAACGTTATATACTATTACGTAATGACTTATAACGTTATATACTATTACGTACTAACGTCTAACGTTATATACTATTACGTGCTAACGTATAACGTTATATACAATTACGTACTAACGTGTAACGTTATATAGTATTACCTGATGACGTATAACGTTATATACTATTACGTACTAACGTCTAACGTTATATACTATTACGTGCTAACGTATAACGTCATATACAATTACGTACTAACGTGTAACGTTATATAGTATTACCTGATGACGTATAACGATATATACCATTACGTAATAACGTATAACGTTGTATACTATTACGTACTAACGTATAACGTAATATACTATTACGTAATGACGTATAACGTTATATACTAGTACGTAATGTCGTATATCGTTATATACTATTACGTACTAACGTATAACGTTATATACTATTACGTAATGACGTATAACGTTATATACTATTACGTAATGACGTATAACGTTATACACTATTACGTAAAGACGTATAACGTTATATACTATTACGTAATGACGTATAACGTTATACACTATTACGTAAAGACGTATAACGTTATATACTAATACGTAATAACGTATAACGTTGTATACTATTACGTACTAACGTATAACGTAATATACTATTACGTAATGACGTATAACGATATATACTAGTACGGAATGTCGTATATCGTTATATACTATTACGTAATGACTTATAACGTTATATACTATTACGTACTAACGTCTAACGTTATATACTATTACGTGCTAACGTATAACGTTATATACAATTACGTACTAACGTGTAACGTTATATAGTATTACCTGATGACGTATAACGTTATATCCTATTACGTAATAACGTATAACGTTATATACCATTACGTACTAACGTATAACGTTATATACTATTACGTACTAACGTATAATGTTATATACTATTACGTACTAACGTATAACGTTATATACTTATACGTAATGACGTATAACGTTATACACTATTACGTAAAGACGTATAACGTTATATACTAATACGTAATAACGTATAACGTTGTATACTATTACGTACTAACGTATAACGTAATATACTATTACGTAATGACGTATAACGTTATATACTAATACGTAATGACGTATATCGTTATATACTATTCCGTACTAACGTATAACGTTATATACTATTACGTAATGACGTATAACGCTATATACTATTACGTACTAACGTATAACGTTATAAACTAATACGTAATGACGAATAACGTTATATAATATTACGTACTAACGTATAACGTTATAAACTAATACGTAATGACGTATAACGTTATATACTATTACGTAATAACGTGTAACGTAATATAGTATTACCTGATGTCGTATAACGTTATATACTATTACGTACTAACGTATAACGTTATATACTATTACGCAATGACGTATAACGTTATATACTATTACGCAATGACGTATAACGCTATATACTATTACGTACTAAAGTATAACGTTATAAACTAATACGTAATGACGAATAACGTTATATACTATTACGTACTAACGTATAACGTTATAAACTAATACGTAATGACGTATAACGTTATAAACTAATACGTAATGACGAGTAACGTTATATACTATTACGTACTAACGTATAACGTTATATACTATTACGTAATGACGTATAACGTTATATACTATTACGTAATGACGTATAACGTTATAAACTAATACGTAATGACGAATAACGTCATATACAATTACGTACTAACGTGTAACGTTATATAGTATTACCTGATGACGTATAACGATATATACCATTACGTAATAACGTATAACGTTGTATACTATTACGTACTAACGTATAACGTTATATACTATTACGTAATGACGTATAACGTTATATACTATTACGTAATGACGTATAACGTTATAAACTAATACGTAATGACGAATAACGTTATGTACTATTACGTAATGACGTATAACGTTATAAACTAATACGTAATGACGAGTAACGTTATATACTATTACGAAATAACGTATAACGTTATATACTATTACGTAATGACTTATAACGTTATATACTAATACGTAATAACGTATAACGTTATATACTATTACGTGCTAACGTATAACGTTATATACTATTACGTACTAACGTGTAACGTTATATAGTATTACCTGATGACGTATAACGTTATATACTATTACGTACTAACGTATAAAGTTATATCCTATTACGTAATAACGTATAACGTTATATACCATTACGTACTAACGTATAACGTTATATACTATTACGTACTAACGTATAACGTTATATACTATTACGTACTAACGTATAATGTTATATACTATTACGTACTAACGTATAACGTTATATACTAATACGTAATGACGTATAACGTTATAAACTAATACGTAATGACGAATAACGTTATGTACTATTACGTACTAACGTATAACGTTATAAACTAATACGTACTAACGTATGACGTTATTGAGTAATACCTTATAGCGTATAACGTTATATCCTAATACGTAATAACGTAAAACGTTATATACTATTACGTAATAACGTATAACGTTATATACTATTACGTAATGACGTATAACGTTATACACTATTACGTAAAGACGTATAACGTTATATACTAATACGTAATAACGTATAACGTTGTATACTATTACGTACTAACGTATAACGTAATATACTATTACGTAATGACGTATAACGTTGTATACTAGTACGTAATGTCGTATATCGTTATATACTATTACGTACTAACGTATAACGTTATATACTATTACGTAATGACGTATAACGCTATATACTATTACGTACTAACGTATAACGTTATAAACTAATACGTAATGACGAATAACGTTATATACTATTACGTACTAACGTATAACGCTATATACTATTACGTACTAACGTGTAACGTTATATAGTATTACGTACTAACGTATAACGTTATACACTATTACGTAAAGAAGTATAACGTTATATACTAATACGTAATAACGTATAACGTTATATACTATTACGTACTAACGTATAACGTTATATATTATTACGTAATGACGTATAACGCTATATAGTATTACGTACTAACGTATAACGTTATAAACTAATACGTAATGACGAATAACGTTATATACTATTACGTACTGACGTATAACGCTATGTACTATTACGTACTAACGTGTAACGTTATATAGTATTACGTACTAACGTATAACGTTATATACTAATACGTAATGACGTATAACGTTATAAACTAATACGTAATGACGAATAACGTTATGTACTATTACGTACTAACGTATAACGTTATAAACTAATACGTACTAACGTATGACATTATTGAGTAATACCTTATAGCGTATAACGTTATATCCTAATACGTAATAACGTAAAACGTTATATACTATTACGTAATAACGTATAACGTTATATACTATTACGTAATGACGTATAACGTTATACACTATTACGTAAAGACGTATAACGTTATATACTAATACGTAATAACGTATAACGTTGTATACTATTACGTACTAACGTATAACGTAATATACTATTACGTAATGACGTATAACGTTGTATACTAGTACGTAATGTCGTATATCGTTATATACTATTACGTACTAACGTATAACGTTATATACTATTACGTAATGACGTATAACGCTATATACTATTACGTACTAACGTATAACGTTATAAACTAATACGTAATGACGAATAACGTTATATACTATTACGTACTAACGTATAACGCTATATACTATTACGTACTAACGTGTAACGTTATATAGTATTACGTACTAACGTATAACGTTATACACTATTACGTAAAGAAGTATAACGTTATATACTAATACGTAATAACGTATAACGTTATATACTATTACGTACTAACGTATAACGTTATATATTATTACGTAATGACGTATAACGCTATATAGTATTACGTACTAACGTATAACGTTATAAACTAATACGTAATGACGAATAACGTTATATACTATTACGTACTAACGTATAACGCTATGTACTATTACGTACTAACGTGTAACGTTATATAGTATTACGTACTAACGTATAACGTTATACACTATTACGTAAAGACGTATAACGTTATATACTAATACGTAATAACGTATAACGTTATATACTATTACGTACTAACGTATAACGTTATATATTATTACGTAATGACGTATAACGCTATATACTATTACGTACTAACGTATAACGTTATAAACTATTACGCAATGACGTATAACGTTATATACTATTACGCAATGACGTATAACGTTATAAACTAATACGTACTAACGTATATCGTTATATACTATTACGTGCTAACGAATAACGTTATATACTATTTCGTGCTAACGTGTAACGTTATATACTATTACGTAATGACGTATAACGTTATAAACTAATACGTAATTACGAGTAACGTTATCTACTATTACGTACTAACGTATAACGCTATAAACTAATACGTACTAACGTATAACGTTATAAACTAATACGTACTAATGTGTAACGTTATATAGTATTACCTGATGACGTATAACGTTGTATACTATTACGTAATAACGTGTAACGTAATATAGTATTACCCGATGACGTATAACGTTATATACTATTACGTACTAATGTATATCGTTATAAACTAATACGTAATGACGAATAACGTTATATACTATTACGCAATGATGTATAACGCTATATACTATTACGTACTAACGTATAACGTTATAAACTATTACGCAATGACGTATAACGTTATATACTATTACGCAATGACGTATAACGTTATATACTATTACGCAATGACGTATAACGCTATATACTATTACGTACTAACGTATAACGTTATAAACTATTACGCAATGACGTATAACGTTATATACTATTACGCAATGACGTATAACGCTATATACTATTACGTACTAACGTATAACGTTATAAACTAATACGTAATGACGTATAACGTTATATACTATTACGTACTAACGTATAACGTTATACGTTAGTACGTAATGACGTATAACGTTATATCCTATTACGTAATAACGTATAACGTTATATACCATTACGTACTAACGTATAACGTTATATACTATTACGTACTAACGTATAACGTTATATACTATTACGTACTAACGTATAACGTTATAAACTAATACGTACTAACGTATAACGTTATTGAGTATTACCTTATAGCGTATAACGTTATATACTAATACGTAATAACGTATAACGTTGTATACTATTACGTACTAACGTATAACGTTATATACTATTACGTACTAACGTATAACGTTATATACTATTACGCAATGACGTATAACGTTATATACTATTACGCAGTAACGTATAACGTTATAAACTAATACGTACTAACGTATATCGTTATATACTATTACGTGCTAACGAATAACGTTATATACTATTTCGTGCTAACGTGTAACGTTATATACTATTACGTAATGACGTATAACGTTATAAACTAATACGTAATGACGAGTAACGTTATCTACTATTACGTACTAACGTATAACGTTATAAACTAATACGTACTAACGTATAACGTTATAAACTAATACGTACTAATGTGTAACGTTATATAGTATTACCTGATGACGTATAACGTTGTATACTATTATGTAATAACGTGTAACGTAATATAGTATTACCCGATGACGTATAACGTTATATACTATTACGTACTAACGTATAACGTTATATACTATTACGCAATGACGTATAACGTTAATTACTATTACGCAATGACGTATAACGCTATATACTATTACGTACTAAAGTATAACGTTATAAATTAATACTTAATGACGAATAACGTTATATACTATTACGTACTAACGTATAACGTTATATACTATTACGCAATGACGTATAACGTTATATACTATTACGCACTAACGTATAACGTTGTATGCTATTACGTACTAACGTATAACGTTATATACTATTACGTAATGAATTTTAACGCTATATACTATTACGTACTAATGTATAATGTTATAAACTAATACGTAATGACGAATAACGTTATATACTATTACGCAATGACGTATAACGCTATATACTATTACGTACTAACGTATAACGTTATAAACTATTACGCAATGACGTATAACGTTATATACTATTACGCAATGACGTATAACGCTATATACTATTACGTACTAACGTATAACGTTATAAACTAATACGTAATGACGTATAACGTTATATACTATTACGTAATAACGTGTAACGTTATATACTAATACGTAATAACGTATAACGTTATAAACTATTACGTAATGACGTATAACGTTATATACTATTACGCAATGACGTATAACGCTATATACTATTACGTACTAACGTATAACGTTATAAACTAATACGTAATGACGTATAACGTTATATACTATTACGTACTAACGTATAATGTTATATACTATTACGTACTAACGTATAACGTTATATACTAATACGTAATGACGTATAACGTTATAAACTAATACGTAATGACGAATAACGTTATGTACTATTACGTACTAACGTATAACGTTATATACTAATACGTAATAACGTAAAACGTTATATACTATTACGTAATAACGTATAACGTTATATACTAATACGTAATTACGTATAACGTTATACACTATTACGTAAAGACGTATAACGTTATATACTAATACGTAATAACGTATAACGTTGTATACTATTACGTACTAACGTATAACGTTATATACTATTACGTACTAACGTATAACGTTATAAACTAATACGTACTAACGTATAACGTTATACACCATTACGTAAAGACGTATAACGTTATATACTAATACGTAATAACGTATAACGTTGTATACTATTACGTACTAACGTATAACGTTATATACTATTACGTAATGACGTATAACGCTATATACTATTACGTACTAACGTATAACGTTATAAACTAATACGTAATGACGAATAACGTTATATAGTATTACGTACTAACGTATAACGTTATATACTATTACGTAAAGACGTATAACGTTATATACTAATACGTAATAACGTACAACGTTATATCGTATTACGTGCTAACGTATAACGTTATATACTATTACGTACTAACGTGTAACGTTATAAACTAATACGTAATGACGTATAACGTTATATACTATTACGTACTAACGTACAACGTTATATACTATTACGTAATGACGTATAACGCTATATACTATTACGTACTAACGTATAACGTTATAAACTAATACGTAATGACGAATAACGTTATATACTATTACGTGCTAACGTATAACGTTATATACTATTTCGTACTAACGTGTAACGTTATATACTATTACGTAATGACGTATAACGCTATATACTATTACGTACTAACGTGTAACGTTATATAGTATTACGTACTAACGTATAACGTTATACACTATTACGTAAAGACGTATAACGTTATATACTAATACGTAATAACGTATAACGTTATATACTATTACGTACTAACGTATAACGTTATATATTATTACGTAATGACGTATAACGCTATATACTATTACGTACTGACGTATAACGTTATAAACTAATATGTAATGACGAATAACGTTATATACTATTACGTACTAACGTATAACGTTATATACTATTACGCAATGACGTATATCGTTATATACTATTACGCAATGACGTATAACGCTATATACTATTACGTACTAACGTATAACGTTATAAACTATTACGCAATGACGTATAACGTTATATACTATTACGCAATGACGTATAACGCTATATACTATTACGTACTAACGTATAACGTTATAATCTAATACGTAATGACGTATAACGTTATATACTATTACGTACTAACGTATAACGTTATATATTATTACGTAATGACGTATAACGTTATAAACTAATACGTACTAACGAATAACGTTATATACTATTACGTACTAACGTATAATGTTATAAACTAATACGTAATGACGTATAACGTTATATACTATTACGTAATAACGTGTAACGTTATATACTAATACGTAATAACGTAAAACGTTATATACTATTACGCAATAACGTATAACGTTATATACTATTACGTAATGACGTATAACGTTATATACTAAAACGTAATAACCTATAACGTTATATCGTATTACGTGCTAACGTATAACATTATATACTATTACGTACTAACGTGTAACGTTATATAGTATTACCTGATGACGTATAACGTTATATACTATTACGTACTAACGTATAACGTTATATCCTATTACGTAATAACGTATAACGTTATATACCATTACGTACTAACGTATAACGTTATATACTATTACGTACTAACGTATAACGTTATATACTATTACGTACTAACGTATAACGTTATATACTATTACGTAATGACGTATAACGTTATATACTAATACGTAATGACGTATATCGTTATATACTATTACGTACTAACGTATAACGTTATATAGTATTACGTAATGACGTATAACGCTAGATACGATTACGTACTAACGTATAACGTTATAAACTAATACGTAATGACGAATAACGTTATATACTATTACGTACTAACGTATAACGTTATATAGTATTACGTAATGACGTATAACGCTATATACTATTACGTAATGACGTATAACGTTATATACTAAAACGTAATAACGTATAACGTTATATCGTATTACGTGCTAACGTATAACGTTATATACTATTACGTACTAACGTGTAACGTTATATAGTATTACCTGATGACGTATAACGTTATATACTATTACGTACTAACGTATAACGTTATATCCTATTACGTAATAACGTATAACGTTATATACCATTACGTACTAACGTATAACGTCATATACTATTACGTACTAACGTATAACGTTATATACTATTACGTACTAACGTATAATGTTATATACTATTACGTACTAACGTATAACGTTATATACTAATACGTAATGACGTATAACGTTATAAACTAATACGTAATGACGAATAACGTTATGTACTATTACGTACTAACGTATAACGTTATAAACTAATACGTACTAACGTATAACGTTATTGAGTATTACCTTATAGCGTATAACGTTATATACTAATACGTAATAACGTATAACGTTGTATACTATTACGTACTAACGTATAACGTTATATACTATTACGTAATGACGTATAACGCTATATACTATTACGTACTAACGTATAACGTTATAAACTAATACGTAATGACGAATAACGTTATATAGTATTACGTACTAACGTATAACGTTATATACTAATACGTAATGACGTATAACGCTATATACTATTACGTACTAACGTGTAACGTTATATAGTATTACGTACTAACGTATAACGTTATATACTATTACGCAATGACGTATAACGTTATATATTACTACGTAATGACGTATAACGTTATATACTATTACGTACTAACGTATAACGTTATATACTATTACGCAATGACGTATAACGTTATATACTATTACGCAATGACGTATAACGCTATATACTATTACGTACTAACGTATAACGTTATAAACTATTACGCAATGACGTATAACGTTGTATACTATTACGCAATGACGTATAACGCTATATACTATTACGTACTAACGTATAACGTTATAAACTAATACGTAATGACGTATAACGTTATATACTATTACGTACTAACGTATAACGTTATAAACTAATACGTACTAACTTATAACGTTATATATACTATTACGTACTAACGTATAATGTTATAAACTGATACGTAATGACGTATAACGTTATATACTATTACGTAATAACGTGTAACGTTATATACTAATACGTAATAACGTAAAACGTTATATACTATTACGTAATAACGTATAACGTTATATACTATTACGTAATGACGTATAACGTTATATACTAATACGTAATGACGTATATCGTTATATACTATCACGTACTAACGTATAACGTTATATACTATTACGTGATGACGTATAACGCTATATACTATTACGTACTAACGTATAACGTTATAAGCTAATACGTAATGACGAATAACGTTATATACTATTACGTACTAACGTATAACGTTATATACTAATACGTAATGACGTATAACGTTATAAACTAATACGTAATGACGAATAACGTTATGTACTATTACGTACTAACGTATAACGTTATAAACTAATACGTTCTAACGTATAACGTTATTGAGTATTACCTTATAGCATATAACGTTATATACTAATACGTACTAACGTATAACGTTATATACTATTACGTACTAACGTATAACGTTATATACTATTACGTACTAACGTATAATGTTATATACTATTACGTACTAACGTATAACGTTATATACTAATACGTAATGACGTATAACGTTATAAACTAATACGTAATGACGAATAACGTTATGTACTATTACGTACTAACGTATAACGTTATAAACTAATACGTACTAACGTATAACGTTATTGAGTATTACCTTATAGCGTATAACGTTATATACTAATACGTAATAACGTATAACGTTGTATACTATTACGTACTAACGTATAACGTTATATACTATTACGTACTAACGTATAACGTTATATACTATTACGTAATGACGTATAACGCTATATACTATTACGTAATGACGTATAACGTTATATACTAAAACGTAATAACGTATAACGTTATATCGTATTACGTGCTAACGTATAACGTTATATACTATTACGTACTAACGTATAATGTTATATACTATTACGTACTAACGTATAACGTTATATACTAATACGTAATGACGTATAACGTTATAAACTAATACGTAATGACGAATAACGTTATGTACTATTACGTACTAACGTATAACGTTATAAACTAATACGTACTAACGTATAACGTTTTTGAGTATTACCTTATAGCGTATAACGTTATATACTAATACGTAATAACGTATAACGTTGTATACTATTACGTACTAACGTATAACGTTATATACTATTACGTAATGACGTATAACGTTATATACTAATACGTAATGACGTATATCGTTATAAACTAATACGTAATGACGAGTAACGTTATATACTATTACGTACTAACGTATAACGTTATAAACTAATACGTACTAACGTATAACGTTATAAACTATTACGTACTAATGTGTAACGTTATATAGTATTACCTGATGACGTATAACGTTGTATACTATTACGTAATAACGTGTAACGTAATATAGTATTACCTGATGACGTATAACGTTATATACTATTACGTACTAACGTTTAACGTTATATACTATTACGCAATGACGTATAACGTTATATACTACTACGCAATGACGTATAACGTTATATACTATTACGCACTAACGTATAACGTTATAAACTAATACGTACTAACGTATAACGTTATATACTATTACGTGCTAACGTATAACGTTATATACTATTTCGTGCTAACGTGTAACGTTATGTACTATTACGTAATGACGTATAACGTTATAAACTAATACGTAATGACGAGTAACGTTATATACTATTACGTACTAACGTATAACGTTATAAACTAATACGTACTAACGTATAACGTTATAAACTATTACGTACTAATGTGTAACGTTATATACTATTACGTACTAACGTATAACGTTATAAACTAATACGTAATGACGTATAACGTTATAAACTAATACGTAATGACGTATAACGCTATATACGATTACGTACTAACGTATAACGTTATAAACTAATACGTAATGACGAATAACGTTATATACTATTACGTACTAACGTATAACGTTATATACTATTACGCAATGACGTATAACGTTATATACTATTACGCACTAACGTATAACGTTATAAACTAATACGTACTAACGTATAACGTTATATACTATTACGTGCTAACGTATAACGTTATATACTATTTCGTGCTAACGTGTAACGTTATGTACTATTACGTAATGACGTATAACGTTATAAACTAATACGTAATGACGAGTAACGTTATATACTATTACGTACTAACGTATAACGTTATAAACTAATACGTACTAACGTATAACGTTATAAACTAATACGTACTAACGTATAACGTTATAAACTATTACGTACTAATGTGTAACGTTATATAGTATTACCTGATGAGGTATAACGTTGTATACTATTACGTAATAACGTGTAACGTAATATAGTATTACCTGATGACGTATGACGTTATATACTATTACGTACTAACGTATAACGATATATACTATTACGCAATGACGTATAACGTTATATACTATTACGCAATGACGTATAACGCTATATACTATTACGTACTAAAGTATAACGTTATAAACTAATACGTAATGACGAATAACGTTATATACTATTACGTACTAACGTATAACGTTATATACTATTACGCAATGACGTATAACGCTATATACTATTACGTACTAAAGTATAACGTTATAAAATAATACGTAATGACGAATAACGTTATATACTATTACGTACTAACGTATAACGTTATAAACTAATACGTAATGACGTATAACGTTATAAACTAATACGTAATGACGTGTAACGTTATATACTATTACGTACTAACGTATAACGTTGTAAACTAATACGTACTAACGTATAACGTTATACACCATTACGTAAAGACGTATAACGTTATATACTAATACGTAATAACGTATAACGTTGTATAATATTACGTACTAACGTATAACGTTATATACTATTACGTAATGACGTATAACGCTATATACTATTACGTACTAACGTATAACGTTATAAACTAATACGTAATGACGAATAACGTTGTATACTATTACGCAATGACGTATAACGCTATATACTAATACGTACTAACGTATAACGTTATAAACTAATACGTAATGACGTATAACGTTATATACTATTACGTACTAACGTATAACGTTATAAACTAATACGTAATAACGTATAACGCTATATACTATTACGTAATGACGTATAACGTTATATACTAATACGTAATGACGTATGTCGTTATATACTATTATGTACTAACGTATAACGTTATAAACTAATACGTACTAATGTGTAATGTTATATAGTATTACCTGATGACGTATAACGTTGTATACTATTACGTAATAACGTGTAACGTAATATAGCATTACCTGATGACGTATGACGTTATATACTATTACGTACTAACGTATAACGATATATACTATTACGCAATGACGTATAACGTTATATACTACACCCTTGGACAAAAAGATAGCACATGTGTGCTATCATTAATTTCTCATAGATAGAGTCCGAATTTCCCAAGTTTGACGAATGGCATATAAACAGTACCTTGTAGTAATAAGGTATATGAGCTTGAAACTGTATCTTCGCTATTCCTCTTGTATTTATCAACAATGATTGTGAAATCCGGTCGGCGAAATGATAGCACACCAAGCATTTTGTTTCCATTCCTTAGTATTTCTGTGTATTCTGAGTGGTGTAGACGTAGTGAAAAGTAGAAGAATTTCATTAGAAACCTTACAAATTTCGATTCAAACAATGGGACGTGGAAAACAGCTAAATAGTGAAGAGATTCAAACAGTTTTGAAATTAAAGAAAGAAAACTTTACTATTTCTAAAATTGCAAAAGTTCTCAGTAGAAGTCGGAAAGTCATTTATAATTTACTGAAAGATGTAAATAATTATGGAACAAAAAAAAGCAGTGGGAGACCTTCCGCGATTAGTACTCGTGAAAAACGTGCAATTTTACGTGCCGCGTCAAATTCGCTTCTCACGTCACGTGAAATTGCAGAAAAAGTTGGCGTAAAAACTAATCCTCGGAATGTCAGACGTGTACTACAACAATCCGCGCACATAAAGCGGATGAAATTAAAACGAAGACCAGCTCTAAAGCAGATTCACAAGGAGCATCGATTATATTTTGCAAAAGAACATATACGGTGGAACAAGAAGTGGAGGAAAGTTATATTTACAGATAAAAAAAGATTTAATTTAGATGGCCCAGATGGATTCAATTTTTACTATCATGATGTAAGAAAAAAAAAATTGTCACAAATACGGCGTCAAATGGGTGGAGGTAGCATTATGCTTTGGGCAGGTATTGGGTATAACGGAAAGACTGATTTAATATCAATTCGCAGCAAGATGAATGCTATAACCTATCGTAATTTGATACAAAATCAAATTGCAAAGTACGCAACACATATTGCGAGACAAGATTTTATTTTTCAGCAAGATAATGCTGCAGTTCACACCGCTAAGGTTGTGAAAGAATATTTTTCAACAGAAAATATTGCAGTTTTGGACTGGCCTGCATGCTCCCCCGATTTAAACATAATCGAAAACTGTTGGAGTAAATTAAGCAATGCCGTTTATAGAGAAAATAGGCAATTTGAAAGTATTAATCAGTTAAAAAAGTGCCTTGAAGAGGAATGGAGAAATATATCGCTGGATTATATTAGAAAACTATATCGTTCTTTGCCGAAACGAATGCTGGAGGTGGTGGAGAATAAGGGAGGATCCACACATTATTAAATTTTAAAAGGTTTTTTATTTTTGTACAATTTAGTAGATAATAAACACTACAACTTTTGAAAGTGTGCTATCATTTCGCCGACCGGATTTCACAATCATTGTTGATAAATACAAGAGGAATAGCGAAGATACAGTTTCAAGCTCATATACCTTATTACTACAAGGTACTGTTTATATGCCATTCGTCAAACTTGGGAAATTCGGACTCTATCTATGAGAAATTAATGATAGCACACATGTGCTATCTTTTTGTCCAAGGGTGTATTACGCAATGACGTATAACGCTATATACTATTACGTACTAAAGTATAACGTTATAAACTAATACGTAATGACGAATAACGTTATATACTATTACGTACTAACGTATAACGTTATAAACTAATACGTAATGACGTATAACGTTATAAACTAATACGTAATGACGTGTAACGTTATATACTATTACGTACTAACGTATAACGTTATAAACTAATACGTACTAACGTATTACGTTATACACCATTACGTAAAGACGTATAACGTTATATACTAATACGTAATAACGTATAACGTTGTATAATATTACGTACTGTCGTATAACGTTATATACTATTACGTAATGACGTATAACGCTATATACTATTACGTACTAACGTATAACGTTATAAACTAATACGTACTAACGTATAACGTTATATATACTATTACGTACTAACGTATAATGTTATAAACTGATACGTAATGACGTATAACGTTATATACTATTACGTAATAACGTGTAACGTTATATACTAATACGTAATAACGTAAAACGTTATATACTATTACGTAAAAACGTATAACGTTATATACTATTACGTAATGACGTATAACGTTATATACTAATACGTAATGACGTATATTGTTATATACTATTACGTACTAACGTATAACGTTATATACTATTACGTGATGACGTATAACGCTATATACTATTACGTACTAACGTATAACGTTATTGAGTATTACCTTATAGCGTATAACGTTATATACTAATACGTAATAACGTATAACGTTGTATACTATTACGTACTAACGTATAACGTTATATACTATTACGTACTAACGTATAACGTTATATACTATTACGTAATGACGTATAACGCTATATACTATTACGTAATGACGTTTAACGTTATATACTAAAACGTAATAACGTATAACGTTATATCGTATTACGTGCTAACGTATAAAGTTATATACTATTACGTACTAACGTGTAACGTTATATAGTATTACCTGATGACGTATAACGTTATATACTATTACGTACTAACGTATAACGTTATATCCTATTACGTAATAACGTATAACGTTATATACCATTACGTACTAACGTATAACGTTATATACTATTACGTACTAACGTATAACGTTATATACTATTACGTACTAACGTATAATGTTATATACTATTACGTACTAACGTATAACGTTATATACTAATACGTAATCACGTATAACGTTATAAACTAATACGTAATGACGAATAACGTTATGTACTATTACGTACTAACGTATAACGTTATAAACTAATACGTACTAACGTATAACGTTATTGAGTATTACCTTATAGCGTATAACGTTATATACTAATACGTAATAACGTATAACGTTGTATACTATTACGTACTAACGTATAACGTTATATACTATTACGTAATGACGTATAACGTTATATACTAATACGTAATGACGTATATCGTTATATACTATTACGTACTAACGTATAACGTTATATACTATTACGTAATGACGTATAACGCTATATACGATTACGTACTAACGTATAACGTTATAAACTAATACGTAATGACGAATAACGTTATATACTATTACGTACTAACGTATAACGTTATATACTATTACGCAATGACGTATAACGTTATATACTATCACGCACTTACGTATAACGTTATAAACTAATACGTACTAACGTATAACGTTATATACTATTACGTGCTAACGTATAACGTTATATACTATTTCGTGCTAACGTGTAACGTTATGTACTATTACGTAATGACGTATAACGTTATAAACTAATACGTAATGACGAGTAACGTTATATACTATTACGTACTAACGTATAACGTTATAAACTAATACGTACAAACGTATAACGTTATAAACTATTACGTACTAATGTGTAACGTTATATAGTATTACCTGATGACGTATAACGTTGTATACTATTACGTAATAACGTGTAACGTAATATAGTATTACCTGATGACGTATAACGTTATATACTATTACGTAATAACGTGTAACGTTATATACTAATACGTAATAACGTAAAACGTTATATACTATTACGTAAAAACGTATAACGTTATATACTATTACGTAATGACGTATAACGTTATATACTAATACGTAATGACGTATATTGTTATATACTATTACGTACTAACGTATAACGTTATATACTATTACGTGATGACGTATAACGCTATATACTATTACGTACTAACGTATAACGTTATTGAGTATTACCTTATAGCGTATAACGTTATATACTAATACGTAATAACGTATAACGTTGTATACTATTACGTACTAACGTATAACGTTATATACTATTACGTACTAACGTATAACGTTATATACTATTACGTAATGACGTATAACGCTATATACTATTACGTAATGACGTTTAACGTTATATACTAAAACGTAATAACGTATAACGTTATATCGTATTACGTGCTAACGTATAAAGTTATATACTATTACGTACTAACGTGTAACGTTATATAGTATTACCTGATGACGTATAACGTTATATACTATTACGTACTAACGTATAACGTTATATCCTATTACGTAATAACGTATAACGTTATATACCATTACGTACTAACGTATAACGTTATATACTATTACGTACTAACGTATAACGTTATATACTATTACGTACTAACGTATAATGTTATATACTATTACGTACTAACGTATAACGTTATATACTAATACGTAATCACGTATAACGTTATAAACTAATACGTAATGACGAATAACGTTATGTACTATTACGTACTAACGTATAACGTTATAAACTAATACGTACTAACGTATAACGTTATTGAGTATTACCTTATAGCGTATAACGTTATATACTAATACGTAATAACGTATAACGTTGTATACTATTACGTACTAACGTATAACGTTATATACTATTACGTAATGACGTATAACGTTATATACTAATACGTAATGACGTATATCGTTATATACTATTACGTACTAACGTATAACGTTATATACTATTACGTAATGACGTATAACGCTATATACGATTACGTACTAACGTATAACGTTATAAACTAATACGTAATGACGAATAACGTTATATACTATTACGTACTAACGTATAACGTTATATACTATTACGCAATGACGTATAACGTTATATACTATCACGCACTTACGTATAACGTTATAAACTAATACGTACTAACGTATAACGTTATATACTATTACGTGCTAACGTATAACGTTATATACTATTTCGTGCTAACGTGTAACGTTATGTACTATTACGTAATGACGTATAACGTTATAAACTAATACGTAATGACGAGTAACGTTATATACTATTACGTACTAACGTATAACGTTATAAACTAATACGTACAAACGTATAACGTTATAAACTATTACGTACTAATGTGTAACGTTATATAGTATTACCTGATGACGTATAACGTTGTATACTATTACGTAATAACGTGTAACGTAATATAGTATTACCTGATGACGTATAACGTTATATACTATTACGTACTAACGTATAACGTTATATACTATTACGCAATGACGTATAACGTTATATACTATTACGCAATGACGTATAACGCTATATACTATTACGTACTAAAGTATAACGTTATATACTATTACGCAATGACGTATAACGTTATATATTATTACGTAATGACGTATAACGTTATATACTATTACGTAATGACGTATAACGTTATATACTATTACGTACTAACGTATAACGTTATAAACTAATACGTACTAACGTATAACGTTATAAACTATTACGTACTAATGTGTAACGTTATATAGTATTACCTGATGACGTATAACGTTGTATACTATTACGTAATAACGTGTAACGTAATATAGTATTACCTGATGACGTATAACGTTATATACTATTACGTACTAACGTATAACGTTATAAACTAATACGTAATAACGTATAACGTTGTATAATATTACGTACTAACGTATAACTTTATATACTATTACGTAATGACGTATAACGTTATATACTATTACGCAATGACGTATAACGTTATATACTATTACGCAATGACGTATAACGCTATATACTATTACGTACTAAAGTATAACGTTATAAACAAATACGTAATGACGAATAACGTTATATATTATTACGTACTAACGTATAACGTTATAAACTAATACGTAATGACGTATAACGTTATAAACTAATACGTAATGACGTGTAACGTTATATACTATTACGTACTAACGTATAACGTTATAAACTAATACGTACTAACGTATAACGTTATACACCATTACGTAAAGACGTATAACGTTATATACTAATACGTAATAACGTATAACGTTGTATAATATTACGTACTAACGTATAACGTTATATACTATTACGTAATGACGTATAACGCTATATACTATTACGTACTAACGTATAACGTTATAAACTAATACGTAATGACGAATAACGTTGTATACTATTACGCAATGACGTATAACGCTATATACTAATACGTACTAACGTATAACGTTATAAACTAATACGTAATGACGTATAACGTTATATACTATTACGTACTAACGTATAACGTTATAAACTAATACGTAATAACGTATAACGTTGTATAATATTACGTACTAACGTATAACTTTATATACCATTACGTAATGACGTATAACGTTATATACTATTACGCAATGACGTATAACGTTATATATTATTACGTAATGACGTATAACGTTATATACTATTACGTAATGACGTATAACGTTATATACTATTACGTACTAACGTATAACGTTATAAACTAATACGTACTAACGTATAACGTTGTATACTATTACGTACTAACGTATAATGTTATAAACTAATACGTAATGACGTATAACGTTATAAACTAATACGTAATGACGTGTAACGTTATATACTATTACGTACTAACGTATAACGTTATAAACTAATACGTACTAACGTATAACGTTATACACCATTACGTAAAGACGTATAACGTTATATACTAATACGTAATAACGTATAACGTTGTATAATATTACGTACTAACGTATAACGTTATATACTATTACGTAATGACGTATAACGCTATATACTATTACGTACTAACGTATAACGTTATAAACTAATACGTAATGACGAATAACGTTGTATACTATTACGCAATGACGTATAACGCTATATACTAATACGTACTAACGTATAACGTTATAAACTAATACGTAATGACGTATAACGTTATATACTATTACGTACTAACGTATAACGTTATAAACTAATACGTAATAACGTATAACGTTGTATAATATTACGTACTAACGTATAACTTTATATACTATTACGTAATGACGTATAACGTTATATACTATTACGCAATGACGTATAACGTTATATATTATTACGTAATGACGTATAACGTTATATACTATTACGTAATGACGTATAACGTTATATACTATTACGTACTAACGTATAACGTTATAAACTAATACGTACTAACGTATAACGTTGTATACTATTACGTACTAACGTATAATGTTATAAACTAATACGTAATGACGTATAACGTTATATACTATTACGTAATAACTTGTAACGTTATATACTAATACGTAATAACGTAAAACGTTATATACTATTACGTAATAACGTATAACGTTATATACTATTACGTAATGACGTATAACGTTATATACTAATACGTAGTGACGTATATCGTTATATACTATTACGTACTAACGTATAACGTTATATACTATTACGTAATGACGTATAACGCTATATACTATTACGTACTAACGTATAACGTTATAAACTAATACGTAATGACGAATAACGTTATATACTATTACGTACTAACGTATAACGTTATATACTATTACGTACTAACGTATAACGTTATATACTATTACGTACTAACGTATAATGTTATATACTATTACGTTCTAACGTATAACGTTATATACTAATACGTAATGACGTATAACGTTATAAACTATTACGTAATGACGAATAACGTTATGTACTATTTCGTACTAACGTATAACGTTATAAACTAATACGTACTAACGTATAACGTTATTGAGTATTACCTTATAGCGTATAACGTTATATACTAATACGTAATAACCTATAACGTTGTATACTATTACGTACTAACGTATAACGTTATATACTATTACGTACTAACTTATAACGTTATATACTATAACGTAATGACGTATAACGCTATATACTATTACGTAATGACGTATAACGTTATATACTAAAACGTAATAACGTATAACGTTATATACTATTACGTACTAACGTATAATGTTATATACTATTGCGTACTAACGTATAACGTTATATACTAATACGTAATGACGTATAACGTTATAAACTAATACGTAATGACGAATAACGTTATGTACTATTACGTACTAACGTATAACGTTATAAACTAATACGTACTAACGTATAACGTTATTGAGTATTACCTTATAGCGTATAACGTTATATACTAATACGTAATAACGTATAACGTTGTATACTATTACGTACTAACGTATAACGTTATATACTATTACGTAATGACGTATAACGTTATATACTAATACGGAATGACGTATATCGTTATATACTATTACGTACTAACGTATAACGTTATATAGTATTACGCAATGACGTATAACGCTATATACGATTACGTACTAACGTATAACGTTATAAACTAATACGTAATGACGAATAACGTTATATACTATTACGTACTAACGTATAACATTATATACTATTACGCAATGACGTATAACGTTATATACTATTACGCACTAACGTATAACGTTATATACTATTACGTAATGACGTATAACGTTATATACTAATACGGAATGACGTATATCGTTATATACTATTACGTACTAACGTATAACGTTATATAGTATTACGTAATGACGTATAACGCTATATACGATTACGTACTAACGTATAACGTTATAAACTAATACGTAATGACGAGTAACGTTATATACTATTACGTACTAACGTATAACGTTATAAACTAATACGTACTAACGTATAACGTTATAAACTAATACGTACTAATGTGTAACGTTATATAGTATTACCTAATGACGTATAGCGTTGTATACTATTACGTAATAACGTGTAACGTAATATAGTATTACCTGATGACGTATAACGTTATATACCATTACGTACTAACGTATAACGTTATATACTATTACGCAATGACGTATAACGATATATACTATTACGTACTAACGCATAACGTTATAAACTAATACGTAATAACGTATAACGCTATATACTATTACGTAATGACGTATAACGTTATATACTAATACGTAATGACGTATGTCGTTATATACTATTACGTACTAACGTATAACGTTATAAACTAATACGTACTAATGTGTAATGTTATATAGTATTACCTGATGACGTATAACGTTGTATACTATTACGCAATGACGTATAACGCTATATACTATTACGTACTAAAGTATAACGTTATAAACTAATACGTAATGACGAATAACGTTATATACTATTACGTACTAACGTATAACGTTATAAACTAATACGTAATGACGTATAACGTTATAAACTAATACGTAATGACGTGTAACGTTATATACTATTACGTACTAACGTATAACGTTATAAACTAATACGTACTAACGTATTACGTTATACACCATTACGTAAAGACGTATAACGTTATATACTAATACGTAATAACGTATAACGTTGTATAATATTACGTACTGTCGTATAACGTTATATACTATTACGTAATGACGTATAACGCTATATACTATTACGTACTAACGTATAACGTTATAAACTAATACGTAATGACGAATAACGTTATATAGTATTACGTACTAACGTATAACGTTATATACTAATACGTAATGACGTATAACGCTATATACTATTACGTACTAACGTGTAACGTTATATAGTATTACGTACTAACGTATAACGTTATATACTATTACGCAATGACGTATAACGTTATATATTATTACGTAATGACGTATAACGTTATATACTATTACGTACTAACGTATAACGTTATATACTATTACGCAATGACGTATAACGTTATATACTATTACGCAATGACGTATAACGCTATATACTATTACGTACTAACGTATAACGTTATAAACTATTACGCAATGACGTATAACGTTGTATACTATTACGCAATGACGTATAACGCTATATACTATTACGTACTAACGTATAACGTTATAAACTAATACGTAATGACGTATAACGTTATATACTATTACGTACTAACGTATAACGTTATAAACTAATACGTACTAACGTATAACGTTATATATACTATTACGTACTAACGTATAATGTTATAAACTGATACGTAATGACGTATAACGTTATATACTATTACGTAATAACGTGTAACGTTATATACTAATACGTAATAACGTAAAACGTTATATACTATTACGTAAAAACGTATAACGTTATATACTATTACGTAATGACGTATAACGTTATATACTAATACGTAATGACGTATATCGTTATATACTATTACGTTCTAACGTATAACGTTATATACTATTACGTGATGACGTATAACGCTATATACTATTACGTACTAACGTATAACGTTATTGAGTATTACCTTATAGCATATAACGTTATATACTAATACGTAAAAACGTATAACGTTGTATACTATTACGTACTAACGTATAACGTTATATACTATTACGCACTAACTTATAACGTTATATACTAATACGTAATGACGTATGTCGTTATATACTATTACGTACTAACGTATAACGTTATATACTATTACGTAATGACGTATAACGCTATATACGATTGCGTACTAACGTATAACGTTATAAACTAATACGTAATGACGAATAACGTTGTATAATATTACGTACTAACGTATAACGTTATATACTATTACGTAATGACGTATAACGCTATATACTATTACGTACTAACGTATAACGTTATAAACTAATACGTAATGACTAATAACGTTATATAGTATTACGTACTAACGTATAACGTTATATACTATTACGTAAAGACGTATAACGTTATATACTAATACGTAATAACGTACAACGTTATATCGTATTACGTGCTAACGTATAACGTTATATACTATTACGTACTAACGTGTAACGTTATAAACTAATACGTAATGACGTATAACGTTATATACTATTACGTACTAACGTACAACGTTATATACTATTACGTAATGACGTATAACGCTATATACTATTACGTACTAACGTATAACGTTATAAACTAATACGTAATGACGAATAACGTTATATACTATTACGTACTAACGTATATCGTTATATACTATTACGCAATGTCGTATAACGTTATATACTATTACGCACTAACGTATAACGTTATAAACTAATACGTACTAACGTATAACGTTATATACTATTACGTGCTAACGTATAACGTTATATACTATTTCGTGCTAACGTGTAACGTTATATACTATTACGTAATGACGTATAACGTTATAAACTAATACGTAATCACGAGTAACGTTATATACTATTACGTACTAACGTATAAAGTTATAAACTAATACGTACTAACGTATAACGTTATAAACTAATACGTACTAATGTGTAACGTTATATAGTATTACCTGATGACGTATAACGTTGTATACTATTACGTAATAACGTGTAACGTAATATAGTATTACCTGATGACGTATAACGTTATATACTATTACGTACTAACGTATAACGTTATATACTATTACGTAATAACGTGTAACGTTATATACTAATACGTAATAACGTAAAACGTTATATACTATTACGTAATAACGTATAACGTTATATACTATTACGTAATGACGTATAACGTTATATACTAATACGTAATAACGTATAACGTTATATCGTATTACGTGCTAACGTATAACGTTATATACTATTACGTAATGACGAATAACGTTATATACTATTACGTACTAACGTATAACGTTATATACTATTACGCAATGACGTATAACGTTATATACTATTACGCACTAACGTTATAACGTTATAAACTAATACGTACTAACGTATAACGTTATATACTATTACGTGCTAACGTATAACGTTATATACTATTTCGTGCTAACGTGTAACGTTATATACTATTACGTAATGACGTATAACGTTATAAACTAATACGTAATGACGAGTAACGTTATATACTATTACGTACTAACGTATAGAGTTATAAACTAATACGTACTAACGTATAACGTTATAAACTAATACGTACTAATGTGTAACGTTATATAGTATTACCTGATGACGTATAACGTTGTATACTATTACGTAATAACGTGTAACGTAATATAGTATTACCTGACGACGTATAACGTTATATACTATTACGTACTAACGTATAACGTTATATACTATTACGTAATAACGTGTAACGTTATATACTAATACGTAATAACGTAAAACGTTATATACTATTACGTAATAACGTATAACGTTATATAGTATTACCTGATGACGTATAACGTTATACACTATTACGTAATAACGTATAACGTTATATACTATTACGTAATGACGTATAACGTTATACACTATTACGTAAAGACGTATAACGTTATATACTAATAGGTAATAACGTATAACGTTGTATACTATTACGTACTAACGTATAACGTTATATACTATT
Organism: Bombus pascuorum; assembly: GCF_905332965.1. Lineage (NCBI taxonomy): Eukaryota > Metazoa > Arthropoda > Insecta > Hymenoptera > Apidae > Bombus > Bombus pascuorum. The sequence continues at coordinate 10,472,317 of NC_083490.1, read as the reverse complement.
ACGTAATGACGTATAACGTTATATACTAATACGTAATGACGTATATCGTTATATACTATTACGTACTAACGTATAACGTTATATACTATTATGTAATGACGTATAACGCTATATACTATTACGTACTAACGTATAACGTTATAAACTAATACGTAATGACGAATAACGTTATATACTATTACGTACTAACGTATAACGTTATATACTATTACGCAATGACGTATAACGTTATATACTATTACGCACTAACGTATAACGTTATAAACTAATACGTAATAACGTGTAACGTAATATAGTATTACCTGATGACGTATAACGTTATATACTATTACGTACTAACGTATAACGTTATATACTATTACGCAATGACGTATAACGTTATATACTATTACGCAATGACGTATAACGCTATATACTATTACGTACTAAAGTATAACGTTATAAACTAATACGTATTGACGAATAACATTATATACTATTACGTACTAACGTATAACGTTATAAACTAATACGTAATGACGTATAACGTTATAAACTAATACGTAATGACGTATAACGTTATAAACTAATACGTAATAACGTAAAACGTTATATACTATTACGTAATAACGTATAACGTTATATACTATTACGTAATGACGTATAACGTTATATACTAATACGTAATAACGTATAACGTTATATCGTATTACGTGCTAACGTATAACGTTATATACTATTACGTACTAACGTACAACGTTATATACTATTACGTAATGACGTATAACGCTATATACTATTACGTACTAACGTATAACGTTATAAACTAATACGTAATGACGAATAACGTTATATACTATTACGTACTAACGTATATCGTTATATACTATTACGCAATGTCGTATAACGTTATATACTATTACGCACTAACGTATAACGTTATAAACTAATACGTACTAACGTATAACGTTATATACTATTACGTGCTAACGTATAACGTTATATACTATTTCGTGCTAACGTGTAACGTTATATACTATTACGTAATGACGTATAACGTTATAAACTAATACGTAATCACGAGTAACGTTATATACTATTACGTACTAACGTATAAAGTTATAAACTAATACGTACTAGCGTATAACGTTATAAACTAATACGTACTAATGTGTAACGTTATATAGTATTACCTGATGACGTATAACGTTGTATACTATTACGTAATAACGTGTAACGTAATATAGTATTACCTGATGACGTATAACGTTATATACTATTACGTACTAACGTATAACGTTATATACTATTACGTAATAACGTGTAACGTTATATACTAATACGTAATAACGTAAAACGTTATATACTATTACGTAATAACGTATAACGTTATATACTATTACGTAATGACGTATAACGTTATATACTAATACGTAATAACGTATAACGTTATATCGTATTACGTGCTAACGTATAACGTTATATACTATTACGTAATGACGAATAACGTTATATACTATTACGTACTAACGTATAACGTTATATACTATTACGCAATGACGTATAACGTTATATACTATTACGCACTAACGTATAACGTTATAAACTAATACGTACTAACGTATAACGTTATATACTATTACGTGCTAACGTATAACGTTATATACTATTTCGTGCTAACGTGTAACGTTATATACTATTACGTAATGACGTATAACGTTATAAACTAATACGTAATGACGAGTAACGTTATATACTATTACGTACTAACGTATAAAGTTATAAACTAATACGTACTAACGTATAACGTTATAAACTAATACGTACTAATGTGTAACGTTATATAGTATTACCTGATGACGTATAACGTTGTATACTATTACGTAATAACGTGTAACGTAATATAGTATTACCTGACGACGTATAACGTTATATACTATTACGTACTAACGTATAACGTTATATACTATTACGTAATAACGTGTAACGTTATATACTAATACGTAATAACGTAAAACGTTATATACTATTACGTAATAACGTATAACGTTATATAGTATTACCTCATGACGTATAACGTTATACACTATTACGTAATAACGTATAACGTTATATACTATTACGTAATGACGTATAACGTTATACACTATTACGTAAAGACGCATAACGTTATATACTAATAGGTAATAACGTATAACGTTGTATACTATTACGTACTAACGTATAACGTTATATACTATTACGTAATGACGTATAACGTTATATACTAATACGTAATGACGTATATCGTTATATACTATTACGTACTAACGTATAACGTTATAAACTAATACGTAATGACGAATAACGTTATATACTATTACGTACTAACGTATAACGTTATATACTATTACGCAATGACGTATAACGTTATATACTATTACGCACTAACGTATAACGTTATAAACTAATACGTAATAACGTGTAACGTAATATAGTATTACCTGATGACGTATAACGTTATATACTATTACGTACTAACGTATAACGTTATATACTATTACGCAATGACGTATAACGTTATATACTATTACGCAATGACGTATAACGCTATATACTATTACGTACTAAAGTATAACGTTATAAACTAATACGTATTGACGAATAACATTATATACTATTACGTACTAACGTATAACGTTATAAACTAATACGTAATGACGTATAACGTTATAAACTAATACGTAATGACGTATAACGTTATAAACTAATACGTAATAACGTAAAACGTTATATACTATTACGTAATAACGTATAACGTTATATACTATTACGTAATGACGTATAACGTTATATACTAATACGTAATAACGTATAACGTTATATCGTATTACGTGCTAACGTATAACGTTATATACTATTACGTACTAACGTGTAACGTTATATAGTATTACCTGATGACGTATAACGTTATATACTATTACGTACTAACGTATAACGTCATATCCTATTACGTAATAACGTATAACGATATATACCATTACGTACTAACGTATAACGTTATATACTATTACGTACTAACGTATAACGTTATATACTATTACGTACTAACGTATAATGTTATATACTATTACGTACTAACGTATAACGTTGTATACTAATACGTAATGACGTATATCGTTATAAACTAATACGTAATGACGAATAACGTTATGTACTATTACGTACTAACGTATAACGTTATAAACTAAAACATACTAACGTATAACGTTATTGAGTATTACCTTATAGCGTATAACGTTATATACTAATACGTAATAACGTAAAACTTTATATACTATTACGTAATAACGTATAACGTTATATACTATTACGTAATGACGTATAATGTTATACACTATTACGTAAAGACGTATAACGTTATATACTAATACGTAATAACGTATAACGTTGTATACTATTACGTACTAACGTATAACGTTATATACTATTACGTAATGACGTATAACGTTATATACTAATACGTAATGACGTATATCGTTATATACTATTACGTACTAACGTATAACGTTATATACTATTACGTAATGACGTATAACGCTATATACTATTACGTACTAACGTATAACGTTATAAACTAATACGTAATGACGAATAACGTTATATACTATTACGTACTAACGTATAACGTTATATACTATTACGCAATGACGTATAACGTTATATACTATTACGCACTAACGTATAACATTATAAACTAATACGTACTAACGTATAACGTTATATACTATTACGTGCTAACGTATAACGTTATATACTATTACGTACTAACGTGTAACGTTATATAGTATTACCTGATGACGTATAACGTTATATACTATTACGTACTAACGTATAACGTTATATCCTATTACGTAATAACGTATAACGATATATACCATTACGTACTAACGTATAACGTTATATACTATTACGTAAAGACGTATAACGTTATATACTAATACGTAATAACGTATAACGTTGTATACTATTACGTACTAACGTATAACGTTATATACTATTACGTAATGACGTATAACGCTATATACTATTACGTACGAACGTATAACGTTATAAACTAATATGTAATGACGAATAACGTTATATACTATTACGTACTAACGTATAACGTTATATACTATTACGCAATGACGTATAACGTTATATACTATTACGCACTAACGTATAACATTATAAACTAATACGTACTAACGTATAACGTTATATACTATTACGTGCTAACGTATAACGTTATATACTATTACGTACTAACGTGTAACGTTATATAGTATTACCTGATGACGTATAACGTTATATACTATTACGTACTAACGTATAACGTTATATCCTATTACGTAATAACGTATAACGATATATACCATTACGTACTAACGTATAACGTTATATACTATTACGTAAAGACGTATAACGTTATATACTAATACGTAATAACGTATAACGTTGTATACTATTACGTACTAACGTATAACGTTATATACTATTACGTAATGACGTATAACGCTATATACTATTACGTACGAACGTATAACGTTATAAACTAATATGTAATGACGAATAACGTTATATAGCATTACGTACTAACGTATAACGTTATATACTATTACGCAATGACGTATAACGTTATATACTATTACGCACTAACGTATAACGTTATAAACTAATACGTAATAACGTGTAACGTAATATAGTATTACCTGATGACGTATAACGTTATATACTATTACGTACTAACGTATAACGTTATATACTATTACGCAATGACGTATAACGTTATATACTATTACGCAATGACGTATAACGCTATATACTATTACGTACTAAAGTATAACGTTATAAACTAATACGTATTGACGAATAACATTATATACTATTACGTGCTAACGTATAACGTTATATACTATTTCGTGCTAACGTGTAACGTTATATACTATTACGTAATGACGTATAACGCTATATACTATTACGTACTAACGTGTAACGTTATATAGTATTACGTACTAACGTATAACGTTATACACTATTACGTAAAGACGTATAACGTTATATACTAATACGTAATAACGTATAACGTTATATACTATTACGTAGTAACGTATAACGTTATATATTATTACGTAATGACGTATAACGCTATATACTATTACGTACTAACGTATAACGTTATAAACTAATACGTAATGACGAATAACGTTATATACTATTACGTACTAACGTATAATGTTATAAACTAATACGTAATGACGTATAACGTTATATACTATTACGTAATAACGTGTAACGTTATATACTAATACGTAATAACGTAAAACGTTATATACTATTACGTAATAACGTATAACGTTATATACTATTACGTAATGACGTATAACGTTATATACTAATACGTAATAACGTATAACGTTATATCGTATTACGTGCTAACGTATAACGTTATATACTATTACGTAATGACGTATAACGTTATAAACTAATACGTAATGACGAGTAACGTTATATACTATTACGTACTAACGTATAAAGTTATAAACTAATACGTACTAACGTATAACGTTATAAACTAATACGTACTAATGTGTAACGTTATATAGTATTACCTGATGACGTATAACGTTGTATACTATTACGTAATAACGTGTAACGTAATATAGTATTACCTGATGACGTATAACGTTATATACTATTACGTACTAACATATAACGTTATATACTATTACGCAATGACGTATAACGTTATATACTATTACGCAATGACGTATAACGCTATATACTATTACGTACTAAAGTATAACGTTATAAACTAATACGTATTGACGAATAACATTATATACTATTACGTACTAACGTATAACGTTATAAACTAATACGTAATGACGTATAACGTTATAAACTAATACGTAATGACGAGTAACGTTATATACTATTACGTACTAACGTATAACGTTATAAACTAATACGTACTAACGTATAACGTTATACACCATTACGTAAAGACGTATAACGTTATATACTAATACGTAATAACGTATAACGTTGTATACTATTACGTACTAACGTGTAACGTTATATACTATTCCGTAATGACGTATAACGCTATATACTATTACGTACTAACGTGTAACGTTATATAGTATTACGTACTAACGTATAACGTTATACACTATTACGTAAAGACGTATAACGTTATATACTAATACGTAATAACGTATAACGTTATATACTATTACGTACTAACGTATAACGTTATGTATTATTACGTAATGACGTATAACGCTATATACTATTACGTACTAACGTATAACATTATAAACTAATACATAATGACGAATAACGTTATATACTATTACGTACTAACGTATAATGTTATAAACTAATACGTAATGACGTATAACGTTATATACTATTACGTAATAACGTGTAACGTTATATACTAATACGTAATAACGTAAAACGTTATATACTATTACGTAATAACGTATAACGTTGTATACTATTACGTACTAACGTATAACGTTATATACTATTACGTAATGACGTATAACGTTATACACTATTACGTAAAGACGTATAACGTTATATACTAATACGTAATAACGTATAACGTTGTATACTATTACGTACTAACGTATAACGTTATATACTATTACGTAATGACGTATAACGTTATATACCAATACGTAATGACGTATATCGTTATATACTATTACGTACTAACGTATAACGTTATATACTATTACGTAATGACGTATAACGCTATATACTATTACGTACTAACGTATAACGTTATAAACTAATACGTAATGACGAATAACGTTATATACTATTACGTACTAACGTATAACGTTATATACTATTACGCAATGACGTATAACGTTATATACTATTACGCACTAACGTATAACATTATAAACTAATACGTACTAACGTATAACGTTATATACTATTACGTGCTAACGTATAACGTTATATACTATTTCGTACTAACGTGTAACGTTATGTACTATTACGTAATGACGTATAACGTTATAAACTAATACGTAATGACGAGTAACGTCATATACTATTACGTACTAACGTATAACGTTATAAACTAATACGTACTAACGTATAACGTTATAAACTAGTACGTACTAACGTATAACGTTATACACCATTACGTAAAGACGTATAACGTTATATACTAATACGTAATAACGTATAACGTTGTATACTATTACGTACTAACGTATAACGTTATATACTATTACGTAATGACGTATAACGCTATATACTATTACGTACTAACGTATAACGTTATATACTATTACGTAAAGGCGTATAACGTTATATACTAATACGTAATAACGTACAACGTTATATACTATTACGTGTAACGTATAATGTTATAAACTAATACGTAATGACGTATAACGTTATATACTATTACGTAATAACGTATAACGTTATATACTATTACGTAATGACGTATAACGTTATATACTAATACGTAATAACGTACAACGTTATATCGTATTACGTGCTAACGTATAACGTTATATACTATTACGTACTAACGTGTAACGTTATATTGTATTACTTGATGAGGTATAACGTTATATAACTATTACGTACTAACGTATAACGTTATATCCTATTACGTAATAACGTATAACGTTATATACCATTACGTACTAACGTATAACATTATAAACTAATACGTACTAACGTATAACGTTATATACTATTACGTGCTAACGTATAACGTTATATACTATTACGTACTAACGTGTAACGTTATATAGTATTACCTGATGACGTATAACGTTATATACTATTACGTACTAACGTATAACGTTATATCCTATTACGTAATAACGTATAACGATATATACTATTACGTAATGACGTATATCGTTATATACTATTTCGTACTAACGTATAACGTTATATACTATTACGTAATGACGTATAACGCTATATACTATTACGTACTAACGTATAACGTTATAAACTAATACGTAATGACGAATAACGTTATATACTATTACGTACTAACGTATAACGTTATATACTATTACGCAATGACGTATAACGTTATATACTATTACGCACTAACGTATAACATTATAAACTAATACGTACTAACGTATAACGTTATATACTATTACGTGCTAACGTATAACGTTATATACTATTACGTACTAACGTGTAACGTTATATAGTATTACCTGATGACGTATAACGTTATATACTATTACGTACTAACGTATAACGTTATATCCTATTACGTAATAACGTATAACGATATATACCATTACGTACTAACGTATAACGTTATATACTATTACGTAAAGACGTATAACGTTATATACTAATACGTAATAACGTATAACGTTGTATACTATTACGTACTAACGTATAACGTTATATACTATTACGTAATGACGTATAACGCTATATACTATTACGTACGAACGTATAACGTTATAAACTAATATGTAATGACGAATAACGTTATATAGCATTACGTACTAACGTATAACGTTATATACTATTACGCAATGACGTATAACGTTATATACTATTACGCACTAACGTATAACGTTATAAACTAATACGTAATAACGTGTAACGTAATATAGTATTACCTGATGACGTATAACGTTATATACTATTACGTACTAACGTATAACGTTATATACTATTACGCAATGACGTATAACGTTATATACTATTACGCAATGACGTATAACGCTATATACTATTACGTACTAAAGTATAACGTTATAAACTAATACGTATTGACGAATAACATTATATACTATTACGTACTAACGTATAACGTTATAAACTAATACGTAATGACGTATAACGTTATAAACTAATACGTAATGACGAGTAACGTTATATACTATTACGTAATGACGTATATCGTTATATACTATTACGTACTAACGTATAACGTTATATACTATTACGTAAAGACGTATAACGTTATGTACTAATACGTAATAACGTACAACGTTATATCGTATTACGTGCTAACGTATAACGTTATATACTATTACGTACTAACGTGTAACGTTATAAACTAATACGTAATGACGTATAACGCTATATACTATTACGCACTAACGTATAACGTTATAAACTAATACGTACTAACGTATAACGTTATATACTATTACGTGCTAACGTATAACGTTATATACTATTTCGTGCTAACGTGTAACGTTATATACTATTACGTAATGACGTATAACGCTATATACTATTACGTACTAACGTGTAACGTTATATAGTATTACGTACTAACGTATAACGTTATACACTATTACGTAAAGACGTATAACGTTATATACTAATACGTAATAACGTATAACGTTATATACTATTACGTAGTAACGTATAACGTTATATATTATTACGTAATGACGTATAACGCTATATACTATTACGTACTAACGTATAACGTTATAAACTAATACGTAATGACGAATAACGTTATATACTATTACGTACTAACGTATAATGTTATAAACTAATACGTAATGACGTATAACGTTATATACTATTACGTAATAACGTGTAACGTTATATACTAATACGTAATAACGTAAAACGTTATATACTATTACGTAATAACGTATAACGTTATATACTATTACGTAATGACGTATAACGTTATATACTAATACGTAATAACGTATAACGTTATATCGTATTACGTGCTAACGTATAACGTTATATACTATTACGTAATGACGTATAACGTTATAAACTAATACGTAATGACGAGTAACGTTATATACTATTACGTACTAACGTATAAAGTTATAAACTAATACGTACTAACGTATAACGTTATAAACTAATACGTACTAATGTGTAACGTTATATAGTATTACCTGATGACGTATAACGTTGTATACTATTACGTAATAACGTGTAACGTAATATAGTATTACCTGATGACGTATAACGTTATATACTATTACGTACTAACATATAACGTTATATACTATTACGCAATGACGTATAACGTTATATACTATTACGCAATGACGTATAACGCTATATACTATTACGTACTAAAGTATAACGTTATAAACTAATACGTATTGACGAATAACATTATATACTATTACGTACTAACGTATAACGTTATAAACTAATACGTAATGACGTATAACGTTATAAACTAATACGTAATGACGAGTAACGTTATATACTATTACGTACTAACGTATAACGTTATAAACTAATACGTACTAACGTATAACGTTATACACCATTACGTAAAGACGTATAACGTTATATACTAATACGTAATAACGTATAACGTTGTATACTATTACGTACTAACGTGTAACGTTATATACTATTACGTAATGACGTATAACGCTATATACTATTACGTACTAACGTGTAACGTTATATAGTATTACGTACTAACGTATAACGTTATACACTATTACGTAAAGACGTATAACGTTATATACTAATACGTAATAACGTATAACGTTATATACTATTACGTACTAACGTATAACGTTATGTATTATTACGTAATGACGTATAACGCTATATACTATTACGTACTAACGTATAACATTATAAACTAATACATAATGACGAATAACGTTATATACTATTACGTACTAACGTATAATGTTATAAACTAATACGTAATGACGTATAACGTTATATACTATTACGTAATAACGTGTAACGTTATATACTAATACGTAATAACGTAAAACGTTATATACTATTACGTAATAACGTATAACGTTGTATACTATTACGTACTAACGTATAACGTTATATACTATTACGTAATGACGTATAACGTTATACACTATTACGTAAAGACGTATAACGTTATATACTAATACGTAATAACGTATAACGTTGTATACTATTACGTACTAACGTATAACGTTATATACTATTACGTAATGACGTATAACGTTATATACCAATACGTAATGACGTATATCGTTATATACTATTACGTACTAACGTATAACGTTATATACTATTACGTAATGACGTATAACGCTATATACTATTACGTACTAACGTATAACGTTATAAACTAATACGTAATGACGAATAACGTTATATACTATTACGTACTAACGTATAACGTTATATACTATTACGCAATGACGTATAACGTTATATACTATTACGCACTAACGTATAACATTATAAACTAATACGTACTAACGTATAACGTTATATACTATTACGTGCTAACGTATAACGTTATATACTATTTCGTACTAACGTGTAACGTTATGTACTATTACGTAATGACGTATAACGTTATAAACTAATACGTAATGACGAGTAACGTCATATACTATTACGTACTAACGTATAACGTTATAAACTAATACGTACTAACGTATAACGTTATAAACTAGTACGTACTAACGTATAACGTTATACACCATTACGTAAAGACGTATAACGTTATATACTAATACGTAATAACGTATAACGTTGTATACTATTACGTACTAACGTATAACGTTATATACTATTACGTAATGACGTATAACGCTATATACTATTACGTACTAACGTATAACGTTATATACTATTACGTAAAGGCGTATAACGTTATATACTAATACGTAATAACGTACAACGTTATATACTATTACGTGTAACGTATAATGTTATAAACTAATACGTAATGACGTATAACGTTATATACTATTACGTAATAACGTATAACGTTATATACTATTACGTAATGACGTATAACGTTATATACTAATACGTAATAACGTACAACGTTATATCGTATTACGTGCTAACGTATAACGTTATATACTATTACGTACTAACGTGTAACGTTATATTGTATTACTTGATGAGGTATAACGTTATATAACTATTACGTACTAACGTATAACGTTATATCCTATTACGTAATAACGTATAACGTTATATACCATTACGTACTAACGTATAACGTTATATACTATTACGTACTAACGTATAACGTTATATACTATTACGTAATGACGTATATCGTTATATACTATTTCGTACTAACGTATAACGTTATATACTATTACGTAATGACGTATAACGCTATATACTATTACGTACTAACGTATAACGTTATAAACTAATACGTAATGACGAATAACGTTATATACTATTACGTACTAACGTATAACGTTATATACTATTACGCAATGACGTATAACGTTATATACTATTACGCACTAACGTATAACATTATAAACTAATACGTACTAACGTATAACGTTATATACTATTACGTGCTAACGTATAACGTTATATACTATTACGTACTAACGTGTAACGTTATATAGTATTACCTGATGACGTATAACGTTATATACTATTACGTACTAACGTATAACGTTATATCCTATTACGTAATAACGTATAACGATATATACCATTACGTACTAACGTATAACGTTATATACTATTACGTAAAGACGTATAACGTTATATACTAATACGTAATAACGTATAACGTTGTATACTATTACGTACTAACGTATAACGTTATATACTATTACGTAATGACGTATAACGCTATATACTATTACGTACGAACGTATAACGTTATAAACTAATATGTAATGACGAATAACGTTATATAGTATTACGTACTAACGTATAACGTTATATACTATTACGCAATGACGTATAACGTTATATACTATTACGCACTAACGTATAACGTTATAAACTAATACGTAATAACGTGTAACGTAATATAGTATTACGTAATAACGTGTAACGTTATATACTAATACGTAATAACGTAAAACGTTATATACTATTACGTAATAACGTATAACGTTGTATACTATAACGTACTAACGTATAACGTTATATACTATTACGTAATGACGTATAACGTTATACACTATTACGTAAAGACGTATAACGTTATATACTAATACGTAATAACGTATAACGTTGTATACTATTACGTACTAACGTATAACGTTATATACTATTACGTAATGACGTATAACGTTATATACCAATACGTAATGACGTATATCGTTATATACTATTACGTACTAACGTATAACGTTATATACTATTACGTAATGACGTATAACGCTATATACTATTACGTACTAACGTATAACGTTATAAACTAATACGTAATGACGAATAACGTTATATACTATTACGTACTAACGTATAACGTTATATACTATTACGCAATGACGTATAACGTTATATACTATTACGCACTAACGTATAACATTATAAACTAATACGTACTAACGTATAACGTTATATACTATTACGTGCTAACGTATAACGTTATATACTATTTCGTGCTAACGTGTAACGTTATGTACTATTACGTAATGACGTATAACGTTATAAACTAATACGTAATGACAAGTAACGTTATATACTATTACGTACTAACGTATAACGTTATAAACTAATACGTACTAACGTATAACGTTATAAACTAGTACGTACTAACGTATAACGTTATACACCATTACGTAAAGACGTATAACGTTATATACTAATACGTAATAACGTATAACGTTGTATACTATTACGTACTAACGTATAACGTTATATACTATTACGTAATGACGTATAACGCTATATACTATTACGTACTAACGTATAACGTTATATACTATTACGTAAAGGCGTATAACGTTATATACTAATACGTAATAACGTACAACGTTATATACTATTACGTGTAACGTATAATGTTATAAACTAATACGTAATGACGTATAACGTTATATACTATTACGTAATAACGTATAACGTTATATACTATTACGTAATGACGTATAACGTTATATACTAATACGTAATAACGTACAACGTTATATCGTATTACGTGCTAACGTATAACGTTATATACTATTACGTACTAACGTGTAACGTTATATTGTATTACTTGATGAGGTATAACGTTATATAACTATTACGTACTAACGTATAACGTTATATCCTATTACGTAATAACGTATAACGTTATATACTATTACGTACTAACGTATAACGTTATATACTATTACGTACTAACGTATAACGTTATATACTATTACGTAATGACGTATATCGTTATATACTATTACGTACTAACGTATAACGTTATATACTATTACGTAATGACGTATAACGCTATATACTATTACGTACTAACGTATAACGTTATAAACTAATACGTAATGACGAATAACGTTATATACTATTACGTACTAACGTATAACGTTATATACTATTACGCAATGACGTATAACGTTATATACTATTACGCACTAACGTATAACATTATAAACTAATACGTACTAACGTATAACGTTATATACTATTACGTGCTAACGTATAACGTTATATACTATTACGTACTAACGTGTAACGTTATATAGTATTACCTGATGACGTATAACGTTATATACTATTACGTACTAACGTATAACGTTATATCCTATTACGTAATAACGTATAACGATATATACCATTACGTACTAACGTATAACGTTATATACTATTACGTAAAGACGTATAACGTTATATACTAATACGTAATAACTTATAACGTTGTATACTATTACGTACTAACGTATAACGTTATATACTATTACGTAATGACGTATAACGCTATATACTATTACGTACGAACGTATAACGTTATAAACTAATATGTAATGACGAATAACGTTATATAGTATTACGTACTAACGTATAACGTTATATACTATTACGCAATGACGTATAACGTTATATACTATTACGCACTAACGTATAACGTTATAAACTAATACGTAATAACGTGTAACGTAATATAGTATTACCTGATGACGTATAACGTTATATACTATTACGTACTAACGTATAACGTTATATACTATTACGCAATGACGTATAACGTTATATACTATTACGCAATGACGTATAACGCTATATACTATTACGTACTAAAGTATAACGTTATAAACTAATACGTATTGACGAATAACATTATATACTATTACGTACTAACGTATAACGTTATAAACTAATACGTAATGACGTATAACGTTATAAACTAATACGTAATGACGAGTAACGTTATATACTATTACGTAATGACGTATATCGTTATATACTATTACGTACTAACGTATAACGTTATATACTATTACGTAATGACGTATAACGCTATATACTATTACGTACTAACGTATAACGTTATAAACTAATACGTAATGACGAATAACGTTATATACTATTACGTACTAACGTATAACGTTATATACTATTACGCAATGACGTATAACGTTATATACTATTACGCACTAACGTATAACGTTATAAACTAATACGTAATAACGTGTAACGTAATATAGTATTACCTGATGACGTATAACGTTATATACTATTACGTACTAACGTATAACGTTATATACTATTACGCAATGACGTATAACGTTATATACTATTACGCAATGACGTATAACGCTATATACTATTACGTACTAAAGTATAACGTTATAAACTAATACGTATTGACGAATAACATTATATGCTATTACGTACTAACGTATAACGTTATAAACTAATACGTAATGACGTATAACGTTATAAACTAATACGTAATGACGAGTAACGTTATATACTATTACGTACTAACGTATAACGTTATAAACTAATACGTACTAACGTATAACGTTATACACCATTACGTAAAGACGTATAACGTTATATACTAATACTTAATAACGTATAACGTTGTATACTATTACGTACTAACGTATAACGTTATATACTATTACGTAATGACGTATAACGCTATATACTATTACGTACTAACGTATAACGTTTTAAACTAATACGTAATGACGCATAACGTTATATCGTATTACGTGCTAACGTATAACGTTATATACTATTACGTACTAACGTGTAACGTTATAAACTAATACGTAATGACGTATAACATTATATACTATTACGTAATAACGTACAACGTTGTATACTATTACGTAATAACGTATAACGTTATACGCTATTACGTAAAGACGTATAACGTTATATACTAATACGTAATAACGTATAACGTTGTATACTATTACGTACTAACGTATAACGTTATATACTATTACGTAATGACGTATAACGCTATATACTATTACGTACGAACGTATAACGTTATAAACTAATACGTAATGACGAATAACGTTATATAGTATTACGTACTAACGTATAACGTTATAGACTATTACGTAAAGACGTATAACGTTATGTACTAATACGTAATAACGTACAACGTTATATCGTATTACGTGCTAACGTATAACGTTATATACTATTACGTACTAACGTGTAACGTTATAAACTAATACGTAATGACGTATAACGTTATATACTATTACGTACTAACGTACAACGTTGTATACTATTACGTAATGACGTATAACGCTATATACTATTACGCACTAACGTATAACGTTATAAACTAATACGTACTAACGTATAACGTTATATACTATTACGTGCTAACGTATAACGTTATATACTATTTCGTGCTAACGTGTAACGTTATATACTATTACGTAATGACGTATAACGCTATATACTATTACGTACTAACGTGTAACGTTATATAGTATTACGTACTAACGTATAACGTTATACACTATTACGTAAAGACGTATAACGTTATATACTAATACGTAATAACGTATAACGTTATATACTATTACGTACTAACGTATAACGTTATATATTATTACGTAATGACGTATAACGCTATATACTATTACGTACTAACGTATAACGTTATAAACTAATACGTAATGACGAATAACGTTATATACTATTACGTACTAACGTATAATGTTATAAACTAATACGTAATGACGTATAACGTTATATACTATTACGTAATAACGTGTAACGTTATATACTAATACGTAATAACGTAAAACGTTATATACTATTACGTAATAACGTATAACGTTATATACTATTACGTAATGACGTATAACGTTATATACTAATACGTAATAACGTATAACGTTATATACTATTACGTAATAACGTACAACGTTATATACTATTACGTAATGACGTATAACGTTATACACTATTACGTAAAGACGTATAACGTTATATACTAATACGTAATAACGTATAACGTTGTATACTATTACGTACTAACGTGTAACGTTATATACTATTACGTAATGACGTATAACGTTATATACTAATACGTAATAACGTATAACGTTATATACTATTACGTACTAACGTATAACGTTATATATTATTACGTAATGACGTATAACGCTATATACTATTACGTACTAACGTATAACGTTATAAACTAATACGTAATGACGAATAACGTTATATACTATTACGTACTAACGTATAATGTTATAAACTAATACGTAATGACGTATAACGTTATATACTATTACGTACTAACGTATAACGTTATACACCATTACGTAAAGACGTATAACGTTATATACTAATACGTAATAACGTATAACGTTGTATACTATTACGTACTAACGTGTAACGTTATAAACTAATACGTAATGACGTATAACATTATATACTATTACGTAATAACGTACAACGTTATATACTATTACGTAATGACGTATAACGTTATACACTATTACGTAAAGACGTATAACGTTATATACTAATACGTAATAACGTATAACGTTGTATACTATTACGTACTAACGTGTAACGTTATATACTATTACGTAATGACGTATAACGCTATATACTATTACGTACTAACGTGTAACGTTATA
This sequence comes from Bombus pascuorum, assembly GCF_905332965.1. Classification (NCBI taxonomy): domain Eukaryota; kingdom Metazoa; phylum Arthropoda; class Insecta; order Hymenoptera; family Apidae; genus Bombus; species Bombus pascuorum. The sequence goes on along the minus strand of NC_083490.1, from coordinate 10,454,504 downwards.
TAGTATTACGTACTAACGTATAACGTTATACACTATTACGTAAAGACGTATAACGTTATATACTAATACGTAATAACGTATAACGTTATATACTATTACGTACTAACGTATAACGTTATGCATTATTACGTAATGACGTATAACGCTATATACTATTACGTACTAACGTATAACGTTATAAACTAATACATAATGACGAATAACGTTATATACTATTACGTACTAACGTATAATGTTATAAACTAATACGTAATGACGTATAACGTTATATACTATTACGTAATAACGTGTAACGTTATATACTAATACGTAATAACGTAAAACGTTATATACTATTACGTAATAACGTATAACGTTGTATACTATTACGTACTAACGTATAACGTTATATACTATTACGTAATGACGTATAACGTTATACACTATTACGTAAAGACGTATAACGTTATATACTAATACGTAATAACGTATAACGTTGTATACTATTACGTACTAACGTATAACGTTATATACTATTACGTAATGACGTATAACGTTATATACCAATACGTAATGACGTATATCGTTATATACTATTACGTACTAACGTATAACGTTATATACTATTACGTAATGACGTATAACGCTATATACTATTACGTACTAACGTATAACGTTATAAACTAATACGTAATGACGAATAACGTTATATACTATTACGTACTAACGTATAACGTTATATACTATTACGCAATGACGTATAACGTTATATACTATTACGCGCTAACGTATAACATTATAAACTAATACGTACAAACGTATAACGTTATATACTATTACGTGCTAACGTATAACGTTATATACTATTTCGTGCTAACGTGTAACGTTATGTACTATTACGTAATGACGTATAACGTTATAAACTAATACGTAATGACGAGTAACGTTATATACTATTACGTACTAACGTATAACGTTATAAACTAATACGTACTAACGTATAACGTTATAAACTAGTACGTACTAACGTATAACGTTATATACTATTACGTAAAGGCGTATAACGTTATATACTAATACGTAATAACGTACAACGTTATATACTATTACGTGTAACGTATAATGTTATAAACTAATACGTAATGACGTATAACGTTATATACTATTACGTAATAACGTATAACGTTATATACTATTACGTAATGACGTATAACGTTATATACTAATACGTAATAACGTACAACGTTATATCGTATTACGTGCTAACGTATAACGTTATATACTATTACGTACTAACGTGTAACGTTATATTGTATTACTTGATGAGGTATAACGTTATATAACTATTACGTACTAACGTATAACGTTATATCCTATTACGTAATAACGTATAACGTTATATACCATTACGTACTAACGTATAACGTTATATACTATTACGTACTAACGTATAACGTTATATACTATTACGTACTAACGTATAATGTTATATACTATTACGTACTAACGTATAACGTTATATACTAATACGTAATGACGTATAACGTTATAAACTAATACGTAATGACGAATAAGGTTATGTACTATTACGTACTAACGTATAACGTTATAAACTAATACGTACTAACGTATAACGTTATTGAGTATTACCTTATAGCGTATAACGTTATATACTAATACGTAATAACGTAAAACGTTATATACTATTACGTAATGACGTGTAACGTTATAAACTAATACGTAATGACGAGTAACGTTATATACTATTACGTACTAACGTATAACGTTATATACTAATACGTAATGACGTATAACGTTATAAACTAATACGTAATGACGAATAACGTTATGTACTATTACGTACTAACGTATAACGTTATAAACTAATACGTACTAACGTATAACGTTATTGAGTATTACCTTATAGCGTATAACGTTATATACTAATACGTAATACCGTAAAACGTTATATACTATTACGTAATAACGTATAACGTTATATACTATTACGTAATGACGTATAACGTTATACACTATTACGTAAAGACGTATAACGTTATATACTAATACGTAATAACGTATAACGTTGTATACTATTACGTACTAACGTATAACGTTATATACTATTACGTAATGACGTATAACGTTATAAACTAATACGTAATGACGAGTAACGTTTTATACTATTACGTACTAACGTATAACGTTATAAACTAATACGTACTAACGTATAACGTTATAAACTAATACGTACTAATGTGTAACGTTATTTAGTATTACCTGATGACGTATAACGTTGTATACTATTACGTAATAACGTGTAACGTAATATAGTATTACCTGATGACGTATAACGTTATATACTATTACGTACTAACGTATAACGTTATATACTATTACGCAATGACGTGTAACGTTATATACTATTACGCAATGACGTATAACGCTATATACTATTACGTACTAAAGTATAACGTTATAAACTAATACGTAATGACGAGTAACGTTATATACTATTACGTACTAACGTATAACGTTATAAACTAATACGTACTAACGTATAACGTTATACACCATTACGTAAAGACGTATAACGTTATATACTAATACGTAATAACGTATAACGTTGTATACTATTACGTACTAACGCATAACGTTATATACTATTACGTAATGACGTATAACGCTATATACTATTACGTACTAACGTATAACGTTATAAACTAATACGTAATGACGAATAACGTTATATTGTATTACGTACTAACGTATAACGTTATAGACTATTACGTAAAGACGTATAACGTTATATACTAATACGTAATAACGTACAACGTTATATCGTATTACGTGCTAACGTATAACGTTATAAACTAATACGTAATGACGAATAACGTTATATACTACTACGTACTAACGTATAACGTTATATACTATTACGCAATGACGTATAACGTTATATACTGATACGTAATAACGTATAACGTTATATACTATTACGTACTAACGTATAACGTTATATATTATTACGTAATGACGTATAACGTTATATACTATTACGTACTACCGTATAACGTCATATACTATAACGCAATGACGTATAACGTTATATACTATTACGCAATGACGTATAACGCTATATACTAATACGTACTAACGTATAACGTTATAAACTATTACGCAATGACGTATAACGTTATATACTGTTACGCAATGACGTATAACGCTATATACTATTACGTACTAACGTATAACGTTATAAACTATTACGTAATGACGTATAACGTTATATACTATTACGTACTAACGTATAACGTTATAAACTAATACGTACTAACGAATAACGTTATATACTATTACGTACTAACGTATAATGTTATAAACTAATACGTAATGACGTATAACGTTATATACTATTACGTAATAACGTGTAACGTTATATACTAATACGTAATAACGTAAAACGTTATATACTATTACGTAATAAAGTATAACGTTATATACTATTACGTAATGACGTATAACGTTATATCGTATTACGTGCTAACGTATAACGTTATATACTATTACGTCCTAACGTGTAACGTTATATAGTATTACTTGATGACGTATAACGTTATATACTATTACGTACTAACGTATAACGTTATATCCTATTACGTAATAACGTGTAACGTTATATACCATTACCTACTAACGTATAACGTTATATACTATTACGTACTAACGTATAACGTTATATACTATTACGTACTAACGTATAATATTTATACAATTACGTACTAACGTATAACGTTATATACTATTACGTAATAACGTATAACGTTATATACTATTACGTAATGACGTATAACGTTATACACTATTACGTAAAGACGTATAACGTTATATACTAATACGTAATAACGTATAACGTTGTATACTATTACGTACTAACGTATAACGTTATATACTATTACGTAATGACGTATAACGTTATATACTAATACGTAATGACGTATATCGTTATATACTATTACGTACTAACGTATAACGTTATATACTATTACGTAATGACGTATAACGCTATATACTATTACGTACTAACGTATAACGTTATAAACTAATACGTAATGACGAATAACGTTATATACTATTACGTACTAACGTATAACGTTATATACTATTACGCAATGACGTATAACGTTATATACTATTACGCACTAACGTATAACGTTATATACTATTACGTACTAACGTATAATGTTATAAACTAATACGTAATGACGTATAACGTTATATACTATTACGTAATAACGTGTAACGTTATATACTAATACGTAATAACGTAAAACGTTATAAACTAATACGTAAAGACGAGTAACGTTATATACTATTACGTACTAACGTATAACGTTATAAACTAATACGTACTAATGTGTAACGTTATATAGTATTACCTGATGACGTATAACGTTGTATACTATTACGTAATAACGTGTAACGTAATATACTATTACGTAATAACGTATAACGTTATATACTATTACGTACTAACGTATAACGTTATATACTATTACGCAATGACGTATAACGTTATATACTATTACGCAATGACGTATAACGCTATATACTATTACGTACTAAAGTATAATGTTATAAACTAATACGTAATGACGAATAACGTTATATACTATTACGTACTAACGTATAACGTTATAAACTAATACGTAATGACGTATAACGTTATAAACTAATACGTAATGACGACTAACGTTATATACTATTACGTACTAACGTATAACGTTATAAACTAATACGTACTAACGTATAACGTTATACACCATTACGTAAAGACGTATAATCTTATATACTAATACGTAATAACGTATAACGTTGTATACTATTACGTACTAACGTATAACGTTATATACTATTACGTAATGACGTATAACGCTATATACTATTACGTACTAACGTATAACGTTATAAACTAATACGAAATGACGAATAACGTTATATAGTATTACGTACTAACGTATAACGTTATAGACTATTACGTAAAGACGTATAACGTTATATACTAATACGTAATAACGTACAACGTTATATCGTATTACGTGCTAACGTATAACGTTATATACTATTACGTACTAACGTGTAACGTTATAAACTAATACGTAATGACGTATAACGTTATATACTATTACGTACTAACGTACAACGTTATATACTATTACGTAATGACGTATAACGCTATATACTATTACGCACTAACGTATAACGTTATAAACTAATACGTACTAACGTATAACGTTATATACTATTACGTGCTAACGTATAACGTTATATACTATTACGTAATAACGTGTAACGTTATATACTAATACGTAATAACGTAAATCGTTATATACTATTACGTAATAACGTATAACGTTATATACTATTACGTAATGACGTATAACGTTATATACTAATACGTAATAACGTACAACGTTATATCGTATTACGTGCTAACGTATAACGTTATATACTATTATGTACTAACGTGTAACGTCATATAGTATTACCTGATGACGTATAACGTTATATACAATTACGTACTAACGTATAACGTTATATCCTATTACGTAATAACGTATGACGATATATACCATTACGTACTAACGTATAACGTTATATACTATTACGTACATACGTATAACGTTATATACTATTACGTACTAACGTATAATGTTATATACTATTACGTACTAACGTATAACGTTATATACTAATACGTAATGACGTATAACATTATAAACTAATACGTAATGACGAATAATGTTATGTACTATTACGTACTAACGTATAACGTTATAAACTAATACGTACTAACGTCTAACGTTATTGAGTATTACCTTATAGCGTATAACGTTATATACGAATACGTAATAACTTAAAACGTTATATACTATTACGTAATAACGTATAACGTTATATACTATTACGTAATGACGTATAACGTTATACACTATTACGTAAAGACGTATAACGTTATATACTAATACGTAATAACGTATAACGTTGTATCGTATTACGTGCTAACGTATAACGTTATATACTATTACGTACTAACGTGTAACGTTATATAGTATTACCTGATGACGTATAACGTTATATACAATTACGTACTAACGTATAACGTTATATCCTATTACGTAATAACGTATGACGATATATACCATTACGTACTAACGTATAACGTTATATACTATTACGCAATGACGTATAACGTTATATACTATTACGCACTAACGTATAACGTTATAAACTCATACGTACTAACGTATAACGTTATATACTATTACGTGCTAACGTATAACGTTATATACTATTTCGTGCTAACGTGTAACGTTATATACTATTACGTAATGACGTATAACGTTATAAACTAATACGTAATGACGAGTAACGTTATATACTATTACGTACTAACGTATAACGTTATAAACTAATACGTACTAACGTATAACGTTATAAACTAATACGTACTAACGTGTAACGTTATATAGTATTACCTGATGACGTATAACGTTGTATACTATTACGTAATAACGTGTAACGTAATATAGTATTACCTGACGACGTATAACGTTATATATTATTACGTACTAACGTATAACGTTATATACTATTACGCAATGACGTATAACGTTATATACTATTACGCAATAGCGTATAACGCTATATACTATTACGTACTAAAGTATAACGTTATAAACTAATACGTAATGACGAATAACGTTATATACTATTACGTCCTAACGTATAACGTTATAAACTAATACGTAATGACGTATAACGTTATAAACTAATACGTAATGACGAGTAACGTTATATACTATTACGTACTAACGTATAACGTTATAAACTATTACGTACTAACGTATAACGTTATACACCATTACGTAAAGACGTATAACGTTATATACTAATACGTAATAACGTATAACGTTGTATACTATTACGTACTAACGTATAACGTTATATACTATTACGTAATGACGTATAACGCTATATACTATTACGTACTAACGTATAACGTTATAAACTAATACGTAATGACGAATAACGTTATATAGTATTGCGTACTAACGTATAACGTTATAGACTATTACGTAAAGACGTATAACGTTATATACTAATACGTAATAACGTACAACGTTATATCGTATTACGTGCTAACGTATAACGTTATATACTATTACGTACTAACGTACAACGTTATATACTATTACGTAATGACGTAGAACGCTATATACTATTACGCACTAACGTATAACGTTATAAACTAATACGTACTAACGTATAACGTTATATACTATTACGTGCTAACGTATAACGTTATATACTATTTCGTGCTAACGTGTAACGTTATATACTATTACATAATGACGTATAACGCTATATACTATAACGTACTAACGTGTAACGTTATATAGTATTACGTACTAACGTATAACGTTATACACTATTACGTAAAGACGTATAACGTTATATACTAATACGTAATAACGTATAACGTTATATACTATTACGTACTAACGTATAACGTTATATATTATTACGTAATGACGTATAACGCTATATACTATTACGTACTAACGTATAACGTTATAAACTAATACGTAATGACGAATATCGTTATGTACTATTACGTACTAACGTATAACGTTATAAACTAATACGTACTAACGTATAACGTTATTGAGTATTACCTTATAGCGTATAACGTTATATACTAATACGTAATAACGTAAAACGTTATATACTATTACGTAATAACGTATAACGTTATATACTATTACGTAATGACGTATAACGTTATACACTATTACGTAAAGATGTATAACGTTATATACTAATACGTAATAACGTATAACGTTGTATACTATTACGTACTAACGTATAACGTTATATACGATTACGTAATGACGTATGACGTTATATACTAATGCGTAATGACGTATATCGTTATATACTATTACGTACTAACGTATAACGTTATATACTATTACGTAATGACGTATAACGCTATATACTATTACGTACTAACGTATAACGTTATAAACTTATACGTAATGACGAATAACGTTATATACTATTACGTACTAACGTATAACGTTATATACTATTACGCAATGACGTATAACGTTATATCCTATTACGCACTAACGTATAACGTGATAAACTAATACGTACTAACGTATAACGTTATATACTATTACGTGCTAACGTATAACGTTATATACTATTTCGTGCTAACCTGTAACGTTATATACTATTACGTAATGACGTATAACGATATAAACTAATACGTAATGACGAGTAACGTTATATACTATTACGTACTAACGTATAACGTTATAAACTAATACGTACTAACGTATATCGTTATAAACTAATACGTACTAATGTGTAACGTTATATAGTATTACCTGATGACGTATAACGTTGTATACTATTACGTAATAACGTGTAACGTAATATAGTATTACCTGATGACGTATAACGTTATATACTATTACGTACTAACGTATAACGTTATATACTATTACGTAATGACGTATAACGCTATATACTATTACGTACTAACGTATAACGTTATAAACTAATACGTTATAACGAATAACGTTATATAGTATTACGTACTAACGTATATCGTTATATACTATTACGTAAAGAAGTATAACGTTATATACTAATACGTAATAACGTACAACGTTATATCGTATTACGTGCTAACGTATAACGTTATATACTATTACGTACTAACGTGTAACGTTATAAACTAATACGTAATGACGTATAACGTTATATACTATTACGTACTAACGTACAACGTTCTATACTATTACGTAATGACGTATAACGCTATAGACTATTACGTTCTAACGTATAACGTTATAAACTAATACGTAATGACGAATAACGTTATACACTATTACGTACTAACGTATAACGTTATATACTATTACGCAATGACGCATAACGTTATATATTATTACGCACTAACGTATAACGTTATAAACTAATACGTACTAACGTATAACATTATATACTATTACGTGCTAACGTATAACGTTATATACTATTTCGTGCTAACGTGTAACGTTATATACTATTACGTAATGACGTATAACGTTATAAACTAATACGTACTAATGTGTAACGTTATATAGTATTACCTGATGACGTATAACGTTGTATACTATTACGTAATAACGTGTAACGTAATATAGTATTACCTGATGACGTATGACGTTATATACTATTACGTACTAACGTGTAACGTTATATAGTATTACGTACTAACGTATAACGTTACACACTATTACGTAAAGACGTATAACGTTATATACTAATACGTAATAACGTATAACGTTATATACTATTACGTAATGCCGTATAACGTTATATACTAATACGTAATAACGTATAACGTTATATCGTATTACGTGCTAACGTATAACGTTATATACTATTACGTACTAACGTGTAACGTTATATAGTATTACCTGATGACGTATAACGTTATATACTATTACGTACTAACGTATAACGTTATATCCTATTACGTAATAACGTATAACGATATATACCATTACGTACTAACGTATAACGTTATATACTATTACGTACTAACGTATAACGTTATATACTATTACGTTCTAACGTATAATGTTATATACTATTACGTACTAACGTATAACGTTATATACTAATACGTAATGACGTATAACGTTATAAACTAATACGTAATGACGAATAACGTTATGTACTATTACGTACTAACGTATAACGTTATAAACTAATACGTAATGACGAATAACGTTATATACTATTACGTACTAACGTATAATGTTATAAACTAATACGTAATGACGTATAACGTTATATACTATTACGTAATAACGTGTAACGTTATATACTAATACGTAATAACGTAATACGTTATATACTATTACGTAATAACGTATAACGTTATATACTATTACGTAATGACGAATAACGTTATATACTAATACGTAATAACGTATAACGTTATATCGTATTACGTGCTAACGTATAACGTTATATGCTATTACGTACTAACGTGTAACGTTATATAGTATTACCTGATGACGTATAACGTTATATACTATTACGTACTAACGTATAACGTTATATCCTATTACGTAATAACGTATAACGATATATACCATTACGTACTAACGTATAACGTTATATACTATTACGTACTAACGTATAACGTTATATACTATTACGTTCTAACGTATAATGTTATATACCATTACGTACTAACGTATAACGTTATATACTATTACGTACTAACGTATAACGTTATATACGATTACGTAATGACGTATAACGTTATAAACTAATACGTAATGACGAATAACGTTATATACTATTACGTACTAACGTATAACGTTATATACTATTACGCAATGACGTATAACGTTATATACTATTACGCACTAACGTATAACGTTATAAACTAATACGTACTAACGTATAACGTTATATACTATTACGTACTAACGTATAACGTTATAAACTAATACGTACTAACGTATAACGTTATAAACTAATACGTACTAATGTGTGACGTTATATAGTATTACCTGATGACGTATAACGTTGTATACTATTACGTAATAACGTGTAACGTAATATAGTATTACCTGATGACGTATAACGTTATATACTATTACGTACTAACGTATAACGTTATATACTATTACGCAATGACGTATAACGTTATATACTATTACGCAATAGCGTATAACGCTATATACTATTACGTACTAAAGTATAACGTTATAAACTAATACGTAATGAGGAATAACGTTATATACTATTACGTCCTAACGTATAACGTTATAAACTAATACGTAATGACGTATAACGTTATAAACTAATACGTAATGACGAGTAACGTTATATACTATTACGTACTAACGTATAACGTTATAAACTAATACGTACTAACGAATAACGTTATACACCATTACGTAAAGACGTATAACGTTATATACTAATACGTAATAACGTATAACGTTGTATACTATTACGTACTAACGTATAACGTTATATACTATTACGGAATGATGTATAACGCTATATACTATTACGTACTAACGTATAACGTTATAAACTAATACGTAATGACGAATAACGTTATATAGTATTGCGTACTAACGTATAACGTTATAGACTATTACGTAAAGACGTATAACGTTATATACTAATACGTAATAACGTACAACGTTATATCGTATTACGTGCTAACGTATAATGTTATATACTATTACGTACTAACGTGTAACGTTATAAACTAATACGTAATGACGTATAACGTTATATACCATTACGTACTAACGTATAACGTTATATACTATTACGTACTAACGTATAACGTTATATACTATTACGTACTAACGTATAATGTTATATACTATTACGTACTAACGTATAACGTTATATACTAATACGTAATGACGTATAACGTTATAAACTAATACGTAATGACGAATAACGTTATGTACTATTACGTACTAACGTATAACGTTATAAACTAATACGTACTAACGTATAACGTTATTGAGTATTACCTTATAGCGTATAACGTTATATACTAATACGTAACAACGTAAAACGTTATATACTATTACGTAATAACGTATAACGTTATATACTATTACGTACTAACGTATAACGTTATAAACTTATACGTAATGACGAATAACGTTATATACTATTACGTACTAACGTATAACGTTATATACTATTACGCAATGACGTATAACGTTATATCCTATTACGCACTAACGTATAACGTGATAAACTAATACGTACTAACGTATAACGTTATATACTATTACGTGCTAACGTATAACGTTATATAATATTTCGTGCTATCGTGTAACGTTATAAACTAATACGTACTAACGTATAAAGTTATAAACTAATACGTACTAATGTGTAACGTTATTTAGTATTACCTGATGACGTATAACGTTGTATACTATTACGTAATAACGTGTAACGTAATATAGTATTACCTAATGACGTATAACGTTATATACTATTACGTACTAACGTATAACGTTATATACTATTACGCAATGACGTATAACGTTATATACTATTACGCAATGACGTATAACGTTATAAACTAATACGTACTAACGTATAACGTTATACACCATTACGTTAAGACGTATAACGTTATATACTAATACGTAATAACGTATAACGTTATAAACTAATACGTTATAACGAATAACGTTATATAGTATTACGTACTAACGTATATCGTTATATACTATTACGTAAAGACGTATAACGTTATATACTAATACGTAATAACGTACAACGTTATATCGTATTACGTGCTAACGTATAACGTTATATACTATTACGTACTAACGTGTAACGTTATAAACTAATACGTAATGACGTATAACGTTATATACTATTACGTACTAACGTACAACGTTATATACTATTACGTAATGACGTATAACGCTATAGACTATTACGTTCTAACGTATAACGTTATAAACTAATACGTAATGACGAATAACGTTATACACTATTACGTACTAACGTATAACGTTATATACTATTACGCAATGACGCATAACGTTATATATTATTACGCACTAACGTATAACGTTATAAACTAATACGTACTAACGTATAACGTTATATACTATTACGTGCTAACGTATAACGTTATAAACTAATACGTACTAACGTATATCGTTATAAACTAATACGTACTAATGTGTAACGTTATATAGTATTACCTGATGACGTATAACGTTGTATACTATTACGTAATAACGTGTAACGTAATATAGTATTACCTGATGACGTATAACGTTATATACTATTACGTACTAACGTATAACGTTATATACTATTACGCAATGACGTATAACGTTATATACTATTACGCAATGACGTATAACGTTATAAACTAATACGTACTAACGTATAACGTTATACACCATTACGTTAAGACGTATAACGTTATATACTAATACGTAATAACGTATAACGTTGTATACTATTACGTACTAACGTATAACGTTATATACTATTACGTAATGACGTATAACGCTATATACTATTACGTACTAACGTATAACGTTATAAACTAATACGTTATAACGAATAACGTTATATATTATTACGTACTAACGTATATCGTTATATACTATTACGTAAAGACGTATAACGTTATATACTAATACGTAATAACGTACAACGTTATATCGTATTACGTGCTAACGTATAACGTTATATACTATTACGTACTAACGTGTAACGTTATATCCTATTACGTAATAACGTATAACGATATATACCATTACGTACTAACGTATAACGTTATATACTATTACGTACTAACGTATAACGTTATATACTATTACGTACTAACGTATAATGTTATATACTATTACGTACTAACGTATAACGTTATATACTGATACGTAATGACGTATAACGTTATAAACTAATACGTAATGACGAATAACGTTATGTACTATTACGTACTAACGTATAACGTTATAAACTAATACGTACTAACGTATAACGTTATTGAGTATTACCTTATAGCGTATAACGTTATATACTAATACGTAATAACGTAAAACGTTATATACTATTACGTAATGACGTATAACGTTATACACTATTACGTAAAGATGTATAACGTTATATACTAATACGTAATAACGTATAACATTGTATACTATTACGTACTGACGTATAACGTTATATACGATTACGTAATGACGTATGACGTTATATACTAATACGTAATGACGTATATCGTTATATACTATTACGTACTAACGTATAACGTTATATACTATTACGTAATGACGTATAACGCTATATACTATTACGTACTAACGTATAACGTTATAAACTTATACGTAATGACGAATAACGTTATATACTATTACGTACTAACGTATAACGTTATATACTATTACGCAATGACGTATAACGTTATATCCTATTACGCACTAACGTATAACGTGATAAACTAATACGTACTAACGTATAACGTTATATACTATTACGTGCTAACGTATAACGTTATATACTATTTCGTGCTAACCTGTAACGTTATATACTATTACGTAATGACGTATAACGATATAAACTAATACGTAATGACGAGTAACGTTATATACTATTACGTACTAACGTATAACGTTATAAACTAATACGTACTAACGTATAACGTTATAAACTAATACGTACTAATGTGTAACGTTATATAGTATTACCTGATGACGTATAACGTTGTATACTATTACGTAATAACGTGTAACGTAATATAGTATTACCTGGTGACGTATAACGTTATATACTATTACGTACTAACGTATAACGTTATATACTATTACGCAATGACGTATAACGTTATATACTATTACGCAATGACGTATAACGTTATAAACTAATACGTTCTAACGTATAACGTTATACACCATTACGTTAAGACGTATAACGTTATATACTAATACGTAATAACGTATAACGTTGTATACTATTACGTACTAACGTATAACGTTATATACTATTACGTAATGACGTATAACGCTATATACTATCACGTACTAACGTACAACGTTATATCGTATTACGTGCTAACGTATAACGTTATATACTATTACGTACTAACGTGTAACGTTATAAACTAATACGTAATGACGTATAACGTTATAGACTATTACGTTCTAACGTATAACGTTATAAACTAATACGTAATGACGAATAACGTTATACACTATTACGTACTGACGTATAACGTTATATACTATTACGCAATGACGCATAACGTTATATATTATTACGCACTAACGTATAACGTTATAAACTAATACGTACTAACGTATAACGTTATATACTATTACGTGCTAACGTATAACGTTATATACTATTTCGTGCTAACGTGTAACGTTATATACTATTACGTAATGACGTATAACGTTATAAACTAATACGTACTAATGTGTAACGTTATATAGTATTACCTGATGACGTATAACGTTGTATACTATTACGTAATAACGTGTAACGTAATATAGTATTACCTGATGACGTATAACGTTATATACTATTACGTACTAACGTATAACGTTATATACTATTACGCAATGACGTATAACGTTATAAACTAATACGTAATGACGAGTAACGTTATATACTATTACGCACTAACGTATAACGTTATAAACTAATACGTACTAACGTATAACGTTATATACTATTACGTACTAACGTATAACGTTATATACTAATACGTAATGACGTATAACGTTATAAACTAATACGTAATGACGAATAACGTTATGTACTATTACGTACTAACGTATAACGTTATATACTATTACGCACTAACGTATAACGTTATATACTATTACGTAATAACGTGTAACGTTATATACTAATACGTAATAACGTAAAACGTTATATACTATTACGTACTAACGTGTAACGTTATATAGTATTACGTACTAACGTATAACGTTATACACTATTACGTAAAGACGTATAACGTTATATACTAATACGTAATAACGTATAACGTTATATACTATTACGTACTAACGTATAACGTTATATATTATTACGTAATGACGTATAACGCTATATACTATTACGTACTAACGTATAACGTTATAAACTAATACGTAATGACGAATAACGTTATATACTATAACGTACTAACGTATAATGTTATAAACTAATACGTAATGACGTATAACGTTATATACTATTACGTAATAACGTGTAACGTTATATACTAATACGTAATAACGTAAAACGTTATATACTATTACGTAATAACGTATAACGTTATATACTATTACGAAATGCCGTACAACGTTATATACTAATACGTAATAACGTATAACGTTATATCGTATTACGTGCTAACGTATAACGTTATATACTATTACGTACTAACGTGTAACGTTATATAGTATTACCTGATGACGTATAACGTTATATACTATTACGTACTAACGTATAACGTTATATCCTATTACGTAATAACGTATAACGATATATACCATTACGTACTAACGTATAACGTTATATACTATTACGTACTAACGTATAACGTTATATACTATTACGTTCTAACGTATAATGTTATATACTATTACGTACTAACGTATAACGTTATATACTAATACGTAATGACGTATAACGTTATAAACTAATACGTAATGACGAATAACGTTATGTACTATTACGTACTAACGTATAACGTTATAAACTAATACGTACTAACGTATAACGTTATAAACTAATACGTACTAATGTGTAACGTTATATAGTATTACCTGATGACGTATAACGTTATATACTATTACGTACTAACGTATAACGTTATATACTATTACGCAATGACGTATAACGTTATATACTATTACGCAATGACGTATAACGTTATAAACTAATACGTTCTAACGTATAACGTTATACACCATTACGTTAAGACGTATAACGTTATATACTAATACGTAATAACGTATAACGTTGTATACTATTACGTACTAACGTATAACGTTATATACTATTACGTAATGACGTATAACGCTATATACTATTACGTACTAACGTATAACGTTATAAACTAATACGTTAAAACGAATAACGTTATATAGTATTACGTACTAACGTATATCGTTATATACTATTACGTAAAGACGTATAACGTTATATACTAATACGTAATAACGTACAACGTTATATCGTATTACGTGCTAACGTATAACGTTATATACTATTACGTACTAACGTGTAACGTTATAAACTAATACGTAATGACGTATAACGTTATATACTATTACGTACTAACGTACAACGTCATATACTATTACGTAATGACGTATAACGCTATAGACTATTACGTTCTAACGTATAACGTTATAAACTAATACGTAATGACGAATAACGTTATACACTATTACGTACTAACGTATAACGTTATATACTATTACGCAATGACGCATAACGTTATATATTATTACGCACTAACGTATAACGTTATAAACTAATACGTACTAACGTATAACGTTATATACTATTACGTGCTAACGTATAACGTTATATACTATTTCGTGCTAACGTGTAACGTTATATACTATTACGTAATGACGTATAACGTTATAAACTAATACGTACTAATGTGTAACGTTATATAGTATTACCTGATGACGTATAACGTTGTATACTATTACGTAATAACGTGTAACGTAATATAGTATTACCTGATGACGTATAACGTTATATACTATTACGTACTAACGTATAACGTTATATACTATTACGTACTAACGTATAACGTTATAAACTAATACGTAATGACGAGTAACGTTATATACTATTACGCACTAACGTATAACGTTATAAACTAATACGTACTAACGTATAACGTTATATACTATTACGTGCTAACGTATAACGTTATATACTATTACGTAATAACGTGTAACGTTATATACTAATACGTAATAACGTATAACGTTATATACTATTACGTACTAACGTGTAACGTTATATAGTATTACGTACTAACGTATAACGTTATACACTATTACGTAAAGACGTATAACGTTATATACTAATACGTAATAACGTATAACGTTATATACTATTACGTACTAACGTATAACGTTATATATTATTACGTAATGACGTATAACGCTATATACTATTACGTACTAACGTATAACGTTATAAACTAATACGTAATGACGAATAACGTTATATACTATAACGTACTAACGTATAATGTTATAAACTAATACGTAATGACGTATAACGTTATATACTATTACGTAATAACGTGTAACGTTATATACTAATACGTAATAACGTAAAACGTTATATACTATTACGTAATAACGTATAACGTTATATACTATTACGTAATGCCGTATAACGTTATATACTAATACGTAATAACGTATAACGTTATATCGTATTACGTGCTAACGTATAACGTTATATACTATTACGTACTAACGTGTAACGTTATATAGTATTACCTGATGACGTATAACGTTATATACTATTACGTACTAACGTATAACGTTATATCCTATTACGTAATAACGTATAACGATATATACCATTACGTACTAACGTATAACGTTATATACTATTACGTACTAACGTATAACGTTATATACTATTACGTTCTAACGTATAATGTTATATACTATTACGTACTAACGTATAACGTTATATACTAATACGTAATGACGTATAACGTTGTAAACTAATACGTAATGACGAATAACGTTATGTACTATTACGTACTAACGTATAACGTTATAAACTAATACGTAATGACGAATAACGTTATATACTATTACGTACTAACGTATAATGTTTTAAACTAATACGTAATGACGTATAACGTTATATACTATTACGTAATAACGTGTAACGTTATATACTAATACGTAATAACGTAATACGTTATATACTATTACGTAATAACGTATAACGTTATATACTATTACGTGCTAACGTATAACGTTATATACTATTTCGTGCTAACGTGTAACGTTATATACTATTACGTAATGACGTATAACGTTATAAACTAATACGTACTAATGTGTAACGTTATATAGTATTACCTGATGACGTATAACGTTGTATACTATTACGTAATAACGTGTAACGTAATATAGTATTACCTGATGACGTATAACGTTATATACTATTACGTACTAACGTATAACGTTATATACTATTACGCAATGACGTATAACGTTATAAACTAATACGTAATGACGAGTAACGTTATATACTATTACGCACTAACGTATAACGTTATAAACTAATACGTACTAACGTATAACGTTATATACTATTACGTGCTAACGTATAACGTTATATACTATTACGTAATAACGTGTAACGTTATATACTAATACGTAATAACGTAAAACGTTATATACTATTACGTACTAACGTGTACCGTTATATAGTATTACGTACTAACGTATAACGTTATACACTATTACGTAAAGACGTATAACGTTATATACTAATACGTAATAACGTATAACGTTATATACTATTACGTACTAACGTATAACGTTATATATTATTACGTAATGACGTATAACGCTATATACTATTACGTACTAACGTATAACGTTATAAACTAATACGTAATGACGAATAACGTTATATACTATAACGTACTAACGTAAAACGTTATATACTATTACGTAATAACGTATAACGTTATATACTATTACGTAATGCCGTATAACGTTATATACTAATACGTAATAACGTATAACGTTATATCGTATTACGTGCTAACGTATAACGTTATATACTATTACGTACTAACGTGTAACGTTATATAGTATTACCTGATGACGTATAACGTTATATACTATTACGTACTAACGTATAACGTTATATCCTATTACGTAATAACGTATAACGATATATACCATTACGTACTAACGTATAACGTTATATACTATTACGTACTAACGTATAACGTTATATACTATTACGTTCTAACGTATAATGTTATATACTATTACGTACTAACGTATAACGTTATATACTAATACGTAATGACGTATAACGTTATAAACTAATACGTAATGACGAATAACGTTATGTACTATTACGTACTAACGTATAACGTTATAAACTAATACGTAATGACGAATAACGTTATATACTATTACGTACTAACGTATAATGTTATAAACTAATACGTAATGACGTATAACGTTATATACTATTACGTAATAACGTGTAACGTTATATACTAATACGTAATAACGTTATACGTTATATACTATTACGTAATAACGTATAACGTTATATACTATTACGTAATGACGTATAACGTTATATACTAATACGTAATAACGTATAACGTTATATCGTATTACGTGCTAACGTATAACGTTATATACTATTACGTACTAACGTGTAACGTTATATAGTATTACCTGATGACGTATAACGTTATATACTATTACGTACTAACGTATAACTCTATATCCTATTACGTAATAACGTATAACGATATATACCACTACGTAATAACGTATAACGATATATACCATTACGTACTAACGTATAACGTTATATACTATTACGTACTAACGTATAACGTTATATACTATTACGTAATGACGTATAACGCTATATACTATTACGTACTAACGTATAACGTTATAAACTAATACGTAATGACGAATAACGTTATATACTATTACGTACTAACGTATAACGTTATATACTATTACGCAATGACGTATAACGTTATATACTAATACGTAATAACGTATAACGTTGTATACTATTACGTACTAACGTATAACGTTATATACGATTACGTAATGACGTATAACGTTATAAACTAATACGTTATAACGAATAACGTTATATAGTATTACGTACTAACGTATAACGTTATATACTAATACGTAATGACGTATATCGTTATATACTATTACGTACTAACGTATAACGTTATATACTATTACGTAATGACGTATAACGCTATATACTATTACGTACTAACGTATAACGTTATAAACTAATACGTAATGACGAATAACGTTATATACTATTACGTACTAACGTATAACGTTATATACTATTACGCAATGACGTATAACGTTATATACTATTACGCACTAACGTATAACGTTATAAACTAATACGTACTAACGTATAACGTTATATACTATTACGTGCTAACGTATAACGTTATATACTATTTCGTGCTAACGTGTAACGTTATACACTATTACGTAATGACGTATAACGTTATAAACTAATACGTAATGACGAGTAACGTTATATACCATTACGTACTAACGTATAACGTTATAAACTAATACGTACTAACGTATAACGTTATAAACTAATACGTACTAATGTGTAACGTTATATAGTATTACCTGATGACGTATAACGTTGTATACTATTACGTAATAACGTGTAACGTAATATAGTATTACCTGATGACGTATAACGTTATATACTATTACGTACTAACGTATAACGTTATATACTATTACGCAATGACGTATAACGTTATATACTATTACGCAATAGCGTATAACGCTATATACTATTACGTACTAAAGTATAACGTTATAAACTAATACGTAATGAGGAATAACGTTATATACTATTACGTCCTAACGTATAACGTTATAAACTAATACGTAATGACGTATAACGTTATAAACTAATACGTAATGACGAGTAACGTTATATACTATTACGTACTAACGTATAACGTTATAAACTAATACGTACTAACGTATAACGTTATACACCATTACGTAAAGACGTATAACGTTATATACTAATACGTAATAACGTATAACGTTGTATACTATTACGTACTAACGTATAACGTTATATACTATTACGGAATGACGTATAACGCTATATACTATTACGTACTAACGTATAACGTTATAAACTAATACGTAATGACGAATAACGTTATATAGTATTGCGTACTAACGTATAACGTTATAGACTATTACGTAAAGACGTATAACGTTATATACTAATACGTAATAACGTACAACGTTATATCGTATTACGTGCTAACGTATAACGTTATATACTATTACGTTCTAACGTGTAACGTTATAAACTAATACGTAATGACGTATAACGTTATATACCATTACGTACTAACGTACAACGTTATATACTATTACGTAATGACGTATAACGCTATATACTATTACGCACTAAGGTATAACGTTATAAACTAATACGTACTAACGTATAACGTTATATACTATTACGTGCTAACGTATAACGTTATATACTATTTCGTGCTAACGTGTAACGTTATATTCTATTACGTAATGACGTATAACGCTATATACTATAACGTACTAACGTGTAACGTTATATAGTATTACGTACTAACGTATAACGTTATACACTATTACGTAAAGACGTATAACGTTATATACTAATACGTAATAACGTAAAACGTTATATACTATTACGTAATAACGTATAACGTTATATACTATTACGTAATGACGTATAACGTTATATAGTATTACGTACTAACGTATAACGTTATAGACTATTACGTAAAGACGTATAACGTTATATACTTATACGTAATAACGTACAACGTTATATCGTATTACGTGCTAACGTATAACGTTATATACTATTACGTACTAACGTGTAACGTTATATCCTATTACGTAATAACGTATAACGATATATACCATTACGTACTAACGTATAACGTTATATACTATTACGTACTAACGTATAACGTTATATACTATTACGTACTAACGTATAATGTTATATACTATTACGTACTAACGTATAACGTTATATACTAATACGTAATGACGTATAACGTTATAAACTAATACGTAATGACGAATAACGTTATGTACTATTACGTACTAACGTATAACGTTATAAACTAATACGTACTAACGTATAACGTTATTGAGTATTACCTTATAGCGTATAACGTTATATACTAATACGTAATAACGTAAAACGTTATATACTATTACGTAATAACGTATAACGTTATATACTATTACGTACTAACGTATAACGTTATATACTATTACGTAATGACGTATAACGCTATATACTATTACGTACTAACGTATAACGTTATAAACTTATACGTAATGACGAATAACGTTATATACTATTACGTACTAACGTGTAACGTTATATACTAATACGTAATAACGTAAAACGTTATATACTATTACGTAATAACGTATAACGTTATATACTAATACGTAATAACGTACAACGTTATATCGTATTACGTGCTAACGTATAACGTTATATACTATTACGTACTAACGTGTAACGTTATAAACTAATACGTAATGACGTATAACGTTATATACTATTACGTACTAACGTACAACGTTATATACTATTACGTAATGACGTATACCGCTATAGACTATTACGTTCTAACGTATAACGTTATAAACTAATACGTAATGACGAATAACGTTATACACTATTACGTACTAACGTATAACGTTATATACTATTACGCAATGACGCATAACGTTATGTATTATTACGCACTAACGTATAACGTTATAAACTAATACGTACTAACGTATAACGTTATATACTATTACGTGCTAACGTATAACGTTATAAACTAATACGTACTAACGTATAACGTTATAAACTAATACGTACTAATGTGTAACGTTATATAGTATTACCTGATGACGTATAACGTTGTATACTATTACGTAATAACGTGTAACGTAATATAGTATTATCTAATGACGTATAACGTTATATACTATTACGTACTAACGTATAACGTTATATACTATTACGCAATGACGTATAACGTTATATACTATTACGCAATGACGTATAACGTTATAAACTAATACGTACTAACGTATAACGTTATACACCATTACGTTAAGACGTATAACGTTATATACTAATACGTAATAACGTATAACGTTGTATACTATTACGTACTAACGTATAACGTTATATACTATTACGTAATGACGTATAACGCTATATACTATTACGTACTAACGTATAACGTTATAAACTAATACGTTATAACGAATAACGTTATATAGTATTACGTGCTAACGTATAACGTTATATACTATTACGTACTAACGTGTAACGTTATATCCTATTACGTAATAACGTATAACGATATATACAATTACGTACTAACGTATAACGTTATATACTATTACGTACTAACGTATAACGTTATATACTATTACGTACTAACGTATAATGTTATATACTATTACGTACTAACGTATAACGTTATATACTAATACGTAATGACGTATAACGTTATAAACTAATACGTAATGACGAATAACGTTATGTACTATTACGTACTAACGTATAACGTTATAAACTAATACGTACTAACGTATAACGTTATTGAGTATTACCTTATAGCGTATAACGTTATATACTAATACGTAATAACGTAAAACGTTATATACTATTACGTAATAACGTATAACGTTATATACTATTACGTACTAACGTATAACGTTATATACTATTACGTAATGACGTATAACGCTATATACTATTACGTACTAACGTATAACGTTATAAACTTATACGTAATGACGAATAACGTTATATACTATTACGTACTAACGTGTAACGTTATATACTAATACGTAATAACGTAAAACGTTATATACTATTACGTAATAACGTATAACGTTATATACTAATACGTAATAACGTACAACGTTATATCGTATTACGTGCTAACGTATAACGTTATATACTATTACGTACTAACGTGTAACGTTATAAACTAATACGTAATGACGTATAACGTTATATACTATTACGTACTAACGTACAACGTTATATACTATTACGTAATGACGTATAACGCTATAGACTATTACGTTCTAACGTATAACGTTATAAACTAATACGTAATGACGAATAACGTTATACACTATTACGTACTAACGTATAACGTTATATACTATTACGCAATGACGCATAACGTTATATATTATTACGCACTAACGTATAACGTTATAAACTAATACGTACTAACGTATAACGTTATATGTAATAATATATAACGTTATAAACTAATACGTACTAACGTATAACGTTATAAACTAATACGTACTAATGTGTAACGTTATATAGTATTACCTGATGACGTATAACGTTGTATACTATTACGTAATAACGTGTAACGTAATATAGTATTACCTAACGACGTATAACGTTATATACTATTACGTACTAACGTATAACGTTATATACTATTACGCAATGACGTATAACGTTATATACTATTACGCAATGACGTATAACGTTATAAACTAATACGTACTAACGTATAACGTTATACACCATTACGTTAAGACGTATAACGTTATATACTAATACGTAATAACGTATAACGTTGTATACTATTACGTACTAACGTATAACGTTATATACTATTACGTAATGACGTATAACGCTATATACTATTACGTACTAACGTATAACGTTATAAACTAATACGTTATAACGAATAACGTTATATAGTATTACGTACTAACGTATATCGTTATATACTATTACGTAAAGACGTATAACGTTAGATACTAATACGTAATAACGTACAACGTTATATCGTATTACGTGCTAACGTATAACGTTATATACTATTACGTACTAACGTGTAACGTTATAAACTAATACGTAATGACGTATAACGTTATATACTATTACGTACTAACGTACAACGTTATATACTATTACGTAATGACGTATAACGCTATAGACTTTTACGTTCTAACGTATAACGTTATAAACTAATACGTAATGACGAATAACGTTATACACTATTACGTACTAACGTATAACGTTATATACTATTACGCAATGACGCATAACGTTATATATTATTACGCACTAACGTATAACGTTATAAACTAATACGTACTAACGTATAACGTTATATACTATTACGTGCTAACGTATAACGTTATATACTATTTCGTGCTAACGTGTAACGTTATATACTATTACGTAATGACGTATAACGTTATAAACTAATACGTAATGACGAGTAACGTTATATACTATTACGTACTAACGTATAACGTTATAAACTAATACGTACTAACGTATAACGTTATAAACTAATACGTACTAATGTGTAACGTTATATAGTATTACCTGATGACGTATAACGTTGTATACTATTACGTAATAACGTGTAACGTAATATAGTATTACCTGATGACGTATAACGTTATATACTATTACGTGCTAACGTATAACGTTATATACTATTACGTACTAACGTGTAACGTTATATCCTATTACGTAATAACGTATAACGATATATACCATTACGTACTAACGTATAACGTTATATACTATTACGTACTAACGTATAACGTTATATACTATTACGTACTAACGTATAATGTTATATACTATTACGTACTAACGTATAACGTTATATACTAATACGTAATGACGTATAACGTTATAAACTAATACGTAATGACGAATAACGTTATGTACTATTACGTACTAACGTATAACGTTATAAACTAATACGTACTAACGTATAACGTTATTGAGTATTACCTTATAGCGTATAACGTTATATACTAATACGTAATAACGTAAAACGTTATATACTATTACGTAATAACGTATAACGTTATATACTATTACGTACTAACGTATAACGTTATATACTATTACGTAATGACGTATAACGCTATATACTATTACGTACTAACGTATAACGTTATAAACTTATACGTAATGACGAATAACGTTATATACTATTACGTACTAACGTATAACGTTATATACTATTACGCAATGACGTATAACGTTATATCCTATTACGCACTAACGTATAACGTGATAAACTAATACGTACTAACGTATAACGTTATATACTATTACGTGCTAACGTATAACGTTATATACTATTTCGTGCTAACGTGTAACGTTATATACTATTACGTAATAACGTATAACGTTATATACTATTACGTACTAACGTATAACGTTATATACTATTACGTAATGACGTATAACGCTATATACTATTACGTACTAACGTATAACGTTATAAACTTATACGTAATGACGAATAACGTTATATACTATTACGTACTAACGTATAACGTTATATACTATTACGCAATGACGTATAACGTTATATCCTATTACGCACTAACGTATAACGTGATAAACTAATACGTACTAACGTATAACGTTATATACTATTACGTAATGACGTATAACGCTATATACTATTACGTACTAACGTATAACGTTATAAACTTATACGTAATGACGAATAACGTTATATACTATTACGTACTAACGTGTAACGTTATATACTAATACGTAATAACGTAAAACGTTATATACTATTACGTAATAACGTATAACGTTATATACTAATACGTAATAACGTACAACGTTATATCGTAATACGTGCTAACGTATAACGTTATATACTATTACGTACTAACGTGTAACGTTATAAACTAATACGTAATGACGTATAACGTTATATACTATTACGTACTAACGTACAACGTTATATACTATTACGTAATGACGTATAACGCTATAGACTATTACGTTCTAACGTATAACGTTATAAACTAATACGTAATGACGAATAACGTTATACACTATTACGTACTAACGTATAACGTTATATACTATTACGCAATGACGCATAACGTTATATATTATTACGCACTAACGTATAACGTTATAAACTAATACGTACTAACGTATAACGTTATATACTATTACGTGCTAACGTATAACGTTATAAACTAATACGTACTAACGTATAACGTTATAAACTAATACGTACTAATGTGTAACGTTATATAGTATTACCTGATGACGTATAACGTTGTATACTATTACGTAATAACGTGTAACGTAATATAGTATTACCTAACGACGTATAACGTTATATACTATTACGTACTAACGTATAACGTTATATACTATTACGCAATGACGTATAACGTTATATACTATTACGCAATGACGTATAACGTTATAAACTAATACGTACTAACGTATAACGTTATACACCATTACGTTAAGACGTATAACGTTATATACTAATACGTAATAACGTATAACGTTGTATACTATTACGTACTAACGTATAACGTTATATACTATTACGTAATGACGTATAACGCTATATACTATTACGTACTAACGTATAACGTTATAAACTAATACGTTATAACGAATAACGTTATATAGTATTACGTACTAACGTATATCGTTATATACTATTACGTAAAGACGTATAACGTTATATACTAATACGTAATAACGTACAACGTTATATCGTATTACGTACTAACGTATAACGTTATATACTATTACGCAATGACGCATAACGTTATATATTATTACGCACTAACGTATAACGTTATAAACTAATACGTACTAACGTATAACGTTATATACTATTACGTGCTAACGTATAACGTTATATACTATTTCGTGCTAACGTGTAACGTTATATACTATTACGTAATGACGTATAACGTTATAAACTAATACGTAATGACGAGTAACGTTATATACTATTACGTACTAACGTATAACGTTATAAACTAATACGTACTAACGTATAACGTTATAAACTAATACGTACTAATGTGTAACGTTATATAGTATTACCTGATGACGTATAACGTTGTATACTATTACGTAATAACGTGTAACGTAATATAGTATTACCTGATGACGTATAACGTTATATACTATTACGTGCTAACGTATAACGTTATATACTATTACGTACTAACGTGTAACGTTATATCCTATTACGTAATAACGTATAACGATATATACCATTACGTACTAACGTATAACGTTATATACTATTACGTACTAACGTTATAACGTTATATACTATTACGTACTAACGTATAATGTTATATACTATTACGTACTAACGTATAACGTTATATACTAATACGTAATGACGTATAACGTTATAAACTAATACGTAATGACGAATAACGTTATGTACTATTACGTACTAACGTATAACGTTATAAACTAATACGTACTAACGTATAACGTTATTGAGTATTACCTTATAGCGTATAACGTTATATACTAATACGTAATAACGTAAAACGTTATATACTATTACGTAATAACGTATAACGTTATATACTATTACGTACTAACGTATAACGTTATATACTATTACGTAATGACGTATAACGCTATATACTATTACGTACTAACGTATAACGTTATAAACTTATACGTAATGACGAATAACGTTATATACTATTACGTACTAACGTATAACGTTATATACTATTACGCAATGACGTATAACGTTATATCCTATTACGCACTAACGTATAACGTGATAAACTAATACGTACTAACGTATAACGTTATATACTATTACGTGCTAACGTATAACGTTATATAATATTTCGTGCTAACGTGTAACGTTATATACTATTACGTAATGACGTATAACGTTATAAACTAATACGTAATGACGAGTAACGTTATATACTATTACGTACTAACGTATAACGTTATAAACTAATACGTACTAACGTATAACGTTATAAACTAATACGTACTAATGTGTAACGTTATATAGTATTACCTGATGACGTATAACGTTGTATACTATTACGTAATAACGTGTAACGTAATATAGTATTACCTAATGACGTATAACGTTATATACTATTACGTACTAACGTATAACGTTATATACTATTACGCAATGACGTATAACGTTATATACTATTACGCAATGACGTATAACGTTATAAACTAATACGTACTAACGTATAACGTTATACACCATTACGTTAAGACGTATAACGTTATATACTAATACGTAATAACGTATAACGTTGTATACTATTACGTACTAACGTATAACGTTATATACTATTACGTAATGACGTATAACGCTATATACTATTACGTACTAACGTATAACGTTATAAACTAATACGTTATAACGAATAACGTTATATAGTATTACGTACTAACGTATATCGTTATATACTATTACGTAAAGACGTATAACGTTATATACTAATACGTAATAACGTACAACGTTATATCGTATTACGTGCTAACGTATAACGTTATATACTATTACGTACTAACGTGTAACGTTATAAACTAATACGTAATGACGTATAACGTTATATACTATTACGTACTAACGTACAACGTTATATACTATTACGTAATGACGTATAACGCTATAGACTATTACGTTCTAACGTATAACGTTATAAACTAATACGTAATGACGAATAACGTTATACACTATTACGTACTAACGTATAACGTTATATACTATTACGCAATGACGCATAACGTTATATATTATTACGTACTAACGTATAACGTTATAAACTAATACGTACTAACGAATAACGTTATATACTATTACGTACTAACGTATAATGTTATAAACTAATACGTAATGACGTATAACGTTATATACTATTACGTAATGACGTATAACGTTATATACTAATACGTAATAACGTATAACGTTATATCGTATTACGTAATAACGTATAACGTTATATACCATTACGTACTAACGAATAACGTTTTACACCATTACGTAAAGACGTATAACGTTATATACTAATACGTAATAACGTATAACGTTGTATACTATTACGTACTAACGTATAACGTTATAAACTAATACGTAATGACGAATAACGTTATATACTATTACGCACTAACGTATAACGTTATAAACTAATACGTACTAACGTATAACGTTATATACTATTACGTGCTAACGTATAACGTTATATACTATTTCGTGCTAACGTGTAACGTTATATACTATTACGTAATGACGTATAACGTTATAAACTAATACGTAATGACGAGTATGGTTATATACTATTACGTACTAACGTATAACGTTATAAACTAATACGTACTAACGTATAACGTTATAAACTAATACGTACTAATGTGTAACGTTATATAGTATTACATGATGAAGTATAACGTTGTATACTATTACGTAATAACGTGTAACGTAATATAGTATTACCTGATGACGTATAACGTTATATACTATTACGTACTAACGTATAACGTTATATACTATTTCGTGCTAACGTATAACGTTATACACCATTACGTAAAGACGTATAACGTTATATACTAATACGTAATAACGTATAACGTTGTATACCATTACGTACTAACGTATAACGTTATATACTATTACGTAATGACGTATAACGCTATAAACTAATACGTACTAACGTATAACGTTATATACTATTACGTGCTAACGTATAACGTTATATACTATTTCGTGCTAACGTGTAACGTTATATACTATTACGTAATGACGTATAACGCTATATACTATTACGCACTAACGTATAACGTTATAAACTAATACGTACTAACGTATAACGTTATATACTATTACGTGCTAACGTATAACGTTATATACTATTTCGTGCTAACGTATAACGTTATAAACTAATACGTAATGACGAATAACGTTATATACTATTACGTACTAACGTATAACGTTATATACTATTACGCAATGACTTATAACGTTATATACTATTACGCACTAACGTATAACGTTATATACTAATACGTAATAACGTATAACGTTGTATACTATTACGTACTAACGTATAACGTTATATACTATTACGTAATGACGTATAACGCTATATACTATTACGTACTAACGTATAACGTTATAAACTAATACGTAATGACGAATAACGTTATATAGTATTACGTACTAACGTATAACGTTATAGACTATTACGTAAAGACGTATAACGTTATATACCTATACGTAATAACGTACAACGTTATATCGTATTACGTGCTAACGTATAACGTTATATACTATTACGTACTAACGTGTAACGTTATAAACTTATACGTAATGACGTATAACGTTATATACTATTACGTACTAACGTACAACGTTATAAACTAATACGTAATGACGAATAACGTTATATAGTATTACGTACTAACGTATAACGTTATAAACTAATACGTACTAATGTGTAACGTTATATAATATTACCTGATGACGTATAACGTTGTATACTATTACGTAATAACGTGTAACGTAATATAGTATTACCTGATGACGTATAACGTTATATACTATTACGTACTAACGTATAACGTTATATACTATTACGCAATGACGTATAACGTTATATACTATTACGCAATGACGTATAAAGTTATAAACTAATACGTACTAACGTATAACGTTATACACCATTACGTAAAGACGTATAACGTTATATACTAATACGTAATAACGTATAACGTTGTATACTATTACGTACTAACGTATAACGTTATATACTATTACGTAATAACGTATAACGCTATATACTATTACGTACTAACGTATAACGTTATAAACTAATACGTAATGACGAATAACGTTATATAGTATTACGTACTAACGTATAACGTTATATACTATTACGTAAAGACGTATAACGTTATATCGTATTACGTGCTAACGTATAACGTTATATCGTATTACGTGCTAACGTATAACGTTATATACTATTACGTACTAACGTGTAACGTTATAAACTAATACGTAATGTCGTATAACGTTATATACTATTACGCAATGACGTATAACGCTATATACTATTACGTACTAACGTATAACGTTATAAACTAATACGTAATGACGAGTAACGTTATATACTATTACGTACTAACGTATAACGTTATAAACTAATACGTACTAACGTATAACGTTATAAACTAATACGTACTAATGTGTAACGTTATATAATATTACCTGATGACGTATAACGTTGTATACTATTACGTAATAACGTGTAACGTAATATAGTATTACCTGATGACGTATAACGTTATATACTATTACGTACTAACGTATAACGTTATATACTATTACGCAATGACGTATAACGTTATATACTATTACGCAATGACGTATAACGTTATAAACTAATACGTACTAACGTATAACGTTATACACCATTACGTAAAGACGTATAACGTTATATACTAATACGTAATAACGTATAACGTTGTATACTATTACGTACTAACGTATAACGTTATATACTATTACGTAATAACGTATAACGCTATATACTATTACGTACTAACGTATAACGCTATATACTATTACGTACTAACGTATAACGTTATAAACTAATACGTAATGACGAATAACGTTATATACTAATACGTACTAACGTATAACGTTATATACTATTACGCAATGACGTATAACGTTATATACTATTACGCACTAACGTATAACGTTATAAACTAATACGTACTAACGTATAACGTTATATACTATTACGTGCTAACGTATAACGTTATATACTATTTCGTGCTAACGTGTAACGTTATATACTATTACGTAATGACGTATAACGCTATATACTATTACGCACTAACGTGTAACGTTATATAGTATTTCGTGCTAACGTGTAACGTTATATACTATTACGTAATGACGTATAACGTTATAAACTAATACGTAATGACGAGTAACGTTATATACTATTACGTACTAACGTATAACGTTATAAACTAATACGTACTAACGTATAACGTTATAAACTAATACGTACTAAGGTGTAACGTTATATAGTATTACCTGATGACGTATAACGTTGTATACTATTACGTAATAACGTGTAACGTAATATAGTATTACCTGATGACGTATAACGTTGTATACTATTACGTACTAACGTATAACGTTATAAACTAATACGTACTAACGTATAACGTTATATACTATTACGTGCTAACGTATAACGTTATATACTATTTCGTGCTAACGTGTAACGTTATATACTATTACGCAATGACGTATAACGTTATATACTATTACGCAATGACGTATAACGTTATAAACTAATACGTACTAACGTATAACGTTATACACCATTACGTAAAGACGTATAACGTTATATTCTAATACGTAATAACGTATAACGTTGTATACTATTACGTACTAACGTATAACGTTATATACTATTACGTAATAACGTATAACGCTATATACTATTACGTACTAACGTATAACGTTATAAACTAATACGTAATGACCAATAACGTTATATAGTATTACGTACTAACGTATAACGTTATATACTATTACGTAAAGACGTATAACGTTATATACTAATACGTAATAACGTACAACGTTATATCGTATTACGTGCTAACGTATAACGTTATATACTATTACGTACTAACGTGTAACGTTATAAACTAATACGTAATGACGTATAACGTTATATACTATTACGTACTAACGTACAACGTTATATACTATTACGTAATGACGTATAACGCTATATACTATTACGTACTAACGTAAAACGTTATAAACTAATACGTAATGACGAATAACGTTATATACTAATACGTAATGACGTATATCGTTATATACTACTACGTACTAACGTATAACGTTATATACTATTACGTAATGACGTATAACGCTATATACTATTACGTACTAACGTATAACGTTATATACTATTTCGTGCTAACGTGTAACGTTATATACTATTACGTAATGACGTATAACGCTATATACTATTACGTACTAACGTGTAACGTTATATAGTATTTCGTGCTAACGTGTAACGTTATATACTATTACGTAATGACGTATAACGTTATAAACTAATACGTAATGACGAGTAACGTTATATACTATTACGTACTAACGTATAACGTTATAAACTAATACGTACTAACGTATAACGTTATAAACTAATACGTACTAAGGTGTAACGTTATATAGTATTACCTGATGACGTATAACGTTGTATACTATTACGTAATAACGTGTAACGTAATATAGTATTACCTGATGACGTATAACGTTATATACTATTACGTACTAACGTATAACGTTATATACTATTACGCAATGACGTATAACGTTATATACTATTACGCAATGACGTATAACGTTATAAACTAATACGTACTAACGTATAACGTTATACACCATTACGTAAAGACGTATAACGTTATATACTAATACGTAATAACGTATAACGTTGTATACTATTACGTACTAACGTATAACGTTATATACTATTACGTAATGACGTATAACGCTATATACTATTACGTACTAACGTATAACGTTATAAACTAATACGTAATGACGAATAACGTTATATAGTATTACGTACTAACGTATAACGTTATATACTATTACGTAAAGACGTATAACGTTATATACTAATACGTAATAACGTACAACGTTATATCGTATTACGTGCTAACGTATAACGTTATATACTATTACGTACTAACGTGTAACGTTATAAACTAATACGTAATGACGTATAACGTTATAAACTATTACGTACTAACGTACAACGTTATATACTATTACGTAATGACGTATAACGCTATATACTATTACGTACTAACGTATAACGTTATAAACTATTACGCAATGACGTATAACGTTATATACTATTAAGCAATGACGTATAACGCTATATACTATTACGTACTAACGTATAACGTTATAAACTAATACGTAATGTCGTATAACGTTATATATATTACGTACTAACGTATAACGTTATAAACTAATACGTACTAACGAATAACGTTATATATTATTACGTACTAACGTATAATGTTATAAACTAATACGTAATGACGTATAACGTTATATACTATTACGTAATGACGTATAACGTTATATACTATTACGCACTAACGTATAACGTTATAAACTAATACGTACTAACGTATAACGTTATAAACTAATACGTAATGACGTATAACGTTATAAACTAATACGTAATGACGAGTAACGTTATATACTATTACGTAATAACGTGTAACGTAATATAGTATTACCTGATGACGTATAACGTTATATACTATTACGCACTAACGTATAACGTTATAAACTAATACGTACTAACGTATAACGTTATATACTATTACGTGCTAACGTATAACGTTATATACTATTTCGTGCTAACGTGTAACGTTATATACTATTACGTAATGACGTATAACGTTATAAACTAATACGTAATGACGAGTATGGTTATATACTATTACGTACTAACGTATAACGTTATAAACTAATACGTACTAACGTATAACGTTATAAACTAATACGTACTAATGTGTAACGTTATATAGTATTACCTGATGAAGTATAACGTTGTATACTATTACGTAATAACGTGTAACGTAATATAGTATTACCTGATGACGTATAACGTTATATACTATTACGTACTAACGTATAACGTTATACACCATTACGTAAAGACGTATAACGTTATATACTAATACGTAATAACGTATAACGTTGTATACTATTACGTAATAACGTATAACGTTATATACTATTACGTGCTAACGTATAACGTTATATACTATTTCGTGCTAACGTGTAACGTTATATACTATTACGTAATGACGTATAACGTTATAAACTAATACGTAATGACGAGTATGGTTATATACTATTACGTACTAACGTATAACGTTATAAACTAATACGTACTAACGTATAACGTTATAAACTAATACGTACTAATGTGTAACGTTATATAGTATTACCTGATGAAGTATAACGTTGTATACTATTACGTGCTAACGTATAACGTTATATACTATTTCGTGCTAACGTGTAACGTTATATACTATTACGTAATGACGTATAACGTTATAAACTAATACGTAATGACGAGTATGGTTATATACTATTACGTACTAACGTATAACGTTATAAACTAATACGTAATGACGAATAACGTTATATAGTATTACGTACTAACGTATAACGTTATATACTATTACGTAAAGACGTATAACGTTATATACTATTACGCACTAACGTATAACGTTATAAACTAATACGTACTAACGTATAACGTTATATACTATTACGTGCTAACGTATAACGTTATATACTATTTCGTGCTAACGTGTAACGTTATATACTATTACGTAATGACGTATAACGTTATAAACTAATACGTAATGACGAGTATGGTTATATACTATTACGTACTAACGTATAACGTTATAAACTAATACGTACTAACGTATAACGTTATAAACTAATACGTACTAATGTGTAACGTTATATAGTATTACCTGATGAAGTATAACGTTGTATACTATTACGTAATAACGTGTAACGTAATATAGTATTACCTGATGACGTATAACGTTATATACTATTACGTACTAACGTATAACGTTATATACTATTTCGTGCTAACGTATAACGTTATACACCATTACGTAAAGACGTATAACGTTATATACTAATACGTAATAACGTATAACGTTGTATACTATTACGTACTAACGTATAACGTTATATACTATTACGTAATGACGTATAACGCTATAAACTAATACGTACTAACGTATAACGTTATATACTATTACGTGCTAACGTATAACGTTATATACTATTTCGTGCTAACGTGTAACGTTATATACTATTACGTAATGACGTATAACGCTATATACTATTACGCACTAACGTATAACGTTATAAACTAATACGTACTAACGTATAACGTTATATACTATTACGTGCTAACGTATAACGTTATATACTATTTCGTGCTAACGTATAACGTTATAAACTAATACGTAATGACGAATAACGTTATATACTATTACGTACTAACGCATAACGTTATATACTATTACGCAATGACTTATAACGTTATATACTATTACGCACTAACGTATAACGTTATAAACTAATACGTACTAACGTATAACGTTATATACTATTACGCAATGACGTATAACGTTATATACTATTACGCAATGACGTATAACGCTATATACTATTACGTACTAACGTATAACGTTATAAACTAATACGTAATGACGAGTAACGTTATATACTATTACGTACTAACGTATAACGTTATAAACTAATACGTACTAACGTATAACGTTATAAACTAATACGTACTAATGTGTAACGTTATATAATATTACCTGATGACGTATAACGTTGTATACTATTACGTAATAACGTGTAACGTAATATAGTATTACCTGATGACGTATAACGTTATATACTATTACGTACTAACGTATAACGTTATATACTATTACGCAATGACGTATAACGTTATATACTATTACGTAATAACGTATAACGCTATATACTATTACGTACTAACGTATAACGCTATATACTATTACGTACTAACGTATAACGTTATAAACTAATACGTAATGACGAATAACGTTATATACTAATACGTACTAACGTATAACGTTATATACTATTACGCAATGACGTATAACGCTATATACTATTACGTAATAACGTATAACGCTATATACTATTACGTACTAACGTATAACGCTATATACTATTACGTACTAACGTATAACGTTATAAACTAATACGTAATGACGAATAACGTTATATACTAATACGTACTAACGTATAACGTTATAAACTAATACGTAATGACGAATAACGTTATATACTAATACGTACTAACGTATAACGTTATATACTATTACGTGCTAACGTATAACGTTATAAACTAATACGTACTAATGTGTAACGTTATATAATATTACCTGATGACGTATAACGTTGTATACTATTACGTAATAACGTGTAACGTAATATAGTATTACCT
This sequence comes from Bombus pascuorum, assembly GCF_905332965.1. Classification (NCBI taxonomy): domain Eukaryota; kingdom Metazoa; phylum Arthropoda; class Insecta; order Hymenoptera; family Apidae; genus Bombus; species Bombus pascuorum. The sequence goes on along the minus strand of NC_083490.1, from coordinate 10,416,132 downwards.
GATGACGTATAACGTTATATACTATTACGTACTAACGTATAACGTTATAAACTAATACGTACTAACGTATAACGTTATATACTATTACGTGCTAACGTATAACGTTATATACTATTTCGTGCTAACGTGTAACGTTATATACTATTACGTAATGACGTATAACGCTATATACTATTACGTACTAACGTGTAACGTTATATAGTATTTCGTGCTAACGTGTAACGTTATATACTATTACGTAATGACGTATAACGTTATAAACTAATACGTAATGACGAGTAACGTTATATACTATTACGTACTAACGTATAACGTTATAAACTAATACGTACTAACGTATAACGTTATACACCATTACGTAAAGACGTATAACGTTATATTCTAATACGTAATAACGTATAACGTTGTATACTATTACGTACTAACGTATAACGTTATATACTATTACGTAATAACGTATAACGCTATATACTATTACGTACTAACGTATAACGTTATAAACTAATACGTAATGACCAATAACGTTATATAGTATTACGTACTAACGTATAACGTTATATACTATTACGTAAAGACGTATAACGTTATATACTAATACGTAATAACGTACAACGTTATATCGTATTACGTGCTAACGTATAACGTTATATACTATTACGTACTAACGTGTAACGTTATAAACTAATACGTAATGACGTATAACGTTATATACTATTACGTACTAACGTATAACGTTATATACTATTACGTAATGACGTATAACGCTATATACTATTACGTACTAACGTATAACGTTATAAACTATTACGCAATGACGTATAACGTTATATACTATTACGCAATGACGTATAACGCTATATACTATTACGTACTAACGTATAACGTTATAAACTAATACGTAATGACGAATAACGTTATATACTAATACGTACTAACGTATATCGTTATATACTATTACGTACTAAGGTATAACGTTATATACTATTACGTAATGACGTATAACGCTATATACTATTACGTACTAACGTATAACGTTATATACTATTTCGTGCTAACGTGTAACGTTATATACTATTACGTAATGACGTATAACGCTATATACCATTACGTACTAACGTGTAACGTTATATAGTATTTCGTGCTAACGTGTAACGTTATATACTATTACGTAATGACGTATAACGTTATAAACTAATACGTAATGACGAGTAACGTTATATACTATTACGTACTAACGTATAACGTTATAAACTAATACGTACTAACGTATAACGTTATAAACTAATACGTACTAAGGTGTAACGTTATATAGTATTACCTGATGACGTATAACGTTGTATACTATTACGTAATAACGTGTAACGTAATATAGTATTACCTGATGACGTATAACGTTATATACTATTACGTACTAACGTATAACGTTATATACTATTACGCAATGACGTATAACGTTATATACTATTACGCAATGACGTATAACGTTATAAACTAATACGTACTAACGTATAACGTTATACACCATTACGTAAAGACGTATAACGTTATATACTAATACGTAATAACGTATAACGTTGTATACTATTACGTACTAACGTATAACGTTATATACTATTACGTAATGACGTATAACGCTATATACTATTACGTACTAACGTATAACGTTATAAACTAATACGTAATGACGAATAACGTTATATAGTATTACGTACTAACGTATAACGTTATATACTATTACGTAAAGACGTATAACGTTATATACTAATACGTAATAACGTACAACGTTATATCGTATTACGTGCTAACGTATAACGTTATATACTATTACGTACTAACGTGTAACGTTATAAACTAATACGTAATGACGTATAACGTTATAAACTATTACGTACTAACGTACAACGTTATATACTATTACGTAATGACGTATAACGCTATATACTATTACGTACTAACGTATAACGTTATAAACTATTACGCAATGACGTATAACGTTATATACTATTACGCAATAACGTATAACGCTATATACTATTACGTAATAACGTATAACGTTATAAACTAATACGTAATGACGTATAACGTTATATATATTACGTACTAACGTATAACGTTATAAACTAATACGTACTAACGAATAACGTTATATACTATTACGTCTAACGTATAACGTTATAAACTAATACGTAATGACGAATAACGTTATATACTATTACGTACTAACGTATAACGCTATATACTATTACGTACTAAAGTATAACGTTATAAACTAATACGTAATGACGAATAACGTTATGTACTATTACGTACTAACGTATAACGTTATAAACTAATACGTACAAACGTATAACGTTATTGAGTATTACCTTATAGCGTATAACGTTATATACTAATACGTAATAACGTAAAACGTTATATACTATTACGTAATAACGTATAACGTTATATACTATTACGTAATGACTTATAACGTTATACATTATTACGTAAAGACGTATAACGCTATATACTATTACGTACTAACGTGTAACGTTATATAGTATTTCGTGCTAACGTGTAACGTTATATACTATTACGTAATGACGTATAACGTTATAAACTAATACGTAATGACGAGTAACGTTATATACTATTACGTACTAACGTATAACGTTATAAACTAATACGTACTAACGTATAACGTTATAAACTAATACGTACTAAGGTGTAACGTTATATAGTATTACCTGATGACGTATAACGTTGTATACTATTACGTAATAACGTGTAACGTAATATAGTATTACCTGATGACGTATAACGTTATATACTATTACGTACTAACGTATAACGTTATATACTATTACGCAATGACGTATAACGTTATATACTATTACGCAATGACGTATAACGTTATAAACTAATACGTACTAACGTATAACGTTATACACCATTACGTAAAGACGTATAACGTTATATACTAATACGTAATAACGTATAACGTTGTATACTATTACGTACTAACGTATAACGTTATATACTATTACGTAATAACGTATAACGCTATATACTATTACGTACTAACGTATAACGTTATAAACTAATACGTAATGACGAATAACGTTATATACTATTACGTACTAACGTATAACGTTATATACTATTACCCAATGACGTATAACGTTATATACTATTACGCACTAACGTATAACGTTATAAACTAATACGTACTAACGTATAACGTTATATACTATTACGTGCTAACGTATAACGTTATATACTATTACGTAAAGACGTATAACGTTATATACTAATACGTAATAACGTACAACGTTATATCGTATTACGTGCTAACGTATAACGTTATATACTATTACGCAATGACGTATAACGCTATATACTATTACGTACTAACGCATAACGTTATAATCTATTACGCAATGACGTATAACGTTATATACTATTACGCAATGACGTATAACGCTATATACTATTACGTACTAACGTATAACGTTATAAACTAATACGTAATGACGTATAACGTTATATACTATTACGTACTAACGTATAACGTTATAAACTAATACGTACTAACGAATAACGTTATATACTATTACGTACTAACGTGTAACGTTATATACTAATACGTAATGACGTATAACGCTATATACTATTACGTACTAACGTGTAACGTTATATAGTATTACGTACTAACGTATAACGTTATACACTATTACGTACTAACGTGTAACGTTATATCCTATTACGCAATAACGTATAACGTTATATACCATTCCGTACTAACGTATAACGTTATATACTATTACGTACTAACGTATAACGTTATATACTATTACGTACTAACGTATAATGTTATATACTATTACGTACTAACGTATGACGTTATATACTAATACGTAATGACGTATAACGTTATAAACTAATACGTAATGACGAATAACGTTATGTACTATTACGTACTAACGTATAACGTTATAAACTAATACGTACTAACGTATAACGTTATTGATTATTACCTTATAGTGTATAACGTTATATACTAATACGTAATAACGTAAAACGTTATATACTATTACGTAATAACGTATAACGTTATATACTATTACGTACTAACGTATAACGTTATATACTAATACGTAATGACGTATAACGTTATAAACTAATACGTACTAACGTATAACGTTATTGAGTATTACCTTATAGCGTATAACGTTATATACTAATACGTAATAACGTAAAACGTTATATACTATTACGTAATGACGTATAACGTTATATACTAATACGTAATGACGTATATCGTTATATACTATTACGTACTAACGTATAACGTTATATACTATTACGTAATGACGTATAACGCTATATACTATTACGTACTAACGTATAACGTTATAAACTAATACGTAATGACGAATAACGTTATATAGTATTACGTACTAACGTATAACGTTATATACTATTACGTAAAGACGTATAACGTTATATACTAATACGTAATAACGTACAACGTTATATCGTATTACGTGCTAACGTATAACGTTATATACTATTACGTACTAACGTGTAACGTTATAAACTAATACGTAATGACGTATAACGTTATAAACTATTACGTACTAACGTACAACGTTATATACTATTACGTAATGACGTATAACGCTATATACTATTACGTACTAACGTATAACGTTATAAACTATTACGCAATGACGTATAACGTTATATACTATTACGCAATGACGTATAACGCTATATACTATTACGTACTAACGTATAACGTTATAAACTAATACGTAATGACGTATAACGTTATATATATTACGTACTAACGTATAACGTTATAAACTAATACGTACTAACGAATAACGTTATATACTATTACGTCTAACGTATAACGTTATAAACTAATACGTAATGACGAATAACGTTATATACTATTACGTACTAACGTATAACGCTATATACTATTACGTACTAAAGTATAACGTTATAAACTAATACGTAATGACGAATAACGTTATGTACTATTACGTACTAACGTATAACGTTATAAACTAATACGTACTAACGTATAACGTTATTGAGTATTACCTTATAGCGTATAACGTTATATACTAATACGTAATAACGTAAAACGTTATATACTATTACGTAATAACGTATAACGTTATATACTATTACGTAATGACTTATAACGTTATACATTATTACGTAAAGACGTATAACGCTATATACTATTACGTACTAACGTGTAACGTTATATAGTATTTCGTGCTAACGTGTAACGTTATATACTATTACGTAATGACGTATAACGTTATAAACTAATACGTAATGACGAGTAACGTTATATACTATTACGTACTAACGTATAACGTTATAAACTAATACGTACTAACGTATAACGTTATAAACTAATACGTACTAAGGTGTAACGTTATATAGTATTACCTGATGACGTATAACGTTGTATACTATTACGTAATAACGTGTAACGTAATATAGTATTACCTGATGACGTATAACGTTATATACTATTACGTACTAACGTATAACGTTATATACTATTACGCAATGACGTATAACGTTATATACTATTACGCAATGACGTATAACGTTATAAACTAATACGTACTAACGTATAACGTTATACACCATTACGTAAAGACGTATAACGTTATATACTAATACGTAATAACGTATAACGTTGTATACTATTACGCACTAACGTATAACGTTATATACTATTACGTAATAACGTATAACGCTATATACTATTACGTACTAACGTATAACGTTATAAACTAATACGTAATGACGAATAACGTTATATACTATTACGTACTAACGTATAACGTTATATACTATTACCCAATGACGTATAACGTTATATACTATTACGCACTAACGTATAACGTTATAAACTAATACGTACTAACGTATAACGTTATATACTATTACGTGCTAACGTATAACGTTATATACTATTACGTAAAGACGTATAACGTTATATACTAATACGTAATAACGTACAACGTTATATCGTATTACGTGCTAACGTATAACGTTATATACTATTACGCAATGACGTATAACGCTATATACTATTACGTACTAACGCATAACGTTATAATCTATTACGCAATGACGTATAACGTTATATACTATTACGCAATGACGTATAACGCTATATACTATTACGTACTAACGTATAACGTTATAAACTAATACGTAATGACGTATAACGTTATATACTATTACGTACTAACGTATAACGTTATAAACTAATACGTACTAACGAATAACGTTATATACTATTACGTACTAACGTGTAACGTTATATACTAATACGTAATGACGTATAACGCTATATACTATTACGTACTAACGTGTAACGTTATATAGTATTACGTACTAACGTATAACGTTATACACTATTACGTACTAACGTGTAACGTTATATCCTATTACGCAATAACGTATAACGTTATATACCATTCCGTACTAACGTATAACGTTATATACTATTACGTACTAACGTATAACGTTATATACTATTACGTACTAACGTATAATGTTATATACTATTACGTACTAACGTATGACGTTATATACTAATACGTAATGACGTATAACGTTATAAACTAATACGTAATGACGAATAACGTTATGTACTATTACGTACTAACGTATAACGTTATAAACTAATACGTACTAACGTATAACGTTATTGATTATTACCTTATAGTGTATAACGTTATATACTAATACGTAATAACGTAAAACGTTATATACTATTACGTAATAACGTATAACGTTATATACTATTACGTACTAACGTATAACGTTATATACTAATACGTAATGACGTATAACGTTATAAACTAATACGTACTAACGTATCACGTTATTGAGTATTACCTTATAGCGTATAACGTTATATACTAATACGTCATAACGTAAAACGTTATATACTATTACGTAATGACGTATAACGTTATATACTAATACGTAATGACGTATATCGTTATATACTATTACGTACTAACGTATAACGTTATATACTATTACGTAATGACGTATAACGCTATATACTATTACGTACTAACTTATAACGTTATAAACTAATACGTAATGACGAATAACGTTATATACTATTACGTACTAACGTATAACGTTATATACTATTACGCAATGACGTATAACGTTATATACTATTACGCACTAACGTATAACGTTAGAAACTAATACGTACTAACGTATAACGTTGTATACTATTACGTACTAACGTATAACGTTATATACTATTACGTAATGACGTATAACGTTATATACTAATACGTAATGACGTATATCGTTATATACTATTACGTACTAACGTATAACGTTATATACTATTACGTAATGACGTATAACGCTATATACTATTACGTACTAACGTATAACGTTATAAACTAATACGTACTAACGTATAACGTTATAAACTAATACGTACTAATGTGTAACGTTATATACTATTACGTACTAACGTATAACGTTATATACTATTACGTACTAACGTATAACGTTATAAACTAATACGTACTAACGTATAACGTTATTGAGTATTACCTTATAGCGTATAACGTTATATACTAATACGTAAGAACGTAAAACGTTATATACTATTACGTAATAACGTATAACGTTATATACTATTACGTAATGACGAATAACGTTATGTACTATTACGTACTAACGTATAATGTTATAAACTAATACGTACTAACGTATAACGTTATATACTATTACGTACTAACGTATAACGTTATATACTATTACGTAATGACGTATAACGTTATATACTAATACGTAATGACGTATATCGTTACATAATATTACGTACTAACGTGTAACGTTATAAACTAATACGTAATGACGTATAACGTTATATACTATTACGTACTAACGTACAACGTTATATACTATTACGTAATGACGTATAACGCTATATACTATTACGTACTAACGTATAACGTTATAAACTAATACGTAATGACGAATAACGTTATATACTATTACGTACTAACGTATAACGTTATATACTATTACGCAATGACGTATAACGTTATATACTATTACGCACTAACGTATAACGTTATAAACTAATACGTACTAACGTATAACGTTATATACTATTACGTGCTAACGTATAACGTTATATACTATTTCGTGCTAACGTGTAACGTTATATACTAATACGTAATGACGTATAACGCTATATACTATTACGTACTAACGTGTAACGTTATATAGTATTACGTACTAACGTATAATGTTATACACTATTACGTAGAGACGTATAATGTTATATACTAATACGTAATAACGTATAACGTTATATGCTATTACGTACTAACGTATAACGTTATATATTATTACGTAATGACGTATAACGCTATATACTATTACGTACTAACGTATAACGTTATAAACTAATACGTAATGACGAATAACGTTATATATTATTACGTACTAACGTATAACGTTATATACTATTACGCAATGACGTATAACGTTATATACTATTACGCAATGACGTATAACGCTATATACTATTACGTACTAACGCATAACGTTATAAACTATTACGCAATGACGTATAACGTTATATGCTATTACGCAATGACGTATAACGCTGTATACTATTACGTAGTAACGTATAACGTTATAAACTAATACGTAATTACGTATAACGTTATATACTATTACGTACTAACGTATAACGTTATAAACTAGTACGTACTAACGAATAACGTTATATACTATTACGTACTAACGTATAATGTTATAAACTAATACGTACTAACGACTAACGTTATATACTATTACGTAATAACGTATAACGTTATATCGTATTACGTGCTAACGTATAACGTTATATACTATTACGTACTAACGTGTAACGTTTTATAGTATTACCTGATGACGTATAACGTTATATACTATTACATACTAACGTATAATGTTATATACTATTACGTACTAACGTATGACGTTATATACTAATACGTAATGACGTATAACGTTATAAACTAATACGTAATGACGAATAACGTTATGTACTATTACGTACTAACGTATAACGTTATAAACTAATACGTACTAACGTATAACGTTATTGATTATTACCTTATAGTGTATAACGTTATATACTAATACGTAATAACGTAAAACGTTATATACTATTACGTAATAACGTATAACGTTATATACTATTACGTACTAACGTATAACGTTATATACTAATACGTAATGACGTATAACGTTATAAACTAATACGTAATGACGAATAACGTTATGTACTATTACGTACTAACGTATAATGTTATAAACTAATACGTACTAACGTATAACGTTATATACTATTACGTAATAACGTATAACGTTATATCGTATTACGTGCTAACGTATAACGTTATATACTATTACGTACTAACGTATAACGTTATATACTATTACGTACTAACGTATAATGTTATATACTATTACGTACTAACGTATAACGTTATATACTAATACGTAATGACGTATAACGTTATAAACTAATACGTAATGACGAATAACGTTATGTACTATTACGTACTAACGTATAACGTTATAAACTAATACGTACTAACGTATAACGTTATTGAGTATTACCTTATAGCGTATAACGTTATATACTAATACGTAATAACGTAAAACGTTATATACTATTACGTAATAACGTATAACGTTATATACTATTACGTAATGACGTATAACGTTATACACTATTACGTAAAGGCGTATAACGTTATATACTAATACGTAATAACGTATAACGTTGTATACTATTACGTACTAACGTATAACGTTATATACTATTACGTAATGACGTATAACGTTATATACTAATACGTAATGACGTATATCGTTATATACTATTACGTACTAACGTATAACGTTATATACTATTACGTAATGACGTATAACGCTATATACTATTACGTACTAACTTATAACGTTATAAACTAATACGTAATGACGAATAACGTTATATACTATTACGTACTAACGTATAACGTTATATACTATTACGCAATGACGTATAACGTTATATACTATTACGCACTAACGTATAACGTTATAAACTAATACGTACTAACGTATAACGTTATATACTATTACGTACTAACGTGTAACGATATATAGTATTACCTGATGACGTATAACGTTATATCCTATTACGTACTAACGTATAACGTTATATACTATTACGTACAAACGTATAATGTTATATACTATTACGTACTAACGTATGACGTTATATACTAATACGTAATGACGTATAACGTTATAAACTAATACGTAATGACGAATAACGTTATGTACTATTACGTACTAACGTATAACGTTATAAACTAATACGTACTAACGTATAACGTTATTGAGTATTACCTTATAGCGTATAACGTTATATCGTATTACGTGCTAACGTATAACGTTATATACTATTACGTACTAACGTATAACGTTATATACTATTACGTAATAACGTATAACGTTATATCGTATTACGTGCTAACGTATAACGTTATATACCGTTACGTACTAACGTATAACGTTATATACTATTACGTACTAACGTATAACGTTATATACTATTACGTACTAACGTATAACGTTATATACTATTACGTACTAACGTATAACGTTATATACTAATACGTAATGACGTATAACGTTATAAACTAATACGTAATGACGAATAACGTTATGTACTATTACGTACTAACGTATAACGTTATATACTATTACGTACTAACGTATAATGTTATATACTATTACGTACTAACGTATAACGTTATATACTAATACGTAATGACGTATAACGTTATAAACTAATACGTAATGACGAATAACGTTATGTACTATTACGTACTAACGTATAACGTTATAAACTAATACGTACTAACGTATAACGTTATTGAGTATTACCTTATAGCGTATAACTTTATATACTAATACGTAATAACGTAAAACGTTATATACTATTACGTAATAACGTATAACGTTATATACTATTACGTAATGACGTATAACGTTATACACTATTACGTAAAGGCGTATAACGTTATATACTAATACGTAATAACGTATAACGTTGTATACTATTACGTACTAACGTATAACGTTATATACTATTACGTAATGACGTATAACGTTATATACTAATACGTAATGACGTATATCGTTATATACTATTACGTACTAACGTATAACGTTATATACTATTACGTAATGACGTATAACGCTATATACTATTACGTACTAACTTATAACGTTATAAACTAATACGTAATGACGAATAACGTTATATACTATTACGTACTAACGTATAACGTTATATACTATTACGCAATGACGTATAACGTTATATACTATTACGCACTAACGTATAACGTTATAAACTAATACGTACTAACGTATAACGTTATATACTATTACGTGCTAACGTATAACGTTATATACTATTTCGTGCTAACGTGTAACGTTATATACTATTACGTAATGACGTATAAAGTTATAAACTAATACGTAATGACGAGTAACGTTATATACTATTACGTACTAACGTATAACGTTATAAACTAATACGTACTAACGTATAACGTTATAAACTAATACGTACTAATGTGTAACGTTATATAGTATTACCTGATGACGTATAACGTTGTATACTATTACGTAATAACGTGTAACGTAATATAGTATTACCTGATGACGTATAACGTTATATACTATTACGTACTAACGTATAACGTTATAAACTAATACGTAATGACGAATAAAGTTATATACTATTACGTACTAACGTATAACGTTATATACTATTACGCAATGACGTATAACGTTATATACTATTACGCAATGACGTATAACGCTATATACTATTACGTACTAACGTATAACGTTATATATTATTATGTAATGACGTATAACGCTATATACTATTACGTACTAACGTTTAACGTTATAAACTAATACGTAATGACGAATAACGTTATATACTATTACGTACTAACGTATAACGTTATATACCATTACGTACTAACGTATAACGTTATATACTATTACGTACTAACGTATAACGTTATATACTATTACGTACTAACGTATAATGTTATAAACTAATACGTACTAACGTATAACGTTATACACTATTACGTAAAGACGTATAACGTTATATACTAATACGTAATGACGTATATCGCTATATACTATTACGTACTAACGTATAATGTTATATACTATTACGTAATGACGTATAACGCTATATACTATTACGTACTAACGTATAACGTTATAAACTAATACGTAATGACGAATAACGTTATATACTATTACGTACTAACGTATAACGTTATATACTATTACGCAATGACGTATAACGTTATATACTATTACGCAATGACGTATAACGCTATATACTATTACGTACTAACGTATAACGTTATATACTATTACGTACTAACGTGTAACGTTATATAGTATTACCTGGTGACGTATAACGTTATATCCTATTACGTACTAACGTATAACGTTATATACTATTACGTACAAACGTATAATGTTATATACTATTACGTACTAACGTATGACGTTATATACTAATACGTAATGACGTATAACGTTATAAACTAATACGTAATGACGAATAACGTTATGTACTATTACGTACTAACGTATAACGTTATAAACTAATACGTACTAACGTATAACGTTATTGAGTATTACCTTATAGCGTATAACGTTATATCGTATTACATGCTAACGTATAACGTTATATACTATTACGTACTAACGAGTAACGTTATATTGTATTACCTGATGACGTATAACGTTATATACTATTACGTACTAACCTATAACGTTATATCCTATTACGTAATAACGTATAACGTTATATACCGTTACGTACTAACGTATAACGTTATATACTATTACGTACTAACGTATAACGTTATATACTATTACGTACTAACGTATAACGTTATATACTATTACGTACTAACGTATAACGTTATATACTAATACGTAATGACGTATAACGTTATAAACTAATACGTAATGACGAATAACGTTATGTACTATTACGTACTCACGTATAACGTTATAAACTAATACGTGCTAACGTATAACGTTATTGAGTATTACCTTATAGCGTATAACGTTATATACTAATACGTAAGAACGTAAAACGTTATATACTATTACGTAATAACGTATAACGTTATATACTATTACGTAATGACGAATAACGTTATGTACTATTACGTACTAACGTATAATGTTATAAACTAATACGTACTAACGTATAACGTTATATACTATTACGTACTAACGTATAACGTTATATACTATTACGTAATGACGTATAACGTTATATACTAATACGTAATGACGTATATCGTTATATAATATTACGTACTAACGTGTAACGTTATAAACTAATACGTAATGACGTATAACGTTATATACTATTACGCAATGACGTATAACGTTATATACTATTACGCACTAACGTATAACGTTATAAACTATTACGTACTAACGTATAATGTTATAAACTAATACGTACTAACGTATAACGTTATATACTATTACGTAATAACGTATAACGTTATATCGTATTACGTGCTAACGTATAACGTTATATACTATTACGTACTAACGTGTAACGTTTTATAGTATTACCTGATGACGTATAACGTTATATACTATTACGTACTAACGTATAACGTTATAAACTAGTACGTACTAACGAATAACGTTATATACTATTACGTACTAACGTATAATGTTATAAACTAATACGTACTAACGTATAACGTTATATACTATTACGTAATAACGTATAACGTTATATCGTATTACGTGCTAACGTATAACGTTATATACTATTACGTACTAACGTGTAACGTTTTATAGTATTACCTGATGACGTATAACGTTATATACTAATACGTACTAACGTATAACGTTATATCCTATTACGCAATAACGTATAACGTTATATACCATTACGTACTAACGTATAACGTTATATACTATTACGTACTAACGTATAACGTTATATACTATTACGTACTAACGTATAATGTTATATACTATTACGTACTAACGTATAACGTTATATACTATTACGTAATAACGTATAACGTTATATCGTATTACGTGCTAACGTATAACGTTATATACTATTACGTACTAACGTGTAACGTTTTACAGTATTACCTGATGACGTATAACGTTATATACTATTACGTACTAACGTATAACGTTATAAACTAGTACGTACTAACGAATAACGTTATATACTATTACGTACTAACGTATAACGTTATAAACTAATACGTAATGACGAATAACGTTATGTACTATTACGTACTAACGTATAACGTTATAAACTAATACGTACTAACGTATAACGTTATTGAGTATTACCTTATAGCGTATAACGTTATATCGTATTACATGCTAACGTATAACGTTATATACTATTACGTACTAACGAGTAACGTTATATAGTATTACCTGATGACGTATAACGTTATATACTATTACGTACTAACCTATAACGTTATATCCTATTACGTAATAACGTATAACGTTATATACCGTTACGTACTAACGTATAACGTTATATACTATTACGTACTAACGTATAACGTTATATACTATTACGTACTAACGTATAACGTTATATACTATTACGTACTAACGTATAACGTTATATACTAATACGTAATGACGTATAACGTTATAAACTAATACGTAATGACGAATAACGTTATGTACTATTACGTACTCACGTATAACGTTATAAACTAATACGTACTAACGTATAACGTTATTGAGTATTACCTTATAGCGTATAACGTTATATACTAATACGTAAGAACGTAAAACGTTATATACTATTACGTAATAACGTATAACGTTATATACTATTACGTAATGACGAATAACGTTATGTACTATTACGTACTAACGTATAATGTTATAAACTAATACGTACTAACGTATAACGTTATATACTATTACGTACTAACGTATAACGTTATATACTATTACGTAATGACGTATAACGTTATATACTAATACGTAATGACGTATATCGTTATATAATATTACGTACTAACGTGTAACGTTATAAACTAATACGTAATGACGTATAACGTTATATACTATTACGTACTAACGTACAACGTTATATACTATTACGTAATGACGTATAACGCTATATACTATTACGTACTAACGTATAACGTTATAAACTAATACGTAATGACGAATAACGTTATATACTATTACGTACTAACGTATAACGTTATATACTATTACGCAATGACGTATAACGTTATATACTATTACGCACTAACGTATAACGTTATAAACTATTACGTACTAACGTATAATGTTATAAACTAATACGTACTAACGTATAACGTTATATACTATTACGTAATAACGTATAACGTTATATCGTATTACGTGCTAACGTATAACGTTATATACTATTACGTACTAACGTGTAACGTTTTATAGTATTACCTGATGACGTATAACGTTATATACTATTACGCAATGACGTATAACGTTATATACTATTACGCACTAACGTATAACGTTATAAACTATTACGTACTAACGTATAATGTTATAAACTAATACGTACTAACGTATAACGTTATATACTATTACGTAATAACGTATAACGTTATATCGTATTACGTGCTAACGTATAACGTTATATACTATTACGTACTAACGTGTAACGTTTTATAGTATTACCTGATGACGTATAACGTTATATACTATTACGTACTAACGTATAACGTTATAAACTAGTACGTACTAACGAATAACGTTATATACTATTACGTACTAACGTATAATGTTATAAACTAATACGTACTAACGTATAACGTTATATACTATTACGTAATAACGTATAACGTTATATCGTATTACGTGCTAACGTATAACGTTATATACTATTACGTACTAACGTGTAACGTTTTATAGTATTACCTGATGACGTATAACGTTATATACTAATACGTACTAACGTATAACGTTATATCCTATTACGCAATAACGTATAACGTTATATACCATTACGTACTAACGTATAACGTTATATACTATTACGTACTAACGTATAACGTTATGTACTATTACGTACTAACGTATAACGTTATAAACTAATACGTACTAACGTATAACGTTATTGAGTATTACCTTATAGCGTATAACGTTATATCGTATTACATGCTAACGTATAACGTTATATACTATTACGTACTAACGAGTAACGTTATATAGTATTACCTGATGACGTATAACGTTATATACTATTACGTACTAACCTATAACGTTATATCCTATTACGTAATAACGTATAACGTTATATACCGTTACGTACTAACGTATAACGTTATATACTATTACGTACTAACGTATAACGTTATATACTATTACGTACTAACGTATAACGTTATATAATATTACGTACTAACGTATAACGTTATATACTAATACGTAATGACGTATAACGTTATAAACTAATACGTAATGACGAATAACGTTATATACTATTACGTACTCACGTATAACGTTATAAACTAATACGTACTAACGTATAACGTTATTGAGTATTACCTTATAGCGTATAACGTTATATACTAATACGTAAGAACGTAAAACGTTATATACTATTACGTAATAACGTATAACGTTATATACTATTACGTAATGACGAATAACGTTATGTACTATTACGTACTAACGTATAATGTTATAAACTAATACGTACTAACGTATAACGTTATATACTATTACGTACTAACGTATAACGTTATATACTATTACGTAATGACGTATAACGTTATATACTAATACGTAATGACGTATATCGTTACATAATATTACGTACTAACGTGTAACGTTATAAACTAATACGTAATGACGTATAACGTTATATACTATTACGTACTAACGTACAACGTTATATACTATTACGTAATGACGTATAACGCTATATACTATTACGTACTAACGTATAACGTTATAAACTAATACGTAATGACGAATAACGTTATATACTATTACGTACTAACGTATAACGTTATATACTATTACGCAATGACGTATAACGTAATATACTATTACGCACTAACGTATAACGTTATAAACTATTACGTACTAACGTATAATGTTATAAACTAATACGTACTAACGTATAACGTTATATACTATTACGTAATAACGTATAACGTTATATCGTATTACGTGCTAACGTATAACGTTATATACTATTACGTACTAACGTGTAACGTTTTATAGTATTACCTGATGACGTATAACGTTATATACTATTACGTACTAACGTATAACGTTATAAACTAGTACGTACTAACGAATAACGTTATATACTATTACGTACTAACGTATAATGTTATAAACTAATACGTACTAACGTATAACGTTATATACTATTACGTAATAACGTATAACGTTATATCGTATTACGTGCTAACGTATAACGTTATATACTATTACGTACTAACGTGTAACGTTTTATAGTATTACCTGATGACGTATAACGTTATATACTAATACGTACTAACGTATAACGTTATATCCTATTACGCAATAACGTATAACGTTATATACCATTACGTACTAACGTATAACGTTATATACTATTACGTACTAACGTATAACGTTATATACTATTACGTACTAACGTATAATGTTATATACTATTACGTACTAACGTATGACGTTATATACTAATACGTAATGACGTATAACGTTATAAACTAATACGTAATGACGAATAACGTTATGTACTATTACGTACTAACGTATAACGTTATAAACTAATACGTACTAACGTATAACGTTATTGATTATTACCTTATAGTGTATAACGTTATATACTAATACGTAATAACGTAAAACGTTATATACTATTACGTAATAACGTATAACGTTATATACTATTACGTACTAACGTATAACGTTATATACTAATACGTAATGACGTATAACGTTATAAACTAATACGTAATGACGAAGAACGTTATGTACTATTACGTACTAACGTATAATGTTATAAACTAATACGTACTAACGTATAACGTTATATACTATTACGTAATAACGTATAACGTTATATCGTATTTCGTGCTAACGTATAACGTTATATACTATTACGTACTAACGTATAACGTTATATACTATTACGTACTAACGTATAATGTTATATACTATTACGTACTAACGTATAACGTTATATACTAATACGTAATGACGTATAACGTTATAAACTAATACGTAATGACGAATAACGTTATGTACTATTACGTACTAACGTATAACGTTATAAACTAATACGTACTAACGTATAACGTTATTGAGTATTACCTTATAGCGTATAACGTTATATACTAATACGTAATAACGTAAAACGTTATATACTATTACGTAATAACGTATAACGTTATATACTATTACGTAATGACGTATAACGTTATACACTATTACGTAAAGGCGTATAACGTTATATACTAATACGTAATAACGTATAACGTTGTATACTATTACGTACTAACGTATAACGTTATATACTATTACGTAATGACGTATAACGTTATATACTAATACGTAATGACGTATATCGTTATATACTATTACGTACTAACGTATAACGTTATATACTATTACGTAATGACGTATAACGCTATATACTATTACGTACTAACTTATAACGTTATAAACTAATACGTAATGACGAATAACGTTATATACTATTACGTACTAACGTATAACGTTATATACTATTACGCAATGACGTATAACGTTATATACTATTACGCTCTAACGTATAACGTTATAAACTAATACGTACTAACGTATAACGTTATATACTATTACGTGCTAACGTATAACGTTATATACTATTTCGTGCTAACGTGTAACGTTATATACTATTACGTAATGACGTATAAAGTTATAAACTAATACGTAATGACGAGCAACGTTATATACTATTACGTACTAACGTATAACGTTATAAACTAATACGTACTAACGTATAACGTTATAAACTAATACGTACTAATGTGTAACGTTATATAGTATTACCTGATGACGTATAACGTTGTATACTATTACGTAATAACGTGTAACGTAATATAGTATTACCTGATGACGTATAACGTTATATACTATTACGTACTAACGTATAACGTTATAAACTAATACGTAATGACGAATAACGTTATATACTATTACGTACTAACGTATAACGTTATATACTATTACGCAATGACGTATAACGTTATATACTATTACGCAATGACGTATAACGCTATATACTATTACGTACTAACGTATAACGTTATATATTATTACGTAATGACGTATAACGCTATATACTATTACGTACTAACGTTTAACGTTATAAACTAATACGTAATGACGAATAACGTTATATACTATTACGTACTAACGTATAACGTTATATACCATTACGTACTAACGTATAACGTTATATACTATTACGTACTAACTTATAACGTTATATACTATTACGTACTAACGTATAACGCTATATACTATTACGTACTAACGTATAACGTTATAAACTAATACGTAATGACGAATAACGTTATATACTATTACGTACTAACGTATAACGTTATATACTATTACGCAATGACGTATAACGTTATATAATATTACGCAATGACGTACAACGCTATATACTATTACGTACTAACGTATAACGTTATATACTATTACGTACTAACGTGTAACGTTATATAGTATTACCTGATGACGTATAACGTTATATCCTATTACGTACTAACGTATAACGTTATATACTATTACGTACAAACGTATAATGTTATATACTATTACGTACTAACGTATGACGTTATATACTAATACGTAATGACGTATAACGTTATAAACTAATACGTAATGACGAATAACGTTATGTACTATTACGTACTAACGTATAACGTTATAAACTAATACGTACTAACGTATAACGTTATTGAGTATTACCTTATAGCGTATAACGTTATATCGTATTACGTGCTAACGTATAACGTTATATACTATTACGTACTAACGTGTAACGTTATATAGTATTACCTGATGACGTATAACGTTATATACTATTACGTACTAACCTATAACGTTATATCCTATTACGTAATAACGTATAACGTTATATACCGTTACGTACTAACGTATAACGTTATATACTATTACGTAATGACGTATAACGCTATATACTATTACGTACTAACGTATAACGTTATATACTATTACGTAATGACGTATAACGTTATATACTAATACGTAATGACGTATATCGTTATATAATATTACGTACTAACGTATAACGTTATATACTATTACGTAATGACGTATAACGCTATATACTATTACGTACTAACGTATAACGTTATAAACTAATACGTAATGACGAATAACGTTATATACTATTACGTACTAACGTATAACGTTATATACTATTACGCAATGACATATAACGTTATATACTATTACGCACTAACGTATAACGTTATAAACTAATACGTACTAACGTATAACGTTATATACTATTACGTGCTAACGTATAACGTTATATACTATTTCGTGCTAACGTGTAACGTTATATACTATTACGTGGTGACGTATAAAGTTATAAGCTAATACGTAAAGACGTATAACGTTATATACTAATACGTAATAACGTATAACGTTGTATACTATTACGTACTAACGTATAACGTTATATACTATTACGTAATGACGTATAACGTTATATACTATTACGTAATAACGTATAACGTTATATACTATTACGTACTAACGTATAACGTTATAAACTAATACGTAATGACGAATAACGTTATATACTATTCCGCAATGACGTATAACGCTATATACTATTACGTACTAACGTATAACGTTATAAACTAATACGTAATGACGTATAACGTTATATACTATTACGTACTAACGTATAACGTTATAAACTAATACGTACTAACGAATAACGATATATACTATTACGTACGAACGTATAATGTTATAAACTAATACGTACTAACGTATAACGTTATATACTATTACGTAATAACGTATAACGTTATGTCGTATTACGTGCTAACGTATAACGTTATATACTATTACGTACTAACGTGTAACGTTATATCCTATTACGTAATAACGTATAACGTTATATCGTATTACGTGCTAACGTATAACGTTATATACTATTACGTACTAACGTGTAACGTTATATAGTATTACCTGATGACGTATAACGTTATATACTATTACGTACTAACGTATAACGTTATATCCTATTACGTAATAACGTATAACGTTATATACCATTACGTACTAACGTATAACGTTATATACTATTACGTACTAACGTATAACGTTATATACCATTACGTACTAACGTATAACGTTATATACTATTACGTACTAACGTATAACGTTATATACTATTACGTACTAACGTATAATGTTATAAACTAATACGTAATGACGCATAACGCTATATACTATTACGTACTAACGTATAACGTTATAAACTAATACGTAATGACGCATAACGCTATATACTATTACGTACTAACGTATAACGTTATAAACTAATACGTAATGACGGATAACGTTATATACTATTACGTACTAACGTATAACGTTACATACTATTACGCAATGACGTATAACGTTATATACTATTACGCACTAACGTATAACGTTATAAACTAATACGTACTAACGTATAACGTTATATACTATTACGTGCTAACGTATAACGTTATGTACTATTTCGTGCTAACGTGTAACGTTATATACTATTACGCACTAACGTATAACGTTATAAACTAATACGTACTAACGTATAACGTTATATACTATTACGTGCTAACGTATAACGTTATATACTATTTCGTGCTAACGTGTAACGTTATATAATATTACGTAATGACGTATAACGCTATTACTATTACGTACTAACGTGTAACGTTGTATAGTATTACGTACTAACGTATAACGTTATACACTATTACGTAATGACGTATAACGTTATAAACTAATACGTAATGACGAATAACGTTATGTACTATTACGTACTAACGTATAACGTTATAAACTAATACGTACTAACGTATAACGTTATATACTATTACGTACTAACGTATAACGTTATATACAGTAGCGGACAAAAGTTTAAGACGAAATGGAAGAAATAAATAATTGATTTACTTTCCATAAAAAATATAAATACGGTGTTCTACTTTTGGTATTAACTAATTGTACATTTGTTTGTACACTTAGAAAAAAAATTTCATTTTGATATTTTGCTCAATAGCTAAGTTATAAAAAAGGAACGAAATCTGTATAATATTTCGTCGGTCAAAAGTTTAAGACTATACAAAAAATATTAATTTTTGGTTAAAAAATATACACAATTTTTGTTTAAATTCAATATTTTGTTCAATATCCGTTATTTCTTATCCCTTCGGTACATCTTCTTGGCATAGAATCTATTAATTTTTTATATTAATCTACCGTAATATTACTCCAAGCTGTTTCAATTGTAGAGTAAAGTTCATTCAAATTTTTCGGTTTATAACCTTGTACTGTCTTTTTTATGATGCTCCACAAGTTCTCGATTGGATTAATATCTGGTGATTGGGACGGCCACGGCAGCACGGTGATATTTTCTTCTAGAAAAAACTGTTTCACAACCCGAGCCGTGTGCTTCGGATCATTATCATTTTGAAAAATAAAATCATCACTCATATTGTTGCGTGCAAAAGGTAACATTGTGTTCTTGAGTATGTCCTTGTATTGAAAACGGTCCATAATTCCATTGATACGACATATCGGACCAGGGCCGCTTCGAGAAAAACACGCCCACACCATAACGTTGCCACCACCATGTTTAAGAGTTTTTAAAATGCACTGTGTTTTCAAATTTTCGCCAATTCGACGTCTAACATGCCGTATCCCGTCAGAACAGACGCGATTGAATTTCGATTCGTCAGAAAACAATACCTTTTGCCAATCTTCACTTGTCCAATGCTTATGAGCTTTAGCAAATGCAAGTCGTCTTTTTCGATTCCTAGAACTCAGCAGTGGTTTCTTTTGGGGTTTTCGTCCTCTTAAGTTAAAGTCTTCTAATCTTCTCCTAACAGTTCTAGCACTAATTTGTGTATCGTTTTCATAGTTTATCTCCGCAGCAATATTATTTGCACTACGAAAACGATCCTTTTCGCTCAATCGATGAATCCGGCGATCCATTTTCGGTGTTGTTTTCCGTGGTCTTCCGTTTTTCGGTTGATCGCAATACATGCCTGTCTTTAAACATTTATACCAAGCTTGTTTACAAGCTGTTTCTGACCTGTTCACTATATTTGCTATTTCGGTGAAGGTTTTACTTTGCTTTCGCAGCCTTACGATTTGTTCCCTTTCGTTTTCAAGTAAATTCTTTGATTTACCCATAGTCTGTTCCTACCTAAATGAATTTTAAGCAATAAAAGGTACACTAAACAATGATTTTGACATTCCAGAATCAAAATGTTCAAAAACTGTACTCGTACTCACGTTTTACACAGATCGTCTTAAACTAATGTCCACTGTTTCCAAGTGCTAGGCGGTAACTAACTGTTGTAACTCCTACATTGTTTGTATTTAACAACTGACTGTCTGAGGTTACGAAGGTCAAACATACAGCTACGTTATTCCAAAGAGACAAACCGAATAGAAGAACAATATGCGTATAAGATGTTTGTAATCCGGTTTACAAATCATCGTCTTAAACTTTTGTCCGCTACTGTACTATTACGTACTAACGTATAATGTTATATACTATTACGTACTAACGTATAACGTTATATACTAATACGTAATGACGTATAACGTTATAAACTAATACGTAATGACGAATAACGTTATGTACTATTACGTACTAACGTATAACGTTATAAACTAATACGTACTAACGTATAACGTTATATACTATTACGTAATAACGTATAACGTTGTATACTATTACGTACTAACGTATAACGTTATATACTATTACGTAATGACGTATAACGTTATATACTAATACGTAATGACGTATATCGTTATATACTATTACGTACTAACGTATAACGTTATATACTATTACATAATGACGTATAACGTTATATACTAATTCGTAATGACATATATCGTTATATACTATTACGTACCAACGTATAACGTTATATACTATTACGTAATGACGTATAACGCTATATACTATTACGTACTAACGTATAACGTTATAAACTAATACGTAATGACGAATAACGTTATATACTATTACGTACTAACGTATAACGTTACATACTATTACGCAATGACGTATAACGTTATATACTATTACGCACTAACGTATAACGTTATAAACTAATACGTACTAACGTATAACGTTATATACTATTACGTGCTAACGTATAACGTTATGTACTATTTCGTGCTAACGTGTAACGTTATATACTATTACGCACTAACGTATAACGTTATAAACTAATACGTACTAACGTATAACGTTATATACTATTACGTGCTAACGTATAACGTTATATACTATTTCGTGCTAACGTGTAACGTTATATAATATTACGTAATGACGTATAACGCTATTACTATTACGTACTAACGTGTAACGTTGTATAGTATTACGTACTAACGTATAACGTTATACACTATTACGTAATGACGTATAACGTTATAAACTAATACGTAATGACGAATAACGTTATGTACTATTACGTACTAACGTATAACGTTATAAACTAATACGTACTAACGTATAACGTTATATACTATTACGTACTAACGTATAACGTTATATACTATTACGTACTAACGTATAATGTTATATACTATTACGTACTAACGTATAACGTTATATACTAATACGTAATGACGTATAACGTTATAAACTAATACGTAATGACGAATAACGTTATGTACTATTACGTACTAACGTATAACGTTATAAACTAATACGTACTAACGTATAACGTTATATACTATTACGTAATAACGTATAACGTTGTATACTATTACGTACTAACGTATAACGTTATATACTATTACGTAATGACGTATAACGTTATATACTAATACGTAATGACGTATATCGTTATATACTATTACGTACTAACGTATAACGTTATATACTATTACATAATGACGTATAACGTTATATACTAATACGTAATGACGTATATCGTTATATACTATTACGTACTAACGTATAACGTTATATACTATTACGTAATGACGTATAACGCTATATACTATTACGTACTAACGTATAACGTTATAAACTAATACGTAATGACGAATAACGTTATATACTATTACGTACTAACGTATAACGTTACATACTATTACGCAATGACGTATAACGTTATATACTATTACGCACTAACGTATAACGTTATAAACTAATACGTACTAACGTATAACGTTATATACTATTACGTGCTAACGTATAACGTTATGTACTATTTCGTGCTAACGTGTAACGTTATATACTATTACGCACTAACGTATAACGTTATAAACTAATACGTACTAACGTATAACGTTATATACTATTACGTGCTAACGTATAACGTTATATACTATTTCGTGCTAACGTGTAACGTTATATAATATTACGTAATGACGTATAACGCTATTACTATTACGTACTAACGTGTAACGTTGTATAGTATTACGTACTAACGTATAACGTTATACACTATTACGTAATGACGTATAACGTTATAAACTAATACGTAATGACGAATAACGTTATGTACTATTACGTACTAACGTATAACGTTATAAACTAATACGTACTAACGTATAACGTTATATACTATTACGTACTAACGTATAACGTTATATACTATTACGTACTAACGTATAATGTTATATACTATTACGTACTAACGTATAACGTTATATACTAATACGTAATGACGTATAACGTTATAAACTAATACGTAATGACGAATAACGTTATGTACTATTACGTACTAACGTATAACGTTATAAACTAATACGTACTAACGTATAACGTTATATACTATTACGTACTAACGTATAACGTTATATACTATTACGTAATAACGTATAACGATGTATACTATTACGTACTAACGTATAACGTTATATACTATTACGTAATGACGTATAACGTTATATACTAATACGTAATGACGTATATCGTTATATACTATTACGTACTAACGTATAACGTTATATACTATTACGTAATGACGTATAACGTTATATACTAATACGTAATGACGTATATCGTTATATACTATTACGTACTAACGTATAACGTTATATACTATTACGTAATGACGTATAACGCTATATACTATTACGTACTAACGTATAACGTTATAAACTAATACGTAATGACGAATAACGTTATATACTATTACGTACTAACGTATATCGTTATATACTATTACGCAATGACGTATAACGTTATATACTATTACGCACTAACGTATAACGTTATAAACTAATACGTACTAACGTATAACGTTATATACTATTACGTGCTAACGTATAACGTTATATACTATTTCGTGCTAACGTGTAACGTTATATACTATTACGTAATGACGTATAACGTTATAAACTAATACGTAATGACGAGTAACGTTATATACTATTACGTCCTAACGTATAACGTTATAAACTAATACGTACTAACGTATAACGTTATAAACTAATACGTACTAATGTGTAACGTTATATAGTATTACCTGATGACGTATAACGTTGTATACTATTACGTAATAACGTGTAAAGTAATATAGTATTACCTGATGACGTATAACGTTATATACTATTACGTACTAACGTATAACGTTATATACTATTACGCAATGACGTATAACGTTATATACTATTACGCAATGACGTATAACGCTATATACTATTACGTACTAAAGTATAACGTTATAAACTAATACGTAATGACGAATAACGTTATATACCATTACGTACTAACGTATAACGTTATATACTATTACGTACTAACGTATAACGGTATATACTATTACGTAATAACGTAAAACGTTATATACTATTACGTAATAACGTATAACGTTATATACTATTACGTAATGACGTATAACGTTATATACTAATACGTAATCACGTATAACGTTATATCGTATTACGTACTAACGTATAACGTTATTGAGTATTACCTTATAGCGTATAACGTTATATACTAATACGTAATAACGTAAAACGTTATATACTATTACGTAATAACGTATAACGTTATATACTATTACGTAATGACGTATAACGTTATACACTATTACGTAAAGACGTATAACGTTATATACTAATACGTAATAACGTATAACGTTGTATACTATTACGTACTAACGTATAACGTTATAACTATTACGTAATGACGTATAACGTTATACACTATTACGTAATGACGTATAACGTTATATACTAATACGTAATAACGTATAACGTTGTATACTATTACGTACTAACGTATAACGTTATAACTATTACGCAATGACCTATAACGTTATATACTAATACGTAATAACGTATAACGTTGTATACTATTACGTACTAACGTATAACGTTATAACTATTACGTAATGACGTATAACGTTATATACTAATACGTAATGACGTATATCGTTATATACTATTACGTACTAACGTATAACGTTATATACTATTACGCAATGACGTATAACGTTATATACTATTACGCAATAACGTATAACGTTATAAACTAATACGTACTAACGTATAACGTTATATACTATTACGTGCTAACATATAACGTTATATACTATTACGTAATAACGTAAAACGTTATATACTATTACGTAATAACGTATAACGTTATATACTATTACGTAATGACGTATAACGTTATATACTATTACGTAATAACGTATAACGTTATATACTATTACGTACTAACGTATAACGTTATAAACTAATACGTAATGACGAATAACGTTATATACTATTCCGCAATGACGTATAACGCTATGTACTATTACGTACTAACGTATAACGTTATAAACTAATACGTAATGACGTATAACGTTATAAACTAATACGTAATGACGCATAACGCTATATACTATTACGTACTAACGTATAACGTTATAAACTAATACGTAATGACGAATAACGTTATATACTATTACGTACTAACGTATAACGTTATATACTATTACGTACTAACGTATAATGTTATATACTATTACGTACTAACGTATAACGTTATATACTAATACGTAATGACGTATAACGTTATAAACTAATACGTAATGACGAATAACGTTATGTACTATTACGTACTAACGTATAACGTTATAAACTAATACGGACTAACGCATAACGTTATATACTATTACGTAATAACGTATAACGTTGTATACTATTACGTACTAACGTATAACGTTATATACTATTACGTAATGACGTATAACGTTATATACTAATACGTAATGACGTATATCGTTATATACTATTACGTACTAACGTATAACGTTATATACTATCACGTAATGACGTATAACGTTATATACTAATACGTAATGACGTATATCGTTATATACTATTACGTACTAACGTATAACGTTATATACTATTACGTAATGACGTATAACGCTATATACTATTACGTACTAACGTATAACGTTATAAACTAATACGTAATGACGAATAACGTTATATACTATTACGTACTAACGTATAACGTTACATACTATTACGCAATGACGTATAACGTTATATACTATTACGCACTAACGTATAACGTTATAAACTAATACGTACTAACGTATAACGTTATATACTATTACGTGCTAACGTATAACGTTATGTACTATTTCGTGCTAACGTGTAACGTTATATACTATTACGCACTAACGTATAACGTTATAAACTAATACGTACTAACGTATAACGTTATATACTATTACGTGCTAACGTATAACGTTATATACTATTTCGTGCTAACGTGTAACGTTATATAATATTACGTAATGACGTATAACGCTATTACTATTACGTACTAACGTGTAACGTTGTATAGTATTACGTACTAACGTATAACGTTATACACTATTACGTAATGACGTATAACGTTATAAACTAATACGTAATGACGAATAACGTTATGTACTATTACGTACTAACGTATAACGTTATAAACTAATACGTACTAACGTATAACGTTATATACTATTACGTACTAACGTATAACGTTATATACTATTACGTACTAACGTATAATGTTATATACTATTACGTACTAACGTATAACGTTATATACTAATACGTAATGACGTATAACGTTATAAACTAATACGTAATGACGAATAACGTTATGTACTATTACGTACTAACGTATAACGTTATAAACTAATACGTACTAACGTATAACGTTATATACTATTACGTAATAACGTATAACGTTGTATACTATTACGTACTAACGTATAACGTTATATACTATTACGTAATGACGTATAACGTTATATACTTATACGTAATGACGTATATCGTTATATACTATTACGTACTAACGTATAACGTTATATACTATTACGTAATGACGTATAATGTTATATACTAATACGTAATGACGTATATCGTTATATACTATTACGTACTAACGTATAACGTTATATACTATTACGTAATGACGTATATCGTTATATACTATTACGTACTAACGTATAACGTTATATACTATTACGTAATGACGTATAACGCTATATACTATTACGTACTAACGTATAACGTTATAAACTAATACGTAATGACGAATAACGTTATAACTATTACGTAATGACGTATAACGTTATATACTAATACGTAATGACGTATATCGTTATATACTATTACGTACTAACGTATAACGTTATATACTATTACGCAATGACGTATAACGTTATATACTATTACGCAATAACGTATAACGTTATAAACTAATACGTACTAACGTATAACGTTATATACTATTACGTGCTAACATATAACGTTATATACTATTACGTAATAACGTAAAACGTTATATACTATTACGCAATAACGTATAACGTTATAAACTAATACGTACTAACGTATAACGTTATATACTATTACGTGCTAACATATAACGTTATATACTATTACGTAATAACGTAAAACGTTATATACTATTACGTAATAACGTATAACGTTATATACTATTACGTAATGACGTATAACGTTATATACTAATACGTACTAACGTATAACGTTATTGAGTATTACCTTATAGCGTATAACGTTATATACTAATACGTAATTACGTAAAACGTTATATACTATTACGTAATAACGTATAACGTTATATACTATTACGTAATGACGTATAACGTTATATACTAATACGTAATAACGTATAACGTTATATCGTATTACGTGCTAACGTATAACGTTATATACTATTACGTACTAACGTGTAACGTTATATAGTATTACCTGATGACGTATAATGTTATATACTATTACGTACTAACGTATAACGTTATATCCTATTACGTAATGTCGTATAACGTTATATACTAATACGTAATAACGTATAACGTTATATACCGTTACGTACTAACGTATAACGTTATATACTATTACGTACTAACGTATAACGTTATATACTATTACGTAATGACGTATAACGCTATATACTATTACGTACTAACGTATAACGTTATATACTATTACGTAATGACGTATAACGTTATATACTAATACGTAATGACGTATTTCGTTATATAATATTACGTACTAACGTATAACGTTATATACTATTACGTAATGACGTATAACGCTATATACTATTACGTACTAACGTATAACGTTATAAACTAATACGTAATGACGAATAACGTTATATACTATTACGTACTAACGTATAACGTTATATACTATTACGCAGTGACGTATAACGTTATATACTATTACGCACTAACGTATAACGTTATAAACTAATACGTACTAACGTATAACGTTATATACTATTACGTGCTAACGTATAACGTTATATACTATTTCGTGCTAACGTGTAACGTTATATACTATTACGTGGTGACGTATAAAGTTATAAGCTAATACGTAAAGACGTATAACGTTATATACTAATACGTAATAACGTATAACGTTGTATACTATCACGTACTAACGTATAACGTTATATACTATTACGTAATGACGTATAACGTTATATACTATTACGTAATAACGTATAACGTTATATACTATTACGTACTAACGTATAACGTTATAAACTAATACGTAATGACGAATAACGTTATATACTATTCCGCAATGACGTATAACGCTATATACTATTACGTACTAACGTATAACGTTATAAACTAATACGTAATGACGTATAACGTTATAAACTAATACGTAATGACGCATAACGCTATATACTATTACGTACTAACGTATAACGTTATAAACTAATACGTAATGACGAATAACGTTATATACTATTACGTACTAACGTATAACGTTACATACTATTACGCAATGACGTATAACGTTATATACTATTACGCACTAACGTATAACGTTATAAACTAATACGTACTAACGTATAACGTTATATACTATTACGTGCTAACGTATAACGTTATGTACTATTTCGTGCTAACGTGTAACGTTATATACTATTACGCACTAACGTATAACGTTATAAACTAATACGTACTAACGTATAACGTTATATACTATTACGTGCTAACGTATAACGTTATATACTAATACGTAATGACGTATATCGTTATATACTATTACGTACTAACGTATAACGTTATATACTATTACGTAATGACGTATAACGTTATATACTAATACGTAATGACGTATATCGTTATATACTATTACGTACTAACGTATAACGTTATATACTATTACGTAATGACGTATAACGCTATATACTATTACGTACTAACGTATAACGTTATAAACTAATACGTAATGACGAATAACGTTATATACTATTACGTACTAACGTATAACGTTACATACTATTACGCAATGACGTATAACGTTATATACTATTACGCACTAACGTATAACGTTATAAACTAATACGTACTAACGTATAACGTTATATACTATTACGTGCTAACGTATAACGTTATGTACTGTTTCGTGCTAACGTGTAACGTTATATACTATTACGCACTAACGTATAACGTTATAAACTAATACGTACTAACGTATAACGTTATATACTATTACGTGCTAACGTATAACGTTATATACTATTTCGTGCTAACGTGTAACGTTATATAATATTACGTAATGACGTATAACGCTATTACTATTACGTACTAACGTGTAACGTTGTATAGTATTACGTACTAACGTATAACGTTATACACTATTACGTAATGACGTATAACGTTATAAACTAATACGTAATGACGAATAACGTTATGTACTATTACGTACTAACGTATAACGTTATAAACTAATACGTACTAACGTATAACGTTATATACTATTACGTACTAACGTATAACGTTATATACTATTGCGTACTAACGTATAATGTTATATACTATTACGTACTAACGTATAACGTTATATACTAATACGTAATGACGTATAACGTTATAAACTAATACGTAATGACGAATAACGTTATGTACTATTACGTACTAACGTATAACGTTATAAACTAATACGTACTAACGTATAACGTTATATACTATTACGTAATAACGTATAACGTTGTATACTATTACGTACTAACGTATAACGTTATATACTATTACGTAATGACGTATAACGTTATATACTAATACGTAATGACGTATATCGTTATATACTATTACGTACTAACGTATAACGTTATATACTATTACGTAATGACGTATAATGTTATATACTAATACGTAATGACGTATATCGTTATATACTATTACGTACTAACGTATAGCGTTATATACTATTACGTAATGACGTATAACGCTATATACTATTACGTACTAACGTATAACGTTATAAACTAATACGTAATGACGAATAACGTTATATACTATTACGTACTAACGTATAACGTTATATACTATTACGCAATGACGTATAACGTTATATACTAATACGCACTAACGTATAACGTTATAAACTAATACGTAATAACGTATAACGTTATATACTATTACGTGCTAACGTATAACGTTATATACTATTTCGTGCTAACGTGTAACGTTATATACTATTACGTAATGACGTATAACGTTATAAACTAATACGTAATGACGAGTAACGTTATATACTATTACGTCCTAACGTATAACGTTATAAACTAATACGTACTAACGTATAACGTTATAAACTAATACGTACTAATGTGTAACGTTATATAGTATTACCTGATGACGTATAACGTTGTATACTATTACGTAATAACGTGTAAAGTAATATAGTATTACCTGATGACGTATAACGTTATATACTATTACGTACTAACGTATAACGTTATATACTATTACGCAATGACGTATAACGTTATATACTATTACGCAATGACGTATAACGTTATATACTATTACGCAATGACGTATAACGCTATATACTATTACGTACTAAAGTATAACGTTATAAACTAATACGTAATGACGAATAACGTTATATACCATTACGTACTAACGTATAACGTTATATACTATTACGTACTAACGTATAACGGTATATACTATTACGTAATAACGTAAAACGTTATATACTATTACGTAATAACGTATAACGTTATATAGTATTACGTAATGACGTACAGTAGCGGACAAAAGTTTAAGACGATGATTTGTAAACCGGATTACAAACATCTTATACGCATATTGTTCTTCTATTCGGTTTGTCTCTTTGGAATAACGTAGCTGTATGTTTGACCTTCGTAACCTCAGACAGTCAGTTGTTAAATACAAACAATGTAGGAGTTACAACAGTTAGTTACCGCCTAGCACTTGGAAACAGTGGACATTAGTTTAAGACGATCTGTGTAAAACGTGAGTACGAGTACAGTTTTTGAACATTTTGATTCTGGAATGTCAAAATCATTGTTTAGTGTACCTTTTATTGCTTAAAATTCATTTAGGTAGGAACAGACTATGGGTAAATCAAAGAATTTACTTGAAAACGAAAGGGAACAAATCGTAAGGCTGCGAAAGCAAAGTAAAACCTTCACCGAAATAGCACATATAGTGAACAGGTCAGAAACAGCTTGTAAACAAGCTTGGTATAAATGTTTAAAGACAGGCATGTATTGCGATCAACCGAAAAACGGAAGACCACGGAAAACAACACCGAAAATGGATCGCCGGATTCATCGATTGAGCGAAAAGGATCGTTTTCGTAGTGCAAATAATATTGCTGCGGAGATAAACTATGAAAACGATACACAAATTAGTGCTAGAACTGTTAGGAGAAGATTAGAAGACTTTAACTTAAGAGGACGAAAACCCCAAAAGAAACCACTGCTGAGTTCTAGGAATCGAAAAAGACGACTTGCATTTGCTAAAGCTCATAAGCATTGGACAAGTGAAGATTGGCAAAAGGTATTGTTTTCTGACGAATCGAAATTCAGTCGCGTCTCTTCTGACGGGGTACGGTACGTTAGACGTCGAATTGGCGAAAGTTTGAAAACACAGTGCGTTTTAAAAACTCTTAAACATGGTGGTGGCAACGTTATGGTGTGGGCGTGTTTTTCTCGAAGCGGCCCTGGTCCGATATGTCGTATCAATGGAATTATGGACCGTTTTCAATACAAGGACATACTCAAGAACACAATGTTACCTTTTGCACGCAACAAAATGAGTGATGATTTTATTTTTCAAAATGATAATGATCCGAAGCACACGGCTCGGGTTGTGAAACAGTTTTTTCAAGAAGAAAATATCACCGTGCTGCCGTGGCCGTCCCAATCACCAGATATTAATCCAATCGAGAACTTGTGGAGCATCATAAAAAAGACAGTACAAGGTTATAAACCGAAAAATTTGAATGAACTTTACTCTACAATTGAAACAGCTTGGAGTAATATTACGGTAGATCAATGTAAAAAATTAATAGATTCAATGCCAAGAAGATGTACCGAAGTGATAAGAAATAACGGATATTGGACAAAATATTGAATTTAAACAAAAATTGTGCATATTTTTTTACCAAAACTTAATATTTTTTGTGTAGTCTTAAACTTTTGACCGACAAAATATTATACAGATTTCGTTCCTTTTTTTGTAACTTCGCTACTGAGCAAAATATCAAAATGAAATTTTTTTTGTAAGTGTATAAACAAATGCCTAATTAGTTAATACCAAATGTAGAACACTGTATTTATATTTTTTATGGAAAGTAAATCAATTATTTATTTTTTCCATTTCGTCTTAATCTTTTGTCCGCTACTACTGTATAACGTTATATACTAATACGTAATCACGTATAACGTTATATCGTATTACGTACTAACGTATAACGTTATTGAGTATTACCTTATAGCGTATAACGTTATATACTAATACGTAATAACGTAAAACGTTATATACTATTACGTAATAACGTATAACGTTATATACTATTACGTAATGACGTATAACGTTATACACTATTACGTAAAGACGTATAACGTTATATACTAATACGTAATAACGTATAACGTTGTATACTATTATGTACTAACGTATAACGTTATAACTATTACGCAATAACGTATAACGCTATATACTATTACGTAATCACGTATAACGTTATATACTATTACGTGCTAACGTATAACGTTATATACTATTACGTAATAACGTAAAACGTTATATACTATTACGTAATAACGTATAACGTTATATACTATTACGTAATGACGTATAACGTTTTATACTAATACGTACTAACGTATAACGTTATTGAGTATTACCTTATAGCGTATAACGTTATATACTAATACGTAATTACGTAAAACGTTATATACTATTACGTAATAACGTATAACGTTATATACTATTACGTAATGACGTATAACGTTATATACTAATACGTAATGACGTATAACGCTATATACTATTACGTACTAACGTATAACGTTATAAACTAATACGTAATGACGAATAACGTTATATACTATTACGTACTAACGTATAACGTTATATACTATTACGCAATGACGTATAACGTTATATACTATTACGCACTAACGTATAACGTTATAAACTAATACGTACTAACGTATAACGTTATATACTATTACGTGCTAACGTATAACGTTATATACTATTTCGTGCTAACGTGTAACGTTATATACTATTACGTGGTGACGTATAAAGTTATATACTATTACGTACTAACGTATAACGTTATAAACTAATACGTAATGACGAATAACGTTATATACTATTCCGCAATGACGTATAACGCTATATACTATTACGTACTAACGTATAACGTTATAAACTAATACGTAATGACGTATAACGTTATAAACTAATACGTAATGACGCATAACGCTATATACTATTACGTACTAACGTATAACGTTATAAACTAATACGTAATGACGAATAACGTTATATACTATTACGTACTAACGTATAACGTTACATACTATTACGCAATGACGTATAACGTTATATACTATTACGCACTAACGTATAACGTTATAAACTAATACGTACTAACGTATAACGTTATATACTATTACGTGCTAACGTATAACGTTATGTAATATTTCGTGCTGACGTGTAACGTTATATACTATTACGCACTAACGTATAACGTTATAAACTAATACGTACTAACGTATAACGTTATATACTATTACGTGCTAACGTATAACGTTATATACTATTTCGTGCTAACGTGTAACGTTATATAATATTACGTAATGACGTATAACGCTATTACTATTACGTACTAACGTGTAACGTTGTATAGTATTACGTACTAACGTATAACGTTATACACTATTACGTAATGACGTATAACGTTATAAACTAATACGTAATGACGAATAACGTTATGTACTATTACGTACTAACGTATAACGTTATAAACTAATACGTACTAACGTATAACGTTATATACTATTACGTACTAACGTATAACGTTATATACTATTACGTACTAACGTATAATGTTATATACTATTACGTACTAACGTATAACGTTATATACTAATACGTAATGACGTATAACGTTATAAACTAATACGTAATGACGAATAACGTTATGTACTATTACGTACTAACGTATAACGTTATAAACTAATACGTACTAACGTATAACGTTATATACTATTACGTAATAACGTATAACGTTGTATACTATTACGTACTAACGTATAACGTTATATACTATTACGTAATGACGTATAACGTTATATACTAATACGTAATGACGTATATCGTTATATACTATTACGTACTAACGTATAACGTTATATACTATTACGTAATGACGTATAACGTTATATACTAATACGTAATGACGTATATCGTTATATACTATTACGTACTAACGTATAACGTTATATACTATTACGTAATGACGTATAACGCTATATACTATTACGTACTAACGTATAACGTTATAAACTAATACGTAATGACGAATAACGTTATATACTATTACGTACTAACGTATAACGTTACATACTATTACGCAATGACGTATAACGTTATATACTATTACGCACTAACGTATAACGTTATAAACTAATACGTACTAACGTATAACGTTATATACTATTACGTGCTAACGTATAACGTTATGTACTATTTCGTGCTAACGTGTAACGTTATATACTATTACGCACTAACGTATAACGTTATATACTATTACGTGCTAACGTATAACGTTATATACTATTTCGTGCTAACGTGTAACGTTATATAATATTACGTAATGACGTATAACGCTATTACTATTACGTACTAACGTGTAACGTTGTATAGTATTACGTACTAACGTATAACGTTATACACTATTACGTAATGACGTATAACGTTATAAACTAATACGTAATGACGAATAACGTTATGTACTATTACGTACTAACGTATAACGTTATAAACTAATACGTACTAACGTATAACGTTATATACTATTACGTACTAACGTATAACGTTATATACTATTGCGTACTAACGTATAATGTTATATACTATTACGTACTAACGTATAACGTTATATACTAATACGCAATGACGTATAACGTTATAAACTAATACGTAATGACGAATAACGTTATGTACTATTACGTACTAACGTATAACGTTATAAACTAATACGTACTAACGTATAACGTTATATACTATTACGTAATAACGTATAACGTTGTATACTATTACGTACTAACGTATAACGTTATATACTATTACGTAATGACGTATAACGTTATATACTAATACGTAATGACGTATATCGTTATATACTATTACGTACTAACGTATAACGTTATATACTATTACGTAATGACGTATAATGTTATATACTAATACGTAATGACGTATATCGTTATATACTATTACGTACTAACGTATAGCGTTATATACTATTACGTAATGACGTATATCGTTATATACTATTACGTACTAACGTATAACGTTATATACTATTACGTAATGACGTATAATGTTATATACTAATACGTAATGACGTATATCGTTATATACTATTACGTACTAACGTATAACGTTATATACTATTACGTAATGACGTATAATGTTATATACTAATACGTAATGACGTATATCGTTATATACTATTACGTACTAACGTATAGCGTTATATACTATTACGTAATGACGTATAACGCTATATACTATTACGTACTAACGTATAACGTTATAAACTAATACGTAATGACGAATAACGTTATATACTATTACGTACTAACGTATAACGTTATATACTATTACGCAATGACGTATAACGTTATATACTAATACGCACTAACGTATAACGTTATGAACTAATACGTAATAACGTATAACGTTATATACTATTACGTGCTAACGTATAACGTTATATACTATTTCGTGCTAACGTGTAACGTTATATACTATTACGTAATGACGTATAACGTTATAAACTAATACGTAATGACGAGTAACGTTATATACTATTACTTCCTAACGTATAATGTTATAAACTAATACGTACTAACGTATAACGTTATAAACTAATACGTACTAATGTGTAACGTTATATAGTATTACCTGATGACGTATAACGTTGTATACTATTACGTAATAACGTGTAAAGTAATATAGTATTACCTGATGACGTATAACGTTATATACTATTACGTACTAACGTATAACGTTATATACTATTACGCAATGACGTATAACGTTATATACTATTACGTAATGACGTATAACGTTATATACTATTACGCAATGACGTATAACGCTATATACTATTACGTACTAAAGTATAACGTTATAAACTAATACGTAATGACGAATAACGTTATATACCATTACGTACTAACGTATAACGTTATATACTATTACGTACTAACGTATAACGGTATATACTATTACGTAATAACGTAAAACGTTACATACTATCACGTAATAACGTATAACGTTATATACTATTACGTAATGACGTATAACGTTATATACTAATACGTAATCACGTATAACGTTATATCGTATTACGTACTAACGTATAACGTTATTGAGTATTACCTTATAGCGTATAACGTTATATACTAATACGTAATAACGTAAAACGTTATATACTATTACGTAATAACGTATAACGTTATATACTATTACGTAATGACGTATAACGTTATACACTATTACGTAAAGACGTATAACGTTATATACTAATACGTAATAACGTATAACGTTGTATACTATTATGTACTAACGTATAACGTTATAACTATTACGTAATGACGTATAACGCTATATACTATTACGTAATCACGTATAACGTTATATCGTATTACGTACTAACGTATAACGTTATTGAGTATTACCTTATAGCGTATAACGTTACATACTAATACGTAATAACGTAAAACGTTATATACTATTACGTAATAACGTATAACGTTATATACTATTACGTAATGACGTATAACGTTATACACTATTACGTAATGACGTATAACGTTATATACTAATACGTAATAACGTATAACGTTGTATACTATTACGTACTAAAGTATAACGTTATAACTATTACGTAATGACCTATAACGTTATATACTAATACGTAATAACGTATAACGTTGTATACTATTACGTACTAACGTATAACGTTATAACTATTACGTAATGACGTATAACGTTATATACTAATACGTAATGACGTATATCGTTATATACTATTACGTACTAACGTATAACGTTATATACTATTACGCAATGACGTATAACGTTATATACTATTACGCAATAACGTATAACGTTATAAACTAATACGTACTAACGTATAACGTTATATACTATTACGTGCTAACGTATAACGTTATATACTATTACGTAATAACGTAAAACGTTATATACTATTACGTAATAACGTATAACGTTATATACTATTACGTAATGACGTATAACGTTATATACTAATACGTACTAACGTATAACGTTATTGAGTATTACCTTATAGCGTATAACGTTATATACTAATACGTAATTACGTAAAACGTTATATACTATTACGTAATAACGTATAACGTTATATACTATTACGTAATGACGTATAACGTTATATACTAATACGTAATAACGTATAACGTTATATCGTATTACGTGCTAACGTATAACGTTATATACTATTACGTACTAACGTGTAACGTTATATAGTATTACCTGATGACGTATAATGTTATATACTATTACGTACTAACGTATAACGTTATATCCTATTACGTAATGACGTATAACGTTATATACTAATACGTAATAACGTATAACGTTATATCGTATTACGTGCTAACGTATAACGTTATATACTATTACGTACTAACGTGTAACGTTATATAGTATTACCTGATGACGTATAATGTTATATACTATTACGTACTAACGTATAACGTTATATCCTATTACGTAATAACGTATAACGTTATATCGTATTACGTGCTAACGTATAACGTTATATACTATTACGTACTAACGTGTAACGTTATATAGTATTACCTGATGACGTATAATGTTATATACTATTACGTACTAACGTATAACGTTATATACTATTACGTAATAACGTCAAACGTTATATACTATTACGTAATAACGTATAACGTTATATACCATTACGTACTAACGTATAACGTTATATACTATTACGTACTAACGTATAACGTTATATACTATTACGTAATAACGTAAAACGTTATATACTATTACGTAATAACGTATAACGTTATAAACTAATACGTAATGACGAATAACGTTATGTACTATTACGTACTAACGTATAACGTTATAAACTAATACGTACTAACGTATAACGTTATATACTATTACGTAATAACGTATAACGTTGTATACTATTACGTACTAACGTATAACGTTATATACTATTACGTAATGACGTATAACGTTATATACTAATACGTAATGACGTATATCGTTATATACTATTACGTACTAACGTATAACGTTATATACTATTACGTAATGACGTATAATGTTATATACTAATACGTAATGACGTATATCGTTATATACTATTACGTACTAACGTATAGCGTTATATACTATTACGTAATGACGTATAACGCTATATACTATTACGTACTAACGTATAACGTTATAAACTAATACGTAATGACGAATAACGTTATATACTATTACGTACTAACGTATAACGTTATATACTATTACGCAATGACGTATAACGTTATATACTAATACGCACTAACGTATAACGTTATGAACTAATACGTAATAACGTATAACGTTATATACTATTACGTGCTAACGTATAACGTTATATACTATTTCGTGCTAACGTGTAACGTTATATACTATTACGTAATGACGTATAACGTTATAAACTAATACGTAATGACGAGTAACGTTATATACTATTACTTCCTAACGTATAATGTTATAAACTAATACGTACTAACGTATAACGTTATAAACTAATACGTACTAATGTGTAACGTTATATAGTATTACCTGATGACGTATAACGTTGTATACTATTACGTAATAACGTGTAAAGTAATATAGTATTACCTGATGACGTATAACGTTATATACTATTACGTACTAACGTATAACGTTATATACTATTACGCAATGACGTATAACGTTATATACTATTACGTAATGACGTATAACGTTATATACTATTACGCAATGACGTATAACGCTATATACTATTACGTACTAAAGTATAACGTTATAAACTAATACGTAATGACGAATAACGTTATATACCATTACGTACTAACGTATAACGTTATATACTATTACGTACTAACGTATAACGGTATATACTATTACGTAATAACGTAAAACGTTACATACTATCACGTAATAACGTATAACGTTATATACTATTACGTAATGACGTATAACGTTATATACTAATACGTAATCACGTATAACGTTATATCGTATTACGTACTAACGTATAACGTTATTGAGTATTACCTTATAGCGTATAACGTTATATACTAATACGTAATAACGTAAAACGTTATATACTATTACGTAATAACGTATAACGTTATATACTATTACGTAATGACGTATAACGTTATACACTATTACGTAAAGACGTATAACGTTATATACTAATACGTAATAACGTATAACGTTGTATACTATTATGTACTAACGTATAACGTTATAACTATTACGTAATGACGTATAACGCTATATACTATTACGTAATCACGTATAACGTTATATCGTATTACGTACTAACGTATAACGTTATTGAGTATTACCTTATAGCGTATAACGTTACATACTAATACGTAATAACGTAAAACGTTATATACTATTACGTAATAACGTATAACGTTATATACTATTACGTAATGACGTATAACGTTATACACTATTACGTAATGACGTATAACGTTATATACTAATACGTAATAACGTATAACGTTGTATACTATTACGTACTAACGTATAACGTTATAACTATTACGTAATGACCTATAACGTTATATACTAATACGTAATAACGTATAACGTTGTATACTATTACGTACTAACGTATAACGTTATAACTATTACGTAATGACGTATAACGTTATATACTAATACGTAATGACGTATATCGTTATATACTATTACGTACTAACGTATAACGTTATATACTATTACGCAATGACGTATAACGTTATATACTATTACGCAATAACGTATAACGTTATAAACTAATACGTACTAACGTATAACGTTATATACTATTACGTGCTAACGTATAACGTTATATACTATTACGTAATAACGTAAAACGTTATATACTATTACGTAATAACGTATAACGTTATATACTATTACGTAATGACGTATAACGTTATATACTAATACGTACTAACGTATAACGTTATTGAGTATTACCTTATAGCGTATAACGTTATATACTAATACGTAATTACGTAAAACGTTATATACTATTACGTAATAACGTATAACGTTATATACTATTACGTAATGACGTATAACGTTATATACTAATACGTAATAACGTATAACGTTATATCGTATTACGTGCTAACGTATAACGTTATATACTATTACGTACTAACGTGTAACGTTATATAGTATTACCTGATGACGTATAATGTTATATACTATTACGTACTAACGTATAACGTTATATCCTATTACGTAATGACGTATAACGTTATATACTAATACGTAATAACGTATAACGTTATATCGTATTACGTGCTAACGTATAACGTTATATACTATTACGTACTAACGTGTAACGTTATATAGTATTACCTGATAACGTATAATGTTATATACTATTACGTACTAACGTATAACGTTATATCCTATTACGTAATAACGTATAACGTTATATCGTATTACGTGCTAACGTATAACGTTATATACTATTACGTACTAACGTGTAACGTTATATAGTATTACCTGATGACGTATAATGTTATATACTATTACGTACTAACGTATAACGTTATATACTATTACGTAATAACGTCAAACGTTATATACTATTACGTAATAACGTATAACGTTATATACCATTACGTACTAACGTATAACGTTATATACTATTACGTACTAACGTATAACGTTATATACTATTACGTAATAACGTAAAACGTTATATACTATTACGTAATAACGTATAACGTTATAAACTAATACGTACTAACGTATAACGTTATTGAGTATTACCTTATAGCGTATAACGTTATATACTAATACGTAATTACGTAAAACGTTATATACTATTACGTAATAACGTATAACGTTATATACTATTACGTAATGACGTATAACGTTATATACTAATACGTAATAACGTATAACGTTATATCGTATTACGTGCTAACGTATAACGTTATATACTATTACG
This sequence comes from Bombus pascuorum, assembly GCF_905332965.1. Taxonomy (NCBI): domain Eukaryota; kingdom Metazoa; phylum Arthropoda; class Insecta; order Hymenoptera; family Apidae; genus Bombus; species Bombus pascuorum. Next base: position 10,371,369 of record NC_083490.1, on the reverse strand, counting down.
TACTAACGTGTAACGTTATATAGTATTACCTGATGACGTATAATGTTATATACTATTACGTACTAACGTATAACGTTATATACTATTACGCAATGACGTATAACGTTATATACTATTACGCAATAACGTATAACGTTATAAACTAATACGTACTAACGTATAACGTTATATACTATTACGTGCTAACGTATAACGTTATATACTATTACGTAATAACGTAAAACGTTATATACTATTACGTAATAACGTATAACGTTATATACTATTACGTAATGACGTATAACGTTATATACTAATACGTACTAACGTATAACGTTATTGAGTATTACCTTATAGCGTATAACGTTATATACTAATACGTAATTACGTAAAACGTTATATACTATTACGTACTAACGTATAACGTTATATACTATTACGTAATAACGTAAAACGTTATATACTATTACGTAATAACGTATAACGTTATATACTATTACGTAATGACGTATAACGTTATATACTAATACGTAATCACGTATAACGTTATATCGTATTACGTACTAACGTATAACGTTATTGAGTATTACCTTATAGCGTATAACGTTACATACTAATACGTAATAACGTAAAACGTTATATACTCTTACGTAATAACGTATAACGTTATATACTATTACGTAATGACGTATAACGTTATACACTATTACGTAATGACGTATAACGTTATATACTAATACGTAATAACGTATAACGTTGTATACTATTACGTACTAACGTATAACGTTATAACTATTACGTAATGACCTATAACGTTATATACTAATACGTAATAACGTATAACGTTGTATACTATTACGTACTAACGTATAACGTTATAACTATTACGTAATGACGTATAACGTTATATACTAATACGTAATGACGTATATCGTTATATACTATTACGTACTAACGTATAACGTTATATACTATTACGTAATGACGTATAACGCTATATACTATTACGTACTAACGTATAACGTTATAAACTAATACGTACTAACGTATAACGTTATATACTATTACGTGCTAACGTATAACGTTATATACTATTACGTATTAACGTAAAACGTTATATACTATTACGTAATAAATTATAACGTTATATACTATTACGTAATGACGTATAACGTTATATACTTATACGTACTAACGTATAACGTTATTGAGTATTACCTTATAGCGTATAACGTTATATACTAATACGTAATTACGTAAAACGTTATATACTATTACGTAATGACGTATAACGTTATATACTAGTACGTAATAACGTATAACGTTGTATACTATTACGTACTAACGTATAACGTTATAACTATTACGTAATGACGTATAACGTTATATACTAATACGTAATGACGTATATCGTTATATACTATTACGTACTAACGTATAACGTTATATACTATTACGTAATGACGTATAACGCTATATACTATTACGTACTAACGTATAACGTTATAAACTAATACGTCCTAACGTATAACGTTATATACTATTACGTGCTAACGTATAACGTTATATACTATTACGTAATAACGTAAAACGTTATATACTATTACGTAATAACGTATAACGTTATATACTATTACGTAATGACGTATAACGTTATATACTTATACGTACTAACGTATAACGTTATTGAGTATTACCTTATAGCGTATAACGTTATATACTAATACGTAATTACGTAAAACGTTATATACTATTACGTAATAACGTATAACGTTATATACTATTACGTAATGACGTATAACGTTATATACTAATACGTAATAACGTATAACGTTATATCGTATTACGTGCTAACGTATAACGTTATATACTATTACGTACTAACGTGTAACGTTATATAGTATTACCTGATGACGTATAATGTTATATACTATTACGTACTAACGTATAACGTTATATCCTATTACGTAATGACGTATAACGTTATATACTAATACGTAATAACGTATAACGTTATATCGTATTACGTGCTAACGTATAACGTTATATACTATTACGTACTAACGTGTAACGTTATATAGTATTACCTGATGACGTATAATGTTATATACTATTACGTACTAACGTATAACGTTATATCCTATTACGTAATAACGTATAACGTTATATCGTATTACGTGCTAACGTATAACGTTATATACTATTACGTACTAACGTGTAACGTTATGTAGTATTACCTGATGACGTATAATGTTATATACTATTACGTACTAACGTATAACGTTATATACTATTACGTAATAACGTAAAACGTTATATACTATTACGTAATAACGTATAACGTTATATACTATTACGTAATAACGTATAACGTTATATACCATTACGTACTAACGTATAACGTTATATACTATTACGTACTAACGTATAACGTTATATACTATTACGTAATAACGTAAAACGTTATATACTATTACGTAATAACGTATAACGTTATAAACTAATACGTACTAACGTATAACGTTATTGAGTATTACCTTATAGCGTATAACGTTATATACTAATACGTAATTACGTAAAACGTTATATACTATTACGTAATAACGTATAACGTTATATACTATTACGTAATGACGTATAACGTTATATACTAATACGTAATAACGTATAACGTTATATCGTATTACGTGCTAACGTATAACGTTATATATTATTACGTACTAACGTGTAACGTTATATAGTATTACCTGATGACGTATAATGTTATATACTATTACGTACTAACGTATAACGTTATATACTATTACGCAATGACGTATAACGTTATATACTATTACGCAATAACGTATAACGTTATAAACTAATACGTACTAACGTATAACGTTATATACTATTACGTGCTAACGTATAACGTTATATACTATTACGTAATAACGTAAAACGTTATATACTATTACGTACTAACGTGTAACGTTATATAGTATTACGTACTAACGTATAACGTTATACACTATTACGTAATGACGTATAACGTTATAAACTAATACGTAATGACGAATAACGTTATGTACTATTACGTACTAACGTATAACGTTATAAACTAATACGTACTAACGTATAACGTTATATACTATTACGTACTAACGTATAACGTTATATACTATTACGTACTAACGTATAATGTTATATACTATTACGTACTAACGTATAACGTTATATACTAATACGTAATGACGTATAACGTTATATACTAATACGTAATGACGTATATCGTTATATACTATTACGTACTAACGTATAACGTTATATACTATTACGTAATGACGTATAACGCTATATACTATTACGTACTAACGTATAACGTTATAAACTAATACGTAATGACGAATAACGTTATATACTATTACGTACTAACGTATATCGTTATATACTATTACGCAATGACGTATAACGTTATATACTATTACGCACTAACGTATAACGTTATAAACTAATACGTACTAACGTATAACGTTATATACTATTACGTGCTAACGTATAACGTTATATACTATTTCGTGCTAACGTGTAACGTTATATACTATTACGTAATGACGTATAACGTTATAAACTAATACGTAATGACGAGTAACGTTATATACTATTACGTCCTAACGTATAACGTTATAAACTAATACGTACTAACGTATAACGTTATAAACTAATACGTACTAATGTGAAACGTTATATAGTATTACCTGATGACGTATAACGTTGTATACTATTACGTAATAACGTGTAACGTAATATAGTATTACCTGATGACGTATAACGTTATATACTATTACGTACTAACGTATAACGTTATATACTATTACGCAATGACGTATAACGTTATATACTATTACGCAATGACGTATAACGCTATATACTATTACGTACTAAAGTATAACGTTATAAACTAATACGTAATGACGAATAACGTTATATACCATTACGTACTAACGTATAACGTTATATACTATTACGCACTAACGTATAACGTTATAAACTAATAGGTACTAACGTATAACGTTATATACTATTACGTGCTAACGTATAACGTTATATACTATTTCGTGCTAACGTGTAACGTTATATACTAATACGTAATCACGTATAACGTTATATCGTATTACGTACTAACGTATAACGTTATTGAGTATTACCTTATAGCGTATAACGTTATATACTAATACGTAATAACGTAAAACGTTATATACTATTACGTAATAACGTATAACGTTATATACTATTACGTAATGACGTATAACGTTATACACTATTACGTAAAGACGTATAACGTTATATACTAATACGTAATAACGTATAACGTTGTATACTATTACGTACTAACGTATAACGTTATAACTATTACGTAATGACGTATAACGCTATATACTATTACGTACTAACGTATAACGTTATAAACTAATACGTAATGACGAATAACGTTATATACTATTACGTACTAACGTATAACGTTATATACTATTACGCAATGACGTATAACGTTATATACTATTACGCAATAACGTATAACGTTATAAACTAATACGTACTAACGTATAACGTTATATACTATTACGTGCTAACGTATAACGTTATATACTATTACGTAATAACGTAAAACGTTATATACTATTACGTAATAACGTATAACGTTATATACTATTACGTAATGACGTATAACGTTATATACTTATACGTACTAACGTATAACGTTATTGAGTATTACCTTATAGCGTATAACGTTATATACTAATACGTAATTACGTAAAACGTTATATACTATTACGTAATAACGTATAACGTTATATACTATTACGTAATGACGTATAATGTTATATACTAATACGTAATAACGTATAACGTTATATCGTATTACGTGCTAACGTATAACGTTATATACTATTACGTACTAACGTGTAACGTTATATAGTATTACCTGATGACGTATAATGTTATATACTATTACGTACTAACGTATAACGTTATATCCTATTTCGTAATGACGTATAACGTTATATACTAATACGTAATAACGTATAACGTTATATCGTATTACGTGCTAACGTATAACGTTATATACTATTACGTACTAACGTGTAACGTTATATAGTATTACCTGATGACGTATAATGTTATATACTATTACGTACTAACGTATAACGTTATATCCTATTACGTAATAACGTATAACGTTATATCGTATTACGTGCTAACGTATAACGTTATATACTATTACGTACTAACGTGTAACGTTATATAGTATTACCTGATGACGTATAATGTTATATACTATTACGTACTAACGTATAACGTTATATACTATTACGCAATGACGTATAACGTTATATACTATTACGCAATAACGTATAACGTTATAAACTAATACGTACTAACGTATAACGTTATATACTATTACGTGCTAACGTATAACGTTATATACTATTACGTAATAACGTAAAACGTTATATACTATTACGTACTTACGTGTAACGTTATATAGTATTACGTACTAACGTATAACGTTATACACTATTACGTAATGACGTATAACGTTATAAACTAATACGTAATGACGAATAACGATATGTACTATTACGTACTAACGTATAACGTTATAAACTAATACGTACTAACGTATAACGTTATATACTATTACGTACTAACGTATAACGTTATATACTATTACGTTCTAACGTATAATGTTATATACTATTACGTACTAACGTATAACGTTATATACTAATACGTAATGACGTATAACGTTATAAACTAATACGTAATGACGAATAACGTTATGTACTATTACGTACTAACGTATAACGTTATAAACTAATACGTACTAACGTATAACGTTATATACTATTACGTAATAACGTATAACGTTGTATACTATTACGTACTAACGTATAACGTTATATACTATTACGTAATGACGTATAACGTTATATACTAATACGTAATGACGTATATCGTTATATACTATTACGTACTAACGTATAACGTTATATACTGTTACGTAATGACGTATAACGTTATATACTAATACGTAATGACGTATATCGTTATATACTATTACGTACTAACGTATAACGTTATATACTATTACGTAATGACGTATAACGCTATATACTATTACGTACTAACGTATAACGTTATAAACTAATACGTAATGACGAATAACGTTATATACTATTACGTACTAACGTATAACGTTATATACTATTACGCAATGACGTATAACGTTATATACTATTACGCACTAAGGTATAACGTTATAAACTAATACGTACTAACGTATAACGTTATATACTATTACGTGCTAACGTATAACGTTATATACTATTTCGTGCTAACGTGTAACGTTATATACTATTACGTAATGACGTATAACGTTATAAACTAATACGTAATGACGAGTAACGTTATATACTATTACGTCCTAACGTATAACGTTATAAACTAATACGTACTAACGTATAACGTTATAAACTAATACGTACTAATGTGTAACGTTATATAGTATTACCTGATGACGTATAACGTTGTATACTATTACGTAATAACGTGTAACGTAATATAGTATTACCTGATGACGTATAACGTTATATACTATTACGTACTAACGTATAACGTTATATACTATTACGCAATGACGTATAACGTTATATACTATTACGCAATGACGTATAACGCTATATACTATTACGTACTAAAGTATAACGTTATAAACTAATACGTAATGACGAATAACGTTATATACCATTACGTACTAACGTATAACGTTATATACTATTACGTACTAACGTATAACGTTATATACTATTACGTAATAACGTAAAACGTTATATACTATTACGTAATAACGTATAACGTAATATAGTATTACGTAATAACGTATGACGTTATATACTATTACGTAATGACGTATAACGTTATATACTAATACGTACTAACGTATAACGTTATTGACTATTACCTTATAGCGTATAACGTTATATACTAATACGTAATTACGTAAAACGTTATATACTATTACGTAATAACGTATAACGTTATATACTATTACGTAATGACGTATAACGTTATATACTAATACGTAATAACGTATAACGTTATATCGTATTACGTGCTAACGTATAACGTTATATACTATTACGTACTAACGTGTAACGTTATATAGTATTACCTGATGACGTATAATGTTATATACTATTACGTACTAACGTATAACGTTATTGAGTATTACCTTATAGCGTATAACGTTATATACTATTACGTAATAACGTATAACGTTATATACTATTACGTAATGACGTATAACGTTATACACTATTACGTAAAGACGTATAACGTTATATACTAATACGTAATAACGTATAACGTTGTATACTATTACGTAATGACGTATAACGTTATATACTTATACGTACTAACGTATAACGTTATTGAGTATTACCTTATAGCGTATAACGTTATATACTAATACGTAATTACGTAAAACGTTATATACTATTACGTAATAACGTATAACGTTATATACTATTACGTAATGACGTATAACGTTATATACTAATACGTAATAACGTATAACATTATATCGTATTACGTGCTAACGTATAACGTTATATACTATTACGTACTAACGTGTAACGTTATATAGTATTACCTGATGACGTATAATGTTATACACTATTACGTACTAACGTATAACGTTATATCCTATTACGTAATGACGTATAACGTTATATACTAATACGTAATAACGTATAACGTTATATCGTATTACGTGCTAACGTATAACGTTATATACTATTACGTACTAACGTGTAACGTTATATAGTATTACCTGATGACGTATAATGTTATATACTATTACGTACTAACGTATAAAGTTATATCCTATTACGTAATAACGTATAACGTTATATCGTATTACGTGCTAACGAATAACGTTATATACTATTACGTACTAACGTGTAACGTTATATAGTATTACCTGATGACGTATAATGTTATATACTATTATGTACTAACGTATAACGTTATATACTATTACGTAATAACGTAAAACGTTATATACTATTACGTAATAACGTATAACGTTATATACTATTACGTAATAACGTATAACGTTATATACCATTACGTACTAACGTATAACGTTATATACTATTACGTACTAACGTATAACGTTATATGCTATTACGTAATAACGTAAAACGTTATATACTATTACGTAATAACGTATAACGTTATAAACTAATACGTACTAACGTATAACGTTATTGAGTATTACCTTATAGCGTATAACGTTATATACTAATACGTAATTACGTAAAACGTTATATACTATTACGTAATAACGTATAACGTTATATACTATTACGTAATGACGTATAACGTTATATACTAATACGTAATAACGTATAACGTTATATCGTATTACGTGCTAACGTATAACGTTATATACTATTACGTACTAACGTGTAACGTTATATAGTATTACCTGATGACGTATAATGTTATATACTATTACGTACTAACGTATAACGTTATATACTATTACGCAATGACGTATAACGTTATATACTATTACGTAATAACGTATAACGTTATATACTATTACGTAATGACGTATAACGTTATATACTAATACGTAATAACGTATAACGTTATATCGTATTACGTGCTAACGTATAACGTTATATACTATTACGTACTAACGTGTAACGTTATATAGTATTACCTGATGACGTATAATGTTATATACTATTACGTACTAACGTATAACGTTATATACTATTACGCAATGACGTATAACGTTATATACTATTACGCAATAACGTATAACGTTATAAACTAATACGTACTAACGTATAACGTTATATACTATTACGTGCTAACGTATAACGTTATATACTATTACGTAATAACGTAAAACGTTATATACTATTACGTAATAACGTATAACGTTATATACTATTACGTAATAACGTATAACGTTATATACTATTACGTAATGACGTATAACGTTATATACTAATACGTAATAACGTATAACGTTATATCGTATTACGTGCTAACGTATAACGTTATATACTATTACGTACTAACGTGTAACGTTATATAGTATTACCTGATGACGTATAATGTTATATACTATTACGTACTAACGTATAACGTTATATCCTATTACGTAATGACGTATAACGTTATATACTAATACGTAATAACGTATAACGTTATATCGTATTACGTGCTAACGTATAACGTTATATACTATTACGTACTAACGTGTAACGTTATATAGTATTACCTGATGACGTGTAATGTTATATACTATTACGTACTAACGTATAACGTTATATCCTATTACGTAATAACGTATAACGTTATATCGTATTACGTGCTAACGTATAACGTTATATACCATTACGTACTAACGTATAACGTTATATACTATTACGTACTAACGTATAACGTTATATGCTATTACGTAATAACGTAAAACGTTATATACTATTACGTAATAACGTATAACGTTATAAACTAATACGTACTAACGTATAACGTTATTGAGTATTACCTTATAGCGTATAACGTTATATACTAATACGTAATTACGTAAAACGTTATATACTATTACGTAATAACGTATAACGTTATATACTATTACGTAATGACGTATAACGTTATATACTAATACGTAATAACGTATAACGTTATATCGTATTACGTGCTAACGTATAACGTTATATACTATTACGTACTAACGTGTAACGTTATATAGTATTACCTGATGACGTATAATGTTATATACTATTACGTACTAACGTATAACGTTATATACTATTACGCAATGACGTATAACGTTATATACTATTACGCAATAACGTATAACGTTATAAACTAATACGTACTAACGTATAACGTTATATACTATTACGTGCTAACGTATAACGTTATATACTATTACGTAATAACGTAAAACGTTATATACTATTACGTAATAACGTATAACGTTATATACTATTACGTAATAACGTACAACGTTATATACTATTACGTAATGACGTATAACGTTATATACTAATACGTAATAACGTATAACGTTATATCGTATTACGTGCTAACGTATAACGTTATATACTATTACGTACTAACGTGTAACGTTATATAGTATTACCTGATGACGTATAATGTTATATACTATTACGTACTAACGTATAACGTTATATCCTATTACGTAATGACGTATAACGTTATATACTAATACGTAATAACGTATAACGTTATATCGTATTACGTGCTAACGTATAACGTTATATACTATTACGTACTAACGTGTAACGTTATATAGTATTACCTGATGACGTGTAATGTTATATACTATTACGTACTAACGTATAACGTTATATCCTATTACGTAATAACGTATAACGTTATATCGTATTACGTGCTAACGTATAACGTTATATACTATTACGTACTAACGTGTAACGTTATATAGTATTACCTGATGACGTATAATGTTATATACTATTACGTACTAACGTATAACGTTATATACTATTACGTAATAACGTAAAACGTTATATACTATTACGTAATAACGTATAACGTTATATACTATTACGTAATAACGTATAACGTTATATACCATTACGTACTAACGTATAACGTTATATACTATTACGTACTAACGTATAACGTTATATACTATTACGTAATAACGTAAAACGTTATATACTATTACGTAATAACGTATAACGTTATAAACTAATACGTACTAACGTATAACGTTATTGGGTATTACCTTATAGCGTATAACGTTATATACTAATACGTAATTACGTAAAACGTTATATACTATTACGTAATAACGTATAACGTTATATACTATTACGTAATGACGTATAACGTTATATACTAATACGTAATAACGTATAACGTTATATCGTATTACGTGCTAACGTATAACGTTATATACTATTACGTACTAACGTGTAACGTTATATAGTATTACCTGATGACGTATAATGTTATATACTATTACGTACTAACGTATAACGTTATATCCTATTACGTAATGACGTATAACGTTATATACTAATACGTAATAACGTATAACGTTATATCGTATTACGTGCTAACGTATAACGTTATATACTATTACGTACTAACGTGTAACGTTATATAGTATTACCTGATGACGTATAATGTTATATACTATTACGTACTAACGTATAACGTTATATCCTATTACGTAGTAACGTATAACGTTATATCGTATTACGTGCTAACGTATAACGTTATATACTATTACGTACTAACGTGTAACGTTATATAGTATTACCTGATGACGTATAATGTTATATACTATTACGTACTAACGTATAACGTTATATACTATTACGTAATAACGTCAAACGTTATATACTATTACGTAATAACGTATAACGTTATATACTATTACGTAATAACGTATAACGTTATATACCATTACGTACTAACGTATAACGTTATATACTATTACGTACTAAAGTATAACGTTATATACTATTACGTAATAACGTAAAACGTTATATACTATTACGTAATAACGTATAACGTTATAAACTAATACGTACTAACGTATAACGTTATTGAGTATTACCTTATAGCGTATAACGTTATATACTAATACGTAATTACGTAAAACGTTATATACTATTACGTATTAACGTATAACGTTATATACCATTACGTAATGACGTATAACGTTATATACTAATACGTAATAACGTATAACGTTATATCGTATTACGTGCTAACGTATAACGTTATATACTATTACGTACTAACGTGTAACGTTATATAGTATTACCTGATGACGTATAATGTTATATACTATTACGTACTAACGTATAACGTTATATCCTATTACGTAATAACGTATAACGTTATATCGTATTACGTGCTAACGTATAACGTTATATACTATTACGTACTAACGTGTAACGTTATATAGTATTACCTGATGACGTATAATGTTATATACTATTACGTACTAACGTATAACGTTATATACTATTACGCAATGACGTATAACGTTATATACTATTACGCAATAACGTATAACGTTATAAACTAATACGTACTAACGTATAACGTTATATACTATTACGTGCTAACGTATAACGTTATATACTATTACGTAATAACGTAAAACGTTATATACTATTACGTAATAACGTATAACGTTATATACTATTACGTAATGACGTATAACGTTATATACTAATACGTACTAACGTATAACGTTATTGAGTATTACCTTATAGCGTATAACGTTATATACTAATACGTAATTACGTAAAACGTTATATACTATTACGTACTAACGTATAACGTTATATACTATTACGTAATAACGTAAAACGTTATATACTATTACGTAATAACGTATAACGTTATATACTATTACGTAATGACGTATAACGTTATATACTAATACGTAATAACGTATAACGTTATATCGTATTACGTACTAACGTATAACGTTATTGAGTATTACCTTATAGCGTATAACGTTATATACTAATACGTAATAACGTAAAACGTTATATACTATTACGTAATAACGTATAACGTTATATACTATTACGTAATGACGTATAACGTTATACACTATTACGTAAAGACGTATAACGTTATATACTAATACGTAATAACGTATAACGTTGTATACTATTACGTACTAACGTATAACGTTATAACTATTACGTAATGACGTATAACGTTATATACTAATACGTAATGACGTATATCGTTATATACTATTACGTACTAACGTATAACGTTATATACTATTACGTAATGACGTATAACGCTATATACTATTACGTACTAACGTATAACGTTATAAACTAATACGTAATGACGAATAACGTTATATACTATTACGTACTAATGTATAACGTTATATACTATTACGCAATGACGTATAACGTTATATACTATTACGCAATAAAGTATAACGTTATAAACTAATACGTACTAACGTATAACGTTATTGAGTATTACCTTATAGCGTATAACGTTATATACTAATACGTAATTACGTAAAACGTTATATACTATTACGTAATAACGTATAACGTTATATACTATTACGTAATGACGTATAACGTTATATACTAATACGTAATAACGTATAACGTTATATCGTATTACGTGCTAACGTATAACGTTATATACTATTACGTACTAACGTGTAACGTTATATAGTATTACCTGATGACGTATAATGTTATATACTATTACGTACTAACGTATAACGTTATATACTATTACGCAATGACGTATAACGTTATATACTATTACGCAATAACGTATAACGTTATAAACTAATACGTACTAACGTATAACGTTATATACTATTACGTGCTAACGTATAACGTTATATACTATTACGTAATAACGTAAAACGTTATATACTATTACGTAATAACGTATAACGTTATATACTATTACGTAATAACGTATAACGTTATATACTATTACGTAATGACGTATAACGTTATATACTAATACGTAATAACGTATAACGTTATATCGTATTACGTGCTAACGTATAACGTTATATACTATTACATACTAACGTGTAACGTTATATAGTATTACCTGATGACGTATAATGTTATATACTATTACGTACTAACGTATAACGTTATATCCTATTACGTAATAACGTATAACGTTATATCGTATTACGTGCTAACGTATAACGTTATATACTATTACGTACTAACGTGTAACGTTATATAGTATTACCTGATGACGTATAATGTTATATACTATTACGTACTAATGTATAACGTTATATACTATTACGCAATGACGTATAACGTTATATACTATTACGCAATAACGTATAACGTTATAAACTAATACGTACTAACGTATAACGTTATATACTATTACGTGCTAACGTATAACGTTATATACTATTACGTAATAACTTAAAACGTTATATACTATTACGTAATAACGTATAACGTTATATACTATTACGTAATGACGTATAACGTTATATACTAATACGTACTAACGTATAACGTTATTGAGTATTACCTTATAGCGTATAACGTTATATACTAATACGTAATTACGTAAAACGTTATATACTATTACGTACTAACGTATAACGTTATATACTATTACGTAATAACGTAAAACGTTATATACTATTACGTAATAACGTATAACATTATATACTATTACGTAATGACGTATAACGTTATACACTATTACGTAAAGACGTATAACGTTATATACTAATACGTAATAACGTATAACGTTGTATACTATTACGTACTAACGTATAACGTTATAACTATTACGTAATGACGTATAACGTATATACTAATACGTAATGACGTATATCGTTATATACTATTACGTACTAACGTATAACGTTATATACTATTACGTAATGACGTATAACGCTATATACTATTACGTACTAACGTATAACGTTATAAACTAATACGTAATGACGAATAACGTTATATACTATTACGTACTAATGTATAACGTTATATACTATTACGCAATGACGTATAACGTTATATACTATTACGCAATAAAGTATAACGTTATAAACTAATACGTACTAACGTATAACGTTATATACTATTACGTGCTAACGTATAACGTTATATACTATTACGTAATAACGTAAAACGTTATATACTATTACGTAATAACGTATAACGTTATATACTATTACGTAATATCGCATAACGTTATATACTATTACGAAATGACGTATATCGTTATATACTATTACGTACTAACGTATAACGTTATATACTATTACGTAATGACGTATAACGCTATATACTATTACGTACTAACGTATAACGTTATAAACTAATACGTAATGACGAATAACGTTATATACTATTACGTACTAATGTATAACGTTATATACTATTACGTACTAACGTATAACGTTATAAACTAATACGTAATGACGAATAACGTTATATACTATTACGTACTAACGTATAACGTTATATACTATTACGCAATGACGTATAACGTTATATACTATTACGTAATAACGTAAAACGTTATATACTATTACGTAATAACGTATAACGTTATATACTATTACGTAATAACGTATAACGTTATATACCATTACGTACTAACGTATAACGTTATATACTATTACGTACTAACGTATAACGTTATATACTATTACGTAATAACGTAAAACGTTATATACTATTACGTAATAACGTATAACGTTATAAACTAATACGTACTAACGTATAACGTTATTGAGTATTACCTTATAGCGTATAACGTTATATACTAATACGTAATTACGTAAAACGTTATATACTATTGCGTAATAACGTATAACGTTATATACTATTACGTAATGACGTATAACGTTATATACTAATACGTAATAACGTATAACGTTATATCGTATTACGTGCTAACGTATAACGTTATATACTATTACGTACTAACGTGTAACGTTATATAGTATTACCTGATGACGTATAATGTTATATACTATTACGTACTAACGTATAACGTTATATCCTATTACGTAATAACGTATAACGTTATATCGTATTACGTGCTAACGTATAACGTTATATACCATTACGTACTAACGTATAACGTTATATACTATTACGTACTAACGTATAACGTTATATACTATTACGTAATAACGTAAAACGTTATATACTATTACGTAATAACGTATAACGTTATATACTATTACGTAATGACGTATAACGTTATATACTAATACGTAATCACGTATAACGTTATATCGTATTACGTACTAACGTATAACGTTATTGAGTATTACCTTATAGCGTATAACGTTATATACTAATACGTAATAACGTAAAACGTTATATACTATTACGTAATAACGTATAACGTTATATACTATTACGTACTAACGTATAACGTTATATACTATTACGTAATGACGTATAACGCTATATACTATTACGTACTAACGTATAACGTTATAAACTAATACGTAATGACGAATAACGTTATATACTATTACGCACTAATGTATAACGTTATATATACTATTACGTACTAACGTATAACGTTATAAACTAATACGTAATGACGAATAACGTTATATACTATTACGTACTAATGTATAACGTTATATACTATTACGCAATGACGTATAACGTTATATACTATTACGTAATAACGTAAAACGTTATATACTATTACGTAATAACGTATAACGTTATATACTATTACGTGCTAACGTAAAACGTTATATACTATTACGTAATAACGTATAACGTTATAAACTAATACGTACTAACGTATAACGTTATTGAGTATTACCTTATAGCGTATAACGTTATATACTAATACGTAATTACGTAAAACGTTATATACTATTACGTATTAACGTATAACGTTATATACTATTACGTAATGACGTATAACGTTATATACTAATACGTAATAACGTATAACGTTATATCGTATTACGTGCTAACGTATAACGTTATATACTATTACGTACTAACGTGTAACGTTATATAGTATTACCTGATGACGTATAATGTTATATACTATTACGTACTAACGTATAACGTTATATCCTATTACGTAATAACGTATAACGTTATATCGTATTACGTGCTAACGTATAACGTTATATACTATTACGTACTAACGTGTAACGTTATATAGTATTACCTGATGACGTATAATGTTATATACTATTACGTACTAACGTATAACGTTATATACTATTACGCAATGACGTATAACGTTATATACTATTACGCAATAACGTATAACGTTATAAACTAATACGTACTAACGTATAACGTTATATACTATTACGTGCTAACGTATAACGTTATATACTAATACGTACTAACGTATAACGTTATTGAGTATTACCTTATAGCGTATAACGTTATATACTAATACGTAATTACGTAAAACGTTATATACTATTACGTACTAACGTATAACGTTATATACTATTACGTAATAACGTAAAACGTTATATACTATTACGTAATAACGTATAATGTTATATACTATTAGGTAATGACGTATAACGTTATATACTAATACGTAATCACGTATAACGTTATATCGTATTACGTACTAACGTATAACGTTATTGAGTATTACCTTATAGCGTATAACGTTATATACTAATACGTAATAACGT
This sequence comes from Bombus pascuorum, assembly GCF_905332965.1. Classification (NCBI taxonomy): domain Eukaryota; kingdom Metazoa; phylum Arthropoda; class Insecta; order Hymenoptera; family Apidae; genus Bombus; species Bombus pascuorum. The sequence goes on along the minus strand of NC_083490.1, from coordinate 10,354,115 downwards.
AAAACGTTATATACTATTACGTAATAACGTATAACGTTATATACTATTACGTAATGACGTATAACGTTATACACTATTACGTAAAGACGTATAACGTTATATACTAATACGTAATAACGTATAACGTTGTATACTATTACGTACTAACGTATAACGTTATAACTATTACGTAATGACGTATAACGTTATATACTAATACGTAATGACGTATATCGTTATATACTATTACGTACTAACGTATAACGTTATATACTATTACGTAATGACGTATAACGCTATATACTATTACGTACTAACGTATAACGTTATAAACTAATACGTAATGACGAATAACGTTATATACTATTACGTACTAATGTATAACGTTATATACTATTACGCAATGACGTATAACGTTATATACTATTACGCAATAAAGTATAACGTTATAAACTAATACGTACTAACGTATAACGTTATATACTATTACGTGCTAACGTATAACGTTATATACTATTACGTAATAACGTATAACGTTATATACTGTTACGCAATAACGTATAACGTTATATACTATTACGTAATATCGCATAACGTTATATACTATTACGAAATGACGTATATCGTTATATACTATTACGTACTAACGTATAACGTTATATACTATTACGTACTAACGTATAACGTTATTGAGTATTACCTTATAGCGTATAACGTTATATACTATTACGTAATGACGTATAACGCTATATACTATTACGTACTAACGTATAACGTTATAAACTAATACGTAATGACGAATAACGTTATATACTATTACGTACTAATGTATAACGTTATATACTATTACGTACTAACGTATAACGTTATAAACTAATACGTAATGACGAATAACGTTATATACTATTACGTACTAATGTATAACGTTATATACTATTACGCAATGACGTATAACGTTATATACTATTACGTAATAACGTAAAACGTTATATACTATTACGTAATAACGTATAACGTTATATACTATTACGTAATAACGTATAATGTTATATACCATTACGTACTAACGTATAACGTTATATACTATTACGTACTAACGTATAACGTTATATACTATTACGTAATAACGTAAAACGTTATATACTATTACGTAATAACGTATAACGTTATAAACTAATACGTACTAACGTATAACGTTATTGAGTATTACCTTATAGCGTATAACGTTATATACTAATACGTAATTACGTAAAACGTTATATACTATTACGTAATAACGTATAACGTTATATACTATTACGTAATGACGTATAACGTTATATACTAATACGTAATAACGTATAACGTTATATCGTATTACGTGCTAACGTATAACGTTATATACTATTACGTACTAACGTGTAACGTTATATAGTATTACCTGATGACGTATAATGTTATATACTATTACGTACTAACGTATAACGTTATATCCTATTACGTAATAACGTATAACGTTATATCGTATTACGTGCTAACGTATAACGTTATATACTATTACGTACTAACGTGTAACGTTATATAGTATTACCTGATGACGTATAATGGTATATACTATTACGTACTAACGTATAACGTTATATCCTATTACGTCATAACGTATGACGTTATATACCATTACGTACTAACGTATAACGTTATATACTATTACGTACTAACGTATAACGTTATATACTATTACGTAATAACGTAAAACGTTATATACTATTACGTAATAACGTATAACGTTATATACTATTACGTAATGACGTATAACGTTATATACTAATACGTAATCACGTATAACGTTATATCGTATTACGTACTAACGTATAACGTTATAAACTAATACGTACTAACGTATAACGTTATTGAGTATTACCTTATAGCGTATAACGTTATATACTAATACGTAATAACGTAAAACGTTATATACTATTACGTAATAACGTATAACGTTATATACTATTACGTAATGACGTATAACGTTATACACTATTACGTAAAGACGTATAACGTTATATACTAATACGTAATAACGTATAACGTTGTATACTATTACGTACTAACGTATAACGTTATAACTATTACGTAATGACGTATAACGTTATATACTAATACGCAATGACGTATAACGTTATATACTATTACGCAATAAAGTATAACGTTATAAACTAATACGTACTAACGTATAACGTTATATACTATTACGTGCTAACGTATAACGTTATATACTATTACGTAATAACGTAAAACGTTATATACTATTACGTAATAACGTATAACGTTATATACTATTACGTAATGACGTATAACGTTATATACTAATACGTAATGACGTATATCGTTATATACTATTACGTACTAACGTATAACGTTATATACTATTACGTACTAACGTATAACGTTATTGAGTATTACCTTATAGCGTATAACGTTATATACTATTACGTAATGACGTATAACGCTATATACTATTACGTACTAACGTATAACGTTATAAACTAATACGTAATGACGAATAACGTTATATACTATTACGTACTAATGTATAACGTTATATACTATTACGTACTAACGTATAACGTTATAAACTAATACGTAATGACGAATAACGTTATATACTATTACGTACTAATGTATAACGTTATATACTATTACGCAATGACGTATAACGTTATATACTATTACGTAATAACGTAAAACGTTATATACTATTACGTAATAACGTATAACGTTATATACTATTACGTAATAACGTATAACGTTATATACCATTACGTACTAACGTATAACGTTATATACTATTACGTACTAACGTATAACGTTATATACTATTACGTAATAACGTAAAACGTTATATACTATTACGTAATAACGTATAACGTTATAAACTAATACGTACTAACGTATAACGTTATTGAGTATTACCTTATAGCGTATAACGTTATATACTAATACGTAATTACGTAAAACGTTATATACTATTACGTAATAACGTATAACGTTATATACTATTACGTAATGACGTATAACGTTATATACTAATACGTAATAACGTATAACGTTATATCGTATTACGTGCTAACGTATAACGTTATATACTATTACGTACTAACGTGTAACGTTATATAGTATTACCTGATGACGTATAATGTTATATACTATTACGTACTAACGTATAACGTTATATCCTATTACGTAATAACGTATAACGTTATATCGTATTACGTGCTAACGTATAACGTTATATACTATTACGTACTAACGTGTAACGTTATATAGTATTACCTGATGACGTATAATGGTATATACTATTACGTACTAACGTATAACGTTATATCCTATTACGTCATAACGTATGACGTTATATACCATTACGTACTAACGTATAACGTTATATACTATTACGTAATAACGTATAACGTTATATCGTATGACGTGCTAACGTATAACGTTATATACTATTACGTACTAACGTGTAACGTTATATAGTATTACCTGATGACGTATAATGTTATATACTATTACGTACTAACGTATAACGTTATATCCTATTACGTCATAACGTATGACGTTATATACCATTACGTACTAACGTATAACGTTATATACTATTACGTACTAACGTATAACGTTATATACTATTACGTAATAACGTAAAACGTTATATACTATTACGTAATAACGTATAACGTTATATACTATTACGTAATGACGTATAACGTTATATACTAATACGTAATCACGTATAACGTTATATCGTATTACGTACTAACGTATAACGTTATTGAGTATTACCTTATAGCGTATAACGTTATATACTAATACGTAATAACGTAAAACGTTATATACTATTACGTAATAACGTATAACGTTATATACTATTACGTACTAACGTATAACGTTATATACTATTACGTAATGACGTATAACGCTATATACTATTACGTACTAACGTATAACGTTATAAACTAATACGTAATGACGAATAACGTTATATACTATTACGTACTAATGTATAACGTTATATATACTATTACGTACTAACGTATAACGTTATAAACTAATACGTAATGACGAATAACGTTATATACTATTACGTACTAATGTATAACGTTATATACTATTACGCAATGACGTATAACGTTATATACTATTACGTAATAACGTAAAACGTTATATACTATTACGTAATAACGTATAACGTTATATACTATTACGTGCTAACGTAAAACGTTATATACTATTACGTAATAACGTATAACGTTATAAACTAATACGTACTAACGTATAACGTTATTGAGTATTACCTTATAGCGTATAACGTTATATACTAATACGTAATTACGTAAAACGTTATATACTATTACGTATTAACGTATAACGTTATATACTATTACGTAATGACGTATAACGTTATATACTAATACGTAATAACGTATAACGTTATATCGTATTACGTGCTAACGTATAACGTTATATACTATTACGTACTAACGTGTAACGTTATATAGTATTACCTGATGACGTATAATGTTATATACTATTACGTACTAACGTATAACGTTATATCCTATTACGTAATAACGTATAACGTTATATCGTATTACGTGCTAACGTATAACGTTATATACTATTACGTACTAACGTGTAACGTTATATAGTATTACCTGATGACGTATAATGTTATATACTATTACGTACTAACGTATAACGTTATATACTATTACGCAATGACGTATAACGTTATATACTATTACGCAATAACGTATAACGTTATAAACTAATACGTACTAACGTATAACGTTATATACTATTACGTGCTAACGTATAACGTTATATACTATTACGTAATAACGTAAAACGTTATATACTATTACGTAATAACGTATAACGTTATATACTATTACGTAATGACGTATAACGTTATATACTAATACGTACTAACGTATAACGTTATTGAGTATTACCTTATAGCGTATAACGTTATATACTAATACGTAATTACGTAAAACGTTATATACTATTACGTACTAACGTATAACGTTATATACTATTACGTAATAACGTAAAACGTTATATACTATTACGTAATAACGTATAATGTTATATACTATTAGGTAATGACGTATAACGTTATATACTAATACGTAATCACGTATAACGTTATATCGTATTACGTACTAACGTATAACGTTATTGAGTATTACCTTATAGCGTATAACGTTATATACTAATACGTAATAACGTAAAACGTTATATACTATTACGTAATAACGTATAACGTTATATACTATTACGTAATGACGTATAACGTTATACACTATTACGTAAAGACGTATAACGTTATATACTAATACGTAATAACGTATAACGTTGTATACTATTACGTACTAACGTATAACGTTATAACTATTACGTAATGACGTATAACGTTATATACTAATACGTAATGACGTATATCGTTATATACTATTACGTACTAACGTATAACGTTATATACTATTACGTAATGACGTATAACGCTATATACTATTACGTACTAACGTATAACGTTATAAACTAATACGTAATGACGAATAACGTTATATACTATTACGTACTAATGTATAACGTTATATACTATTACGCAATGACGTATAACGTTATATACTATTACGCAATAAAGTATAACGTTATAAACTAATACGTACTAACGTATAACGTTATATACTATTACGTGCTAACGTATAACGTTATATACTATTACGTAATAACGTATAACGTTATATACTGTTACGCAATAACGTATAACGTTATATACTATTACGTAATATCGCATAACGTTATATACTATTACGTAATGACGTATATCGTTATATACTATTACGTACTAACGTATAACGTTATATACTATTACGTACTAACGTATAACGTTATTGAGTATTACCTTATAGCGTATAACGTTATATACTATTACGTAATGACGTATAACGCTATATACTATTACGTACTAACGTATAACGTTATAAACTAATACGTAATGACGAATAACGTTATATACTATTACGTACTAATGTATAACGTTATATACTATTACGTACTAACGTATAACGTTATAAACTAATACGTAATGACGAATAACGTTATATACTATTACGTACTAATGTATAACGTTATATACTATTACGCAATGACGTATAACGTTATATACTATTACGTAATAACGTAAAACGTTATATACTATTACGTAATAACGTATAACGTTATATACTATTACGTAATAACGTATAACGTTATATACCATTACGTACTAACGTATAACGTTATATACTATTACGTACTAACGTATAACGTTATATACTATTACGTAATAACGTAAAACGTTATATACTATTACGTAATAACGTATAACGTTATAAACTAATACGTACTAACGTATAACGTTATTGAGTATTACCTTATAGCGTATAACGTTATATACTAATACGTAATTACGTAAAACGTTATATACTATTACGTAATAACGTATAACGTTATATACTATTACGTAATGACGTATAACGTTATATACTAATACGTAATAACGTATAACGTTATATCGTATTACGTGCTAACGTATAACGTTATATACTATTACGTACTAACGTGTAACGTTATATAGTATTACCTGATGACGTATAATGTTATATACTATTACGTACTAACGTATAACGTTATATCCTATTACGTAATAACGTATAACGTTATATCGTATTACGTGCTAACGTATAACGTTATATACTATTACGTACTAACGTGTAACGTTATATAGTATTACCTGATGACGTATAATGGTATATACTATTACGTACTAACGTATAACGTTATATCCTATTACGTCATAACGTATGACGTTATATACCATTACGTACTAACGTATAACGTTATATACTATTACGTACTAACGTATAACGTTATATACTATTACGTAATAACGTAAAACGTTATATACTATTACGTAATAACGTATAACGTTATATACTATTACGTAATGACGTATAACGTTATATACTAATACGTAATCACGTATAACGTTATATCGTATTACGTACTAACGTATAACGTTATAAACTAATACGTACTAACGTATAACGTTATTGAGTATTACCTTATAGCGTATAACGTTATATACTAATACGTAATAACGTAAAACGTTATATACTATTACGTAATAACGTATAACGTTATATACTATTACGTAATGACGTATAACGTTATACACTATTACGTAAAGACGTATAACGTTATATACTAATACGTAATAACGTATAACGTTGTATACTATTACGTACTAACGTATAACGTTATAACTATTACGTAATGACGTATAACGTTATATACTAATACGTAATGACGTATATCGTTATATACTATTACGTACTAACGTATAACGTTATATACTATTACGTAATGACGTATAACGCTATATACTATTACGTACTAACGTATAACGTTATAAACTAATACGTAATGACGAATAACGTTATATACTATTACGTACTAATGTATAACGTTATATACTATTACGCAATGACGTATAACGTTATATACTATTACGCAATAAAGTATAACGTTATAAACTAATACGTACTAACGTATAACGTTATATACTATTACGTGCTAACGTATAACGTTATATACTATTACGTAATAACGTAAAACGTTATATACTATTACGTAATAACGTATAACGTTATATACTATTACGTAATGACGTATAACGTTATATACTAATACGTAATGACGTATATCGTTATATACTATTACGTACTAACGTATAACGTTATATACTATTACGTACTAACGTATAACGTTATTGAGTATTACCTTATAGCGTATAACGTTATATACTATTACGTAATGCCGTATAACGCTATATACTATTACGTACTAACGTATAACGTTATAAACTAATACGTAATGACGAATAACGTTATATACTATTACGTACTAATGTATAACGTTATATACTATTACGTACTAACGTATAACGTTATAAACTAATACGTAATGACGAATAACGTTATATACTATTACGTACTAATGTATAACGTTATATACTATTACGCAATGACGTATAACGTTATATACTATTACGTAATAACGTAAAACGTTATATACTATTACGTAATAACGTATAACGTTATATACTATTACGTAATAACGTATAACGTTATATACCATTACGTACTAACGTATAACGTTATATACTATTACGTACTAACGTATAACGTTATATACTATTACGTAATAACGTAAAACGTTATATACTATTACGTAATAACGTATAACGTTATAAACTAATACGTACTAACGTATAACGTTATTGAGTATTACCTTATAGCGTATAACGTTATATACTAATACGTAATTACGTAAAACGTTATATACTATTACGTAATAACGTATAACGTTATATACTATTACGTAATGACGTATAACGTTATATACTAATACGTAATAACGTATAACGTTATATCGTATTACGTGCTAACGTATAACGTTATATACTATTACGTACTAACGTGTAACGTTATATAGTATTACCTGATGACGTATAATGTTATATACTATTACGTACTAACGTATAACGTTATATCCTATTACGTAATAACGTATAACGTTATATCGTATTACGTGCTAACGTATAACGTTATATACTATTACGTACTAACGTGTAACGTTATATAGTATTACCTGATGACGTATAATGGTATATACTATTACGTACTAACGTATAACGTTATATCCTATTACGTCATAACGTATGACGTTATATACCATTACGTACTAACGTATAACGTTATATACTATTACGTACTAACGTATAACGTTATATACTATTACGTAATAACGTAAAACGTTATATACTATTACGTAATAACGTATAACGTTATATACTATTACGTAATGACGTATAACGTTATATACTAATACGTAATCACGTATAACGTTATATCGTATTACGTACTAACGTATAACGTTATAAACTAATACGTACTAACGTATAACGTTATTGAGTATTACCTTATAGCGTATAACGTTATATACTAATACGTAATAACGTAAAACGTTATATACTATTACGTAATAACGTATAACGTTATATACTATTACGTAATGACGTATAACGTTATACACTATTACGTATAGACGTATAACGTTATATACTAATACGTAATAACGTATAACGTTGTATACTATTACGTACTAACGTATAACGTTATAACTATTACGTAATGACGTATAACGTTATATACTAATACGTAATGACGTATATCGTTATATACTATTACGTACTAACGTATAACGTTATATACTATTACGTAATGACGTATAACGCTATTTACTATTACGTACTAACGTATAACGTTATACACCATTACGTAAAGACGTATAACGTTATATACTAATACGTAATAACGTATAACGTTGTATACTATTACGTATTAACGTATAACGTTATATACTATTACGCAATGACGTATAACGCTATATACTATTACGTACTAACGTATAACGTTATAAACTAATACGTAATGACGTATAACGTTATATACTATTACGTACTAACGTATAACGTTATAAACTAATACGTACAAAAGAATAACGTTATATACTATTACGTACTAACGTATAATGTTATAAACTAATACGTAATGACGTATAACGTTATATACTATTACGTAATAACGTGTAACGTTATATCCTATTACGAAATAACGTATAACGTTATATATCATTACGTACTAACGTATAACGTTATATACTATTACGTACTAACGTATAACGTTATATACTATTACGTAATAACGTAAAACGTTATATACTATTACGTAATAACCTATAACGTTATATACTATTACGTAGTGACGTATAACGTTATATACTAATACGTAATTACGTATAACGTTATATCGTATTACGTACTAACGTATAACGTTATAAACTAATACGTACTAACGTATAACGTTATTGAGTATTACCTTATAGCGTATAACGTTATATACTAATACGTAATTACGTAAAACGTTATATACTATTACGTAATAACGTATAACGTTATATACTATTACGTAATGACGTATAACGTTATATACTAATACGTAATAACGTATAACGTTATATCGTATTACGTGCTAACGTATAACGTTATATACTATTACGTACTAACGTGTAACGTTATATAGTATTACCTGATGACGTATAATGTTATATACTATTACGTACTAACGTATAACGTTATATCCTATTACGTAATAACGTATAACGTTATATACCATTACGTACTAACGTATAACGTTATATACTATTACGTACTAACGTATAACGTTATATACTATTACGTAATAACGTAAAACGTTATATACTATTACGTAATAACGTATAACGTCATATACTATTACGTAATAACGTATAACGTTATATACCATTACGTACTAACGTATAACGTTATATACTATTAAGTACTAACGTATAACGTTATATACTATTACGTAATAACGTAAAACGTTATATACTATTACGTAATAACGTATAACGTTATAAACTAATACGTACTAACGTATAACGTTATTGAGTATTACCTTATAGCGTATAACGTTATATACTAATACGTAATTACGTAAAACGTTATATACTATTACGTACTAACGTATAACGTTATAAACTAATACGTAATGACGAATAACGTTATATACTATTACGTACTAATGTATAACGTTATATACTATTACGTACTAACGTATAACGTTATAAACTAATACGTAATGACGAATAACGTTATATACTATTACGTACTAATGTATAACGTTATATACTATTACGCAATGACGTATAACGTTATATACTATTACGTAATAACGTAAAACGTTATATACTATTACGTAATAACGTATAACGTTATATACTATTACGTAATAACGTATAACGTTATATACCATTACGTACTAACGTATAACGTTATATACTATTACGTACTAACGTATAACGTTATATACTATTACGTAATAACGTAAAACGTTATATACTATTACGTAATAACGTATAACGTTATAAACTAATACGTACTAACGTATAACGTTATTGAGTATTACCTTATAGCGTATAACGTTATATACTAATACGTAATTACGTAAAACGTTATATACTATTACGTAATAACGTATAACGTTATATACTATTACGTAATGACGTATAACGTTATATACTAATACGTAATAACGTATAACGTTATATCGTATTACGTGCTAACGTATAACGTTATATACTATTACGTACTAACGTGTAACGTTATATAGTATTACCTGATGACGTATAATGTTATATACTATTACGTACTAACGTATAACGTTATATCCTATTACGTAATAACGTATAACGTTATATCGTATTACGTGCTAACGTATAACGTTATATACTATTACGTACTAACGTGTAACGTTATATAGTATTACCTGATGACGTATAATGGTATATACTATTACGTACTAACGTATAACGTTATATCCCATTACGTCATAACGTATGACGTTATATACCATTACGTACTAACGTATAACGTTATATACTATTACGTACTAACGTATAACGTTATATACTATTACGTAATAACGTAAAACGTTATATACTATTACGTAATAACGTATAACGTTATATACTATTACGTAATGACGTATAACGTTATATACTAATACGTAATCACGTATAACGTTATATCGTATTACGTACTAACGTATAACGTTATAAACTAATACGTACTAACGTATAACGTTATTGAGTATTACCTTATAGCGTATAACGTTATATACTAATACGTAATAACGTAAAACGTTATATACTATTACGTAATAACGTATAACGTTATATACTATTACGTAATGACGTATAACGTTATACACTATTACGTAAAGACGTATAACGTTATATACTAATACGTAATAACGTATAACGTTGTATACTATTACGTACTAACGTATAACGTTATAACTATTACGTAATGACGTATAACGTTATATACTAATACGTAATGACGTATATCGTTATATACTATTACGTACTAACGTATAACGTTATATACTATTACGTAATGACGTATAACGCTATTTACTATTACGTACTAACGTATAACGTTATACACCATTACGTAAAGACGTATAACGTTATATACTAATACGTAATAACGTATAACGTTGTATACTATTACGTATTAACGTATAACGTTATATACTATTACGCAATGACGTATAACGCTATATACTATTACGTACTAACGTATAACGTTATAAACTAATACGTAATGACGTATAACGTTATATACTATTACGTAGTGACGTATAACGTTATATACTATTACGCAATGACGTATAACGCTATATACTATTACGTACTAACGTATAATGTTATAAACTAATACGTAATGACGTATAACGTTATATACTATTACGTAATAACGTGTAACGTTATATCCTATTACGAAATAACGTATAACGTTATATATCATTACGTACTAACGTATAACGTTATATACTATTACGTACTGACGTATAACGTTATATACTATTACGTAATAACGTAAAACGTTATATACTATTACGTAATAACCTATAACGTTATATACTATTACGTAGTGACGTATAACGTTATATACTAATACGTAATCACGTATAACGTTATATCGTATTACGTACTAACGTATAACGTTATAAACTAATACGTACTAACGTATAACGTTATTGAGTATTACCTTATAGCGTATAACGTTATATACTAATACGTAATTACGTAAAACGTTATATACTATTACGTAATAACGTATAACGTTATATACTATTACGTAATGACGTATAACGTTATATACTAATACGTAATAACGTATAACGTTATATCGTATTACGTGCTAACGTATAACGTTATATACTATTACGTACTAACGTGTAACGTTATATAGTATTACCTGATGACGTATAATGTTATATACTATTACGTACTAACGTATAACGTTATATCCTATTACGTAATAACGTATAACGTTATATACTATTACGTAATAACGTAAAACGTTATATACTATTACGTACTAACGTATAACGTTATATACTATTACGTAATAACGTAAAACGTTATATACTATTACGTAATAACGTATAACGTTATATACTATTACGTAATAACGTATAACGTTATATACCATTACGTACTAACGTATAACGTTATATACTATTAAGTACTAACGTATAACGTTATATACTATTACGTAATAACGTAAAACGTTATATACTATTACGTAATAACGTATAACGTTATAAACTAATACGTACTAACGTATAACGTTATTGAGTATTACCTTATAGCGTATAACGTTATATACTAATACGTAATTACGTAAAACGTTATATACTATTACGTAATAACGTACAACGTTATATACTATTACGTAATAACGTATAACGTTATATACTATTACGTAATAACGTATAACGTTATATACCATTACGTAATAACGTATAACGTTATATACTATTACGTACTAACGTATAACGTTATATACTATTACGTAATAACGTAAAACGTTATATACTATTACGTGATAACGTATAACGTTATATACTATTACGTAATGACGTATAACGTTATATACTATTACGTACTAACGTACAACGTTATATACAATTACGTAATGACGTATAACGCTATATACTATTACGTAATAACGTATAACGTTATAAACTAATACGTAATGACGAATAACGTTATATACTATTACGTACTAACGTATAACGTTATATACTATTACGCAATGACGTATAACGTTATATACTATTACGTAATGACGTATAACGTTATATACTAATAAGTAATAACGTATAACGTTATAAACTAATACGTACTAACGTATAACGTTATTGAGTATTACCTTATAGCGTATAACGTTATATACTAATACGTAATTACGTAAAACGTTATATACTATTACGTAATAACGTATAACGTTATATACTATTACGTAATGACGTATAACGTTATATACTATTACGTACTAACGTATAACGTTATATACTATTACGCAATGACGTATAACGTTATATCGTATTACGTACTAACGTATAACGTTATATCCTATTACGTAATAACGTATAACGTTATATACCATTACGTACTAACCTATAACGTTACTATTACGTACTAACGTATAACGTTATATACTATTACGTAATAACGTAAAACGTTATATACTATTACGTAATAACGTATAACGTTATATACTATTACGTAATAACGTATAACGTTATATACCATTACGTACTAACGTATAACGTTATATACTATTACGTACTAACGTATAACGTTATATACTATTACGTAATAACGTAAAACGTTATATACTATTACGTAATAACGTATAACGTTATAAACTAATACGTACTAACGTATAACGTTATTGAGTATTACCTTATAGCGTATAACGATATATACTAATACGTAATTTCGTAAAACGTTATATACTAATACGTAATAACGTATAACGTTATATCGTATTACGTGCTAACGTATAACGTTATATACTATTACGTAATAACATATAACGTTATATACCATTACGTACTAATGTATAACGTTATATACTATTACGTACTAACGTATAACGTTATATACTATTACGTAATAACGTAAAACGTTATATACTATTACGTAATAACGTATAACGTTATAAACTAATACGTACTAACGTATAACGTTATTGGGTATTACCTTATAGCGTATAACGTTATATACTAATACGTAATTACGTAAAACGTTATATACTATTACGTAATAACGTATAACGTTATATACTAATACGTAATGACGTATAACGTTATATACTAATACGTAATAACGTATAACGTTATATCGTATTACGTGCTAACGTATAACGTTATATACTATTACGTACTAACGTGTAACGTTATATAGTATTACCTGATGACGTATAATGTTATATACTAGTACGTACTAACGTATAACGTTATATCCTATTACGTAATAACGTATAACGTTATATCGTATTACGTGCTAACGTATAACGTTATATACTATTACGTACTAACGTGTAACGTTATATAGTATTACCTGATGACGTATAATGTTATATACTATTACGTACTAACGTATAACGTTATATACTATTACGTAATAACGTAAAACGTTATATACTATTACGTAATAACGTAAAACGTTATATACTATTACGTAATAACGTATAACGTTATATACTATTACGTAATAACGTATAACGTTATATACCATTACGTACTAACGTATAACGTTATATACTATTACGTACTAAAGTATAACGTTATATACTATTACGTAATAACGTAAAACGTTATATACTATTACGTAATAACGTATAACGTTATAAACTAATACGTACTAACGTATAACGTTATTGAGTATTACCTTATAGCGTATAACGTTATATACTAATACGTAATTACGTAAAACGTTATATACTATTACGTATTAACGTATAACGTTATATACTATTACGTAATGACGTATAACGTTATATACTAATACGTAATAACGTATAACGTTATATCGTATTACGTGCTAACGTATAACGTTATATACTATTACGTACTAACGTGTAACGTTATATAGTATTACCTGATGACGTATAATGTTATATACTATTACGTACTAACGTATAACGTTATATCCTATTACGTAATAACGTATAACGTTATATCGTATTACGTGCTAACGTATAACGTTATATACTATTACGTACTAACGTGTAACGTTATATAGTATTACCTGATGACGTATAATGTTATATACTATTACGTACTAACGTATAACGTTATATACTATTACGCAATGACGTATAACGTTATATACTATTACGCAATAACGTATAACGTTATAAACTAATACGTACTAACGTATAACGTTATATACTATTACGTGCTAACGTATAACGTTATATACTATTACGTAATAACGTAAAACGTTATATACTATTACGTAATAACGTATAACGTTATATACTATTACGTAATGACGTATAACGTTATATACTAATACGTACTAACGTATAACGTTATTGAGTATTACCTTATAGCGTATAACGTTATATACTAATACGTAATTACGTAAAACGTTATATACTATTACGTACTAACGTATAACGTTATATACTATTACGTAATAACGTAAAACGTTATATACTATTACGTAATAACGTATAACGTTTTATACTATTACGTAATGACGTATAACGTTATATACTAATACGTAATCACGTATAACGTTATATCGTATTACGTACTAACGTATAACGTTATTGAGTATTACCTTATAGCGTATAACGTTATATACTAATACGTAATAACGTAAAACGTTATATACTATTACGTAATAACGTATAACGTTATATGCTATTACGCAATAAAGTATAACGTTATAAACTAATACGTACTAACGTATAACGTTATATACTATTACGTGCTAACGTATAACGTTATATACTATTACGTAATAACGTAAAACGTTATATACTATTACGTAATAACGTATAACGTTATATACTATTACGTAATGACGTATAACGTTATATACTAATACGTAATGACGTATATCGTTATATACTATTACGTACTAACGTATAACGTTATATACTATTACGTAATGACGTATAACGCTATATACTATTACGTACTAACGTATAACGTTATAAACTAATACGTAATGACGAATAACGTTATATACTATTACGTACTAATGTATAACGTTATATACTATTACGTACTAACGTATAACGTTATAAACTAATACGTAATGACGAATAACGTTATATACTATTACGTACTAATGTATAACGTTATATACTATTACGCAATGACGTATAACGTTATATACTATTACGTAATAACGTAAAACGCTATATACTATTACGTACTAACGTATAACGTTATAAACTAATACGTAATGACGAATAACGTTATATAATATTACGTACTAATGTATAACGTTATATACTATTACGTACTAACGTATAACGTTATAAACTAATACGTAATGACGAATAACGTTATATACTATTACGTACTAATGTATAACGTTATATACTATTACGCAATGACGTATAACGTTATATACTATTACGTAATAACGTAAAACGTTATATACTATTACGTAATAACGTATAACGTTATATACCATTACGTACTAACGTATAACGTTATATACTATTACGTACTAACGTATAACGTTATATACTATTACGTAATAACGTAAAACGTTATATACTATTACGTAATAACGTATAACGTTATAAACTAATACGTACTAACGTATAACGTTATTGAGTATTACCTTATAGCGTATAACGTTATATACTAATACGTAATTACGTAAAACGTTATATACTATTACGTAATAACGTATAACGTTATATACTATTACGTAATGACGTATAACGTTATATACTAATACGTAATAACGTATAACGTTATATCGTATTACGTGCTAACGTATAACGTTATATACTATTACGTACTAACGTGTAACGTTATATAGTATTACCTGATGACGTATAATGTTATATACTATTACGTACTAACGTATAACGTTATATCCTATTACGTAATAACGTATAACGTTATATCGTATTACGTGCTAACGTATAACGTTATATACTATTACGTACTAACGTGTAACGTTATATAGTATTACCTGATGACGTATAATGTTATATACTATTACGTACTAACGTATAACGTTATATCCTATTACGTCATAACGTATAACGTTATATACCATTACGTACTAACGTATAACGTTATATACTATTACGTACTAACGTATAACGTTATATACTATTACGTAATAACGTAAAACGTTATAAACTAATACGTAATGACGTATAACGTTATATACTATTACGTACTAACGTATAACGTTATAAACTAATACGTACAAACGAATAACGTTATATACTATTACGTACTAACGTATAATGTTATAAACTAATACGTAATGACGTATAACGTTATATACTATTACGTAATAACGTGTAACGTTATATCCTATTACGTAATAACGTATAACGTTATATATCATTACGTACTAACGTATAACGTTATATACTATTACGTACTAACGTATAACGTTATATACTATTACGTAATAACGTAAAACGTTATATACTATTACGTAATAACCTATAACGTTATATACTATTACGTAATGACGTATAACGTTATATACTAATACGTAATCACGTATAACGTTATATCGTATTACGTACTAACGTATAACGTTATAAACTAATACGTACTAACGTATAACGTTATTGAGTATTACCTTATAGCGTATAACGTTATATACTAATACGTAATTACGTAAAACGTTATATACTATTACGTAATAACGTATAACGTTATATACTATTACGTAATGACGTATAACGTTATATACTAATACGTAATAACGTATAACGTTATATCGTATTACGTGCTAACGTATAACGTTATATACTATTACGTACTAACGTGTAACGTTATATAGTATTACCTGATGACGTATAATGTTATATACTATTACGTACTAACGTATAACGTTATATCCTATTACGTAATAACGTATAACGTTATATACCATTACGTACTAACGTATAACGTTATATACTATTACGTACTAACGTATAACGTTATATACTATTACGTAATAACGTAAAACGTTATATACTATTACGTAATAACGTATAACGTTATATACTATTACGTAATAACGTATAACGTTATATACCATTACGTACTAACGTATAACGTTATATACTATTACGTACTAACGTATAACGTTATATACTATTACGTAATAACGTACAACGTTATATACTATTACGTAATAACGTATAACGTTATAAACTAATACGTACTAACGTATAACGTTATATACTATTACGTACTAACGTATAACGTTATATACTATTACGTAATGACGTATAACGCTATATACTATTACGTAATAACGTATAACGTTATAAACTAATACGTAATGACGAGTAACGTTATATACTATTACGTACTAACGTATAACGTTATATACTATTACGCAATGACGTATAACGTTATATACTATTACGTAATGACGTATAACGTTATATACTAATAAGTAATAACGTATAACGTTATAAACTAATACGTACTAACGTATAACGTTATTGAGTATTACCTTATAGCGTATAACGTTATATACTAATACGTAATTACGTAAAACGTTATATACTATTACGTAATAACGTATAACGTTATATACTATTACGTAATGACGTATAACGTTATATACTAATACGTAATAACGTATAACGTTATATCGTATTACGTGCTAACGTATAACGTTATATACTATTACGAACTAACGTGTAACGTTATATAGTATTACCTGATGACGTATAATGTTATATACTATTACGTACTAACGTATAACGTTATATCCTATTACGTAATAACGTATAACGTTATATACCATTACGTACTAACGTATAACGTTATATACTATTACGTACTAACGTATAACGTTATATACTATTACGTAATAACGTAAAACGTTATATACTATTACGTAATAACGTATAACGTTATATACTATTACGTAATAACGTATAACGTTATATACCATTACGTACTAACGTATAACGTTATATACTATTACGTACTAACGTATAACGTTATATACTATTACGTAATAACGTAAAACGTTATATACTATTGCGTAATAACGTATAACGTTATATACTATTACGTACTAACGTGTAACGTTATATAGTATTACCTGATGACGTATAATGTTATATACTATTACGTACTAACGTATAACGTTATATCCTATTGCGTAATAACGTATAACGTTATATCGTATTACGTGCTAACGTATAACGTTATATACTATTACGTACTAACGTATAACGTTATATACAATTACGTAATGACGTATAACGTTATATACTAATACGTAATCACGTATAACGTTATATCGTATTACGTACTAACGTATAACGTTATAAACTATTACGTACTAACGTATAACGTTATTGAGTATTACCTTATAGCGTATAACGTTATATACTAATACGTAATAACGTAAAACGTTATATACTATTACGTAATAACGTATAACGTTATATACTATTACGTAATGACGTATGACGTTATACACTATTACGTAAAGACGTATAACGTTATATACTAATACGTAATAACGTATAACGTTGTATACTATTACGTACTAACGTATAACGTTATAACTATTACGTAATGACGTATAACGTTATAAACTAATACGTACTAACGTATAACGTTATTGAGTATTACCTTATAGCGTATAACGTTATATACTAATACGTAATTACGTAAAACGTTATATACTATTACATAATAACGTATAACGTTATATACTATTACGTAATGACGTATAACGTTATATACTATTACGTAATAACGTATAACGCTATAAACTAAGACGTAATGACGAATAACGTTATATAGTATTACGTACTAACGTATAACGTTATATACCATTACGTACTAACGTATAACGTTATATACTATTACGTACTAACGTATAACGTTATAAACTAATACGTACTAATGTGTAACGTTATATAGTATTACCTGATGACGTATAACGTTGTATACTATTACGTAATAACGTGTAACGTAATATAGTATTACCTGATGACGTATAACGTTATATACTATTACGTACTAACGTATAACGTTATATACTATTACGCAATGACGTATAACGTTATATACTATTACGCAATGACGTATAACGCTATATACTATTACGTACTAAAGTATAACGTTATAAACTAATACGAAATGACGAATAACGTTATAAACTAATACGTACTAACGTATAACGTTATATACTCTTACGTGCTAACGTATAACGTTATATACTATTACGTAATAACGTAAAACGTTATATACTATTACGTAATAACGTAAAACGTTATATACTATTACGTAATAACGTATAACGTTATAAACTAATACGTACTAACGTATAACGTTATTGAGTATTACCTTATAGCGTATAACGTTATATACTAATACGTAATTACGTAAAACGTTATATACTATTACATAATAACGTATAACGTTATATACTATTACGTAATGACGTATAACGTTATATACTAATACGTAATAACGTATAACGTTATATCGTATTACGTGCTAACGTATAACGTTATATACTATTACGAACTAACGTGTAACGTTATATAGTATTACCTGATGACGTATAATGTTATATACTATTATGTACTAACGTATAACGTTATATCCTATTACGTAATAACGTATAACGTTATATACCATTACGTACTAACGTATAACGTTATATACTATTACGTAGTAACGTATAACGTTATATACTATTACGTAATAACGTAAAACGTTATATACTATTACGTAATAACGTATAACGTTATATACTATTACGTACTAACGTATAACGTTATATACTATTACGTAATAACGTAAAACGTTATAAACTAATACGTAATGACGTATAACGTTATATACTATTACGTACTAACGTATAACGTTATAAACTAATACGTACAAACGAATAACGTTATATACTATTACGTACTAACGTATAATGTTATAAACTAATACGTAATGACGTATAACGTTATATACTATTACGTAATAACGTGTAACGTTATATCCTATTACGTAATAACGTATAACGTTATATATCATTACGTACTAACGTATAACGTTATATACTATTACGTACTAACGTATAACGTTATATACTATTACGTAATAACGTAAAACGTTATATACTATTACGTAATAACCTATAACGTTATATACTATTACGTAATGACGTATAACGTTATATACTAATACGTAATCACGTATAACGTTATATCGTATTACGTACTAACGTATAACGTTATAAACTAATACGTACTAACGTATAACGTTATTGAGTATTACCTTATAGCGTATAACGTTATATACTAATACGTAATTACGTGAAACGTTATATACTATTACGTAATAACGTATAACGTTATATACTATTACGTAATGACGTATAACGTTATATACTAATACGTAATAACGTATAACGTTATATCGTATTACGTGCTAACGTATAACGTTATATACTATTACGTACTAACGTGTAACGTTATATAGTATTACCTGATGACGTATAATGTTATATACTATTACGTACTAACGTATAACGTTATATCCTATTACGTAATAACGTATAACGTTATATACCATTACGTACTAACGTATAACGTTATATACTATTACGTACTAACGTATAACGTTATATACTATTACGTAATAACGTAAAACGTTATATACTATTACGTAATAACGTATAACGTTATATACTATTACGTAATAACGTATAACGTTATATACCATTACGTACTAACGTATTACGTTATTTACTATTAAACACTAACGTATAACGTTATATACTATTACGTAATAACGTAAAACGTTATATACTATTACGTAATAACGTATAACGTTATAAACTAATACGTACTAACGTATAACGTTATATACTATTACGTACTAACGTACAACGTTATATACTATTACGTAATGACGTATAACGCTATATACTATTACGTAATAACGTATAACGTTATAAACTAATACGTAATGACGAGTAACGTTATATACTATTACGTACTAACGTATAACGTTATATACTATTACGCAATGACGTATAACGTTATATACTATTACGTAATGACGTATAACGTTATATACTAATAAGTAATAACGTATAACGTTATAAACTAATACGTACTAACGTATAACGTTATTGAGTATTACCTTATAGCGTATAACGTTATATACTAATACGTAATTACGTAAAACGTTATATACTATTACGTAATAACGTATAACGTTATATACTATTACGTAATGACGTATAACGTTATATACTAATACGTAATAACGTATAACGTTATATCGTATTACGTGCTAACGTATAACGTTATATACTATTACGAACTAACGTGTAACGTTATATAGTATTACCTGATGACGTATAATGTTATATACTATTACGTACTAACGTATAACGTTATATCCTATTACGTAATAACGTATAACGTTATATACCATTACGTACTAACGTATAACGTTATATACTATTACGTACTAACGTATAACGTTATATACTATTACGTAATAACGTAAAACGTTATATACTATTACGTAATAACGTATAACGTTATATACTATTACGTAATAACGTATAACGTTATATACCATTACGTACTAACGTATAACGTTATATACTATTACGTACTAACGTATAACGTTATATACTATTACGTAATAACGTAAAACGTTATATACTATTGCGTAATAACGTATAACGTTATATACTATTACGTACTAACGTGTAACGTTATATAGTATTACCTGATGACGTATAATGTTATATACTATTACGTACTAACGTATAACGTTATATCCTATTGCGTAATAACGTATAACGTTATATCGTATTACGTGCTAACGTATAACGTTATATACTATTACGTACTAACGTATAACGTTATATACAATTACGTAATGACGTATAACGTTATATACTAATACGTAATCACGTATAACGTTATATCGTATTACGTACTAACGTATAACGTTATAAACTATTACGTACTAACGTATAACGTTATTGAGTATTACCTTATAGCGTATAACGTTATATACTAATACGTAATAACGTAAAACGTTATATACTATTACGTAATAACGTATAACGTTATATACTATTACGTAATGACGTATGACGTTATACACTATTACGTAAAGACGTATAACGTTATATACTAATACGTAATAACGTATAACGTTGTATACTATTACGTACTAACGTATAACGTTATAACTATTACGTAATGACGTATAACGTTATAAACTAATACGTACTAACGTATAACGTTATTGAGTATTACCTTATAGCGTATAACGTTATATACTAATACGTAATTACGTAAAACGTTATATACTATTACATAATAACGTATAACGTTATATACTATTACGTAATGACGTATAACGTTATATACTATTACGTAATAACGTATAACGCTATAAACTAAGACGTAATGACGAATAACGTTATATAGTATTACGTACTAACGTATAACGTTATATACCATTACGTACTAACGTATAACGTTATATACTATTACGTACTAACGTATAACGTTATAAACTAATACGTACTAATGTGTAACGTTATATAGTATTACCTGATGACGTATAACGTTGTATACTATTACGTAATAACGTGTAACGTAATATAGTATTACCTGATGACGTATAACGTTATATACTATTACGTACTAACGTATAACGTTATATACTATTACGCAATGACGTATAACGTTATATACTATTACGCAATGACGTATAACGCTATATACTATTACGTACTAAAGTATAACGTTATAAACTAATACGAAATGACGAATAACGTTATAAACTAATACGTACTAACGTATAACGTTATATACTCTTACGTGCTAACGTATAACGTTATATACTATTACGTAATAACGTAAAACGTTATATACTATTACGTAATAACGTAAAACGTTATATACTATTACGTAATAACGTATAACGTTATAAACTAATACGTACTAACGTATAACGTTATTGAGTATTACCTTATAGCGTATAACGTTATATACTAATACGTAATTACGTAAAACGTTATATACTATTACATAATAACGTATAACGTTATATACTATTACGTAATGACGTATAACGTTATATACTAATACGTAATAACGTATAACGTTATATCGTATTACGTGCTAACGTATAACGTTATATACTATTACGAACTAACGTGTAACGTTATATAGTATTACCTGATGACGTATAATGTTATATACTATTATGTACTAACGTATAACGTTATATCCTATTACGTAATAACGTATAACGTTATATACCATTACGTACTAACGTATAACGTTATATACTATTACGTAGTAACGTATAACGTTATATACTATTACGTAATAACGTAAAACGTTATATACTATTACGTAATAACGTATAACGTTATATACTATTACGTAATAACGTATAACGTTATATACCATTACGTACTAACGTATAACGTTATATACTATTACGTACTAACGTATAACGTTATATACTATTACGTACTAACGTATAACGTTATAAACTAATACGTACAAACGAATAACGTTATATACTATTACGTACTAACGTATAATGTTATAAACTAATACGTAATGACGTATAACGTTATATACTATTACGTAATAACGTGTAACGTTATATCCTATTACGTAATAACGTATAACGTTATATATCATTACGTACTAACGTATAACGTTATATACTATTACGTACTAACGTATAACGTTATATACTATTACGTAATAACGTAAAACGTTATATACTATTACGTAATAACCTATAACGTTATATACTATTACGTAATGACGTATAACGTTATATACTAATACGTAATCACGTATAACGTTATATCGTATTACGTACTAACGTATAACGTTATAAACTAATACGTACTAACGTATAACGTTATTGAGTATTACCTTATAGCGTATAACGTTATATACTAATACGTAATTACGTAAAACGTTATATACTATTACGTAATAACGTATAACGTTATATACTATTACGTAATGACGTATAACGTTATATACTAATACGTAATAACGTATAACGTTATATACTATTACGTAATAACGTAAAACGTTATATACTATTACGTAATAACGTATAACGTTATAAACTAATACGTACTAACGTATAACGTTATTGAGTATTACCTTATAGCGTATAACGTTATATACTAATACGTAATTACGTAAAACGTTATATACTATTACATAATAACGTATAACGTTATATACTATTACGTAATGACGTATAACGTTATATACTAATACGTAATAACGTATAACGTTATATCGTATTACGTGCTAACGTATAACGTTATATACTATTACGAACTAACGTGTAACGTTATATAGTATTACCTGATGACGTATAATGTTATATACTATTATGTACTAACGTATAACGTTATATCCTATTACGTAATAACGTATAACGTTATATACCATTACGTACTAACGTATAACGTTATATACTATTACGTAGTAACGTATAACGTTATATACTATTACGTAATAACGTAAAACGTTATATACTATTACGTAATAACGTATAACGTTATATACTATTACGTAATAACGTATAACGTTATATACCATTACGTACTAACGTATAACGTTATATACTATTACGTACTAACGTATAACGTTATACACTATTACGTACTAACGTATAACGTTATAAACTAATACGTACAAACGAATAACGTTATATACTATTACGTACTAACGTATAATGTTATAAACTAATACGTAATGACGTATAACGTTATATACTATTACGTAATAACGTGTAACGTTATATCCTATTACGTAATAACGTATAACGTTATATATCATTACGTACTAACGTATAACGTTATATACTATTACGTACTAACGTATAACGTTATATACTATTACGTAATAACGTAAAACGTTATATACTATTACGTAATAACCTATAACGTTATATACTATTACGTAATGACGTATAACGTTATATACTAATACGTAATCACGTATAACGTTATATCGTATTACGTACTAACGTATAACGTTATAAACTAATACGTACTAACGTATAACGTTATTGAGTATTACCTTATAGCGTA
This sequence comes from Bombus pascuorum, assembly GCF_905332965.1. Lineage (NCBI taxonomy): Eukaryota > Metazoa > Arthropoda > Insecta > Hymenoptera > Apidae > Bombus > Bombus pascuorum. The sequence continues at coordinate 10,327,244 of NC_083490.1, read as the reverse complement.
TAACGTTATATACTAATACGTAATTACGTAAAACGTTATATACTATTACGTAATAACGTATAACGTTATATACTATTACGTAATGACGTATAACGTTATATACTAATACGTAATAACGTATAACGTTATATCGTATTACGTGCTAACGTATAACGTTATATACTATTACGTACTAACGTGTAACGTTATATAGTATTACCTGATGACGTATAATGTTATATACTATTACGTACTAACGTATAACGTTATATCCTATTACGTAATAACGTATAACGTTATATACCATTACGTACTAACGTATAACGTTATATACTATTACGTACTAACGTATAACGTTATATACTATTACGTAATAACGTAAAACGTTATATACTATTACGTAATAACGTATAACGTTATATACTATTACGTAATAACGTATAACGTTATATACCATTACGTACTAACGTATAACGTTATATACTATTAAGTACTAACGTATAACGTTATATACTATTACGTACTAACGTATAACGTTATAAACTAATACGTACAAACGAATAACGTTATATACTATTACGTACTAACGTATAATGTTATAAACTAATACGTAATGACGTATAACGTTATATACTATTACGTAATAACGTGTAACGTTATATCCTATTACGTAATAACGTATAACGTTATATATCATTACGTACTAACGTATAACGTTATATACTATTACGTACTAACGTATAACGTTATATACTATTACGTAATAACGTAAAACGTTATATACTATTACGTAATAACCTATAACGTTATATACTATTACGTAATGACGTATAACGTTATATACTAATACGTAATCACGTATAACGTTATATCGTATTACGTACTAACGTATAACGTTATAAACTAATACGTACTAACGTATAACGTTATTGAGTATTACCTTATAGCGTATAACGTTATATACTAATACGTAATTACGTAAAACGTTATATACTATTACGTAATAACGTATAACGTTATATACTATTACGTAATGACGTATAACGTTATATACTAATACGTAATAACGTATAACGTTATATACTATTACGTAATAACGTAAAACGTTATATACTATTACGTAATAACGTATAACGTTATAAACTAATACGTACTAACGTATAACGTTATTGAGTATTACCTTATAGCGTATAACGTTATATACTAATACGTAATTACGTAAAACGTTATATACTATTACATAATAACGTATAACGTTATATACTATTACGTAATGACGTATAACGTTATATACTAATACGTAATAACGTATAACGTTATATCGTATTACGTGCTAACGTATAACGTTATATACTATTACGAACTAACGTGTAACGTTATATAGTATTACCTGATGACGTATAATGTTATATACTATTATGTACTAACGTATAACGTTATATCCTATTACGTAATAACGTATAACGTTATATACCATTACGTACTAACGTATAACGTTATATACTATTACGTAGTAACGTATAACGTTATATACTATTACGTAATAACGTAAAACGTTATATACTATTACGTAATAACGTAAAACGTTATATACTATTACGTAATAACCTATAACGTTATATACTATTACGTAATGACGTATAACGTTATATACTAATACGTAATCACGTATAACGTTATATCGTATTACGTACTAACGTATAACGTTATAAACTAATACGTACTAACGTATAACGTTATTGAGTATTACCTTATAGCGTATAACGTTATATACTAATACGTAATTACGTAATACGTTATATACTATTACGTAATAACGTATAACGTTATATACTATTACGTAATGACGTATAACGTTATATACTAATACGTAATAACGTATAACGTTATATCGTATTACGTGCTAACGTATAACGTTATATACTATTACGTACTAACGTGTAACGTTATATAGTATTACCTGATGACGTATAATGTTATATACTATTACGTACTAACGTATAACGTTATATCCTATTACGTAATAACGTATAACGTTATATACCATTACGTACTAACGTATAACGTTATATACTATTACGTACTAACGTATAACGTTATATACTATTACGTAATAACGTAAAACGTTATATACTATTACGTAATAACGTATAACGTTATATACTATTACGTAATAACGTATAACGTTATATACCATTACGTACTAACGTATAACGTTATATACTATTAAGTACTAACGTATAACGTTATATACTATTACGTAATAACGTAAAACGTTATATACTATTACGTAATAACGTATAACGTTATAAACTAATACGTACTAACGTATAACGTTATATACTATTACGTACTAACGTACAACGTTATATACTATTACGTAATGACGTATAACGCTATATACTATTACGTAATAACGTATAACGTTATAAACTAATACGTAATGACGAATAACGTTATTGAGTATTACCTTATAGCGTATAACGTTATATACTAATACGTAATTACGTAAAACGTTATATACTATTACGTAATAACGTATAACGTTATATACTATTACGTAATGACGTATAACGTTATATACTAATACGTAATAACGTATAACGTTATATCGTATTACGTGCTAACGTATAACGTTATATACTATTACGAACTAACGTGTAACGTTATATAGTATTACCTGATGACGTATAATGTTATATACTATTACGTACTAACGTATAACGTTATATCCTATTACGTAATAACGTATAACGTTATATACCATTACGTACTAACGTATAACGTTATATACTATTACGTACTAACGTATAACGTTATATACTATTACGTAATAACGTAAAACGTTATATACTATTACGTAATAACGTATAACGTTATATACTATTACGTAATAACGTATAACGTTATATACCATTACGTACTAACGTATAACGTTATATACTATTACGTAATAACGTAAAACGTTATATACTATCACGTAATAACGTATAACGTTATAAACTAATACGTACTAACGTATAACGTTATTGAGTATTACCTTATAGCGTATAACGTTATATACTAATACGTAATTACGTAAAACGTTATATACTAATACGTAATAACGTATAACGTTATATCGTATTACGTGCTAACGTATAACGTTATATACTATTACGAACTAACGTGTAACGTTATATAGTATTACCTGATGACGTATAATGTTATATACTATTACGTACTAACGTATAACGTTATATCCTATTACGTAATAACGTATAACGTTATATACCATTACGTACTAACGTATAACGTTATATACTATTACGTACTAACGTATAACGTTATATACTATTACGTAATAACGTAAAACGTTATATACTATTACGTAATAACGTATAACGTTATATACTATTACGTAATAACGTATAACGTTATATACCATTACGTGCTAACGTATAACGTTATATACTATTACGTACTAACGTGTAACGTTATATAGTATTACCTGATGACGTATAATGTTATATACTATTACGTACTAACGTATAACGTTATATCCTATTGCGTAATAACGTATAACGTTATATCGTATTACGTGCTAACGTATAACGTTATGTACTATTACGTAATAACGTAAAACGTTATATACTATTACGTAATAACGTATAACGTTATATACTATTACGTAATAACGTATAACGTTATATACCATTACGTGCTAACGTATAACGTTATATACTATTACGTACTAACGTGTAACGTTATATAGTATTACCTGATGACGTATAATGTTATATACTATTACGTACTAACGTATAACGTTATATCCTATTGCGTAATAACGTATAACGTTATATCGTATTACGTGCTAACGTATAACGTTATATACTATTACGTACTAACGTATAACGTTATATACAATTACGTAATGACGTATAACGTTATATACTAATACGTAATCACGTATAACGTTATATCGTATTACGTACTAACGTATAACGTTATAAACTATTACGTACTAACGTATAACGTTATTGAGTATTACCTTATAGCGTATAACGTTATATACTAATACGTAATAACGTAAAACGTTATATACTATTACGTAATAACGTATAACGTTATATACTATTACGTAATGACGTATAACGTTATACACTATTACGTAAAGACGTATAACGTTATATACTAATACGTAATAACGTATAACGTTGTATACTATTACGTACTAACGTATAACGTTATAACTATTACGTAATGACGTATAACGTTATATACTAATACGTAATGACGTATATCGTTATATACTATTACGTACTAACGTATAACGTTATATACTATTACGTAATGACGTATAACGCTATATACTATTACGTACTAACGTATAACGTTATAAACTAATACGTAATGACGAATAACGTTATATACTATTACGTACTAACGTATAACGTTATATACTATTACGCAATGACGTATAACGTTATATACTATTACGCAATAACGTATAACGTTATAAACTAATACGTACTAACGTATAACGTTATATACTATTACGTGCTAACGTATAACGTTATATACTATTTCGTGCTAACGTGTAACGTTATATACTATTACGTAATGACGTATAACGTTATATACTATTACGTACTAACGTATAACGCTATAAACTAAGACGTAATGACGAATAACGTTATATAGTATTACGTACTAACGTATAACGTTATATACCATTACGTACTAACGTATAACGTTATATACTATTACGTACTAACGTATAACGTTATAAACTAATACGTACTAATGTGTAACGTTATATAGTATTACCTGATGACGTATAACGTTGTATACTATTACGTAATAACGTGTAACGTAATATAGTATTACCTGATGACGTATAACGTTATATACTATTACGTACTAACGTATAACGTTATATACTATTACGCAATGACGTATAACGTTATATACTATTACGCAATGACGTATAACGCTATATACTATTACGTACTAAAGTATAACGTTATAAACTAATACGAAATGACGAATAACGTTATATACTATTACGTACTAACGTATAACATTATATACTAATACGTAATAACGTATAACGTTGTATACTATTACGTACTAACGTATAACGTTATATACTATTACGTAATGACGTATAACGCTATATTCTATTTCGTACTAACGTATAACGCTATAAACTAAGACGTAATGACGAATAACGTTATATAGTATTACGTACTAACGTATAACGTTATATACTATTACGTAAAGACGTATAACGTTATATACTAATACGTAATAACGTACAACGTTATATACTATTTCGTGCTAATGTGTAACGTTATATACTATTACGTAATGACGTATAACGCTATATACTATTACGTACTAACGTGTAACGTTATATAGTATTACGTACTAACGTATAACGTTATATATTATTACGTAATGCCGTATAACGCTATATACTATTACGTACTAACGTATAACGTTATAAACTAATATGTAATGACGAATAACGTTATATACTATTACGTACTAACGTATAACGTTATATACTATTACGCAATACCGTATAACGTTATATACTACTACGCAATGACGTATAACGCTATATACTATTACGTACTAACGTATAACGTTATAAACTATTACGCAATGACGTATAACGTTATATACTAATACGTAATAACGTAAAACGTTATATACTATTACGTAATAACGTATAACGTTATATACTATTACGTAATGACGTATAACGTTATACACTATTACGTAAAGACGTATAACGTTATATACTAATACGTAATAACGTATAACGTTGTATACTATTACGTACTAACGTATAACGTTATAACTATTACGTAATGACGTATAACGTTATATACTAATACGTAATGACGTATATCGTTATATACTATTACGTACTAACGTATAACGTTATATACTATTACGTAATGACGTATAACGCTATATACTATTACGTACTAACGTATAACGTTATAAACTAATACGTAATGACGAATAACGTTATATACTATTACGTACTAACGTATAACGTTATATACTATTACGCAATGACGTATAACGTTATATACTATTACGTACTAACGTATAACGTTATAAACTAATACGTACTAATGTGTAACGTTATATAGTATTACCTGATGACGTATAACGTTGTATACTATTACGTAATAACGTGTAACGTAATATAGTATTACCTGATGACGTATAACGTTATATACTATTACGTACTAACGTATAACGTTATATACTATTACGCAATGACGTATAACGTTATATACTATTACGCAATGACGTATAACGCTATATACTATTACGTACTAAAGTATAACGTTATAAACTAATACGAAATGACGAATAACGTTATATACTATTACGTACTAACGTATAACATTATATACTAATACGTAATAACGTATAACGTTGTATACTATTACGTACTAACGTATAACGTTATATACTATTACGTAATGACGTATAACGCTATATTCTATTACGTACTAACGTATAACGCTATAAACTAAGACGTAATGACGAATAACGTTATATAGTATTACGTACTAACGTATAACGTTATATACTATTACGTAAAGACGTATAACGTTATATACTAATACGTAATAACGTACAACGTTATATACTATTTCGTGCTAATGTGTAACGTTATATACTATTACGTAATGACGTATAACGCTATATACTATTACGTACTAACGTGTAACGTTATATAGTATTACGTACTAACGTATAACGTTATATATTATTACGTAATGCCGTATAACGCTATATACTATTACGTACTAACGTATAACGTTATAAACTAATATGTAATGACGAATAACGTTATATACTATTACGTACTAACGTATAACGTTATATACTATTACGCAATACCGTATAACGTTATATACTACTACGCAATGACGTATAACGCTATATACTATTACGTACTAACGTATAACGTTATAAACTATTACGCAATGACGTATAACGTTATATACTAATACGTAATAACGTAAAACGTTATATACTATTACGTAATAACGTATAACGTTATATACTATTACGTAAAGACGTATAACGTTATATAGTAATACGTAATAACGTATAACGTTATATCGTATTACGTGCTAACGTATAACGTTATATACTATTACGTACTAACGTGTAACGTTATATAGTATTACCTGATGACGTATAATGTTATATACTATTACGTACTAACGTATAACGTTATATCCTATTACGTAATAACGTATAACGTTATATACCATTACGTACTAACGTATAACGTTATATACTATTACGTACTAACGTATAACGTTATATACTATTACGCAATGACGTATAACGTTATATACTATTACGCAATGACGTATAACGCTATATACTATTACGTACTAACGTATAACGTTATATACTAATACGTAATGACGTATAACGTTATATCGTATTACGTACTAACGTATAACGTTATAAACTAATACGTATTAACGAATAACGTTATATACTATTACGTACTAACGTATAATGTTATAAACTAATACGTAATGACGTATAACGATATAAACTATTACGTAATAACGTGTAACGTTATATACTAATACGTAATAACGTAAAACGTTATATACTATTACGTAATAACGTATAACGTTATATAATATTACGTAATGACGTATAACGTTATATACTAATACGTAATAACGTATAACGTTATATCGTATTACGTGCTAACGTATAACGTTATATACTATTACGTACTAACGTGTAACGTTATATAGTATTACCTGATGACGTATAACGTTATATACTATTACGTACTAACGTATAACGTTATGTACTATTACGTACTAACGTATAACGTTATAAACTAATACGTACTAACGTATAACGTTATAAACTAATACGTACTAATGTGTAACGTTATATAGTATTACCTGATGACGTATAACGTTGTATACTATTACGTAATAACGTGTAACGTAATATAGTATTACCTGATGACGTATAACGTTATGTACTATTACGTACTAACGTATAACGTTATATACTATTACGCAATGACGTATAACGTTATATACTATTACGCAATGACGTATAACGCTATATACTATTACGTACTAAAGTATAACGTTATAAACTATTACGTAATGACGAATAACGTTATATACTATTACGTACTAACGTATAACGTTATAAACTAATACGTAATGACATATAACGTTATAAACTAATACGTAATGACGAGTAACGTTATATACTATTACGTACTAACGTATAACGTTATAAACTAATACGTACTAACGTATAACGTTATACACCATTACGTAAAGACGTATAACGTTATATACTAATACGTAATAACGTATAACGTTGTATACTATTACGTACTAACGTATAACGTTATATACTATTACGTAATGACGTATAACGCTATATACTATTACGTACTAGCGTATAACGTTATAAACTAATACGTAATGACGAATAACGTTATATAGTATTACGTACTAACGTATAACGTTATATACTATTACGTATAGACGTATAACGTTATATACTAATACGTAATGACGTATAACGCTATATACTATTACGTACTAACGTATAACGTTATAAACTAATACGTAATGACGAATAACGTTATATAGTATTACGTACTAACGTATAACGTTATATACTATTACGTAAAAACGTATAACATTATATACTAATACGTAATAACGTACAACGTTATATCGTATTACGTGCTAACGTATAACGTTATATACTATTTCGTGCTAACGTGTAACGTTATATACTATTACGTAATGACGTATAACGTTATACACTATTACGTAAAGACGTATAACGTTATATACTAATACGTAATGACGTATATCGTTATATACTATTACGTACTAACGTATAACGTTATATTATACTACGTAATGACGTATAACGCTATATACTATTACGTACTAACGTATAACGTTATAAACTAATACGTAATGATGAATAACGTTATATACTATTACGTACTAACGTATAACGTTATATACTATTACGCAATGACGTATAACGTTATATACTATTACGCACTAACGTATAACGTTATAAACTAATACGTACTAACGTATAACGTTATATACTATTACGTGCTAACGTATAACGTTATAAACTAATACGTAATGACGTATAACGTTATATACTATTACGTACTAACGTACAACGTTATATACTATTACGTAATGACGTATAACGCTATATACTATTACGTACTAACGTATGACGTTATAAACTAATACGTAATGACGAATAACGTTATATACTATTACGTACTAACGTATAACGTTATATACTATTACGCAATGACGTATAACGTTATATACTATTACGCACTAACGTATAACGTTATAAACTAATACATACTAACGTATAACGTTATATACTATTACGTGCTAACGTATAACGTTATATACTATTTCCTGCTAACGTGTAACGTTATATACTATTACGTAATGACGTATAACGCTATATACTATTACGTACTAACGTGTAACGTTATATAGTATTACGTACTAACGTATAACGTTATACACTATTACGTAAAGACGTATAACGTTATATACTAATACGTAATAACGTATAACGTTATATACTATTACGTACTAACGTATAACGTTATATATTATTACGTAATGACGTATAACGCTATATACTATTACGTACTAACGTATAACGTTATAAACTAATACGTAATGACGAATAACGTTATATACTATTACGTACTAACGTATAATGTTATAAACTAATACGTAATGACGTATAACGTTTTATACTATTACGTAATAATGTGTAACGTTATATACTAATACGTAATAACGTAAAACGTTATATACTATTACGTAATAACGTATAACGTTATATACTATTACGTAATGACGTATAACGTTATATACTAATACGTAATAACGTATAACGTTATATCGTATTACGTGCTAACGTATAACGTTATATACTATTACGTACTAACGTGTAACGTTATATAGTATTATCTGATGACGTATAACGTTATATACTATTACGTACTAACGTATAACGTTATGTACTATTACGTACTAACGTATAACGTTATATACTATTACATAATGACGTATAACGCTATATACTATTACGTACTAACGTATAACGTTATAAACTAATACGTAATGACGAATAACGTTATATACTATTACGTACTAACGTATAACGTTGTATACTATTACGTAATGACGTATAACGTTATATAATAATACGTAATAACGTATAACGTTATATCGTATTACGTGCAAACGTATAACGTTATATACTATTACGTACTAACGTGTAACATTATATAGTATTACCTGATGACGTATAACGTTATATACTATTACGTACTAACGTATAACGTTATGTACTATTACGTACTAACGTATAACGTTATAAACTAATACGTACTAACGTATAACGTTATTGAGTATTACCTTATAGCGTATAACGTTATATACTAATACGTAATAACGTAAAACGTTATATACTATTACGTAATAACGTATAACGTTATATACTATTACGTAATGACGTATAACGTTATACACTATTACGTAAAGACGTATAACGTTATATACTAATACGTAATAACGTATAACGTTGTATACTATTACGTACTAACGTATAACGTTATATACTATTACGTAATGACGTATAACGTTATATACTAATACGTAATGACGTATATCGTTATATACTATTACGTACTAACGTATAACGTTATATACTATTACGTAATGACGTATAACGCTATATACTATTACGTACTAACGTATAACGTTATAAACTAATACGTAATGACGAATAACGTTATATACTATTACGTACTAACGTATAACGTGATATACTATTACGCAATGACGTATAACGTTATATACTATTACGCACTAACGTATAACGTTATAAACTAATACGTACTAACGTATAACGTTATATACTATTACGTGCTAACGTATAACGTTATATACTATTACGTACTAACGTATAACGTTATAAACTAATACGTAATGACGAATAACGTTATATACTATTACGTAGTAACGTATAACGTTATAAACTAATACGTAATGACGTATAACGTTATAAACTAATACGTACTAACGTATAACGTTACACACTATTACGTAAAGACGTATAACGCTATATACTAATACGTAATAACGTATAACGTTATATCGTATTACGTGCAAACGTATAACGTTATATACTATTACGTACTAACGTGTAACATTATATAGTATTACCTGATGACGTATAACGTTATATACTATTACGTACTAACGTATAACGTTATGTACTATTACGTACTAACGTATAACGTTATAAACTAATACGTACTAACGTATAACGTTATTGAGTATTACCTTATAGCGTATAACGTTATATACTAATACGTAATAACGTAAAACGTTATATACTATTACGTACTAACGTATTACGTTATATATTATTACGTAATGACGTATAACGCTATATACTATTACGTACTAACGTATAACGTTATATACTATTACGCAATGACGTATAACGTTATATACTCTTACGCAATGACGTATAACGCTATATACTATTACGTACTAACGTATAACGTTATATACTAATACGTAATGACGTATAACGTTATAAACTAATACGTAATGACGAATAACGTTATGTACTATTACGTACTAACGTATAACGTTATAAACTAATACGTACTAACGTATAACGTTATTGAGTATTACCTTATATCGTATAACGTTATATACTAATACGTAATAACGTAAAACGTTATATACTATTACGCACTAACGTATAACGTTATAAACGAATACGTAATGACGTATAACGTTATAAACTAATACGTAATGACGAGTAACGTTATATACTATTACGTACTAACGTATAACGTTATAAACTAATACGTACTAACGTATAACGTTATACACCATTACGTAAAGACGTATATCGTTATATACTATTACGCAATGACGTATAACGCTATATACTATTACGTACTAACGTATAGCGTTATATACTATTACGTAATGACGTATAACGCTATATACTATTACGTACTAACGTATAACGTTATAAACTAATACGTAATGACGTATAACGTTATATACTATTACGCAATGACGTATAACGCTATATACTAATACGTACTAACGTATAACGTTATAAACTAATACGTAATGACGTACAACGTTATATACTATTACGTACTAACGTATAACGTTATAAACTAATACGTACTAACGAATAACTTTATATACTGTTTCGTGCTAACGTGTAACGTTATATACTATTAGGTAATGACGTATAACGCTATATACTATTACGTACTAACGTATAACGTTATGTACTATTACGTACTAACGTATAACGTTATACACTATTACGTAAAGACGTATAACGTTATATACTAATACGTAATAACGTATAACGTTATATACTATTACGTACTAACGTATAACGTTATATATTATTACGTAATGACGTATAACGCTATATACTATTACGTACTAACGTATAACGTTATAAACTAATACGTAATGACGAATAACGTTATATACTATTACGTACTAACGTATAATGTTATAAACTAATACGTAATGACGTATAACGTTTTATACTATTACGTAATAATGTGTAACGTTATATACTAATACGTAATAACGTAAAACGTTATATACTATTACGTAATAACGTATAACGTTATATACTATTACGTAATGACGTATAACGTTATATACTAATACGTAATAACGTATAACGTTATATCGTATTACGTGCTAACGTATAACGTTATATACTATTACGTACTAACGTGTAACGTTATATAGTATTATCTGATGACGTATAACGTTATATACTATTACGTACTAACGTATAACGTTATGTACTATTACGTACTAACGTATAACGTTATAAACTAATACGTACTAACGTATAACGTTATTGAGTATTACCTTATAGCGTATAACGTTATATACTAATACGTAATAACGTAAAACGTTATATACTATTACGTAATAACGTATAACGTTATATACTATTACGTAATGACGTATAACGTTATACACTATTACGTAAAGACGTATAACGTTATATACTAATACGTAATAACGTATAACGTTGTATACTATTACGTACTAACTTATAACGTTATATACTATTACGTAATGACGTATAACGTTATATACTAATACGTAATGACGTATATCGTTATATACTATTACGTACTAACGTATAACGTTATATACTATTACATAATGACGTATAACGCTATATACTATTACGTACTAACGTATAACGTTATAAACTAATACGTAATGACGAATAACGTTATATACTATTACGTACTAACGTATAACGTTGTATACTATTACGTAATGACGTATAACGTTATATAATAATACGTAATAACGTATAACGTTATATCGTATTACGTGCAAACGTATAACGTTATATACTATTACGTACTAACGTGTAACATTATATAGTATTACCTGATGACGTATAACGTTATATACTATTACGTACTAACGTATAACGTTATGTACTATTACGTACTAACGTATAACGTTATAAACTAATACGTACTAACGTATAACGTTATTGAGTATTACCTTATAGCGTATAACGTTATATACTAATACGTAATAACGTAAAACGTTATATACTATTACGTAATAACGTATAACGTTATATACTATTACGTAATGACGTATAACGTTATACACTATTACGTAAAGACGTATAACGTTATATACTAATACGTAATAACGTATAACGTTGTATACTATTACGTACTAACGTATAACGTTATATACTATTACGTAATGACGTATAACGTTATATACTATTACGTACTAACGTATAACGTTATAAACTAATACGTACTAACGTATAACGTTATTGAGTATTACCTTATAGCGTATAACGTTATATACTAATACGTAATAACGTAAAACGTTATATACTATTACGTAATAACGTATAACGTTATATACTATTACGTAATGACGTATAACGTTATACACTATTACGTAAAGACGTATAACGTTATATACTAATACGTAATAACGTATAACGTTGTATACTATTACGTACTAACGTATAACGTTATATACTATTACGTAATGACGTATAACGTTATATACTAATACGTAATGACGTATATCGTTATATACTATTACGTACTAACGTATAACGTTATATACTATTACGTAATGACGTATAACGCTATATACTATTACGTACTAACGTATAACGTTATAAACTAATACGTAATGACGAATAACGTTATATACTATTACGTACTAACGTATAACGTGATATACTATTACGCAATGACGTATAACGTTATATACTATTACGCACTAACGTATAACGTTATAAACTAATACGTACTAACGTATAACGTTATATACTATTACGTGCTAACGTATAACGTTATATACTATTACGTACTAACGTATAACGTTATAAACTAATACGTAATGACGAATAACGTTATATACTATTACGTAGTAACGTATAACGTTATAAACTAATACGTAATGACGTATAACGTTATAAACTAATACGTACTAACGTATAACGTTACACACTATTACGTAAAGACGTATAACGCTATATACTAATACGTAATAACGTATAACGTTATATCGTATTACGTGCAAACGTATAACGTTATATACTATTACGTACTAACGTGTAACATTATATAGTATTACCTGATGACGTATAACGTTATATACTATTACGTACTAACGTATAACGTTATGTACTATTACGTACTAACGTATAACGTTATAAACTAATACGTACTAACGTATAACGTTATTGAGTATTACCTTATAGCGTATAACGTTATATACTAATACGTAATAACGTAAAACGTTATATACTATTACGTACTAACGTATTACGTTATATATTATTACGTAATGACGTATAACGCTATATACTATTACGTACTAACGTATAACGTTATATACTATTACGCAATGACGTATAACGTTATATACTCTTACGCAATGACGTATAACGCTATATACTATTACGTACTAACGTATAACGTTATATACTAATACGTAATGACGTATAACGTTATAAACTAATACGTAATGACGAATAACGTTATGTACTATTACGTACTAACGTATAACGTTATAAACTAATACGTACTAACGTATAACGTTATTGAGTATTACCTTATATCGTATAACGTTATATACTAATACGTAATAACGTAAAACGTTATATACTATTACGCACTAACGTATAACGTTATAAACGAATACGTAATGACGTATAACGTTATAAACTAATACGTAATGACGAGTAACGTTATATACTATTACGTACTAACGTATAACGTTATAAACTAATACGTACTAACGTATAACGTTATACACCATTACGTAAAGACGTATATCGTTATATACTATTACGCAATGACGTATAACGCTATATACTATTACGTACTAACGTATAGCGTTATATACTATTACGTAATGACGTATAACGCTATATACTATTACGTACTAACGTATAACGTTATAAACTAATACGTAATGACGTATAACGTTATATACTATTACGCAATGACGTATAACGCTATATACTAATACGTACTAACGTATAACGTTATAAACTAATACGTAATGACGTACAACGTTATATACTATTACGTACTAACGTATAACGTTATAAACTAATACGTACTAACGAATAACGTTATATACTGTTTCGTGCTAACGTGTAACGTTATATACTATTAGGTAATGACGTATAACGCTATATACTATTACGTACTAACGTATAACGTTATGTACTATTACGTACTAACGTATAACGTTATAAACTAATACGTACTAACGTATAACGTTATTGAGTATTACCTTATAGCGTATAACGTTATATACTAATACGTAATAACGTAAAACGTTATATACTATTACGTAATAACGTATAACGTTATATACTATTACGTAATGACGTATAACGTTATACACTATTACGTAAAGACGTATAACGTTATATACTAATACGTAATAACGTATAACGTTGTATACTATTACGTAATGACGTATAACGTTATATACTAATACGTAATAACGTATAACGTTATATCGTATTACGTGCTAACGTATAACGTTATATACTATTACGTACTAACGTGTAACGTTATATAGTATTACCTGATGACGTATAACGTTATATACTATTACGTACTAACGTATAACGTTATGTACTATTACGTACTAACGTATAACGTTATAAACTAATACGTACTAACGTATAACGTTATTGAGTATTACCTTATAGCGTATAACGTTATATACTAATACGTAATAACGTAAAACGTTATATACTATTACGTAATAACGTATAACGTTATATACTATTACGTAATGACGTATAACGTTATATACTAATACGTAATAACGTATAACGTTATATACTATTACGTAATGACGTATAACGTTATACACTATTACGTAAAGACGTATAACGTTATGTACTATTACGTACTAACGTATAACGTTATAAACTAATACGTACTAACGTATAACGTTATTGAGTATTACCTTATAGCGTATAACGTCATATACTAATACGTAATAACGTAAAACGTTATATACTATTACGTAATAACGTATAACGTTATATACTATTACGTAATGACGTATAACGTTATACACTATTACGTAAAGACGTATAACGTTATATACTAATACGTAATAACGTATAACGTTGTATACTATTACGTACTAACGTATAACGTTATATACTATTACGTACTAACGTATAACGTTATAAACTAATACGTAATGACGTATATCGTTATATACTATTACGTACTAACGTATAACGTTATATACTATTACGTAATGACGTATAACGCTATATACTATTACGTACTAACGTATAACGTTATAAACTAATACGTAATGACGAATAACGTTATATAATATTACGTACTAACGTATAACGTTATATACTATTACGAAATGACGTATAACGTTATATACTATTACGCACTAACGTATAACGTTATAAACTAATACGTACTAACGTATAACGTTATATACTATTACGTGCTAACGTATAACGTTATATACTATTACGTACTAACGTATAACGTTATAAACTAATACGTAATGACGAATAACGTTATATACTATTACGTAGTAACGTATAACGTTATAAACTAATACGTAATGACGTATAACGTTATAAACTAATACGTAATGACGAGTAACGTTATATACTATTACGTACTAACGTATAACGTTATAAACTAATACGTACTATCATATAACGTTGTATACTATTACGTACTAACGTATAACGTTATATACTAATACGTAATAACGTATAACGTTGTATACTATTACGTACTAACGTATAACGTTATATACTATTACGTAATGACGTATAACGCTATATACTATTACGTACTAACGTATAACGTTATAAACTAATACGTAATGACGAATAATGTTATATAGTATTACGTACTAACGTATAACGTTATATACTATTACGTAAAGACGTATAACGTTATATACTAATACGTAATAACGTACAACGTTATATCGTATTACGTGCTAACGTATAACGTTATATACTATTACGTACTAACGTGTAACGTTATAAACTAATACGTAATGACGTATAACGTTCTATACTATTACGTACTAACGTACAACGTTATATACTATTACGTAATGACGTATAACGCTATATACTATTACGTACTAACGTATAACGTTATAAACTAATACGTAATGACGAATAACGTTATATACTATTACGTACTAACGTATAACGTTATATACTATTACGCAATGACGTATAACGTTATATACTATTACGCACTAACGTATAACGTTATAAACTAATACGTACTAACGAATAACGTTACACACTATTACGTAAAGACGTATAACGCTATATACTAATACGTAATAACGTATAACGTTATATACTATTACGTACTAACGTATTACGTTATATATTATTACGTAATGACGTATAACGCTATATACTATTACGTACTAACGTATAACGTTATATACTATTACGCAATGACGTATAACGTTATATACTCTTACGCAATGACGTATAACGCTATATACTATTACGTACTAACGTATAACGTTATAAACTATTACGTAATGACGTATAACGTTATATACTATTACGCAATGACGTATAACGCTATATACTATTACGTACTAACGTATAACGTTATAAACTAATACGTAATGAAGTATAACGTTATATACTATTACGTACTAACGTATAACGTTATAAACTAATACGTACTAACGAATAACGTTATATACTATTACGTACTAACGTATAATGTTATAAACTAATACGTAATGACGTATAACGTTATATACTATTACGTACTAACGTATAACGTTATATATTATTACGTACTAACGTATAATGTTATATACTATTACGTACTAACGTATAACGTTATATACTAATACGTAATGACGTATAACGTTATAAACTAATACGTAATGACGAATAACGTTATGTACTATTACGTACTAACGTATAACGTTATAAACTAATACGTACTAACGTATAACGTTATTGAGTATTACCTTATATCGTATAACGTTATATACTAATACGTAATAACGTAAAACGTTATATACTATTACGTAATAACGTATAACGTTATATACTATTACGTAATGACGTATAACGTTATACACTATTACGTAAAGACATATAACGTTATATACTAATACGTAATAACGTATAACGTTGTATACTATTACGTACTAACGTATAACGTTATATACTATTACGTAATGACGTATAACGTTATATACTAATACGTAATGACGTATATCGTTATATACTATTACGTACTAACGTATAACGTTATATACTATTACGTAATGACGTATAACGCTATATACTATTACGTACTAACGTATAACGTTATAAACTAATACGTAATGACGAATAACGTTATATACTATTACGTACTAACGTATAACGTTATATTCTATTACGCAATGACGTATAACGTTATATACTATTACGCACTAACGTATAACGTTATAAACTAATACGTACTAACGTATAACGTTATATACTATTACGTGCTAACGTATAACGTTATATACTATTTCGTGCTAACGTGTAACGTTATATACTATTACGTAATGACGTATAACGTTATAAACTAATACGTAATGACGAGTAACGTTATATACTATTACGTACTAACGTATAACGTTATAAACTAATACGTACTAACGTATAACGTTATAAACTAATACGTACTAATGTGTAACGTTATATAGTATTACCTGATGACGTATAACATTGTATATTATTACGTAATAACGTGTAACGTAATATAGTATTACCTGATGACGTATAACGTTATATACTATTACGTAATGACGTATTACGCTATATACTATTACGTACTAACGTATAACGTTATAAACTAATACGTAATGACGAATAACGTTATATAGTACTACGTACTAACGTATAACGTTATATACTATTACGCAATGACGTATAACGTTATATACTATTACGCAATGACGTATAACGCTATATACTATTACGTACTAACGTATAACGTTATAAACTATTACGCAATGACGTATAACGTTATATACTATTACGCAATAACGTATAACGCTATATACTATTACGTACTAACGTATAACGTTATAAACTAATACGTAATGACGTATAACGTTATATACTATTACGTAATGACGTATAACGTTATACACTATTACGTAAAGACGTATAACGTTATATACTAATACGTAATAACGTATAACGTTGTATACTATTACGTACTAACGTATAACGTTATATACTATTACGCAATGACGTATAACGCCATATACTATTACGTACTAAAGTATAACGTTATAAACTAATACGTAATGACGAATAACGTTATATACTATTACGCACTAACGTATAACGTTATAAACTAATACGTAATGACGTATAACGTTATTGAGTATTACCTTATAGCGTATAACGTTATATACTAATACGTAATAACGTAAAAC
This sequence comes from Bombus pascuorum, assembly GCF_905332965.1. NCBI lineage: Eukaryota > Metazoa > Arthropoda > Insecta > Hymenoptera > Apidae > Bombus > Bombus pascuorum. The sequence goes on along the minus strand of NC_083490.1, from coordinate 10,307,112 downwards.
GTTATATACTATTACGTAATGACGTATAACGTTATATACTATTACGTAATGACGTATAACGTTATACACTATTACGTAAAGACGTATAACGTTATATACTAATACGTAATAACGTATAACGTTGTATACTATTACGTACTAACGTATAACGTTATATACTATTACGCAATGACGTATAACGCCATATACTATTACGTACTAAAGTATAACGTTATAAACTAATACGTAATGACGAATAACGTTATATACTATTACGCACTAACGTATAACGTTATAAACTAATACGTAATGACGTATAACGTTATAAACTAATACGTAATGACGAGTAACGTTATATACTATTACGTACTAACGTATAACGTTATAAACTAATACGTACTAACGTATAACGTTATACACCATTACGTAAAGACGTATAACGTTATATACTATTACGCAATGACGTATAACGCTATATACTATTACGTACTAACGTATAACGTTATATACTATTACGTAATGACGTATAACGCTATATACTATTACGTACTAACGTATAACGTTATAAACTAATACGTAATGACGTATAACGTTATATACTATTACGCAATGACGTATAACGCTATATACTAATACGTACTAACGTATAACGTTATAAAGTAATACGTAATGACGTACAACGTTATATACTATTACGTACTAACGTATAACGTTATAAACTAATACGTACTAACGAATAACGTTATATACTATTTCGTGCTAACGTGTAACGTTATATACTATTAGGTAATGACGTATAACGCTATATACTATTACGTACTAACGTGTAACGTTATATAGTATTACGTACTAACGTATAACGTTACACACTATTACGTAAAGACGTATAACGTTATATACTAATACGTAATAACGTATAACGTATAACGTTATATATTATTACGTAATGACGTATAACGCTATATACTATTACGTACTAACGTATAACGTTATAAACTAATACGTACTAACGTATAACGTTATTGAGTATTACCTTATAGCGTATAACGTTATATACTAATACGTAATAACGTAAAACGTTATATACTATTACGTACTAACGTATAACGTTATATACTTTTACGTAATGACGTATAACGTTATATACTATTACGTAATGACGTATAACGTTATACACTATTAGGTAAAGACGTGTAACGTTATATACTATTACGTACTAACGTATAACGTTATATACTATTACGTGCTAACGTATAACGTTATATACTATTTCGTGCTAACATGTAACGTTATATACTATTACGTAATGACGTATAACGCTATATACTATTACGTACTAACGTATAACGTTATAAACTAATACGTAATAACGTATAACGTTATATACTATTACGTACTAACGTATAACGTTATAAACTAATACGTACTAACGTATAACGTTATACACCATTACGTAAAGACGTATAACGTTATATGCTAATACGTAATAACGTATAACGTTATATACTATTACGTACTAACGTATAACGTTATATATTATTACGTAATGACGTATAACGCTATATACTATTACGTACTAACGTATAACGTTATAAGCTAATACGTAATGAGGAATAACGTTATATACTATTACGTACTAACGTATAACGTTATATAATATTACGCAATGACGTATAACGTTATATACTATTGCGCACTAACGTATAACGTTATAAACTAATACGAACTAACGTATAACGTTATATATACTATTACGTGCTAACGTATAACGTTATATACTATTTCGTGCTAACGTGTAACGTTATATACTATTACGTAATGACGTATAACGTTATAAACTAATACGTAATGACGAGTAACGTTATATACTATTACGTACTAACGTATAACGTTATAAACTAATACGTAATGACGAATAACGTTATATAGTACTACGTACTAACGTATAACGTTATATACTATTACGCAATGACGTATAACGTTATATACTATTACGCAATGACGTATAACGCTATATACTATTACGTACTAACGTATAACGTTATAAACTATTACGCAATGACGTATAACGTTATATACTATTACGCAATAACGTATAACGCTATATACTATTACGTACTAACGTATAACGTTATAAACTAATACGTAATGACGTATAACGTTATATACTATTACGTAATGACGTATAACGTTATACACTATTACGTAAAGACGTATAACGTTATATACTAATACGTAATAACGTATAACGTTGTATACTATTACGTACTAACGTATAACGTTATATACTATTACGCAATGACGTATAACGCCATATACTATTACGTACTAAAGTATAACGTTATAAACTAATACGTAATGACGAATAACGTTATATACTATTACGCACTAACGTATAACGTTATAAACTAATACGTAATGACGTATAACGTTATTGAGTATTACCTTATAGCGTATAACGTTATATACTAATACGTAATAACGTAAAACGTTATATACTATTACGTAATGACGTATAACGTTATATACTATTACGTAATGACGTATAACGTTATACACTATTACGTAAAGACGTATAACGTTATATACTAATACGTAATAACGTATAACGTTGTATACTATTACGTACTAACGTATAACGTTATATACTATTACGCAATGACGTATAACGCCATATACTATTACGTACTAAAGTATAACGTTATAAACTAATACGTAATGACGAATAACGTTATATACTATTACGCACTAACGTATAACGTTATAAACTAATACGTAATGACGTATAACGTTATAAACTAATACGTAATGACGAGTAACGTTATATACTATTACGTACTAACGTATAACGTTATAAACTAATACGTACTAACGTATAACGTTATACACCATTACGTAAAGACGTATAACGTTATATACTATTACGCAATGACGTATAACGCTATATACTATTACGTACTAACGTATAACGTTATATACTATTACGTAATGACGTATAACGCTATATACTATTACGTACTAACGTATAACGTTATAAACTAATACGTAATGACGTATAACGTTATATACTATTACGCAATGACGTATAACGCTATATACTAATACGTACTAACGTATAACGTTATAAAGTAATACGTAATGACGTACAACGTTATATACTATTACGTACTAACGTATAACGTTATAAACTAATACGTACTAACGAATAACGTTATATACTATTTCGTGCTAACGTGTAACGTTATATACTATTAGGTAATGACGTATAACGCTATATACTATTACGTACTAACGTGTAACGTTATATAGTATTACGTACTAACGTATAACGTTACACACTATTACGTAAAGACGTATAACGTTATATACTAATACGTAATAACGTATAACGTATAACGTTATATATTATTACGTAATGACGTATAACGCTATATACTATTACGTACTAACGTATAACGTTATAAACTAATACGTACTAACGTATAACGTTATTGAGTATTACCTTATAGCGTATAACGTTATATACTAATACGTAATAACGTAAAACGTTATATACTATTACGTACTAACGTATAACGTTATATACTTTTACGTAATGACGTATAACGTTATATACTATTACGTAATGACGTATAACGTTATACACTATTAGGTAAAGACGTGTAACGTTATATACTATTACGTACTAACGTATAACGTTATATACTATTACGTGCTAACGTATAACGTTATATACTATTTCGTGCTAACATGTAACGTTATATACTATTACGTAATGACGTATAACGCTATATACTATTACGTACTAACGTATAACGTTATAAACTAATACGTAATAACGTATAACGTTATATACTATTACGTACTAACGTATAACGTTATAAACTAATACGTACTAACGTATAACGTTATACACCATTACGTAAAGACGTATAACGTTATATGCTAATACGTAATAACGTATAACGTTATATACTATTACGTACTAACGTATAACGTTATATATTATTACGTAATGACGTATAACGCTATATACTATTACGTACTAACGTATAACGTTATAAGCTAATACGTAATGAGGAATAACGTTATATACTATTACGTACTAACGTATAACGTTATATAATATTACGCAATGACGTATAACGTTATATACTATTGCGCACTAACGTATAACGTTATAAACTAATACGAACTAACGTATAACGTTATATATACTATTACGTGCTAACGTATAACGTTATATACTATTTCGTGCTAACGTGTAACGTTATATACTATTACGTAATGACGTATAACGCTATATACTATTACGTACTAACGTATAATGTTATAAACTAATACGTAATGACGTATAACGTTATAAACTAATACGTAATGACGAATAACGTTATGTACTATTACGTACTAACGTATAACGTTATAAACTAATACGTACTAACGTATAACGTTATTGAGTACTACCTTATAGCGTATAACGTTATATACTAATACGTAATAACGTAAAACGCTATATACTATTACGTACTAACGTGTAACGTTATATAGTATTACGTACTAACGTATAACGTTACACACTATTACGTAAAGACGTATAACGTTATATACTATTACGCAATGACGTATAACGTTATATACTATTACGCAATGACGTATAACGCTATATACTATTACGTACTATCGTATAACGTTATAAACTATTACGCAATGACGTATAACGTTATATACTATTACGTACTAACGTATAATGTTATATAATATTACGTACTAACGTATAACGTTATATACTAATACGTAATGACGTATATCGTTATATACTATTACGTACTAACGTATAACGTTATATACTATTACGTAATGACGTATAACGCTATATACTATTACGTGCTAACGTATAACGTTATATACTATTTCGTGCTAACGTGTAACGTTATATACTATTACGTAATGACGTATAACGCTATATACTATTACGTACTAACGTATAATGTTATAAACTAATACGTAATGACGTATAACGTTATAAACTAATACGTAATGACGAATAACGTTATGTACTATTACGTACTAACGTATAACGTTATAAACTAATACGTACTAACGTATAACGTTATTGAGTACTACCTTATAGCGTATAACGTTATATACTAATACGTAATAACGTAAAACGCTATATACTATTACGTACTAACGTGTAACGTTATATAGTATTACGTACTAACGTATAACGTTACACACTATTACGTAAAGACGTATAACGTTATATACTATTACGCAATGACGCATAACGTTATATACTATTACGCAACGACGTATAACGCTATATACTATTACGTACTATCGTATAACGTTATAAACTATTACGCAATGACGTATAACGTTATATACTATTACGTACTAACGTATAATGTTATATAATATTACGTACTAACGTATAACGTTATATACTAATACGTAATGACGTATATCGTTATATACTATTACGTACTAACGTATAACGTTATATACTATTACGTAATGACGTATAACGCTATATACTATTACGTACTAACGTATAACGTTATAAACTAATACGTAATGACGAATAACGTTATATACTATTACGTAATGACGTATAACGTTATATACTATTACGTAATGACGTATAACGTTATACACTATTACGTAAAGACGTATAACGTTATATACTAATACGTAATAACGTATAACGTTATATACTATTACGTAATGACGTATAACGCTATATACTATTACGTACTAACGTGTAACGTTATATAGTATTACGTACTAACGTATAACGTTATACACTATTACGTAAAGACGTATAACGTTATATACTATTACGTACTAACGTATAACGTTATATACTATTACGTAATGACGTATAACGTTATACACTATTACGTAAAGACGTATAACGTTATATACTAATACGTAATGACGTATAACGTTATATACTATTACGTGCTAACGTATAACGTTATATACTATTTCGTGCTAACGTGTAACGTTATATACTATTACGTAATAACGTATAACGCTATATACTATTACGTACTAACGTATAATGTTATAAACTAATACGTAATGACGTATAACGTTATAAACTAATACGTAATGACGAATAACGTTATGTACTATTACGTACTAACGTATAACGTTATAAACTAATACGTACTAACGTATAACGTTATTGAGTATTACCTTATAGCGTATAACGTTATATACTAATACGTTATAACGTAAAACGTTATATACTATTACGTAATAACGTATAACGTTATATACTATTACGTAATGACGTATAACGTTATACACTATTACGTAAAGACGTATAACGTTATATACTAATACGTAATAACGTATAACGTTGTATACTATTACGTACTAACGTATAACGTTATATACTATTACGCAATGACGTATAACTTTATATACTATTACGCAATGACGTATAACGCTATATACTATTACGTACTAGCGTATAACGTTATAAACTAATACGTAATAACGTATAACGTTATATACTATTACGCAATGACGTATAACGCTATATACTATTACGTACTAACGTATAACGTTATAAACTAATACGTAATGACGTATAACGCTATATACTATTACGTACTAACGTATAACGTTATAAACTATTACGCAATGACGTATAACGTTATATACTATTACGCAATGACGTATAACGCTATATACTATTACGTACTAACGTATAACGTTATAAACTAATACGTAATAACGTATAACGTTATATACTATTACGTACTAACGTATAATGTTATAAACTAATACGTACTAACGAATAACGTTATATACTATTACGTACTAACGTATAATGTTATAAACTAATACGTAAGAACGTATAACGTTATAAACTAATACGTAATGACGAATAACGTTATGTACTGTTACGTACTAACGTATAACGTTATAAACTAATACGTACTAACGTATAACGTTATTGAGTATTACCTTATAGCGTATAACGTTATATACTAATACGTAATAACGTAAAACGTTATATACTATTACGTAATGACGTATAACGTTATACACTATTACGTAAAGAAGTATAACGTTATATACTAATACGTAATAACGTATAACGTTGTATACTATTACGTACTAACGTATAACGTTATATACTATTACGTAATGACGTATAACGTTATATACTATTACGCAATGACGTATATCGTTATATACTATTACGTAATAACGTGTAACGTAATATAGTATTACCTGATGACGTATAACGTTATATACTATTACGTACTAACGTATAACGTTATAAACTAATACGTAATGACGTATAACGTTATAAACTAATACGTAATGACGAGTAACGTTATATACTATTACGTACTAACGTATAACGTTATAAACTAATACGTACTAACGTATAACGTTATACACCATTACGTAAAGACGTATAACGTTATATACTAATACGTAACAACGTATAACGTTGTATACTATTACGTAATGACGAGTAACGTTATATACTATTACGTACTAACGTACAACGTTATATACTATTACGTAATGACGTATAACGTTATATACTAATACGTAATGACGTATATCGTTATATACTATTACGTACTAACGTATAACGTTATATACTATTACGTAATGACGTATAACGCTATATACTATTACGTACTAACGTATAACGTTATAAACTAATACGTAATGACGAATAACGTGATATACTATTACGTACTAACGTATAACGTTATATACTATTACGTACTAACGTATAACGTTATAAACTAATACGTTATGACGTATAACGTTATATACTATTACGTACTAACGTATAACGTTATAAACTAATACGTACTAACGAATAACGTTATATACTATTTCGTGCTAACGTGTAACGTTATATACTATTACGTAATGACGTATAACGCTATATACTATTACGTACTAACGTGTAACGTTATATAGTATTACGTACTAACGTATAACGTTATACACTATTACGTAAAGACGTATAACGTTATATACTAATACGTAATAACGAATAACGTTATATACTATTACTTACTAACGTATAACGTTATATATTATTACGTAATGACGTATAACGCTATATACTATTACGTACTAACGTATAACGTTATAAACTATTACGTACTAACGAATAACGTTATATACTATTACGTACTAACGTATAATGTTATAAACTAATACGTAATGACGTATAACGTTATGAACTAATACGTAATGACGAATAACGTTATGTACTATTACGTACTAACGTAAAACGTTATAAACTAATACGTACTAACGTATAACGTTATTGAGTATTACCTTATAGCGTATAACGTTATATACTAATACGTAATAACGTAAAACGTTATATACTATTACGTAATAACGCATAACGCTATAAACTAATACGTAATGACGTATAACGTTATAAACTAATACGTAATGACGAATAACGTTATGTACTATTACGTACTAAGGTAAAACGTTATAAACTAATACGTACTAACGTATAACGTTATTGAGTATTACCTTATAGCGTATAACGTTATAAACTAACACGTACTAACGTATAACGTTATACACCATTACGTAAAGACGTATAACGTTATATACTAATACGTAATAACGTATAACGTTGTATACTATTTCGTGCTAACGTGTAACGTTATATACTATTACGTAATGACGTATAACGCTATATACTATTACGTACTAACGTGTAACGTTATATAGTATTACGTACTAACGAATAACGTTATATACTATTACGTACTAACGTATAATGTTATAAACTAATACGTAATGACGTATAACGTTCTATACTATTACGTACTAACGTATAACGTTATATACTATTACGTACTAACGTATCATGTTATATACTATTACGTACTAACGTATAACGTTATATACTAATACGTAATGACGTATAACGTTATAAACTAATACGTAATGACGAATAACGTTATGTACTATTACGTACTAACGTATAACGTTATAAACTAATACGTACTAACGTGTAACGTTATTGAGTATTACCTTATAGCGTATAACGTTATATACTAATACGTAATAACGTAAAACGTTATATACTATTACGTAATAACGTATAACGTTATATACTATTACGTAATGACGTATAACGTTATACACTATTACGTAACGACGTATAACGTTATATACTAATACGTAATAACGTATAACGTTGTATACTATTACGTACTAACGTATAACGTTATAAACTATTACGTAAAGACGTATAACGTTATATACTATTACGTAATAACGTATAACGTTATATACTATTACGTAATGACGTATAACGTTATACACTATTACGTAAAGACGTATAACGTTATATACTAATACGTAATGACGTATAACGTTATATACTATTACGTACTAACGTATAACGTTATAAACTAATACGTACTAACGAATAACGTTATATACTATTTCGTGCTAACGTGTAACGTTATATACTATTACGTAATGACGTATAACGCTATATACTATTACGTACTAACGTGTAACGTTATATAGTATTACGTACTAACGTATAACGTTACACACTATTACGTAAAGACGTATAACGTTATATACTAATACGTAATAACGTATAACGTATAAGGTTATATATTATTACGTAATGACGTATAACGCTATATACTATTACGTACTAACGTGTAACGTTATATAGTATTACGTACTAACGTATAACGTTACACACTATTACGTAAAGACGTATAACGTTATATACTATTACGCAATGACGTATAACGTTATATACTATTACGCAATGACGTATAACGCTATATACTATTACGTACTATCGTATAACGTTATAAACTATTACGCAATGACGTATAACGTTATATACCATTACGTACTAACGTATAATGTTGTATACTATTTCGTGCTAACGTGTAACGTTATATACTATTACGTAATGACGTATAACGCTATATACTATTACGTACTAACGTGTAACGTTATATAGTATTACGTACTAACGTATAACGTTACACACTATTACGTAAAGACGTATAACGTTATATACTAATACGTAATAACGTATAACGTATAACGTTATATATTATTACGTAATGACTTATAACGCTATATACTATTACGTACTAACGTGTAACGTTATATAGTATTACGTACTAACGTATAACGTTACACACTATTACGTAAAGACGTATAACGTTATATACTATTACGCAATGACGTATAACGTTATATACTATTACGCAATGACGTATAACGCTATATACTATTACGTACTATCGTATAACGTTATAAACTATTACGCAATGACGTATAACGTTATATACTATTACGCAATGACGTATAACGCTATATACTATTACGTACTAACGTATAACGTTATAAACTAATACGTAATGACGTATAACGCTATATACTATTACGTACTAACGTATAACGTTATAAACTAATACGTAATGACGAATAACGTTATATACTATTACGTAATGACGTATAACGTTATATACTATTACGTAATGACGTATAACGTTATACACTATTACGTAAAGACGTATAACGTTATATACTAATACGTAATAACGTATAACGTTATATACTATTACGTAATGACGTATAACGCTATATACTATTACGTACTAACGTGTAACGTTATATAGTATTACGTACTAACGTATAACGTTATACACTATTACGTAAAGACGTATAACGTTATATACTATTACGTACTAACGTATAACGTTATATACTATTACGTAATGACGTATAACGTTATACACTATTACGTAAAGACGTATAACGTTATATACTAATACGTAATGACGTATAACGTTATATACTATTACGTGCTAACGTATAACGTTATATACTATTTCGTGCTAACGTGTAACGTTATATACTATTACGTAATAACGTATAACGCTATATACTATTACGTACTAACGTATAATGTTATAAACTAATACGTAATGACGTATAACGTTATAAACTAATACGTAATGACGAATAACGTTATGTACTATTACGTACTAACGTATAACGTTATAAACTAATACGTACTAACGTATAACGTTATTGAGTATTACCTTATAGCGTATAACGTTATATACTAATACGTTATAACGTAAAACGTTATATACTATTACGTAATGACGTATAACGTTATATACTATTACGTAATGACGTATAACGTTATACACTATTACGTAAAGACGTATAACGTTATACACTATTACGTAATAACGTATAACGTTATATACTAATACGTAATGACGTATAACGTTATATACTAATACGTAATAACGTATAACGTTGTATACTATTACGTACTAACGTATAACGTTATATACTATTACGTAATGACGTATAACGTTATACACTATTACGTAAAGACGTATAACGTTATATACTAATACGTAATGACGTATAACGTTATATACTAATACGTAATAACGTATAACGTTGTATACTATTACGTACTAACGTATAACGTTATATACTATTACGCAATGACGTATAACGCCATATACTATTACGTACTAAAGTATAACGTTATAAACTAATACGTAATGACGAATAACGTTATATACTATTACGCACTAACGTATAACGTTATAAACTAATACGTAATGACGTATAACGTTATTGAGTATTACCTTATAGCGTATAACGTTATATACTAATACGTAATAACGTAAAACGTTATATACTATTACGTAATGACGTATAACGTTATATACTATTACGTAATGACGTATAACGTTATACACTATTACGTAAAGACGTATAACGTTATATACTAATACGTAATAACGTATAACGTTGTATACTAATACGTACTAACGTATAACGTTATACACCATTACGTAAAGACGTATAACGTTATATACTATTACGTACTAACGTATAACGTTATATACTATTACGTGCTAACGTATAACGTTATATACTATTTCGTGCTAACATGTAACGTTATATACTATTAGGTAATGACGTATAACGCTATATACTATTACGTACTAACGTGTAACGTTATATAGTATTACGTACTAACGTATAACGTTACACACTATTACGTAAAGACGTATAACGTTATATACTAATACGTAATAACGTATAACGTATAACGTTATACAGGGTGCGCCGTTAGAATCCGGACAAAAGAAGTTTTGTGCAGAAAGTTGTTTATTTAAGTCAATACACAAAAACACATGAAAATGTTGTTATATCTCATTTAAAGGGTCCTTGCTGAGAACTTTTATTCTATGTAACCACCCTCTGCCTCTATGACCTGCTCTATTCTTGCTCTAAAGCGCGAGCACGCTGACTTCAACTGGTCGCGTTTAATTGTCGCGAATTCTGACTCGATAGCAGCTCGTAGGGAGTTGACGTTGGGGTGCCTGCATTTATTAGTTTGTCTCTCGATAACGCCCCACACGTAATAGTCCAATGGGTTTAGGTCGGGACTGTTAGGAGGCCAGAAATCTTTCGACCAAAACATGTCCACATTGTCAGAGAGCCAATTTTGAACAAGATGACTTGTGTGAGCAGGTGCGCCATCTTGTTGAAATAAATACGGCCTTCCAGAAGCCGTAATTTCCATCCACGGCTTTATTACTGTCTTCAGGACCTCCAAAATCATGTCTTGGGCCCTTTGAATAATTTCTGGCGTCCTTGTTGATTTTTCCCTAACCTGAACTTTTCTCGCCGGAGAAGGAGAACCCTTCTCGAACCACTCTGAGGCTGCGTATCTCTTAGCAATGTCGTATACCGTCGATCTTGGGTAGCTAAAGAATTTTATAATTTCGACCGGCGTTCTCCCGGCGCGAAGACTTTCTATAATCGCCGCTCTTCTATCGTATTCCGGGTTTTGCTTAACGAGTTCTGTCATTTTGAGGTTATAGAAGACTTATTGACATATTTAACTAACTTCAGAGTCAATCAGCACAAACATCTGAATTCTAATATGGTGGGAACTACAAATTGAATTCTGTCCGAATTCTAACGGCGCACCCTGTACTATTACGTGCTAACGTATAACGTTATATACTATTTCGTGCTAACGTGTAACGTTATATACTATTACGTAATGACGTATAACGCTATATACTATTACGTACTAACGTATAATGTTATAAACTAATACGTAATGACGTATAACGTTATAAACTAATACGTAATGACGAATAACGTTATGTACTATTACGTACTAACGTATAACGTTATAAACTAATACGTACTAACGTATAACGTTATTGAGTACTACCTTATAGCGTATAACGTTATATACTAATACGTAATAACGTAAAACGCTATATACTATTACGTACTAACGTGTAACGTTATATAGTATTACGTACTAACGTATAACGTTACACACTATTACGTAAAGACGTATAACGTTATATACTATTACGCAATGACGTATAACGTTATATACTATTACGCAATGACGTATAACGCTATATACTATTACGTACTATCGTATAACGTTATAAACTATTACGCAATGACGTATAACGTTATATACTATTACGTACTAACGTATAATGTTATATAATATTACGTACTAACGTATAACGTTATATACTAATACGTAATGACGTATATCGTTATATACTATTACGTACTAACGTATAACGTTATATACTATTACGTAATGACGTATAACGCTATATACTATTACGTGCTAACGTATAACGTTATATACTATTTCGTGCTAACGTGTAACGTTATATACTATTACGTAATGACGTATAACGCTATATACTATTACGTACTAACGTATAATGTTATAAACTAATACGTAATGACGTATAACGTTATAAACTAATACGTAATGACGAATAACGTTATGTACTATTACGTACTAACGTATAACGTTATAAACTAATACGTACTAACGTATAACGTTATTGAGTACTACCTTATAGCGTATAACGTTATATACTAATACGTAATAACGTAAAACGCTATATACTATTACGTACTAACGTGTAACGTTATATAGTATTACGTACTAACGTATAACGTTACACACTATTACGTAAAGACGTATAACGTTATATACTATTACGCAATGACGTATAACGTTATATACTATTACGCAATGACGTATAACGCTATATACTATTACGTACTATCGTATAACGTTATAAACTATTACGCAATGACGTATAACGTTATATACTATTACGTACTAACGTATAATGTTATATAATATTACGTACTAACGTATAACGTTATATACTAATACGTAATGACGTATATCGTTATATACTATTACGTACTAACGTATAACGTTATATACTATTACGTAATGACGTATAACGCTATATACTATTACGTACTAACGTATAACGTTATAAACTAATACGTAATGACGAATAACGTTATATACTATTACGTAATGACGTATAACGTTATATACTATTACGTAATGACGTATAACGTTATACACTATTACGTAAAGACGTATAACGTTATATACTAATACGTAATAACGTATAACGTTATATACTATTACGTAATGACGTATAACGCTATATACTATTACGTACTAACGTGTAACGTTATATAGTATTACGTACTAACGTATAACGTTATACACTATTACGTAAAGACGTATAACGTTATATACTATTACGTACTAACGTATAACGTTATATACTATTACGTAATGACGTATAACGTTATACACTATTACGTAAAGACGTATAACGTTATATACTAATACGTAATGACGTATAACGTTATATACTATTACGTGCTAACGTATAACGTTATATACTATTTCGTGCTAACGTGTAACGTTATATACTATTACGTAATAACGTATAACGCTATATACTATTACGTACTAACGTATAATGTTATAAACTAATACGTAATGACGTATAACGTTATAAACTAATACGTAATGACGAATAACGTTATGTACTATTACGTACTAACGTATAACGTTATAAACTAATACGTACTAACGTATAACGTTATTGAGTATTACCTTATAGCGTATAACGTTATATACTAATACGTTATAACGTAAAACGTTATATACTATTACGTAATAACGTATAACGTTATATACTATTACGTAATGACGTATAACGTTATACACTATTACGTAAAGACGTATAACGTTATATACTAATACGTAATAACGTATAACGTTGTATACTATTACGTACTAACGTATAACGTTATATACTATTACGCAATGACGTATAACTTTATATACTATTACGCAATGACGTATAACGCTATATACTATTACGTACTAGCGTATAACGTTATAAACTAATACGTAATAACGTATAACGTTATATACTATTACGCAATGACGTATAACGCTATATACTATTACGTACTAACGTATAACGTTATAAACTAATACGTACTAACGTATAACGTTATACACCATTACGTAAAGACGTATAACGTTATATACTATTACGCAATGACGTATAACGCTATATACTATTACGTACTAACGTATAACGTTATATACTATTACGTAATGACGTATAACGCTATATACTATTACGTACTAACGTATAACGTTATAAACTAATACGTAATGACGTATAACGTTATATACTATTACGCAATGACGTATAACGCTATATACTAATACGTACTAACGTATAACGTTATAAAGTAATACGTAATGACGTACAACGTTATATACTATTACGTACTAACGTATAACGTTATAAACTAATACGTACTAACGAATAACGTTATATACTATTTCGTGCTAACGTGTAACGTTATATACTATTAGGTAATGACGTATAACGCTATATACTATTACGTACTAACGTGTAACGTTATATAGTATTACGTACTAACGTATAACGTTACACACTATTACGTAAAGACGTATAACGTTATATACTAATACGTAATAACGTATAACGTTATATACTATTACGTACTAACGTATAACGTTATAAACTAATACGTACTAACGTATAACGTTATACACCATTACGTAAAGACGTATAACGTTATATGCTAATACGTAATAACGTATAACGTTATATACTATTACGTACTAACGTATAACGTTATATATTATTACGTAATGACGTATAACGCTATATACTATTACGTACTAACGTATAACGTTATAAGCTAATACGTAATGAGGAATAACGTTATATACTATTACGTACTAACGTATAACGTTATATACTATTACGTAATGACGTATAACGCTATATACTATTACGTACTAACGTATAACGTTATAAACTAATACGTAATGACGTATAACGTTATATACTATTACGCAATGACGTATAACGCTATATACTAATACGTACTAACGTATAACGTTATAAAGTAATACGTAATGACGTACAACGTTATATACTATTACGTACTAACGTATAACGTTATAAACTAATACGTACTAACGAATAACGTTATATACTATTTCGTGCTAACGTGTAACGTTATATACTATTAGGTAATGACGTATAACGCTATATACTATTACGTACTAACGTGTAACGTTATATAGTATTACGTACTAACGTATAACGTTACACACTATTACGTAAAGACGTATAACGTTATATACTAATACGTAATAACGTATAACGTTATATACTATTACGTACTAACGTATAACGTTATAAACTAATACGTACTAACGTATAACGTTATACACCATTACGTAAAGACGTATAACGTTATATGCTAATACGTAATAACGTATAACGTTATATACTATTACGTACTAACGTATAACGTTATATATTATTACGTAATGACGTATAACGCTATATACTATTACGTACTAACGTATAACGTTATAAGCTAATACGTAATGAGGAATAACGTTATATACTATTACGTACTAACGTATAACGTTATATAATATTACGCAATGACGTATAACGTTATATACTATTACGCACTAACGTATAACGTTATAAACTAATACGAACTAACGTATAACGTTATATACAGGGTGCGCCGTTAGAATCCGGACAAAAGAAGTTTTGTGCAGAAAGTTGTTTATTTAAGTCAATACACAAAAACACATGAAAATGTTGTTATATCTCATTTAAAGGGTCCTTGCTGAGAACTTTTATTCTATGTAGCCACCCTCTGCCTCTATGACCTGCTCTATTCTTGCTCTAAAGCGCGAGCACGCTGACTTCAACTGGTCGCGTTTAATTGTCGCGAATTCTGACTCGATAGCAGCTCGTAGGGAGTTGACGTTGGGGTGCCTGCATTTATTAGTTTGTCTCTCGATAACGCCCCACACGTAATAGTCCAATGGGTTTAGGTCGGGACTGTTAGGAGGCCAGAAATCTTTCGACCAAAACATGTCCACATTGTCAGAGAGCCAATTTTGAACAAGATGACTTGTGTGAGCAGGTGCGCCATCTTGTTGAAATAAATACGGCCTTCCAGAAGCCGTAATTTCCATCCACGGCTTTATTACTGTCTTCAGGACCTCCAAAATCATGTCTTGGGCCCTTTGAATAATTTCTGGCGTCCTTGTTGATTTTTCCCTAACCTGAACTTTTCTCGCCGGAGAAGGAGAACCCTTCTCGAACCACTCTGAGGCTGCGTATCTCTTAGCAATGTCGTATACCGTCGATCTTGGGTAGCTAAAGAATTTTATAATTTCGACCGGCGTTCTCCCGGCGCGAAGACTTTCTATAATCGCCGCTCTTCTATCGTATTCCGGGTTTTGCTTAACGAGTTCTGTCATTTTGAGGTTATAGAAGACTTATTGACATATTTAACTAACTTCAGAGTCAATCAGCACAAACATCTGAATTCTAATATGGTGGGAACTACAAATTGAATTCTGTCCGAATTCTAACGGCGCACCCTGTACTATTACGTGCTAACGTATAACGTTATATACTATTTCGTGCTAACGTGTAACGTTATATACTATTACGTAATGACGTATAACGCTATATACTATTACGTACTAACGTATAATGTTATAAACTAATACGTAATGACGTATAACGTTATAAACTAATACGTAATGACGAATAACGTTATGTACTATTACGTACTAACGTATAACGTTATAAACTAATACGTACTAACGTATAACGTTATTGAGTACTACCTTATAGCGTATAACGTTATATACTAATACGTAATAACGTAAAACGCTATATACTATTACGTACTAACGTGTAACGTTATATAGTATTACGTACTAACGTATAACGTTACACACTATTACGTAAAGACGTATAACGTTATATACTATTACGCAATGACGTATAACGTTATATACTATTACGCAATGACGTATAACGCTATATACTATTACGTACTATCGTATAACGTTATAAACTATTACGCAATGACGTATAACGTTATATACTATTACGTACTAACGTATAATGTTATATAATATTACGTACTAACGTATAACGTTATATACTAATACGTAATGACGTATATCGTTATATACTATTACGTACTAACGTATAACGTTATATACTATTACGTAATGACGTATAACGCTATATACTATTACGTGCTAACGTATAACGTTATATACTATTTCGTGCTAACGTGTAACGTTATATACTATTACGTAATGACGTATAACGCTATATACTATTACGTACTAACGTATAATGTTATAAACTAATACGTAATGACGTATAACGTTATAAACTAATACGTAATGACGAATAACGTTATGTACTATTACGTACTAACGTATAACGTTATAAACTAATACGTACTAACGTATAACGTTATTGAGTACTACCTTATAGCGTATAACGTTATATACTAATACGTAATAACGTATAACGCTATATACTATTACGTACTATCGTATAACGTTATAAACTATTACGCAATGACGTATAACGTTATATACTATTACGTACTAACGTATAATGTTATATAATATTACGTACTAACGTATAACGTTATATACTAATACGTAATGACGTATATCGTTATATACTATTACGTACTAACGTATAACGTTATATACTATTACGTAATGACGTATAACGCTATATACTATTACGTACTAACGTATAACGTTATAAACTAATACGTAATGACGAATAACGTTATATACTATTACGTAATGACGTATAACGTTATATACTATTACGTAATGACGTATAACGTTATACACTATTACGTAAAGACGTATAACGTTATATACTAATACGTAATAACGTATAACGTTATATACTATTACGTAATGACGTATAACGCTATATACTATTACGTACTAACGTGTAACGTTATATAGTATTACGTACTAACGTATAACGTTATACACTATTACGTAAAGACGTATAACGTTATATACTATTACGTACTAACGTATAACGTTATATACTATTACGTAATGACGTATAACGTTATACACTATTACGTAAAGACGTATAACGTTATATACTAATACGTAATGACGTATAACGTTATATACTATTACGTGCTAACGTATAACGTTATATACTATTTCGTGCTAACGTGTAACGTTATATACTATTACGTAATAACGTATAACGCTATATACTATTACGTACTAACGTATAATGTTATAAACTAATACGTAATGACGTATAACGTTATAAACTAATACGTAATGACGAATAACGTTATGTACTATTACGTACTAACGTATAACGTTATAAACTAATACGTACTAACGTATAACGTTATTGAGTATTACCTTATAGCGTATAACGTTATATACTAATACGTTATAACGTAAAACGTTATATACTATTACGTAATAACGTATAACGTTATATACTATTACGTAATGACGTATAACGTTATACACTATTACGTAAAGACGTATAACGTTATATACTAATACGTAATAACGTATAACGTTGTATACTATTACGTACTAACGTATAATGTTATAAACTAATACGTAATGACGTATAACGTTATGAACTAATACGTAATGACGAATAACGTTATGTACTATTACGTACTAACGTAAAACGTTATAAACTAATACGTACTAACGTATAACGTTATTGAGTATTACCTTATAGCGTATAACGTTATATACTAATACGTAATAACGTAAAACGTTATATACTATTACGTAATAACGTATAACGCTATAAACTAATACGTAATGACGTATAACGTTATAAACTAATACGTAATGACGAATAACGTTATGTACTATTACGTACTAACGTAAAACGTTATAAACTAATACGTACTAACGTATAACGTTATTGAGTATTACCTTATAGCGTATAACGTTATAAACTAATACGTACTAACGTATAACGTTATACACCATTACGTAAAGACGTATAACGTTATATACTAATACGTAATAACGTATAACGTTGTATACTATTTCGTGCTAACGTGTAACGTTATATACTATTACGTAATGACGTATAACGCTATATACTATTACGTACTAACGTGTAACGTTATATAGTATTACGTACTAACGAATAACGTTATATACTATTACGTACTAACGTATAATGTTATAAACTAATACGTAATGACGTATAACGTTCTATACTATTACGTACTAACGTATAACGTTATATACTATTACGTACTAACGTATCATGTTATATACTATTACGTACTAACGTATAACGTTATATACTAATACGTAATGACGTATAACGTTATAAACTAATACGTAATGACGAATAACGTTATGTACTATTACGTACTAACGTATAACGTTATAAACTAATACGTACTAACGTGTAACGTTATTGAGTATTACCTTATAGCGTATAACGTTATATACTAATACGTAATAACGTAAAACGTTATATACTATTACGTAATAACGTATAACGTTATATACTATTACGTAATGACGTATAACGTTATACACTATTACGTAACGACGTATAACGTTATATACTAATACGTAATAACGTATAACGTTGTATACTATTACGTACTAACGTATAACGTTATACACTATTACGTAAAGACGTATAACGTTATATACTATTACGTAATAACGTATAACGTTATATACTATTACGTAATGACGTATAACGTTATACACTATTACGTAAAGACGTATAACGTTATATACTAATACGTAATGACGTATAACGTTATATACTATTACGTACTAACGTATAACGTTATAAACTAATACGTACTAACGAATAACGTTATATACTATTTCGTGCTAACGTGTAACGTTATATACTATTACGTAATGACGTATAACGCTATATACTATTACGTACTAACGTGTAACGTTATATAGTATTACGTACTAACGTATAACGTTACACACTATTACGTAAAGACGTATAACGTTATATACTAATACGTAATAACGTATAACGTATAACGTTATATATTATTACGTAATGACTTATAACGCTATATACTATTACGTACTAACGTGTAACGTTATATAGTATTACGTACTAACGTATAACGTTACACACTATTACGTAAAGACGTATAACGTTATATACTATTACGCAATGACGTATAACGTTATATACTATTACGCAATGACGTATAACGCTATATACTATTACGTACTATCGTATAACGTTATAAACTATTACGCAATGACGTATAACGTTATATACTATTACGCAATGACGTATAACGCTATATACTATTACGTACTAACGTATAACGTTATAAACTAATACGTAATGACGTATAACGCTATATACTATTACGTACTAACGTATAACGTTATAAACTAATACGTAATGACGAATAACGTTATATACTATTACGTAATGACGTATAACGTTATATACTATTACGTAATGACGTATAACGTTATACACTATTACGTAAAGACGTATAACGTTATATACTAATACGTAATAACGTATAACGTTATATACTATTACGTAATGACGTATAACGCTATATACTATTACGTACTAACGTGTAACGTTATATAGTATTACGTACTAACGTATAACGTTATACACTATTACGTAAAGACGTATAACGTTATATACTATTACGTACTAACGTATAACGTTATATACTATTACGTAATGACGTATAACGTTATACACTATTACGTAAAGACGTATAACGTTATATACTAATACGTAATGACGTATAACGTTATATACTATTACGTGCTAACGTATAACGTTATATACTATTTCGTGCTAACGTGTAACGTTATATACTATTACGTAATAACGTATAACGCTATATACTATTACGTACTAACGTATAATGTTATAAACTAATACGTAATGACGTATAACGTTATAAACTAATACGTAATGACGAATAACGTTATGTACTATTACGTACTAACGTATAACGTTATAAACTAATACGTACTAACGTATAACGTTATTGAGTATTACCTTATAGCGTATAACGTTATATACTAATACGTTATAACGTAAAACGTTATATACTATTACGTAATAACGTATAACGTTATATACTATTACGTAATGACGTATAACGTTATACACTATTACGTAAAGACGTATAACGTTATATACTAATACGTAATAACGTATAACGTTGTATACTATTACGTACTAACGTATAACGTTATATACTATTACGCAATGACGTATAACTTTATATACTAATACGCAATGACGTATAACGCTATATACTATTACGTACTAGCGTATAACGTTATAAACTAATACGTAATAACGTATAACGTTATATACTATTACGCAATGACGTATAACGCTATATACTATTACGTACTAACGTATAACGTTATAAACTAATACGTAATGACGTATAACGCTATATACTATTACGTACTAACGTATAACGTTATAAACTATTGCGCAATGACGTATAACGTTATATACTATTACGCAATGACGTATAACGCTATATACTATTACGTACTAACGTATAACGTTATAAACTAATACGTAATAACGTATAACGTTATATACTATTACGTACTAACGTATAATGTTATAAACTAATACGTACTAACGAATAACGTTATATACTATTACGTACTAACGTATAATGTTATAAACTAATACGTAAGAACGTATAACGTTATAAACTAATACGTAATGACGAATAACGTTATGTACTGTTACGTACTAACGTATAACGTTATAAACTAATACGTACTAACGTATAACGTTATTGAGTATTACCTTATAGCGTATAACGTTATATACTAATACGTAATAACGTAAAACGTTATATACTATTACGTAATGACGTATAACGTTATACACTATTACGTAAAGAAGTATAACGTTATATACTAATACGTAATAACGTATAACGTTGTATACTATTACGTACTAACGTATAACGTTATATACTATTACGTAATGACGTATAACGTTATATACTATTACGCAATGACGTATATCGTTATATACTATTACGTAATAACGTGTAACGTAATATAGTATTACCTGATGACGTATAACGTTATATACTATTACGTACTAACGTATAACGTTATAAACTAATACGTAATGACGTATAACGTTATAAACTAATACGTAATGACGAGTAACGTTATATACTATTACGTACTAACGTATAACGTTATAAACTAATACGTACTAACGTATAACGTTATACACCATTACGTAAAGACGTATAACGTTATATACTAATACGTAACAACGTATAACGTTGTATACTATTACGTAATGACGAGTAACGTTATATACTATTACGTACTAACGTACAACGTTATATACTATTACGTAATGACGTATAACGTTATATACTAATACGTAATGACGTATATCGTTATATACTATTACGTACTAACGTATAACGTTATATACTATTACGTAATGACGTATAACGCTATATACTATTACGTACTAACGTATAACGTTATAAACTAATACGTAATGACGAATAACGTGATATACTATTACGTACTAACGTATAACGTTATATACTATTACGTACTAACGTATAACGTTATAAACTAATACGTTATGACGTATAACGTTATATACTATTACGTACTAACGTATAACGTTATAAACTAATACGTACTAACGAATAACGTTATATACTATTTCGTGCTAACGTGTAACGTTATATACTATTACGTAATGACGTATAACGCTATATACTATTACGTACTAACGTGTAACGTTATATAGTATTACGTACTAACGTATAACGTTATATACTATTACGTGCTAACGTATAACGTTATATACTATTTCGTGCTAACGTGTAACGTTATATACTATTACGTACTAACGTATAACGTTATAAACTAACACGTAATGACGAATAACGTTATATAGTATTACGTACTAACGTATAACGTTATATACTATTACGTAAAGACGTATAACGTTATATACTAATACGTAATAACGTACAACGTTATATCATATTACGTGCTAACTTATAACGTTATATACTATTACGTACTAACGTGTAACGTTATAAACTAATACGTAATGACGTATAACGTTATATACTATTACGTACTAACGTACAACGTTATATACTATTACGTAATGACGTATAACGCTATATACTATTACGTACTAACGTAAAACGTTATAAACTAATACGTATTGACGAATAACGTTATATACTATTACGTACTAACGTATAACGTTATAAACTAATACGTACTAACGTATAACGTTATTGAGTACTACCTTATAGCGTATAACGTTATATACTAATACGTAATAACGTAAAACGTTATATACTATTACGTAATAACGTATAACGTTATATACTATTACGTAATGACGTATAACGTTATACACTATTACGTAAAGACGTATAACGTTATATACTAATACGTAATAACGTATAACGTTGTATACTATTACGTAATGACGTATAACGTTATATACTAATACGTAATAACGTATAACGTTATATCGTATTACGTGCTAACGTATAACGTTATATACTATTACGTACTAACGTGTAACGTTATATAGTATTACCTGATGACGTATAACGTTATATACTATTACGTACTAACGTATAACGTTATGTACTATTACGTACTAACGTATAACGTTATAAACTAATACGTACTAACGTATAACGTTATTGAGTATTACCTTATAGCGTATAACGTTATATACTAATACGTAATAACGTAAAACGTTATATACTATTACGTAATAACGTATAACGTTATATACTATTACGTAATGACGTATAACGTTATATACTAATACGTAATAACGTATAACGTTATATCGTATTACGTGCTAACGTATAACGTTATATACTATTACGTACTAACGTGTAACGTTATATAGTATTACCTGGTGACGTATAACGTTATATACTATTACGTACTAACGTATAACGTTATGTACTATTACGTACTAACGTATAACGTTATAAACTAATACGTACTAACGTATAACGTTATTGAGTATTACCTTATAGCGTATAACGTTATATACTAATACGTAATAACGTAAAACGTTATATACTATTACGTAATAACGTATAACGTTATATACTATTACGTAATGACGTATAACGTTATACACTATTACGTAAAGACGTATAACGTTATATACTAATACGTAATAACGTATAACGTTGTATACTATTACGTACTAACTTATAACGTTATATACTATTACGTAATGACGTATAACGTTATATACTAATACGTAATGACGTATATCGTTATATACTATTACGTACTAACGTATAACGTTATATACTATTACGTAATGACGTATAACGCTATATACTATTACGTACTAACGTATAACGTTATAAACTAATACGTAATGACGAATAACGTTATATACTATTACGTACTAACGTATAACGTTATATACTATTACGTAATGACGTATAACGTTATATAATAATACGTAATAACGTATAACGTTATATCGTATTACGTGCAAACGTATAACGTTATATACTATTACGTACTAACGTGTAACGTTATATAGTATTACCTGATGACGTATAACGTTATATACTATTACGTACTAACGTATAACGTTATGTACTATTACGTACTAACGTATAACGTTATAAACTAATACGTACTAACGTATAACGTTATTGAGTATTACCTTATAGCGTATAACGTTATATACTAATACGTACTAACGTAAAACGTTATATACTATTACGTAATAACGTATAACGTTATATACTATTACGTAATGACGTATAACGTTATACACTATTACGTAAAGACGTATAACGTTATATACTAATACGTAATAACGTATAACGTTGTATACTATTACGTACTAACGTATAACGTTATATACTATTACGTAATGACGTATAACGTTATATACTAATACGTAATGACGTATATCGTTATATACTATTACGCACTAACGTATAACGTTATATACTATTACGTAATGACGTATAACGCTATATACTATTACGTACTAACGTATAACGTTATAAACTAATACGTAATGACGAATAACGTTATATACTATTACGTACTAACGTATAACGTTATATACTATTACGCAATGACGTATAACGTTATAAACTAATACGTAATGACGAGTAACGTTATATACTATTACGTACTAACGTATAACGTTATAAACTAATACGTACTAACATATAACGTTGTATACTATTACGTACTAACGTATAACGTTATATACTAATACGTAATAACGTATAACGTTGTATACTATTACGTACTAACGTATAACGTTATATACTATTACGTAATGACGTATAACGCTATATACTATTACGTACTAACGTATAACGTTATAAACTAATACGTAATGACGAATAATGTTATATAGTATTACGTACTAAAGTATAACGTTATATACTATTACGTAAAGACGTATAACGTTATATACTAATACGTAATAACGTACAACGTTATATCGTATTACGTGCTAACGTATAACGTTATATACTATTACGTACTAACGTGTAACGTTATAAACTAATACGTAATGACGTATAACGTTCTATACTATTACGTACTAACGTACAACGTTATATACTATTACGTAATGACGTATAACGCTATATACTATTACGTACTAACGTATAACGTTATAAACTAATACGTAATGACGAATAACGTTATATACTATTACGTACTAACGTATAACGTTATATACTATTACGCAATGACGTATAACGTTATATACTATTACGCACTAACGTATAACGTTATAAACTAATACGTACTAACGAATAACGTTACACACTATTACGTAAAGACGTATAACGCTATATACTAATACGTAATAACGTATAACGTTATATACTATTACGTACTAACGTATTACGTTATATATTATTACGTAATGACGTATAACGCTATATACTATTACGTACTAACGTATAACGTTATTGAGTATTACCTTATAGCGTATAACGTTATATACTAATACGTAATAACGTAAAACGTTATATACTATTACGTAATAACGTATAACGTTATATACTATTACGTAATGACGTATAACGTTATACACTATTACGTAAAGACGTATAACGTTATATACTAATACGTAATAACGTATAACGTTGTATACTATTACGTACTAACGTATAACGTTATATACTATTACGTAATGACGTATAACGTTATATACTAATACGTAATGACGTATATCGCTATATACTATTACGTACTAACGTATAACGTTATATACTATTACGTAATGACGTATGACGCTATATACTATTACGTACTAACGTATAACGTTATAAACTAATACGTAATGACGAATAACGTTATATACTATTACGTACTAACGTATAACGTTATATACTATTACGCAATGACGTATAACGTTATATACTATTACGCAATGATGTATAACGCCATATACTATTACGTACTAAAGTATAACGTTATAAACTAATACGTAATGACGAATAACGTTATATACTATTACGCACTAACGTATAACGTTATAAACTAATACGTAATGACGTATAACGTTATAAACTAATACGTAATGACGAGTAACGTTATATACTATTACGTACTAACGTATAACGTTATAAACTAATACGTACTAACGTATAACGTTATACACCATTACGTAAAGACGTATAACGTTATATACTATTACGTACTAACGTATAACGTTATAAACTAATACGAAATGACGTATAACGTTATATACTATTACGCAATGACGTATAACGCTATATACTATTACGTACTAACGTATAACGTTATAAACTAATACGTAATGACGTACAACGTTATATACTATTACGTACTAACGTATAACGTTATAAACTAAAACGTACTAACGAATAACGTTATATACTATTTCGTGCTAACGTGTAACGTTATATACTATTAGGTAATGACGTATAATGCTATATACTATTACGTACTAACGTGTAACGTTATATAGTATTACGTACTAACGTATAACGTTACACACTATTACGTAAAGACGTATAACGTTATATACTAATACGTAATAACGTATAACGTATAACGTTATATATTATTACGTAATGACGTATAACGCTATATACTATTACGTACTAACGTATAACGTTATAAACTAATACGTAATGACGAATAACGTTATATAGTACTACGTACTAACGTATAACGTTATATACTATTACGCAATGACGTATAACGTTATATACTATTACGCAATGACGTATAACGCTATATACTATTACGTACTAACGTATAACGTTATAAACTATTACGCAATGACGTATAACGTTATATACTATTACGCAATAACGTATAACGCTATATACTATTACGTACTAACGTATAACGTTATAAACTAATACGTAATGACGTATAACGTTATATACTATTACGTAATGACGTATAACGTTATACACTATTACGTAAAGACGTATAACGTTATATACTAATACGTAATAACGTATAACGTTGTATACTATTACGTACTAACGTATAACGTTATATACTATTACGCAATGACGTATAACGCCATATACTATTACGTACTAAAGTATAACGTTATAAACTAATACGTAATGACGAATAACGTTATATACTATTACGCACTAACGTATAACGTTATAAACTAATACGTAATGACGTATAACGTTATTGAGTATTACCTTATAGCGTATAACGTTATATACTAATACGTAATAACGTAAAACGTTATATACTGTTACGTAATGACGTATAACGTTATATACTATTACGTAATGACGTATAACGTTATACACTATTACGTAAAGACGTATAACGTTATATACTAATACGTAATAACGTATAACGTTGTATACTATTACGTACTAACGTATAACGTTATATACTATTACGCAATGACGTATAACGCCATATACTATTACGTACTAAAGTATAACGTTATAAACTAATACGTAATGACGAATAACGTTATATACTATTACGCACTAACGTATAACGTTATAAACTAATACGTAATGACGTATAACGTTATAAACTAATACGTAATGACGAGTAACGTTATATACTATTACGTACTAACGTATAACGTTATAAACTAATACGTACTAACGTATAACGTTATACACCATTACGTAAAGACGTATAACGTTATATACTATTACGCAATGACGTATAACGCTATATACTATTACGTACTAACGTATAACGTTATATACTATTACGTAATGACGTATAACGCTATATACTATTACGTACTAACTTATAACGTTATAAACTAATACGTAATGACGTATAACGTTATATACTATTACGCAATGACGTATAACGCTATATACTAATACGTACTAACGTATAACGTTATAAACTAATACGTAATGACGTACAACGTTATATACTATTACGTACTAACGTATAACGTTATAAACTAATACGTACTAACGAATAACGTTATATACTATTTCGTGCTAACGTGTAACGTTATATACTATTAGGTAATAACGTATAACGCTATATACTATTACGTACTAACGTGTAACGTTATATAGTATTTCGTACTAACGTATAACGTTACACACTATTACGTAAAGACGTATAACGTTATATACTAATACGTAATAACGTATAACGTATAACGTTATATATTATTACGTAATGACGTATAACGCTATATACTATTACGTACTAACGTATAACGATATAAACTAATACGTACTAACGTATAACGTTATTGAGTATTACCTTATAGCGTATAACGTTATATACTAATACGTAATAACGTAAAACGTTATATACTATTACGTACTAACGTATAACGTTATATACTATTACGCAATGACGTATAACGTTATATACTATTACGCAATGATGTATAACGCCATATACTATTACGTACTAAAGTATAACGTTATAAACTAATACGTAATGACGAATAACGTTATATACTATTACGCACTAACGTATAACGTTATAAACTAATACGTAATGACGTATAACGTTATAAACTAATACGTAATGACGAGTAACGTTATATACTATTACGTACTAACGTATAACGTTATAAACTAATACGTACTAACGTATAACGTTATACACCATTACGTAAAGACGTATAACGTTATATACTATTACGTACTAACGTATAACGTTATAAACTAATACGAAATGACGTATAACGTTATATACTATTACGCAATGACGTATAACGCTATATACTATTACGTACTAACGTATAACGTTATAAACTAATACGTAATGACGTACAACGTTATATACTATTACGTACTAACGTATAACGTTATAAACTAAAACGTACTAACGAATAACGTTATATACTATTTCGTGCTAACGTGTAACGTTATATACTATTAGGTAATGACGTATAATGCTATATACTATTACGTACTAACGTATAACGTTATAAACTAATACGAAATGACGTATAACGTTATATACTATTACGCAATGACGTATAACGCTATATACTATTACGTACTAACGTGTAACGTTATATAGTATTACGTACTAACGTATAACGTTACACACTATTACGTAAAGACGTATAACGTTATATACTAATACGTAATAACGTATAACGCATAACGTTATATATTATTACGTAATGACGTATAACGCTATATACTATTACGTACTAACGTATAACGTTATAAACTAGTACGTAATGACGAATAACGTTATATAGTACTACGTACTAACGTATAACGTTATATACTATTACGCAATGACGTATAACGTTATATACTATTACGCAATGACGTATAACGCTATATACTATTACGTACTAACGTATAACGTTATAAACTATTACGCAATGACGTATAACGTTATATACTATTACGCAATAACGTATAACGCTATATACTATTACGTACTAACGTATAACGTTATAAACTAATACGTAATGACGTATAACGTTATATACTATTACGTAATGACGTATAACGTTATACACTATTACGTAAAGACGTATAACGTTATATACTAATACGTAATAACGTATAACGTTGTATACTATTACGTACTAACGTATAACGTTATATACTATTACGCAATGACGTATAACGCCATATACTATTACGTACTAAAGTATAACGTTATAAACTAATACGTAATGACGAATAACGTTATATACTATTACGCACTAACGTATAACGTTATAAACTAATACGTAATGACGTATAACGTTATTGAGTATTACCTTATAGCGTATAACGTTATATACTAATACGTAATAACGTAAAACGTTATATACTGTTACGTAATGACGTATAACGTTATATACTATTACGTAATGACGTATAACGTTATACACTATTACGTAAAGACGTATAACGTTATATACTAATACGTAATAACGTATAACGCTGTATACTATTACGTACTAACGTATAACGTTATATACTATTACGCAATGACGTATAACGCCATATACTATTACGTACTAAAGTATAACGTTATAAACTAATACGTAATGACGAATAACGTTATATACTATTACGCACTAACGTATAACGTTATAAACTAATACGTAATGACGTATAACGTTATAAACTAATACGTAATGACGAGTAACGTTATATACTATTACGTACTAACGTATAACGTTATATACTATTACGCAATGACGTATAACGCTAT